>NC_079197.1:164513588-167078588 GCF_029499605.1 Hyla sarda | reverse complement strand
CAATTATATATGGGGCAGTATATGAGCCTACAACTATATATGGGGGCAGTATAAGGGTCTACAACTATATATGGGGCAGAATGGTGCCCTACAACTATATATGGGGGCAGTATAAGGGTCTACAACTATATATGGGGCAGAATGGTGCCCTACAACTATATATGGGGGCAGTATAAGGATCTACAATTATATATGGGGCAGTATATGAGCCTACAACTATATATGGGGGCAGTATAAGGGTCTACAACTATATATGGGGCAGAATGGTGCCCTACAACTATATATGGGGGCAGTATAAGGGTCTACAACTATATATGGGGCAGAATGGTGCCCTACAACTATATATGGGGGCAGTATAAGGATCTACAATTATATATGGGGCAGTATATGAGCCTACAACTATATATGGGGGCAGTATAAGGGTCTACAACTATATATGGGGCAGAATGGTGCCCTACAACTATATATGGGGGCAGTATAAGGATCTACAATTATATATGGGGCAGTATATGAGCCTACAACTATATATGGGGGCAGTATAAGGGTCTACAATTATATATGGGGCAGAATGGTGCCCTACAACTATATATGGGGGCAGTATAGGGGTCTACAACTATATATGGGGCAGTATAAGGGTCTACAATTATATATGGGGCAGAATGGTGCCCTACAACTATATATGGGGGCAGTATAGGGGTCTACAACTATATATGGGGCAGAATGGTGTTCTTCAACTATATATGGGGGCAGTATGGAGGGCTACAATTATATATGGGGGCAGTATGGAGGGCTACAATTATATATGGGGGCAGTGTTTAGTGCAATACAATGGGCTTTATGTTTATGTCATGTTTATTTTAGTAAAGTGTAAAATAAATAAATAAATAAATGTTTTTAATTTTTAAATCTATCCATCTATATATATATATATATATATTTCTTTTATGTCTTCTCTTAAAGGAGTAGTCCAGTGGTGACTCAGTGGTTTACAACTTATCCCCTATCTTAAGGATAGGGGATAAGTTGCAGATCGCGGGGGGTCCGACCGCTGGGGCCCCCTGCGATCTCCTGTACGGAGCCCCGACAGCCCGCAGGAAGGGGGCGTGTCGACCTCCGCACGAAGCGGCGGCCGACACGCCCCCCTCAATACAACTCTATGGCAGAGCCGAAGCGCTGCCTTTGGCAATCTCCGGCTCTGCCATTGAGATGTATTGAGGGGGCGTGTCGGCCGCCGCCTCGTGCGGGGGTCAACACCCGCTATCTCGTCGGAGAGCCTGGCCCCCGTACAGAGAGATCGCAGGGGGCCCCAGCGGTCGGACCCCCCGCGATCTCAAACTTATCCCCTATCCTTAGGATAGGGGATACGTTTTTCACCACTGGACTACCTCTTTAAGATAAAAATAACAATAAAATAGTAATAATACAGTTTTTAATAATGAGAATAATAAAATAATATAAAGGATGAAATCGTCCATTTTCTGCTGTCATACTTGTATATTTGCATGTAGAAAACATATGTACTAGACTAGACAATGATGCCGACCATTGGATATATCCTTTAATATCCCCTTTACAGCAATACAATGGAGGAGTCGCGGTTTCTAACAAATGTGGGCGTGGTCTATTAGTTTGAATTCTGATTTAGTTCACGGTAAACGCAGTAAAGGAGCCGCCGTATAAGATGAATGTGCGTCTGCTGCCATCTAGTGTTCAAATACCAGGATGACAGAATCGGGATCATTTTAGGACAAGATCCTCCGATTGCCAAAGCGGAAGCAAAAAATTTTAAATGGAATTTTTATTATCATTATTATTTTTTTTTTGTGCAGCTCATACAACAATATTTGTAGTCATGAAAATACAATGACATCATCACGGCTCACAATGCACCTTCTAGGATGGAAAATTCAGGATAATCGAGCTATGACATCATCGAGCTATGACGCATCTATAGGCTGCGGCAGTAGCTTCCAATCTGAGGACCTCCGGCTGTTGCAAAACTACAACTCCCAGCATGCCCGGACATGCTGGGAGTTATAGTTCTGCAACAGCTGATAGTCCACAGTTTGAAGACCACTTTTTTTGGTCTACATCAATGTATTTATTTACTATTATTAACCCCTCCATGTCAGCCATACACCTGAAAACTGCTGAAGCCCCTGCTGCTGTCACAAATATAAATGTTGGCAGTCGGCATTGTGCTCCGATCCTGACAGTTAACTCTTTAGATGCTGTGGTCAGTTCCTGCCATTTCCTCTAAAAGGGTGACAGAGGGAGGGAGCTCCCTTCCTCCTCCATTGGCACCCCACAATGTAGTCATGGGGTGCCAGTGCTAGCCAGGGCAACAAGAGGCCTCACAAGGGCTGAGCTGTACTGCAATGTATTATACCAGCAGATGGCACTGCCTAGCCTCCTAATGGGACATTAAAATAAAATAAAAAATAAATTAATTAATAAATGTAAAAGCACATTAAATAAAAAACATAAATAAAAGTATATATATATATATATATATATATATATATATATATACTAGCTGAGTACCCGACGTTGCCCGGTTTTTCCTTCCTAATCCTTGTTGGGGAGGAAAATAAACAAAGGAGGAAGCTTTTGACTTCGTATCCCGTCCTCATATATTGTTGTCATATCCCGACCTCCTATCCCGACCTCCTATCCCGACCTCCTATCCTGACCTCCTATCCTGACCTCCTATCCCGACCTCATATCCCATCCTCCTATCCCGTCCTCCTATCTCGACCTCCTATCTCGATTTCCTATCCTGTCCTCCTATACCGTCCTCCTATCTCGACCTCCTATCCCGTCCTCCTATCCCAACCTCCTATACCGTCCTCCTATCTCGACCTCCTATCTCGACCTCCTATCCTGTCCTCCTATCCCATCCTCCTTTCTCGACCTCCTATCTCTACCTCCTATCCCGTCCTCCTATCTCGACCTCCTATCTCGACCTCCTATCCTGACCTCCTATCCCGTCCTCCTATCTCGACCTCCTATCCCATCCTCCTATCCCGTCCTCTTATCCCGTCCTCCTATCTCGACCTCCTATCCCGTCCTCCTATCTCGACCTCCTATCCTGTCCTCCTATCTCGACCTCCTATCCCGTCCTCCTATCCCATCCTCCTATACCGTCCTCCTATCTCGACCTCCTATCCCGTCCTCCTGTCTCGACCTGTTATCTCGACCTCCTATCCCGACATCCTATCCCGTCCTCCTATCCCATCCTCCTATCTCACCCTCCTATCCTGACCTCATGTCCCTTCCTCATATCCTGTCCTCCTATTTCGACCTCCTATCTCGACCTCCTATCCCGTCCTCCTATCCCGTCCTCCTATCTCAACTTCCTATCTTGACCTCCTATCCCAACCTCCTATCCCGTCCACCTATCCTGTCCTCCTAGCTCGACCTCCTATCTCGACCTCCTATCCCGACTTCCTATCCTGTCCTCCTATCCCGACCGTATATCCCTTCCTCATATCCCGTCCTCCTATTCCGACCTCCTATCTCGACCTCCTATCCCGACTTCCTATCCTGTCCTCCTATCCCGACTGTATATTCCTTCCTCATATCCCGTCCTCCTATTTCGACCTCCTATCTCGACCTCCTATCCCGTCCTCCTATCTGGATCTCCTATCTCTACTTCCTATCTCGACCTCCTATCCCAACCTCCTATCCTCTCTTCCTATCCCGTCCTCCTATCTTAACCTCCTATCCCTATATGCCCTGCCTAGTAGTTTAGGGGCAGAAATACTCCAGCCCCTCGCACAAATACAGCCTGATAGGCTTAAAACATAAGAACACTGCCCTGAAACCAACTGGTAAAACATTTCTCCCTTTGGTGGAAAGAGAACCCCCCCCCACCACCACCACCACCACCATCCTACTGCTGTATGATCTCAGGGTGCTTCCCTGCTTCAGTCACCTGTTAATGTTTTGACACAAACTGTATTTACACTTGCCTTTGGCATCTCAATCCACACCTCAACACCAGGTCACCCCAACTTTTGGCACGCTTGACACCTTCAGACAGTGCCTTGGGAGAAAATGGAATTACTTCCCCTGTGACCCCTCTCAAACATCACCTGGACCAGAACCCTTGGAATGTGGGTCATCTGTGGGACCCCTTCAGACCACTTATGACTGGCTGCGGCACTGTTAGGCTCAGACAGGCCACAGATTCTATCCACACTCAGGTGGTGTTCTCTTGGTCTACCTCCAAATGTTGGTGTGGTGGTCGCCTTGAGGGTGTGTATGTTGCTGTGCAGGTTATAAAGGGTGTTATTAACCCATGTCAGTCGTGACGCCAGGGATAAAGGATATGTTTTTACAAACTGGAGCTCCCTTTAGGGTATGTTCATACTACGTAAAATGAGCGAAATTTCTGGTCGCAAAATTCCGCCAGTGGAGATTCGATCTGGCGGCCACCACCGAACTACTTCGGCGTTAGGACTACGTGGCACTGCGCCATAACCATTGTCGGCTATGCTGTGCTCGCGGACTTCTTTCTTTGTGCAGATTAATTTCAGCGGCCGAATTGTCCGCCACTAAAATTCCGCAGTGTCAATGAGTCTGCGGAAGACCCATTGACACTAATGTTAAGAGTTCACATTAGCGGAATTCTGCGCTAATTACTCAGTGTGAACATACCCTTATATTTGTTCCTCGAATAAATGCATATAAACGCTCCGGCATATAACAATTTAGAAAATAAAGATTCTGAACCAAATACAATGTAAAGTATAGGACAGTGATCTTCAACGTGCGGACCTTCAGATGTTGCAAAACTACAACTCCCAGCATGCCCGGACAGCCAACGGCTGTCCGGGCATGCTGGGAGTTGTAGTTTTGCAACATCTGGAGGTCCGCAGGTTGAAGACCACTGGTATAGGAGGTAAAACTCACGTGTCCCCGCCGCTCCGGACCCGTCACAGGTTGTCCCCGCTGCCCTGGATGTCGCCCTCCATCGCTGTCGCCGCGTCCCTGGGGTGTCCCCGTCGCTCCGGAACGTCTCTGCTGCCCAGTATCCTCGCTCTCCGTCACCGCCATGACATCGCTACGCACGCCGGTCCTATTGGATGACGGGACGGCGTGCGCGACAACGTGATGACGACGAAGGAGAGCACCGGCCATGCAGGGGATCCCGCCCCGGAGCAGACACCGAGGAGGCAGGTAAGGTCCCTCCCGGTGTCCTGTAAGCTGTTCGGGACGCCGCGATTTCACCGCGGCGGTCCCGAACAGCCCGACTGAGCAGCCGGGTTAGTGTCCCTTTCGCTTCAGACGCGGCGGTCAGCTTTGATCGCCGCGTCTGAAGGGTTAAAACAGGGCATCACCGTGATCGGTGATTTTCTGAATTAGCCACGGGTCCCGGCCGTTGATGGCCTCACGGACCGCCGGTTTTAATGTGTATTTGCCGTATAACACGCACCAACTTCCCCCCCCCCCACCCCATTTTGGGGAAGAAAAAGTGCGTCTTATATGGCGAAAAATACGGTATGTGATGCTTCATTTCCTTGCACTATTCTGTGCAATCAATGTATAATAACACTCAGTATACGGCTGCTTTCAAGAACTCACACACACTTAAAAACATCTTGAAAACCTGGAAAATGTTATAAATATCTTTATTTCTATAAAAAAAAATATCAAAGCCATTATAAAAGTACTATAAATATAAAGAAATGTTCATTGCACACAGTGAACTGATCACATTTTCAGCCTCTAAAAGCGAGAACAATGTCCATGGGTGAAGATAAATACACTTTAAATATTTACGTATTTTCTGTGGTTATTTTTTTTTTATTGAAGAAAGGGTTATTCTACATTAAAGGGGTACTCCAAAAAAATTTTTTTAATCAACTGAGGCCAGAAAGTTAAACATATTTGTAAATTACTTCTATTAAAAAATCTTAATCCTTCCAATACTTATCAGCTGCTGAAGTTTTTTTTCCTTTTGAATTTCCTTTCTGTCTGACCACAGTGCTCTCTGCTGACACCTCTGTCCATTTTAGGAACTGTCCAGAGCAGGAGAGGTTTGCTATGGAGATTTGCTTCTACTCTGGACAGTTCCTGATATGGACAGAGATGTCGGCAGAGAGCACTGTGGTCAGACAGAATGGAAATTCAAAAAGAAAAGAACTTCCTGTGGAGCATACAGCAGCTGATGAATACTGGAAGGATTAAGATTTCTTAATGGAAGTCATTTACAAATCTGTTTAACTTTCTTGCGCCGGTTTATTTAAAAAAAAAAAATGTTTTCCAGTGGAGTACCCCTTTAACCCCTTAAGGACTCAGGGTTTTTCCGTTTTTGCACTTTCGTTTTTTCCTCCTTACCTTTTAAAAATCATAACCCTTTCAATTTTCCACCTAAAAATCCATATTATGGCTTATTTTTTGCATCGCCAATTCTACTTTGCAGTGACATTAGTCATTTTACCCAAAAATGCACGGCGAAACGGAAAAAAAAATCATTGTGCGACAAAATCGAAAAAAAAACGCCATTTTGTAACTTTTGGAGGCTTTCGTTTCTACGCAGTGCATATTTCGGTAAAAATTACACCTCATCATTATTCTGTAGGTCCATACGGTTAAAATGATACCCTACTTATATAGGTTTGATTTTGTCGCACTTCTGGAAAAAATCATAACTACATGCAGGAAGATTTATACGTTTAAAAATGTCATCTTCTGACCCCTATAACTTTTTTATTTTTCCATGTATGGGGCGGTATGAGGACTCATTTTTTGCGCCGTGATCTGAAGTTTTTATCGGTATGATTTTTGTTTTGATCGGACTTTTTGATCACTTTTTATTCATTTTTTAATGATATAAAAAGTGACCAAAATACGCTTTTTTGGACTTTGGAATTTTTTTGCGCGTACGCCATTGACCGTACGGCTTAATTAATGATATATTTTTATAGTTCGGACATTTACGCACGTGGCGATACCACATATGTTTATTTTTTATTTTTTTTACACTGTTTTATTTTTTTTATGGGAAAAGGGGGGTGATTCAAACTTTTATTAGGGAAGGGGTTAAATGACCTTTATTAACACTTTTTTTTTACATTTTTTTTGCAGTGTTATAGGTCCCATAGGGACCTATAACACTGCACACACTGATCTCTAATGCTGATCACTGGCGTGCATTAACACGCCTGTGATCAGCATTATCGGCGCTTGACTGCTCCTGCCTGGATCTCAGGCACGGAGCAGTCATTCGTCGATCGGACACCGGGGAGGCAGGTAAGAGCCCTCCCGGTGTCCGATCAGCTGTTCGGGACGCCGCGATTTCACCGCGGCGGTCCCGAACAGCCCGACTGAGCAGCCGGGTCACTTTCACTTTCACTTTAGAAGCGGCGGTCAGCTTTGACCGCCGCTTCTAAAGGGTTAATACCGCACATCGCCGCGATCGGCGATGTGTGGTATTAGCCGCGGGTCCCGGCCGTTGATTAGCGCCGGGACCGACGCAATATGATGCGGGATCGCGGCGCGATCCCGCTTCATATCGCGGGAGCCGGCGCAGGACGTAAATATACGTCCTGCGTCGTTAAGGGGTTAAAGGGGTACTCCAGTGGAAAACTTTTTCTTTTAAATCAACTGGTGCCAGAAAGTTAAACAGATTTGTAAATCACTTCTATTAAAAAATCTTAATCCTTCCAGTACTTTTTAGGGGCTGAATGCTAAAGAGAAATCCAAAAAAGAAATGCATTTCCTGTGATGTCCTGACCGCAGCGCTCTCTGCTGACCTCTGCTGTCCATTTTAGGAACTGGAGAAAATTCCCATAGCAAACATATGCTTCTCTGGACAGTTCCTAAAATGGTCAGCAGAGGTCAGCAGAGAGCGCTGCGGTCAGGACATCACAGATCACTTTTCTTTTTTGGATTTCTCTTTAGTATACAGCCCCTAAAAAGTACTGGAAGGATTAAGATTTTTTAATAGAAGTGATTTACAAATCTGTTTAACTTTCTGGCACCGGTTGATTTAAAAAAAAAGGTTTTCCACAGGAGTACCCCTTTAAATATTCTTACATAAATAATGGTCACTATTGGCGTCTCCATTGTAAACAGCATTGAAGCGTGTTACGTCTATACATTCATCCGGTTTTTAGTGCGCCCGGTCTATAGTATAGTGTAAGTCAGTTTAAAAGCCCTATAAATAAATACATTCTTCATACACGGCCATTATTTACATTAGCTTATGATGACGACAGTAATAAAAATGTTTATAAATAATATATATATATAGATATGACTCTAAAAAAATCTTTATTCCAATCTATCATCTATGGAAAGGAGCAGCAGCCCTAGGGAGTAGCTTCTGACATCAATCACATCTATATACTATATACATATCTATATACATACATATATATATATATACATACACATATATATATATATATATATATATATATATACATATACATATACATATACACATATACATATACACATACACATATACATATACACAAATACATATATATATATATATATATATATATATATATACAGTGATCCCTCAAGTTACAATATTAATTGGTTCTGGGACGACCGTTGTAAGTTGAAACCATTGTATGTTGAGACCAGAACTCTATGGAAACCTGGTAATTGGTTCTGAAGCCACCAAAATGTCATCCAAAAGTAGAAAAAAGTGAGGATTAAAGAAAAATAAGTAGATAACTAATATAGATAAAGCAAATCCTTACATATAAAAGTAATAAAGATCTGCTGGGAGCTGTAATCACTGTCTAGGTCAGTGTTTCCCAAGCAGAGAGCCTCCAGCTGTTGCAAAACTACAACTCCCAAAGGCTGTCCGGGCATGCTGGGAGTTGTAGTTTTGCAAAAGCTGGGGCCACCCTGCTTGGGAAACACTGGTCTATGTAGAGGACAGGAGCTTCTTCAGGGTCCTGTACAGTACACACAATGTCCCAAAAAAGTAATGGAGCCGCCCTCACCTGGTGTCCAAAAGAGCAGCTAACCCTGGTACAGGTAAAGTGTACAGAACATGTAATACCTCCCTGTACTGTAGGGGGCGCTACCAGACATCAGTCAGTGCATACACTTCAGTAATACAGGTAAAGAGTACAGTACATGTGATACCTCCCTGTACTGTAGGGGACGCTACCAGACACCAGTCAGTGCATACACTTCAGTAATACAGGTAAAGTGTACAGAAAATGTAATACCTCCCTGTACTGTAGGGGGCGCTACCAGACACCAGTCAGTGCATACACTTCAGTAATACAGGTAAAGAGTACAGAACATGTAATACCTCCCTGTACTGTAGGGGGCGCTACCAGACACCAGTCAGTGCATACACTTCAGTAATACAGGTAAAGAGTACAGAACATGTAATACCTCCCTGTACTGTAGGGGGCGTTACCAGCCACCAGTCAGTGCATACACTTCAGTAATACAGGTAAAGAGTACAGAACATGTAATACCTCCCTGTACTGTAGGGGGCGCTACCAGCCACCAGTCAGTGCATACACTTCAGTAATACAGGTGTTTTACCAGTGAATGCCCATTTTGATTGGTCGGTTCTTCAAGCCATTGACACGTTTCACAGATCTGGACTGTCTGTACATTGTATGTTGAGTCTGGTTTCAACCTACGATGGTCCAGAAAAGACCATTGTATGTTGAAACTATTGTATGTTGAGGCCATTGTAAGTTGAGGGATCACTGTATGTATATATATATATATATATATATATATATATATATATATATATATGGAGTTTTTGGGGATTTCCTGTTAATCAGTGCACTACAATTGACCAGAGTTAAACAAGCTATGAATTTTTTTTGGACAAGGTATTTTTCAGGTCTGCATGATACAAGGATTGGTAGAGCGGTGGTCAGTAACCTAGACAATGAGCTGTCGGCAAGTGGAAGAAATTAGCCTCACTCCCTTGAGAAAGTCAACGGGAGCTGACGAAACATTGGGATGCGAGTGGCTAATTGCGACATGGTTTTAATAGCAGACGATTGTCAGTATAAGAGAATATTATAACCATAGCATATGGAGCGCTTAACAGCGATCTCACCAAACCACGGGATGTAAAGGGAACATAATCGGAACATGGGCGGTGTTTTTAAGTGACACTCACGCTCAGTACATAAGACACTAATTGTTTTTAAGTGACAATAATAAAGATTGACTTTTAGGGGGGATTTCTAGTTTAAGGCTTACCCCTTGGGGGGGTGACCCTTAAAGGGGTACTCCACCCCTAGACATCTTATCCCCTATCCAAAGGATAGGGGATAAGCTGTCAGATCGCGGGGGTCCCACCGCTGGGGACCCCCGGAATCTCGGCTGCAGCAGCCACCTGTTGCGGCTTCTGGCAGCGCTGGAGGCTCTTATCCTAACGCCTCACGACCACGGTGACGTGAGATCGTGACGTCACGACTCTGCCCCCGTGTAACGTCACGCCCCGCCCCCTCAATGCAAGTCTATGGGAGGGGGCGTGACGCTCCCTCCCATAGACTTGCATTGAGGGGCGGGGCGTGATGTCACACGGGGGCGGAGTCTTGATGTCACGATCTCACGTCACCGTGGTCGGGAGCCGAAGCCTCCAGCGTTTCCGGAAGCCGCAACAGGTGGGTGCTGCAGCCGAGATCCCAGGGGTCCCCAGCGGCGGGACCCCCGCGATCTGACATCTTATCCCCTATTGGATAGGGAATAAGATGTCTAGGGGCGGAGTACCACCTTTAAAGGCCGTTGGAGCAAATGGAAGAAAGGCAAGAATATCTGGAGAAGGAGGAACATATGCTAAGTGAATGTGTTCGCAAAAATATTTAAAGGGGTTCTCCGGCCCTAAGACATCTTATCCCCTATACAAAGGATGTCTGACCCCCGCTATCTCACATGCAGCACCCATCTGAGTCTTCCGGGTTACACGACTACAGTGCCGGAGTATCGTGACGTCACGCCCCGCCCCCACAATGCAAGGCTATTATTACTATTATGTTCAGTCATATATTTTCAGTCACAGTTATCATGTTGAGCACATCCTATACATTGTAATTAGCTTTTTTTTTTTTTTTTTTTTTTGAGGGGGGGGGGGGGGGGGGGTTATATTTGCCTTATTCCCAATTTTCTGATATGGGCTTATTTGCATTTTTTTTTAGCTTGTTCTTCATTTTACATTCCGATCTAGCACATGTACAGTACATGGCTAGTAATCAACATATATTAAAATATTTATTAAAATTAAATAACATAAAAAAGATTCCCATTCTGTAGTGATCGGAAGGCGGAGTCAGTCGTGATTGAAAGTAAAATGTGCTAATATTGAAATCTGTGCATGACCTGAGTAACATCAATCATGGGACCTTAAACCTTAAAGGGATTGTAAAGGAATACAAAACACTGCTGCTTGAAGTAGCATCAACGACTAATATTAAAGGGGTATTCCAGGAAGAAACTTTTTTTTATATATATATATATCAACTGGCTCCAGAAAGTTAAACAGATTTGTAAATTACTTCTATTAAAAAATCTTAATCCTTTCGGTACTTATGAGCTTCTGAAGTTAAGGTTGTTCTTTTCTGTCTAAGTCCTCTCTGATGACACGTGTCTCGGGAAACGCCCAGTTTAGAAGAGGTTTGCTATGGGGATTTGCTTCTAAACTGGGCATTTCCCGAGACCGATGTCATTAGAGAGCACTTAGACAGAAAAAAACAACTCAACTTCAGAAGCTCTTAAGTACTGAAAGGATTAAGATTTTTTAATAGAAGTAATTTACAAATCTGTTTAACTTTCTGGAGCCAGTTGACATATATATATATATATATATATATATATATATATATATAAAAGTTTTTTCCTGGATAACCCCTTAACTAACGTCAATGTCATGCTGAAGAGAAGAACACTATATGAAACATTAAATACTTCCTATACTTGGCGAACTTGGGCGGAGTTGGACTGGACCTAAGGTTGACAGTATGGGAAGCAAAGCTCGGGAGATTTCATTCATTCAAGCCTCGAAAGACCTCTTCTAACCAAGTCATATAAAACCCCAAGATTGACCCAGTAAAAGGTATAGTAGTATCTATTATGTTAAATGTAAGGTTGGCAGATTCAACTCAAGCGAGGGGCCCAGAAATGTTTTTAGCATTTCACAACACTAAAGGGGTACTCCCTTGGAAACTTTTTTTTTTTTTTTTAAATCAACTGGTGCCAGAAAGTTAAACAGATTTGTAAATCACTTCTATTAAAAAATCTTAATCCTTCCAGTACTTTTTAGGGGCTGTATACTAAAGAGAAATACAAAAAAGAAATGCATTTCCTGTGATGTCATGACCACGGTGCTCTCTGCTGACCTCTGCTGTTCATTTTAGGAACTGTCCAGAGTAGGAGAAAATCCCCATAGCAAACATATACTGCTCTGGACAGTTCCTAAAATGGACAGCAGAGGTCAGCAGAGAGCACTGTGCTCGTGACATCAGAGGAAATGCATTTCTTTTTTTGTATTTCTCTTTAGTATACAGCCCCTAAAAAGTACTGGAAGGATTAAGATTTTATTTAATAGAAGTGATTTACAAATCTGTGTATCTTTCTGGCACCAGTTGATTAAAAAAAAAAAAAAAAAAAGGTTTTCCACGGGAGTACCCCTTTAATAAATGGATACTAAAAGTTCTCCAAAACAGAGGGCTACACTTCCTTCATGTCTCTCCAAATCAAGTGACCCCATCAATGACTCACAAATCCCCTTAAAGTCTAAGATAGTAAGTAGAGATGAGCGAACTTACAGTAAATTCGATTTGTCACGAACTTCTCGGCTCGGCAGTTGATGACTTTTCCTGCATAAATTAGTTCAGCTTTCAGGTGTTCCGGTGGGCTGGAAAAGGTGGATACAGTCCTAGGAAAGAGTCTCCTAGGACTGTATCCACCTTTTCCTGCCCACGGGAGCACCGGAAAGCTGAACTAATTTATGCAGGATAAGTCATCAACTGCCGAGCCGAGAAGTTCGTGACGAATCGAATTAGTAAGACATATGGATGTTGGTCTTGGTCTTACAAGGCATAAGCACCAAAGTAGGTTGCCCCATTTTCCCTCTTAATATATTTTGTTCCAACTGTCAGCACATACACTTTATCCCCCCTTTCAAGCTTAAATGCACCTCCTTGAAATATGGACTTGTTCCACCCGGCCCGGGTCCCTTTATTGGCCGAGATGACTCCGGGCAGTTCACAAGGTGTTTTATCTGCTCGAAGAATCTGCAGTCCTTGTCCATGCTCGACGGACTCCAGAATGACACTAAGGGAGACAAGATTGTTGTCCTGGGGACACTGTGTCCCTCCGAAGGTGGCCTGGGTGTATATAAAGTACAGGCCTTTCTGCTCGATGTGCAGTTGGTTGTTCCTGAGGGTCAATTCTCCTTGGGTAAAGGAGTTATCTACGCCAGGCGCCCATGTCAGAAGGTTTAGATTGGGATCATGTGGATCAGCTGTAAGAAAGGACATAAAGAGGCAATTGGTTAGGAGGACCAGCTATGGTCTAGAATAACTAGATATATCCTACTGATAGGGGCTCATCAGATGATGGACACCAGAGCCCCATAAATATTATAATGAACTGCCTAGGAGTAATATACAGTGACCCCCCGACTTACGATGGCCCCGACATACGATCATTTCAGCATACGATCACTCTCAGAGTCCATCGCATGTTGAAGGCAGCATCAACATACGATGCTTTTGTATGTCGGGGCCATCGCATAAACGGCTATCCGGCAGCGCAGACTGCTTCAGCTGCCACCGGATAGCCGTTTACGGTGCCCCGTGTGGTCCGCTGACGATCACTTACCTGTCCTCGGGGCTCCGGCGCGTCCTCTTCGGGATCCTCTGCATCGTCGGCGCTCTACATCGTCGTCATCACGTTGCTGCGCACGCCGTCCCGTCATCCAATAGGAGCGGTGTGCGTAGCGACGTGATGGCGGCGACGTGAGAGCGAGGATGCCGGGGAAGCAGAGGCCTTGCCGGAGCGTCGGGGACACCTCGGGGACACGGCGACAGCGATGGAGGGCGCCATCCAGGGCAGCGGTGACGAGCGGTGACGGTCCGGAGCGGTGGGGACACGTGAGTACAACCTCCAATATCAGTTGTCTTCAACCTGCGGACCTCCAGATGTTGCAAAACTACAACTCCCAGCATGCCCGGACAGGGGCATGCTGGGTGTTGTAGTTTTGCAACATCTGGAGGTCCGCAGGTTGTAGACCACTGTCCTATACTTTACATTGCACGGATCCCTCAACATACGATGGTTTCAACAAACAATGGTCCACTTGGAACGGATTACCATCGTATGTTGAGGGACCACTGTACAGACATTGTACAGTATTGTAAATTATAATCTGGACACTATGGGGGAGATTTATCAAAACCTGTGCAGAGGAAAAGTTGTCCAGTTGCCCATAGCAACCAATCAGATCGCTGCTTTCATTTATAACAAGGCCTCTGCAAAATGAAAGAAGCGATCTGATTGGTTGCTATGGGCAACTGGATAACTTTTCCTCTGCACGGGTTTTGATAAATCTCCCCCTAAGCATTCATCAGGGAGCACTGTTCAAAATATTTTATGGCCCTTTTATTTGGGCGCTGAATAGTATCCTTATTTGTATCATATATGACAATACACTACAGTGGTCCCTCAACATACGATGGTAATCCGTTCCAAATGGACCATCGTTTGTTGAAACCATCGCATGTTGAGGGATCTGTGCAATGTAAAGTATAGGACAGTGTTCTACAACCTGCAGACCTCCAGATGTTGCAAAACTACAACACCCAGCATGCCCGGACAGCCAACGGCTGTCCGGGCATGCTGGGAGTTGTAGTTTTGCAACATCTGGAGGTCCGCAGGTTGAAGACCACTGGTATTGGAGGTTGTACTCACCTGTCCCCGCCGCTCCAGACGTCACCGCTCGTCACCGCTGCCTTGGATGTCGCCCTCCATCGCTGTCGCCGCGTCCCCGGGGTGTCCCCGACGCTCCGGCAAGGCCTCTGCTTCCCCGGCATCCTCGCTCTCTGTCGCCGCCATCACGTCGGTACGCACTCCGCTCCTATTGGATGACGGGACGGCGTGCGCAGCGACGTGATGACGACGATGGAGAGCGCCGACGATGCAGGGGATCCCGAAGAGGACGCTCCGGAGCCCCGAGGACAGGTAAGTGATCGTCAGCGGACCACACGGGGCACCGTAAACGGCTATCCGGTGGTAGCTGAAGCAGTCTGCGCTGCCGGATAGCCGTTTATGCGATGGCCCCGACATACAAAAGCATCGTATGTTGATGCTGCCTTCAACATGTGATGGCCTCTGAGAGTGATCGTATGCTGAAATGATCATATGTCGGGGCCATCGTAGGTCGGGGGGTCACTGTATATGGGTAGGCTCGAACAGAAGATAAGGTCCCCAATTTGTTTTCATCTATTAAAAGAGACCCCTGTTTCTGCGTAGTCTTCCATGAGAGCCGTGTAATGCTTTATTCTACCAGCAGTGGTGCTGCATGGAAAGTGAACACTGGCAATCAGGTTCCCCACAGATTACATCTAATGGTTTTCTAGTCCCAACAGTAGGACACCTAGTGACCTTCTAACAAATAGGGACTGCCAAGGTGGATTACTCCTTGACGTGTCTTTACTGCTATGGTCCCTTACGGAAATGCATTTCTAGTACTGATATTCACCTTGAAAATGTGCAGCCGGTCTCTCAGAAGATCTTGGTGCTATAAAGGAAATGGGAAGAATTAGGAGTGTGGTACAGGACAGAACTTTTAATAGATACAAAACCAATATGTCAATTTAAAAGGGTACTCCGGCCCTAAGACATCTTATCCCCCATCCAAAGGATAGGAGATAAGATGTCTGACTGCGGGGGTCCCCAGCAGCGGGACCCCCGCAGTCAGACATCTTATCTTGCAATCTTGCATTCGGCACCCAACTCTTTGCGCGGCAGGCCGTGCTGTCAGCTCACAAACTGCTGGGTGCCAACCACGGGCCGGAGTATTGTGACGTCACAACTCCGCCCCCGTGTGACGTCACGCCCCCCCGCTATGCAAGTCTATGGGAGGGGGTGACAACACACGGGGGCGGAGTCATGACATCACGATACTCCGGCCCCGTGGTCGGCACCTGGCAGTTTGTGAGCTGGAAGCGCGGCGTGCAGCTCAAAGAGGTGGGTGCCAAATGCAAGATTGCGGGGTTCCCCAGCGGCGGGACCCCCGCGGTCAGACATCTTATCCCCTATCCTTTGGATAGGGGATAAGATGTCTTAGGGCCGGAGTACCCCTTTAAAGATATTTCTTAACTGATCTATGTAAGAAGACATAGAATAGGTGTACACACTGACGTGCTGCTTTGTGGCGGCCATTGTCTGTGGGGTGGTATGGCCCAGAGCGGGGGGGTCTTGTTTGGGCAGCAGTGGGGCTGCCTGGCCACTGGGTCCTCCCCTTTGTGAACACATGGTGTCCCCGCCTAGCGCTACGCCAATCTTATCATAGGGACCCACTCTTATCAGGTGGCCTTGACGCGGCGAGTGGGCTTGCACGCTTTGATCAAAAGGTATAAGCAGTCTATACATGCAGATATAAAGGGTCCATGGAACTATCCTTCATTTCCCATACACATATCACTAGCATGCAAAAGGACAAATGGGCATTACCCCTATAGGTCCTATATCACTGTGACTATGTCCATTCACGTTCCATGATGGAAATGATAAAAAGGTTAAACTAGTAAACGTTGGCATCATGATTTGTGGGTGCAAACTCGCACCTCTTTAGACTTTGTTCCATTTGTAAAAGATGAGAAGGATGTTCAGATAAAGATCACTGCATGAGACACTTATACACATGTGATGTATATTAGAATATAGGCCACAGGAAGAGGCAAAAACCCACAAAAATACCTTAGACTACAATGGTAAACTATATCGTGATGATAATGTTACATGGAGTATTGAGGTATAAAACAAAGTAATTCAATTAGAACTGTTCCATAATATAAAGTTTCCCTCTCTCTCTGGTTGATCTCATGATAACACTTACTGTCATGCATCAGTTTTTTAAAGACTATTTCTGGAACTGAATCTCCAACCACTTAAAGGGGTACTCCAGTGGAAAACAATTCTTTTTAAACCAATTGGTGCCAGAAAGTTAAAAAGATTTGTAAATTACTTCAATTTAAAAATCTTAACCCCTCCAGTACTTAGAAGTTGTTTAGTTCTTTTCTATCTGACCACAATGCTCTCTGCTGCCACCTCTGTCCATGTCAGGAACTGTCTGGAGCAGGAGAAGTTTGCTATGGTGATTTTCTCCAGCTTTGGATTCGGTTAAGAAAAGTAAAAAAAAAAACATATAAATGCTGACAATAATGGAAGTATAAGACACAATGTCAGTCAATGGGGGAGATTTATTAAAATCTGTGCAGATGAAACGTTGACTAGTTGCCCATAGCAACCAATCAGATGGCTTCTTTAATTTTTAGAAATGACTTTTTAGAAATGAAAGAAGAGATCTGATTGGTTACTATGGGCACAACTTTTCATCTGCACAAGTTTTGATAAATCTCCCCAAATGTTCCTACGATTGGGCTGAGGAAGTGTTGTCACGGGTACAGTCATAGAAGAGGAGCTGTAGAATATCTAGAATATTCTAGAATGAATTGTGGGGCAAAGGAGCGATTTATTGAGACTAAGATAACCTAGAAATCCATAATTAACTTTTAATAGAAATGAATCAAAAGATTACAGCCCTCAAAGTTATGTGTATTAAAAGGGTACAATTATCTTCCTGTGGATAGGGGATAAGTTATTTTTGGCTAGAGTACCCCTTTAAGTAAGACCTCTTGTATTCAATTTAAAGGGGTACTTCCAAGGAAAACTTTTTTTTTTAATCAACTGGTGTCGGAAAGTTAAACAGATTTATAAATTACTTCTATAAAAAAAAAATCTTAATCCTTCCAGTACTTTTTAGGGGCTGTATACTAAAGAGGAAATGCTTTTCTTTTTGGATTTCTCTTCTGTCACGACCACAGTGCTCTCTGCTGACCTCTGCTGTCCATTTTAGGAACTGTCCAGAGCAGCATATATTTGCTATGGGGATTTTCTCCTGCTCTGGACAGTTCCCAAAATGGACAGCAGAGGTCAGCAGAGAACACTGTGGTCGTGACAGAAGAAAACTCCAAAAATAAAAGCATTTCCTCTGTAGTATAGGCGTTCCTCACTTCCGCTTCGGTATGTGATTGCTGGATACCGATGCGGAAGTGAGGAACGCCGATATGGCGTCCACGGGCACACAGGAGCATGTGGATCTGTCTCAAGGTAGACTTCATGTTTTTAATTTGTTTTTAACTCTCAGCTGATAGGACACACCTGTGATTCTGGTTAAGGGAAACCATTGTATGTATAATTTCTTGGGTATTTTATTTACCTTATTTGGATGTTATGATTGCATCAGTTTGTAATATATGCACTTTATATATTGTATACACTCAAATTTTATGATTGTGATTTTGATCACTTTTATGATAATGTTTACATTTGATTGTTTGTTAATTACACACCTGATATAATGCGGAAGTTGTAACCTGTGTACCATGCTTGAAAAAGATGACGGGATGCCATCGAAACGTCGCATCTGATATAGGTTAATAAATCCTACTTTTTTGCAATTTACTACTGGGTGTGCTGCTGTACTTTTGCACTTTTAACTATCTATCTATCTATCCATCTATCTATCTATCTCATATCTATCTATCTATCTATCTATCTCATATCTATCTATCCATCTATCTATCTGATATCTATCTATCTATTTATCTATCTCATATCTATCTATCTCATATCTATCTATCTATCCATCCATCTATCTATCTCATATCTATCTATCTATCCATCTATCTATCTCAAATCTATCTATCTATCTATCTATCTATCTCATATCTATCTATCTATCTATCTATCTCATATCTATCTATCTCATATCTATCTATCTATCTATCTCATATCTATCTATCTCATATCTATCTATCTCATATCTATCTCTCTATCCATCTATCTCTCATCCATCTATCTCATATCTATCTATCTCATATCTATCTATCTATCTATCTCATATCTATCTATCTATCTCATATCTATCTATCTATCTATCTATCTATCTCATATCTATCTATCTATCTATCTATCTAGAATTGAGAAGACATTTTTGGCAGCACACGTAGAAGAGGGGGGTGCACGCTGGATAACCTGGTCCCAGGTCCAAAGTAGTTATGCAAAGAAGCAGCGGCACACCAATTTCCAAGTGAAAAGAATGGATGGCTTTTATTTCAACCAAACATCTATAGGAGCGACGTTTCGCCTGTCTCACACAGGCATTGTCAATGGCTGTGTGAGACAGGCGAAACGTCGCTCCTATAGATGTTTGGTTGAAATAAAAGCCATCCATTCTTTTCACTTGGAAATTGGTGTGCCGCTGCTTCTTTGCATATCTATCTATCTATCTATCTATCTATCTCATATCTATCTATCTCATATCTATCTCATATCTATCTATCTCATATCTATCTATCTCATATCGATCTATCTCATATCTATCTATCTATCTATCTCATATCTATCTATCTCATATCTACTATCTATCTCATATTTATCTATCTCATATCTATCTACCTCATATCTATCTATCCATCTATCTATCTCATATCTATCTATCTATCTCATAATATTCTTGGTCTATACAGAAGTGATAATGGGTCTATGACATTTTTCATTTTGAATATTGTCATATTTGTGAATATCGTCACTATCTATCTACTTATCTAATTTTAGTAACGATATTCGCACATTCTCATATTCGAGAATATTCGCTCTCCAGTCTAATACAGTAAATAGTATAGGGGTCTTTAGACCACAAGCTGGAAGCAGAGAGGGAGGAGATCACTGCGATATGTTCTGTGGGGAAAAAAAATGACGAATATTCGTAATTGCAAATATATAGCACTATATTCGCCATATTCATGAATATGCGAATATGCAAAATTCGCAATAAATATTCGAATTGCGAATATTCGCGCTCAACACTATTGTAAACCACTTAATATGATCCATCACTGTATCAGTCTTAGCATTTACTTTGCATCCATTGAGTTTTATAACAACTCAAGAAACGAAAGGCTAAACCAAGACTCAGAGTACAAGATGTCAATGGAGGACATGATCTGGACACGAGGAGTAGATGCAAATACCTGATTCTGCTGATTGTTGGCGATGCGATGTCCCGGCTTCCTTCTGGGAAGAAAATATCATTTGTTACTTTAAGCCCAATGACAAATATAGAGAATATCAAGCTTAGACAGATGGAGAAAAACATCATAGATATCAGTCATTGCGTCATCCTCTTATGACAAATCAGAGAAAATTTGTTTTGGACGTCATATCTGTGATAATCAATATGGCTTCCCTACAGCTCCCAAAGCACTGCCAGATTAACCTAATTTGCATAGTCATACATCCCATTATTTTTCCCTTTTGGGTCTGGGTGACAAGCGTGGTTAGAGACATATTGATATCTGAGCGCCATAGAAAACTTTTTAATGGGAACCATTTACCAGGTGCATGTGTCCATTAGAGCGCTGTGAACCCCCCCCCCCCAAATCTCTTGTAATACTACTACCAGTACCTAACACATGGTACCACACACACCATCTGCCACGCTTATAGTAAATGGTGGATGGGGACATGTTATTCATCTAACCAGACCCAGGGGTCTGGTTTTAAATCAACTGGTGCCAGAAAGTTATACAGATTTGAAATTACTTCTATTTAAAAATCTTAATCCTTCCAGTACTTTTCAGCTGCTGTATGCTCCAGAGCAAGTTCTTTTCTTTTTGACCCCAGTGCTCTCTGCTGACACCTCTGTCCATGTCAGGAACTGTCCAGAGCAGAAGCAAATCACCATAGCAAACCTCTCCTTCTCTGGACAGTTCCTGAGACAGTCAGAGGTGTCAGCAGAGAGCACTGTGGTCAAACAGAAAAGTAATTTAAAAAGAAAAGAACTTCCTCTGGGAACATACAGCAACTGAGAAGTACTGGAAGGATTAATATTTTTAAATAGAAGTATTTTACAAATCAGTTTCACTTTCTGGCACCAGTTGAGTTAAAAAAAAAAAGTTTTTCACCAGAGTACCCCTTTAAGACCTCAAACCAGACTCCTACATTGAGTTAGACCAAGCCTCTATATTATTTCAAGCTCAAGACAAGAGCCTCAAATAAATTCAGCTCTCAGAAAAGACCCTGCAATCACATAAATTAATGTATAACCCAAATCGGACCCTTAAAGGGGTTATCCAGGAACAAACTTTTTTTTATATATCAACTGGCTCCAGAAAGTTAAACAGATTTGTAAATTACTTCTATTAAAAAATCTTAATCCTTTCAGTACTTATGAGCTTCTGAAGTTTAGGTTGTTCTTTTCTGTTTATGTAATCTCTGATGACACGTGTCTCGGGAACCGTCCAGTTTAGAAGAGGTTTGCTATGGGAATTTGCTTCTAAACTGGGCGTTTCCCGAGACCCATGTCATCAGAGATTACTTAGACAGAAAAGAACAACCTTAACTTCAGAAGCTCATAAGTAATGAAAGGATTAAGATTTTTTTAATAGAAGTAATTTACAAATCTGTTTAACTTTCTGGAACCAGTTGATATATATAAAAAAAGTTTTTTCCTGGAATACCCCTTTAAATGATTCTAGACCGATGGCTAGACCAGATCTTAACATTTATTTAGACCCCAGATCAGACTGTTAAATAATTCAAACTCCATGCTAGACCCAAAAATGTATCCAGACCAGACCCTCATATTAATTCAGACACCAGACCCCTATATTGATCCAGACCGCAGACCAAACCACCTTCAATAATTCTGACCCCAGACCAGACCCCTTAATTAAGTCAGACCACTGACCAGACTGTTAGAACGTTTCTGTCGATCAGACATGTCAAGAGTTGTTGAGTTGTTAACCGGGGAAGAGGGGGGCGGAATTGCACTCCACTCCCTGACCGGCTTAGGGATCCATCCATTGGCTAAGTGCGATGCCGCCCACTTCCCTGGCTGTTAACTCTCAATCGCATACGGTCCCAATAGTTAGACCTGGTGCGATTAACAACTCTAGACATGTCTGATCGTCACGTTAAAAGTTATTTTTAATGACAGCAAAGCTTTAAAATAATCTAGACCCCTAAATAAATGAGTCAATGAGGACCTTATATACTGGGTCCCCTTGAGTTTTGGGCCCCATTGCAGCTGCCATATATTTGGCTAAAGTGGCTGTCACCGAGCTTTCTCATGAATATATATATAACTAAGAAATCACTGATTAGAATTTTTAACAACTTGGTAGAAGAAAACTAAGAATTGTAATTTTTGCAGAGACCGAGTCCAATAGATGAGAGCTTTTACCTGCACTGGGGTCCCGGCTGCAAGACACATGATGCAGAAAAGGGTCATCAGGGTTCCCATTCTTGAAGTAGCAAGGCTCTTCCAAGACGGTGTTCTTCTGGGGAATGTCACAGGCATGGTGGCAGCTTTGAGATCGGAAGGATGCTGTAGTTGGCAGCTCTTGACAGACAGTAATAGGAAGAAATGTGGAAGTCACCTACTTTATAACAGTGCAGACGAGAAGGTGGGAGGAAGCAGAAGGGGAAACCCCTGCCCCAACCAGGAAACTGTGAAGCACGCATAAAAAAAACCTCCGAAATATTGTGCATATACTGTACATATAAAGTCCAAAACACAAAAATATCCCAATGTCCACTCTAATATAAAGAGCATTCTAATGATTAATGTAAATACAGCTGGCACCCGAATAACCACTCTGAAATGATGAAGCCATTATAAATTATGGGAGAATCTGACAGAATCCCAATGACTCTTTAAGAATTCAATCATAAAATATATTGGCACTTAGGTTAAAATGGATATGGAAAACATTATAATAAATTAGAATTTATTAACAACAATAACGGCCCTCATTAATTAGAAAATCGGGTTGTAAGTCTATATTGCTTTCTTACCCGACTGCTTTTTTCCCCTGGTATTTATTATTATGTCGCATCCTGTTTGTCGCACTGGGTTTTGTTGGTTTTGGTTTCCAACTCCTCTGAGTTGTCGGGAAAAAATCCACAACAATTCAACAAATTCGGGTTGGAAACCTTTATAAATACGTGGAAAAGCTCAGAAATGTCGGGTTACGCCCCTTTTTCGGGTTTGGGAGAATCCACATCGGGTCCGTCGGGAAAAAATGTTGCATCGTGTTGCAGACTGGTGCACGATGTCTGCGACATGTCACAGACAAAGATGCGCCAAAAAAAACCCAACAAAACAAGTCGGGTTTAGAATAGTAAATGAGGGCCAATGTCTTGTGGGTCACAGCGTCCTTGGGATCCACTCGAGACTTCAGATAACAATTGTCACGATGCCGGCTGGCAGGTAGTGGATCCTCTGTGCCAGAGAGGGATTGGCGTGGACCGTGCTAGAGGATCGGTTCTAAGTCACTACTGGTTTTCACCAGAGCCCGCCGCAAAGCGGGATGGTCTTGCTGCGGCGGTAGTGACCAGGTCGTATCCCCTAGCAACGGCTCAACCTCTCTGGCTGCTGAAGATAGGCGCGGTACAAGGGAGTAGACAGAAGCAAGGTCGGACGTAGCAGAAGGTCGGGGCAGGCAGCAAGGATCGTAGTCAGGGGCAACGGCAGAAGGTCTGGAATCACAGGCAAGGAACACACAAGGAACGCTTTCACTGGCACTAGGGCAACAAGATCCGGCGAGGGAGTGAAGGGGAAGTGAGGTGATATAGGGAAGTGCACAGGTGTAAACACTAATTGGAACCACTGCACCAATCAGCGGTGCAGTGGCCCTTTAAATCGCAAAGACCCGGCGCGCGCGCGCCCTAGGGAGCGGGGCCGCGCGCGCCGGGACAGAACTGACGGGGAGCGAGTAAGGTACGGGAGCCGGGGTGCGCATCGCGAGCGGGCGCTACCCGCATCGCGAATCGCATCCCGGCCGGAGGTGGTAACGCAGCGCCCCGGGTCCGTGGAACCGACCGGGGCGCTGCAGTGAGGGAAGTGTAGCGAGCGCTCCGGGGAGGAGCGGGGACCCGGAGCGCTCGGCGTAACAGTACCCCCCCCCTTGGGTCTCCCCCTCTTCTTGGGGCCTGAGAACCTGAGGATCAGACTTTTGTCCAGGATATTGTCCTCAGGTTCCCAGGACCTCTCTTCTGGACCACAACCCTCCCAATCCACTAAAAAAAAAGTTCTTCCCCTGACCTTTTTAGAGGCCAAAATCTCTTTGACAGAGAAGATGTCCGAGGAGCCGGAAACAGGAGCGGGAGGAACAGATTTAGGAGAAAAACGGTTGAGGATGAGAGGTTTAAGAAGAGAGACGTGAAAGGCATTAGGGATACGAAGAGAAGGAGGAAGAAGAAGTTTGTAAGAGACAGGATTAATTTGACACAAAACTTTAAAAGGACCAAGATAGCGTGGTCCCAACTTATAGCTCGGGACACGGAAACGGACATATTTAGCGGAGAGCCATACCTTGTCTCCAGGGGAAAAAATGGGAGGAGCTCTTCTTTTCTTATCTGCGAATCTCTTCATGCGAGAAGAAGCCTGTAAGAGAGAATTTTGGGTCTCTTTCCATATGGTGGAAAGATCACGAGAAATTTCATCCACAGCGGGCAGACCAGAGGGCAAGGGGGTAGGGAGGGGGGGAAGAGGGTGACGGCCGTACACCACGAAAAACGGAGATTTGGAGGAAGATTCAGAGATTCTGAAATTATACGAGAATTCGGCCCAAGGTAGAAGATCTGCCCAGTCATCCTGGCGGGAGGAAACAAAATGTCGTAAATAGTCACCCAAGATCTGGTTAATTCTCTCTACTTGTCCATTGGATTGAGGATGGTATGCAGAAGAAAAATTTAATTTAATCTTGAGTTGTTTACAGAGAGCCCTCCAGAATTTAGACACAAATTGGACGCCTCTATCCGAGACGATCTGTGTAGGCAACCCGTGAAGACGAAAAATGTGTACAAAAAATTGTTTAGCCAACTGAGGCGCTGAAGGAAGACCAGGAAGAGGGATGAAATGTGCCATTTTGGAGAATCGATCAACGACCACCCAAATAACAGTGTTGCCATGGGATGGGGGTAAGTCAGTAATAAAATCCATACCAATCAGAGACCAAGGTTGTTCGGGGACAGGTAGAGGATGAAGAAAACCAGCGGGCTTCTGGCGAGGAGTCTTATCCCGGGCACAGATAGTGCAGGCTCGCACAAAGTCCACCACATCAGTCTCTAGAGTCGGCCACCAATAGAAGCGAGAGATGAGTTGCACAGATTTCTTGATGCCCGCATGACCTGCGAGATGGGAGGAGTGACCCCATTTGAGGATCCCAAGGCGTTGGCGTGGAGAAACAAAGGTCTTTCCTGGAGGAGTTTGCCTGATGGAGGCTGGAGAAGTGGAAATCAGGCAGTCAGGAGGAATGATGTGTTGAGGAGAGAGTTCAATTTCAGAGGCATCTGAGGAACGAGAGAGAGCATCGGCCCTAATGTTTTTATCAGCAGGCCGAAAGTGAATTTCAAAATTAAATCGGGCAAAGAACAGAGACCACCTGGCCTGACGAGGATTCAGCCGTTGGGCAGACTGGAGGTAGGAGAGGTTCTTGTGATCGGTGTAAATAATAACTGGAAATCTTGATCCCTCCAGCAGATGCCTCCATTCCTCAAGTGCTAATTTAATGGCTAGAAGCTCTCGATCCCCGATGGAGTAGTTCCTCTCCGCCGGAGAGAAGGTCCTGGAAAAAAAACCACAAGTAACAGCATGCCCGGAAGAGTTTTTTTGTAGAAGGACAGCTCCAGCTCCCACTGAGGAGGCATCAACCTCCAATAGGAAGGGTTTAGATGGGTCAGGTCTGGAGAGCACGGGAGCCGAAGAAAAGGCAGACTTGAGTCGTTTAAAGGCGTCTTCCGCTTGAGGAGGCCAAGACTTGGGATCGGCATTTTTTTTTGTTAAAGCCACAATAGGAGCCACAATGGTAGAAAAATGTGGAATAAATTGCCTGTAATAATTGGCGAACCCCAAAAAACGTTGGATGGCACGGAGTCCGGAGGGGCGTGGCCAATCTAAGACGGCAGAGAGTTTATCTGGGTCCATTTGTAGTCCCTGGCCAGAGACCAAGTATCCTAGAAAAGGAAGAGATTGGCATTCAAACAGACATTTCTCTATTTTGGCATAGAGTTGATTATCACGAAGTCTCTGAAGAACCATACGGACATGCTGGCGGTGTTCTTCAAGATTGGCAGAAAAAATCAGGATATCGTCCAGATATACAACAACACAGGAGTATAGTAGATCACGAAAAATTTCATTAACAAAGTCTTGGAAGACGGCAGGGGCGTTGCATAGACCAAAGGGCATGACCAGATACTCAAAGTGACCATCTCTGGTGTTAAATGCCGTTTTCCATTCATCCCCCTCTCTGATGCGGATGAGATTATAAGCACCTCTTAAGTCCAGTTTGGTAAAAATATGGGCACCTTGGAGACGATCAAAGAGTTCAGAGATGAGGGGTAGGGGGTAGCGGTTCTTAACCGTGATTTTATTAAGACCGCGGTAGTCAATGCAAGGACGTAGAGAGCCATCTTTTTTGGACACAAAGAAAAATCCGGCTCCGGCAGGAGAGGAGGATTTACGGATAAAGCCCTTTTTTAAATTTTCTTGGACGTATTCAGACATGGCAAGAGTCTCTGGGACGGACAGAGGATAGATTCTGCCCCGGGGTGGAGTAGTGCCCGGGAGGAGGTCAATGGGACAATCATAAGGCCTGTGAGGAGGTAGAGTCTCAGCTTGCTTTTTGCAAAAAACGTCCGCAAAGTCCATATAGGCCTTAGGGAGACCGGTTACATGAGGAAGCACAGGGACACGGCAAGGTTTACTGGGAACCGGTTTTAAGCAGTCCTTGGAACAAGAGGGCCCCCAACTCTTGATCTCCCCAGTGGACCAATCCAGGATTGGGGAATGGAGTTGAAGCCAGGGAAGTCCAAGAAGGATTTCAGAAGTGCAATTGGGGAGGACCAACAGTTCAATCCTCTCGTGATGAGATCCGATGCACATTAGAAGGGGCTCCGTGCGGAAACGTATAGTACAGTCCAATCTTTCATTGTTTACACAATTGATGTAGAGGGGTCTGGCGAGACTGGTCACCGGGATGTTGAACCTGTTGACGAGAGAGGCTAAGATGAAATTTCCTGCAGATCCAGAGTCCAAGAAGGCCACAGCAGAGAAGGAGAAGGCAGAGGCAGACATCCGCACAGGCACAGTAAGACGTGGAGAAGCAGAGTAGACATCAAGGACTGTCTCACCTTTGTGCGGAGTCAGCGGACGTCTTTCCAGGCGGGGAGGACGGATAGGACAATCCTTCAGGAAGTGTTCGGTACTAGCACAGTACAGGCAGAGATTCTCCATGCGGCGTCGTGTCCTCTCTTGGGGTGTCAGGCGAGACCGGTCGACCTGCATAGCCTCCACGGCGGGAGGCACAGGAACAGATTGCAGGGGACCAGAGGAGAGAGGAGCCGGGGAGAAGAAACGCCTCGTGCGAACAGAGTCCATATCCTGGCGGAGCTCCTGACGCCGTTCGGAAAAACGCATGTCAATGCGAGTGGCAAGATGGATGAGTTCATGTAGGTTAGCAGGGATTTCTCGTGCGGCCAGAACATCTTTAATGTTGCTGGATAGGCCTTTTTTAAAGGTCGCGCAGAGTGCCTCATTATTCCAGGATAATTCTGAAGCAAGGGTACGGAACTGTACGGCATACTCGCCAACGGAAGAATTACCCTGGACCAGGTTCAACAGGGCAGTCTCAGCAGAAGAGGCTCGGGCAGGTTCCTCAAAGACACTTCGAATTTCCGAGAAGAAGGAGTGTACAGAGGCAGTGACGGGGTCATTGCGGTCCCAGAGCGGTGTGGCCCAAGCCAGGGCTTTTCCAGACAGCAGGCTGACTACGAAAGCCACCTTAGACCTTTCAGTGGGGAACTGGTCCGACATCATCTCCAAGTGTAATGAACATTGGGAAAGAAAGCCACGGCAAAACTTAGAGTCCCCATCAAATTTATCCGGCAAGGATAGTCGTATTCCAGAAGCGGCCACTCGCTGCGGAGGAGGTACAGGAGCTGGCGGAGGAGATGATTGCTGGAGCTGTGGTAGTAACTGTTGTAGCATAACAGTCAGTTGAGACAGCTGTTGGCCTTGTTGCGCAATCTGTTGTGACTGCTGGGCGACCACCGTGGTGAGGTCAGCGACAACTGGCAGAGGAACTTCAGCGGGATCCATGGCCGGATCTACTGTCACGATGCCGGCTGGCAGGTAGTGGATCCTCTGTGCCAGAGAGGGATTGGCGTGGACCGTGCTAGAGGATCGGTTCTAAGTCACTACTGGTTTTCACCAGAGCCCGCCGCAAAGCGGGATGGTCTTGCTGCGGCGGTAGTGACCAGGTCGTATCCCCTAGCAACGGCTCAACCTCTCTGGCTGCTGAAGATAGGCGCGGTACAAGGGAGTAGACAGAAGCAAGGTCGGACGTAGCAGAAGGTCGGGGCAGGCAGCAAGGATCGTAGTCAGGGGCAACGGCAGAAGGTCTGGAATCACAGGCAAGGAACACACAAGGAACGCTTTCACTGGCACTAGGGCAACAAGATCCGGCGAGGGAGTGAAGGGGAAGTGAGGTGATATAGGGAAGTGCACAGGTGTAAACACTAATTGGAACCACTGCACCAATCAGCGGTGCAGTGGCCCTTTAAATCGCAAAGACCCGGCGCGCGCGCGCCCTAGGGAGCGGGGCCGCGCGCGCCGGGACAGAACTGACGGGGAGCGAGTAAGGTACGGGAGCCGGGGTGCGCATCGCGAGCGGGCGCTACCCGCATCGCGAATCGCATCCCGGCCGGAGGTGGTAACGCAGCGCCCCGGGTCCGTGGAACCGACCGGGGCGCTGCAGTGAGGGAAGTGTAGCGAGCGCTCCGGGGAGGAGCGGGGACCCGGAGCGCTCGGCGTAACAACAATTAAATTGGATAAAAGGCAATAAACTTATGTATATATAACACAAACATAAAACCACAAACATAAAATGCCACCTTATGCTAAAATGTTTGAACTGGCAGTACACATCATATCATATCTAATATAACCACTGCAATGTAAATATATAGTTGTTTGGCCACACTGTATTAGCAATAACATCGCTTTGATTCATTTTCATGAACTTTGTCCCCTCGTGATGTCACGCCATGCCTCCTCCATTCATGTCTATGTCCATGTCTACGGCCGTCACGCCCCCTCCCATAGACATGAATGGAGGGGGTGCAGTGTGACATCAGGAGGGGGCGTATCGTGACATCACGTCTCCATTCCCGGAAACACAGAAGTTTCCGAGACTGGAGATGCAGCCGGCATAGAATGCAGGTGCTGCACGGAGAACATGGGGGGTCCCAGCAGCATCTTTGGCCGAAATACACCTTTAACTGCATATTAAACATAGTATCCACTCGTAGTATTATCAAAGTCAAATGTATGGCGATGACTGGGATAGACCACCCAAACAAACGCACTCCCGGTACCTCTAGTCTTTATGAGACCGATGACATCCATGGTAAGTTCTGCTCTACTGTTGGTAGATTGACACAAAAGCCTACAAGCTTGTTGTGGTCCTGTACACGACCTATTTATTAAAGGGGTACTCCGCTGCTCAGCATTTGGAACAAACTGTTTCAAACGCTGGAGTCGGCGCCAGGAGCTTGTGACATCATAGCCCCACCCCTCATGACGTCACGCCCCGTCCCCTCAATGCAAGTCTATGGGAGGGGGCGTGACGGCTGTCACGCCCCCTCCCATAGACTTGCATTGAGGGGGCGGGGTGTGACCTCATGAGGGGGCAGGACTATGACGTCATGAGCTCCCGGCGCCAGTTCCAGCATTCGGAAAAGTTTGTTCCAAACGTTGAGCAGCGGAGTACCCCTTTAAATTCCTCCTTGCATCAAGACAGAACTGGGGAACACCAGTAGACCAAAACTAGTGAAAGAGGAGCTTAAAATATAACTTTTAATCTTGTCTTTCTAAAAACTCAAACAATAATGTACAGTGACTCCCCGACATACGATGGCCCCGAAATATGATCAAATCGACATACGATGGCCTCTCAGAGGCCATCGCATGTCGATGTCAGCATCGACATACGATGCTTTTTTATGTCGGGGCCATCGCATTAAGTGCTATACGGCAGCGCAAAATGCTTAAGCTGCAGCTAAATGGCAGCTTAATGTTCCCCGTGTGGTGCGGTGAGTATTACTTACCCCTCCATGATGCTCCGGGGGTGCCCTTCCGGTTCAGTGCTGGTACTCAGGTGTCTTCTCGGCCCTCCCCAGTGATGTCAATACGCTGCTGCGCACGCCGTCCCGTCATCCAATAGGAACGGTGTACGCAGTGGCGTAATGACATCGCTACGTAGGCCCAGTAAGGCCTTGCGGAAGACAGCGGAGGAGCGGAGGACAGGAGAAGACCAGGAGAGCCCAGAGGAGGCCCGGAGACACCATCGGGAGCGGCGGGGACACCATCGGGAGTGGCGGGACCCGGTCCGGAGCGGCGGGGACAGGTGAGTATGACTTTACTTTTTCACATTGCACGAATCCCTCAACATACGATGGATTCGACAAACGATGGCTCGTTTGGAACGAATTACCATTGTATGTTGAGGGACCACTGTAGTGTGAATGAGTGATGAGAGAATGCCGTACAAAAACAAAATAATCAGTTAAAAAAGAGACCATAGATTATCTGAATAACAGAGTGCCCAGGATGTGTCAAACGGCACCTCATGGTACAACAAGGTTATCCCCAATGGACAGCCTTAACTTCCAACGCGTTTCTATCGTCCGTTGCGACGACATCCTCAGGGAAGTATTAACAAACAGCAAGATAATCATGGATTACAGATATGAAGGATTACACATATCCCATAGACCAAGGGGTCTAATTCTCATATGACCCCCCCCCCCCCAAACATATAGACAGGGAACAACGGTCGTATATATGCAGAAATGTCTTGGTAGATTAAACCGATAGTGCGGTCAGTATCAGTGTAGCAATAAACATCAAATGATACATATGTTTTTTATACACAACCAGAGGCGGGTATAAGTTCCAGTAGAGATAAAGTATCCATCATGACCCTTTACTGCGGTACAGTAAGAAGATACCAGTTCAAAGATTCCGGCAGCGCGCTCCCCCATAGTGACGGAGAGGCCGGCTAGTACATGCCTGACCAGACCGATCAGTAGTATGGGGAGAATTATGGAGAACATTGTATTTATATTAACTCATGACAAGGGGATATTATAGCTGCTATGACCCCCCACCAGATCAACTATCATTTAACACCTTTATCTTAATCTTAACTTATTCCCTCCGATAAATGACACAAGACATGTGTTGGTTAAACAAAGGCCACAGCAGCCCATTTATTAAATAACATAAATAATCAATTACAACATTGTAAACCGATGTATGAACGTCATACAGAACAATATAACCTGTCCTAACATTAGGATGTCTATTAGCACAGGAGAAGAACCTGAGGGGCACCGTTACCAGACCACAGGTGATGGGATCTTCACTTGCTCCTAGCCGTAGCTCACCTGCACAGGAGCACCATTTTGTGAAGCCCAACAACCTGAATTCCACCTTCGGGCTGGGAACCGCTCCCAGCCCACCTCCACACCATCCAACATACCATGCCCATCCACTGGTGCCTCCCCAGATTACTCTCCTGACCCCGCCACTGTGACAAAAATAAGGGCGGGTGGGCGGGACACTTCTTCAGCCACGCAGATTGTGGCCCCCGCACAAATCCCCTCTCCTATATACCCTCCTTAACTCCTCCCTACTCCCTCACTAAAAGCCCGCGCTTCCCTAGCTCCCTCCTCTAACCTCCTCACATTTAACCCCTACCTGCCCGCATAATACCCCTGTCATGGGGCCCCTCCGTTCCCATTCTGTCCCCTCCAGGGCTTTCTTTCTAATGAATGTTGCAAAGCATACAGAGCATTCCAGTGATAAGTCTAATATTCAGTATCATACAGACCGCCTTAAAAGCCTGAGCGCATTAGACTGCTGGATTGCTATGACATGTGGAGGGTCCTTTAGTGAAATATATAAAAGAGGGTTTTTTGCATATACAATTACTTTGTATATACTCCCGGCTTTACATTTTTTTTTATGCAACTATTTTTATGCCTCCTGGTACAGAAAAACAAAAAAAAATGTGACATATTTACCTTCCCCGCCTTCCCACTGCTGCAGTTCGGAAGTCTGATTCCTGCTGCTCTACTTTTCCGGTTCCTGTGATGTTTGGTTTGAGTGGGAAATGCCCGCTAAACCCAGTCAATGACTGAACAGGCATTTCCTGCCCAAATGAAATGCTATTGGAAACAGGAAGAAGAGGAGAGCAGTAGGGACCAAATGACTTCATGAGTTCAGCAGTGGAAAGCGGGGGAGGTGAGTATGCCATCTTTTTTGCTTTTATTGCTCCAGAAGGCATATAAAAAATAGTTGCATCCAGAAAAACACTTTAAGGGTCTATTTACACGTACAGTATCCTGCGCAGATTTGATGCACAGAATTTGAAGCTGTGTTCAATCATTTAGTTTCCATTGAAATCTGCAGCAGAAAATCCTGCGCATCAAATCTGCGCAGAATACTGTAAGTGTGAATAGACCATAGAGGTGTTCTTGGAGAATAAAACATTGATGTCTTATCCTTTGTCTAGGACCTCCCATGAAAAGCACAACAAAGCATCCTCTTGACTGTGTAGTGGCTTTAAAGGGGTACTCTGCTGGAAAACATTTCATTTTTTTTTTTAAAACATTACATTTTTTCCCCTATCCAAAGGGGATAAGATGCCAGATGACAGGCCATGGGGGGCAGAGGCTGGTGACGTCATGGCCATGTCCCCTCAATGCAAGCCCCCTCCCCTAGACTTGCATTGAGGGGGGATGGCCGTGACATCACGAGCCTCCAGCGCTGTACCCGATGCTCTAAACGAATGCCGGGTACAGCAGGGAGATCATGGGGGTCCCCAGTGGCGGGAGCCCTGCAATCATACATCTTATCCCCCTATCCTTTGGATAGGGGCTACGATGTCTAGGGGATTGGCTCCAAATCTGCTTAAAATTGAGTTGTCTTCTGGTGGACCTGGACACCTATTAGTATTTCACAACCTGTGCCCATGAGAGATCAACTGGTAGAAGAAGTGTTACTTGGTGCCCCTGGCCCCATTACCTGGTGCTCCTGGCCCCAGGTGTAAAATCTGGATCTCCAGAAAAGCTTCTTAGAACATCAGTTAAGGGGGAAGTCAATAGCTTCTTCTCCTACTTGGAATTCATTAAGCATGTAAACCCAAGTAGGAGAAGCAGCCATTCTACACCAAACCCTGACCTACATATTGAAACATAAAGAGAGAGGAAAAAAGAAAGAGGGAAATTGCGCCCCTAGTGAAGAACATTTAAGAATTGAGTTTACACGTATTCAAGGTTAAACTCACCGGAGGGCGTTGCGCTCAGGGCACAACACCTAAAAAGCGTGGTATGGTAACAATTCCCAGGTCCGCAGCCTCAGTCCTCTGGTAGCAGGCACGCTGTCCCAGTGTAACGTAATAGCAGGTATTGGAAGAAAATGTGGACGAATTTTGGCGCTGGAACTCTGGATATTACGAAAATCAGGAACACATCCGCATTCCTTTCATGGGCTTTATTGTGAATACATAAGCTACGCGTTTCTGGTCCGAACCGGACCCTTCTTCAGGCAAGGTATCTTGCCTGACGAAGGGTCCGGTTCGGACCAGAAACGGGTAGCTTATGTATTCACAATAAAGCCTTCTTAACCACTTAAGGACCTAGGGCGTATGGATACGCCTTGACGTCCTGGTACTTAAGGACCCAGGGCGTATCCATACGCCCGTGGGAATTTCGGTCCCCGCCACGCGCCGGACGGGGACCGGACCGGGATGCCTGCTGATATCGTTCAGCAGGCATCCCGCGCAAATGCCCAGGGGGGGTCATTAGACCCCCCCATGTCGGCGATCGCGGCAGATCGTTGGTGAATTCACACTAACGATCTGCCGCGATTCGGGTCATACGGGTCACGTGTGACCCGCTGACCCGAGGATACAAGGTGATCGGGGGTGTACAATACACCCCCTATCACCCACTGTATCTATGGGGAGGTGGCGATTTCGTCACCCCCCCAGGAGCGCTGCTATTGGCTGGACGATCGTCCAGCCAATAGCAGCCGGTGGGGGAGGGGTTAACTGCATCTTCTTGCAGCTCTGCCCGTTAGCTGAGTTCAGTCAGCGGGAAAAGCTGCTTGAAGGTGCCAGGGTCCCCCCCCTGTGAGGATTGGAGCCCCCTCAGGACCGACGATCCCCCATAGAGCAGGGACAGAAAAATCCCCAGGGAAAGGTAGGAAAAAATAGTGTAACACAGTAAAATAAAAGTAAAAAAAAAAATCCCCCCCCCCTGACCCTCTAATAGGTCCCCAAGGGTCTGCCTGAGATTTTTTAGTTTGACCCGGGCCCTATTAGGGGTTCAGAGCGCTGCATTTGGCCCCCCATTTTTTTTTGGCCGCAGCTGTTTATTTTTGTTCATATAACGGTGTGTGATTTCTAATCACACACCGTTATATATAGTATACACCAAGCACACACACTATATACATGGGCCTGGTCAAAAAGCCAAGTGTCAGGCAGTACTGGAGCGGGGACAGTACAGTATGGCCATGGCACGGAAGCGGTTCGAGGCCATTCGGAAATGCCTGCATTATGCAGATAATGCGGCATGTCCACCCCGAAGTGATTCCACCTATGACCGGCTTTACAAAGTGAGGCCGGTCATCGATCACTTTGGGGTCAAATTTTTGGAGGCCTATGTACCGCTTAGGGAGCTCTCTGTAGATGAGTTTCTCATCAGTTTTAAGGGGAGACTCATCTTCTGCCAGTATATTCCCTCGAAGCGGGCGCGATATGGCGTGAAGCTATATAAACTTTGTGAGAGTACCTCCGGGTACACTCTCAAGTTTAGGGTGTATGAGGGACGAGATTCCCGTATTGAACCCCCAGATTGTTCCCCCACTCTGGGTGTTAGCGGGAAAATCGTTTGGGACCTTATGTACCCATTGCTGGATAAGGGTTACCACGTGTACGTGGACAACTTTTATACCAGCATCCCTCTCTTCACATCCCTTGCCGCCAGATCGACGTCCGCTTGTGGGACCGTGCAGAAGAATCAGAGAGGCCTCCCTCTAAATTTTGTTCAGACACCTATTCCCAAGGGTGAGTCCCGTGCCCTTACCCATGAAAACCTGTTGCTGGTCAAGTATAAGGATAAGAGGGATGTCCTTATGCTGACCACTATTCATGGTAACGGCAGCTCACCTGTCCCTGTGCGAGGTACCACAACAACGGTCCTCAAGCCCGATTGTATTCTGGACTGCAATCGGTATATGGATGAGTTGATCTTTCTGATCAAATCCTGAAGCCATATAACGCCATGCGGAAAACACGTGTATGGTACAAGAAAGTTGCGGTTTACTTGGTACAGGTTGCCATGTACAACTCTTTTGTACTGTACCAGAACGCTGGCAACACAGGGACATACCTTCAGTTCCAAGAAGAAGTCCTAAAGGTCCTGATCTTTGCTGACCGGGAAAGAGCAGGCCGGAGTTCAGAAGGAACTGGAGTATTAGGTGCCAGGATCGTCCCAGGCCAACACTTTCCAGGTGAGGTCCCCCACACTGGAAAGAAGGGACGATCCCAGAAAAAATGCAGAGTGTGTAACAGGAGGGGGATACGGAAGGACTCCACCACTCAATGTGACACTTGCCCTGATCATCTGGGCCTCTGCATTAAAAACTGCTTCAGGGAGTATCACACTTCCATGCAGTACAAAATTTTCCCTTTTCATTTTAATTTTCCATAATTTGACCCCAATTTACCAAGTCCAGAGTACATTCCAAGTTTTAATCCCATAAAACCACTAAATTGCCCAAAAAACTCTCATAAAAAAAAAAAAACTGATAAGACCTCTGGGGGTATTTTTTTCTCTGGGTCATGGGTCACTGAGTCACTATCATCGGGGACTTTTTATGTTGCCTCAAATGCGCAGCGCTCTCTATCTCCACCTGAGCGGGGTGCGCATTTGAGGCAACAGGTTAGGGACGGCCACACACATCACATTCCCAGAATGATGATTCAGAGCATAGGGTTTGGGGTGGGCATATTTTTAAGTTTTGGCTATGCTCTGGGTCATCATTCTGGGAACATAACCTGTTTTATCCTTTTATGTCCCACTGTACTCCTTGTTAGTTATTAGTGTACCCCATATAATGCCCCTTGAGGGGGGTCCCACTGTTCTGGCTCCATAGGCAGAAGCTCAAGGCCCCTGACTGCCCTCCTGTTCCTCCGTGACCAGTGTGCACCCGGAGATCCGTTTTACGCCCAGATATGAGGTATGTCCTTTTTCCAAAGAAATGTATTTACAAATTTAAATTTTTTTTGCTTTTCTGGCAGTAAATGCGACATGCCCCCCCCCCCCCCATTTCAGCAAAATTAGCAAATGTGACTCTTTCTCTTCTGAGCATTGTAGCGCTCCTGCAGTGCATTTGACGTCCACTTATGGGTTACCTCCATACTCAGAAGAGATGGGGTTACAAATTTTGGGGGGTATTTTCTGCTATTAACCCTTGCAAAAATTTGAAATTTGGGGGGAAACACACATTTTAGTGAAAAAAATATATATTTTTTTTACATATGCAAAAGTCGTGAAACCCCTGTGAGGTATTAAGGCCCACTTTATTCCTTGTTACGTTCCTCAAGGGGTCTAGTTTCCAAAATGGTATGCCATGTGTTTTTTTTTTGCTGTTCTGGCACCATAGGGGCTTCCTAAATGTGACATGCCCCCCAAAAACCATTTCAGAAAAACTCACTCTTCAAAATGCCACTGTCGCTCCTTCCCTTATGAGCCCTCTACTGCGCCCGCCGAACACTTGACATACACATATGAGGTATTTCCTTACTCGAGAGAAATTGGGTTACACATTTTAAGAAAATTTCTCTCTTTTTACCCCTTGTAAAAATGCAAAAACTGGGTTTACAAGAACATGCGAGTGTAAAAAATGAAGATTTTGAATTTTCTCCTTCAACTTGTGGCTATTCCTGTGAAACACCAAAAGGTTTAACAAACCTTTTGAATGTCATTTTGAATACTTTGAGGGGTGCAGTTTTTATAATGGGGTCATTTATGGGGTATTTCTAATAAGAAGGCCCCTCAAATCCACTTCTAAACAGAACTGGTCCCTGAAAAAATCAAATTTAGAAAATTTTGTGAAAAATTGGAAAATTGCTGCTGTACTTTGAAGCCCTCTGATGTCTTTCAAAAGTAAAAACTTGTCAACTTTATGATGCAAACATAAAGTAGACATATTGTATATGTGAATCAATATATCATTTATTTGGAATATAGATTTTCCTTATAAGCAGAGAGCATCAAAGTTAAAAAAAATTCAAAATTTTCAATTTTTTCATCAAATTTTGGAATTTTTCACCAAGAAATGATACAAGTATCGACAAAATTTTACTGCTAACATAAAGTAGAATATGTCACGAAAAAACATTCTCGGAATCAGAATGAAAGGTAAAAGCATCCCAGAGTTATTAATGCTTGAAGTGACAGTGGTCAGATGTTAAAAAAATGGCCAGGTCCTTAAGGTATATTTGGGCTGGGTCCTTAAAGGAGTAGTCCAGTGGTGACTCAGTGGTGAGCAACTTATCCCCTATCCTAAGGATAGGAGATAAGTTGCAGATCGCGGGGGGTCCGACCGCTGGGGCCCCCTGCGATCTCCTGTACGGAGCCCCGACAGCCCGCGGGAAGGGGGCGTGTCGACCTCTGCACGAGGCGGCGGCCGACACGCCCCCTCAATACAACTCTATGGCAGAGCCGAAGCGCTGCCTTCGGCAATCTCCGGCTCTGCCATTGAGATGTATTGAGGGGGCGTGTCGGCCGCCGCTTCGTGCGGGGGTCGACACCCGCTATCTGGGCCGAAAGCCGGGGCCCCGTACAGAGAGATCGCAGGGGGCCCCAGCGGTCGGAGCCCCCGCGATCTCAAACTTATCCCCTATCCTTAGGATAGGGGATAAGTTTTTCACCACTGGACTACCCCTTTAAGGGGTTAAAGGAATACGGATGTGTTCCTGATTTTCTTAATATCCAGAGTTCCAGCGCCAAAATTCGTCCACATTTTCTTCCAATACCTGCTATTCTGACCCACATATTGTCAATTGTAGTCGAACTGGGAATGCATCTAGGATATTGCTAAGATTTTGCTACATGACAACTTGAAAATGCCCAAGGCCCAGTGACCATGTGGCTTGTTGCCACCTGAGCCACAAATCTCCTTCACTTTTGCTTCTCCTCTGTGACCTCACCAGGCTCCCTGCAACTTTCACTCTTCTTTTCTCTTATTTCAAATAGTACTACTGCTACAGGAAAGAGATAAATAGTCTTATGTATTAAACCACAACGATACTCTGTAAGGGCCGAGCAGTGAAATTCCACTATAGCTACGTCTTTTACCTGGAACCACAGACTGACCGTAAGCCAAAACCAGGTCAGAGAAATGACGAAATGTCGATAGTAGGTGGGAAAACAGAGCGATAGAGAGATAGTGACCATTGACTGGAGAATAATGGAAACCAGTGGGCATCTCATGTCCTCAATACGAGCTCCTCATGTAAGGGGAAACCCCTTGATGTGGGACTCTTACACAAACAAGTGTGGGCTACATAAAAAGTCAATGACATTTCATATAAATTCTACTCACAGAACAGTCAGAAGAAAACACCTCTACACATACCAAGTACTGCCTGTTTGTTAAATCAGAAAAAGCAAAAGGGTTTGGGTAATGTTTGTTAAAGGGGTACTCCAGTGGAAAACTTTTTTTTTTAAATCAACTGGTGCCAGAAAGTTAAACAGATTTGTAAATTACTTCTATTAAAACAATCTTTCAGTACTTTTTAGGGGCTGTATACTACAGAGGAAATGCTTCTCTTTTTGGATTTCTCTTCTGTCACGACCACAGTGCTCTCTGCTGACCTCTGCTGTCCATTTTAGGAACTGTCCAGAGCAGCCTATGTTTGCTATGGGGATTTTCTCCTGCTCTGGACAGTTCCTAAAATGGACAGCAGAGGTTAACAGAGAGCACTGTGGTTGTGACAGAAGAAAAATTCCAAAAAGAAAAGCATTTCCTCTGTAGTATATCGCCGCTAATAAGTACTGGAAGGATTAAACATTTTTAATAGAAGTAATTTACAAATCTTTTTAACTTTCTGGCACCAGTTGATTTTCATTTTTTTTTATTTTAGTGGAGTACCTATTTAAGGGTTCTAGTTTGTACATGGTCTTTCAGTCCTTACTGATTTAGTGCTCCAGTTCTTAGCATGGAAAATATTGGGGACCTCAATTCTGGTGTTTCCTAGTCGCACAATAGTTTTGTACTTTTACTGAATATAACATTCAGTGTTTGACGCACCAGACCACAGCGTCTAGTAGTTTAGCGCCTTTTACCTAGTTGGCTGGTAATTTGGGGATTTTAGTCAATAGAATTCCTAACATTCAGTATTTGGTGCCACAGTCCCTGGTGTTTAGTTGCTTAATGTCCTATGCCTTGTAGTCCATTGGTTTAATGTTTTCCAGTCTTTAATGGGGTACTCCGCTGCTTAGCGTTGGAAACAAACTGTTCGGAATGCTAGAGCCAGCGCCAGCGGCTCCTGAGATTATAACCCTGCCCCCTCATGACGTCACACCCCACCCCCTCAATGCAAGTCTATGGGAGGGGGGGTGACGGTATAGGAGGACGGGATAGGAGGTCGGGATAGGAGGACGGTATAGGAGGTCGGGACAGGAGGTCGAGATGGGAGGTCATGATAGGAGGTTGGGATATGAGGTTGGGATATGACAATAATATATGAGGACGAGATATGAAGTCAAAAGTTTCCTCCTTTGTTTATTTTCCTCCCCAAAAAGGATTAGGAAGGAAAAACCGGACAACGCTGGGTACTCAGCTAGTAAATAAATAAATAAGAATACCATACACTGTTCATACCGTCATATTGTGCTCAAATATTACCATCATAAAGTGCTTGCATAATACCATCATATAGTGATCAAATATTGCGACTAGACAGTGCACAAATAATACCACCATACAGTGCTTAAATAATACCATCATATAGTAATCGAATAATACCAATACACAGTATAATACCATCATACAAGGTTTCAATAATACTGTCATATATTGGTCACACGATACCACTACATAGTACTCAAATATTATCCACTTGCTTTTATCTTGTATACTAATTTAAATTACCGTAAAGTTATTTATTTTCTCGCAGGTTCCTTATTTTATCCAGCTATATTATATCTTTTTAATAACACTACTATATGTGATATCACTTAAATAGTGCCTCAGCCTTAAGAGCAGTGTACACAACCACAAGTGCTTAAAGGGGTACTCCGGTGGAAAACTTTTTTTTCTTATCAACTGGTGCCAGAAAGTTAAACAGATTTGTAAATTACTTCTATTAAAAAATCTTAATCCTTCCAGTACTTATTAGCTGCTGAATACTACAGAGGAAATTGTTTTTGGAACACAGTGCTCTCTGCTGACATCAAGAGCACAGTGCTCTCTGCTGACACCTCTGTCCATTTTAAGAACTATCCAGAGCAGCATATGTTTTCTATGGGGATTTTCTCCTACTCTAGACAGTTCTTAAAATGGATATAGGTGTCAGCAGAGAGCACAGTGGTCATGATGTCAGCAGAGAGCTCTGTGTTCCAAAAAAGTAAAAAAATTCCTCTGTAGTATTCAGCAGCTAAAAAGTACTGGAAGGATTAAGATTTTTTAATAGAAGTAATTTACTAATCTGTTTAACTTTCTGGCAACAGTTGATTAAAAAAAAAAATGTATTCCACCATAAAAATAATACCATCATACTGTGTTTAACCCCTTAAGGACTCAGCCCATTTTGGCCTTAAGGACTCAGACAATTTAATTTTTACGTTTTCATTTTTTCCTCCTCGCCTTCTAAAAATTATAACTTTTTTATATTTTCATCCACAGACTAGTATGAGGGCTTGTTTTTTGCGCGACCAGTTGTCCTTTGTAATGACATCACTCATTATATCATAAAATGTATGGCGCAACCAAAAAACACTATTTTTGTGGGGAAATTAAAACGAAAAACGCAATTTTGCTATTTTTGGAAGGTTTTGTTTTCACGCCGTACAATTTATGGTAAAAGTGACGTGTGTTCTTTATTCTGAGGGTCAATACGATTAAAATGATACCCATTATTATATACTTTTATATTATTGTTGCGCTTAAAAAAAATCACAAACTTTTTAACCAAATTAGTACGTTTATAATCCCTTTATTTTGATGACCTCTAACTTTTTTATTTTTCCGTATAAGCGGCGGTATGGGGGCTCATTTTTTGCGCCATGATCTGTACTTTTTTTTGATACCACATTTGCATATAAAAAACTTTTAATACATTTTTTATAATTTTTTTTTAAATAAAATGTATTAAAAAAGTAGGAATTTTGGACTTTTTTTTATTTTTTTTCGTTCACGCCGTTCAGCGTACGGGATCATTAACATTTTATTTTAATATTTCGGACATTTACGCACGCGGCGATACCAAATATGTCTATAAAAAATGTTTTTTACGCTTTTTGGGGGTAAAATAGGAAAAAACGGACGTTTTACTTTTTTATTGGGGGAGGGGATTTTTCACTTTTTTTTTACTTTTACTTTTACATTTTTTTACATTTTTTTTTTACACTTGAATAGTCCCCATAGGGGACTATTCATAGCAATACCATGATTGCTAATACTGATCTGTTCTATGTATAGGACATAGAACAGATCAGTGTTTTCGGTCATCTTCTGCTCTGGTCTGCTCGATCACAGACCAGAGCAGGAGACGCCGGGAGCCGCACGGAGGAAGGAGAGGGGACCTCCGTGCGGCGTTATGAATGATCGGATCCCCGCAGCAGCGCTGCGGGCGATCCGATCGTTCATTTAAATCGCGAACCGCCGCAGATGCCGGGATCTGTATTGATCCCGGCACCTGAGGGGTTAATGGCGGACGCCCGCGAGATTGCGGGCGTCGGCCATTGCCGGCGGGTCCCTGGCTGCGATTAGCAGCCGGGATCAGCCGCGCATGACACGGGCATCGCTCCGATGCCCGCGGTTATGCTTAGGACGTAAATGTACGTCCTGGTGCGTTAAGTACCACCTCACCAGGACGTACATTTACGTCCTGCGTCCTTAAGGGGTTAAAGAGGGACTACGGTGGAAAACATTTTTTTTTTTTAAATCCACTGGTGCAATAAAGTTAAACAGATTTGTATATTACTTCTATTTAGAAATCTTAATCCTTTCAGTACTTATCAGCTGCTGTATACTCCTGAGGAAGTGCTTTTCTTTTTGAATTTATTTTCTGTCTGACCACAGTGCTCTCTGCTGACACCTGTCAGGAACTGTCCAGAGTAGGAGCAAATCCCCATAGCAAACCTATCCTGCTCCGGACAGTTCCTGACATAGACAGAGGTGTCAGCAGAGAGCACTGTGATCGGACAGAAAGGAAATTCAAAAAGAAAAGAACTTCCTCTGTAGTATACAGCAGCTGATAAGTATTGGAAAAATTAAGATTTTAAATAAAAGTATTTTACAAATCTGTTGAACCTTCTGGCACCAGTTGATTTAAAAAAAATTTGTTTTCCACCAGTGTACCCCTTTAAGGACACAGACAATTTTATTTTTGCATTTTTGTTTTTTTTCTCCTCGCTTCCTAAAATCCATAATTCTTAAATATTTCCATTCACAGACCCTTATGGGGGCTTGTTTTTTGTGTGACCAGTTGTACTTTGTAATGTCATCACTCATTTTAACCTAAAATTTATGGTAAATGAAAAAAAAATTAGTGTGTAAGGAAATGTAAATGAAAATATTTCGTTTTCACGCTGTACACTTAACGGTAAAAATCATGAGGGAGAATTATCAAGGGATTTAAGCAGCTTCTTTTTCTTACAAAAGTCGCACAAAAAGTCGCACGTGCGTCTATGCAATTTTTTTGTGTAGCTTTTGTGGGTAAGCAAAAGATACCAATCTGCCCTACCTAAGCAATTTTCAGTTTTTACTTTGCAGTGGTCCAGGATTTATCATTGTGAAAGTCGCAAGTAAGCAAATAAAAGTCGCAACCCCCTTCAAAAAGTCGCAAGTGTAAGCAAGGTCGGACCTGGCTTACAAACTTGCCTATGACAGCATTTTCAAAAAGTTGCACATGAGACTTTTTGTGCGACTTTTTTTACTTTGATTTTCACAGGCACGGTGGGACGAGCGGTAGGAGATGTACAAGAGGTTGACAAGCTTGTCACCCGCCTGCACATCTCCCGCCCATGCAACACTACTACAACTCCCAGCATGCCCTTACTGTAAGGACATGCTGGGAATTGTAGCTGTGCAGCACGGGGGGAGTGTGGTAGATGGGCGGGCGGATGACAAGCTTGTCACCTGCCCGAGCCACGTGACTACAACTCCCTGCATGTCCTTACTGTGAGGGCCTACTGTGAGTTGTAGTCATGCAGTGGGGGCAGGTGACAAGCTTGTCACCCACTTGCACATCTCCCCCCAGCCCTGCTACATGACTACAACTCCCATTATGTACTTACTGTAAGGGCATGCTGGTAGTTGTAGTCATGCAGTGTGGTCTGGAAATGTGCGGGTGGGTTACAATAAATGTACTTACCTATTTTCCTTGGTTTTTTTTTCCTTCTCCTTTCAGATCCGTGTATCCTGTGGACTACGACGATGACCATTTTTTTGTTTAATGTTAGTAAAATGCTTAACGAGTGCTTGTGAGGGAGTGTATTTTGGAACAAAAGTTTCTTAAACATGTTTTTTTTTTAAGTAGTGGAAGCTGTATTATAGACAGAATCCATTACTAAGCCAGTGCTTAGCATTAGCACCAAAAAAGATAGCGCTAACCCCCAATTATTACCCCGGTACCCACCACCACAGGGGTACCAATAGGCACGGAATGCCAAATATGGCGCTCCTGGGCCTAGGAGGTAACAGGCTGGCGTCATTTAGGCTGAGGAGGGCCAGTAACAATGGTCCTCGTCCACCCTGGTAACGTCAGGCTGTTGCATCTTGGTTGGTATTTGGCTGAGAATGAAAATATGGCGAACCCTATGCGTTTTATTTTTTTCCCATAAATAATTAAATAATAAAAGAAAACGCATAGGGTTCCCTGTATTTTTATTCTCAGCCAGATACCAACCAAACAGCAATAGCCTAATGTTACCAGGGTGGGCAAGGACCATTGTTACTGGCCCTCCCCAGCATAAATAATGCCAGCCTGTTACCGCCGAGACCCAGGAACACAATTTTTGATGCTCCGGGCCTGTTAGTACTGGCTCTTTCTGACACACCTGTGGCAGTGGGTACCGGGGTAATAATCGGCGGTTAGCGCTAGCTGTTTTTGGGGCTAACGCTAAGCCCCGGCTTAGTAATAGACTCAGTCTATAAGACGGCTTCCACTACTAAGCCTGTAAAGTAAATTAAAAAAAATTTAAAAGCACATTTAAAAAACTTTTATTCCAAAAAACACTACACCACAAGCCCTCGTAAAAAATTGTTGTTAATATTAAACAAAAAAACGCTGGTCAACGTAGTCCACCAAATCTGAAGTAGCCCACAGGATAGAAGGATCTGAAATGAAAAGAAAAAAAATGGGTTAGTACTAGAGATGAGCAAATTTTAGAAAAATTGGATTCGGACGATTTACCGAATTTTTGGGAAAAATTTGGTTCGGGTGAATAAACAGCTATTTCTGGCCTATAGAGAGCCTCAATAGGGGTGTCCTAGCACGCATAGGGAGTGTGCAGTATTAGTTAAATAATACTGTTATTCAGTATGACATGCAGATTACAGGCATCGCTATTAGAATCACTGCCGCAGAGCATCTGGATGTGACAGATTTTTCATGTAATTTTAATTTAATTTAATTTTAATTTTTTTTAATTTTTTGATTACCCATTCTAGTGAGCATTGAGCTGGCGGTCGGCCATGCGGCGAGCTACCACCTGTTCCAGCCCCAGCTTCTAAGCGCCCCCCCTGACTGTGAAAGTGCGAATGTTTAATTTAATCAGTTAAGGTTCATTGTTATCGCTCCAAGCTGTTTCATTGGATGTGATAATTCCACAGGTAATATGACGTTGACGACCATGGGGCCTCAGTCTTGAAAAGACTATATCGATTTTTTAAAATTTCAATTTAAGATTTATATTAGATTCCCAAATTTAATGCGTCGATGTTTACTTTTAACTAATACTGTATGACCACAAAACCCAAACTAACAAGGAGTCACATGGCGGCACAATGACAGAGCCTAGAGGTGGCAGCAGCATAAGGAGACCATAATCTGGCAGAATGACACAGTTTGGAATTGGCGGCAGCAAGAGGAGACCATATAGTGGCTGAATGATACAGCCTGGAACTGGCAGCATGAGGAGACAATAGTACTTCACAAACCCTAAGATTAAAAGATACATTTTCAAATTTAAATTGAAGATTTATGGTAGCTAGTGCTATCATAAAAATGTTTAGGTAATGTCCCAGGCCCAGCAGCATCAGTAAACCATATAGTGGCTGAATGGCACAGCCTGGAGTTGGCGGCAGATGAGGAGACTATATGGTGGCAGAATGAGACAGCCTGGAGGTGGCAGCAGCAGCATCAGGAGTCCTGAAAGTGACCCGGTGACAGAGTGGTGCGGTGGGTAGCAATACCAGTACCCGGTGATGAAGGTGGGTTAAAAAAGGTCAAATGCGGAGGAATGTTTGTAACTGGGGAGCAGCGCCTTAAATCTGTTTGTCACTATACATATTTGTGAAGTGTTGGTGTGGCACCATGGTCAATCTACTCAGATGCATCAGGCATTGGTGGGTGGAAATCCTGTCTGATCCATGCCTGATTCATCTTCACAAAGGTCAGTCTGTCCACATTTTTCGTGGACAGACGAGTTCTCCTTGGGGGGAGACTATGGATGATGGCACCGAAAGGCATCGGCCAACTGACTATGTAGGATGTCTCTGTAGTAGGTCAGCTTGTCCTCCCTCTCAGTGGGTGTAAAAAAGCCCCCCCCCCTTTTGTGGCAGTAGCAAGGGTCCAATAAGGTGGAGAGCCAGAAGTCATCCTGTTGCCGAATGGTGACAATTCGGCAGTCACTACGCAAGCAAGTGAGCATGCATCGTGCCTTTGTGCAAGTGACTCGGAGGTACTCCCTTACTCCATCTCCACTGCATACTGCCACGTGTGTCTGGGTCCTCTGTCTCGCCTTCCTCATAACCCTCTAGCTCCTCTGGCTGCACCTGCTCCTCCTCTCTTGTCAGATGACTAGAAAAACCACCTATTTCCCGAAACCTAAACTGTGCTCCTCCTCCTCCAGTTCAGCCCCCACAGGGCTCATTGAAGTTACACAGGGGAGTACCCCTATCCGCTTGGATCATCAAGAAATTGGTGATGGCTTTTCTCTGTTTGTATAGTCGGTCCAACATATGGAGGGTGGAATTTCAATGTGTGGCAACGTCACAAATCAGACTATGTATGGGGATACCGTTCTGACGCTGCAGCTCAAGGAAGGTGTGCTTTGCGGTGTACGAGTGGCTGAAGTGCATGCAAAGTTTCCTTCCCATTGTTAGGTTGTCTTGCAAATGGGGGAACACTTCAGGAACTTGACAACCAGATTGAACACGTGTGCCATGCAGGGCGCATGATTCCGCCTTCCTTGTCGCAGCACAGACAAGATGTTCTTCCCGTTGTCAGTCACCATCGTTCCCATTTCCAGTTTTCGTGGAGTAAGCCATGCTCAGATTTCTTTGTGAATGACTTTTAGCAGTTCCTCCCCTATGTGACTCTGCTCGCCAAGCAAACCATGTGAAGAACAGCGTGACACCGCCGTGCCCTGCACACATGGTATGGTGAAGGGGCACTGAGACTTGTCTGTGCAGTGGAGGCTGAGGACACGGTGGAGGATGCGGAGGCGGAGTCGCACACTGTCACAGGACCAATGGCCTGAGAGCATGGAGGAGGAAGGGGCTTGACCTATCCAAGTTGGTGTTGTGGCTGTGCAGGAACCACATTCACTGAGTGGGCCGTAAAGGACATGTATTGTCCCTGACCATAGTTACAGCTTCAAACGTCGGTGCTGCCTTGCACTTTGGTACACACCGACAGGCTCAAGGACTGGCCCATCTTCTCTTCCACAAAATTGTGCAGGGCTGGTACTGCCTTCTTCGCAAAGAAATGACGGCTTGGCACTCTCCACCTTGGCTCGTTTCAAGCCATCAGTTCTCTGAAAGGCGCAGAGTCCACCACTTGAAAAGGGAGGGACTGCAGCACAAGCAACTTAGACAGGAGCACATTCAACTTCTGCACCATTGGATAAGTGGGAGTATACTGTTGTCTCTTGGACATGGCTTGGTCAAAGGATTGCTGGCGGAATGACTGACTAAAAGTAGGAGGAGAAGGAACATCTGGAGCGACAGAAGGAGGGTATGACACACAGCTCCCTTCGGCTGAGGTGGTGGAGCCTTGGCTGGCTGAAACAGGGAGCGGCTTGCCACTGAGTGATGCAGCAGGCTGGAACACTAGATCGGAGCCACGGTTCTCTCAGGCCACTTTTTGGTGGCGAAGCATATGTTGACGCAGGGCCATGGTGGCAACATTGGGACCCTGGTCACGCTTCACCTTCTGCCAACACATCTTGCATGTGGCTATGTTAACTTCCTCCGGATGCTTGATGAAAAACTGCTACACCGCCGAGTAGCTGATTTTCCCACCAACAGTCCGCACTAATTGATTGCTACTGCCGCCATCTCTAGGAACCCCTGTTCCACTACCTCTCAGGAAGGTAGGCTGCCGCAAAGCAGGTGGTCTCCCCTGGGCATGTTTGGCTCCAAAATTTCCACTTCTGCCACCATGCTGACTGCCAACCATGCTACCGCCTTGGCTTAGTTGCTGCCTCACGGGCAACCTGCAACCCTCTTCTCCTGATAATGATGAAGCCCCTTCTGCACCCGGCTCACAATTGCGATCGGCTTCATCCTCATCATCATCATCATCATCATCAAGTGTCTGCACATCACTGATGTCCTCCTCAGGTTCCTCAACAGTGTCTGCTTCACGACCCTGAACGCTGGCAACACCGCTTCCCACGTCACTCTACTCATCACTACTAGTGTTGAACACGAATATTCGTAATGCAAATTTTTATCGCGAATATTGTCTCTTCCTGATTTTGCAAATATTTAGAATATAGTGCTATATATTCGTAATGACGAATATTCATTTTTTTTCACATGCAAATTTTTATGCAAATTTTCTATGCAAATTTTTGCACAGAAAAAAAAGTGGGTGAACATAGTGAATATGCGAATTTTGTGAACATAGGACAAATCATCGTCAATATATTCGCAAAATATTGTGATTTCGAATATGGCCTGTGCCGCTCATCACTAATCCCTACTTGCCCGCCTAGCGGATGTTTCCTCCACTTCTTGGCTGCTGACTGTCCTCTATTAGATCGTCCTCACTGAATAGTGGAGCTGAGCCCACAGTATAAGATACTTCTGTAGGGATGGAACAGCATAGGACAGGGGCAATGGGAGTACAGGGACTGCTCCTGGGCCATGCCAACTGAGGGTTGTGTTTGAGGAACCCAAAGACTGTTGACTGGGGGTATCAGATGTTAACCAATCGATGACGGCAGATGGGTTGCTGGTTGAGACACGACCCCTAGCTGATAACGGGAGCTCAGGCCTCTTGCTGCGACTCCTGTTGCCACTCGCCCCTAGTCTGTTTACGCATCAGCCAATCCTCTGTGCACGTCCTGGCACTTCTCTGCCTGACATACTTAGTGCGTATATGAGGGGAGTACAATACGCTTCACTACGCTTAAAACAGTATTTGTCTAGAACAGCAGCTGGTGTGTACTTTTGGCTGGCCTTTCACAGTATCTAGGCCCTTGACAGATTAACAGGTACAAAATAGTACACTACTTAGATGTAGGTATGTGGTATGCACTTATGAGGGCAGAAAAATGCGCTACAGTACTCTTTAAGACGTAGTGGAGTAAAACACCAGCCGGTGATTACTTTTGCCTGGACTTTCACAGTATCTAGGCCCTTGACAGATTAACCCCTTAAGGATGCAGGGCATACCTGTACGCCCTGAGTCTGCTCCCTTTCTATAACATGGGGCCACAGCCCCGTGCCCAATAGCGCATGGCATTGATCACGGTGCCGCACGCTATTAACCCTTTAGATGCAGCGTTCAAAGTTGATCGCAGTGTCTAAAGTGAAAGTAAACTACTGTCGGTTAGCTCAGTGGGTTGTTCGGGACCGCCACGATGAAATCGCGGCATCCTGAACAGCTGGCAGACACAAGGAGGGTCCTTACCTTCCTCCTACGTCGCCGATCGCAGAATGACTGCTCAGTGCCTGAGATCCAGGCATGAGCAGTCAAGCGGCAGACTCACTGATCATTGTTATCCTATGAGATAACAAAGCTCAATGTAAAAGATCAGTTAGTGCAGTATTATAGCCACTAGAGGGGGCTATAATACAGCAAAAAAAAAAAAAAAAAATGTAAATAAAAATATGTGGTATCGCCACATGCGGAAATGTCCGAATTATAAAAATATATTGTTAATTAAACTGCACGGTCAATGGCATAGGCGCAAAAAAATTCCAAAATAGCGTATTTATGTTCATATAAAAAGCAATCAAAAAGTCCGATCAATACAAAAATAGTACCGCTAAAAACTTCAGATCACGGCACAAAAAATGAGCCCTAATACTGCCCCATAAGCGGAAAAATAAAAAAAGTTATAGTGGTCAGAAGATGACAATTTTAATTGTACACATTTTTGTGCATGTAGTTATGATTTTTTCCAGAAGTATGACAAAATCAAATCTATAGAAGTAGGCTATCATTTTAATTGTATGGACCTACAGAATAAATAAAAAGTGTCATTTTTAACGAATAATGTACTGCGTAGAAACCGAAGCCCCCAAAAGTTACAAAATTGAGTTTTTTCTTCAATTTTGTCGCAGAATAATTTTTTTTCTGTTTCACTGTAGATTTTGAGGTAAAATGACTGATGTCATCACAAAGTAGAATTGGTGGCAAAAAAATAAGCCATTATATGGATTTTTTTGTGCAAATTTAAGGAAAAAAAAAAACGAAAGTGCAAAAATGGAAAAACGCTCAGCCCTTAAGGGGTTAACAGGTACAAAATAGTACACTACTTAGATGTAGGTATGTGGTATGCACGTATGAGGGCAGAAAAATGCACTTCAGTACGCTTAAAAAAGTATTTGAGTACAACACCAGCCGGTGATTACTTTTGCCTGGCCTTTCACAGTATCTAGGCCCTTGACAGATTAACAGGTACAAAATAGTACACTACTTAGATGTAGGTATGTGGTATGCGCTTATGAGGGCAGAAACATGTGCTACAGTACGCTTAAAAAACTATTTGAGTAAAACACCAGCCGGTGATTACTTCTGCCTGAACTTTCACAGTATCTAGGCCCTTTACCGATTAACAAGTACAAAATAGTACATTACTTAGATGTAGGTATGTGGTATGCACTTATGAGGGCAGACAAATGCGCTACAGTACACTTAAAAAAGTATTTGAGTAAAACACCAGCCGGTGTTTACTTTTGCCTGAACTTTCATAGTATTTAGGCCCTTGAGAGTTTAACAGGCACAAAAAAGTACACTACTTAGATGTAGGTATGTGGTATGCTCTTATGAGGGCAGAAAAATTAGCTACAGTACACTTAAAAAGTATCTAGGCCCTTGACAGGTTAACAGGTACAAAATAGTACACTACTTAGATGTAGGTATGTAGTATGCACTTTGAGGGCAGAAAAATGCGCTAATGTACGCTTAAAAAAGTATTTGAGTAAAACACCAGCCGGTGAGTACTTCTGCCTGGACTTTCACAGTATCTAGGCCCTTATGAGTATACCAAGTACAAAATTGTGCACCACTTAAATGTAGGTATGTGGCATGCACTTATGAAGGCAGAAATATGTGCTACAGTATGCTTAAAAAAATATTTGAGTATAACACCAGCCGGTGAGTACATTTGCCTGGCCTTTCACAGTATCTAGGCCCTTGAGAGTTTAACAGGTACAAATTAGCACACCAATTAGATGTAGGTATGTGGTATGCACTTATGAGGGCAGAAAAATGCGCTATAGTACCTTTAAATAAGTATTTGTGCACAACACCAGCAGTGCACAACAGTGATGCAGAACACAGTCGCTGTGTACTAAACACAAAAATTGCACTTTCCCTCGCAAATATTATTAGGAATGGAATGCTGGGCATGTATTATACCGTCTACAGACTAGTATAACCAGCAGACGATTTGTTGTGGAACAAAGACACAGAATTACGCTAAAAACGTATTCCTCCCTCCTCTCCTAAAGTTTCTACAGCTTGTCAGCTTGTTCAAACGTGTGAGGCAACACAAAGCTCTCTGCCCCTCTCTGTAATACAATGCTGTAGAAAGTGACTTGGAGGTTGATTATTGCAGTAAAAAAAAATTCTGTGAAAAACTCACTGCTCTCTGTCCACCAGAACGCCGACGTGACTAGGAGGTAAAACGCTGCTGGAAAAAGCTTGTCTGTGTAACACACAGCGCTGTCCTATCTCTCTGCAGTGAAACGATGAAGTGACTAGCCAAAATAGGGCTGTGACATCACAGGGGTGACTGGCTGCTAATAGGCTGCATCCTGCATGGGATTCAGGGTCATCCCACCTACCCTTGTTCCCGCCTTCCCAGGATTCCTTGCCCCATGTCATCACATGTGGATCCGCCATTTTAGATACCCTGGAGCCTGGACTGCACTAAATGGAGTTTAATTGAGCGAAATTCGTAACAAATTCGGATTCGTCAGATTCGATTTGCTCATCTCTAGTACCAGGCCCAGCAGCATCAATAAACCATACTTTGTGTTACTTTTTGCTTTCCAAACAACATCTTGTGGGAGTGGAAACAGTTGTAAGATCCCAATCGTAGAGGAGAAGATGACATTTGACAACACAAAAGAGGGATCTTGGCACCAACCCACTGCTGCAATATAGTTCGGATACTATGACAACTAGTCCACACAGTGCCTAGAAGCCGCACCTGAAAACCTCTTCAGTGCAGTCATGCAACAAGCGGCAGTAGAAATAATAAATCAAAGAAGAACTGCGGAGCACTCACCAGGTATTTTCAATCAGGAGCTTCTTTATTGTATCTTCATATCTTCATACATACGGGTTACATGCCGGGGAGAGAGATGGTGTGGATGCGGGGGTCACCCCCACGTCCACATCATCTCTCTCCCCTGCATGTAACCCGTATGTATGAAGATACAATAAAGAAGCCCCTGATTGGAAATACCTGGTGAGTGCTCCGCAGCTCTTCTTTGAAGATAATATTTGCTTCTTAAAGGAGAACTCCGGAACATAAAAATTGTCCTCCATACTGCCGGCAGTAAAAAAATAAAGATGTACATACCTTCCTCTGCTCCCCCGGGGCCTCCGGTAACCGACTCCCGTCTCCTCCATGATCCTCTTCCTGGTTGCCGGTGGTCGTTGAGTGCAGTATGACTCGCCGACCACCCGCAACCAGGAAGAGGATCGTGACGGAGACCGGAGACGGTTACCGGAGGCCCCGGGGGAGCGGAGGAAGGTATGTATATCTTTATTTTTTTTACTGCCGGCAGTATGGGGGACAATTTTTATATTCTCCTTTAAATGTTTCTCTACAATTTGCTGTTTCGACCACGTTGTCTTTTTTGGCAGGAAAATGTAGCTATCGTTGGTAGGGGCTCTATGGAGCTTCTCCTGCTATTGGAATACATGGGCATTAACACAGCTCGGTGAGAAAGTATTAGTGATCAGAGCGGAGCAGGAAGCAAGAACATTCTAGTGCATATTATCTTCTGTAGCTTGGACAACGTATGTGCTATTTTGGTTCGTAGCAGTCACTAAAATTGACACTTCTAATCTATCTTTAAAAAAATAAAAATAAAGCCTCTGGTTTTTCTTCCTCTTCATATCTGATATATATGTAAATGTCATACTTGCCAACTCTTCCTCAAAGTTTGGTTCATCTATCTATCGTGACAGCCATCACGCCCCCTCTCATAGACTTGCATTTAGGATGCGGGGCATGATGTCATGGGGGGGGGGGGGGGGGGGGCTATGACGTCACAAGCTTCCGGCGCCGGCTCCAGCGTTCCGAACAGTTTGTTCCAAACGCTGAGCAGCGGAGTACCTGTTTAAGCTTGCAGCTCTGTTCCACTCTTGTGGACCACCTTTCTTCTACTCCTTGAAGGGCAGCAATCCTGGGGGGAGGGGGATGCCTGCTCCACACTTGGCACATGCCGCATTCTCCTCATTATGGTGCCTGACCAATGCTTTTTAAACAACCCTCTTCTTTTTCTTGAATAGCATCACAAATAACATCACAAAGTATTTTTCGCCGTAAAAGACGCACTTTTTCTTCCCCAAAACTGGGGGGGAAAAGTCGGTGCGTCTTATACGGTGAATACACCCCTATTGCGGTGGTCCCCGCGGCCATCAACGGCCAGGACCCGTGGCTAATACAGGACATCACCGATCGCGGTGATGCCCTGTATTAACCCTTCAGATGTGGGGATCAAAGCTGACCGCCGCGTCTGAAAGGAAAGTGACACTGTTACGCCTAGCGCTCCGGGTCCCCGCTCCTCCCCGGAGCGCTCACGGCGTCTTTCTCCCTGCAGCGCCCCGGTCAGTCCCGCTGACCGGGAGCGCTGCACTGTCATGGCCGTTGGGGATGCGATTCGCACAGCGGGACGCGCCCGCTCGCGAATCGCATCCCAGGTCACTTACCCGTCCCGGTCCCCTGCTGTCATGTGCTGGCGCGCGCGGCTCCGCTCTCTAGGGCGCGCGAGCGCCAGCTCTCTGAGACTTAAAGGGCCAGTGCACCAATGATTGGTGCCTGGCCCAATTAGCTTAATTGGCTTCCACCTGCTCCCTGCCTTTATCTGACCTCCTCCCATGCACTCCCTTGCCGGATCTTGTTGCCTTGTGCCAGTGAAAGCGTTTAGTGTGTCCAAAGCCTGTGTACCTGAACTTCTGCTACCCATCCTGACTACGAACCTTGCCGCCTGCCCCCGACCTTCTGCTACGTCTGACCTTGCCTCTGCCTAGTCCTTCTGTCCCACGCCTTCTCAGCAGTCAGCGAGGTAGAGCCGTTGCTAGTGGATACGACCTGGTTGCTACTGCCGCAGCAAGACCATCCCGCTTTGCGGCAGGCTCTGGTGAAAACCAGTAGCCTCTTAGAACCGGTCCACTAGCACGGTCCACGCCAATCCCTCGCTGACACAGAGGATCCACTACCTGGAAGCCGAATCGTGACAGTAGATCCGGCCATGGATCCCGCTGAGGTGCCGCTGCCAAGTCTCGCTGATCTTCCCACGGTGGTCGCTCAGCAATCGCAGCAGATTGCCCAACAAGGACAGCAGCTGTCGCAGTTGACCGCCATGTTACAGCAACTTCTGCCTCTGCTACAGCAGCAACCATCTCCTCCGCCAGCTCCTGCACCTCCTCCGCAGCGAGTGGCCGCTCCTAACCTCCGCTTGTCCCTGCCGGACAAATTTGATGGGGACTCTAAACTCTGCCGTGGATTTTTGTCTCAGTGTTCCCTGCATATGGAGATGTTGTCGGACTTGTTTCCTTCAGAACGGTCTAAGGTGGCGTTTGTAGTAAGCCTTCTTTCAGGAAAGGCCTTGTCTTGGGCCACACCGCTCTGGGACCGCAATGATCCTGCCACAGCCACAGTCCAGGCCTTCTTCGCTGAACTCCGGAGTGTCTTCGAGGAGCCAGCCCGAGCGTCTTCTGCCGAGACTGCCCTGTTGAACCTGGTCCAGGGTAATTCTTCCGTTGGCGAGTACGCCATACAATTCCGTACTTTTGCTTCTGAACTATCCTGGAATAATGAGGCTCTCTGCGCGACCTTTAAAAAAGGCCTATCCAGTCGCATCAAGGATGTGCTGGCCGCACGAGAGATTCCTGCCAACCTCCAAGAACTCATCCATTTGGCTACCCGCATTGACATGCGTTTTTCTGAGCGACACCAAGAGCTCCGCCAGGAAAAAGACTTAGATCTCTGGGCACCTCTCCCACAGCATCCTTTGCAGTCTTCGCCTGGGCCTCCCGCCGAAGAGGCCATGCAAGTGGATCGGTCTCGCCTGACCCAGGAAGAGAGGAATCGCCGTAGAGAAGAAAATCTCTGTCTTTACTGTGCCAGTACCGAGCATTTCTTGGTGGATTGCCCTATCCGTCCTCCACGCCTGGGAAACGCACGCACGCACCCAGCTCACGTGGGTGTGGCGTCTCTTGGTTCCAAGTCTGCTCCTCCACGTCTCACGGTACCCGTGCGGATTTCTTCTTCAGCCAACTCCTCCCTCTCAGCCGTGGCCTGCTTGGACTCCGGTGCCTCTGGAAATTTTATTTTGGAGTCGTTTGTTAATAAATTCAGCATCCCGGTGACCCGTCTCGTCAAGCCGCTCTACATTTCCGCGGTCAACGGAGCCAGATTGGACTGCACCGTGCGTTACCGCACAGAGCCCCTCCTCATGTCTATTGGACCCCACCTTGAGAGGATTGAGTTCTTCATTCTCCCCAACTGTACCTCTGAGGTCCTCCTCGGTCTGCCTTGGCTCCGGCTTCATTCCCCCACCATTGATTGGACCACCGGGGAGATCAGGAACTGGGACTCTGCCTGCCACAGGAAGTGCCTCTCCCCCCCTCCCAGTCCCGTCAGGCAAGCCTCTGTGCCTCCCCATGGCCCCCGTCCTGGTGTCACACTGCCCCGTGCCAGGCCTCGCCCTCTGCCCTCCCTCCCCATTCCCACTCCTGCTGTACTGCCTGCCGTTGAGGAAACCCTCCATTCTTTCCCGGTGTCCTCATCCCAGGGGAGGCAGTTTCCGGACAAAGAGAAGGGGAGACCTAAGGGGGGGGGGTACTGTTACGCCTAGCGCTCCGGGTCCCCGCTCCTCCCCGGAGCGCTCACGGCGTCTTTCTCCCTGCAGCGCCCCGGTCAGTCCCGCTGACCGGGAGCGCTGCACTGTCATGGCCGTTGGGGATGCGATTCGCACAGCGGGACGCGCCCGCTCGCGAATCGCATCCCAGGTCACTTACCCGTCCCGGTCCCCTGCTGTCATGTGCTGGCGCGCGCGGCTCCGCTCTCTAGGGCGCGCGCGCGCCAGCTCTCTGAGACTTAAAGGGCCAGTGCACCAATGATTGGTGCCTGGCCCAATTAGCTTAATTGGCTTCCACCTGCTCCCTGCCTTTATCTGACCTCCTCCCATGCACTCCCTTGCCGGATCTTGTTGCCTTGTGCCAGTGAAAGCGTTTAGTGTGTCCAAAGCCTGTGTACCTGAACTTCTGCTACCCATCCTGACTACGAACCTTGCCGCCTGCCCCCGACCTTCTGCTACGTCTGACCTTGCCTCTGCCTAGTCCTTCTGTCCCACGCCTTCTCAGCAGTCAGCGAGGTAGAGCCGTTGCTAGTGGATACGACCTGGTTGCTACTGCCGCAGCAAGACCATCCCGCTTTGCGGCGGGCTCTGGTGAAAACCAGTAGCCTCTTAGAACCGGTCCACTAGCACGGTCCACGCCAATCCCTCGCTGACACAGAGGATCCACTACCTGGAAGCCGAATCGTGACAGACACTAACCCGGCTGTTTAGTCGGGCTGTTCGGGACCGCCGCGATTTCACCGCGGCGGTCCCGAACAGCCCGACTGATTAGCCGGGTTAGTGCTTACAGGACACCGGGAGGGACCTTACCTGCCTCCTCTGTGTCTTCTCCGTTCAGGGATCCCCTGTATGGCCGGCGCTCTCCTTCCTCGTCATCACGTCGTCGCGTACGTGCTTCGGCGTGCGTAACGACGTGATGACGCCGACGGAGAGCGAGGATACCCGGCCAGCAGCAGAGACACTCCGGAGCGACTGGGACACGGCTACAGCGATGGAGCGACATCCAGGGCAGCGGTGACGGGTCCGGAGGGGCGGGGAAACATGAGTATTACCTCCTATGCAGTGGTCTTCAATCTGCGGACCTCCAGATGTTGCAAAACTGCAACTCCCAGCATGCCCGGACAGCCAACGGCTGTCCGGGCATGCTGGGAGTTGTAGTTTTGCAGCATCTGGAGGTCCGCAGGTTGAAGACCACTATTGGGTTCAAAATCTTAATTTTTTTTGATTCTGCACCTATAAATTGGGTGCGTCTTCTACGCCGGTGGGTTCTATAGGGCGAAAAATACGGTAGCATCTTTAATTTACTCTCTCTCTCTCTTATAGATCCTATTGTAGGAGCCCTATATACTGTAGGAGTACTGAAGTATAGATATGGAAGTAATCTTGTGGATCCTATTATAGGAGCATTATATACTGTAGGAGTACTGAAGTATAGATATGGAAGTAATCTTGTAGATACTATTATAGGAGCATTATATACTGTAGGAGATCTGAAGTATAGATATGGAAGTAATCTTGTAGATCCTATTGTAGGAGCATTATATACTGTAGGAGTACTGAATTATAGATATGGAAGTAATCTTGTAGATTCCATTATAGGAGCCCTATATACTGTAGGAGAACTGAAGTATAGATATGGAAGTAATCTTGTAGATTCTATTATAGGAGCCCTATATACTGTAGGAGAACTGAAGTATAGATATGGAAGTAATCTTGTAGATTCTATTATAGGAGCCCTATATACTGTAGGAGAACTGAAGTATAGATATAGAAGTAATCTTGTAGATCCTATTGTAGGAGCCCTATATACTGTAGGAGAACTGAAGTATAGATATGGAAGTAATCTTGTAGATTCTATTATAGGAGCCCTATATACGGTAGGAGTACTGAAGTATAGATATGGAAGTAATCTTGTAGATTCCATTATAGGAGCCCTATATACTGTAGGAGAACTGAAGTATAGATATGGAAGTAATCTTATAGATCCTATTGTAGGAGCACTATATACTGTATGAGTACTGAAGTATAGATATGGAAGTAATCTTGTAGATCCTATTATAGGAGCCCTATATACTGTAGGAGAACTGAAGTATAGATATGGAAGTAATCTTGTAGATACCATTATAGGAGCCCTATATACTGTAGGAGTACTGAAGTATAGATATGGAAGTAATCTTGTGGATCCTATTATAGGAGCATTATATACTGTAGGAGATCTGAAGTATAGATATGGAAGTAATCTTGTAGATCCTATTGTAGGAGCATTATATACTGTAGGAGTACTGAATTATAGATATGGAAGTAATCTTGTAGATTCCATTATAGGAGCCCTATATACTGTAGGAGAACTGAAGTATAGATATGGAAGTAATCTTGTAGATTCTATTATAGGAGCCCTATATACTGTAGGAGAACTGAAGTATAGATATGGAAGTAATCTTGTAGATCCTATTGTAGGAGCCCTATATACTGTTGGAGAACTGAAGTATAGATATGGAAGTAATCTTGTAGATTCTATTATAGGAGCCCTATATACTGTAGGAGTACTGAAGTATAGATATGGAAGTAATCTTGTAGATTCCATTATAGGAGCCCTATATACTGTAGGAGAACTGAAGTATAGATATGGAAGTAATCTTGTAGATCCTATTGTAGGAGCACTATATACTGTATGAGTACTGAAGTATAGATATGGAAGTAATCTTGTAGATCCTATTATAGGAGCCCTATATACTGTAGGAGAACTGAAGTATAGATATGGAAGTAATCTTGTAGATTCTATTATAGGAGCCCTATATACTGTAGGAGAACTGAAGTATAGACATGGAAGTAATCTTGTAGATACTATTATAGGAGCCCTATATACTGTAGGAGTACTGAAGTATAGATATGGAAGTAATCTTGTGGATCCTATTATAGGAGCATTATATACTGTAGGAGTACTGAAGTATAGATATGGAAGTAATCTTGTAGATACTATTATAGGAGCATTATATACTGTAGGAGATCTGAAGTATAGATATGGAAGTAATCTTGTAGATCCTATTGTAGGAGCATTATATACTGTAGGAGTACTGAAGTATAGATATGGAAGTAATCTTGTAGATCCTATTATAGGAGCATTATATACTGTAGGAGAACTGAAGTATAGATATGGAAGTAATCTTGTAGATCCTATTATAGGAGCCCTATATACTGTAGGAGAACTGAAGTATAGATATGGAAGTAATCTTGTAGATCCTATTATAGGAGCCCTATATACTGTAGGAGTACTGAAGTATAGATATGGAAGTAATCTTGTAGATACTATTATAGGAGCATTATATACTGTAGGAGATCTGAAGTATAGATATGGAAGTAATCTAGTAGATCCTATTGTAGGAGCATTATATACTGTAGGAGTACTGAAGTATAGATATGGAAGTAATCTTGTAGATCCTATTATAGGAGCATTATATACTGTAGGAGAACTGAAGTATAGATATGGAAGTAATCTTGTAGATCCTATTGTAGGAGCACTATATACTGTAGGAGAACTGAAATATAGATATGGAAGTAATCTTGTAGATACTATTATAGGAGCCCCATATACTGTAGGAGAACTAAAGTATAGATATGGAAGTAATCTTGTAGATCCTATTGTAGGAGCACTATATACTGTAGGAGAACTGAAGTATAGATATGGAAGCAATCTTGTAGATCCTATTATAGGAGCCCTATATACAGTAGGAGTACTGAAGTATAGATATGGAAGTAATCTTGTAGATCCTATTATAGGAGCATTATATACTGTAAGAGATCTGAAGTATAGATATGGAAGTAATCTAGTAGATCCTATTATAGGAGCATTATATACTGTAGGAGATCTGAAGTATAGATATGGAAGTAATCTAGTAGATCCTATTGTAGGAGCATTATATACTGTAGGAGAACTGAAGTATAGATATGGAAGTAATCTTGTGGATCCTATTATAGGAGCATTATATACTGTAGGAGAACTGAAATATAGATATGGAAGTAATCTTGTGGATCCTATTATAGGAGCATTATATACTGTAGGAGAACTGAAGTATAGATATGGAAGTAATCTTGTAGATCCTATTATAGGAGCCCTATATACTGTAGGAGTACTGAAGTATAGATATGGAAGTAATCTTGTAGATCCTATTATAGGAGCATTATATACTGTAGGAGATCTGAAGTATAGATATGGAAGTAATCTAGTAGATCCTATTATAGGAGCATTATATACTGTAGGAGATCTGAAGTATAGATATGGACGTAATCTAGTAGATCCTATTGTAGGAGCATTATATACTGTACGAGTACTGAAGTATAGATATGGAAGTAATCTTGTAGATCCTATTATAGGAGCATTATATACTGTAGGAGATCTGAAGTATAGATATGGAAGTAATCTAGTAGATCCTATTGTAGGAGCATTATATACTGTAGGAGAACTGAAGTATAGATATGGAAGTAATCTAGTAGATCCTATTGTAGGAGCATTATATACTGTAGGAGTACTGAAGTATAGATATGGAAGTAATCTTGTAGATCCTATTATAGGAGCATTATATACTGTAGGAGAACTGAAGTATAGATATGGAAGTAATCTTGTAGATCCTATTGTAGGAGCACTATATACTGTAGGAGAACTGAAATATAGATATGGAAGTAATCTTGTAGATACTATTATAGGAGCCCCATATACTGTAGGAGAACTAAAGTATAGCTATGGAAGTAATCTTGTAGATCCTATTGTAGGAGCACTGTATACTGTAGGAGAACTGAAGTATAGATATGGAAGTAATCTTGTAGATCCTATTATAGGAGCCCTATATACTGTAGGAGTACTGAAGTATAGATATGGAAGTAATCTTGTAGATCCTATTATAGGAGCATTATATACTGTAGGAGATCTGAAGTATAGATATGGAAGTAATCTAGTAGATCCTATTATAGGAGCATTATATACTGTAGGAGATCTGAAGTATAGACATGGAAGTAATCTAGTAGATCCTATTGTAGGAGCATTATATACTGTAGGAGAACTGAAGTATAGATATGGAAGTAATCTTGTGGATCCTATTATAGGAGCATTATATACTGTAGGAGAACTGAAATATAGATATGGAAGTAATCTTGTGGATCCTATTATAGGAGCATTATATACTGTAGGAGAACTGAAGTATAGATATGGAAGTAATCTTGTAGATCCTATTATAGGAGCCCTATATACTGTAGGAGTACTGAAGTATAGATATGGAAGTAATCTTGTAGATCCTATTATAGGAGCATTATATACTGTAGGAGATCTGAAGTATAGATATGGAAGTAATCTAGTAGATCCTATCATAGGAGCATTATATACTGTAGGAGATCTGAAGTATAGATATGGAAGTAATCCAGTAGATCCTATTGTAGGAGCATTATATACTGTAGGAGTACTGAAGTATAGATATGGAAGTAATCTTGTAGATCCTATTATAGGAGCATTATATACTGTAGGAGATTTGAAGTATAGATATGGAAGTAATCTAGTAGATCCTATTGTAGGAGCATTATATACTGTAGGAGAACTGAAGTATAGATATGGAAGTAATCTAGTAGATCCTATTGTAGGAGCCCTATATACTGTAGGAGTACTGAAGTATAGATATGGAAGTAATCTAGTAGATCCTATTGTAGGAGCATTAGATACTGTAGGAGTACTGAAGTATAGATATGGAAGTAATCTTGTAGATCCTATTATAGGAGCACTATATACTGTAGGCGTACTGAAGTATAGATATGGAAGTAATCTTGTAGATCCTATTATAGGAGCCCTATATACTGTAGGAGTACTGAAGTATAGATATGAAGTAATCTTGTAGATCCTATTGTAGGAGCCCTATATACTGTAGGAGTACTGAAGTATAGATATGGAAGTAATCTTGTAGATACTATTATAGGAGCCCTATATACTGTAGGAGTACTGAAGTATAGATATGGAAGTAATCTTGTAGATCCTATTATAGGAATCCTATATACTGTAGGAGAACTGAAGTATAGATATGGAAGTAATCTAGTAGATCCTATTGTAGGAGCCCTATATACTGTAGGAGTACTGAAGTATAGATATGGAAGTAATCTTGTAGATCGTATTATAGGAGCACTATATACTGTAGGAGTACTGAAGTATAGATATGGAAGTAATTTTGTAGATCCTATTATAGGAGCATTATATACTGTAGGAGATCAGAAGTATAGATATGGAAGTAATCTTGTAGATCCTATTATAGGAGCATTATATACTGTAGGAATACTGAAGTATAGATATGGAAGTAATCTTGTAGATCCTATTATAGGAGCCCTATATACTGTATGAGTACTGAAGTATAGATATGGAAGTAATCTTGTAGATCCTATTATAGGAGCATTATATACTGTAGGAGATCTGAAGTATAGATATGGAAGTAATCTAGTAGATCCTATTGTAGGAGCATTATATACTGTAGGAGAACTGAAGTATAGATATGGAAGTAATCTAGTAGATCCTATTGTAGGAGCCCTATATACTGTAGGAGTACTGAAGAATAGATATGGAAGTAATCTAGTAGATCCTATTGTAGGAGCATTATATACTGTAGGAGTACTGAAGTATAGATATGGAAGTAATCTTGTAGATCCTATTATAGGAGCACTATATACTGTAGGCGTACTGAAGTAAAGATATGGAAGTAATCTTGTAGATCCTATTATAGGAGCCCTATATACTGTAGGAGTACTGAAGTATAGATATGAAGTAATCTTGTAGATCCTATTATAGGAGCCCTATATACTGTTGGAGTACTGAAGTATAGATATGGAAGTAATCTTGTAGATACTATTATAGGAGCCCTATATACTGTAGGAGTACTGAAGTATAGATATGGAAGTAATCTTGTAGATCCTATTATAGGAACCCTATATACTGTAGGAGAACTGAAGTATAGATATGGAAGTAATCTAGTAGATCCTATTGTAGGAGCCCTATATACTGTAGGAGTACTGAAGTATAGATATGGAAGTAATCTTGTAGATACTATTATAGGAGCCCTATATACTGTATGAGTACTGAAGTATAGATATGGAAGTAATCTTGTAGATCGTATTATAGGAGCATTATATACTGTAGGAGATCTGAAGTATAGATATGGAAGTAATCTAGTAGATCCTATTGTAGGAGCATTATATACTGTAGGAGAACTGAAGTATAGATATGGAAGTAATTTTGTAGATCCTATTATAGGAGCATTATATACTGTAGGAGATCTGAAGTATAGATATAGAAGTAATCTTGTAGATCCTATTATAGGAGCCCTATATACTGTTGGAGTACTGAAGTATAGATATGGAAGTAATCTTGTAGATACTATTATAGGAGCCCTATATACTGTAGGAGTACTGAAGTATAGATATGGAAGTAATCTTGTAGATCCTATTATAGGAACCCTATATACTGTAGGAGAACTGAAGTATAGATATGGAAGTAATCTAGTAGATCCTATTGTAGGAGCCCTATATACTGTAGGAGTACTGAAGTATAGATATGGAAGTAATCTTGTAGATACTATTATAGGAGCCCTATATACTGTATGAGTACTGAAGTATAGATATGGAAGTAATCTTGTAGATCGTATTATAGGAGCACTATATACTGTAGGAGTACTGAAGTATAGATATGGAAGTAATCTTGTAGATCCTATTATAGGAGCATTATATACTGTAGGAGATCTGAAGTATAGATATGGAAGTAATCTTGTAGATCCTATTATAGGAGCATTATATACTGTAGGAATACTGAAGTATAGATATGGAAGTAATCTTGTAGATCCTATTATAGGAGCCCTATATACTGTATGAGTACTGAAGTATAGATATGGAAGTAATCTTGTAGATCCTATTATAGGAGCAAAATATACTGTAGGAGTACTGAAGTATAGATATGGAAGTAATCTTGTAGATTCTATTATAGGAGCCCTATATACATGTAGGAGAACTGAAGAATAGATATGGAAGTAATCTTGTAGATCCTATTATAGGAGCATTATATACTGTAGGAGTACTGAAGTATAGATATGGAAGTAATCTTGTAGATCCTATTATAGGAGCATTATATACTGTAGGAGTACTGAAATATAGATATGGAAGTAATCTTGTAGATTCTATTATAGGAGCCCTATATACTGTAGGAGTACTGAAGAATAGATATGGAAGTAATCTTGTAGATTCTATTATAGGAGCTCTATATACTGTAGGAGAACTGAAGTATAGATATGGAAGTAATCTTGTAGATCCTATTATAGGAGCCCTATATACTGTAGGAGTACTGAAGAATAGATATGGAAGTAATCTTGTAGATCCTATTATAGGAGCATTATATACTGTAGGAGTACTGAAGTATAGATATGGAAGTAATCTTGTAGATTCTATTATAGGAGCCCTATATACTGTAGGAGTACTGAATTATAGATATGGAAGTAATCTAGTAGATCCTATTGTAGGAGCATTATATACTGTAGGAGTACTGAAGTATAGATATGGAAGTAATCTTGTAGATCCTATTATAGGAGCCCTATATACTGTAGGAGTACTGAAGTATAGATATGGAAGTAATCTTGTAGATCCTATTATAAGAGCCCTATATACTGTAGGAGTACTGAAGTATAGATATGGAAGTAATCTTGTAGATCCTATTATAGGAGCATTATATACTGTAGGAGTACTGAAGTATAGATATGGAAGTAATCTTGTAGATCCCATTATAGGAGCCCTATATACTGTAGGAGTACTGAAGTATAGATATGGAAGTAATCTTGTAGATCGTATTATAGGAGCCCTATATACTGTAGGAGAACTGAAGTATAGATATGGAAGTAATCTTGTAGATCCTATTATAGGAGCATTATATACTGTAGGAGTACTGAAGTATAGATATGGAAGTAATCTTGTAGATCCTATTATAGGAGCCCTATATACTTTAGGAGTACTGAAGTATAGATATGGAAGTAATCTTGTAGATCCTATTATAGGAGCCCTATATACTGTAGGAGTACTGAAGTATAGAATTGGAAGTAATCTTGTAGATCGTATTATAGGAGCCCTATATACTGTAGGAGTATTGAAGTATAGATATGGAAGTAATCTTGTAGATCCTATTATAGGAGCCCTATATACTGTAGGAGTACTGAAGAATAGATATAGAAGTAATCTTGTAGATCCTATTATAGGAGCATTATATACTGTAGGAGTACTGAAGTATAGATATGGAAGTAATCTTGTAGATACTATTATAGGAGCCCTATATACTGTATGAGTACTGAAGTATAGATATGGAAGTAATCTTGTAGATTCTATTATAGGAGCCCTATATACTGTAGGAGTACTGAAGTATAGATATGGAAGTAATCTTGTATATCCTATTATAGGAGCCCTATATACTGTAGGAGTACTGAAGTATAGATATGGAAGTAATCTAGTAGATCCTATTATAGGAGCCCTATATACTGTAGGAGTACTGAAGAATAGATATGGAAGTAATCTTGTAGATCCTATTATAGGAGCCCTATATACTGTAGGAGAACTGAAGAATAGATATGGAAGTAATCTTGTAGATCCTATTATAGGAGCCCTATATACATGTAGGAGAACTGAAGAATAGATATGGAAGTAATCTAGTAGATCCCATTGTAGGAGCATTATATACTGTAGGAGTACTGAAGAATAGATATGGAAGTAATCTTGTAGATCCTATTTTAGAAGCATTATATACTGTAGGAGCACTGAAGTATAGATATGGAAGTAATCTTGTAGATCCTATTATAGGAGCCCTATATACTGTAGGAGTACTGAAGTATAGATATGGAAGTAATCTAGTAGATCCTATTATAGGAGCCCTATATACTGTAGGAGTACTGAAGAATAGATATGGAAGTAATCTTGTAGATCCTATTATAGGAGCCCTATATACTGTAGGAGTACTGAAGTATAGATATGGAAGTAATCTTGTAGATCCTATTATAGGAGCCCTATATACATGTAGGAGAACTGAAGAATAGATATGGAAGTAATCTAGTAGATCCCATTGTAGGAGCATTATATACTGTAGGAGTACTGAAGAATAAATATGGAAGTAATCTTGTAGATCCTATTATAGAAGCATTATATACTGTAGGAGCACTGAAGTATAGATATGGAAGTAATCTTGTAGATCCTATTATAGGAGCCCTATATACTGTAGGAGTACTGAAGTATAGATATGGAAGTAATCTAGTAGATCCTATTATAGGAGCCCTATATACTGTAGGAGTACTGAAGAATAGATATGGAAGTAATCTTGTAGATCCTATTATAGGAGCCCTATATACTGTAGGAGTACTGAAGTATAGATATGGAAGTAATCTTGTAGATCCTATTATAGGAGCCCTATATACATGTAGGAGAACTGAAGAATAGATATGGAAGTAATCTAGTAGATCCTATTATAGGAGCATTATATACTGTAGGAGTACTTCAGCAATGTAGAAAGCACTATTATAGGAATACTTTTCAGTTGATATTACCAAGAACATTAATACCAATGAAATTGTTAAATTTATGTTTTTTTAAAGTTTGACCGTAAAATAACTTTTATTTACTGGGTATTTTTTTATATTAGGGGAAAACAAAAAAAAATGTAATCAGAATAAAAAGAATGATGATGAGATATCTGACCGAGGTGAGACAAAGCGAAAAGGAAACAAAAAGTTATGAGAAGCAGATTCATCTCAGGGTACGGTGATAGAGCGGAGCGGATGTTCTTATTGAATCAACCACAACAAAGACGATTCCTGTATAAGAAACGGATCAGATGAAAGCTGCTGTGCGGCGCCTGAGAATGGGTTTGGGTAATTCTGACCTCACGGTGCATGTAAGAGGGGAAGAGATATAATCGGAGCCATTACGGACCTGAGGGATGGGACAGGAGGAGTGTTGGGATTTTTATCTCTATATATATTATCATTTTATTTCTATTCTAGAGATAAAATCAGTGGCACACCTCAGATACACCAGAGAGCGTCCAATGACTCAGTCACACTAACCAGGGACTTTTTCACATCACACTTTTACTGCATTCTGTCATTTAATATCTCTAATAGAAAATGGGGGATTTACATGTTTTAAAAAACTTAGGTTAGTTACAGGCCCCGTACTTTTGACTTTTACTTGTGGTGAATTATTCAACCCCCCCCCCCCCCCAGTAGGCAGGTAGTACCCCTATATTAGACCCCCCCCAGCTGGTACCTCTGCAGTTGCCGGGAATTCAGGGCAGAACCTTCCCCAGATAAGGGCTTGCACAGCTACACGTGGTAATGATGTTCGCTCACGTCACGTTCTCAGAATACCTAGGGCCGGCGTCAGGACATAGTAACACCGGCCCTTGAATTCTGGGAGCGTGACGTGAGCGAACGTAAATACGAGGCTGACGCACGTAACTGTACGGCACTTAACTGGGGGCGGGGACTACGTGAGTGAAGCAACTACAGGTGAGCTGGGCACAAAAATAGGAGCCGGAGGCCGAGCGGCTTTGGTCTCTGCCTCCCGCTTCAGGGTCTTGCACTGCTTGGCTGGCCAGCCGACAGGGCGAGCTGCCAAACCGGGATAGGGGCAGGAGGACGGCCCGGCCCACCGGGCCAATCTGGCCCTGGTCCTGTTCCTGTACCGCGTGGTACTCGGCCGGACCCAGGAGGAAGAGGAGCTCGGCCACGCTACAGGGAAGGGGAGGAACTCGGGAGGTGACCAGGAGTGCTGCAGCCGCCTGAGGCTCTCTAGAGCGCTCAGGCGGCTGCAACCTTATAGGAACAACAACAAGCACTGTATCTGCTTGGGGCCCCGGGCCACCTCGGGGCCCCATGCGATTGCTTGGTTTTCCTGTCCTTTAGCGACGGGCCTGCGCACTGGGGCAGTAGTGTATCTGTTATGGTCAATCAGTATCACTGAAGTCACATGCTCCTGCTTACTCACTTAGTCTGGTTGGTGAATAGGTTGAAGTCAGTTTGGCAAGCACCATATGGGACACTGACGTCGGCACTACTGTTATAGGAACACTATGTGAGGCATTTTTATGGGCGCTGTGACAAATGTATGGTCAGTGTGCTGGATAATATTATAAGGGATTGTGGTTGGCACTTTAGGTGTTTTGGGAAAACCATGTTTGGACATTGTGTCAGGCATTATTATAAGCTTCTATTATAATTAGAAGCTTAGTGCCAGGTACTATGAGAGTAGCAAGTATAGGTACTATTTTCTCTCTAACAGTCATTATAATTATGAAACTGTGACAAGCACCATTATACTGTAGATATATCCAATTCTAAGGACTTACAAGGTGACTCCCAAAAGGAGGCATTGTGGACTCCCAGAGGAGTAGTCTTTATTGTTGGATTACCATTCATTAGTACAGTCATGGTAGCAGACACCAGCAGGTCACTGGAGCACTGTGTGGTGGCCCAGTACGGGATGGTGTTGCCCCGTACCTTCCCTGCCCTTTCAGGCAGTGTCCCTCAGTCTCCCCAGGGCCCCTGCCCATGTATTGTGTATTGTACCTTTAATAAATGTACCATGTGATTGTTACCCAGGTGGTACTAGTGACCAGCTGACCCCAAAGGTGACCTATGGGCTACCTGCTAGTCTCCCCATATAAGCCCTGGGTGAAGCTAGTCTCACTCTCTTTGTGCTGAGGTCCAGTTCATTCAAGTCGTGCCTATAGTGTGTGTCCAGAGCAGTGGAGGCCTAAAGTCAAGTTCTGCAGCCACAAGTCAAGTACAAGTAAGCTAAAGTCACCATCCTGTCAGTTAAGTCAAGTCATTTGTCAGTTAAGTCAAGTTCTTCTGTCTACTACAAGTCCCAGCAAACCTGCAAGGTCTCTATGTCACGGGTCATCTCCTTGGGCCCTGGCTGTACTGCATAGACTGTACCATCTTTCTACCCTCAGTAAAGCAACCTTTGTCCGTAACTTGGTGTCGATGTCTTCATTGTCCCCGTGCCTAGCCCAGAATCCAGCGGTATACCTTTGGGTGGTTAAGGCTAAACCACGCCCTGGCGTCTCGAACACAAGGGGTTAATACCATCTGCTCCTAGGGTAAAAACATCTGCCTTGCACCACACACCCTGCCGCCACCCCAACTGTGAGTGTGATTGTTATGGAAGAACCATGGTGGTCCCCATCTTAATACCCTTGAGCAGATAACAATGCTCTCCGCGGTTCTTTTGGGGTGTGATATTATGGAGAGCTTTTGCAGGCTCTATGACAGTCAGTATTATAAGGGCACTCTGGTAAATCCTATAATAGGAGCACTATATCAGTCACTATTATAGGGGCACTATGACAGCCATTATAACTGTAGAACTGTAGAAAGCTGTATTATAGGAGTACTATATCATTCAATAATATAATGGGCAATCTGGAAGGATTTATAATAGAAGCACTATGCCAGTCACTATTATAGGGGTACTATGACACTTTTACAATAGAAAAACTGTGGCAAGCTCTCTTATAGTATCGCCAAATCACCTAGCCTAATGGGGTGCACCGTGGCATATTCTATTATAGGAGCACAGTGACACTATTATTGAAACACTATGAAAGTCACTATTATAGGGGCACTAAGACAGTCATGTAGAACTGCAGAAAGCTCTATTATAGGATTACGATCATTTAGTAATATGAGGAAGCACTATAGTATAGTAACTATATTTAAGGTGCACTATGATAGATTTATAATAGAACTGTGGAAATCTCTATTATAAGATCACTAAATCACTCAGCAATATACTGTGCACTGTGGCAAGTTCTAGGGAGGGAGACTTCTGACTGTCACTATTGTAGATACACCAGACACTATTTTATAAGGTGCAAATAACTAAGAAAACAGAAACTGGAGGCACCTAACTGACACACCCGAAGCAAAAACATGGATGAGTGTAGACAAAAATCCAAAGTATACAACGGTTCCTGAAAAAGCTGAATTCATCGGTGGTGCAGGGAAGTCCAAAGAGTCCAATAGTACAATAAAGAAGAAAAGGAATAGAGTCCTGCAACTCACCGCAATAAGAGAATCAGAGTCTTGAAGCCGCCATGGATAGCTGGGATCGTGCGGGAAGATCAGAAGCTACAAACCAGAAAGTTTCGTGTAATAGCACTTCTTCCGGCCTCATTGAGGCCGGAAGAAGTGCTATTGCACGAAACTTACCAGTTGAGGCCGGAAGAAGTGCTATTGCTTGAAACTTACCGGTTGAGGCCGGAAGAAGTGCTATTGCACGAAACTTACCAGTTGAGGCAGGAAGAAGTGCTATTGCACGAAACTTACCGGTTGAGGCCGGAAGAAGTGCTATTGCACAAAACTTACCGGTTGAGGCTGGAAGAAGTGCTATTGCACGAAACATACCGGTCGAGGACGGAGGAAGTGCTATTGCATGAAACTTACCGGTTGAGGCCGGAAGAAGTGCTATTGCATGAAACTTACCGGTTGAGGCAGGAAGAAGTGCTATTGCACGAAACCTACCGGTTGAGGCCGGAAGAAGTGCTATTGCACGAAACTTACCGGTTGAGGCAGGAAGAAGTGCTATTGCACGAAACCTACCGGTTGAGGCCGGAAGAAGTGCTATTGCACGAAACTTACCGGTTGAGGCAGGAAGAAGTGCTATTGCACGAAACTTACCGGTTGAGGCCGGAAGAAGTGCTATTGCACGAAACTTACCGGTTGAGGCAGGAAGAAGTGCTATTGCACGAAACCTACTGGTTGAGGCCGGAAGAAGTGCTATTGCACGAAACTTACCGGTTGAGGCAGGAAGAAGTGCTATTGCACGAAACCTACTGGTTGAGGCCGGAAGAAATGCTATTGCACGAAACTTAGCGGTTGAGGCTGGAAGAAGTGCTATTGCACGAAACCTACCGGTTGAGGCTGGAAGAAGTGCTATTGCACGAAACTTACCGGTTGAGGCAGGAAGAAGTGCTATTGCACGAAACCTACCGGTTGAGGCCGGAAGAAATGCTATTGCACGAAACTTAGCGGTTGAGGCTGGAAGAAGTGCTATTGCACGAAACTTACCGGTTGAGGCGGAAGAAGTGCTATTGCACGAAACCAACCGGTTGAGGCCAGAGGAAGTGCAATTGCGCGAAACTTACCGATTGAGGCTGGAAGAAGTGCTATTGCACGAAACCTACCGGTTGAGGCCGGAAGAAGTGCTATTGCACAAAACTTACCGGTTGAGGCAGGAAGAAGTGCTATTGCACGAAACCTACCGGTTGAGGCCGGAAGAAATGCTATTGCACGAAACTTAGCGGTTGAGGCTGGAAGAAGTGCTATTGCACGAAACTTACCGGTTGAGGCGGAAGAAGTGCTATTGCACGAAACCTACCGGTTGAGGCCGGAAGAAGTGCTATTGCACGAAACTTACCAGTTGAGGCAGGAAGAAGTGCTATTGCACGAAACCTACCGGTATAGTAACTATATTTAAGGTGCACTATGATAGATTTATAATAGAACTGTGGAAATCTCTATTATAAGATCACTAAATCACTCAGCATTATACTGTGCACTGTGGCAAGTTCTAGGGAGGGAGACTTCTGACTGTCACTATTGTAGATACACCAGACACTATTTTATAAGGTGCAAATAACTAAGAAAACAGAAACTGGAGGCACCTAACTGACACACCTGAAGCAAAAACATGGATGAGTGTAGACAAAAATCCAAAGTATACAACGGTTCCTGAAAAAGCTGAATTCATCGGTGGTGCAGGGAAGTCCAAAGAGTCCAATAGTACAATAAAGAAGAAAAGGAATAGAGTCCTGCAACTCACCGCAATAAGAGAATCAGAGTCTTGAAGCCGCCATGGATAGCTGGGATCGTGCAAGAAGCTCAGAAGCTTCAAATCGGTAAGTTTTGTGCAATAGCACTTCTTCCGGCCTCATTGAGGCCGGAAGAAGTGCTATTGCACGAAACTTACCGGTTGAGGCCGGAAGAAGTGCTATTGCACGAAACTTACCGGTCGAGGACGGAGGAAGTGCTATTGCATGAAACTTACCGGTTGAGGCCGGAAGAAGTGCTATTGCACGAAACTTACCAGTTGAGGCAGGAAGAAGTGCTATTGCACGAAACCTACCGGTTGAGGCCGGAGGAAGTGCTATTGCACGAAACTTACCGGTTGAGGCCGGAAGAAGTGCTATTGCACGAAACTTACCGGTTGAGGCTGGAAGAAGTGCTATTGCACGAAACTTACCGGTTGAGGCCGGAAGAAGTGCTATTGCACGAAACTTAGTGGTTGAGGCTGGAAGAAGTGCTATTGCACGAAACCTACCGGTTGAGGCTGGAAGAAGTGCTATTGCACGAAACTTACTGGTTGAGGCAGGAAGAAGTGCTATTGCACGAAACCTACCGGTTGAGGCCGGAAGAAATGCTATTGCACGAAACTTAGCGGTTGAGGCTGGAAGAAGTGCTATTGCACGAAACCTACCGGTTGAGGCGGAAGAAGTGCTATTGCACAAAACCAACCGGTTGAGGCCAGAGAAAGTGCAATTGCGCGAAACTTACCGATTGAGGCTGGAAGAAGTGCTATTGCACGAAACCTACCGGTTGAGGCCGGAAGAAGTGCTATTGCACAAAACTTACCGGTTGAGGCAGGAAGAAGTGCTATTGCACGAAACCTACCGGTTGAGGCCGGAAGAAGTGCTATTGCACGAAACTTACCGGTTGAGGCAAGAAGAAGTGCCATTGCACGAAACCTACTGGTTGAGGCAGGAAGAAATGCTATTGCACGAAACTTAGCGGTTGAGGCTGGAAGAAGTGCTATTGCACGAAACTTACCGGTTGAGTCCGGAAGAAGTGCTATTGCATGAAACTTACCGGTTTGTAGCCTCTGAGCTTCCCGCACGATCCCGGCTATCCATGGCGGCTTCAAGACGCTGATTCTCTTATTGCGGTGAGTTGCAGGACTCTATTCCTTTTCTTCTTTATTGTACTATTTTATAAGGGAACTCGGCATTGTGTGGTGTGACTTTTATAAAATAGTTCCTAATGTGCACGACATTCACAGCATCATTACCCTCCTTGGAAAGAACATCTTATATAATTTACAGAACTTCCCTTTATTTCATGGCCTTTATTCATCTTGCAGTTGTTACAAGCTGGTAAGATGGAGGAAGCGTCTGCCACTTACATGGAATATACAGGGTGCAGGATGTGTGCGGTCGGGTTATATTTAGATCAGTATTATGATAGTTCATACAAAACTTTACTTACTGTAGGGACAGGCACTCTGCATCATTATCGCAGAAAAGACCCATACGCCAACTGATAGATTCTATAAAGGAATTTTCTACATAATTATACAGGGAACCTTGTATTACAGAACTGCCTCAGAGCAACCACAGCATACATTCATTATGGTCACTAAGAGGAAAAGGGGACACATGAAACCTTATGGAAGTTTCCTTTAAATAGGCACTGTATCATAGATTTGCAGAGATCATAGTTAGAGATGAGCGAACTTACAGTAAATTCGATTCATCACGAACTTCTCGGCTCGGCGGTTGCTGACTTTTCCTGCATAAATTAGTTCAGCTTTCCAGTGCTCCGGTGCTCCGGTGGGAAAGAGTCTCCTAGGACTGTATCCACCTTTTCCAGCCCACGGGAGCACCTGAAAGCTGAACTAATTTATGCAGGAAAAGTCATCAACTGGCGAGCCGAGAAGTTCGTGACGAATCGAAATTACTGTAAGTTCGCTCATCTCTAATCATAGTACAAACAATTATAAGAAATGTATGTCATATATCTGATTAGACAAAAATTGATCAGAGAAAAAATATATTTTTCTCATTTACCTAAATAATTGATGTAAATAACAGTCAGCATAATTCTCATGTTATCAACAAATGAGAGAACAATTCTAATTTTATTGAACAAGCCTCCTAATCATAACAGGATTTATTAACATCAAAAACTTACAATGCTCTGTTCCAAATTATTATGCACAGTAAGTTTCAAAATATTTTATAGGTTGTAAAGAACTGAAAATTGTCATTTGTTGTGTTTGCAGGATATCTACTGCAAGCAAACGCTATTTCAATCAAACTTTTAACAACATTTTAACTTTTTAAACATTTTAACAGGTCACGTTACATTTTAACATAGGACCCCTTACTTGATAGCAGCTTCACAAGTCTTACATCAATTGAACTTGTGAGTTTTTGGATGGTTTCTGCTTGAATTTGTTTGCAAGATGTCAGAATAGCCTCCCAGAGCTGCTGTTTGGATGTAAACTGCCTCCCACCCTCATAGCTCATTTGCTTGAGGATGCTCCAAAGGTTCTCAATAGGATTGAGGTCAGGGGAGGATGGAGGCCACACCATGACTTTCTCTCCTTTTATCCCCATAGCAGCCATTGATGCAGAGGTATTCTTTGCAGCAGAGATGGTGCATTGTCATGCATGAAGATGATTTTATTATGGAAAGCATAGTTCTTCCTTCTGTACAGGGAAGAAAGAGGTCAGTCAGAAACTCCACATACTTTGCAGAGGTCTTCTTTACACCTTAGGGGACCCTAAAGGGGCCAACCAGCACTCTTCACATGATTCCGGCCAAAAACATTACTCCACCACTGCCTTGCTGATGTCGCAGCCTTGTTGGAACAGGATGGCTGTCCACCAATCATCCACTACTCCATCCACCTGGACCATCCAGGGTTGCACGGCACTCATCAGTGAACAGGACTGTTTTAAAAATTAGTCTTCATGTATTTTTCTTGCCAATGCAGCCGTTTCTGCTTGTGAGCATTGGTTAGTGGTGGCCGAATAGAATGTTTATTCACAGTTGCAAGACTCTGGATACAGTTGCAAGATGCTGAGCACAGGTATGAGACATCTGAAGCTAGGATTCCGCTAAACAACTTGTAGATTTTACTTAACTCCTTTCGCAAATAAGAAAAAAAAATATTTTTAATACTTTATACTGGTCACAGCATTTGAAGTTGTCACGATGCCGGCTGGCAGGTAGTGGATCCTCTGTGCCAGAGAGGGATTGGCGTGGACCGTGCTAGAGGATCGGTTCTAAGTCACTACTGGTTTTCACCAGAGCCCGCCGCAAAGCGGGATGGTCTTGCTGCGGCGGTAGTGACCAGGTCGTATCCCCTAGCAACGGCTCAACCTCTCTGGCTGCTGAAGATAGGCGCGGTACAAGGGAGTAGACAGAAGCAAGGTCGGACGTAGCAGAAGGTCGGGGCAGGCAGCAAGGATCGTAGTCAGGGGCAACGGCAGAAGGTCTGGAATCACAGGCAAGGAACACACAAGGAACGCTTTCACTGGCACTAGGGCAACAAGATCCGGCGAGGGAGTGAAGGGGAAGTGAGGTGATATAGGGAAGTGCACAGGTGTAAACACTAATTGGAACCACTGCACCAATCAGCGGTGCAGTGGCCCTTTAAATCGCAAAGACCCGGCGCGCGCGCGCCCTAGGGAGCGGGGCCGCGCGCGCCGGGACAGAACTGACGGGGAGCGGGTAAGGTACGGGAGCCGGGGTGCGCATCGCGAGCGGGCGCTACCCGCATCGCGAATCGCATCCCGGCCGGAGGTAGTAACGCAGCGCCCCGGGTCCGTGGAACCGACCGGGGCGCTGCAGTGAGGGAAGTGTAGCGAGCGCTCCGGGGAGGAGCGGGGACCCGGAGCGCTCGGCGTAACAGTACCCCCCCCCTTGGGTCTCCCCCTCTTCTTGGGGCCTGAGAACCTGAGGATCAGACTTTTGTCCAGGATATTGTCCTCAGGTTCCCAGGACCTCTCTTCTGGACCACAACCCTCCCAATCCACTAAAAAAAAAGTTCTTCCCCTGACCTTTTTAGAGGCCAAAATCTCTTTGACAGAGAAGATGTCCGAGGAGCCGGAAACAGGAGTGGGAGGAACAGATTTAGGAGAAAAACGGTTGAGGATGAGAGGTTTAAGAAGAGAGACGTGAAAGGCATTAGGGATACGAAGAGAAGGAGGAAGAAGAAGTTTGTAAGAGACAGGATTAATTTGACACAAAACTTTAAAAGGACCAAGATAGCGTGGTCCCAACTTATAGCTCGGGACACGGAAACGGACATATTTAGCGGAGAGCCATACCTTGTCTCCAGGGGAAAAAATGGGAGGAGCTCTTCTTTTCTTATCTGCGAATCTCTTCATGCGAGAAGAAGCCTGTAAGAGAGAATTTTGGGTCTCTTTCCATATGGTGGAAAGATCACGAGAAATTTCATCCACAGCGGGCAGACCAGAGGGCAAGGGGGTAGGGAGGGGGGGAAGAGGGTGACGGCCGTACACCACGAAAAACGGAGATTTGGAGGAAGATTCAGAGATTCTGAAATTATACGAGAATTCGGCCCAAGGTAGAAGATCTGCCCAGTCATCCTGGCGGGAGGAAACAAAATGTCGTAAATAGTCACCCAAGATCTGGTTAATTCTCTCTACTTGTCCATTGGATTGAGGATGGTATGCAGAAGAAAAATTTAATTTAATCTTGAGTTGTTTACAGAGAGCCCTCCAGAATTTAGACACAAATTGGACGCCTCTATCCGAGACGATCTGTGTAGGCAACCCGTGAAGACGAAAAATGTGTACAAAAAATTGTTTAGCCAACTGAGGCGCTGAAGGAAGACCAGGAAGAGGGATGAAATGTGCCATTTTGGAGAATCGATCAACGACCACCCAAATAACAGTGTTGCCATGGGATGGGGGTAAGTCAGTAATAAAATCCATACCAATCAGAGACCAAGGTTGTTCGGGGACAGGTAGAGGATGAAGAAAACCAGCGGGCTTCTGGCGAGGAGTCTTATCCCGGGCACAGATAGTGCAGGCTCGCACAAAGTCCACCACATCAGTCTCTAGAGTCGGCCACCAATAGAAGCGAGAGATGAGTTGCACAGATTTCTTGATGCCCGCATGACCTGCGAGATGGGAGGAGTGACCCCATTTGAGGATCCCAAGGCGTTGGCGTGGAGAAACAAAGGTCTTTCCTGGAGGAGTTTGCCTGATGGAGGCTGGAGAAGTGGAAATCAGGCAGTCAGGAGGAATGATGTGTTGAGGAGAGAGTTCAATTTCAGAGGCATCTGAGGAACGAGAGAGAGCATCGGCCCTAATGTTTTTATCAGCAGGCCGAAAGTGAATTTCAAAATTAAATCGGGCAAAGAACAGAGACCACCTGGCCTGACGAGGATTCAGCCGTTGGGCAGACTGGAGGTAGGAGAGGTTCTTGTGATCGGTGTAAATAATAACTGGAAATCTTGATCCCTCCAGCAGATGCCTCCATTCCTCAAGTGCTAATTTAATGGCTAGAAGCTCTCGATCCCCGATGGAGTAGTTCCTCTCCGCCGGAGAGAAGGTCCTGGAAAAAAAACCACAAGTAACAGCATGCCCGGAAGAGTTTTTTTGTAGAAGGACAGCTCCAGCTCCCACTGAGGAGGCATCAACCTCCAATAGGAAGGGTTTAGATGGGTCAGGTCTGGAGAGCACGGGAGCCGAAGAAAAGGCAGACTTGAGTCGTTTAAAGGCGTCTTCCGCTTGAGGAGGCCAAGACTTGGGATCGGCATTTTTTTTTGTTAAAGCCACAATAGGAGCCACAATGGTAGAAAAATGTGGAATAAATTGCCTGTAATAATTGGCGAACCCCAAAAAACGTTGGATGGCACGGAGTCCGGAGGGGCGTGGCCAATCTAAGACGGCAGAGAGTTTATCTGGGTCCATTTGTAGTCCCTGGCCAGAGACCAAGTATCCTAGAAAAGGAAGAGATTGGCATTCAAACAGACATTTCTCTATTTTGGCATAGAGTTGATTATCACGAAGTCTCTGAAGAACCATACGGACATGCTGGCGGTGTTCTTCAAGATTGGCAGAAAAAATCAGGATATCGTCCAGATATACAACAACACAGGAGTATAGTAGATCACGAAAAATTTCATTAACAAAGTCTTGGAAGACGGCAGGGGCGTTGCATAGACCAAAGGGCATGACCAGATACTCAAAGTGTCCATCTCTGGTGTTAAATGCCGTTTTCCATTCATCCCCCTCTCTGATGCGGATGAGATTATAAGCACCTCTTAAGTCCAGTTTGGTAAAAATATGGGCACCTTGGAGACGATCAAAGAGTTCAGAGATGAGGGGTAGGGGGTAGCGGTTCTTAACCGTGATTTTATTAAGACCGCGGTAGTCAATGCAAGGACGTAGAGAGCCATCTTTTTTGGACACAAAGAAAAATCCGGCTCCGGCAGGAGAGGAGGATTTACGGATAAAGCCCTTTTTTAAATTTTCTTGGACGTATTCAGACATGGCAAGAGTCTCTGGGACGGACAGAGGATAGATTCTGCCCCGGGGTGGAGTAGTGCCCGGGAGGAGGTCAATGGGACAATCATAAGGCCTGTGAGGAGGTAGAGTCTCAGCTTGTTTTTTGCAAAAAACGTCCGCAAAGTCCATATAGGCCTTAGGGAGACCGGTTACATGAGGAAGCACAGGGACACGGCAAGGTTTACTGGGAACCGGTTTTAAGCAGTCCTTGGAACAAGAGGGCCCCCAACTCTTGATCTCCCCAGTGGACCAATCCAGGATTGGGGAATGGAGTTGAAGCCAGGGAAGTCCAAGAAGGATTTCAGAAGTGCAATTGGGGAGAACCAACAGTTCAATCCTCTCGTGATGAGATCCGATGCACATTAGAAGGGGCTCCGTGCGGAAACGTATAGTACAGTCCAATCTTTCATTGTTTACACAATTGATGTAGAGGGGTCTGGCGAGACTGGTCACCGGGATGTTGAACCTGTTGACGAGGGAGGCTAAGATGAAATTTCCTGCAGATCCAGAGTCCAAGAAGGCCACAGCAGAGAAGGAGAAGGCAGAGGCAGACATCCGCACAGGCACAGTAAGACGTGGAGAAGCAGAGTAGACATCAAGGACTGTCTCACCTTTGTGCGGAGTCAGCGGACGTCTTTCCAGGCGGGGAGGACGGATAGGACAATCCTTCAGGAAGTGTTCGGTACTAGCACAGTACAGGCAGAGATTCTCCATGCGGCGTCGTGTCCTCTCTTGGGGTGTCAGGCGAGACCGGTCGACCTGCATAGCCTCCACGGCGGGAGGCACAGGAACAGATTGCAGGGGACCAGAGGAGAGAGGAGCCGGGGAGAAGAAACGCCTCGTGCGAACAGAGTCCATATCCTGGCGGAGCTCCTGACGCCGTTCGGAAAAACGCATGTCAATGCGAGTGGCAAGATGGATGAGTTCATGTAGGTTAGCAGGGATTTCTCGTGCGGCCAGAACATCTTTAATGTTGCTGGATAGGCCTTTTTTAAAGGTCGCGCAGAGTGCCTCATTATTCCAGGATAATTCTGAAGCAAGGGTACGGAACTGTACGGCATACTCGCCAACGGAAGAATTACCCTGGACCAGGTTCAACAGGGCAGTCTCAGCAGAAGAGGCTCGGGCAGGTTCCTCAAAGACACTTCGAATTTCCGAGAAGAAGGAGTGTACAGAGGCAGTGACGGGGTCATTGCGGTCCCAGAGCGGTGTGGCCCAAGCCAGGGCTTTTCCAGACAGCAGGCTGACTACGAAAGCCACCTTAGACCTTTCAGTGGGGAACTGGTCCGACATCATCTCCAAGTGTAATGAACATTGGGAAAGAAAGCCACGGCAAAACTTAGAGTCCCCATCAAATTTATCCGGCAAGGATAGTCGTATTCCAGAAGCGGCCACTCGCTGCGGAGGAGGTACAGGAGCTGGCGGAGGAGATGATTGCTGGAGCTGTGGTAGTAACTGTTGTAGCATAACAGTCAGTTGAGACAGCTGTTGGCCTTGTTGCGCAATCTGTTGTGACTGCTGGGCGACCACCGTGGTGAGGTCAGCGACAACTGGCAGAGGAACTTCAGCGGGATCCATGGCCGGATCTACTGTCACGATGCCGGCTGGCAGGTAGTGGATCCTCTGTGCCAGAGAGGGATTGGCGTGGACCGTGCTAGAGGATCGGTTCTAAGTCACTACTGGTTTTCACCAGAGCCCGCCGCAAAGCGGGATGGTCTTGCTGCGGCGGTAGTGACCAGGTCGTATCCCCTAGCAACGGCTCAACCTCTCTGGCTGCTGAAGATAGGCGCGGTACAAGGGAGTAGACAGAAGCAAGGTCGGACGTAGCAGAAGGTCGGGGCAGGCAGCAAGGATCGTAGTCAGGGGCAACGGCAGAAGGTCTGGAATCACAGGCAAGGAACACACAAGGAACGCTTTCACTGGCACTAGGGCAACAAGATCCGGCGAGGGAGTGAAGGGGAAGTGAGGTGATATAGGGAAGTGCACAGGTGTAAACACTAATTGGAACCACTGCACCAATCAGCGGTGCAGTGGCCCTTTAAATCGCAAAGACCCGGCGCGCGCGCGCCCTAGGGAGCGGGGCCGCGCGCGCCGGGACAGAACTGACGGGGAGCGGGTAAGGTACGGGAGCCGGGGTGCGCATCGCGAGCGGGCGCTACCCGCATCGCGAATCGCATCCCGGCCGGAGGTAGTAACGCAGCGCCCCGGGTCCGTGGAACCGACCGGGGCGCTGCAGTGAGGGAAGTGTAGCGAGCGCTCCGGGGAGGAGCGGGGACCCGGAGCGCTCGGCGTAACAGAAGTATTATGCGGGTTTTAAGAGACTCATCAATCCACCTGCAGCGTGATTGCGGGGGTCCGATGAGTCAAGATGGCGGACAAAGATCTGCTCACCTGCTCCTGGGCAGCTCTGATGCTCTAATGACTACACCTTGCTACACCTTGATATCCATGTGACTCCAGAGGCACCAGCAGCTTCAAATATCTGTTTTCTGCTATGTAAAGGAATTTTAGCAGCTGCTCTCTTGATCCGATGCATGGATCTGGCAGAAATCTTCCTCAATGTGTCTTTATCTGTACAAACCCGTCTGTGCTCTGAATCAGCCACAAATCTCTTAATAGTGCGATGATCACGCTTAAGTTTTTGTGAAATATCTAATGTTTTCATACCTCATCCAAAGCATTGAACTATTTCACTCTTTTCGGCAGCAGAGAGATCCTTTTTCTTCCCCATATTGCTTGAAAATGGTGCTCTGCCCTTTGACTAGGGGATAAGATGTCTAGGGGCGGAGCACCCCTTTAACTTCATGAGGTGAAGGGTCCTGTACATGGCTCAAGTCCTGCATGGGAATGGAGTTTTTACACTTTTTCCACAGGAGGAACACTGTTCCCATTTGAAGGAGACCTGCAGGATCAGTCCCTAAGTGGAAATTTTGGGTGCGTTAACATACTTCTTTTTCCTAGGACTTAACTCCTGGTCCTATAGGGTGTAACTATTGGAACTGGAAAGGACAATTTCCCCAACTTACCATGGGCCATGTATTTGGGAATAAAGGGCTACTCCCCTGGTAAATCTCCCCCATTGTACAGATAAAATTACCCTGCATTGAGTATTTCTGAGTACTGTGACTGGTTATTCGGAGTCATTTATAGAACGGTGTCAGTGTATACTGTTGCAGATTTCCTGCTTTTGGTCTCATAGGTTGAGATGAAAGCAGCAGTTATATGTGTGATTACTGAAGCCTGATATGAGTCTGCAGGATTTCATATACTATTTATACACACAATCATCTATATACTACAACTATTTAACTGCTCAGAGCACTATGTATACTGTCACCATGTCGATCGTTTACCCAGTTTTTCCCCAGATAAATTCCTTTGCTAATTTTTTCAAAATGAGTCAGAAAAGATGAATATCATCAACTACTGTGACAGTTCTGCCCACATCAGAGAAACTGTATATGTATATATATATATATATATATATATATATATATCTATAGAAGGTTGAGTCACTATGTATATGGTGGTCGCAGGAAATTATGAACGTGGGCTATGATGTGTGTAGTAGTCCCTGATGAATATGTCATGTAGCAAAGATATTAACCCAATGTCCCTGTGTGACTTACTGCTTCTTTTTGTCAGTAAAGCCGTTCACACATGCTGAGCACAGGTAAGAGGCTTCTGAAACTAGGATTATGTGAAACAACTTGTAGATTTTACTTAACTCCTTTCGCAAAAAAGAAAAAAATATATTTTTAATACTTTATACTGGTCACAGCTTTTGAAGTATTAAGCAGGTTTTAAGAGACTCATCAATCCACCCGCAGCGTGATTGCGGGTGTCCGATGAGCCAAGATGGCAGACAAAGATCCACTCACCTGCTCCTGGGCCGCTCTGATGCTCCAATGATCTTCTTCTATGGTCTGCCATCAGCAGAGGTGAAGCTTGTAGCTTCTGGGCCCAGATGAAAAATCTGCAACAGGGCCCCATATGCCAATTATATTACTGGTCTGTAATGGCACAGATGTTGGGGCCCCTTCAGGCACCAGGGCCCTGGTGTGACTGCTGCCTCTATAGCTACACCCCTGGCCATCAGGCAGACTATACAAGTAGATGGCTGATATCACTAATCAATGCTATGCCAATGCACAGCACTGAACAGTAATAGCAATCTAATGATTGCTATAAAAAGTTCCCTGTGGGACTTAAAAAATGTAAAATTAAAGTAAAACAAAATGTTTAATACATCTAAATAAGGGCCTTCCTCCATAAAAAAAAAAATAAACCACCCACTTTTCCCATTTTACAAATTAAAAAGTAAAAAAAAATGTATGAGTAAACATCTTTGGTATCACCGCATGTGGAAATGTCTAAACTATTAAAATGCAAAGTTAAAGGAGTCATCCCCCATAAGGTAATTTAAGTACTGCCAGACAGTAATGGATGTGCTTTGGAAGGATCTGGGCTTTTCTTGGGCCTAAATGACTATGTTGTGAGATCACAATAACGCTGTGGCTATCTTTTTGTGAACTGGATATTTCCTGTTGGATTTTGTTCTCAAACTACACATCCCATAGTTCCTTGTTTGTAAGTGTGAGGTCACTTTCCTCCCTCCCACACATCAGCCACCCAACCCATTGAAACACAAATGAGCTGCGTTCCATTCAAAAGACCAGAGTTTTCTAACCAGGGTGCCTCCAGCTGTTGCAAAATGATCTCTCTCCAACCCAGAGGTCGCTCCACCCATTTAAGCAGGACAGGCTCCCTTTGCACACCTGACTAGTGATGTCATATCTCGACGCACTGCAACCTGGGAAAAGCCAAGACCTGAGTAATTTTGTATGCTGTTAAAAATAAATATTGAAGCAAAAATTAGAGACCCCCCGTCACACACAGGTACATACAGTATATTATGAACTACACTAACTTTACAGCCCTTGTAGCATAGTCAAATGAAATAATTCCTGGAATATCCCTTTAATGATCCTGAACGGTGACCGTTGTAAACATAAAAGAAATACGTAATAGAAAAAATTGTTGCTTTTTGGTCACATCACATTCCAGAAAAAAAGGAATAAAAAGTAATCAAAAAGTCACATATACGCAAGTGGTTGTGATAAAAATACAGATCACGATGCAAAAAATGGGCCCTAATACAGTTCTGTATACGGAAAAATAAGAACGTTACAGGGGCCAGAATAGCTCAATATGAAACATACTTATTTTGTTAAAAAAAAGTGTGCATTATTTTAAAAGCAGTACAATAATAGTAAAGCATGTAAAGATAGGTATCATTTTATATGTATCAACCCACAGAATAAAAAGATCAGCTCAGTTTTACCATAAAGTGCACTGCATAAAAACGAACCCCCTCCCAAAAAAAAAAGTTAGTTTTCTTTGTAATTTCCTGCCACAAATTATTTTTGTTGTTGTGCTGTACATTTTATGGTAAAATTAAAAGTTTCATTACAAAGAACAGTTGATTGTGCAAAAAACACCTCACATTGGTCTGTGGATGGAAAAATAACAGCTATGGCTCTAAAAATGCTAAGAGAAAAAAAATAACATAAAAATAAAAATGGGCATTCCCCCAGTTGTACACCTCAATATTAAAAGCACAATGAAGCAGAAAATGCTCCATGCTTTCCAGCATGCCTGTCAGGATCCGGTCTAGTAGCGGGAAGCGGTACAGGTGGTGGATCCTCTATGCCAGAGAGGGATTGGCGTGGACCTTACTGGAGGATCGGTTCTAAGCAGTTACTGGTTTTCACCAGAGCCCGCCGCAAAGCGGGATAGACTTGCTGTGGCGGTAACTACCAGGTCGTATCCTCCGATAGCGGCTCAACCTCACTGGCTGCTGAGACAGGCAAAGTACAGAAGGGGCAGGCAGAGGCGTAGTCAGACGTAGCAAAGGTCAGGGCAGGCAGCACGGGTTCTCAGGCGGTAGTCGTTAGCAACGGGATCGGCAACAGGCAAGGATATACACAAAAACGCTTTCTCTAGGGCACTGTGGCAACAAAGATCCGGCAAGGGCAGGAATAGGCAGGACACCTTTATAGGAGTGACAATAAACGGATTGGGCCAGACACCAATCAATGGTGCACTGGCCCTTTAAATCTTAAACTGCCGGCGCGCGCGCGCCCTATAGTGCAGGGACGCACGCGTCGGGAGTCACGTGAGCGGGGAGCAGAGGAGAGGGCCGGAGCTGGGACACGGGACGCGCGCGGGGACATCCCGCAGCGGGGACCGCGTCCCCGACAGGAGCAGAGACGGAGTGTCCCCGGTCAGAGAGTCCGACCGGGGCACCCCGCTGGGACAGACGCTGCGAGCACTCCGGTCCAGGAGCAGGGACCGGAGTGCTCAGCGTTACAATGCCTCTATACTCCTCACGGGGACATCCACCATTGTCAGAGCTCCTGCACTTCAGATTGCCCCTCACACACAGTTTCCCATGGAAGCAGCGCCAAGTCAAGTCCCAAAACTTAAAGGGAATCCTGATAGAATTCAAAAGCCTCAAAACAACCTCCAGATCCAGACTTGGGCAATCCTTTTGTGGTGTCGGACAGGGTAATGTGTAATTAACCGTTTCGTGATGCCAGGGCATGGTTGACCTATACACCACCCAAGGTAGACCAGCTTATCCTGTACCAGGCACGGTGCAAATAATCACTCCGACCCAAGGCTAGGGATAACTGGTATGCTTTACTGAGGTTGGAAAGATGGTACAATCCGTTACAGCACAGATTAGCGTGAAGGAGTTGCAGGGTGAACTTAAGATCGGCTTGCTGGGACTTATAGTTGATTGTGCTGTATATGACTGACTTGACTTGTATGCAGCTCATGCTAGACTTTAGTTACTTGGACGTGACTACTTGACTTAACCCCTTAAGGACACATGACGTTCTCATACGTCTCCATTTCCGAGTCCTTAAGGACACATGATGTATGAGAACGTCATGTGTTTTACCGGCCCCCCGCAACCAACTGGAGCGGAGCCGGTCCCCGATGCCTGCTGAAATCGTTCAGTAGGCATCGGGGCATATCGCCCAGGGGGGTCATGATGACCCCCCATGTCGGCGATGGCCGCAGATCGCTGGACAATTCAGTCCAGCGATCTGCGGCGGATTCCGGGTCAATCGGGTCTCCAGTGACCCGGTGACCCGGAATTATTGGCTGATCGGGGCCGTCAGAGACGGCCCCGAACAGCCAGAGCCAGCAGGGGTGAGGTGGCACTGGTGCCACCTCACGATCGCCCTGATTCGTCGGCCGGATTACCGGCCGACCAATCAGGGCGCCTGCTGCGGGTGTCACTCCCGCAACCCGCTCCGCCCCTCTTCCGGAGGATGTGAGCGGGTGCGGGACGTGCACCCCGGGTGCTGGGGACCCCGATCCCCGGCGCCCCTGTTGTGATCGGGGCCCCAGGAGCGGCGGCGGCGGCGGAGACGACGAGGGACTGACCTGTGCGGCGAGGATCGTTGGAGGTGAGTGACAGCCTCCTGCTGTTGCTTAGCAACAGCTCCCAGCATGCAAAAAGGGCATGCTGGGAGCTGTAGTTATGCAACAGCAGGAGGCAGACCACCACAACTCCCAGCATTCCCCTATGGGCATGCTGGGACTTGTAGTTTTGCAACAGCTGGAGGCACATTCTTTCTATGGAAAAGTGAACCTTCAGCTGTTGTGTAACTACAACTCCCAGGTTGCACAATCAGCTAAAGTGCATGCTGGGAGTTGTAGTGGTGCATCTGGTGGTTGCATAACTACAACTCCCAGCATGCCCGTTGGCTGTCGGTGACTGCTGAGAGTTGTAGTTTTGCAACAGCTGAAGGCACACTGAGTTAAGTAGCAAACCAGTGTGTCTCCAGCTGTTGCATAACTACAATCCCCAGCATCCCCAGCCAAAGTAGTATGCCTCCAGCTGTTGCATAACTACAAGACCCAGTATGCCCTTCCGCTGTCCGTACATGCTGGGGGTTGTAGCTTTTGCAACAGCTGAAGGCACACTGGTTGCAAAACACTGAGTTTGTTACCAAACTCGGTGTTTCACAACCAGTGTGCCTCCAGCTGTTGCAAAACTACAACTCCCAGCATGCACTGATAGACCGTACATGCTGGGAGTTGTAGTTTTGCAACAGCTGGATGTTCCCCCCCCCCCCCCCCCCCAATTTGAATGTACAGGGTACACTCACATGGGCGGAGGATTACAGTAAGTATCGGGCTGCAAGTTTGAGGTGCGGCAAAATTTCTGCCGCAGCTCAAACTGCCAGCGAGAAACTACTGTGAACCCCCCGCCCGTGTGACTGTACCCTAAAAACACTACACTACACTAACACAAAATATAATAAAAAGTAAAAAACACTACATATACACATACCCCTACACAGCCCCCCTCCCCTCCCCAATAAAAATGAAAAACGTCTGGTACGCCACTGTTTCCAAAACGGAGCCTCCAGCTGTTGCAAAACAACTACTCCCAGTATTGCCAGATAGCCGTTGACTGTCTAGGCATGCTGGGAGTTTTACAACAGCTGGAGGCACCCTGTTTGGGAATCACTGGCGTAGAATACCCCTATGTCCACCCCTATGCAAGTCCCTAATTTAGGCCTCAAATGCGCATGGCGCTCTCACTTTGGAGCCCTGTCGTATTTCAAGGCAACAGTTTAGGGTCACATATGGGGTATCGCCGTACTCGGGAGAAATTGCCTAACAAATTTTGGGGGGTATTTTCTGCTATTACTCTTTTTAAAAATGTAAAATTTTGGGGAAAACAAGCATTTTAGGTAAAAAAATATATATTTTTTTACATATGCAAAAGTCGTGAAACACCTGTAGGGTATTAAGGTTCAAACTACCCCTTGTTACGTTCCCCGAGGGGTCTAGTTTCCAAAATGGTATGCCATGTGTTTTTTTTTTGCTGTCCTGGCACCATAGGGGCTTCCTAAATGCGGCATGCCCCCAGAGCAAAATTCGCTTTCAAAAAGCCAAATGTGACTCCTTCTCTTCTGAGACCTGTAGTGCGCCAGCAGAGCACTTTTCACCCCCATATGGGGTGTTTTCTGAATCGGGAGAAATTGGGCTTCAAATTTTGGTGGGTATTTTCTGCTATTACCCTTTTTAAAAATGTAAACATTTTGTGAAAACAAGCATTTTAGGTAAAAAAAAAATTTTTTTTACATATGCAAAAGTCGTGAAACACCTGTAGGGCATTAAGGTTCACATTACCCCTTGTTACGTTCCCCGAGGGGTCTAGTTTCCAAAATGGTATGCCATGTGTTTTTTTTTTGCTGTTCTGGCACCATAGGGGCTTCCTAAATGCGGCATGCCCCCAGAGCAAAATTTCCTTCAAAAAAGCCAAATGTGACTCCTTCTCTTCTGAGACCTGTAGTGCGCCAGCAGAGCACTTTTCACCCCCATGCGAGGTGTTTTCTGTATCGGGAGAAATTGGGCTTCAAATTTTGGGGGGTATTTTCTGCTATTACCCTTTTTAAAAATGTAAAATTTTGTGAAACCAAGCATTTTAGGTAAAAAATATATATATATTTTTTACATATGCAAAAGTCGTGAATCACCTGTAGGGTATTAAGGTTCACTTTACCCCTTGTTACGTTCCCTGAGGGGTCTAGTTTCCAAAATGGTATGCCATGTGTTTTTTTTTGCTGTCCTGGCACCATAGGGGCTTCCTAAATGCGGCATGCCCCCCAAAAACCATTTGTCGCTCCTTCCCTTCTGAGCCCTCTACTGCGCCCGCCGAACAATTAACATAGACATATGAGGTATGTCCTTACTCGAGAGAAATTGGGTTTCAAATACAAGTAAAAATTTTCTCCTTTTTATCCCTTGCAAAAATTCAAAAATTGGGTCTACAAGAACATGCGAGTGTAAAAAATGAAGATTTTGAATTTTCTCCTTCACTTTGAGGCTATTCCTGTGAAACACCTAAAGGGTTAAAACACTTATTAAATGTCATTTTGAATACTTTGGGGGGTGTAGTTTTTATAATGGGGTCTTTTATGGGGTATTTCTAATATGAAGACCCTTCAAATCCACTTCAAACCTGAACTGGTCCCTGAAAAATAGCGAGTTTGAAAATTTTGTGAAAAATCGGAAAATTGCTGCTGAACTTTGAAGCCCTCTGGTGTCTTCCAAAAGTAAAAACTCATCAATTTTATGATGCAAACATAAAGAAGACATATTGTATATGTGAATCCAAAAAAAAAATATTTGGAATATCCATTTTCCTTACAAGCAGAGAGCTTCAAAGTTAGAAAAATGCAAAATTTTCATTTTTTTCATCAAATTTTGGGATTTTTCACCAAGAAAGGATGCAAGTTACCATAAAATTTTACCACTAAGTTAAAGTAGAATATGTCACGAAAAAACAATCTCGGAATCAGAATGATAACTAAAAGCATTCCAGAGTTATTAATGTTTAAAGTGATAGTGGTCAGAATTGCAAAAAACGCTCCGGTCCTTAAGGTGTAAAATGGCCTGGTCCTTAAGGGGTTAAATATATCCCCGGTCTGTAAGGATTACCGCAAGGCTTTGACTTTCACCTGGGTACTGGGGTTAACTGGTAGTTGATGTGTGGTCGCTGGACTAGGCCTCAGGCCTCCTTCAGGATCACCTCACAGACAGACTTCACTTCACCAAACTGTACCACAGCAAGAGCACTAAGAGACTGAACTGAACTCTGACATCACTATATATGGGAGCAATTTAGAGAGATCATATTGGCCGGAAAAGTCACCTGGTTCACCTTGCACACTCCCCTAACAACAAGGTTCATAGCAACAGGATTCTTAAAGTAACAAGTGCATAGAAAATACCCATACATTAACCATTATAGAACATTAAAAAATAGATAACAGTTGCGCTATGTTATGGAATTAATATGTGTGCCCAATTATACTGCTAGTCTGATGGTATGGTGTCCCGTAAATCATACACAGATATAAGCAAAACGTAAAAATAATATATCAGACAGCGCTATATGGGACTTAAAATGCAGTTATATGTATTAATGGAATTTAAATACCTGCGTACCTGTGATATATATTGATTGATGTACCCCAGTAGAAAGGATGAATAGTAGTAGATGGTATATACACTATGGATATAAGCACTAGTGTGTTAAACACAATATATTAAGGGTGTGTATGCCCGTACCTGTAATACTATTGTGGTGTGTAAAAATGATGCTGATGTGCAAATTTAAAGTTGACTCCCGTTGTAAGTCCTGTATCGTGTTAAATAAAAATAGCAAGCCCAATTTTAGATGGTGTAAGAATCTTGTCTTAACGGTGTTACAAATATAAAATTGTGCAGTTTACTTGGTGTTTATTGGAGGTTCCAGTTCCCACGGTGCGGTACCTTTGCGGTATAGAGATCCTTCAGTCTCACTTGATGCGAGGGTACTAGTACAAAAAAAAAAAAATCCACGGTGTTGGGAAGTCAGCGGGAGAACGCCCCGGGCGGTGGCGTCTCAACCGTAACACACTCGTTGGCGCGATCAGTCCGGTGGAATGGGACGGTAAGCGGTGACGTCACTACTGCTGCTGTGGAGGTCCACAATACTCTCCAACGCGTTTCGGAAACGGGGGCTGTTTCCTTCGTCAAGGAGTTCTGAGTAGAGTGGGCCCATGACTGACATTGAAGCAGCATCTGCCACATAGGATGGGCAAGAGTACAGAAGAGCATGTGATTCTGTACTGGTTCACCACACTTGAACACCAGTGGCCTCTGGAAATAGGCCAAACCCCACCGGTGATTTGCTGTGTACATACACTACATTACTTGTCTATCTTAAAGCCTTTACCTCACAGATAGCAAATCGGACCGCAAGCAAAAACTTGGTCGACCACGCTTTTGCTTGCGGTCGGGAAACCGCATACGGCCAAAAAAGCAGCCGACCGGAGGCTGCGGTTCACTCCGGTCGGCTCATAGAAATACATTAACTATGGTTCTCTATACGGCTGAGTGCGGGTGCCGCAATTAAGCCCCGCCCACCCCTCCTCCCAGCCGTATACGGGAACCGTAATGACAAACCGTAGTGTGAACCCAGCCTAACCATGGGCACCATTTCTTTAAAGGCCCAGAATATCATGGAGGAAAGAGGAATAGAATAGAGAATTTATGAACAGAAACGTTCTTCACTAAACACAAAGGGGGAGATTTATCAAAACCTGTCCAGAGGAAAAGTTGCCCAGTTGCCCATAGCAACCAATCAGATCGCTTCTTTCATTTTTCACAGGCCTTCATAAAAATGAAAGCAGCAAGCTGATTGGTTGCTATGGGCAACTGGGCAACTTTTCCTCTGCACAGGTTTTGATAAATCTCCCCCAAAGTTCTCAGTTACAAATCTTTTAGACCTGGGCCTGTCCCTGGCATTTTGGGATGATGGAGAAGTACTGTGTATTCATGCATGTGTACCTAATAGCTGTATATAGACCTCAAGATACTGATCCATATTACATTTTTTAGTCCTAATTTGGTCAATAACTGGAGTGAACTTCACCCACAAGCCTCCTGTGACAACTTCTCTGTGAATAGTCCTGATTAAAATGCCTTCCCGCTTCAATGCAGACTTCTGTGTTTCCAGTTTAAAGACTACATATAATATTTTGTATAATCTGACCATGCCACAGTTAAATGTAACTACCTCCTATCTTTATCACCCCCCCCCCTGAGGAAGGGTAATCTGAAACACACGTCGGGGGCGTTCTGGTGAAATGGATTTGACATTTAATTCATGTAATTATTTACTGTTTGTATTTTACTTCTTTTTTTTACATCCAGAAGTTTTAAGCTTGAATGGTCTGCACTACTGATTTGTGTGTGTGTGTGTGTGTATACTGTATTGGTAATATTGGTAATATGATCATGCTTATTGCTATTTTGGCTATACCCCATTTACTTGGGGACTTTTGCCAAAGAGTATACACTGTTGTGTGATTGTATATATCAGTGGTCTCCAACCTGCGGACCTCCAGAGGTTGCAAAACTACAACTCCCAGCATGCCCGGACAGCCAACAGCCAACCTCTGGAGGTCCGCAGGTTGGAGACCACTGGTATATATGATATTCTGGGCTACAATGTTCCCCACAACTGTAAAAGATGCACTTTGTGATCACGATGGGGTTGCAGGAGATGGGCAGGTGTTCATGAGTCAATCAGACACGCAGCATATCCTTGTGCGCTAAAAGCACAAAACACAGTCATATTATAATAGATCAGTGAACTGTGCAATGTAGGGAGAATCATACTATTTATCTCAGATATATCCCTTATCTGACCCTGAGTTACAATTTGTATTGTACCCCAGAGCAGCATTCTCTGTTCTGCAGGAAATCTCACATTATTTCCTGATGGTTCATTGCTTATACTAAGATTACTCTAATGATTTGTCTTCATGGATGTGTAATCTTTGAGATCTGGTGACTGTGGAGGCCATAGGAGTCCAGTGACCTCATTGTTCTGTATGAGATGATGTCACGTGACCTCATTGTCCTGTATGAGATGATGTCACGTGACCTCATTGTCCTGTATGAGATGATGTCACGTGACCTCATTGTCCTGTATGAGATGATGTCACGTGACCTCATTGTCCTGTATGAGATGATGTCACGTGACCTCATTGTCCTGTATGAGATGATGTCACGTGACCTCGTTGTCCTGTATGAGATGATGTCACGTGACCTCATTGTCCTGTATGAGATGATGTCACGTGACCTCATTGTCCTGTATGAGATGATGTCATGTGACCTCATTGTCCTGTATGAGATGATGTCACGTGACCTCATTGTCCTGTATGAGATGATGTCACGTGACCTCGTTGTCCTGTATGAGATGATGTCACGTGACCTCATTGTCCTGTATGAGATGATGTCACGTGACCTCATTGTCCTGTATGAGATGATGTCACGTGACCTCATTGTCCTGTATGAGATGACGTCACGTGACCTCATTGTCCTGTATGAGATGATGTCACGTGACCTCATTGTCCTGTATGAGATGATGTCACGTGACCTCATTGTCCTGTATGAGATGATGTCACGTGACTTCATTGTCCTGTATGAGATGATGTCACGTGACCTCATTGTCCTGTATGAGATGATGTCACGTGACCTCATTGTCCTGTATGAGATGATGTCACGTGACCTCATTGTCCTGTATGAGATGATGTCACGTGACCTCATTGTCCTGTATGAGATGATGTCACGTGACTTCATTGTCCTGTATGAGATGATGTCACGTGACCTCATTGTCCTTTATGAGATGATGTCATGTGACCTCATTGTCCTGTATGAGATGATGTCATGTGACCTCATTGTCCTGTATGAGATGATGTCATGTGACCTCATTGTCCTGTATGAGATGATGTCACGTGACCTCATTGTCCTGTATGAGATGATGTCACGTGACCTCATTGTCTTGTATGAGAGGATGTTACGTGACCTCATTGTCCTGTATGAGATGATGTCATGTGACCTCATTGTCCTGTATGAGATGATGTCATGTGACCTTATTGTCCTGTATGTAATGATGTCATGGGACCTCATTGTCCTGCATGAGCTGATGTCACGTGACCTCATTGTCCTGTATGAGATGATGTCACGTGACCTCATTGTCCTGTATGAGAATATGTCATGTGACCTCATTGTCCTGTATGAGATGATGTCACGGGACCTCATTGTCCTATATGAGATGATGTCACATGACCTCATTGTCCTGTATGAGATGATGTCATGTGACCTCATTGTCCTGTATGAGATGATGTCACGTGACCTCATTGTCCTGTATGAGATGATGTCACGTGACCTCATTGTCCTGTATGAGATGATGTCACGGGACCTCATTGTCCTGTATGAGATGATGTCACGTGACCTCATTGTCCTGTATGAGATGATGTCATGTGACCTCATTGTCCTGTATGAGATGATGTCATGTGACCTCATTGTCCTGTATGAGATGATGTCATGTGACCTCATTGTCCTGTATGAGATGATGTCATGTGACCTCATTTACCTGTATGAGATGATGTCATGTGACCTCATTGTCCTGTATGAGATGATGTCATATGACCTCATTGTCCTGTATGAGATGATGTCATGTGACCTCATTGTCCTGTATGAGATGATGTCATGTGACCTCATTGTCCTGTATGAGATGATGTCACGTGACTTCATTGTCCTGTATGAGATGATGTCACGTTACCTCATTGTTCGGTATGAGATGATGTCATGTGAACTCATTGTCCTGTATGAGATGATGTCATATGACCTCATTGTCCTGTATGAGATGATGTCACGTGACCTCATTGTCCTGTATGAGATGATGTCATGTGACCTCATTGTCCTGTATGAGATAATGTCATGTGACCTCATTGTCCTGTATGAGATGATGTCACGTGACCTCATTGTCCTGTATGAGATGATGTCATGTGACCTCATTGTCCTGTATGAGATGATGTCATGTGACCTCATTGTCATGTATGAGATGATGTCACGTTATCTCATTGTCCTGTATGAGATGATGTCACGTGACCTCATTGTCCTGTATGAGATGATGTCACGTGACCTCATTGTCCTGTATGAGATGATGTTATGTGACATGGGGCATTATCCTTCTTGAAGTATCATCAGAAGATGGGTCCACTGTGGTCATAAAGGGAAGGACATGGTCAGTAACAATACTCAGGTAGACTGTGGTGTTTATACCAGGATCAATTGGTACTAAGGGGCCCAAAGTGCCCAGAAAATGTCCTCCGCACCATTACACCACCACCAGCCTGAACACGATACAAGGCCGGATGGATCCATGCTTTTATGTTCTTTACACCAAATTCTGACCCTGCCATCTGAATGTCGCTGGAATCAGGACTCATCGGACCAGACAATGTTCTTTCAGTATTTTGCTTTGTTTCCTGTGTGAATTATAACCTCTTTTTCCTGATTTTAGCTGACAAGAGTGGCACACTGAGTGGTCTTCTGCTGCTATAGCCCATCTGCTTCAAGGTTGGATGTGTTATGTGCTCAGAGAAGGTTCTCTGAAGACCTTAGTTTTAACCAGTTGAGTTACGGTTGCCTTTTTGTCATCTTCAACCAGTCTACCCATTCTCCTCTGACATCAACACGGCATTTTTATCCACACAACTGCCGCTTACTGGATATTTCCTTTATTCCGGACCATTCTCTGTAAGCCCTAGAGATGGTTGTGAGTGAAAATCCCAGTAGATTAGCAGTTTGTAAAATACTCAGACCAGTTTGTCTGGCACCAACAACCATGTCGGGTTCAAAGTCAATTAAATCTGCTTTCTTCCCCATTCTGATACTCAGCAAGTTGTCTTGACTATGGATACATGCCTAAAGGCTTTGAGTTGCTGCCATATGATCGACTGATTAGCTTTTTGAGTAAACACGTGTACCTGATAAAGCTTCCAGTGAGAGTATATTTTTGTAGCAAGATCATGCAATGCAGTGCATATTCCAGTAATATTTGTCGCTCCTACCTGTAAGTTTTGAGTGGAACATGGTGTAGTGTCCCAGAGTGTGGTCACTTTGTGTTTCCAGGAACACTGTTGGGGAAGCTGTTGCCTCACTTAGGTCTATGTCTTCATAGTCTTGCTGAAAAATTTTTTTTCTTCATTTTGTCTTTATTTTCTTATTGTATGCACTGCCGTTAACCGTAAAGTAAGGGGTTAACTGTCTGCACCCTGGTACGTTGTCACATGTCACCCTCCAGCAAATCAGGGCTAAGGCAGTCTTGTCTCCAACCCACTAGATTAATTGGCTTCAAAGGAACCCGGCTCAACGGCGCTGATTGACCACACAGGCAAAAGAGGATTTATTGACCAGAATGCAACGCGTTTCGCTGCGCATGCGCAGCGAAACGCATTTCATTCTGGTCAGTAAATCCTCTTTTACCTGTACACCTGTGTGGTCGATCAGCGCTGATGAGCCGGGTTCCTTTGAAGCCAATTCATCTATTGCCATATACCTACTGGAGGGGAGCAGACGACCTACGATTACACGCTAATACCATTGTTGTGTATGAGGTTACACAACCACTCAGGGTGAGCAGCAAATGAATATATCTTTCCCACCACTGGGTTTTAAATGGTACTACTCTATGAAGCGCTTATCCTTTCACTTCTTGTCTCCAACCCAGTCCTTGAAGACTGAGGTGGGACCCAAAGCACACGTTAGGCAGTCTAGTCTTGCCTTAACCAGAGGAAGCTGTGGTGCCACGGGGGGTGCAAGGAATTCTTAGCACTTTGTGATGCCAGGGCACCATTAGCCTAAACACGGCCCAAGGAGACAGCTTCTCCTGGGCCAGACACGAGCCATCCGGTTACGTATAACTGTCTTTTACTGAGGAGGTGCAGATGTTATTACACACAGTATGGAGCAGAGTAGAAGAGATCCAGTGTAACCCTTGGGAGCCCTGTTGCCTTGCTGGGACTTATGGTGCTTTTCACCCACTTGATTGTTATAGACTTTAGATTTAAGACTTGAAGATTTCCCACGCTGGCTAGGGTTCTGACAAGGTCCAATTATTATCACCACCAGGGCTTGACTCACCGTTGTATGGGGGAACAATTGCAAAATGGCGGAGCTGACTTGAAGAGATATTTTCTTAGGCTTCCCTCAGGATTCTCCACACTCTACTTCCACCTCCTTTTCACACTGTACTCAGCACACAGCTCTAGGCTGAAATGGGGCAACTCCTCCCCCCTACACTATATACTGACCAATTTATGGGTTCCCATTGGGCAGACAGGGTCACCTGGTTAACACTGTTCCTCTCTCTCTCTCTTAAAGGCACAATACATAAATTACACAATATACAGTAAATACAGTAAATGTTATAAAGTGCTGGAACATATTAAAACCTAATAAACATTTTCACAGTTGGCCCAACACAGGTGCAGCAGGCATGCCCGAGGATATCCGCAGCCCAAAGGACAACATTTGGTGCTGGGACACCACAAAGCAACATCTCACCTTTAGTGGGAGTCTGCTTCCAAGTCCAAAATTTCAGATCTTGACATCTCAAGTGGAGCTTTAGAGACAATAGCAAAGTTGATAGGTCCTCTAGAATATAAGGACTAGGTTCAGATATCCTCCGGGCTGACCAATCCAAAGCGAGTGACTCACATCTGGGGTTTCTCTGCCTTCAGGTCAGTGGTGTCTCAATGCAACCCAAGACAATGTTGTTGAGGGAGGGAGACTTTGCAAGTGTACCACAAACCACCTCTGCGAAGACCCCTGGATAGTCGCTAGCGTAGGAAGCCAGCCTCAAGTCACTAATAAACCTGTCACCAGTCAAGTCAGTCAGACAGTGTTCTGTTGGTGGAATGGTCAGTTAAAGGGGTACTCCAGCGCTTAGACATCTTATCCCCTATCCAAAGGATAGGGGATAAGATGCCTGATCGTGGGGGTCCCGCCTCTGGGGACCCTTGTGATCTTGCACACCGCACCCCGTTAAAATCAGTCCCCGGAGCGTGTTCGCTCCGGGTCTGATAACTGTCGATCACGGGGCCGGAGCATTGTGATGTCACGGTTACGCCCCTGTGTGATGTCACGCCCCGCCCCCTCAATGCAAGCCTATGGGAGGGGGTGTGACAGCTTTTTTCTTTGCAGTGGTCATGTATTTATCAAATGTGATAGTCGCTATTTATGAAGAAAAAAAGTTGCATCTCCATTTAAAAGTCTCATATGTACTCCAGGTCCAACCTGGCTTACAGACAATGCATAAGTCTGCAGAAAAGGACAATAACACCCACTTTAACAACTGTTCTTGTTCTGCATCATGAAACAAAGCTACTACATTAATGTTAATGTTAATTATAGAAAAAATTCATTATATAGCTATAACACACATCTTGTTAATTTTAGGACACGTACATGCTAGCGTACCCACTGAATTTTAAAATTAATGTTGTGTTAAAATGGAATAAGGCACAAAATAATTGTGTAAGAATTTTTACAGACTACGTAAATAACTCATATGTGGCACTAAAATTTATCCTTAAAGGGGTACTCCGGAGGAAAACTTTTTTTTTTTTTAATGGACTGTAAATTACTTTTATTAAAAATATTTACCCTTGAGGTACTTTTTAGCAGCTGTATGCTACAGAGGAAATTCTGTTGTTTTTGTATTTATTTTTTGTATTGTCCACAGTGCTCTCTGCTGACACCTGATGTCCGTATCAGGAACTGTCCAGAGCAGGAGAAAATCCCCATAGCAAACCTATGCTGCTCTGGACAGTTCCTGACATGGACAGAGGTGTCAAAAGAGAGCTCTGTGGACAAGACAAAAAAGAAATTCAAAAGAACAGAATTTCCTCGGTAGCATATAGCTGCTAAAAAGTACAGGAAGGGTAAATATTTTTTTAATAGAAGTAATTTTCAAATCTATTTATCTTTCTGGCACCAGTTGACTTATAAAGTCCTAAAAATGTTTTTGTTCCACCGGAGTACCCTTTTTCAAAAAAAAAAAAAAAAGAAACATCCATAGTAATACAGGTTCATGCACTTTTTGGGGTGGGTAACGTACTGAGCCGTTTTTTTTTTGTGGCTTCACTATTGTTTATGTGCCTTTTGGTGCTGCACTGTCTTCCTTCCTGACATTAACTCCGGCCTCAGCGCAGCGACGCAAGACTCCGCCTACCAAAGTCACAAAATGTGGGCTAAAAATTAAACAAAAAAGCCTCTACAGAGTACGGATATTCATGGTGCGGCATAGTATGTTTTTAATATTTTTTAATTTCTGAGGAGGGTGGATGGGTTATTGCGATATAGTTGGAGTGCAGCTATTTAGTGGCAGGCAGGCCAGTCAGGGTGTCACCTGATGCCGTACGCCCCCTCCTCCCCATCACTCTCTAGCAACGCTACTGGTAATAAAGGGTAGATAAAGCTATTAACATAAGGGAAAACTTTTCTGCTTTATAAAATGCTTTTGTAAGCGGGTTTCCCGTGTTTTGCTTACGTGCAATTTATTTATCAAGGTCATGCGACTATTTGATTAAAAGGTCACATGTAAGCAAAAGTAAGTTAAAAAAAAGTTTGTGGAGCACTCACGCGATGACTGTATCCCAGGCTGGTAGGTAAACATCAAAGGATTTCTTCCATTAGAGGGGAGGCGGTGGATGGTCCGGGGGGAGCTTCAGATGCCGGCCGTGGACCGTATCACGCTCTTTGGCGCTTCGTCAGGCCGTGTATCATGGCCTGACGAAGCGCCAAAGAGCGTGATATGGTCCGTGTAAACTGGTATATGAGTGCCGGTTTACAGTGTTCATGTTCCAGTTCTATATGTAAGTTAAAAAAATTGTCATATAAAAGCCAAACGTTTGTAAAGAATGATAAATCTCCTTCAATGACTTTTGTGATCTCTCATTGAATGTCATCATCAGCCACAACAGAAACCTTCTGCACCGAGGTGGTTACCCGGATATATTAGCCGAAACATCCCCGAATGTGAAAGCAGCCGATCACCCACAGGAGATAGTGAGGAGTAGTGACAGGAGAGATGAGCAGAGGACCGGTGACTTCCTACATTCACCAGAAAACCAGTAAAGGTCAAAATAAAAAGTATTGGAAACGATGAAAGAGAAAACGAAAAAGATGACTGATCGAGAGGGGAAGATGCAAGGCAGACACGAAAAAGGAAGATTCAGGGAAAGTATGAGTGTCTGACAATAAAAACTTACAGAAAGTGAAAGGAATAAATACAGATCAGAAAGAGCAAGTTAACATCAAGTGAAAGTTCTATTACTGAGACTTTTTCTGTGGTTTCTTGTAGAAGCCCCAGAAAATCTCCTAAACCATCTCTGTTCATCTAATCATAATGGCTGTAATGATGACGCTGACTCATATCTATCAAATTGGGGACTGGATTATGTTATGTAATGTCTCTCTGGTCTTTAAGTAAAAAAGAAACAACAGTGGCACCGATACCTTAATCCTCCTAAGACCACGAGATGGAGGCGGCGTCCCGCTAGTCTGGAAATCCACCCTGGCAGCGGAGGTGCTAGGACAATAAAGACCGTAGTCACCAAATAGTAGTAAATAAAAAAAAAAAGGTGCCCTGCACTCACCGCTTCAGTCCAGGTAATCCTGCTCCCATCTCGGGTCACGACTCGAACACGGAGGACATGGATAGTGGAGCGCTCAGAGGTGACTGCCGGCGGTTTCACGCATAGGAATGCGCTTCATCCGGCCTCGTTAACGTAATCGCGCTGTGTGAATTATAAAGGTGCAGCTGGTGAGTCACGTGATTCCAGGTGAACTCTCACCCCGTGTTACGTTAAGAAGTAAACGGAACAAAAACCACATAAGGAAGCAAAAAGCAAGTTAGGTAAGTACATCAATACTAATAAACCTAAAACTGCCCTGAAGAAAGAGAAACTTATAAAAAAGGGGAAAAGTCTAATTTATCATTTAACCCTAACGGCCCCTGTGCGTCAAGGCGCAATATCCATCGCACCTCAGCACGCAGGAGCAGACGGCATCTATCTCCTCCAGAAGGGTGACAAGGGATTGTTTCAAGACCTCCAAATTTTAGAGAGGTGCAATTTCCACCATGTATGGATTGCATATGTTGAACAAATCTTGGGGACCCGCCTCCTTTTCGAACTGAATATATATGCTCTCGTACTCGGGCCCGGAGCTGTCTCTCGGTTTTTCCAATATAGAAGAATTGGCAACTACAAAATAAAAAATATACAACAAAGGTGCTCCGGCAGGTGATGAGGTGTTTTATTTCAAAAACATAACTCCCTAATTTAATAGAAATCGCATTGATATTATGAGGGCATTGAGGACAGAAACCGCACTTCTTATTCCCTTTCGGGGCTATACCAGACAACCAAGTCTCCTTGGGATGTGCTTCTCTATTTAACTTCTGACCCTTCAATAGATCAGCGATCGTCTTGTTTTTTCTGAAGGTCACTATGGGTCTATTCTGGGCTGTATTCACAATATCTGGATCTGCCATGAGTAGATTCCAGTTCTTGGTGATGGCAGATTTAATGACATGATTCAATGGGCTGTTTTTAAAAGCAGACATAAATCTTGAATTTTGTTCAGTAGTAGACTGAGAATCTTTTTTCTTCTTTTTTGAATCTATAAGTAGGTCCTCTCTGTTTTTTGTTGCAGCTCTCCTGTAAGCTCGTGCCAATACTTCATTAGGATACTGTCGCTGTCTAAAGCGTGTAAGTAATTGTCTTGCTTGTTCCTCGTAATCAGACTGCTTACTATTATTTATTTTTAGACGTAGAAGCTGGCTATAGGGAATAGAATTTTTAGTTTCAATAGGGTGGGAGCTCTTATAATGCAAAAGAGCATTTCTTGCCACTTCTTTCCTATAGCCTCGTGCCAGAAGCTGATTATTCTCCACGTATAATTTAAGATCCAAAAATTCGAGGCTATCTCCCCCATAAACACTCGTAAAAACCATGTTCATGGCATTGACATTAAGGTAGGCTACAAAATCCTCGAACACACTGGGGGGCCCATCCCACACCACCAGAATATCATCCATATACCTCCAAAATGCCCGAATGTATCTCGAAAACAGATTGGAGGTACTAAAGACATACTCCTGTTCAAACGCGGCTAAAAACAGATTCGCGTATGAACAGGAGGTGGGACTCCCCATTGCGGTTCCGACTTTCTGTCGGAACCATTGATTGTCGAGTTGAAAAGTATTGTTGTTAAGAATGAACATGAGGGCATCACAGATAAATTGTACAAAACTATGTGTCTTGTCAGTCCTACTCAGGATGTTTTGAATGGCTTGCACACCCGCATTATGGGGAATGCGGGTGTACAACGCCTCAACATCTATAGATGCCAGAGAGAAAGAGGGTTCCCAATGAAAGTCGTGAATGAACCTTAGTACGTCTCCTGTATCTTTAAGATACGTTGGGATGGAGGAAAGGAGGGGTCTAAGGGCCCAATCTACATATTTAGATAAGTACTCGGTCACCGAACCCACCCCCCGCTACAATAGGTCGCCCGGGGGGGTGGGTGCGGGACCTATGTACTTTGGGCAACAAATACCAATTGGGGTCACTGGGGGCCACAGGTATAAGACGTTCTGCTAATTTTAAATCCAACACTCCAACCTCTACATAGTGGCGGAGGAACGATCTCAACTTCTCTTTAATACGGCCCGTAGGATTCTCTGACAACTTTTCATAGGTATCTACCATAGATAATTGACGCTGAGCCTCTTGGTTATAGTCAGCTCTAGACCAAACAACAATACTACCTCCCTTATCTGCTCTTGAGGTGACAAGATCCTCTCTCTTAGCTAACCAACTCAAACCTTCAAATTCATCATTAGATAAATTACTCAGTGGATGGGGGTAAATGAGTGCCTTCATGTCATTTTTTACTGCCTTCATGAACAAATCAATAGGGCCACCCGGTGCTAAGGGAGGGTTAAATGTGGAGGGGTGGTCTTTATTGAGTGGTGAAGCCCAACTGCCCTGTCAAGAAGACCAGACACTAAGACCCAAGAGGGCAAGCTCTTGTATCAGTGTGTTCTGTGCGAAGATGAAGGGCATTGTGGTTGATGGGCGATATGTGCCACCAAGGCTCCTGGCCTTGGTGAATTAAGAGACGATAATTAGCCAGTGTCTGTGCAGACTGACACTGTGGCTGTAGTATGGCTGGAAGGCCAATCCAGGACGGCTCTTACTGGGAATGGTCAAGTGTTGGGTGGGGGCCATTCCCCACAATCCAGGCTGCCTTTTGTTGGCCTTAAAGGCAGCCTGCTTCACCAGCTGAGGGGGATTTTCTAGTTGCAGCTCACACTGCCAGAGAGAGCTGAATGAATAGTTCTTGCCTGAGAGTTTGGAAGCTGGTCAGCAGACGGCCTGGAGGCTTGGAAAAGATTTGCTTGATGCCGCATGGCATGGACTCAGGTGTGAACAAACACCTAAGGACACAGGTGGACTTTTGTTACTTTTTCCTTTGTTCTGCATTTAAAGACTGTTTGCCAAGTTTGGATAAAACACTGAACTTTGAGTTGAAAAGTCCTGTTTCCGTGCCTCTACACTGCAACCGCACCTGTCTGCAAGAACGAGTCATCACAGTTCAAGGAAGAGTCTTTATAATCTTGGTGTTTTTCCTGTACTTAAAGGGGTACTCCGCTGCTCAGAGTTTGGGACAAACTGTTCCGAACGCTGGAGCCGGTGTGAGGTGGTTTTTTGCGCCCCCGTAGATCCATGCGTCCGCTCCTCCCCCAGCTCTCCGAACATTTCCGAAGTTAGAGCTGGGGGAAGGCAGAGCAAGGGGAGAGAGAAGTACACGCCCCTCCCTCATCTCCCCTCCCTGAGCTCGGCTGGACGCAGATCTCTACGGCCACGCCCCCTCCCTGAGGATATAGATCTCCACGGCAGGTCCCCTCCCTCATCTCCCCTCCCTGAGGACGTAAATCTCCCCGAGCTGAGGACGTAAAGCAGTGCTCTTAATGAGTTCTATGTGTAAAGGGGGACATACTGCACGGGCTAAATGTCCCCCTTTAGCTCCTGCAGTATGTCCCCCTTTAGCCTGTACAGTATGTCCCCCTTTAGCACTTGCAGTATGTCCCCCTTTAGCCTGTACAGTATGTCCCCCTTTAGCCCCTGCAGTATGTCCCCCTTTAGCCTGTACAGTATGTTCCCCTTTAGCTCCTGCAGTATGTCCCCCTTTAGCTCCTGCAGTATGTCCCCCTTTACAAAAAGAGCTCATTGGGAGCACTGCTCTACGTCCTCAGGGAGGGGAGATGAGGGAGGGGACCTGCCGTGGAGATCTATGTCCTCAGGGAGGGGGCGGGCCGTAGAGATCTGCGTCCAGCCGAGCAGCCGAGCTCAGAGAGGGGAGATGAGGGAGGGGGCGTGAACCTCCTCCTTCCCCTTCCTCTGCCCTCCCCCAGTTCTAGCTTCGGAAATGTTCGGAGAGCTGGGGGAGGAGCGGACGCATGGATCTACGGGGGCGCAAAAAACCACCTCACACCGGCACTGGGAGATCGTGATTTCATAGCCCCACCCCCTCATGATGTCATGCCCTGCCCCCTCAATGGTCCATAGGATCCTCCGATGGGCCAACACTGATAGTGACCCTCACAGGTCTTGCATTAGATAAACCCCTTTGGAGATAGTATTGGTCCCAGTCTTGGTCTACTCACAACTATCATATTAAAATGCATTACTCTGTTCTATGTTTCTAATGATTACAAAAGGATAACAATGTTCTTAAAAGTAGACATTTTGGGGGGAGATTTATTAAAACCTGTCCGGAGGAAAAGTTGCCGAGTTGCCCATAACAACCAATCAGATCGATTCTTTCATTTTTTACAGGCCTTTTCAAAAATGAAAGAAGCGATCTGATTGGTTGCTGTTACGCCGAGCGCTCCGGGTCCCCGCTCCTCCCCGGAGCGCTCGCAACATCCTCGCTACTGCAGCGCCCCGGTCAGATCTACTGACCGGGTGCGCTGCGATACCGCCCCCAGCCGGGATGCGATTCGCGATGCGGGTGGCGCCCGCTCGCGATGCGCACCCCGGCTCCCGTACCTGACTCGCTCTCCGTCGGTCCTGTCCCGGCGCGCGCGGCCCCGCTCCCTAGGGCGTGCGCGCGCCGGGTCTCTGCGATTTAAAGGGCCACTGCGCCACTGATTGGCGCAGTTGGTCTAATTAGTGTGTTCACCTGTGCACTCCCTATGTATACCTCACTTCCCCTGCACTCCCTCGCCGGATCTTGTTGCCATCGTGCCAGTGAAAGCGTTTCCTTGTGTGTTCCTAGCCTGTGTTCCAGACCTCCTGCCGTTGCCCCTGACTACGATCCTTGCTGCCTGCCCCGACCTTCTGCTACGTCCGACCTTGCTCTTGTCTACTCCCTTGTACCGCGCCTATCTTCAGCAGTCAGAGAGGTTGAGCCGTTGCTAGTGGATACGAACTGGTTACTACCGCCGCTGCAAGACCATCCCGCTTTGCGGCGGGCTCTGGTTAATACCAGTAGTAACTTAGAACCGGTCCACTAGCACGGTCCACGCCAATCCCTCTCTGGCACAGAGGATCCACCTCCTGCCAGCCGAATCGTGACAGTAGATCCGGCCATGGATCCCGCTGAAGTTCCACTGCCAGTTGTCGCCGACCTCACCACGGTGGTCGCCCAGCAGTCGCAACAGATAGCGCAACAAGGCCACCAGCTGTCTCAACTGACCGTGATGCTACAGCAGCTACTACCACAGCTCCAGCAATCATCTCCTCCGCCAGCTCCTGCACCTCCTCCGCAGCGAGTGGCCGCTTCCGGCCTACGACTATCCTTGCCGGATAAATTTGATGGGGACTCTAAGTTTTGCCGTGGCTTTCTTTCGCAATGTTCCCTGCACTTGGAGATGATGTCGGACCAGTTTCCTACTGAAAGGTCTAAGGTGGCTTTCGTAGTCAGCCTTCTGTCTGGGAAAGCTCTGTCATGGGCCACACCGCTCTGGGACCGCAATGACCCCGTCACTGCCTCTGTACACTCCTTCTTCTCGGAAATTCGAAGTGTCTTTGAGGAACCTGCCCGAGCCTCTTCTGCTGAGACTGCCCTGCTGAACCTGGTCCAGGGTAATTCTTTCGTTGGCGAGTACGCCATCCAATTCCGTACTCTTGCTTCCGAATTATCCTGGAATAATGAGGCCCTCTGCGCGACCTTTAAAAAAGGCCTATCCAGCAACATTAAAGATGTTCTGGCCGCACGAGAACTTCCTGCTAACCTGCTTGAACTCATTCATCTAGCCACTCGCATTGACATGCGTTTTTCCGAAAGGCGTCAGGAGCTCCGCCAGGATATGGACTTTGTTCGCACGAGGCGTTTTTTCTCCCCGGCTCCTCTCTCCTCTGGTCCTCTGCAATCCGTTCCTGTGCCTCCCGCCGTGGAGGCTATGCAAGTTGACCGGTCTCGCTTGACACCTCAAGAGAGGACACGACGCCGCATGGAGAATCTTTGCCTGTACTGTGCCGTCTTAGATTGGCCACGCCCCTCCGGACTCCGTGCTATCCAACGTTTTTTGGGGTTCGCCAATTATTACAGACAATTTATTCCACACTTCTCCACTATTGTGGCTCCTATCGTGGCTTTAACCAAGAAGAATGCCAATCCTAAGTCCTGGTCTCCCCAAGCGGAAGACGCATTTAAACGGCTCAAGTCTGCCTTTTCTTCTGCTCCCGTGCTCTCCAGACCTGACCCATCTAAACCCTTCCTATTGGAGGTTGATGCCTCCTCAGTGGGAGCTGGAGCGGTCCTTCTACAAAAAAATTCTTCCGGGCATGCTGTTACTTGTGGTTTTTTTTCTAGGACCTTCTCTCCGGCGGAGAGGAACTACTCCATCGGGGATCGAGAACTACTGGCCATTAAATTGGCACTTGAGGAATGGAGGCATCTGCTGGAGGGATCAAAATTTCCAGTTATCATTTACACCGATCACAAGAATCTCTCCTATCTCCAGTCTGCCCAACGGCTGAATCCTCGCCAGGCCAGGTGGTCGTTGTTCTTTGCCCGTTTTAACTTTGAAATTCATTTTCGCCCTGCCGACAAGAACATTAGGGCCGATGCTCTCTCTCGTTCCTCGGATGCCTCGGAAGTAGAGGTCTCTCCGCAACACATCATTCCTTCTGACTGTCTGATCTCCACTTCTCCAGTCTCCATCAGGCAAACTCCTCCAGGGAAGACCTTCGTTTCTCCACGCCAATGTCTCGGGATTCTCAAATGGGGTCACTCCTCCCACCTCGCAGGCCATGCGGGCATCAAAAAGTCCTTGCAACTCATCTCTCGTTTCTATTGGTGGCCGACTCTGGAGACGGACGTTGTTGATTTTGTGCGGGCTTGTACTGTCTGTGCCCGGGATAAGACTCCTCGCCAGAAGCCTGCTGGTCTCCTTCATCCTCTGCCTGTCCCCGAACAGCCTTGGTCTCTGATTGGTATGGACTTTATTACAGACTTACCCCCATCCCGTGGCAACACTGTTGTTTGGGTGGTCGTTGATCGATTTTCCAAGATGGCACATTTTATTCCTCTTCCTGGTCTTCCTTCAGCGCCTCAGTTGGCAAAACAATTTTTTGTACACATTTTTCGTCTTCACGGTTTGCCCACGCAGATCGTCTCGGATAGAGGCGTCCAATTCGTGTCTAAATTCTGGAGGGCTCTCTGTAAACAACTCAAGATTAAATTAAACTTCTCTTCTGCTTATCATCCTCAATCCAATGGGCAAGTAGAAAGAATTAACCAGGTCCTGGGTGACTATTTACGGCATTTTGTTTCCTCCCGCCAGGATGACTGGGCAGATCTTCTACCATGGGCCGAATTCTCGTACAACTTCAGAGTCTCTGAATCTTCTGCTAAATCCCCATTTTTCGTGGTGTACGGCCGTCACCCTCTTCCCCCCCTCCCTACTCCCTTGCCCTCTGGTTTGCCCGCTGTGGATGAAGTGACTCGTGATCTTTCCACCATATGGAAAGAGACCCAAAATTCTCTTTTACAGGCTTCTTCTCGCATGAAAAAGTTTGCCGATAAGAAAAGAAGAGCTCCCCCCATTTTTGCTCCCGGAGACAAGGTATGGCTCTCCGCTAAATATATCCGCTTCCGTGTCCCCAGTTACAAACTGGGACCACGCTATCTGGGTCCTTTCAAAATCTTGTGCCAAATTAATCCTGTCTCTTACAAACTTCTTCTTCCTCCTTCTCTTCGTATTCCCAATGCCTTTCATGTCTCTCTCCTTAAACCACTCATCATCAACCGTTTCTCTCCCAAACTTGTTTCTCCCACTCCTGTTTCCGGTTCTTCTGACATCTTCTCCGTGAAGGAGATACTGGCCTCCAAGACGGTCAGAGGGAAAAAATTTTTTGGGGTTGATTGGGAGGGCTGTGGTCCTGAAGAGAGATCCTGGGAACCTGAGGACAACATCCTAGACAAAAGTCTGGTCCTCAGGTTCTCAGGCTCCAAGAAGAGGGGGAGACCCAAGGGGGGGGGGTACTGTTACGCCGAGCGCTCCGGGTCCCCGCTCCTCCCCGGAGCGCTCGCAACATCCTCGCTACTGCAGCGCCCCGGTCAGATCTACTGACCGGGTGCGCTGCGATACCGCCCCCAGCCGGGATGCGATTCGCGATGCGGGTGGCGCCCGCTCGCGATGCGCACCCCGGCTCCCGTACCTGACTCGCTCTCCGTCGGTCCTGTCCCGGCGCGCGCGGCCCCGCTCCCTAGGGCGCGCGCGCGCCGGGTCTCTGCGATTTAAAGGGCCACTGCGCCACTGATTGGCGCAGTTGGTCTAATTAGTGTGTTCACCTGTGCACTCCCTATGTATACCTCACTTCCCCTGCACTCCCTCGCCGGATCTTGTTGCCATCGTGCCAGTGAAAGCGTTTCCTTGTGTGTTCCTAGCCTGTGTTCCAGACCTCCTGCCGTTGCCCCTGACTACGATCCTTGCTGCCTGCCCCGACCTTCTGCTACGTCCGACCTTGCTCTTGTCAACTCCCTTGTACCGCGCCTATCTTCAGCAGTCAGAGAGGTTGAGCCGTTGCTAGTGGATACGACCTGGTTACTACCGCCGCTGCAAGACCATCCCGCTTTGCGGCGGGCTCTGGTGAATACCAGTAGTAACTTAGAACCGGTCCACTAGCACGGTCCACGCCAATCTCTCTCTGGCACAGAGGATCCACCTCCTGCCAGCCGAATCGTGACAGTTGCTATGGGCAACTCAGTAACTTTTCCTCCGGACAGGTCTTAATCAATCTTCCCCAGTATGTATACATGGAGAGTGGACTCAAGAAACCTCAACACGATACTTACTGAAATCATAGGGTTGTGGCCAAAATACTACCTGCTACTAGGGTAACTCATGATGACAGCCTCTCTATATGGCCCGTTACAGCGTATGGACATCAAATGTAGCTCATATGTTGGTGCATCAAATCTGCACCAAAATATCAAGGATTGGTCCTGGTTTGCCCCTTTGTGATCGCTGCGGAAATGCTTCTATTTTCCAAAGGAGAAAACTAGCAGCATTTCTGCAGGGTGCGACTGTACCCTAAAGCAGAGGCCCCCAACCCAGTCCTCTAGGCCAACCCACAGTCCAGGATTTTAATTTTTCTCTGTTCTATTGCAATGGAGTAACTGAAATACACGGAATGTTGGTGGACCTTGAGGACTGGGTTGGGGACCACTGCCCTAACCACTTCTGGCCACCACTTTCTCTTTTCTCTATGCTAGAATGTACTGGAGGGAATTTACTATGACTGGCAGAATGCGCACTTCCACTTGGCAGATTTCTTAAGAGGAGCCAACGAGGGAAGAAATCGCCTTTAGCCGGGCACTTCTTATCTCTGATTCTAACATTGGGTCATCTCAGTAACATTTCAGTATCCAGGGATCCGTGCAATGTAAAGTATAGGACAGTGGCCTACAACCTGCGGACCTCCAGAGGCAAGGCCTCTGCTTCCCCGGCATCCTCGCTCTCCGTCGTCGCCATCACGTCGCTACGTACGCCGCTCCTAATGGATGACGGGGTGACGTGATGACGACGATGGAGAGCGCTGACGGTGCAGGGGATCCCGAAGAGGACGCGCCGGAGCCCCGAGGACAGGTAAGTGATCGTCAGCGGACCACACGGGGCACCGTAAACTGCTATCCGGTGGCAGCTGAAGAAGTCTGCGCTGCCGGATAGCCGTTTATGCGATGGCCCCGACATATAAAAGCATCGTATGTTGATGCTGCCTTCAACATGCGATGGCCTCTGAGAGTGATCGTATGCTGAAATGATCGTATGTCTGGGCCATCGTAGGTCGGGGGGTCACTGTATTGTGGACATTTGCACAAGTACTTGTGCAGATGTTTAGTATTGGCGCTGATACTGATACCAGAACCAGGACATCCCCAATCTCAACCAATCCCTTGTCACTTCTAGTGATGAGCAAATTGGCCCTACTTCAGGGACACGAAGCTTATGGTCCAGGGAGCGATGGGGCCAATTCCGTATCAGCATTGACTCTACACAAATTCGATGACCTGAAGGGGGCAAAACATCCCGAAATCTTTCCCTCTGGTGGCGCCAAGGCAAGCCATTTGTCACCAGTGAATGATTCAGTACAGACTTTTTTCTGTTCATTTTATGCAGATTCCCACCGAAGATAAAAAAAGGCTGATGAAGTTTCACTATGACTGTTCAATGGATCCAGTTCACCACCTACACGACCTCCTCAATATGACATCATACTTTCTCCTTGTCTGCTCTGTGTTAGTCACTAAAGTCAGACATACAGTATGCTGCATCATCTATATACTGTGTATTGTGTTATCTATTACATTTATAGACAGGGCCATCTTTAACGAGGGGCAAAAGGAGCAGCTGTCCTGGGCCCTGTCATTCCTGGGGGCCCAAAGCAGCTAGCCCTTTAGAACCTATGTTAAAATAGGCCAAGCAGCTCGCACAGGCGGCCCGCGTCAGCTACATTTGCAGAAAAAGAGGGCCGGCCCTGTTTCCTTACCTAAGCCCTGGGTAAGGACGTGGGCTGCGTAACCTCCTGACCCGCGTGCGCACGTCCCTGCTGCGTGCCCCATGTGACGTCAGAGTAGTGTAGGAGGCTCCTCCCCCTTGTGGCTGCCGCCTGCCTGAGGTCCCGTCGGCTGTCTCTGCCTCTGGAGTCTCCCCAAAGGTACCACCAGTCCACCAGGCATGAACTGATTGCCATTCAGGTACACAGAAAAGCTAAGTGACAATTCCTTACCTAGCTTTTCCATGCTCCTGAATGGCATGTCTGCTTATAATAGCTGAGCTATATATATATTATAGATAGATTTACCTATAACTTTTAGTCAAATATGTCTATAATAGCTGAGCTAGGATAAGCAGATATGCCATTCAGGAGCCCAGGAAAGCTAGGTGACGATTTCTCACCTTGTGTTTTCATGCTCCTGAATGGCACATCTGCTTATCATAGCTCAGCTATTAGACAGATTTGACTAAAAGTTATAGGTTAATCTATCTATAATAGCTCATCTATGATAAGCAGACATGCCATTCAGGAGCCCAGAAGTCGTGACGTCACGAATTTCCGTTGCCGAGGTCGGGACCCAGACCCTCCAGCGCTTCCGGACCAGAAATAGGTGGGTGCTATATTGCGGGGGTCCCCATCGGCGGGAACCCCGCGATCAGACATCTTATCCTCTATGCTTTGAATAGGGGATAAGATGTCTAGGGGTGCAGTACCCCTTTAACGGACGTTTTTGGGACTGGGCACAACGGCACAACGGGTCCCGATGGATCCCATTTACTATAATGGGGTCCGTTGCATGCAGTTATTTTGTAATGGGACTAGCAGGAGAAAATGACGGCGCAAGCAGTAATTTTTCTCCTGCTATACCCCCAGGCTCCCCCGACAGCCGTCACACTACCGTGTCCTAACCGTAGTGTGAAAGACGCCTTATGCATATGAAATTCGTAGCATAGCCTAAAAAGATGTATAGACACTTTGCATATTTTCATAGATATTTCTTTAAACAAAAATAAACATTTTTTTAGGGGTGCATTGAGTGTCAAAGAGGTATGGCTAGGGTGCGCTGTAATACAGGGCCCCAAAAAATTGCTTGCCCAGGGTCCAATCAAAATGAAAGACGTCCCTGTTGATAGATGTAATACAACTGCTATTTAGCCTGACATCCTACACACACTCCGGTGCAAATACTACATAGGGGGAAATACTGATTTTAATCTTTCTTCTAAGTAAAACCACTTCCTCTGCTTTATGATGCAGCGCAATTTCATCATTTGCAAGGAGGAAAGTATTATTGTTGGAGGTTGGAGGCTATAGGGTTGCCACCTGGACACATTTTGGAAATTTGTATTGGTATTCATTCCTCTATAGAGGGCTCGTGGTGTGCAGCGCAATACACCCTGTGTGTCATCATGTTGACAAGTCATGTATGGAATTTTTTTAGGTTTACTCCGCTAAAGAGATGTGGTTTAATAATGGGCTGACAGTGATAAGAAAGATAGTCGGCAACTCACCAATCTTCGTCTTTTACGTTGTTGCTGTGGTGTCCCGGTACCGCATCCTATACGGTACCTGTTTATAGGTCCCCATAGCCAGAGTCCCTAGGACGTCGGGGTCCTTTTGTATAGTCCACCCCTAGTCACCTCTCACCCCTATAGTCATTGCTCTAGTCTTATGCTCCTTATTTGTGGAAGTTTAACTTTATAAAATGTATATAAATAGTTAATTACCCATGAGAAGCGTAGCAGGACCTGCGGGTCACGTGATCAGGTGAACTCTATGGTATTTCTGCTTGAGGACCTTTGGAGGTCCTTGTGACGTAATGCACTCATTTCCTTTGTGACGGTGAGTGACAGATGGCTGGACGAATCAAAAAGGCCCCGCCCCTGCCCATATAAGGGCGCGGCGGCCATTAATCTTGCTCTTGGTTCCTGGCTGTTGACGAGAAAGGATCTGCGCTGCTGTCATCAGTGAGTCTAGGCCTTAGCCTTGCGGCGACGGCTGTTCTATTCCAAATTGTGAGTGTATCAATCCCTAAACACTCTGCAAGATCACCGGACCTTATCTATCCCCTAAATCCGGAGGGATCTTCGCAATATACCCTGAATTCAGAGACTATTATCTAAAGTCAAGGTTAGCAACATCTGTCAGTCATTGAAGTATATAGAGACTGTTTGATTGACACTGTTACTACTCTGTGGATGTACCGCAAGCCGTTAAGTAAAGTTTATGCAAGTTCAAATTCAACTACCTTGTGGACCTTCAGTCTTTATTCTTATGCACCTATCGTTACTGGGAAGGGCGGCAATAGGCCGGAGAGTCATCTCAGCATACTAGCCCTCAGCCTGGCGTCACGAACTATAGGGTTAACATTAACCCCTGATATACCAAAGCAAATCCCTTACTGTACTATCCCTACCCCTGAGGCCTACCACAAAGCTTTATGAAAACATACTCATATACATAGATGCAGGAGAAGGACAAAGGAGGAGGGGGGGGGGGTACAGCGGGAAAAGGTAGCCGTTTCGCACAGATTAGTGCTTCATCTGGCCTCAGTATTCTTTTTGATTGCAGATGCACATATACAGGTATGTAAATTAGACAGCCAATCACCTTTTGGTAACACCTAACACAGGTGATCTAAAAAATGACAGGAGTAGGCGGGTACCTGAATCAAAGACACACTGCCAGGTCCACTTTATCATTCAGACCCAGGGGACCTGTAGCGTTAGTTTTAAACCCTTAAAGACCATAGACGTGTATACAAATCCATAGTTCTCGTGGGTGCTGCCCAGTGCACCCACGAGATGGCGGCAGGGACTCAGCTGTAACACACAGTCGGGACCCTGCCGCACTGCCAGGACCAAAGTAAACTTCGGTTCCAGCAGTTTAACCCTTACAGCCGCAGTAGGAAGTGACAGCGGGCTGTAAGTGTTATGACAGAGGGAGGAGCTCCCTCTGTCTTCCCTGCAGCACCCCGCAGTGCGATCGCGGGGTGCAGTATGTGATCCCTGGCAGGCGGGGGCCTGCTGCACTGTCGGGACTGAAGAAAGATTTGGGTCCCGGCAGTTTAACCCTTACAGCCGTGGTCGAAAGCAAACGTGAGCTGTAAGGAGTTTAACAGAGGGAGGGGGCACCCTCTGTCTTCCTCCTGTAGCACCCCGCAACGATCGCGGGGTGCTGCATGTTACCGAGGCAGCCGGGGGTCTTTACAAGGACCCCCAGGTCTGCCCCGGTTATTGCCCCGGTCAGGACGTGTCAGAGGCAGCATATAACTACGATGCTTTGGAATACTAAGTATTCCAAAGCATTAAAAAGAAAGTGTAAAAAAATAATATAACATAAACAAAACTGTAATAAAACAATAAATGTAAAAAAAAGTGTAAAAAAAGTGTAAAAAAAAGTGTAAAAAAAGAAAAATACATTTATTAAATAACTACAATGAAAAATAAATATGCATAATGTGTAGTGTGGTGCCTTGGTGGGGGTATAGGGTAGTTGGGGTGTTGCTTTTCCTGAATTATAAAGGGCGCTGTTAACCCTTGTCACTCGTGATGCCAGGGTGAGGGTTAAATACTGTAATGATGCTGGGCCTATTGCCACCCTTCCCAAGAACGATATGTGAATGCGTAATCAATGGATTGTCCACAACTGTTACGCCGAGCGCTGCGGGTCCCCGCTCCTCCCCGGAGCGCTCGCTTCACTCTCGCTGCCGCAGCGCTCCGGTCAGCTCCACTGACCCAGTGCGCTGCGATACCGTCTCCAGCCGGGATGCGATTCGCGATGCGGGTGGCGCCCGCTCGCGATGCGCATCCCGGCTCCCGTACCTGACTCGCTCTCCGTCTGTCCTGTCCCGGCGCGCGCGGCCCCGCTCCCTAGGGCGCGCGCGCGCCGGGTCTCTGCGATTTAAAGGGCCACTGCGCCGCTGATTGGCGCAGTGGTTCCAATTAGTGTGTTCACCTGTGCACTCCCTATTTATACCTCACTTCCCCTGCACTCCCTCGCCGGATCTTGTTGCCATTGTGCCAGTGAAAGCGTTTCCTTGTGTGTTCCTAGCCTGTGTTCCAGACCTCCTGCCGTTGCCCCTGACTACGATCCTTGCTGCCTGCCCCGACCTTCTGCTACGTCCGACCTTGCTTCTGTCTACTCCCTTGTACCGCGCCTATCTTCAGCAGCCAGAGAGGTTGAGCCGTTGCTAGTGGATACGACCTGGTCACTACCGCCGCAGCAAGACCATCCCGCTTTGCGGCGGGCTCTGGTGAAAACCAGTAGTGACTTAGAACCGGTCCACTAGCTCGGTCCACGCCAATCCCTCTCTGGCACAGAGGATCCACCTCCTGCCAGCCGGCATCGTGACAGTAGATCCGGCCATGGATCCCGCTGAAGTACCTCTGCCAGATGTCGCTGACCTCACTACGGTGGTCGCCCAGCACTCACAACAGATAGCGCAACAAGGCCACGAGCTGTCTCAACTGACCGTGATGCTACAGCAGCTACTACCACAGCTTCAGCAATCATCTCCTCCGCCAGCTCCTGCACCTCCTCCGCAGCGAGTGGCCGCCTCAGGCCTACGACTATCCTTGCCGGATAAATTTGATGGGGACTCTAAGTTTTGCCGTGGCTTCCTTTCACAATGTTCTCTGCACTTGGAGATGATGTCGGACCAGTTTCCTACGGAAAGGTCTAAGGTGGCTTTCGTAGTCAGCCTTCTGTCTGGAAAAGCTCTGTCATGGGCCACACCGCTCTGGGACCGCAATGACCCTGTCACTGCCTCTGTACTCTCCTTCTTCTCGGAATTTCGTAGTGTCTTTGAGGAACCTGCCCGAGCCTCTTCTGCTTAGACTGCTCTGTTGAACCTGGTCCAGGGTAATTCTTCCGTTGGCGAGTACGCCGTACAATTCCGTACTCTTGCTTCAGAACTATCCTGGAACAATGAGGCCCTCTGCGCGACCTTTAAAAAAGGCCTATCCAGCAACATTAAAGATGTTCTGGCCGCACGAGAAATCCCTGCTAATCTACATGAACTCATTCATCTTGCCACTCGCATTGACATGCGTTTTTCCGAAAGGCGTCAGGAGCTCCGCCAGGATATGGACTTTGTTCGCACGAGGCGTTTTTTCTCCCAGGCTCCTCTCTCCTCTGGTCCTCTGCAATCCGTTCCTGGGCCTCCCGCCGTGGAGGCTATGCAAGTTGACCGGTCTCGCCTGACACCTCAAGAGAGGACACGACGCTGCATGGAGAATCTCTGCCTGTACTGTGCCAGTACCGAACACTTCCTGAAGGATTGTCCTACCCGTCCTCCCCGCCTGGAAAGACGTACGCTGACTCCGCACAAAGGTGAAACAGTCCTTGAAGTCAACTCCGCTTCTCCACGTCTTACTGTGCCTGCACGGATATCTGCCTCTACCTTCTCCTTCTCCACTAAAGCCTTCTTGGACTCCAGATCTGCAGGAAACTTTATTTTGGCCTCTCTCATCAACAGGTTCAACATCCCAGTGACCAGTCTCGCCAGACCTCTCTACATCAATTGCGTTAACAGTGAAAGATTGGACTGTGCCGTGCGTTACCGCACGGAACCCCTCCTAATGTGCATTGGACCTCACCACGAAAAAATTGAGTTTTTGGTCCTCTCCAATTGCACTTCCAAAATTCTCCTTGGACTACCCTGGCTTCAACACCATTCCCCAACCCTGGATTGGTCCACTGGGGAGATCAAGAGTTGGGGCCCCTCTTGTTCCAAGGACTGCCTTAAACCGGTTCCTAGTACTCCTTGCCGTGACCCTGTGGTTCCCCCTGTAACCGGTCTCCCTAAGGCCTATATGGACTTTGCGGATGTTTTTTGCAAAAAGCAAGCTGAGACTTTACCTCCTCACAGGCCTTATGACTGTCCTATTGACCTCCTCCCGGGCACTACTCCACCCCGGGGCAGAATTTATCCTCTCTCTGTCCCAGAGACTCTTGCTATGTCTGAGTATATCCAGGAAAATTTAAAGAAGGGCTTTATCCGCAAATCCTCCTCTCCTGCCGGAGCCGGATTTTTCTTTGTGTCCAAAAAAGATGGCTCCCTACGTCCTTGCATTGACTACCGCGGTCTTAATAAAATCACTGTAAAAAACCGCTACCCCCTACCTCTCATTTCTGAACTCTTTGATCGCCTCCAAGGTGCCCACATCTTTACCAAACTGGACTTAAGAGGTGCCTATAATCTCATCCGCATCAGAGAGGGGGATGAATGGAAAACGGCATTTAACACTAGAGATGGACACTTTGAGTATCTGGTCATGCCCTTTGGCCTGTGCAACGCCCCTGCCGTCTTCCAAGACTTTGTTAATGAAATTTTTCGTGATCTCTTATATTCCTGTGTTGTTGTATATCTGGACGATATCCTGATTTTTTCTGCCACCTTAGAAGAACACCGCCAGCATGTCCGCATGGTTCTTCAGAGACTTCGTGACAATCAACTTTATGCCAAAATGGAGAAATGTCTGTTTGAATGTCAATCTCTTCCTTTCCTAGGATACTTGGTCTCTGGCCAGGGACTACAAATGGATCCAGACAAACTCTCTGCCGTCTTAGATTGGCCACGCCCCTCCGGACTCCGTGCTATCCAACGTTTTTTGGGGTTCGCCAATTATTACAGACAATTTATTCCACATTTTTCCACCATTGTGGCCCCTATTGTGGCTTTAACCAAAAAGAATGCCAATCCTAAGTCATGGCCTCCTCAAGCGGAAGACGCCTTTAAACAGCTCAAGTCTGCCTTCTCTTCGGCTCCCGTGCTCTCCAGACCTGATCCATCTAAACCCTTCCTATTGGAGGTTGATGCCTCCTCTGTAGGAGCTGGAGCGGTCCTTCTACAAAAAAATTCTTCCGGGCATGCTGTTACTTGTGTTTTTTTTTCTAGGACCTTCTCTCCGGCCGAGAGGAACTACTCCATCGGGGACCGAGAGCTTCTAGCCATTAAATTAGCACTTGAGGAATGGAGGCATCTGTTGGAGGGATCAAGATTTCCCGTTATTATTTACACCGATCACAAGAACCTCTCCTATCTCCAGTCTGCCCAACGGCTGAATCCTCGCCAGGCCAGGTGGTCTCTGTTCTTTGCCCGATTTAATTTTGAAATTCACTTTCGGCCTGCCGATAAGAACATTAGGGCCGATGCTCTCTCTCGTTCCTCGGATGCCTCGGAAGTAGAGCTCTCTCCGCAACACATCATTCCCCCTGACTGCCTGATCTCCACTTCTCCAGCCTCCATCAGGCAAACTCCTCCAGGGAAGACCTTTGTTTCTCCACGCCAACGCCTCGGAATCCTCAAATGGGGTCACTCCTCCCATCTCGCAGGTCATGCGGATATCAAGAAATCCGTGCAACTCATCTCTCGTTTCTATTGGTGGCCGACTCTGGAGACGGATGTTGTGGATTTTGTTCGAGCCTGCACTGTTTGTGCCCGGGATAAGACTCCTCGCCAGAAGCCCGCTGGTCTTCTTCATCCTCTGCCCGTCCCCGAACAGCCTTGGTCTCTGATTGGTATGGACTTTATTACAGACTTACCCCCATCCCGTGGCAACACTGTTGTTTGGGTGGTCGTTGATCGATTCTCCAAGATGGCACATTTCATCCCTCTTCCTGGTCTTCCTTCAGCGCCTCAGTTGGCAAAACAATTTTTTGTACACATTTTTCGTCTTCACGGGTTGCCCACGCAGATCGTCTCGGATAGAGGCGTCCAATTCGTGTCAAAATTCTGGAGGGCTCTCTGTAAACAACTCAAGATTAAATTAAACTTTTCCTCTGCATATCATCCTCAATCCAATGGGCAAGTAGAAAGAATTAACCAGGTCCTGGGTGATTATTTACGCCATTTTGTTTCCTCCCGCCAGGATGACTGGGCAGATCTTCTACCATGGGCCGAATTCTCGTATAACTTCAGAGTCTCTGAATCTTCCTCCAAATCCCCATTTTTTGTGGTGTACGGCCGTCACCCTCTTCCCCCCCTCCCTACTCCCTTGCCCTCTGGTTTGCCCGCTGTGGATGAAATATCTCGTGATCTTTCCACCATATGGAAAGAGACCCAAAATTCTCTTTTACAGGCTTCATCACGCATGAAGAAGTTTGCTGATAGAAAAAGAAGAGCTCCCCCCATTTTTTCTCCTGGAGACAAGGTATGGCTCTCCGCTAAATATGTCCGCTTCCGTGTCCCTAGCTACAAATTGGGACCACGCTATCTTGGTCCTTTCAAAATCTTGTGCCAGATTAATCCTGTCTCTTACAAACTTCTTCTTCCTCCTTCTCTTCGTATTCCTAATGCCTTTCACGTTTCTCTTCTTAAACCACTTATCATCAACCGTTTCTCTCCCAAACTTGTTTCTCCCACTCCTGTTTCCGGCTCCTCGGACATCTTCTCCGTAAAAGAGATACTGGCCTCCAAGAAGGTCAGAGGGAAAACCTTTTTTCTGGTCGATTGGGAGGGTTGTGGTCCTGAAGAGAGATCCTGGGAACCTGAGGACAATATCCTAGACAAAAGTCTGCTCCTCAGGTTCTCAGGCTCTAAGAAGAGGGGGAGACCCAAGGGGGGGGGTACTGTTACGCCGAGCGCTCCGGGTCCCCGCTCCTCCCCGGAGCGCTCGCTTCCCTCTCGCTGCCGCAGCGCTCCGGTCAGCTCCACTGACCCGGTGCGCTGCGATACCGTCTCCAGCCGGGATGCGATTCGCGATGCGGGTGGCGCCCGCTCGCGATGCGCATCCCGGCTCCCGTACCTGACTCGCTCTCCGTCTGTCCTGTCCTGGCGCGCGCGGCCCCGCTCCCTAGGGCGCGCGCGCGCCGGGTCTCTGCGATTTAAAGGGCCACTGCGCCGCTGATTGGCGCAGTGGTTCCAATTAGTGTGTTCACCTGTGCACTCCCTATTTATACCTCACTTCCCCTGCACTCCCTCGCCGGATCTTGTTGCCATTGTGCCAGTGAAAGCGTTTCCTTGTGTGTTCCTAGCCTGTGTTCCAGACCTCCTGCCGTTGCCCCTGACTACGATCCTTGCTGCCTGCCCCGACCTTCTGCTACGTCCGACCTTGCTTCTGTCTACTCCCTTGTACCGCGCCTATCTTCAGCAGCCAGAGAGGTTGAGCCGTTGCTAGTGGATACGACCTGGTCACTACCGCCGCAGCAAGACCATCCCGCTTTGCGGCGGGCTCTGGTGAAAACCAGTAGTGACTTAGAACCGGTCCACTAGCACGGTCCACGCCAATCCCTCTCTGGCACAGAGGATCCACCTCCTGCCAGCCGGCATCGTGACAACAAGCACTGTCAACTGAAACTTGCAGGAACTTTTACTGAAGATTTTCTGAGGCAGACAATAGCAATAACAGTCCATGAACAAAGTCTATTTGTATTTTAGCAGCGATTGACAGTTGGCTGGGATCAGATAAGCTTTAGGAAGATTCCGTTGCATAGATCCGCTGGATTTAGGGGTGCGTTTAGGTCCAGTGATCTTGCGGAGAGTAGCGGGGAATTATATATCTATAACCGCTGTGGTGTAGGCCGAGGCCGCAAGGCTTTGGCCTAATAAACGTACTTGAAAGTTGCAGAGGTCCTACCTCATTCAGTGACAGCAACCCAAGAGCGAAGAGAGAATAATGGCCGCAGCTCCCTTATATGGGCAGGGGCGGGCCGTTTTGGATTGGTCCGTAACGACTGTCACTCACCGTTACACGGCATTATGGGATAACACGTGACTCAAGAACCACCTAAGGTTCTTCAACATACCATAGAGTTCTGAACCATGTCACATGACCCGCAGGTCCTGCAACGCTAAAACAAGTGAGTAACACCATATACATATTTACAAAGATAATATTCATAAATATTAAGTTACTAAGGGGGTGACTAGGGGCTAATTAGGGAAGCGAACCTTGCTAGTCCTAGGGACTCTGACTTTGGGGTCTAATAACAAAGGCACAGTATGAAATACGGGATGGGACACCACAGTTGGATCACATGGTGCACATCCACAGCATATTACATGCTGCGGATGACTCCCAGCAGTCACAATAATGAGCTCCCTGCTGCGGCTTGGTAGCTTTGTGTGACCACTCATAGTGGTGGATTGTCCGTGAGCAGGCATGAGTGGACACACTGAGCTACCCAGCCACAGCAGTGATCTCGCCCTTGTGACTGCTGGGGGGGCATCCGCAGAGTGAAATATGCTGCGGATCCGCTCTATGTGACCCTACACTGCGTCCCGTTCATACTGAATTTCCGCAGTGTTAGAGAAATCCGTCAGCATCACGTCAAAAAAAGTGATGCTGACGTATACTGTAGCAGCTCTATTCATTTCTGAATCACTCTGCTACAATATACATTAGCATCCCTGACAGGACAACGAACACCTATACTGCAGAAATGCTGTATGAATGGGGACTATTCATATAATGAACCCCTGAAAGCCAAAGGGGGCTCCTCTCCTTGGTCCTACCAGGCGGTCAGGCAACCAGATATGGCCTAAGTAGGGGTACTGCCCAGCCCGGGACGAACAGGGTGATAAAATATGGGCTCATTTCCTACATTTCAAAAGCGACTTACCAAAATGATGTCCCACAAATAAAGAATTTGTGGGAAAAAAAGCTAATTTCTATTTTTTATTCTAAGTTCTAGCCCCACAATAAGGGCTCAACATGCTCACTTTTGCCCTAGGTGAATACTTTAGGGCCGTAGTTTAGAAAATGGGGTCACTTCTGGGGTTGCGGTATTGTTCTGACAGCTGGAATGCTTTGCAAGATGAAGTGCGGCCTATAATTTGTGTAATGATATCCTGAAAGTCAAATGGCGCTCCTCTCCTTCTGGGTCCCACCATGTGGCCATGCAACCAAACATGGTCTAAGCGGGGGTATTACCGAACACGGGACGAACAGCGTAATAAAAAATGGGGCGCATCTTTTACTTTTCAGATGAAATGTACAAAAAATATGTCCCACAATTTTTCCACTGACTTTGTATCCATTCCAGCCACAAAGAAGGACTCAAAGTACTCACTTTTGGTCTAGATGAATACTGTAGAGGTTTTAGTTTCCAAAATGGGGTCACTTGTGGGGGTTCTGTATGGTTCTGGCAGCTAAAACCCTTTTCAGGCATGAAGTGTGGCCTATGATCCATTCGACCTAAAATGATGCCCTGAAAGCCAAATGGCGCTCCTCTGCTTCTGGGTCCTACCACGCGGCCAAGGAACCAAATATGGCCTAAGCGGGGGTATTTCCAAACACGGGCCGAGCAGCTCAAAAAAATATAGGGTGAATTTCTTTCAATATCAGAAGCGATGTACAAAAAATATGTTCCACAAATGATACATTGCACTGACTTTGTAATAATTCCTGCCAAAAAACTATAGTGTTAAAATACTCACTGTACCCCGCAGCGAATACCTTGAGGGGTCTAGTTTTTAAAATGGAGTCATTTGGGGGGGGGTCCTATGTTCTACCACCTTCAAATTTCTGCAAACCTTGCATAGCACAGAAAAAAAAGATGTCCTTTTCAAATTTTCTAAATTTTCTAAATTTCAAGTTAAAGGGGTATTCCAGGCAAAAACTTTTTTTTATATATCAACTGGCTCCGGAAAGTTAAACAGATTTGTAAATTACTTTTACTATTAAAAAATCTTAATCCTTCCAATAGTTATTAGCTTCTGAAGTTTTCTGTCTAACTGCTCAATGATGATGTCACGTCCCGGGAGCTGTGCATGATGGGAGAATATCCCCATAGGAGCTGGACAGCTCCTGGGACGTGAGTCATCAGAGAGCAGTTAGACAGAAAACAACAACTCAACTTCAGCTAATAACTATTGGAAGGATTAAGATTTTTTAATAGAAGTAATTTGCAAATCTGTTTAACTTTCCGGAGCCAGTTGATATATAGAAAAAAGTTTTTGCCTGGAATACCCCTTTAAATTGTTAGGTTTCTAATTAATTTAAAATATTGATTAAGAAAACGCTTTCAAAATAAAGTAGACATCTGAAAGTATAAGTTTCATAAACCATTTTGTCAGAAAGAATAAATATATGCAACCCATTAGTGTTAAAATAGCAAAAAATCATAATTTTTTTTTATTTCATGATTTTTTGCATTAAATAAATAAATGTAAATAAAAACTACAAATGATATCGGCTTACTTTTACTATGTACATGAAGGACAACTTGTGACAAAAAAAACAATGTCACTTTTTTGGATTGTTAAAGTCCAAAAAAGAATAAAAACCACCTGCAAAAACGCCAAAGTTAAAACCCACAGGGCGTTTTTCTTGGCATTTTAATTTACTGCCATAGACTTCTATGGGAGAAAAACGCCACGATTTCCGGGAGAAAAAACGCCATAGGCTCAACATGCTGCGACTTTGCAAAACTGCCAAGGAGCTGAAAAACACCAAAAAAAAAAGTGAAAAAACACCAAAAGGATTAAAAAAACGCCAAACTGAAAAAACGCAAAGTGGAAAAAAGATACGATTTCTCATTGATTTACAGCTTACATCTGGCCGCATCGTTTTTTGGCCGAAAAAACACCATTCGGCGGAGTTGGTGTTTTTCTTGGCGTTCCCCCCCCCCAAAAAAAAAATATTGGAAACTTAGCCTTCCTCCATAACAGAACCTGCAGGCCTGGCCCCAGTTCTGACAACACTCCATGGTTCTGGAAAGTAGACGCCCGTGAAGATTGGGTGGAGTGGCTGTCAGAAGTCAGTGTACTGGAGCTGGAGTGCCTTGTTTTAGGGATGTGACCCCATGTGATGATCTGCGCCAGTCCAGGAGGGAGAACGAGATGAGAGCTCTCCACTGGTGATAGCTACTGCTGAGAGGGTGAGTGGTTATAGTCTGTGGGTGCAAGTGAGCCAGGACAAGAAGGGACACTGGGTGCACCAGAGACTGAGGTCACGGGTCCTTGTGAGCACCTCTGGTATGAGACATTTGTAATATTGTACCAAGAATGTGCCTACTGGTTGAGATCACCTGTGATTGCAATGACGGGTCCACCCGTTATATATCTGTCTCTTTCTGCCTCTTTATCCAATTAATAAATAATTATATAAATGTCCGTGTTCCCCATCTCTCTCTCTCTCTGACAGTAAAATTGTCTCTCTTTATACTCTGGTCTCTCTCTCTCTCTCTCTATATATATATATATGTATATGTCTCTCTCTCTCTCTCTCTCTATATATATATATATATATAGATCTCTAAATACTGTATATGTCTCTCTCTCTCTCTCTCTATATATATATATATATATATATATGTATATGTCTCTCGCTATCTCTCTCGCTCTCTTACTCTCACTTTGCAGGAATCATTTGCTTTGACCGCCACTTATCTAAAACTTGTCACTGCTGACATCTTGTGGCCTTTCTTAGATATTCAAGTTAAAGATCTTTTCGAACTCAAAATACAGTTCCCCTAGTACCATGTCTATACTTTAAAGGGGTACTCGGCTGCTCAGCATTTGAAACAAACTGTTCTGAATGCTGGAGCCAGCGCCGGGAGCTTGTGGCGTCATAGTCCCGCCTACTGATGATGTCACAGTTGCCAGCTGTTTGAGCTGTTAGGGACACCGCGATTTCGCTGTGGCGGTCATGAACAGCCCGCTGAGCTAGCCGGGAGCAGTTTAGTTTCACTGTAGACGTGGAAATCAACTTTGAATGCCGCGTCTAAAGGGTTAATAGTGCGCAGCACCGCGATCAGTGCTGCGCGCTATTAGCCACGGGTCCTGGCCGTGGCCCTGCGTTATAGAAAGGGAATGGACTCAGGGCGTACAGGTATGCCCTGTGTCCTTAAGTAAAACAAAGAGAAAAACAGGCGCTCCCTTGTGAAGAACCAACGGGATCACAGGTGTGTGGGAGGGGAGGGAAAAAGTAAAGGCTCACCCTGCCAGGTTGTGTGCACTCCCACATAACCAAGATGTGCGTTTAATATAATGATACCGGTCTGCAGCCTTCCTAGAAATAGTAGGGAGATATAAAGCGAACTTCAAGGAGGATAGGAATTCCGGCGCTGACCAAGGAGAAGACAATAGAGCCAGGTGTGTAGCGAACAGATTTAATCCAATGCGACGCGTTTCACCACGCTTGCGCGGTTTCATCAGGCATCAACCTGCCTGAAGAAACCGCGCAAGCGCGGTGAAACGCGTCGCATTGGATTAAATCTGTTCGCTACACACCTGGCTCTATTGTCTTCTCCTTGGTCAGCGCCGGAATTCCTATCCTCCTCGAAGTTCGCTTTATGTCTCCCTACTGTGTCCTTAAGGAGTTACAGGGGTACTCCGCTGCTCAGCGTTTGGAACAAACTGTTCCGAATGCTGGAGCTGGCACCAGGAGCTCATGACATCATACACCCGCCCCTCATGATGTCACGCCCCGCCCCCTCAATGCAAGTCTATGGGAGGAGGCGTGACAGTCATCACGCCCCCTCCCATAGACTTGCATTGAGGGGGCGTGGGGTGAAATCATGAGGGGGCGGGGCTATGACATCACGAGCTCCCTGCGCCGGCTCCAACGTTCGGAACAGTTTGTTCCAAACGCTGAGCAGCAGAGTACCCCTTTAACTTAGAGGAATATGCAAGATACAAACAAATGTAAACATGGGTCAAGATTCAGGATTCACAGAAACAGGTGTGAACACAAGCGGAAATGCAAGGAGCAAGTTACTAATACAGATATCAAACTAGCTAGGATAAAACTGACCAGTAAAGACAAATCCCTAACCAACAGGACAAAGCTAATAACTACAAAAACAGGTCAACTACAAAGGCCACCAAACAAGGATACATGTGCTAAGTTAAAGGGGTTATCCAGGAAAAAACTTTTTTTTTATATATCAACTGGCTCCAGAAAATTATACAGATTTGTAAATTACTTCTATTAAAAAATCTTAATCCTTTCAGTACTTATGAGCTTCTGAAGTTAAGGTTGTTCTTTTCTGTCTAAGTGCTCTCTGATGACAAGTGTCTCGGGAACTGTCCGGAGTAGAAGCAAATCCCCATAGCAAACCTCTTCTAAACTGGGCGGTTTCCGAGACACGTGTCATCAGAGAGCACTTAGACAGAAAAGAACAACTTTTTTAAATTTTTTTTTATTCGTTTTATTGAAAAGTAAACAACGTCAGACCACAGGCCCATTAAAGTGAACACATTGTACATCCATAATACACAGGTTAAGGGTCATGAAACCTAGTACAGGTGAACAGAATGTAAACGACAGAATATTCCATCTTACATCACAAAGTATATCGCTGAGATACAATAAATATCACCCAACTGAGGTGTAAATAACTGGAAACATAAGGCGAATGGTCGCCTAAAACAGCAATCGTTAACCATACTGTGAGGTATGTATATACCGCCGTGTTCCAAAGAGGTATGTAGTCAAACAGAGATAGTCAACCCACGCATCCGAGTAAGTGACCCAAGAAGACACAGAGAGAAACAGAGGCTAGAGGTTGCAACAGACAGAACATGAAACATCAGAGGGCCACTACAGGGTCCTAGATGAGGACACCGAGTATGAACATTGGGTTAAGGGAGAGGAGCAGAAAAGAACAACCTTAACTTCAGAAGCTCATAAGTACTGAAAGGATTAAGATTTTTTAATAGAAGTAATTTACAAATCTGTTTAACTTTCTGGAGCCAGTTGATATATAATTTTTTTTTCCTGGAATACCCCTTTAAATTAGCAGGCTCAGGAGGCCTAAAATAACTGAAATACCCCGTCCTAGCTGCCAATTGGCCCAGACCTGTAACTCGTGCCTGACAAAGAGCAACATGCATCATGACCAGGTGCGATTGTTACAGCAACAGTAAAGGGGGAGGGGAAAGTTTTGGATCACATATTGGGCACATTTGCTCGAGTACAAGTACTCATTCAGCTGTCTAGTATCAGGAAAGATACCAGTTTTGGGACATCCATAGTTGCAACCAATAAATTGTCACATCTACTATATGGACATGGAGCTCTGCCTATGGCCCAGGGAATGATGGGGCCAAGTCCGTATCCATATAGATTCTGAACAAATGTGCAACAAAGGGGGTGAAACCTCCAAAAATATTCTTGTGTCGCTAGTGTTTATTTCTTGAAAGGAGGATTTACGAACAACTATAACATTGATGTTTTTGCTTCTTGTTATACAGTGGTAACAAATACGGTTGGGGGTGGTATGTCAGTATTATTCTCTGGTGGCGCCAAGGCAATCCGTCCGACATCATTGATTCAGTACAGACTTTTTTCTATTCATTTTATGCAGATTCCCCCCGAAGATAAAAATGGCTGATGGGGTTTCACTACGACTGTACAATGGATCCAGTTCCCCACCTACACGACCTCCTGAATATGACGTCATACTTTCTCCTTGTCTGCTCTGTGTTAGTCACTAAAGTCAGACATACAGTATGCTATATCATCTATATACTGTATAAACTGGAAAGAAAAAGGATGGTCCGGCACGTACAAGACTAAGGCTGAACGTAACGGAGTGCGGCGATACCCAGAATGCAGTTGACTACGGTGGTGAAAATGTCTGGGAAAGTATAATGCACAGAGTATAACAGAAGACAGGACAGCACTCACCCTACAACGTGGCTTTGTTCAAGCATTCCAATAATGTCGAGTGGGTGCAGAGGTGGAGGCGGGGAACAAGGCCGGGACAGACTGTTTCACGCTTTACAGCGCTTCCTCAAGCCGGTGCGCGCACCGGCTTGAGGGAGCGCTTTAAAGCGTGAAACAGTGGAATAAAGCCACGTTGTAGGGTGAGTGCTGTCCTGTCTTCTTTTATCCTCTATACTGTGGATTGTGTTATTTATCAGTCTGACCACAGTGCTCTCTGCTGACACCTCTGTCTGTATCAGGAACTGTCCAGAGCAGGAGAGGTTTTCTATAGGGATTAGCTTGTACTCTGGACAGTTCCTGACATGGACAGAGGTGTCAGCAGAGAGCACTGTGGTCAGACTGAAAAGAATTCCAGAAAGAAATACAACTTCCTGTAGAGCATACAGCAGCTGATAAGTACTGAAAGGATTAAGATGTTTTAATTAGAAATCATTTACAAATCTGTTTAACTTTCTGGCACCACTGTATTTAAAAAAAAAAAGAATAGAGTTGACTATGGTGGTGCAAATGTCCGGGAAAGTATAATGCACAAAGTATAACAGAAGATAGGACAGCACTCACCCTACAACGTGGCTTTGTTCAGGCATTCCAATAATGTCGAGTGGGTGCAGAGGTGGGGGAGGGGGACAAGGCCGGGACAGACTGTTTCACGCTTTACAGCGCTTCCTCAAGCCGGTGCGCGCACCGGCTTGAGGGAGCGCTTTAAAGCGTGAAACAGTGGAATAAAGCCACGTTGTAGGGTGAATGCTGTCCTGTCTTGTTTTATCCTCTATACTGTGGATTGTGTTGTTTACCAGTCTGTCCACAGTGCTCTCTGCTGACACCTCTGTCTGTATCAGGAACTGTCCAGAGCAGGAGAGGTTTTCTATAGGGATTTGCTTGTACTCTGGAAAGTTCCTGACATGGACAGAGGTGTCAGCAGAGAGCACTGTGGTCAGACTGATGCACAGAGTATAACAGAAGACAGGACAGCACTCACCCTGCAACGTGGCTTTATTCAGGCATTCCAATAATGGCGAGTGGGCGCAGAGTTGGAGACGGGGGACAAGGCTGGGACAGACTGTTTCACGCTTTACAGCGCTTCCTCAAGCCGGTGCGCGCACCGGCTTGAGGGAGCGCTTTAAAGCGTGAAACAGTGGAATAAAGCCACGTTGTAGGGTGAATGCTGTCCTGTCTTGTTTTATCCTCTATACTGTGGATTGTGTTGTTTACCAGTCTGTCCACAGTGCTCTCTGCTGACACCTCTGTCTGTATCAGGAACTGTCCAGAGCAGGAGAGGTTTTCTATAGGGATTTGCTTGTACTCTGGAAAGTTCCTGACATGGACAGAGGTGTCAGCAGAGAGCACTGTGGTCAGACTGATGCACAGAGTATAACAGAAGACAGGACAGCACTCACCCTGCAACGTGGCTTTATTCAGGCATTCCAATAATGGCGAGTGGGCGCAGAGTTGGAGACGGGGGACAAGGCTGGGACAGACTGTTTCACGCTTCACAGCGCTTCCTCAAGCCGGTGCGCGCACCGGCTTGAGGAAGCGCTGTAAAGTGTGAAACAGTCTGTCCCGGCCTTGTCCCCCGCCTCCACATCTGCACCCACTCGCCATTATTGGAATGCCTGAATAAAGCCACGTTGTAGGGTGAATGCTGTCCTGTCTTCTGTTATACTCTGTGCATCAGTCTGACCACAGTGCTCTCTGCTGACACCTCTGTCCATGTCAGGAACTTTCCAGAGTACAAGCAAATCCCTATAGAAAACCTCTCCTGCTCTGGACAGTTCCTGATACAGACAGAGGTGTCAGCAGAGAGCACTGTGGTCAGACTGATAAATAACACAATCCACAGTATAGAGGATAAAACAAGACAGGACAGCATTCACCCTACAACGTGGCTTTATTCCACTGTTTCACGCTTTAAAGCGCTCCCTCAAGCCGGTGCGCGCGCACCGGCTTGAGGAAGCGCTGTAAAGCGTGAAACAGTCTGTCTTCTTTTATACTCTATACTGTGTATTGTGTTATTTATTACATTTATAGATGTAATACAATTGCTGTTTAGCCCGACATCCTACACACACTCCGGTGCAAATACTACAAAGGGGGGGGGGGGGGGAAATACTAAGAGAAACCACTTCCTCTGCTCTATGATACAGCGCAATTTCATGATTTGCAGGGGAAAGGTATGATTGTAGGAGGTAAGAAGCTATAAAGTTGCTACCCAGACAAATATTGGAAATTGTTGTTTAGTAAAAATAGATTTGGTCAACATTTTATACATCAAATGAATGACCAAAATAAATTGAGTCACTTTGTAAATAAAAAAAAAACGCTTTTAGTTTTCGCCTGTTTTCGGTATAAAGCTGTGCCTATGTTGTTTTATGTTTTCTTTAAAGGGGTACTCCAGTGCCAGAAAGTTAAACAGATTTGTAAATTACTCCCTATTTAAAAATCTTAATCTTTCCAGTATTTATCAGCTGCTGTATGCTCCATAGGAAGTTGTATTTCTTTCTGGAGTTCTTTTCAGTCCACACACTGTGCTCTCTGCTGACACCTCTGTCTGTTTCAGGAACTGTCCAGAGCAGGAGAGGTTTTCTATAGGGATTTGCTTGTACTCTGGACAGTTCCTGACATGGACAGAGGTGTCAGCAGAGAGCACTGTGGTCAGACTGAAAATAATTCCAGAAAGAAATACAACTTCCTGTAGAGCATACAGCAGCTGATAAGTACTGGAAGGATTAAGATGTTTTAATTAGAAGTAATTTACAAATCTGTTTAACTTTCTGGCACCAGTTGATTTAAAAAAAAAAAAAAAAAAAAACATTTCCACCGGAGTACCCCTTTAAAGAAAACATAAAACAACATAGGCACAGCTTTATACCGAAAACAGGCGAAAACTAAAAAGCGGTTTGTTTTTCCATACATGACTTGTCAACACAATGACACACAGGGTGTATTGCGCTGCACACCACAAGCCCTCTACGGAGTACCCCTTTAAGCACAGTTGAGAATTAATTTTGATAGCAATTTCGATGTAACATATATTTCTCAGCATGGACGGAATATAATGATGAAAAATGATGAGCTCCAGAGCCATTGTGCCTAAGGGTAACAGAAAGGCGAAACCCCGGGGCCCCAAGGAGCTGTGACAACTTGGGGGGTACTCGCTCTGTGGGATCGCCATCTCCAGGGTTTGAGATGTTTATCACAATACAACTGCAGTCCAGATACAGCAACTGAACAGGATCGCGTGAGATGTGACATCCTGTTTAGCTAGTGCAGGCCGGAGCTGTATACATGGCCCAGCTATTATATATACATTCCCCCTTCCTACAGCAAACACAGCCAAATACTAAATAATGAGGAGTGGCTAGATGATCAGATGGGGTACAGAGCGCGTTTTCTAAGGCAGGTAATAGACAGACCCCTATATCTAATATACAGGGACTTTATAGTGACAGGGTCTGTTCCCCAGAACTGGCACATAGCAAATGTAGTCCTAATACTGACAAAGGGGCCAAAAAGGGACCATGGGAATTGTAAAACTGTTAGTTTAATCTCAGCTGTCTGTAAATTGTTTGCTATTTTGGGGTATCTCAATGAAAATAAATGTATGACTCCATATCAGCATGGGTTTATGAGGGATTGGCCCTGTCAAAACTTTTCATCAGCTTTTATGAGGAGGTGAGCTAAGAAGATAACACAATAGAGGACAGTGCATTGTATAAAGTAGATAACGATAGAGGACAGAACACTTTATATAATAGATAACACAATAGAGGACAGTGCACTAGGTATAGTAGATAACATGATAGAGGACAGTACACTGTATATAGTAGATAATACAATAGAGGACAGTGCACTGTGTGTAGTATATAACACAATAGAGAACAATGTACTGTGTATAGTAGACTGCTGAGACCCTTCCAGCTCCTAATGTACCCAACCAGGCCCCTCCCCCTGAAATAAAGAGGCAGGACACCAGTTTACATTTTTAAGTGGGTAGGGGTCAGCCACGGCTTTTATTTGAAACTAGCTGAGTACCCGGTGCAGCAAGGTGCTGCTACCTTATCCTTATGGGGGAGGAAAAGCAACAAAGGAGGAAGCTTTTGTCCTCATATCCCATTCTTAAATCCTGACCCCACATCGCTTCCTCATATTCCGACCCCAAATTCCCTCCTCATATTCCGACCTCATATCCTGTCCTCATATTTTGGCCTCATATCTCGACCTCATATCCCTTCTTATTTTAATTTAATTTAGCTCACTAGTCTGAATTCCTCTCAAAGGGAGGGGGCGTGGCCTCACTGTGCAGGTCTCCGCCCCCTCCCTCAGTATGCTGTCTGCTCACATCTCCCCTAGCATTAGCAAAACTGCAACTACCAGCTTGACCTCACTGACAGAAGCGGGACACAAGCTGACAGTGGGAGGATTTTTCCTCCAGCTGTGAACCCTGCGCTCACAGCTGTCATTCAAGGAAGTGTGTCCATGACTCATGGACACAGCAGGACTAGTATGTGTCCAAGCAGGGAGGGGGGGGCAGTTGTTTGACTGGCTTTTTCAGTATGAAATACTGAAAATGTTCTAATGAATGCAATTGCAAAACCTATTGGTTATACATGCTATACAACATATCAAAAGTTTTTGTATTTGACATTGCCCATTTAAGGACGCACCTTGAGGAAGCTCGACGGAGCGAAACATATGTAGGGGTTTGGCATATCCCTGGGTAAGGCTTATTTTTACCATTTGGTACTGGCTATTATTTGCTTGTGATACTCTGCTACTAGATCTACTACTCTAGGTTACCTCCTTTATTTTCGTTTTGGCATGAGAGGTCCACCCTGTATCCATTTATATGCTTAGTTACAGCCTGCCTTGGCATATGCTTTCCATGGTGTTATCCTACTGTACCACTATCCTTTTATGTACATTTTATATGTCTGTATTTTTCTAATAAAGATTTTGTTGTTTGCACTTCTACTATTACTGTTTCTGTCTAGTATTTATCTTTTGGTGTAGTGCGCATTTAAGGTTAAATTAACTATCCTATATTTTAAGTGGACATATAAGTAACATGTGACCAAGTATTATCAAAATATCTCCAGCCGTTTTAAAGTTCTACAGTAACATATATTTCCTGTAGACTTGTAGGGGACTTTAAATAAAAACCCCGACCCTCGTAAGGGTTAAATTACTTATCCTATGTTTGTTGTTGACATATAAGTAACATGTGGCCAAGTTTCGTGATGCTGGAACATACACACATACATACACATATACATACACATACATACACACATATACACACATACATACACACATATACACACATACATACACATACATACACACATATACACACATACATACACACATACACACATACATACATACACACACACATATACACACACACACATACACACACACATACATACACACATATACACACACATACACACACACATACATATACACACACATACATACATACATACATATACACATATACACACATAATGATACACACATACATACATACACACATACATACATACACACATATACACACACATACACACATACACATACAAACACATATACATACATACACACATATACACATATACACACACATAAACACATACACATACATACACACATACATACATATACACACACATACATACACATATACATACATACACACATATATACACACACATACACACATACATACACACATACATACACACATACACACATATACACACACATACACACATACATACATACATACACACACATATACACACACATACACAAATACATACACACATACATACATACATACACTCTGCTCCATGCTGGGAGCTCTAGTACCTGCATTAATAGACAGATCACAACAGGTATCAGAAGTTACATTTGCTGCGATCTGTCTAATAATGCAAGTACTACAGCTCCCAGCATGGAGCAGAGTGTGCTCCATGTTGGGAGTAGTAGTACCTGCAGTTAAGGACAGATCACTCCTGACAAACGATGTGATCGTCCTATCTATTGCAGAGATGCGGAGCGGCTTTCTGCTGCACTCCGCATCTCTGCTCTGTACAGTGGTCCCTCAACATATGATATTAATTGGTTCCAGGAGGACCATCATATGTTGAAACCATCATATGTCGAGTACATATGTCTATGTAAAAATGGTAATTGGTTCTGGAGCCTTGGAACCATTGTATGTTGAATACATATCTCTATGGGAAACTGCTAATTGGTTCTGGGATGACCATTGTCTGTGGAGTGTATGGGGAGTGTTTAACAAACCAGGGTGCCTCCAGCTGTTGCACAACTACAACTCCCTGCATGCATGTTCAGCCATTGACTGTTTGGGCATGCTGGGAGTTATAGTTTTGCAACAGCTGGAGGCACACTGATAGGGAAACATTGATGTATGGGGTGTATTGTGTGTATATGTATTGTATGTGATGTGTGACATTGCATACAGTACTGTATAGTTCTTTAAATACCTTCAGGGGGGACAGAATGTCCTCCATTACGATCCTGCCAACTACAGCTCTATAGGAAATGAAGGGGAGGGCAGCCAGCAACTCATTGGATGCCTGCAGCAAGATGCTGCAGGCTATTGGCTATGGCTGCACTGGGGGGGGGGGGGGGGGTCTTACACGGAGCTCACAGTGGAAGCCTGTATGAGTTAGCAGGACAGCATGTGAGTAACAGGAGGCAGAACGGGGCACACGGGGACATTATACAACTATCTGTCAGTTGGTGAAGTTGTCAGTGCTGTCAGATAGCTGTTTGTACGATGGCCCCGACACACAGCAGCATCATATGTCGAGGCTGCCTTCAACATACGATGGGCTCTGAGAGGCCATCATATGTTGAAATGATCATATGTCGAGGCCATCATAAGTCGGGGGGTCACTGTACTCCGGCCAGTGATGTGGATAGAACATTCACATTTCCCTCTGAGAGCTGTGATTGGCTGCAACCATCTGGCTAATCCCCACTCTGGGTGAAAAATATGAATGAGTGATGTTCTATTCACATCACTGGCCATCCCGGAGTATAGTGCAGAGATGCGAACGCTGTATAGAGCTGCTCCGCATTTCTGCTATATTATGGACGATTGCATCAGGTGTCAGGAGTGACACCGGAGCGATATGTCCATTAGTACAGGTACTACTACTCCTATGATGGAACCGTCTGTTCCATGCTGGAAGTATTAGTACTATCAAAATAATGTGAAAAATAGAAAAAAAAAGTGAAACACACACACACTTAAAAATTAATAAAAATTTTGTAATAAAATTTTTTTTTTCGCTAAATAAATTTTTTCCCATCCCTACTGCATCCTTTAATTTTTTTTTTTTGGTACCCAACAAATTTTGAAAAAAACACCAAAGGGGCCAAAAATGCAGGAAATTGCCCTGGCATTTTTTCTGGCTTTTTTTCTGTGAAAAAAAAACATAGGAAAAAAACACCAAGTGGAATCCTAGCCTAAATAAAAGAAAACACATAAAACACCACACTTGTTATACAACAGGGAGGGAGAGAGGGACAACCTCCGGGACCCAAGAGGGGAGATTGCAGGGAAAAGGTGCCAGATCTGCTATAAGGTACCTGGGGAGGGGCTAATAGCCAAATAGGAAATAAGCCCAAAGGGGATTTGGACAGGTTCCCCTAATAACCCACCCCCTCCCAGGGAAAAAACAACAGAAAGAGGGGGGGGGGGGGGGGGGGGGTGCTAGGAGAAAAACGTGGGAGAGGGGCCGAAATTAAGGGAACCTTCCCTCCCGGCTCACCAGTCAGGGGGCAGGCTAGTTAAGTACAGCCTGCCCTTCCAGATAACACAACAGAGGACAGAGCAAAGGAAAAGAGTGAAATTCACTTACCGCAGGGAGTTTTGTAACCGCATACACAAAAATGGAATGCGTGTATAATGTAAAGGAGATCCTGTCTGCAGCCTTCCCACACATCCGAGACAATATAGGCAACTTCAAAATAGAGGCAGATGAAGCAGGAATTGAGTCGGCGCTGATCAGGATCAAATGTGGGATGTCTCACATTTGATCCTGATCATCGCCGACTCAATTCCTGCTTCATCTGCCTCCACCTTGAAGTTGTCTTTATAGTCTCATAATAGAGTAGGGGAAATACATGCACTACACTCCATTACACTTCATTATCCTATGCCAAATTGTGGCTGCACCTGCCACATTGCCGCATGGCTAAAAAAAGAAAAAAAACAACTGTCCTAAAAACAGCTGAAAAAAAACAAACCGAAAGCATAAAATAGCTTGATAAACTGTGTATTTTTTTATTTGATGCTACTTTTTAATATGTGGTAAAGAACTGAACTACTTTTGTGTATCTTCTACTGAACAAGCTTTAATATTCTTGCGGGTGGAGCTCCAGAAGTCAGTGTTTTGGGGATGTGACCCCATATGGTGATCTGTGCCCGTCCAGGAGACAGAGTGAGAGGAGGGTGATAGCTACTGCTGAGAGGGTGAGTGGTGATAGCCTGTGGGTGCAAGTGAGCCAGGACAAGAAGGGACACTGGGTGCACCAGAGACTGAGAAGGTCAAGGGTCCTTGTGAGCACCTCTGGTTAGAGACATTTGCAGAGGTTGAGATCAACTGCGGTTGATGACGGGTCAACTCGATTGTTACATACAGTATATGTCTCTATCTGCCTCTCTATCTATATACAGTGATCCCTCAACTTACAATGGCCTCAACATACAATAGTTTCAACATACAATGGTCTTTTCTGGACCATTGTAACTTGAAACCAGACTCAACACACAATGCTATGGAATCTGCAAAACATGTCAATGGCTGGAAGAACCGACCAATCAGAATGGGCATTAACTGATAAAACTACTGTATTCCTAAAGTGTATGTACTGACTGGCTGTCTGGTAGCGCCTCCTACAGTACAGGGAGGTATTACATGTTCTGTACTCTTTACCTGTATTACTGAAGTGTATGTACTGACTGGCTGTCTGGTAGCACCTCCTACAGTACAGGGAGGTATTACATGTTCTGTACTCTTTACCTGTATTACTGAAGTGTATGCACTGACTGGTGTCTGGTAGCGCCCCCTACAGTACAGGGAGGTTGTTACGCCTAGCGCTCCGGGTCCCCGCTCCTCCCCGGAGCGCTCACGGCGTCTCTCTCCCTGCAGCGCCCCGGTCAGTCCCGCTGACCAGGAGCGCTGCACTGTCATGGCCGTCGGGGATGCGATTCGCACAGCGGGACGCGCCCGCTCGCGAATCGCATCCCAGGTCACTTACCCGTCCCGGTCCCCTGCTGTCATGTGCTGGCGCGCGCGGCTCCGCTCTCTAGGGCGCGCGCGCGCCAGCTCTCTGAGACTTAAAGGGCCAGTGCACCAATGATTGGTGCCTGGCCCAATTAGCTTAATTGGCTTCCACCTGCTCCCTGGCTATATCTGATCTCCTCCCTTGCACTCCCTTGCCGGATCTTGTTGCCTTGTGCCAGTGAAAGCGTTTAGTGTGTCCAAAGCCTGTGTTACCTGAACTTCTGCTATCCATCCTGACTACGAACCTTGCCGCCTGCCCCCGACCTTCTGCTACGTCTGACCTTGCCTCTGCCTAGTCCTTCTGTCCCACGCCTTCTCAGCAGTCAGCGAGGTTGAGCCGTTGCTAGTGGATACGACCTGGTTGCTACTGCCGCAGCAAGACCATCCCGCTTTGCGGCGGGCTCTGGTGAAAACCAGTAGCCTCTTAGAACCGGTCCACTAGCACGGTCCACGCCAATCCCTCGCTGACACAGAGGATCCACTACCTGTGAGCCGAATCGTGACAGTAGATCCGGCCATGGATCCCGCTGAGGTGCCGCTGCCAAGTCTCGCTGACCTTACCACGGTGGTCGCTCAGCAATCGCAGCAAATTGCCCAACAAGGACAGCAGCTGTCGCAGTTGACCGCCACGTTACAGCAACTTCTGCCTCTGCTACAGCAGCAACCATCTCCTCCGCCAGCTCCTGCACCTCCTCCGCAGCGAGTGGCCGCTCCTAGCCTCCGCTTGTCCCTGCCGGACAAATTTGATGGGGACTCTAAACTCTGCCGTGGATTTTTGTCTCAGTGTTCCCTGCATATGGAGATGTTGTCGGACTTGTTTCCTACAGAACGGTCTAAGGTGGCGTTCGTAGTAAGCCTTCTTTCAGGAAAGGCCTTGTCTTGGGCCACACCGCTCTGGGACCGCAATGATCCTGCCACAGCCACAGTCCAGTCCTTCTTCGCTGAAGTCCGGAGTGTCTTCGAGGAGCCAGCCCGAGCTTCTTCTGCCGAGACTGCCCTGTTGAACCTGGTCCAGGGTAATTCTTCAGTAGGCGAGTACGCCATCCAATTTCGTACTCTTGCTTCCGAGTTATCATGGAATAACGAGGCTCTCTGCGCGACCTTTAAAAAAGGCCTATCCAGTCGCATCAAGGATGTGCTGGCCGCACGAGAGATTCCTGCCAACTTCCAAGAACTCATCCATTTGGCTACCCGCATTGACATGCGTTTTTCTGAGCGACACCAAGAGCTCCGCCAGGAAAAAGACTTAGATCTCTGGGCACCTCTCCCACAGCATCCTTTGCAGTCTACGCCTGGGCCTCCCGCCGAGGAGGCCATGCAAGTGGATCGGTCTCGCCTGACCCAGGAAGAGAGGAATCGCCGTAGGGAAGAAAATCTCTGTCTGTACTGTGCCAGTACCGAGCATTTCTTGGTGGATTGCCCTATCCGTCCTCCACGTCTGGGAAACGCACGCACGCACCCAGCTCACGTGGGTGTGGCGTCTCTTGGTTCTAAGTCTGCTTCTCCACGTCTCACGGTGCCCGTGCGGATTTCTCCTTCAGCCAACTCCTCCCTCTCAGCCGTGGCCTGCTTGGACTCTGGTGCCTCTGGGAATTTTATTTTGGAGTCCTTTGTGAATAAATTCAGCATCCCGGTGACCCGTCTCGTCAAGCCGCTCTACATTTCCGCGGTCAACGGAGTCAGATTGGATTGCACCGTGCGTTACCGCACAGAACCCCTCCTGATGTCTATTGGACCCCACCACGAAAGGATTGAGCTCTTCGTTCTCCCCAACTGTACCTCTGAGGTCCTCCTCGGTCTGCCATGGCTCCGGCTTCATTCTCCCACCCTTGATTGGACCACCGGGGAGATCAAGAACTGGGACTCTGCCTGCCACAGGAAGTGCCTCTCCCCCCCTCCCAGTCCCGTCAGGCAAGCCTCTGTGCCTCCTCATGGCTCCCGTCCTTGTGTCACCCTGCCCCGTGCCAAGCTTCACCCTCTGCCCTCCCTCCCCATTCCAACTCCTGCTGTACTGCCTGCCGTTGAGGAAACCCTCCATTCTTTCCCGGTGTCCTCATCCCAGGGGAGGCAGTTACCGGACAAAAAAAAGGGGAGACCTAAGGGGGGGGGGGTACTGTTACGCCTAGTGCTCCGGGTCCCCGCTCCTCCCCGGAGCGCTCACGGCGTCTCTCTCCCTGCAGCGCCCCGGTCAGTCCCGCTGACCGGGAGCGCTGCACTGTCATGGCCGTCGGGGATGCGATTCGCACAGCGGGACGCGCCCGCTCGCGAATCGCATCCCAGGTCACTTACCCGTCCCGGTCCCGTGCTGTCATGTGCTGGCGCGCGCGGCTCTGCTCTCTAGGGCGCGCGCGCGCCAGCTCTCTGAGACTTAAAGGGCCAGTGCACCAATGATTGGTGCCTGGCCCAATTAGCTTAATTGGCTTCCACCTGCTCCCTGGCTATATCTGATCTCCTCCCTTGCACTCCCTTGCCGGATCTTGTTGCCTTGTGCCAGTGAAAGCGTTTAGTGTGTCCAAAGCCTGTGTTACCTGAACTTCTGCTATCCATCCTGACTACGAACCTTGCCGCCTGCCCCCGACCTTCTGCTACGTCTGACCTTGCCTCTGCCTAGTCCTTCTGTCCCACGCCTTCTCAGCAGTCAGCGAGGTTGAGCCGTTGCTAGTGGATACGACCTGGTTGCTACTGCCGCAGCAAGACCATCCCGCTTTGCGGCGGGCTCTGGTGAAAACCAGTAGCCTCTTAGAACCGGTCCACTAGCACGGTCCACGCCAATCCCTCGCTGACACAGAGGATCCACTACCTGTGAGCCGAATCGTGACAGAGGTATTACATGTTCTGTACTCTTTACCTGTATTACTGAAGTGTATGCACTGACTGGTGTCTGGTAGCGCCCCCTACAGTACAGGGAGGTATTACATGTTTTGTACTCTTTACCTGTATTACTGAAGTGTATGGACTGACTGGTGTCTGGTAGCGCCCCCTACAGTACAGGGAAGGTATTACATGTTCTGTACTCTTTACCTGTATTACTGAAGTGCATGCACTGACTGGTGTCTGGTAGCGCCCCCTACAGTACAGGGAGGTATTACATGTTCTGTACTCTTTACCTGTATTACTGAAGTGTATGCACTGACTGGTGTCTGGTAGCGCCCCCTACAGTACAGGGAGGTATTACATGTTCTGTACTCTTTACCTGTATTACTGAAGTGCATGCACTGACTGGTGTCTGGTAGCGCACCCTAGAGTACAGGGAAGGTATTACATGTTCTGTACTCTTTACCTGTGCCAGGGTTAGCTGCTCCTTTGGACACCAATAAGGGCAGCTCCATTTTACTTTTTTAGGACATTGCATGTATGCATCTACTGTACAGGACCCTGAAGAAGCTCCTGTCCTCTACATAGACCAGTGTTTCCCCAACGAGGGTGCCTCCAGCTGTTGCAAAACTACAACTCCCAGCAGTTGTAGTTTTGGGAGTTGTAGCTTTGCAACAGCTGGAGGCTCCCTGCTTGGGAAACACTGACATAGACAGTGATTTACAGCTCCCAGCAGATCTTTCTTACTTTTATATGTAAGGATTTGCTTTATCTATATTACTTATCTACTTATTTTTGTTTATTCATCACTTTTTCCTATTTCTGGATGACATTCTGGGGCTTCAGAACCAATTACCAGGTTTCCATAGAGTTCTGGTCTCAACATACGATGGTTTCAACATACAATGGTCGTCCTGGAACCAATTAATATTGTAACTTGAGGGACCACTGTATAAATATCAGTGTTTCCCGTCTCTCTCTAACTAACAGTGACATTATGTCTCTCTTTATACTTTGGCCTCTATATATTTCCCTAATACTTTATACATCTCTGCCTATATCTCTTTTGATGGCTCGTTCCTCCCCTTTTGCTTTGACTATCACTTATTTAAAATTCGTGACTGCTGACATCTTGTGGCTAGAGATGAGCGAACTTACAGTAAATTCGATTCGTCACGAACTTCTCGGCTCGGCAGTTGATGACTTTTCCTGCATAAATTAGTTCAGCTTTCCGGTGCTCCCGTGGGCTGGAAAAGGTGGATACAGTCCTAGGAGACTCTTTCCTAGGAATGTATCCACCTTTTCCAGCCCACCGGAGCACCTGAAAGCTGAACTAATTTACGCAGGATAAGTCATCAACTGCCGAGCCGAGAAGTTCATGACGAATCAAATTTACTGTAAGTTCGCTCATCTCTACTTGTGGCCTTTCTTATATCTTCAAAGTTAAAGATCTTTTATAACTCAAAATACAGCTCCCCCTAGTACATGTCTATACTCCAATGTCTCCTCCATGGATGTGTCCCACACAGAGCGGCCATGTAATCCCATGTCCCGTTATCCCAACACTTCAGACACTTTGGGATTGATCAGCTCTTATTAGTTCCATAAGGCTGGAATTCCATGTATTTTGGGGGGGAAAAAAGCCAAGAAAAATGCCAATTCATGGCGTTTTTTCAGCCAAAAAAAGCTGCGGCCAGATGTTAGCTGTAAATCAATGAGAAATCGCAAAATTCTTATTTCACTTTGGCGTTTTTCAGATCACTGGCTTTTTTTTGGTCAAAATCGTGGCGTTTTTCTTCCATAGAAGTCTATGGGAGTGAAAAAACGGCAGGAAACTTTGGCGTTTTTGCAGGCGGTTTTTATTCTTTTTTGGACTTTAGCGATCCAAAAAAGTGATGGAGATACCTATTTTTATAAAATTTCGTAGGGTACCATTAAAAAAATAAAACTAAAAAAAGATACAATAGTGGAGGGAAAAATTGTATCTAACGAAAGGTATCTTTTTTATAACAACATTTTTATACATTTTTAAACAGGGATCAATTTATGTGGGCGGGCGGGGACCTAAAAATGTAGCCGAGAATAATAAAAATGTAGTGTGTGTGTTTTTCACTTTTTTCTTAATTTTTTTAAATTTTTTTTTAGGTAGGACTACTACTCCCAGCATGGAACACACTGTTCCAAGATGGGAGTAGTCGGACCTGTACTAATTGACACATCGCCCGTTGCGATCCTCCTGTATAATGTATAGATGCGGGCGGCTGCTCTTCTATGGTGCCCTGCACTGCCGTATTTATAAACATATTCATATTTCCTGCAGAGAGCTGTGATTGGCCAGATGGCTCCAGCCAATCACAACTCTCTGTGGGAAATATGAATAGGTGTATATATACGGCAGTTCAGGAGACAATAGAAGAGCGGCCAAATCTATACATTATACAGGAGGATCACAGCGGGTGTCAGTAGTGACATGCGCTGTGATCTTTCCTTAACTGCAGGTACTACTACTCCCATCATGGAACAGTCTGTTCCATGCTGGGAGTAGTAGTACTACCTAAAAAATTTAAAATATAGAGAAAAAACACACTCTATTAAAAAATTATAAAAATTTTGTTATAAAATATATACATTTCGTTTAATACAATTTTTCCCATCATTGCTGCATCCTTTTTGTTTTTTGTTTTTTTGGTACCCAACAAATTTTGGGTCAGGGTGTGCGCAATTCTCAGGGCCACATCCATCCCTGTGATGGCTGCTCGCATCTGGGGGCCCTTTGCCTGATGCTCTCAAGAAGTGGCGTCCTGGATTCGCCTGAAGAAACGTAGGTGTGGGACCTCTCTAGTTTCCACGGACTGTCCCTGTGAAGACCCTGGTGGAACCCTGTCAGCGAAGTACCCAGTTTGTGTCTGTGTTACCAAGTAAATTCGTCTACAGTCTAGTTACACCCAAGTGAAGCAAGAGGGGCCAAGCCAGGTCTCTTAGAGGACCCGAAAGTCCGAAGCGATCCAGAGTTCCATAAGTCTGTAGCTGTGCTGCCTTCGCAATGTATTTTACATGCTTGGCACTCAGCAGGGTCTGTTCCTTTAAGACCCTCCATTTTCTTGAAGCCTAGAGGCGGGCCTTCTCTCTAAAGCCTAGGGCTAGCCCCAGCACGTCTCATTCATTCCAGCTCCAGCTACCACAGTGACCAGATCCACAGGACTTCTTAAAGCTAATACAGACTGCAAATCTGATAAATACCAAAGCCTGTGAGTAAGGAATTGCTAGTTACCTTGTGTAGAGAGATGCTAGGCGTCCTGAGTCAAGTACGTCCCGATTGCTTCCACAAATACTACAAGTCCCAGCATTTCCATTAGACTGCGACTGTAGTGTGGTGTCCCGTTACCGTATAGCATACCGTACCTTGTATAGTGGTCCCCAAAGCCAGAGTTACTTCATTCCAGTAGGGTCCTCCTAGTGGGATAGGCCCTAGTCACCTCTTCCTTCCTTCATTTTGTGATGTTTGTATGTATATTGAGTTGTGTATTTAATTGTGTATATAGTGTCGCAGGACCTTAAGTCACAAGGTATGTTAAAGAACCTTCCTAGGTCACATGTGTGGTCACATGTCTAGACTATAATTCCTTGTAAAGTGAATGACAGATGGTATGGACCAATGAGCTCAAGGCCAGCCCCTGCCCCTATAAGGGAGCGGCCAGCCAATCCTCGCTCTCTTGGGTTCCGGACTAGCAGAGAGTAGAGATCCGTGCAACTTTCAAAGACAAGACGAGGCTGAAGCCTGATAATACCAAACCGTGAGTTATAATACAACTGCTGGACCTAAACTCAATCCCCTAAATCCAGCGGAACAGCGTATATAAATCTCCTGATCTTAAAACTCACAAGGTCCCAACCAACTGTCAGGATCCTCATAGAGTCTGATTGTACAAAGACTGTTCCTGTTTGATTCTGCATAAAACCTGCAGTAAAAGGTCTGACAGTTTTCTGAAACCTCCGGTTGTGGACAATCATTTATTATACCTCCCTATCGCTCTTTGGACGGGTGGCGATAGAACAAGCATATACAGAGGAGCCCTCACCCTGGCATCAAGACAGTTAAGGGTTAAACCAGCACCCTTTCGTCACTGCACAGCTACACCCCATATACCCTACACCCCCACAAGCTTACCACAGTAGGTTCTCACAAGTTTAATTGCACCAGTGTAACCCTGTCTCCAGAACCTGAATTGTCAAGTCTGTATTGTGTTCCTGCAATTTACTCAGTAAACTTAAAAAGTGGCTATCCAAAATTTCTGCATTTGAGGATTTCTCTCCCGGCGCCTGGATACTGATGACCGCTACAACTGAAGTTGTCTATACCACACTCCTGGCATCACAAACTGACCTCCAGCCAGCCGAGTACCCATAACCCAGTAGTCCACACGAACTCGATCCTTTGCCTACCACATAGTAAGTAATGCATCTGGAATTTGCTAAATGTTTCCTTCCAGTTGAGTTGTGGTGTGAGCTGCTACCCCTACTCCTGTCTATCAGTGGTCATCATGACTCTGGAAGAGTTCCTTAGAGGATATGGGCTGAAATGGCCAATGGAATCTACTTCTACAGATGGTACTTGGCGGCACTACCTTTTACTGGGTGGGGGTACGCTGCTACATACTGGTTCTGAGTATAGATGGAGTGGAGAAGGTTACAGAAACTACACGAGGCAGAATTAGGCTGGGTTCACACCACGTTTTGTTAAATACGGTCCCCGTATACGGCTGGGAGGAGGGGGCGGGGCTTAATCGCGGCGCCTGCACTCAGCCGTATTCGGGAACCGTATATAATGTATGTCTATGAGCCGACCGGAGTGAACCGCAGCCTCCGGTCGGCTTCGTTTTCGGCCGTATGCGGTTTCCCGACCGTAGGCAAAAACGCGGTCGACCACATTTTTGCCTGCGGTCGGGAAACCGCATACGGCCGAAAACGAAGCCGACCGGAGGCTGCGGTTCACTCCGGTCGGCTCATAGACATACATTAAATAAGGTTCCCGAATACGGCTGAGTGCGGGCGCCGCGATTAAGCCCCGCCCCCTCCTCCCAGCCATATACGGGGACCGTATTTAACAAAACGTGGTGTGAACCCAGCCTTACTGCTCCTGCGGCCCAGCTGAGAGGAGGACCATGCGAGTATCTCTGTCCCACTACTACCTGGCCTGTGACCACTTCTGGGTCTAACCTGCTCCTTTATCACAAAGAACCAGTAGGCCAGTAACCTGTTGCTAACAATGTTACCCCAACACGTGTCCCCCTTTCCTGGCCCTCAGTCTACATAATAATCACAGTTCACTTCTTTGTCACTTAAAAGGTTTATCACACAAAATGAAAAAAATAGTAGTCTAGTGTGGATACAAAGAAATTGTCTTTATTTTTACTATGATCACTTAGATCCTTGGAATGAATATCGAACGCCAGAAATCCTCTTACAGCTTGAAGATGTTTTATCTAAAACAAAAAAACAAGAAGGCAAAAGTAAATTCTTTCTCACTGTTATCTTACAATCCCCGGTGGTCTCGGGTAGTAAATACAGTGGGGATCAAAAGTTTGGGCACCGCAGCTAAAAAATGTTATTAATGGGCATAAAGAAGCCAAGGAAAGATGGAAAATCCTCCAACAGGCATCAAATTACAGATTAGACATTCTTATAATATGTCAACAAAAGTTAGATTTTATTTCCATCATTTACACTTTTAAAATAACAAATAACAGAAAAAAAAAAGGTGTCTGCAAAAGTTTGGGCACCTTCAGAATTTATAGCATGCACTGCCCCCTTTTCAAAGCTGAGACCTGCCAGTGTCATGGATTGTTCTCAATCATCTTCTGGGAAGACCAGGTGATGTCAATCTCAAAGGTTTTAAATGCCCAGACTCATCTGACCTTGCCCCAACAATCAGCACCATGGGTTCTTCTAAGCAGTTGTCTAGAAATCTGAAACTGAAAATAGTTGACGCTCACAAAGCTGGAGAAGGCTATAAGAAGATAGCAAAACGTTTTCAGATGTCAATATCCTCTGTTCGGAATGTAATTAAGAAATGGCAGTCATCAGGAACAGTGGAAGTTAAAGCAAGATCTGGAAGACCAAGAAAAATATCAGACAGAACAGCTCGCAGGATTGTGAGAAAAACAATTCAAAACCCACGTTTGACTGCACAATCCCTCCAGAAAGATCTGGCAAACACTGGAGTTGTGGTACACTATTCCACTATAAAGAGATACTTGTACTAATATGGTCTTCATGGAAGAGTCATCAGAAGAAAACCTCTTCTACGTCCTCACCACAAAAATCAGCGTTTGAACTTTGCAAATGAACATATAGATAAGCCTGATGCATTTTGGAAACAAGTTCTGTGGACTGATGAGGTTAAAATTGAACTTTTTGGCTGGAATGAGCAAATGTACGTTTGGAGAAGAAGGGGAACAGAATTTAACGAAAAGAACCTCTGTCCAACTGTTAAGCATGGGGGTGGATCAATCATGCTTTGGAGTTGTATTGCAGCCATTGGCACAGGGAACATCTCACGAGTAGAAGTAAAAATGGATTCAATAAAATTTCAGCAAATTTTGGATGCTAACTTGATGCCATCTGTGAAAAAGCTGAAGTTAAAGAGAGGATGGCTTCTACAAATGGATAATGATCCTAAACACACCCCGAAATCCACAAGGGATTACATCAAGAGGCGTAAACTGAAGGTTTTGTCAAGGCCTTCACAATCTCCTGACCTCAACATAATTGAAAATCTATGGATAGACTTTAAAAAAGCAGTGCGTGACAGACAGCCCCGAAATCGCAAAGAACTGGAAGACTTTTGTAAGGAAGAATGGGCAAAGATACCTCAAACAAGAATTGAAAGACTCTTGGCTGGCTACAAAAAGCATTTACAAGCTGTGATACTTGCCAAATGGGGCAGTACAAGATATTAACTCTGCAGGGTGCCCAAACTTTTGCAGATGCCATTTTTTTGTTTTCTGTTATTATGAAAGTGTAAATGATGAAAATAAAATCTAACTTTTGTTGACATATTATAAAAATGTCTAATCTGTAATTTGATGCCTTTTGGAGATTTTTCCATCTTTCCTTGGCTTCTTTATGCACATTAATAATTTTTTTTTACCTGGGGTGCCCAAACTTTTGATTCCCACTGTAGTTGAAGTTAGGTTGCTCCACCGGGTTTTGTCCTCAGAAAGCCCCTAAAACATAAAAGCTCCTGAGGAAATGCCGAGTTTGCCACTCCCTGGAAACCTTCTAACACATTCCACCATACCACGATTTCTTTATTTAAAAAATTTAGGTTTTACAAAAATTTAATATTATGAAACAAAGGGATATAAAGAAATCATAGGTATATTAGTTCCATCATTGGATCTTTTTCTAAAGTCCTCTACAGCTTAAAGGGGTTATTCAAAGGTTAAACCTTATCCACTATCTGCGTAATATTGGATAACTAGCTGATCATGGAGGTCCGACTGCTGGGACCTTAAAGGGGAACTTTTTTTTTTTTAATCAACTGGTGCAAGAAAGTTAAACAGATTTGTAAATTACTTCTATAAAAAAATCTTAATCCTTCCAGTACTTATTAGCTGTTGAATACTACAGAGGAAATTATTTTCTTTTTGGAACACAGAGCTGTCCGCTGACATCATGACCACAGAGCTCTCTGCTGACATCTCTGTCCATTTTAAGAACTGTTCAGAGTAGGAGAAAATCCCCATAGAAAACATATGTTCCTAAAATGGACAGAGAAGTCAGCAGAGAGCACTGTGGTTGTGATGTCAGAAGAGAGCTCTGTGTTCCAAAAAGAAAACTGTTTCCTCTGTAGTATTCAGCAGCTAATAAGTATTGGAAGGATTAAGATTTTTTAATAGAAGTAATTTACAAATCTGTTTAACTTTCTGGCATCAGTTGATTAAAGGGGTTCTCCACAGCCCTGTCTTCCAGAGCTCTGCTCGCAGCACCCGGAAGTTTATTACTCCGGTCGCTGTGTGCGGGTTCTGTCTTCGAGGCCGCCCCCTCATGACGTCACGCCTGCCCCCTCGTGACGTCACGCCCCCTTCCCATAGACTTTCGTTGAGGTGGCGGGTGTGACATCACGAGGGGGCGGGCTTGATGACACAAGGAGGACGGCCTTGAACACGGAAGCCCGCACACAGCGTCCGGAGTAATAAACTTCCGGGCGCTGCGAGCGGAGCTCCGAAAGACAGGGCAGTGGAGGACCCCTTTAAAAAAAAAATCATTGATAATCTTCATTGATTATCTTGTTATCCCATATCCTATAGATAGGGCATAACTTTTAATATTAGGATAATCCATTTAAGGGGCACTAATACCCACCCGGTTCTTACCTCTAATCCCTCTGAAATACCACATGGGTTGACAAACAGGCTGCAAAGTGTTTAAACCTTATGATCTCTTCGGGGCTGGCGTGGCCGGCATTAGCTGTAATAGAAGCGACAGAAAAAAATTGGATACATTACATAGTAAAGTAATGCAACGTGGAAGAAAGAAGACTCCGCGACTCGTGGTCCTACCAGCACCCCCTGCCTCCCTACCTGCCCTCACTCGCCCTGATGTGTACTCAGAAGTACCTCTCGGAATAAAGAGTAGTTTGCTGCAGCACGGTGAGTCGTCGAGTCTTCTTTCTTCCATGATGCATTGCATGGACCTGCTTTGCTCGTAGCACCACCTGAGCCGGCTTGTGTTCATTTGTTGCTCAGCTATATACGGTAGTGCCAGATACACTACTTCTTTTTTGCTATCATTACATAGTAAAGTGCTCAGGGTGGAGGTATAAAGGGTGCAGAGGTTCTAATTCTGGGCCTACTGGATGAAGTAGATCAAAGAGAGTCTCTGAAGGTCCCAGGGTGTTTTGATCTGCAGGATGATGCCCCAACAGTACCACCCATGTGACCCAATAATGTTTGAATAACATTCTGGTGCCATCTTTATGACCCTGTATCAGCTCTCGTATAACTAATAGCCCCTAAAATTGGCAACCATGCTCTACTACAGGGATTTTTGGCATTTTTACTCCTCACCACCTTAAAGGGGTTATCCAGGAAGAAACTTTTTTTTATATGTATCAACTGGCTCCAGAAAGTGAAACAGATTTGTAAATTACTTCTATTAAAAAATCTTAACCCTTTCAGTACTTTTGAGCTGCTGAAGTTGAGTTGTTCTTTTCTGTCTTAGTGCTCTCTGATGACACCTGTCTCGGGAACTGTCCAGAGTAGAAGCAAATCCCCATAGCAAACCTCTTCTACTCTGTGCAGTTCCCGAGACAAGCAGAGATGTCAGCAGAGAGCACTGTTGTCAGACAGAAAAGAAAAACTCAACTTCAGCTGCTGATAATTATTGGAAGGAGTAAGATTATTTAATAGAAGTAATTTACAAAATCATTTACAATTTTTCTACTTATAGTGAGGACCTGTGCCAGTTTGTCCTTGAGGCGTTGAATTATATATTAACTCATAATTTTTTCAAATTTCAGGATCAGTATTATGTTCAGAGGACTGGTGCCTCAATGGGGGCTAAATCCTCCCCTTCAGTGGCAAATATTTTTGTCCACTGGTGGGAGATGCAATATATATTTTCTGACATCAACCCCTTCTTTTCCAACATTGTTTGATACGGAAGATACGTTGATGATGTCATCATAATTTGGTCGTCCTCAGAGCATAATGCTTCCTGTTTTGTTGACTATGTTAACAATAACCCTCATAATTTATTTTTTACATCAACTTGGCACAGATCCGTCACTCCATTTTTGGATATTTTACTTGACAGCAGACAGGGACGTGTTCACACTACCACATACAGAAAATCGACTGCAGGCAACACCATTCTGCGCGCAGAGTCATGCCACCCAAAACATACGGTATTAGCCGTTCCGCTGGAAGAACTGACTTGTGCTCGCAGAAATTGTTCCACAGACGAATCTTTTCAAATTGAATCGGATAATATTTTTCATCGTTTGGGTCAGAGAGGTTACCCCTGGTGTCTGAACAGAGCCAAACGTAAAGTTTTACAAAAATCCAGAGATAGTCTTCTCACACCAAAACCTTATCAAACATTTTCGAATACGGTATCGAAGCCCACCTTTACAACTACTTACAGTCTAGAATTTAATAGTATTAAATCTATTATTAATACATTTTTACCTATTTTATGTCAGGATACCACCCTTAATAAATATTTAAAAAAATGGCATAAATTTTTCGAGCAGACGGGCCCCTAATTTAGGTAATCTTTTATCTCCGAGTGCCTTGCCACTTGCCTCTGCTGTTGGTTCTCGTTCATGGATTAAAACAAATGGGTTTTTCAAATGCGGTTTACCTAGATGCGTTGTGTGTGTACATGCTGCCAAGACTTCTACGATTTCAATTCCTGATTCGAATTCTGTACCGATTAAACAATTTATTAATTGCGAATCCACTCACGTTATTTACAAAATAGAGTGTAATAGCTGTAATGTTTCTTATATCGGCAGTACTAAAAGAACCTTGAAAAAACGCATCCAAGATCATCTAAGAGCCATTGGCAGCAGTTCTTACACTAACGCATCGAATGTTTCTAAACACTTCAAAAATGTCCATGATGGCAATGTAGCTCATTTCTCGTTCTCGGGTATCGAAATAATTCGTTCACATGACAGAGGTGGAAACCGCATCAAATCATTACGCAATAGGGAAATCTTTTGGATTTACTCCTTACGCACATTTCAACCACATGGGTTGAATTTAAAATCAGACGTCATCCTTCATTACTAGTTTTAGGTTGCCAATTGATATTTTATACATATTATTGTTTCACTATTTATTAGTGTTCTTTGCAACCTTTTTTCCTCCCAATGTACATTTTATGTCTCCTTAATAATATACAGGTTTCATATATATAGTTTGTACTCAGTTTATAACTATGTTATAGGTGCTTAATAATTTATGACTTTATACCTGTTATGTTTAGCAGAAGGGTGCCTTAATTTTTGGAACAGACAGGGTTAATCCCTTGTCATGGGATAGATGTTTTACTCACCTGTTCTATTAGAAGGCTGGGATATATTCCCCCACCCCTCTGCTTCCCACCATGCATCTGATGAAAGGTCACATGACCTGAAACGCGTCATGCTTGGCGCTGATTCCTGGAATTTTAAATGTTTGTCTTATTGAAGTCTCTCCATGTCGATGATTTTACGTGGTTCCAATAAAGGTGAAGTTTCATAATCGCTGGCATCTACCTGCTTTCTTCGTAATTTACAAATCTGTTCAACTTTCTGGAGCCAGTTGATATAAAAAAAATTTTTTTCCTGGAATACCCCTTTAAAGCCGTAACTTTTTTAAAAATTTTCATCAACGGTGCTATATGAGAACTTGTTTTTGCACAATGAGTTTTACTTATTAATTGCCTCCTTCATTTTATCATCAAATATAGTGTGGGAAAAAAACATGAAAATGTTTGTAGGGCAGAATGGAAAAAAAAACATGGCAACTTTATGTAGGTTTTCTTTCTACAGCCCATTATTTGACCAGACACCATCATCCTTCTATGTATTATTTTATTATATTGATGCAGAAAACACTTACAGAAGAGGACCAAGAATTTCTTTTCTCCATTTCCAAACCAGATCAGCAGGTGATCTTCTAGAGGTTCGTAAAATCTCATCTCCATTACATGACCATCATCTGAGAAATACCCAATAATCCATGAGATGGAACAGTATATCCACTGTGCTCAGGTTACTATCTGTGATTTACTTCTTACCTGCGCCATATTGAAGTCGATTTTTTCCTATCCTCTTGGCTGCACCCGTCCTGCAGTGATATCACAATAGATATTATTTAAAATCCTTATAAAACAATCTAAGTTGTCTGAGTTTCTCCATAAATCACATAAAATTATAATTTAATATGTCTTAGGTGGTGACTAAGTTCAGTAGGTATTGGAATTATAAATCTTTCCAATAAATACCAAATCTTCATGTTGGACAAGGTTTTGGTGGATTTGGGGCACATCTAGTTCTCAGGGAGATGTCCTGTAGTTGATTGTTTCCGAGACAGGACCAAAATTATATAAAAATGGGATCATCTATCTGGAACCGTCATGGGGTCTGGCACCACCAGTTGGAACCATTTTATCAGAATCTGAGGACACAACTTCTACAAGACAATCTGAGGGCAAGGGCGCAGTTAAATTAAAGTCCATTCATAGACTACAGTCAATGGAGAATATAATAGAGGGAAGTACTTCTGAAAAGGCCAAGTTCACAGGAACATCTCGTTTAAAAAGGTAACCTAATTTTGTAGCCTTTATGTGGAATTTGATGAAGAACCAAAACCTGAAGAAATAATAATTGCTGATGCGTCCAATGAAAATTCGGATCCTGAAGTTTATCCTGTCCGGCCAGAACTCTTTACTTGACAGTGCGCTCAGCCTATCACCGGCCGAGGCGGGACATTGCTGCGGCTGGCGATACGCTGATGACTCTGTTACGTTCCGAACCTAAGAAGCGAGAACACCTGTAGCGCCGAAGGACCAAGAACAAGACCCGATATCTTCGATATCTCCGCAACAGTCGAAAATAGGAGGGAGAGTTAAAGTTTTTTCTTTTTCTTTTTGCAGCCCGGGAACAGAGAAAGAAGTTTGTTTTTACTGCCTATCTCCTTTAATCTGTCAAAATACCTAAACTAAATTGGGACCTAAAGTTTGTAAAAGTCAGGAAAAGCCTTGGGTCCACTACAGGTCCCAATTATTTGCTCACGTCTACAGCAGATGCATTATTGGTGTAAACTAAGGACATGTCTCTTACCAGGTACCATCTGTGATTGTCACCTCCCCATCCTTCACAATAAAAATGAAAACATTTGGAAACTTCACATCACCGTCTTCAAGATTGGAGGACACAGCAGCGAGCTTCCATCTACCGGCAATCTGATGGGAAATGAAATGCACCATAAATGTAAACGATAGCACCAGGCATGAGTTAGTTCTATTATAATTTTATTTTTATTTTATTTTTTTTCACACATGATCTGTAGTGGTAAGCAAACCCTCTGAATCATTCAAATGTTCTTTGGTAAAATTCAGACGGGCCTGTACTTGTGCTGCAGGATTTCAGCCCTTCATGGTGTTGTGGGTTACCAATTGTTTTCTTGGTAACTATGGTTTCAGCTGCCTTGAGATCACTGACAAAACCCTCCCGTGTAGTTCTGGGCTGAGTCCTCACCGTTCTCATCATCATTGAAACTCCACGAGGAGAGATCTAACATGGAGCCCCCGACTGAGGGAGATGGACAGATATTTTGTGTTTCTTATATTCGTGAATAATCGCACTGACTGCTGTAAACTTCTCCCCAAGCTGCTTGGTGATGGTCTTGTAGCCCATTCCAGCCTTGTGTAGATCTACAATCTTGTCCCTGACATCCTTGGGCAGCTCTTTAGTCTTGGCCATGGTGGGAAAGTTTGGAATCTGATTGATTGATTCTGTGGACAGGTGTCTTCATACAGGTATCAAGCTGAGATTAGGAGTGTTCCCTTTAGGAGAGTGCTCTTAATCTCAGCTTGTATAAAAGACCAGAAGCCAGAAATCTTGTTGCTTGATAGGGGATGATTAAAAAGCAAATCAATTGATAACTTATTTGAAATGCGTTTTCTGGATTTTTTTGTTGTTATTGCGTCTCTCACTGTTCAAATAAACCGACCATTAAAATTATAGACCGATCATTTCTCTGTCAGTGGGCAAATGTACAATGTACAATGTACTGTATTCCCTCCCCCACCTCACAGATGACATCACTGTTTAAACTTGTCAGATATAAAAAAAAATTCTAATAGGTTAGTGTGGAGGCTGTGACCTGTCTTACACATCCCCGATGGGGATCTTAAAGGGCGGTGAAGATGTCAGAAGTGGTGGGGGCTCTGGTGGCAGAAACATAATTTCATGGAAGCTAATGGCGGACAATAGGTAATGCCAGGCAGCTACTTCCTGTCCTAAAAATGAGGGTAAAAGTCTGGAACTGAATGACTATACGGAATGAAGATTCAGCCATGCCTTGGACAATGTTTTATTGTAATGACATTACCTTCTCCACATCTAGGGTAGGAACCTCAGTGGGCACCTCTGAGCACGAAGATGCTGAAAAATAAAACAAGATCATGATAAACGCATATAAGTATATTAATGGCCCATACAAAAAATATGGAGAAAAACTGTTCCAGGTTAAACTCCCCCAAAGGACGAGGGGGCACTCCCTCCGTCTGGAGAAGAAAAAGTTTAGTCTCAAGGGGCGACACGCCTTCTTTACCGTGAGGACTGTGAATTTATGGAACGGTCTACCTCAGGAACTGGTCACAGCAGGAAAAATTAACAGCTTTAAAACAGGATTAGATACATTCCTGGAACAAAATAACATTAATGCTTATGAAGAAATATAAAATCCCATCCCTTCCCCAATATCGCGCCACACCCCTACCCCTTAATTCCCTGGTTGAACTTGATGGACATATGTCTTCTTTCGACCGTACTTACTATGTAACTATGTAACTATGACACGTAATGATTATTTATGTTTCAGCCCTAACTGATGGGATGCACATAGATACATGTGATGGCGGCGCAAATGATTGACATATTGGGCTTTTCATTTTATTCATTTTTCCATTATATGCATAAATGAGGCTCCTCAGAGAGGTTAGAAACTTTGATAATTCTCCCCTAAATGACTAAATTCTGGAGTCTGATACTCACATAAAGGCTGGTGGATCAAAATCTTGTTCAAGTTTTGGCAAGTCGCGTACTTCACAAACTGAATAATATCACTGACAGGAGGAACATGGTTTTTGCGACCTGTGATGGAAACATATATAAAATACCTTAAAGGGGTTATCAAGCATTAGGTGATTTTAGTACATACCTGGCAGACAGTAATGGACATGCTTAGGAAGGATCTGCGCTTGTCTTGGGCTAAATGGCTATGTTGTGAGATTACCATAACACTGTGGCTAGCTTTCTGTGAACTTGTATTTCCTGTTTTCAGTTTTCTTGTTTGCCTACAAATCCCATGATACCATTTTCCTCCTTCCCACACATCAGCCACCCCACCAATTGAAACTAAATGAGCTGCAGACCTGTGGTCTTCAATCAGGGTGCCTACAGCTGTTGCATTACTTGCAGATTGCTCTCTCCACCCATTGAAGCAGACAAGCTCCCTGTCATCAGCTGACTAGTGAGTCTGGTCTCGACCGCATTGCAACTTGGGAAAAATCTGAGACAACAGTCATTTTGTATGCTGTTAAAAATAAATATTGGGGTGAAAATCACATAAGAATTGTGAGAAAACCGTCGCGCACAGGTACAGACACAATATTATGTACTTCACTAACTTTACAGCCCCTGTAGCATAGTCAAATAAAAAAAAATCCTGGAACATCCCTTTAAGTGCATTGACTGCATAGATCATATCAAACCACCCCCATAGCCTAGCTGTACGCTGTGCCATGCCAAACATACCTTTTTTTTTTATTTAGTCATGTGTCTGTAGTTCCTCTCTGCACTACATCACGTCACTTTGATTGACACACAAGTCAGCCCTGTGTGTTTTGTTGGCATAAGTGCAGTGAGTCTTTCAGCTTTGTCAAACACACTGTGCAAGCTTTGTAATCCCTAGAGGCAGAGAGCTCACTCCCTGCTTCTAGTGACAGTTTAAGGCGTGCTGGCGAGACAGCCCAGGAGAAGAAGATCTCTAAAGCCCTCACTAAATCTTTCTTATAGTTTTCTTTAATGGTCACTTGAGGCAGGGAGTGCGATCTACATTGTTTAACACGTCCCATGGGTGTTCTGTCGGAGGACAATCAGGAAGTAGAAAATTGAATCTAACCTAAAATTGTTATTTCCTGATGTCCGCAGGCAGCACAAGTATACACTCCCATTAATTGAATATTGTTGCATACAATACACGTCAGTGGGTCTGTTTTCTGGATGTAGTAAGTAATACAGGTGTAAGTTGTTTTATGAATTACATTGCGAGGTTTAACTCTTCTATTCTGGGCCAACGAGAGTCCATTAACCCATGTGTCTGCTGCCTATGGACTCCAGGAATTAAAAATTCCAGACAAGAAAAACGTTCTACTCTTGTGTAGTAGACAGGTAACTGGATACATACAGGTAAGAAGACTTTTTCCCTGAGATGAGAAAATGTTGCAGTTGGGGCCCACTCTGTGGATGGATGTTTCATTCTGTCGGAAATCTATGGAGAGAGCAAATAAGGTAAATGGCGTCACATATACTTGGTCTACTGTGGATACCTGACTGGACTGTACCACACAAACTCTAATATTAGAATTATTGGAGAAGGGTAAAAATATATCCTTAAAATAGTGGATAGATACTGTATCTGCATATGCAACCACTCTGGGAGCCTCGGTAGAAGAGGTTTAGGAAGCAAAACATTCCTTCCACGGTTTCTGATCACAGTAGTTGTATACCTGTAGCTTGCCTTGCTCAGATCTGGCCCAAGACATTGTGCTGCCTAGGTCCAAGAGTGAAATACTGCCCCCCCTCCAAAAAATAAATAAAGAAATAAAATACTATGCCACTGCATATCAGGAGGACAAATAACATGCTACATATAAATGATTATATACTTGACCATATAGAGGTAGATACCAGCTGTACACAATCTGTATATAAAATAAGTGATTACAGTTATATCTGGGGACTCACAATTACATATTTTATGATCAGCAGTGTCCTCTTTCCTTTTCTTCAATTTTCCCATCTGTAGGCCCTGAAATTGTAATAATGCCCTCCTTGGTGTCATGTGCTGTAAATGGGCAGGTAGGTGGGAAGCCAGGTAGCCAGATATGTAGTTAGATAGCCGAGTATGTAGGTAGGTAGCAAGGTATGTAGGTAGGTGGTTAAGCAGCCAGGTATATAGTTAGCTAGGTAGGTAGTTAGGCAGCTGGGTATATAGTTAGCAAGATAGGTAGTTAGGCAGCCAGGTATATAGTTAGCCAGGTAGGTAGGTAGATAGGCATCCAGGTATATAGTAGGCTAGAGAGGTAGGTAGGTAGTGAGGCAGCAAGGTATATAGTTAGCCAGGTAGGTAGATAGGCAGCCAGGTATATAGCTAGCCAGGGAGGTAGATAAGTAGTTGGGCAGCTAGGTATATACTTAGCCAAGTAGGTAGCATGCGCCCTCCCACCCAGATAAAAAAAAAACCTTATGCTCACCTGATTATGTCCCACACAGCCCTCTCCTCCGGGACACAGCCGACCCACATCTTCCTTCGTTCACAGTGCAGGTGCCAATGAGTGATGTAGGGCGGCGTCTGCACTACATGCTACATGGGGAAGATGCAGCTCACACTGAAAGGAGGTTTTCAGGTGAAAGCAGCGTTAGCCTCCCGGAGGATCCTGGACAAGTGTCCTGGATCCCCAGTAGCAGTGGTGAGCGGTAGGCCGTTTACCTGGCTGGGCTACGTTGGAATGGCCTGGCCGGTCAGTCCGCCCCTGCATGCTTGTTGAAATCTTTTAGGGGCTGCAATTTGCTGCCTCTGTGATGTTGCCCCCTAGATCCAATGGACCCAGCTGGACCCATTGTAGGGCCAGTCCTGAGCCTGCTACTTTGGGATCACACTGCTTACAGGTTTTTACAGCTTCCATGGAGTGGAATACTAAGGCTGGGTTCAAACTGCAGAATCTCTGGACAGAATGTCCACCGGAGATCCCGGGGGTGGCACTAAGATCGTGTGGACAGCATTGCCGTCCCCTAGATGGCAATGCACTTCTGAGTGGTTCTGCCAAAAGATCTCCTCAGAAATGCATTGTCATCTGTGGTCTGCACGGTCTTAGCGCCACCCACAGGATCTCCAGCAGAAATTTTGTCCGGAGATTCCGCCTTGCGAACCTGGCTGTTACGCCTAGCGCTCCGGGTCCCCGCTCCTCCCCGGAGCGCTCACGGCGTCTTTCTCCCTGCAGCGCCCCGGTCAGTCCCGCTGACCGGGAGCGCTGCACTGTCTTGGCCGTTGGGGATGCGATTCGCACAGCGGGACGCGCCCGCTCGCGAATCGCATCCCAGGTCACTTACCCGTCCCGGTCCCCTGCTGTCATGTGCTGGCGCGCGCGGCTCCGCTCTCTAGGGCGCACGCGCGCCAGCTCTCTGAGACTTAAAGGGCCAGTGCACCAATGATTGGTGCCTGGTCCAATTAGCTTAATTGGCTTCCACCTGCTCCCTGGCTATATCTGATCTCCTCCCATGCACTCCCTTGCCGGATCTTGTTGCCATCGTGCCAGTGAAAGCGTTTCCTTGTGTGTTCCTAGCCTGTGTTCCAGACCTCTTGCCGTTGCCCCTGACTACGATCCTTGCTGCCTGCCCCGACCTTCTGCTACGTCCGACCTTGCCTCTGCCTAGTCCTTCTGTCCCACGCCTTCTCAGCAGTCAGCGAGGTAGAGCCGTTGCTAGTGGATACGACCTGGTTGCTACTGCCGCAGCAAGACCATCCCGCTTTGCGGCGGGCTCTGGTGAAAACCAGTAGCCTCTTAGAACCGGTCCACTAGCACGGTCCACGCCAATCCCTCGCTGACACAGAGGATCCACTACCTGGAAGCCGAATCGTGACAGTAGATCCGGCCATGGATCCCGCTGAGGTGCCGCTGCCAAGTCTCGCTGATCTTCCCACGGTGGTCGTTCAGCAATCGCAGCAGATTGCCCAACAAGGACAGCAGCTGTCGCAGTTGACCGCCATGTTACAGCAACTTCTGCCTCTGCTACAGCAGCAACCATCTCCTCCGCCAGCTCCTGCACCTCCTCCGCAGCGAGTGGCCGCTCCTAACCTCCGCTTGTCCCTGCCGGACAAATTTGATGGGGACTCTAAACTCTGCCGTGGATTTTTGTCTCAGTGTTCCCTGCATATGGAGATGTTGTCGGACTTGTTTCCTTCAGAACGGTCTAAGGTGGCGTTCGTAGTAAGCCTTCTTTCAGGAAAGGCCTTGTCTTGGGCCACACCGCTCTGGGACCGCAATGATCCTGCCACAGCCACAGTCCAGGCCTTCTTCACTGAACTCCGGAGTGTCTTCGAGGAGCCAGCCCGAGCTTCTTCTGCCGAGACTGCCCTGTTGAACCTGGTCCAGGGTAATTCTTCAGTGGGCGAGTACGCCATCCAATTTCGTACTCTTGCTTCCGAGTTATCATGGAATAACGAGGCTCTCTGCGCGACCTTTAAAAAAGGCCTATCCAGTCGCATCAAGGATGTGCTGGCCGCACGAGAGATTCCTGCCAATCTGCAAGAACTCATCCATCTAGCTACCCGCATTGACATGCGTTTTTCTGAGCGACACCAAGAGCTCCGCCAGGAAAAAGACTTAGATCTCTGGGCACCTCTCCCACAGTATCCGTTGCAATCTACGCCTGGGCCTCCCGCCGAGGAGGCCATGCAAGTGGATAAGTCTCGCCTGACCCAGGAAGAGAGGAATCGCCGTAGGGAAGAAAATCTCTGTCTTTACTGTGCCAGTACCGAGCATTTCTTGGTGGATTGCCCTATCCGTCCTCCACGCCTGGGAAACGCACGCACGCACCCAGCTCACGTGGGTGTGGCGTCTCTTGGTTCCAAGTCTGCTCCTCCACGTCTCACGGTACCCGTGCGGATTTCTTCTTCAGCCAACTCCTCCCTCTCAGCCGTGGCCTGCTTGGACTCCGGTGCCTCTGGAAATTTTATTTTGGAGTCGTTTGTTAATAAATTCAGCATCCCGGTGACCCGTCTCGTCAAGCCGCTCTACATTTCCGCGGTCAACGGAGCCAGATTGGACTGCACCGTGCGTTACCGCACAGAGCCCCTCCTCATGTCTATTGGACCCCACCTTGAGAGGATTGAGTTCTTCATTCTCCCCAACTGTACCTCTGAGGTCCTCCTCGGTCTGCCTTGGCTCCGGCTTCATTCCCCCACCATTGATTGGACCACCGGGGAGATCAGGAACTGGGACTCTGCCTGCCACAGGAAGTGCCTCTCCCCCCCTCCCAGTCCCGTCAGGCAAGCCTCTGTGCCTCCCCATGGCCCCCGTCCTGGTGTCACACTGCCCCGTGCCAGGCCTCGCCCTCTGCCCTCCCTCCCCATTCCCACTCCTGCTGTACTGCCTGCCGTTGAGGAAACCCTCCATTCTTTCCCGGTGTCCTCATCCCAGGGGAGGCAGTTACCGGACAAAGAGAAGGGGAGACCTAAGGGGGGGGGTACTGTTACGCCTAGCGCTCCGGGTCCCCGCTCCTCCCCGGAGCGCTCACGGCGTCTTTCTCCCTGCAGCGCCCCGGTCAGTCCCGCTGACCGGGAGCGCTGCACTGTCTTGGCCGTTGGGGATGCGATTCGCACAGCGGGACGCGCCCGCTCGCGAATCGCATCCCAGGTCACTTACCCGTCCCGGTCCCCTGCTGTCATGTGCTGGCGCGCGCGGCTCCGCTCTCTAGGGCGCGCGCGCGCCAGCTCTCTGAGACTTAAAGGGCCAGTGCACCAATGATTGGTGCCTGGTCCAATTAGCTTAATTGGCTTCCACCTGCTCCCTGGCTATATCTGATCTCCTCCCATGCACTCCCTTGCCGTCGTTGCTGCCATCGTGCCAGTGAAAGCGTTTCCTTGTGTGTTCCTAGCCTGTGTTCCAGACCTCCTGCCGTTGCCCCTGACTACGATCCTTGCTGCCTGCCCCGACCTTCTGCTACGTCCGACCTTGCTTCTGTCTACTCCCTTGTACCGCGCCTATCTTCAGCAGCCAGAGAGGTTGAGCCGTTGCTAGTGGATACGACCTGGTCACTACCGCCGCAGCAAGACCATCCCGCTTTGCGGCGGGCTCTGGTGAAAACCAGTAGTGACTTAGAACCGATCCACTAGCACGGTCCACGCCAATCCCTCTCTGGCACAGAGGATCCACTACCTGCCAGCCGGCATCGTGACACTGGCCTTAGTATCCCACTCCATGGAAGCTGTAAAAACCTTTAGGCATGTAGCGGTATACACTACTGTGATGAGAGTTCGGGGAGGAAATGATTTGCTTCCTGATCCCCTTCTACCAAGGCTCCCAAAGTGGTTTCATATGCAGATACAGTATATATTCACTATTTTAAGGATCCATTTTAACTATTCTCCAATAATTCTGACATTAGAGTTAGTGTTGAGCGGCATAGGCCATATTCGAATTTGCGATATTTTGCGAATATATGGACGAATATTTGTCATATATTCGCTAAATTCGCATATTCGTAATATTCGCAGTTTATTTTCGCATATGCGAAAATTTGCACATACGAAAACTAGCATATGCGAAAATTTGCATAAACCAAAAATAGCATAAGCGAAAATTCGCATGCCAGTCTCACACAGTAGTATTAGAGCCTTCTTTACACCACACAAGCTGGAAGCACAGAGGGATGAGCACTGTGATGTGTACTGTGAAAAAAATAAAATTACAAAAAAAAAAAAAAAAAGAATATTCGTAATTACGAATATATAGTACTATATTCGCAATTATGCGATATTCGCGAATAAAATTCGCATTGCGAATATTCGCGAGTAACACTAATTAGAGTATTGCAGGCTAACTGCTGCCCCTAGTGGTAGTTGGAGACCAAAGAATGTTTATAGTATAACAGCTAATACAAATTAGAGAGGGGTAATGGCTTCTACTCTATGGATGCTCATCTGTAATTATCTGTACAGTGTTACCTGTAAATATAATAACGCCAGTAGTCTCATCTACTTCTATATCAATTCCTTGGGTCTCTGTAGTCGTGGTTGTAGATCCCCTGTAAATAAAACACAAAACAAATGTACAGTTAGTTGAGATATATATATATATATATATATATATATATATATATATGTATACACACATAAAGGGCTCAACTCCTGAAGGAATGCATGGGAACAGAGTTTCTGCACTTTTTGCACAGCAGGAGCACTGTTCCCATTACCAGAAGTCCTGCAGGACTTTGATCGGGTCTGGGACGCTGGCACCTTGCATTTGAATTAGATAAGTACTGCTGCATGAATTTTGTATGTATGTATGTATATATATATTTATAAATGATTTATGTAAATGGAACTAAGCTGCAGTACCAAACACTGCCTATAGACAGTAGTGGCGCTGCTACAACCCCATTGAACATGATTATTCCCTATTATTTGTCACGATTCGGCAGGCTGGAGGTGGATCCTCTGTGCCAGAGAGGGATTGGCGTGGACCGTGCCGGTGGACCGGTTCTAAGTTGCTACTGGTATTCACCAGAGCCCGCCGCAAAGCGGGATGGTCTTGCAGCGGCGGTAGCAACCAGGTCGTATCCACTGGCAACGGTTCAACCTCTCTGACTGCTGAGAAAAGCGCGGTACAAGGGAGTAGACAAGAGCAAGGTCAGACGTAGCAGAAGGTCGGGGCAGGCGGCTAGGTTCGTAGTAAATGGTGATAGCAGATGGTCAAGAGCACAGTAGAGGTAACACAGAGTAGCTTTCTCAAGGCACAAGGCAACAAGATCCGGCAAGGGAGTGCAGGGGAAGTGAGGTATAAGTAGGGAGTGCACAGGTGGAAACCAATCAGGAAGATTGGGCCAGGCACCATCATTGGTGCACTGGCCCTTTAAATCTCAGAGAGCTGGCGCGCGCGCCCTAGAGAGCGGAGCCGCGCGCGCCAGAGCATGACAGCCGGGGACCGGGACAGGTAAGTGACTTGGGATGCGATTCGCGAGCGGGTGCGTCCCGCTATGCGAATCGCATCCCCGCCGGCAATGTCAGTGCAGCGCTCCCGGTCAGCGGGTCTGACCGGGGCGCTGCAGGGAGAGAAATGCCGCGAGCGCTTCGGGGAGGAGCAGGGACCCGGAGCGCTCAGCGTAACATTATTCCTCTGTAATGCACATGATTCCATTTGAGGGAAGCCCATTACTGTATTGGGTAAAGTTTGGTTTTGAATAGCACCCAGATCACCCAGATCCATATGGTGGGGTACTTACCTACCCAAACCTGGTTGTGATTCATCAGGCTCAGTCTCGCTGTCAGGAATATAGAAACAACAATAATTAAATTTCCTTTGTTTTAGAGAAGACACTAAATGTGGCCAATATGTAATAGAATAATCCTACAAGACTCTCTTCTAGACCAATGGTCTCCAGTCATTGGCTGCCCAGGCATGCTGGAAGATGTAGTTTTGCAACAGCTGGAGGTCCACAGTTTGGAGACCACTGTTCTAGACTCTCTTCCTTATAGACTCTCTTTTTGGTTGAATAACTTTAACTAGACTCTTTACCTTCTAGACCAATGGTCTCAAAACTGTGGACCTCCAGCTGTTGCAAAACTACAACTCCCAGCATGCCCAGACAGTCATTGGCTGGAGGTTCACAGTTTGGAGACCACTGTTATAGAAACTCTTTCTTCTAGACTCTCTTCCTTCTAGACTCTCTTCTTGGTAGAATATCTTCTACTAGACTCTCTTCCTTCTAGACTCTCTTCTTGGTAGAATATCTTCTACTAGACTCTCTTCCTTCTAGACTCTCTTCTTGGTAGAATAATTTCTACTAGACTTTCTTCCTTCTAGGCTCTCTTCTTGGTAGAATATGTTCTACTAGACTCTCTTCCTTCTAGACTCTCTTCTTGGTAGAATATCTTCTACTAGACTCTCTTCCTTCTAGACTCTCTTCTTGGTAGAATAATTTCTACTAGACTTTCTTCCTTCTAGGCTCTCTTCTTGGTAGAATATGTTCTACTAGACTCTCTTCCTTCTAGACTCTCTTCTTGGTAGAATATCTTCTACTAAACTCTCTTCCTTCTAGAATCTCTTCTTGGTAGAATAACTTCTACTAGTGTCTCTTCCTTCTAGACTCTCTTCTTGGTAGAATAACTTCTACTAGACTCTCTGCCTTCTAAACCAATGGTCTCCAAACTGTGGACCTTCAGATGTTGTCATTGGCTGTCCAGGCACGCTAGGAGTTGTAGTTTTGCAACAGCTGGAGGGCCACTGTTTGGAGACCACTGTTATAGAAACTCTTTCTTCTAGACTCTCTTCCTTATAGACTCTCTTCCTTCTAGATGTCCTCTCTGTCTTGGTCCACTCTGCTGCTGAGTTTCACAATCTTATTTCAGTAAGGCTAGGTTCACACTATGGAATTTCTGACCAGAATTAGGGATTCTGCTGCACAGTGCACACTACTGAACATCTGCAGCTGAAATCCTGCCTCCAAAAGAATGGTCTTGTCCATTCTTCAGGTGGAATCCGCTCCGCAGACATTGCCATCTATGGGCAAGGCAATGTCCGCTCGGTCAAATTGCCGACTGATTAAAGTTGGCGCAGGCTGCCCTCGTGATTTTTCCGGTCTGAGATTCTCAGTGTGAACCTAACCTAACTCCTCAGATACTACTACACCCAGCAGGTCATACTCACATTTTTAAAGTGATGACCTGGTGCACTTTGTCGTTTACAAGAGTATATTCTGTTTCCTTATATAATAGTTGTTCTATAAGAACCGTCCTCAAATTTTCATAGGCTGAGGCCATCAGGATCCATTTGCCTAAAGACTAAAATAATGATTGACCATTGAAAAATGTACAAAAAACAGGTTATATTAAAATACTAAATTTTTCCAAATATGATGTGAAGTACCATATTTTTCGCCATATGAGATGCTCCGGCATATAAGACGCACCCAATTTTAAAGGGTGAAAATCTAGAAAAAAAAAGATTCTGAACCAAATACAATGTAAAGTATAGGACAGTGATCTTCAACCTGCGGACCTCCAGATGTGGCAAAACTACAACTCCCAGCATGCCCGGACAGCCGTTGGCTGTCGGGGCATGCCGGGAGTTGTAGTTTTGCAAAATCTGGATGTCCGCAGGTTGAAGACCACTGGTATAGGAGGTAATACTCACGTGTTCCCGCCGCTCTGGACCTGTTACCGCTGCCCTGGATGTCACCCTCCATCGCTGTCGCCGCGTCCCCGGGGTGTCCCCGTCGTTCCGGAACGTCTCTGCTGCCCGGTATCCTCGCTCTCCGTCGCCGCTATCACGCCGCTCCGCACACCGCTCCGCACACCGCTCCGCACGCCGCTCCTATTGAATGACGGGACGGCGTGTGCGATGACGTGATGACGACGAAGGAGAGCGCCGGACATGCAGGGGATCCCGGCACGGAGCAGACACCGAGGAGGCAGGTAAGGTCCCTCCCGGTGTCCTGTAAGCTGTTCGGGACGCTGCGATTTCACCGTGGTGGTCCCGAACAACCCGACTGAGCAGCCGGGTTAGTGTCACTTTCGCTTCAGACGCGGCGGTCAGCTTTGATCGCCGTGTCTGAAGGGTAAATACAGGGCATCACCGCGATCGGTGATGTCCTGTATTAGCTGCGGGTCCCGGCCATTGATGGTTTTAATGTGTATTTGCCGTATAAGACGCACCAACTCCCCCCCCCCCCCCCCAGTTTTGGGGAAGAAAAAGTGCGTCTTATACGGCGAAAAATACGGTAAATCTTCTGCATCTATAACAGTCGCCTCATATGGTAAGGGTAAGGGTGGTCTTCCAGGCTGAAGGATTATACAGCAGTAGATATTAGTGGTAATATAACCCAGGCTTCTGTTGCCCTCCACTTCTTGCCTGACCAAAAGGAGACCCTGTTATGGTGACCTAACATTTGGAATATTCTTCATATTTTAAATTTTCAGCCCAACTCTTATCCCTTACACCTAAATAAACCTATAAAATTTGATCTGCAATAAACGTAATTCCCTCTTCATGCTCCTTAGTCTTGTAGGTTTTCCCACTAGGAACCATTCAACGGTTCCTCACGATTGAGGATAAAGACAAGTAAGACAAAGGGGGTGAATGTTCAGAGATTTTGTGCAGATAATAAAAAGTTACTGACTTACTTCTGGTAAAGTAGTGGGCACCCTGTCCTTCAGATGACGAGCACAAACTTCTTCTCCTAAAATACAGAAGATTTGGGTAATAAGAAGTAGGGGGACACACTTACCTTAGCCAGGTTATTCCTACAGATTTAGCATTAAATCCAGGACCAATTATTGTGCACAGGCACTAATAAAAGCATGCGGCTGTGTCTGGGAAACAGTGACGGGGATAGAGTGCTCCAAGGGCACTACGGACCCTTCAAGTAGCCTATCGATGGGGGGCACAGGGGGGCACAGTCAGTCCTTCACCGGTTTACTTTTAATGTGCTATGTAGCGGCACTGATAGCGCATTAAACGCGCACACAGTGCAAACACGCTGTCAGTACCACGCCAGCACCGCTGCACACAGGATCATTACCAGTAACTCTGCATACTATCAAAGAAGTTTGCATTGTACCTTTTGGACCTGAGGAAGGCACTTTGTGTGTGCTGAAACGCGTTGTCCACTTTTTTTTGCAAAATAAACAAGTTTTACCTGTGCTGGCCTGAGTCTCTCCGTCCTTTCACATATGCGAGCAGCGCCTCCTAAAGACCGTTTTTTTTTGTAGCTCTCAGCTACCTATCCTGTTTCTCCACTGGCTCTTGCATAAGAGCTCAGACCCAATCGGAGCGCAGCAGCTCCCATTCAACAACTCACAACCACATTCTGTGAACTACAAGCAAAATCTGACACAAGATTCTGCATTGCACTCTTCTCTGGGAGCGCCCCCTATTTTTGTCCTTCTCTCTAGCCATAAGATAGTAAATGGATTCAATAATAACTAAAATCAATTGTACCGCCACATATCTGTTCTCTGTAGGTTCTTACCATCATTTTCCTTGATGCTCCCTGGTATAATGTAATTATACTCGGTCTCAAAGCACACAGCCTGGGCCTGGAATTTGTCGATGATGGATTGTTTTATGGTTGGCGTTTTGGCTGCAAGACATAGAGGAGAAATATCAGCTATTGTAGCTATCCTAAATCTCATTCCATTTGGTATTACATAAAAGATGAGCGACCTGTGCAAAAGCCCAGCGAGATATTCATGTGTCATATCTTTCCTGTTGGAAAAAAAGAGATCATCTGAAATAAAAATACAAATAAACTAAAAATCTGGTATTTTTAAGTGAGTCAGAGGCCAGTTGTGTATTGGGATTCTGTTTCTACTGTTGGATTTGAGTCACCTAAAGTAAAGTAAATTCAGATGATTGGACATAATTTGGAAAGACACAACTCTGTCTATATAAGTTCACATAGACGACGATGCATATGAGAGCAAAAAACAAGCAATGAGTGGGAAAGAACTGCCTTCAGAGCTCAGAGACAGGATTATGTGGACACACAGATCTGGAGAACGGGACAGCAACATTTCTGCTACCCTGAAAGTTCCCAAGAGCATAGCGGCCTCCATAATTCTTATATGGAAGAAGTTTTATCCAGGACTCTTCCTAGACCTGACTGCCACACTAACCTAAGTAATCAGGGGATAAGGGCCTTTGTAAGAGAGGTGACTAAAAACCCATTGATCACTTTGGCTGAGCTCCAAAGAACCAGTATGCAGATAGAAAAAACCTTCCAGAAGGTCAACCATCACTGCAGCTTTCACCAATCTGGGCAGAAAGAAGCCTCTTCTCAGTAAAAGACACATGAACACCACAGGGAGATTGCAAAAAGGCACCAAAAGCACTTTCAGACTCAAAACAAGATTTTTTTGGTCAGATAAAACCAAAGTTGTAGTTCTTGGCCTCAATTCTAAGTGTCATTGTTACGCCGAGCGCTCTGGGTCCCTGCTCCTCCCCGGAGCGCTCGCGGCGTCTCTCTCTCTGCAGCGCCCCGGTCAGACCCGCTGACCGGGAGCGCTGCACTGACATTGCCGGCGGGGATGCGATTCGCATAGCGGGACGCGCCCGCTCGCGAATCGCATCCCAAGTCACTTACCCGAGCCCAATCAGCCTAATTAGCTTCCACCTGCTCCCTGTCTATATTACCTCACTTCCCCTGCACTCCCTTGCCGGATCTTGTTGCCTTGTGCCAGTGAAAGCGTTTAGTGTTGTCCAAAGCCTGTCTTCCAGATCTCCTGCTATCGTCATTGACTACGAACCTTGCCGCCTGCCCCGACCTTCTGCTACGTCTGACCTTGCATCTGCCTAGTCCTTCTGTCCCACGCCTTCTCAGCAGTCAGCGAGGTTGAGCCGTTGCCGGTAGCAACTTAGAACCGGTCCACCGACACGGTCCACGCCAATCCCTCGCTGACACAGAGGATCCACATCCAACCTGCCGAAACGTAACAGTAGATCCGGCCATGGATCCCGCTGAGGTGCCGCTGCCAAGTCTCGCTGACCTATCCACGGTGGTCGCTCAGCAATCGCAGGAAAATTGCCCAACAAGGTCAGCAGCTGTCGCAGTTGACCACCACGTTACAGCAACTTCTGCCACTGCTACAGCAGCAACCATCTCCTCCGCCAGCTCCTTCACCTCCTCCGCAGCGAGTGGCCGCTCCTAGCCTCCGCTTGTCCCTGCCGGACAAATTTGATGGGGACTCTAGACTCTGCCGTGGCTTCTTGTCTCAATGTTCCCTACATATGGAGATGTTGTCGGACCAATTTCCTACAGAACGGTCTAAGGTGGCGTTCGTAGTGAGTCTTCTTTCTGGAAAGACCTTGTCTTGGGCCACACCGCTCTGGGACCGCAATGATCCTGCCACAGCCACAGTCCAGTCCTTCTTCGCTGAAGTCCGTAGTGTCTTCGAAGAACCAGCCTGAGCTTCTTCTGCCGAGACTGCCCTGCTGAACCTGGTCCAGGGTAAGTCTTCAGTAGGCGAGTACGCCATCCAATTTTGTACTCTCGCTTCCAAATTATCTTGGAATAACGAGGCTCTCTGCGCGACCTTTAAAAAAGGCCTATCCAGTAACATCAAGGATGTGCTGGCCGCACGAGAGATTGCTGCCAACCTGCAAGAACTTATCCATTTGGCCACCCTCATTGACATGCGTTTTTCTGAGAGACACCAGGAGCTCCGCCAGGAAAAAGACCTTGATCTCTGGGCACCTCTCCCACAGTATCCTTTGCAATCTACCCCTGTGCCTCCCGCCGAGGAGGCTATGCAAGTGGATCGGTCTCGCCTGACCCATGAAGAGAGGACTCGCCGTAGGGAAAAAAATCTATGTCTGTACTACGCTAGTACCGAACATTTCTTGGTAGATTGCCCTATTCGTCCTCCACGTCTAGGAAACGCACGCACGCACCCAGCTCACGTGGGTGTGGCATCCCTTGGTACGAAGTCTGCTTCTCCACGTCTCACTGTGCCCGTGCGGATTTCTCCTTCTGCCAACTCCTCCCTCTCAGCCGTGGCCTGCTTGGACTCTGGTGCTTCTGGAAATTTTATTCTCGACTCTTTGGTGAATAAGTTCTGAATCCCGCTGATCCGTCTCGTCAAGCCGCTCTACATTTCTTCGGTCAACGGAGTGAAGTTGGACTGTACTGTGCGTTACCGCACAGAACCCCTCTTAATGTGCATTGGACCCCATCACAAAAAGATTGAATTTTTCGTCCTTCCCAACTGCACCTCTGAAGTCCTCCTCGGTCTGCCATGGCTCCAGCATCATTCTCCCACCCTTGACTGGACCACCGGGGAGATCAACAATTGGGGTTCTGCTTGCCGTAAGAAATGCCTTACATCTGCTCCCAGTCCCGTCTGTCGGGTCTCAGTGTCTCCTCCTGTGCCTGGTCTCCCCAAGGCCTATCTGGACTGTGCCGTGACTCAAGAGGCGTCCGCTATGTTCTCGTCTCTTTAGAAGGGACAAGGAGACAAAAAGAGGGGGAGACCTAAGGGGGGGGGGAGTACTGTTACGCCGAGCGCTCCGGGTTCCTGCTCCTCCCCGGAGCGCTCGCAGCGTCTCTCTCTCTGCAGCGCCCTGGTCAGGCCCGCTGACCGGGAGCGCTGCACTGACATTGCCGGCGGGGATGCGATTCGCATAGCGGGACGCGCCCCCCTCGCGAATCGCATGCCAAGTCACTTACCCGTCCCGGTCCCCGGCTGTCATGTTCTGGCACGCGCGGCTCCGCTCTCTAGGGCGCGCGCACGCCAGCTTTCTAAGATTTAAAGGGCCAGTGCACCAATGATTGGTGCCTGGCCCAATCAGCCTAATTAGCTTCCACCTGCTCCCTGTCTATATTACCTCACTTCCCCTGCACTTCCTTGCCGGATCTTGTTGCCTTGTGTCAGTGAAAGCGTTTAGTGTTGTCCAAAGCCTGTGTTCCAGACCTTCTGCTATTCCTATTTGACTACGAACCTTGCCGCCTGCCCCGACCTTCTGCTACGTCTGACCTTGCCTCTGCCTAGTCCTTCTGTCCCACGCCTTCTCAGCAGTCAACGAGGTTGAGCCGTTGCCGGTGGATACGACCTGGTTGCTACTGCCGCAGCAAGACCATCCCGCTTTGCGGCGGGCTCTGGTGTATACCAGTAGCAACTTAGAACCAGTCCACCGACACGGTCCACGCCAATCCCTCGCTGACACAGAGGATCCACATCCAGCCTGCCGAATCGTAACAGTCATGTATGGAGGAAACCAGGCACTGCTCATCACCGGCCCAATACCATCCCTACAGTGATCATGGTGGGGGCAGCATCATGTCTGGGGGAAACCAGGCACTGCCCATCACTGCCCAATACCATCCCTACAGTGATCATGGTGGGGGCATCATCATGTCTGGAGGAAACCAGGCACTGCCCATCACCTGCCCAATACCATCCCTACAGTGATCATGGTGGGGGCAGCATCATGTCTGGAGGAAACCAGGCACTGCCCATCACCTGCCCAATACCATCCCTACACTGATCATGGTGGGGGCAGCATCATGCTGTGGGTGTGTTTTCTAGTACAGAGATATTCTTAATGAAAACCTCAGACTAGGCTAAAAGTTCATCTTCCAACAAGCACACAGCCAAGACAACACAGGAGCGGCTTAGGAACAACACTGTGAATGTCTTGCAGTGGCCCGGCCAGAGCCAGAACCCAATTGAACATCTTTAACTCAAATGATCTCTGCCGAGACCTGAAAATGGATTACACTGACAGTCCTCATTCGACCTGACAAAGCCTGAGAGGATCTGCAGAGAAGAATGGCATAAAATCCCCAAATCCAGATGTGTAAACCTTGTGGTCTCATCCCCAAGAAGACTGGAGGCTGGAATCACTGTCAAAGGTGCTTCAACTAAATCCTTAGTAAAGAGTATGAATACTTTTATCTTTTATGCAGGTAATGAGCTGAGATCAGGAGCACTCTCTTAAAGGAAACACTCCTTATCTCATCCTGTTACCTGTATACGAGACACCTGTCTACAGAATCAATCAATCGGATTCCAAACTCTCAACCATGCCCAAGACCAAAGAGCTGTCCAAGGATGTCAGGGACAAGATATTAGACCTACACAAGACTGGAATGGGCTACAAGACCATCACCAAGCAGCTTGGGGAGAAGTTTACAACAGTCGGTGCAAATATTCGCAAATAGAAGAAATACAAAATATCTGTCAATCTCACTCGGTCGAGGGCTCACCTCCTGGAGTTTCAATGATCATGAGAACGGTGAGAAATTAGCCCAGAACTACACAGGGGGATCTTGTCAATGATCACAAGGCAGCTGGGACAGTAGTCACTAAGAAAACAATTGGTCGACACTATGCCATAAAGGACTAAAAATCCTGCAGTGCCTGCAAGCCCCCCCTGCTCAAGAAAGCACATGTACAGGCCAGTCTGAAGTCTGCCAAGGAACAAAGTCTGTTCAACAAACGCACCGAATCAAACGTTTGAAAAGATCATTCAACATTAGTTGCAAGAAAGGTAAGTGTTTTATTTATTTATTTTTTACCACGTTCATGAGCAAAATTATAAGACAAATGCTGCCTGGATAAATAAAAATGACTGCTGGAACTGGTCTAGAGGGAAATATTTTTCACAACTAAAGTTAGTTTTATCACTAATAAAACTATTAACTATAAAAATATATTGTTAATTAAATCGCACGGTCAATGGCGTACGCGCAAAAAAAAATCCAAAGTCCAAAATAGCGTATTTTTGTTCCTTTTTTTATACCAGAAAACAAAATGAATTAAAAGTGATCAAAAAGTGAGATGAAAACAAAAATGGTACTGATAAAAACTTAAGATCATGGTGCAAAATATGAGCCCTCACACAGCCCCGTACGCAAAAAAATATAAAGTTATAGGGGTCAAAAGAGGACAATTTTAAATATATTAATTTTCCTGCATGTAGTTATGATTTTTTCCAGAAGTAAGACAAAATCAAACCTATATAAGTAGGGGATCATTTTAATCGTACGGACCTACAGAATAAAGTAAAGGTGTCATTTTTACTGAAAAATGTACTGCGTAGAAAAGGAAGACCCCAAAAATTACAAAATGGCGTTTTTTCTTCAATTTTTTTGCACAATGATTCTTTTGTTCAGTTTCGCTGTAGATTTTTGGGTAAAATAATTGATGTTAATACAAAGTAGAATTGGTGGCGCAAAAAAAAGCCTTCATATGGTTTTTTAGGTGCAAAATTGAAAGGGTTATGATTTTTAAAAGGTAAGGAGGAAAAAACGAAAGTGCAAAAACGGAAAAACCCCAGGTCCTTAATGGGTTAAAGTCTGCAATATTTTTGGGAGGGACACTCCACCCCTTGAGGACATAGCCCATCTTCACTTTGAAGACACGGACAATTTAGATTTTTGCATTTTTGTTAAGAGCCATAACTTTTTTTTTCATCCTCAGACCGAAATGAGGGCTTGTTTTTTGCGCAACCAATTTAACTTTGTCTCCTTTCATTGACTTCTAATGACTTCTGTCATTTTACCATAAAATGTACAACGTAACCAAAAAAATATTATTATTTGTGGGGGGGAAATTGAAAAGGAAAACACAATTTTGCTACTTTTCATTTTTACACAGTGCACTTCATGGTCAAACACATGACAGGTTATCTTTATTATGTAGATCAATACAATCAAAACACTATTTATATAGGTTTTCTATTATTGTGGTAGATTAGAAAAAAAATCCAGACTTTTTTTTTACAAAAACTGTATGCTTCAAATTGCCCTATTCTGAACCCTATAACGTTTTTATTTTTCTGTATACGCAGCCATTTGAGGGCTCATTTTTTTGCTGTGTGATCTGTAGTTTTTATCGGGATCATTGTTGTGTATATACTGTAGGCCTTTTTGATCACTTTTTATTAATTTTTTTCTTATGTATGAATAAAGGGGTACTCCGGTGTAAATTTGTATTTTTTTTAAATCAACTGGTGAAAGTTAAACAGATTTGTAATTGCTTCTATTAAAATATTTTCTATTAAAATACCCTTCGAGTACTTTTTAGCAGCTGTATGCTACAGAGGAAATTCTTAAATTTTTTTTTTTTTTTGCATTGTGCAGATACGGGCATCAGGTGTCAGCAGAGAGCACTGTATACAAGACAAAAAGGAAATTCAAAAAGAAAAGAACTTCCTCTGTAGCATACAGCTGCTTAAAAGTACTTGAAGGGTAAAGATTTTTTAATAGAAGTCATTTACAAATCTGTTTAACTTTCTGGCACCAGTTGATTTAAAAAAAAAAAAAAATGTTTTCCACCGGAGTACCCCTTTAATCCTCATTTAGAGGAGATTTGCTTGTCCTGCCCGTAATTCATCAGGTCTCTCCTATTTTAGAAGAACAGGCCAGAATGCCTATAATGTATTGTATCCAGATCATATCGTACAGGTGACTGTGATAGGAATTACAGTAGTCTAAGTATAGAACAGCAAAATATGTCAGCATCGTATATACTCACATGCAAGATATAAGCTTCTTCCTGTTTTCGTTCGTACCCCCAACAGCAGCAAACCGTCCTCAGTCTCAAAGAGCAAAGCTATACTGCCATCTAGCAAGAAAATTAAGAATACTTAAAAAACGTGCCATGGAAAATGGAAATTCTACATGTGTTCACTTACAGTAAATTCGATTCGTCACGAACTTCTCGGCTCGGCAGTTAATGACTTTTCCTGCATAAATTAGTTCAGCTTTCAGGTGCTCCCGTGGGCTGGAAAAGGTGGATACAGTCCTAGGAGACTCTTTCCTAGGAATGTATCCACCTTTTCCAGCCCACCGGAGCACTGGAAAGCTGAACTAATTTATGCAGGATAAGTCCTCAACTGCCGAGCCGAGAAGTTCGTGACGAATCGAATTTACTGTAAGTTCGCTCATCTCTAGTGTTTATAGCCAAATTTACTTCAATGGGATTCTGCAGTTTCATTTAAAGTGCAGAATGTTTTTTAAATATATTTTTGCAGAATTCAGGTGCGGAAGCCCATTGAAGTGAATGTTGTTTTTTTTCTCAGCAAAATGCGGAATTGATGCTAAATTTTTGCAGAATTCGTGCAGAAATTCATACCGAAATTCTGAAGTGTGCACATACCCTTCCCGAATGTATTGTATATGCATACATGGAAACATTTTACATTTTTTGTCTGTACCTTCACTTGGCTTGTCAAATTTCAGCTCGAAGATGACGTTATCAATCGGCCTAAGGAAGAACATAGGGAGATTATGTAATAAAAAATATATATTTTTACCTCTTTGTTTCTTTGTTCTATACCCATATTGCACCATTAAAATTGCCAATTTGATATGTTAGTCTAGTATGTCTGTTTTATCTACTGTAGGAATGTCAGATTTTTCAAGCTATTTGTGATTACAAGCAAAATGAACCCAAAAAGAGTTTACATTGCTAGCTCACAGGATATATGTCGGCTATCATGTAGGCATTCTGACTATAATAGGGATTAGGGTGTGACCTCTCAACAGGGCTGGTGCACGGATTTTTGTCACCCCCAGGCAAAAGCTAATTTTGCTTCCCCCTTGACTCCACCCACTGGCCGGCTCTGGAGTGACACACTGTAACAAAGATGGTGCTGTAGGCAGAGTGGTGCCCTTACCAAGAGGACACTCTAGGCAGCTACCTATTTTGCCTATAGGCGGAGCTGGCCCTTCTTCTCAATGTAACATTGATTTAGTTGATACAAGTGGAAGGTGACCATAGGCAGTTTCTATATAGTCTAGAAAAGGGCTGACTATGGTTGAAAAATGTATGATCATGGAGAAAGCTTAGAGAATAAGCCAACGGGGTCACTAAGGAACCGGTAATGTTAGTGTAGAACTTACGCTGAGATGATCTCTTTTAAAGTTTGTTCTTTCCCACAGATCTCCAGCCGGGCGGTGTAGAGGGATCTCACATTATAATGTTGGTCCATAGAAGTGGTTGACTTTGCCACAAGATGCCAAGTAGTAAATGTATCCTACAGAAGTGGTGAGAGTATGAGAGATATTGGAAAACCATGAATTAATAGAATGGAGATCCCATGGTCTAAGACAAATGATACATTTATAGCCTAGAATCCATAGGACATAACATGTCTGAATGATGGGCGCTCACACTGGCTGGACATTCCCTATAATATTATTATTACAGTCTCCATTGAGGTCTATGTGGAGTCATGGAAAACCAAGCGAATATGGTTTTATTTCTTCCTATAGACTTCAGTGGAGACTGTCACTATTTTGTCCTGGGTTAAGACTAGGGGTGATCAGCACCAGTCAGGTAAGTCATCAATGTAACTTGTTAGAATCCTCTCCCTAAAACATATCTCCAATGACCTCCATGGAAAATTAATGAGAGTCCGATAAGCTGAGATACATGGAGCTGTATGTAGCGCTGCTTTATCTATCACTTTACCATTAATGGTGGAAGATTATGAGATTTGTATTGGAAATAAATGCTGGATTATCAGAATCCCTGGATTATCTGATGACAGACTGAAGGGTCTCTAGACTATAGTCACTATTCTATATTTCTAAAACACATATGGGCACAAACCTCATTTTTCTCCAGATTCAGAGGTGTCTTTACGTCAAGAAGTCCATAACATTTCTTTGCTAAAGAAAAGAAAACATATTGCAGTTAGTAAATATTGTCAGCTACATGGAGGAAAGTATTAGGACACCCCTCATTACATCTGCATGAGCTCTTCAGACATTCCATCGTGCAGGGCCGGCTCTACCCATAGGTAGGTTAGGCCGCTGCCTAGAGCGCCCCCTTCATGAGGGCGCCATCTGTGACTATAGTTTTTTTTTATGTGAACCTTGAGGCGCTGTGATGGCTCCTCTATCCAGCTGTCAGGAGTGCAGCACTGTCACTTCACGTACACAGTTATTATTGATGTGTATGTGATTTGATGTGACAGTACATGCTGCATGCTCCTCCTTACCATGACTATCCAAGGGTCTGCCAGGGACCAACCCAGAATTATGCTTATCCCTCCCTCCGCCTCATCCCCAAACCAACCTAGTAGATGGTAAGGTCTCAGTTACATTTTGGGGGCAGAACTTAAAGGAGAACTCCTGAATATAAAAATTGTCGCCCATGCTGCCGGCAGTAAAAAAAATAAAGATGTACATGTGGTGTCCCAGTACCGCATTCTACACGGTACTTGTTTATTTATGGGTCCCCATAGCCAGAGTCCCTAGGACTTAGGGATCCCTGTTAGCCGGTCTACCCCTAGTCGCCTCTATTCTAGTGTATAGATCTCTAATTTATTCATAGGTTAATGTAAATAGGATAACATGTATAAATAAAAGGTTAATTACTTGTTTCCAATTACTTGGACCAATCAGATTTGCCACGCCCCCTGCCCATATAAGGGAGCAGCGGCCATCTTTTCGCTCTCTTGTTCCTGGGTTGCTAAGCTAGCAACACCTCTCTTGTTCCTGGTTAAGCAAGCAAGCAAGACCTGTACAGCAGTAATCGCAGTGAGTTAGGCATGAGCCTTGCGGCAATGGCTGAACAATTATAACTATAGAGTGTATCAATTCCCAAACACTCTGCAGCATCACCGGACCTAATAATTCCCCTAAATCCGGACGGATCTGCAAATCTCTTCCTAAATTCAGAGACTTTATGTCTAACTCAAAGTCTGCAACTACTGCCAGTCACTAAGCAACCTAAGGACTGTTTGTATGAGACTGTTACTATGCCGTGGTTATTGCAAGAACTTCAGTAAAAGTTATTCAAGTTCAAGTTTAAATCTCCTTGTGGACCTTCCGTTATTTTATGCACCTATCGTTACTGGGAAGAGCGGCGATAGGCCGGAACATTGATTCAGCATACCAGCCCTCAGCCTGGCGTCACGAACTCTAGGGTTAACATTAACCCCTTATATACCTATACCATACCACCACTACCATACACCCCCCAAGGGCTACCACATACATACCTTCCTCCGCTCCCCCGGGGCATCCAGTAACTGGCTCCGGTCTCTGCCACGATCCACTTTCTGGTTGCCGGTGGTCAGATGAATCATATTGCACTCAGCCAATCACCAGCCGCAGTGAAGTCCGGCTCGGCCGGCGATAGGCTGGGCGGCAGTGTGAAAACGCTTCAGGACACAAAATTCTTCACTACACCGGCACCTGCAGCTGGGGCCGAAAACGTCACACTGCCGCTCAGCCTATCGCCGGCCGAGTCTGACTTCACTGCGGCCGGTGACTGGCTGAGCGCAGTATAACTCTCCGACCACCGGCAACCAGGAAGAGGATCACGGCGGTGACCGGAGCCGGTTACCGGAGGCCCCGGGGGAGCGGAGGAAGGTATGCACATCTTTATTTTTTTTACTGCCGGCAGTATGGGGGACAATATTTATGTTCCGGAGTTCTCCTTTAACAGTGCAGGATAGGAGAATGATGGTTGAAGGACCTTTGGTGCTGCTGTGGAGGAGACGGGGCTGAGCTGACGTGCAGGTCACATATTTCTTGCATAGTCATTACTATACTGTTCCATGTAAAGAAATCTGCATCTCCTTGTCACCCTAGTAGTAATATAACAGAGGGGGTTTGTTACAGTGCGTCACCCTAGTAGTAATATAACAGAGGGGGTTTGTTACAGTGTGTCACCCCAGTAGTAAAGAGATTACATGAGGAGGGGGTTTGTTACAGTGTGTCACCCCAGTAGTAAAGAGATTACATGAGGAGGAGGTTTGTTACAGTGTGTCACACCAGTAGTAAGGTAATTACATGAGGAGGGGGTTTGTTACAGTGTGTCACCCCAGTAGTAAAGAGATTACATGAGGAGGAGGCTTGTTACAGTGTGTCACCCCAGTAATAAGGAGATTACATGAGGAGGAGGTTTGTTACAGTGTGTCACCCCAGTAGTAAGGAGATTACATGAGGAGGAGGTTTGTTACAGTGTGTCACCCCAGTAGTAAGGAGATTACATGAGGAGGAGGTTTGTTACAGTGTGTCACCCCAGTAGTAAGGAGATTACATGAGGAGAAGGCTTTTGCAGTGTATCACTCCAGTGGAAGTGGGTCATGTCAAAGGGCAGAGTCGATGGGCGTGTTATGTGGGGGGGGGGGGGGAATAGCTTTTGCCTAGGGTGGCAAAAATCCTTGCACCAGCCCTGATCCCATCTATAGGCATTACTCTCCAAACCTTGCCTTTATGGACCTAGTTTGTGCATAAGTTGTTCCCATAAAGTTGAAAGCGACAATTGTCCAAAGTGTATTGTTGTAGTGAAGCATCAAGGTCCGACCCCTGAAAAACACCCCCATAGCCTTATCCCTCCTCCACCAAACCGTACAGCTGGCACAATGCCGTCAGGGAGGGAAGGTTCTCCCGACATACATTAAACCCAGACTTGTCTACCAGACGTCGTCCAGTGGTAGCGGCTTCACACTACTCCATCCAACGCTTGGCATTGTGCTGGGTGATATAAGGCTGGCATACAGCGGCTTGTTTATGAGCACCAGTCCATTATCCTCCCAGCAGGGCACAGTTTTTGCTCTGATTTTAAAGTCAGGTGAGGTTTGGTCTCGGCACTCAGCAACCCCGCTCTGTAACTTTATGGCTGAGTTTTTGTGGTTCCTAAACACTTTAACTGTAAACAGAACAGCTCATATTTAATAGTGGAAGCTGGAGGTATAAAAATTGTTTTCACAATCTGGATTTGTTGCATTGGTGGCTCCTATTTTAGTATCAAACTAGAATTTAGTGAGCTTTTTAGGATGACCCATTCTTTCACAAATGCTTGTAAAGGTGACGGGATATTATATTGTGGTGTCCTGGTGCAGAACACACTTGTCTTTCTGACCTGTAAGGTGGATGTCACCTAGCGTGTCTGCTCTGAGCCCACTACTCAGGTTTAAAGGTGTTATTCATTTCACTGCAATGTATTGTAAATGCACTTTTATGCTTTAATGTGTCCTAAGGGGTTAAAGGGGCACTCCGGCCCTAAGACATGTTATCCCCTATCCAAAGGATAGGGGATAAGATGCCAATCTCGGGGGTCCCTCCACTGGGGACCATAGCAATCTTACATGCAGCACCCCGCTATCATCAGCCTCCTGAGAGAATATCGCTCTGGGTCTGAGGAATCATGAATCATCACGGGGCTTGCATTGAGGGGCGGAGCATGATATCCCACGGGGGCGGAGCCATGACGTCTTGATACTCCGACCCCGTGATTGTTATTCATCAGACACAGAGCAATCTTCTTCGGAGGCTGATGATAGTGGGGTGCTGCATGAAAGATTGCGGGGGTTCCCAGCGTTGGAACCCCCATGATCAGGCATCTTATCCCTATCCTTTGGATAGGGGATAAGATGTCTTAAGGCTGGGTTACCCCTTTAACCTGTGTGTGCAGGAGGATACTAAGAGGATCATATGCTTGCTATAGACAATCAGGGCTGTTGCCCGGCTTCCCCTAAGTCTGCTAGACTGGGAGGAGCTAGTTAGTTGTGTGAGCAGTTGTGAGGAGAGGAGAGTAGAGGTCACCTCTAGACCTCTATTGTGGACCTGTATCTCACCAGATGAGGACAGGCATAAGAAAATCCAGTTGCAGCACTAATCGCTTCAGAGCAACAACACCCTTTACAGGATCCCGCCGACAAGGTCGTCCAGCAAGTAAGAAGTAAGTCTGCAGTGGGGAGAAAAGCCAAGAGAGCCCGCAGACCCCTTTAGCAAAGAAGAGGATGACAGGAGATAGAAAGCCTCGGGCAACTCAGGTTTATAAATCTACAATCTAAACCCTGGCGGTAAGTCCTAATTTCGGATTCCTATGTGGAGAGTGGAGTCAGTATTGGTTGACTCCTATGTCTCTTACAAGCTATACAGTCAAATCCAGGGCAGTCTAAACCTAATTCAGCAAGCAAGAAGCTAGTTAGTCAGCGGCACTACAAGTTACATACTGCCCTGAAGCAACTGTTATCCCTGAAGCATACTCCAGAAAACTTTGCACTACTGTTGTTCTGTTTCTGTATCTTTTTGCAAATTCCAGAGTATAATTTAGTAGTTTCCATAACCCTGCATCTGTGGTCATTACCCCAGCGCTTGCCCCAGGAAGCTACTACCCTAGGAGTGTGAAGGTTAATGCTACCCTGGCGTCACAAACTTTATACCAGACACATCACCACAATATAACTGTCGCAATAGGACTGAATTAAACACCTGAATTCAAATATAAAGAGCTGGGCCCCAATACTTTTACCTACATAGTGTATATCATGAAATATGTCAAAAAGATGGCACTGTAGGGGAGCTGAGCACCAGCTCTCTGTTTCCCTCGCAGGTTATAGATACTCACTAAGGGTTTTAACAGTTAGACAAACTGTTATAACTGTGATCCACTTATTATCAGGGACCCCACTAACAAATCAAAAAAACTATTTCTAACAGTAGACGGCCCCTCTAATTAAAATCGGTAATAGATAAGATGTTTGAAGATGTATGAAAATAAAGGGCCTGTACATTGGTTAATGATGCGTTTTCATATTAAGGGCAATAATGGGTTACACACTTCTTTATGATGTCATAGGTGCTCTTGTGACATCATAAATGGTGTATTCAGGTACGAATGAACTGGTTAATGTTGTACTTCTTCTTTAAAAGCAACAATAGGCTGCAGTCTTGGAATTATAATATTAAAGATGTGAATAGGTCACTCTTCTATAATGTAATTTAAGCCCTTGTGATGTCATAATTGTGATTAAGCCTTAAAGGGCCAGTACACTTGTAACCATGCACAATGATGCACTTTCTCTTTGAAGAAGACCTGCCGCCATAATGGCCGACATAATATGTAGACAGTGCACATTGGCAGAATTAAAATGTATCGTCTCCTAATTTTTATAATTCCAGTTGCAGAGACGGATGATAATCATTTTCTTACCATAATCCACAGTGTTTTTAAACTCCTTAAAAAAGATCAATCCTTTGCATTTGGTCCATTCCTTAAATTTTTCCAGCTGTGTATCTGGATTTGTAGAGGATTTTACTAGAAAAAGAAAGTAGTGAGATCATCATCTGGGATCTCTAGTACTATATATATATAAGGTATATCTAGTGCAAAATATATAAGGTATTAAACACTATGACAGCTATACAAATGTTGGTACTGTTCTCAGGGGCCTGCATACAAAAAAGTCAATAGACAAAAAGATCTGCTGATGATTTTTTTGTCCATTGACTTCAATAGATAGAAAATATGCAGTAAAATACGACACGAGTGACCCTACCCTTAAAGAGAATCTGTACGCTGTATTTGCTGCCGAGAGCTGCAGACACTGTTGGATAGCTATTAGGGAATAAAAGTAAAAAGTAAACTTTCCTGTAGCTCATGATAGTTGCCAAAAATATAAAATTGCCTTTTTTTTTATTACTCAGCCAAATGTCAAGGAGGTGGTCCAAGCTGCTCAAGTGCCACAACATGGCACACCTCCTCCTCCAAGCACCTTCCTTATTCATGTAAATAGTCCTGTAGATCAATCAAAAAGAGGCTGGGAGGGGAGGGCAAGCAAGGAGTGTGCCAAGCTGTGGCACTTGAGCAGCTTGGCCCCACCTCCTTGGCTCAATAATAAAAAAAAGAGATTTTAAAAATTTACACATCCGCTCCAGGACTAATACTTTTTACTTTTATACTCTTACAGCTATCCAACTGTGTAAAAATGCATATTGGTAGCCATTAATAGCTAAAGTCAAGTAAAAGCTTGCTGTTATTCTACTGTATAATGGTTTGTCATTTTTTTAAGGAGGCCCTGTCTATGATGTTGTCAAAGATCACGTGATGTGGAAACACATTTGGTTACTTAAAGGGAATCTGTCATCACTTGGGATGGGCCCTATGGCTTTCCCTCCTTTCCCAGCCTTGAATGATATCCTCTGTATGTCCAAAGAGGGAGAGATCTGTCAATCATGGCAGGTGGGTGGGTAGAAGCTGTCGGGTACGGCCCAATGACTCATGGTTCAGGCAGCATGGAAGTGATGACAGGTTCCTTATTATACATTTACATCTTCATAGTGGAGAATAAGAACAAACACAGGACTCACCGTATAGAGAGGACGATTGAACATTCCCATTTGATTCACGGTTGACGATTAACACAGAAGGATGAATTAAACGAAATGTAAACAACCCAGGAGCTGGAGGGAAGAGAAAAGGACACATGATATTTGGGCATCTCCAATCCATTTAGTAGTGGAACTCAAAGTTCCTGGGCCCCACACTTGCCATGTGCCATTTACAATACTTGTACCATAAGGGGCTCTTTGGGCTCTCCTTACAACAGGGCCTGGAAGCAACTTCTATCTATGCATCTCCTATACAACCTTTGTGGCAGCTATAATTCTGACCATTTTGGTTGTCTTACAGCTTTCCCTGAAAAAAATACTATTACTCAGGATAGTTCAACTTTCCCTGGAGAGTTCAACTTTTTCCTGGGGATGGGGCTGGTTAGATATGCGCCCCAACTATTAGGTACAGAGAATAGGGCACCAACATTTTGCCATAACATTTTGCTATGGCTATTGAGAACTGAACCTGGTGAAGGGGAGCCTATGACTCTGCATTATGCCCACAAAAGGGCACACTGGAAAGTTTTCTCATGTACAGTCAAGGACCCTGTTGTAGAGAGAGGCAAGAATAAATAAGAATGAATTCTCTTAATGAATTCTCTGATATTAAGCCAGATCATTCTGTCATCAATAGACTTGGTCTGACAGTGGATCCAGCTTCGTTTTGGAGAATATCAGAGATGGCTTTCTGTCATATGTTGCTTCTTTCCAAAAACAGCCCAACCTCTAACATTAATGCGAATAGAGCTGCAAAACCCAAAATACCCTGTAAATAGATGTCAGGTGTGGTGCTGCTATTGGAAAAAGCAGCCATGTTCTTCTTATTCTGGATAACCACTCCATGTTGGCTTTTTCTGAATTATAAATTGGTCCTGATACTTGAGAAGTCCTCCCACCCAGGAGATAACATATGAGCATGCCTCTTACCTTTCTTGTCAATATTTCTGTAAGTCAGCGTCTCCTTCTCATCTTCCACTCTCTCAATAATAATGGGGTCATCGCTGATCCCCTCTATGCTGTAAAAGGGAAAGATTTTAGGAAATTATACAGGGTCACTAGTTCTATATACTAATGCGTTCAACTTGTACATTATCTTTACTTTAGTTAAGGATTTTGTTAAGTATTAATTTCTCATGAAACCCATTCACAGTATTCTGCTTCGGAGGAATATAGGTTGTTGTGTGGTGGTATAAGCCTCCGGAAGCCGCCTCTATCCAGTGGGAGGAGTTCCTTATTCCAAAACTCTCTCTCCAGATGGCTGGAACAAACCGGAAAGTCCTGGCTAGACCAGGGAAGGAAACAGGGCCTGAATGGTCTACTGGGATACTTGCAAAGTCTATGGTGAGCCACCAGCCCTGTTTGCCTTTTTGGATTTATCATTTTTAGGTCCTACGCTGCCAATCGCAACACACCACCCACAGACATGGGGCTCGCAGCCTGCGGTTGGCCACAATTCCATCCTCATGCTACTATCACAGGCTGGTTTATACCTGTAGCGTTTGAGACAGTGGAAACACGGGCTGATGACGTCAGCATACAGACAGCTTGATGTAATCAGTTCATCTCACCCTCTGTGTCGGACCTCTGATGTCATCAGCTCGTACTCCCACAGTCTCATAGGCTGCAAGTATTAACCAGCCTGTGGTTTGTATAAAGACAGCAGAGAAGAAAGAAGAGGACATTGGAGGAAGGCATTCTGGGAACGTTGCTAGGTGAGTATTAGGGAAAGTATCAACAGAATGGAAAGAAGTAAAACGACGTGACCTTCATGCCACAAACTTACCGCCCTATGCCCTTGAATCCTACCGCAACCAACTTGAGTAGCATACATTTTCCAAGTAGTCTTATTCATTATGAGGAGCCAACCTGGGAAGATCTTTACAGTAGAGCAAATCTTTTCCTGGCCGGTATCTTCAGAGTAACACCCAAAGTGCTTCAGTGAACCTCATCTTAATCTGCCCTAGATACTCTCTGAACCGGTATTCTACTAAAGCTTCCAAGGGGATTGTTACCTTGTCTGATATTCTAACTAGAGATGAAAGAATCAAATCGGACGAATCTGAATTTATTCCGAATTTCGTGCAAAATTCGATTCTGACCGAATCTGAATTTCCACTCGATTCGAAATAATGAATTTCTTCATTCACTCCTTTTTGTTATTACTCTAAGGCTAAGATTCCACTGAGTTTTGCAGTAAAAAAATGTATTTAACAAAATGTTTCTTTTCTATAACAAAATTTTCATAAATTTATGTGGCGGCAGGGGCCTAAAAATGTAGCCGACAATAATAAAAATGTAGAAAGGGGCCATCTTAATGTAAAAATAATATATTTTTTAATTTATTTTGTTAAACTTTTTATTAGTAATGTATTTTAATAATGTGTTTAATAAAGTGTGTGTGTGTTTTAACTTTTTAAACTTTCTTTTCCTGTCTTTTAAATTTTTTTTTAGATAGTACTACTACTCCCAGCATGGAACAGGTAGTAGTACCTGTACTAATATACAGATCGCCCAGGGGTCTGACACCCGTTGTGATCCTCCTATATAATGTATAAGTGAGGGCTGGCGGCCGCTCCTCTGCACGATCCGGCACTATGTTCTGTGATGTAAAGTTCTTGACACCACAGATTCATATTTCCCGCGGAGAGCTGTGATTGGCCAAATGGTTCCAGCCAATCACAACTCTCTGTGGGAAATATGAATAATAGATACAGTATATATATATATATATATATATATATATATATTTTTTTTTTTCTGTTGTTCATATACCTGTGGTCGAGGTTGGAGCTGGCTGAGCACCCGCATTGATACCTTATAGGCTTGAAGCCTTGTCACGGTGCTCCTTCATCATATTCTCTATTATATATATATATATATATGGCAGTGCAGGGGACAAGAGAAGATCGGCCGTGCTCTACATCTATACATTATGCAGGTACTACAGATCCCAGCACGGTGCTTAGTGTGCTCCATGTTGAGAGCAGTAGTACCTGCAGTTAAAGCGCAACTGTCACGGATTTTAACCCCCATAAACTAGCCCCAGGATGACAAAGTTGTTAGAAATTACAGTTCAAGCATACCGTTTTGCTGCTTTCTAGCAGCTTTATTCGGGCTAAAAATGCTTTTTATGAAAGTCAGCAACAGTCAGATATCCCTGCTATCAGCGCTGGGGCCACGGTGTGATTGACACACAGGTCCCAGCACGTAAGCCCCTTATTCTTATATGTGAGTGGCGAGTTTTCTACTGTGCACAGCGGTGATGCGATGTGGGCGGCCAGCTCTCACAGCAAACGCTCGCATCCCATGGGCGGCATAACGCAGTAGCGGAATGAACTGGCCGCCCGCATCGCACCACCGCTGTGCACTCTAGAAAGACGGGAGAATGGGCGTCCGGCTCGCACCACTACTGCATTATGCCGTGCATAGGGTCTTAGGGACCGAGCACTTGCTGTGACCGCCCAAATCACATCACTGCTGGCCACAGGAGAACAGGCACTGTTTATGTGTCACCCGCATATAAGAAGAATAAGAACGGGCACTGTTTATGTGTCACCCGCATATAAGAAGAATAAGAACGGGCACTGTTTATGTGTCACCCGCATATAAGAAGAATAAGAACGGGCACTGTTTATGTGTCACCCGCATATAAGAAGAATAAGAACGGGCACTGTTTATGTGTCACCCGCATATAAGAAGAATAAGAACGGGCACTGTTTATGTGTCACCCGCATATAAGAAGAATAAGAACGGGCACTGTTTATGTGTCACCCGCATATAAGAAGAATAAGAACGGGCACTGTTTATGTGTCACCCGCATATAAGAAGAATAAGAACGGGCACTGTTTATGTGTCACCCGCATATAAGAAGAATAAGAACGGGCACTGTTTATGTGTCACCCGCATATAAGAAGAATAAGAACGGGCACTGTTTATGTGTCACCCGCATATAAGAAGAATAAGAACGGGCACTGTTTATGTGTCACCCGCATATAAGAAGAATAAGAACGGGCACTGTTTATGTGTCACCCGCATATAAGAAGAATAAGAACGGGCACTGTTTATGTGTCACCCGCATATAAGAAGAATAAGAACGGGCACTGTTTATGTGTCACCCGCATATAAGAAGAATAAGAACGGGCACTGTTTATGTGTCACCCGCATATAAGAAGAATAAGAACGGGCACTGTTTATGTGTCACCCGCATATAAGAAGAATAAGAACGGGCACTGTTTATGTGTCACCCGCATATAAGAAGAATAAGAACGGGCACTGTTTATGTGTCACCCACATATAAGAAGAATAAGAACGGGCACTGTTTATGTGTCACCCACATATAAGAAGAATAAGAACGGGCACTGTTTATGTGTCACCCGCATATAAGAAGAATAAGAACGGGCACTGTTTATGTGTCACCCGCATATAAGAAGAATAAGAACGGGCACTGTTTATGTGTCACCCGCATATAAGAAGAATAAGAACGGGCACTGTTTATGTGTCACCCACATATAAGAAGAATAAGAACGGGCACTGTTTATGTGTCACCCACATATAAGAAGAATAAGAACGGGCACTGTTTATGTGTCACCCGCATATAAGAAGAATAAGAACGGGCACTGTTTATGTGTCACCCGCATATAAGAAGAATAAGAACGGGCACTGTTTATGTGTCACCCGCATATAAGAAGAATAAGGGGCCTATGCGCTATGTGTAAATTATTATTATCCTGCGCATTGTATTCTGCTTTAAAGGGGTGCTCCGGTGAAAAACTATTTTTTTTTTTTTTTTTTAATCAACTGGTGCCAGAAAGTTAAACAGATTTGTAAATTACTTCTATTAAAAAATCTTAATCCTTCCTGTACTTATTAGCTGCTGAATACTACAGTGGAAATTCTTTTCCGTTTGAAACACAGAGCTCTCTGCTGACATCATGAGCGCAGTGCTCTCTGCTGACATCTCTGTCCATTTAAGGAACTGTCCAGAGTAAAAGGAAATCCCCATAGCAAACAGATATCAGCATGATATGTCAGAGATGTCAGCAGAGAGCTCTGTGTCTTTAAACGGAAAATAATTTCCACTGTAGTATTCAGCAGCTAATAAGTACAGGAAGGATTAAGATTTTTTAATAGAAGTAATTTACAAATCTGTTTAACTTTCTGGCACCAGTTGATTTAAAAAAAAAAAAAGTTTTTCACCGGAGTACCCCTTTAAGAGACTACATCTTGAATTGGCTTGCATAGAGAAAACTTCTCCAGTAACGTTATCGTTTAGGGTTAATGTTTACTACTGTGTTGGTACAATTAGTACAATTTAGTGTAGTACAATCTGAATTGCTACAAATCCCAGCTTGCCCTACACAAACTTGCCCTTTCGGAGCACTCATAAGGCTTCATTTACATAACAATCACCGTGTCCACCCATAGACAAGTGCAGTACTTACCGTATTTTTCGCCCTTTAGGACGCACCGGCGTATAAGACGAACCCTATTTTTAGGTACAAAATCTAAAAAATGAAAGATTTTGAACCCAATAGTGGTCTTCAACCTGCGGATCTCCAGATGTTGCAAAACTACAACTCCCAGCATGCCCGGACAGCCGTTGGCTGTCCGGGCATGCTGGGAGTTGTAGTTTTGCAACATCTGCAGGTCCGCAGATTGAAGACCACTGCATAGGAGGTAATACTCACGTGTCCCCGCTGCTCCGGACCCGTCACCGCTGCCCTGGATGTCGCTCCATCGCTGTCGCCGTGTCCCCGTCGCTCCGAAACGTCTCTGCTGCCAGCCGGGTATCCTCGCTCTCCGTCGCCGTCATCACGTTGTTACGCACGCCGACGCACGTACACGACGACGTGATGACGAGGAAGGAGAGCGCCGGAATACAGGGGATCCCTGAACGGAGAAGACACCGAGGAGGCAGGTAAGGTCCCTCCCGGTGTCCTGTAAGCACTAACCTGGCTATTCAGTCGGGCTGTTCGGGACCGCCACGGTGAAATCGCGGCGGTCCCGAACAGCCCGGCTGCACAGCCGGGTTAGTGTCACTTTCCCTTCAGACGCGGCAGTCAGCTTTGATCGCTGCGTCTGAAGGGTTAATACAGGGCATCACCGCGATCGGTGATGTCCTGTATTAGCCGCGGGTCCCGGCCGTTGATGGGCGCAGGGACCGCCGCGATAGGGGTGTATTCGCCGTATAAGACGCACCGACTTTTTCCCCCCAGAAAAAGTGCGTCTTATATGGCGAAAAATACGGTATATCTTAGTGTTTTGTGAAAATCTGGTAAGATAACATCATGCCGGACGTCTCAGGATTTGTGCAGCTTAGAGATAAGTTGAGAAAGGTCTCATCTGTATGAGTATAATGTCTCTAGTGATGGAAAGTCCGGATCACTAAAGTGAATCGGTTCATTTTGAGTGATTCACTGAAATGAACCGATTCATGAACCGACTCCTCGGTTCTTAATGTGAAATCGAGGGGGTGGGGGGTTGTGACTCCCTAGTAACTACTTCCCAGTCACTCCCCACACTGCTGATTGGCCTTAAAGGAGAACTACGGGATTGAAAATTTTATCCCCTATCCTAATGATAGGGGATAAGTTTCAGATCGCGGGGGGTCCGACCGCTGGGGCCCCCAACGATCTCCCGTACGGGGCCATGGCTCTCTGCATAGAGAGCGCGTGTCGACCACCGCACGAGGCGGCAGCTGACACGCGCCCTCCATTTACTGCTATGGGAGAGCCGAAGCGCTGCCTTCGGCAATTTCCGGCTCTCCCATAGCAGTGTATGAAGGGGGCGTGTCGGCCGCTGCTTTGTGCGGTGGCCAACACGCCCTCTCTAACCAGAGAGCCGGGGCCCCGTACGGGAGATCGCGGGGGGGGGGGGGGGCCCAGCGGTCGGACCCCCCCGCGATCTGAAACTTAGCCCCTATCTTTAGCATAGGGGATACATTTTTCAATCCTGTAGTTCTCCTTTAACCCCTTCTCTGAGTCTATTAATACCTGCCGTGCATGAGGCTTAATAGAATATATTAGAAGGGGGGGGGGGGGGAAACAAGTCGGCAGTGTGGGGAGTGACATGAAGGCAGTCGTGGTGATGATGTCACACTCTGCATTTGCGATTGGCCAAACCCCCTTCCATTATATTCTACTCCCAATTCTGAGAGTAATGTACATATGTATAAAATTCTTATAACACAGATCCACTGAATCCCCCCACCCTTGTATTATGATCCTAGAGTGAGAGATCTGCCTGTACAGAGAGCCCCCGGAGAGGACAGCATGGGAGGGGAGGGGGAACATGACAGGGGGCAGTAGAAAGTAGTGTTGATCGGCATAGGCCATATTCGAATTCGCGATATTTCGCAAATATATGGACAAATATTCGTCATATATTTGCTAAATTCGCATATTCGTAATATTCACGTTTTATTTTCGCATATGCAAAAATGCGCGTATGTGAAATTTAGCATATGCAAAAATTTGCATAAGCGAAAATTCGCACGCCAGTCTCACACAGTAGTATTAGAGCCTTCTTTATACCACACAAGCTGGAAGCAGAGAGGGATGATCACTGTGAAATAAAATTCGCATTACGAATATTCGCGAGCAACACTAGTAGAAAGTGCAGGGAGAAGGTTCAGGAAGTAAGGGGGGGACTACGTTGCGTAAAGGGGGGAAGGGGGAGTGTAAGAAGAAAAGGAGGAAGGGGAGAAGTCTGACCAGGAAATGGACGAGCTGCTGCAGAGGGTGCAAGCCGCTGCTTTGCTGTGGGGAAGGGGCTGGTTGGAAGAGCAGCTGCTTGGGGTTGGAGGAGGTTCGGGTTGCGCAGACAGCCCTGCCCCGCAGCGGGCAAGCACGCACCGCTCCAGGGCGCCAGCGCGTTTAAGTCCAGAGGTGGTCCCCAGGTGGCGGCGCCGCTGGGATTCTCCTGTGGGGGGCCCTCTGGCTTCCCCTGACAGGTCTGCAGTGGTGGTGAGTGGCGGTGGGGCCGGGGGGTCCGCTCGGGGGGGGCCGGCGTGCGGCTGCACAGCAGACTACAGCGGTGCCTTCTGCCTCTGGCTGGTCCCGCAGTGAGGAGCACGTGGAGCGCAGTAGTAATGGCGGTGGCCGGCGGGGGGCGGGGCTTCGGCAGGGCCATTGGAGGAGTCCTTCTCCTGTGCGGCCGGGTGGCAGGGCCCGGGCCATGGCAACATATCAAAAAATAAAGTTGATGACAGTGCCCATTTAAATAAGATTTTAAAAGAAGTACTGTCAGCCGCAGGCCCCCACTCAGGACCTGTCAGTCCGTCCCTGCTGCTGCCTGTAACGCGATCCCTGAGTCTGGTTACCAGTGCAGTTACTGATTGAACCGTTTTAAACGATTCATTTAATCTAATGAACTGAATCATCCGGATCATTGAAAAGAACCGGATCAAAAGAACGAATCACTCATGAACCGGACATCATGATTGTCTCTACCTCAGAGATTGTACAGATATATAACATAATCACGGTCTGAACTCCAACCAAAAGAGTCAACCCAATGAAGGAATTTCCTACAATTTCCAAAGAGAGGGACTCCTGTTGACTTCAACTTACGGATTGAAGATTTCTGCTATTCTTCCCTCCTTCTTTGATAGAGATATTTTGGCATAGGAATAATGCACTTTATTCAGAACAGTCAGGGAAGTCAGTGAGGGACGGGACGCTATGGCCTTCAGGTTCCACAGGCCACTTATCTGTAGGGAAAGCATATAGAAAATACTAAGCATGGTGCACATCCTAAAATGACCTCTCAGATCCATTAAATGGGTACTCCGCTGCTCAGCGTTTGGAAAAAACTGTTACGAATGCTGGAGTCGGGAGCTCGTGATGTCATAGCCCTGCCCCCTCATGACATCACGCCCCACCCCCTCAATGCAAGTCTATGGGAGGGGGCATGACGGCTGTCACGCCCCCTCCCATAGACTTGCATTGAGGGGGCGGGCGTGACATCATGAGAGGGCTATGACATCACGAGCTCCTGACGCCGGCTCCAGTGTTCGGAACACTTTGTTCCAAATGCTGAGCAGCGGAGTACACCTTTAAGGTTATATTACAGTGCTGGGTTAGATCTGCAACTTCTTCAAGGATTTTTGGGGCACTATGAGTCACCATCAGAATATTTACCACAACCCCATTTATTTCAATGGTGGGTATGAAGAAAGTCCTTAATTAATTCCTACAAACCAGGTCATAAAACAAGGACTTGATGAGTCGCCACATCCATTCCCTAATAACACAATAAGGACCTATAGATGGAGGGTAATTTAATATACAATTTATTTTAAACAGTTGGCCACATCAGTGGTCATTAGTACCCTAAATTTACCATCCACTGAATTGATATTAGACGTAAAAATAACTTTTATTATTGTGCCTACCAATTAAAAACCCAACAATTGGTCTCTCTATTGTGTGTTCAGTGATTCATAAGCATGTAACTACACTAATAGGTAATTTGCAGCTGCAGTCCGCAAGTATAATATGAGAGACCTAACTGTTGTAATTTTAAAATTCAATACACATCGCTCCCCCAACGTTTCACCAACAGGTGGCTTTCTCAAGGGTTTCTCAAGGGTTTTTGCCCAAAAACCCTTGAGAAAGCCACCTGTTGGTGGTGAAACGTCAGGGGGGGGGGGCAATGTGTATTGAATTTTAAAATAACAACAGTTAGGTCTCTCATATTATACTTGCGGAATGCAGCTGCAAATTACACATCCATTCCCTAGGCACCAACCCTGGTTATTTCATTGGTGGAGATCCTTATTGAAGGTTGGATTCCACACTATTCATAAAGTGATGGAATATCCTAGAAATGTGTCATCACCTTCTGAGAGTGAAAAATCCCTTTCACCTCCTGCAAAAGCAGCCAGATTTGGTCTTTATGATGGGGCAATTTTTTTTTCCACCCCAACTTTCCAATAGCCGTAACTTTTACATTTTTTCATCGATGTAACCATATGAGGGATTGTTTTTTGTCAAATTGGTTTCATTTTTTTCAATGGCACCATTTTGGGGTATATACTGTGAAACTGACAAATTGAATAATGAATAACAAATTACCTTTATTCTGTGAGCCGATAAGACGCTGGCAATACCAGATTCACAGTTTTCTTTTTTGTACATTAAATCATTTTTTTATCATTTATTTTTTGCATCATCATATTCTGAGGACTGTTATTTTACATTGATGGAGCTGTGTGGTGGGTTTTTTTGTGGAACAAACTCAAGTATTCATTAATACGATTTGGGGTAAATGTGACTTTTTGTTCACTTTTATAAAATTTTTGCAAAAAAACCCCAAAAACTATTTTGTTATTGTTTTTCCTTTTCTTTGTTACAATATTCACTGTGTGGGATAACATTTATGTTAGTTTCTAGTATGGGTCATTACAGACGTATAAGTATTTTTCAATTTCCAACAATAAAGCTTTGGTTAGTAAAACGTCAATGTTTTTTTTTTTTTTCTCACTTCATCACATTTTATTTTTTCAAACTATTTATTAGTACAACGAGGACATTTGAAGATGTGATCCTATGTAGGCCTATAGAGGAAGATCCTTTCCATGTCTAACAATGTCAATGCTGCAGTTGCTATGATGGCGGCATATAAGGGTTTAGTTGGTTAATTGGCCCACACTGGAATGGACTCTTATCTGCATCATCTTTAGAAGAGGTTTCCTTCTGGGCTGATGCAGACCATGCCATGCAGACCAATTTGATGCAGTGTATGGCATATGGTTTGTGCACTGACAGGCTGACCCCCAGGGGCATAGCTAGAAAAGACAAGGCCCCAGTGCAAAAAATTGCCCTGGGCCACCCTACCCTACCCCCCTCCCCTGACCCAGGATGACCCTCTTCCCCGGCATCAGCCGCACATAGATATCAGCGACTGCAACACTGATGGGACACAGACAAATAATTGTACCACACTATGACTACCGTATAGTGAAGGGATAATACTATCATACTGAATAAAACTACTATACACAGACCAGTATCACCACTAAACACAGACCAGTATCACCACTATACACAGACCAGTATCACCACTAAACACAGACCAGTATCACCACTATACACAGACCAGTATCACCACTATACACAGACCAGTATCACCACTATACACAGACCAGTATCACCACTATACACAGACCAGTATCATCAATAACACCATTGTACAAGGGCCGAATAATACTGCCACACCATGACTTTACGTTACCACAACATATTGACTGGATAATGCCAACATACTGATCCTGAATATAGACCACTTTATACAGACTAATATCCCCCATACAGTGACCATATAGTGGTGCCCCTGGTGTCAGGTGCAAAATTGCACCCCATGAATTTCTGCGTCAGCCCCTCCCCTCAGCTGTCCGGAGATTTCCAAACATACAGGGAGGGGAGGGGGAAGGTGGAGCTGTGCAGGATGCAATTCTGCACCTCCCTCGGCCCTATACACACTTCCCTCCTCGCCCCTTCCTCAGGAGGAGGGACGTAGATTCTCACAGCCCCGCTCTTGGGTGTAGATTTTGACAGCTGTAAAAATCTACGTCCAGGGGGCTGTGGGAATCACTCTCCTTCTGAGGGAGGTGCATGAAAATTTACATCCAGGGGGCTGTGGGAATCAATCTCCTCCTGAGGGAGGTGCATGAAAATTTACATCCAGGGGGCTGTGACAATCACTCTCCTCCTGAGAGAGGTGTACAGCCCCACTCACACAGCCCCCCGGACGTCCATTTTCACAGCTGTCAAAATCTAGGTCCAGGAGCGGGGGAGGGAGGTGTAGAACTGTGTGCTGCACGGCTCCGCCTTCCCCCTCCCCTCACTGTATGTTCGTAAATCTCTGGACAGCTCAGGGGAGGGGCGGATGCAGAAATGCATGGGAAGCAGTTTTGCACCTCACACCGGCTCTACACAGGCTCTGCAGACTGTATTACAGATTACAGTGCAGTTACATGTAGTGGCTCAAATGAGGCCCTATTCGTCTTTGTGGTGTCGTTCTCTTTCCTTTCTTCTCTGTCGGACTTCCATGAAGACTTCTTCCAGCCATGACTCGTCACCCCAGAATGTGCCAGAAAAACAGGATATGCTCCGCAGATTTCCCAACTTTTAACAACCCTCAGTACTCCAAATAATGTCTTCTTTGGTGCCTTGCATAGTATGAAGGAGTAGGTAAGCATGTTGGGGGGGATGTTAATAGGATTGAGTGAAGGTAGGCAGGTCATTTGCCTGAATAAATTAGATGCACTTAGTAGGTAGGTAGGGAATCCCCCAGTAGGTGGGTAGATAAGCCCCCTCCCTAGTAGTGAGGTAAATAGGGAATCCTCCCGCCTGCATTAGGTAGATGATCTCAGTAGATAGGTAGGGAATCCCAATGTTAGATATTGGGTAATTTCCCCTGGTGATTAGGTAATGCCCCCTAGTAGGTAGTTAATGCCCCCGGTAGGTGGGTAGGTAATGTCCCCCGAAGTAGGTAGGTAGTGCAGAAAGGTAGGCAGGTACACAGTGCAAACAAGTAGGTAGGTATATAGGGCAGGTTGGTATATAGTGTAGGCAGCCAGGTACATAATGCAGGCAGGTATGTAGTAGAAGTAGGTATATGTGGCAGGGCAGGTATATAGTGTAGACAGGCTACACGGTACTCATTGCCACTCATTTTACCTTCTTGGGGGGACGCCTCTAATTCGAATCCCCTGCCAGTGGCTGGGAATTCAGATTTTACGCTCCTCCACTGCCAGAACCCTAAGGCAGTTGCAACTTGGCTACTGGGTCTTACCCATATAGCCGGGGGGGGGGGGAAGCCATAGAAACCTGGAGCAATGGAGCACCAAAAACACTGATCACTGCTGTGCGGTCGCATAGCATTTAACAGTGTATGTAATCTAAAGATCTCATATGTGGACTAAAAAAAAAGTATAAAAAATGTAAAAAAAATAAATAAAAAAGTGAATCAACCCTTTCCCAATAAAAGTGAATCATCCCATTTTCATATTTAAATTTTTTTTAATTATGTAAAAAATAAATAAATAAATAAAAACATGTGGTATCGCTGCATGGGTAAATATCCGAACGTTTATAAGATGTTAATTAAACCTCACAGTCAAGGGTAATACATGTAAAAAAAGAATTGTGTATTTTTGCTCACTTCATTTACCATAAAAAAATTATAAAAATAAATCTAAAAGTTCAAAAATAAATAATAATAATAATTTGCCCTCAACCATCAAATGAGGAAAAATAAGGGGGGAAAATATGGTAGTTACAGTGATCATAAGAGGCCAATTTTAAGCATACTCATTTTTGTACAAATAGAAAAATAAAATAAAACCTACATAAATTGGTATAGTTGTAATCGTATGAACCTACAGAATGAAGACAATGTGTAATTTTTACGGAAAAATGCACTGCATAGAAACGGAATCCCCTAAAATTGAGCGAGCAGGTGGGTGGGCGAGAGGAATTGCCGGCAGCTGTATTGTACAAACTGCAATACAGGAGGAAAAAGAGGGGCAGGGCTTCCTCAATGTGACTCTTGCTTGCCCGGCCCCATTGATCTCCACTGAGCGGCAAGGCAGGGGTGGGACAGTCAGGGCGTGATGATGCCGCTGCTCTGTCCCACCCATCCCAGGAAAAGTCAGGACCGGGCCCTCATATCCGCTACTGCCGAACGGTCTGGCAGCAGCGGGATGGCACTGACTTGGGGAACAGTCCGACAGGGGCATAAACATAATTAATAATGGCGGCAGCCAACCATGAAGTAAATGTGGCAAGGGGAGCCCTGTGGGCCCCCCTGGCAAAGGTGCCCGATCGCAATGGCAACTGTTGCAATTTCTGTTGCTCTGACATTGCTGTCCCCCAACCTTTTAACCTCTGCAGCAGTGCTAGCAAAGACAACCCCTAAATATGACGCTGAGCATGTGCCCTCAACTTTTTAGGTCGACCATGAAAAGGCCTGTTCAGAGTGGAACCTGTCCATTAAAACTGCTGCATGGTCTTTCATGTAGCTCATTTTCATGGTCTTGGCAATCTTTTTATAGCCTAGGCCATCGTTTTTTTTAAAGAGCAACCATTGTTCTTTTCAGACCCTCAGAGAGTTATTTGCCATAAGGTACTATGCTAAACTACTAGTGACCAATATTAGAGACACCAAATTTAAGACACCTGCTCTCTATTCATACCTCAGACCTTGTAACACTAACCAGTCACATGACACTGGGGAGGGAAAATGAGCCCAATTTTGACATTTCCACTTGGGTGTGTACTTGGGGTGAACCTTAAATAATGCCATGTAACAACCCCCCCCCCCCCCCTTTCACTAGTATTACTAGAGAGAGGGGTGGAGGGGTAGTGTATGGTTTTTACCATGGATAGACGATAAAGTACAAAAGGCCAATCAAAGTAAGAACCATATAACATAACAAGGGTCCTACTGTATAGAACCTGAGGGCCGTCTACTGGAGTATAACCAGCTTGACACTGGTAAGAACTATTCGGTCATGTAGTGACACCAATAATTGGGAAGATAAGTTGTTAGTTTTGGGGATAAGAGAGAACATTCAATCGATGGTCAAGCAGTGTTTTTAATCCTATCTTTTATTTAATTTTTTTGTTCAACTGTTTTTTTATTCTATTTATCTATTAATTTATATTATTTATTGCTATCTTTTTGTTCATCTCTTTGGATCACTGGGATCAGATTAACCAAGGTTGATTAAAATATTCCTTTTTAATTTTTATTATTTTTTAAGAAGTAAAAATCATATCATTGTAATTACAAGACAAAACTAAAGCCTTACCAAAAACCTAGAAAAGAAGAACATGACAAATACATTTCTACAATCATGACTACTTACCTTTTTGAAATTAATGGGTAACTCCTTTATGGAGCAGGAATCTGCGGCGCTCCCCCATGTTATCTGAAGGAGACAGCCAAGGATCAGGTGGAGGATGATGGTCGTCGTCCTCATGGTTTCATCAGACAGGTAAAAAATGAAGTTGGCTATCTGAAGCAGACATTGATATAACCCTTTAAATATAGTGCTGAAAAATAGGCCCAGCGGTCAAATGCCTCGTCCCACGGGGGCAAGGAAACAAAGTGCGCTTGATAACAACTAAATATTAACACAGATCTTGCAATCAGACAAACAGAATAATTAACCCCTCACATTACATAGTTTTCACCCATCATAATATACAAAAGGTTCTCCTTTGGATGTGTCACATACATAAAGGAGAGGCATTGTCGTGCCAAAAATCAAAAAGAAGGCCCCCATTCTGATGTTGGTACACACCATTGCACTGCAGTCAATGGAAAGGGGTCGCCTGGCTTTATTTGTGTAGATGCCCAGAGGAGAGTGTAAGCTTATGGGACTATCTGAGGAATATTGCACTTACAGTAGGCTGGGTCTTGTGGTGCCCCACAGCTTTGTCATCGTAAGGCTTGACAGGATGACTTCTGCCCAATTACAGTCTGGTATGTTTAACCAGATAGATTCTATCACATATAAATAGATATTAATATTCATCTGTGTATAAAAGGACTACTAATAAAAATATTGTGCTAAATTATTATTAGGCTAAATTATTATTATATCAATATTTTTATTAGTAGTCCTTTTATACACAGATCATTATGGTATATTTATTAATTAGGCAGAAGTCATCCTTTGGTTATATACTCCTATTCTATATATTTATATATTTCTCATTTTAATTACTAATATGGCTTAGGTATATATTCAGATGCTTTTCCCTAGTGTTTCCCTATTAACATAGGCTTAATGTCCCAACTGGCGCCCATTATCGAGGTACTATGGTACCGTTGCTTCTACTGTAGTTAATACGGTAGGAGCCAGCCGCCAACTCACCTATGAGAATGAACTGAGACATTATGCGCAAGCGCGATTTGGTACATCAATGCGCAGGCGCGATCCACCAAGCGGCGATCATGTGATCATTGAGTATTACATGACGAGCAGCCGCTGCATCCCTGGACTGATGCGGCGGATGTTTACATCAGCCACAGCGCTGATTGGCCTTGGCTGAGGTAAGTGTGGTGGCGGATTGCGTGGCAAGCCTTGTGAGGTAATTAGGGTGTTGCTGTTCGAGATGATAAAGGGCGCTGTTAACCCTTGTCACTCGTGACGCCAGGGTGAGGGTTAAATACTATAATCTTGATAGGCCTATTGCCACCCTTCCCAAGAGCAATAGGTGATGCAGAAATAAAGGATTGTCCACAACCACTGTTAACTGAAAACTTGCAGGAACTTTTACTGAAGAATTTCTGTACATGCAGCAATAGTAACAGTCCAGATAACAGAGTCTCTATATATATAGCTGAGCAGTGATTGACAGTTCGTTGGGATCAGATAAGCTCAATTTAGCTTCTTAGGGATTGTATAGCAGAGATCCGCTGGATTTAAGGGTGCGTTTAGGTCCAGTGATCTTGCGGTGAGTAGCGGGAAGTTGTTTAGTCTATCCGCTATGTTAGAGGCCGAGGCCTCAAAGCTTTGGCCTAGTAAATTGTCTTGTAAGCTGCGTAGGTCCTACCTCTTCCAGAGTCAGCAACCCAAGAGAGGGATGGTGCAGGTCCATTATATGGACAGGGGCTGTCCGTTTTGGATTGGTCCATAACAACTGTCACTCACCGTTACAGTGCATTGTGGGTGAACACGTCATGGGAACCTCCAAAAGTCCTGTAGCAAAACCATAGAGTTCTAACCTAATCACGTGACCCGCAGGTCCTGCTACGCTTGAATAGGTAGGAAATTAAATATATACATGTATCTATACTTATATTTATAAGAACTTCTATACAGTTATGGACTAACTGAGGGGTGACAAGGAGATAACTATAGGAGAAGGACCCCAACGTTCCTAGGGACTCTGACTATGGGGACCTCTACAAAGGTAACGTATAAAATACTGTACTGGGAAGCCACAAACCCCAAACTTAAAACAAGTCGACCCCGATGCTTGTCCCCTAAGGCACAGGAACTTGGACAGGATTATATATATACTTTCTATAAATCCTGACAAAACCTGAGTAAACATTAAACACATTTGTACTTGCTTGTTACTCTGACTAGCATCTTGACTAGACAATACTGAAGCTATCTAGACACTTTGAAGCTATCTAGACATTTTGAATCTATCTAGACAGTGATGAAGCTATCTAACCTTTAGTTTCTAGCCCCTTAGACATTTTTTTATAGCTCTCTATAACATCTATGAGGCTAACTATACATTAGTATAGCTCTCTATAACCTTTAGTCTCAAGCTGTCTAAACATTTCTGAAATCTCACCACATTTTTTCTTTTTGTCACAATGAGTCACCTGTTAGTACACAAGAGGGTATATTGGCTTGCCCGAGGCTCTCTACCAATAAGGATGGCTACTAGGGTCTATCGGCTACATGCTACTTACCCCTAGAACACAACAGTATAACCTACCTAGGTTACCTTTAGAAATTCTAAGCTCGCAAGAGTATCTACTGGCCAGGTAGAGCATCTCACACACGTAATACAGAGAAGAGAAAAATGAGTGTACCTAACAGTGGCAGGAATTGGGTATCAATAGGCTACAATTCCTAAGTGTTTCTTGAATGTGAGATATATTTTGTTTTTGTGTATGTACTGAAGAATGAGGTAGAACATTTAAGTGAGTTTATTTAAGTGCTATGTGTGCAAGTACTGCTTACTAGTTAGTCTTGCTATCTTAAGGGCAGTTTTGTTTGATGAAAGGTGCTAGCGATTGGCGACTGGAATGCCGAGAGAGTCACCTATTTAGCAACTACTAAAACACCTTTTAGCATTTTTATACATTTATATGTACATGTGTACAAGAGTTATTTACGTTTTTATTTTTGGTGTACACGTGCATCTAGTGGACATTTTCTGTGTACAACCTTTACTTATTTTTAATGTACACAGACACAAATCTATTTTTTCTGTGTACAGGAACCATATACATTTTTATTATACAAGCTTACACAAGCTTACTCCAACAAGGTTCAGGCACATACACCTGATAAGTGCACATTTTAGCAAGAGAGTCCTATAAATATAGGGTTATGTACATAAAACGGACGTGTAAGAATCTACAGTCCACCTACACTAGGAGTCTATATTTCACGGTTGCCCCAAATCAACCAGGCATAAAACTTACGAATCTCCTACTGGCTAGGAGTCTCTTGACCTGATGGTCAGGCACAAAGCTTGATGGTTACGTTGCTGAACTTGAAACTGGAAAAATCTTAGCACAGTCCTGCTAGGCACATGTCTTGAACTTTGTTACTGAAAAACAAAAGGGGTTAGCATAGGAAAGCAATAAACATTACTTTATAGTCCTTCAAAAGACATTTCTCCAGAATCTTTTTGTGCCTCTTGTAGATCCTCTATACCTCCCAATATCTGGAGCAGGTAAGGAGTTAATGTAACTTTCCCACACCACATTGGTGAGAGTCGAATGGGCAACAGCAGGATTCAAAGTGACCAGAGGCTTACTGGCCGGGATCAAAGTTGGTGCATAAGGTTTTAGCACCATCTCCATATCAGGAGTGGGGCAAAGCACTTTTTCGTTGGTACCTTTTAAACAGGCAAACTCTCCACGTCGGAAGAGGGCCTTGGTACATACGTTGGTACCAGTGCAAGGGGCAAACTCTCATTGCTCCGAGAGGGCCTAGGTACGGTCTCTGGTGCCCGCAATTTAGGATTACTTTGTTGATCTTGAGCAGGACTTGACACTTTACTGTACACAGAAGATGATTGATGCTGTATAGGCTCCTCCTCCTTGAGTACGTTGGTATCGGCCTCAGGTTGAAGGGATCCGATTCCCAATTTGTAGACGGAAAGTATTTGAAAGGAAGCTGTGTTGGGGCTGTTGGCCTGGTGACTGCTGCAGCCCATTCTCCATGCAGGCTCTGGACAGGGGTGTACTCCACAATTTCCCCCACCTCCAGGGAGTAGAACTTTTTGTGAAGATATGGCCTCTGTACTGCTCGCCGGTTTACGAGGATAGTTTGCCCTGTATGGTAATCTAGGAGTGTCCCATAACCTCTGACCTTGTCAAACTTGGCCACAGTTGCTCTTCGTCGTTCTAGAGGCTCTTCCCCTTCTCAGGAATGGTCCCATTTGCGGATAAATAATGCTTCCAGTTCTTTAGTATTCTCCTGGTAGCGAAATCTTTCCTCAGGAGGCAAATGCACATGCTTAGGGGCGTACAGTTCTCTGTGTCATGCCTTTAGTTTATCCATCAGCTCAGCCAGCTGGCTTCTTGACGGGCCCTTTCCCTTTGTGCGGCTGGAATTGGTGGGAGTGGCTTCCCAGGCATGGGTTGTAGAACCGCGTGAGGGGACTCGATGAGTCCCGGCTCGTCCCCAAAGATCCACTGGGGCGAATCTGGTGAGCACGGTCGTGCACTTGGCAAAGTAGATAGGGGTATTTTAGCTTCAGGGCTGGAGGAGGAAGAAAAGGCCGCCTCTGGCGGGGCACTCACTGCAGACTCCTCCGATGGGATTTCGTCCCACGAGCCCCAAGTTCTGTGGTGAGGGGACAATCTCACCTGTGATGCACCTCCAGGTGTCCCTGCGCTCTTCACTGGAGGTGTCTCTGGCCAATCGTCATCATCATCAGGCAGTGGGGGAAGATTGCAGGCCCCCTCTTCATCTAATGACAACTGCTGCAGACGGTCAGCAAGTTCTTGGAAAAGTCAGGCTGTGACTGCCACAACTTACCGCTGTTCCAGCGCCATTTTGTTATCTTCACCACGTGGAACGCTGTTCTCCGCCATGTCTGTACTCTCCGGCTCCCTGTGCAGACTGAAGAGGTCGCTGTGCGTGGTGTCTTTTATAGTGGGCTTCCCCAAAATGGCGACCAGCAGGAAGGACGTCATCGGTGCAGCCCTGACTTCCGGTCCTCCCAGAAACAACTCCTGTGTCTCCAAGTTCCCTTTCGGTTGCGACACGGCAACTTGGCAGTCACGCCCAGGGGCGGGACGTGGCGGAGCGCGGGCCTTTCTCGCGCGCTTTTCTGGTAGCAGGTTAACTCTTCCTGTGCCGACCAGACCAGAGGATCGTAGCATGAATTCGTTTCGCAGTTTACACATTCTTGCTGCGCATTAATTTTCGCCTCCCCCCTTACTTTTCGTGTGGCCCCCTTGCAACTTGCACCACACGCACCGCTCTTGTACACTGTAATGCGGTCTGCGACATATGAATAAAGTCTGTTACTTTCTGGGGGGAGTACACTTTCACTAGTGGCAACAGCAGTAGGCACACACCCGAATCCTGTTCGTGTAACGCCAAAAATGCTTGTGGTGGCGTGCCTTGTGGGGTGTAGGGTAGTTAGGTTGTTGCTGTTTGGGATGATAAAGGGGGCTGTTAACCCTTGTCACTCGTGACGCCAGGGTGAGGGTTAAATACTGTAATCTTGATTGGCCTATTGCCACCCTTCCCAAGAGCAATAGGTGATGCAGAAATAAAGGATTGTCCACAACCACTGTTAACTGAAAACTTTCAGGAACTTTTACTGAAGAATTTCTGTACATGCAGCAATAGTAACAGTCCAGATAACAGAGTCTCTATAGATATAGCTTGAGCAGCGATTAACAGTTGGTTGGGATCAGATAAGCTCAATTTAGCTTCTTAGGGATTGTATAGCAGAGATCATCTGGATTTAAGGGTGTGTTTAGGTCCAGTGGTCTTGCAGTGAATAGCGGGGAATTGATTAGTCTATTCGCTATGTTAGAGGCCGAGTAAGCAACCCAAGAGAGGGATCAAGATGGCGCAGGTCCCTTATATGGGCAGGGGCTGGACGTTTTGGATTGATCCATAACAACTGTCACTCGCCGTTACAGTGCATTGTGGGTGAACACGTCATGGGAACCTCCAAAGGTCCTGTTGCAAAACCTAATCACGTGACCCGCAGGTCCTGCTACGCTTGAATAGGTAGGATATTAAATATATACATATATCTATACTTATATTTATATGAACTTCTATACAGTTATGGACTAACTGAGGGGTGACAAGGGGATAACTATAGGAGAAGGACCCCAACGTTCCTAGGGACTCTGACTATGGGGACCTCTACAAAGGTAACGTATAAAATACGGTACCGGGACACCACATAGGTAACATCAAGAACCGATCAATGAGCATCGTGTGTAGCGTCTGACATCACTAATAAGGTGGACTTGTTATTAGGATTCTGTACTACAATAGGGTAATAAGAGCGGTATGGATGGATCCCATTGGCTGGAGGGGGAGAGACTGATCATTGGCCAGGGGGATAATGATCTAATTGGGACACAGGATATAAAAAGGACCTAGTTCCCATTGACACTCAATGCTGTCAGTAATCTCCTTTATAAAGCCACGTGAGTGGCGAAACATGTTGGGGTTTGACAGCCTGACATTTTAAACTGCTTTTCCTACACATCTGAGATGACTCTCACTATCATGCATCACTAAATAAATATCAGTGGGCGGAATAAGCCTAATAAGCACTAGACCTGCGGTGCACAGCAGGGATGGTGAAACACGTATAAATATTGTGATGCATAGATACAAAATAGGCAGCCCCTATACATTCTGTTATCTGAACAGTGATATTGGCCCGACTGGTCCACAGTTCACCCTACTTTGGTGCTGTCAGCCATAGTAGAGCACTGGATACTGAACTGCATCTCACCCATTAACCCCTTAAGGACGCAGGACGTACTCAAACGGCCCCTTTTCCGAGTCCTTAAGGACTCAGGACGTTTGAGTACGTCCTGTCAAATCCCGGCCCCCCGCCGCTAGCTTGAGGGGAGCCGGTGCCCGATGCCTGCTGAAATCGTTCAGCAGGAATCGGGGCATATCGCCCAGGGGGGTCATGATGACCCCCCATGTCGGCGATGGCCGCAGATCGCTGGACAATTCAGTCCAGCGATCTGCGGCAGATTCTGCGGCGATCTGACGACCCCGAACAGCCACAGCCAGCAGGGGTGAATTGGCACTGGTGCCACCTCACGATCACCCTGATTCATCGGCCGGTTTCCCGGCCGACCAATCAGGGCGCCTGCTGCGGGTGTCACTCCCGCAACCCACTCCGCCCCTCTTCCGGAGGACGTGAGCGGGTGCGGGACGTGCACCCCGGGAGCTGGGGACCCCGATCCCTGGCGTCAATGTTGGGATCGAGGCCCCAGGAGCGGCGGCCGCGGCGGCGACGACGAGGGACTGATGTGATGCGACGTGGATCATTGGAGGTGAGTGACAGCCTCCTGCTGTTGCTTAGCAACAGCTCCCAGCATGCAAAAAAGGCATGCTGTGAGCTGTAGTTATGCAACAGCAGGAGGCAGACCACCCTTATGGGCATGCTGGGACTTATAGTTTTGCAACAGCTGGGGGCACATTTTTTCTATGGAAAAGTGTACCTTCAGCTGTACCCCCAGCATCCCCAGCCAAAGTAGTATGCCTCCAGCTGTTGCATAACTACAAGACCCAGCATGCCCTTCCGCTGTCCGTACATGCTGGGGGTTGTAGCTTTTGCAACAGCTGAAGGCACACTAGTTGCAAAACACTGAGTTTGTTACCAAACTCGGTGTTTCACAACCAGTGTGCCTCCAGCTGTTGCAAAACTACAACTCACAGCATGCACTGATAGACCGTACATGCTGGGAGTTGTATTTTTGCAACAGCTGGATGTTCCCCCCCACCACCAATGTGAATGTACAGGGTACACTCACATGGGCGGAGGTTTACAGTAAGTATCCGGCTGCAAGTTTGAGCTGCGGCAAATTTTCTGCCGCAGCTCAAACTGCCAGCGAGAAACTACTGTGAACCCCCGCCCGAGCGACTGTACCCTAAAAACACTACACTAACAAAAAATAAAATAAAAAGTAAAAAACACTACATATACACATACCCCTACACAGCCCACCTCCCCTCCCCAATAAAAATGAAAAACATCTGGTACGCCACGGTTTCCAAGACGGAGCCTCCAGCTGTTGCAAAACAACAACTCCCAGTATTGCCAGATAGCCACTGACTGTCTAGGCATGCTGGGAGTTTTACAACAGCTGGAGGCCCCCTGTTTGGGAATCACTGGCGTAGAATACGCCCATGTCCACCCCCATGCAAGTCCCTAATTTAGGCCTCAAATGTGCATGGCGTATTTCAAGGCAACAGTTTAGGGTCACATATGGGGTATCGCCGTACTCGGGAGAAATTGTGTTACAAATTTTGGGGGGGTATTTTCTGCTTTTACCCTTTTTAAAAATGTAAAATTTTTGGGAAAAGAAGCATTTTAGGTAAAAAAAAAAATATTTTTTTTTTACATATGCAAAAGTCGTGAAACACCTGTGGGGTATTAAGGTTCACTTAACCCCTTGTTACGTTGCCCGAGGGGTCTAGTTTCCAAAATAGTATGCCATGTGTTTTTGTTTTGCTGTTCTGGCACCATAGGGGCTTCCTAAATGCGGCATGCCCCCAGAGCAAAATTTGCTTTCAAAAAGCCAAATGTGACTTCTTCTCTTCTGAGACCTGTAGTGCGCCAGCAGAGCACTTTTCACCCCCATATGGGGTGTTTTATGAATCGGGAGAAATTGGGCTTCAAATTTTGGGGGGTATTTTCTGCTATCACCCTTTTTAAAAATGTAAAACTTTTGGGAAACCAAGCATTTTAGGGGAAAATATTTTTTATTTTTTTTTACATATGCAAAAGTCGTGAATCATCTGTGGGGTATTAAGGTTCACTTTACCCCTTGTTATGTTCCCCGAGGGGTCTAGTTTCCAAAATGGTATGCCATGTGTTTTTTTTTGCTGTTCTGTTACCATAGGGGCTTCCTAAAGGTGACATGCCCCCCAAAAACCATTTGTCGCTCCTTCCCTTCTGAGATCTCTACTTCGCCCGCCGAACAATTAACATAGACATATGAGTTATGTGCTTACTCGAGAGAAATTGGGTTTCAAATACAAGTAAAAAATTTCTCCTTTTTAACCCTTGCAAAAATTCAAAAATTGGGTCTACAAAAACATGCGAGCGTAAAAAATGAAGATTGTGAATGTTCTTCTTCACTTTGCTGCTATTCCTGTGAAACACCTAAAGGGTTAAAACGCTGACTGAATGTCATTTTGAATACTTTGGGGGGTGCAGTTTTTATAATGCGGTCTTTTATGGGGTATTTCTAATATGAAGACCCTTCAAATCCACTTCAAACCTGAACTGGTCCCTGAAAAAAAGCGAGTTTCAAAATTTTGTGAAAAATTTGAAAATTGCTGCTGAACTTTGAAGCCCTCTGGTGTCTTCCAAAAGTAAAAACACCTCAATTTTATGATGCAAACATAAAGTAGACATATTGTATATGTGAATTAAAAAAAAATTATTTGGAATATCCATTTTCCTTACAAGCAGAGAGCTTCAAAGTTAGAAAAATGCAAAATTTTCAAATTTTTCATCAAATTTGGGGATTTTTCACCAAGAAAGGAAGCAAGTTACCAAATTTTTTTTACCACTATGTTAAAGTAGAATATGTCACGAAAAAACAATCTCGGAATCAGAATGATAACTAAAAGCATTCCAGAGTTATTAATGTTTAAAGTGACAGTGGTCAATTGCAAAAAATGGCCGAGTCCTTAAGGTGAAAAAAGGCTCAGTCCTTAAGGGGTTAAGAGTTACTGGTATATGCATTGTGACCTATAAAATAGGAATAAATCCTTTTGCTCCATATGATTATATGTGGACAGCATCTATTGATGTTCAATTAGACTCGTTATAACAACAGTCTATAGGGATCTGCAAGTATAGATTCACACATTCCATATAAACCTGATGTGATTGAGTTAGTGATTTTAAGTGTGTGTTTTTTTTTTACTCATCTCTTACCCTAAATTTAATAAAGGTAATTTATTTAAAACACATATTTATATAGAGGCTTTAGTTGACTCCTATATGGGGTCAAATTGTTGATACATGATTCATACCTCTGTATGTGTTTAGTGGCCCTTTTTTGATACTTATAGGATAGGTGCAGGTGTAGAAGATAATTATGGACGCACTGGCCCTTTAAATATTAGAGCTCCGGCGCACGCACCCTATGAGGCGGGGCACGCGCGCCGGTGCTGCGAGAGTACTGGAGGGACAACAGAGAGCGAAGGTGAGTGACGGGCTGGGATTCGCATGCGGGTGCGTCCCGCAATGCGAATCCCAGGCCGGCAGAGAAGGACAGAGGAGGGGAGCGCTCACGGCCTGCGAGCCTGGCTGGAGCCCTAAGTGTAACAGTACCCCCCCCCCCTAGGTTTCCCTCTCTGCTTGGGGTTCAAAAAGTTCCGGACTAATGCACAGTCCAGGATATACTCCTCCGGCTCCCAAGATCTCTCCTCTGGACCAAATCCCTTCCAGTCGACCAAAAAGAATCGCCTCCCTCTTATGGTTTTTGTGGCTAAAATCTCCTTGTCTTCGTAGACATCCGAAGAACCAGAGACAGGCATGGGAACAAAATTCTTTTGAGAGAAGCGGTTGATCACAAGTGGTTTGAGGAGAGACGCATGGAAGGAATTAGGGATAAGTAAAGAGGAAGGTAGACAAAGTTTATAGGAGACCGGATTCATTCTTCGCAACACATCAAACGGACCCAAGAAACGAGGTCCCAACTTGTAGCAGGGAATCTTGCAATGGATGTATCTGGAGGACAACCAACCTTATCACTGCGAGAGAAGGACGGAGGAGGTCTTCTTTTCTTATCTGCCTGGGCTTTCATATGTGAGGAGGCTTGAGACAGAGAATGATGAATCTGTTGCCAAATGAAGAAGTCTGAAACAAGCTCATCAACAGCTGGCACCCCAGAGGAGACTGGAATAGGAAGAAGGGAACGAGGATGATGACCAAAAACAACAAAGAATGGAGAAGTCCTCGTAGACTCTGAATCCTTAAGATTGTAGGAAAATTCTGCCCAAGATAGAGGGTGGACCCAATCGTCCTGTCGGGCTGAGACAAAATGACGGATATAACTCTCCAGGATTTGATTTAGCCTTTGGTAGACAGAGGAAATGTCCAGATTGATGTCAAGATGGTAACAGAGAGCACGCCAGAACTTGGAAACAAACTGCACTCCTCTATCTGAGACCATATGATTCATAAGGCCATGAAGAAGAAAAACATGTTGAAGAAAGAGCTTCGCCAGCTGGGGAGCAGATGGAAGACCTGGAAGTGGACTGAAATTAGCCATTTTGTAAAATCGATCTACCACCACCCAGATGACCGTGTTATTACAGGAAGGTGGCAGATCGGTAATAAAAATACATAGCAATGTGAGGCCAAGGAGTTTCCGGAATGGGCAAAGTGTGAAAGAGTCCCGCAGGTCTCTGCCTAGGAGTTTAGTCACGGGCACAGGTAACACAGGAACGGACAAAATCGGTGACATTGCGTTAAAGGTGCGGCCCCCAGTGATGCCGGGAGATTAGTTTAATAATCTTTCATATTCCAGGGTGACCAGCCAGCAAAGAAAAATGTCCCCAATTCAAGACTTTTTGTCTTAGTTCAACAGACACAAAGGTTTTCCCTGGGGGAACTTGCTGACGATCAGCAGGAGCTGCAGAGATCGCTCTGGAGCAATAATATGCCTAGGCGTGGAGTCCAATCCTACATCATCAGAGGACCTGGAAAGAGCATCGGCTCTGATGTTTTTGTTAGCAGGATGGAAATTAAAGAAGAAATTAAATCTGGAAAAGAAAAGAGATCATCTAGCCTGGCGAGGGTTCAGTCGCTGAGATATATAAGATTCTTGTGATCTGAATAGATACTGACTGAAAGAGAAGAACCTTCTAATAAATGTCACCACTCTTCCAAGGCTAGCTTAATAGCAAGGATTAGTTCCTCTCTGCAGGCGAGAAAGTCTTAGAAAAGAAACCACAGGTTACAGTCTTGCCCTTGGAGTTTTTCTGGAAAAGAACGGCACCAGCTTTTACAGATGAAGCATCTACCTCCAAAGCAAAGGGTTTCTCAGGTTCACGTCTTGAAAGCACGGGAGCAGAGGCAAATGCCTTCTTTAAGCAAGTGAAGGGCTCTTCGGCCTCCGGGAGGCCAAACCTTGGGATTAGAGTTCTTCTTAGTGAGAGCCACAATCGGAGCAACCAAGGAAGAAAAATGTGGGATGAACTGACAATAATAATTGGCAAATCCCAGAAAGCGTTGAATAGCCCAAAGACCCATAGGATGAGGCCAATCCAATACCACAGCCAGTATGTCAGGATCCATCTGAAGGCCTTGATGAGAAACAATGTAACCGAGAAACGGAAGACAAGACCTCTCGAATATGTATTTCTCAGACGGACATGTGAGCGATGCTCCTCCAAGTTGGGTGAGAAGATCAAGATGTCATCAAGATATATGACAACACAGGTGTAAAGAAGATCTCGGAATATATCATTGACAAATTCTTGAAAGACAGCTGGGGCATTACAGAGACCGAAAGGCATCACAAGATCAAAATATCCATCTTGGATATTAAAGGCCATCTTCCATTCATCTCCCTCGCGGATACGATTATATGCTCCCCGCAAATCCAACTTTGAGAAGACCTTGGCACCTCATAGAGGATCAAAAAGTTCAGAGATTAGAGGAAGAGGATAGCACTTTGTCTCTTAATCTTGTTAAGACCCCTGTAGTCAATACATGGACGGAGAGAACCATCCTTCTTCCCCACAAAAAAAGAACCCTGCTCCGGCAGGAGAGGAGGACTTTCAGATAAATCCCTTTTGGAGGTTCTCTTGAATGTATTTTGCCATGGCTTGTGTCTCAGGAACAGATAATGGATAGATTCTTCCTCGAGGAGGCGTGGTACCAGGCAGTAAGTCAATGGGACAATTGTAGGGACAATGTGGTGGAAGAGTCTCGGCCTGTCTTTCGCAGAATACGTCTGAATAGTCTTGATTAAGAAGAGGCAGACTAGGCATAGGAGGAGGTGAAGAGACAGTTTTAGATTGGACTGGCACAAGACAGTGATTTAGGCAAAACTGTCTCCAGCGTGAGATTTCACCAGATTTCCAGTCGAGTTGCAGAGAATGAAGTTGAAGCCAAGGAAGACCAAGAAGAAGCTCCGAAGTACAATGTGGAAGCACATAGAACTACATTTTTTCCTTAAGCAAGCACCTTATACAAGCACCTTACAGTCCATATTTTGTCCATTAACAGAGGAAATATACAAGGGCTTAGCAAGCCGAGTCACAGGAAGATGATGTGGACGAAGGAGGCATCAATGAAGTTGCCAGCAGAACCAGAGTTCAAAAATGCAGAATTGATGAAAGAAGTCTTGGCAAGAGTAAAGACTTGTACAGGAATGGTCAAACGAGGAGAGGTAATATTCACACCTAAGGATGCCTCTCCCACATGTCCTAGGTGCAAGCATTTCCCGTATGCATTGGGCGTATAGAACAGTTGAGGAAGTGCTCCGGACTGGCCCAATATAGGCACAAATTCTCACTGCGTCGTCGGGATCTTTCCAGCTGCGTTACGTGAGAACGGTCCACTTGAATAGCCTCTTTGACAGGAGGCAAAGAAGACTGTAGAGGTGGACGTTGGAACACGGGTGCCAAGCGAGGATATCGCCGTTTGGGCAGGTTCTCTTTCCAAACGAAGTTCTTCCTGCCTCTCGGCAAAACGCATATCAATACGAGTGGCTAAAAGAAGTTCACTCAAGGTAGACGGAGGATCTCATGCTACCTTTTTTAAAAGTAGCACACAAGGCCTCGTCGTTCCAAGCCAGTTCAGAGGCAAGAGTGCGGAACTGTTGCCAATGGAGGAGTTCCCTTGGCAGAGGTTCAGTAGAGCCATCTCAGCAGAGGAAGCTCATGCGGGTTCTTCAAATACACTGCGGAATACAGCTAAGAAGGCTGACAGATTGGAGGAGAGCGGGTCATTACGATCCCAGAAAGGAGTTGCCCAGGCCAAGGCTTTTCCAGACAATAAACTATCCACAACGCCACTTTAGCTCGCTCCGTTGGGAGCTGATCCACTATGAGCTCCAAATGCATAGAACACTGTGTCACGAAGCCTCTACACAACTTGGGATCACATTCATACTTTGTGGGTAGGGATAAACGAAGCTTGGATGCAGAAGGAGCTACAGGAGCAGGTTGCGGCTGCTGCTACTGTTGTCGCTGCTGTATGGCAAGAAGCTGTTGCATCAAGGAAGACAACTGATTCAGTTATTGAGCCGGACGGGCTAACTACTGCGACTGTTGAGCCACGACGGAGGAAAGATCCAAAACTTCTGGCAGAGGTACCTCAGCGGGATCCATGGCCGGCAGACTTGCGGCAGTAGGCTGTAGCACTCAGGGTAGTAGTGGATCTGCTGGACCTGTGTGGTAGATGACGTGGGCCGTGCAAAGGAGCAGAGTCTAAGGTGCCACTGGTTTTAACCAGAGCCTGCCTCAAAGCGGGGTGGCCTTGCTGCGGCAGGCGGCACCCAGGTCACTACCCCTGGCACGACTTGACCACACAGGCTACTGTAGAGGTACGAGGCACAGGAAGAATATGGTAAGTCATGGTCTGAAAAGCAGTAAGCAAGGTAAGGGCTGGCAGCACAGCTGCGTGGACTGGAACATGACAGGAGATCTAAGGCAGGTGGCACAGGAGCAAAGTCAGGTCACGGAATAAAGGGGTCTGGAACACGGCAAGGCAAGACACAGATACTTTTTCTCTCTGACACTAAGGCAAACAAAGATCCGGCAGGGGTTAGTGGGAGGTGCTGATACTAATAGGATAGGTGCAAGTGTAGAAGATAATTATGGGTGCACTAGCCCTTTAAATCTTAGAGCTCCGGCGGAGGAACAACAGAGAGCGGAGGTGAGTGACGGGCTGGGATTCGCATGCGGGCACGTCTTGCAATGCGAATCCCAGCCCCGCCGGCAGAGGAGTACAGAGGAGGGGAGCGCTCATGGCCAGCGAGTCTGGCCGGAGCACTAGGTGTAACACATAGCTTGTAAAAAGTCATTGCTTTTTCACTTTCCAAACATAAAACCTGTTGCTACTCTCAAAAGGGGATAGTTTTTGGACAATTTGGAAAAAGCTCTTACTTCTTCTGATACCTTAGTGTGTGGATGTAAACTCCAGCAGGCATCTGCCTCCAAAATGGGATCTTTTTTTTTCCACATTTATTTTAAAACGCATAAAAAAAAATTGGCTAGTGCAGTGTGTTTTTATTCATCCTGATAAATGCGATTGCAGGGTCCCAATAGTTGTTATGGCAACTGATGGCCTCCTGTCTGCTGAAGATGGAAGCCTGTGAGGTCCAGCCATAGGCTGCATATAAGCAGCATACATTTCAACCAGCTATTTCTATGCCCAAAACACCAGTATAACACCATTATACTGTCTCCAAGTGTAGTATTGTCTGAAGATGATTCCTTCTGGGACATGACTTGAGCACAGTATCGTACACGAGGCTGTTGTCGTCCACCCAATGTCAACAGCTTTTAACCCCCTCCCCCCTGTGTAAATATCTGTATTTAAAGTACATCATGAACAAACCTTCTGTTTAACCAGACTATGTTGAAATATTTACAGTGATAAAGTCTGCTACAACCATATAAGGGTGCTTTCACACTACGTTTGGTACTTACGGTTCCCGAATACGGTTGGGAGGAGGGGGGGCGGGGATTAACCGCGGTGCCCGCACTCAGCCGTATAGGGGAACCGTATTTAATGCATGTCTATGAGCCAAACGGAGTGAACCGCAGCCTCCGGTCGGCTGCGATCGTAGGCAAAAACGCGGTTGACCACGTTTTTGTCTGCGGTGGGGAAACCGCATACGGCCGAAGAAACGCAGCTGACCGGAGGCTGCGGTTCACTCCGGTCGGCTCATAGACATGCATTAAATACGGTTCCCGAATATGGCTGAGTGCGGGCGCCGTGATTAAGCCCCGCCCCTCCCCTCCTCCCAGCCGTATTTGGGAACCGTAAGTACAAAACGTGGTGTGAAAGCCAGAGGATATAGGATGACCTTAACACTACAGTATAGCTTAGTATGTCAAAAGTTTTGATCAGTTGGGGTCCCAGTGCTGAGACCCCCACCGATCACAAAAACAAGAGCTTAGCATGTTCCCTCCTGTTCTCTCCACGTGACCTGGATGAGCGTGTAAGTCTATAAGGCCATCCAGATATGAAAGACACAGGCCAATAGCACAGACAGGGACAAAGTCCAGGAAGTATTTGTGGGACTAGCACTCCTCTGTGCTCACTCCTGTCCTATCAGACTCCTGTCTGAAAACAGAAAGGAGGGGGTTACAGAGCAGCTTGCAGTGATTGGATGAAGAGACCCAGTACAGTATAGAAGACTCAGGGAGGAAGTGAATGCATAGTGAGTGAGGGCGGGCTCAGTGCTTGCCTCGGACATGCCCCTTCCTGAGCAGTGGATGTCAGAATAAGTGAGCAGCAGAACAGAGGGATTTGTAAGCCTAATATAGAAGTTGGACACTTAAAAAAGACAGGTAAAGTATCTCCATGACCTGGTGAGTAGTAAATAGAAGCATTATTGTTTTTTTCTGTGTTATGACAGGTACGCTTTAAGAAACCTTGAAACATGACATGATATAGGATATATCCTTCAAACCAGAGTCTCCTGCAAAAAGTAGAGAACCAATCTGTAGACAGCTTTCAGATAGGTCAAAGGGGATAATTAGAGATGAGGGAATAGAAGCTGACGAATCCCAATTCGTTACGAATTTTATGAAAAATTTGATTCGCAACTTATGCGAATATCGCCGCGATTCTAGCGCTTCATTAAACTCCATTTAGTGCGGTCCAGGCTCCAGGGCATCTAAAATGGTGGATCCACATATCAGGACATGGGGCAAGGAACTCTGGGAAGGTGGGAACAAGGGTAGGCGGGATGACCCCTGCCATAGACTTGCATTAAGGGGGCGGGCCGTGATGTTATGAGGGGCGGAGCCATGATATCACGCTGCTCCGTCCCCTGTATCACCCGTCATTACGGACAGAGCGAACTCGCTCTGTGCAGTAATGATTGCGCTGTGCCGCAGCGGAGATCCCGGGGATCCCCAGCAGCGGGACCCCGGCGATCTGACATCTTATCCCCTATCCTTTGCACCTGATGAATTTAGGCCTCTGCCACTTCTCTGTGCACGTCCTGGCACTTCTCTGCCTGACATAATTAGTGCGTACATGAGGGTAGGACAATACGCTTTACTACGCTACAGTAACAATAACTAGGCCCTTAAAACTTTATCAGGAATAAAATGGTACAACACTTAGATGTGCATATGTGGTATGCACTTATGAGGGCAGTAGAATGCGCTGCACTACGCTTAACAGTATTTGTCTAGAACAGCAGCAGGTGTGTACTTTTGGCTGTCCTTTCACAGTATGTAGGTCCTTGACAGATTAACATGTACAAAATAGTACACTACTTAGATGTAGGTATGTGGTATGCACTTATGAGGGCAGAAAAATGCACTACAGTACTGTGGTAGCTTGGGGGGTGTAGGGTTGAACAGGGGTGTTGCAATGTAGTGTTGCTGGGTATAGGTTTAACTCTTGATTGTCGTGATGCCAGGGTGAGGGCTTCCTCTAGCTATATTTGTCCTACCGCCACCTGTCCCAAGAGCGATAGGGAGGAATAAAGGATAACTTTACTGCAGATTTTATGCAGGATGCAATTAACAACAGTCTTTACAAGAGGACCAGGATTTAGGCTCCTCACAGGTTGACTGGGACTTTGTAGGAAATAAGCTTTCATTCCTTTTGTACGCAGTTCCACTGAATTTAGGGGTATGTTTAGGTTCAGTAGTCACGTAGGATTTTGTGGGATGGAGTTGGATTAACTCACGGTTTAGAATGCGGCTGAAGTGGAAGGCTTCAGGCCCAGATTGTCTTGTCACTGCGATGACAGATCTGCTCAGTCTTGTAGTCCAGAACTAAGAGAGCGATTATTGGATACAGCGCCCTTATATCCTGAAGGGGCAGGATCAAAGCTTATTGGTTCCCCAAACCTGTCAGTCCTAGTACAAAGCATTATGGTACATCACATGACCTATCACATGACCCAAAGGTCCTTAACCTTAGCATAACAGAATTAAGTATCACATGACCTAAGGTCCTGTACATTAATTACACTATAATAAAATATATGAAATATATAAATTTTTTATGACATTAGGAGGCGACTAGTGGTTAATCCACTAAGAGAGCCCTATCAGCACGGAGGAACTCTGACTATGGGAACCCACGAATAAGGTACGGGACCAGGTCCAGTACTGGGACACCACAGTACGCTTAAAAAAGTATTTGAGTAAAACACCAGCCGGTGATTACTTTTGCCTGGACTTTCACAGTATCTAGGCCATTGAGAGTTTACCAGGTACAAAATAGTGATCGCGGATGTCCGCCATTACCGGCGGGTCCCTGGCTGCTGATAGCGGGCGGCATACAGAAGCCGTATACAGTCCTCTATTGCTGAATAAATAATGTAAATTTTGTTTTTTAAAAGTAATTCAGCATAAACAGAGAGCCAATACAGATGACAACTGAAGGCATTAGAACAGGCGCACATGTGCCATATAATGAGCCCAAAAGAAAAAAGGATAAAACATATGGCAACAACTGACATTATCAACATGTGATGAAGGCAACATGCATATCATAGGACATACTTAGAACGAAATCAGTCAGCGACCTGTCATTTTTATTCCAGTGGCTCCAAACAGAAAAAGAAAAAGAAAAAAAAAAAAAAACATGGGGGAGAAGAAGAGACAGCAGAGAGAAAGAGAGGGAGATAGGGGAAGAGAGGGTCAAGAAGGTGGGGGGGGGGGGTAGTTGGGGGTAGGGAGGAAATATGTGTCATCAGGTATAGTGGGATAGGTACAGGTTTGTTACGGATTAGTCTCTCAGCGTGGCGCACAGGCAAGATCCCCCTCACGTGGCAGGCCAACATCGACCAACAATTAACACGTCCGAGTTGCTCATATAGTTTGTGAGTCAGAGGGCTGCAGGTGTAGGGTCCTATAGGCATCAGTGGATAGAAAGTCAGTCCATGGGCCCCAAATGAGGGGATGCTTATCTACCAGCCAACAACTCCTCCATCCTGTGGAGGTGGGAGAGTTCTTGGAACCAGGAAGAGAGCGTAGGTGGAGAGGAGGACTTCCATTTTCTGGGGATGACTGGACCATGAATCCGGCAAGACGGGCTTTCCACTTAGGTAGGAGGGGCGGGAACATGAAGAGTAATAGGGGACCAGGCAGTTTGGGTAGGAGGATGGATGTGAGTTTGTGGATAGTGTCAAGGACATGGGACCAGAAGGGATTTAGACTCGCACAGGTCAGCCAAATGTGTGCCATAGTGCCTCCAGGCTCACCACACCTCCAGCATGTATCGGGCATTCCTGGATAGAATTTGGCCAAAAGGGAGGGGACCCTATACCACCTTGTTAGTATTTTGTAATATGTTTCCTGGGCTTTACAGGAGATGGATGTTTTGTCGTAGTGCTTTCCCCCATTCGCCATCACAAAAGCATGTGTCTAATTCTCTCTCCCAGCCACGCCTATAAGGTAGTGGTTCGGTTCGAAGAGAGTTAAGAAGAAGTGCATATAAGGAGCTTATCGGGCGGAATGTCCGAGAAGGAGCAACACATAGCTTCTCGAACGGGACGAGGGGGCGATGTAAGTTCAGTTCGATTTTGGATGCTCTGTAAAAGTGGCTCAGCTGGGAATACTGAAATGCTTTTGTGAAGGCACTTCATGTTTTTATTCATATTTCCTTTCCTCTTATCACTTACGACTGTTCCAACCCCTCCCCCTGCTCCACCCCCGGTTTCATTACCCATCCTCAGTTCTTTATCTACACTGCCTTCACCCTCTATGTTGTAGATTCTCTCCCCCCTTTAGTTTAAACACTCCTGCACCTTTTTGGCCATCTTCTCCCTCAGCACAGCTGCATCCTCCCCATTGAGGTGCAGCTCGTCCCCACCATAGAGCCTGTATTTGACAGAGATGTAGGCCCAGTTCTTCATTAACCCAAACCCCTTCTTCTTACACCAGTTTCTAAGCCACTTGTTTAGCTCCCTAATCTCCCGCTGCCTCTCTGGTGTACCACGTGGTACAGGTAATATTTCAGAAAATATTACCGTGGAGGTTCTTGCCTTAAGCTTGCTGCCTAAGTCCCTGAAATAATTTCTAATGGCACTCCACTTACCCCTAACTTTGTCATTGGTGCCAAGGTTCACCATGACCGCTGGATCCACTCCAGCCCCTCCCAGTAATCCGTCAACCTAATCTGCGATATGCTAAAGAGAAAAAATTTACAAATCCGTATAACTTTCTGTCACCAGCTGATTTTTTTTCCACAGAGTACCCCTTTAAGGGTGAAATTCATCACACAAGCCACATTTGTGCAAAAGTTTGGATCTGTGCAGTGAGTTTGTGTCACATTCAATACTTTATGCTAAAATGGTCATGGTTCAACATGAGAAGACATGGTTTTCCATGGCCTGGCAAATTTACTGTACGTGCATCATGTGCTGGTGAAGGTTAACATACTCAAGATCCATGGTCTTAACCCCTTTTAAGTTTTCGTTTATTCCTCCTCGCCTTCAAAAAATCATAACTCTTTTATATTTTCATCCACAGACTAGTATGAGGGCTTGTTTTTTGCGTGACCAGTTGTCCGTTGTAATCCCAACACTCATTTTACCATAAAATGTATGGCGCAACCAAAAAAATACTGTTTGTGTGGGGAAATTAAAAAGAAAACCGCAATTTAGCAAATTTTGGAAGGTTTTGTTTTCACGCCGTACAATTTACGGTAAAAATGACGTGTTCTTTATTCTTTAGGTCAATACGATTAAAATGATACCCATGATAACACACTTTTCTATTACTGTTGCACTTAAAATAAATCGCAAACTTTGTAACTAAATTAGTACGTTTAAAATCCCCCTATTTTGAAGACCTATAACTTTTTCATTTTTCAGTATTAGTGGCGGTATGAGAGCTCACTTTTTGCAATGTGATCTGTACTTTTTAATGATACCATATATGCTTATATAAAACTTTGAATACATTTTTTAATAAAAAAAATTGAAATAAAATTTGGCCTCGCTTTTTGCTGTATTACCTGCTGACACTATTAACCCCTGTAAAACCTCGTACATTTGGTGCCTTCCTCACTCCTTCATCTACACCCGATTACTAATACTGTTCAGTGCTATGCATAGGACATAGTACTGATCAGTATTATCGGTCATCTTCTGCTCTGGTCTGCTTGATCGCAGAACAGAGCAGAAGACCCGAGGAAGGCAGCGGAGGCAGGTGAGGGGACCTCCATCTCCCGTTCTGGATGATCGGATCGCCGCGGCAGCGCTGCGGGCGATCTGATCATCCATTTTAGTGACCGTAATGCTGCGTGATCTGTATTGATCATGGCATCTGAGGGGTTAATGGCGGACATCCGCGCAATCGCGGATGTTCACCATTTCCAGCGGGTCCCTGGCTGCTATCAGCAGCCGGGACCTGCCGCGCATGACCGAGCATCGCTCCGATGCTCGTGGTTATGTACTGTATATATATTTCTCTAAATACTGTATATGTATCTCCCTATATCTCTTGCTGTCTCGCTCTCTTACTCTCACTTTGCAGGAATTATCTACTTTGACCAGCATTTATCTAAAACTTGTCACTGCTGACATCTTGTGGCCTTTCTTAGATCTTCAAGTTAAAGATCTTTTCCAACTCGGAATACAGTTCTCCTAGTATCATGTCTATACTCCAATGTCTCCTCTGTGGATATGTCCCATTCTGAGAGGCCATGTAATCCCACATCTCGTCAAGCCCCAACACTTAGTTTACTTTAGAGTCTTTGGGCTTAATCCACCCTCAGGTAACGTGTACCTGTCATTAGCAAAATATTTTTATATCATGTATATATTAACATTATATGTATATTTGTAATATGTATTGGTTAAAATATTTGTATATTTTTGGGTGACAAAATGCTGTTCCTGCAGATATTGCCCATGACTCTGAGGAGACCAAATACAGGTAGTGCGGGTGAACAAGCAGGGCTCTGTGCAGACTCCTGGCTTGTCAATCATCCTGCTGTGTGAGCCTGGAGCATGTCACAGAGCCTCATTGCACAGGGCCCTGATTGTCCTCAGTGTGAAGAGCCCTGCTTGTCCTCAGTGTACAGAGCCCTCCTTGTCCTCAGTGTACAGAGCCCTGCTTGTCCTCAGTGTAGAGAGCCCTGTTTGTCCTCAGTGTACAGAGCCCTCCTTGTCCTCAGTGTACAGAGCCCTGCTTGTCCTCAGTGTAGAGAGCCCTGTTTGTCCTCAGTGTACAGAGCCCTGCTTGTCCTCAGTGTACAGAGCGCTGCATGTCCTCAGTGTAGAGAGCCCTGTTTGTCCTCAGTGTACAGAGCCCTGCTTGTCGTCAGTGTACAGAGCGCTGCATGTCCTCAGTGTACAGAGCCCTGCTTGTCCTCAGTGTACAGATCCCTGCTTGTCATTAGTGTACAGAGCCCTGCTTGTCCTCTGTGTACAGAGCCCTACTTGTACTTAGTGTAGAGAGCCCTGCTTGTTCTCAGTGTACAGAGCCCTGCTTGTCCTCAGTGTACAGAGCCCTACTTGTAGTCAGTACACAGAGCCCTGCCTGTCTTCAGTGTACAGAGCCCTACTTGTCCTCAGGATACAGAGCCCTGCTTGTCCTCATTGCACAGGGCCCTGCTTGTCCTCAGTGTAAAAAGCCCGGCTTGTCATCAGTACACAGAGCCCTGCTTGTCCTCAGTGTACAGAGCCCTGCATGTCCTCAGTGTAGAGAGCCCTGCTTGTCCTCAGTGTAGAGAGCCCTGCTTGTCCTCAGTGTACAGAGCCCTACTTGTCCTCAGTGTACAGAGCCCTGTTTGTCGTCAGTGTACAGAGCCCTACTTGTCCTCAGTGTAGAGAGCCCTGCTGGTCCTCAGTGTACAGAGCCCTGCTTGTAGTCAGTACACAGAGCCCTGCTTGTCCTCAGTGTAGAGAGCCCTGCTTGTCCTCAGTACACAAAGCCCTGCCTGTCTTCAGTGTACAGAGCCTTACTTGTCCTCAGTATACAGAGCCCTGCTTGTCCTCATTGCACAGGGCCCTGCTTGTCCTCAGTATAAAGAGCCCTGCTTGTCATCAGTACACAGAACCCTGCTTGTTCTCAGTGTACATAGCCCTGCTTGTCCTCAGTGTACAGAGCCCCTGCTTGTCCTCAGTGTACAGAGCCCTGCTTGTCCTCAGTGTACAGAGCCCTGCTTGTCCTCGATGCACAGAGCCCTGCTTGTCCTCGGTGCACAGAGCCCTGCTTGTCCTCAGTGTACAGAGCCCTGCTTGTCCTCAGTGCACACAGCCCTGTTTGTCCTCAGTGTACAGAGCCCTGCTTATCCTCAGTGTACAGAGCCCTGCTTATCCTCAGTGTACAGAGCCCTGCTTGTCCTCAGTGTACAGAGCCCTACTTGTCCTCAGTGTACAGAGCCCTGTTTGTCGTCAGTGTACAGAGCCCTACTTGTCCTCAGTGTAGAGAGCCCTGCTGGTCCTCAGTGTACAGAGCCCTGCTTGTAGTCAGTACACAGAGCCCTGCTTGTCCTCAGTGTAGAGAGCCCTGCTTGTCCTCAGTACACAAAGCCCTGCCTGTCTTCAGTGTACAGAGCCTTACTTGTCCTCAGTATACAGAGCCCTGCTTGTCCTCATTGCACAGGGCCCTGCTTGTCCTCAGTATAAAGAGCCCTGCTTGTCATCAGTACACAGAACCCTGCTTGTTCTCAGTGTACATAGCCCTGCTTGTCCTCAGTGTACAGAGCCCCTGCTTGTCCTCAGTGTACAGAGCTCTGCTTGTCCTCAGTGTACAGAGCCCTGCTTGTCCTCGGTGCACAGAGCCCTGCTTGTCCTCAGTGTACAGAGCCCTGCTTGTCCTCAGTGCACACAGCCCTGTTTGTCCTCAGTGTACAGAGCCCTGCTTATCCTCAGTGTACAGAGCCCTGCTTATCCTCAGTGTACAGAGCCCTGCTTGTCCTCGGTGCACAGAGCCCTGCTTGTCCTCGGTGCACAGAGCCCTGCTTGTCCTCGGTGCACAGAGCCCTGTTTGTCCTCAGTGTATAGAGCCCTGATTATCCTCGGTGTACAGAGCCCTGCTTGTCCTCAGTGCACAGAGCCCTGCTTGTCCTCGGTGCACAGAGCCCTGCTTGTCCTCGGTGCACAGAGCCCTGCTTGTCCTCAGTGTACAGAGCCCTGTTTGTCGTCAGTGTACAGAGCCCTACTTGTCCTCAGTGTAGAGAGCCCTGCTGGTCCTCAGTGTACAGAGCCCTGCTTGTAGTCAGTACACAGAGCCCTGCTTGTCCTCAGTGTAGAGAGCCCTGCTTGTCCTCAGTACACAAAGCCCTGCCTGTCTTCAGTGTACAGAGCCCTACTTGTCCTCAGTATACAGAGCCCTGCTTGTCCTCATTGCACAGGGCCCTGCTTGTCCTCAGTATAAAGAGCCCTGCTTGTCATCAGTACACAGAACCCTGCTTGTTCTCAGTGTACATAGCCCTGCTTGTCCTCAGTGTACAGAGCCCCTGCTTGTCCTCAGTGTACAGAGCCCTGCTTGTCCTCAGTGTACAGAGCCCTGCTTGTCCTCGATGCACAGAGCCCTGCTTGTCCTCGGTGCACAGAGCCCTGCTTGTCCTCAGTGTACAGAGCCCTGCTTGTCCTCAGTGCACACAGCCCTGTTTGTCCTCAGTGTACAGAGCCCTGCTTATCCTCAGTGTACAGAGCCCTGCTTATCCTCAGTGTACAGAGCCCTGCTTGTCCTCGGTGCACAGAGCCCTGCTTGTCCTCGGTGCACAGAGCCCTGCTTGTCCTCGGTGCACAGAGCCCTGTTTGTCCTCAGTGTATAGAGCCCTGATTATCCTCGGTGTACAGAGCCCTGCTTGTCCTCAGTGCACAGAGCCCTGCTTGTCCTCGGTGCACAGAGCCCTGCTTGTCCTCAGTGCACACAGCCCTGTTTGTCCTCAGTGTACAGAGCCCTGCTTTTCCTCAGTGTACAGAGCCCTGCTTGTCCTCGGTGCACAGAGCCCTGCTTGTCCTCGGTGCACAGAGCCCTGCTTGTCCTCACTGCACAGAGCCCTGCTTTTCCACAGTGTACAGAGCACTGCTTGTCCTCAGTGTAGAGAGCCCTGCTTGTCCTCAGTGTACAGAGCCTTATTTGTCCTCAGTGTAGAGAGCCCTACTTGTCATCAGTACACAGAGCCCTGCTTGTCCTCAGTGTAGGGAGCCCTGCTTGTCGTCAGTACACAGAGCCCTGCTTGTCCTCACTGCACAGAGCCCTGCCTGTCCTCAGTGTACAGAGCCCTGCTTGTCCTCAATGAACAGAGCCCTGCTTGTCCTCAGTGTACAGAGCCCTGCTTGTCCTCAGTGCACAGAGCCCTGCTTGTCCTCAGTGTACAGAGCCCTGCTTGTCCTCAGTGTACAGAGCCCTGCTTGTCCAGGTGTACAGAGCCCTGCTTGTCCTCAGTGTAGAGCCCTGCTTGTCCTCAGTGTACAGAGCCCTGCTTGTCCTCAGTGTACAGAGCCTTGCTTGTCCTCAGTGTACAGAGCCCTGTTTGTCTTCAGTGTATAGAGCCCTGCTTATCCTCGGTGTACAGAGCCCTGCTTTTCCTCAGTGCACAGAGCCCTGCTTGTCCTCGGTGCACAGAGCCCTGCTTGTCCTCGGTGCACAGAGCCCTGCTTGTCCTCAGTGTACAGAGCCCTGCTTGTCCTCAGTGCACACAGCCCTGTTTGTCCTCAGTGTACAGAGCCCTGCTTATCCTCAGTGTACAGAGCCCTGCTTATCGTCAGTGTACAGAGCCCTGCTTGTCCTCGGTGCACAGAGCCCTGCTTGTCCTCGGTGCACAGAGCCCTGCTTGTCCTCACTGCACAGAGCCCTGCTTGTCCTCAGTGTACAGAGCACTGCTTGTCCTCACTGCACAGAACCCTGCTTGTCCTCAGTGTACAGAGCCCTGCTTTTCCAGGTGTAGAGAGCCCTGCTTGTACCCAGAGTACAGAGCCCTGCTTGTTTCCAAGGTACAGAGCCCTGCTTGTCCTCAGTGTAGAGCCCTGCTTTTCTTCAGTGTACAGAGCCCTGCTTGTCCTCAGTGTACAGAGCCCTGCTTGTCCTCAGTGTACACAGCCCTGTTTGTCCTCAGTGTACAGAGCCCTGCTTATCCTCAGTGTACAGAGCCCTGCTTGTCCTCGGTGCACAGAGCCCTGCTTGTCCTCAGTGCACAGAGCCCTGCTTGTCCTCGGTGCACAGAGCCCTGCTTGTCCTCAGTGTACAGAGCCCTCCTTGTCCTCAGTGTACAGAGCCCTGCTTGTCCTCAGTGTACAGAGCCCTGCATGTCCTCAGTGTACAGAGCCCTGCTTGTCCTCAGTGTACAGAGCCCTGCTTGTCCTCAGTGTACAGAGCCCTGCATGTCCTCAGTGTAAAGAGCCCTGCTTGTCCTCAGTGTAGAGAGACCTGCTTGTCCTCAGCGTACAGAGCCCTGCTTGTCGTCAGTGTACAGAGCCCTGCTTGTCGTCAGTGTACAGAGCCCTACTTGTCCTCAGTGTAGAGAGCCCTGCTTGTTCTCAGTGTACAGAGCCCTGCTGGTCCTCAGTGTACAGAGCCCTGCTTGTAGTCAGTACACAGAGCCCTGCTTGTCCTCAGTGTACAGAGCCCTGCTTGTAGTCAGTACACAGAGCCCTGCTTGTCCTCAGTGTACAGAGCCTTACTTGTCCTCAGTATACAGAGCCCTGCTTGTCCTCATTGCACAGGGCCCTGCTTGTCCTCAGTTTAAAGAGCCCTGCTTGTCATCAGTACACAGAGCCCTGCTTGTTCTCGGTGTACATAGCCCTGCTTGTCCTCAGTGTACAGAGCCCCTGCTTGTCCTCAGTGTAGAGAGCCATGCTTGTCCTCAGTGTACAGAGCCCTATTTGTCCTCAGTGTAGAGAGCCCTACTTGTCATCAGTACACAGAGCCCTGCTTTTCCTCGGTGCACAGAGCCCTGCCTGTCCTCAGTGTACAGAGCCCTGCTTGTCCTCAATGCATAGAGCCCTGCTTGTCCTCAGTGTACAGAGCCCTGCTTGTCCTCAGTGCACAGAGCCCTGCTTGTCCTCAGTGTACAGAGCCCTGCTTTTCCTCAGTGTACAGAGCCCTGCTTGTCCAGGTGTACAGAGCCCTGCTTGTCCCCAGAGTACAGAGCACTGCTTGTTTCCAAGGTACAGAGCCCTGCTTGTCCTCAGTGTAGAGCCCTGCTTGTCCTCAGTGTACAGAGCCCTGCTTGTCCTCAGTGTACAGAGCCCTGCTTGTCCTCAGTGTACACAGCCCTGTTTGTCCTCAGTGTATAGAGCCCTGCTTATCCTCAGTGTACAGAGCCCTGCTTGTCCTCGGTGCACAGAGCCCTGCTTGTCCTCGGTGCACAGAGCCCTGCTTGTCCTCGGTGCACAGAGCCCTGCTTGTCCTCAGTGTACAGAGCCCTGCTTGTCCTCAGTGTAAAGAGCCCTGCTTGTCCTCAGTGTACAGAGCCCTGCTTGTCCTCGGTGCACAGAGCCCTGTAGGCACCAGTGTAAACTAAGAGACCATAAAGCAGCTGTATCTTCCAGGATGCATTGCGGGCTGGCTCTTGTTACCATAACTCAGTTACCCCTGACTGACATAGAAAGTAATCCATCATACTTATGCTATGGGATTTTATTTATTATTTGTATTTCATATACGCTCCTATATGCTCTTCTATAAGCCAATACATGTAAACAGATTTATGGAAATTAATTAAGGAGATATATAATGTACAAATTACTACACAAGTTTCAATGCGCTGTGGGAAAGCCAGCAATGGAACTTGTGTGTACACAACTGGAAGCTACAGTTGGTGGACACAGAAGTCAGCAGAACAAGAAACAGCAGGGGGCAATGTAACATATATCATTACAGAAAAAGCTATTGTATTCATTTGTTGTAGGTAAAATTAGTACTTTTATACATACTGTGGATGATATATAGTAATAGCTTTATGTTCTCTAATGTATGGAATTATTTTTATTAATTTGTTCATGCTCCGCTACATAGGTAGTCTAGTGTGGATGCACAGAAATTGTCTTTATTTTACTATAATCACTAAGATCCTTGGAATCAATGCCGGAAGCCAGAAAACCTCTTCCAGCTTGAAGATGTTTTATCTAAAACCAAAAAGCAAGAAGGCACAAGTAAATCTTTTCTCACAGTTATTTCAGAATCTTCGGTGGTCTCGGGTAGTTAATAGTTGTATTTTGGTTGATCTTGTCTTCAGAAAGCCCCTAGAAAATGAAGACCTCTGAGAAACTAAAAAACATTCCACCATCCCATAATTTCTTTACCCCAAAAATTTAAGTTTTACAAAAATTTAAGATTATAGAACAAAGGGGTACAAATAAATCATAGGTATACTAGTTCCATCATTGTATGGTTTTCTACAGTCCTCTACAGCTTAAAGGGGTTATTAAAAGATAACTAGCTGATCATGGAGGTCTGACTACTGGGACCTTAACTGATCATGAGAATAGAGGTCACCTGTTCCCTGGTCAACTTAGGGAATGGAGTGTCAGCACATATGCTCGACCGCTGCTCACTTAATTCTCTATGGGACTTTTTAGCACAGCCAAGTTCAGTGCTCGGCAATATTTAGAAGTCCTATAGACAGTGAATGGAGCCGTGGCCAAGTTTCTGTGCTGCTACTTTATTCACACAGGGAAGAGGACCCTCCATTCTCATGATCAGTGGGGGTGCCAGATCCTCATTGATTAGCTTGTTATCCCATATCCTTTGGATGGGGAATAACTTTTAATATTAGGATAATCCATTTAAGGGGCACCAATTCCCACCCGGTCCTTACCTCTAATCCCTCAGAAATACCACATGGGTTGACAAACAGGCTGCAAAGTGTTTAAACCTTATGATCTCTACTGGTCTGGCATGGCCGGCATTAGCTGTAATAGATGTGACAGAAAAAAAAATCAATACAATACATTAAGTAAAGTGCTCAGGGTGGAGGTATAAAGGGTGCAGAGGTTCTAATTCTGGGCCTAGTGGATGAAGTAGATTAAAGAGAGTCTCTGAAGGTCCCGGGGTGTTATGATCTTCAGGATGATGCCCCAACAGTACCACCCATGTGACCCAATAATGTGTGAATAACATTCTGGTGCCATCTTTATGACCCTGTATCAGCTCTAGTATAACTAATAGCCCCCTAAAATTGGCAACCATGCTCTACTACACATTGAGTTTTACTTATTAATGGCCTTCTTCATTTTACCATTAAATATATGATAAAACAAAAAAAATAAACATTTGTAGAGAATGTAAAAAACTTTATGGGGGTTCTCTTTCTAGTAGCCCATTATTTGACCAGACATCATCCTTCCATATATTGTTTTATTATAGTGATGCCAAAACTCAGACACTTACAGAAGAGGACCAAGAATTTATTTTCTTCGTTTGCAAACCAGATCAGCAGGTGGTCTTCCAGAGGTTCGTAAAATCTCATCTCCATTACATGACCATCATCTGAGAAATACCCAATAATCCATGAGATGGAACAGTATATCCACTGTGCTCAGGTTACTATCTGTGATTTACTTCTTACCTGCGTCATATTGAAGGCGATTTTTTCCTATCCTCTTGGCTGCACCCGTCCTGCAGTGATATCACAATAAATGTTATTTATTACATTAAATTATCATTTAAATTTTCTTAGGTGGTGAGTGCATCTTAGACAAGTCCAGTATGTATTGGAATTATAAATCTTTCCAATATATACTAGATCTTCGATTTGGACAAGGTTTTGGTGGACTTGGGGCACATTTGGTTCTGTGAGAGATGTCCTTTAGTGGATTGTTTCAAAGACAGGACCAAAATGATATGAAAATAAAAATGTGTTCATCTACCTGGAACCGTCATGGGATCTGGCACCACCAGTAGGAACCATTTTGTCATTATCCTCTGAAGAATCTGAGGACACAACTTCTACAAGAAAATCTGAGGGCAAGGGCACAGTCAAATTAAAGTCTATTCGTTGACTACAGTCAATGGAGAATATAAAGGAGGGAAATACTTCTGAAAAGGCCAAGTTCACAGGAACACCTCGCTCAATAAGGAAACCTACTTTTGTAACCAAGTATGTGGAATCTGATGAAGAACCAAAACCTGAAGAAATTATAATTGCTGATGTGTCCAATGAACATTTGGATCCTGAAGTTTATCCTTGATAAAAGATAAGACCAGGGACTATTCATAGTATTAAGGATATTGGACAGACAAGATGGCCAAACGGTTCTTATCTGCCAACAGGGTTTAGGCCTTAATCTATCAAAATACCTAAACTAAGTTGAGACCTAAAGTTTGTGAAAGGCAGGATAAGCCTTGGGTCCACTACAGGTCCCAATTATTTGCTCACTTCTACAGCAGGTACATTATTGGTGTAAACTAAGGACATGTCTCTTACCAGGTACCATCTGTGATTGTCACCTCCCCATCCTTCACAATAAAATTGAATACACTTGGAAACTTCACATCACCGTCTTTAAGATTGGAGGAAACAGCAGCGAGCTTCCATCTACCGGCAATCTGATGGGAAATGAAATTCACCATGATGTAAATAATAGCACCAGGCATGAGTAAGTTCTATAATACTTATTTTATATATATATATATATATATATATATATATATATTTATTTTATTTTTATTTTTTTTACACCTGATCTATAGTGATAAGCAACCCCACGGAATCATTCAGATGTTCATTGGTAAAATTCAGAGGGGCCTGTACTTGTACTGCAGGATTTCAGTCCTTCATGGTGTTATGTGTTACCAATTGTTTTCTTGGGGACTATGGTCCCAGCTGCCCCGAGATCATTGACAAGATCCTCCCGTGTACTTCTGGGCTGATTCCATTCTCATGATGATTGAAACTCCATGAGGTGAGATCTTACATGGAGCCCCTGACTGAGGGAGATTGACAGATATTTTGTGTTTCTTCTATTTGCGAATATTTTCACCGACTGTTGTAAACTTCTCCCCAAGCTGCTTGGTGATGGTCTTGTAGCCCATTCCAGCCTTGTGTAGATCTACAATCTTGTCCCTGACATCCTTGGACAGCTCTTTAGTCTTGGCCATGGTGGAGAGTTTGGAATCTGATTGATTGATTCTGTGGACAGGTGTCTCATATACAGGAAACAAGCTGAAATTAGGAGTGTTTTCTTTAAGAGAATGATCCTAATCCCAACTCGTTACCTGTATAAAAGACAGAAATCAGAAATCTTGTTGCTTGATAGGGGATGATTAAAAAGCAAACCAATTGATAACTTATTTGATATGCATTTTTCTGGATTTTTTTTTGTCGTTATTCCGTCTCTCACAGTTCAAATAAACCGACCATTAAAATTACAGACCAATCATTTCTCTGTCACTGGACAAACGTACAAAATCAGCAGGGGTCAAATAATTATTATCTTCACTGTACTTCCCCACTCACAGATGACATCACTGTTTAAACTTGTCAGATATAAAAAAAAAATTCTAATAGGTGAGGGTGGAGGCTGTGACCTGTCTTACACATCCCCGATGTTGATCTTAAAGGGCGGTGAAGATGTCAGAAGTGGTGGGGGCTCTGGTGGCAGAAACATAATTTCATGGAAGCTAATGGCGGACAATAGGTGATGCCAGGCAGCTACTTCCTGTCCTAAAAATGAGGCTAAAAGTCTGGAACTGAATGACTATATGGAATGAAAATTCAGCCATGCCTTGGACAATGTTTCATTGTAATGACATTACCTTCTCCACATCTAGGGTAGGAACCTCAGTGGGCACCTCTGAGCACGACGATGCTGAAAAATAAAACAAGATCATGAGGTGTGATAATTCTTTATGTTTCAGCCAAAACTGGTGTTATGTACATAGATACATGTGATGGCGCAAATGATTTACATATTAGGCCTCATGTACTATGTTTCTCCAACTTTTATCCTTTTTATTGTAAATTTTTATTCATTTTTCCATTATATGCATAAATGAGGCTCCTCGGAGAGGTCAGAAACGTTGATAATTCTCCCCTAAATGGCTAAATTCTGGAGTCTGATACTCACATAAAGGCTGGTGGATCAAAATCTTGTTCAAGTTTTGGCAAGTCACGTACTTTACAAACTGAATAATATCACTGACAGGAGGAACATGGTTTTTGCGACCTGTGATGGAAACATATATAAAATATCTTAGTCCAATACAAAGAAAAGGTGTGGTGCGAGCACTAACTACCTGTAGCTATTCACATGCATAAGCTGGCCGGTGGTGCGATCCTGCATGCCGAAGTCACACCTGCTGACTGAGTGGTGCTAATCACGCTGTGGAATGCAGTTCGATCAAAGTCACAATGAAGAATAAATGCGGAGCTCTCCCCCAGTGTACATAGCAGGATTGTTCTTTATTAGAAAGACTTCTTCATATCAGGATACAGACAGGGGAGCGGGATGGTACGTGTGCTGGGTTATGTGCAGGTCAGCGGCGACGGACCGTATTCGCGCCGAGGCGCTTCGTCAGGCCGGCGCACCGGCCTGACGAAGCGCCGAGGCGCGAATACGGTCCGTCGCCGCTGACCTGCACATAACCCAGCACACGTACCATCCCGCTCCCCTGTCTGTATCCTGATATGAAGAAGTCTTTCTAATAAAGAACAATCCTGCTATGTACACTGGGTGAGTGCTCCGCATTTATTCTTCATTGTGACTATAAAATATCTTAAGTGCATCTGTTGCATAGATCATATCAAACCACCCCGGGATGCCCGTGAAAGGTTTGGCTGAACAAGGACTGTTGGGCGTATTTAGTGAGCACTTTGGGTGAAAAGCTTTTGTATCTATTTAAGAATATGAAACTGGTGTTCTGCTGATCGATATTTGTACTATGAAAATTGAATACTAAAGAAAAAGCATTAAGAAAATTCATGTGACTGTCAAGTGTGATTTATATCTATTGCTGGTCACCCCCATTACCTAGCTGTGTGTTGTGCCATGCCAAACATACCTTTTTTTATTTAGCCGTGTGTCTGTACTACATCACGTCACTTTGACACACAGCGCAGCCCTGTGTGTTTTGTCGGCATACATTCAGCTTGTAATACACACTGCGCATGCATCGTTATCCCTAGAGGCAGAGGGCTCACTCTCTGCTTCTAGTGACACTTTTGGGCATGCTGATGAGACAGTGCAGGAGAAGAAGATTTCTAAAGCCCTCACTAAATTTCTCTTATTGTTTTTTTTTAAACGATCACTTGAGGCAAGAAGTGTGATTTACATTGTTTTACATGTACCACTTGTCCTGCCGAAGAACGATCAGGAAGAAAAAATGTATCTTGCCTGAAATTTTCTATTTCCTGATGTCCGTAGGCAGCACAAGTATACATTCCCATTAATAGAATATTGCTGCATTCAATACATGTGTCAGTGGGTCTGTTTCAGGGATATTGACTGTAATACAGGTCTAAGTTGTTTTATTAATCGCTAGTCTCTTTGATTACATTGCGATATTTAACTCTTCTATTCCGAGCCAACGAGAATCCATTAACCAATGTGTCTGCTGACTATGGACTCTAGGAGTTAAAAATGCAGGGCAAGAAAAATGTTCTACTCTTGTGTAGCGGAAAGGTAACTAGTTACATACAAGTAAGAAGACATTTTTCTTGAGATGAGAAAATGTTGCAGCTGGGGCCCACTCTGTGAATGGATGTTTCACTCGGTCGTGAATCTATGGAGAGAGCAAATATGGCAAATAAGGTGAATGGTGTCACATATACTTGGTTCGCTGTGGATACCTGGCTGGACTGTACCACACAAAGGCTAATGTTAGAATTATTGGAGAAGAGTAAAAATATATCCTTAAAATAGTGGATATATACTGTATCTGCATATGCAACCACTCTGGGAGCCTTGGTAAAAGGGGTTCAGGAAGCAAAACATTTCTTACGCGCTTTCTCATCACTGTAGCCCGAACAGGTCTGGCTTAAGACATGGTGCTGCCTGGGTCCAAGAGTGAAATACTGCCCCTTCCTCCCCAAAAAAAGGACTATGCCATTGCACATCAGGAGGAAAAATAACATGTAAGTGATTAAATACTGGACCCTATAGAGGTAGATACCAGGTGTACACAGGATCTGTATATGATATAAGTGATTATATACAGGACTATATAGAGGTATATACCAGCTATACACAGGATATGTACATAAGTATCCATTTAGGTGATTACAGTTATATCTGAGGACTGACAATTACGTATTTTCTGATCGGCGTTGTCCTCTTTCCTTTTCTTTTCCATCAGCCATGTTGATCTCTTAACATCTGCAGGAAAAACTTGTTAGACTCTGCATTTTTCCTGTGCCCTCCTTACCTCTATACAATTTACCCATCTGTAGGCCCTGAAACTGTAATAATGCCCTCCTTGGTGTCCTCTGCTGTAAATGGGCAGTTAGGTAGGAAGCCAAATAGGCAGGTAGCCAGGTATGTAGTTAGATAGCCAGGTAGGTAGTTAGGCAGTTGGGTATATAGCTAGCCAGATGGGTAGTTAGGCAGCCAAGTGTATAGTTAGCAAAGTAGGTAGGCAGATAGGCAGCCATGTATATAGTTGGCCAGAGAGATAGGTAGGTAGTGAGGCAGCCAGGTATATAGTTACCCATATAGGTAGTGAGACAGCCAGGTATGTAGTTAGCCAGGGACGTGGATAGGTAGTTAGGCCTCCAGGTATATAGTTAGCCAAGTAGGTTGTCAGTGGGCCCCCCCTAGATTAAAAAAAAAAAAAAAAACCTTATGCTCACCTGATTATGTCCCACGCCGCACAGCCAATCTGCGTCTTCCTTCTTCTGAAGTGCAGGCGCCAATGAGTGACGTCACTGGCGCGTGCAATGTGGGGCACTTGCAGCTCACACTAAGAGGAAGTTTTCAGCTGAAAGCAGTGTTAGCCTGTCTGGAGATCCGGAGCAAGTAGCAGTGGTAGCGGTGGGCCCTTTATCTGGCTGGGCCACGTTGGAATGGACTGGCCGGTCTGTCCGCCCCTGCCTGCTTGTTAAACATCTTCTCGGGGCGGCAATTTGCCGCCTCTGTGAAGGTGCCCCCTGGGTCCAATGGACCCAGCAGGGCCCATTGTAGAGCCAGCCCTGAGCCTGCTACTTTGAGATCACACTGCTTACAGGTTTTTACAGCTTCCATGGAATGGAATACTATGGCTGGGTTCACACTGCAGAATCTCCGGAGAGAATGTCCACCGGAGATACCGAGGGTTCTCCCTAAAGATCCCCTCAGAAATGCATTGTCATCTGTGGTCTGCGCGGTCTTAGCTCCTTCCACGGGATCTCCAGCAGAAATTCTGTCCGGAGATTCCGCAGTGTGGCCTTAATATCCCACTCCATGGAAGTTGTAAAAACCTGTAGACATGTAGCAGGCTGCAGGTATACACTACTGTGATGAGAAATCATGAGGAAATTCATTGCTTCCTTAGCTCCTTCTACCAAGGCTCCCAGAGCGGTTGAATATGCAGACACAGTATATATTTACTATTTTAAGGATATCTCTTTATGATTCTCCAATAATTCTCACATTAGAGTATTGCAGGCTATCTGCTGCCCCTAGTGGTAGCTTGAAACCAAAGAACATTTATAGTTTAACAGCTAATACAAATCAGAGTGGGATAATGCATATTGTAGCCTCTACTCTATGGACTCTCATCTGTAATAATCTGTGCAGTGTTACCTGAATATTTAATAACGTCAGAAGTCTCATGTACTTCTATATCAATTCCCTGCATCCTCTCAGTATATCCCCTGTAAATAGAACACAAAATAAATGTACAGTTAGTTGAATCGCATATTGATTTCGGTGGAGTAGACACCATGTCCCTTTGCCAGACGGGTACACAGCAGGTGACTGTGGTAGACACACAAGGATTTATCAGTGTGTTATCTTATGAGTAAGAGCTGTGCCTCTGATGACCCATGGCAGACGGCTGTGTGTGAATGGGACTTTGTATTCAAGTGCAAACTGTGTCTTATATGGTTGCAGGTCTCGAGTTTTAACTGGCAAGGAAAAGCCCTCCAGTTGATAGTCAGGGCATGCTGTATGGTATAGTTAGTGGCTGGACGGCCTAGGTTTTTATTTTGATTGCTGTGTCATTTTTGTTTATCCTGCAACCTAACTTATAAAGCGGGCGAGGAGCCAGACCTGCATGAGGAAATAGTTTCTTGGTGAATGAAGTAAAAATGTGTCCTTTTGGCTGTGGCAAATTACAATTCCAGGGCTAACCCCAGAGTGAATATCTCACTATATATATATATATATATATATATACATATATATATACATATATATATATATATATACATATATATATATATATATATATATATATATATATATATATATATACAGTTCCAAATTATTATGCAAATTCTATTGAAGTGTCACAAAGATTAAATATATTGTTTTTCAGTTTAACTCATGGATGGCATTGTGCCTCAGGCTCCTTTGATCACTGAAAACAATCTCAGACACCAGTTATAATTAGATTGCCAGGTGAGCCCAATTTAAGGAAAAAATAATAAAGGTGCGTGTTCCACTGTTACGCCGAGCGCTCCGGGTCCCTGCTCCTCCCCGGAGGGCTCACGGCGTCTCTCTCTCTGCAGCGCCCCGGTAAGACCCGCTGACCGGGAGCGCTGCACTGACATTGCCGGCGGGGATGCGATTCGCATAGCGGGACGCGCCCGCTCGCGAATCGCATCCCAAGTCACTTACCCGTCCCGGTTCCCGGCTGTCATGTGCTGGCGCACGCGGCTCCGCTCTCTAGGGCGCGCGCGCCAGCTCTCTAAGATTTAAAGGGCCACTGCACCAATGATTGGTGCCTGGCCCAATCAGCCTAATTAGCTTCCACCTGCTCCCTGTTCATATTACCTCACTTCCCCTGCACTTCCTTGCCGGATCTTGTTGCCTTGTGCCAGTGAAAGCGTTTAGTGTTGTCCAAAGCCTGTGTTCCAGTTCTTCTGCTATCCACATTGACTACGAACCTTGCCGCCTGCCCCGACCTTCTGCTACGTCTGACCTTGCCTCTGCCTAGTCCTTCTGTCCCACGCCTTCTCAGCAGTCAGCGAGGTTGAGCCGTTGCCGGTGGATACGACCTGGTTGCTACCGCCGCAGCAAGACCATCCCGCTTTGCGGCGGGCTCTGGTGAATACCAGTAGCATCTTAGAACCGGTCCACCGACACGGTCCACGCCAATCCCTCGCTGACACAGAGGATCCACATCCAGCTAGCCGAATCGTGACATCCACATTATTAAGCAGACACCATTTTCAAGCAATACGAGGAAGAAAAAGAATCTCTCTGCTGCCGAAAAAAGTGAAATACTTCAATGCCTTGGACGAGGTATAAAAACATTAGATATTTCACGAAAACTTAAGCGTGATCATCGCAATATTAAGAAATTTGTGTCTGATTCAGAGCACAGACAGGTTTGTGCAGATATAGGCACATTGAGGAAGATTTCTGCCAGATCCATGCATTGGATTAAGAGCAGCTGCTAAAATACCATTACATAGAAGCAAACAGAAATTTGAAGCTGCTGGTGCCTCTGGAGTCCCACGGACATCAAGGTGTAGAGTCCTCCAGAGTCTTGCATTTGTGCATAAACCTTTTATTCAGCCACCACTAACTAATGCTCACAAGCAGAAATGGCTGCATTGGGCAGAAAAATACATGAAGACCAATTTTCAAACAGTCCTGTTCGCTTATGAGTGCCGTGCAACCCTGGATGGTCCAGATGGATGGAGTAGTGGATGGTTGGTCGACGGCCACCCTGTTCCAACAAGGCTGCAACGTCAGCAAGACAGTGGCGGGGTCAAACAGCAGCTCTGGGAGGCTATTCTGAAATCTTGCAAACAAATTCAAGCAGAAACCGTTAAAAAACTCACAAGTTCAATGGATGCAAGACTTGTGAAGCTGCTATCAAATAAGGCATCCTATGTTAAAATGTAACATGGCCTGTTAAAATGTTTAAAAAGTTAAAATGTTGTTCAATAAAATTTTAATTGTACTCTTAATAGTTGATAACATGAGAATTATGCTGACTGTTATTTATGTCGTAGCGGGGTGTGATGGGGGCAGATGTTGTTACCCTAGAAGCAGATGGAATTAGCCCCTTGTATTCGTGACGCCAGGGCGTGGTTTAGCCTAAAACCACCTGAAGGTATACCACTGGATCCTGGGCTAGGCATGGGGGCTATAAAGACTCTGATGCCAAGTTACAGACAATGGTAGCTTTACTGAGGGTAGACAGTTGGTAAAGTCTATACAGCTCAGAGAGGGCCCAAGGAGGTGACCAGTGATGCAGAGACCTTAAGGGCTTGCTGGAACTTGTAGTAGGACTAGACAACTGAATGCAGACCACGTTGACTTGACAGTTGGCAGGGACTAACTTGACTTGACTCATAAAGCTGTGACTTTAGCTTACTTGGATTGATGGTGGCTGCAGGACTTGACTTTGAGGCCTCCACCACTCTGGACCTCAGCAGGAAGCAAGAGCTCTTATCTCCAAGAAAGCAAAGCTAGCTCCACCCAGGGCTTGGGATCACCTGGTCACTCTTGGGATCACCTGGTCACTGGTAACTCCTGGGTAACAATCACATGACATAACTCTTAAAGATACAACACATGTTATAATACAATACACTTCAGAACATATGTACAGGGGGGAAAGAGGTGCAAGGGGCCCTGGGGACACTGAAGAAGGCTGCCTAACAGGGCAGCAAGGGTGCAGAGCAACATCTCCCATACTGGGCCACCACAAACTCCCCCTCTTAAATACAGTCATCCTCGACGCCCAGTTCTGGAGGGCGGAGGACTGAAGTGGCCACTGGGGCCCAGAGAAAGTTCCTGGGGCATTATGCAAAATGTCCTTTACAGGTCTGGTTATATAGCAAGCTAGAAACAAATCCATGTGGCACTGTAAATGTCCATATATGCTCTTTGGTTTGGTAAACATGTGGGATTAACGAGCTTTGTAACTGCTCTAGGAACATAATAATACCCAATAGACCATAATACACACAAGTTTGCAGATTGGGCTTCCGGAGCATCTACCCAATGCTTTGGCTGCTGGGGCCCCTTCGGTTCTTAACACTTCTTCCCAGAACTCAACAAGTAGTGTGATAATATATAACCATTTTACCTCTGCATAATGTACTCTGCCTCTACGCGTGTCTTACTTTTAGTTTCAGGGGGACCTTCTTGCCAGTAGAGTACCCTTTACACTAGGACAGCAAAATGTTAGACAGATATATATATATACATGGGACATTTGTGGACTGGGACTAAAAGTAATGTTACAGTCCTAACTTTAGTGTTTACATATGAGCTGACTATGTGTGGTACATAATCTTATACACTATATTGTTAGCTAATCCCAGCCTCGCCGGTCAGACTGCTTCCGAGGCTGGGACACGTAACGGGGTCCACGGGACTGTGCCCCTTCTAATGGACTCACTCAGGTGCTCCAGTTCATCCGAGAAACGTGGCCACTGGGGGAACAGCAGTTAGTGTCTGTTGGGCCGGCCATACCTCCTTTGCGGGAGTGGGCCGAGGCACTTCAGTTGGTGCCCGCTGGTTAGGCCAAACCTCCTCGACCACAGGAGTAGGCCTGGGCACATTCACAGACGACTGTGGTATATACATTGGGGCCATGACAGGCACTTTGGCATGTAGACCTCCTCCTCCTGGACGGTACCTCTGACTTTAGGCGGCAGCAACCCAAAGGGATTGGCATCCCAGTCGTCCGATGGGAAGTAGGCAAACAAAATCTTGGTTGGATTCTTCAGACGGGTCACCACTGCTGCCCACTCTCCTATCAAAGCTCTGTACAGGAGTATACTCAACAATCTCCCCGCTCTCTAGAGAATGCAATGATGGGGAAAGATAGTCTCTCTGCACTGCCCGATGATTAACTAAGATGACCCCTCCATAACGACAGTCCATGAGGGTGCCAAACCCCCACACTTTGTCAAATTTTATGACCATGGCTCTGTGACGTTCCAGGGGTGGCTCTCCCTCTCGGGGATGTTCTATCTTCCTAATGTATAGGGCCTCCAATGCTTTTGTGTCCTGCTGCTGCGCTTGTCACAACTCATATGGCAGACCTTTAGCCCATATCTTTCCATTCTTTGTGTCCTCAGTCCCTCTACAATCTCAGCCACGTGAGCTTCTCTTCTGGTCCTCTCGGACTGGGCCAGTGGGACTGGGGCATCGGACTTCCCTGGCAAGGGAAGAAGGTGCTCCCTCATATATTGTATTAGTCCAGGCTCATCACCAAACAACCACTTTGGTAAAGGTGGGGAACAGGGACGTGCTGCAGACTTCTGGGCCTGTTTTTTTCCCCCTCTGGGCTAGGGGTATAAGGAGGGGTAGAGAATGCGGCCTCAGCCGGGGTACTCACTTCTGACTCCTCGGTGGGAATTTCGTCCCAGGACCCCTAAGTCCAATGGTGAGGGGACAGCCTCACCAGTGATGATGCACAAGAAGATGCCAGCATTCCCTTCTCTGAGGTTGTTTGGCTAGTCTCCATCATCCTCGGGCAGCTGGACTTGGTAGCAGGCCTCTTCAGCCCTGAGGGAGATGCGCTGTAAACGATCTGCCAGCTCCTGGAACATTTGCGCCACGGCAACTTTCCAGGCCTCCGGTGCCATGTTGGGACTCTCTGCACGTGTGCTTGCCTGTTCCGCCATGTTGCTCCTCTGACTGACTTCCAGCAAACTGGGAGGATCTGGCAGCGCTGCTCCTTTTATGCAGGGCTTTGGGAAAATGGAAGCGCTGACTTCTGCTCCCCCGGCAACAAGGGGCGGATCTTCACAGTTCCACTTCGGCATGGATACAGCAACATGGTTTCCATGCCCAAAGGCCGGACGCTGACCAGCGCAGGACATTTTTGCGCGCGTCTCCTGCACATCTTTAACCCTTGCAGGTACAGACAATACTTGGCAACGTAACATAGCTTCAGACCTAATTTTGCACATGATTGACACAGTACTTTTCTTCACCTCCAACCCTAGCGCCACGAGTAAACCACTTTTCATTTGCAAAGTCCCATACACTTTTTGGCGCAGATTTAAATCGCATCGGCATGCGGTTTTTGCAGACAATGTTGGACACAGTTCAGACTAGAGGAGGACTTGTGGCATAAGGCGCACACCCATATCCTGTTCGTGATGGCAAAAGTTGTAGTAGCGGGGTGTGATGAGGGCAGATGTTGTTACCCTGGGGGCAGATGGCATTAACCCCTTGTATTTGTAATGCCAGGGCGTGGTTTTGCCTGAAACCACCCAAAGGTATACCGCTGGATCCTGGCCTAGGCACGGGGGCAATAAAGACTCCGATGCCAAGTTATGGACAATGGTAGCTTTACTGAGGGTAGACAGTAGGTAAAGTCTATACAGTTCAGCCAGGGCCCAAGGAGGTGACCAGTGAGGCAAAAACCTTAAGGGCTTGCTGGGACTTGTAGTATGACAGGACAATTGAATGCAGACCATGCTGACTTGACAGATGACAGGGACTGACTTGACTTGACTCATAAAACTGTGACTTTATCTTACTTGAATTGATGGTGACTGCAGGACTGGACACACACACTAGGCGACTGCACTGGACCTCAGCAGAAGAGCAGAACTCAAAGAGAGAGAAGCTCCACCCAGGGTTTATATGGGGGAGACTAGCAGGGAGCCCATAGGTCCCTTTTGTGGTCACCTGGTCACTGGTACCTCCTGGGTAACAATCACATGACATATGTCTTAAAGATACAACACATTTTATAATACAATACATTGCAGTACAGGGGGGAAACAGGTGCAAGGTGCCCTGGGGGACACTGACGGAGGCTGCCTGACAGGACAGCAAGGGTATGGAGCAACATTTCCCGTACTGGGCCACCATATTTACATCAATTATTTAGGTAAATGAGAAAAATATCATTTGCATAATAATTTGGAACAGGGTATATATATATATATATATATATATATATATATATATATATATATATATATATAAAATATATGCACCTAGATGTGAGACAATAAATTCACACCCGAAAGGGGACAAAACAATCTCAATAGGGGACAACCAGGCTTATGTGCTGGCCTTACCTTGTACACAGGGCCCCCGTTAGGTGGGTACAGCCAATACCGCAGTAAGGGGTTCAGGCTCCTAGAGGGCCCTGACCCCTGCTACACCCCCCTGCACGGCCCCAGCACAGAAGCAGAAGACTGCTGTTTAAACAGTGGTCTCCTGCTTCTGTACGTCCGCCGGCCACATCATTCACCCCCTGTGCCACTTTATTCCCCCTGTGCCAAATCATCTCCCCCTTTTTTACAACCTGTGCCACATAATTTTCCCTTGATCCCCCCGTGCTATTTTATTCCCCTTTATTACCCTTTGTGCAAATTCATCACCCCCTCTTTACCACCCCTGTGCCATTTCATCCCCCCAGTGCCATTTCATCCCCCTTTATCCCACCTGTGCCATTTCATCCCCTTTATCCCACCTGTGCCATTTCATCCCCCTTTTATCCCCCTTTGTCCCCATTTTTCCCCTGTGCAAAATAATCCCCTCCCCACCCCTTGTGCCACATCACTTTTCCCCCTTCCCTTCGTCCCATGCTGTTTTTCTAGCAGGCTCAGGTGCAACAGGTTTGATGTTCTCCTTATGTCCTCTGCGCTGCACTCACCGAAAGGCTGTGATCATCGGCGGCTGCGGACACTGACGAGTGAAGCTCCTGATGTCACTCGTCACTGCCCACAGCCACTGCTGCTGCTCTCATTAAATGCAGCACAGAGGTTAGGAGAACATCAAACCCGCTAAGAGCCCCTGCACCTGAGCCTGCTGGCCAGGTAAGAACAGGGGGAGGAAGGAAGAGGAAAAAAGGTGTGGCACAAGGGGTAAGGGAGGGGTTGAAATGGCACAGGGGGTGGTGGTGGTGATTAATTTGCACAGAGGGTAATGAAGGGATCAAGGGGAAATGATGTTGCACAGGGGGTAAGGGGGGATGATTTGTCACAAAGCACAGGGGAATAAGGTGGCATGGGGTATAAAGGGGGAAAGAAATAGTACAGGGGTTGAAAAGGGGGATTTAACTGCACTGGGAAATTCTACTGTAATTTTGCCTTTTATCATGTTTTATAAGTAATTACACTCTGGAGTTCATCATTTAAAAAGATTTTTGCCCTTTTTTCCCAATAGGGGACATCTCTCAATAGTGGATACTTTTTTATTTCCTGTTAGTGTCCTCTATTGGGAGATTCTACTGTTATATAAGAATATTTTTTCCCCGGAAAGCCTGTGAAGTTCTATTAGCCTTTTTTGAATCTCCATATACCAAGAGTGGTGCAGTACCCAACACTACCAATAGACAGTAGTGGCACTGCTACAACCCCATTGACCATATTTATTCCCTATTATTCCTCTGTAATGCTCTGCACATGATTCCATTTGAGGGAAGCCTATTACTGTATTGGGTAAAGTTTGGTTTTGAATAGCATCCAGATCACTGACTATCCATATGGTGGGGTATAGAGATGAGCGAACTTACAGTAAATTCGATTCATCACGAACTTCTCGGCTGGGCAGTTGATGACTTATCCTGCGTAAATTAGTTCAGCTTTCCGGTGCTCCGGTGGGCTGGAAAAGGTGGATAAAGTCCTAGGAATGAGTCTCCTAGGTCTGTATCCACCTTTTCCAGCCCACGGGAGCACCTGAAAGCTGAACTAATTTATGCAGGAAAAGTCATCAACTGCCGAGCCGAGAAGTTCGTGACGAATCGAATTTACTGTAAGTTTGCTCATCTCTAGTGGGGTACTTACCTATCCAAATCTGGTTGTGATTCATCAGGGTCAGTCTCACTGTCAGGAATATAGAAACAACAATAATTACATTTCCTCTGTTTTAGAGAAGACACTAAGTGTGGCCAATATTTAGTAGAATAATCCTACAAGAATCTCTACCTTCTAGACCAGTGGTCTCCAACCTGCGGACCTCCAGATGTTGCAAAACTACAACTCCCAGCATGCCCGGACAGCCAACGGCTGTCCGGGCATGCTGGGAGTTGTAGTTTTGCAACATCTGGAGGTCCGCAGGTTGAAGACCACTGTTCTAGACCAATGGTCTCCAGTCATTGGCTGTCCAGGCATGCTGGGAGATGTAGTTTTGCAACATCTGGAGGTCCGCAGGTTGAAGACCACTGTTCTAGACCAATGGTCTCCAGTCATTGGCTGTCCAGGCATGCTGGGAGATGTAGTTTTGCAACAGCTGGAGGTGCACAGTTTGGAGACCACTGTTCTATACACTCTGCTATACAATCTTAATTCAGTAAGGCTAGGTTCACACTATGGAATTTCTGACCGGAATTCCGCTGCACAGTGCACACTACTGAATCTCCGCCGCTGACATTCTGCCTCCAAAAGAATGGTCTTGTCCATTCTTCAGGTGGAATCCGCTCCGCAGACATTGCCATCTATGGGAAAGGCAATGTCCATGTGGTCCTTGCTGTCGGGCTATTTTGTACTGATAAAATCCGATTTTGTGATATGAGAGATTCAAAATGGTGTAAAGCGTCCATCTTTTTATGGATTCTCAGAAGGCCCAAATATGTTCATGAAAAAGGCCCCAGGTCTATGGGGGAGATTTATCAAAACCTGTCTAGAGGAAAAGTTGCTGAGTTGCCCATAGCAACCAATCAGATCGCTGCTTTCATTTTTGAAAAGGCCTATGAAAACTGAAAGAAGCGATCTGATTGGTTGCTATGGGCAACTCAGCAACTTTTCCTCTGGACAGATTTTGATCAATTTCCCCCTATGTCTCCACGAATATGTCTTATTTTGAGAGAATGGAATGTTAGAAGTAAATAGAAAGTGGATTAGACAAGACAAAGCCCATGATGTTTGACGAGTCGCAAATTAACCCCTTAAGGACATAGCGTTTTTCTGTTTTTGCACTTTCGTTTTTTCCTCCTTACCTTTTAAAAATCATGACCCTTTCCCTACATTTTGCACCTTTTACAACTGTTCTGATCTGTAGGGTTTTCCTATTTTCATTATTTCCTCATCACCTTCTAAAAATCATAACGCTTTCAATTTTGCACATAAAATTCCATACGATGGCTTATTTTTTGCGCCACTTATTCTACTTTCCAGTGACATTAGACATTTTACCAAAAAATCCACGGCGAAATGGAAAAGAAATTCATTGTGCGACAAAATTGAAGAAAAAATTTCATTTTGTTACTTTTGGGGGCTTCCGTTTCTACACAGTAAAGTCTTCGGTATAAATGACACCTTATCTTTATTCTGTAGGTCCATATGGTTAAAATGATCCCCTACTTATATAGGTTGGATATTGTATTACTTCGGAAAAAAATCATAACTACATGAAGGAAAATTTATACTGTTACGCCGAGCACTCCGGGTCCCTCCTCCTCCCCGGAGCGCTCGTGGCGTTCTTCAGCGTGCAGAGCCCCGGTCAGACCCGCTGACCGGGAGCGCTGCTCTGTTATCCCCGGCGGGGATGCGATCCGCGTAGCGGGACGCGCCCGCCCGCGGGTCGCATCCCAATCTTCTCACCTGCCCCGTCCTCCTGCTGTCCTGTCCCGGCACGCGCGACCCCACTCTCTAGGGCACGCGCGCTCCGGCTCTCTGAAATTTAAAGGGCCAGTGCACCATTAATTGGTGCCTGGCCCAATCAGTATCAATCACTTCCCACATTATAAAAACCCACTTCCCCTTCCTGTCCTTGCCGGATCTTGTTGCCTTATGCCAGTGAAAGCGTTCCCGTGTGTCCGTTGCCTGTGTATCCAGACCCTTGCCGTTGCCCTTGACTACGAACCGTTGCCGCCTGCCCTGACCTTTTGCTACGTCTGACCTTGCCTTTTGCCTAGTCCTTGTGTACCGCGCCTGACCTTGCGGCGGGCTCTGGTGAAAACCAGTAACCCTTTAGATTCCGTTCCCCTGGTACGGCCCACGCCATCACCTCACTGACATAGAGGATCCACTACCTGTGTCATCCTGCATACCACTCCGGACCCTGATATATACGTTTAAAATTGTTATCTTCTGACTTCTATAACTTTTTATTTTTACGCATATTGGCCGGTATGAGGGCTTATTTTTTGCGCCGTATTCTGAAGTTTTTATCGGTACCATTTTGCATTGATCGGACTTTTTGATCTCTTTTTATTCATTTTTTTATGATGTGAAAAGTGACCAAAAATATTTTTTGGGGACTTTGGAATTTTTTGGCGCATACGCCATTGACCATGCGGTTTAATTAACAATATATTTTTGTCGTTCGGACATTTACGCACGCGGCGATATCACATATGTTTATTTTTATTTACACTGGTTTTTTTTTATGGGAAAAGGGGAGTGATTCAAACTTTTATTAGGGAAGGGGTTAAATGCATGGATCAGCGAGATAGGGGCTCAAACCTGTCAGTCCTAGTACAAAGGATTCTGGTTACATCACATGACCTCATCACATGACCCAAAAGGTCCTTAACCTTAGCATAACAAGATTATTAAATATCACATGACCTAAGGTCCTGTACATTACTTATACCATTAGAAAATAAATAAATTATACACATTTTTAAAGACATTATGAGGCGACTAGGGGTTAACCCACCAAGAGAGCCCTATCAGCACGGAGGAACACTGACTATGGGGACCCACGACTAAGGTACGGGACCAGGTCCAGTACTGAGACACCACAATACGTCGGCGGGGCAGTGCGTGGATCCAGCAGAGTAATTGACAGCTGAGGGGTGCACACAATACAGCTACAGTAAATAATATCCACCAAACAAAAGAACGATAGCATGCACTCACCACATAAACCGTGTCTAGGCGTCTGGAGGTCCGAGATCATTGGGAAGCATCAGGGAAAATGCTGAAGTGCTCAGAGGCTACGCCGGTCGTTTCACGCGACAGTGCGCGCTTCTCCCCGGGGAAGCCGGAAGAAGCGCGCACTGTCGCGTGAACGACCGGCGTAGCCTCTGAGCGCTTCATCATTTTCCCTGATGCTTCCCAATGATCCCGGACCTCCAGACGCCTAGACACGGTTTATGTGGTGAGTGCATGCTATCGTTCTTTTGTTTGGTGGTAATTTTTATAATAACTTTGTTGCGATTTTATTATACAGCAAAAGTTACTTCTGCCACTACTTCCTAGAATTCATATCTGGGAAAACAGTAGGGCCCAGATATGGTGAATTGCATTGTTTGTATATTTTTGGCAATTCATAACGGTCATCATATTTTTTATATTGTTGTTGACCATAAATAATAATTCATAATTCATAATTGAGTTATTACTAAGACATAGCACCGACTGATTAAAGTTGGCAGTGGCTGCGCTCAGGGCTGGACTGGCCTAGCGGGAAAGTTCCTGGTAGGCCGGCTGCCCTGCGGGCTGGCAGTGGTTGAGGACAGTCTGACTGAGTCCCGGCATGTCACTGTGTCAGCCTGTCAGGAGTCTCAGGACCTCTGTACACTGCAGCTACAGCATCACACGGATCCTGAGACTCCTGACAGCCTGAAATAGTGAGTGGAGGTCCGGGGCTATAGAGTCTGTACTAATAGCTGTACAGACAGGACATTCACCTCTACTTTCTGCCTACTCACTACTCCTAGCCTCTCCTCCTGCCCGGTATATAGTCACTGGAGCTGCTTGGGGGAAGATCTGCTGCACTGGGTGAGAGGAAAGGGAACCTAATGCTATTACTGTGTGAGGGAGGGGGTGGGAGTCCTGTTGTGTGGGGGGTTGGGGAGTATTTAGGGTCCTGTTATGAGAGTGTGTGTGTGTGTGTGTGGGGGGGGTTCTAGGGAGTATGTAGAGTACTGTTATGTAAGGGGGGCTGGGGAGTATGTAGAGTACTGTTATGTAAGGGGGCTGGGGAGTATGTAGAGTACTGTTATGTAAGGGGGCTGGGGGTATGTAGAGTACTGTTATGTAAGGGGGGGCTGGGGAGTACGTAGAGTACTGTTATGTAAGGGGGGCTGGGGAGTAAGTAGAGTACTGTTATGTGAGGGGGGCTGGGGAGTATGTAGAGTACTGTTATGTAAGGGGGCTGGGAAGTATGTAGAGTACTGTTATGTGAGGGTGGACTGGGGAGTAAGTAGAGTACTGTTATGTGAGGGGGGTTGGGGAGTATGTAGAGTACTGTTATGTGAGGGGGGCTGGGGAGGATGTAGAGTACTGTTATGTAAGGGGGCTGGGGAGTATGTAGAGTACTGTTATGTGAGGGTGGACTGGGGAGTATGTAGAGTACTGTTATGTGAGGGGGGTTGGGGAGTATGTAGAGTACTGTTATGTAAGGGGGCTGGGAGTATGTAGAGTACTGTTATGTAAGGGGGCTGGGGAGTATGTAGAGTACTGTTATGTAAGGGGGCTGGGAGTATGTAGAGTACTGTTATGTGAGGGGGGCTGGGGAGTATGTAGAGTACTGTTATGTGAGGGGGGTTGGGGAGTATGTATAGTACTGTTATGTAAGGGGGCTGGGGAGTATGTAGAGTACTGTTATGTAAGGGGGCTGGGGAGTATGTAGAGTACTGTTATGTGAGGGGGGCTGGGGAGTATGTAGAGTACTGTTATGTAAGGGGGGCTGGGGAGTATGTAGGGTCCTGTTATGAGAGTGTGTGTGTGTGTGTGTGGGGGGGGGGGGGTTCTAGGGAGTAAGTAGAGTACTGTTATGTAAGGGGGGGCTGGGGAGTACGTAGAGTACTGTTATGTAAGGGGGCTGGGGAGTATGTTGAGTACTGTTATGTAAGGGGGCTGGGGGTATGTAGAGTACTGTTATGTAAGGGGGTGCTGGGGAGTATGTAGAGTACTGTTATGTAAGGGGGCTGGGGGTATGTAGAGTACTGTTATGTAAGGGGGGCTGGGGAGTAAGTAGAGTACTGTTATGTGAGGGGGGCTGGGGAGTATGTAGAGTACTGTTATGTGAGGGTGGACTGGGGAGTATGTAGAGTACTGTTATGTGAGGGGGGTTGGGGAGTATGTAGAGTGCTGTTATGTGAGGGTGGACTGGGGAGTATGTAGAGTACTGTTATGTAAGGGGGCTGGGGAGTATGTAGAGTACTGTTATGTGAGGGTGGACTGGGGAGTATGTAGAGTACTGTTGTGTGAGGGGGGTTGGGGAGTATGTAGAGCACTGTTATGTAAGGGGGCTGGGGAGTATGTAGAGTACTGTTATGTGAGGTGGGCTGGGGAGTATGTAGAGTACTGTTATGTAAGGGGGGCTGGGGAGTATGTAGGGTCCTGTTATGAGAGTGTGTGTGTGTGTGGGGGGGGGTTCTAGGCAGTACGTAGAGTACTGTTATGTAAGGGGGCTGGGGGTATGTAGAGTACTGTTATGTAAGGGGGCTGGGGAGTATGTAGAGTACTGTTATGTGAGGGGGGCTGGGGAGTATGCAGAGTACTGTTATGTAAGGGGGCTGCGGAGTAAGTAGAGTACTGTTATGTAAGGGGGCTGGGGAGTACGTAGAGTACTGTTATGTAAGGGGGCTGGGGAGTATGTAGAGTACTGTTATGTAAGGGGGCTGGGGAGTATGTAGAGTACTGTTATGTGAGGGGGGCTGGGGAGTATGTAGAGTACTGTTATGTGAGGGTGGACTGGGGAGTATGTAGAGTACTGTTATGTGAGGGTGGACTGGGGAGTATGTAGAGTACTGTTATGTAAGGGGGCTGGGGAGTATGTAGAGTACTGTTATGTGAGGTGGGCTGGGGAGTATGTAGAGTACTGTTATGTAAGGGGGGCTGGGGAGTATGTAGGGTCCTGTTATGAGAGTGTGTGTGTGTGTGTGGGGGGGGGGGGTTCTAGGCAGTACGTAGAGTACTGTTATGTAAGGGGGTTGGGGGTATGTAGAGTACTGTTATGTAAGGGGGGCTGGGGAGTATGTAGAGTACTGTTATGTGAGGGGGGCTGGGGAGTATGCAGAGTACTGTTATGTAAGGGGGCTGCGGAGTAAGTAGAGTACTGTTATGTAAGGGGGCTGGGGAGTACGTAGAGTACTGTTATGTAAGGGGGCTGGGGAGTATGTAGAGTACTGTTATGTAAGGGGGCTGGGGAGTATGTAGAGTACTGTTATGTGAGGGGGGCTGGGGAGTATGTAGAGTACTGTTATGTGAGGGTGGACTGGGGAGTATGTAGAGTACTGTTATGTCAGGGTGGACTGGGGAGTATGTAGAGTACTGTTATGTAAGGGGGCTGGGGAGTATGTAGAGTACTGTTATGTGAGGGGGCTGGGGAGTATGTAGAGTACTGTTATGTGAGGGGGGTTGGGGAGTATGTAGAGTACTTTTATGTAAGGGGGGTTGGGGAGTACGTAGAGTACTGTTATGTGAGGGGGGCTGGGGAGTATGTAGAGTACTGTTATGTGAGGGTGGACAGGGGACTATGTAGAGTACTCAGAGGCGACTCCAGACTTTGAGGCCTTAGGCGAAAATCATGAAGCCCCCACCCCCAGGCCTGCGAATTTCAGGCCTGAGAATGGGGGTGTATACAGTGTATGCATCAACACTAATCCAGGGAGCACGTAGGGATTTCTCAAAAGTAAGAGTTTAGAAACCTAAAATAATACCTCCACACCAGGAAGACATATTACTACTGCAGTGACTAATACTATCATACTGTAATTATATACAAAAAACATTATACAGAGACCAATAACACCGCTATACAAGGGACAAATAACTGTACCACACCATGACCACGACCATTACCACATTCACACAAAAAGTATTATACAGTGCAAGGTAGGAAATGGTAAGGAGGAGGGGGCCACAGACTTTGGCACTATAATCACTAATATGGTCTGTGGCAGTAATGAGAGTAGTTGTCAGGTCCCGAAAACATTATTGCTGTAGATGAGGCATTGACACATTTATAAGTTATCCCCTATCCACAGAAGAGAGGATATCTAGGTAATCGGTGGGGTCTGGGACCCCACAAAAATCACCAGAATGAAGTGAGAGGACCAGCACTCTATTCATTCTCTATGAAGAGGCACTGCCCCAAAAAATGGAATGTTGGCCGCACATGTGTGGTCTGTTATGTACAGCAGTGGGATATATTGACTAAGTGAAGAAGGAGGCTGGGTGTACCTGGGCGTGGCTGAGGGTGTGCTTGGGTGTGGCTGAGGGTGTGCTTGGGTGTGGCTGAGGGTGTGCTTGGGTGTGGCTGAGGGTGTGCTTGGGCGTGGCTGAGGGTGTGGTTAGGGATGTGTGCTTGAGGGTGTGGTTAGGGGTGTGTGCTTGAGGGTGTGGTTAGGGGTGTGTGCTTGAGGGTGCAGTTAGGGGTGTGTGATTGAGGGTGTGGTTAGGGGTGTATGCTTGAGGGTGTGGTTAGGGGTGTGTGATTCAGGGTGTGGTTAGGGGTGTATGCTTGAGGGTGTGGTTAGGAGTATGTGCTTGAGGGTGTGGTTATGGGTGTGTGCTTGAGAGTGTGGTTAGGGGTGTGTGCTTGAGGGTGTGGTTAGGGGTGTATGCTTGAGGGTGCGGTTAGGGGTGTGTGCTTGAGGGTGTGGTTAGGGGTGTGTGCTTGAGGGTGTGGTTAGGGGTGTGTGCTTGAGAGTGTGGTTAGGGGTGTGTGCTTGAGGGTGTGGTTAGGGGTGTGTGCTTGAGGGTGTGGTTAGGGTGTGTGTGCTTGAGGGTGTGGTTAGGGGTGTGTGCTTGAGGGTGTGGTTAGGGGCTGTGGTGCACCTTGTATGTCCCTCTTTGCTGCTTGGAAGAAAGTGAAGTATTGTGAGGGGGTGGCTGGTTGCTTTGGATCCTGATTGGGACTTTGGACCCAGTCCCTCACAAATTTTCCTTACGGTGCACCACTATTTATTAATATGTGGTAGGTCAGTATGGGAGTTGTTACCCGGTTCCCTTGCTGCCATGTCAGGCAGCCTCCATGCAGTGTCCCCTGGGCCCTCTTACACCCATCCCCCCATGTACATATGTTTTGCCATTTATTATGCTGTAAAGTGTGTAAAGAAGTGTTATAACTTGTTCCCATGTGATCTTCAGTTGTCATGTGAGTTGTCATGTGATTGTTACCCAGGAGGTATCAGTGGCCAGGTGACTTAAGGGTGACCAATGGGATCCCACCAGAGTCTCCCCCATAAAAGCCCTGGGAGGAGTCTCTTCTCTCTCTTAGTTCCTGAGTCTTTGCTGAGGTGCAGTTGAGCCTAAGAGTCTGGAATCATAGGAGCCTCAAGTCAAGTCTACAGCCACAAGCTACAAGTCTACAAGTAAGATAAAGTCACAGCTTAGTCTGTCTCCAGTCAAGTCAAGTAAGTCACTGTCATCTATTGTCAAGTCAATGTGGCCTGCAATAAATTGTCCACAACCACTGCAAGTCCCAGCAAGCCCTTAATGTCTCTGAAGTCACTGATAAACTCTGTGAGCCTGGCTACACTGTATAGACTCTTCCATCTGTCACTCAGTAAAGTTACCGTTGTCTGTAACTTTGCGTCAGAGTCATTATTGCCCCCCCCCCCCTGTGCCTAGCCCAGGATCCAGCGGTATACCTTCAGGTGGTATTGAGGATAAACCATGCCCTGGCGTCATGAATACAAGGGGTGAATGCCATCTGCCCTGCATCAGAACCCCATACCACAAATATTAAGTCTGTCGTCTGGCACACTTGTTGCTGTGCCCTTTGCAAAGTTTGGTTCACAGCAACACGATGGAAAGGAAGCCTGGCAATTCAAAGTCCAGGCTTCCCTCATAGTCTGAAGTATTTAGAGCCTGGGTGGCGCCGGGCCGACTAGGGCTAGGGGACACTGACTGTGGGCAGAAGTTCAGGCAGGATAGGGTAAGACAGGTCCCCCCCCTCCCTATTTGGTTGCTCCCAGGGCTGGTTAGCCAGTTAGAGTGGGGAGTAGGGTCACATTGGATAAAAGGGGCTGGGCATTATCAGCAAGGCATAAGGAACGTCCTTCCTCCCCTCAGGCCCCCTTTTGGTACCTGTGTCCAGCAGAGAAAGGTTCGTGCTCTGGCTGCTGTCATGTCTGAGGAGCTCTTGCAACTGCTCCGGGAGTGGGCGCAGGCCGATGGGGGCTTCCTGGCTCGCATTGCTGCCGAGCTGGGAGCTCCACTCCTGCACCCCTCGCCGGGTTCTGTGGCAGTGCCGCAGCCTGCTGCGTTCCGCCCGCCAGATCACTCGTCCTCCTGCTCGTCTTAGCCCCAGTCCTCCCCGGGGTTCCCAGCAGCGGGAACGCCATGTCAGCAATGAAGTTAGCAGGGGTGGGGGGAGGGGGGGCTCCGGCATTCGCGCGCGCGGGAGCGGTGTGGCTCCGCCCCCTTCTTCCTGCCCTCCTCGTGGACGGGGACCTCTTGCTCCCTTGTTGCCCTCTGCTAGTCAGGCTCTCCCCCCATCCACGGCTGCTCCGTCTGTCATGGGGAATAACGTGGGTGCCTCTGGTTCCTCTGCTGCAGGGGATTCGGAGCCTGCTGCTGCTGCTGCCCTCTCTCCACTGGAAGGGGTTCCACCTGTTAGTCAGACCTTGATTCACCATTTGTCTTATCCTAAGGGCTCATCGGTTAACGACGAGAGGCGTCTGTTTCCTATGTGTCTTTTGATAGGGCGGTGTTCTTGGTAAGAAATGCAGGTCGGGGAGCCCTTATGGCTAAGTCGGACATTCAATCTGCTTTCCGGCTGTTGCCAGTACATCCGGATTGTTATCACCTTCTGGGTTGCTGTGTGGACGGTTGGTACTATTATGACACTTGGAGGGTCCGGTCACCACGCTTTCTTTTCTGGGAATTGAAATCGATTCGATGAGGATGGTTTTTCGTTTGCCCGCTGATAAATTGAGTAAGTTATTGGAGTTGTTGGAAGGTTTCTGTTCGGTTTCTAAGGTTACCCTTCGGCAGCTCCAATCTCTCTTGGGTTTGTTAGTTTTTGCATGTAGGATCATGCCCATGGGGAGAGTTTTTTCTCGTCGGCTCTCTCTGGCCACACGAGGGGCCAGGAGACCCGATCACCACATCCGATTAACGTTTTCCATTAAGGCTGATTTGTTGGTGTGGCGCGAGTTTTTGCGCCGCTACAACGGTCGGACCTGTTTTCAGTCCCCCGAAGTTAGCAATATGGAGCTGTCCCTGTTTACTGATGCTGCTGGTTCTGTTGGATACGGGGCCATCCTTGGTACGGAATGGAGTGCGGAGTCCTGACCCCAACACTGGGTGGAGGAGGGTTTATGTCGGAATCTCACCCTCTTAGAGCTCTTCCCTATTGTGGTTGCCGTGGAGCTTTGGGGTCCTAGGCTCAGAGACAGCAAAGTGTGTTTCTGGACAGATAACATTAGTGTGGTTCACTGTATTAACGGTCTTTCTTCACCCTCCCTCCCTGTGTTGTCCCTGTTGCGGCATTTAGTTTTACGTTGTTTAGAGTACAACATTTGGTTTAGGTCTCGACATGTTCCTGGAATTGACAATGTGCATGCTGATCTGTTATCCCGTTTCCAGGAATTTCGCAATCTGTTTCCGGGGGCGGCCCAGGAGGGCCTGCCCTGCCCGCCGCTCCTGTGGACCCTAGTATCCTGAGTTTGTTGCCCTTGATTGCCTCCTCCGTGGCTCCGTCTACATGGTTTGGTCACGGTAAGGCTTGGGAAGGTTGGTTGTTGGTGGCGGGAGACAGGGATTTTGCTGGTAGCGACAATATGCGTTTTTCCATCACGGTGGATTACCTGCTGGGTTTGCAGAGTGCAGGTTGTTCGGCGGCTGTTGCCAGGCGCCGTTTAAGGGGGGTGGGTTTTCATTTGAAGCTGCGGGGCTGGTTAGATTGCACTAGGCATTTTGGTCTTCAGCAGGCATTGAAAGGGTGGGAAAGGAAGCAGGTTCGAAAAGATACCAGCCGCCCGGTGTCCTTCCAGTTGCTGGAGATGTTAGTGCGGGTGACTGGTGAGGTTTGTTCCTCTCCCTATGAGGGGCTTTTGTTTTCCACGGCTTTTTGTTTGGCTTTTTTCGGAGCATTGCGGTTAGGCGAGCTGGTCCCCTCTTCGGCGCGTGCCAATGGGGGTCTTTTGTGTGATGATGTGCTCTTGTCTAATGGAATAGTGCAGTTACGGATTAGGAGGTCCAAGACGGATCAGGTCGGGGTGGGGTGTTGGTTGAGTTTGGGTTCGGTGGGGGGGGGGGGGGCAGTGTGTCCTGTTCTAGCGGTTTCCGAGTTTTTGAAGGTCCGGCCTCCTGGGAATGGGTTTTTAGTTCATCAGTCAGGGGCACCTCTCACGCGGTATCAGTTTAGTTCTATTTTTAAGAAATGTTTGATGTTGGCGGGGGTTCCCCCGGCTGAGTTTGGGACGCATTCCTTCCACATAGGTGCGGCCACGGAAGCGGCCAGGGCAGGCCTACCTGCCAGTGAGATTCAACGGATTGGTAGGTGGAAGTCGGGATGTTATGCGGGATATGTTCGTCCCGAATTGCTCCTCTAAAACGTTTTTCTTTTCCAGGTTCTCGTTCTCCCGTGATTCACATTGTGGGGCATTCGTATATTCACCGGGCTGCTCAACGGGCTGTCTGCCGACCGGGTGGTAGGTCTTTGGGATTCCAGGTCGAGGTTCATTGGCGTGGGATCGGGGGGCTCCCCCGGTCTCGGATTCTTATGGAATCTATTCAGATAGCTGGTATGTCAAGGTCACCTGTCATTTTGGTTATTCATGCTGGGGGTAATGACATCCTGTCCCTGCAGGTTCCCGAGTTAATTGTCCTTATGAGAGTGGATCTGGAGAGGATAGTATCCCTGTTTTCTGAGGTTCTCATTGTGTGGTCTGAAATTGTTCCCCGGGTTACGTGACAGGGTTCTAGAGAGTGGTGGAGAGAGCGCGTAGAACTATTAACTCCCGTATGGCTCGCTTTGTGCGGGCCCGTTCTGGTGTAGTGGTAAGACATAGGCAGCTGGAAGGTGATAATCGTAGGCTTATGGGCCAGGATGGAGTGCACCTTAATGATATAGGCTTGGATATATTCCTGTCGGGTTTGCAGGACGGCATAGAGCAGGCCCTTTACGTTCTTGGTGGGGGTCGGAGCTCAGTTTAAGGAGGCTGAGCTCCTCCTGTGGCGGTAAAGGAGAGAAATACATGGAGAAGCGGAGGGGGAAGGCTCTTAGGCCCGGCAGCTGAGGCGGGCGGCTGGCTGTGGGGCTCCCCCTGGTTTGGCAATCTCACGGAGGTTGGATGGTTTGGTTACCATGTTAACAGTGTTATGACTAAATAAAAGCTGTGGCCGACCCCCAAGTCCACCAAAGTTGTAAGTTGTCGGAGTGTTTTTTTATATTTATAAGGTTTACATGGCAGGGGGGGGGGGGGGAGTTTTAAGAGGTAGAGGAAGTTGGTTATTGAACACAGTCTGGGTGGCGCCGGGCCGACTAGGGCTAGGGGACATTGACTGTGGGCAGAAGTTCAGGCAGGATAGGGTAAGACAGGTCCCCCACCTCCCTATTTGGTTGCTCCCAGGGCTGGTTAGCCAGTTAGAGTGGGGAGTAGGGTCACATGGGATAAAAGGGGCTGGGCATTATCAGCAAGGCATAAGGAACGTCCTTCCTCCCCTCAGGCCCCCTTTTGGCACCTGTGTCCAGCAGAGAAAGGTTCCCACCCTCCCTCCCTATTTTATTGTTGTGCAGGGTTTTTTCCACTTTTGATTTTTGTATTTCCCCTTTTATAAAAAAATAATAATAATAAAAAAAAATTATAAAAAAAAATGTATATATATATATATATATATATATATATATATATATACACAAATGTTTAAAAAAAATTCAGTATATAATTACATTGGTGGAAAAGTCTTACCTTATGTTGGTTTCATCTGGATGGAATGTTTGTCTTTTGACTTAGTTAAGTCACAGCTGGCGGTAAAGGAGAGAAACACATGGAGAAGCGGAGGGGGAAGGCTCTTAGGCCCGGCGGCTGAGGCCGGCGGCTGGCTGTGGGGCTCCCCCTGGTTTGGCGACCTCACAGAGGTTGGATGGTTTGGTTACCATGTTAACAGTGTTATGACTAAATAAAAGCTGTGACCGACCCCCACGTCCACCAAAGTTATAAGTTGTCGGAGTGTTTTTATATTTATAAGGTTTACATGGCAGGGGGGGGGGGGGGGGGGGAATTTTAAGAGGTAGAGGAAGTTGGTTATTGAACACAGTCTGTGTAGTGGAAGCCTAGTAATGTCTTATGTGTTGTGGCTGAGCACTTTTGGGGATTTGTCAAAACCTGTCCAGAGGAAAAGTTGCTCAGTTGCCCATAGCACCCAATCAGATCGCTTCTTTCATGTTTCACAAGGCCTCTGCAAAATGAAAGAAGCGATCTGATTGGTTGTTATGGACAACTCAGTAACTTTTCCACCGCACAGGTTTTGATGAATCTCCTCCTTTGACTTTAGGGCTCAGCCACAACATAGCCCGTGGGGCTGTTATGCAAATATTTCCAGTGCTATTTTATGTCCCCAGTCCGGCACTGGCTGCATTCAGACATTTTCCGGGTGGAGATTCTCAGTGTGGACCTAACTTAACTCCTCAGATACTACTACACCCAGCAGGTCATACTCACATTTTTAAAGTGATGGCCTGGTGCACTGTGCCATTTACAAGAGTATATTCTGTTTCCTTATATAATGGTTGTTCAATAAGAAACGTTCCCAAGTTTTTAAAGGCTGAGGCCATCAGGATCCATTTATCTAAAGACTAAAATAATGATAAAAAATGTACAAAAAAAAGTTATATTAAAATACTCAATTTCTCCAAATATGATGTGAAGTAAATCTCCTGCATCTATAGGAGTCACCTCATATGGTAAGGGGGGTCTTCTATGCCAGGCTGAAGATTCATACAGTAGTAGATATTAGTGGTAATATAACCCAGGCTTCTGTTGCCCACTACTTCTTGCCTGACCAAAAGGAGACCCTGGTATGGTGACCTAACATTTCTAACATTCTTTTAAAGGGGTACTCCGGCGCTAAGACATCTTATCCCCTATCCAAAGGATAAGGGATTAAGATGCCTGACAGCGGGGGTCCCGCCACTGGGGACCCCCGTGATCTTCCACATCGCACCTCGTTAGCATCAGCCCCAGGAGCGTGCTTGCTCCAGGTCTGATTACTAGCGATCACAGGGACGGAGCATAGTGACATCACGGCTCTGCCCCTTGTGACATCACGGCTCCGCCCCTCAATGCAAGCCTATGGAGGGGGCATGGCAGCCCCCTCCGTAGGCTTGCATTGAGGGGGCGGAGCATGACGTCACACGGGGCGGAGACGTGACGTCACTATGCTCCGTCCCTGTGATCTCTAGTAATCAGACCCGGGTGCGGCGTGGAAGATCACTGGGGTCCCCAGCGGCGGGACCTCCGCAGTCAGGCATCTTATCCCCTATCCTTTGGATAGGGGATAAGATGTCTTAGCGCAGGAGTACCCCTTTAAGTTACATTTTTCAACCCAACTTCCCTTACACCTAAATAAACTTATAAAATTTGATCTGCAATAAAGGTGATACCCTCTTCATTTAGGTTTTCCCAGAATAACAGTTCAAAGGTTCCTCCCGATTGAGGATAAAAACAAGTAAGACAAAGGGGGTGAATGTTCAGTTTATTGTGCAGATAATAAAAAAGTTACTGACTTACTTCTGGTAAAGTAGTGGGCACCCTGTCCTTCAGATGACGAGCACAAACTTCTTCTCCTAAAATACAGAAAATTAGGGTATTAAGAAGTAGGGGGACACACTTCCCTTAGCCAGGTTATTCCTACACACATAGCATTAACGTGGTACATACAGTGTCATAGTGGTAGAACACGTGGCTGCTTTTGGACCCATAGGCTAGGTTCAGACTACGGAATCCCTGGGAAGAAAATTTCTGCCCGGTGTGGCGTCCCCTGCGTCGTTGCTATGCGCTGCACGGCGCGGCGCAATGGCGAGTGACGTCATTCGTCATTGCGTCTCGCAGCGCATAGCAACGACGCAGGGGACGCAACACCGGAGTCCAGAAAGAGCGCGAACCCGACCCCGGCAACAGGTAATTATACAGCCGGGGATGGGGGAGGCAACGGGGCAGCGGCGCCGGCAATGGGTGCCGCTGCCCCTTCTCTCCCCTTGGCTATCGGCACCGCTTCCCCATTGCTGCTACCGATAGCCAGGGGGAGAGAAAGGGCTGTGGCGCCGATAGCCAGGGGGAGAGAAGCGGCGGCAGCAGGGCTTTAGACCCCAGGACAGGCAGGGGCAGAGAAACCGGCAGCGATGGCAGGTCTCTGCATCTGCAAAAGCCGCTGCAGTTCATTGATTTAAAGCGCCCGCTTTAAATCATTGAACTGCAGCGGCTTATCGGCGTATAACACGCAGATAGACTTTAGGCTAAAAATTTTAGCCTAAAAAATGCGTGTTATACGCCGATAAATTATACTGCACCTAATGTGGGGAACTATACTGCCAACCTAATGTGGGGGAACTGTACTGCACCTAATGTGGGGGGGGGGGGGGAACTATACTGCACCAAATGTGGGGGGAACTATACTGCACCTAATGTGGGGGGAACTATATGGCACCTAATGTGGGGGGAACTATACTGCACCTAATGTGGGGGGGACTATACTGCACCTAATGTGTTGGAACTATACTGCACCTAATGTGGGGAACTATACTGCACCTAATGTGGAGGAACTATACTGCACCTAATGTGGGGGGGGGGGGGGGACTATACTGCACCTAATGTGGGGGGGGGGACTATACAGCACCTAATGTGGGGGGGATCTATACTGCACCTAATGTGGGGGGGATCTATACTGCACCTAATGTGGAGGAACTATTCTGCACCTAATGTGGGGGATCTATACTGCACCTAATGTGGGGGGGGGGGGGGGGGGACTATACTTCACCTAATGTGGGGGGGATCTATAATGCACCTAATATGTGGGGAACTATACTGCACCTAATGTGGGGGGGACTATACTGCACCTAATGTGGGGGGGGATCTATACTGCACCTAATGTGGGGGAACTATACTGCACCTAATATGGGGTACTATACTGCACCTAATGTGGAGGAACTGTACTGCACCTAATGTGGGGGGGGGACTATACTGCACCTAATGTGGGGGGAACTATACTGCACCTAATGTGGGGGGATCTATACTGCACCTAATGTGTGGGAACTATACTGCACCTAATGTGGAGAAACTGTACTGCACCTAATGTGGGGGAACTGTACTGCACCTAATGTGGGGGGTGACTATACTGCACCTAATGTGGGGGGGACTATACTGCACCTAATGTGGGGGATCTATACTGCACCTAATGTGTGGGAACTATACTGCACCTAATGTGGGGAACTATACTGCACCTAATGTGGGGGGGACTATACTGCACCTAATGTGGGGGAACTGTACTGCCAATCTAATGTGGGGGAACTATACTAACTATGTGTGTGTGTGTGTATATATATATATATATATATATATATATATACACGCGTGCAGCGTGAGTTTGTGCTTTAGGGTGGACGCCTATGCTTACACCTCATGGACACCACATCTTCCTGTAAATGATGTTGATACAGATAGTACTGCCTGCCTGTCTCTTCCTGTAAATAATGTAAGTATATGCTTTTTCTGTATTTCATGGAGATAGCAATGATAATTTCCATCTCTCTCCCTGTATGATTAGCCATAAGAAAGTAAGTGGATTCAATAATAAATAAGAGCAATTGTACCGCCACATATCTGTTCTCTGTAGATTCTTACCATCATTTTCCTTGATGCTCCCTGGTATAATGTAATTATACTCGGTCTCAAAGCACATAGCCTGGGCCTGGAATTTGTCGATGATGGATTGTTTTATGGTTGGTGTTTTGGCTGCAAGACATAGAGTAGAAATATCAGCTATTGTAGCTATTCTAAATCTCATTCTATTTGGTATTACATAAAAGATGAGCGACCTGTGCAGAAGTCTAGCGAGGTATCTTTCCTTTTGGAAATATGAGATAATGTGGAATTAAAGTAAAAATAAAATAAAAATCTGGTATTTTTAAGTGAGTTAGAGGCCAGTTGTGTATTGGGATTCTGTTTCTACAGCTGGATTTGCTTCACCTATAGTAAATTCAGATGACTGGACATAATTAATTAATAGACGACGATGCATATGAGAGCAAAAAGCAAGCAATGAGTGGGAAAGAACTGCCTCCAGAGCTCAGAGACAGGATTATGTAGACACACAGATCTGGAGAAGGGGGCAGCAACATTTCTGCCACCCTGAAAGTTCCCAAGAGCATAGCGGCCTCCATAATTCTTATATGGAAGAAGTTTTATCCAAGACTCTTCCTAGACCTGAATGCCACACTAAACTAAGTAATCAGGTGAGAAGGGCCTTTGTAAGAGAGGTGACTAAAAACCCATTGATCACTCTGGCTGAGCTCCAAAGAACCAGTATGCAGATGGAAAAAACTTCCAGAAGGTCAACCATCACCGCAGCTTTCACCAATCTGGGTATCATGGCAGACTGGGCAGAAAGAAGCCTCTCTTCAGTTAAAGGGGTTATCAAGGAAAAAACTTTTTTTTTTATATATATATATATATCAACTTTTATATCAATATATCAACTTTTTGAAAACTCCCTGTGGCATTCATGTTTCTTTAACCCCTTAAGGACGCAGGACGTAAATGTACGTCCTGGTGCGGTGGTACTTAATGCACCAGGACGTACATTTACGTCCTAAGCATAACCGCTGGCATCGGAGCGATGCCCGTGTCATGCGCGGCTGATCCCGGCTGCTGATCGCAGCCAGGGACCTGCCGGCAATGGCCAACGCCCGCGATCTCGCGGGCGTCCGCCATTAACCCCTCAGGTGCCGGGATCAATACAGATCCCGGCATCTGTGGCAGTGCGCGATTTGAATGAATGATCGGATCGCCCGCAGCGCTGCTGCGGGGATCCGATCATTCATAACGCCGCACGGAGGTCCCCTCTCCTTCCTCCGTGCGGCTCCCGGCGTCTCCTGCTCTGGTCTGTGATCGAGCAGACCAGAGCAGAAGATAACCGATAACACTGATCTGTTCTATGTCCTATACATAGAACAGATCAGTATTAGCAATCATGGTATTGCTATGAATAGTCCCCTATGGGGACTATTCAAGTGTAAAAAAAAAGTAAAAAAATGTAAAAGTAAAAGTAAAAAAAAAGTGAAAAATCCCCTCCCCCAATAAAAAAGTAAAACGTCCGTTTTTTCCTATTTTACCCCCAAAAAGCGCAAAAAAAATTTTTTATACACATATTTGGTATCGCCGCGTGCGTAAATGTCCGAACTATTAAAATAAAATGTTAATGATCCGTACGGTTAACGGCGTGAACGAAAAAAAAAAAAAAGTCCAAAATTCCTACTTTTTTAATACATTTTATTAAAAAAAAATTATAAAAAATGTATTAAAAGTTTTTTATATGCAAATGTGGTATCAAAAAAAATTACAGATCATGGCGCAAAAAATGAGCCCCCATACCACCGCTTATACGGAAAAATAAAAAAGTTATAGGTCATCAAAATAAAGGGATTATAAACGTACTAATTTGGTTAAAAAGTTTGTGATTTTTTTTAAGCGCAACAATAATATAAAAGTATGTAATAATGGGTATCATTTTAATCGTATTGACCCTCAGAATAAAGAACACACGGCATTTTTACCATAAATTGTACGGCGTGAAAACGAAACCTTCCAAAATTAGCAAAATGGCGTTTTTCGTTTTAATTTCCCCACAAAAATAGTGTTTTTTGGTTGCGCCATACATTTTATGATATAATGAGTTATGTCATTACAAAGGACAACTGGTCGCGCAAAAAACAAGCCCTCATACTAGTCTGTGGATGAAAATATAAAAGAGTTATGATTTTTAGAAGGCGAGGAGGAAAAAATGAAAACGTAAAAATTAAATTGTCTGAGTCCTTAAGGCCAAAATGTGCTGAGTCCTTAAGGGGTTAAAGGGGTTATCCAGGAAAAAACTTTTTTTTTTTTTTACATATAAACTGGCTCCAGAAAGTTAAACAGATTTGTAAATTACTTCTATTAAAAAATCTTAATCCTTTCAGTACTTATGACCTTCTGAAGTTAAGGTTGTTCTTTTCTGTCTAAGTGCTCTCTGATGACACGTGTCTCGGGAACCGCCCAGTTTAGAAGAGGTTTGCTGTGGGGATTTGCTTCTAAACTGGGCGGTTCCCGAGACACGTGTCATCAGAGAGCGCTTAGACAGAAAAGAACAACCTTAACTTCAGAAGCTCATAAGTATTGGAAGGATTAAGATTTTTTAATAGAAGTAATTTACAAATCTGTTTAACTTTCTGGAGCCAGTTGATATACATATATAAAGTTTTTTCCTGGATAACCCCTTTAAAGACACATGGATGCCACCGGGAGTTTCCAAACAGGCACCAAAAGTACTCTCAGACTGTGAAAAACAAGATTCTTTGGTCAGCCAAATGAGGGCTTATTTTTTGCTGTGTGATCTGTAGTTTCTATCGGGACCATTGTTGTGTAGATAGGTCTTTTTGATCACTTTTTTTTCTGATATATGTGTCAAAAAAATCCTTAATCCTCATTTACAGGAGATTTGCTCAGCAGGTCTCTCCTATTTTAGAACAGGTCAGAAGGCCTATAATGTATTGTATCCAGATCATATCGGGTATGGTGTGATAGGAAATACAGTAGTCGAAGTATGACCGGCAAATTATCATCATATATACTCACATGCAAGATATAAGGTTCTTCTTGTTTTTGTTTGTACCCCCAACAGCAGAAAACCGTCCTCAGTCTTGAAGAGCAAAGCTGCATTGCCATCTAGCAAGAAATTTAAGAATAATTTTAATAATTGGAAACTTGCAGGGCAGCCGCCAAAAGCTAGACTACCGGGAATGATGTCAGTAAGTCTGGTCTGGATACACGAAGGACAGGCAAAGAAAACGGTTCCCCTGGATGAAGGAGCTACTCCCAGTAGGTAAAATACATAAACTTTATTGCAACGCGTTTCGATCCCAAACTGGTATCTTCATCAGGCATACATTACTACAAACAACAAAAGGTTATATACATATCGTAATGATTACTTCCGGGTGAAAGGTGTAACGCCATGTGCAAAATGGCAGGTAAACAAATAGGAAAAAAGTGCCACCTGCAAACAGATATATATATATATCTTGTACAAAATAAATATTCACAAAAAACATTCATAGGAGGCAAACAGTAAAAATACAAATGTCTAGTGCACTGGAAAACTAAAATATAAACCACAGAAAGAAAGTGCATACTCTCTACAGTGGTCCCTCAACATACGATGGTAATCCGTTCCAAATGGACCATCGTTTGTTGAAACCATCGTATGTTGAGGGATCCGTGCAATGTAAAGTATAGGAAAGTGGTCTACAACCTGCGGACCTCCAGATGTTGCAAAACTACAACACCCAGCATGCCTGGACAGCCAAAGGCTGTCCGGGCATGCTGGAAGTTGTAGTTTTGAAACATCTGGAGGTTCAAAGGTTGAAAACCACTGGTATTGGAGGTTATACTCACGTGTCCCTGCCGCTCTGGACGTCAACGCTCGTCACCGCTGCCCTGGATGTCGCTTTCCATTGTGGTCGCCGCGTCCCCGGGGTTTCACCGACACTCCGGCAAGGCCTCTGCTTCCCCGGCATCCTCGTTCTCCGTCGCCGCCATCACGTCACTACACACGCCGCTCCTATTGGATGACGGGACGGCGTGCGCGGCGACGTGATGATGACGATGAAGAGCGCTGACGATGCAGGGATCCCAAAGAGGACGCGCCGGAGCCCCGAGGACAGGTAAGTGATCGTCAGCGGAGCACACGGGGCACCGTAAACGGCTATCCGGTGGCAGCTGAAGCAGTCTGCGCTGCCGGATAGCCGTTTATGCGATGGCCAACGACATACAAAAGCATCATATGTTGATGCTGCCTTCAACATGCGATGGCCTCTGAGAGTGATCGTATGCTGAAATGATCGTATGTCGGGGCCATCGTAGGTCGGGGGGGTCAGTGTATAATAAAATCAGTGTGCAATTCAAGTAATCTCCAGTAGATGGCAGCAAGATACAAGTACCGTATTTTTCGCCCTATAGGACGCATCGGCGTATAAGACGCACCCTATTTTTAGGTGCAAAATCTAAAAAATTTACGATTTTGAACCCAATAATGGTCTTCAACCTGCAGACCTCCAGATGTTGCAAAACTACAACTACCAGCATGCCCGGACAGCCGTTGGCTGTCCGGGCATGCTGGGAGTTGTAGTTTTGCAACATCTGGAGGTCCGCAGATTGAAGACCACTGCATAGCAGGTAATACTCACGTTTCCCCGCCGCTCCGGACCCGTCACCGCTGCCCTGGATGTCGCTCCATCGCTGTCGCCGTGTCCCCGTCGCTCCGGGACGTCTCTGCTGCCGGCCGGGTATCCTCGCTCTCCGTCGCCGCCATCACGTTGTTACGCACGCCGACGCACGTACGCGACGACGTGATGACGAGGAAGGAGAGCGCCGGCCATACAGGGGATCCCTGAAAGGAGAAGACACTGAGGAGGCAGGTAAGGTCCCTCCCGGTGTCCTGTAAGCACTAACCCGGCTATTCAGTCGGGCTGTTCGGGACCGCCGCGGTGAAATCGCGGCAGTCCCGAACAGCCCGACTGAACAGCCGGGTTAGTGTCACTTTCCCTTCAGACGCGGTGGTCAGCTTTGATCGCCGCGTCTGAAGGGTTAATACAGGACATCACCGCGATCGGTGATGTCCTGTATTAGCCGCGGGTCCCCGCCGTTGATGGCCGCAGGGACTGCCGCGATAGGGGTGTATTCGCCGTATAAGACGCACCGACTTTTTCCCCCCAGTTTTGGGGAAGAAAAAGTGCGTCTTATACGGCGAAAAATACGGTATTACAGGTAAGAGAACAATCTATCCATGAAGAGCTAGGTGGCTGTGGTCGTAGTTAGAATGGGACGCTCGTAAAAACAATGTAAAGTATTAATACTGTTGGGTACAAGGGCACGCTCCCGACCTATGCACGCTCCGAGGTGCCATAAAGGAAAGGCACGCTCCCGGACTGTGTAACAAGCTATGTACGCTCCAAGGTACCAATGAGGACATAAAAGTACCAAGGAGGAACGAAGGTAACAGTCTGACAGTAAGGTAATGTACTGCACTTGCTATAAATTAAACTGTATTGCAATGTATATACTAAATTGATAGTATTAGTATAAGGTACAATGGGGGAGATTTATCAAAACCTGTGCAGAGGAAAACTTGCCCAGTTGCCCATAGCAACCAATCAGCTTGCTGCTTTCATTTTTGTGAAGGCCTGGGAAAAATGAAAGTAGCGATCTGATTGGTTGCTATGGGCAACTGGGCAAGTTTTCCTCTGCACAGGTTTTGATAAATCTCCCCCAATGTGTTCTGCGCAAGGGGAAAAGTATCATTTATTAGAAGAAACTGAAGGGAAAATATAAATGATGGGATGACAGGATATTTATTCTTTACCACTCGGATTTTGGATAGAGAAAAGAGGATGTCATTTATCTGACCTACAGAATCACTTCAGAAAGGTCATTCAAACCTTCTGGGAACATTGGGGGAGATTTATCAAAACCCGTCCAGAGGAAAAGTTGTCCAGTTGCCCATAGCAACCAATCAGATGGCTTCTTTCATTTTTAACAGGGCCGCTGTAAACTGAAAGAAGCGATCTGATTGGTTGCTATGGGCAACTGGGCAACTTTTCCTCTGGACAGGTTCTGATAAATCTCCCCCAATGTTCCCAGATGGTAAATCCAATATATTGATTTGCGCTTCAGCTGTTCAAATCAATTTGATGCTCCTTTTGGAATTCTCTCCGGGGGGGGGGGATTTAGATAGGGTGTTCAACTTCAGGATGGCAATTGACACAATGCAGGGAGACTCCATGTAGTTGGAACTTGTTCCTAATGCATATACACTGAAGGACATACATACACCACATAATCAGACTGGTGAGATGGGTTTTTATTCCAAAGATTTGGCCTGTTCTTTTAGATGTAACTGTAGATATGTCATTTCATTACAGCATAGACAATTCCTTTTATTGCATTTATAGCTCCCTGGTTTATTTGGAGCATCCATTTGTCCTTTATTATTCGGCCTCTGCGGAGCATCAAATAGATTTGAACAACTGAAGCGCAAAGAAATACTCTGCTCCAAAAAAATAAAGGGAACACTTAAACAACTCCAAGTCAATGACACTTCTGTGAAATCCCACTGTCCACTCAGGGAGAACACTGATTGACAATCAATTTCACAAACTGTTGTGCAAATGGAACAGACAACAAGTGGAAATTAGCAAGACACCCCCAATAAAGGAGTGGTTCTGCAAGTGGGGACCACAGACCACTTCTCAGTTCCTATGCTTCCTGGCTGTTGTTTTGGTCACTTTTGAATGCTGGCGGTGCTTTCACTCTAGTGGTAGCATGAGACGGAGTCTACAACCCACACAAGTGGCTCAGGTAGTGCAGCTCATCCAGGATGGCACATCAATGCAAGCTGTGGAAAGAAGGTTTGTTGTGTCTGTCAGCGTAGTGTCCAGAGCATGGAGCCGCTACCAGGAGACAGGCCAGTACATCAGGAGACGTGGAAGAGGCAGTAGGAGGGCAACAACCCAGCAGCAGGACCGCTACCTCCGCCTTTGTGCAAGGAGGAGCAGGAGAAGCACTGCCAGAGCCCTGCAAAATGACCTCCAAAAGGCCACAAATGTGCATGTGTCCACTCAAACTGTCAGAAACAGACTCCATGAGGGTGTTATGAGGGCCAGACGTCCACAGGTGGCGGTTGTGCTTACAGTCCAACACCGTGTAGGACGTTTGGCATTTGCCAGAGAACACAAAGATTGGCAAATTCGCCACTGGCACTCTGTGCTCTTCACAGATGAAAGCAGGTTCACACTGAGCACATGTAACAGACGTGACAGAGTCTGGAGACGCTGTGGAGAACATTCTGCTGCCGGCAACATGCTCCAACATGACCGATTTGGCGGTGGGTCAGAATTGGTGTGGGATGGCATTTCTTTGGGGGGCCGCACAGCCCTCCATGTGCTTGCCAGAGGTAGCCTGGCTGTCACTAGGTACGGAGATGAGACCATATGCTGGTGCGGTTGGCCCCGGGTTCCTCCTAATACAAGACAATGCTAGACCTCATGTGGCTGGAGTGTGTCAGCAGTTCCTGCAAGAGGAAGGCATTGATTTTATGGACTGGCCCGCCTGTTCCTCAGACCTGAATCCGATTGAGCACATCTGGGACATCAAGTCTCGCTCCATCCACCACAGACTGTCCAGGAGTTGGCGGATGCTTTAGTCCAGGTCTGGGAGGACATCCCTCAGGAGACCATCCGCCACCTCATCAGGAGCATGCCCAGATGTTGTAGGGAGGTCATACGGGCACGTGGAGGCCACACACACTACTGAGCCTCATTGTGACTTGTTTTAAGGACATTACATAAAGTTGGATCAGCCTGTAGTGTGGTTTTTCACTGTGATTTTGAGTGTGACTCCATATCCAAATGAAGAAAGGGTCCCGGCACTCAGATGCTTGTGAAATCTCAAAGATTTATTTATGCGACATGCATAGCATACCCTGTATGCTATGCATGTCGCATAAATAAATCTTTGAGATTTCACAAGCATCTGAGTGCCGGGACCCTTTCTTCATTTGGATTATCGTTATATTTTGTCCTCGGGCACCAACTACCTATTGCTGTGCCGACCTTCTTGGGACTTTGACTCCATATCCAGACATCCATGTGTTGATAAATTCGATTTCCATTGATAATTTTTGTGTGATTTTGTTGTCAGCACATTCAACTATGTAAAGACAAAAGTATTTCATACAATTAGTTCATTTGTTCAGATCTAGGATGTGTTATCTTTGTGTTCCCTCTACTTTTTTGAACAGTGTATATTGGATTTACCACCTGGGAACATTGTCCCCAGAAGGTTTGAATTAACTTTCTGAAGTGATTCTGTAGATCAGATAAATGACATCCTCTTTTTTCTATCCAAAATCCAAGTGGTGAAGAATAAATATCCTGACATCCCAGTTTGAGATTGAAACTCGCGGCAATAAAGTTTATGTATCTAACCTACTGGGACTAATGCCTTCATCCAGGGGAACCGTTTTCTTTGCCTGTCCTTCATGTTTCTTTTTTTGTTGTTGGCATTTTGATATGTTATGGCCTTGTACTAAGGTTAAAAAAAAAATAAAATTAACATTTTCCCCATAATGACAAAGTGAAAACATATTGATAGAAATATTTGCTAATTTATTAAAAAGGAGAAAACTAAATATTGCTGTTACGCCGAGCGCTCCGGGTCCCCGCTCCTCCCCGGAGCGCTCGCAGCGTTCTCTCATTCGCAGCGCCCCGGTCAGACCTGCTGACCGGGTGCGCTGCGATATTACTTCCAGCCGGGATGCGATTCGCGATGCGGGACGCGCCCGCTCGCGATGCGCATCTCGGCTCCTGTACCTGACCCGTTCCCCGTCTGTGTTGTCCCGGCGCGCGCGGCCCCGCTCCTTAGGGCGCGCGCGCGCCGGGTCTCTGCCATTTAAAGGGCCGCTGCGCCACTGATTGGCGCAGCAGGCCTAATCAGTATTCTCACCTGTGCACTCCCTACTTATACCTCACTTCCCCTGCACTCCCTCGCCGGATCTTGTTGCCATTGTGCCAGTGAAAGCGTTCCCTTGTGTGTTCCTAGCCTGTGTTCCAGACCTCCTGCCATTGCCCCTGACTACGATCCTTGCTGCCTGCCCTGACCTTCTGCTACGTCCGACCTTGCTCTTGTCTACTCCCTTGTACCGCGCCTATCTTCAGCAGTCAGAGAGGTTGAGCCGTTGCTGGTGGATACGACCTGGTTGCTAGCGCCGCTGCAAGACCATCCCGCTTTGCGGCGGGCTCTGGTGAATACCAGTAGCAACTTAGAACCGGTCCACCAGCACGGTCCACGCCAATCCCTCTCTGGCACAGAGGATCCACCTCCAGCCAGCCGAATCGTGACAATTGCTTTGATGTAAGTATTCAGACCCTTTACTCGGGACTTAGTTGACTCTGGCCTGGCCACTAAAGGACATTCACAGAGTTGTCCCTAAGCCACTCTTGTGTTGTCTTGGCTGTGTGCTTTGGGTCATTGTTTTGTTGGAAGATTATGCTGCCCCCACCATGATCACTGTAGGGATGGTATTGGGCAGGTGATGAGCAGTGCCTTGTTTCCTCCAGATATGATGCTGCCCCCTCCATGATCACTGTAGGGATGGTATTGGGCAGGTGAAGGGCAGTGTCTGGTTTCCTCCAGACATGATGCTGCCCCCACCATGGTCACTGTAGGGATGGTATTGGACAGGTGATGGGCAGTGCCTGGTTTCCCCCAGACATGATGCTTCCACCACCATGATCACTATAGGAATGATATTGGGCAGGTGATGGGCAGGGCCTGGTTTCCTCCAGACATGATGCTGCCCCCACCATGATCACTGTAGGGATGGTATTGGGCAGGTGATGGGAAGTGCCTGGTTTCCTCCAGACATGATGCTGCCCACCATGATCACTATAGGGATGGTATTGGGCAGGTGATGGGCAGTGCCTGGTTTCCTCCAGACATGATGCTGCCCCCACCATGATCACTGTAGGGATGGTATTGGGCAGGTGATGGGCAGTGCCTGGTTTGCCCCAGATATGATGCTGCCCCCACCATGATCACTGTAGGGATGGTATTGGGCAGGTGATGGGAAGTGCCTGGTCTCCTCCAGACATGATGCTGCCCCCACCATGATCACTGTAGGGATGGTATTGGGCGGGTGATGGGAAGTGCCTGGTTTTCTCCAGACATAATGCTGCTCCCACCATGATCACTGTAGGGATGGTATTGGGCAGGTGATGGGCAGTTCCTGGTTTCCTCCAGTGGTTTTCCACTGTGATTTTGAGTGTGACTCCATATCCAGACCTCCATGGGTTGATAAATTTGATTTCCACTGATAATTTTTGTGTGATTTTGTTGTCAGCACATATAACTATGTAAAGACGAAAGTATTTCATACAATTAGTTCATTTGTTCAGATCTAGGATGTGTTATCTTAGTGTTCCCTTTACTTTTTTTGAACACTGTATATTGGATTTACCATCTGGGAACATTGTCCCCAGAAGGTTTGAATTAACTTTCTGAAGTGATTCTGTAGATCAGATAAATTACATCCTCTTTTCTCTATCCAAAATCCAAGTGGTGAAGAATAAATATCCTGACATCCCAGTTTGAGATCGAAACTCGCGGCAATAAAGTTTATGTATCTAACCTACTGGGACTAATGCCTTCATCCAGGGGAACCGTTTTCTTTGCCTGTCCTTCATGTTTCTTTTTTTGTTGTTGACATTTTGATATGTTATGGCCTTGTACTAAGGTTAAAAAAAAAAAAAAATGAACATTTTCCCCATAATGACAAAGTGAAAACAGATTGATAGAAATATTTGCTAATTTATTAAAAAGGAGAAAACTAAATATTGCTTTGATGTAAGTATTCAGACCCTTTACTCGGGACTTAGTTGACTCTGGCCTGGCCACTCAAGGACATTCACAGAGTTGTCCCTAAGCCACTCTTGTGTTGTCTTGGCTGTGTGCTTTGGGTCATTGTTTTGTTGGAAGATTATGCTGCCCCCACCATGATTACTGTAAGGATGATATTGGGCAGGTGATGGGCAGTACCTGGTTTCATCCAGACATGATGCTGCCCCCACCATGATCACTATAGGGATGATATTGGGCAGGTGATGGGCAGGGCCTGGTTTCCTCCAGACATGATGCTGCCCCCACCATGATCACTGAAGGGATGGTATTGGGCAGGTGATGGGAAGTGCCTGGTTTCCTCCAGACATGATGCTGCCCCCACCATGATCACTGTAGGGATGGTATTGGGCAGGTGATGGGCAGTTCCTGGTTTCCTCCAGACATGATGCTGCCCCACCATGATCACTATAGGGATGGTATTGGGTAGGTGATGAGCAGTACCTGGTTTCCTCCAGACATGATGCTGCCCCCACCATGATCACTGTAGGGATGGTATTGGGCAGGTGATGGGCAGTGCCAGGTTTCCTCCGGACATGATGCTTAGAAGCCAAAAACTTCAATCTTGGCTTTATTAGTCTGAGAGCCCTTTCGATTTTTTTTTTTTGTTGTTGTTGCAAACTCAAATAGGCTTTTATGTGTCTTTTACTTGGAAGAAGTATATTTCTGGCCATTTTACGATAGATTCCTGATTGTGGAGGGTGCAGTGATGGTTGATCTTCTGGATGTTTCTCCCATCTGCACACAGGATCTTTGGAGCTCAGCCAAAGTGAACAATTGGTTTCTTGTCACCTCTCTTACAACCTTTACCCCATATCACTTAGTTTAGCAGGGTGGCAACTTTAGGAAGAGATCTGGTTGTCCCAAACTTCTTTTAATTAAGAATTATAAAGGCCTTTAGGAACTTTCAGTACAGCAGAATTTTTTCTGTTCCCTTCTCCAAATCTTTGTCTCCATGCATCCCTGTCTCTGAGCTCTACAGGCAGATCTTTCATCCTCAAGGCTTGGTTTTATGATATACATCACTAGCTGTGAGACAGGCCTGTGTCTTCCCAAATCCTGTCCAATCATCTGAATTTAATCAAGGTGGAGAAACAAAATTTTATGTAAAGGATCTGAATACTTTTGTCCATGCAAAGTTTTAGTTTTTCCTTTTTAATGAGTTTTACACATTCTCCCTATGGGGTATTGAGTGCAGAATGATTGAGAATTTTTTATTTTTTATTTTAGCACAAGGCTTCAACATAATAAAATGAGAAAAAATTTAAGTGTCTGAGGACTTAAGCTATGTTCCGACTATAAAATGTCCGCATACTTGTACACTGCGGGGCGCCAGCATCATTCGCCGGTGCAAGGACTGCACAGGAATGCTCTGCGCGTGTAGACATGGAACATTTAATTTCCATGTTGGAAACATCTGGCACGGAAATTCCACCTTATGCACAGCACAGCAGAATCCCATTTAATTCAACGGGACTCTGCTGCAGTGAAATCTCTATTTCCGTATGGAAATACACATGGAAATTCTGCATGTGTTTATAGCCAAATTTTCTTCAATGGGATTCCGCATTTCCATTTACACTGCAGAATTTTTATATTTTATATTTCTGCAGAATGCAGGTTCTTAAGCCCATTAAAGTGAAAATGCGAAATTGATGCAATTTTTTTGCGGAATTCATGCAAAAATTTGCACGGAAATTCTGAAGTGTTCCTGTACCTTTTCCAAATGTATTGTATATGCATGCATTTACACATCTCAACTTTTTTTTCTGTACCTTCACTTGGCTTTTCAAATTTCAGCTCTAAGATGACGTTATCAATTGGCCTAAGGAAGAACATAGGAAGACTATGTCATAAAAAAAAAGAGTTTCAGAGGCTTGGCTATTTTTACTTCTTTATTTATTTGTTCTTAGGCTTCTTTCACACTACAAAATTCTCCGTTTTTAAACATCCGTATGAAGTTCCGTCTGAAAACCAGCTGAACACGGCAGTAACAAAATCCTATACGTCCGTTAGAAAATCCCATTATATTCTAAGGGATATTCTAATAGCCGTTTGAACCCGTTGTAGTCCGATATTGATAACGGATGTTATTTTTTGACGGAAGATAGTTCGGAAGAAAATAGTTCATGAACTATTTTCTTCCGTACTATCTTCCATGACAAAATAACGTCCGTTATCAATAACGGACTATAACGGGTTCAAAACGGCTATTCGAAAATCCCATAGACTATAATGGGATTTTCTAACGGACGTATAGGATTTTGTTACTGCCGTTTTCAGCTGGTTATAGACGGAACTTCATACGGATGTTTAAAAATGGAGAATTTTGTAGTGTGAAAGAAGCCTTAACCTTTATTGCACCATTAACATTTCTTATTTGATATGTTAGTCTGGCATGTCTGTTTTATGTCATTGTGATTTTTCTAGCTATTTGTGACTTCAAGTAAAATGAACCCAAAAAGGAATTAGCTCACAGGATATATGTCGGCTATCCTGTAGGCATTCCTACTATAATATAGGTAAGAACAGAAGGGATTAGGGTGTGACTTCTCAACAGGGCTGGTGCAAAGATTTTTGTCACCCCAGGCAAAAGCTAATTTTGCTGCCCCCCTTGACTCCACTGATTGTCCCACCCTTTGACATGACCCACCTTAAAACTAGGGTGACACGCTGTATCAAAGGTGGTGCTGTTGGCTGAGCGAGTGGTTCGGATGCTGGCTGTCTAACTTTTTTGCTGTGGTCAGAGTGGCGCCCTTATGAAGAGGTACTCTAGGCAGCTGCCTATTTTGCCTATAGGCAGAGCTGTCTCTGCTTCTCAATCTTACATTCACTCAGTGTCACATATGGGCAGGGAAGAGTGAAGGCCTAAACTCACCCGCTCCCACTTGCCCTGCCTACTTGTGTACACGCCCTAGGGTCCACAACCACGGTGACAATCCTTGCTTTAGCTAAAGTGCAGGGAGACAAACGTCAGCAAAATAAACTATAATGCAGACAGAGGTCGGGACACTGTATGGAAACACACAAACTAACAGAAATAATAACTAAACACACACACAATAAGTCACAGTCCACAAACTGAGTCAATACCAAAAGATTACAGAAATGCCAAATCACAGAAACAAAAGAAGAGTCAGGAAGCAGAGGCAATGGGTCAAATATGGCAGAATATCAAGATACAATACAAACGCTAACTAGGAGTAGGAGCTCTTTCGCAAGCGATGAATTAGAGCAGACTGCCAGCTTAACCTCTTAAGGACCCAGCCAATTTTCACTGTAGGACACGGCCATTTTTTGCACATCTCACCACTGTCACTTTAAACATTAATAACTCTGGAAAGCTTTTACCTTTCATTCCGATTCTGAGATAGTTTTTTCGTGACATATTCTACTTTATGTTAGTGGTAAAATTTTGTCGATACTTGCATAATTTCTTGGTAAAAAATTCCCAAATTTGATGAAAAAATTGAAAATGTTGCTTTTTTTTAACTTTGAAGCTCTCTGCTTATAAGGAAAATGAATATTCCAAATAAATTATATATTGATTCACATAAAAAATATGTCTACTTTATGTTTCCATCATAGAGTTGACATGTTTTTACTTTTGGAAGACATCAGAGGGCTTCAAAGTATAGCATCAATTTTCCAATTTTTCACAAAATTTTCTAAATCAAAATTTTTCAGGGACCAGTTCTGTTTTGAAGTGGATTTGAAGGGCCTTCTTATTAGAAATACTCCACAAATGACCCCATTATAAAAACTGCACCCCCCAAAGTATCCAAAATGACATTCAAAAGGTTTGTTCACCCTTTAGGTGTTTCACAGGAATAGCAGCAAATTGAAGGAGAAAATTCTAAATCTTAATTTTTTACACTTACATGTTCTTGTAGACCCAGTTATTGAATTTTTACAAGGGGTAAAAGGGGAGAAATCTTCCTAAAATGTGTAACCCAATTTCTCTCGAGTAAGACAATACCTGATATGTGTATGTCAAGTGTTCGGCGAGCGCAGTAGAGGGCTCAGAAGGGAAGGAGCGACAATGGGATTTTGGAGAGTGAGTTTTTCTGAAATGGTTTTTGGGGGGCATGTCACATTTTGGAACCCCTAAGGTGCCAGAACAGCAAAAAAAAAACACATGGATTACTATTTTGGAAACTACACCCCTCAAAGCACGTAACAAGGGGTCCTTAACACCCCACAGGTGTTGGACGACTTTTCGTTAAAGTTGGATGTGAAAATGATTTATCTTTTTTTCACTAAAATGCTAGTTTTCCCTAAAATAATTTTTTTTTACAAGGGATAATATGACAAAATGACCCCCAAAATGTGAAACCCCATCTCTTCTGAGTATGGTCATACCCCATGTTAGGACGTAAAATGCTTTGCGGGCAAACTACAATGCTCAGAAGAGAAGGAGTCACATTTGGCTTTTGAAAAGCAAAGTTTGCTGAAATGGTTCTTGGGGGGCATGTCCCATTTAGGAAGCCACTATGGTTCCAGGACAGCAAAAAAAAAACCACATGGCATACTATTTTTGAAACTACACCCCTCAAGGCATGTAACAAGGGGTCCAGTGAGCCTTAACACCCCACAGGTGTTTGACGACTTTTCGTGAAAGTTGGATGTGTAAATTATTGTTATTTTTTTTTCCACTAAAATGCTAGTTTTCCCTCAAATTTAAAATTTTACAAGGGGTAATAGGACAAAATGTCCCCAAAATTTGAAACCCCATCTCTTCTGAGTATGGAAATACCCCATGTGTGGACGTCAAGTGCTCTGCTGGCGCACTACAATGCTTAGAGGAGAAGGAGCGCCATTAAGCTTTTGGGGAAAAAAATTGTTTGGAATGGAAGTCAGGGGCCATGTGTGTTTATAAAGCCCCCCGTGGTGCCAGAACAGTGAACCCCCCCCACATGTGACCCTATTTTGGAAACTAAACCCCTCACAGAATTTAATAAGGGGTGCAGTGAGTATTTACACCCCACTGGCGTTTGACAGATCTTTGGAACAGTGGGCTGTGCAAATGAAAAATTACATTTTTCATTTTCACGGACCACTGTTCCAAAAATCTGCCAGACACCTGTGGGGCGTAAATGCTCACTGTACCCCTTATTACAATACATGAGGGGTGTAGTTTCCAAAATGGGGTCACATGAGGGTATTTATTTTTTTGCGTTTATGTCAGAACCGCTGTAAAATCGGCCACCCCTGTGCAAATCACCAATTTAGGCCTCAAATGTACATGGTGCGCTCTCACTCCTGAGCCTTGTTGTGCGCCCGCCGAGCATTTTACGCCCACATATGGGGTATTTCTGTACTCAGGAGAAATTAGGGGAGTCTTTTTTTCCTTTTAACGCTTGTGAAAATAAAAAGTATGGGGCAACACCAGCATGTTAGTGTACATTTTGTATTTTCGTTATACTAACAAGCTGGTGTAGACCCCAACTTTTCCTTTTCATAAGGGGTAAAAGGAGAAAAAGCCCCCCAAAATTTGTAGTGCAATTTCTCCTGAGTACGGAGATACCCCATATGTGGCCCTAAACTGTTTCCTTGAAATACGACAGGGCTCCGAAGTGAGAGTGCCATGCGCATTTGAGGACTAAATTAGGGATTGCATAGGGGTGGATATAGGGGTATTCTACGCCAGTGATTCCCAAACAGGGTGCCTCCAGCTGTTGCTAAATTCCCAGCATGCCTGGACAGTCAGTGGCTGTCCAGAAATGCGTGGAGTTGTTGTTTTGCAACAGCTGGAGGCTCCGTTTTGGAAACACTGCCGTACAATAAGTTTTTCATTTTTATTGGGGGAGACAGTGTAAGGGGTGTATATGTAGTGTTTTACCCTTTATTATGTGTTCGTGTAGTGTAGTGTTTTTAGGGTACATTCGCACTGGCGGGTTACGGTGAGTTTCCCGCTAGGAGCTTGCGCTGCGGGGAAAAATTTGCTGCAGACCGTGCATGCTGGGAGTTGCACTTTTGCAACAGCTGGAGACACACTGGTTGGAAAACTTTCAGTTAGGTTCGGTTACCTAACTCAGTATTTTCCAACCAGTGTGCCTCCAGCTGTTGCAAAACTACAACTCCCAGCATGTACTGATCACCGAAGGGCATGCTGGGAGATGTAGTTATGCAATAGCTGGAGGTACACAACTACAACTCCCAGCATGCCGAGACAACTGTTTGCTGTTTGGACATGCTGGGATTTGCAGTTTTGCAACATCTGGAGGGCTACAGTTTTAGAGAACACTGCAAAGTGATCTCCAAACTGTGGTCCTCCAGCTTTTGCAAAACTACAAATTCCAGCATGCCCTGACAGCAAACAGTTGTTTGAGCATGCTAGGAGATGTAGTTTTGCAAGATCTGGAGGGCTACAGTTTAGGGACCACTATATAGTGGTCTCAAACTGTAGCTCTCCAGCTGTTGCAAAACTACATATTCCAGCATGCCCAAACAGCTTTCTGGGCATGCTGGGAGTTGTAGTTTTGCAACATCTGAAGTGCTACAGTTAGAGACCACTGTATAATGGTCTCAAACTGTACCCTCCAGATGTTGCTAGGCAACTCACCGGCTTCACCGGCTTCATCGCCGCCCGCCGATCTCCGTCTCCTTCCCGGATCGGTAAGTGGATCTTCGGTCCCCGTTGTTTCCCCGTCCTGCCCCGCCTATTGTGAGTGGGCAGGATGGGGAAAACTAAAGTTAACCCCCCCCGCCCCCGATCTGCTATAGGTGGTCGCGTCTAGACCACCAATAGCAGGGATGCCACCTCACTCCTATACCTTCAGGGGGATCGTGGGTGTCTTAGACAACCGCGATCCCCCTTATTTTCCGGGTCACCGGGTCACTATAGACCCGTAATGACCCTGAATTGCGCAAATCGCAAGTGTGAATTGCCGCGATCGCCGACATGGGGGGGTCAGGTTGTCATGACGTACGCGTACGTCAAGGGTTCTTAAGGGGTTAAATAGGCCCAGACCAGGTGCTCACAACAAGGTCAGCTGACCAGTCCAGACAGCTGAGCGCAGCCCAAAACAAAACAGAGAGAGCTGTCAGAACTGTTTAACCCCCACGGGTTCTGATACCCAGTTGCTACAAGTAGAAGGTGCATTGCTGAGAGTATGAAGTACAATGTATAATTCTGTATACAGGTTGGGTGACTAGGTGACCATAGGCAGTTTCTACATAGTCTAGAAAATGGCTGACTATGGTTGAAAAATGTATGATCATGGAGAAAGCTTAGAGAATAAGCCAACGGGGCACTAAGGAACCGGTAATGTTAGTGTAGAACTTACGCTGAGATGATCTCTTTTAAAGTTTGTTCTTTCCCACAGATCTCCAGCCGGGCGGTATAGAGGGATCTCACATTATAATGTTGGTCCATAGAAGCGGTTGACTTTGCCACAAGATGCCAAGAAGTAAATGTATCCTACAGAAGTGGTGAGAGTATGAGAGATATTGGAAAACCATGAATTAATAGAATGGAGATCCCATGGTCTAATACAAATTATATATTTATGGCCTAGAATCCATAGGACATAACATGTCTGAATGATGGGCGCTCACACTGGCTGGACATTCCCTATAATATTATTATTACAGTCTCCATTGAGGTCTATGTGGAGTCATGGAAAACCAAGCGAATATGGTTGTTTTTACTTCTTCCTATAGACTTCAGTGGAGACTGTCACTATTTTGTCCTGGGTTAAGACTAGGGGTGATCAGCACCAGTCAGGTAAGTCATCAATGTAACTTGTTAGAATCCTCTCCCTAAAACATATCTCCAATGACCTCCATGGAAAATTCATGAGAGTCCGATAAGCTGAGATACATGGAGCTGTATGTAGCGCTGCTTTATCTATCACTTTACCATTAATGGTGGAAGATTATGAGATTTGTATTGGAAATAAATGCTGGATTATCAGAATCCCTGGATTATCTGATGGAAGACTGAAGGGTCTCTAGACTATAGTCACTATTCTATATTTCTAAAACACATATGGGCACAAACCTCATTTTTCTCCAGATTCAGAGGCGTCTTTACGTCAAGAAGTCCATGACATGTCTTTGCTAAAGAAAAGAAAACATATTGCAGTTAGTAAATATTGTCAGCTACATGGAGGAAAGTATTAGGACACCCCTCATTACATCTGCATGAGCTCTTCAGACATTCCATCGTGCAGGGCCGGCTCTACCCATAGGTAGGTTAGGCCGCTGCCTAGAGCGCCCCCTTCATGAGGGCGCCATCTGTGACTATAGTTTTTTCTATATATATATTTTTTTGTGAAGCCGGCGGCACTGCAATGGCTCCTCTATCCAGCTGTCAGGAGAGAAGCACTGACACCTCACATACACAGTTATTATTGTCGTGATGTCTGTCAGTCAGATAGAGATGTGCAGCACCACCCCTGCACACTTCTTACCATGACTATCCTGGGCTCTGCCAGGGACCAACCCAGAATTATGCTAATCCCTCCCTGCACCTCATCCCTAAACTAACATAGTAGATGGTAAGGTCTCCATTCAGTGACCAGTTACATTTTGAAGGCAGAGCTTAACAGTGCCGGATAGGAGAAATGATGGTTGAAGGACCTTTGGTGATGCTGTGGAGAAGGCAGGGCTAAGCTGAAGTGCAGGTCACATATTTTTTGCACTGTCACTACTGCACTGTTCTGTCACCCTAATAGTAGGATTACTTGAGGAGGAGGATTGTTTCAGTGTGTCATCCCAGTTTTAAGCATATTCATGAGAAGGGGGTTTGTAACAGTGTGTCACCCCAGTAGTAAGGTAATTACATGAGGAGGGGGGTTTGTTACTGTGTGTCACCTCAGTACTAAGGAGATTACATGAGGAGGAGGTTTGCTACAATGCATAGCTCCAGTAGTAGGGTGGGTTGTGTCAAAGGGCGGAGCCAATGGGCGGGTCATGGTGGTGGCAAATTAGCTTTTGAATAGGGTGGCAAAAATCCTTGCACCAGCCCTGATCCCATATATAGGCATTACTCTCCAAACCTTGCCTTTATGGACCTAGCTTTGTGCATAAGGGCCAAACCCAAACTGTTCCCACAAAGTTGAAAGTGACAATTGTCCAAAATGTCTTCCGCTGAACCGAAGCATCAAGGTCCGACCCCTGAAGAACACCCCCATAGCATTATCCCTCCTCCACCAAACTGTACAGCTGGCACAATGCCGTCTGGGAAGAAACATCCTCCTGTCATTCATCAAACCCAGACTTGTCTACCAGATGTCGTCCAGTGGTAGCGGGTTTACACTACTGCATCCAACGCTTGGCATTGTGCTGGGTGATATAAGGCTGGCATACAGCGGCTCATTTATGAGCACCATCACAATTATTTTTCCAGCAGGGCACAGTTGTTTGGATTTTAGTGCCAGGTGAGGTTTGGTTTCAGTACTCAGCAATCCCGCTCTGTAACTTTATAGCTGAGTTTTTGTGGTTCCTAAACACTTTTACTGTATATAAAACAGATCAGATCTAATAGTGGAAGATGGAGGTATAAAAAATAATTTTATGATCTCATGTGTTGCATTGGTGGCTCCTATTTTAGTACAAAACTAGAATTTAGTGAGCTTTTTTAGGATGACCCATTCTTTCACAAATGCTTGTAAAGGCGACTGCAGTGGTAGGGATGGAATGTTATTTTGTGGTGTCCCGGTGCAGAACACACCTTTCTACATGACCTGTTAGGTGGATGTCACCTAGCGAGTCTGCTCCGGGTCCACTACTGAAGTTTAAATGTGTTATTCATTGCACTGTAATGTATTATAAATGCACTTTTATGTTTTAATGTGCCCTAAGGGGTTAACCTGTGTGTGAAGGAGGATGCTAAGGGGATCAAATGCTTGTTTCACCAATCAGGGCTGTGGCCCTACTTCCCCTAAGTCTGCAAGACAGGGAGGAGCTAGTTAGTTGTGTGAGCAGTTGTGAGGAGAGGATAGTAGAGGTCACCTCTAGACCCGTACCCCACCACATGAGGACAGGCCTAAGAAAATCCATTTGCAGGACTAATCTGATCAGAGCGACAACACCCTTTACAGGATCCCGCCGACAAGGTCGTCCAGCAAGTAAGAAGTAAGTCTGCATTGGAGAGAAAAGCCAAGAGAGCCCGCTTGTAAAGAAGATGATAACAGGAGATAAAAAAAAAACGTGGGCAACTCCGTTCCATAAATTTACAATCTGAACCCTGGCGGTAAACCATAATTCCGAATTCCTATGTTGAGAGTAGAGTCAGTGTTGGTCAGCTTCTATGTCTCTTACAAGCTATACAGTCAAATCCAGAGCATTCTAAACCTAATTCAGCAAACAAGAAGCTAGTTTGTCAGCAATGACTACAAGTCACATACTGCCCTGAAGCAACTGTTAGCCCTGAAGCATACTTCTGCAAACTTTGGCCTATTGTTGTTCTGTTCCTGTATATTTTTGCAAATTCCAGAGTATAATTTAGTAATTTCTGTAACCCTGCCGTTATTACCTCAGCGCTTGGCCCAGGAAGCTACTACCCTTGAAGCATGGGGGTTAACGCTACTCTGGCGCCACAAACGTTATACCAGACACATCACCCCTGTTAGCCACCAATATAACTGTGGTGATGGGACTGAATTAAACACCTGAATTCAAATATAAAGAACTGGAGCCCAATACTTTTTACCTACATAGTGTATATCATGACATATGTCAAAAAGATGGCGCTGCAGGGGAACGGAACGCCTGCTCTCTGCTTCCCTCACAGGTTATAGATACTCACTAAGGGTTTTAACAGTGAGACAAACTGTGAACCACTTATCATCAGGGACCCCACTAACAAAAAAACTATTTCTAACAGTAGATGGCCCCTCTGATTGAAATTTTTAATGGATAAGATATTTAAAGATATATGAAAATAAAGGGCCTGTACACTGGGTAATGATGCATTTTCCCAATAAAGACAATAATGGGTTACACACCCCTTTATGATGTCATAGGTGCTCTTGTGACATCATTAATGGTGTATAAGTATTCAGGTACCAGTGAACTGGTTAATGATGTGGTCGTTGCAAATACAGTGAAGGAGTTTAAACATGCATGGGATAGGCATAAGGCTATCCTTCATATAAGATATGGATAAGCATAAGGCTATCCTTCATATAAGATAGGCCCAGGGACTATTCATAGGATTCAGATTATTGGGCAGACTAGATGAGCCAAATGGTTCTTATCTGTCGACACATTCTATGTTTCTTCTTTAAAAGCAATAATAGCCTTCATGGCTGCCATCTTGGAATCATAATATTGTGATTAGGTCATTGGAGCTCTTGTGATTTCATAATTGTGTACTGGCCCTCAATACACTGGTTACCATGCACAATGATGCATTTTCTCATTGAAGACAGTGCACATTGCCAGAAATAAAATGTAACTGTCTCCTAATTTTTATAATTCCAGTTGAAGTGATGGATGATAATAATTTACTTACCATAGTCCACAGTGTTGTTAAACTCCTTGAAAATTGTCAATCCCTTACATTTGGTCCATTCCTTAAATTTTTCCAGCTGTGTATTTGGATTTGAAGCTGCTTCTACTACAAAAAGAAAGTAGTGAGATCATCATCTGGGATCTTTAGTACTAGAGACGATGAGTTGCAATATATATATATATATATATATATATATATATATATATATATATATATTACAAAAAAGAAAGTTGCAACAGCACACCAGCACACTTGGTCAAAAAATTGAGGCTCTTAGCGCACTTTCTGATCAAAATGTGTCCCCCCACATTATATATACAGTACAGACCAAAAGTTTGGACACACCTTCTCATTCAGACTTTTCTTTATTTTCATGACTATGATAATTGTAGATTCACACTGAAGGCATCAAAACTATGAATTAACACATGTGGAATTATATACATAACAAAAAAGTGTGAAAATCTGTCATATTCTAGGTTCTTCCTTTTGCTTTGATTACTGCTTTGCACACTCTTGGCATTCTCTTGATGAGCTTCAAGAGGTAGTCACCTGAAATGGTCTTCCAACAGTCTTGAAGGAGTTCCCATGATGCTTAGCACTTGTTGGCCCTTTTTGCCTTCACTCTGCGGTCCAGCTCACCCCAAACCATTGGGTTCAGGTCCAGTGACTGTGGAGGCCAGGTCATCTGGCGCAGCACCCCATCACTCTCCTTCTTGGTCAAATAGCCCTTAAACAGCCTGGAGGTGTTTGGGTCATTGTCCTGTTGAAAAATAAGTGATGGTGCAACTAAACGCAAACCGGATGGAATAGCAGCCGCTGCAAGATGCTGTGGTAGCCATGCTGGTTCAGTATGCCTTCAATTTTGAATAAATCCCCAACAGTGTCACCAGAAAAGCCCCCCCCCCACCATCACACCTCCTCCCCCACACCAGCACACTTCCTCCTCCACACCATCACACCTCCTCCCCCACACCAGCACACTTCCTCCTCCACACCATCACACCTCCTCCTCCACACCATCACACCTCCTCCCCCACACCATCACACCTCCTCCCCCACACCAGCACACCTGTGAAGTGAAAAACATTTCAGGTGACTACCTCTTGAATTTCAACAAGAGAATGCCAAGAGTGTGCAAAGCAGTAATCAAAGCAAAAGGTGGCTACTTTGAAGAACCTAGAATATGACATAATTTCAGTTGTTTCACACTTTTTTGTTATGTCTATAATTCCACATGTGATAATTCATAGTATTGATGCCTTCAATGTGAATCTACAATTTTTATAGTCATGAATATAAAGAAAACTCTGAATGAGAAGGTGTGTCCAAACTTTTGGTCTGTACTGTATATATATATATATATATATATATATATATATATATATATATATATGTATGTATATATATATATATATATATATATATATATGGTTTAATATACTATAATAGCTGTAACAATGTTGGTACTGCTCTCAGGGGCCTGTGTACAAAAAAGTCAATGGACAAAAAAATTTGATGCAGATTTTTCGTCCATTGACTTCAGTAGGTAGAAAATATCTAGCAAAATATGGCACGTGTGACCCTTCCCTTAAAAGGAATCTGTCAGCTGTATTTGCTGCTAAGAGCTGCAGACACTGTTTGATAGTTTTCTATCTATCTATCTATCTATATATATATATATATATATATATATATATATATATATATAAAAAACTCAATGGCCCTCATTTACTAATGCAAACCCGACATGTTTTGTCCGCGCCAGATTTTGCGCCAGAATTTAAAAAACCCTGACTAACTCTCCATTTTGCTAAGAAAACCCGAAAAAGGGGCGTGACTGCTGGAAAAAGGGGTGTGGTCTCCAAAAGGGGCGTGTTCCCGACATTTTCACACAAAATAACCAACATATTTACTAAGGTTTCCACATAAAACGTGGTGAATTTGAGCTGAGGAAAACCCAACAGATCAGAGTATGTGTAAAAAAAACAAAATGTTCAAAATGTTCAAAATGTAGGGAAACCTTGGTAAATACCGTGGAAAATAAATTGTAGGGAATTAAAACCCACAAAGAAACCTACACAACACTCTTAGTAAATAAGGGCCAAATGGGGGACATGTATCAAAGATTTTACCCCTGTTTTGTGTGTATTTTTTTGCGCAAAATTTTGTGCAAGCCCTTTTTTTGCGAATTTTTTTGCGCACTTTTTGGTAGAGCATGTCCTCCAGATGTGGCCGGATCGGGGTACCTTGGAGTGACATCTATAGTACGCATGGATCTGTTAACTGCGTCCTTTTTTTTTTTTTACACCCAAAATTTTGCCGCAAGTGCTGTTTTTTTTGTGCAAATGTAAGCCATCTTGGACTTAACGTAGCAAGATGCTCTAAATCATTGATTCTATTGAGGAGATTACTATATTTACCCGCAATTTATGAAGCTCATTGCGCTTGATTGATAAATTTAGCGCTTCTGCGCATAATTTAGAATTTGGGAAAAGGGGTAAACTGCTTCTACAATACACAAATAATGATACATGTCCCCCACTGTGTGTATGTGTGTGTGTGTGTTCCAGCATCACGTCCAAACGGCTAAAGATATTAAAGGGGTTATCCAGGAAAAAACTTATTTTTATATATGAACTGGCTCCAGAAAGTTAAACAAATTTGTAAATTACTTCTATTAAAAAATCTTAATCCTTTCAGTACTTTTTAGCTGCTGTAGATGAGTTGTTCTTTTCTGTCTAAGTGCTCTCTGATGACACGTGTCTCGGGAACTGTCCAAAGTAGAAGCAAATCCCTATAGCAAACCTCTTCTACTCTGTGCAGTTCCCGAGACAAGCAGAGATTTCAGCAGAGCACTGTTGCCAGACAGAAAAGAGCAACTGAACTTCAGCAGCTCATAATTATTGGAAGGATTAAGATTTTTTTTAATAGAAGTAGTTTACAAATCTGTTTAACTTTCTGGAGCCAGTTGATATATAAAAAGAAGTAATTTACAAATCTCAGACGTGCAGGAGAATTGTAGAAAATAAGCGGCACTCACCACGTCCAAGCTAGCGACAACTTCTTTATTTCTTAAGGTGCAGTTAGGACATACAGGTGCAGGGAGACAGGGACGCCAGAGAATCCGTCTGTCTGTTCACAGCCGTATCGTGCTTCCGCACTTCTTCAGACCAAGTGCGGAAGCACGATACGGCTGTGACCAGTCAGCCGGATTCTCCAGCGTCCCTGTCTCCCTGCACCTGTATGTCCTAACTGCACCTTAAGAAATAAAGAAGTTGTCGCTAGCTTGGACGTGGTGAGTGCCGCTTATTTTCTACAATTCTCCTGCACGTCTGATGTTTGCCTCTGTCCTGGCTGAGCACCCCACCAGCAGCGACATATGTACATACCAAGAGCGATTTCTAGGCTGTACGGCTGGCAGTGCCTAACGCTGTTCCTGTCTGCAAGCATTAATTTACAAATCTGTTTAACTTTCTGGAGCCAGTTGATATATAAAGTTTTTTCCTGGAATACCCCTTTAACATGAAACTTGGCACACATGTTACTTATATGTCAACAACAAACATAGGATAGGTGATTTAACCCTTACTCACCCTCACAAGGACACGCCCACTGTTTAAGTCCCACCCTTTTATTCTCTACCCTTTTTGTGCATCGGTCTGGCTTGCAAATTATGCCCAGTCCCACAAAGCCACGTCCCCTTCTATTTTCAGCTTACAATATCTTCATTACAATCAGTCCCACCTGAGGGATATGAGGATGGGACATAAGGACAAGATATGAGGACGGGATATCAGGATGGGACAAAAGGATTGTGTCAGGATCCGGGCTAGCGGCTGGAGATGACACTGGAGGTGGATCCCCTGTACCAGAGAGGCGATGACGCGGGCCGTACTGGGGAATCGGTTCTAAGCAGTTACTGGTGTTCACCAGAGCCCGCCGCAAAGCAGGATGGACTTGCTGCGGCAGTAACTACTAGTGTTGAGCGGCATAGGCCATATTCGAATTCGCGAATATTCGCGAATATATGGACGAATATTCGTCATTTATTCGCGAATATTCGCATATTCGTCATATTCTCGTTTTATTTTCGCATATGCGTAAATTCGCGTATGCGAAAATTAACATATACAAAATTAGCATATGCGAAAATTCGCGTATGCGGAAATTCGCATATGCTAATTTTCGTATATGCAAATTTTCGCATGCCAATCTCAAACAGTAGTATTAGAGCCTCCTTAACATCACACAAGCTGGAAGCAGAGAAGGATGATCACTGTGATGTGTACTGTGAAAAAAAAAACAAAAAAAACCCGAATATTCGTAATTACGAATATATAGCGCTATATTCGCGAAATTCGCAAATTCGCGAATATGCGATATTCGCGAGTAATATTCGAATTGCGAATATTCGCGAGCAACACTAGAAACTACCAGGTCGTGTTCCCCAGTAGCGACTCGACCTCTCTGGCAGCTGAGACTGGCACGGTACACAAGGACTAGACAGAGGCGAGGTCAGACGTAGCAGAAGGTCAGGGCAGGCAGCGAGGTTCGTAGTCAGGGGCAACAGCAGAAGGTCTAGGTACACAGGCTTGGGACACAGTATAACGCTTTCTCAGGGCACAAGGCAACAAGATCCGGCAAGGGAGTGCAGGGGAAGTGAGGTATTATAGCCAGGGAGCAGGTGGAAGCTAATTAGGCTGATTGGGGCCTAGAGAGCGGTGCCGCGCGCGCCAGCACATGACAGCCGGGGACCGGGACGGGTAAGTGACTTGGGATGCAATTCACGTGAATGTGAATCGCATCCCCGCCGGCAATGTCAGTGCAGCGCTCCCGGTCAGCGGGTCTGACCGGGGCGCTGCAGAGAGAGAGACGCCGTGAGCGCTCTGGGGAGGAGCAGGGACCCGGAGCGCTCGGCGTAACAGTACCCCCCCGCTTAGGTCTCCCCCTCTTTTTGTCTCCTTGTCCCTTCAGAAGGGACGACAACATAGGGGACGCCTCTTGAGTCTCCTTCTGTAAAAGAAATTCTGGGTAGCTATACCAGCGGCAGGTAGTTCAGAAGAAGTGGGAATGGGGAGGGGGGGCAGAGGGTGAAGCTTGTCACGGGGCAGAGTGTCCCCAGGACGGAGGCTATGAGGAGGCACGGCACAGTCCAGATAGGCCTTGGGGAGGCTAGGCACAGGAGGAGACACTGAGGCCCGACAGACGGGACTGGGAGCCGATGTGAGGCATCTCTTACGGCAAGCAGGACCCCAATTCTTGATCTCCCCGGTGGTCCAGTCAAGGGTGGGAGAATGATGCTGGAGCCATGGAAGACCGAGGAGGACTTCAGAGGTACAATTGGGAAGGACGAACAATTCAATCTTTTCGTGATGGGGTCCAATGCATCACATTAAGAGGGGTTCTGTGCGGTAGCGCGCGGTGCAGTCCAATTTAACTCCGTTGACCGAGGAAATGTAGAGCGGCTTGACGAGACGGGTCACAGGGATGCAGAACTTATTCACCAAAGAGTCCAGAATAAAATTTCCAGAAGCACCAGAGTCCAAGCAGGCCACGGCTGAGAGGGAGGAGTTGGCAGAAGGAGAAATCCGCACGGGCACCGTGAGACGTGGAGAAGCAGATTTCGTACCAAGGGATGCCACACCCACGTGAGCTGGGTGCGTGCGTGCGTTTCCCAGACGTGGAGGACGAATAGGGCAATCCACCAAGAAGTGTTCGGTACTGGCGCAGTACAGACATAAATTGTTATCCCTACGGCGAGTCCTCTCTTCGTGGGTCAGGCGAGACCGATCCACTTGCATAGCCTCCTTGGCGGGAGGCACAGGGGTAGACTGCAGAGGATACTGTGAGAGAGGTGCCCAGAGATCACGGTCTTTTTCCTGGCGGAGCTCCTGGTGTCTCTCAGAAAAACGCATGTCAATGCGGGTGGCCAAATGAATAAGTTCTTGCAGGTTGGCAGGAATCTCTCGTGCGGCCAGCACATCCTTGATGTTACTGGATAGGCCTTTTTTAAAGGTCGCGCAGAGAGCCTCGTTATTCCAAGATAATTCGGAAGCGAAAGTACGAAATCGGATGGCGTACTCGCCTACTGAAGAATTACCCTGGACCAGGTTCAGCAGGGCAGTCTCGGCAGAAGAAGCTCGGGCTGGTTCCTCGAAGACACTACGGACTTCAGCGAAGAAGGACTGGACTGTGGCTGTGGCAGGATCATTGCGGTCCCAGAGCGGTGTGGCCCAAGACAAGGCCTTTCCAGAAAGAAGGCTCACTACGAACGCCACCTTAGACCGTTCTGTAGGAAATTGGTCCGACAACATCTCCATATGTAGGGAACATTGAGATAAGAATCCACAGCAGAGTCTAGAGTCCCCATCAAATTTGTCCGGCAGGGACAAGCGGAGGCTAGGAGCAGCCACTCGCTGCGGAGGAGGTGCAGGAGCTGGCGGAGGAGATGGTTGCTGCTGTAGCAGTGGCAGAAGTTGCTGTAACGTGGCGGTCAGCTGCGACAGCTGCTGTCCTTGTTGGGCGATTTGCTGCGATTGCTGAGCGACCACCGTGGATAGGTCAGCGAGACTTGGCAGCGGCACCTCAGCAGGATCCATGGCCGGATCTACTGTCAGGATCCGGGCTAGCGGCTGGAGATGACACTGGAGGTGGATCCCCTGTACCAGAGAGGCGATGACGCGGGCCGTACTGGGGAATCGGTTCTAAGCAGTTACTGGTGTTCACCAGAGCCCGCCGCAAAGCAGGATGGACTTGCTACGGCAGTAACTACCAGGTCATGTTCCCCAGTAGCGACTCGACCTCTCTGGCAGCTGAGACTGGCGCGGTACACAAGGACTAGACAGAGGCGAGGTCAGACGTAGCAGAAGGTCAGGGCAGGCAGCGAGGTTCGTAGTCAGGGGCAACAGCAGAAGGTCTAGGTACACAGGCTTGGGACACAGTATAACGCTTTCTCAGGGCACAAGGCAACAAGATCCGGCAAGGGAGTGCAGGGGAAGTGAGGTATTATAGCCAGCGAGCAGGTGGAAGCTAATTAGGCTGATTGGGCCAGGCACCAATCATTGGTGCACTGGCCCTTTAAATCTTAGAGAGCTGGCGCGTGCGCGCCCTAGAGAGCCCAGCACATGACAGCCGGGGACCGGGACGGGTAAGTGACTTGGGATGCGATTCGCGAGCGGGCGCGTCCCGCTATGCGAATCGCATCCCAGCCGGCAATGTCAGTGCAGCTCTCCCGGTCAGCGGGTCTGACCGGGGCGCTGCAGAGAGAGAGAGACGCCGTGAGCGCTCCGGGGAGGAGCAGGGACCCGGAGCGCTCGGCGTAACAGATTGGATATGAGGACGGGATATGAGGATGAGATATAAGGACAGGATAAGAGGTCAGGATATAAGGATGAGAGATGAGGATGGGATATGAGGTCGGGATATGAGGACGGGATATGAGGACAGGATATGAAATTGGAATATGAGGTTGGGATAGGAGGTTGGGTATGAGGTTGGGATATGAGGTCGGGATATGAGGTTGGTATATGAGGACGGGATATGAAGTTGGGATATGAGGTTGGAATATGAGGTCGGGATATGAGGACGGGATATGAAGTTGGGATATGAGGTTGGGATAGGAGGTTGGGTATGAGGTTGGGATATGAGGTTAGTATATGAGGTCGGGATATGAGGACAGCATATGAGGTTGGGATATGAGGATATGAGGTTGAGCCGGAGGAGGTAACTGAGAATATAGGTAGGGTAGGGAGGGGAAAAATTTCTATTTTGCTTGGGGCCCCCAAATTCCTTCAAACAACCCTGGTGGTAATGGTAGTGGTCATGGTGTGGAGGAATTATATGTCCCTTGTATTGTGGTATTATTAGTGATACTGGTCTGCGTCTAGTGGTTTTTATTTCCTTACAGTATGGTGGTATTATTTAGTCACTGCAGAATAAATATAAAGTGGCAATATTATTTATATTTCTAAGCCCGATACTAAGATAAAATCCAGCGTGTGTCACAGTGAGGAGAAGGAAGGGCGGGGGGGGGGCAGACTACAAGCTGTGTAAGGGGCCCCAAAATTTTTGATGGCAGCCCTGGTTCAAGTTCAGTTTAATAGCTGCTGAGCACAAGTGTGGTAAAGGGGTGAGGTGTTTGGAGACGCTCCAAGGGAAGGCTCATAACAAATCCATCTTATCCGGTCATTCTGCAAAGATCACCTGCACGGTGGAAGTTCATGTCCTAGTGGAGGAAGCTACAGGACCTCTACAGAAACCTAGCTACCAGGATCAATCTTCCAATCTCTCAAGTCAGTATCAATTTATTAGGTGAAAGCACCATAAGTACAGCAAAGCAACAGGGCTCCCAAGGGTTTACACTGCATCCTCTCTCTCTGCACCAGATTGTCTGTGTGTAATACCATCTGCACCCAGCACAGTAAAGACAGTTATCTGTAACCTGACGTCGGTGTGTTCCTTTACTTCCTGTGTCTGGCCCAGGAGAAGCTGTCTCCCTTCTTGGACCATGTATAGGATGCCCTGGCGTCACAATGTGATGAACTATTTCCCTAGCACCCCCTTGGCTACCACATCATTTTTTTAAGGAAGCCCTGTCTCTTATGGTGTCAAAGATCACATGAAGTAGAAACACATCTGGTTACTCAAAGAGAGGGAATCTGTCATCATTCGGGATGGGCCCTATGGCTCCCCCCCCCCCCCCCGCCCTCCCCTTTTCCAGCCTTGAATGATAGATCCCTCTGTATATCCAAAGAGGGAGAGATGTATCAGTTAAGGTAGGAGAGGGGGGGGGGGGGGGGGAGAAGCTGTCAGGTACGGCCTAATGACTCATGGTTCAGGCAGCATGGAAGTGATGACAGGTTGCCTATTACACATTTACATATTTATAGGGGAGAATAAGAAAAAAACATGCAAAGGACTCACCGTATAGGGCGGACGTTTGAACATTCTCATTTGATTCACGGTTGACGATTAACACAGCAGGATGATCTAAAAGAAATGTAAACAACCCAGGAGCTGGAGGGAAGAGAAAAGAACACATGATATTTGGGCATCTCCAATCCATTTAGTAGTGGAACTCAAAGTTCCTGGGCCCACATCTGCCATGTGCCATTTACAATACTTATATCTTGTGGGGCCTTAGGGCTCTCCTTACACCAGAGCCTGGAAGCAACTTCTATCTCTGCATCTCCTTCACAACCTTTGTGGCAGATATAATTCTGGCCATGTTGGTTGTCTTACAGCTTTCCCTGAAAAAAATACTATTACTCAGGTTCAACTTTCAAATAGGGATGGGGCTGGTTAGGCATGTGCCCTAACTTTTGGGAGCAGAGAGTAAGGGCACCAACGAGCCATTTTGCTATGGCTATTGAGAACTGAACCTGGTGTAGGGAAGCCTAACTATGACAAGGACCCTGTTGTAGAGAGAGGCAAGAATAAATAAGAATGAATTCTCTTAATGAATTCTCTGATATTAAGCCAGATCATTCTGTCATCAATAGGCTTAGTCTGACAGTGGATCCAGCTTCGTTTTGGAGAATATCAGAGATGGCTTTCTGTCATGTGTTGCTTCTTTTCAAAAACAGCCCAACCTCTATCATTAATGTGAATGGAGCTGCAAAACCAAAAATACCCTGTAAATAGATGTCAGATGTGGTGCTGTTATTGGAAAAAGCAACCATGTTCTTCTTATTCAGGATAATCACTCCAAGTTGGCTTTTTCTGAATTATAATTTGGTCCTGATACTTGAGAAGTCCTCCCACCCAGGAGATAACATATGAGTATGCCACTTACCTTCCTTATCAACTTTTCTGTAAGTCAGGGTCTCGTTCTCATCTTCTACCCTCTCTAAAATAAAGGGGTCAACGCTGATCCCCTCTATGCTGTAATTGTCAAGTGAAAGATATTAGGAAATTATACAGGATCACTAGCTCTTTATACAAATGTGTCCAACTTGTACATTTTCTTTACTTTAGTTAAGGATTTTGTTAAGTATTAATTTCTCGTGAAACCCATTCACAGTATTCTGATTCCCAATCAACCTGCTTCTGAGGAATATAGGTTGTTGTGTGGTGGTATAATCCTCTAGAAGCCTCCTCTATCCAGTGGGAGGAGTTCCTTAGTCCAAAAATTTCTCCCCAGAAGGTTGGAACAAACCAGTAAGTCCTGACTAGACCAGGGAAGCCAACCACAAAAACTCCCCAAGGGAGTCAGGGACCACCTTTTAACTAAATGTATCCAAAAACCCCGGGCACAAAGGCGCAAGATCCCTATATGGGAAAGTAAACTCCCTTAACATTTAACTTTTATTGATTATTAATATAAAATATTAGATCAGTGACATACAATTGTTAAAAACTTTAGCATCAAAAAAGCTCCAGATGTATCAATTTATTGGGAAAACCCCATAGTGTAAAATTTAGGGACCTGCAGGTTCCCTTTATAACTGGAATGGCTTGATGCTGTTTAAAAACAATAGAATTTGCCTCCCTCCACTAGTTTCGGTGCTTTAGCACTGTCCTCAGGAGGGACAATAGGCAGACACCTCTCCTCGTGGTCTGCCAGTCCTTTTATGTCCAACCTTCCTGTTGTCATCACTCCATGCCACAGTATAACACCTATTCCAGATGTTTTTCCTTCTTGTCCAATCCTTGTTGTTTACATATCCATTACCTTTGTTTTCATCCTATAAGATTTATCCCTGTCATGTCATCACTTACTTTCCGCATCACCACTGCATCAAACTGCGCCCTGGTTCCGGTATTTCTCCGGTCACATGATCGCATTCGCGATATCACTCATAATGCGCATGCGCATGGACTTTGTTTCTCTTGTGCGTGAAGTTCCGCTACTGCGGTTGCGCATGGACTTAGTAGGCTTTTAGTCCTATTAGTAGGCTGTTAGTCCTATTAACACACATTTTTTTAATTTAATGGCACTTTCTATCATCAAACACAGGGCACTGCTATGGGGTCTTCTTGTGCACCGATCTATGCTAACTTATTTTTAGGGTGGTGGGAAGACACTATTGTTTTTTCTGAGGTTTTTAATCTATTCACCAATCACATTATTTTTTGGTGGCGTTATATCGATGATGCCATGATACTTACATGATACTTCACTTTTCACGGACTTTGTACATCAACTGAACTCTAATGACATTGGTATGATTTTACCAGCGAGATAGGGGTATCCCCTATCAATTTTTTGGATCTACATATTTATATTGATGAGGGACTCAAGATCCAAACCAAAGTATATCACAAACCGACATCTGCGAACTCTCTCCTACATTGGAGAAGTTGGCACCCCGACCGTCTTAAATCCAGTATACCTGTAGGACCATACCTACGAGTGCGTCGCAATTGTTCTGAGGAATCATCATTCCAAGATGAGAGTAACATACTATATCAGAGATTCAGGCAAAGGGGGTTCCCTAAAAAAACATAAAAAAAAAAAATTTCAGAGAGCACGGACTGTGGATCGAGGAACCATGTTGTCCCAATCAACCTCATCTGATAAAACAGAACGGATACGATGCATTGGAACCTATGACGGTTATACACATCAAATCATGGGTATCCTAAGAAAGGACTGGTATCTATTGGCAAAAGATAGGGACTTAGGACCAGTAATTGGGGATAATCCCAGTATCACATATAGGAGGGGACCCAGCTTACATGATCAACTGGTCCATAGTCATCTAGACACTGTAGAGAGAAAAAGTACATGGCTCCAAAGTAACACAGTTGGCTCTTTTCCATGTGGGCATTGTACCTTCTGTCCACATATTATTGAAACCAAAACCTTTGCGAACCCCATAGATTCTCGGACTTATGACATCAGACAGTTTATTAACTGCAGTAGTAAATACATTACTGAGAATCTATGTGGGAAAAACTACACAGGAGCTGAGGAGACGTATCTCACAGCACCTCAGTGGTATTCGCACGAAGAAAGATACACCTGTACCTCGACACATGCAAGCATACCATAACAGTAACACACAAGAAATCTAATTTGCAGGTTTATGCCAATTACGTTTAGGGCCCAGACGGGGCGATGTGGACAGAAGTCTCTTGAGAGAAGAAGCAAGGTAGATTCACCGACTCAAGAGTATGACACCCAGAGGATTAAATGAAGATTTTTCCTTTCTTGCTGCCTTTCTTGAATAGATATTATAATAAAAATATTTTAAGTGAGTGACAGAGTATAACCTCTCCAATAATGTGTCTGTCGTAAGTACTTATAGCACTTAAATAGTACACTAGTTAATCCGTATGGAATGAGCACCTTTACCCTGAGAGAGCATCCTACATCCTGTATTTGTCCCAGTCAGTAACATATTTCAGGTGAAGAAAAGGATGCCGAAGTATGAATAGGCATCTGGCTTTGAGATTGTCCCTTGTATACTGCATCCATTATACTGCACCCTTCCCCTTCCATTCTCCCCCCTCCCCTCCCCCCCCTGCAGTGGCGTCGCTAGGGGGGGGCCAGAGGGGGCCATGGCCCCCCCTAGATCAGTCCGTGCCCCCCCTTGTGCCCCCCCAATTTAAAATAGTCGGGTCGGCAACCACTCATGGCATGCGGGGCTCTGGGCGGAGAGGTGCTCACTCCGCTAATGGGGATCCAGGATACTTGTCCCGGATCCCCAGGCGAGCCAGCGCCGCTTTCAGCTGTGTACACACACAGCTAAGCCTCCTCTCAGTGTGAGCCGCAGGACCTGCCGCTTCACTGAGAGGAGACCTGTGAACTCTGCCCCCACGCAGTGCAGGCGCCGATGACGTCACTCATCGGCGCCTGCACTATAGCGGGAGAAGAACGCAGCCCCCTGTGCTGCTGAGGAGAGCCTGCGTATAGGTGAGTAAAAGGTTTATTTTTAATTTTTTAATCATAATGGGGGGGGGGTGGGGGGGGGTTGATGATGTGGAGGAGGTGAGGGGGGGTTGATGATGTGGAGGAGGTGAGGGGGGGGTTGATGATGTGGAGGAGGGGGGGTGGGGGGGGGGGTTGATGATGTGGAGGAGGGGGGGGTGGGGGGTTGATAATGTGGAGGAGGTGAGGGGGGGTTGATGATGTGGAGGAGGTGAGGAGGGGGGTTGATGATGTGGAGGAGGTGAGGGGGGGGTCGATGATGTGGAGGAGGTGAGGGGGGGGTCGATGATGTGGAGGAGGAGAGGGGGTGATGATGTGGAGGAGGTGAGGGGGGGTGATGATGTGGAGGAGGAGAGGGGAGTGATGGTGAGGGGGGTGATGATGTGGAGGAGGAGAGGGGGGTGATGATGTGGAGGAGGTGAGGGGGGTGATGATGTGGAGGAGGTAAGGGGGGTGATGATGTGGAGGAGGTGAGGGGGGTGATGATGTGGAGGAGGTGAGGGGGGGTGATGATGTGGAGGAGGTGAGGGGGGTGATGATGTGGAGGAGGTGAGGGGGGTGATGATGTGGAGGAGGTGAGGGGGGTGATGATGTGGAGGAGGAGAGGGGGCTGATGATGTGCAGGTGGGAGGGGGGTGATGATGTGCAGGTGAGAGGGGGGTGATGATGTGGAGGAGGAGAGGGGGGTGATGATGTGGAGGAGGAGAGGGGGGTGATGATGTGGAGGAGGAGAGGGGGGTGATGATGTGGAGGAGGTGAGGGGGGTGTAGGTGAGAGGGGGTGATGATGTGGAGGAGGAGAGGGGGGTGATGATGTGGAGGAGGAGAGGGGGGTGATGATGTGGAGGAGGAGAGGGGGGGTGATGATGTGGAGGAGGAGAGGGGGGGTGATGATGTGGAGGAGGAGAGGGGGGTTATGATGTGGAGGAGGTGAGGGGGGTGTAGGTGAGAGGGGGGTGATGATGTGGAGGAGGAGAGGGGGGTGATGATGTGGAGGAGGAGAGGGGGGGTGATGATGTGGAGGAGGTGAGGGGGGTGTAGGTGAGAGGGGGGTGATGATGTGAAGGAGCACTAGCTACTTCCCTACCTGGCTACCTACCCAATTACCTGCTTGGCTATTTCCCTACCTGGCAACCTACCTAGTTACTTGCCTGGCTATTTCCCTACCTTGAAACCTACCTAATTACCTGCCTGGCTACTTCCCTATCTGGCTTCCAACCTTATTACTGGCTACCTACCCACCTACTTAGCCTCCTGGTTACTTACCTACATAGCTACTTACCTACATAGCAACCTAATTACCTAGCTAGCTACCCAGCTACCTACCTACATACATAGCTACCCACTTACCTACCTGGCTACCTACTTAGCTACCTTGCTACCTACCTATGAACCTCCATATCTACATCGCTACCTATCTACCTAATTGGCTTCCTACCAACCTAGCTAGCCACCTATATCCAAGGACAATCTCAGCACACCAAAGTATAAAGTGCAGTTCAGTGGAGTTTATTCCATTCTAAACAGAGTTACAGAGCAGGTTACGATTCGTCGCTTCTAGTGCTTGGCAAAGGTGAAGACAGGTCGCTGAAACGTTGCTTGCTCTGTAACACTGTTTGGAATGGAATAAACTCCACTGAATTCTGCACTTCTGGAGAGGGCACTGGAAAAAATGCAGAGACTGAGATGTTTGTGTTGCAGATGCTGCAATGATGGGTTTTGGCTGGAAGAAGTCGTCATGACGGTCTGAGCCAGATGGAGAACAGAAGGAAAGAGGATGACGCCGACCATAAAAGATGTGAATTGTGAGTCAGTTAATGTAACTGTATGTATATTATTGCGCAACACGACTGGGGTCTGTATTATGCCGGGGGATGGGGTCTATTATGCAGGGATCTGATTCTGGGGTCTGTATTATAGTGGGGTCTGATTATGGGGTCTGTTTTATGGTAAGTGGTGATGATTCAGGGGTCTGTATTGTGGTAAGGTAAGGTAAATTAAACATGTTCTGCATGGTGTGTGTGTGTGTGTGTGTATATGTGTGTGTATGTATATATATATATATATATATATATATATATATATATACACATACACGTTTTAAAATTGCCCCCCCACTTTTGTCACTGGCCCCCCATGTGCCCCCCCTAAATATGAATGCTGGAGACGCCACTGCCCCCCTGTTATACTGTGGCATGGAGTGATGACAACAGGAAGGTAGGACATAAAAGGACCGGCAGACCACGAGGAGAGGTGTTTGCCTATTGTTCCTCCTGAGGACGGTGCTAAAGCACCAAAACTAGTAGAGGGAGGCAAATTCTATTGTTTTTAAACAGCATCAAGGCATTCCAGTTATAAAGGGAACATGCAGGTCCCTAAATTATACACTATGGGGTTGTCCCAATAAATTGATACATCTGGAGTTTTCTTGATGCTAAAGTTTTTAACAATTGTATGTCACTGATCTAATATTTTATATTAATAATCAATGAAAGTTAAATGTTAAGGGAGTTTACTTTCCCATATAGGGATCTTGTGCCCTGGGCCTTTGTGCCCCTGTTTTTTGGGTAAATTTAGACCAGGGAAGGAAACAGGGCCGGAATGGTCTACTGGGATACTTGTAAAGTCCATGGTAAGCCACCAGCCCTGTTTGCCTTTTTGGATTTATCATTTTTAGGTCCTTACGCTGCCAATCGCAACCCAACACCCACAGACATGGGGCCCGCAGCCACAGGGTGGTCACAATTACATCCTCATGCTACTATCACAGGCTGGTTTATACCTGTAGCGTGTGAGACAGTGGAAACACGGGCTGATGACGTCAGCATACAGACAGCTTGATGTAATCAGTTCATCTCACCCTCTGTGTCGGACCTCTGATGTCATCAGCTCGTACTCCCACAGTCTCATAGGCTGCAAGTATTAACCAGCCTGTGGTTTGTATAAAGACAGCAGAGAAGAAAGAAGAGAACATTGGAGGAAGGTGTCCTGGGAACGTTGCTAGGTGAGTATTAGTGAAAGTATCAACAGAATGGAAAGAAGTAAAACGACGTGACCTTCATGCCACAAACTTACCGCCCTATGCCCTTGAATCTTACCGCAACCAAACTTGAGTAGCAAAAAATTTTCCTAGTAGTCTTATTCATTATGAAGAGCCAACCTGGGAAGATCTTTACAGTAGAGCAAATCTTTTCCTGGCCGGTATCTTCAGAGTAACACCCAAAGTGCTTCAGTGAACCTCGTCTTAATCTGCCCCAGATACTCTCCGAACTGGTATTCTACTAAAGCTTCCAAGGGGATTGTTACCTTGTCTGATATTCTAACATTAAAAACTGTGTAAAGTGCCACTATCCTGTGCATTGTCTTCTGCCTTAAAGAAGTCGTTATTAAAAACTCCTTTATATTTTATAGTACTACTGATAAGATTACTTAAATATTCATTTATTTAAAAATGTTTTAATTTTACTAAAAAATGTAAAATGAAAATGGCCACCACTAGGGGTCATCTGTCTTTTTGCAGACAGACTACTCTGTATTTTGCAGCATACTGAATACTGGCCATAAAGTGTGTTGGTATCCAGTATAGAAGATCACCATTGCACCACCATAGCCTCCAGCCCCATGATGGGAGTTGTAGTTTTGCAACAGCTGGGGGGGGGGGGTACAATCTTTGTAAAACTTTGTTTTAGAGCTTTGTATTCTCCAGCTGTGTACCTCCAGCTCCTGCAAAACTACAGATATAGGATGTGTTGGCATGCTGAGAGTTGTAGTTTTGTAGTGCTTTACAAACACTGCAGCTTTAGCTGTTACAATGCAAAGCTACAACTCCCAGCATGCTTGAACAGCCAAAGTTTTCTCTGACTCCTGAATGACAAAGAAGCTGATCAGACATTCAGGAGTCTGTGAAAGCTGAATGACACACATAGTGATAGCTATGTTGATTAGCATCCAGCTTTACTAGGAACAGATAGATAAAGTATGCATAAAAACTACTGTGCATTGATTTGCAGATTGCCAGGCTGCTCCCAGACTCAGAGCAGATGAGTCATCCACAGTGAGGGAGAGGGACTGACACGCCCCCTCCACAACGTAAGAATACAAAGCAAGTGAGCAACATATAAATGCTATGTGTTAGGGATATATAAATCCTAGACAGATAAAAATGATATGTACATGATCAGGATTAGGCACTGAGTAACATATCATTTTATTTATTTTTTTTGCACTATGGCACTTAAACTTTAACCCCTTAAGGACCAAGGGCGTACAGGTACGCCCTTGGTCCTGCTCTCCTGATATAACGCGGGGTTACACAGTAACCCCGCGTCATATCATGGCGGGCCCGGCGTCATAGTGAAGCCGGGACCCGCCTCTAATAGCGCGCAGCGCCGATCGCGGCGCCGCGCGCTATTAACCCTTTAGCCGCGCGCTCAAAGCTGAGCCGCGCGGCTAAAAGTGAAAGTGAAAGTTCCCGGCTAGCTCAGTCGGGCTGTTCGGGATAGCCGCGGCTAATCGCGGCATCCCGAACAGCTGACAGGACAGCGGGAGGGCCCCTACCTGCCTCCTCGCTGTCCGATCGCCGAATGACTGCTCAGTGCCTGAGATCCAGGCATGAGCAGTCATCCGGCAGAATCGTTGATCACTGGTTTCTTATGAGAAACCAGTGATCAACATAGAAGATCAGTGTGTGCAGTGTTATAGGTCCCTATGGGACCTATAACACTGCAAAAAAAAAGTGAAAAAAAAAAGTGAATAAAGATCATTTAACTCCTCCCCTATTAAAAGTTTGAATCACCCCCCTTTTCCAATAAAAAAAAAAACACAGTGTAAATAAAAATAAAAATAAACATATGTGGTATCACCGCGTGCGGAAATGTCCGAATTATAAAAATATATCATTAATTAAACCGCTCGGTCAATGGCGTGCGCGCAAAAAAATTCCAAAGTCCAAAATAGTGCATTTTTGGTCACTTTTTATATCATTTAAAAATGAATAAAAAGTGATCAATAAGTCCTATCAATGCTAAAATGGTACCGTTAAAAACTTCAGATCACGGCGCAAAAAATGAGCCCTCATACCGCCCCATATACGGAAAAATAAAAAAGTTATAGGGGTCAGAAGATGACAATTTTAAACGTATTAATTTTCCTGCATGTAGTTATGATTTTTTCCAGAAGTCCGACAAAATCAAACCTATATAAGTAGGGTATCATTTTAATCGTATGGACCTACAGAATACAAATCAGGTCTCATTTTTACCGAAAAATGTACTACGTAGAAACGGAAGCCCCCAAAAGTTACAAAACAGCGTTTTTTTTTCAATTTTGTTGCACAATGATTTTTTTTCCCGCTTCACCATAGATTTTTGGGCAAAATGACTGACGTCATTACAAAGTAGAATTGGTGGCGCAAAAAATAAGCCATCATATGGATTTTTAGGTGTAAATTTGAAAGAGTTATGATTTTTTAAAGGCAAGGAGCAAAAAACGAAAATGCAAAAACGGAAAAACCTCCGGTCCTTAAGGGGTTAAATTCCAGGAAAAAATTTTTTTTTTATATATCAACTGGCTCCAGAAAGTTAAACAGATTTGTAAATTACTTCTATTAAAAAATCTTAATCCTTTCAGTACTTATGAGCTTCTGAAGTTAAGGTTGTTCTTTTCTGTCTCAGTGCTCTCTGACACGTGTCTCGGGAAACGCCCAGTTTAGAAGCAAATCCCCATAGCAAACCTCTTCTAAACTGGGCGTTTCCCGAGACACGTGTCATCAGAGAGTACATAGACAGAAAAGAACAACCTTAACTTCAGAAGCTCATAAATACTGAAAGGATTAAGATTTTTTAATAGAAGTAATTTACAAATCTGTTTAACTTTCTGGAGCCAGTTGATATATATAAAAAGTTTTTCCTGGAATATACCTTTAAGAGTCTACAACTTGTATTGGCTTGCATAGAGAAAACTACTTCAATAAATGTATTGTTTATGGTTAATGTTTGCACTTTAGAGTGCCTTTAGGACATGAACTATTTTCATTTATGCAGACCCCCATTGAGTGTTGAGGCCACTAGGAAGGTGTCCAGGGTTCAGCTGTGGCTCTCAAGCTATTGTGAGACCCAGACTTTATCTAAAGTACTGCAAATTCCAGCTGGCCCTACACCCTTTCTGTTCTTTCAGAGCACTCATACAGCTTCATATACATAGCAATCACTGTATATCTCAGTCAGTGTTTTATGAAAAACAGAAATCTCACATCTCAGAATATGTGCAGTTTAGAGATAAGCTGAGAAAGGTCTCATCTGTATGAGTATAGTCTCTACCTCAGAGATTGTACAGATATATAACATAATCACGGTCTGGACTCCAACCAAAAACCAATAGTAGCTACCACCCATAGAAGGAATTTCCAAAGAGAGGGACGCCTTTCGACTTCAACTTACGGATTGAAGAATTCTGCTATTCTTCCCTTCTTCTTTGTAAGAATTATTTTGGCATAGGAATAATGCACTTTATCCAGAAGAGCCAGAGCAGTCACTGAGGGACGGGACGCTATTGCCTTCAGGTTCCACAGGGCATTCTGTAGGGAAAATATACAGAAAATACTAAGATTGGCCTCTCAGATTCTACCATTAAAGGGGTACTCAGCTGCTCAATGTTTGGAACAAACTTTTCTGAATGCTGGAGCCGGCGCCGGGAGCTTGTGATGTCATAGCCCGCCCCCTCATGATGTCATGCCCCACCCCCTCAATGCAAGTCTATGGGAGGAGGCGTGCCACCCTCTCCCATAGACTTGCATTGAGGGGGCAGGGCGTGACATCATGAGGGGGCGGGGCTATGACGTCATGAGCTCCCGGCACCGGCTCCGGCATTCGGAACAGTTTGTTCCAAACGCTGAGCAGCGGAGTACCCCTTTAAGGTTACATCACAGGATTTTTTGGGGCGCTATGAGTCATATTTTTTGGGGTGCTATGAGAATATTCACCACAACCCCATTTATTTCATTGTTGGGTATGAAGAAAGTCCTTAATCACTACAGCATTCCTACAAACCAGGTCATGAAGCAAGGACTCGATCAGTCTCCACGTCCATTCCCTAGGCACCAACCCTGGTTATTTCATTGATGGAGATCCCTATTGAAGGTGGGACTCCACCTTCAATGTCCAATCCAATGTCCAATGTCCATCACCTTCTGAGAGTGGAAAATCCCTTTCACCCCTGGCAATCACAGCCAGAATTTGTCTTTATGATGGGGCTTTTTTTTTCAATCCCAACTTTCCAATAGCCATAACTTTTGAAATGGGTTTTATTTTTTTCTGTGGCACCATTTTTGGGGTATATACTGTTCAACATATTGAATAACTTTCATTTACTCTTTCTAGGGGGAATTGAAAAAACTGTAATTTTGCCATTAAAAAATAAATAAATACTGTAAATAAAAGTTTTCTATGAATAACAAATTACCTTTATTCTGTGAGCCACTAAGGGTATGTTCACACTACGAATTGTGAACGGACTCTCCGCTAGCAGAATTCTGCGAGCGGAGATTCAATTCTGGCAGCCACCGCCGAAATACTTAGTAGTGGCACTGTGCCATCACCACTGACAGTGATGCAGTGCTCGCGGACTTCCGCTTAAAGAATGTTCTTTCTTTGTGCGGAACAATTTCAGTGGCGGAATTATCCACCACTGAAATTGCTCAATGTGAACATACCCTAAAACACTGGCAATACCAGATTCATATAGTTTTCTTTTTTTGCACATTAAATAATTTTTAAATCTTTATTTATTTATTTTGCATCATCATATTCTGAGGTCTATAATTTTGCATTGATGGAGCTGTGTGGTGTTTTTTTTGCCGGACAAGCTCAAGTTTTCATTTATACAATTTTGGGGTGAATTTGGGGGTGACTTTTGATCACTTTTATTACATTTTTGAAAAAACAAACAAAAGCAAAAAAATGTGTTATTGTTTTTCCTTTTCTTTGTTACAATGTTCATTGTGTGTAATATAATTTAAGTTAATTTATAGTCAGGGCCGTCTTTAATTTTGACTTCCGACAGATACACATACAGACACACTCACCTTGTCGTCCGTGGTTTCTACTTTCCTGCAGCGGCTGGGACTGACGTGTGATGTCCTCCTGCGTGGGTCTGCGGAGGAACGCCACTTGCGCAATGTTCCCCATCAGTCCCGGCCGCCGGCTCACTGTTTAGGCCGCGGCACCACGGAGTGAGCTGCAGTGCAGTGGCAGGGCCAGCCCTGCATGGACCGGTTTCGGCGGCTAGCTGCTTTAGTGGGGGGGCTAAAGGACCAGCTGCTTTGGGCCCCCAGGAATGATAGGACCAAGGGCAGCTGCCCCATTTGCCCCTCGTTAAAGACAGCTCTGTTTATAGTATGGGTCATTATGGACATAGAGTTTGTTGTTTTGAAAAATAAAGCTTTTTGGTTAGTAAAAAGGTCAATGTTTGGAGTTTTTCACTTTATCAAATTTTATTTTTTTAACTATTTATTAGAACCATGAGGGCATTTAAAGATGTGATCCTATGTAGTGCACTATGCCGATAGAGGAAGATCCTTCCCTATGTCAAACCATGTTAATGCTGCAGTTGCTATGATGGACGTATAAAAGGGTTTAGTTGGTTAATTGGCCCACACTGGAATGAGCTCCGATCCTGACTATTGCCATGTGATCTTGGCTGTATAGTACAGTCTGTCCCCTCTGTAAATAGCACGTAAATCATTTCTAAGCCTGCATGATTTGGACATACCTGCATGTTAAATTGGGATACATAACCTGCAATCCAGATAGTACAGTTACAATGGATTTAAAAATGATCGAATAGGAAGTTCCTGAACATCTAAAGTTTTTGCTTAGGTGAGTCCACCCTTCACCCTTTTGTAATCTTTTTTTACGTGACAACACGGAAGTTAATGTTGCGTCCCCTCAAAGTAAATTAATACACAGGAATTAATATCTAAACCTTGGCAACAAAAGTGAGTACAAAATTAGCACAGCCAGCTAGCAGCCCCTTCAGTTTGCGGCATCACCTGGGGTAAGTGCACCGTAGATTGAGAAATACCTAACAGTCAGAGTATAGTGAATATTTTTATATTGTTAGGGGTCAGAACCCAAAATTATTCCATGCAACCGTTGTCGCAACTCCACCCCTTTCACTAGTATTACTATGGAGAGGGGTGGAGGGGTAGTGTATGGTTTTTACCATTGATAGACTAAAAAGTACAAAAGGCCAAAGTAAGAACCATATAAAGCAATGAGGATCCTACTGTATAGGACCTGAGGGCCGTCTACTGGAGTATAACCAGCTTGACACTGGTAAGAACTCTTCAGTCATGTAGTGACACCAATAATTGGGAAGATTGACACAATATTCATTTTAATTTTTATTCTTTTTTAAGGAGTAAAAATCATATCATTGTAATAACAAGACAAAAATAAAGCCTTACGAAAAATTTTGAAGAGAAGAACATGACAACTACATTTCTGCTATTCTACTTACCTTTTTGAATTTAAGTGATGCGTTTTCTATAGTGCAGGAATCTGCAGCGCTCCCCCAGGTTATATGAAGTAGACAACCAATGATCAGGTGGAGCATGATGGTCGTCCTCATGGTTTTGGTAAAAAACTGAATTTGGTTTACCGAAGCAGACATTGATATAACCTTATATACACAGTGCCAAAAAAATAGGCCCAGCGGTCAACTGCCTCATCCCACGGGGACAAGGAAACAAAGTGCATTTGATAACAACTAAATATTAACACAGATCTTGCAATCAGACAAATAGAATAATTAACCCCTCACATTACATAGTTTTCACCCATCATACTATACAAAAGGTTCTCCTTTGGATGTGTCACATACATAAAGGAGAGGCATTGTCGTGCAAAAAATCAAAAAGAAGGCCCCCATTTTGATGATGGTACACACCTTTGCACTGCAGTCAATGGCTTTATTTGTGTAGATGCCCAGAGGAGAGTGTAAGTTTGTGGAACTATCTGGGGAATATTGCATTTACAGTAGGCTGGGTCTTTTGGCGCCCCACAGCTTTGTCATCGTAAGACTTGGCAGTTTCATAGGAATTCCCATTATCTCATTGGCTGGCGTAGAGGTGAGGTGAAGAAGTTCCCCTGGAGCACATCATGGTATGGTACTATGGCTGGTAGCGGTTGTGGTGCCATTGATGTTGTGAGTCTGTAATTCAGGCCTAGACACCAGGAGTCGAGAAGTTCAATGCCAACAGGTCTTTACTGAAAAATGTAACTTCGTCCATAACACAGAGGTAAAAACTCTTTGAAACAGTTCTTACCACTTTAAGACAGTGGAAAATAGTTACAAGCAGTGAAGGCAGTTGACGGGTTAACCGTTGTCTTGGAGTCTATTGCTGATCCCTTTGTTCTCTCTTTCTTCCCTGAAGAACAATGTTCACACTGGTTGGCTTCAAGTAAGTGTCTTGAGTAGTTCTTCCCAAGGTTAAGCTGCTGTTTCCTATCTAAGGATGCAGATCTTGACAGACATGATGAGACAGCCATAAAGCCGTAGCCCTGGCCTGAGGCCCTAGCAGGTACCAGGAAAAATATGAGGTTTTTGTGCAACTTAAATGGGCACTGTCATCAACTTTCACGCCCCTCCCATAGACTTGCATTGAGGGGGCGGGGTGTGACATGATGAGGGGTGGGGATATGACGTCACGAGTTTGTTCCAAACGCTGAGCAGCGGAGTACCCCTTTAACATTTATGTTCAGAACATTGGCTGTGCTAGGCTTCCCGCGACCATAGTAGTCACTTCTTTCTCCAATAATGTCTATGGGAGGGGGCTTGATGGCTGTGGTCACTCATAATCCGGCACAGAGCGGAGTTTTCTTTGTGCAGCTGATTACTGGGGTGCTGGGGCAAAGATCTTTGGATAGGGGGTTAAGAACATCTCATAAATCCATAGATCAAGTCCTAGGTGACCCAACACTGTTATGCAGGGCATTTTGGGCTCTTAGATGGTGTTATAAAGGTGTTTTTAGACTACTGGTGAAGTAAAAGTTGTCAGAAACATTTATGCCAAAGTTCTATGAAGCAGCAGAAGCGAACATTTGAAAATTCTGTACTAAGAATCTGGTTGTATCCTTGCCCTGAAGGATACATAATTCTTGTTCTGTTCCACCTCAAGTAAGACATACAATAAGAGGCTGCTGCTTTGTCAGAGTATGTTCAAGGTACCTCGACAAAGCATCACATGATGTGACACATACGTTGCTGTTTGACGTGTCCTCCCATGTATTTCACTGCTATGGAGCAATAAAGATTTTTGGAGCAGTGTCGTGGACATTCTGGTGTACGTCTGTCTGGATTACTTTCTGTATGTACTGAGCACCTTGACTGACTGGATGTTTTATTCCCTCTCGTTGGATTTATTGGTGTGGTGTGGATCAAGTAACTCAAGCAGCTTACATTTCAACCAGCTATTTCTGATACCATCCGTGCCTCATCATATACAGTGAAATCTCTCCAAAAGACTATCTCTATGAGATGAACAACCCCTCATTCTGGTCAGATTTTATGCGATGGAATGTCCATCCACCATACATTATGCATTGTGACGATATTTACTTTCTGTGGTCTTCTCAAAGAGTCTATACTGTATACTTTACATTATATTTCATTGTATAGGTTGACAATGATTCTCTGATGGAGGTTGTAAAAGCTCTTCCCCCTTTAGTAGCCTTGCACTAACACCAGTATACTGTCTTCAAGTGTAGTATTTATGTCTGAAGATGATTCCTTCTTGGACATGGCTTGAGCACAGTATCATACACGAGGCTGTTCTTGTTCACCCAAAGTCAACATCTTCTAACTCACACAGTGTAAATATTTGTATATGCAGTATGTCATGTACAAGCCTTCTGTTTAACCAGACTGTGTTGAAATATTTACAGTGATAAAGTCTGCTACTGTGGTGTCTACGGGGTGGATAACGTGAAATTAACCTTTTCGTGACGCCAAGGCACCGTTAACCTAAACATGGTCGGAGGTTTGAGACAGCTTCTCCTGGGCCAGGCATGGGGCAATAAATAATCGGATACAAGGTTACGGATAACTGTCTTTACTGAAACAGGATAGATTGTAATTCCTTTACAGCATAGATTGGTGCAAAGGGAGGTGCAACGTAAACCTTGGCAGCCTATTGCCTTGCAGGGACTTGTAGTTGCAGGGACCATGCTGACTTTGGTGCTGCAGACTGACTGACTGAAGACTATTGACTTTTTTCTGCCCCCTGTGGTAACCACTAGTAACTGTCACCCAACCAGAGTAAGTTCCATTGATCCCCAGCCTCTTCTTCCTATCACAAAGCCAGTTATAATCCATTTACATATGTACTCCCCTAGTCCCAGCATCCTAATTTTATGTACTAACCTTCTGTGTGGCACAATATTAAATGCCAGATATATAACATCCACAGCTTCACCCCGATCCAATCTATAACTGACCTCCTCATAGAAGCCGATCAGATTAGTCCAACAGGACCGATCCTGCATAAACCCATGTTGGTGCACTGTTAGGACTCCAGAAAAGCATCTCTGAGAAAACCCTGAAAATTCTTACCCACAACAGATGTTAAACTTGCAGGCCTATACTTCCCAGGATTCCTTTTTTGACCCCTTTTTATATATTGGCACCATATTTGCCAAACACCGGTCCTGTGGACACTCCCTGTCATTATAGAATCTTTAAAGGACAAGTGTCATTAAGAAAAATGTTGAGAGAGCAGGGAGAGAAAAAAGCAGAGATGGCGCTCCAATGGTGAAGTATATCGGGATTTGGGTGATTTAAGGAGAAATCAAAGTATGCTCACCTTTTTCTGTTGTGTGCGCACTTTGAATGAGTGTATCGGGAGGCAGCCGGCCATATGTCCCACTTAGCAAGTGGTCTGGATGCGATGTACAGATGGGGAGTCTGGGTTTCCTGGCAGGGCTATCCAGATGTCCGGTGGAAATCTGACTTGGTGGTTAGGTTGGCGCACGCCCAAGGTACCACAGAAGCAGTGTGAAGTTTAAAGTTTTTATTTCAGGTGCAGAACAACACGTTTCGAGGGGGCACCCCCTCTTCGTCCCTCTTCGTCAGGTTAACTCCGAAGGAGTTAAGTTTTAGATCGCAGGGGGGTACGAGCGTTGGGGCCTCTGTGATCTTCTGTTTGCAGCCCCAGTTCTCCAGCACAGGAGAGTATCACGACCTCCACCCGAATCAGAGGCTGCCACGCCCCCTCCATAAAGCTCTATGGGAGAGGCAAAGATTGCTGAATGGTTCTCCCATAGAGCTTAATGGAGGGGGCGTGGAGGCCTCCATTTCAGGCGGGGGTCATGACGTGCCCCTGTGCTTGCTGGAGAACCGGAGCTCCAAACAGGAGATCGCGGGGGGCCCCAGCACTCGGACCCCCCGCAATCTAAAACTTATCCCCTATCCATCAGGTAGGAGATACATTTTTCTTTAAGATAATTTTCCATTAAATATAAGGAGCAATATAAGGAATAAGGGTCTGTCTAGCATTTAGCTTTATTCCTGCAAAACCCTGGGAGGGATGTTATCTGGGCCCGGTGATTTGTGTGTTTTAATGTTACTAAGGCAGCATTGCACTTCTTGTTGGGTTAAACAGACTAGATTTGCTATTTTCTGTTATCTGGCGTTTGATTTTCCTGTGTAAATACAGGTAGAAGAAGACATTTAGTAGATTGGCCTTTTCCTTATCCTCCTCCACCATTACACTCAGACTATTTCTTAGGGGGCCAACATTTTCAGTTTTAAGTTTCTTATTATATACGTAGGTGAAGAATATTTTTGGGTTCATTTTATGGCAATTGTTCTCTCTATGTTCTTGTTTTAGTAATCTGTATGCATTTCTCATTATCATTTATCGCATCCCTAACTGTTTTGGTTAACCAAATTGGTTTTCTCCTATTTCTCCTGTAAGGTATATGTCGCCCACAGGATCTATTGATGGCGCAGTTCCAATTTATGTCACTGAGGTCCACTCTCAAAAATTGGCCTTCCAAAAGTTTAATGTTTCTGTAGCCCCACTAGTAGACATCATCTTATAGGATAAAGGAAAGCTTATTATACTGTGGTCCCTATTACCAAGATGACCCTCTACCTCGGACACTATGTCCTGCACTAGTTGGGAAAGGTAATTGTCTTTATTATTGCCAAAAAACTGTTTTCTTTGCTGGACCTACAGGTTCTAGCTTCCCAGTCTATATTAGTGTAGTTAAAATAATGACTTACCCCTTTTTTGCTTCCCAATCTTTTTGTCTTATTAGTAGGTTTTCTGCTACTTCCATTATACTTGGTTACTTAAAAAGAACCCCTATCATCAATTTATTGTTCTTCCCCTCCCCTTATTTTCACCCACAGAGACTCCACATGATTATTTTCCTCACCTATGTCCTCGCACATAATTGAACTAAGACAAGTTTTTACGTATGAGCAAACCCCTCTCCCTTTCTTACTTGTACGATCCGTTCTGATCAGACTGTAATCCTTTATATTAGCCGCCCAGTCACAGCTCACATTCAACCATGTCTCACTTATCCCCACTACATCATAGTCTTCTTCCAACATTAATAGTTCCCGTTCCTCCATCTTATTATTGAGGCTTCTGGCCTTCACATACATTCACTTCATGTTTTCTTTCCTATTTCCTTTCCTCTGATCATTTATGACTGTTCTAACCCCTCCCGCTGCTCCACCCACAGTTTTATTACCTATCCTCAGCTCTCTATCTACACTGACTTCCTGCTCTATGTTGTAGATAGTGTTGATCGCGAATATTCGCAATTCGAATTTTATTCGCGAATATCGCATATTCGCGAATTCGCGAATATTCGCGAATATGGCGCTATATATTCGTAATTACGAATATTCGTTTTTTTTGTTTTTTTTTTCACAGTACACATCACAGTGATCTCCCCTATCTGCTTCCAGCTTATGTGGTGTAAGAAGGCTCTAATACAACTGTGTGAGACTGGTGTGCGAATTTTCGCATATACGAAAATTTGCATATACAAATTTTCGCACATGTGAATATTCGCATATGCGAAAATAAAACGAGAATATTACGAATATGCGAATATTCGCGAATATGACGAATATTCGTCCATATATTCGCGAATATTCGCGAATTCGAATATGGCCTATGCCGCTCAACACTAGTTGTAGAATCCCTCCCTCGCAGTCCCTAGTTTAAACACTCTTTTTTCCACAGAGTAGCCCTTTAAGGGTGAAATTCATCACACAAGCCACATTTGTGGAAAAGTTTGGATCTGTGCAGTGAGTTTGCGTCACATTCAATACTTTATGTTAAAATGGTCATGGTTTAACATGAGAAGAGATGGTTTTCCATGGCCTGGCAAATTTACTGTAATTTACGCCATAAATTGGTGTACATTATACCTGAAATCTATGCCAGATCATAGTTGGCGTGGATGGAGTCTAAAGGTGCAAGGACAGCCAAAGATGGGCCAAATGTATTTGCAGGTGTGCGCCAATTATAACATCTGACACATCTTACTCCAGCATAGGATTGGTGGGTGAAAAACCAATCATAATTCATTCCACCCTAAGTACGTGCCTCATGTGCTGGTGAAGGTTAACATACTCAAGATCCAAGACCTTCATGTATTCGATGTTATTTTTCTCATCGGTCTCTAGAGGTTGGATCGGACCCTGGTCTGTGTTACTGCTGGGTAATGGGTTTGCTTGAGTGTTACATATCTGTGTCTCTCTGCCCTTGTATATAGAGTATAACTGTGTATAATTGTCCCTCAACATAGCTGCCTCTCTCCATGTGGCTCCATGTGGCTGTCTCTCTATCTGATGAAGCTGGTTATCCAGCAAAACGCGTTGCATGCCGGGTAAATAAACCATTTTACCTTTGAAGTCTTGTGCGCCAGCTCCATCCTGGGCTGTTCCTTGGAGGGATCCGTCTGAGTGCATCTATCTGTATCTGTCTGTCTCGTTCTCTGTATCTCCCTTGCCTCCCTTATCATGAATCTTCTGCCTCAACCAAGAGGCACCAAGAATTCTGATCATTGCTGAAATCTTGTGACATCTTGTAGCTAAAGTTTTTTTTCCAACCCAAAATGCAGTTTCTCCCGGTATATGTCTACACTGGGATGTCCCTCTGTGGATATGTTACATATCAAGCAGGCTTGAAAGCCCATGTTCCATTATCCCACAATGTAGTCATCTTCAGATACTCTAAATCTATATGTAGTGCACAGGGTGCAGTTGTACAGGGCCTAGGACCCTTGGATTGGGGCCCTAAGGTTTCTCTTCTCCATTTGAGGAGACCAGTACTGTAAATGAAGTTTTTTAGTCAACGGGTCCTCTTACAGATTTTGCATTGGGACCCATAAACTGTAAGTTATGCTTCTGGGTGACCCACCCTCACAGGGGTACTCTGGTGGAAAACATAGTTTTTTTTTTTTAATTAACTGGTTCCAGAAATTAAAGCGGTACTCCGGTTAAACATTTTTTTTTTTATAAATCAACTGGTGCCAGAAAGTAAAACAGATATGTAAATTACTTCTATTTAAAATCTTAATCCTTCCAGTACTTATGAGCTGCTGTATGCTCCACAGGAAGTTGTGTAGTTCTTTCCATTCTGATCAAAATGCTCTCTGCTCCCACCTCTGTCCATGTCAGGAACTGTCCAGAGTAGGAGCAAATCCCCATAGCAAACCTCTCCTGCTCTGGACAGTTCCTGACATGAACAGAGGTGTAAGCATAGAGCATTGTGGTCAGACTGGAAAGACTACACAACTTCCTCTGTAGTATACAGCAGCTGATAATTACTGAAAGGATTAAGATTTTTAAATAGAAGTAATTTGCAAATCTGTTTTACTTTCTGGCACCAGTTAATTTATAAAAAAAATTGTTTTCCACCGGAGTACCCCTTTAATGGTCGTGTAATTAGATAATCTTCACTGTCCTCACTTATTACACATTATGCCTCTTTTTACTTCATAGTGCCCCCAGGACTTGTATATAATATAACATTTATATAATCATAACTTTATTTTCTCAACTTAATGGAACTATTTTCATTAATGTCTTTCCTGATTCTCTAAACAGATAGTAGTCCAGTCTGGATACATAGAAATGGCCTTTATTTTACTGCAATCAGTAAAAAGGCAATTCGGGTGCCCAAAAAACTTCTTGAAACTTGAAGCTCGAAGATGTTTTATCTAGAACCAAAGACAAGAAGACAATAGTAAATTCTTGGCTGTAATTTCAAAATCCCTGGTGGTCTAGGGCAGCAAAAGGTTTATTGTAAATTTCTGGGTGGTCTAGGTTAGAAAAATGGTTCATTGTAAATTCCCTGGTGGTTTAGGGTTTAGAAATCATTCATTGTTCAATTTTCTGGGGGTTTAGGGAAAAAAAAAAAAAGGTTAATTGTTAAAGGGGTATTTCAGGAAAAAAAATTTTTTTATATATCAACTGGCTCCAGAAAGTTAAACAGATTTGTAAATTACTTCTATTAAAAAAAATATTGATCCTTCCAATAATTATCAGCTGCTGAAGTTGAGTTGTTGCTTTCTGTCTGGCAACAGTGCTCTCTGCTGACATCTCTGCTTGTCTCGGGAACTGCACAGAGTAGAAGAGGTTTGCTATGGGGATTTGCTTCTAAACTGGGTGGTTCCCGAGACAGGTGTCATCAGAGAGCACTTAGACAGAAAAGAACAATTCAACTTCAGCAGCTCATAAGTACTGAAAGGATTCATTTTAATGGAAGTAATTTACATATCTGTTTAACTTTCTGGAGCCAGTTATATATAAAAACAAGTTTTTTTCCTGGATAACCCCATTAATCACCTGATTGTCTAGGGTAGTAAAATAATTCATTGTAAGTTCCCTTGTGGTCTAGGGCAGGGTAATGGTTCATTTTAAATTCACTGGTAGTCTAGTGTAGGCAAATGGTCCATTGCAAATTCCTTGGTGGTCTAGGGTAGTAAAATGGTTCATTGTAATTTTTTGGGTAATCTAGGGTATTAAAATGGTTCATTGTAAATTCCCTGGTAGTCTAGGGTAGTTAAGGGTTCTTAGGGTCTTGACCCTTGAAAATGATAGCTCAGAGGAACCGCCTACTTTACTCTCCCCTAAACTCTTCTTAAACAGTTTACTTTCCACTTATGCCATTATTTATTTTCTCCAAAAGCTAAAGTTTTACTCCGTACAAGAATTGAAGTTTATGGAACTAGGGTTGTACAAAGAAATCATGGGCACAAATATCCACTAGGATTGTGAACCGGAATCGTAAATGGAAAAATCCCCGCCCGGGCCTTACCTTTATTCCTTCAGAAATATCACAGGGATGGACAAACAGGCTGCAAAGTGTTTAAACCTTATGATCTCTTCGGGACTGGCCTGGCCGGATTTAGCTGGAATAGATGTGACGGAAAAAACATCAAAAAATTATTCCAAAGAAAAGTACATGGGGCAAGGTTGTCATCCTGGGGCCGGTGTATGGGTTTGGTATTTTTTCCATGCTCTTCGCCATTTTTGGGAACACTGGCATTTTGGCAAAATCGTAGCACTATGCTAGTTTAACATTTACTTTTTGTGAGTGTTTTTTGCCACCAAAAATGCCTAGTGGCCTGAATTACGCAGGTAAATCGTGATACTAATAGTGATACTATGCATCACTACTTATGTCTGTAAGCCAAAGAATTGTACCCTAAAGGCAATAAAAAGCTGTCACAGGCCAAAAAAAAAATGGTTGTTTCTATAAAAAAAAAAAATTAATAAATAAAAATTCAAAAAGCAGTGGCGTTTTTCTAACCATTTTTCTTGAAATCGCATTTTTAGTTTTTCCTCCTTGCCTTCTAAGGGCTGTGCAGTTTTTATTTATTCTACCTTCATCAGAGCCGATAAAAGATAATTCATATTAATTCCACCTAATATTTTACAATATAAAGTAAAAAAAAAAAAAATAATAAGTTTGCTTTGCATCTCCATGTTCTGACATCTTAAAAGTGTTTAGTTTTCCCACTTTTTATTTATTTTTTTGCGGGTTAGTTGTATGTTTTATTGGTACTATTTTCTGAGATAAATTTGACTTTTTATTTAATCACGTTTTAATCCATGTATGTAGAATATATTGACGCAAGGTGCAAGCTCTTTTGTGCATGTTGCTATTGGACTAGTGGTTCCCCTATATAAGACTTATAGATGAACAATGACAAAAAAGTTATAGCCAATAGAGTTGGGCGAGCCTTCCGAAAGTTCGGATTGCAGTGCAACGTAACTCTTTTGTTACAGTAAACCAGGGAATCCGCTGGTTTTCTGAAACATCTTGCTCGGGCCAGCATGGAAGGAGTTAATTTGTGCTGCTGGGCAACACTAGTAAACTCCGTGGGGGGGAGGTATACATTATACAGCCCTCTATATGGTTGTATAATTGTACTCTTTAAAAAATAACGCTTAACATCTTTTTGCTATCATGAGGGGGCTGAGCAAACACAAAAAAAAAAGGTCTGGACCAGCGACGAGATAGTAAATATCACTCTCTTCACAGTATACATTATGAAGCCATATAAATGGCTGTATAATGTACAGGGTGGGCCATCTATATGGATACACCTTAATAAAATGGGAACGGTTGGTGATATTAACTTCCTGTTTGTGGCACATTAGTATATGTGAGGGGGGAAACTTTTCAAGATGGGTGGTGACCATGGCGGCCATTTTGAAGTCTGCCATTTTGAATCCAACTTTTATTTTTTCAATAGGAAGAGGGTCATGTGACACATCAAACATATTGGGAATTTCACAAGAAAAACAATGATGTTCTTGGTTTTAACGTAACTTTATTCTTTCATGAGTTATTTACAAGTTTCTGACCACTTATAAAATGTGTTCAATGTGCTGCCCATTGTGTTGGATTGTCAATGCAACCCTCTTCTCCCACTCTTCACACACTGATCGCAACACCGCAGGAGAAATGCCAGCACAGGCTTCCAGTATCCGTATATATACCGCAGGAGAAATGCTAGCACAGGCTTCCAGTATCCGTATACACTGCTATATACTACTATATACACCGCAGGAGAAATGCTAGCACAGGCTTCCAGTATCCGTATACACTGCTATATACTACTATATACACCGCAGGAGAAATGCTAGCACAGGCTTCCAGTATCCGTATACACTGCTATATACTACTATATACACCGCAGGAGAAATGCTAGCACAGGCTTCCAGTATCCGTATACACTGCTATATACTACTATATACACCGCAGGAGAAATGCTAGCACAGGTTTCTAGTATCCGTATACACTGCTATATACTACTATATACACCGCAGGAGAAATGCTAGCACAGGCTTCCAGTATCCGTATACACTGCTATATACTACTATATACACCGCAGGAGAAATGCTAGCACAGGCTTCCAGTATCCGTATACACTGCTATATACTACTATATACACCGCAGGAGAAATGCTAGCACAGGCTTCCAGTTTCCGTAGTTTCAGGTGCTGCACATCTCGTATCTTCACAGCATAGACAATTGACCACAAAGATAAAGGTCTAAGGGGGTCAGATCGGGAGACCTTGGGGGCCATTCAACTGGCCCACGACGACCAATCCACTTTCCAGGAAACTGTTCATCTAGGAATGCTCGGACCTGACACCCATAATGTGGTGGTCACCATCTTGCTGGAAGAACTGAGGGAACGTGCAGCTTCAGTGCATAAAGAGGGAAACATCGTCATGTAGCAATTTCGCATATCCAGTGGCCTTGAGGTTTCCATTGATGAAGAATGGCCCCACTATCTTTGTACCCCATATACCACACCATACCATCATTTTTTTTGTTCCAACAGTCTTGGTGGGATCTATCCAATGTGGGTTAGTGTCAGACCAATAGCGGTGGTTTTGTTTGTTAACTTCACCATTCACATAAAAGTTTCCTCATCACTGAACAAAATCTTCTGTGTAAACTGAGGGTCCTGTTCCAATTTTTGTTTTGCCCATTTTGCAGCACCTGAAACTACGGATACTGGAAGCCCGTGCTATCATTTCTCCTGCGGTGTATATAGTAGTATATAGCAGTGTATACGGATACTGGAAGCCTGTGCTAGCATTTCTCCTGCGGTGTATATAGTAGTATATAGCAGTATATAGAGAAGAGGGTTGCATTGACAATCCAACACAATGGGCAGCACATTAAACACATTTTATAAGTGGTCAGAAACTTGTAAATAGCTCATGAAAGAATAAAGTTATGTTAAAACTAAGCACATCATTGTTTTTCTTGTGAAATTCCCAATAAATTTGATGTGTCACATGACCCTTTTCCTATTGAAAAAACTAAAGTTGAATTCAAAATGGCCAACTTCAAAATGGCCGCCATGGTCATCACCCATCTTGAAAAGTTTCCCCCTCACATATACTAATGTGCCACAAACAGGAAGTTAATATCACCAACCATTCCCATTTTATTAAGGTGTATCCATATAAATGGCCCACCCTGTATATCTGCCAAAGACAAGATGACAATAGTAAATTCTTGGTTGCAATTTCGAAATTCTTGGTAGTCTAGGGTAGGGAAATGGTTCGAAGTGGTTGTAAATTGTTGTCATGTTCCAGGTGGTCTAGAGTAGCATAATTGTTTGTTGTAAATTCCCTGGTGGTCTAGGGTAAAAAAAAATGGTTTATTGTGAATTCCCTGCTCGTCTAGGGTAGTAAAGTGTTTTTTTTTTTGTAAATTCTCTGGTGGTCTAAATGGTAGGTAGGTAGGTAGGTAGGTTATTGGTTCAATGTGAGTTTTACATTTGTGTTTTATTCTGGCAGTCTTTCATTTTTACTAAAGAGTAAAAAAATAAAGGGGTGAACAAAGGAAAGAAAATGCGGACACTTACAGAAGAGGACCAAGAAAACCTTCTGCTCTGTGGGGTTTCCAACCCAGGTCAGCAGGGAGTCTCCAAGGGGTTCATGAAATCTCATCTCCATTGCATTCTCATCACCTGGAAAATGCCCAACAATCCATGATCTGAGCGCAGGAAATCCCATGATGGTATGTTCTGTGAGATAGTTCTTACCTTTGGCGTATTTCAGTCGATTATTTCCAATCTTCTTGGCTGTACTCGTCCTGCAATGAAATGTATACAGATGTAAGTTTCTCCACTTAAAGGGGTACTCCGCTGCTAGACATCTTATCCCCTATCCAATACAAATGCCTGGTTCCTGCAGTAGTGGTCTTGGTGTCACAGTGACGCCCCTCATAATGTCACGTCACACCCCCCTCCATTGATGTCTATGGGAAGGGGAGTGACGGTCATCGCGCCCCCCTAGACATGAATCGAGGGGGCGTAGCATGACGTCACAAGGGGTATGGCAGTAACATCGAGATCACGTCCTCCGGGTCTAAGCATGCTGAACAAAATGTTCAGAACAATGGAGCACCGGAGTACCCCTTTAAAATCCACATGAAACATAAATTGCATTGAATGTTTTTTTTTATATATATATTTATTTACCATTTTCAAATATTATTATCACATTACTTAAATAGAATAAAAGAAAATACAAAAAAAAAAAACGATGTTACAATGACCTTACTCCCGACCTACTCCCCCACTCACTCCATCCTACGCCCCCCACCCACTCCCATGGTGGTGCAGACTATGTCTTAGTAGATATTGAAATTTTTAATCTTTCCCACGTATGGCAGATTTTTATGTTTAACTTTGTGGACTATGCTGGGACCATTCTAGCTAAAGTAGGTGGATCTTAGGGATCTATATAATTTGTTGTTGACATAAGCGCCATAATGAAATAAAAATGGCAGCACCTTCCGAGCACCATCACCTTTTTCCACAAGACTGTCTTGTACCCCCAGTTGAAGCCACTTAGTTTTTAGGATAGCATAATCTAGACAAGGTGTAGGCCTCACTCTGTAGAAATACCTGAATTATAGGGGTACCCCTGTGGAATTATATTTTTTCCCAATCAACTGGTGCCCGAAAGTTATACAGATTTGTAAATTATAAAAATAAACTTCTATTTAAAAATCTTAACTCTTCCAGTACTTATCAGCTACTGTATGCTACAGAGGAAGTTCTTTTCTTTTTGAATTTCCTTTCTGCCTGATGACAATGTTTTCTACTGACACCTCTCTGTCCATTTTAGGAACTGTCCAGAGCAGGAGCAAATCCCCATAGCAAACCTCTCCTGCCCTGGACAGTTTCTGACATGGACAGAGGTGTCAGCAGAGAGCAATGGCGTCAGACAGAAAAGAAATTCAAAAAGAAAAGAACTTTCTGTGGAGCATACAGCAGCTGATAAGTACTGAAAGAATTAAGATTTTAAAATAGAAATAATTTACAAATCTGTTTAACTTTCTGGCACCAGTTGATTTAAAAAAAAAAAAAAAAAAAAAGAATTCCACAAGAGTAAGTTGAACCACCCCTTTAAGTTGGGACCAAAGTTATCAAAAGGCTGGTTTGGCATTGGCCTCACTTTTACAGTAGGTATATAATGTCTGAAGGTACGTGTCTCTTACCAGGTGCCATCTGTGATTGTCACCTCCTCATTGTTCACAGTAAATTGTATTTCATTTGGAAAGTTCACAACACTTTCGGGAATATTGGAGGCCACAGCAGCGAGCTTCCATGTACCGGCAATCTGATGGGAGGTAAGTGCACCATAAATATAAATAATGGCACCCTGGTGTAGTTGAACTCCAACCTTTTAGCTTAAAGGGAATCTGTCAAGTGCAACTTGCGCTCCAAACTGCTGGCCCTGTTAGTTGTCTGTTAGGGCAAGGAGACACATAGTATCATTCATATATCTATCTGTGCATCTATAACATAGAAAAAAGGCTTTCATTCTCTGGTGCAAAGAGTCGAATATATGTTCCTAAGCCCCTAAATTGCTAAAGGCTGGAATACCGCCTAGCATTTTCTCTATTCCCTAATTTAAGCCGAGCCTTGTTTCCAAATCCTGTTCCTGGTCTGTACATATAAATTGAGAGTAGGTGTGAGATTTGAAAACAGGGCTCGGCTTCCAGGTGTCAATCAAGGAACAAAGATGGGAGGGAGAAGTGAAGAGACGTTCCAGCCCTCAGAACTTTATGGTCTTGGGGATACCTCTTAGACTCTTTGCAGCAGAGAATAAAAACAATTTTGTGTGTTATAAAAGCACAAATAGATACATGAAAGGTGTCAAGTGTCTCCTTGTCCTTGTTTTGGATGCATTCCAAGCGACCGCTCTAGGTTGATGTGCTGCTCCAAATTAGATAATACGTGCACGGAGAAAATAGGCTGACTCTCTCACTGAGTCAAACAGTTCTCTGGTTTATTGTATTGCGTATACACAAGATATAGCCTTCAGTAGGGCATAGAACATTGTGTAAACATTCTGGTTGGTTAGTCACAACTCTGCCCCCGTGTGACGTCACCCCGCCCCGGCAATGCAAGTCTATGGGAGGGGGCGTGACGGCTGTCACGCCCCCTCCCATAGACTTGCATAGCGGGGGTGGGGCATGACATCACACGGGCGGGGGCGGAGTCGTGACATCACGATACTCCGGCCCCGTGGTCGGCACCCGGCAGTTTGTGAGCTGGCAGCGCGGCGTGCAGCTCAAAGGGGTAGGTGCCGAATGCAAGATTGCGGGGATCCCCAGAGGCGGACCCCTGCGGTCAGACATCTTATCCCCTATCCTTTGGATAGGGGATAAGATGTCTAAGGGCCGGAGTACCCCTTTAAAGAAATGTTGAAGTGGTTGAAGGTAATGTCCTGCCTTTCAGCTATAGGGATTTCTATTGGCAGAGGAGAAGTTAGCTACTTCCTCCCTCTCCAATGTCTTCACTGTTGTAAGCTTTTTACATACAAAAGGGTAACAAGTTAGGGCAGAATTTTTCACCTGTCTGATACATGCCATTGGCGATATCAAATTGTGGCGAAAATGTACGAGACAAAGGGGATGTCTGGTGACAGGAACATAAGCCCCATGGAAACTACCATATTTTTTGCCGTACAAGACGCACTTATTCTTCCCCAAAACTGGGGGGGAAAAGTCGGTGCGTCTTATACGGCGAATACACCCCTATCGCGGCGGTCCCTGCGGCCATCAACGGCCAGGACCCGCGGCTAATACAGGACATCACCGATCGCGGTGATGCCCTGTATTAACCCTTCAGACGCGGCGATCAAAGCTGACCGCCGCGTCTGAAGGGAAAGTGACACTAATCCGGCTGTTCAGTCGGGCTGTTCGGGACCGCCGCGATTTCACCGCGGCGGTCCCGAATAGCCCGACTGAATAGCCGGGTTAGTTCTTACAGGACACCGGGAGGGACCTTACCTACCTCCTCGGTGTCTTCTCCGTTCAGGGATCCCCTGTATGGCCGGCGCTCTCCTTCCTCGTCATCACGTCGTCACGTACGTGCGTCGGCGTGCGTAATGACGTGATGACGGCGACGGAGAGCGAGGATACCCGGCCGGCAGCAGAGACGTTCCGGAGCGACGGGGAAACGGCGACAGCGATGGAGCGACATCCAGGGCAGCGGTGACGGGTCCGGAGCGGCGGGGACATGGGAGTATTACCTCCTATGCAGTGGTCTTCAATCTGGGAGTTGTAGCTTTGCAACATCTGGAGGTCCGCAGGTTGAAGACCACTATTGGGTTCAAAATCTTAAATTTTTTAGATTTTGCACCTAAAAATTGGGTGCGTCTTATACGCCGGTGCGTCCTATAGGGCGAAAAATACGGTAACTCTGATGATAAGATCTGCCAGGCAGCTACTTCCTCTACTTCCTGTCCTATAAATGAAAGTAATAGGAGGAGATTTATCAAAACCTGTCCAGAGAAAAAGTTGATAAGTTGCCCATAGCAACCAATCAGATAAATATTGATAAGTCTCCCCCATAGTCTGGAACTGGGCTTATAAGTGAATAGGGGAGATTTATCAAAACCCGTCCAGAGGAAAAGTTGCAAAGTTGCCCATAGCAACCAATCAGATCGCTTCTTTCATTTTTGAAAAATGAAAGCAGCAATCTGATTGGTTGCTAGGGGCAACTCAGCAGCTTTTCCTCTGGACGGGTTTTGATCATTCTCCCCCAATGACTGTACACAGTTAGTGCGCATTTAAAAACCTGCAGCTGCCCTATGCCTTCCGGACCTGGGGGCGGAGTAAGCAAGGGGGTCCAGTCGACACATTTTTTGGACTGTTATCTGGTTTTGTTGCCGGACTGAAAACCATGGTCTGCCACAGTTTTTAGTCCGGCAATAAAACTGATACGGTTTAAAACTGAGCTGACTGGAGTCACTCAGTTTTGAACCGCATTGATTCAAATAAATGGAGTCCGGGGGGGTATACGGTAGAGGATGGTTTTTAAATCCTCCCGGCTGCCGTATCCCCAAATCATGATGTGAATGCAACTTTACTGTACCTAAAAATTCAGCCTCAGGGTCTGGAGGTATATTTTAATAAATACTCAATTTATATTCATGATCGAGGTAAATAGATGCTTGTTTATTCTTAGATACGTGGGCATTCGCCATGGTTGGCCTCATGACAGGCCAATGTCTCATCGTAATAACATTACCTTCTCCACATCTAGAGTATGGACTTCAGTGGGCATCTCGGAGCACAAAAATGCTGAAAAATAAAACAAAGGCAACTTCTAAATAGTGTTGAGCAAGAATATTCGTAATGCAAATTTTCTATCGTGAATATCGGCACTTTGCGATTTCGCAAATATTTAGAATGTAGTGCTGTAAATTCGTAATGACGAATATTTAAATATTTTTTTCACATGCAAATTTTTTATGCAAATTTGAAAAAAAAAGGGAGAAATGAGAAACCTAATTTGTGCCCATCCTTCATAGATTCCTGACTTATCAAACACTATAGGGCAGAGGTCTCAAACTGTGGCCCTCCAGATGTTTCAAAACATCAACACCCAGTTTGCCCGGACAGCCGTTGGCTGTCCGGGCATACTGGGAGTTGATGTTTTGAAAAATCTGGAGGGCCACAGTATAAGATCATTGCCATAGGGGGAATTAACTTAGACCGGTGTTTAACACATCGGTCTTAAAGGGGTACTCTGCCCCTAGACATCTTATCCCTTATCCAAAGGAAAGGGAATAAGATGTCCGATTACGGGGGTCCTGCCGCAGCACCTGGCGTTCGTTTGAAATGCCGACTGCGGTGCCGGAAACTCGTGACCTCCCGGCTACGCCCCCTTGTATCATCACGTGATGCCCGCCACACCCCCTCCCATAGACTTGCATTGAGAGGGAGGGCTTGATGTCACAAGTAGGGGCGTGGCCATGACGTCACGAGCCTCCGATGCCGCATCGCTAGTCATCTGGCACGGAGCGAAGTTTGCTCGGTGCTCAAGATGACTGGGGTGCCGCAGCAGAGATTGCAGGGGATCCCATGATCAGACATCTTATCCTATCGTTTGAATAGGGGATAAGATGTCTAGGGGCAGAGTACCCCTTTAAATCAGCCCCTGCCAGTAAGGGATTGCGCTGAGTTTAAAACCAGAAGCTTCTGAGGCTTCCCATATGACAACCTCAGAAATCTACACCAGCTGGAAGCTGCCTTCCCATGATGCAATGCCTCTTTGTGCTAAGCTCCGCCCATTTGGCAAGCATGCCGCAGAGCAAGGAATATACTGTATATGCCAAGCGCAGCCTGCATTGCCTTCCCCCTTATATGGCTAAATGCAGGAGTCCTATACTCACATGCAGCTTGGCGAATCAAAACCTTGTTATAGTTTCGACAAGCTGCGTACTTCACAAACTGACTGATATCACCGATGGAAGGAAAATGGTTTGCACGACCTGCAAAGGAAACATAAATGTTATTATAGTGACAGAGACTTTAGTAAGTAATAACATTAACAACCAGTCAAAAGTAAGGTTCATTTTTTATTTGATTTGTTCTCATACCGTTTAAAAGATTGAGCATGAATAACACTGTAATACTGCCATATAAGTACTTATAACACTTGTTCTTATGTACAAAAATATAGCTGCTATAATACGGCCTCCTATATACAAGAATATAACTACTATAATACTGCTCCTATATACAATATAACTACTATAATACTGCCTCCTATATACAAGAATATAACTACTATAATACTGCTCCTATATACAAGAATATAACTACTATAATACTGCTCCTATATACAAGAATATATCTACTATAATATAATACTACCTCCTGTGTACTAGAATATAACTACTATAATACTGCTCCTATATACAAGAATATAACTACTATAATACTGCTCCTATATACAAGAATATAACTACTATAATACTGCTCCTATATACAAGAATATAACTACTATAATACTGCTCCTATATACAATATAACTACTATAATACTGCTCCTATATACAAGAATATAACTACTATAATACTCCTCCTATATACAAGAATATAACCACTATAAATATGACGAAAAAGAAGAAAAATAGAGATACCGCACTCACCCACTGTATGTACTTGAAGATATAGGTTTATTCAGATTCTAGAAGATGGATCCATGAGGTGGAGGACATGGAGGGGGATGAATGCCAGGACTAGTTTCGCGCCGGGTGGCACTTCCTCTGACTGGGCTACCATAGGTAGCCCAGTCAGAGGAAGCGCCGCCCGGCACGAAACTAGTCCTGGCGTTCATCCCCCTCCATGTCCTCCACCTCATGGATCCATCTTCTAGGATCTGAATAAACCTATATCTTCAAGTACATACAGTGGGTGAGTACGGTGTCTCTATTTTTCTTCTTTTTCGTCATATTTATGGACTATTAAATTTATACCTGCACCCCCAGGTATTACTTATACCTGAAGCTCCAAGATTATACCTCCACGAATTGTTCTTATATGGTTGTTACTTAGGGAGTCCAGTCACTGGTGCCATTCACCTCTCTTCACTTGGATATAACCACTATAATACTGCCTCCTATATACAAGAATATAACTACAGTATTATAATATTGCCCCCTATATACAAGAATATAACTACTATAATACTACTCCTATATACAAGAATATAACTACTATTATACTGCTCCTATATACAAGAATATAACTACTATAATACTGCTCCTATATACAAGAATATAACTACTATAATACTGCCTCCTATATACAAGAATATAACTAATATAATACTGCTTCCTATATACAAGAATATAACTACTATAATACTGCTCCTATACAAGAATATAACTACTATAATACTGCCCCTATATACAAGAATATATCTACTATAATACTGTTCCTATATACAAGAATATAACTACTATATACTGCTCCTATATACAAGAATATAACTACTATAATACTGCTCCTATATACAAGAATATAACTACTATAATACTGCTACTATATATGAGAATATAACTGTTACGCCGAGCGCTCCGGGTCCCCGCTCCTCCCCGGAGCGCTCGCTACACTCTCCTCACTGCAGCGCTCCGGTCAGATCCACTGACCCGGGGCGCTGCGATACCGCCTCCAGCCGGGATGCGATTCGCGATGCGGGTAGCGCCCGCTCGCGATGCGCACCCCGGCTCCCGTACCTGACTCGCTCTCCGTCGGTCCTGTCCCGGCGCGCGCGGCCCCGCTCCCTAGGGCGCGCGCGCGCCGGGTCTTTGCGATTTAAAGGGCCACTGCGCCGCTGATTGGCGCAGTGGTTCCAATTAGTCTGATCACCTGTGCACTTCCCTATATTACCTCACTTCCCCTGCACTTCCTTGCCGGATCTTGTTGCCATCGTGCCAGTGAAAGCGTTTCCTTGTGTGTTCCTAGCCTGTGTTCCAGACCTCCTGCCGTTGCCCCTGACTACGATCCTTGCTGCCTGCCCTGACCTTCTGCTACGTCCGACCTTGCTTCTGTCTACTCCCTTGTACCGCGCCTATCTTCAGCAGCCAGAGAGGTTGAGCCGTTGCTAGTGGATACGACCTGGTCACTACCGCCGCAGCAAGACCATCCCGCTTTGCGGCGGGCTCTGGTGAAAACCAGTAGTGACTTAGAACCGATCCACTAGCACGGTCCACGCCAATCCCTCTCTGGCACAGAGGATCCACTACCTGCCAGCCGGCATCGTGACAGTAGATCCGGCCATGGATCCCGCTGAAGTTCCTCTGCCAGTTGTCGCTGACCTCACCACGGTGGTCGCCCAGCAGTCACAACAGATAGCGCAACAAGGCCAACAGCTGTCTCAACTGACCGTTATGCTACAGCAGTTACTACCACAGCTTCAGCAATCATCTCCTCCGCCAGCTCCTGCACCTCCTCCGCAGCGAGTGGCCGCTTCTGGTCTACGCCTATCCTTGCCGGATAAATTTGATGGGGACTCTAAGTTTTGCCGTGGCTTTCTTTCCCAATGTTCCCTGCACTTGGAGATGATGTCGGACCAGTTTCCCACTGAAAGGTCTAAGGTGGCTTTCGTAGTCAGCCTTCTGTCTGGAAAAGCCCTGTCTTGGGCCACACCGCTCTGGGACCGCAATGACCCCGTCACTGCCTCTGTACACTCCTTCTTCTCGGAAATCCGAAGTGTCTTTGAGGAACCTGCCCGAGCCTCTTCTGCTGAGACTGCCCTGTTGAACCTGGTCCAGGGTAATTCTTCCGTTGGCGAGTATGCCGTACAATTCCGTACTCTTGCTTCAGAATTATCCTGGAATAATGAGGCCCTCTGCGCGACCTTTAAAAAAGGCCTATCCAGCAACATTAAAGATGTTCTGGCCGCACGAGAAATCCCTGCTAATCTACATGAACTCATTCACCTAGCCACTCGCATTGACATGCGTTTTTCCGAAAGGCGTCAGGAGCTCCGCCAGGATATGGACTCTGTTCGCACGAGGCGTTTCTTCTCCCCGGCTCCTCTCTCCTCTGGTCCCCTGCAATCTGTTCCTGTGCCTCCCGCCGTGGAGGCTATGCAGGTCGACCGGTCTCGCCTGACACCTCAAGAGAGGACACGACGCCGCATGGAGAATCTCTGCCTGTACTGTGCTAGTACCGAACACTTCCTGAAGGATTGTCCTATCCGTCCTCCCCGCCTGGAAAGACGTACGCTGACTCCGCACAAGGGTGAGACAGTCCTTGATGTCTACTCTGCTTCTCCACGTCTTACTGTGCCTGTGCGGATATCTGCCTCTGCCTTCTCCTTCTCTACTATGGCCTTCTTGGACTCCGGATCTGCAGGAAATTTTATTTTGGCCTCTCTCGTCAACAGGTTCAACATCCCAGTGACCAGTCTCGCCAGACCCCTCTACATCAATTGTGTAAACAATGAAAGATTGGACTGTACCATACGTTTCCGCACGGAGCCCCTTCTAATGTGCATCGGATCTCATCACGAGAGGATTGAACTTTTGGTCCTCCCCAATTGCACTTCTGAAATTCTCCTTGGACTTCCCTGGCTTCAACTTCATTCCCCAACCCTGGATTGGTCCACTGGGGAGATCAAGAGTTGGGGGCCCTCTTGTTCCAAGGACTGCCTAAAACCGGTTCCCAGTAACCCTTGCCGTGACTCTGTGGTTCCTCCTGTAACCGGCCTCCCTAAGGCCTATATGGACTTTGCGGATGTTTTTTGCAAAAAACAAGCTGAGACTCTACCTCCTCACAGGCCTTATGATTGTCCTATCGACCTCCTCCCGGGCACTACTCCACCCCGGGGCAGAATTTATCCTCTGTCCGCCCCAGAGACTCTTGCCATGTCTGAATACGTCCAGGAAAATTTAAAAAAGGGCTTTATCCGTAAATCCTCCTCTCCTGCCGGAGCCGGATTTTTCTTTGTGTCCAAAAAAGATGGCTCCCTACGTCCTTGCATTGACTACCGCGGTCTTAATAAAATCACGGTTAAGAACCGCTACCCCCTACCCCTCATCTCTGAACTCTTTGATCGCCTCCAAGGTGCCCACATCTTTACCAAACTGGACTTAAGAGGTGCTTATAATCTCATCCGCATCAGAGAGGGGGATGAATGGAAAACGGCATTTAACACCAGAGATGGACACTTTGAGTATCTGGTCATGCCCTTTGGCCTGTGCAACGCCCCTGCCGTCTTCCAAGACTTTGTTAATGAAATTTTTCGTGATCTCTTATACTCCTGTGTTGTTGTATATCTGGACGATATCCTGATTTTTTCTGCCAATCTAGAAGAACACCGCCAGCATGTCCGTATGGTTCTTCAGAGACTTCGTGACAATCAACTCTATGCCAAAATAGAGAAATGTCTCTTTGAATGCCAATCTCTTCCTTTCCTAGGATACTTGGTCTCTGGCCAGGGACTACAAATGGATCCAGACAAACTCTCTGCCGTCTTAGATTGGCCACGCCCCTCCGGACTCCGTGCTATCCAACGTTTTTTGGGGTTCGCCAATTATTACAGGCAATTTATTCCACATTTTTCTACCGTTGTGGCTCCTATCGTGGCTTTAACCAAAAAAAATGCCGATCCCAAGTCTTGGCCTCCTCAAGCGGAAGACGCCTTTAAACGGCTCAAGTCTGCCTTTTCTTCGGCTCCCGTGCTCTCCAGACCTGACCCATCCAAACCCTTCCTATTGGAGGTTGATGCCTCCTCAGTGGGAGCTGGAGCTGTCCTTCTACAAAAAAATTCTTCCGGGCATGCTGTTACTTGTGGTTTTTTTTCTAGGACCTTCTCTCCGGCGGAGAGGAACTACTCCATCGGGGATCGAGAGCTTCTAGCCATTAAATTAGCACTTGAGGAATGGAGGCATCTGCTGGAGGGATCAAGGTTTCCAGTTATTATTTACACCGATCACAAGAACCTCTCCTACCTCCAGTCTGCCCAACGGCTGAATCCTCGCCAGGCCAGGTGGTCTCTGTTCTTTGCCCGATTTAATTTTGAAATTCACTTTCGGCCTGCCGATAAGAATATTAGGGCCGATGCTCTCTCTCGTTCCTCGGATGCTTCTGAAATTGAACTCTCTCCGCAACACATCATTCCTCCTGACTGCCTGATTTCCACTTCTCCAGCCTCCATCAGGCAAACTCCTCCAGGAAAGACCTTTGTTTCTCCACGCCAACGCCTCGGAATCCTCAAATGGGGTCACTCCTCCCATCTCGCAGGTCATGCGGGCATCAAGAAATCTGTGCAACTCATCTCTCGCTTCTATTGGTGGCCGACTCTGGAGACGGATGTTGTGGACTTTGTGCGAGCCTGCACTATCTGTGCCCGGGATAAGACTCCTCGCCAGAAGCCCGCTGGTTTTCTTCATCCTCTGCCTGTCCCCGAACAGCCTTGGTCTCTGATTGGTATGGATTTTATTACTGACTTACCCCCTTCCCGTGGCAACACTGTTATTTGGGTGGTCGTTGATCGATTCTCCAAAATGGCACATTTCATCCCTCTTCCTGGTCTTCCTTCAGCGCCTCAGTTGGCTAAACAATTTTTTGTACACATTTTTCGTCTTCACGGGTTGCCTACGCAGATCGTCTCGGATAGAGGCGTCCAATTCGTGTCTAAATTCTGGAGGGCTCTCTGTAAACAACTCAAGATTAAATTAAATTTTTCTTCTGCATATCATCCTCAATCCAATGGACAAGTAGAAAGAATTAACCAGGTCTTGGGTGATTATTTACGACATTTTGTTTCCTCCCGCCAGGATGACTGGGCAGATCTTCTACCATGGGCCGAATTCTCGTATAACTTCAGAGTCTCTGAATCTTCCTCCAAATCCCCATTTTTCGTGGTGTACGGCCGTCACCCTCTTCCCCCCCTCCCTACCCCCTTGCCCTCTGGTCTGCCCGCTGTGGATGAAATTTCTCGTGACCTTTCCATCATATGGAGAGAGACCCAAAATTCTCTCTTACAGGCTTCATCACGCATGAAGAAGTTCGCGGATAAGAAAAGAAGAGCTCCTCCCATTTTTTCCCCTGGAGACAAGGTATGGCTCTCCGCTAAATATGTCCGCTTCCGTGTCCCTAGCTACAAGTTGGGACCACGCTATCTTGGTCCTTTCAAAATTTTGTGCCAGATTAATCCTGTCTCTTACAAACTTCTTCTTCCTCCTTCTCTTCGTATTCCTAATGCCTTTCACGTTTCTCTTCTTAAACCACTTATCATCAACCGTTTCTCTCCCAAATCTGTTCCTCCCACTCCTGTTTCCGGCTCCTCGGACATCTTCTCCGTCAAAGAGATTCTGGCATCCAAAAAGGTCAGAGGGAAAACCTTTTTTTTAGTGGATTGGGAGGGTTGTGGTCCAGAAGAGAGATCCTGGGACAATATCCTAGACAAAAGTCTGCTCCTCAGGTTCTCAGGCTCTAAGAAGAGGGGGAGACCCAAGGGGGGGGGTACTGTTACGCCGAGCGCTCCGGGTCCCCGCTCCTCCCCGGAGCGCTCGCTACACTCTCCTCACTGCAGCGCTCCGGTCAGATCCACTGACCCGGGGCGCTGCGATACCGCCTCCAGCCGGGATGCGATTCGCGATGCGGGTAGCGCCCGCTCGCGATGCGCACCCCGGCTCCCGTACCTGACTCGCTCTCCGTCGGTCCTGTCCCGGCGCGCGCGGCCCCGCTCCCTAGGGCGCGCGCGCGCGCCGGGTCTTTGCGATTTAAAGGGCCACTGCGCCGCTGATTGGCGCAGTGGTTCCAATTAGTCTGATCACCTGTGCACTTCCCTATATTACCTCACTTCCCCTGCACTTCCTTGCCGGATCTTGTTGCCATCGTGCCAGTGAAAGCGTTTCCTTGTGTGTTCCTAGCCTGTGTTCCAGACCTCCTGCCGTTGCCCCTGACTACGATCCTTGCTGCCTGCCCTGACCTTCTGCTACGTCCGACCTTGCTTCTGTCTACTCCCTTGTACCGCGCCTATCTTCAGCAGCCAGAGAGGTTGAGCCGTTGCTAGTGGATACGACCTGGTCACTACCGCCGCAGCAAGACCATCCCGATTTGCGGCGGGCTCTGGTGAAAACCAGTAGTGACTTAGAACCGATCCACTAGCACGGTCCACGCCAATCCCTCTCTGGCACAGAGGATCCACTACCTGCCAGCCGGCATCGTGACAATAACTACTATAATACTGCCTCCTATATACAAGAATATAACTACTATAATACTGCTCCTATATATGAGAATATAATTACTATAATACTGCTCCTATATACAAGAATATAACTACTATAATACTGCTCCTATATATGAGAATATAATTACTATAATACTGCTTCTATGTACAAGAATATAACTATTATAATTGTAAAACACAAAGAGATATAGAAACACAGCCGCACATCCACCATTTGTAATTTGATCTAATTGCTTCTCAGCATAAAATCAAACACTAACATGTTGTTATTATACATTTTGATCAAAAAGTACAAGCCCACTCGCCACTTCAAGACCACCTATTCAGAGTGTGTCCCCAACCCAACATTGGCGCATCGCCGGGTGGCGGCCACCACCACTGCAGCACCATGCCCACAGGGGGAGCAACCCAGTTTCCAGGCACCCCCACCACCGCCCCACCAAGCCCCCAAATCCGGGCCACAACACCCCACAGACAAAGCATCACAGCAACAATGACCACCGCAGTGCAACCACACCAATGTGAATACCTACCAAATACTCTGTCCCAGAGGGCTGGGAGAATGCTAGGAGGAAACCCTTACACAGTCTCCTGCTAATTAAAAATGCCTGGGCCGAAGGGGTGGAGCAGAGTGCTGGCTATGATATGGGCATGGGGTCTCAGAGGCAGTGGTCACCGCCCAGCGCTACGCCAGTGTTAGGTTAGGAACACACTCTGACTAGGTGGCCTTGACGTGGCGAGTGGGCTTGTACTCTTTCATCAAAATGTATAATAACAACCTGTTAGTTTTTTTTTATTATACTGAGAAGCGAGGAGATCAAATTACAAATGGTGGATGTGCGGCTGTGTTTCTCTATTTGTGATGTACATTTATATAACTACTATAATACTGCCTCTTATGTATAATAATACGGTATAACTACTATTATACTGCGTAGCAGACAGATATCTGGTTACATACAGATAAGAAATAGTCGCTGTCCCTCAGGTGACAGAACAATGCAGTTGGGGCTCACTCTGTAGATGGCGGCTTTGGTCTCTGGGTTGTCTCCTGAAGGGGGAGAGCAAAGAGCAAATAAGGGGAATGACGGCACATATCCTGCTGCGCATACTTGGCTGCACCATGCACATAAACTCTAATATATATCCTTAAAGTACTAAATATATATATACAGTATCCAGGTACTTCCTGAAGTCATCTTCATCAGATTGACAATATGGTGTCATTACAGATGGCACAGGACTCTCTCGATAGTAGGAAATGTGGTTGACAGATGTCCTGGGACATATGAGAACCTTATTGGTCCCCACACTGTGCCTCCCATTGAGGAAAACGGTGCAACGGCTTTAGGAGCCTCGGCTGGAGAGACCTAGGAACCAATGAACTTCCCCATGTCCCCCAGATTTTTATGGCTTCCAAAGTATGGGATACTAAGTGTATTTATACTGTACATCAGGTGCCCCTAGTGGTGGCTGGAAGCCATCAGAATCTTAGAATAAAGCAGAGCCTATTCATGGTTATTCCTATGACATCTGTGCGGTGTTACCTTTATATACAATATGGCCCGTACTCTCCTCCACATCTATATCCTTTATAGTGATAATGCTACCTTGACTGTAAAAAATAAACAAAAACAAAACATGAAAGGAAGGTCCAATAAGTGCTTAGTCATTTATATAAATTTTTTGTAAATCAGACTGGCTGCAATACCCCACACGACAAATAGACAATAGTGGCGCTGCTATAACCACTACAAACCTATTTGACCAAATTGAATTCCCATTATTCCTCTGTAAGTCCTTTTACAAGGGGAACAACTAGTTTTGTCAGCTATTCCATTTTTAGGGTTTCATTATTATAGTGAGTAAAATGTTGTTTAGAATGACATCCAGACCCCTGACTATACATACAGTGGTGTACTTAAAGGGGCACTGTCAGAAACAATAATTTTTGATATGTTATAAAGCATGCAAAACAATAGGGGAGATATATCAAAACCTGTCCAGAGGAAAAGTTGCTGAACTGCTCATAGCAACCAATCAGATTGCTGCTTTCATTTTTGAAAAGGCCTTTGAGAAATGAAAGAAACGTTCTGATTGGTTGCTATGGGCAACTGAGCAGCTTTTCCTCTGGACGGGTTTTGATAACTCTCCCCCATTATGTTTTGCAATTGCATTCATCAGAAAAATTTCAGCATTTCATACTGAAGAAGCCAGTCACAAACACTGGCCACTAGGGGTCCCCCTCCCTCCTGGGACACATACCAGTCCTGCAGTGTCCAGTGGTCAGCATGTCATGGACACCATGAGTTATTGACAAGGCTGGAGGCAGGACCAGGGTCTTCTGTGAGTCAGAGCAGAGTGAGGGAGGGGGAGGAGTCATCACAGTGAGGAGAAGAGAGGGACACACCCCATACCTCTTCATGGACAGAAACCTCAATGATGGCAAGTAAATAAAGGTAATTATGAGAGAAATATAGGTCGCAGACAATAAAAATTAGATGTACATGATCATGACAAGGTACTGAGCAACATATAACTATTTTTTTTTTTTTTTTTTTGGGGGGGGGGGGGGGGGGATCTGACAGGTACACTTTAACTACACCTGGCTGTCTCTTTCACCTGGACTATTGTGAATTCCAGGACCCTTCCCACTATCATTGGAGTCGGGTATTGGGAAACTGCAGTCATTGTCCTTCCTGTGACTACCAGACTCTTTTCCTTCTAACCCCAGATGTCCTCACTGGCTTTGTGGTGTTCTCCAAGTCCTAATTCGGTAACTCTTGCCACTGCTCCCAGTAGAGCATACTCACAATATAGAAAGGTGGGACACGTGCACTTTATCATCTACAACAGTGATTTCTGTTGAGCCGTATGGAGATAAGAATTCCTGTAGGACCATTTGAGTGTTTTCATAGGCTGAGACCGTCAGGATCCATTTTCCTACAGACTAAAAATGCACAAAAAAAAAAAAAGTTTAATATGTCCTACATATGAAACCTGTAGAGCGCATCTATAATAGAATTCTGAAATAGTGAGAGAGAAAGCAAGCTAAAGGCTAAAGGTCCAATGGTGGAAGATATTAGTACTAGCAAGTTTTCCCCTGCTCTTGCTTCCCTGTACTCTTGGCCAAAGGAGACCAGTCATGGTGTGTGTTACGCCTAGCGCTCCGGGTCCCCGCTCCTCCCCGGAGCGCTCACGGCGCCTTTCTCCCTGCAGCTCCCCGGTCAGCGCTGACCGGGAGCGCTGCCCTGTCATGGCCGTTGGGGATGCGATTCGCACAGCGGGACGCGCCCGCTCGCGAATCGCATCCCAGGTCACTTACCCGTTCCCGTCTCCTGCGGTCATGTGCTGGCGCGCGCGGCTCCGCTCTCTAGGGCGCGCGCGCGCCAGCTCCCTGAGACTTAAAGGGCCAGTGCACCAATGATTGGTGCCTGGCCCAATTAGCTTAATTGGTTCCCACCTGTTCCCTGCTTATATCTAGTCTCCTCCCTTGCACTCCCTTGCCGGATCTTGTTGCCTTAGTGCCAGTGAAAGCGTTCTTGTGTGTTTATACCCTGTGTACCAGTACCTTTGCTATCTCCCTTGACTACGAACCTTGCCGCCTGCCCCCGACCTTCTGCTACGTCCGACCTTGCTACTGCCTACTCCCCTGTACCTCGCCTATCTTCAGCATCTTCAGCAGCCAGAGAGGTGAGCCGTTGCTAGTGGATACGACCTGGTCACTACCGCCGCAGCAAGACCATCCCGCTTTGCGGCGGGCTCTGGTGAAAACCTGTAGTGGCTTAGAACCGGTCCACTAGCGCGGTCCTCGCCATCCCTCTCTGGCACAGAGGATCCACTACCTGCCAGCCGGCATCGTGACAGTAGATCCGGCCATGGATCCCGCTGAGGTTCCCCTGCCAGTTGCCTCTGATATCACCACGGTGGTCGCCCAGCAAGCCCGACAGATCGCCCATCTAACCCACCAGATGTCAGAAATGTCCACCATTGTGCACCAACTTCAGTCGCAACTTCACCAGCAATCATCTCCTCCGTCAGCTCCTGCACCCCTTCCGCAGCGAGTGGCCACTCCTAGCCTCCGCCTGTCTTTGCCGGACAAATTTAATGGGGACTCTAAGTTTTGTCGTGGCTTCCTTTCCCAATGTTCCCTGCATCTGGAGATGATGTCGGATCAGTTTCCTACTGAAAGGTCTAAGGTGGCTTTCGTAGTCAGCCTTCTGTCTGGAAAAGCCCTGTCATGGGCCACACCGCTCTGGGACCGTGATGACCCCGTCACTGCCTCTGTACACTCCTTCTTCTCGGAAATTCGAAGTGTCTTTGAGGAACCTGCCCGAGCCTCTTCTGCTGAGACTGCCCTGCTGAACCTGGTCCAGGGTAATTCCTCCGTTGGCGAGTACGCCATACAATTCCGTACTCTTGCTTCTGAACTTTCCTGGAATAATGAGGCTCTCTGCGCGACCTTTAAAAAAGGCCTATCCAGCAACATTAAAGATGTTCTGGCCGCACGAGAGACTCCTGCTAGCCTGCATGAACTCATTCATCTAGCCACTCGCATTGACATGCGTTTTTCTGAGAGGCATCAAGAGCTCCGCCAGGAAAAAGACTTAGATCTCTGGCCACCTCTCCCACAGTCTCCACTGCAATCTGCGCCTAGGCCTCCCGCCGAGGAGGCCATGCAAGTGGATCGGTCTCGCCTGACCCTGGGAGAGAGGAATCGCCGTAAGGAAGAGAATCTTTGTTTGTACTGTGCCAGTACTGAACATTTTCTGGTGGATTGCCCAATCCGTCCTCCACGTCTGGGAAACGCACGCTCACACTCAGCTCTCGTGGGTGTGGCGTCTCTTGATGCCAAGTCGGCTTCTCCACGTCTCACGGTACCTGTTCGGATTTCCACTTCAGCCAGCTCTCCCCTCTCAGCCGTGGCCTGTCTGGACTCTGGAGCTTCTGGGAATTTTATTCGGGAGTCCTTTGTGAATAAATTCCATATTCCGGTGACCCGTCTTGTCAAGCCACTCCGCATCTCCGCGGTCAACGGAGCCAGGTTGGACTGTACCATACGTTTCCGCACGGAGCCCCTTCTTATGAGCATCGGATCTCATCACGAGAGGATTGAACTTTTGGTCCTCCCCAATTGCACCTCGGAAATTCTCCTTGGACTTCCCTGGCTTCAACTTCATTCCCCAACCCTGGATTGGTCCACTGGGGAGATCAAGAGTTGGGGGTCCTCTTGTGCCAAGAACTGTCTAAAACCGGTTCCCAGTAACCCTTGCCGTAACTCTGTGGTTCCTCCTGTATCCGGTCCCCCTAAGGTCATTAAGGACTCTGCCTGCCACAGGAAATGCCCCTCCCCCCCTCCCAGGCAAGCTTCTGTGTCCCCTCATGGCCCTCGTCCTGGTGTCACACTGCCCCGTGCCAGGTCTCGCCCTCTGCCCTCTCTCCCCATTCCTACTCCTGCGGTTCTGCCTGCCGTTGAGGAATCCCTCCTTCCTTTCCCGGTGTCCTCATCCCAGGGGAGGCAGTTACCCGATAAAGAGAAGGGGAGACCTAAGGGGGGGGGGTACTGTTACGCCTAGCGCTCCGGGTCCCCGCTCCTCCCCGGAGCGCTCACGGCGCCTTTCTCCCTGCAGCTCCCCGGTCAGCGCTGACCGGGAGCGCTGCCCTGTCATGGCCGTTGGGGATGCGATTCGCACAGCGGGACGCGCCCGCTCGCGAATCGCATCCCAGGTCACTTACCCGTTCCCGTCTCCTGCGGTCATGTGCTGGCGCGCGCGGCTCCGCTCTCTAGGGCGCGCGCGCGCCAGCTCCCTGAGACTTAAAGGGCCAGTGCACCAATGATTGGTGCCTGGCCCAATTAGCTTAATTGGTTCCCACCTGTTCCCTGCTTATATCTAGTCTCCTCCCTTGCACTCCCTTGCCGGATCTTGTTGCCTTAGTGCCAGTGAAAGCGTTCTTGTGTGTTTATACCCTGTGTACCAGTACCTTTGCTATCTCCCTTGACTACGAACCTTGCCGCCTGCCCCCGACCTTCTGCTACGTCCGACCTTGCTACTGCCTACTCCCCTGTACCTCGCCTATCTTCAGCATCTTCAGCAGCCAGAGAGGTGAGCCGTTGCTAGTGGATACGACCTGGTCACTACCGCCGCAGCAAGACCATCCCGCTTTGCGGCGGGCTCTGGTGAAAACCTGTAGTGGCTTAGAACCGGTCCACTAGCGCGGTCCTCGCCATCCCTCTCTGGCACAGAGGATCCACTACCTGCCAGCCGGCATCGTGACAGTGTGACAAGTATGGTCACCTAATATTAATCTTAATTATTTTTGTAGCTCAACTCTCTTCCCTTCCACCCATTTCCGTAAAGGGGCACTCTGTGTTCCCAGTGTTCGGAACATTTTGTACTGGAGCGGAGGGCGGGGGTCGTGACATCATAACTGTGCTCTTTATGGCGTCACGCCACGCCCCCTCAATGCAAGTCTATGGGAAGGGGCGTGGCTGTCGCCACGCCCCTTCCCATAGACTTGCATTGAGGGGGCGAGGCGTGACGTCACGAGGGTTTGACCGTGATGTCACTACTCCCACCGCCGACATCCAACATTCTAGAGAATGCCAGGTTCTGCATAGAGATCACGGGGCTCCCAGCTGCGGGACCCCCACGATCAAACATCTTTATCCCCTATCCTTTGGATAAAGGATAATATGTCTAGGGGCGGAGTTCCCCTTTAACCTATTCCTCAGGGCTTACGTTGTCTAGTGTCCACTTCTGAGTCACCATAATTTTTGCCACATAATATTTGATCATGCTCTGTAGACATGTTGGAGGTTTTCCCACTAGGACCCATTGGAAGATTCCTCCAGATTCAGGATAAAACCAAGTACTACAAAGGGGGCAGTAGTGCAGTAATATTGTGCAGTAAACACTGAAAAAAGTTATTGGCTTACTTCTCTGAAATTGATGGGCACCCATTTCTCCAGATTATGAGCACAAGCTTCAGCTCCTAAAAATACAGACACACAGGATTTAGGGAATTAGAAGAAGCCGGAGCTAGTTGCCTCAACCAGATTATTCTTGCAAACATATTGAGGGGTTATCAGGAGTTGGTTCCTCCTTAAAGGGGTACTCCGATAGAAAGAAAAAGAAAAAAAATCAACTGGTGCCAGAAAGTGAAACAGATTTGTATATTACTTCTATTTAAACATCTTAATCCTTCCAGTACTTATCAGCTGCTGTATGCTTCACAGGAAGTTCTTTTCTTTTTGAATTTCCTTTCTGTCTGACCACAGTGCTCTCTGCTGACACCTCTGTCCATGTCAGGAACTGTCCAGAGTAGGAGCAAATCCTCTCCTGCTCTGGACAGAGGTGTCAGCAGAGAGCACTGTAGTCAGACAGAAAAGAAATTCTAAAAGAAAAGAACTTTCTCTGTAGTATACAGCAGCTGATAAGCACTGGAAGGATTTTTAAATAGAAGTAATTTACAAATCTGTTTAACTTTCTGGCACGAGTTGATGGAAAAAAAAAATTGTTTTCCACCAGAGCACCCCTTTAAGTTAGGCCATTAATGTGAAATCCATGTTCACATTCCGACCAGTCAGCTGGTTGCCAGTCTATTTTGAAGAGGCAGGGAATCAATGGCAACACTGGGTATTGTTGCCATTGTTGCCACTGGGTATTGTTTACCCTCCATTGTTTACCAGGCACGTCTCTGTAATTACAGTCAGATAACAAAATTACTTCAGGCTACAAGAGGGGGTCACTGACAAGGGCAGCATAGAGCCTTCCAGAAGATGTTGAGGGGCCAATGGGCCAAGTGTGGTTGTCAAAAATGGTGACCTGACCACATGGCCATTGGCTCTGGGATGGGTAAGGTAGATTGGTGAGAAAATGTAGAGAAGTTAATAGATAGTTGGTGTAGAAAAGTGGGTCTCCCAAGATGCTGTTGAGTAGTCACCTGGCTCGGAAGAGGCAACAGTCCATCACTTACTCTGCTGTGCAGTTCTAACAGCTCAGCTGCTCTTCTGAAAATCACAACCGGAAGAGGAAGGGACAGAGACTAGCAGAAGGCTCCAAAAGCAGCAGCATGCACAGGCAGGATGCATCAAAAAGGTAGAGTGCCCCCTATGTCCTGCTGTCCTTTGCAACCGCCCACAAGTTCCTTGTGATAAATATGGCCCTGTGCACAAGTACTACTAAAAGTATGCAGCTGTGCCTAATGAAGGGGACATGGTGCTCCCAGATTCCCACTGTCCATTCAAACAGCTTATTGTGGGGTCTACAGTTAGACCCCAACAATTTAATATTGATGTCCTAATTTAAATATAAGCCATCAATTTTAAAAGGGTATTCAAGTGTAATACAATTTTCAATATTCTCTCATGTTGAGGACGTTGTAAAAAATAGAAAACAAGCTATGCTAACCCACCCAGTCCTCACAGCTCTGGTTTCAGGGACTTCCAGTTCCCCGATGCTCGCTACCTCTCCCTGCTTCCAAGACAAACAGGACCTGCCCACTCAGCCAATCGGTGATTGACATGGAACAACTCTGCAGGCAGTGACGTGCTGAGTGAGAAGGTCCTGCTCTAAATTCTTGTCTCAGAAACACGAAGTAGTGGTGGGCAGGCAAACCAAGGCAGAGGACCATCAGACCCAGGAATGGGAGCTGCAGGAAACAGATAGTAATCACTTGTTTTTTTATTTTTAAAACTTCCCCAGCAAACTAAAAAAAAAAACATTTATTATACTGGAATTCCTCTATTAATCTTTTTAACATCTCTTCACTAACAATAAACAAAAAACATGGCACAGATAGCGCTGTCTACTAGTCTCTCACTGCAAATGATATAAGCACTTAGACACAGATATATCAATCTATCTGAGGTCAAAAACTTTCTGGTTTTCCCACAGCAACCATCACAGCTCAGCTTTCATATCGAGATCTGGTAATATGAAAGCTGAGCTGTGATTGGTTGTTATGGGGAAAACATGACAGTTTTGATCAAATTGATAAATCGGAGCCTTATAATAATGTGTGCCTGCTTCATTCCTGCTGCACAGTATGTGATAATTGTGCTGCCATCCAGTCTCTCCTTGTAAATAATTCAGACACACACAATTTGGTTCCCAGTAAATAATTTGTCCCATAATACTGCCTTCTACTCTTTCCCTATAAATTATGTAGGTACAGACAGTACTGTCTCCTGGTTTCTCCTTGTAAATGAAGCACTACAGTTTTTTCTGTAGTAGTTATATAGTGCTGTTTCCTTATCTTTTACTATATATCATGGAAGCACAGATAGTACTGTCTATCCCTGTAAATAGTTAAGAAAACAGATAGTACTGTCTGCGTCTCTCTATAAATCAAATTAGGGTAGTAAGGATACAGTTATAGATCATACTGTGTCCTGTATATCAAGTGGGTACAGAAAGTACTGTGTGCCATGCTGCAGATTATAAGTGGATTCTATAATAAATAAGAACAATCATACCGACACATATATGTTATCTGGAGATTCTTACCAGCATCATCTTCCCTGATGCTCCCTGGTATAAAGTAATTATACTTAGTCTCAAGGCACAGAGCCTGGGCCTTGAATTTATCTATGACAGATCGTTTTACGGTTGGTGTCCTTGCTGCAAGACAAAGAGGAGAATATTGAGCTCTTGTAATTGCCCAAAATGTCATCATTATTATCATTATATATGCAGGTCATATTGCTGGAGATGGAATTCCTCTAACAACAGACAATAGACAGCAGTTTTTAGAGTGGTGAGACACCTAGTGGCCAAGACTGGACCTCCTTTGGTGGGGGAGTCGGTAATTATGATAAAGTGATTTTGGTAATTATGATAAAGTGAGAAATGTAAAATCGAAACTTTTTTTAAACCACACTGACCATTTAAAGGGGCACCCCAGCATTTGAAAACTTAACTTTCAACTTAACTTTAACTACTGTATTTAAGCAGATTTTAGTAGATTTTTATGTACCTAAAATCCGAATTACACTTTAAAGTGTACCTGTCGTCAATGAAAACGTTTTATATAATGTAGATAATACTATTATATGTATATTTGTAATATACATTGGTTAAAAAATGTGTATATTTGTGGGTGAAAAAATGCTGTCCCTGCAACTATTGCCTGTGTGAGGAGTCCAAATACAGGAAGTGAGGGAAGGACAAGCAGGGCTCTGTACAGGTTCCTGGTTTGTCAATCATCCTGATATATGAGCCGGGAGCATGTCATAGAGCCTCAATAAACACAGTCCTGACCCGCGCTTCCTGTATTTGGTCTCCTCATAGAGTCACACAGGCAATAGCTGCAGGGACAGCATTTTTTCACCCAAAAATATACACATCTTTTAACCAATGTACAGGGTGGGCCATTTATTTGGATAAACCTTAATAAAATAGGAATGGTTGGTGATATTAACTTCCTGTTTGATGCACATTAGTATATGTGAGGGGGGAAACTTTTCAAGATGGGTGGTTACCATAGCAGCCATTTTGAAGTGGGCCATTTTGAATCCAACTTTAGTTTTTTCAATAGGAAGAGGGTCATGTGACACATCAAACTTATTGAGAATTTCACAAGAAAAACAATGATGTGCTTGGTTTTAACGTAACTTTATTCTTTCATGAGTTATTTACAAGTTTCTGACCACTTGTAAAATGTGTTCAATGTGCTGCCCATTGTGTTGGATTGTCAATGCAACCCTCTTCTCCCACTCTTCACACACTGATAGCAACACCGCAGGAGAAATGCTAGCACAGGCTTTCAGTAGTTTCAGGTGCTGCACATCTCGTATCTTCACAGCATAGACAATTGCCTTTAGATGACCCCAAAGATAAAAGTCTAAGGGGGTCAGATCCGGAGACCTTGGGGGCCATTCAACTGGCCCACGACGACCAATCCACTTTCCAGGAAACTGTTCATCTAGGAATGCTCGGACCTGACACCCATAATGTGGTGGTGCACCATCTTGCTGGAAAAACTCAGGGAACGGGCCAGCTTCAGTGCATAAAGAGGGAAACACATCATCATGTAGGCCACTGGATATGCGAAATTGCTACATGACGATGTGTTTCCCTCTTTATGCACTGAAGCTGGCCCGTTCCCTTAGTTTTTCCAGCAAGATGGTGCACCACCACATTATGGGTGTCAGGTCCGAACATTCCTAGATGAACAGTTACCTGGAAAGTGGATTGGTCGTCGTGGGCCAGTTGAATGGCCCCCAAGGTCTCCTGATCTGACCCCCTTAGACTTTTATCTTTGGGGTCATCTGAAGGCAATTGTCTATGCTGTGAAGATACGAGATGTGCAGCACCTGAAACTACGGATACTGGAAGCCTGTGCTAGCATTTCTCCTGCGGTGTATATAGTAGTATATAGCAGTGTATGCGGATACTGGAAGCCTGTGCTAGCATTTCTCCTGCGGTGTATATAGTAGTATATAGCAGTGTATAAGGATACTGGAAGCCTGTGCTAGCATTTCTCCTGCGGTGTATATAGTAGTATATAGCAGTGTATATGGATACTGGAGGCCTGTGCTAGCATTTCTCCTGCGGTGTATATAGTAGTATATAGCAGTGTATGCGGATACTGGAAGCCTGTGCTAGCATTTCTCCTGCGGTATATATAGTAGTATATAGCAGTGTATGCGGATACTGGAAGCCTGTGCTAGCATTTCTCCTGCGGTGTATATAGTAGTATATAGCAGTGTATAAGGATACTGGAAGCCTGTGCTAGCATTTCTCCTGCGGTGTATATAGTAGTATATAGCAGTGTATATGGATACTGGAGGCCTGTGCTAGCATTTCTCCTGCGGTGTATATAGTAGTATATAGCAGTGTATACGGATACTGGAAGCCTGTGCTAGCATTTCTCCTGCAGTGTATATAGTAGTATATAGCAGTGTATACGGATACTGGAAGCCTGTGCTAGCATTTCTCCTGCGGTGTATATAGTAGTATATAGCAGTGTATACGGATACTGGAAGCCTGTGCTAGCATTTCTCCTGCGGTGTATATAGTAGTATATAGCAGTGTATACGGATACCTGAAGCCTGTGCTAGCATTTCTCCTGCGGTGTTGCTATCAGTGTGTGAAGAGTGGGAAAAGAGGGTTGCATTGACAATGGGCAGCACATTGAACACATTTTATAAGTGGTCAGAAACTTGTAAATAACTCATGAAAGAATAAAGTTACGTTAAAACCAAGCACATCATTGTTTTTCTTGTGAAATTCCCAATACGTTTAATGTATCACATGACCCTCTTCCTATTGAAAAAACAAAAGTTGGATTCAAAATGGCCCACCCTGTATATTTGTATATTACAAATATACATATAATGGTATTATTTACATCATATAAAAAAAAATTTGTTGACGGCAGGTACACTTTAAAGCTAGGTTCACATTTTGGAATTTCCATCCGGAATTCTGTTTTGAAATCCAGCTCGGAAATTATGGTGCAGCAGAATCCCATTACTTTCAACGGGGTTCCGCTGCACAGTCCACACTATTTCACCGCTGAAATTCGGTCGCCAAAAGAATGAATGCTCTTGTCCACTTTTAAAATTAAAATCTGTTAGGTGGCACAATGGTTCCACACACCTGCTGGTCATTACACACACAAATATTGCAAACAAAGAGCTATAAATTAACCGTACTGTAGCCAGAGTGCCCCCCTCACAAACCATAGAAATCAATGGTAAAATTCAGGCGGCCTGTAAGTATAAATGTATACTGTCTTAAACAGGACCTGTAGTAAGTCCATAAGCAGCTGGTTTCCCCTAGGGTGATGGTCAGAGGCCTTTGCATTAGATTTTCTCGCTATTCCAGTAGCTCAGAAGCTCTTTTAGAAGACCTGGCCAGTATGCCAATAACATATCACATCTCGAGCATAACAAGAATAGGTGACTGTTATAGGGCATATAAATAGTATTTTATAGGCTACACATATAGAATATGAAGACTGTCAGCATCATATACGCACATGCAAGATATAAGGTTCTTCCTGTTGGACCTTCTACTCCCAAAAGCAATAAACCATCCTCAGTCTTGAAGGTCAAAGTTAAATTGCCATCTAGCAAGAAAAAAAAATATATATATAATTATAGCATTTTTGGTTGACCTTATGGGGTTGTAATGTTCACCATTGTTTTCTCAACTACATGCACACATTTAGACCTTTTATTATTTTTTTTCTGTACCTTTACTTGGCTTGTCAAATTTCTGCTCGTAGATGACGTTGTCTTCTGGCCTAAGGAAGAAAGTCTAAGATAGTTCTGCTTCTTTTTTCTAAAGTTTTATTGCACTATTACCTTAAAGAAAGAGTTAGGGCCTCAGTGGTCAGTCGAAGAATGAGCCAATGTTGGCTGATTACATTGTTTCGACATGGTCAAAAATCCTTGTTCATCTTCTACCGGGTGACCAGTGACCATAAGTGGTGCTACATAGGCTAGAAAATGGCTGACTATGGTATGATCATAGATATGTTACTAGACACCTTAAAGAGTATACCATCAGGATAAGTGAGTACTTACGCCATGATGATCTCTTTTAAAGTTTGTTCTTTCCCACTGATCTCCAGCCGGGCGGTGTAGAGGGATCTCACATTATAATGTTGGTCCATAGAAGTGGTTGACTTTGCCACGAGATGCCAAGAAGTGAATATATCCTACAGAAGTGGAGAGAGTATGAGAGTCATAATTACAGAGTACTGTAGGGGATCCTAAAGGGGTATTCTGACAAACATTGCTGATTGTTGGGGAATGGGGATCTGACCACTGGGAAAACTATAGATTAATACATAGGAAATCCCATGTCCTTCATTACTACTGTAAACTCATGGCAAAAGGGACAAGAGGAATGCCATAGTTACATCTATGGATTCTTCATAGGACAGACCAGTGCTTCCCAAAAAGGTCAGGTTCTTTTCTTCGCTCAACGGACATCAGACAGAAAACCAGATGAACCCTATTCATGTCAATGGGATCTGTTGCTGTCTGTTATGCAAACGACCTGTTCCCCTCCATTTTGTGGCGCTGGACAGATCCTGTATTGGAGTCCCCCTGGACGGAGCTGAACAGATGGTGTGAACTCGGTCTTACAAGCATTACAACAGTCTCCAGTGAGGTCTATGGGGAGTTAAAGGGGTAATCCAGGGGTGAAAAACGTATCCCCTATCCTAAGGATAGGGGATAAGTTTGAGATCGCGGGGAGTCCGACCGCTGGGGCCCCCTGCGATCTCTCTGTACGGGCCCCCGACTCTCCGGCGAGATAGCGGGTGTCGACCTCCGCACGAAGCGGCGGCCGACACGCCCCCTCAATACATCTCTATGGCAGAGCCGGAGATTGCCGACGGCAGCGCTTCGGCTCTGCCATAGAGTTGTATTGAGGGGGCGTGTTGGCCGCCGCTTCGTGCGGAGGTCGACACGCCCCCTTCCCGCGGGCTGTTGGGGCTCCGTACAGGAGATCGCAGGGGGCCCCAGCGGTCGGACCCCCCGCGATCTCAAACTTATCCGCTATCCTTAGGATAGGGGATGAGTTGTTCACCACTGGGTCACCACTGGACTACTCCATGCAAGATCAGCTGTTCATATTTCTCCCTACAGACTTCAAGAGACTCCTTAAAACATAAACCACCAGGAGGATTACAGGGTGCTGCCAGCATAAGCGATCCAGTGGGTATAAAAATATTTATTAAAATCGTACTTCGCATTACGAAATCAATACGGTTTCTTCCTCAGGCACATAGTACGATTTTAATAAATATTTTTATACCCACTGGATCTCTTATGCTGGCAGTGCCCTGTAATCCTCCTGGAGGTTTTTGTCTTAACTACTTAAGGACCCGGGCTTTTTCTGTTTTTTCATTTTCAATTTTTCCTCCTTAACTTTAAAAAATCATAACTCTTCAAAATTTTCACCTAAAATTCTATATGATGGCTTATTCTACTAATTCCACTTTGTAATGAAATTAGTCATTTTACCCAAAAATCAACGGTGAAACGGGAAAAAAACGACGAAAAAAAATCAATGTGTGACAAAATTGATGAAAAAACACTATTTTGTAAGTTTTGGGGGCTTCCGTTTTTACGCAGTACATTTTTCGGCAAAAATGACACCTTATCTTTATTCTGTAGGTCCATACGATTAAAATGATCCCCTACTTATATAGGTTTGATTTTGTATCACTTCAGAAAAAAATCATAACTACATGCAGGAAAATGCATACGTTTAAAATGGTCATCTTCTGACCCCTATAACTTTTTTTTATTTTTCTGCGTATGGGGCGGTATGAGGGCTCATTTTTTGCACAGTGATCTGAAATTTTTAGCGGTACCATTTTTGTTGTGATCAGACTTTTTGATCACTTTTTATTCACTTTTTTGTGGTATAAAAAGTGATCAAAAATGCGCTATTTTGGACTTTGGAATTTTTTTGCGCGTACGCCATTAAACGTGCGGTTTAAAAAGTGGTATATTTTTATAATTCTGACATTTCCGCACACGGCGATACCACATATGTTTATTTTTATTTACACAGTTTTTTTTTATTCTTGGAAATGCCGGGTGATTCAAACTTTTATTAGGGGAAGGGATAATTGAAAGGGTTAATGATTTTTTTTACACTTTTCTTATGCAATATTATAGCTCCTATAGGGGGGGCTATAACATTGCATGTACTGATCTTTTACACTGATTGATGCATCTCCATAGGAATGGATCAATCAGTGTTTTCGGCGATTGATTGCTCAAGCCTGGATCTCAGGCTTGAAGCATTCAATCGGCGATCGGACTGCAGGAAGGAAGGTAAGAGACCTCCTCCTGTGCTACAGCTGTTCGTGATGATGCGATTATACTGCGGCGATCCCGAACAGCTCCCTGAGCTAGCCGGGCACTTTTACTATAGTTTTTGCCGCGCGGCTCAACTTTGATGAGGGTTAAAGGGTTAATAGCGCGTGGCACCGCGATCAGTGCTGTGCACTATTATCCGCGGGTTCCGGCTTCACTATGACGACGGGCCCGCCGCAATATGATGCGGGGTCACCGTGTGAACCCGCGTTATTTCGCAGGGCCGGGACCCAGGACGTACCCATACGTCCTGGGTCCTTAAGAGGTTAAGGAGTCTATTGTGCACGCTTGGTTCGTGTGAAGGAGAGAGCAGCAGCCTTTTGTATTGAAGCTCATATACGTCTTGTGCCACCATTTGCACAACCCGTTCAGGTGAGATGGTCCTTGGCTCACCTGTTATTAGCTTCCTCCCCTAGGTTTTCACGTAAGGGAGCACCTTTTGTTTGCTTTTCTCTCTATAGACTTCAAGAGACACTGCCACAAGGTTTCTCTGCTTTACTTTGGTCAAAATAGGATCGGTTATAACAAATTCTACAGATCTGTCATACATTGAACTTGTTTAACCCCTTAAGGACAATGGACGTACTCCTACGCCCCCATTTCCGAGTCCTTAAGGACCAAGGACGTAGGAGTACGTCCTGTCCTTTCCCGGCCCCCTGCCGCTAGCCGGAGGGGAGCCGGTGCCCGATGCCTGCTGAAATCGTTCAGCAGGCATCGCGGCATATCGCCCAGGGGGGTCATTATGCCCCCCCATGTCGGCGATGGCCGCAGATCGCTGGACAATTCAGTCCAGCGATCTGCGGCGGATTCCGGGTCAATCAGGTCTCCAGTCACCCGATGACCCGGAATTACTGGCTGACCCGGAACAGCCAGAGCCAGCAGGGGTGAGGTGGCACTGGTGCCACCTCACGATCGCCCTGATTCGTCGGCCGGATTACCGGCCGACCAATCAGGGCGCCTGCTGCGGGTGTCACTCCCGCACCCGCTCCGCCCCTCTTCCGGAGGACGTGAGCGGGTGCGGGACGTACACCCCTGGTGCTGGGGACCCCGATCCCCGGCGTTAATGTTGGGATCGGGGCCCCAGGAGCGACGACGGCGACGGCGGCGGGACTGACCTGTGCGGCGATCAAGCAGCAGCAGGAGGTGAGTGACAGCCTCCTGCTGTTGCTTAGCAACAGCTCCCAGCATGCAAAAAGGGCATGTTGGGAGCTGTAGTTATGCAACAGGAGGAGGCAGACCACCACAACTCCCAGCATGCGCTTATGGGCATGCTGGGACTTATGGTTTTGCAACAGCTGGAGGCACATTCTTTCTATGGAAAAGTGTACCTTCAGCTGTTGTGTAACTACAACTCCCAGCTTGCACAAACAGCTTAAGGGCATGCTGGGAGTTGTAGTGGTGCATCTGCTGGTTGCATAACTACAACTCCCAGCATGCCCGTTGGCTGTCGGTGACTGCTGAGAGTTGTAGTTTTGCAACAGCTGAAGGCACACTGAGTTAAGTAGCAAACCAGTGTGTCTCCAGCTGTTGCATAACTACAATCCCCAGCATCCCCAGCCAAAGTAGTATGCCTCCGGCTGTTGCATAACTACAACACCCAGCATGCCCTTCCGCTGTCCGTACATGCTGGGGGTTGTAGCTTTTGCAACAGCTGAAGGCACACTGGTTGCAAAACACTGAGTTTGTTGTCAAACTCGGTGTTTCACAACCTGTGTGTCTCCAGCTGTTGCAAAACTACAACTCCCAGCATGCACTGATAGACCGTACATGCTGGGAGTTGTAGTTTTGCAACAGCTGGATGTCCCCCCCCCCCCCCCCCCCCAATGTGAATGTACAGGGTACACTCACATGGGCGGAGGATTACAGTAAGTATCCGGCTGCAAGTTTGAGCTGCAGCAAATTTTCTGCTGCAGCTCAAGCTGCCAGCGAGAAACTACTGTGAACCCCCCGCCCGTGCGACTGTACCCTAAAAACACTACACTAACACACAATAAAATAAAAAGTAAAAAAACACTACATATACACATACCCCTACAATAAAAATGAAAAACGTCTGGTACGCCACCGTTTCCAAAACGGAGCCTCCAGCTGTTGCAAAACTACAACACCCAGCGTGCCCTTCCGCTGTCCGTACATGCTGGGGGTTGTAGCTTTTGCAACAGCTGAAGGCACACTGGTTGCAAAACACTGAGTTTGTTGTCAAACTCGGTGTTTCACAACCTGTGTGTCTCCAGCTGTTGCAAAACTACAACTCCCAGCATGCACTGATACATGCTGGGAGTTGTAGTTTTGCAACAGCTGGATGTCCCCCCCCCCCCCCCCAATGTGAACGTACAGGGTACACTCACATGGGCGGAGAATTACAGTAAGTATCCGGCTGCAAGTTTGAGCTGAGGCAAATTTTCTGCCGCTGCTCAAACTGCCAGCGAGAAACTACTGTGAACCCCCGCCCGTGTGACTGTACCCTAAAAACACTACACTACACTAACACACAATAAAATAAAAAGTTAAAAACACTACATATACACATACCCCTACACAGCCCCCCCTCCCCTCCCCAATAAAAATGAAAAACGTCTGGTACTCCACTGTTTCCAAAACGGAGCCTCCAGCTGTTGCAAAACAACTACTCCCAGTATTACCAGATAGCCACTGACTGTCTAGGCATGCTGGGAATTTTACAACAGCTGGAGGCACCCTGTTTGGGAATCACTGGCGTAGAATACCCCTATGTCCACCCCTATGCAATCCCTAATTTATGCCTCAAATGCACATGGCGCTCTCACTTTGGAGCCCTGTCGTATTTCAAGGCAACAGTTTAGGGTCACATATGGGGTATCGCCGTACTCGGGAGAAATTGTGTTACAAATTATGGGGGGTATTTTCTGCTATTACCCTTTTTAAAAATCTAAAATTTTTGGGAAACCAACATTTTAGGTAAAAAAATTTTTTTTTTTTACATATGCAAAAGTTGTGAATCACCTGTGGGGTATTAAGGTTCACATTACCCCTTGTTACGTTCCCCGAGGGGTCTAGTTTCCAAAATGGTATGCCATGTGTTTTTTTTTTGCTGTCCTGGCACCATAGGGGCTTCCTAAATGCGGCATGCCCCCAGAGCAAAATTTGCTTTCAAAAAGCCAAATGTGACTCCTTCTCTTCTGAGACCTGTAGTGCGCCAGCAGAGCACTTCTCACCCCCATATTGGGTGTTTTATGAATCGGGAGAAATTGGGCTTCAAATTTTGGGGGGTATTTTCTGCTATTACCCTTTTTTAAAAATGTAAAAATTTTGGGAAACCAAGCCTTTTAGGTAAAAATTATTATTTTTTTTTTACATATGCAAAAGTCGTGAAACACCTGTAGGGTATTAAGGTTCACTTTACCCCTTTTTACGTTCCCTGAGGGGTCTGGTTTCCAAAATGGTATGCCATGTGTTTTTTTTTTGCGGTTCTGGCACCATAGGGGCTTCCTAAATGCGGCATGCCCCCAGAGCAAAATTTGCTTTCAAAAAGCCAAATGTGACTCCTTCTCTTCTGAGACCTGTAGTGCGCCAGCAGAGCACTTTTCACCCCCATATGGGGTGTTTTCTGAATCGGGAGAAATTGGGCTTCAAATTTTGGGGGGTATTTTCTGCTATTATCCTTTTTAAAAATTTAACATTTTTGGGAAACCAAGCATTTTAGGTAAAACATTTTTTTTTTTTTTACATATGCAAAAGTCGTGAATCACCTGTGGGGTATTAAGGTTCACTTTACCCCTTGTTACGTTTCCTGAGGGGTCTAGTTTCCAAAATGGTATGCCATGCGGGTTTTTTTTGCTGTCCTGGCACCATAGGGGCTTCCTAAAGGTGACATGCCCCCCAAAAACCATTTGACGCTCCTTCCCTTCTGAGCCCTCTACTGCGCCCGCCGAACAATTAACATAGACATATGAGGTATGTGCTTACTCGAGAGAAATTGGGTTTCAAATACAAGTAAAAATTTTCTCCTTTTTACCCCTTGCAAAAATTCAAAAATTGGGTCTACAAGAACATGCGAGTGTAAAAAATGAAGATTGTGAATTTTCTCCTTCACTTTTCTGCTATTCCTGTGAAACACCTAAAGGGTTAATACACTTATTGAATGTCATTTTGAATACTTTGGGGGGTGCAGTTTTTATAATGGGGTCATTTATGGGGTATTTCTAATATGAAGACCCTTCAAATCCACTTCAAACCTGAACTGGTCCATGAAAAATAGTGAGTTTGAAAATTTTGTGAAAAATTTCCAAATTGCTGCTGAACTTTGAAGCCCTCTGGTGTCTTCCAAAAGTAAAAACTCATAAATTTTATGATGCAAACATAAAGTAGACATATTGTATATGTGAACCCAAAAATGTTTTATTTTGAATATCCATTTTCCTTACAAGCAGAGAGCTTCAAAGTTAGAAAAATTCAAAATTTTCATTTTTTTCATCAAATTTTGGGATTTTTCACCAAGAAAGGATGCAAGTTACCATAAAATTTTACCACTAAGTTAAAGTAGAATATGTCACGAAAAAACATTCTCGGAATCAGAATGATAACTAAAAGCATTCCAGAGTTATTAATGTTTAAAGTGACAGTGGTCAGAATTGCAAAAAACGCTCCGGTCCTTAAGGTATAAAATGGCCTGGTCCTTAAGGGGTTAAACTCTTTCCCTAAAGCATAACTCTCAAATAACATTATTTTACCCTTTCCATGTAAAATTCATAAGGAGTCCAGGAAGCTAAGATATGTGAAGCTTTAGCACTGCTTCAGCTATCCCTTCAGCTTTAAAGGGAGAAGTATCATGGAATAAAATGTAGTAACATGAAAAGACAAAGGGTCCAGACGAAGGGTCCAGTTCGGACAAGAAACGTGTTGCTTTCTGTGCTAATAAACCACGTTTTAGACACTGAGAAGGGTCTATAGAACTTTCTTTCCATCAGGACCAGCACCATCAACGGCCCAATTTTGTCTTTTCATGTTACTTCATACTGCTGGGACATCGCTGTTGCTCCAGAGGACCGTGGCTGCAGACCTGAGATCTCATCTAAGGCTATCATAGGTGATGTGCTCTCAGCACAACGCAAATCGGTGAGTGCAACAATTTAACCTGTCTCCATCTCACCTTAAAAACATCCTTCACTAGGGGCGCATATCCCTGTTTTTTTCTTTTACCTTTTCTATATGGAATAAAATGTATCACCTATCTGAAGGATAGGGGATAAGTTTTAGATTGCCGGGGGTCCGAGTGCCGGGATCCCCCATGATCTCCTGTTTGGAGCCCCTTCTCTCCTTCGCAGTGGCGCATCACGACCCCTGCCCAAAGCAGGGGCCACCACACCCCCTCCATATAGCTCTATGGGAGAGCAATTTGGCAATCTTAGGCTGTCCCTTAGAGCACTCAGACCCGACACTCGGACCCCCCCACAATCTAAAATGTATCCCCTATCCTTTGGATAAGTTTTCTTACATGATACTTCTTCTTTAATGATCTGACATTAGTAAGTAGTATAAGTAGTTATAGTATAAACAAGTTTTTTATTGAAAAGTGCTGGTAGACTGGAGGAATTCCAGATTGTGGTCACTATATTTTTTAAAGTACTTGAATACCAAACCCCAATCACTAAAAGGTGACTGGATATAAAACCCCTAAACCAAAAAATCCTCCTCTTCTATTACTTGTATAAATGTATTAAAACATCACTTTTAATTATGTACTTGTTAAGAGATCCAAACAAAAATGTGTTTCTTATATAGGACATTCAGTGCGGCATGAAGTACACGCGCACGCGCGAGATGTTAAGAACATCATAAGACCAAGATGACATCAACAGCAGGAAGTACGCAGAGATGTTGCGCCCTATTTAGGTCATATCTCCGAATCGGAAGTATTTGTTTGACAGAGTGATCTATGTACAAGATAAGGCCTTATTGGCCACAATTGTTCACATTCATTAACGGCAGCAAATGATTGGTTAATCATCAAAGAGGAGGATCTTAGGACGTTAGAAAATGAGCCTTCTTTCCCTGCATGTGGTCATATGTCTCATAGCCCCTGAGGATGTGGTTGGCACCACGAAACATGTAGGGGAGACATAGTATTGTGGTTTTAATAACAGGCTTCAGTCCCTAAACAAGACGTACTGCAGACGCCGACACTAATGATTACTCCATTTAGGAGAGCTGAACTAGTTATTATAGGGAGTGTGCTGGACTTTTTAACACATTTTTGTTTGGACCTTTTAACAAGTGCATAATTAAAAGTGATGTTTTAATACATTTATACAAGTAATAGAAGAGGGGGATTTTTTGGTCTAAGGGTTTTATACCCCGTCAACTTTTGGTGATTGGGGTTTGGTATTCAAGTATTGATATTACCTCCTCCCCATTCTAGTTTTGGTTAATATATTTTTTAAAGGACACAAACCTCGTTTTTCTTCAGATGTAGAGGCATCTTTTCTTCAAGAAGTCCATAACATGTCTGCGCTGAAGAGATATATAAATAATATATACATTATGTACTATAGTGTATGGTATAAAAATTATAGTACAAGTGGAACAATCAATATTATAGATCAAGACATGCTTCCCTTACAGATTACAGATACTCACTGCGGATCTTTAATTAAAATTCTTAAAAGATGATGGAATAGTACATTAACTAAAGAGGTACTCCACCCTTAAACATCTTATCCCCTATCCAAAGGGTATAAGATGTCTGATTGCCGCTGCAATCTCCAGGTCGGCACTGTAGCATTCTGAACACAAAAGTTTTGAGCTTCCATGTTCGTGACATCACGCCACACCCCCTCCATTCAAGTCTACGGGAGGGGACGTGACGGCTAGTACATAGCAGTCACATCTCCTCCCAAAGACATGAATGAAGGGGGTGTGACAGATGTGGTCGCCTATCATCCGGCATGGAGCAAAATTTGTTTCGTGCTCCCGATGACTGCTGGGGGGGGGGTCTGGGGGTCATGCCGGAGATTGACCTCCGCAATCAGACATCTTATCCCCTTTCCATTGGAAAGAGGATAAGATGTCTAGGGGCGGAGTACAGGACCCTCCGCGATCAGACATTTTATCCCTTAGGCTGGAATTCCATTTTTTGGGGGGGAAAAATGCCAAGAAAAATGCCAATTCTGCCGCATGGCGTTTTTTCGGCCAAAAAACGCTGCGGCCAGATGTTAGCTGTAAATCAATGAGAAATCGCTAAATTCTTATTCCACTTGGCGTTTTTCACTTTGGTGTTTTTTTTATCCTTTTGGGATTTTTTCACTCTTTTTTTTGGCGTTTTTCAGATCGTTGGTAATCGCAGCATGTTCAGCCACTGTCGATTTTTTTTTTCAAAATCGTCAAGAATAACGATATGTGGGTTTTAACTTTGGTGCTTTTGCCGGCGGTTTTCATTCTTTTTTGGACTTTAACGATCCAAAAAAGTGATGGAGATACCTTTTTTTTTAAATAAAATTTTATAGGGTACCATTAAAAAAAAAAAGATACAGTAGTGAAGGAAAAAATTGTATCTAACGAAATGTATCTTTTTTATTACAACATTTTTATTAATTTTTAAACAGGGATCAATTTATGTGGGCGGGTGGGGACCTAAAAATGTAGCCGACAATAATAAAAATGTAGTGTGTGTTTTTCACTTTTTTTCTTAATTTTTTTTTATTTTTTTTTAGGTAGTACTACTACTCTTAGCATGGAACACACTGTTCCATGATGGGAGTAGTAGAACCTGTACTAATTGACAGATCGCCCTGTATAATGTATAGATGCGGCGGCTCTTCTATGGTCCCCTGCACTGCCATATATATACAACTATTCATATTTCCCGCAGAGAGCTGTAATTGGCCAAATGGTTCCAGCCAATCACAGCTCTCTGTGGGATATATGAAAATGTGTATATATACGGCCGGGCAGGGGACCATAGAAGAGCGGCCGGCCACATCTATACATTATACAGGAGGATCACAGCGGGTGTCAGTAGTGACATCTGCTGTGATCTTTCCTTAACTGCAGGTACTACTATTCCCAACATGGAGTATACTCTGCTGAGAGCTGTAGTACCTGCATTAATAGACAGATCGCAGTGGGTGTCAGAAGTTACAGTTGCTGCGATCTGTCTATTAATGCAAGTACTACAGCTCCCAGCATGGAGCAGAGTGTGCTCCATGTTGGGAGTAGTAGTACTTGCAGGTAAGAACAGATCACAGCGGGTATCATTACTGACACCCGATGCACTTGTCCATAATATAGCAGAGATGGAGTGGCTGTATACAGCGCTCGCATCTCTGCTCTGTACTCCGGCCACTCACTCATTGATATATCCCTTAGAGCTGTGATTGGCTGCAACCATCTGGCCAATCACAGCTCTGGGCGGAAAATATGAATGAGCGATGTTCTATTCACATCACTGTCCGGAGTACAGAGCAGAGATGCGAGCGCTGTATAGAGCCGCTCCGCATCTCTAATATATTATGGACGATCGCATCGGGTGTCAGGACTGACACCCGGGGCTATATGTCTATAATACAGGTACTACTACTCCCAGCATGGAACAGAGTGTTCCATGCTGGGAGTAGTAGTACTACCTAAAATGTAAAAAATAGAGAAAAAACGCCAGACACAGGAAATTGCACTGGCATTTTTCAGGTGTTTTTTTATTCCCAAAAAACGCAGCACAAAAAAACAAGTGGAATTCCAGCCTTATCCTTTGGATAGGGGATAAGATGTCTAGGAGTGGAGAACCCCTTCAAATAAAACTGTCTCCTAATGTTAATATTTAAGATAGACTGATATTAATTTTCTTACCAAAATCAACTGTGGTGTTGAACTCCCTAAAAAAGGTTAATTCTTTGCATTTGCTCCATTCTTTGAATTCTTCCAGCTTTGATTCTGGATGTGAAGATGATCTCACTAGAGACAGAAAATATAGTAGTGAGGATGATCTTCTGGGATCGTTAGTAATTGAGATGATTAATTACAATGTGGATTAGGCAAATACTATAATATCGGTACATATCTGTGATTTTGCCCTCTGAGGCCTTAATAAGTTAATCGCATCGAAGAATAAATTCATTTCTGCCTGCAACTATCGCTAGGGGGAGCGCCTATAGAAGGGTGTATAAAGCTAGTAAAGATGGGCGAACCTACCAAGATTTATTTTAGAAGGTTTATCTCTAATTGGGTATTCAAATTTGTATTGGATTTTGTGCCCATTTGGTACTAAACTCCAAGGGCCTGGTGCAGAATGTCAGGCCCATGGACTGTAAGGAGGTAAGTGGCACAATAGTGTTTACTGTAGAGGAGCAGGGACTCATGTCATAATCTCAGGAGTTCCTTTAACTGCATGATGTTATTTGCTCCATGCTCCATGTCTGTGGCCAGGTCTGGACTGGCGTTTTACTCTACGGCCTCTAGTTGACCATTAAATGATCACTAGAGGCCGCAGGGGAAAACCTTGTAGTGATTTATTGGTTACTAATAGGTCACCAAAAGCCAAAGAACACACTGGCCTGGGCAGGGCACACAGGAGCTGGGAGCAGGCCAGTATTCTTACATCTCCGAGACTCAGCATATACAGCATATACCTGGAAACTCAGTGAAACCCGACTCAAATGGTAAAAATAACAGTCTACTTATTTGTAAAATCGAAATCATCCAAATCCCAAATCCTGAGTCTTTCCAAATCCCTTTTCTTATTACTTAAGGTGTAAAATGATGCAGTGAGCTCCTCAAGCTTTACCGCTAGGCAGTAAAAATGTTATAGATGTTTATTTGGAAAATTTCTACAAGATATTAAAGGGAATCTGACATTGGTTGAGAACAATCATTTTGGAGCTTCAGAACCAATTACCAGGTTTCCATACAGGTATGAACTCAACATACAAGGGTTGTCCTGGCACCAATTAATATTGTAACAGTATATATATATATATATATATATATATATATATGTATATATATATATATATATATATATATATATATATATGTATATGTATATGTATATGTATATATATATATATATATATATATATATATACATATATATATATATGAGAGAGTATGCAGCACTACTTATCCGGTACTGCAGCGGGTGCCAGCGCCCCAGACTTGACCAAAGTCCATGTAATGTAGACGTAGAAAAAGCGCAGCACTCATCAGGTACGTGAAAAAGTGATGAATTTATTAGCTCACATAGCAGCAGCGACATTTCTGTCCTAACATAGGACCATTTTCAAGCTTGATAATGGTCCTAAGGTAGGACAGAAACGTCGCCGCTGCTATGTGAGCTAATAAATTCATCACTTTTTCACGTACCTAAGGAGTGCTGCACTTTTTCTACGTATATATATATATATATATATATATACAGCAACAGAAGAATACAGCAGCACACTTCTAGCACAAAGATATAGATAAAACATCTTTGTGCTAGCAGTGTGCTGCTGTATTCTTCTCCTGCTGTATATTTAGCCCAGCAGCGTGCACCTGTAAACCAGGTCCATATAATAGTTTGGAATCAATAGTGCTGGCTAACTTATCCTTTATATATATATATATATATATATATATATATATATATATATATATATACTTAAATACTACCATAAAATCCCAACTAGTACTTCCATAGAATATCCACTCAATACTGCTATTTGATGCCCAAAGAAAACCTAAGTCACCAAATAATGATGCCATAAAATATTTAAATAATACAGCATTACCTAATCCTGAATAAAAGGCCCCCATTAAATGCATACAGTGCCAAAATAATACTGGCACACAAAGTACATATAACACCATCATATGTAACAATTAATGTATAAATATAGGATACAAATAAAATTCCAATAAAATTCTGAAAAAATACTGCCAGACAGTACTAAATAATAAAGTGTATAATAATAATAAGTACTAATAATAAGGTGATCTTAGGGTAATTTTAATCTATTTACAGATACATCGCTGAGTGTAAATGAGTTATTTAACTAACTTGTGTAACTAATAAGAGATAAGAAGATTTTTTTTTTCCACTCTCCTCTCAGATTGCGGGCATGAGGGCAACTAGGAAAAGGGGCCCTAGGCAATGCCCACTTAATAGAACCAGGCCTGATTGGAAGAGACGTTCATCACTTGGTATGGTGGTATTTTTTTTAAGTAATAATGGTTTCAGGGTGACATGATATGAAACCCCCTCTGGGTAACTAATGGGAGTTCATGCACACGACTTACCATAGAAGCCCGACGATTGGATAATCCCTTTTGATTGACGGCTGCCAATTAACACATCGGGGTGAAGTTGAAAAAATGTGAACAACACAGGAGCTGGATGGAAGAGAAATGAACATGTCATGTTTAGGCATCTCCAAACAGGCTGTCCTGATATTGTAGTTGATGCAGTGGAGGAACTCTAAGTTCCTGGGATCCAATGCAAATGTATTGTCACCTGTCTTGTCACCAAGATGTCTATAGAGTAAGTCTGTTGATGCTTCATCCCTCTCCTGTATTGCAAGACAGATGTACAAGTCAGGACTCTGCAATAATTTTAGGCAGGTGTGAAAAAAGTTTTGCCAAGTAAGAATAGAAGTGTTAATAGTTCATTTTCTATCAATTGACCAAAAACAAAGTGAATTAACAGAAGTTGAATCTAATCAATCAATATTTAGGGCAATCAACCTTTGCATTTAAAACAGCATCAATTTTTTTAGGTACACTTGCACAAAGTCAGGGATTTTGTAGAGTTATAGTGAGGTGTATGGTAAAGAAATTACACTAAACAGGTGATAATGATCATTATTTTTATATGTCGGTTATAACACAGTAAACAATTGAAACAGAAACAGCTTTGTAGGAGACTTAAAATTGGGGGAGGAACAGCCAAACTCTGCTACAAAGGTGAAGCTTTGGAAGACAATCTCTTGTCACCGGTTATACAGACTGGAGTTTCAAGCTCTTTTGAAGAAGCACAAAGAAATGAGTAACGCTGAGGACCCTAAATGCATTGGTCAGCCAAGGAAACTTAATGCAGTACTGTATATGTAAGGCCAGAACAAGGTATTTTGGTGCCCTATATAGATAAGACAAATAGTGCCATTCCCCAAAAACATGCAAACACAATAGATTTATATTGTTTGCCTCTGAATAATAGTCTTACAGATACTAAATAATACAAGTATACAAGGGACAGGTATAAAAACCAAAGTACATCATGCTGTTACTGACTAAATTCAGTATACCAAGACCAACATAACCAATACCACAGTATACCAGGGATAAATAATATCCACACAAAATGAGCAGCACTGTCAACATGAGCACCACTGTCACTGTTGCCCCCAGGAGTCATGCAAAGCTCTTATCTCATCATATTTGAGACTGTCTGGGATTACATAATGTGACAGAAGGATCTGAGACAGCCTACATTTACAGACTATCTCTGCTTAGATCTCCAAGAGGTTTGGAACATCCTCTCTCCCGAGTACCTTCAAAATCTGTGTGCAAGTCTACCTAGAAGAATTGATGCTCTTTTGAATGCAAAGGATGATCATACCAAACTTTATTTAGATTTCTTCATTGTTCATTAACTTTGCATTTTGTTAATTGAGAAAATAAACTATTGTCTCTTCTTTTTTGAAGGCATTCTTATTTTACAGCATTTTTTCCACACCTGCCTAAAACTTTTACACAGTACTGTTGTCACGTCAGGCAGGGAAAGTGGAGCCCTGAGATCACCCAGACCTCTCTCCCTGCCTTTTGGGGTGCCCACCTCTTTATTAAACCACAGCCCTGGTCCCTATGCTAAGTAAGGTGCAGGATGTAGCAAAGTCCAAAACAAATAAACAAACAATGTACAGATGTCAGGGAAGTGGGTCAGGAGGATACATTGTGTTAAAGAGCTAAAGACAAAAAGACAGACGGGGAATGCACATACAAATGGAAAATAATAGTCTAACAGGCAAATTGTTTAGCTGTAAGAGAGTCGCAGTACAGACACAGTCAGCAAAGGAGTAGTCAAAGAACAAGTCAAATGTCAGAAGAACAAGAGAATAGAACAATAAAAACAGAATGTGGAAAGCAGAGCCAGGGAGCAGAAGACAATCTTCTTCACAAGCAATCACTAAAAGCAGACTGCAGACTGGCCTCTGACAGTGGATCCAACTTCATGACAGAGAACATCAACGATGGCCAGCTTTCTGTCATGTGCTACTTCTATCCAAAAACAGCCCAAACCCTGTTATTGAATTAAATGGAGCTGCTATGTTTATCATAATCAACCACTTTAATGTGGCAATTTTGAATTATTATTTGGTCCTGAAACTTGAGATTGTCATATTACCTTCCTCATCATTGTTTCTGTAAGTCAGAGTCTCCTCATCATGCACTCTCTCAAAAAGAAAGGGTCCACCAAAGATCCCCATCATGCTGTAAAGGATAGAGGAAAGATATCAGTGAATGATGCAATGGCTCCACAATCTTAGCTCCACATATGATAATAGTCTCCACCTCAGTGATCATAAAGACACATAACATGATACCATGGAGCTATGAAGGTAGTGTCTCCACCTAAAGAGTCCACCCAATGAAAGAATTTCCAGTACTCGAAGAGGAGCAATTCGGTTGACTTAAACTTACGGATTGAAGAATTCTGTTCTTGTTCCCTCCTTCTCCGTTAGGGATATTTTGCTGTATGAATAATGCACTTTATTCAGAAGAGTCTTAATTTTCGATGATTGAGGGATTGCCACTGCTTTGAGGTTCCACAGGCCATTTATCTGTAGGGAAAGAGTGTAGAAAACACTAAATGTCATGCACAGTATTACTTCCCTTAAAATAAATTTCCTTATAATGGGGTTTTCCCGAGCTGGGAAGAGGGGGCACATCACTGAGACTTATTGGACCCTACTAATCCTGAGAATATGGGGGTTGCAGTGCTGGTTTAGCCTGCACAGTGACGCCACCAGCCAGGATTTTGCAGCACATCCCCCTTCATTTTATTGTTAGAGGTCTCCATTGGAGATTGAACCCCCACTGCACTAATGAAAAAGTGATGACATATCATCTATATATGTTTTTGGCCTTTATAACTGGGACATTTTTTTTTCATTCCTACTTTCTGACAGCCATAATTTTTTAATGTTGCCATTAATGTGTGCATATGAAGGCCTGTTTTTTGCTGGATGTGTTGCATTCTTCAGTTGCACCAATTTGGGGTAATCCAACCTATTGATTAAATGTTATTAATTCTTTCTGGGCTGAATTAAAAAAATATATATATCTGCAATATTGCTATTTTTATGTTTAATATTTTGCATAAATAGCCAATTATTCTGTGGGTTGTTATGACAGTTTTTTATTTTTACATCTTACTACTTTTGTATAAAAAAATGTCTTCAAAAAATCATTTGCTTTTGCATCACTATATTCTGAGAGCCAGAACTTCTATTTTTTTTAATTAATGGAGCTTTGTCGGAAACTTTGTATTTTCTGTAGGACAAGCTGCAGTTCTAATTTTTGGTACAGGTGACATTTTGATTGCCTGTCATTCCAATTTTTGGATGGCAGGGTGCAAAAAATAGCAGTTTTGGCACTGCTTTTCCTTATTTTAAAGGGGTACTCTGGTGAAAACCTTTTTTCTTTTAAATCAACTGGTGGCAGAAAGTTAAACTTTTTTTGTAAATTACTTCTATTAAAAAAAATCTTAATCCTTCCTGTACTTATTAGCTGCTGAATACTACAGAGGAAATTCTTTTCTTTTTGGAATGCTCTCTGATGACATCACGACCACAGTTCTCTCTGCTGAAGTTATTATAATAATAATGACATTGCTTTATTTATTGTTGTCCTTAGTGGGATTTGAACCCAAGTCCCCAGCACTGCAAGGCAGCAGTGCTAACCACTGAGCCACCATGCTGCCCTTAGCATACATCGGCTATGCATCTGCTATGCATGGTTGCTAAAATGGACAGAGATGTCAGCAGAGAGCACTGTGTTCGTGATGTCATCAGTGTTCCAAAAAGAAAGGAATTTCCTCTGTAACATTCAGCAGCTAATAAGTACTGGAAGGATTAAGATTTTTTAATAGAAGTAATTTACAAATATGTTTAACTTTCTGCCACCAGTTGATTTAAAAGAAAAAAGGTTTTCACTGGAGTACCCCTTTAAGGAATTCACTGTGTTATATAAAAAATATTGTTTTACTGTCGTTATGGGGTGTTTGTACTAAATATGAGGAGGTTTATGATTTTTTTTTCCAATAATAAAGCTCATTATTATCAAAAGGGCAACTTTTGAGTTTTTCACCAATATTTTTTCCCTTTATTACATTTACATTTTTAACAATTTATTTGTCCCACAAAGGGACTTGAACATGCGATCCTATATAGTGGAATATGTAGGTCGATGGGCTGGTAGAGAAAGCCCCTCCCTCAGTCTAACCACCTAAATCAGTGGTCCTCAGTGGTCCTGTTGACCTTCATATGTCGCAAATCTACAACCCCCAGCATGCCCAGACAGCCATTGTCTGTCTGAGCATGCTGGAGGTCCATAGTTTGGAGACCACTGACCTAGATGCTGTGATTTCTAAGATTGGACAAAATCAGAGATAGCTCCGATCCCGGCCTTTGCCAAAAATGTGCAGCTGTATGGTACAGTTGGCTCATCCTACTAATGGCATGTGCAGTTACCTAAATCCAAACTATTTAATGAATGTAAATGTTTATCAAAATGCGCTAAATCTCCTTCAATCTAATTAAAAGTGTACTCCGGTGGGGAAAAAAGATTTTAACCCCTTAAGGACATAGCGTTTTTGCATTTTTGCACTTTCGTTTTTTCCTCCTTACCTTTTAAAAATCATAACCCTTACAATTTTGCACCTAAAAATCCATATTATGGCTTATTTTTTGCACCACCAATTCTACTTTTTAATGACATCAGTCGTTTTACCCAAAAATCTACATTGAAACGGAAAAAAATTATAATTGTGCGACAAAATGGAAGAAAAAAACGCCATTTTGTAATTTTTGGGGGCTTCCGTTTCTACGCAGTAAATTTTCCGGTAAAAATTACACCTTATCTTTATTCTGTAGGTCCATATGAATAATGATCCCCTACTTATATAGGTTTGATTTTGTATTACTTCTGAAAAAAATCATAACTACATGCACGAAAATATATTCAATTTATTTATATGTTTAAAATGTTCCTCTTCTGACTCCTATAACTTTTTTATTTTTCCACGTACGGGGAAGTATGAGGGCTCATTTTCTTCACCGTGATCTGAAGTTTTTATCGATACCATTTTTGTTTTGATCAGACTTTTTGATTGCTTTTTATAAATTTTTTATGGTATAAAAAGTGACCAAAAATGCGTTATGTTGGAATTTGGATTTTTTTTTGCGTGTACGCCATTGACCATGCAGTTTAATTAACAATATATTTTTATTGTTCGGACATTTACACACGCAGCGATAGCACATATGTTTATTTTTATTTACACTGTTTTTTTATGGGAAAAGGGGGGTGGTTCAAACTTTTATTAGGGACGGGGTTAAAGGGGTACTCCGGTGCTTAAACATCTTATCCCCTATACAAAGGATAGGGGATAATATGCCTGATTGCGGGAGTCCCGCCACTGGTGACCCCCGGGATCATGCACGCGGCACCCCGTTTGTAATCAGAATCGGAGCGTGTTCGCTCCGGGTCTGATTATGGTCGACCGCAGGGCGGGCGGCGTGTGACGTCAAGCCTCCGCCCCCGTGTGACGTCACGCTCCGCCCCTCAATGCAAGCCTACGGGAGGGGGCGTGATAGCTATCACGCCCCCTCCCGTCGGCTTTCATTGAGGGGCGGAGCGTGACGTCACACGGGGGCGGAGGCGTGATGTCACACGCCGCTGGCCCTGCGGTCGCCGGTAATCAGACCCGGAGCGAACATGCTCCGGGTCTGATTACAAACGGGGTGCCGCGTGCATGATCCCGGTGGTCCCCAGCGGCGGGACTCCCGCGATCAGGCATCTTATCCCCTATGGATAGGGGATAAGATGTTTAAGCACCGGAGAAGCCCTTTAAATCATCTTTATTAACTTTTTTTTTCACTTATTCTTCCATAGGGGTCTATAACATGCAGTACAGTGATTCAATACACATTGCATTGCATTGATCAGTGTTATCAGAAGTTGATTGTTCAAGCCTGGATTTCAGGCTTGGAGCAATCAATCACACCCTTCTGCTGCGTCCTAACTGATCGGGACATAGCGGGACATTTTTACCGTGATGGTCCCGATCAGCCCGAATGAGCTGCCGGGAAGCTGATAGTAGCCGGGACCGCGTGGGTATGATGCGAGCTCAGCTCCTGAGCTCACTTCATAACCCTCCCATGCCGCAGCACCGTTTAGAAACGGAGAAACAGTGTTCTGCGGCAAGGGGTTAAATCAACTGGTGCCAGAAAATTATACAGATGTGTCAATTTCTTCTGTTTAAAAATCTTAAAGGGGTACTCCGCCCCTAGGCATCTTATCTCCTATCCAAAGGATAGGGGATAAGATGTCAGATCGCCGGGGTCCCGCTGCTGCTCTGTGCGTAATGATGGGCGATACAGGGGACGGAGCAGCGTGATGTCACGGCTCCGCCCCTCGTGAAATCACGGCCCACCCCCTTAATGCAAGTCTATGGCAGGGGGCGTGACGACCGCCATGCCTCCTTCCATAGACTTGTATTGAGGGTGCGGGCCGTGGTATCACGAGGGGCGGAGCCGTGACGTAACAATGCTCTGGCCCCTGTATTGCCTGTCATTACGTGCAGAGCGAACGCGCTCTGTGCAGTAATGATAGCGCAGTGCCGCAGCCGAGATCCCGGGGGTCCCCAGCAGCGGGACCCCGGCGATCTGACATCTTATCCCCTATCCTTTGGATAGGGGATAAGATGTCTAGGGGCGGAGTACTCCTTTAAGCCTTCCAGTACTTTTCAGCTGTTGTATGTTCCAGAGGAATTTGTGTAGTTCTTTCCAGTCTGACCACAGTGCTCTCTGCTGCCACCTCTGTCCATGTCAGAAACTGTCCAGAGCAGGAGAGGTTTGCTATGGGGATTTGCTCCTGCTCTGGACAGTTCCTGACATGGACAGGGATGGTAGCAGATAGCATTGGGGTCAGACTGCAGCTAATAAGTACTGGAAGGCCTAAGATTTTTATATAGAAGTAATTTCCAAATCTCTATAACTTTCTGCCAGCAGTTGAATTGAAAACATTTGTTTTCCACAGAATACCCTTTAAGTTAATTTGTGAGTTGTGGTGAGTGGCTGTGCACTTATCTCTGAGGCTGATTTCATATCTGTGTTTGCTGCTCTGTCTGATTTACTTTTTCTGTCTTGTTTGGTGAACAGTGAAATGGAAATGAACTAATTCATTTAAACCCCCATCAAGTAAAAGTTTTATTTTTGCATTTGTATTCGTCTTCTGATTGGAAAAAAAAAGTGTTGAGCTAAAAAAAAAAATCCTCAAAAAAAAAGAAGAAAAAGAGTCAACAGAACACGAATGGGAGGCACGAGAAGGAGAAACGGATCCAGTTAGACACAAACATAAACAGATGTGCAAACGGACACAGGCTGATGTAAACGGTCACATTTTTTTATTGATAATAAACAGACCATTTTGATAGCTAAAAAAGTACCAAAGACCAAACTGGGTAAGAACAATAAAACACAACAAGTGTCCTATAGTATAAACCAGTGATATCCAAACTCCCCGCATGCCTGGACACACAGGACACAGGCTGATGTAAATGGTTAATTTATTTGATAGCTAAAAAAAAAAAGTACCAAAAAACAAACTGTGTAAGAACAATATAACACAAATGTCCTATATTATAAACTAGTGGTCTTCAAACTGTAGACCTCCAAATGTTGCAACACTTCAATTCCCAGCATGCCCAGATAGCCACCAACTGAAGGTCCACAGAGATCGCTTGGTGTAGACCTTGGTTTGAGTTAGTTTGTCATTGGTAAGAAAAACCCAATTCAAGACAAAAATTAAGACCATTTATAGCATCACCAGAAATTGTGATGGTCTTTTATTCTGACTACTTACCTGGCTGATATTAACGGGGAGCACATTTCCCTTGGAGCAGGAATCTGCGGCAGTTCCCCAGGTTATATGAAGGAGACAGCCAAGGATCAATCGAAGAATGGTGGAGGTCCTCATGGTTTTTGAGACGAGTAAAAAAGAGACCTGGATTCCTGGAGGAGACTTTGATATAACCCTATACTCACACAGCAGAACAAAACCACCTGTCACCAGGGGTCAATGATCGGAGGCTCCACGGGATGAGGTAACAAAGTACATTACAGAAAAACTAAATATTGACATGGGTCGCGCAATCAGGAAAACTTGTAATAATTAACTAATTTGCATTACACAGCTTTCACCCCTTATACTGTACAAAAAGACCCTATTTAATGCTGGGTCACTACATTAAAGGAAAGGAGATACCTGGCACCTATTTACCTCCACCACTTTTCTTCCTATGTGCTGTAGGAAAAAGGGTGATAGGACCCTTGGAATCATTTCTATCTATCTTGTTTGCTAACAAAAGAGCTGTAAAGGAATCCAAGGTATTCTAAGAACCATTGTTTCCATGGGACAAAGAAAGGGAGCAAGCCTGAAGTGTGCCCCTCTGCAAAACAACCCAAAATTCTAGGGCAAGCATGTCAAACTCAAAGGCTAAATTGGGCCAAAAAAAAAACAAGGTTTAAGTTTATGTGGGCCGCATCCCAAAAAGGACGTAGTAACGCCGGCCCTTGAATTCTGAGAACGTGACGTGAGCGAACGTCAATACGAGGCCCCCACATTAGGTGAAGTATAGTTCCCCCACATTAGGTGCAGTATAGTTCTCCCACATTAGGTTGGCAGTATAGTTCCCCCACATTAGGTGCAGTATAGCTCCCAACATTAGGTGCAGTATAGTTCCCCACATTACGTGCAGTATAGTTCCCCCACATTAGGTTGGCAGTATAGTTCCCCACATTAGGTGCAGTATAGTTCTCCCACATTAGGTTGGCAGTATAGTTTCCCCACATTAGGTGAAGTATAGTTCCCCCACATTAGGTGCAGTATAGTTCTCCCACATTAGGTTGGCAGTATAGTTTCCCCACATTAGGTGAAGTATAGTTCCCCCACATTAGGTGCAGTATAGTTCTCCCACATTAGGTTGGCAGTATAGTTTCCCCACATTAGGTGCAGTATAGCTCCCAACATTAGGTGCAGTATAGTTCCCCACATTACGTGCAGTATAGTTCCCCCACATTAGGTTGGCAGTATAGTTCCCCCACATTAGGTGCAGTATAGTTCCCCCACATTAGGTTGGCAGTATAGTTCCCCCACATTAGGTTGGCAGTATAGTTTCCCACAATAAGTTGGCAGTATAGTTCACCACATTAGGTTGGCAGTATAGTTCCCCACATTAGGTTGGCAGTATAGTTCCCCACATTAGGTGCGGTATAGTTTCCCCACATTAGGTGCAGTATAGTTCCCCCACATTAGGTGCAGTATAGTTCCCCACATTAGGATGGCAGTATAGTTCCCCACATTAATATAGCAAGTCCTCCGCTCGATCCCCCTTACCACTGCTCTAGTGCTCCGACCAGGGAGGTGGCGTTCCTCTCCACGTGCAGCAGACAAACAATAGATGAGGTCCGGCACAATAAAGGCAGGTAAAATCCAGTGCTTTATTCAATATGCAGAATAACAATTAGTACAGGAGACAATCACCTACGCGTTTCGGGCTGTTGAGCCCTTATACATGGCATAAGAACATAGTGTGATGATGGACTTGTATACACAGAAATCCAGTCACATGATCATTAACACAAAAGAAGGATCAGGATAAGTATAAAAAGCGGCATGGATCCAGACATGCAATCCACCTGTTACATATAAATACCTAGTTACAAAGTACAAAAAAATACAAATATATATATATATATATATATATATATACACAGGGTTATGTACAAGAAAAGTCTCCAGCCCCTTCTTAACAGTTTAAATTCAATCTTCCATACATACTAGTAACCTATTGACATGTTGTATATTTTATTCAGGTTATGTATAGATAAGGAAGGAATATGGAGGTATAGGAAATAGGAGAAAGAACTGTGGGGATAGTGTGGCAATGGTAAACATTAGTAAATAAGTATGAGGTCTTGACGTAAATTAAGTCAGTTGGGCTCCCTAGTCCCCAACATGAACATCCAATAAGACTCACGATTCAATAATAATCTTCTCATGTTGCCTCCTCTAACGGTTCTTTTAACTCTTTCAATTCCCATAACCCGCAGGGAATCCACATTCCCATTATGGGTATTTTTAAAGTGCCTGGAAAAAGATGAGATATTAAATGAAAGTGCATTTCTAGCATCAGACATGTGCCTGCGTATCCTTGTTTTTAATGTATTACTAGTGCACCCGACATATTGGCAATGGCATGTTTCGCAGGAGGCTAAAGAAATAATATTTTTAGAATTGCAATAATATAATCTTTCATTTGGTAAGTTTTATTATTATGATAAGAATGGAACTGTTTGTCCACATGCAAATGTTTGCATGTGACACAAATGTTATGGCCACATTTCCAATTGCCAAGATGTCGAAGCCATCCACCTTCACCATTCCCCTTATTTATGGTGGGACTATTGTACAGCTTGCTCTTTCTGAGTGCTGTTGTGTAAGAGGGGGCGTGAAAGAGGAGTTTCAAAAACTGGAGTTTGAAAGCAGGAGGTTGAGATCGCTGTGAGTTTTAATTTTTGAACCCACAAGGTCTACAAAAAATTTTAAGTGTAATTTTGACTGTCTGTTTTTTCCTATACATTTGTGAAATCCCCATTACTAGATGGCCTCCATGTTGGAAAATGCAGTCCAATGTACATCCTGTTCAATGTATGCAATCCTTGAACAACAGTTTGAGGGTGCATATTGTTGTGCGAGATGTGTGCTAGTTGTCCGTTTGGAAGCCCAGATCCTGCATCTAGAGGGGCGACTGGCAACAATGAGAAGCATTAACAACATGGAGAGGAGTCTCGTGCTCACTGAGCAGGCACTCTCGGGAATAGAGGTGGGGGAGGACAGTGGGACGGAGTTGCAGGACAGTCAGGCAGTTAGCTGGGTTACAGTTAGAAAGAGGGGTAGGGGAAAAAGTGTCAGGGAGGCTAGTCCTGAACTGGCACACCCCAACAAGTTTGCCCGCTTGGCAGATGAGGGGGATGCCATTACAGAGCTAGCAGAACTGCAGCAGGATACCGCCTCTGACCGCCAGGGGGGTGTCTGCTCCAGTAAGGAGGGAGGGAGGAGTACAGGGCAGGCCAGACAGGTACTAGTGGTGGGGGACTCAATTATTAGGGGGACAGACAGGGCAATCTGTCACAAAGACCGGGATCGCCGAACAGTGTGTTGTCTGCCTGGCGCACGAGTTCGGCACATCGCGGATCGGGTTGACAGGTTGTTGGGCGGGGCTGGAGAGGACCCAGCAGTCATGGTACATATTGGCACCAATGACAAAGTAAGAGGTAGGTGGAGTGTCCTTAAAAATGATTTCAGGGACTTAGGACGCAAGCTTAAGGCAAGGACCTCCAAGGTAGTCTTTTCTGAAATACTACCAGTACCACGAGCCGCACCAGAGAGGCAGCGGGAGATCAGGGAGGTAAACAAGTGGCTCAGAAGCTGGTGTAGGAAGGAAGGGTTTGGGTTCATGGAGAACTGGGCTGACTTCGCTGTCGGTTACCGGCTCTACCGTAGGGACGGGCTGCACCTCAATGGGGAGGGTGCAGCTTTGCTTGGGGAGAAGATGGCTAGAAGGGTGGAGGAGTGTTTAAACTAGGGACTTGGGGGGAGGGAACCTACAGCAAAGAGGGGGAAGATAGTGTAGATAGAGAGGTGGGAATTATAAATGTACCTGGGGGTGGAGCGGAGGGAGGGGTTAGAATAGTTAATAGGAATAAGCTTCATAGGAAAGTAAAACTTACACCCTTGAATCCCATTAACCCCAATAACATAAAGGATGGAAATGTAAAGTGTATGTTCACAAATGCCAGAAGCCTAGTAAATAAAATGGGGGAGCTTGAGGCCTTGATACTGGAGGAACATATTGATATAGTTGGGGTCACTGAGACATGGCTGGACTCCTCGCATGACTGGGCTGTCAATCTGCAGGGGTTTACATTGTTTCGCAAGGATAGAATGAACAGAAAAGGTGGTGGAGTCTGTCTGTATGTAAGAAGTGGTATGAAAGTCAGTATGAACGATGCCATAGTGTGTGATGATTCTGAGGATGTGGAATCATTGTGGGTAGAATTACAAAAGGAGGGAAATACTGAAAAAATTGTATTTGGTGTAATCTACAGACCCCCTAATATCACTGAAGAGATAGAAGTTCGGCTTCATAAACAAATAGAGAGGGCCGCCCGGGCAGGTACAGTGGTAATAATGGGAGATTTTAACTATCCAGATATAGATTGGGGTCCGGGGTTGGCTAAAACTACAAAGGGGCGACAATTCCTAAATTTATTGCAGGATAATTTTATGGGCCAGTTTGTGGAGGACCCAACAAGAAGTGATGCCTTGTTGGATCTGATCATTTCCAACAACACAGAGCTGGTTGGTAATGTAACTGTGCGGGAAAACCTTGGTAATAGCGACCACAATATAGTTACTTTTGACTTAAAATGTAGAAAACAAAGACAGGCGGGGAAGGCAAAAACATATAACTTTAAAAAGGCAAATTTCCCTGGGCTGAGGGCTGCACTACAGGACATAGACTGGGGGGAGGTGTTGTCAAATACTGATACAGAAGGTAAATGGGACATCTTTAAATCAACTCTAAATAACTATACAGCTAAATATATACCAAAGGGGAACAAATATAAACGATTAAAACTAAATCCTACATGGCTGACACATGATGTTAAAAGAGCAATAAACAACAAAAAAATAGCCTTCAAAAAATACAAATCTGATGGGTCAGCTATAACATTTAAACAGTACAAGGAGCTTAATAAAATCTGTAAAAATGTAATAAAAACAGCAAAAATTCAAAATGAGAGACAGGTGGCCAAAGAAAGCAAAACTAATCCTAAATATTTTTTTAGACATATAAATGCAAAAAAACCAAGGACAGAGCATGTAGGACCCCTTAATAATGATAATGGGGAGGTTGTCACAGGCGATCAAGAGAAGGCGGAGCTACTGAATGGGTTCTTTAGTTCTGTATACACTATGGAAGAAGGAGCTGACATTGGCCAGGTCAGTGCTGGTAACACATCATGTAATGTACTGAACTGGCTTAATGTAGAGATGGTACAAGGTAAGTTAAGTGATATAAATGTAAGCAAATCCCCAGGACCGGATGGACTACACCCAAGAGTTCTTAGAGAGGTAAGTTCAGTAATATCTGTACCCTTGTTCATGATATTTAGAGATTCTCTGGTGTCTGGTATTGTGCCAAGGGACTGGCGCAAGGCGAATGTGGTGCCAATCTTCAAAAAGGGCTCTAGGTCTTCCCCAGGAAACTATAGACCGGTAAGTTTAACGTGCATTGTGGGTAAATTGTTTGAAGGACTTATAAGGGATTACATACAGGAATACATAGGGGATAATTGTATTATAAGTGATAGCCAGCATGGGTTTACTAAGGATAGAAGTTGTCAAACCAATCTAATTTGCTTTTATGAAGAGGTGAGTAGAAGCCTTGATAGAGGAATGGCTGTGGATATAGTGTTTCTGGATTTTGCTAAAGCGTTTGATACTGTCCCTCACAGACGTCTGACAGGTAAGTTAAGGTCTTTGGGTTTGGAAATTTTAGTTTGTAACTGGATTGAACACTGGCTCATGGATCGTACCCAGAGAGTGGTGGTCAATGATTCGTACTCTGATTGGTCCCCGGTTATTAGTGGTGTACCCCAAGGTTCAGTACTGGGACCGCTGTTGTTTAATTTATTTATCAATGATATAGAGGATGGTATTAACAGCTCTGTTTCTATCTTTGCAGATGACACCAAGCTTTGTAGCACGGTACAGTCTATAGAGGATGTGTATAGGTTACAAGATGACTTGGATAGACTAAGTGTCTGGGCATCCACTTGGCAAATGAGGTTCAATGTGGATAAATGTAAAGTTATGCATCTGGGTACTAATAACCTGCATGCATCGTATGTCTTAGGGGGGATTAAACTGGCAGAGCCACTGGTAGAGAAGGATCTGGGTGACTTGTAGATCACAGACTACAGAATAGCATGCAATGTCAGGCTGCTGCTTCCAAAGCCGGCAGGATATTGTCATGTATCAAAAGAGGCATGGACTCAAGGGACAGGGACATAATACTCCCCCTTTATAAATCATTGGTACGGCCTTACCTGGAATATGCTGTTCAGTTTTGGGCACCTGTCCATAAAAGGGACACTGCGGAGTTGGAAAGGGTGCAGAGACGCGCGACTAAACTAATATGGGGCATGGAACATCTTAGCTATGAGGAGCGATTAAAGGAGTTACAATTGTTTAGTCTTGAGAAGAGACGTTTAAGGGGGGATATGATAAACGTATATAAGTATATTAATGGCCCATACAAAAAATATGGAGAAAAACTGTTCCAGGTTAAACCCCCCCAAAGGACGAGGGGGCACTCCCTCCGTCTGGAGAAGAAAAAGTTTAGTCTCAAGGGGCGACATGCCTTCTTTACCGTGAGGACTGTGAATTTATGGAACGGTCTACCTCAGGAACTGGTCACAGCAGGAACAATTAACAGCTTTAAAACAGGATTAGATACATTCCTGGAACAAAATAAGATTAATGCTTATGAAGAAATATAAAATCTCATCCCTTCCCCAATATCGCGCCACACCCCTACCCCTTAATTCCCTGGTTGAACTTGATGGACATATGTCTTTTTTCGACCGTACTAACTATGTAACTATGTAACTATGTAACTACATACTTGGAGAAAGAATAGTCCCCAAAGAAGGTCCCCTTTTGGATACCATACTGACATTGTTTTGTAGCAAATCACAGATCGTATAGTCCTGCTCCAAGATAGGCAGATATCTCCTAATAATTTGTCCTATCTTATGATATTACCTGCTATATTGTGTAATGAGGTATGGAGCCAGGTCATTGTTCTGTGCTTTATCCTTTCTATATGGCTTTTGTTATATAAGTGTACGTCTGTCCAGAGTAGCTGCTCTATCTCTAGCTTTATTCAGAACAGAGGCACTATACCCCCTCTCTTGCAGCCTTTCAAAAAGTAAGTCTGATTCTTTCAAAAAAGTGCTCTCTTCGGAACAATTACGTCTAAGTCTACACCATTCCCCAAAGGGGATATTATTTACAACATGTGATGGGTGGCAAGAACTAGCTTGTAATATAGAATTCCCTGCATTTTCCTTCCTGTATGGAGCCACCACAATGTTGTTATTTCTGGTAGATAGGCACACATCCAGGAAGGAAATGCTATTGTACGAAAAAGTGGATGTAAACGAGAGATTGAGATTGTTACAATTTATATATTTAATGAACTCAGAAAATTCCCTCTCTGTCCCTTTCCAGATGAGAAGGAGATCATCTATATACCTCCCCATCCACTTGATGTGTGATTGGAATGGGTTCCCCACATTAGGTGCAGTATAGTTCCCCATATTAGGTGCAGTATAGTTTCCCACATTATGCGCAGTATAGTTCCCCCACATTAGGTGCAGAATAGTTCCCCACATTAGGTTGGCAGTATAGTTCCCCACATTAGGTGCTGTATAGTTCCCCACATTAAGTTGGCAGTATAGTTCCCCCACATTAGGTTGGCAGTATAGTTCCCCACATTAAGTTGGCAATATAGTTCCCCACATTAGGTGCGGTATAGTTCGCCACATTAGGTGCAGTATAGTTCCCCACATTAAGTTGGCAGTATAGTTCACCACATTATGTTGGCAATATAGTTCCCCACATTAGGTGCGGTATAGTTCGCCACATTAGGTGCAGTATAGTTCCCCCACATTAGGTGCAGTATAGTTCCCCCACATTAGGTGCAGTATAGTTCCCCCACATTAGGTGCAGAATAGTTCCCCACATTAGGTTGGCAGTATAGTTCCCCACATTAGGTGCTGTATAGTTCCCACATTAAGTTGGCAGTATAATTCCCCACATTAGGTGCAGTATAGTTCCCCACATTAGGTTGGCAATATAGTTCCCCACATTAGGTGCGGTATAGTTCGCCACATTAGGTGCAGTATAGTTCCCCCACATTAGGTGCAGTATGGTTCCCCCACATTAGGTGCAGTATAGCTCCCCACATTAGGTGCAGTATAGTTCCCCATATTAGGTTGGCAGTACAGTTTCCCACATTATGTGCAGTAAAGTTCCCCCACATTAGGTGCAGTATAGTTCCCCCACATTAGGTGCAGTATAGTTCCCCCACATTAGGTGCAGAATAGTTCCCCACATTAGGTTGGCAGTATAGTTCCCCACATTAGGTGCTGTATAGTTCCCACATTAAGTTGGCAGTATAATTCCCCACATTAGGTGCAGTATAGTTCCCCACATTAGGTTGGCAATATAGTTCCCCACATTAGGTGCGGTATAGTTCGCCACATTAGGTGCAGTATAGTTCCCCCACATTAGGTGCAGTATGGTTCCCCCACATTAGGTGCAGTATAGCTCCCCACATTAGGTGCAGTATAGTTCCCCATATTAGGTTGGCAGTACAGTTTCCCACATTATGTGCAGTAAAGTTCCCCCACATTAGGTGCAGTATAGTTCCCCCACATTAGGTGCAGAATAGTTCCCCACATTAGGTGCGGTATAGTTTCCCCACATTAGGTGCAGTATAGTTCCCCCACATTAGGTGCAGTATAGTTCCCCACATTAGGATGGCAGTATAGTTCCCCACATTAATATAGCAAGTCCTCCGCTCGATCCCCCTTACCACTGCTCTAGTGCTCCGACCAGGGAGGTGGCGTTCCTCTCCACGTGCAGCAGACAAACAATAGATGAGGTCCGGCACAATAGAGGCAGGTAAAATCCAGTGCTTTATTCAATATGCAGAATAACAATTAGTACAGGAGACAATCACCTACGCGTTTCGGGCTGTTGAGCCCTTATACATGGCATAAGAACATAGTGTGATGATGGACTTGTATACACAGATATCCAGTCACATGATCATTAACACAAAAGAAGGATCAGGATAAGTATAAAAAGCGGCATGGATCCAGACATGCAATCCACCTGTTACATATAAATACCTAGTTACAAAGTACAAAAAAATACAAATATATATATATATATATACACAGGGTTATGTACAAGAAAAGTCTCCAGCCCCTTCTTAACAGTTTAAATTCAATCTTCCATACATACTAGTAACCTATTGACATGTTGTATATTTTATTCAGGTTATGTATAGATAAGGAAGGAATATGGAGGTATAGGAAATAGGAGAAAGAACTGTGGGGATAGTGTGGCAATGGTAAACATTAGTAAATAAGTATGAGGTCTTGACGTAAATTAAGTCAGTTGGGCTCCCTAGTCCCCAACATGAACATCCAATAAGACTCACGATTCAATAATAATCTTCTCATGTTGCCTCCTCTAACGGTTCTTTTAACTCTTTCAATTCCCATAACCCGCAGGGAATCCACATTCCCATTATGGGTATTTTTAAAGTGCCTGGAAAAAGATGAGATATTAAATGAAAGTGCATTTCTAGCATCAGACATGTGCCTGCGTATCCTTGTTTTTAATGTATTACTAGTGCACCCGACATATTGGCAATGGCATGTTTCGCAGGAGGCTAAAGAAATAATATTTTTAGAATTACAATTAATATAATCTTCCATTTGGTAAGTTTTATTATTATGATAAGAATGGAACTGTTTGTACACATGCATATGTTTGCATGTGACACAAATGTTATGGCCACATTTCCAATTGCCAAGATGTCGAAGCCATCCACCTTCACCATTCCCCTTATTTATGGTGGGACTATTGTACATACTTGGAGAAAGAATAGTCCCCAAAGAAGGTCCCCTTTTGGATACCATACTGACATTGTTTTGTAGCAAATCACAGATCGTATAGTCCTGCTCCAAGATAGGCAGATATCTCCTAATAATTTGTCCTATCTTATGATATTACCTGCTATATTGTGTAATGAAGTATGGAGCCAGGTCATTGTTCTGTGCTTTATCCTTTCTATATGGCTTTTGTTATATAAGTGTACGTCTGTCCAGAGTAGCTGCTCTATCTCTAGCTTTATTCAGAACAGAGGCACTATACCACCCTCTCTTGCAGCCTTTCAAAAAGTAAGTCTGATTCTTCAAAAAAAGTGCTCTCTTCGGAACAATTACGTCTAAGTCTACACCATTCCCCAAAGGGGATATTATTTACAACATGTGATGGGTGGCAAGAACTAGCTTGTAATATAGAATTCCCTGCATTTTCCTTCCTGTATGGAGCCACCACAATGTTGTTATTTCTGGTAGATAGGCACACATCCAGGAAGGAAATGCTATTGTACGAAAAAGTGGATGTAAACGAGAGATTGAGATTGTTACAATTTATATATTTAATGAACTCAGCAAATTCCCTCTCTGTCTCTTTCCAGATGAGAAGGAGATCATCTATATACCTCCCCATCCACTTGATGTGTGATTGGAATGGGTTCCCCACATTAGGTGCAGTATAGTTCCCCATATTAGGTGCAGTATAGTTTCCCACATTATGCGCAGTATAGTTCCCCCACATTAGGTGCAGAATAGTTCCCCACATTAGGTTGGCAGTATAGTTCCCCACATTAGGTGCTGTATAGTTCCCCACATTAAGTTGGCAATATAGTTCCCCCACATTAGGTTGGCAGTATAGTTCCCCACATTAGGTGCAGAATAGTTCCCCACATTAAGTTGGCAATATAGTTCCCCACATTAGGTGCGGTATAGTTCGCCACATTAGGTGCAGTATAGTTCCCCACATTAAGTTGGCAGTATAGTTCACCACATTATGTTGGCAATATAGTTCCCCACATTAGTTGCGGTATAGTTCGCCACATTAGGTGCAGTATAGTTCCCCCACATTAGGTGCAGTATAGTTCCCCCACATTAGGTGCAGTATAGTTCCCCCACATTAGGTGCAGAATAGTTCCCCACATTAGGTTGGCAGTATAGTTCCCCACATTAGGTGCTGTATAGTTCCCACATTAAGTTGGCAGTATAGTTCCCCACATTAGGTGCAGTATAGTTCCCCACATTAGGTTGGCAATATAGTTCCCCACATTAGGTGCGGTATAGTTCGCCACATTAGGTGCAGTATAGTTCCCCCACATTAGGTGCAGTATGGTTCCCCCACATTAGGTGCAGTATAGCTCCCCACATTAGGTGCAGTATAGCTCCCCACATTAGGTGCAGTATAGTTCCCCATATTAGGTGCAGTATAGTTTCCCACATTATGGGCAGTAAAGTTCCCCCACATTAGGTGCAGTATAGTTCCCCCACATTAGGTGCAGAATAGTTCCCCACATTAGGTTGGCAGTATAGTTCCTCCACATTAGGTGATGTATAGTTCACCACATTAGGTTGGCAGTATAGTTCACCACATTAGGTTGGCAATATAGTTCCCCACATTAGGTGCGGTATAGTTCGCCACATTAGGTGCAGTATAGTTCCCCCACATTAGGTTCAGTATAGTTCCCCCACATTAGGTGCAGTATAGCTCCCCACATTAGGTGCAGTATAGTTCCCCATATTAGGTGCAGTATAGTTTCCTACATTATGCGCAGTAAAGTTCCTCCACATTAGGTGCAGTATAGTTACCCCACATTAGGTGCAGAATAGTTCCCCACATTAGGTTGGCAGTATAGTTCCCCCCATTAGGTGCTGTATAGTTCCCCACATTAAGTTGGCAGTATAGTTCCCCCACATTAGGTTGGCAGTATAGTTCCCCTCATTAAGTTGGCAGTATAGTTCACCACATTAGGTTGGCAGTATAGTTCACCACATTAGGTTGGCAATATAGTTCCCCACATTAGGTGCGGTATAGTTCGCCATATTAGGTGCAGTATAGTTCCCCACATTAGGTGCAGTATAGTTCCCCCACATTAGGTGCAGTATAGTTCCCCTCACATTAGGTGCAATATAGTTCCCCCACATTAGGTGCAGTATAGTTCCCCCATATTAGGTGCAATATAGTTCCCCACATTAGGATGGCAGTATAGTTCCCCACATTAGGTGCAGTATAGTTCCCCTATATTAGGTGCAGTACAGTTTCCCACATTAGGTGCAGTATAGTTCCCCACATTTGGTGCAGTATAGTTCTCCACATTAGGTGCAGTATAGTTCCCCACATTAGGTGCAGTATAGTTCCCCACATTAGGTGCAGTGTAGTTCCCCCCCCCCCACATTAGGTGCAGTATAGTTCCCCTATATTAGGTGCAGTACAGTTTCCCACATTAGGTGCAGTATAGTTCCCCACATTAGGTGCAGTATAGTTCCCCACATTAGGTGCAGTATAGTTCTCCACATTAGGTGCAGTATAGTTCCCCACATTAGGTGCAGTATAGTTCCCCACATTAGGTGCAGTATAGTTCCCCTATATTAGGTGCAGTACAGTTTCCCACATTAGGTGCAGTATAGTTCCCCCACATTAGGTGCAGTATAGTTCCCCACATTAGGTGCAGTATAGTTCCCCACATTAGGTGCAGTATAGTTCCCCACATTAGGTGCAGTATAGTTCCCCCACATTACATGCAGTATAGTTCCCCCACATTACGTGCAGTATAGTTCCCCCACATTAGGTGCAGAATGTTCCCCCACAGACATAGAGCCTCCAGCCATATACAGTGTATGGCTGGAGGCTGTGTGGTGTCCTGGTACCGCATCGTATACGGTACCTATGTATTTGTGGGTCCCTATAGCCAGAGTCCCTAGGACGTAGGGATCCCTGTTGTGTAGTTTACCCCTTGTCGCCTCTATTCCAGCTCATAGACCAGTAATTTATGTAAAGGTAATGTAAATATGGTAATATAGATGTAAATAAATAGTTAATTACATGTTCCATAGCGTTGCAGGACCTGCGGGTCACGTGACTAGGTAAACTCTATGGTATTGAGCTTAAGGACCTTTGGAGGCCCTGTGACGTAAGTAATCCCATTACTCTCTGTAATGGTGAATGACAGATGTTCGGACCAATCGGATTCACCCCGCCCCCTGCCCATATAAGGGAGCGGCGGCCATGTTTTTGCTCTCTTGTTCCTGCGCAGCCAAGCAGTAAGGATCTCTCTTGCTCCTGTACTCCTGACATGGAAAGACCTGTACAGCAACTAACACAGTGAGTTAGGCCCGAGCCTTGCGGCAATAATTCAGAATAGAGAGTGTATCAATCCCCAGACACTCTGCAGCATCACCGGACCTAAGATAACCCCTAAATCCGGACGGATCTGCTAATATCTACCCTAAATTCAGAGACTGTCTAAATAGCTCAAGGTCCGCAACAACTGTCAGTCACTAAGCAACATAAGGACTATTTGTATGAGACTGTTACTGTGCCTTGGATGTTTCGCAAGCACTTAAGTAAAGTTGTTCAAGTTCAAATTCAATCTTCTTGTGGAACTTCAGTCATTTCATGCACCTATCGTTACTGGGAAGGGCGGCGATAGGCCGGAGCATTACCTCAGCATACCAGCCCTCAGCCTGGCGTCACAAACTATAGGGTTAGCATTAACCCCTCATCTACCACAACACCCCAACTACCATACACCCCCCCAAGGGCTACCACAGCTGTATGCCTGTGTACTGCCCCACTTCAGTGCTCTGACCACCACTCCTCCGGTCCGGCCATAGCAGTAGGTCCTGTGACCGGAGGAGCGGTGGTCTGAGCACCGAAGATGACGTACCACTGGTCACTTACCATGCTGGCCAGCGCACGTCTTCCACCTCCATGTTCCGCTCCTCCGCACCTCCGCACCTCTGTTGCTATGGGCCTACGCACGGGACGTCAGTGACTTACCGGCGTGTGCTATCTCCCGGCGGCCCCGGCATTTTTAAACTTAACGCGGGTCTGCTGAGAGTTGACGGGGGCATCCATGTGTCCCGAAAACATCTATTGGAACACAGGGATGTCCTTAATTGTGATGGGGTATCCGCCACTGCACGGCACACACCGACTCTGCTCGGGCCGCAAAGATATTCATTGTGGGCCGCATCGAAAATTTAGATATGTGAATGCGGAGGGCTATGTCAGATTTGGTGGATTGCGACGATGAACAGCATTTTTTTTAAATGTCAATAAAAGGGTTAACGAGGGCTGTGGGGGAGTGTTTTTTTTTTAAGAAATTTTTTTTTTCAATGTGTTATGTTTTTTATAATTTAATTTTCAGGCTTAGTGGAAGGCGTCTTGTAGACAGAATCCATTACTAAGCCGGGACTTAGCGTTAGCCCCCAAAACAGCTAGCGCTAACCTCCAATTATTACCCCGGTATCCACCGCCACAGGGGTGGCGGGAAGAGCCGGTACCAAAAGGCCCAGAGCATCAAATATGGCACTCCTGGGCCTAGGTGGTAACAGGCTGGTGTTATTTAGGCTGGAGTAACAATGGTCCTTGCCCACTCTGGTTACATCAGGCTGTTGCTGCTTGGTTGGTATCTGGCTGATACTGAAAAAATTAGGGAACCACACCCTTTTTTAAATGTATTTATTTATAAAAAAAAATGCATAGGGTTCCCCCTATGATCAGTATCAGCCAGATACCAACCAAGCAGCAACAGCCTGACGTTACCAGAGTTGGCGAGGACCATTGTTACTGGCCCTCCCCAGCCTAAATAACGCCAGCCTGTTACCGCCTAGACCCAGGAGCGCCATTTTTGACGCTCCGGGCTTGTTGGGACCAGCTGTTCCCGGCACCCCTGTGGCGGTGGGTACCAGGGTAATAATTTGGGGTTAGCGCTAGCTGATTTTGGGGCTAACACTAAGCCCTGGCTTAGTAATGGATTCCGTCTATAAGATGGCTTCCACTACTAAGCCTGAAAATTCAATTATAATAAACACGACACATTAATAAAAAAAATCACTCCCCCACAGCCCTCGTTAACCATTTTATTGAAATAAAAGAAAAACGTTGGTCATCGTCGCAGTCCACCGAATCTGACATAGTCCTCCGCATTCACGTATCTGAAATGAGAAGAAAAGAAAAACAATAAATATGGGTTAGTACATTTTTTGCGCACCACCCTGGGAAGAGCGCACATAATGCAACGTGTTCCTAAACAGGGAGCCTCCAGTTGTTGCTAAACTACAACTCCCATCATGGGGGGCCGTAGTTAAGCAACAGCTGGAGTCTCCCTGTTTGGGAACACACTGCTCTGTTCCCATTATGCAAAACGGAAATAATGTGTACAGAGATCTGTCCCTCTCCCCTTGGACTACTACTCCTATCATGTGACAGAGTCTGTCCCATGATGGGAGTAGTTGTAGTACTGCAGCGCTGCTGAGGGATGGCACTTGCACATCCCCCGGCTGCGGGACTTTTAGGACAACTACTCCCATCATGGACAGACTCTGTCCATTATGGGAGTTGAAGTCCAGGGGCTGAGGTGCAGATCGCACCAGGTCATTCTGCAGAGACCCGCTGCGATCCGCATTTAAGTTAGGAAGCCGGGCGGTACATGCGTTTATACACCGCGCTGCCTGCGGCTTCTATATGCACTGTAATAATTCATAATCCCCACCGCTGGGAGAGGGGAGCTCTGATTGGTCAATGGGTATTCTCCAATCAGAGCTCTCTTCTCCCGCCGGGGATTAGGAATTATTTCAGTCGTGCTAGCCCGGTCTACCATGGAGAATATCGGCCACAGAAATTTTTATATTAACCCAATAAGAACATAAGCAAGCCTAATAGAGACCAACACACATGTCCTCTGTATAGAAACAAGTAAAAAATAAAAAAACAACACTAAAATCAATAGTTTCCAGTAGAAATAAGAAAAAAGTATAAATAATCTAAGTAACAAAATATTTCTAAAATGAAACAACAGCCAGGACATAAGAGCCTTGGGACCAATTAAGAACATATTGGACTCCAATATAAAGTCCCAGAGTCGATAATTATTGAACAGAAGAAATATTTCTCTAACAATTTCATTGTCTCCTTCCCCAAGAGAGACACCATTCCCCTACAGCTTAAGTTTATCCTCACATAACCCCAGCGAGAGGTCATGTTACATTTTAACCAGCTATTTCTGATACCAGGTCAAACATCACATACAGTTTACATTAACAACATTTTATGATGTAGAATAAACATCCAAAATGTAGAAGGAATGGAGAACAGGGCACTCACCACCATGTCGTTTCAATCATTTTAACATTAGATCAATCTGGCTCACACGTCACAGGAGAAGGGGCAAGGGCAAGGTAGGAAACATCCATTTTGCGTCAGACAACGCAAAACAGACGTTGCCTACCTTGCCCCTGCATCTTCTCCTGTGGCGTGTCAGCCAGGTGGATGTAATGGTTTAGCTGTGATGCCACAATAAACATACAATGATCAAGACAACATCGTGGTGAGTGCCATGTTTTTCGTTCCTTCCACTTTTTGGATGTTTGTTTCATTAAGTATCATTAAATATGACATAGAGCACCCCCGATATTAGCTGGCTCTTTATCCTAAAGTGGCTTCTTGGGTCCACAAAGCTAAATCAACACCTATAGTGCCGAGTTTGATAACCATACTCTGAAGGAGGTTGTCAGAGCTTAGCCCCACCCATTTGTAGAATCCTACTAAATATATCAGTGGTCTCCAAACTGTGGCCCTTCAGAAGTCGATAACCATTGATTCAGTGTCAGCTGATTTACACCCACACAGTGTAACTATCCCCATTTACAGTACTTTTTATTCAAACCATCTGTTTATACAGGTTGTGTCGAAATAACAACAGTGATACAGGGTCTGCTACATCCATATAAGCTGGAGAATATAGAATGATCATAGATGCTTCATAAATCTTTACATTTTTTTCCGTACAATTTTGTTTTCATGAAACAGTTACCACCTGGAAAATAACAAGTCACTGTTGATAGATCTGTAACAAACTTCCCTGGCCCGGTTCCAGAACCACCTCTAGTCCTCTCCTGGTTCGGGCTATTAGGAAGTGTAAGCGTCTGGATATTTAAATGGATTCCTCCTCTGCTGAGATGCCTGTGATTTTGGTTAATACCCTTCACCAAAGTTCCTGTTTCCTGTACATGTTCCAAGTATTCTGACCTAATGTGACCTAACCTGTATTTAACTACCCTCTTGCCTGCTGATTTTGTACTACGCTACCCTTCTGGTTTGACCTTTGCTTGTCCTGACCTCTTGGTTTTGACTTTCTGGCTTGTCCCTAGTTAACCACTTGTTTGCTGATTTGATACCTATTCTGCTTATGTGCTGCTGACTTTGCCTATCTGACCACCCTAGATGCCCTGTGCATATAGCAGAGTGCAGGGACTGTTGCCCAGTTCGGGAGGGGGGCATTTAGGGTGGATCGTCCAAGTAAGCAGGGTCAGTGGTTTTGGGTAATCTCAGGTCTGTACTGTTCCCCAGCTGTCTTGAGTCTGTTATGACATCTTGCTGTTGATCTGATTGCTCTCATTTATAGTTTAATAGCAAAGCAGTTCTACTTAACATACAAAAAACTGGATCTCTAGTGCTACCTATTGGAGGTAGTTTTTTTTCTATAAGTCAGTGCTCAATACCTTGGAACATGACTAGAGATTATCAGATAAACTACAATCTCCTCTAAAAGGAAGAAGACCTTTAAACAGCTATTTCGCAGTTCTTGGCCCTCATCGGTTCAGGAAAAAGGACAGACTGGCTGAGAGAGAAGGCTTTTACATGACTCTGAGAGAGTAATGTGTTTCCTTGGGGAGACCACCAAGCAGGCATATGCAGTGTCCAACTGGGATACCTGTGGGGCCTGAGGTTAGGTCTCATTTATTGCATGCTACATTTCAGATGTGCCTGTGATATTAATGTGATGTTATGTATCAGGAAAGGGTGCTATGCAGGGTTAACCTAACCACACACTCTCTAGTGAGAAAAGTAAGTTTAGTGGAGAGTGTTCAGGCAGTCTAGTGCCAATCTCTCTTCATGTGAGAGGTTGTTGTAGGACTGAAGTGCAAGACAGCCTGAGGAAGAAAACTTCTGCTTTGAAATCAGTCCAGGACACAATCCAACTCTAATATTAATATGAGTGCAGGAGAAAAGCCTTCGGGCAGAAGTTGAGCAAGGACCCCATAGCTCAATTCAAGGACCAACATAGTATTCTGGAGGCGCGTGATTTCCAGTTCATTCATTTTTAGAACTGTACCCTGCCATTGAGAATTGCAGTTCTGGTGAGACAAGTAGATGTGTTTACCTACCTATGAATTCTGAGAGCCTGCCTTAGAGTATATTCACAAGGCAACATTTTTGTAGGAATACCATGGAAGAATTCTGACATCATTTACTGCCTATTCATTTGAATAGGATTTTGCGGTCCCATTCAGACAGCAGAATATTTGTTAAGCTCAATGGAAAGTAGAAAAGGCACCCAGGTATCCAGAGGGAATATATCACAACCAGATGAAGGAAGTGAAATAAAGTTATTGTTTATTAAATCAATAAAACAAGTAAAAACAATAACGCATTTCGGGGTGTAGCAACCCCTTCTTCAGATTGGTACAGTGCATGCAACAGAGTGTACATGTGAGCTTTTTATATTTTTATCAATAAAGGCACAAAATGGTGGCAAGGTCAGGAGATAAAGTTACATGATGTGCAAAAACAAGTTTGTAAACATTTTTTTTCATGAATAGAACATGGTTTCAGCAAAAACAAAGAAAGAAGCAACATTACATTATTTTTAACCTCTGACCTTGCCACCATTTTGTGCCTTTATTGATAATAATATAAAAAGCTCACATGTTCCCTCTGTTGCATGCACTGTACCAATCTGAAGAAGGGGTTGCTTCACCCCGAAACACGTTATTGTTTTTACTTGTTTCATTGATTTAATAAACAAGAACTTTATTTCACTTCCTTCATTTGTTTGTGATATATTCCCTCTGGGAATACCTGGACACCTTTGTTAAGGTCATTTTTCTACTTTCCATTGAGCTTCACATCAGAATTTCCTCTGGTTATCTCCTGGGACCTTGGGCTCGCACCGGATCCATCCTCATTGCACTTCAGATTGAGGTTGCATCCGTATTTACATATTGTTACGCCGAGCGCTCCGGGTCCCTGCTCCTCCCCGGAGCGCTCGCGGCGTTCACCTCCATGCAGCGCCCCGGTCAGACCCGACCTTGTTCTTGCCTTATCCCTTGTCCCGCGCCTGTCTCAGCTGTCAGCTTCGGTTGAGTCGCTATCGGGTGGAACGACCTGGGGGTTACCTGCCGCTGCAAGTCCATCCCGCTTTGCGGCGGGCTCTGGTGAAAACCAGTAACCCCTTAGACTCCGTTCCCCTGGTATGGCCCACGTCAACACCCCACTGACACAGAGGATCCACCACCAGTATCCTCACTGCATACCTATCCGGATCCTGACACAAATGCTCAAGGTGAGTGGCCATTGTAAAGAGTCTTTGACTCTTACCCCTCTGCCTTTCTCCACAGTTTTAAGGGTAATGCACAAGGCGCCTTTTTTTTTCTACTTCTACACAGAATATTTGTTTACGACATTCTGCCGCGGAAATTTTGTTTTCCTCATTCTGCGGAATCTCGTTGAAATAAATGGGGCTTGAATTTCAGCAGAATTGTGTTCTGAGAATTCTGTCTGAATTCCATAATTCCATTCAGCAAGCTTTCCGCTGTGTGAACATACCCTTAGGCAGAAAGTATAACTGACTAGTGAACAATGACTAGAGTACAGAAGGACCAACTCCAAATGCATAGAAAGAGACACACCCTGAGAAACCCTGCTCCATCCAAGGATAAGCTCATCTAGAATTCTGTACAGTAAACAAATAGAAAAATTGATCTTTGCAGCACTGGTCCTGGTCATTCTCCACAGGGCTGCAGGGAATTGTAGTTTCAAACACAGCGCATTTACAAACAAGGGATCCTGGGACTTGTAGTTGGAGGGAGGGAACTCCAACAGGATCACTACATTTCACAAAAAGAAAGCAGCAGCGTTATGGTGGATTCACAACACAGCCATTTTACTCCAAGACAATCCTTGCTAAGCATGTCCATTACTGTGTGGCAGGTAAGTACTAAAGTAACCTTATGTTGGATAACCCCTTTAAGGTGTTAAAGTGGTTTTTACGCACATATTATTTGCACGAGGTGTATAAAAATGTGCATGTGTCTGGATAATTTTTTGTGCAAAAACCTCCCCTGTACCTTTTGGTTGTGGGGAATTACAAATGTGCCTAAATTTGGACATTTAAAAAAAAAAAATGTAAAATGATAAATCTCACTAAAACACATGCTAAATAGAAACTGCGCCTCCATAAGGTGAAATATGTAAACTGCATCACACAAAGCACAGTTACTACATAAGCTTGTTCAAAATTCTAAACAAACAACAAAAACGTGGTCTCAAATGGCTAGAGGTGCTTCACCCCAAATGCGGTTGTGCATTTATACTGGGGGAGCAGATCCTGCCCAAAAATGCAAACAATGGAGGATGCCTGCAGCGGACTACAAGTGCCACAATAGAATCCTACACCAGATAGATGGTGTGGATGTGTAACAATTAGAATAATTGGGGCTTGCAGCTTGCCCCTCTCCTCCCATTGTATGTGTGTGCTTGTACAAAAAAATGGGTTGCTTAGTCTTAAATGCCCGGGTCTAATTTTGGTCTCAGTCTGGACCTGAACCAGGTCTAAAAAAAAGAATGCAACATAAGAAATAAAAATTTACCAGAATGAATCTAAAATGAACCTTCATGCCAATGGTTGAAAAGATTAGGTAAAGAAGGTAGACGTTTGTGGTGAATTTTCCCCATGGGTCCAAGATTTTTATAAAGTCCTCCAAGTCTTTTATTTTATTTTTTTATTAATCTTAGACACTTATATTATAAATATACAAGTACAAACCCATTTATAAAAAAAAAATATTATATATATATATATATATATATATATATATATATATATATATATATAATTCTTTAATATAATCATCCCTCCTGAGAACCCACATTCTCCAGTGTTTGTCAGGACTGAATATATATATATCTTAAGCAGATGATGTAGACTCTCATATATCCAGGCACCTGAGAGGGTAAGTTATGGACAGACTCGGGTCTACACTGAGGATAACACAGATATATGAGATAGAGCTTGTTGTTCTACTAAGGCTGGGTTCACACTACGTTTTCCCCCATACGGGAGCGCATACGGCAGGGGGGAGCTAAAAGCTCGCGCTCTAGTATGTCACCGTATGCGCTCCCGTTTGTCATTCATTTCAATGAGCCGACCGGAGTGAAACATTCGGTCCGGTCGGCTCATTTTTGCGCCGTATGCGCTTTTACAACCGGACCTAAAACCGTGGTTGACCACAGTTTTAGGTCCGGTTGTAAAAGCGCATACGGCACAAAAATGAGCCGACCGGACCGAACGTTTCACTCCGGTCGGCTCATTGAAATGAATGACATACGGGAGCGCATACGGTGACATACTAGAGCGCGAGCTTTTAGCTCCCCCCTGCCGTATGCGCTCCCGTATGGGGGAAAACGTAGTGTGAACTCAGCCTAAGCCAATGTTTTTTAAACAGTGTCTGGGCATACTGGGAGTTGTAGTTTTGCAACAGCTGGAGGCACACTGTTTGGAAAACTCTGTATAAGCATTAGAGGAGCTTTGATTTAGTCTTAATTTCTCTTTAATGAAGAACATAAAGCACAGGATCTGATAAGATCTTATAACTTACCGTACACCACATCTCATTCATTTCAGAACCTATATCAGAAACCTTTTATTTTTTTGGAAACAAAACTAGTTTGTGATAAATATGGATTCACTGAATATAGGCAAATAAAATTGTTCTGCATTCATGTTGAGCGTTGCTTACTATGGTAGAGGGTGTGATGCAAGGCAGATGGAATTACCCTAGGAGCAGATGGCATTTACCCCTTGTATTCGTGACGCCAGGGTGTGGTTTATCCTCAATACCACCTAAAGGTATACCGCTGGATCCTGGGCAAGGCATGGGGGCAATAGTGACTCTGATGCCAAGTTATGGACAACGGGTAGCTTTACTGAGTGACAGATGGTACAGTCTATACAGTGTAGCCAGGCCCACGGAGGTGACCAGTGACTTCAGAGACCTTAAGGGCTTGCTGGGACTTGCAGTGGTTTTGGACAATTTAGTACAGGCCACATTGACTTGACAATAGATGGCAGTGACTGACTTGACTTGACTGGAGACAGACTAAGCTGTGACTGTTTCTTACTTGTAGACTTGTAGCTTGTGGCTGCAGACTTGACTTGAGGCTCCTATGACTCCAGACTCTTAGGCTCAACTGCACCTCAGCAAAGACTCAGGAACTAAGAGAGAGAAGAGACTCCTCCCAGGGCTTTTATGGGGGAGACTCTGGTGGGGTCCTGTTGGTCACCCTTAAGTCACCTGGCCACTGATACCTCCTGGGTAACAATCACATGATAACTCACATGACAATTGGTGATCACCTGTTAACCTTTCTTAAAAATACAACATTCTTATATACATAACATAGGGAATAATATACAATTACAGTAGAACAGATACAGGGGGGGGGGGGGGGCAGGGGACACTGTAGGGAGGCTGCCTGACAGGACAGCAAGGGTACGGGGCAACAACTCCAGTACTGGGCCACCACACTTACTATTAAACTGAGCCTTGATTTCCTTAACCCCTTGAGGACACTTTTTTATTTTTGCATTTTTGTTTTTTCCCTCCTCGCCTTTTAAATGAAATTTTTTTTTACTTTATCATCCACAGACCCATATGAGGCTTGTTGTTTTTTGTGTGACGAATTGTAATTGGTAATGACACCTTTCATTTTTCTGTAAAATATACGGTGCAACACACAAAATTATTGTTGAAAAGAAGACTACAAAGTGCACTTTATAGTAAAACTGACATGTTCTCTTTATTCTGTATGTGATTAAAATAATACCATATTTATATAGTTTTTTTTTTATCATTATTATTATTGTATTACTTAAAAAACTCAAACCTTTTATTTTTTTTTAACAAAATCAGTATGCCTTAAATTGTTCTCTTCAGATAACCTTACAACTAAAACTTTTTTTATTTTTACACATAGAGGGATGTATGAAGACTCATGTTTTGCTCCATAATCCAAGGTTATTGTTGGTACCATTTGTGATTTGATGGGACTTTTTAATCACTTTTTATTTACGCCCCCTCCCGTAGCTTGCATTGAGGGGCGGAGCGTGACATCACACGGGGGTGGGGGCGTGACGTCACGCGCCGCCAGCCCTGTAGTCGCCGGTAATCAGTCAGGACTGATTACAAACGGGGTGCCTCGCGCATGATCCCGGGGGTCCCCAGTGGCGGGACTCCCGCGATATGGTATCTTATCCCCTATCCTTTGGATAGGGGATAAGATGTCTTAGCACTGGAGTACCCCTTTAATCATGAGAATCTGTCACTGATAGTAGCCGTCACTCACCACTATGAAACAAGTGCAGCTTCTGTACTCACTTCATATTCATTTAACGCTCCAGGGTATACATTTACATCCTGCGTAATCTAGGGGTTAAAGGGGTTGTCCTGCAAAACGTTTTTATTTCTTTTTTTTATAAATGTGCCCAGGCTGCCTGATAAAAGCTAAAAAAACTGTACTTACCTCCCTCATTTCCCTGCAGCCTCCGTTATCTCAGCTCCCTGACACTGCCACATGATTTCCTGGTGCTGGGGTCGGCACAAGACCGAAGGCAGAGGCAGAAAACCGAAGGCTGCACTAGAGTAAGGGGGGTAAGTACAGGATTTTTTTTAATATTCTAGAAGGCAGCCTGGGTATATTTATCAAAAAAGAAAACTTTATGCCAGAAGTACCATACCAATTTACCTTCTACAGAATAGGACTTTTTTTTTTTTTAAAGAAAAAAAGAGACTACTTCATATTGACACCCTTCATTAAACTGTACTTCACAGAAAAAAAATTGTTCAGTGAAATTGAAAAAGTACAATCACAGTGATACCCAATATATATTGTTTTTGTTTTACTATTTTTCAAAAAATATATGCTTAAAAGAAAGTGTTTTGAATTGCTACATATTGATTGATGTAACAGTTTTTTTTAGTTAAGAGCTGTGTTAGGGTGGTTTTACACCATGTTTTGTACTTACGGTTTCCGTATACAGCTGGTAGGAGGGGGCGGGGCTTAATCGCGGGGCCCGCACTCAGCCGTACAGGGGAACCGTATTAAATGCATGTCTATGAGCCAACCGGAGTGAACCGCAGCCTCCGGTCGGCTGCATTTTTGGCCGTATGCGGTTTCCCGACCGCAGGCAAAAACGTGGTCGACCGCGTTTTTGCATACAGTCGGGAAACCGCATACGGCCGAAAACGCAGCCAACCGGAGGCTGCGGTTCACTCCGGTCGGCTCATAGACATGCATGAAATACGGTTCCCCTATACGGCTGAGTGCGGACACCGCGATAAAGCCCAGCCCCCCTCCTCCCAGCCGTCTACGGGAACCGTAAGTACAAAACGTGGTGTGAAACCACCCTTAGGCCTAATTTTTTGGGCCATGTTCTGTAGTTTTCATAGGTACCATTTTTGGGTAAATGGGACTTTTTAAGATAGATAGACAGATCTTAAATAAATGGTAGATAGATAAATAGATAGACATGACATGGATGGATAGATAGATAGCAACAGGAGAATACAGCAGCACACTGTTAGCACAAAGATACAGATAGAACATGAAATGCTATACAGCTATAGTGCAAAAAATGAAAAAGTGAGGTACTTAGCTCACAATTTGGTGGCCAAATAGCTTGGACCATCCCACCACGGTAAGGTGACCTCATTGGGACTGACCCTACACTGTGAATATGCCTCTGTGCAATCAGTTTAACAGGCATTGCAAGGTCTGAGACATCCAACACCTTATACACAACTAATAGAGGTGGGTGGGGTGCAGGAGCCAACATGGAGGCAGCCACTCCCCGTATGTATAACACAAACAAGGATACATTGGCCAGCACATACTGATACCGAAACTACTGCATGGACCTGGCATACAGGTTTTTACTTCATTTGTGTGCTGCTGGGAGATTTTTTGTATTAGATAGATAGATAGATAGATATGAGATAGATATGAGATAGATAGATAGATAGATAGATATGAGATAGATAGATAGATAGATAGATAGATAGATATGAGATAGATAGATATGAGTTAGATATGGGATAGATAGATAGATAGATAGATAGATATGAGATAGATAGATACATAGATATGAGATAGATAGATAGATAGATATGAGATAGATAGATATGACAGAGATAGATAGATAGATAGATATTGATAGATAGATAGATAGATAGATAGATAGATAGATAGACATGAGAAAGATAGATAGATAAGAGATAGATAGTTAGATATAGATAGATAGATATGAGATGGATAGATAGAAAGATAGATTGATAGATATCGATAGATACCGTAGATAGATAGATTATGCTTATTGACTCCTTTATCTTGTATAAATAATAAGTCAGAAGGAAGAGACAATACCCTACATATTTATTATGAATTTTTTGCCCCCATTCTCCTCAGGACTATGAGTTCCTCTAACCAGATGTTGGTGATGTATTTAATTCTCTCCGGCATCTCCAATGTGGCAGAGCTGCAGTTCCCGGTCTTTCTTTTGGTTGTCCTGACATATCTCCTCACTCTTGGTGGTAACATGACGATATTTCTTCTGGTCTGCCTGGATCGTCACCTCCACACCCCCATGTACTTTTTCCTTTGTAACTTGTCTATTCTGGACATGTCCTCTACCACCGTCACAATGCACCGGGTGTTCTCTGGCTTCATAACAGGAGACAACACCATATCCTTCTCTGCCTGCTTGGCCCAGATGTACATGTTTGCATCATTGACAAGCAACGAGCTTCTCCTCCTTACTATTATGAGTTATGACCGATATATGGCCATCTGCCACCCATTGCGTTATCAGACCGTGATGTCTCTTAGGTTCTGCAGGAAGCTGACTGCCACCTGTTGGGCATTTGGGTTCGTACAGGTATTCCCCCTTGTTGTCATGCTCTCTGGCGTCACCTGTTTTAGGACCATTGAGATCAACCACTTTTTCTGCAATATCATGCCTCTCATAAGACTTCCTTGTTGTCACGATGCCGGCTGGCAGGTAGTGGATCCTCTGTGCCAGAGAGGGATTGGCGTGGACCGTGCTAGTGGACCGGTTCTAAGCCACTACTGGTATTCACCAGAGCCCGCCGCAAAGCGGGATGGTCTTGCTGCGGCGGTAGTGACCAGGTCGTATCCACTAGCAACGGCTCACCTCTCTGGCTGCTGAAGATAGGCGCGGTACAAGGGAGTAGGCAGAAGCAAGGTCGGACGTAGCAGAAGGTCGGGGCAGGCAGCAAGGATCGTAGTCAGGGGCAACGGCAGAAGGTCTGGAAACACAGGCAAGGAACACACAAGGAACGCTTTCTCTGGCACAATGGCAACAAGATCCGGCAAGGGAGTGCAGGGGAAGTGAGGTGATATAGGGAAGTGCACAGGTGAACACACTAATTGGAACCACTGCGCCAATCAGCGGCGCAGTGGCCCTTTAAATCGCAGAGACCCGGCGCGCGCGCGCCCTAGGGAGCGGGGCCGCGCGCGCCGGGACAGAACAGACGGAGAGCGAGTCAGGTAGGGGAGCCGGGGTGCGCATCGCGAGCGGGCGCTACCCGCATCGCGAATCGCATCCCGGCTGGCAGCGGAATCGCAGCGCCCCGGGTCAGAGGACGTGACCGGAGCGCTGCAGCGGGGAGAGTGAAGCGAGCGCTCCGGGGAGGAGCGGGGACCCGGAGCGCTCGGCGTAACAGTACCCCCCCCCTTGGGTCTCCCCCTCTTCTTAGAGCCTGAGAACCTGAGGAGCAGACTTTTGTCTAGGATGTTGTCCTCAGGTTCCCAGGATCTCTCTTCAGGACCACAACCCTCCCAGTCCACTAAAAAAAAATTTTTCCCTCTGACCTTTTTGGCAGCTAAAATTTCTTTGACCGAGAAGATGTCCGAGGAGCCGGAAACAGGAGTGGGAGGAACAGATTTGGGAGAAAAACGGTTGAGGATGAGTGGTTTGAGAAGAGAGACGTGAAAGGCATTAGGGATACGAAGAGAAGGAGGAAGAAGAAGTTTATAAGAGACAGGATTAATTTGACACAAAATTTTGAAAGGACCAAGATAGCGTGGTCCCAACTTGTAGCTAGGGACACGGAAGCGGACATATTTAGCGGAGAGCCATACCTTGTCTCCAGGGGAAAAAACGGGGGGAGCTCTTCTTTTCTTATCCGTGAACTTCTTCATGCGTGATGAAGCCTGTAAGAGAGAATTTTGGGTCTCTCTCCATATGATGGAAAGGTCACGAGAAATTTCATCCACAGCGGGCAGACCAGAGGGCAAGGGAGTAGGGAGGGGGGGAAGAGGGTGACGGCCGTACACCACGAAAAATGGGGATTTGGAGGAAGACTCAGAGACCCTGAAGTTATACGAGAATTCGGCCCATGGGAGGAGATCTGCCCAGTCATCCTGGCGGGAGGAAACAAAATGTCGCAAATAATCACCCAAGATCTGGTTAATTCTTTCTACTTGTCCATTGGACTGGGGATGATATGCAGAAGAAAAATTTAATTTAATCTTGAGTTGTTTACAGAGAGCCCTCCAGAATTTAGACACGAATTGGACGCCTCTATCCGAGACAATCTGCGTAGGCAACCCGTGAAGACGAAAAATGTGTACAAAAAATTGTTTAGCCAACTGAGGCGCAGAAGGAAGACCAGGAAGAGGGATGAAATGTGCCATTTTGGAGAATCGATCAACGACCACCCAAATAACAGTGTTGCCACGGGAAGGGGGTAAATCAGTAATAAAATCCATACCAATCAGAGACCAAGGCTGTTCGGGGACAGGCAGAGGATGAAGAAAACCAGCGGGCTTCTGGCGAGGAGTCTTATCCCGGGCACAGATAGTGCAGGCTCGCACAAAGTCCACAACATCCGTCTCCAGAGTCGGCCACCAATAGAAGCGGGAGATGAGTTGCACAGATTTCTTGATACCCGCATGACCTGCGAGATGGGAGGAGTGACCCCATTTGAGGATTCCGAGGCGTTGGCGAGGAGAAACAAAGGTCTTTCCTGGAGGAGTCTGCCTGATGGAGGCAGGAGAAGTGGAGATCAGGCAGTCAGGTGGAATGATGTGTTGCGGAGAGAGTTCAACTTCTGAGGCATCCGAGGAACGAGAGAGAGCATCGGCCCTAATGTTCTTATCGGCAGGACGAAAGTGAATCTCAAAATTAAATCGGGCAAAGAACAGAGACCACCGGGCCTGGCGAGGATTCAGCCGTTGGGCAGACTGGAGGTAGGAGAGGTTCTTGTGGTCGGTGTAGATAATAACAGGAGAACTTGATCCCTCCAGCAGATGCCTCCATTCCTCAAGTGCTAATTTAATGGCTAGAAGCTCTCGATCCCCGATGGAGTAGTTCCTCTCCGCTGGAGAGAAGGTCCTAGAGAAAAAACCACAAGTGACAGCATGCCCGGAAGAATTTTTTTGTAGAAGAACAGCTCCAGCTCCCACTGAGGAGGCATCAACCTCCAATAGGAAGGGTTTGGAAGGGTCAGATCTGGAGAGGACGGGAGCCGAAGAAAAGGCAGACTTGAGTCGTTTAAAGGCGTCTTCTGCTTGAGGAGGCCAGGACTTGGGATCAGCATTTTTTTTGGTTAAAGCCACGATAGGAGCCACAATGGTAGAAAAATGTGGAATAAATTGCCTGTAATAATTGGCGAACCCCAAAAAGCGTTGGATAGCACGGAGTCCGGAGGGGCGTGGCCAATCTAAGACGGCAGAGAGTTTGTCTGGATCCATCTGTAGTCCCTGGCCAGAGACCAAATATCCTAGAAAAGGAAGAGATTGGCATTCAAACAGACATTTCTCAATTTTGGCATAGAGTTGGTTGTCACGAAGTCTCTGAAGAACCATACGGACATGCTGGCGGTGTTCTTCTAGATTGGCAGAAAAAATTAGGATATCGTCCAGATATACAACAACACAGGAGTATAACAGATCACGAAAAATTTCATTGACAAAGTCTTGGAAGACGGCAGGGGCGTTGCACAGTCCAAAGGGCATGACCAGATACTCAAAGTGTCCATCTCTGGTGTTAAATGCCGTTTTCCACTCGTCCCCCTCTCTGATGCGGATGAGGTTATAGGCGCCTCTTAAGTCCAATTTAGTGAAGATGTGGGCACCTTGGAGGCGATCAAAGAGTTCAGAGATGAGGGGTAAGGGGTAGCGGTTCTTAACCGTGATTTTATTAAGACCGCGGTAGTCAATGCAAGGACGTAGGGAGCCATCTTTTTTGGACACAAAGAAAAATCCGGCTCCGGCAGGAGAGGAGGATTTACGGATAAAGCCCTTTTTTAGATTCTCCTGGACGTATTCGGACATGGCAAGAGTCTCTGGGGCAGAGAGAGGATAAATTCTGCCCCGGGGTGGAGTAGTGCCCGGGAGGAGGTCGATAGGGCAATCATAAGGCCTGTGAGGAGGTAGAGTCTCAGCTTGTTTTTTGCAGAAAACATCCGCGAAGTCCATATAGGCCTTAGGGAGACCGGTTACTGGAGGAACCACAGAGTTACGGCAAGGGTTACTGGGAACCGGTTTTAGACAGTTCTTGGAACAAGAGGACCCCCAACTCTTGATCTCCCCAGTGGACCAATCCAGGGTTAGGGAATGAAGTTGAAGCCAGGGAAGTCCAAGGAGAATTTCCGAGGTGCAATTGGGGAGGACCAAAAGTTCAATCCTCTCATGATGAGATCCGATGCTCATAAGAAGGGGCTCCGTGCGGAAACGTATGGTACAGTCCAATCTTTCATTATTTACACAATTGATGTAGAGGGGTCTGGCGAGACTGGTCACCGGAATGTTGAACCTGTTGACGAGAGAGGCCAAAATAAAATTTCCTGCAGATCCAGAGTCCAAGAAGGCCACTGTAGAGAAGGAGAAGGCAGAGGCAGACATCCGCACAGGCACAGTAAGACGTGGAGAAGCAGAGTAGACATCAAGGACTGTCTCACCTTTGTGCGGAGTCAGCGTACGTCTTTCCAGGCGGGGAGGACGGATAGGACAATCTCTCAGGAAGTGTTCGGTACTAGCACAGTACAGGCAGAGGTTCTCCATACGGCGTCGTGTCCTCTCTTGAGGTGTCAGGCGAGACCGGTCGACCTGCATAGCCTCCACGGCGGGAGGCACAGGAACAGATTGCAGGGGACCAGAGGAGAGAGGAGCCGAGGAGAAGAAACGCCTCGTGCGAACAGAGTCCATATCTTGGCGGAGTTCCTGACGCCTTTCGGAAAAACGCATGTCAATGCGAGTGGCTAGATGAATAAGTTCATGTAGATTAGCAGGAATTTCTCGTGCGGCCAGAACATCTTTAATGTTGCTGGATAGGCCTTTTTTGAAGGTCGCGCAGAGGGCCTCATTATTCCAGGACAATTCTGAAGCAAGAGTACGGAATTGTACGGCATACTCGCCAACGGAAGAATTACCCTGGACCAGGTTCAACAGGGCAGTCTCAGCAGAAGAGGCTCGGGCAGGTTCCTCAAAGACACTTCGGATTTCCGAGAAGAAGGAGTGTACAGAGGCAGTGACGGGGTCATTGCGGTCCCAGAGCGGTGTGGCCCATGACAGGGCTTTTCCGGACAGAAGGCTGACTACGAAAGCCACCTTAGACCTTTCAGTGGGAAACAGGTCCGACATCATCTCCAGATGCAGGGAACATTGGGAAAGAAAGCCACGGCAAAACTTAGAGTCCCCATCAAATTTATCCGGCAAGGATAAGCGTATCCCAGGAGCGGCCACTCGCTGCGGAGGAGGTGCAGGAGCTGGCGGAGGAGATGACTGCTGAAGCTGTGGTAGTAACTGTTGTAGCATAACGGTCAGTTGAGACAGCTGTTGGCCTTGTTGCGCTATCTGTTGTGACTGCTGGGCGACCACCGTGGTGAGGTCAGCGACAACTGGCAGAGGAACTTCAGCGGGATCCATGGCCGGATCTACTGTCACGATGCCGGCTGGCAGGTAGTGGATCCTCTGTGCCAGAGAGGGATTGGCGTGGACCGTGCTAGTGGACCGGTTCTAAGCCACTACTGGTATTCACCAGAGCCCGCCGCAAAGCGGGATGGTCTTGCTGCGGCGGTAGTGACCAGGTCGTATCCACTAGCAACGGCTCACCTCTCTGGCTGCTGAAGATAGGCGCGGTACAAGGGAGTAGGCAGAAGCAAGGTCGAACGTAGCAGAAGGTCGGGGCAGGCAGCAAGGATCGTAGTCAGGGGTAACGGCAGAAGGTCTGGAAACACAGGCAAGGAACACACAAGGAACGCTTTCTCTGGCACAATGGCAACAAGATCCGGCAAGGGAGTGCAGGGGAAGTGAGGTGATATAGGGAAGTGCACAGGTGAACACACTAATTGGAACCACTGCGCCAATCAGCGGCGCAGTGGCCCTTTAAATCGCAGAGACCCGGCGCGCGCGCGCCCTAGGGAGCGGGGCCGCGCGCGCCGGGACAGAACAGACGGAGAGCGAGTCAGGTAGGGGAGCCGGGGTGCGCATCGCGAGCGGGCGCTACCCGCATCGCGAATCGCATCCCGGCTGGCAGCGGAATCGCAGCGCCCCGGGTCAGAGGACGTGACCGGAGCGCTGCAGCGGGGAGAGTGAAGCGAGCGCTCCGGGGAGGAGCGGGGACCCGGAGCGCTCGGCGTAACACTTGTGACAACGTCTACGCTTTGGAGCTGTTCAATTTCGTCAATGGACTAATCCTTGCCATATTACCATTCTTCCTCACATTTATCCCTTACATATTTATTGTCATGGCTATTCTCAAGATCCGTTCTTCTAATGGGAGACGTAAAACCTTTTACACTTGCTCCTCGCACCTCACGGTCATTGTCCTGCTATATACTTCTTTGGTCTGCCAGTATCTCAAACCAGATTCAATGACCAGCAAGGGTTCCAATAAGCTTTATTCTCTGTTTAACACCACAGCCGTTCCCTTGCTGAACCCCGTAATATACAGCTTGAAAAATAAAGATGTGAAGGCGGCTCTGAGGAGGAGAAGGAGATTCATTTCTTGAGTCCTCGGGTTATCATTCTTGGTAATTTACAGGACAAATCCATCAAAAACTAACTTATCCCACTTATTCTCTTTCCACAGAATAGAGGATTAGTAGCTGGGACCCTTCGCGATCTCATGAAAGGGCCCTGGCACTCAGTGAAAAGTGCGTGCTGCAGATGACTCGAATTGCCGAAAAGACCCGTGTACAGCGCTTGGGCATTATCAGCGCTCTATAGAAATGACTGGAGCGCGTGCCATCTGCCGGTAGATGAAACACACTCCTCACTGAGAGAGCCAGGGTCCCATCCCGGAGATTGCGAGGGAGTCCTATGGACCCTGACTCTCTCAGTGAGGAATGTGTATCGTCTAATGGTAGACGTTACCGGTACACGCTCCATTGATTTCTATAGGCGCACTGTACTTGAATCTTTTTTGGCACTCCTGTGGATAGGGGATAAGTTAATTTTCACTGGAGTACTCTTTTAGGTATTAAGTATTAAAAATATTATTTTTGTTATAGTGGATATTCATCTCACACTTAAAGGGGTTCTCCGGTGGAAAAACATTTTTTAATCAACTGGTGACAGAAAGTTAAACAGATTTGTAAAAAATCTTTACCCTTCCAGTACTTTTTAGCAGCTGTATGCTACAGAGGAAATTATTTTCTTTTTGAATTTCTTTTTTTGTCTTGTCCACAGTGCTGTCTGCTGACACCTGATGCCAGTATCAGGAACTGTCCAGAGCAGAAGAAAATCACCATTGCAAACCTATGCTGCTCTGGACAGTTCTTGACACGGACAGAGGTGTCAGCAATGAGCACTGTGGACAAAAAAGAAATGATCCACTATAATCCACTATAACAATAATAATATTTTTTATACTTAATACCTAAAATAATACTCCAGTGAAAATTAACTTGGGAGGATTCTTCTCTCTTTTGTGTTCCCACCCAGGAAGAAGGAAGCCCACCCACGCAGAGCTGCAACCCTTCTATGGACATAGCAGCCTTGTAAGGTGTCTCTAAGATACATACACATCTGAGTCATTAATATTAAAAGTTAATACGGTGCCCCATCATAAAATTTTGCTGCCCTAAGCTAATACTAAATAAATATGGTAACCTATTCAGCATTTGGTGCATCATAACCAATATGCTTGTCAAATGAGAATTCCTTCTCATTTCAAAAAGTTGTGTAGCTCCAAGTGCTTAGTCTCTCAATGTCTGCTCCACTCAGCTAAAGTGCGTGGAGTATGGCTTACCGGTACTCCCATAGACTTGAATTACAATGCAAGTCTAAGGGATGTCTGGCAGTTCCGTATATTTCTTAATTTAGCCAAGTGGAGTGGAAATAAAAGGCTCAGCACTTAACGCGGTGCAACTTCATAAAATGAGAGGTTCCCATTTGGAAACATGGGCTATGTGCTCTTGTGCTCTTGTAGGTGATCGGGTGCCACATTTACATAATGCAAACTCTGCATTTACAGACAAAACTAAAGTGGCTCCAAGAAGAATTAAAATTCCTTTCAGGGAAATCTCAATTCCTCTTAATGGTGAGCAGGGTCATATTTATCACAGAGATCCCTACGGTTCCTATTGCATGCAGTCAGAAATCGTACACTGCCCCCTACATTCGCTTCCCTATATGAGGTCACCTATTACAAATATGGCCCTGTCTACTGTCAGATGCAATCGAAATTCGATAGAAGGAAATAAGGTTAAATGAAGGGCAAAGTCACCAAAGCAGAGAATATCAAAAATGTGCTTTGAATTTGCACAAAGATTTGTGTTTTTTTTAATTGTTCCAAATGGTAACTTACAGGAGCAGGCACTACTGTCTACGGCAGGCGTCCCTGCTTCTGTACACCTCTCTGCTTAGTTGACATTAATGTTTCTATGACCTATATTTCTCTCAGAATTACATTTATTTACTTGCCATCATTACTAAGTGAGGTTTTTGGCCCTGCAGAGGCATGGCGCGTGACCATCTCTTCTCCTCACTGTGATGACTCCTCCCCCTCCCTCACTCTGCTTTGACTTACAGAGCACCAGGAGCAAGCACAGCAGCTCTGGACTTGCCTGCAGTACTATCAATCATTCATGATGTCGATGACGTGTCGATGACCACTGGACACTGCAGGACTGGTACAGTTTGTGTCCCAGGAGGCAGGGGGACCCCTAGTGGCCACTTTTTGACTGGCTTTTTCAGTATAAAATCCTGAACATTTTCTGATTAAAGCAATTGCAAAACATATTGTTTTTGCATGCTTTATAACATGCTTTTTAGGTAATGTCCCAGGCCCAGCAGCATCAGTAAACCATATAGTGGCTGAACGACACAGCCTGGAGCTGGTGGCAGCATGAGGAGACAATAGGGCTTCACAATCCCTAAGATTAAAAGAGGAATTTTCTAATTTAAATTGAAGATTTATGGTAGCTAGTGCTACCATGAAAATTGTTAGGTAATGTCCCAGGCCCAGCAGCATCAGTAAACCATATAGTGGCTGAATGGCACAGCCTGGAGTTGGTGGGCGCATGAGCAAAATATATAGTGGCTGAATGGCACAGCCTGGAGTTGGCGGCAGATGAGGAGACCATATAGTGGCTGAATGGCACAACCTGTAGTTAGTGGCAGGACGAGTAGAATATATAGTGGCTGAATGGCACAGCCTGGAGTTGGCGGCAGCATTAGGAGAACATATAGTGGCTGTATGGCACAGCCTGGAGTTGGCGGCAGCATGAGTAGAACGTATAGTGGCTGAATGACACAGAGTGGAGGTGGTGTCAGCATGAGGAGACCATATAGTGGCTGAATGACACAGCCTGGAGGTGGTGGTAGCATGAGGAGACCATATGGTGGCAGAATGAGACAGCCTGGAGGTGGCAGCAGCATCAGGAGTCCTGAAAGTGACCCAGTGACAGTGGTGAGTGGTGTGGCGGGTGGCAATACCAATACCCGGTGACGAAGGTGGGTGAAAAAAGGTCTGATGCAAAGGAACGTTTTTAACTGGGGAGCAGCGCCTTAAATCTGTTTGGCACTATACATATTTGTGAAGTGTTGGTGTGGCACCATGGTCAATCTACTCTGATGCATCAGGCATTGGTGGGTGGAAATCCTGGCTGATCTATGCCTGATTCATCTTCACAAAGGTCAGTCTCTCCACATTTTTCGTGGACAGACGAGTTCTCCTTAGGGTGACTATGGCCGCCGCACTAAACACCCGCTCTGATGGCACACTACTGGCCGGACAGGACAGCTTTTCCAGGGCAAACTCTGCTAGTTGCGGCCACAAATCAAGTTTGACTGCCCAGAAGTCCAGCGGATCTTCAAGCTGTGTTGTCAGGGTCATCTCAAGGTATGCCACCACCTGCTGGTTCAGGTCCTGCTCCAGGTCTACCTGCTGCTGATCAGTTGCTTCACTATGCGAGACGGTGGAGAGCCAAAAGTCATCCCGCTGCCGAATGGTGACAATTCGTCAGTCAATATGGAAGCAACTGAGCATGCATCGTGCCATTTGTGTAAGTGACTCCATCTCCACTGCATACTGCCACGGTGTGTCTGGGTCCTCTGTCTCGCCCTCCTCATAACCCTCTAGCTCCTCTGGCTGCTCCTGCTCCTCCTCTCCTGTCAGATGACTAGAGAAACCGCCCATTTCCCAAAAACTAAACTGTGTTCCACTCTGCCCCTCCCCCTCCTCCTCCTTCTCCTCCAGTTCAGCCCCCACAGGGCTCATGTGGCCGTGAGATGTAGGTGCCACATCTCCAGTGCCCTGACCATCCATTGTTTTCAATATGTGTTGTAGTAGATGAAGCAGTGAAATGATGTTGTTCATCCCGTAATCCTGGCGACTGACTTACAATGTGGCTTCCTCAAAGGGCCTGAGCAATCGGCAGGTGTCACGTATGAGCTGCCACTGGTTGACATTAAAGTTACACAGGGGAGTACCCCTATCCGCTTGGATTATCATAAAGCTTTTCTCTGTTCGTATAGTCGGTCCAACATATGGAGGGTGGAATTCCAACGTGTGGCAACGTTGCAAATCAGGCTATGTTGGGGTATACCGTTCTGATGCTGCAGCTCAAGGAGGTTGTGCTTTGCAGTGTACGAGTGGCTGAAGTGCATGCAAAATTTCCTTCCCATTATTAGGATGTCTTGCAAATAGGGGGAACATTTCAGGAACTGCTTGACAACCAGATTAAACACGTGTGCCATGCAGGTCGCATGGCTCAGCCTTCCTTATCGCAGCACAGACAAGATGTTCTTCCCGTTGTCGGTCACCATGGTTCCCATTTCCAGTTTTTGTGGAGTAAGCCATACTCCAATTTCTTTATGAATGACTTATAACAGTTCCACCCCTGTGTGACTCTGTTCACCAAGGCAAACCATGTAAAGAACAGCGTAACACTGCCGTGCCCTGCACACATGGTATGCTAAAGGGGAACTGAGACTTGTCTGTGCAGTGGAGGCTGAGGACACGGTGGAGGATGAGGAGGCGGAGTCGCACACTGTCACAGGACCTACGGCCTGAGAGCATGGAGGAGGAAGTGGCGTGACCTGTCCAAGTTGGTGTTGTGGCTGTGCAATGACCACATTTACCCAGTGAGCCATAAAGGACATGTATTGTCCCTGACTGTAGTTACAGCTCCAGACGTTGGCGATGCCGTGCACTTTGGTACACACTGACAGGCTCAAGGACTGGCCCACCTTCTCTTCTACAAAATTTTGCAGGGCTGGTACTGCCTTCTTCACAAAGAAATGACGGCTTGGGACTCTCCACCTTGGCTCGGCACAAGCCTTCAGTTCTCTGAAAGGTGCAGAGTCCATCACTTGAAAAGGGAGGACTGCAGCACCAGCAACCTGGACAGGAGCACATTCAGGTTCTGCGCCATTGGATGAGTGGGCGCATACTGTGGTCTCTTGGACATTGCTTCGCCGATGGATTGTTGGCGGAATGCCTGACTAAAAGTAGGAGGAGCAGGAGCATCTGGAGCGACAGAAGGAGGGTATGACACACAGCTCCCTTTGGCTAAGGTTGTGGGGCCTTGGCTGGCTGAAAGAGGGAGTGGTTGGTCACTGGGTGATGTAGCAGGCTGGACCACTACATTGGAATCACGGTTCTCCCAGGCTGCTTTATGGTGGTGCAGCATATGTTGACACAGGGCCGTGGTGCCAACATTGGGACCCTGGCCACGCTTCACCTTCTGCTGACACATCTTGCATGTGGCTATGTTAACCCCCTCCAGATGCTTGATGAAAAACTGCCACACCACCGAGTAGCTGATTTTCCCACCAACAGTCCATACTAATTGACTACTACTGCCGCCGTTTCCAGGAACCCCTGTTCCACTACCTCCTGGGAAGGTAGGCTGCAGCGAAGCAGGTTGTCTCCCCTGGGCCCATTTGGCTCCAGAATTTCCACTTCTGCCCCATGCTGACTGCCAACCATGCTACCACATTGCTGGTCAGCTGCGGCCTCACGAGCAACCTGCAACCCTCTTCTCCTAATGATGATGAAGCCCCTTCTGTACCAGGCTTCCAATTGCGATCGGCTTCATCATCATCATCATCATCATCAAGTGTCTGCATGTCACTGATGTCCTTCTCGGGTTCCTCAATAGAGTCTGCTTCAGGAGCCTGAATGCTGGCAACACCACCTCCCACATCACTCTCCTCATCACTACTTGCCCGCCTAGCGGAGGAAGCGGCGGATGTCTCCTCCACTTCTTGGCTGGGCAGTAGCTGCTGACAGTCCTCTATTAGATCATCCTCACTGAATAGTGGAGCTGAACTCAAAGCATAAGATACTTCTTTAGGGGAGGGAAAAGCATAGGACAGAGGCAATGGGAGGACAGGGACTGCTCCCGGCCATGTCAACTGAGGGTTGTGTCTGAGGAACCAACCGACTGTTGACTGGGGGTATCAGATGTCACTTGTGATAAAGTGGATGACCGTGTAAACCAATCATTGACGGCAGATGGGTTGCTGGTCAAGACACGACCGCTAGCTGATACCGGGAGCTCAGGCATCTCGCTGCGATTCCTGCTGCCACTCGCCCCTAGCCTGCTGCAACCTTTGCCTGATGAATTTAGGCCTCTGCTACTCCTCTGTGCACGTCCTTTCACTTATCTGCCTGACAAACTATGTGCGTGTATTAGGGGAGTACAATACGCTTCACTACGCATAAAACAGTATTTGTCTAGAACAGCAGCAGTTGTGTACTTTTGGCTGTCCTTTCACAGTATCTAGGCCCTTGTCAGATTAACATGTACAAAATAGCACACTACTTAAATGTAGGTATGCACTTATGAGGGCAGAAAAATGCGCTACAGTACGCTTAAAAAATTTATTTGTGCACAACACCAGCCGGTGATTACTTTTTCCTGGACTTTTACAGTATCTAGGCCCCTGACAGATTAACAGGTACAAAATAGTACACTACTAGATGTGGGTATGTGGTATGCACTTACGAGGGCAGAAAAATGAGCTACAGTACACTTAAAGAAGTAGTGGATTTAAACATCAGCCGGTGATTACTTTTGCCTGAACTTTCACAGTATCTAGGCCCTTGACAGATTAACAGCTACAAAATAGTACAATACTTAGACGTAGGTATTTGATATGCACTTATGAGGGCAGAAAAATGTGCTACATTACGCTTAAAAAGGTATTGGAGTAAAACACCAGCCAGTGATTACTTTTGCTTGGCCTTTCACAGTATCTAGGACCTTGACAGATTAACAGGTACAAAATACTACACTACTTAGATGTATGTATGTAATAAGCACTTGTGAGGGCAGAAAAATGCACTAAAGTACGCTTAAAAAAGTATTGGAGTAAAACACCAGCCGGTGATGACTTTTGCCTGGACTTTCACAGTATCTAGGCCCTTGACAGATTAACAGGTACAAAATAGTACACTACATAAATGTAGATATGTGGTATGCACTTATGAGGGCAGAAAAATGCGCTACACTATGCTTAAAGAAGTAGTGGAGTAAAACACCAGCCGGTGATTACTTTTGCCTGGACTTTCACAGTATCTAGGCCCTTGACAGATTAACAGGTACAATGTAGTATACTACTTAGATGTAGGTATGTGGTATGCACTTATGAGGGCAGAAAAATGTGCTACAGTACGCTCAAAGAAGTAGTGGAGTAAATCACCAGCCAGTGATTACTTTTGTCTGGACTTTCACAGTATCTAGGCCCTTGACAGATTAACAGGTAAAAAATAGTACACTACTTAGATGTCGGTATTTGGTATACACTTTTGAGGGCAGAAAAATGTGCTACAGTATGCTTAAAAACATATTGGAGTAAAACCCCAGCCAGTGATCACTGTTGCCTAGTCTTTCACAGTATATAGGCCCTTGACAGATTAACAGGTACAAAATAGTACAGTGGTCCCTCAACATACGATGGTAATCCGTTCCAAATGAACCATTGTTTGTTGAAACCATCGCATATTAAGGGATCCGTGCAATGTAAAGTATAGGAAGTTGTACTCACCTGTCCCCGCCGCTCCGGACCGTCACCGCTCGTCACCGCTGCCCTGGATGTCGCCCTCCATCGCTGTCGCCGCGTCCCCGTGGTGTCCCCGCCGCTCCGGAACGTCTCTGCTGCCTGGGATCATCGCTCTCACATCGCCGCCATCACGTCACTACGCACGCCGCTCCTATTGCATGACAGGACAGCGTGTGTGGCGACGTGATGACGACTATGGAGAGCGCTTGCTATGCAGGGGATCGTGAAGAGGACGCTCTGGATCCCCGAGGACAGGTAGGAGACCATCACCGGAGCACACGGGGCACTGTAAACGGCTATCCGGTGGCCATCGCATGTTGAAATTATCATATGTCAGGGCCATCGTAGGTCGGGGGTCACTGTACACTACTTAGATGTAGGTATGTGGTATGCACTTATGAGGGCAGAAAAACGTGTTACAGTAGGCTTAAAGAAGTAGTGGAATAAAACACCAGCCGGTGATTACTTTTGCTTGGCCTTTCACAGAATCAAGGCTCTTGACAGATTAACAGGTACAAAATAGTACACTACTTAGATGTAGGTATGTGGTATGCACTTATGAGGGTAGAAAAATGTGCTACAGTACACTTAATGAAGTAGTGGAGTAAAATACCAGCCGGTGATTACTTTTGCCTGGGCTTTCACAGTATCTAAACCCTTGACAGATTAACAGGTACAAAATAGTACACTACTTAGATGTAGGTATGTGGTATGCACTTATGAGGGCAGAAAAATGCACTACAGTACGCTTAAAAAACGTATTGGAATAAATCACCAGCTGGTGATTACTTTTGCCTAGCCTTTCCCAGTATCTAGACCCTTGACAGATTAACAGGTACCAAATAGTACACTACTTAGATGTAGGTATGTGCTATACACTTATGAGGGCAGAAAAATTGGCTACAGTACGCTTAAAGAAGTACTAGAGCAAAACACCAGCTGGTGATTACTTTTGCCTGGACTTTCACAGTATCTAGGCCCTTGGCAGATTAACAGGTACAAAATATTACACTACTTAGATGTAGGTATGTGGTATGCACTTATGAGGGCAGAAAAATGCGCTACAGTATGCTTAAAAAACTTATTGGAATAAATCACCAGCTGGTGATCACTTTTGCCTAGCCTTTCCCAGTATCTAGACCCTTGACAGATTAACAGGTACAAAATAGTACACTACTTAGATGTAGGTATGTGGTATGCACTTATGAGGGCAGAAAAATGCGCCACAGTACGCTTAACCCCTTAACGACGCAGGACGTAAATTTACGTCCTGCGCCGGCTCCCGCAATATGAAGCGGGATAAAGCCGCGATCCAGCATCATATCCCGTCGGTCCCGGCGCTCATCAACGGCCGGGACCCGCGGCTAATACCACACATCGCCGATTGCGGCGATGTGCGGTATTAACCCTTTAGAAGCGGTGGTCAAAGCTGACCGCCGCTTCTAAAGTGAAAGTGAAAGTGACCCGGCTGCTCAGTCGGCTGTTCGGGACCGCCGCAGTGAAATCGCGGCGTCCCGAACAGCTTGCAGGACACCGGGAGGGCCCTTACCTGCCTCCTCGGTGTCCGATCGGCGAATGACTGCTCCGTGCCTGAGATCAGGCAGGAACAGTCAAGTGCCGATAACACTGATCACAGGCGTGTTAATACACGCCTGTGATCTGTGTAAAAGATCAGTGTGTGCAGTGTTATAGGTCCCTATGGGACCTATAACACTGCAAAAAAAAGTTAAAAAAAATGTTAATAAAGGTCATTTAACCCCTTCCCTAATAAAAGTTTGAATCACCCCCCTTTTCCCATAAAAAAAATAAAACAGTGTAAAAAAAAAAAATAAATAAACATATGTGGTATCGCCGCGTGCGTAAATTTCCGAACTATAAAAATATATCATTAATTAAACCGCACGGTCAATGGCGTATGCGCAAAAAAATTCCAAAGTAAAAAATAGCGCATTTTTGGTCACTTTTTATACCATTAAAAAATGAATAAAAAGTGATCAAAAAGTCCGATCAAAACAAAAATCATACCGATAAAAACTTCAGATCACGGCGCAAAAAATTAGTCCTCATACCGCCCTGTATGTGGAAAAATTTAAAAGTTATAGGGTTCAGAAGATGACATTTTTAAACGTATAAATTTTCCTGCATGTAGTTATGATTTTTTCCAGAAGTACGACAATATCCAACCTATATAAGTAGGGTATCATTTTAACCGTATGGACCTACAGAATAATGATAAGGTGTAATTTTTACCGAAATATGCACTGCGTAGAAACGTAAGCCCCAAAAGTTACAAAATGGCGTTTTTTCTTCGATTTTGTCGCACAACGATTTTTTTTCCGTTTCGCCGTTTATTTTTGGGTAAAATGACTAATGTCACTACAAAGTAGAATTGGCGCCGCAAAAAATAAGCCATAATATGGATTATTAGGTGGAAAATTGAAAGGGTTATGATTTTTAAAAGGTAAGGAGAAAAAAACGAAAGTGCAAAAACTGAAAAACCCTGAGTCCTTAAGAAAGAAATACTGGAGAAAAACACCAGCCGGTGATTACTTTTGCCTGGACTTTCACAGTATCTAGGCATTTGACAGATTAACAGGTACAAAATACTACACTACTTAGATGTAGGCACGTGGTATGCACTTATGAGGGCAGAGAAATGCGCTACAGTATGCTTAAAAAAGTATTTGAGTACAACACCAGCCGGTGATTACTTTTGCCTGGCCTTTCACAGTATCTAGGACCTTGACATATTAAAAGGTACAAAATAGTACACTACTTAGATGTAGGTATGTGGTATACACTTATGAGGGCAGAAAGATTTTCTACAGTACGCTAAGAAAACATATTTTTTCACAACACCAGCAGTACATAACAGTGCTGCAGCACACAGTCGCTGTTTACTAAACCCAAAATTGCACTTTCTCAATAACTATTAGGAATGGACTGCTGGCTATTATATTGTCTACAGACTAGTATAACCAGTAGACCATTTGTTGTGGAAAAAAGACACAGAGTTGCGCTGAAAAATTATTCCTCCATCCTCTGCAAAGGTTTGTCAAGTTGAGCCAGCTTGTTCAAATGTATGAGGAAACACACAGCTCTCTGCCCTCTCTGTAATACACTGCTGTAGAAAGTTACTGGGAGGTTAATGGCTGCAGTAAAAATTATTTTCTGTGAAAAATGCACTGCTCTCTGTCCACCAGAACGCTGACGTGACTAGGAGGTGAAAAGCTGCTGGAAAAAGCTTGTCTGTGTAACACACAGCGCTGTCCTATTTCTCTGCAGTGAAGGAAGAAGTGACTAGCCGGAATATGGCTGCCGATTGTACAGGTCTGTGACATCACAGGGGTGACTGGATGCTGATAGGCTGCATCTTGCATTTGATTCAGGGTCATCCCACCTACCCTTGTTCCCACCTTCCCAGAGTTCCTTGCCCCCATGTCCTCACATGTGGATCCGCAATTTTTGATGCCCTGGAGCCTGGACCGCACTAAATGGAGTTTAAAAAAGCGATTTGCGTGATAGAATCACGGCGATATTCACATTCATTGCGAATCAAATTTTCATGAAATTCATAATGAATTCGGATTCGTCAGATTCGATTCGCTCATCTCTAATATCCATGGTAGCCGAGTTATCACAAACAGAAACTACTGATGTATTGCTCCAGCTGTCTCCCCAGACTTGTGCGGCTGCCACAATAGGCACAATCTCAAAAGTAGCAGAGCTATCAACAAACCCAGGGATGCTGTCAACCTGACTGGGCCAACTACTTGCTAACCATCGCGAACCGAAAATGGCTGCGAAACAAAACTCTAGAAGAGGCATCAATAAATACACAGGGCAATTCCAGGGAGACAACTGGCACAAAAAATGACACCCTCTTCCAATTATCAAGAAAATGCTGCCACATAGCCCGATCTGCTCTAGCTGCCTGCCCCAATCGGACTGTACTATGCTGTTGAGGCGCTGATGTCAATAACTCCAACAGACTCGATATGAATGATCTACCCTGTGGGATTACTTTCATAGCGAACGCCAACATGCCCAGAAGACCTTGGAGTTCAGGCTTATTCATGACCTTAGACCTAGAAAATGTACCCACTATGTCTCGGATGTGGGTTAATTTATCAGCCGGTAATCTGGCCTCCATTTTTTGAGCGTCTAAGACAATCCCCAGAAAAGTTAAAACCCTGGCTGGACCCTCCACTTTTGTTGGAGACACTGGGACACCTAACGACTTGAAAATTCTAAGCGATTCAGCCAACTGCCAAGGGTCATGCTGTGGGGGCTCAATTTACAGAAAATCGTCAAGATAGTGTATGAAATTGCTACAGTCTACCACATTCTGCAATATCCCCTGCAGGGCACAATCCAGTTGGTCAAAAAGACAGGGACTAGATTTCGAGCCAAAATTCAGTTTTATAGCAAAATAATATAGCTCCTGCGATTTTACTCCATTGCCAGAGATCTTTCTTTACTGGAAGGAGCTTGAAGGCATCTATTATGTCAGCCTTAGATAACCAGGCATCTGGACCCATAGTTAACATTATCTGAACTGCCTGGTCAATGGAAGCCTATTTCATAACAAATTCACGTGACGGGATTAACAAGTTGATTACTTTATTGAGTACTGCTGACAAATGCCTTGCTGAAAGATCTTAAATCAACCGCTTCTTGTTGTTGAACTTACCCGTCACAATGCCAATAGGGCTTGCATGCCATGCTTGAAAAGGAGGGGCTGAAAAGGGGCCAATCATATAACCTTTTTCCCCCTCCACATTTAACAATTCTGACACAGTAACAGGGTCATTGGCTGGCAACAGCAGATTCCTACATTCATACATGGTCTGTGGCAAAGCCACTAACCCCATATGGAACACACTGCTAAACCCGCCCAACAGCCAACACACCCATTCCGCATCAGGATGGGCCCCGAGAAACTTTTGCAAAACATCCATTTGAATTACACCTAGATAGAAAGAACCACCTTTTATTGAACAAGCTGAACGGGGATGTGCCCGATAACAATTAAAACACACATGTAGGAATCTGCATTGGTTATAATTACATGTGGCCAAGTTATAATTATTACAAATCTGGTTCTTTCCTAAAAACCTTACTTCCGAGCTTATCTACTACATCCGGGGTTTTATGCCTGGCCTGTGATACCGTGGGCTTACTTGCTGCAGGTTCTTCCTAAGCCAAAGCTACACCATGCTGTAGAATGTGATACTGACTTACAAATAGCACAAGAAGCCTTAGCTGAGAACGATTTATGGTAATCGTAAAAATATGTGCTGCCGTATTTATTACATAAATCCGCCATGTTGAACTAATATGTGTCAAGTTCCTCTCTCCTTTGTGTTTTAATGGATAAGATCACCTCCCTAAACATACTGAATGCCACAATAAATTCGTAAAGTGACAACTTTCTGTTCAATCTGGCATCCTTACTTTTACAACTGATAACTCCCCATACACTATAGCCTTTGTGTCAGTTATGTCATGCATGGCAATTAGTAAGGACACCAGATTGATATCTTTACCTTCCAAGATATCGTTATGTACATTTGGAGGTACAAAATAAGCCGGAGTAACACTAGGTGGTAACATTCCCCTACCTGCATCGGAACTACTGTACATCCCGCAACTGAACGCTATTTGCGTGCTAGTAGAAGCTTGATCAGTCACAGAAACAGGCACAAGAACACCTACTGATGACCCCTGAGAGGTACCCCCTCTCCAGAGTATTCAACCTATTTTGCACATTTGTCAATGAATCCATCATAGTTGACATCTTAGCATGCAACTGTCCCAGAGAAGCTGCCACAGGATCCTGCTGTTGACTGGTCCCCGACATCGGATCGGCCATAAGTAATTTATATAACTCAGCCTTTTGAGTAGAGGCGGGAAACGGGACCCCACATTTCCTGAGCTCCTCCATCAACTTAGGGACCGTCCAGGAGCGATAAGAGGGAACACCACCCCTCTCAGATGCCCTGGAACTGGTATCTAAGATAGATAGTGAATCCTCTATATCTGAGCCATGAGACATGTTGAAGAGGCACCTGTCCGGGCTAAATGGGTACTGGTTGAGATGAATAGAGAGAAATTATACCTAATCCAGCATGCATCATTCCTTTTTTTTTTTAATCAGCCACCTGCAGCGAAAAACACAATTGACTGAAGTAACAGGTAGCCGAACCTGAAAACAAACTGATACAGAACCTGATCGCAAATAAAAAGCATCAAATTGGCAAACATTTAGTGCATCGCCCGTGAGAACGAGATTGTGTTACCAATGGTAGACATTACTAAGTATGCGTGAACGATACAACAGACGAGGTTGTACTGTACCTATACCTAAAAACATGTCGGGACACACCATAACACAAAGCAACAGTTGCTCTGAAGACGAGTCAGGAACAACTGTAAATTTACTTCCAACCTGAAGGTTAGTCAGGTAAACTGGTAAGTAAACTGTCCAGTGACTAAACATGCCTTAACCCAAAAACAAGTGGCTCAGAAAATGTGTCAGTAACAACTACTGTGGTGATTAATGCAATGAGTGCTCTGACGTGTCAGTAACAACAAGAGTGGTGAAAAATTGCGTTGCACTGAGGATGTGTCAGTAACAACAATATAATATCCATAACCTGAAGTCGTGTCAGGTATAGCAGGTATATGTCCATACTTAAATCACAATAACCCACCCCTGAAGAGAGTTTTCTGAGCAATCAATGACGACACCAAGCTCCAATGACATACCAATTTCCAGAACACTACAGAAACTATATGTAATAAACAATAATTAATAAAATATTGAAGCCATCTGACAACCAAGATTTACACAATTAACTTCTGAACCACAACAATTTTTTTTTTATATATATATTATTATTATAATTTTTTTCAACATGACAAGACTGATGAAACCCCAGTGTAACAAATTTCATATTCAGTACTAACTCTTGTAATAAAACATGATGCATGCCTCAGGAGCATACCATATTTTTCGTCATATAAGACACACATTTTCTTCCCCAAAACTGGGAGGAAAAAGTTGTTGCATCTTATACGGCGAATACACACACCTATCGCAGCAGTCCCTGCGGCCATCAATGGCCGGGACCCGCGGCTAATACAGGACATCACCCGGTGATGCCCTGTATTAACCCTTCAGACGCGGCGATCAAAGCTGACTGCTGCGTCTGAAGGGAAGGAGACACTAACCCGGCTGCTCAGTCGGGCTGTTCAGGACCACCGCGATGAAATCGCGGCGTCCCTAACAGCTTACAGGACACCGGGAGGGACCTTACCTGCCTCTTCGGTGTCTGCTCCGTGCCGGGATCCCCTGCATGGCCGGCGCTCTCCTTCAACGTCATCACGTCGTCACGCACGCTGTCCCGTCATCCAATAGGAGTGCGTAGTGAGGTGACGGAGAGCGTGGATCCCGGGGAAGAAGACATCCGGAGCGTCGGGGATACCACAGGGACGCGGCGACAGCGATGGAGCGACATCCAGGGCAGCGGTGACGGGTCCGGAGCGGCGGGGACACGTGAGTACTACCTCCTATACCAGTGGTCTTCAACCTGCGGACCTCCAGATGTTGCAAAACTAAAACTCCCAGCATGCCCGGACAGCCAACGGCTGTCCGGGCATGCTGGGAGTTGTAGTTCTGCAACATCTAGAGGTCCGTGTTACGCCTAGCGCTCCGAGTCCCCGCTCCTCCCCGGAGCGCTCGCTACACTCTCCTCACTGCAGCGCTCCGGTCAGATCCACTGACCCGGGGCGCTGCGATACTGCCTCCAGCCGGGATGCGATTCGCGATGCGGGTAGCGCCCGCTCGCGATGCGCACCCCGGCTCCCGTACCTGACTCGCTCTCCGTCAGTCCTGTCCCGGCGCGCGCGGCCCCGCTCCCTAGGGCGCGCGCGCGCCGGGTCTTTGCGATTTAAAGGGCCACTGCGCCGCTGATTGGCGCAGTGGTTCCAATTAGTGTTATCACCTGTGCACTTCCCTATATCACCTCACTTCCCCTGCACTTCCTTGCCGGATCTTGTTGCCATCGTGCCAGTGAAAGCGTTTCCTTGTATGTTCCTAGCCTGTGTTCCAGACCTCCTGCCGTTGCCCCTGACTACGATCCTTGCTGCCTGCCCCGACCTTCTGCTACGTCCGACCTTGCTTCTGTCTACTCCCTTGTACCGCGCCTATCTTCAGCAGCCAGAGAGGTTGGATACGACCTGGTCACTACCGCCGCAGCAAGACCATCCCGCTTTGCGGCGGGCTCTGGTGAAAACCAGTAGTGACTTAGAACCGATCCACTAGCACGGTCCACGCCAATCCCTCTCTGGCACAGAGGATCCACTACCTGCCAGCCGGCATCGTGACAGTAGATCCGGCCATGGATCCCGCTGAAGTTCCTCTGCCAGTTGTCGCTGACCTCACCACGGTGGTCGCCCAGCAGTCGCAACAGATAGCGCAACAAGGCCAACAGCTGTCTCAACTGACCGTTATGCTTCAGCAGTTACTACCACAGCTTCAGCAATCATCTCCTCCGCCAGCTCCTGCATCTCCTCCGCAGCGAGTGGCCGCTTTTGGTCTACGACTATCCTTGCCGGATAAATTTGATGGGGACTCTAAGTTTTGCCGTGGCTTTCTTTCCCAATGTTCCCTGCACCTGGAGATGATGTCGGACCAGTTTCCCACTGAAAGGTCTAAGGTGGCTTTCGTAGTCAGCCTTCTGTCTGGAAAAGCCCTGTCTTGGGCCACACCGCTCTGGGACCGCAATGACCCCGTCACTGCCTCTGTACACTCCTTCTTCTCGGAAATTCGAAGTGTCTTTGAGGAACCTGCCCGAGCCTCTTCTGCTGAGACTGCCCTGTTGAACCTGGTCCAGGGTAATTCTTCCGTTGGCGAGTATGCCGTACAATTCCGTACTCTTGCTTCAGAATTATCCTGGAATAATGAGGCCCTCTGCGCGACCTTTAAAAAAGGCCTATCCAGCAACATTAAAGATGTTCTGGCCGCACGAGAAATCCCTGCTAATCTACATGAACTCATTCACCTAGCCACTCGCATTGACATGCGTTTTTCCGAAAGGCGTCAGGAGCTCCGCCAGGATATGGACTCTGTTCGCACGAGGCGTTTCTTCTCCCCGGCTCCTCTCTCCTCTGGTCCCCTGCAATCTGTTCCTGTGCCTCCCGCCGTGGAGGCTATGCAGGTCGACCGGTCTCGCCTGACACCTCAAGAGAGGACACGACGCCGCATGGAGAATCTCTGCCTGTACTGTGCTAGTACCGAACACTTCCTGAAGGATTGTCCTATCCGTCCTCCCCGCCTGGAAAGACGTACGCAGACTCCGCACAAAGGTGAGACAGTCCTTGATGTCTACTCTGCTTCTCCACGTCTTACTGTGCCTGTGCGGATGTCTGCATCTGCCTTCTCCTTCTCTGCTGTGGCCTTCTTGGACTCCGGATCTGCAGGAAATTTTATTTTGGCCTCTCTCGTCAACAGGTTCAACATCCCGGTGACCAGTCTCGCCAGACCCCTCTACATCAATTGTGTAAACAATGAAAGATTGGACTGTACCATACGTTTCCGCACGGAGCCCCTTCTAATGCACATCGGACCTCATCACGAGAGGATTGAACTTTTGGTCCTTCCCAATTGCACTTCTGAAATTCTCCTTGGACTTCCCTGGCTTCAACTTCACTCCCCAACCCTGGATTGGTCCACTGGGGAGATCAAGAGTTGGGGGCCCTCTTGTTCCAAGGACTGCCTAAAACCGGTTCCCAGTAACCCTTGCCGTGACTCTGTGGTTCCTCCCGTAACCGGTCTCCCTAAGGCCTATATGGACTTTGCGGATGTTTTTTGCAAAAAACAAGCTGAGACTCTACCTCCTCACAGGCCTTATGATTGTCCTATCGACCTCCTCCCGGGCACTACTCCACCCCGGGGCAGAATTTATCCTCTGTCCGCCCCAGAGACTCTTGCCATGTCTGAATACGTCCAGGAAAATTTAAAAAAGGGCTTTATCCGTAAATCCTCCTCTCCTGCCGGAGCCGGATTTTTCTTTGTGTCCAAAAAAGATGGCTCTCTACGCCCTTGCATTGACTACCGCGGTCTTAATAAAATCACGGTTAAGAACCGCTACCCCCTACCTCTCATCTCTGAACTCTTTGATCGCCTCCAAGGTGCCCACATCTTTACCAAACTGGACTTAAGAGGTGCTTATAATCTCATCCGCATCAGAGAGGGGGATGAATGGAAAACGGCATTTAACACCAGAGATGGACACTTTGAGTATCTGGTCATGCCCTTTGGCCTGTGCAACGCCCCTGCCGTCTTCCAAGACTTTGTTAATGAAATTTTTCGTGATCTTTTATACTCCTGTGTTGTTGTATATCTGGACGATATCCTGATTTTTTCTGCCAATCTAGAAGAACACCGCCAGCATGTCCGTATGGTTCTTCAGAGACTTCGTGACAATCAACTCTATGCCAAAATAGAGAAATGTCTGTTTGAATGCCAATCTCTTCCTTTCCTAGGATACTTGGTCTCTGGCCAGGGACTACAAATGGATCCAGACAAACTCTCTGCCGTCTTAGATTGGCCACGCCCCTCCGGACTCCGTGCTATCCAACGTTTTTTGGGGTTCGCCAATTATTACAGACAATTTATTCCACATTTTTCTACCGTTGTGGCTCCTATCGTGGCTTTAACCAAAAAAAATGCCGATCCCAAGTCTTGGCCTCCTCAAGCGGAAGACGCCTTTAAACGGCTCAAGTCTGCCTTTTCTTCGGCTCCCGTGCTCTCCAGACCTGACCCATCTAAACCCTTCCTATTGGAGGTTGATGCCTCCTCTGTGGGAGCTGGAGCTGTCCTTCTACAAAAAAATTCTTCCGGGCATGCTGTTACTTGTGGTTTTTTTTCTAGGACCTTCTCTCCGGCGGAGAGAAACTACTCCATCGGGGATCGAGAGCTTCTAGCCATTAAATTAGCACTTGAGGAATGGAGGCATCTGCTGGAGGGATCAAGATTTCCAGTTATTATTTACACCGATCACAAGAACCTCTCCTACCTCCAGTCTGCCCAACGGCTGAATCCTCGCCAGGCCAGGTGGTCTCTGTTCTTTGCCCGATTTAATTTTGAAATTCACTTTCGGCCTGCCGATAAGAACATTAGGGCCGATGCTCTCTCTCGTTCCTCGGATGCTTCTGAAGTTGAACTCTCTCCGCAACACATCATTCCTCCTGACTGCCTGATTTCCACTTCTCCAGCCTCCATCAGGCAAACTCCTCCAGGAAAGACCTTTGTTTCTCCACGCCAACGCCTCGGAATCCTCAAATGGGGCCACTCTTCCCATCTCGCAGGTCATGCGGGCATCAAGAAATCTGTGCAACTCATCTCTCGCTACTATTGGTGGCCGACTCTGGAGACGGATGTTGTGGACTTTGTGCGAGCCTGCACTATCTGTGCCCGGGATAAGACTCCTCGCCAGAAGCCCGCTGGTTTTCTTCATCCTCTGCCTGTCCCCGAACAGCCTTGGTCTCTGATTGGTATGGATTTTATTACTGACTTACCCCCATCCCATGGCAACACTGTTATTTGGGTGGTCGTTGATCGATTCTCCAAAATGGCACATTTCATCCCTCTTCCTGGTCTTCCTTCAGCGCCTCAGTTGGCTAAACAATTTTTTGTACACATTTTTCGTCTTCACGGGTTGCCCACGCAGATCGTCTCGGATAGAGGCGTCCAATTCGTGTCTAAATTCTGGAGGGCTCTCTGTAAACAACTCAAGATTAAATTAAACTTTTCTTCTGCATATCATCCTCAATCCAATGGACAAGTAGAAAGAATTAACCAGATCTTGGGTGATTATTTACGACATTTTGTTTCCTCCCGCCAGGATGACTGGGCAGATCTTCTACCATGGGCCGAATTCTCGTATAACTTCAGAGTCTCTGAATCTTCCTCCAAATCCCCATTTTTCGTGGTGTACGGCCGTCACCCTCTTCCCCCCCTCCCTACCCCCTTGCCCTCTGGTCTGCCCGCTGTGGATGAAATTTCTCGTGATCTTTCCATCATATGGAGAGAGACCCAAAATTCTCTCTTACAGGCTTCATCACGCATGAAGAAGTTCGCGGATAAGAAAAGAAGAGCTCCTCCCATTTTTTCCCCTGGAGACAAGGTATGGCTCTCCGCTAAATATGTCCGCTTCCGTGTCCCTAGCTATAAGTTGGGACCACGCTATCTTGGTCCTTTCAAAATTTTGTGCCAGATTAATCCTGTCTCTTACAAACTTCTTCTTCCTCCTTCTCTTCGTATTCCTAATGCCTTTCACGTTTCTCTTCTTAAACCACTTATCATTAACCGTTTCTCTCCCAAATCTGTTCCTCCCACTCCTGTTTCCGGCTCCTCGGACATCTTCTCCGTCAAAGAGATTCTGGCATCTAAAAAGGTCAGAGGGAAAACCTTTTTTTTAGTGGATTGGGAGGGTTGTGGTCCAGAAGAGAGATCCTGGGAACCTGAGGACAACATCCTAGACAAAAGTCTGCTCCTCAGGTTCTCAGGCTCTAAGAAGAGGGGGAGACCCAAGGGGGGGGTACTGTTACGCCTAGCGCTCCGGGTCCCCGCTCCTCCCCGGAGCGCTCGCTACACTCTCCTCACTGCAGCGCTCCGGTCAGATCCACTGACCCGGGGCGCTGCGATACCGCCTCCAGCCGGGATGCGATTCGCGATGCGGGTAGCGCCCGCTCGCGATGCGCACCCCGGCTCCCGTACCTGACTCGCTCTCCGTCAGTCCTGTCCCGGCGCGCGCGGCCCCGCTCCCTAGGGCGCGCGCGCGCCGGGTCTTTGCGATTTAAAGGGCCACTGCGCCGCTGATTGGCGCAGTGGTTCCAATTAGTGTTATCACCTGTGCACTTCCCTATATCACCTCACTTCCCCTGTACTTCCTTGCCGGATCTTGTTGCCATCGTGCCAGTGAAAGCGTTTCCTTGTATGTTCCTAGCCTGTGTTCCAGACCTCCTGCCGTTGCCCCTGACTACGATCCTTGCTGCCTGCCCCGACCTTCTGCTACGTCCGACCTTGCTTCTGTCTACTCCCTTGTACCGCGCCTATCTTCAGCAGCCAGAGAGGTTGAGCCGTTGCTAGTGGATACGACCTGGTCACTACCGCCGCAGCAAGACCATCCCGCTTTGCGGCGGGCTCTGGTGAAAACCAGTAGTGACTTAGAACCGATCCACTAGCACGGTCCACGCCAATCCCTCTCTGGCACAGAGGATCCACTACCTGCCAGCCGGCATCGTGACAGTCCGCAGGTTGAAGATCACTGTTTTGTGTGGAATCTTTTTTTTCTAGATTTTGCACCTTTAAAATTCGGTGCGTCTTATATACTGGTGCGTCCTATAGGGCGAAAAATACGGTAATAACCAATGGGATTGATGCTGAACTTGAACACCAATAACTGGCATATGTAAATCCATGACAGTTATGATAAAAACTAGACTTGTGCACTAGAAAAATTTTCGTTTAATTTCGTTTCGTTTTTTCGTTTTGGAAAAAAATTTCGGTTCGGCAATATTTTCGGTTTAGATTTTTCGGATACATTCGGTATTCGGGTATTCGTGTTGTTTTTTTTCGGATACATTCGGTATTCGGGTACATTTGGTAAATCTTTTTAGTCTTTTTTTGGACTTTAGCGATCCTAATAAATAATGGAGATACCTTTTTTTATTAAAATTTCGTAGGGTATCATAAAAAAATCATAATAAAAAAGATACAGTGGTGATGGAAAAAATTGTATCTAATGAAATGTATCTTTTTTATTATGAAATGTTTATTCATTTTTAAACAGGGATCAATTTATGTGAGCGGGTAAAGCACTAAAAATGTAGCCGACAATAATAAAAATGTAGTGTGTGCGTGTTTTTCACTTTTTTTTAAAACATTTTTTAGGTAGTACTACTACTCCCAGCATGGAACACACTCTTCCATGATGGGAGTAGTAGTTACCTGTACTAATTGACAGATTGCAGGGGTCCCTTGCGATCATCTTGTATAATGTATAGATGGGGCGGCTGCTCTTCTATGGTCCCCTGCACTCACGTATATATACACATATTCATATTTCCCGCAGAGCTGTGATTGGCCAGATGGTTCCAGCCAATCACAGCTCTCTGTGAGAAATAGGAATATGTGTATATATACGGCCGTGCAGGGGACCATAGTAGAGCGGCGCCGCATTCATACATTATACTGGAGGATCGCAGCGGCTGTCAGGAGTTACATTCGCTGCCATATGTCTATTAATGCAGGTACTACAGCTCCCAGCATGGAGCAGAGTGTGCTCCATGTTGGGAGTATTAGTACCTGCAGTAAGGGACAGATCCCAGGGATGTCACTCCTCCTGACACCCGCTGCGATCCTCCTGATGTGAATGTCGGGATCAGCTGTTCTCAGGGCTACAGAGCCAGGAGAACAGCTGACGCTGAGCCGTAGGTATCCATCGTATATCTACTGACCAGCAAGAACTTACAGTGAGCCTGCAATGTGTATATACAGTATACACATTGCTGGCTCACTTAACCCCTTGCTGAGCTGTGCGCTATGCGCAAGCCCAGCAAGGAAAGAGTTAACTTACACTGCTGGACAGTGTAGGTTAACCCTTTGGGCGGTATACACTTTATACAGCTATCTATAGATAGCTGTATACAGTGTATACAGAAGACGAAGTCCAGCTTACTTCCCTCGAGTCCCGGGCCGGGTTCGTGTAGCTCCGCCCCCTAGTGATGCCGTCATTAGGGGCGGAGCTACAGAAGGGAACAAGGCTAGTTAATCTGAAGCTCTGTTCACATTGTACGTTTTGTATAATGTGAACAGACCCTTCTGGCAGTGTCTACCCAGACAGGGAGACTCCAGCTGTTGCTAAACTAAAACTCCCAGCATGCCCAGACAGCCAAAGGCTGTCTGGGCATGCTGGGAGTTGTAGTTTTGCACCAATTGGTTACTCCCTGTTTGGGTAGACATTGCATCATGGGTGCTCTCCCCAGCGGACAGCGCCAAAAATGTCATAACCAATTTTTTGTGTTTTTTTTCTTCTCTTTTCAGATCCGTGTATGCAGAGGATTACTGCGGATTCGATGGATTACGGCGGATTATTTATTTTTTCCTTTAATAAAATGGTTAACGAGGGCTGTGGGGGAGTGTTTTTTTTAAATAAAATAATTTTTCCAATGTGTTGTGTTTTTTTTAATTTTTATTGAATTTTCAGGGTTAGTAGCGGAAGCTGTCTTATTGACGGAATCCATTACTAGGCCAGGGCTTAGTGCTAGCCCCAAAAACAGCTAGCGCTAACCCCCAATTATTACCCCGGTACCCACCGCCACAGGGGTGCCGGGAAGAGCCGGTACCAACAGGCCCGGAGCGTCAAAAATGGCGCTCCTGGACCTAGGCGGTAACAGGCTGGCGTTATTTAGGCTGGGGAGGGCCAGTAACAATGGTCCTCGCCCACCCTGGTAACGTCAGGCTGTTGCTGTTTGGTTGGTATTGTGCTGAGAATGAAAATACGGGGAACCCTATGCGTTTTTTTTTTTTATTTAAATAAAAAAATGAAAATAAAAAACGCATAGGGTTCCCCATATTTTCATTCTCAGCACAATACCAACCAAACAGCAACAGCCTGACGTTACCAGGGTGGGCGAGGACCATTGTTACTGGCCCTCCCCAGCCTAAATAACGCCAGCCTGTTACCGCCTAGGCCCAGGAGCGCCATTTTGACGCTCCGGGCCTGTTGGTACCGGCTCTTCCCGGCACCCCTGTGGCGGTGGGTACCGGGGTAATAATTGGGGGTTAGCGCTAGCTGTTTTGGGGGCTAGCACTAAGCCCTGGCCTAGTAATGGATTCCGTCAATAAGACAGCTTCCACTACTCACCCTGAAAATTCAATAAAAAAAACACAACACATTGGAAAAATTATTTTATTTAAAAAAACACTCCCCCACAGCCCTCGTTAACCATTTTATTAAAGGAAAAAATAAATAATCCGCCGTAATCCATCGAATCCGCAGTAATCCTCTGCATACACGGATCTGAAACGAGAAGAAAAAAACACAAAAAATTGGTTATGACATTTTTGGCGCAGTCCGCTGGGGAGAGCACCCATGATGCAATGTCTACCCAAACAGGGAGCCACCAATTGGTGCAAAACTACAACTCCCAGCATGCCCAGACAGCCTTTGGCTGTCTGGGCATGCTGGGAGTTGTAGTTTAGCAACAGCTGGAGTCTCCCTGTCTGGGTAGACACTGCCAGAAGGGTCTGTTCCCATTATACAAAACGTACAATGTGAACAGAGCTTCAGATTAACTAGCCTTGTTCACTTCTGTAGCTCCGCCCCCTAATGACGTCATCAATAGGGGGCGGAGCTACACGAACCCGGCCCGGGACTCAGGGAAGTAAACTGGACTATGTCTTCTGTATACACTGTATACAGCTATCTATAGATAGCTGTATATTGTGTATACCGCCCAAAGGGTTAACTTACACTGTCCAGCAGTGTAAGTTAACTCTTCCCTTGCTGGGCTTGCGCATAGCGCACAGCTCAGCAAGGGGTTAAGTGAGCCAGAAATGTGTATACTGTATATACACATTGCAGGCTCACTGTAAGTTCTTGCTGGGCAGTAGATATACGATGGATACCTACGGCTTAGCGTCAGCTGTTCTCCTGGCTCTGTAGCCCTGAGAACAGCTGATCCCGACATTCACATCAGGAGGATCACAGCGGGTGTCAGGAGGAGTGACATCCCTGGGATCTGTCCCTTACTGCAGGTACTAATACTCCCAACATGGAGCACACTCTGCTCCATTGCTGGGAGCTGTAGTACCTGCATTAATAGACATATGGCAGCGAGTGTAACTTCTGACACCCGCTGCGATCTGTCTATTAATACAGGTACTACAGTTCCCAGCATGGAGCAGAGTGTACTCCATGTTGGGAGTATTAGTACTTGTAGTAAAGGAAAGATCACTGCGGGTATCACTCCTGACGCCCGCTGCGATCCTCCTGTATAATGTATGAATGCGGCGGCCGCTCTCCTATGGTCCCCTGCATGGCCGTATATATACACATATTCCTATTTCTCACAGAGAGCTGTGATTGGCTGGAACCATCTGGCCAATCACAGCTCTGCGGGAAATATGAATATGTGTATATATACATGAGTGCAGGGGACCATAGAAGAGCAGCCTCCGCATCTATACATTATACAGGAGGATCGCAAAGGACCCCTGCAATCTGTCAATTAGTACAGGTAACTACTACTCCCATCATGGAAGAGTGTGTTCCATGCTGGGAGTAGTAGTACTACCTAAAAAAATGTTTAAAAAAAAAAGTGAAAAACACACACACACTACATTTTTGCTATTGTCGGCTACATTTTTAGTGCTTTACCCGCTCACATAAATTGATCCCTGTTTAAAAATGAATAAACATTTCATAATAAAAATCATACATTTCATTAGATACAATTTTTTCCATCACCACTGTATCTTTTTTATTATGATTTTTTTATGATACCCTACGAAATTTTAATAAAAAAGGTATCTCCATAACTTTTTAGGATCGCTAAAGTCCAAAAAAAGAATAAAAAGATTTACCGAATGTACCCGAATACCGAATGTATCCGAAAAATCAAACTATCTGTATCCTTTTTATTAACTTTGTTATCAGAATGAATTCTTCACGTCGTTTACTGATAACGAATGCATTCGTTATTTACAGCAATATGGTTGGGAAATAACGAATGTATTCGTTACTTTGCTATTCGTATTATCGTGGCTATTCGGGAATGTTCAAAATATGTTTTCGTGCATTCGGATGGGTCCGAATGCACGAAAACGGTAACATTCGTTAATTTAGACATTCGTGCCGAACCGAATTGCACATGTCTAATAAAAACCCTCAGAAAGCTCACTGGGCCATGCACCATGAATTAAAACAAGTCTGGCTGTCATCCGATCAGCCTACCTCCGGCATGTACTGATACCAGCAGTTTCACTTCATTGCAAACCAGGTCATTTGTCCCTAGATGGACAAGAACATCCACTTCCCCTTCCTGCTTTGTTTGCTTAACAATATTAAGAATACGTCTTCTATCTCTTCTAGATAGAAACTTTAGAGTCTAAATTGTCGTACATCAATAAAGCTGCTGATCCTTCCACCTCTGCGATTTGGTCGTATTGTTTCCATTGGATACCTGAGCGCCTGTTGCCAAGGCCCACTGATACGAGCTTACTGCACATTAACCCCATTACATTAAGTCAAACTGTCCCCACAACATTGTCAGCCACAGCTCCTCCATAACAATCCAAGACACTGCGTTCACATACCAGTAGCCTGTAGTGGGGAACACAGGGGTCTTATCACCCACTTCAGCATCCTGTGACATCCGGGGCATCCCTATTCCTGAACGAGCGGGACAACGGACGCCAACATGTTGCCCAACTACATGTGTGTTTCCCTAAATATATTTGCTTTACACCCCAGCAATATGTCGGGCCATACATGACTGAATTTATTGGTCTGTATTGTACCGGATGCATATGGTACCAACCAACCCATAGCCTGCTCCATACCCTGCTCCATACCCTGCTCCATAGCCTGCTCCATACCCTGCTCCATAGCCTGCTCCATACCCTGCTCCATAGCCTGCTCCATAGCTTGCTCCATAGCCTGCTCCATAGCCTGCTCCATACCCTGCTCCATAGCCTGCTCCATAGCTTGCTCCATAGCCTGCTCCATAGCCTGCTCCATACCCTGCTCCATAGCCTGCTCCATAGCTTGCTCCATAGCTTGCTCCATAGCCTGCTCCATAGCTTGCTCCATAGCCTGCTCCATACCCTGCTCCATAGCCTGCTCCATAACCTGCTCCATAGCCTGCTCCATACCCTGCTCCATAACCTGCTCCATAGCTTGCTCCATAGCCTGCTCCATACCCTGCTCCATAGCATGCTCCATAGCCGGCTCCATAGCCTGCTCCATAGCCTGCTCCATAGCCTGCTCCATAGCCTGCTCCATACCCTGCTCCATAGCCTGCTCCATACCCTGCTCCATAGCCTGCTCCATAGCCTGCTCCAGGTAGGGTTGCCACCTTTCTTGCAAAAAAATAGCAGCCATGCTAATTTGCATAATTATATATGCGTGACATCACAGGATACACATATGTGGGGGAAATCTTGTCCTATTCTGACCCTTATAACTTTATTATTTCTCCTTATACGGCCTGTTTGAGGCTAATATTTTTGAACCCCGATCTGTAGTTTTTAATGGTACCATTTTTTTTCATGTGACTTTTTGATCATTTTTTTTTTAAATTAAATTCGGGAGTTGCAGTTAGTTACTAACTACAACTCCCAGCATGCCCTGATACAGCCTGTGGCTCTGCAGCTGCCCCAAACGAAAACTACAACTCCCAGCATGTTGGAGCATATAGTAGTATATAGTATAGGTCAGTGTTTCCCAACCAGGGGTGTCTCCGGCTGTTGCAAAACTACAACTCCCAGCATGCCTGGACAGCCGTTGGCTGTCTGGGCATGCTGGGAGTTGTAGTTTTGCAGCAGCTGGAGGCTCTCTGGTTGGGAAACACTGGTATAGCATATGGTGCAACATTACTAGAGTTGGAGGATTGGTTGGATAAATAGTGGCCATTGCATTGCCGGTATTTTTAACATGTGGAATTCTTGTGTAAAGAGTTAAGGAGAAACTTTAGAGTCTAAGTTATGAAGATCTCCAGGGACAGAACTCCGGAGACAATAGAACCTGAACTATAAGTGGATTATAAGATACGGCCGGTCATAGTCATTATCAATACTGAACTACACTGAGCGGGTAAATCCTGAAGATGCTGCAGATTACTAGGAGGGAAGGGGGGGGGGGGGGGGATTTATAGGCTGTGGTAAAAATATTACAACAGCAGAAAGAATTTTTTTTATAAATTTTTTTTATTATGTTTTGGGTGCAGTTTCATCTATCTTTCTGTCTGTCTATCTATCTATTTATTTATCTATCTATCTCATATCTATATATCTATCTCATATCTATCTATCTATCTATCTATCTATCTATTTAGCCCAGCAGCCTGCACCTGTAAGCCAGGTCTGTATAATAGTTTGGAATCAATAGTGCTGGCCAACTTATTCCTTGTTTGTATCTATCTATCTATTTAGCTATCTATCTATTTACCTATCTATCTATCTCATATCTATCTCATATTTATCTCATATATATCTATCTCGTATCTATCTATCTCATATATATCTATCTCATATCTATCTATATATCTATCTCATATCTATCTATCTCATATATATCTATCTCGTATATATCTATCTCATATATATCTATCTCATATCTATCTATATATCTATCTATCTATATCTATCTATCTCATATCTATCTATATCATATTTATCTCATATCTATCTATCTATCTCATATATATATATATATATATATATATATATATATATATATATCTCATATCTATCTCATATCTATCTATCTCATATCTATCTATCTAGCTCATATCTATCTGTCTCATATCTATCTATCTATCTATCTATCTATCTATCTATCTATCTATCTATCTCATATCTATATATCTCATATCTATCTATCTCATATCTATCTATATATCTATCTATCTCATATCTATCTATATATCTATCTATCTCATATCTATCTCATATCTATCTATCTAATATCTATCTATCTCATATCTATCTCATATCTATCTATCTAATATCTATCTATCTATCTCATATCTATCTATCTCATATCTATCTATCTAATATCTATCTATCTCATATCTATCTCATATCTATCTATCTAATATCTATCTATCTCATATCTATCTATCTATCTATCTATCTCTCATTTCTATCTCATATCTATCTATCTATCTCATATCTATCTCATATCTATCTATCTAATATCTATCTATCTCATATCTATCTAGCTCATATCTATCTATATATCTATCTCGTATATATCTATCTCATATATCTATCTCATATCTATCTATATATCTATCTCATATCTATCTATCTCATATATATCTATCTCATATCTATCTATATATCTATCTATCTATTTATCTATATCTATCTATCTCATATCTATCTCATATCTATCTATATCATATTTATCTCATATCTATCTATCTATCTATCTCATATATATATATATATATATATATATATATCTCATATCTATCTCATATCTATCTCATATTTATCTCATATATATCTATCTCGTATATATCTATCTCATATATATCTATCTCATATCTATCTATATATCTATCTCATATCTATCTATCTCATATATATCTATCTCGTATATATCTATCTCATATATATCTATCTCATATCTATCTATATATCTATCTATCTATATCTATCTATCTCATATCTATCTAATATCTATCTATCTCATATCTATCTCATATCTATCTATCTAATATCTATCTATCTCATATCTATCTATCTATCTATCTATCTATCTATCTATCTCTCATATCTATCTCATATCTATCTATCTATCTCATATCTATCTCATATCTATCTATCTAATATCTATCTATCTCATCTATCTAGCTCATATCTATCTATCTAATTTCTATCTAGCTATCTATCTCATATCTATCTATCTCATATATATCTATCTATCTCATATCTATCTCATATCTATCTAATATCTATCTATCTCATATCTATCTATCTATCTATCTATCTATCTCATATCTATCTATCTCATATCATATCTATCTATCTCATATCTATCTAATATCTATCTATCTCATATCTATCTATCTCATATCTATCTATCTCATATCTATCTATCTCATATCATATCTATCTATCTCATATCATATCTGTCTATCTCATATCTATCTAATATCTATCTATCTCATATCTATCTATCTCATATCTATCTATCTATCTCATATCCATGTCATATCTATCTATCTATCTATCTCATATCCATCTCATATCTATCTATCTCATATCTATCTATCTCATATCTATCTATCTCATATCTATCTATCTATCTCATATCTATCTATCTATCAGGATGTTCCCGCAATAAGACAAACCCCTCATACCCATAAATGCTGCATATTCCGGGCACAGGAGTTCGAGCCACAACTGACGAGACTGAGATTGCACCAGTATCGGCGCCATTTACCCTACAGATGTTGTGGCCAATGGCATTCTGGGCTTGCTGGGAGATGTAGTTTTGCAACAGTTGGAGGCACACTGGTTGAAAATCACTGACCTAGAGGATTGTGGGTGCAGAGGTGGCACAGGTACTAAAATCCCCCCCTGTGACAATATATGAGGCCTACATCACTGTGCAAGCGTTTTAGGCAGGTGTGAAAAAACAAGTGCTGCCAAGTAAAAATGCTTTCAAAATAGAAGTTATAATATTTATTTTTATTAATAAACAAAACGCAAAGTGAATGAACAGAAGAGAAATCCAAATGAAATCAATATTTATAGTGTCCACCCGGCGTCAGTCCCTCTAGGTCCTTGTATGTTGATTTTGAAGGCCTTTATCAGGGAGGTTGTCCCAAATATTTTGGAGAACAAAACGCAGATTTTCTGTGGAGGAAGCAGCTGAAATATATTTGTCTCTTTGTGTAATTATGATGTTGTGATCTGTGGCCCAAAACAACATGTACAATTATGTGCTGAACAATAAGACATTAGGTAAAACTTCTACCGAAAAGGACTTTGGGTTCTGGTGACAGGGATTTATTCTGATGCCATATTTGGAGTCGGGAAGGAATTTTTACCTCTAGTATAGTGGTCCCCAAACTGTGGCCCTCCAGATGTTGCAAAACTACAACTCCCAGCATGCCTGGACAGCCAACGGCTGTCCAGGCATGCTGGGAATTGTAGTTTTGCAACATCTGGAGGGCCACAGTTTGGGGACCACTGCTCTAGTATGAAGGTTTTTTGCCTTCCTCTGGATCAACTCAGTAGGGACTCATTAGGGTTATAGTTTGAACGTGATGGACTCTGGTCTTTTTTCAACCTTATGAACTATGTAACTATGTTACCTCATTGATCAGTGCCAGGCAGCTGCTGCCAAGACTAATAAAGTCATGGGATGTATGAAGAGAGGCATAGTGGCACGTGACAAGGACATAGTTACCTCTGTATAAATCATTAGTCAGACCACATATGGAGTATTGTGTCCAATTCTGGGCACCTGTATAGAAGGACATGGCCGAACTGGAGAGGGTGCAGAGGAGGGCAACAAAGATAATAATGGTATGGGAGGATTACAGGACCAAGACCGGTTATCACTTGGGGTTATTTGGAGAAAAGACGTCTTAAAGGGTACCTGTCATCAAAAAAACTTTTGATATATTATAGATTAATGTATGCAGAATAACTTTACAATTGCATGTTATTAAAAAATATGTTTCTTTCTATTTAATTTTCCACTTTGAAGAAATGACCACTAGGGGTCTCCCTACCAGTCCTGGCAGCAAGCATTTCAGACTCATGCGAGCTGCCAGTCTGCTTTGTTCATAAAGGAGAACATTCAGAGCTGCCAGCCTGCTTTGTTCACAGCCTGTTTGGCTGTGAACAAAGCAGGCTGGCAGCTCTGAGTGTTTAGGACTCCAGCATGAGTTAGAAATGCTTGCTGACAGGACTGATCGGGAAAAATACAATAGAAAGAAGCATATTTTTCATTAACATGCTATTGGAAAGTTATTCAACATTCATTAATCTAAAATATATCAAAAGTTTATTTGATGAGAGGTACCCTTTAAGAGGATCTGATCACAATGTACAAATATATGAATGGACAGTACAGAGATCTTTCTAGTGATATTTTTATACCTATAACCATGACAATGGGACATCCACTACGTCTAGAGGAATGAAGGCTTCACCATCATCACAGACAGAGATTCTTTACTTTAAGAGCAGTGAGACTGTGGAACCCTTTGCCACATGATGTTGTGAGGTCTGACTCAGTAAACAAGTTTAAGGGGGCTTGGAAAAATATAATATTACAGGTTGTGGATACTAGATTTATGGAAATAGGACGTTGATCCAGGAATTGGCATCAGCCTCATGTGTTTTTTTGCCTTCCTCTGGTTAAATACAGTAGGGCTTTAGGTTGTAATCCATGGACTCTTGCCTTTTTTGTAACCTTACTGTGTAAATATGACTTTCAGGACTCCATGTTCTTCTTTACATTGTGGATATTACGGACATTGACCAGATCTTTGCTGTCTTTCTGCTTTAGAATTAATTTGGAGCCAAACAGATGCCTCCTCGATGGTATTGCATGATGGAAAGTATCTTCCCTTAAAGGAGAAATGTCATATTTAAATCTTATTCCCTATCCAACCACTGAAGCCCCCCGCCATCTCCTGTACAGAGCCCCTGCTCTTTTTGGGAGCAACGCATCAGGACCCCTGCCCGAAGCAGAGGCCCAACGCCCCCTCTATATATCTCCATAGGAGAAACTTTCAGTCCCTGGCAATCTAAAACTTATCCCCTATAATAAGTTTTTTTTTTGTATGATATGTCTCCTTTTACCCTGACCAATTCCACAACTCCATTTACTAAAATGTGGCCCCAAACTTGCAAGGAATCTCCACCATACTTCACTGCTCTTTGCAGACTCTCCTTATTGTACCAGCTCAACCATTAAAAATCCTTCACAATCTTTATTTCATAACATTAAAAAATGAATACTTACTGTATTTCCCATTACATCCCAACAGATGTGAACTAAATATGAATCCACACAACAGGACCATTGTGGAATACTTCATCATTCAAGGCCTTTCTGATGTCCCTGAAGCCCAAGCTCCGATCTTCGTCCTTATTCTGATGATGTACATGTTGACTCTTGGTGGTAACTTGGTCATTCTTTTACTATTCTGCACCGATCATCGACTCCACATGCCCATGTACTTCTTCTTGGCCAATTTGTCCATTATAGACATGTGCACCTCCTTCATCACCCTACATGGGGTCCTCCTGAGCTTCATTTTGAAGGATAAGACCATAGCAGTAGGGACCTGCATGATCCAGATGTATATATTTTCCTCTGTCACTGTTGACGAGTTGCTGATATTGATGGCCATGAGTTATGACCGGTACACAGCCATATGTAACCCTTTATATTACCACGTGGTCATGAGTCCTATAGTTTGTGCAATGTTGGTGACATTATGTTGGGTTTTGGGATTCGTCCAGGTTTTTCCTATTGTATTTTCCCTTTCCAGTTTCCATTGCTACATATCCAACGTCATCGAGCACTTCTTCTGTGATGTATCGGCTCTGATGAAGCTCCGATGCGATGATCTCTCATTTTTAGAACTTTATATTTTAATCAATGGATCGTTTCTCACAATATTTCCATTTTTCCTGACCTTCTTCCCTTATATATTCATTATAATGGCCATCCTTAAAATTTGTTCCATCACTAGTAGACGTAAAGCTTTTCAGACATGTTCCTCACACGTCACAGTTGTCACTCTTTTTTATGTGACTCTCATATGCCAATATCTCCGGCCAAGTTCCACGGGAGGTGTGGGCACCAACAAACTATTCTCTTTGTTTAATACAGCTGCTGTCCCCTTGTTAAACCCACTGATCTACAGCTTGAAAAATAAAGATGTAATGGAAGCTCTAAGTCGTAAACTGAAGCTACTCCATGGTAAATTGCACTTTTTAGGAGAAAGATTTAACTACTAAAGGGGGATTGCAAAAATGATTCATAATTTGTCTCTTCATGATCATACCAACTGTATTTTAATATACACTTATTACCTGTACAGGTCTGTTTTCAATGTTGGAATATGCTGTAACAGGCATAAGTAATGAAAAACATGTAATCCTTGGTCCACTCTGTGGTCTCCTCTCTCCCTCCGCCCCACCCCCACCCCCAACTGAGACAGAGATCATGTGACACTTTGTACTGGCTTTCAGCGACCTTGTTTTGTAAGACATGCCCTTTATGGCATCATACCAACAAGCCATGACCACTTTCTAGCATCGTCCAACCAAGTCACTCCACTGTCTATCACAGCTCATCAAGCCACGCCCCCCCTCAACAGTCTCGGCAGTGAGGTCTGCTGGGAAATGTAGTTTCAATAGGCTGTGCTGGAGAAAGAAGCAGATGGAAAATGGGGCAGTACACAGAGGAGGACGGTGAGTCCGGGAGCAGTGAATGGTGCAGGAAACAAACCAGGGGGACTATGTAAGCACATGCCACATGTATACACGAGGCTACATTCAGCCAATAGAGCCAAAAAAGCCCACCTTAAGCCCCCCAAGAGGCTGGTATAGCTTGATAGCTTATGGATGCTATGGTGACATTTGTTTGAGTCTACCAATGTACCGTATTTATCGGGGTATACCACGCACCGGCCTATAACACGCACCCTCATTTTACCAAGGATATTTGGGTAAAAAAAGTTTTTTACCCAAATATCCATGATAAAATGAGGGCACGTGTGTGCGCATGTATACCCCGATATACCCCCAGGAAAGGCAGGGGGAGAGAGACCGTCGCTGCCCGCTTCTCTCACCCTGCCTTTCCTGGGGTCTAGAGCGCTGCTGTCGGCCCTTTTCACCCCCTGGTTATCGGCGCCACTGCCCGTTCTGTCCCCCTGACTATCGGTGCCGGCGCCGATAGCCAGGGGGAGAGAAGCGGCGCCGACAGCCAGGGGGAGAGAAGGGGCAGCGGCACCCATTGCCGGCGCAGCTGCCCTGTTGCCTCCCCCCATCCCCGGTGGCATAATTACCTGAGTCGGGTCCGCGCTGCTCCAGGCCTCTGTCGTGCGTCCCCAGCGTCGTTGCTATGCACGGCGCGGCGCTCTGACGTCATGCGCCGCGCCGTTCAGCGCATAGCAAAGACGCCGGGGATGCACGCCGGAGGCCTGGAGCAGCGCGGACCCGACTCAGGTAATTATGCCACCGGGGATGGGGGGAGGCAACGGGGCAGCGGCGCCGGCAATGGGTGCTGCTGCCCCTTCTCTCCCCCTGGCTGTCGGCGCCGCTTCTCTCTCCCTGGCGCCGATAACCAGGGGGTGAAAAGGGCCGACAGCAGCGCTCTAGACCCCAGGAAAGGCAGGGGGAGAGAAGCGGGCAGCGACGGCCTCTCTCCCCCTGCCTTTCCTGGGGGTGTATCGGTGTATAACACGCACACAGACTTTAGGCTAAAAATTTTAGCTTAAAAAGTGCGTGTTATACGCCGATAAATACGGTATATGTGAGCAATATTATTTTGTGGAAGACCCTTTTAAAAGCATCATCATAAAGCAGACTTTGAAAGACTCAAGTAAAGTTATATCTCTCAACAGCTATTTCCCCTGACTTTCCTAACATGAATGTTCGGCATGTGCTCTCTATGGGGAGGGATAAGCAGCAGCCAGACATCTCAGGCGCCAGCTTATCTCCCCCACAACTATAGGGCCAAGAAAAATAAAAGTCTGTTTGTGGAGAGGCAGATGGCGGCCATACATTTAAAGGGGTACTAAGACATCTTATCCCCTATCCAAAGGATAGGGGATAAGATGCCTGATTGCGGGGGTCCCACCACTGGGGACCCCTGTGATCTTTCATGCAGCACCCCATTACCATCAGCCCCCGGAGCATGTTCGCTCCAGGTCTGATGACTGCCGATCAGGGGGCCGGAATATTGTGACGTCACGGCTCCACCTGCGTGTGATGCCATGCTCCCCCCCCTTTAAAAACATGTATAGAAAAAAGAACAGAAAATACAGGCGCTATCTAAGTGCTGTTATCCCCAGTAAGATTTTCTGTGAACCAAATCCTTGGATAGCCGGTTATAGAGTGAAACACGTTGTCTATTGCTTATGTTTTTATTGTTTTCTAATCAATAAACCTTATTTGGTCTTACACTTGCTGCCTTCCGTACTTCTGTGGTGTGACAGCTCCTCTCAGGCGCCGGACCGTGATCCTTACAAGTGAGTGGACCACCAGGAACCTCACTCCAAACCTCCTAACTTTCACCGCCATCATTGATGACCGGGAAAGGACGCAGGGCTGCCACGAGGATTGATATGAGTGTAATACACTCCTTGTGGCAGCTCTGCTTCCTTTCCCAGTCATCAATGATGGCGGTGAAAGTTAGGAGGTTTGGAGTGAGGTTCCTGGTGGTCCACTCACTTGTAAGTATCACGGTCCGGCGCCTGAGAGGAGCTGTCACACCATAGAAGCACGGAGTGCAGCAAGTGTAAGACCAAATAAGGTTTATTGATTAGAAAACAATAAAAACATAAGCAATAGACAACGTGTTTCGCGAGGGGACCCTTGCTTCGTCATCTCTGGGGTGCCGTACTGCTGCCAAGCCTTAAGTATTTTGAAAAAGCGCTGGAGTGTTCATTAAGGGATGACCTCACATTCAGGCCGGAAACTTACAAACTTGCCATATAATGTTTAAACAGATACATTTACATAATATGGTTAAGATGATAGAAAGTAGACTTGATATGCAATGGTAGTAGGTTCTGAATAGTATAAATATTAAAATGTTAGTGGTAATAATAATAATAATAGTGATGAGTTGCGTATCTAGCAGGATCGCGCTCGGCGTTTCTATAGACCAAGTGATCCAGCCCAGCTGTAGACATCTGTCTGCGCTGACCAAAAGCGATCATGTGACCGGCAACAACGAATATGCAAATTGAGCCAACGGGCCCACCTCCAGCACGCAATTCAGAGTAGTTAGAAGCAGATCTTCAGTGGGACACATCACCGGACCGAAGGTACGTATTTTAGTCAATGACCCCTCATCGGACTGCTGTTCACACACACTATAACCCAGTGTATTGGGTTTATTGTGGGTGAACATGATGCCCATTTTCCTTTAAATACCATTAGCTCTCTTTTCTTCTAGAGAGACCTCTGGCTTGGCAATAAATTCCAATAATTTTCAAAAACTCTATAGATGAAAAAAGAGTGAAAAACTAATTTAGGCAAAACTTCCTGAAAAGGTGATGTGACTGAGCTAATTTGCATATTACCTTGTATATATGTTCTGAAAGATAAATGCTACTTACTCAAAAAAACATATCACTTTGTCTTATTGCAACAACCCAGAATCTCTGCACTCTGCAAACTACGGAGTTTCAAAGTTGAGGGAACGTCTCATAGAACACAGATCATATATACATATACGCAGGTCTGTTCTGTAGGAGAGGGGATATAACATTTATGAAGTGACATCAGCTCATTTTTGTTATTCCCTTTACTGCTCGTTGACTTAAAGAAACCTGGCAGAGAGTACAGTATCTGTATGGACTGTTTCTAATTTGTTTTCTTTTATTGTAAACACATATAGGAGTAAGAAGTTTCTCAGCAAATGATGGTGCCGTTTGGGAACCATGGGAGAGATTCGTCAAGACTTGTGCTGAGGAAAAGTTGACTAGTTGCCAATAGCAGCCAATCAGATTGGTTCTTTTATTTTTCAGAGGTCTTTTCAAAAATGAAAGAAGCGATCTGATTGGTTGCTATGGGCAACTGGTGGACTTTTCCTCTGCACAAGTTTTGATGAATCTCTCCCATATGACCATTAAAGCGTATGCATTTTTAACAGTTTCCTATAAATCACTAGTGTATGCTAAAACTAGTAACTTTCTAAAACACCTTTCTTTACTCATAATCTATTATCTTACATCTATTCCCACTTTGTGCAATTGCACTGTCTGTAACTATTCAAAATCTCTGCACTCACTGAAAAAAACATTACAACTGTGAAGCTTAAAAGTTGTGGAAACTTCTATTACGGCAGGTGGTAGTGGATCCTCTGGACCTGTGTGGAAGATGACATGGGCCATACCAGGGAGCGGAGTCTAAGGTGCCGCTGGTTTTCACCAAAGCCCACCACAAAGCGGGATGGTCTTGATGCGGCAGGCGGCACCCAGGTCGCTACCCCTGGCATGACTCGACCACACAGGCTTCAAGGTGTATTTTGACTCAGGAGAGATGAGACATAGAGAGGCTGGCAGGAAGACAGGACAGGTGGTACAGAAGCGTAGTCAGGACGTAGCAAGGTCAGTAGGCTGGTGGCACAGGAGCATAGTCAGGTTACAGGCGGAGTAGTCAGGAACACAGAAAGGCAAACACAATGACTGCTTTCTCTGAGGCACTTGGTGCAAAGATCCGGCAAGGGGGTGTGAGAGGTGATCACACTAATAGACAAGGCACAGGTGAAAGCAACAATCTTAAAGCACCGGCACGCATGCCCTAGGAGGCGGGGACATGCACGCCGGTGATGCAAGACTACAGGAGGAATAGAAGACAGGGAAGCGGACGGAGCAGGGGAGTATCATATAACACACAGCAGAGTTACTACAGAGAGAGTCTTGCATACATATACACAGGTCTGTTCTGTAGGAGAGGGGATTTATCTACTTTACAGAACATGAGTATTAGACTCTTATAGAACTGACATCAGCACTGCCTGTTTCTTTCAGTGTAATATCTTAGTTCCAATCCCTTGTGTCATGTGTTGTCCATCCCCACCTTAACATCAAAGGCACACCAACTTTCACCATGATCGGCTTATACCCTAGCGAGTTCCCAGGGGAAACCAAGACCATCACCCATAGCGCAGCCCAGCTTTGCCACAATTGGGTTATTCCATGTATATTTAATGTAATCTAGTGATCATTTTCATTGTATTCATTGACATAAAGAGTTTTATTTATGTGGGCACAATTTGCCTAATGTTGGCTAAAGGAGCTCTACCTTTTCAAGTACACTTTGGGGGACATGTATCATTATTTGTCTATTGTAGACACAGTTCTACCCCTTTACACTGCTGTCTAATTTACACTCTTGCTCAGAATTTACTAAGGCTGTGCATGTCCTTTGATAAATCTTGTGCAAACATAGAAACGCCTCCCCTCACTCTACCGTGCACTCCGTCTCTACCTCACAGGAAAAGTGGACGTAGGGATTTTGTTCTATTGCTTTGAGGCCAGGATTCCATTGAGGTTTTTTGTCCATCAGCAAAAAACGCCAGAAAAATTGTCCTAGCTTTTTCCAGTGTTTTGTCAGTTTTTCTTGCGTTTTTTACTTGTGTTTTTGCTGGTGTGGGGAAACAAAAAAAATGTACTAAACTTTTTGTTGTTTTTTGTTCCAGAAAATTTAGATACGTGAATGCGGAAGGCTATGTCAGATTTGGTGGATTGCGATGATGAACAGCGTTTTTTTTAAATGTCAATAAAAGGGTTAACGAGGGCTGTGGGGGAGTGTTTTTTTTTTATAAAAATTTTTTTTCAATGTGTTGTGTTTTTTATAATTTAATTTTCAGGCTAAGCGTAAGCCCCCAAAACAGCTAGCGCTAACCTCCAATTATTACCCTGGTACCCACCACCACAGGGGTGCCAGGAAGAGCCGGTACCAACAGGCCCGGAGTGTCAAAAATGGCGCTCCTGGGCCTAGGTGGTAACAGGCTGGCGTTATTTAGGCTGGGGAGGGCCAGTAACAATGGTCCTCGCCCACTCTGGTAACATCAGGCTGTTGCTGCTTGGTTGGTATCTTGCTGATACTGAAAAAATTAGGGAACCACACACTTTTATTTATTTATTTATGAAAAAACAAACAAACGCATAGGGTTCCCCCTATTTTAAGTATCAGCCAGATACCAACCAAGCAGCAACCGCCTGATGTTACCCGGGCGGGCGAGGACCATTGTTACTGGCCCTCCCCAGCCTAAATAACGTCAGCCTGTTACCGCCTAGACCCAGGAGCACCATTTTTGACACTCCGGGCCTGTTGGTACCGGCTCTTCCCGGCACCCCTGTGGCGGTGGGTACCGGGTTAATAATTGGGGGCTAGCGCCAGCTGATTTTGGGGCTAACACTAAGCCCTGGCTTAGTAATGGATTCCGTCTATAAGATGGCTTCCACTACTAAGCCTGAAAATTTAATTATAAAAAACACGACATATTAATAAAAAAAATCACTCCCCCACAGCCCTCGTTAACCATTTTATTGAAATAAAAAAAAACGCTGGTCATCATCGCAGTCCACCGAATCTGACGTAGTCCTCCGCATTCACGTATCTGAAATGGGAAGAAAAGAAAAACAAGAAATATGGGTTAGTACATTTTTTGCGCTCTCCCCTGGGAAGAGCGCACATAATGCAGCGTGTTCCTAAACAGGGAGCCTCCAGTTGTTGCTAAACTACAACTATCATCATGGGGGGAAGTAGTTAAGCAACAGCTGGAGTCTCCCTGTTTGGGAACACACTGCTCTGTTCCCATTATGCAAAACACATAATGTGAACAGAGATCTGTCCCTCTGCCTTTGGACTACTACTCCTATCATGAGACAGAGTATGTCCCATGATGGGAGTAGTTGTAGTAGTGCAGCGCTGTTGAGGGATGGCACTTGCACATCCCCCGGCTGCGGGACTTTTAGGACTACTACTCCCATCATGGACAGCCTCTGTCCATGATGGGAGTTGTAGTCCAGGGGCTGAGGTGCAGATCGCACCGGGTCATTCTGCAGAGACCCACTGTGCTCCGCATTTAAGTTAGGAAGCGTCTACATCGCGCTACCCGCAGCTTCTATATACACTGTCATAATACATAGTCCCCGCCAGGAGAGGGGAGCTCTGATTGGTTAATAGGTATTCTCCAATCAGAGCTCTCCTCTCCCGGCGGGGATTATGAATTATTACAGTGTATATAGAAGCCGCGGGCAGCGCGATGTGGACGCATGTACCGCCCGGCTTGTTAACTTAAATGCGGATCGCAGCAGATCATTCTCTGGAGATCTGCTGCGATCCGTATTTATTACCTATACAAAGTGGCGGTACATGCGTCTACACTGTGGCTTCTATATTCAGCTGTCATAATTCATAATCCCTGCCGCCGGAATACGGGAGCTCTGATTGGAGAACAGCTATTGACCAATCAGAGCTCCCCTCTCCCGGCGGGGATTATGAATTATTACAGTGTATATAGAAGCCGCGGGCAGCGCGATGTAGATGCATGTACCGCCCAGCTTCCTAACTTACATGCGGATCGCAGCGGGTCTCTGCAGAATCTGCACCTCAGCCCCTGGACTACAACTCCCATCATGGGCAGAGTCTGTCCATGATGGGAGTAGTAGTTCTATAAAGTCCAGCAGCCGGGGGATGTGCAGGTGCCATCCTTCAGCAGCTCTGTGGTACTACAACAACTCCCATCATGGGACAGACTCATGATAGGAGTAGTAGTCCAAGGGCAGAGGGGCAGGTCGCAGCAGATCATTCTCCAGAGACCTGCTGCGTCCGCATTTATTAACTATTCAAGCCAGCGGTACATGCGGCTACACTGCTCTGCCCGCCAGCTCCTATATACAGTTCTTATAATTCATAATCCCTGCCGGGAGAGGGGAGTTCTGATTGGTGGATAGCTATTGACCAATCAGAGCTCCTGTATCCCGGCGGCGGGGATTATGAATTATGAGTGTATACAGGAGCCGTGAGCAGCGCAGTGGAGCCGCATGTGCCGCCAGCTTTTTAAGTTAATAAATGCAGATTGCAGCGGGTCTCTGCAGAATGATCTGCTGCGATCTGCCCCTCTGCCCCTGGACTACAACTCCCATCATGGGCAGAGTCTGTCCACGATGGGAGTAGTAGTCCTATAAAGTCCAGCAGCCGCGTGATCACAAGTGTCCATAATCATTACATTGTTATTAAAAGGTACATGAAAAGATTTTAAGTATCACAGAGATAATCTGACTAGAAGCAGAGTGATCTCCGCAATCCGCTCTGAAAAATGACGTGGATGATTTAGAGCATCTCGCTAAGTGCAGTCCAAGACGGCTTATATTTGAGTTCAAAGAAAGGTACTTGCGGAAAATTTTGAGGTGTAAAGGAAAAGTACGCAGTTAATAAATCCGTGCCTACTATAGATGTCACTCTAAGGTAAAGGTACCCCATATCGCGACATCAGGAGGAAATGCTCTATCAAAATGTACACAAAAAAAGACGCAAAAAACAGCTTGCGCAAAATTTTTGCGCAAGAATTTACACACAAAAACTGTGTAAATTCTTTGATACATGTCCGTGTTTGTGTACCCAATGCTCTAACATTACCTTGGCTCAGCTAATCTCCAGACTCATCGAAGTCCTGCCTCGGCCAGTGATGGGCTGAGAGGCAATGTGACATATTGAGCCACAGAACTGGCCTTTTTCCTGATGCCAGGGTGCAATATGTCACACTGTCGCTCAGCCTAGCCGAAGCTGATTGTAGGGTGATGTGTTGATTGGCAACCAGAGAGAAAACCGCACCAAAGGATGGGAGCAGCGATACTGGGACACAGAGGGAGCTGCGGCAGGTAAGTCTAAGTTTTCGTTTTATATGCCTGTAGCCTGGGGATAATGTAAAAAAAAATTCCTACAGTGGAGTCCCCCTTTTAACCCCATGAAAAAGTACCTAATGTAATATAACCAATTGTAGCATTGTACCCACTGCCATTACGAAGCAGGAGACAGCAGCACCACCAAACCCAGTGGTATACGGTCCTTGTGGCCACAGGCTTAAGTCTGAACTGGACCCACAACTAACAAGCAAAAATATATTAAAATATTTAAAAAAAATTCTTGCATGCAGGTATGGCCAACTTTTTCTTTCTTGACTGGATACATTCACAGAATATCCATCAGAAAGGGTAGGTGTTGGAAGCCCCATAGGCCCCCAAGATGGAGAAGGCTCCTATAATCCAGTGCTGTCATGTCAGAATTAAAGTATCAGATATAACAGGTCCTTTTGGATGGGTGGAGCCATGTCCAATATACAGTAAGTGACGGCAGATCGATGCTCTTTTAGTGTCTTTTTTAGCAGCACAATGATTTTTTTGTCCAGAATGATCACTGGACTGTATGTGAAGCCTTTCACCTACATTATCAGCTGCACAGCCCCAATTGATACATAAAGATTTGTGGTTGCCTAAAGATTATTTTTATAGCTGCATGCTCAAAGAAATTGGTCAACGGAAAATAGATTTCTGGGTCTTTTCATGAACCAGTAGGGCTGATGATTGTCCCATGATAAGATAACAAATCTATGGAAGCAATGTATTACTAGTTATTTATAAAAGATGACTAATTAAATGTTTTACAAACCCAGGTGTTCACACTGTAGATAGCGATGGGCCCCCAGGGACCGATGTTTACAGTCAATACCAATTAGGACTAATGAGTCACCTGTAACAAATATGGGGGCACTAATACTTAAATAGCACCAGCTGGAAGAGTAGAAGTAGAAAAAACTCCATGATGCTTTAGTCAAAAACTTGAACTACTGTGATTATTTATATTGTTGATCTGCTAAACAGTAAGTTTGGTCATCTATATATCGGGAATAGTTATTTTTTTTTTATGTTTTCATTTGTCTCTTAAAAGTATATATTACAAAATTTCAGCTCATTATTATTATTATTATTATTTTTATTATTATTATTATTAGTAGTAGTACTCTATATTGTTATATAGTAGTAGTAATTTATTGTTATATAGTTTTATTATGACCATTATCCTATTATTATTTTATTTATGTTAGATGATTATTACACATTTTATTATTTAATTTTGCACAACTAACACAATTATTATTATAGTTTTTTTTATATAATTATTATACACTTCATATTATTTCTAATATTTTATTATAGCTACTCTTCTTAATGCTATTGATTTGATATATTACATTACAAATATTAATGTTTATAATTGTGAGGCTCATAAATTGTCAGAAACTGTAAAAGAGAGTTTAAAAATCCTCAGTTCTGTTTTCAACAAGTTTTTTTCTTTATTAAAGTCTTCAGTGCAGACATTTTTAAATTACGGCCCCAATGAGCATGTTCATTATTTGCCGCTAGTGAGAAATAACGGAAAGAATATCAGAATCCATCTTTAAAAAAGTAAAGAACAGCCAGTGAAATAAAAAATCACTGTCCGAATTCTTATTACATTTCTACAACTTTTAGAAAAATGGCAATATTTTTTTACGGCTATAATAATGTCTCAAAATACTGTGTGTACGGACATATCCTTAGTGTTAACATTGCTATTACTATTAACAATATTATTACTGAAACATTTCCAATGACTATTCTTTATTATTGCTATTATATTATTATTATGTTTGTATTCCAATTTAGCATTATGGGACCAGTGTTTAATTGAAATATTTCCCTAAATTGAAGGCTGGGTTCATGCATAGCATTTTGGTCGGTATTTTTAACCAACGCCAGGAACTTGGTCCACAACCCAGAAGATGGTACAAATCTTTCCATTATAGACTTAAATACTACGCTTTAACCCAGCATAAGGCAAAAACCTGGGCTAAAATGCATCTTATTATTTTCAGTGGTTGTTTCTCTGTTATTGAACTTGATGAACGTATGTCTTTTTTCTATGTCTAACTATGTAACTATTGCTGATCAAAAATATACTAGTTCACCAGTCATTGACTTCCATATGGGGAATTATGTTGTTACATCTTTCATATCACAGCCAATACTGGTTGACTTGGTTTTCTTATTGTATAGTATTTATGGTAGGTTGCTTTGCTTATCTATGTTTTCTTTTAGCTATAAGGTAGTTTAGGAGTCTGGATGCTTACTAAAGATACTTGTAATACAGCATTTCATCACTGATCAGGATTATTATTAGGATTATTCTACTATTTTAACTAAATATTCAGTAGAAAATTACAATTATTTTATTAAAATCGAGTATTTAATTTAAAATATGTTATTTAATTAATTATCTACTTACATCTAAATTAATTTTAGTAAATTAAGTAACTATTTACATTTAAATTAATTTTAGTTAATTAACTATTTACATCTAAATTTTAATTTTAATTTCTTAAGTAACTATTTACATCTTGAGTGATATTTTTGTCAATCTTTTTTCTTAAATGATGGCTCAATAGAAAGTTGTAGGTGTTAATAATTTTGTGTTTTGTTTTCCATACAAAATATATTTCTGCATTAACTACTTATAAAGCATAAAGTACAAATTGTACAGAACCCCCCCCCCCCCCCCCAAATTTCTAGAGGTCATAGGCAGCTGCCTTTACGCTCTCATGTTTTGAAATACAATTTTTGAGGGAGATTTATCAAAACCTGTGTAGAAGAAAAGTTGACCAAATGCCCATTGCAAATCAGATCACTTGAAAAATGAAAGAAGTGATCTGATTGGTTGCTATGGGCAACTGGTCAACTCTTCCTCAGCACAGGTTTTGATGAATCTCCCCCATTGAATGGTCATAGATTTCTTGGCCCGGACTTAACCAATCAGCCCCAAACATTGATGCTCTCTCCTCATTACTTCCCAGGTAAGATGCGTTTTTGGTAATGTGTGTAGTATTCTTTTGCTTCCAAACTAAACATAACAGTGTGTTTATTTGTTTTTGTTTTTTTCGATTTGTAGAACATTTTACCAGAAGATTTGTGAAATAGCCAGGTGGTCACAAATATTTTCCTTAATGATCAGACTTTGTGTCAATTTAATAGACATTTTGTGTACATTTCCAATTTCTTCTCTTAAACAGAAACAGCTTTTGCCAATTAACTCCTGGAGAAGTCATTAAAACAGAGGTTCACTTACTTTTCCCCTGCACTGTGTATGTTTACTCAAAGTGCTCAATAAAACACAAGAACGGTACAACTGTTTGTATATTCTTTGTTTGTTAGCTTGTGCTTCTATATAATTTTAGCTTATACTGTATTATATATTAATTTAATTTCTTCATCTTATTGTATATTATATATTAATTTCATTACTTTATTATATTCATTTTTGCATGCAGCATTTGATTAAATTACCATTTTTATATAATTGTGTGAAATCTGCACTAATGGCTTTATTAAAATATACTTTTCCTTTACAATTTTTGCAGTAAGTAACCAAAATTTGTCAACCATACAATTCCCAAGAGTTATTGTGTATTATGTGTTATGTACTGTACAGTATACAGTGGTTTTGATATTTCTTACTGTGGTTAGTTCATGAGAACGGGAAAATGTTTTTTGATATTTGTTTTTGCAAAACAATTCCTTGTAGAAAACAAAAAATTACCATATTGGCATCAGTTTGCAAATCCTTTTGGAGAGTCCAGAAAGCCTAATGATGGGGTTCCTTGGGCCCATCAGAGAAAATGACTTTATGGAAACACCAGAACATTTACAGAACATCTACTCTTAATTCTGAAATCAACCCCAAGATAAGTTTAGAACTCCCTACAAGAGACTTACTCTACCAGAGGATCCATATGGGTCCATGTGGCCACAGTACTCACCATCCGCTGGTAGAGTAAGCCTCTTGTTGGCCAGTCTCACCATGGTGAATTTTATTAGGTCCAAGTATTTAGAATAGTACCTAATAGCCGGAAGTTACTTATTTTTCATAGAAGCTTTAGAGGGTAACTGTCCTGACATTGAAGTTTGGATGAAATTAAATCCAATAGAAAACACAAAACTACCCTATTTGTCTTTTGTTTTTAGATCCAAAAACTAGATTATGATTGATGACTCTTCAAATCAGACTATGGTGGCCTACTTTATTATTCAAGGCATATCAGATGTACCGGAGCTGCAACTTCCAATTTTCCTCCTTGTTCTCTTGATATATCTTGTAACTCTTGGTGGTAACATGACCATTCTCCTGCTGGTATGTTTAGATCATCGTCTCCACTCTCCCATGTACTTCTTCTTGGCCAACTTGTCTATTGTGGACATGTCTTCCTCAACTATCTCTCTACATAAGGTTCTCCTTATCTTCATCTCAGGGAATCGTGCAGTTTCCTTTAATGGTTGCATCCTCCATATATACTTCTTTGCCTCCATTACTGGTCATGAACTTTTTATCCTGTCAGTGATGAGTTATGACCGATATGTGGCCGTCTGTAACCCTTTGCGTTATCATTCAGTCATGACCAGAGGACTTTGCATTCTCTTGGCTTCTTGCTGTTGGATGTTGGGTTTCTTGCTGATTATTCCTCCAGTTGTTATTGTATCCGGCTTTACTTGTTATATTTCCAACCACATTGACCACTTTTTCTGTGACATTGGGTCCATCGCAAGGTTGACCTGCAGTGACACCTCAATACTGGAGATCCTGACCCTCACTGAGGGATTAATAGTTTCCACCCTCCTGCCCTTCTTTTTGACTTTTATACCCTACGTTTTCATCATTTCAGCCATAATAAAGATCCCAACGAGAACAGGGAGACGAAAGGCGTTCTACACATTCTCCTCACATCTGACAGTAGTGGTAATTCTCTATGTCATCCTGACCTGTCAGTACATATTACCGGTCACAGTGAATGCTACAGACAAAAAGTTTTTTGCACTTTTTAACACAGCTGCTGTACCAATGCTGAATCCACTGATCTACAGCCTAAAAAACAAAGACGTAAAGTCTGCTCTGAGAAGGTGGTTTATGAAGAGCAGAATCTAGATACCTATTCCACGAAATAGATGATCTGACCTTATGGATTGTACATATAAAAAGCACTATGAGAGGACAAAAGGGCGAACTATGACGAGGCCGTGTAAATGATGTATATTAGACCTTAGGTGTTTGCTTGTTTAACTTTGCATTACTTTTTTATTTGGACTGCAACTAGATAGATTTGATGTATATGCAGTTATCTCACCTTCTTGCTGCTATGTAAAGGGTATGAATACTTTTTGCTTTTATGCATTACAAATAAAAGAAATAAAATAATGTAGCCTTGAAAACAGTCTTGATTAGTGTTGGATAAGAGTAATGGTCCCCAACCCAGTCCTCAAGGCCCAGCAATGTTCCAGGTTTTTTCAGTTACTTTATTAGAATAGAAGAGGGAACAATCTAGGACTGTTGGTGGCCTTGAAGACTGGGTTGGAGACCTCTGAATTAGGGTACCTATGGTCATAGAAACATAGAATATGTCAGCAGATAAGAACCATTTGGCCCATCTAGTCTGCCCAATATTCTGAATCCTATCAATAGTCCCTGACCCTATCTTATATGAAGGATAGCCTTATACCTATCCCTATCTTATATGAAGGATAGCCTTATGCCTATCTCTATCTTATATGGAGAATAGCCTTCTGCCTATCTCTATATTATATGGAGAATAGCCTTATGCCTATCCCTATCTTATATGAAGGATAGCCTTATACCTATCCCTATCTTATATGAAGGATAGCATTATGCCTATCCCTATCTTATATGAAGGATAGCCTTATGCCTATCCCTATCTTATATGAAGGATAGCCTTATGCCCATCCCATGCATGCTTAAACTCCTTCACTGTATTTGCAGCGACCACTTCTGCAGGAAGGCCATTCCATGCATCCACTACTCTCTCAGTAAAGTTATACTTCCTGATATTACTGCACAAACCTTTCCCCTCTAATTTAAAACTATGTCCTCTTGTGTTAGTTTTTCTTCTTTTAACCCCTTAAGGACCCAGCCAATTTTCAGTGTAGGACCCAGCCATTTTTTCCACTCTAGTTTGTGAGAGCTCTCATTGTCAAAAAACATTTTCTTCAAGGCGACACAGAGGATAATCCAGGCTCCGAAGATCTAACTGGTACGTCTGTACCACACTACAAATTTTTTTATTCCACAGGGACCTCCTCACTTCCACTGTCATCTACTTTCCAAGATCAATCTACTTTACTACTCTCATGGATTTACAAGATACGTCAGTTCCCAATTATGGAGATCCCTGTATAACAGAAACACGAAAAGCTTCTCCACTAGTAACTCGTTTTTTTACCCTGTGAATTCAAGAGCAGACTCCATGGACACATTTCAAACTAGAACTGGCGGAAGACTATGGAAGATCCGGTGATACACGAATGCTGGAGAACGTTGTTGACACGCTCCTTTCATGTGGGAAGGTGATGAGCGGGGGAGTCCCAGCAGTTGGACCACCTGTGCATAGACACTTATCCTCTATCCTTTACATAGGGGATAAATTGTCCTATACCACAGTACTCCTTTAAGTATGCAGTTCCTATACCGATACGTTTCCCCATTGTTATGTGCTATTCCTGTCTTTAGGGCAGCAAGGGGGCAGAGGGAATAAAGGAAAACCTGACTGCAGGATCAGAATGTACACAGCCTGAAACAATGGAGATACATAGGTCTACATGGGTGCTGCATACACACAATTTTTGGAGATAACCTCAGAGTTGTTTTTATTTATTGCCTTTTCTTCCGACACTGTCATTGTATCAGCTGAGCTGAGGATCCAATCCAGCAAAGGAAGCCAGACATGACATGTATTTCATCTTCTTCCATCCAGTGTTGTTATCCACTTTACATACAGTATAAAGGTAGAAAAAAAAATTAGTGGTGTACTCACCTGGTTATGTTACACTTTGGGCATGACACCAGTATACACATGTACAGTGACTCCTCGACCTACGATGGCCCCGACATACGATACTTTCAACATGCGATGGCCTCTCAAAGGCCATCGCATGTTGAAGGCAGCATCAACATACGATGCTTTTGTATGTCGGGGCCATCACATAAACGGCTATCCGGCAGCGCAGACTGCCTCAGCTGCCACCGGATAGCCGTTTACGGTGCCCCGTGTGGTCCGCTGACGATCGCTTACCTGTCCTCGGGGCTCCGGCACGTCCTCTTCGGGATCCACTGCATCGTCGGCGCTCTCCATCGTCGTCATCACGTCGCTGCGCACGCCGTCCCGTCATCCAATAGGAGCAGCGTGCGTAACGACGTGACGGCGGCGACGGAGAGCGCGGATGCCGGGGAAGCAGAGGCCTTGCCAGAGCGCGGCGACAGCGATGAACGGCGACATCCAGGGCATCGGTGATGAGCGGTGACATCCGGAGCGGTGGGGAAAGGTGAGTACAACTTATTCTACCAGTGGTCTTCAACCTGCGGACCTCCAGGTGTTGCAAAACTACAACTCCCAGCATGCTTGGTGTTGTAGTTTTGCAACATCTGGAGGTCCGCAGGTTGTAGATCACTGTCCTCTACTTTACATTGCACGGATCCCTCAACATGCGATGGTTTCAACAAACGATGGTCCATTTGGAACGGATTGCCATTGTATGTTGAGGGACCACTGTATATCATACAATTCTCGTAGTTGGGGGCAGCTTACATCCCATACCGGGGTCAAGAGAAGGAGTGACCTATGTAGGGGCATAACCTGTAGCTTCTGGGCCCCAATGCCCCAATCAACGGGTGGCAGAAAGTTAAACAGATTTGTAAATTACTTCTATAAAAAAATCTTAATCCTTCCAGTACTTATTAGCTGCTGAATACTAGAGAGTAAATTCTTTTCATTTTAGGAACTGTCCAGAGAAGCATATGTTTGCTATAGGGATTTTCTGCTACTCTGGACAGTTCTTAAAATGGACAGAGATGTCAGCAGAGAGCACTGTGGTCATGATGTCAGAAGAGAGCTCTGTGTTCCAAGAAGAAAATAATTTCCTCTATAGTATTCAGCAGCTAATACATACTGGAAGGATTAAGATTTTTTTAACAGAAGTAATTTACAAATCTGTTTAACTTTCTGGCACCAGTTACATAGTTAGTACGGTCGAAAAAAGACATATGTCCATCAGTTGATAAAAAAAAAAAAAAAAGTTTTCCACCGGAGTACCCCTTTAACCGTCACCAAGCTTTATATGGAAAATAATAAAATACTTTATTTTGACTATGCATTTCGAGAGGTGATACTCTCCTTGTGTGGTCCATTACAGGACTCTAAATGACACGGATATGGTTTTGACCTCTCGAAATATGTAGTCAAAATAACATTTTATATTATTTTTATATATGATGTCCAGTTACAATTAATGTTATTCACCCATTTGCTGCTTTACACATCTGTCTTTTTAGAGATCCTTGTGGTTCCTTCTTTTTGGCTCCTATGACATGTTGGCGGCAGATTGGCTTCTCATTATAAATTTTTATTGCGACTATCGGCAATTCGCGATATCGCAAATATTTTGAATATAGTGCTATATATTCGTAATGAGGAATATTCTTTTTTTCTTTTTGTTTTTTTTTCACATGCAAATTTGTATGCAAATTTTTGCATTGGATAAAAAAGTGATGGCTCCTGCTGCTCATCACTAGTAAAGATCAGCGAACAGAACCCGTAGAACTCTAGATCAGTCAGAACTTGGCTAAAAGTTTGGTTCAGCTAGAACTAGAACTTCCAGAAGTTTGGTTTGCCAGAACCTGCTAATATGAAATTAGCCACATGGCAGAAAGGAGAAGGAGGAAGGATCACATGACCTAAGGGAATCACATGATGCCCATAAAACAGCTCTCTTAGCCAATCAGGAGGCAGTATTGGGGTGATGTCAAAGCAACTATAAAACCCTATGCACGTAGTTTCAGCAGACATTTTAGAGATAGCAGGTGTTAGATGCATGAGAAAAAAGGAGAAAGTTATAGGGGTCAGAACAGGGCGCTGTTAAAGGGATATTCTGGCCAAAGACATCATATGCCCTATTATGAAAACCCCCAACTCCCCCCCCCCCCCCCCCGCACGTGATCTCCATGCAGGGCTGCGCTTTTGTACTACTTTTATAAAAAAAAAAAAACATTTTATAAACAAAATTTGTATGTTTACAGGGGTATTCCGGCAAAAGACATCTTATCCCCTATCCAAGGGATCTCCAGTCACAGAATCCTCCGTGTTTCCGGGACTGGAGACGTGATGTCATGCCACGCCTCCTCAGGATGTCACGCCACGCTGCCTCCATTCATGTCTATAGGAGGGGGCGTGACAGCGTCACGCCCCCTCCCATAGACATGAATGGAGGGGGCATGGTGTGATGTCATCAGGGGGTGTGGCATGAAGTCATGTCTCCAGTCCCGCAAACACAGAGGATTCCGAGACTGGAGATCCTTTGGATAGGGCATAAGATGTCTTTGGCCGGAATACCCCTGTAAACATACTCATTTTGTTTAAAAAAGTGTTTTGTTTTTCTTTTATAAAAGTAGTACAATAATAAAAAAAAGGTATGCGACCATGGGTATTATTTTAATCTTATTGACCCAAAGAATAAAGAGAACATTACTGCACTCCGTCATAACTAAACCTTGCAAAAGTTGCAAAATTGTTGTTTTCTTATCAATTTCCCAATATATAATATTTTTTTTTGTTGTGCCATACATTATAGGATACAATGACAGGTGTTATTACAAAGTACAATTGGTTGCACAAAAAACAAGCCCTCATATGGGTCTGTGAATGGAAAAATAAAAGCGTTATGGTTCTTAGGATGCGAGGAGGAAAAAACGGAAATGCAAAAATGAGATGAGCTGTGTCCTTAAAGGGCTACTCCGGCGCTCCAGCGTTCTGAACATTTTGTTTAAAATGCTCAGGGCAGGAGGCCGTGAACGGGACTTCACAGTCACGTCTATCATGGTGGCCCGGCCACGCCCCTCGTGACATCACACCACGTCCCCTCCATTCATGTCCAGGGAAGGGGCATATCGGCTGACACTCTCCCTCCCATAGACATGAATGGAGGGGGCATGGTGTGTCGTAACAAGGGTGCAAGGCCGTGACGTCACGACCACTGCCGTGGGAACCCAGCGTTTGTTTAGAACACTGGGTTCTGCGGGAGATCATGAGGGGCCCCAGCAGGGAGACCAGTGAGATCCTTTGGATTGGGGATAAGATGTCTAGCAGCTGAGTACCCCTTTAAATGGGTACTCCGGTGGAAAACAATTATTTTTTTTTTTTATGAACTGGTGCCAGAAAGTTAAACAGATTTGTAAATGACTTTTATTAAAATATCTTTACCCTTCCTGTACTTTTTAGCAGCTGTATGCTACAGAGGAAACTCTGTTCTTTTTTAATTTTCTTTTATCATGTCCACAATGCTCTCTGCTGACACCTGATGTCCGTATCAGGAACTGTCCAGAGCAGGAGAAAATCCCCATAGCAAACCTATGCTGCTCTGGACAGTTCCTGATATGGGCATCAGGTGTCAGCAGAGAGCACTGTGGGCAAGACAAAAAAGAAATTCAAAAAGAACAGAATTTCCTCTGTAGCATACAGCTGCTAAAAAGTACTGGAAGATTTTTTTTAAAAGAAGTCCTTTACAAATCTGTTTAACTTTCTGGCACCAGTTGACTTATAAAGATCTAAAAAAAAAAAAATTCCACTGGAGTACCCCTTTAAGGACTTAGGGACCACCTGTACGCCCTGAGTCCACTCCCGTTTTATAACGTGGGGCCATGCTGTGGCCCAGCAACATAGCGGGTAGGGCCCGGCCTCTATCAACGGCAAGGCAACGGCACCGGCACCCGTGGCTAATAGTGTGCGGCTCTGATCGCGGTGCCACATGCCATTAACCCTTTAGGAGTGGCGTTCAAAGTTGATTGCCGCATTTAAAGTTAAATTTTGCCGGTTAGCTCAGGGGGCTGTTCAGGATAGCCGCGGCATCCCGAACAGCTATAGGACTGCAGGAGGGTCCCCTTACCTGCCTCCTGGTGTCCGATTGCTGAATGACTGCTCAATGCCTGAGATCCAGGCATCAGCAGTCAAGCGGGAGAAACGTTGATCAATGGTTTACTATGAGAAACCAGTGATCAATGTAAAAGATCAGTGTGTGCAGTGTTATAGGTCCCTATGGGAGCTATAACACTGCAAAAAAAAAGTGAAAAAAAAGTGAATAAAGATCATTTAACCCCTTCCCAAATAAAAGATTGAATCACCCCCCATTTCCCATTTTAAAAAAAAACCCAGTGTAAATAAAAATAAACATGTGTGATATCGCCAGAAATGTCCGAATTATAAAAGTATATCATTAATTAACCCGCACAGTCAATGGCGTACTCGCAAAAAAAGTTTAAAAGAGTGTATTTTTGGTCACTTTTTATATCATGAAAAAATGAATAAAAAGCAATCAAAAAGTCCGATCAATACAAAAATAGTACCGCTAAAAACTTCAGATCATGGCGCAAAAAATTAGCCCTCATACTGCACCGTGCGTGGAAAAATAAAAAGTTATAGGGGTCAGAAAAGGACAATTTTAAACGTATAAATTTTCCTGCATGTAGTTATGATTTTTTTCAGAAGTACGACAAAATCAAACCTATATAAGTAGGGTAATTTTTGGGGGGTAAAATGACTGATGCCATCACAAAGTAGATTTGGTGGTGCAAAAAAAAAAAGCCATCATATGGATTTTTAGGTGCAAAATTGAAAAGGTTATGGATTTTTTAAAGGTAAGGAGCAAGAAACGAAAGTGCAAAAACGGAAAAACGCTCAGTCCTTAAGGGGTTAAAAGGGTTCTGGATGCAACAAAGGGCGAATCCAAAACAGGGCTTAATAGGGTATTAGTCAGTTTTATTGCGACAGAAATGGGATCCCCTTACTATGAATGAGGAATAAGGAGAACTTATTGATTAGAGATAAGCAGGTCACATTTCCTATGATCCGACATGAACCCATACGGGGATCAAACTGTAATTTTATAAATTCCCTTTCAGTTCTACACAAAAAATGCTACATTTTTAGGGCATTTTGCTCTATTAATCTCTCCAATGTAGTATAGTGGGGACATGAATACACAGGAGCGATGATGTCATCCTTGACCACAGAAGCGATGATGTCACAATGCTGTGCACCTACTGTACAGGCCGATCAGGGAAAAATCTCTTTGATAGAGAGTGAAGGCGAAAGAGAAAGATGGCTGTTCGTAAGTCCCAGAATTCCTTGTCCTATTTCTCATCTTCTGTTCGGTAAAGATGGCGCTCGCTGTATCTCCTGCTCAGGATTCCGCACTATAGGGGGAGATTTATCAAAACCTGTGCTGAGGAAAAGCTGCCCAGTTGCCCATAGCAACCAATCAGATTGCTTCTTTCGTTTTACAAAGGCCTTGTTAAAAATGAAAGAAGCGAGCTGATTGGTTGCTATGGGCAACTGCACCACTCTTCCTCTACACTGGTTTTGATAAATCTCCCCCTATGTTCTTGATCTTCCTTCTGTGACGCAAAGACTCATGAGAAATCATAGATAAAACTGTTGTCTGTACTTCCAGAAGAAATGTCCTAGAAAGACGGTTTTAATTCTGGTCTTTTTGGTGCCCCCCTAGTATAGAACTAATGGTAGAACATTACAGGTACCAAAATAGGAAAGTCTCTTTTTTCTGATAGTTTCCAAGATGCCCCATTTCCCTTTAAAGTGTCCCAGTGTCCGGAACACTTAGTTCTGAATGCTGGGTACGGGCTGTGGAGGTTGTGACGTCACATCGTGCCCCCTCAATGCAAGTCTATGGGAGGGGGCGTGACGTCCGTCACACCCCTCCCATAGACTTGCATTGAGGGGGTGTGACGTCATGAGGGGCATGGCCATGAGGTCACGACCCCCGCACCCAGCGTTCTGAGCTAAACGTTCCGGTCGCTCAGGCAGTGGAGTACCCCTTTAACAATCTTCTCCTCTCTTGGAAGCAGTTAGATTAGTAATAGGTGCCGGCGGCCTATGTAGGACCTGTCCCTTACAGAAGGTGAAGCTCCAGGACTTTCTTGTGTATAATATATCGGTAATTGGAATGAGATCATTTATACACAGTCATTTCTCTTCTACAGTTTCTGTTAAGGTGAAGATTATAATCACGGTTTGTATCCTGATGCTGGCGATCCTAGGGGCAATCGCTTATGGCGTCTACCGCTATATGAAGTAAGTGAATGATGTGTTCTACACAGGATACATTACTGTACTAGAAATCCTTCCACTCCACTCACCCTCTCTCTCACTCCTACTCCGGAGAGTAGAAGCCGCTGAGGGTCTATAGAACAGAGATCTCCCCCCTCTCCCCTCCCCCACACTTCTGTATCGCCTTCTATACCGTATTATTATTACACACTAATGTTTTATTATTCTCCCATTTTAGAAAGAAAAAGAAAAATCTAAATAAAGATGAGGAAGAACTAGAAGAAGTGGAAGTGTTTCTACCAGGTAAGAATAACGAAATATTCATAGAAACCACAGAGCCCAGTCTAGTAGAGTTGTACAGCCGGGGGACATGATGGGGATATAGATGGGGATGGACAATGCACAATAGCTATCAGCTGAGATGTCTTTAATCCGTATATAACTATTGTCATTTTACAGCTACGGACTCAACTCCAGAGCAGCACGTCCATGTTCTTTACGATACTAAGAAAATGGAGATCAAATGGCCGGAGACAAGGCTGGAGAAAATAAAAAAGTGGTTGACCTCCTAGACCCTACCCTACTCCCCAATTCCTGCTTCTACCCCTTTCCCCGATATATCTTCCCTCTCCTGAATACCTGCCCTAACCCCCATCCCTATAAAATTGCCTAAAAAAAATAAAAAAAAAATTAAATCCCCATAAAACATATATTGTACCATTGTGGATTTTTTGTACTTTACATGTCATATATTTGGTATAATCCTGTGTGCTTATCCTGTGCAGCTCCTTAGGCCACCATACTGTCCACTAGTATCACCCAAACATGGGACATTTATCCCTTCTTGGATTTGATATTACCGTATATACTCGAGTATAAGCCAAGTTTTTCAGCACGATTTTCCGTGCTGAACCCCCCCCCCCCCCCCCCCGGCTTATACTCGAGTTAACTCTCCGCCTGTCAATCCCTTATCAGTGGTCTTCAACCTGCGGACCATGCTGGGAGTTGTAGTTTTGAAACATCTGGAGGTCCGCAGGTTGAAGACCACTGCAGCCTTCGTCATCATCCAGACCCCCCCTTTAGTTTTCTACTCACCTCCCTTCGGTGGGAAGGAAGGGTGAGCTGGTCCGGGCCATCTATGCTGCACGGACCGTCCGATGGGGAGGGTTAGTCATTCCGGGCTGTCCATATTCACCGGGAGGCCCTCTTCTCTGCTCCGGGCCGGCCCTGGACTAGTGACGTTGCCTTGAGGACGACGCACAGGGATGTCCCTGCGCATGAACGTCCCTGTGCGTCGTTGTCAAGGTAACGTCACTTGTCCGGGGCTGGCCCGGAGCGGAGAAGAGGGCCTCCCGGTGAATATGGATGGCCCGACTATCCCTCCCCACTGGACGGTCCCTGCAGCATAGATGGCCCGGACCAGCTCACCCTTCCTTCCCACCAAGGGGAGGTGAGTAGAAAACTAAAGGGGGGTCTGGATGATGACAAAGGCCCGCGCAGTGGTCTTCAACCTGCGGGCCTCCAGATGTTTCAAAACTACAACTCCCAGCATGCCCGGACAGCCAATGGCTGTCCAGGCATGCTGGGAGTTGTAGTTTTGCAACATCTGGATGTCCGCAGGTTGAAGACCACTGATTGAAGGGATTGACAGGCGGTGATGATGAAGGGGGGGGGGGGTGATGATGACGTGGGGGTGATGATGACGGGAGTGTTAATGACGGGGGTCTGGATGATGACAGGTGGGAATGATATATTTCCCACCCTAGGCTTATAGTCGAGTCAATAACTTTTCCTGGGTTTTGGGGTGAAATTAGGGGCCTCGGCTTATATTCGGGTCAGCTTATACTCGAGAATATACGGTAATATAATGACAGCTTAGTATAAAGAAACAGTGAATGGGTGGGTGATAACCAAATTGGTTTTGCTGCACGGACCCTAATGAATAATAGTTGTATACAAGGAATAACATCCAGAAATCCTAAATCTTGACCGTCACCATGATCTTTCAGGAGGCCATTTTTTCACGGTGCTGCTAAGCGTCACTTAGAGCGTAGCGCCGTACATTTACAGTGCTGCGTTCCGTGATCACTGCATCTCCGGACGTGGTGATCGGGCTGGGATGGCTGCTGTTATCTAACAGCGGCCATCACAGTATATCGCCAAGGGGGGGTCCTGATCGCCGTTATTTGCCGATCAATTCTGCGGGGAGTTGAAGTTATGTGCATTCAGCTGTTGCATAACTACAATGCCCAGCATGCCTTTTGACTGTCCCTGCAAGCTGAGAGTTGTAGTTATGCAATAGCTAGTAAAGAAAGTGCTGCTAGTTATTGCGTAACTACAACTCCCAGAATGCACGGACAGCCAGAGGGCGTGAATGGAGTTGTAGTTATGTGCATTACGCAGTTGGATAACTACAATGCCCAGCTTGCCTTTTGACTGTCCATGCACGCTGAGAGTTGTAGTTATGCAGCAGCTGGAGGCTCACTTTTAGATAGAAGAAAAATGCTGAGAGTTGTAGTTATGCAACAGCTGGATGCACACAGGCGGGTTTACAGTAATTTCCTGCTCCGAGTTTGAGTGGCGGAAAATCCGCCGGGGCTCAAACTTGTAGCGTGAAACTGTAAAAGCACCAAACACTGCACTACACTATACTTACACGAAATAAAGGGTAAAGCTCTACGTATACACACACCCTTACATAGCCCCCTCCCCCAGCACTGTTTCCTAAATGGAGCCTCCTGCTGTTGCAAAACAAAAACTTCCAGCATGGCCGGACAGCCATTGAGGCACGGTGTTTGGAAAACACTGCCATAGGGTATGCAAATCCCTAATTTAGGCCTCAAATGTGCATGGCACTCTCTCACTCCAGAGCCCTGTCGCATTTCACGTCAACAGTTTAGGGCCACATATGGGGTATTTCCGTGTTCACAATTTAGTTTTTTCTTCTTTTACCCTGTATGAAAAGGAAAAGTTGTGGGCTACAAAATAAATTGTTCACGCTAACATGCTGGTATTGCCTCATACTTTATGTTTTCACAAGATGTAAAAGGAGAAAAAGACCCCCAAAATTTATAACGCAATTGCTCATGAGTACGTAAATTTGGGGGGATTCACCAGCATTTTAGTGTAAAAATTTAACATTTTCATTTCCACGGCCCACTGTTCCAAAATTGTGTCATACATCAGTGGGGTGTAAATGCTCACTGCACCCCTTATTACATTCCTGTAGGGGTGCAGTTTCCAAAATGGGGTCACAAGAGAGGGGTTCTACTGTCCTGGCACCATGGGGGCTGGAACAGCAGTGGAGAAGTGGATCCGCTGAACCTGTGTGGATGATGGTGTGGGTCATACCAGGGAGCGAAGTCTAAGGTGCCGCTGGTTTTCACCAGAGCCCTCCGCAAAGCGGGATGGACTTGCCAAGACAGGCAGCACCCAGGTCGTTACTCCTGATATGACTCGTTCACACAGGCTGCCGAGGTGAAGCGTGGCACAGGAAGGATAAGGCAAACTCAAAGTCTGAAAAGGCAATAGGTCAGGGCAGGTGGCACAGGAGCGTAATCAGGAATGTAGCTAGGAGGTCAGGGGGCAGGCAGCACAGGAGCAAGGTGAGGTCACAGAGCAAGTGGTCAGGTACACAGTAAGGCAGTACACAATGGGAATGCTTTCTCTAAGGCTAGTGGGCACAAAGATCCGGCAAGTGCTGACACTTACAGTGTCAGTGAGCTGCAGTAACCAATGGCCCTTTAAATAGCCAGCGCGTGGGCCCTAGAGGTCAGGTACACACACGCCGGCGACCTGAGACAGCGGAGGAAGCAGGAGGGGAGTAAGTCCTCCTGCTAAGCAGCCATAAAATATCATTATAAGTAGGATATACAAGTAAGCATCATCACTGTCATCCCACGATGCGAACCATGGCACCACTGGCAGAGGAGGATGGGGCAGGAGAGTGCTCGCGGCCAGGGTGTCTGGCTGGAGTGCTGGTTATAACAGGGGCTTTGTAAGTGTGACATGGCCCACAAAAACTATTCTGGCTAAATTCTCTCTCCAAAAGTCAAATAGCCCTTCTTCCCTTCTGAGCCATGTTGTGCGCCCACAGAGCAATTTATATCCACATATTGGGTAAAAATTTTGGGGGAGTTTTTTTTTTTTTTTTTTTGCTGTTCTGGCACCATGGGGCTTCCTAAATGTGACATGCCTCTACAAAAACCATTTCAGCAAAATTCTCTCTCAAAAATCCTAAAGTTTCTCCGTCCCTCCTGAGAGCTGCAGTACGCCCGCAAAGCACTTTACGTCCACATATTAGGTATTTATATACTAAGAAGAAATGGGGTTAATAATTTTGGGGGGCATTTTCTATTATTACTCTTTGTGAAAAGGAAAATTTGGGGTAAAACCAGCATTTTAGTGAAAATAATAAAAATTTTCATTTTGACGTCCCACTTTAACCCCTTAACGACGCAGGACGGAGTGATGACCGCATCATGCGCGGCAGGTCCCGGCTGTGGATCACAGCCAGGGACCCACCGGTAATGGCGGACACCCGCGATCCCGCGGATGTCCGCCATTAACCCCTCAGATGCCGTGATCAATACCGATCATGGCATCTGCAGCATCGCGGTCTCTTAACAGGATGATCTGATCGCCCGCAGCGCTGTCGCGGCGATCCGATCATCCAGCACAGCAGCCGGAGGTCCCCTCGCCTGCCTCCGCTGTCTTCCGGGAGTCTTCTGCTCTGATCTGCCGCAGACCGCAGACCAGAGCAGAAGATCATCGATAACCCTGATCAGTGCTATGTCCTATACATGAACAGGATTAGCAATCGAGTGATTGCTTTAAATGGTCCCCTATGGGGACTATTAAAGTGTAAAAATAAAAGTTAAAAGTAAAATGAAAAATTATGTGAAAAACCCCCTCCCCCCAATAAAAACGTAAATTGTCCCATTTTTCCCTATTTTACCCCCAAAAAGTGTAAAAACATTATTTTATATACATATTTGGTATTTCCGCGTGCGTAAATATCCGAACTATTAAAATAAAATGTAAATGATCCCGTACGGTGAACGGCGTGAACGTAAAAAAAAAAAGTCCAAAATAGCTGCTTTTTTATAACATTTTATTCAAAAAAAAATTTATAAAAAATTGAATAAAAGTTTTGTATAAGCAAATATGGTATTAATAAAAAGTACAGATCACGGCGCAAAAAATGAGCCCTCATACCACCGCTTATACGGAAAAATGAAAAAGTTATAGGTCTTCAAAATAGGTGGATTTTAAACGTACTAATTGGGTTAAAAAGTTTGCGATTTTTTTAAGCGCATCAGTAATAGAAAAGTGTATAATCATGGGTATAATTTTAATCGTATTGACCCAGAGAATAAAAAAACACATGTCATTTTTACCATAAATTGTACGGCGGGAAAACAAAACCTTCCAAAATTTGCTAAATTGCGGTTTTTCTTTTTAATTTCCCCACACAAATAGTATTTTTTTGGTTGCGCCATACATTTTATGGTAAAGTGAGTGATGGCATTACAACGGACAACTGTTTGCGCAAAAAACAAGCCCTCATACTAGTCTGTGGATAAAAATATAAAAGAAGGGGAGGAGGAAAAAACGAAAATGTAAAAATAAAATTGTCTTAGTCCTTAAGGTCCAAATGGGCTGAGTCCTTAACCCCTTAAGGACCGGAGGTTTTTCCGTTTTTGCATTTTCGTTTTTTGCTCCTTGCCTTTAAAAAATCATAACTCTTTCAAATTTACACCTAAAAATCCATATGATGGCTTATTTTTTGCGCCACCAATTCTACTTTGTAATGACGTCAGTCATTTTGCCCAAAAATCTATGGTGAAGCGGGAAAAAAAATCATTGTGCGACAAAATTTTAAAAAAAACGCTGTTTTGTAACTTTTGGGGGCTTCCGTTTCTACGTAGTACATTTTTCGGTAAAAATGACACCTGATATGTATTCTGTAGGTCCATACGATTAAAATGATACCCTACTTATATAGGTTTGATTTTGTCGGACTTCTGGAAAAAATCATAACTACATGCAGGAAAATTAATACGTTTAAAATTGTCATCTTCTGACCCCTATAACTTTTTTATTTTTCCGTGTATGGGGCGGTATGAGGGCTCATTTTTTGCGCCGTGATCTGAAGTTTTTAACGGTACCATTTTTGCATTGATAGGACTTATTGATCGCTTTTTATTCATTTTTTCATGATATAAAAAGTGACCAAAAATGCACTATTTTGGACTTTGGAATTTTTTTGCGCGCACGCCATTGACCGTGCGGTTTAATTAACGATATATTTTTATAATTCGGACATTTCCGCACGCGGCGATACCATTTATGTTTATTTTTATTTTTATTTACACTGTGTTTTTTCTTTTATGGGAAAAGGGGGGTGATTCAAACTTTTAATAGGGAAGGGGTTAAATGATGTTTATTCACTTTTTTTTTGCACTTTTTTTTTGCAGTGTTATAGGTCCCATAGGGACCTATAACACTGCACACACTGATCTTTTACATTGATCACTGGTTTCTCATAAGAAACCAGTGATCGATGATTCTGCCGCATGACTGCTCATGCCTGGATCTCAGGCACTGAGCAGTCATTCGGCGATCGGACAGCGAGGAGGCAGGTAGGGGCCCTCCCGCTGTCCTGTCAGCTGTTCGGGATGCCGCGATTTCACCGCGGCTATCCCGAACAGCCCACTGAGCTAGCCGGCATGCTTTCGGTTTCACTTTAGACGCGGCGTTCAACTTTGAACGCCGCGTCTAAAGGGTTAATAGCGCGCGGCACAGCGATCAATGCCGCGCGCTATTAGCCACGGGTCCCGGCCGTTGTTAGAGGCCGGGCCCGACCCGCTATGACGCGGGGCCACGCCGTGGCCCCGCGTTATAGATCGGGAGTGGACACATGACGTTCCAGTACGTCATGTGTCCTTAAGGGGTTAAGGGGTTAACGAAAGTTTGTTAATCACTTGTAAGGTGTTAAGGCTCACTGTACCCCTTGTTACGTTCCTTGAGGGGTTTAGTTTCCCAAACAGTGTGCTATGTGTTTTTTTTTTTTTTTTTTTGCTGTTCTGGCACCATGGGGGCTTCCTAAATGCGACATGTCCCCAAAAAACGATTTCAGCAAAATTCGCTCTTGAAAGCCCAATGTCGCTCTTTCCCTTCTGAGCATTGTAGTGCGCCTACAGAGCACCTTACATCCACATATAAGGTATTTACATACTCGAAAGAAATTGGGTTACCAATTTTGGGGGGCTTTTTCTCCTTTCACTCCTTGTAAAAATGAACAAAATGCTATCTTGCTATTCTTGTGAAACACCTAAAGGGTTAACAAACTTTCTGAATGTCATTTTGAATACTATGAGGGTGCAGTTTCTATAATGGTGTTATTTATGGGGGATTTTTTTTACAGAAAGGCCACTCAAATTCACTTCAAACTGAACTGGTCCCTGATGCCAACATAAAGTAGACATATTGTATATGTGAATCAATATATAATTTATTTGGCATGTCCATTTCCCTTAGAAGCAGAGAGTTTCAAAGTTAGAAAAATTCAAAATTTTCTAAATGTTCATGAAATTTTGAATTTTTCACCAAGAAATGATCGAAAATTTACCACCATCTTAAAGTAGAATATGTCAAGAAAAAACAATCTCGGAATCAAATTAATAAGTAAAAGTATCCCAGAGAAATTAAAGGGGTACTCCGATGGAAAACATTTTTTTTTAAATCAACTGGTGCCAGAAAGTTAAACAGATTTGTAAATTATTTCTATTAAAAAAATCTTTACCCTTCCAGTACTTATTAGCAGCTGTATACTACAGAGGGAATTCTTTTCTTTTTGAATCTCTTTCTTGTCTTGTCCACAGTGCTCTCTGCTGACACCTGATGCTCGTATCAGGAACTGTCCAGAGCAGGAGAAAATCCCCATAGCAAACCTATGCTGCTCTGAACAGTTCCTGATACGGGCATCAGGTGTCAGCAGAGAGCACGGCCGGAGAATCCCTACCTGCCTTTGGCTTATCTAATCAGCACTCCAATACTCCTTAGCAGCCTGCATTTATGGAGCGCCGATAACACTGATCAACGGTAAAATGAAGAAAAGCAAGATTTTAGGGTTATTTTAGTAAAATGGTAAATTAGAAAAAAAAAATCACTGAAAATTGTTAAGAAAATATGTTTAATATAGAAATCTGATTTACACAATAGGACATTTCCTGATGACACATTCCCTATAAATTTAATAAAGGTGTAATACATTTGATGTAGACATCTCTATATCCCCTGAATATCGACCTTGGAATTAATTGTTTGTATCATTAGAAACAATGATATCTCTCCTGGGTGAAGGAAACGGTTATTTCTAGGGAACGTTTATTGACATGTTTATGTTTTCCTGATATTTCATTACTGCGAGGACCCGAGGGGCCCGTACAGGTCTGACACAACCATCCTCAGAGATCAATTATATAGTAGATGTACTGTGTATAAATCTTATTGTATATATAGGACAGGTGTCCGGAGGAGTCGGGATTCAATAACCGGTGGATTGATCCATTCTATAGAGTATAAGACTATAATCTGGTAGTGCAGGACTTATAGAACAGGCAATAATATATAATAATAACAATAATATAGTAATAATATTAAGCAGAATAATTGCATTTCTCTATAGTTTATTAGAGGATTTGTAATAGAGATGCGGTCTTTGTGCTCTGATGTCTGGATCTCCTGGCTTTGTGGGTTTCATGGGACTTTCTATAGGACATTAAGGACTTGAAGAATCAGCTGTGACCAGAACGGAGCCAAAGAAGTGGACAAGGCCGAGCAGGTAACGGAGGTAAATCCTGTCTTCTGATCCTTGCTGTAACATACGTATTATTGATGTATGACATCCTCCAAGGCAGTGTTTCCCAACCAGAGTACCTCCAGATTTGCAACCGCTGAGGAGCAACAGGTTGGGGATCAGACTAAGATCTACTACATTTTTTCAGACATAGTAAATAGAACAGTTACTTGTTTGGTTGATCACGACAAGACAAAGATCTTGGGCCCCAATGAAGAATATACAAACTGCCCCCTCCCCCATCATGTCCTATTAGTCCTATTAGTAAAACTAATGCCATCTGATGTGGCAAATGGGCCATTATACGCCTGTAGACACTAGGTTCTAAGTGTAACTGGTATCTCTGCACCCTCTGTAGTTATGTCCCTGATTATATAGGGGAAAATATACAGTAAATTAGAGCACCACTGGCAACCTTCATGCATTAGGACCCATGCTAACGGCTACCTCTGCACCCCTACAGTTATGCTCCTGATTATATAGGGACAAATTATATCAGATATATACATAATACTGATGTAGTCTTTATAGGCCAGGACTAGGATTAAGGTTTTAAGAAGCAGTCATTCTTACCATGCATTGGTATGTATGTGCAAAGTCAGGGAGAAAATACAGCAATCCAAGAGAAGTCCCATCAAATGTTTCTTTAATTGAAGATCCAATTCAATTAAAGATCATAAAATTGCTTGACATGTTTCAGGAGGAAACCCTTAGTCATATGCTTTACTCCCGAAATGTGTCAAGTTATTTTTGGAAATGTGACGGCTGTATTATGCTGCATGTTTTTGTGATCGCTGGATTTCCTTCTTGACTTTGCACATAGGAACTGCTGCACCTGCAACTGATTCGTGTGCTTCCTAGGAAGGAATAGGGCTGGTTAGCTGACGAGCATTTTTCTTTGGCAGATAGAGGCAGGGTAGCAAATGCAATAAAATAGAGAATGGGGGGACAACCTTCTCTCAATATTTAAGGATTCTAGCTCTAGGACCACCCAAGAATGCATGATATCAACATTTTATGGCATGGGACAAGGGCATTATGGATGTTAAATCTGTTTTATTAAGCGTGTGTGTCTGAACTTCATAGCTTCAAAACTTTTCATTATCTTTTATTATTTCATTATTTTATAGAAATGAGAGAAGACTTTCGATCTGAATTTAGGAACATGACACTTAAATTTAGTACCATTTTTTTTTACAAAGACTTAAAGGTGTATTTCCATGTCCTTAGTCATGTCTCTATTAGTGTTGCTTGCGAATATTCGCAATTTGAATTTTATTCGCGAATATCGCATATTCGCGAATTTGCGAATATTCGCGAATATAGCGCTATATATTCGTAATTACGAATATTCGTTTTTTTTTCACAGCACACATCACAGTGATCATCCCTCTCTGCTTCCAGCTTATGTGGTGTAAAGAAGGCTCTAATACTACTGTGTGAGACCGGTGTGCGAATTTTCGCATATGCGAAACTTTGCATATGCTAATTTTCGCATATGCGAATTTTCGCTTATGCTATTTTTTTATATGTAAATTTTCGCGCACGTGAATATGCGCATATGCGAAAATAAAACGAGATTATTACGAATATGCGAATATTCGCAAATATTCGTCCATATATTCGCGAATATTCGCGAATTCGAATATGGCCTATGCCGCTCAACACTAGTCTCTATGTGTGAAGCATGGCAGCATAAACAGGTTTCCAATTAGCTTCCTTTAGGATATTTGCCTGGTTCTGTAGCTATCTCTTTTTATCTCTCCCACTGGTTGACACCTGGTTGTCTAGGATTCTGACCACCACTCTGCTTTGAAAGCAGTAGTGATATCTCTTCTTGGCCGGAACGTTTGAGCTCACATCAGGCTCCCTGCTCAGGCTAATCTGAACTCATTTATCATGTTGAGAGCTATCAGACATAGAAGCAAATGCCTGTGACCTCAAGCCATCCACCAGCAACCCCAGGAGTATGAGCAGACAGAAGCAGCAGAGAGAGAGGTAATCAACCACATGAGAATAGCCCCTTAAATTCAGCTCTTTACCACATTAGTGGTATTTCGGTATCACTATGTCAGCCTGGTCTGAAAAACTGTAGAATTAAAATTAATTAGTTAAGGCATTTGTAGATTGTAGATTTCCACTATATGCAAAGTTGTCAGACAGGTCAAAGTTGTCAGACAGGTCTTGTTGCCTATAGTGACCACTTTGATAGTTTTTCCCACCATCACTGATTGGTGGAAGGTCCAACTTCTTGGCCCCCCATTGATCCTTTGAACGAATCGCCCTATTCTAGTGAACACGAACTAAAGGGAAGTTTGATGGTAAGCTCATTGTTAGTTTTTATGACAATAGGAAACGGAATTAAAGGGATTGTCACAACTGATAAAATTCTCAAAAAAAAAAAAATGAAGACAACTGTAACATCTGGTGGTGTGGATCCACTATACCTGTTATGGACTATGGCATGAGTAATACCAGGGAGCAGAGTCTAAGGAGCCACTGGTTTTCACCAGAGCCCCCCGCAAAGCGGGATGAACTTTCCGCCGCAGGATGCTCCCAGGTCGCTACCCCTGGCATGACTCGTCCACAAAGGCTGCTGAGGAGATGCGTGGCACAGAAGGAATGAGACGGAGTCATAGTGAGGGACAGGAAGGAGGTCAGGGCTGGCAGCACTGTAGCAAGGTCAGGTCACGTAGCAAGAGGTCAGAGGGCAGGCAGCACAGGAGCAGGGACAGGATATGTAGCAATGGGGTCAGATACACGGTAAGGCAAGACACGAACAGAACACTTTCTCTTAGGCTGAATGGCACAAGGATCCGGCAGGAGTCAAGAGAAAGTGCGGGTTTATAAAAGGTCAGGACCAGACAAGCACCAATCAATGGTGCGCTGGCCCTTTAAATCACAGAAAGCCAGCATGCGCGCCTTAGGGACAGTGGGGAGGTGAGTGACGGCCCGGCATTCGCATGCAGGCGCGTCCTGAAATGCAAACTGCAGCAGAGCCAGCACGGGAGGACGGGGTTGGAGTGCGCTCGCATCCAGCGCTTCTGGCAGCAGCGCAACTCATAACAGCGCTCTTGTGGTATTCATAAATTCTCTGATATAAAAATGACTGAATCATACTGTTTCTCTTTTGCAGAGTAATGAACAAGTCATGTTTTCTAATTCTACTAACGAGACTTCGATCATGTACTTTATTATTAAGGGGATTGCAGATGGCCCAGTGCTTCAGGCTCCCATCTTTCTTCTGGTTCTTGTCGTTTACCTCTTCACATTTAGTGGCAACGTGACAATTTTTCTATTGATTTGTGTGGACTGTCAACTCCACACCCCCATGTATTTCTTCCTGGCCAATTTGTCCTTCGTGGACCTTTCTTCTACCACCATCACCTTACACAAAGTGCTTCTGACCTTCATAACTGGTGATAACACTGTTTCTTACCTGGCGTGTATGATCCAGATGTACATTTTTGCTTCTTTGATCGGTCATGAACTTTTGATTTTGGCTGCTATGAGCTACGATAGATATGTAGCCGTCTGTAACCCTCTACGTTACCATGCCATCATGAACCATAGAGTTTGTGGTCTACTATGTTCTTGCTGCTACTTGATGGGTTGTGTCCAAGTCCTTGCCCCGGTTGTCATCTTCTCAGGTTTCTCATGCTATACATCCAATGAGGTCAACCACTTCTTCTGTGATATCATTCCTCTTATGAAAATCACTTGTGATGACACTTGGGTCTTGGAGATGGTGGTCTTCATCCAAGGAATATTTATTATTACTTTGCTACCTTTTGTGCTCACATTGATCCCCTATATTTTCATTATATCTGCCATTTTTAAGATCCGTTCCAGAAAAGGAAAGCAAAAAGCTTTTTATACCTGTTCCTCCCATCTTACGGTGGTATCCCTGCTTTATCTGACATTTATTGCTCAGTACTTGACTCCCACCTCACATGGGTCAATAAATTCCAAGAAGCTCTTCTCACTTTTTAACACAGCCGCCGTCCCCTTGTTGAACCCACTGATCTACAGTTTAAAGAATAGAGACGTTAAGGCAGCAATGAGGAGGAGGCTGGAGTTCTGTAAAACCATTACTTAAGTAGTGATTTTATGTAATTTATTGTTGCACATAATAAAAAATAAATAAAAATAAAAAAAACTGATAAAAGGCATTCTCTTGTGTAATATCGTATACCACCAAAATGTTTAATTTATTAGAACCACTAAGAAGCTAATAACCTTTTACAGTTGTGCAAAACCATAGGCAGAAATCTTTACTTCAATAATATTATATAGAGAAAATAATATGCACTCACCGCTAGGTTATGGCTATCAATCCTGGGAGTCCGGGGACACGAGTGGAGTCGTTGTCTGCGTGGAGCGCTCGGAGGCTACACCGGTTGTTTTGCGGGATCAACCCACTTCTTCCGGCCTCTCAGCGGTGAGTGCATATTATTTTCTCTATATAATATTATATAATAACCTAGCGGTGAGTGCATATTATTTTCTCTATATAATATTATTATGATACTGCAGTTTTTCTAATATGCACCCCGCAGGTGGCGTTTACACGTGAGTACCCCGGGCTGCTATATCTGTATAGACGGTCCATAAGGAGTCATAGAATAGGCTTAGATAACATTGCACACCTTGTGAGGGCCCCCACTTGCTATTCCTTTTACATTTTTTATTTTTAGAAATCTGTAGAAACAAAAATCCAATATGGGTGCTGCTACACTAGTGCAGAAGTGGCATCTTCATCCTTCAACCACGGCAATAAATTTCAATCCAACTTTTATTTTTATAAAAGTGATAATAATGGAAATCAGAACTCAAGGAATGAACTGATGTAATTGGTGTGTAATTAATTCAAAATGTAACTAGTGAAATACGATGTAGCTGGTTTCATATAAAATAGTGTAATTTATTATCCAACTACATAGACTGGTATCTGGGCAGGGCCCTTGCTCCAGATCCAGTAATCAATAGTTGAAAATAGTAGAAAATAGTAGAAAAATTAATAAAATAATTATAGGATTAAGAAAACAAATAAAGGTATAAAATAAAACAAAATAAGTACATAGGAATGAGAATATGCCACCTTAAAGGGGTACTCCGCTGCTCAGCGTTTGGAACAGCACCGGGAGCTTGTGATGTCATAGCCCTGCCCCCTCATGCCGTCACACCCCGCCCCCTCAATGCAAGTCTATGGGAGGGGGCGTGAAGGCTGTCACGCCCCCTCCCATAGACTTGTATTGAGGGGGTGGGGCGTGACAACGTGATGGGGGGCTATGACATCACGAGCTCCTGTCGCCAGCTCCAGCATTTGGAACAGATTGTTCCAAACGCTGAGGAGCAGAGTACCCCTTTAATTTGAATTCTTATGTACTTATGCACTTATCTCGTTCCTATGTACTTATTTTGTTTCATTTTATACCTATATTTGTTTTCTTAATCCTATCATTATTTTATTCATTTTTATCAACTGTTTATTACTGGATCTGGAGCAAGGGCCCTGCCCAGATATCAGTCTATGTATTTAGATAATAAATTACGCTTATTTATATGAAATCAGCTACATTGTATTTCTCTAGTTAAATTTTCAATTAACTACACACCATTATGTAAGTTAATTCCTTGAGGTTTGATTTCCATTATTATTGCTTTTACTTTCTTTTTGGCACTTTTTGCATATTGCAACTCAGTATCACGGTCTGGACTTAATTGAACATCATTTTTTCGTGTGTAGCCACTCATTTTCTGTTTTATTTTACAATTAAAATTTTTATTAATACCATAAATACTGATGTGTTTCTGTGCAGGCTTGCACCTTCATCAGGTCCTACACAAGCAATAAAAATAAAAAAATATTTATATATATATATATAAAATTATAAACGATATCAAATAAAAATAAGCTCATATCAGCATAACATGAAAAAAAATTAATGAAAAATATTTTAACAACTTAATAAGTAAATCTAATAAAGAAAGTGGCCTTGTAATTGTTTCACTATTCCTGCAGTGCTGCAGTGATCTATTGTTTGCCTAATAAAGAAAGTTAGTTATTACACTGCATGTCATGCTCACAAATTTACCATTTTTAGTATCACACTTCTATAAAAAAGAAAGCTTACCTTACACTTTGATTTAAGCTAAAGGTATCACCAAAGCAAGAGTGACAGCGTGCCCTGTAACAAAGCAAGAGTGACAGCGTGCCCTGTAACAAAGTAAGAGTGACAGCGTGCCCTGTAACAAAGTAAGAGTGACAGCGTGCCCTGTAACAAAGTAAGAGTGACAGCGTGCCCTGTAACAAAGCAAGAGTGACAGCGTGCCCTGTAACAAAGCAAGAGTGACAGCGTGCCCTGTAACAAAGAAAGAGTGACAGCGTGCCCTGTAACAAAGCAAGAGTGACAGCGTGCCCTGTAACAAAGTAAGAGTGACAGCGTGCCCTGTAACAAAGCAAGAGTGACAGCGTGCCCTGTAACAAAGTAAGAGTGACAGCGTGCCCTGTAACAAAGTAAGAGTGACAGCGTGCCCTGTAACAAAGTAAGAGTGACAGCGTGCCCTGTAACAAAGCAAGAGTGACAGCGTGCCCTGTAACAAAGCAAGAGTGACAGCGTGCCCTGTAACAAAGTAAGAGTGACAGCGTGCCCTGTAACAAAGTAAGAGTGACAGCGTGCCCTGTAACAAAGCAAGAGTGACAGCGTGCCCTGTAACAAAGCAAGAGTGACAGCGTGCCCTGTAACAAAGTAAGAGTGACAGCGTGCCCTGTAACAAAGCAAGAGTGACAGCGTGCCCTGTAACAAAGTAAGAGTGACAGCGTGCCCTGTAACAAAGTAAGAGTGACAGCGTGCCCTGTAACAAAGTAAGAGTGACAGCGTGCCCTGTAACAAAGCAAGAGTGACAGCGTGCCCTGTAACAAAGCAAGAGTGACAGCGTGCCCTGTAACAAAGCAAGAGTGACAGCGTGCCCTGTAACAAAGCAAGAGTGACAGCGTGCCCTGTAACAAAGTAAGAGTGACAGCGTGCCCTGTAACAAAGCAAGAGTGACAGCGTGCCCTAGTTCGCAAGTGTTATATAATACAAAAACCGCTTTTGTCCAGAACAATAGAACAGAATGTTCTAACAAGTTCTGCCTTGATACTAATGTGTGAGGGCAAGGGTCAGTAGGGGGAGTCCTGCTGGGACTTCTATATGTATGAATGACTGGGGGGGGGGGTTGGAGGCCTGCTATGATAACTATCTGGGGTATGAATTTATTTAGGAGTCTTGGGTTTAAATGTATGTGTCTGTAGTAAAACGGGGTCAGTACTTTCCTCAGGGAGAGGACACCACTTCTGGTGTAAAACGGAGATTCAAGTAGGCCACATAGTACTCCGCGGGCTCCTGGGTACAAAAATATGCGAATCAGCTCATCACACCACCTTCACAGGTAGTGTGTCCTGCAAACAGCTCAGGCTCCAGTTAAGAAGTCTCAGAACTGATTGGGATTTATGCCAAGCCAGAACTCTCTCCAGAAGGAAAGAGGACCCATCTGCGTACCTAGTGCCCCTCATGCCCCTGGCAAGGTGTTGCACCACCCCTTTCCCCTGCAAAAAAAGAAAAAAAAACTACACTAGGGAAACCTTGCATTGGATCATAAGTAATGGAAACCTACAAATCAAATGCCAGGCATCCTTGAGCTCCAAAAAGAGTTCGTTCACACCGTCCAGTGACCACCAACTTGTACGCAGGCTGAACAGATCTAGTGGCATGGCCAGATCTGTTTGGCGCAATGTGGTGCTCCATCTTGTGACCTTTCTCAGTCACAACCTGTGTGTCCCTTTGTCCTCCAGTAACTAGTGTTCTCTCAGACATGACACACAAAATGGACCATATTCTCTACCCCTAAATATTGTATGGCCTCCATTCCTATGGCTGCCCTTCCTTTAACCAAAATTCAAATTTAACCCTGCATTTTTAAATCATATCCCTGTCTAACCATCTAGGGATAATTAGCACTGACTTACACTACACTGACTAGCTACATGGTCCATGAACAGTCTAATAGCCTTAACCCCTTTGAGGACACAACGATTTTTCATTTTTGCACTTTTTTTTTTCCTCCTCATCTTCCAATAGCCATAATGCTTTCAATTTTCCGAATAAAGACCCATATGAGGCTTATTCTTTGCATCATCAATTTGACTTTGCAATGACATCACTTATTTACCATCAAATCTACAGTGGAAAAAATTTATTTGTGGGGCAAAATTGTGAAAAAAATAAAAAAAAATAAGCCATCATATTGAGGGCTTCTGTTTCTACGCAGTGCACTTTTGGGGTAAATATGACACTTAATCTTTTTTTTTTCTCCCGGTCCATACAATTAAAATGATACTGAATTTATGTAGGTTTTGTTTTATTTTACTACTTTAAAAAAATTATAACTTTGTGTAAGAAAATTGCTTAAAAAATATTCTTGAAATCATCATATTCTGACCCCTGTAGCTTTTTTATTTTTCCGTATACAGGGATGTATTACTTGCACCATTATCTGTAGTTTTTATCGGTACCCTTTTTGTTTTGATGGAACTTTTTGATTGCATTTGATAATTTTTTTCTAGTATATGAGCAAAAACATAAAAATTTTTGTACTTTGGTATTTTTCTCCATTTACACCATTGACCGTGTTGGTTTAATTAATTTTATACTTGAATAGTTTGGACATTTCTGCACGCAGCGATATTAAATATGCTTATGTTTATTTTTATTTACATTATTTTTTTTAAATGAGAAAAAGAGGGTTATTCAAAATTTTATTGGGGGGGGTGGGTTAATTCACATTTATAAAAAAAAAAAAATTCTTGAAATTTTTACACTTTTTTAGTTCCTATAAGAGATTACTACATGAAATCTTTGGACTGCATACACTGAACAATAGAATAGAACAGAACAGCATTGATCAGTGTTATCGTCACACCATTGCTCCAGCTATGACTTTCTGCAGCATTGTAGCGCCAATAGGATGGCAAGGAGGCAGGTAAGACTACCTCCATTCCCTCAGCTTATTAGAATCCTGCAATGTAGTAGCTGTGGTCCCGATCACTCCACTGAGCTAGCCGGGAAGTAAACTACCTACATTTAGATACTGCAATCCACAAAATTAAACAACAAAGCATAGGGGACGATGATAGAGAAATGTAGTTGAGAAAACGGGGATAGGGAGGGGAGACCCCAGGCCCGAAGCTTTATTGAAAGACAAAGATACACAAAGGAAAAACATGGAAGGAGAGGGGTTTTAATAATCTTCTTTAGTGACATCTGGACCTTCCAAATTTCTGAGTAGGCTGCTGACGGACATCCTCTCCTGATACTGGAGGCTGTGAGGGAGTGAGGTAGGTGAGTTAAAGATTGTATTGCTTTATTGGGCAGTCTTTGCACTTTAGTTTAATTTAATTTTGCCAAACAATCCCTTTCAACCCATCCCTATGCCCTCATTTATTATCAGCCTTCCTCGGTACCCACATATAGCAGGTAAGCCTCTCTATGCCTATACAGTAACTAGGCCCACCTATATGCCCATAAATGGTAGTTGGACCTCTCTATGCCCCTATATAGTAACTAAGGCAACCACCCTATGTAGTAGTTAGGCCTCCATAGTGCTACATATAGTAGCTATTGCCAACCCTGTGCCCCCTATAAAGTAGTTAGGGCTTCATACTGCCCCATATAAGGGGCGGAGGCGTGACGTCACACGGGGCGGAGGTGTGACGTCACACGCCGCCGGCCCGGTGGTCGCCTGTAATCAGTCCAGGAGCAAACACGCTCCGGGGACTGATTACAAACGGGGTGCCGCGTGCATGATCCCGGGGGTCCCCAGCGGCGAGACTCCCGCGATCAGGCATCTTATCCCCTATCCTTTGGATAGGGGAAAAGATGTGTAAGCACCGGAGAACCCCTTTAAAGACAGAGTACACAAACAACATATTATACAGTGCATAGAGAAAATATAATAAAGTGCATTAATAGGATAAACATAATAGACACTTTTACAGTGAGCCCAACACATGTGCAGCAGACATGTCCGAGGAGATCCGCAGCCCACAGGACAGCCTTAGTGCTGGGACACCACACAGAGCACGGGCCTAAAAATTATAAATCCAGCCCTGGGTGGCGGGCGGCCTACCCAGGATTTTCCATGTATTCTGGCAAGCCAGTCTGGCCCTGCTTGTACTCTATGTCTGGTAACTAACAAAGTTTATACTTTGTCATGTAATCCTGATAATAATTTGGATTCACTTCTGTAAACTTGAAGGGGTACTCCGGCCCTAATACATCTTATCTTAGGGGATAAGATGTCTTATCATGGGGGTTTCGCAATCTGTCATTGTGCACCCATTGTGCTCCAAATGTGTAGCATGATGACCATGGGGCCAGAGTATCGTGACGTCACGACTCCACCCCTGTGTGATATCAAGCCCCGCCCCCTCAATTCAAGTCTATGGGAGGGGGCATGGCGGCCGCGACCAGACATCTTATCCCTATCCTTTGGATAGGGGATAAGATGTATTAGGGCCGGAGTACCCCTTTATAAAAAATATATCTATCTATCTATCTATATATATATATATATATATATATATATATAAACCTGCAAAAAAGTTACCAAAAAGTTTGGTGTTCCGTGGAATTACATGACTTGGAGAACCCACCATATATCTTGTGTGTGCGGAGCCATTGTCCATGTATTGCTGTCTGTCAGAAGATTAGCTGACAATGACCCTAAACATACCAGTAAGTCCCGTTAGGCTCTCCTTATAAGTGCTGAGCAGTAGGAGAGAGGACTGTGTGGCTGTGTACGAGTGCTTTAGGAGAGTTCTACCAGAACCATGTTTTACAAGACATGGAGACTTTTTATTAAATTGCTTTTATTGCCATAAAACATGCAATTCGGAAATGGCGTCCTAAAGAAGAAGACATATTGAGGGACATTTATCAGTGTTTGCTTATACATTCCTTTTTTTAGTAATTTTTTTCTTACTATTTTTTTTTGCTTATGTGCGACTCATTTATCAACTGCTTTCAGCCTGTTAATACATTTCGTTCACTTAAGCACTTTTTATTTTTTTTTTACTTTGGTCGTGGCTTTTTCTGCTCCATGTCTGAGCTGGAGTAAATTTAGTCGGTTTTTTCATGCCATGCGACTTTTTTGCGACTTTCGCCCTTGATAAATCTCTGACCACTGCAAGTCAAAAATCACTTGTTGCTTTGGTACACTGAACATGCAAAAAGTTGCAGAAAAAAGAGCGTAGTCGCACATGCGACTTTTTTGCGACAATTTTAACCAAAAAAAAACCTACTAAATGCTTTGATAAATGTCCCCCATTGTCATTTCCTCATAAGTATAAAGATAATAACCCATCTGTATGTCACCACCTGACAATTCACTTGGGATTCTCCATTAATAAGAAGAAGATCCTGGCCGGTGCTTCTGGGACTCTGGGGACTTAATTATCTTTATTAACCCCTCATTACTACTAGTGAATACAGTATATATATATATATATATATTCTCTCATGGAATCTGGTGAACATTAATTGAAGACAGATAATGTACCACCGATCCTAACATCTGGACCCCCTTTTTAGATTGGGATTGTGAATTCTTTCCGTAAGTAGCACATAGTGACCTACCTGAACTGATGATATGATATATATGTTTTTATCACACTGTAAGTCTTCATATTAAAGTGACCTTAATAGATGCAATAACTTAGAATTTTTGACTAGTTTTGGTTTGCTCTGCTTGACTTTAACTAAATGAAAAAAAAAAAAAAAAAAAGCAGTGTGACTTTTTAACCACTGTGACTTTATTTAAATGCCTATAGCGTTTCACAAATGAAAATAAATAGTTCAAGATAGAGGAAAAAGTTTGGAAAATAAGGTATGTAAAAAATATTAGGCTATGTAGTTTTTATCTAAAAATAAAAAATGATATATATGTATATATATATATATATATATATATATATATATATATATATATTATTTTCTTTATAATTTTTTTTATTTTTAACCCCTTCCCGCAGAATGTCATATATAAACGCCGGGTTGTGCAGTGCGTTCGCGCATCCCGGCGTTTATAAATGACATTCAGTTAACCCGGCGATGCGCAGCATCGCACGGGTTAACTGGCAGAAGTCCCGCTGTTTCCAGCAGGGGACAACTTCTGCTTCACCCCCAGGACCATTTATTGATGGTCCTGGTCAGCGATCACTGTGATTGGTCCCTGTGGACCAATCACAGTGATCTGGGGTGAAAGTTCAGATCCCCCGCACTGCCCGCCCCTGGAAGTCGGGCAGAACGGGGGACGATGGCTGCGGGGGCTCGCGGGGACCTGCGGCATAGGAGGGGAACATCAGGGGACTGGCGGACTTACCTGGCGGGACCGAGGAGCAGTGGCAGGACCGGCCACGTGGACGAGCAGCGACGGGACCGGCAGGTAAGTACATGGTCCTCAGAAGCAGCAGTGAAGATCTTCACTGCTGCTTCTAGGAGTCTGAAAACTACAACTCCCAGCATGCCTAGACAGCCTTTGGCTGTCTGGGCATGCTGGGAGTTGTAGTTTTGCAACATCTGGAGGGCCCCAGTTTGGAGACCATTGTATAATGGTCTCCAATCTGTGCTCTTCCAGCTGTTGCAAAACTACAACTCCCAGCATGAACTGACTGTCCAGGCATGCTGGGAGTTTTAGTTCAGCAACATCTGGCCCTTCAGATGTTGCCGAACTACAACTCCCAGCATGCCCTTCAGCTGTCTGGGCATGCTGGGAGTTGTAGTTTTGCAACAACTGGAGACACACTAATTGGGAAACATTGTTTCTAACTCAGTGTTTCCTAACCTGTGTGCCTCCAGCTGTTGCAAAACTATAACTCCCAGCATGCACTAACAGACCATGCATGCTGGGAGTTGTAGTTTTGCAACATCTGGAGGGCCCCAGTTTGGAGACCATTGTATAATGGTCTCCAATCTGTGCTCTTCCAGCTGTTGCAAAACTACAACTCCCAGTATGCACTGACTGTCCAGGCATGCTGGGAGTTTTAGTTCAGCAACATCTGGCCCTTCAGATGTTGCCGAACTACAACTCCCAGCATGCCCTTCAGCTGTCTGGGCATGCTGGGAGTTGTAGTTTTGCAACAACTGGAGACACACTGGTTGGGAAACATTGTCTGTTTCTAACTCAGTGTTTCCTAGCCTGTGTGCCTCCAGCTGTTGCAAAACTATAACTCCCAGCATGCACTAACAGCATGCAACAGCTGGTGCACCCCCCCCCCCCCCTGTGAATGTACAGGGTACATTCACATGGGCGAGGCTTTTACAGTGGGTTTCTCGCATTTTGAGATGCAGCAAATATTGCGCCGGGAAACTCGCTGTAATCCCCCGCCCATGTGACTAACACAAAATAAAATAAAAAGTTAAAAACACTACATATACACATACCCCCTACACAGCCCCCCTCCCCCAATAAGAACGTCCGGTACGCCACTGTTTCCAAAGCAGAGCCTCCAGCTGTTGAAAAACAACAACTCCCAGTATTGCCGGACAGCCGTTGACTGTCCACGCATGCTGGGAGTTTTGAAACAGCTGGAGGCACCCTGTTTGGGAATCACTGGCGTAGAATACCCCTATGTCCACCCCTATGCAAATCCCTAATTTAGGCCTCAAATGCGCACGGCGCTCTCACTTTGGAGCCCTGTCGTATTTCAAGGCAACAGTTTAGGGCGACATATGGGGTATCGCCGTACTCGGGAGAAATTACGTTATAAGGTTTGGGGGGCTTTTTCTTATTTAACCCTTCATGAAAAGGAAATGTTGGGGTCTACACCAGAATGTTAGTGTAAAAAAATTTAATTTTTTACACTAACATGCTGATGTTGCCCTATACTTTACATTTTCACAAGAGGTAAAAGGGAAAAAAGCCCCCCAAAATTTGTAACGCAATTTCTCCCGACTACAGAGATACCCCATATGTGAGCGCAAAGTGCTCTGGGGGCGCACAACAAGGCCCAGAAGGGAGAGCGCACCATGTACATTTGAGGTGATTTGCACAGGGGTGGCTGATTGTTACAGCGGTTTTGACAAACGCAAAAAAAACAAAACCCCACATGTGACCCCATTTCGGAAACGACACCCCTCACGGAATGTAATGAGGGGTGCAGTGAGAATTTACCCCCCACAGGTGTCTGACGGATCTTTGGAACAGTGGTCCGTGAAAATGAAAACTTGTACAGCCCACTGTTCCAAAGATCTATCAGACACCAGTGGGGGGCAAATGCTCACTGTACCCCTTGTTACGTTCCTCAAGGGGTCTCGTTTCCAAAATGGTATGCCATGTGGTTTTTTTTTTGCTGTTCTGGCACCATAGGGGCTTCCTAAATGAGACATGCCCCCCGAGCAAAATTTGCTCTCAAAAAGCCAAATATGACTCCTTCTCTTCTGAGCATTGTAGTTCGCCCATAGTGCACTTCAGGTCAACTTATGGGGTACCTTCATACTCAGAAGAGAAGGGGTTACAAATATTGGGGGGTATTTCCTGCTATTAACCCTTGGAAAAATGTGAAATTTGGGGGGAAACACACATTTTAGTGAAAAAAAATAATTTTTTTTTTACATATGCAAAAGTCGTGAAACACCTGTGGGGTATTAAGGCTCACTTTATTCCTTGTTATGTTCCTCAAGGGGTCTAGTTTCCAAAATGGTATGCCATGTGAGGGTTTTTTGCTGTTCTGGCACCATAGGGGCTTCCTAAATGCAACATGCCCCCCAAAAACCATTTCAGAAAAACGTACGCTCCAAAATCCCCTTGTTGCTCCTTCCCTTCTGAGCCCTCTACTGCGCCCGCCGGACAATTTACATAGACATATGAGGTATGTGCTTACTCGAGAGAAATCGGGCTACAAATATAAGTATACATTTTCTCCTTTTACCCCTTGTAAAATTTCAAAAATTGGGTCTACAAGAACATGCGAGTGTAAAAAATGAACATTGTGAATTTTCTCCTTCACTTTGCTTCTATTCCTGTGAAACACCTAAAGGGTTAAAATGATGACTGAATGTCATTTTGAATACTTTGGGGGGTGCAGTTTTTATAATGGGGTCTTTTGTGGGGTATTTCTAATATGAAGACCCTTCAAATCCACTTCAAACCTGAACTGGTCCCTGAAAAATAGTGAGTTTGAAAATTTTGTGAAAAATTGGAAAATTGCTGCTGAACTTTGAAGCCCTCTGGTGTCTTCCAAAAGTAAAAACTGATCACTTTTATGATGCAGACATAAAGTAGACATATTGTATATGTGAAAACATTTTTTTTTATTTCTAATATACATTTTCCTTACAAGCAGAGAGCTTCAAAGTTAGAAAAATGCTAAATTTTCAAATTTTTCATCAAATTTTAGGATTTTTCGCAAGGAAAGGATGCAAGTTACCATAAAATTTTACCACTAAGTTCTCGGAATCAGAATGATAACTAAAAGCATTCCAGAGTTATTAATGTTTAAAGTGACAGTGGTCAGATGTGCAAAAAACGCTCTGGTCCTTAAGGCCAAAATGGGCTTGGTCCTGAAGGGGTTAAGCAACAAAAATTTTTTTTTAAAGTTTTTATAAAAACTCAGCAAACTAGACAAAAGTAATTTTCTAAATTTGCTTTGTATCATTAATGCCAATATATTATATTTAATATAATATATATTTATATATATATATATATATATATATTACTGCAAAATGCAGCAAATACCGTATTTTTCGCTGTATAAGACGCACTTTTTCTTCCCCAAAACTGGGGGGGAAAAGTCGGTGCGTCTTATACGGCGAATACACCCCTATCGCGGCGGTCCCTGCGGCCATCAACGGCCGGGACCCACGGCTAATACAGGACATCACCGATCGCGGTGATGCCCTGTATTAACCGCGTCTGAAGGGAAAGTGACACTAACCCGGCTGTTCAGTCGGGCTGTTCGGGACCACCGTGATTTCACTGTGGCGGTCCCGAACAGCCCGACTGAATAGCCGGGTTAGTGCTTACAGGACACCGGGAGGGACCTTACCTGCCCCCTCTGTGTCTTCTCCGTTCAGGGATCCCCTGTATGCCGGCGCTCTCCTTCCTCGTCATCACGTCGTCGCGTACGTGCGTCGGCGTGAGTAACGACGTGATGGCGGCGACGGAGAGCGAGGATACCCGGTCGGCAGCAGAGACGTTCCGGAGTGACGGGGACACGGCGACAGCGATGGAGCGACATCCAGGGTAGCGGTGACGGGTCCGGAACGGCGGGGACACGTGAGTATCAATCTGCGGACCTCCAGATGTTGCAAAACTACAATTCCCAGCATGCCCGGACAGCAAACGGCTGTCCGGGCATGCTGAGAGTTGTAGTTTTGCAACATCTGGAGGTCCGCAGGTTGAAGACCACTATTGGGTTCAAAATCTTAATTTTTTTTAGATTTTGCACCTATAAATTGGGTGCGTCTTATACGCCGGTGTGTCCTATAGGGCGAAAAATAGGGTAATAATAAAATAACAGGAACAACAATAATAATAATAGTAATATTAATAATAATATTTTTTATAAATAATATAGTAACAAAAAAGTAAAAACTAAACATTAATATAACATTATCGTTATTATTATTATTATTAATAATAATAATAATAATAATAATAAATAAATAAATAAATAAATATTTTTGTTGGGCAACCATAATATTATAAAAGCTATCATTTTAATACATTTTTAATATTGGTATATTTTTTATTGTTTTACGCTATTATTATTATTGTCATTATTATCACCATCATCAATATTATAAAAGTATTCAAATTTATTTTTATGATGAAAATAATTATACGAATCATAATGATAATGAATATTATATTTAAAACTTTTACATTGATTTTTAAGTAATTTTTTTGTTATCGTAACTGCTTTAATGAATTGCTTAACCAAATGACACACGAATGGCACACAAATAATTAACGGGGGGAACATATACTAGTATAGTAAAAAAAAAATCCCAAATTATGTTAAAATTAAGTATTTTTCCTTAATATAGTATATAATGTGGCTTTTAAAAATACAACTTAGTTAGCAAAAAAAAATAAATGACAAGCAATGTAGATAGAAAAATACAAAAAGGTTATGGCTCTTAGAAGGGTATGTTATGGAGATGAACAAAATTTCCATGTCCTCTATGTCAAAATAGGTAGACCCCATACGTAACCCTTCTGTAAAATTCTTTGAGTGCTTTGTGATGATTGTATATGGCTCTGCGTGCTGCATTATGCTGCATTGTACTCTGCCCTGTATTAAATCAGTTCAGTGTATAAGAATTAGCCCTGTACTATTGTCTGCTGTTACTAGATTATCCATTGTAGGAGATACAGTATATACATATATATATATATAGAGCTGATTCTAGGAAGTTAGATTGTGGCAGAGGCCATATGGCATGCAGAAGTCCCTGTGCTGAGCTTAGAGACAAATACTAAGCTGGAGGCATGGAACCATTCCCAAAAAACTCGCCCCTGTGAGATGGTGAAGGTGTGGGAAGATTATATCTGGAGAACAGTGGACTAATGTGTGAGCGACTGACTAAAATGTGATTCTCTATGTTATATCTCATTGCCTGATGTGAATGTTGTAAGCGTGTGTTGTAAAGGATATGCTGCATGTGGGTTTTGATTTGTGTTGTTCTTTACCCCCACATCTTTTGTGTGGCAAAATGGTCAGTTGTTGGCAGCTCCACCTTAGGGTGTCCATGGAAGAACAGAAGTCCCTGCTGGTGAAGTTATTGGCATGGGGTTTTGTTTGGTCACACCACAGTGCTAATGTTTGTAGTAAAGGCCTGGGGTTTTGGTACCAAAGATGGAAGTGAAGAAGGTGCCTGTAGATGACCTATGAAACTGTTAGTCCTGGGCTTGTCCATCGAGGATTTTAGCTGCTGGCCAGCAAGGGCTTTTTCATCAGCGGTGTGCTAGAGGCTGGGGGACCTTAAAGGGGTACTCCGCCCCTAGACATCTTATCCCCTATCCAAAGGTTTAGAGCATCGGGGGTAGCGCTGCAGGGCCAGAGGCTCGTGACGTCATGGATGCTCCCCACTCGTGTCGTCATGGCCACACACCCTCAATGCAAGTCTATGGGAGGGGACGTGGCGGCTGTCACGCCCCCTCCCATAGACTTGCATTGAGGGGGCATGGCTGTGATGTCACAAGCTGGGCATGACAGTGACGTCACGAGCCTTTACCCTGGATTTCCAGTCATCTGGCACGGGGCAAAGGGAATACCCCTTAACATGAAGCCTAAATAGAAGCTGTGTAAAGATTCACATGGTGTATTTAAGGGACTGGTCCAACTACTCCTCTGAATGTGGCCTGTAAGAAGAGTCATAATAAGCAGACAGTGAGAAAACAGGGTAACTGCTAAGTAATCTGGGGTTTGGGGATTGTGACCATGGTAGATAGTGCTCCATGTGAGCAGCCTAAACAGTTTTGACTGAGCTTATAGTCAGAACCAATGGGGATAGCTCCGGTAGAGTCTACTGAGTCTGAGGAGAATATTGTCACCCTGGAGAGAACCAGAGAGGGGAAAGCATAGCGAACCCAAACACAGGGGAAGCTGTAGGTAGGTCCTGGTGGGGTTGCGGAAGATTCTATTACAAAAAGGGACAAGCTTGATGCTGTTGCCTTGGAGGTATAACATGTTCTCTGGTTGGTCTTGCCTAAATTGTGGCCTGTTACAAGGTCAAGTGGCCTTACAACCACATGCGACTGTCAATCATCAAATTTTACTTCTCCAGCAACTGTGAACTGTAATCACCATGCTTATTATGCCTTGTGAAGTGGACTATAACAATCAAGCTTGTTGTGACACTGTCAGAAGTAAGATGATACCCAGCACTCACCAGAAATGCACAGTGAAGATTTATTATGCCATAGTGTAGTACAAGGATGCGTTTCAGTGAGAGCCTTCCTCAGCTGTCTATCTATGGCAAACAGCTGAGAAAAGCTCCCACGCCGAAACCCGTCCTTGTTCTACACTATGGCATAATACATCTTCACTGTGCATTACTGGTGAGTGCTGGGTATCATCTTTCTTCTACCTGTAGCTTTACCCTACCTCGTCCACCACCGCAGATTCCACAGAAGTGCCGACATATCCCTATATTGAACTTGTGCCACTGTCAATTATTCATTATGTGTGATCTGTCTTTTCAGATTCCAAGTGATCATACCAATAACTATGAATGAGACCACCATTCAATATTTCATCATTAAAGGAATATCGGATGTCCCCGAATTGCAAATGACTATTTTCACTGTAGTATTGCTTATTTACCTCATCACCATCGGAGGCAACATGGTCATTCTCATACTAGTCTGCGTGGACTCTCATCTTCATTCACCAATGTACTTTTTCTTAGCTAACCTGTCCATTGTAGACATGGCATCCTCCACCACCAGTCTACATAAGATTCTTATAAGTTTCATTACTGGGGATGAGACTGTTTCATTTTACGGGTGCATGACTCAGTCCTTCATGTCTGGATCCTTCACAGTCCACGAGTTGTTCATCCTGACAGCCATGAGCTATGATCGCTATTTGGCCATCTGCAGGCCTCTGAACTATCATCTCCTTATGAACCATAGGACCTGCATCCTGTTGGCTTCTTCATGTTGGACCTTGGGCTTTCTCTTTGTTAGTCCTCTTGTTGGGATATTATCAAGTTTTTCTTGTTATACGTCCATAGAAATCAACCACTTTCTCTGTGATATTGTCCCATTGCTAAACATCACCTGCAGTGACACCTTCAGTTTGAGCATATTATTTTTCATTGAAGGGTTATTTCTCTTTACTGTTATCCCATTTATTTTAACTTTTTTACCTTATATTTTTATAATCGTTGCAATTATGAAGATCCGTACCAGTAATGGACGACATAAGGCCTTCTATACATGCTCCTCACACCTCACCGTGGTCATCCTTCTCTATACCCTTCTTATTAGTCAATATTTGGGGCCAAGCTCGTCAAGCAACGTTGACTCCAAAAAACTCTACGCTCTGTTCAATATGGCTGCTGTGCCTCTATTAAACCCAGTGATTTATAGCTTAAAGAACAAAGATGTGAAGGTGGCTCTAAGAAGGAGGTTTGGACAGAAGCCGTGAAGTGGTCACACAAATATCATGTTAGACTCTTCCTTATTGTAGGTAATTTATATGAGCATTGACTGCAAGGTAAAAGGCCAAGGTCATTGTCTTCTAACTGCAGAATCATCCCAGAATGTTCTTCCTACCCTCAAAAATGGAGATAAGGCCCAAGGGCAAGTAGTGCTGCCTCCTAGGACCTGAATTTAGTTCTAGGACTCCAAAGTGTACACTCAAGCCTGATGTCTGAACTGATTTTTTCCCCCAGAACCTTTATAAATACATGATACAGGCAAACTAACAAGACATATCTGGGGCTAGGGGATGGAGTTTTGGCACCTGAGAAAAAAGGGTGGGAGGCGCCTAGAGAACCAGGAGATGGCTTATGAAACTGACATGAAGGTGATAAAGTATTCCTGCAGTGTGTCCACTGGGAATTGATCAGAGTGTGTCCCATACTGTTTCCTCCCCAAGTATACTGTCTAAACATAAATCTGTCCAGGACACTGATGTGCGGTTTCCTGTGACTGTGCCCATTACTCTTGCCCCAGTGTTACATATCAGTACCCAAGTAAATGAGTACCCAAGTAAAGGTTCAATTACCCAGTTGCAATAGAAATGTTCTACTGTTGCCAATGCTTGCCAGCCAATAGTTAAACATACTATATATATATATATATATATATATATATATATAATCTCAAACATACATACGTATGTCCTTAAAGGGGTACTCCACTGCCACAGCGTTCGGAACATTTTGTTCCAAACACTGGGTGTGGGCTGCGAGGGTTGTGATGTCATGGCCATGCCTCTTGCGACCTCACACCACACCCCCTCAATGCAAGTGTATGGGAATGGGCGTGGAAGTCGCCACGCCCCCTCCCGTAGACTTGCATTGAGGAGGCATGGTGTGAGGTCGCAAAAGGTGTGGTCATGACGTCATGACCACCACAGCCCACACCCAGTGTTCAGTACAAAATGCTCCGAACGCTTGGGCAATGGAGTACCCCTTTAAGTACCGGCCCTGTGTGGTCCTCTGCTGCAGCTATAGATTTTTTTCTACATTATAATACTAAATTTATTCCGCCCCAGGTGGCAGTAGAGCAGGGTCTGGAGCTGGAGGTTCGGGAGCTGTAATGATAATCTGGCCCTGGCCTATCTATGCTTGCTAAAACAAACCTATATAAAAATAAATAATGACAATTTGTACATAAATATTGTTAATTTTTAACCTTTTTTGGTGATCTTTGTGACCCCCTCCTGTCATTGCTGCTGCACAGATCTCCATATACTGCATGTGAGCTGAGTTTTGGGGAGATTTGTATGTATGTAGTGTTTGGTGCCGCATTTGACCCTCAATGAGAGAGAAACAGACTACATGATAGATTGCTAACAGAGCTGTTTTAAAGAGAGGGAGACAGCCTACCACAAGAGCTGCTCTACAAGAAGAGGTGCATCTGGTCAGAGAAGTTGAACACCAAAGTCCTAAAAAAATGCACCATACACTCCCATGTGCCCCAATGACACCCATAGGGGAGTGTGTACTAATCCTGTTAAGGACAGGGGAACTCCATAAATGTATGTATACAGAGAGATTGGAGTTATAACACCACCTTAAGTATAAACATATAAATCTTTATTGAAAATGTTTTACATAAAAAACATATATAGATGCAAAAAAGTGAAGTATTGCAATGGAAATCCAACACAACAATATCTGGCGCAGAGTAAGAATAGTACATCCAAATGAGTACATAAATATTGTCCACACGCTATATATAGCAATCTATGGAATAAAACAGTTTAGCCACTATGGGCTATCCATACAAATGCTGCATAATAATATATCAAGATAAACTAGTAATATAACCTAGAACTGGTGTATAGCCAGGTCTAGGAATGGATAGTGAAATACAATGATGTTGGGGACAACATATCTAAGTACTCAATAAAAGTCAATGTGTAACCTACCCATGTGGGATAGCGGACTCTGCGACCGACCCCTACGATCATTTCGGTTTCCCTTTTTCAAGAGGTACCCGAAACGATAGACAAAAATTTTATCAGCCAGTGCCAGAAAGTTAAACAGATTTGTAAATTACTTCTATTTAAAAATCTTAATCCTTTCAGTACTTATCAGCTGCTAAATACTACAGAGGAAGTTGCATTTCTTTCTGGAGTTATTTTCCGCCTGACCACAGTGCTCTCTGCTGACACCTCTGTCCTAATCAGGAACCACAATGGACTGGGAATAACACTACAGTATTTATCCTCTGAATTACAAAGTTACCCTATGACTCTGTAGCTCTTGTACAACTGAGGGACTAAGGGTACATTCACATATTCATATTTTTCTGCAAATTATCTGCAGCAGATTTTGCTACCCATTGACTAGCAAAATTATTGGTAATATTGGTCTCAGTATACAGGATTTGGTTAGTAACAGCATGATGGTAATATGTATGGTGATAATATTCATCCTTGCATACTGGTATTTTTGATAATATTGGTCACATTATACAGGATTTGGTCAGTAACAGTATGATAGTAATATGCATGGTGATAATATCCCTCCTTATATACTGGTATTATTGGTAATATTGGTCTCAGTATACAGGATTCGGTCAGTAACAGTATGATATTCATTGACAAGTCATCTAGGCGAGTACGTGGATTTCGTTACCATCTTATCTCCGGGACTCAGGACAAATTTTAGCAGAACTACAAGAATTTGAGTGGAAAGAAGAAATGTGGTTAGTTACTCTGGATGTGGTATCCCTGTATTCTAACATACCTCAGGAAAAGGGGTGAGAGTTATTGCTGAAGTTTTACAGGAAGATTTTTCTTAATTTAATTTTTTTTTGTAAGTTTCACAATTTTATTAACAAACAGCACCCACGGTGGAACAAGTTATAACATATACAACAGGTTCTGTAGGTCTCAGAGACCAGCTCCAGCACAGTGACAGAAATAAAGAGTATGCATAAAATTGCACCAGTAAAACAGAAGGGCGCATCTGAGACCCAACCGGAGGAAGCCCAACACATACAGACACACTCACACAACTTCAGGCACACATCCCGGTAACCCCAACCCCACTCCAACCCAGCCCCGTCCCGTAAGAACAGTATTGGGATAGTTTAGCCGGGGGGTCCACCGACACATCCAGCAGAAGCCAGGAGGTCCATACCTTGTCAAATTTCTTAGGGCACTTACGACTCACATACAGAGCCTGGTATAAAGGGACATATTTGTTAAATAAAGTCAACCGAGACAGCGGGGGAGGGGAAGTTTCCTTCCAGGTCATTACTACCACTTTATGGGCACACAACAGCAGGAAGCGAATCAGTAGGCGTCTATGCAAACTAGAAACCACCTCATTAATGACTCCCAGTAGACATGCCACAGGGGTGAGTAAGAAAGGGAAGTCTAGACTGTCAGCCAAAAACCCCATCAGCTCCCTCCAGAAGAGAGCAATGACAGGACACTCCCACACAGCATGCAAAATGGTACCGATTTCTGAAGAACAGCGGAAACACAGATCAGATGAAGAAACACCAATGTGTTTCAACTTAGCAGGGGTAAAATACAATCTCAAAACATATCTAGATTGGATCAGTATATCTCTACTACTGACTACTGTGGAATTATAAGAGCCTTGAACCTCCTTCCACTGACTTTCAGACAAATCCGGGATATCAGCCACCTATTTATGAAATGCTAGTGAGAAAGGGCTAGGCCCCAGTGTCTGGAGGAGAGCATAGGCCTGAGTTAGGGGTTTAGAAAGATCCGTAGTTCCCAGGAGGAGCTCCACCTCAGAAAACACAGGAGTAAACGTCAGGGAGCCAAACTGCCCCTGAAACGCATGCTGAAGATACCTATAAAAGGCATTTCTAGGGATGCTATAACGTTCCTTCATGTCTGAGAAGGATAAGAAAACCTGATCTTCCCCAAGCAAGTGGATCACAAATTTGACACCATGAGAACCTCAGAAACTGGCCTCCTGTAACCCATGTAGGTGAGGTAAATGTACATTCCCCCGCAAGGGTTACCGAGGAGATACCAGAGGCTGCGGAAATTCCCTCAACACCACAGACCATACTTTAGCTATAGTTTGAAGGGGAATAGGAAAGGAAGAGTGAGAGTGATACCTGTAGAATGTGTTAGTAAGAGCTTCATAGGAACCCATAATTGCTTCAGCCAAGGCCGTCGTCAAATTGGACAAATCCAGATTGATCCACAGACACTGCATAAACCAGTTGGGAGGCAAGAAAATAGTTATAAACATCAGGGGCAGCTAAGCCGCCATGCCGCTTAGGAGCCTGGAGGAGAGCCCGACCAAGTCTGGGTGGTTTTCCCTGCCAGTAGAAGGATCCCAGAGCACCACACAGTGTACTAAAATATTTCCTAGGGGGGATCATGAGAGCTAAATGGAAAAGATAAAGACATTTAGGGAGATAAATCATTTTAAAAATATTACTCTTGCCAGCTAAAGAGAGAGGGAGTGAGGACCAGGCAGACAGCCACTCCACAGTGGAGCGTAAAAGCATCTCCAAGTTCAGGGATAGATAGTCTGTCAGGGACGCAGTCACCTTCACCCCTAAATATCTAATACGGGAAACCAATTGCACCCCTGCCGTAAGAGAGGAGGGGAGGGGAACTCCAGACAAAAGTGCCTAAAAAGTGTTGAAATCGAACTAAACTGGTCAAGTAGATCAATAAGGGACAGGAGAGAACCCCCAGCATCCGCTAAATATACCAGAGTGTCATCTGCATAAAGAGAAACCTTCTCGACAATAGACCCCCTGGGAATACCACAAATGGTAGGGTCCCTGCGCATGGCTGCCGCCAACAGCTCCATCGCCAGCGCAAAAAAGGAAGGTAGATAGCGGGCACCCCTGCCTCGTCCTACGACCCAAGAGAAAGGGGACAGAAACATCCATGTTTGTTCGAACACGGGCCTTAGAATTATCATATAGCAAGAGAACCCAAGCACAGAACCGGGGACCAAATCCAAACGCAACTAGCACCTCCCACAGATAGGGCTATAACACTGAGTCAAAGGCTTTGTAAATATCCAGACTAACCACCATACCAGTAGGAAAGCTCTCCCTTACTGCTGCTATATTGAATTGCAGACGCTTCACATGAGTGGCCCTACCCGATATAAACGCAGTTTGGTCAGGATGAATGATAGCATTAATGACCCCATATAGGCGAGTAACCAGCATTCTAGCCAAGATCTTTATATCAACATTCAAAAGGTAAATAGGTCTATAAGAATCAAGCAGCAGTGGATCCTTTCCAGGCTTGGGGAGCACTACAATCAACGCCTCCCTCATAGAGTCCGGAAGAGCATCAGCAGCGGCTACTGAGTGAAAAATTTGAGTAGTATAGGGGCCAGTCGCTCCTCATTCATCCCATCGCCTATCATCCCACCTAAACCGGGGGTCTTCCCATGGGGAAGATCACGTATGGCCTGTTCCACCTCTTGAACTGTAAAGGGGGAATCTAAGGCCTCCGCCTGAGCGCTACTAAGCGTGGGAAGGGATAAGTCATGTAAAAAGAACAAAATTTTCCCTTGACAGGGCATAGAAGGGACAGCATACAAAGAGGAGTAAAAGTCCCTAAAGACAGAGTTAATCAATTAGGGGTCAACCACCACAGCACCCTCGCTGCCCTTAATACAAGGTATAGAGGCAGCAGGGCGACTAGCCCTCGCTAAATACGCCAACAGTTTACCATTCTTATCTCTGAAATCAAACAAGGCAGCTTCCCTATTCGCTAACCACAACTGGACCCTATCTTTCTGAATGACCAACAGAGATCTCTGAGCTTTAGCCCACGCCCTCTCAATCTCAAGGGTTCCTAACATACTCAGCCTCCAGAACACTCACCTCCTGCAACAGCCTGCCCTCCATAGCCGACTCAACTTTCCTCTGGCCTGCAACTCCCACTATAAAGGCACCTCTAACCGTGGCTTTGTATGCATCCCATTGAACTAAGGGGTCAGGATGAGAAGCATTATTCTCCCAATACTCAGCATGGGCAACCCCCAGGGCCTCCACAACTGCCTCACCCTGCAGCCAGCCAGGGTGCATTTGCCAGATACGGGAAGGGGGGCTGAGATCCCCCTAGTGGTTTAGGAAATATCTCTTACTGCCTGAAAGAGGTCCTCGGATGCCAGAGCAAGATCAATTTGAGAGAATGACCTATGGGCCACAGAGTAAAAGGAAAAGGAAGATGCAGTCGGGTACTTCCCCCTCCAGAAGTCGGTCAGGCCCAACGCCAAGCGCCAGGTATTAAATGAGGAGGAGCCAGGGTCAGCAGCAGTGGTACAGTCGAGCATCAGATCAGGAGTCACATTGAAATCACCAACAGGTGGACCGATCATCAGAGGTCGGCTGCAAGGCTTCAGCATATTGTTTGGATTTCTTACTCCTGTGACTACCACGGGGGCCACCCATGATTGACAGGGCCCCACACAAAGCAGGCAGAAAGGCACCAGAAACACAGTCCTATGAGTGCAGGTCACCTCTCTAAAGATGTCAGGCCGGAAGCACCACAAGTCCCAGCAGTCCAGGGCCACACAGAGAGCAGGTAGAAAGGCATTAGGTAGCTAGATCAGACCGAATGGGGACCCCAGCAGATGAGGCAGTCCACAGAATGCAGTGGAAGCACCACAAGTCCCAGAAAATCATGGCCACACAGAGAGCAGGTAGAGAGGCACTAGGTTGATATTGCAGGCGGGAGCAGGCACTCCAGCAGAAGAGGCAGTCCACAGGAGACCGCAGAAGCACCACAAGTCCCAGCAGGCCAGGGCCTCATAGAGAGCAGGCAGAGAGGCTCTAGGTGTATATGGCCAACAGTAGGGGCTCAACATAGGGCAAGGCAGTCTACATAAAGCAGAAAGAGCACCACAAGTCCCAACAAACTAGGGCCCACAGAGAGCAGGTAGAAAGATACTAGGCAATATTGCAGGCATTGAGGGGTATTGTAAGGAGTAGGCAGACCCCAGAGGCCAGTGCAGGCACCACAAGTCCCAGCAAGCACTCAGCCAGGGACCAGATGTTCTCACTCAGCAACATGTAGCAGCCAGGAGCTGAAAAGGGTATGAGGCTCCAGCCCGGTCTCACAGCGTGACGTCAGCAGCTGCACTTTCCCTCTGGCGGGAGTTGCTATGGCCCCAGGAAAGAAGGCCCTGTCCACGAAGGCAGAAGATTGCTCCCTGTCTTCAGGATGACCGAGGATCCAGAAAGGTAGAAGATCCAGGGGAAGCTCCCCCCACACCCCTCACCACCCGGCCACAGAGGATCACCCGCTCCAGCCCACACTGGCTCCAGACCTCCATCTCACTCCTCCGTTCAGCGCCGCAGGCCACAGTCACCGGAAGCCATCTGTGCTACTCAGAGCCACTGGAGCTGGATCACCAGCAGCACCCCGTTCTCCTGCACACAAAGGGACCAAAGGCAAGAAGACTGGCAGCGACAGGGTAAGATTTCAGTGGTATATAATAGCAGGGCAGTGGGAGCTCCTAGAGCGCAGGTCCGCTCACTCCAGCATCCAGGCCACACTCCACAGGAACATTTTTCTATGCCTAAGGCTGGGTTCATGCCACGTTTTTCAAATACGGTAACCGTATACGTTAACCGTATTTGAAAAAAGTGATGTGAACCCAGCCTAACTCACAAAATAATTTTCTGATTGAGAGTTTGGAATTTATTTTAAGTAAGAATTATTTTGCTTTTAATGAAGAATTTTTTATACAACACAGAGGCACAGCGATGGGTGCGAAATGTGTGCCAGTTTTTTCTAATATGTATATGGGGGCTTTTGAAAAGTTGTTTATAGAGGAAAGTATTTTTAAACCGTTTATTACTTTTTTTTTTTTTTTTTAGTAGGTATTTAGACGACCTCATTTTAATCTGGCAAGGGAGTACAGAAAGTTTTTATGAATTAAAAATCTTTTAAATAATGACTGGGAGTTCCATTTTACTGAAACAATTAGCAAAAAACAGATCACATTTTTAGCTTTAAGTATTTATAACAAAAATAATGTATTACAGACGCACTTTAAATCAGTAGATGCCAATGGGTATCCACATTTTTCCAGTGATCATTTGAAGAGCTGGAAAGTTAATGAGGGGCATTTACTAAGGGGTTTAGTCATTTTTTTCTGACTATTTTTGGCGCAAAATTGTCGCAATTGCGCCTACCCTATAAATTGTGCGACTTTCCCTAGCAAGAGCTAGAAAGTAAAAAAAAAAATTCCCGCTTAATTTACGCAAGTTTTCAGTTTTGACTTGCAGTGGTCAGGAATTTATTAACTGAGACAGTCGCAGTTGCGCAATAAACTGTCGCAACGGCCATAAAAATTGATTAAATTTACTCCAGCTCCAACATGGAGCAGGAAAAGCTACTGCCGCCCGGGCTCCGACATACTTTCTCCCCGCTACCCTCACTGCGCTACCGGGGAACTACAGTGATTTACATCCCCCCCCCTCTCACCTGCCAGCGCCACACAACTCCCATCTGTCTGCTGTTGCAAGACTACAAGTCCCAGCATGGCCTTACAGTGAGGACACGCTGGGAGTTGTAGTCTTGTAGCAGCGGGAGCTGAGCGGCGCGGGCGGTAGACAAGGGAGGGGGGGTAGCGGGGAGGCCGTATGAGGAGCCCGGGCGGGAGACAAGGGGGGTAGCGGGGAGACCGTATGAGGAGCCCGGGCGGCTGCACTGTAATGTCAGCCCGGGCTCCTGCCCTGAGAGCCATAGGCTTTGGCTGTCAGGGCATGCTGGGTGTTGTAGTTTTGCAACAGCTGGAGGGCCACAGTTTGCAGACCACTGGTGTGTGGTCTGTAAACTGTAGTCCTCCAGCTGTTGCAAAACTAAACAGCTGAAGGGGACCGGCGAAAATGTTCACTTACCCTTCCGAGGCTCCAGCGACGCAAGCTTCCAAACCAGGGTGCCTCCAAATGTTGCAAGACTACAACTCCCAGCATGCCTGGACACCCTTTGGCTGTCCGGGCATGCTGGGAGTTGTAGTTTTGCAACAGCTGGAGGCACCCTTCTTGGGAAACACTGGCCTAAAACAGTGTTTCCCAACCAGGGTGCCTCCAGATGTTGCAAGACTACAACTCCCAGCATGCCTGGACAGCCATTGGCTGTCCAGGCATGCTGGGAGTTGTAGTTTTGCAACAGCTGGAGGGCCACAGTTTGCAGACCACTGGTTTGTGGTCTGTAAACTGTAGTCCTCCAGCTGTTGCAAAACTAAACAGCTGAAGGGGACCGGCGAAGAAGTTCACTTACCCTTCCGAGGCTCCAGCGACGATCGCTGTCGGAGATCGTCGCGCGGCAGTGTCGCGCGGCAGTGTCGTGCAGCGCTGGATCCTACGGAAGCCGGTAAGTTGCGCAAGCTTCCCAACCAGGGTGCCTCCAGTTGTTGCAAGACTACAACTCATATATAGCCAAAAACAAAGAGACCCACAATACTAATATTATTTCAAAAAGTATAACAATCTTTATTAGACAATAAAAAACAGTTTTAAAAAATTAGAAAAAGGCAGAGGATGACCTTACACAGGAGACAACAGGTGCCAGTGGACCTGGTATGGGTAATGGAGGTATTCAGTCAAGAGTATACATAATATAAGGCTGGCATAGCTGCATGTTTACAATATCGTAACAATAGATATAATATCTAACATACATTGAGGTAACATAGGAAGCAGCAATGCAATACAACAGACATAAATAGGAAATACCTAAAAAGGACTACCTGTCATATACCCAAAGGCCAGGAGCACCAAGCACCAACACCCCAACGCACGTTTCGCGTATGGGCTTCGTCAGGGGGCGTGTCCTGATTCCCAAAAGAGGTAGGTATATAAGGGCTAGCATGCCCAATCAGTATCCGCAGATCATGGTGATGGACACTCGTCAGGGCCAATGATAATCCAGCCGATCCATAAGGTCAGACCAGATAGGATAAGTACAAACCGCCCAATTACCTGTAAGACGGAAAGGGGGAGTGTCTCTCCTCATGAGCCGGAAATCCGGCGCTAAAGGATGACGGCGCTTATGTTTCCGGGTTCCCGTGGTGACGCACAAAACATGATCCATAGTAGGCAGGCCACACAAATATGGCGCCCGTCAGTGTGGGCATGGCTACACAAAAATGGCCGAGCGATTAATCGCGCGCATGCGCCCAGAAGGGAACGTAGGGGAGCTCATGCCATCGCGCACGCGTCGAATAACGGCGCACGCGCGATAGGCGTGCGCTCCACAAAGATGGCGCCGGAACGGTGAGCGGAGACAATGGGGCCATGAGTGGCGATACTGGGAAGAGACGCTCGGAAGGCCAATCAACCCATACAGAATAGCAGCATACGTGATACTATATAGGGGAAGGTTAAAAAGGATTAACCTGTAAATAAATAAAGACCAGTAAATAAGAAATAGGGGAGATGAAAAGAAACCACCGACGTGAAAAAGTGTGTGAAAAATAGGAAAATAAATGAAAATACTGAGGAAATACCTACCACCAAAAAATAAATAAACACCTATAATAGACATAAAAATAAATAAATAAATGACTAAACAAAACACAATTAATTATATAAAAAAGGGGGGAGGGTGAATATGAAGAATATATATAAAAAACATAATATGAATAAATTAAGGAAACAGGTGAATTTGATAAAAATATAAATATAATGGGCTGTATAGAAAGTGTAATAAAACGCACATGTACAGGTTTATTGAAGTATGAATAAGCATACAAAAAGTGACCAGTGAAACAACCGAAATGACAAATGTGATCCAGGTAAATGGGGTAAAAAACCCCGTGTAGCAACCATGATAGCATACTAAAAAATAGTGATATAGGTGTGAAAGATGCAAATGTAAGGGCAATCGTATCAGACAATTACGATACAGAGTGCCATAAAGTGCCAAAAATGGTGTAAATACATGTGTGTAAATAAGTGACCAAAAATGGAAATAAAAACATAATAAATGTCAAGTGAAAAATGTGCAAAACTGAATGAAATTGAATAAAAAATTGTGATAAAAATCTGAAATGAAAATAATTAATAATAAATATTGGTAATAATGATAGTAATTTATATGAACAATATCCCCTATAATAAATAAAAGATAAATAAATTCATACATAAATTCATTAGTAAATGGATTAAGCCCCAATATTAATCAAGCGTAGCTAAAAACTAAGCAAAAGTGAATGTACAAAAATTAGTGCTTGGTGGTATCGGTCTGTGGGTATATGACTGGAAGGACAAGTACATCACCATGACCTAGCGGAAAAAGGAAAAAGAAGAGCAGAGAATATAAAACCAATTAAAACCAAATAAAAACATAACACAATACCTCAAAAGAGGAATAGGATCACGATCTAGAGTATAATACATATAATAATACAATTGGTTTAAGGAGAACTATAATTAAATAAATGGTACAAAACTAACATGATCATTGAGTCCCAAAGGTGACAATGTTTTCAAGCGATAGATCCAACGGGTTTCTAACTGTGCCAAACGTAGTTTCCAATTACCTCCCCTGGAGCCCACGTATACCATATCAATTCCTCTTACCATAAGTCCACTTGGGTCACATGCGTGAAATTGCTTGAAATGACGTGGAATGGTGGTGAGTTTATGTGGATCTATTTCATCCTTTGCGGCCATGATCCCAAGGATGTGCTCCCGGATCCTACGACGAAATTCGCGAGAGGTCATACCGACATAAATCAAGCCACATGGGCACGTAGCATGGTAAATGACACCTGTGGTTTGACAGTTAATCTTATGAGTGATGGAGAATCGACGTGTCCCGTTTGAATCAGAGAATTCGTGATCCGTACAGATATTAGGGCATGTGACACATTTACCACATGGGGCACATCCCCATTTGGGGAGTTTTGAGCCGAAGGGACATGGTTTCTTGGGAACTCTATAATAGCTCCTCACCAACATGTCGCGGAGATTAGGAGATCTCCTAAATGTGATGGATGGTTGGGGAGGTAAATAGAGTTTCAAAATGGGATCTAAAAGCAATATATCCCAAAATTTGTTCAGTATGTCACGAAGCTGTGGGACCTGTGCATGGTATGCCGAAATGAGCCTCACCTGATTATCAGTGATAGATTTTCTCGTCCTGCGCTGCATGAGATCTTCCCTTTTCGCATGCTTAGCTCTTAGATAGGCTCTTCTGATCCATTGTTCTTTATATCCTCTCTCCCGAAATCTTTCGGAAAGGTCAATGGCCTGTAATTCAAATTGTGAGGGTGTTGAGCATATACGACGCAAACGTAAAAACTGACCCATGGGAATGCCCTTGAGTAGACTTGGTGGATGGAACGATTGAGCATGGAGTAGTGAATTAGTAGAAGTAGGCTTTCTAAATAAATCAGATTGGATATAGCCATGTTCATCGACCCCAAAAGACACATCCAGAAAATCCATTTTCTCACGGCCTGATTTATAAGTCAGCTTTATATTCAGGTCATTGTGATTTAGCTGATCGATGAATTGTTTAAGTTCCACATCACTCCCTTTCCATATAAAGATAATATCATCGATATATCTTGCCCAGGTCTGTACCTTATCAATAAAGGGTAGTGGATCAGTCAAAAAGATCGCACGTTCCCAGGCACCAAGAAATAAATTTGCATAGGCGGGCGCACACGCCGAGCCCATAGCGGTGCCACGGATTTGTAAGTAATAGACCTCTTTAAAGATAAAAAAATTGTGTGTAAGAGTGAATTGCAATAACTCAGTGATAAACTCACCCAATAGTCTATCTACATCCGACATTCCCAGGAAAAGTTGTGTGGCTCTGATTCCATCATCATGATGTATTGACGTATATAAAGATTCGACATCACATGTCACAATTAGCATATCATCATCGAGATGGATATTTTCCATACGCCTCAAGGCGTCCGAGGTATCTTTCAAAAAAGATGGAAGAGTGTCAACTAATTTCCTAAGGACATGGTCAATCAACTTACATGCCTTGTCGCAAAAATTGCCACACCCCGATATGATGGGCCTACCTGGTGGGGTCCGGGCATCTTTGTGGACTTTTGGCAGAAGATAGAGGGTGGCAATTGAAGGGTATTCGATCCACAGTGAGTCGAACTGTCTCTTGGAGATAATATCAGTAGTCATTGCTTTGGTAAGTATGGATTTCAATTCATCCTGAAATTTAGATAAAGGATTAAACGTTAGCCTTTTATAACAAGAAGTATCCTTCAACTGCTTAAAAGCTTCTTTCTCATAAAGTTTAGTCGGCCAAATAACGATATTTCCTCCTTTATCAGAGGGCTTTATTGTTACATCCTTCATCCCTTGCAATTCACTAATAGCCTCTCTTTCCGTCCTGGAGCAATTATCAAAATTGGGAGCTCTTTGTAAGTTCTCAATCTCATTTGTGACAAGCTGTACAAAAGTTTCGATATTAGAATAAATTGAGATTGGAGGGAACTTACGTGACTTTGGATGGAGTGTGGAAGGAAACCATCCTTCTATATCCTGGGTGTGTTCCTCGGACAGTTCCTCAAGTGCTTGTAGAGCTATGAGTTCATCACGTGAGGAGCAGAAGGCGGCAGTTGTGGAATTATGGTAAAGTTTCTTAAATATCAGTTTCCGGGCAAATAATTGTAGATCCTTGTGGACCTCAAATTTATCTATACTAGATGTGGGCGAGAAAGATAAACCATAACTCAATACATTATTCTGTGCTGTGGTTAAGACCTTATCTGACAGGTTAATTACCTTCATCGTATGGCGTTGATGATCATGGTGTTGGTTCCTATCCTGTCTATGTCTTAACACTGGTCCAGCTGCCTGGTCCTTCTTCCGTTTGCCTAATTGGCCACGGGAGGAAGATGAAGCTACCGAAGACGTGTCTCACATAGCACCGTGTGAGGCATTAGAGGAGATAGAATTGGTTCTATTCCTAGTCTGGAATTTCCACTTGTAGACCCGTTGGTTATGGTAATCAGAGAGATCACGTTGAAATTTCTTGACTTTCTGGGACTGAATTTGTTTTTCCCATGTAGTAAGTAAATCGTCGAGTTCCTTAAGGAAACTCTCATTATCAGGTGGAGATAGGGTGTCATGGAGTTGTTTCAGATTATTTTCAATTTCACTAGAAATACTGACCAGAGTTCTAGAATTGAGATCAATAATGAGTTGTAAAAAAATACCTGCACAATTATGGCAGTTTTCCTCCCATGCTTTAGTGAAGATTTCATCCTCCCTTCCGTATGATGGGAATGTTTGAATACGCAATCCACGGGGTATCATCCCCTTTGACCTATATTGCTCCAAAGACATCCGATTCCACCATATTTTCGTTCTCCTATGTAATAAATTCCGCAATGTCGTTTTCAGAGTCCGTGTTGACTCTAGATCTGTGCCACCTGCCAAGGTCATCGAACCACCGAATAGATTTTCAGCCTGGGAACGCCAGGATGTTTCACGTGCCGTAAAATCCATATTAGGACAAAAAGTATACTCTGTAAACACAGGAAAATTCAATTTAGCCAAACAACAAAAACGGCAAAACAATGCGTGCCGTATGTAGGTCCCGGGGGTACCAATATATAGCCAAAAACAAAGAGACCCACAATACTAATATTATTTCAAAAAGTATAACAATCTTTATTAGACAATAAAAAACAGTTTGGCTGTCCGGGCATGCTGGGAGTTGTAGTTTAGCAACAGCTGGAGGCACCCTGGTTGGGAAACACTGTTTTAGGCCAGTGTTTCCCAGCCAGGTTGCCTCCAGATGTTGCAAAACTACAACTCCCAGCATGCCTAGACAGCCTTTGACTGTCCAGGCATGCTGGGACTTGTAGTTTTGCAACATCTGGAGGCACCCTGGTTGGGAAACACTGTTTTAGGCCAGTGTTTCCCAGCCAGGTTGCCTCCAGATGTTGCAAAACTACAACTCCCAGCATGCCTAGACAGCCTTTGACTGTCCAGGCATGCTGGGACTTGTAGTTTTGCAACATCTGGAGGCACCTTGGTTGTGAAACACTGTTTTAGGCCAGTGTTTCCCAGCCAGGTTGCCTCCAGATGTTGCAAAACTACAACTCCCAGCATGCCTAGACAGCCTTTGACTGTCCAGGCATGCTGGGGCTTGTAGTTTTGCAACATCTGGAGGCACCCTGGTTGGGAAACACTGGCCTAAAACAGTGTTTCCCAACCAGGGTGCCTCCAGATGTTGCAAAACTACAAGTCCCAGGTTGGGAAACACTGTGCCCGGCCTCCGCCCCACCTTACTGTAAGGGCATGCTGGGAGTTGTAGTCCTGCAGCTGGGGGCAGGGGACAAGCTTGTCACTTGCCCACACATCTCCTGCACCACACAACTACAACTCCCAGCATGTCCTTACTGTAAGGGCATGCTGGCAGTTGTAGTCGTGCGGGGCGGGAGATGTGTGAGCAGGTGATAATAAATGTACTAACCCATTTTTTTTTGTTTTCTTCTCATTTCAGATCCGTGTATCCTGTGGACTCCTTCGGATTCGGTGGACTACTTCGATGACCAGCGTTTTTCTTTGTTTGATTTTAATAAAATGGTTAACGAGGGCTTGTGGGGGAGTGTTTTTTGTAATAAAAAATTTTTAAAACCTGTTGTGTTTTTTTCTTACTTTACTAGACAGGCTTAGTAGTGGAAGCTGTCTTATAGACGGAGTCCATTACTAAGCTGGGCTTAGCGCTAGCAACAAAAACAGCTAGCGCTAACCCCCTATTATTACCCAGTACACAACGCCACAGGGGTGCCGGGAAGAGCCGGTACCAACAGGCCTGGAGCGTCAAAAATGGCGCTACTGGGCCTAAGCGGTAACAGGCTGGCGTTATTTAGGCTGGGGAGGGCCAGTAACAATGGTCCTCGCCCACCCTGGGAACGTCAGGCTGTTACTGTTTGGTTGGTATTTAGCTGAGAATGAAAATAGGGGGGACCCTATGCGTTTTTTTTTTAAATAAATAATTAAATATATTAAAAAAACGCATAGGGTCCCCCTATTTTTATTCTCAACCAAATACCAACCAAACAGTAACAGCCTGACGTTACCAGGGTGGGCGAGGACCATTGTTACTGGCCCTCCCCAACCTAAATAACGCCAGCCTGTTACCGCCTAGGCCCAGGAGCGCCATTTTTGACGCTCCGGGCCTGTTGGTACCGGCTCTTCCCGGCACCCCTGTGGTGTTGGGTACCGGGGTAATAATTGGGGGTTAGGGCTAGCTGTTTTTGTGGCTAACGCTAAGCCCGGCTTATTAATGGACTCAGTCTATAAGACAGCTTCCACTACTAACCCTGTCTAGTAAAGTAAAATAAAAATAAAACACAACAGGTTTAAAAAAACATTTATTACAAAAAACACTCCCCCACAAGCCCTCGTTAACCATTTTATTAACATCAAGCAAAGAAAAACGCTGGTCATCGAAGTAGTCCACCGAATCCGAAGGAGTCCACAGGATACACAGATCTGTAGAAGAAGTAACCAAAAAAAAAAAAAAAGTGTAAGTACATTTAGGGAGAAAAAAACTGTGTTAAAAAAATGTAATAAACACACACACACACACACTAAACGCCGTTTACCACTTCTGAGCCATGACTACAATTTACAGTGATCCCTCAACTTACAATGGCCTCAACATACAATAGTTTCAACATACAATGGTCTTTTCTGGACCATCGTAAATTGAAACCAGACTCAACATACAATGCTACAGACAGTCCGGATCTGTAAAACGTGTCAATGGCTGGAAGAACCAACCAATCAAAATGGGCATTCACTGGTAAAACCCCTGTATTACTGAAGTGTATGCACTGACTGGTGTCTGGTATTACATGTTCTGTACACTTTACCTGTATCAGGGTTAGCTGCTCTTTTGGACACCAGGTGAGGGCAACTCCATTACTTGTTTGGGACATTGCCTCTACTGTACAGGACCCCTGAAGAAGCTCCTGTCCTCTACATAGACCAGTGTTTCCCAAGCAGGGTGGCCCCATCTTTTGCAAAACTACAACTCCCAGCATGCCCGGACAGCCTTTGGCTGTCCAGGCATGCTGGGAGTTATAGTTTTGCAACAGCTGGAGGCTCCCTGCTTGGGAAACACTGACATAGACAGTAATTTACAGCTCCCAGCAGATCTTTATTACTTTTATATGTAAGGATTTGCTTTATCTATATTAGTTATCTACTTATTTTTCTTTGTCACTTTTTCCTATTTTGGATGACATTTTGGTGCCTTTAGAAACAATTACCACGTTTCCATAGAGTTATGGTCTCAACATACAATGGTTTCAACTTACAATGGTTTTCCTGGAACCAATTGATATTGTAACTTGAGGGACCACTGTAGTTATTGAATTATTTAGATGTGGTGAAAAAGCTAAAAAGAAACTCAAAAACAAAAGATCCAGTAGGAAACCAGCAGCCAAACCTATTCAGACAGCAGGAAAAAGGAACAGACTATTTTTTCTACTACATGAAGTAAATTTCCCACTTTTGCCTATGTGTGCCAAATTTATTAATGCCGTGCAACAATTTAGTAAATTTGTCGCACATAGTCAAAAATGAAGTAGAAAAAAACAGGGTAAAAACCAGACTACATAGTAAAAGATTAGTAAATGCCCCTCAATATCCCTTTTGGGCAACTATCAAGAATAAGAAGAAATTGTTCAGAAGAGGTGAAGTATGAAGTTCAAGCGAAGATAATAGAAGAGAAATTCAAGGAGAAAAATTATCCATTGAAAGTCATAAAAGGAGCGAAAGGAAAAGCGGATGATAGAGTAAGAAATGAACAGATAAAGGACCAGGGTTTAGGAAGAAATTGAAGAAAAAAAGTACAGAAGAAGATCGATAAATATGGAAAAGCTTTCATTACCCGTTTCCCTCGAAATACAAAGGAAATAGAAAGAATTATTAAAAATCATTGGAATATATTAATACATGATCCTTTTCTTAAAGGGGTACTCAGGCCCTGAGACATCTTATCCCCTATCCAAAGAATAGGGGATAAGATGTCTGACCGCGGGGGTCTCGCCGCTGGGGACCCCTGCAATCTTGTATTCGCCACCCACCTGTTTGAGCTGCAGCCGGGTGGCGACCATGGGGCCGGAGTATCGTGACATCAAGACTCCGTCCCCGTGTGATGTCACACCCCGCTATGCAAGCCTATGGGAGGGGGCGTGACGACCGTCACGGCCCCACCCATAGACTTGCATAGCGGGGGCGGGGCATGTCACATGGGGCGGGGGCATGATGGCCGTCACGCCCCCTCCCATAGACTTGCATAGCGTTGGGGCGTAACGTCACGATACTCCGACCCCGTGGTCGCCACCCGGCTGTTTGTGAGCTGGAACCGCGGCATGCAGCTCAAACAGGTGGGTGGCGAATACAAGATTGCGGGGGCCCCCAGCGGCGGGACCCCCGCAGTCAGACATCTTATCCCCTATCCTTTGGATAGGGGATAAGATGTCTCAGGGCCGGAGTTCCCCTTTAACATCAAACATCACTATCCAAAGCATTGCGTGTCCCGGCATTTTGCTGTAGCTCACAATGCAGACCCAGAACTGCTGACAGTCATTCCTATAGCGGAGGTACAAGAAGGGTTAAGGAGGTTTGCCACTTTGTGGAGGAGAGTACGTTTTTTAAATTTTAAGCTCGATACTCTGGTTCCGTATGCAGTGGCGTTGCGACCGGGGTGCGGGGGGTGCGGCCCGCACCGGGTGACACCATCCTGATGGGGTGACACCAGGTACGCCGCCGGTCCTCAGTTGCGCTGCCTGTCTCCATACTAGCAGCCCCCCACGGCCCCCACTTGCGCTGCCTCTGTAAGAGCATTCCCCCCGGTCCTCACTTGTTGCGTCTATGTACTAGCACCCCCCCCCCCGTCACCTGCACAGTGAAGCGGCCTGCGCCCCCACGTCTTCTGTTGCGCCGGTCCGACGTCCCTCCGCAGGGCCGGCGCAGGAGGACGTGACGTCACTCGCAGAGCGACCGGAGAGAAGGAGCGCTGCGCTGGATGGGTGAGTGAGTGTCTGTCTCTCTCTGTCTGTGTGTGACTGTGTGTGTGTCTGTGAGTGTGTGTCTCTGTGTGTGTGTGACTGTGTGTGTCTGTCGCAATCGCTGTCTGTGTGTGGCTCTCTGTCTGTGTGTGACTCTCTGTCTTTGTGTGACTCTGTGTGTGTGTGACTCTGTGTGTGTCTCTCTGTGAGTGTGTGTCTCTCTGACTGTGTGTGTGTGTGTGTCTCTCTATCTATCTGTGTGTGTGTGTGTGTGTCTATGTTGTGTGTGTGTGTTTTTTTTGTGTGGGGGAAGGGGGGGTTTGTTTGAACCAGCGATCTAATGTGGGGAGACTTTGACTTATTGTGGGGAACATGCAAGGGAACCTGCGGCCTAATGGGGGGAAACTACTACCAAATGTGGGGAATCTATGCTACCTAATGTGGGGAAACTGCTACCTAATGTTGGAAAATTGCTACCTAATGTGCGAAGGCTGCTACATAATGTGGGAAAACTGCTACCTAATGTGGGGATTCTGTGCTACCTAATGTGGGGAAACTTCTACCTAATAGGTGGAATCTGTGCTACCTAATGTGTGGAATTTGTGCTACCTAATGTGTGGAATCTGTGCTACTTAATGTGGGGAAATTACTACCTAATGTGGGGTAACTGGTACCAAATGTGGGGAATCTATGCTACCTATTGTGGGGAAACTGCTACCTACCTAATGTGGGGGAACTGCTACCTACCTAATGTGGAGAACTGCTACCTACCTAATGTGGGGGAACTGCTACCTACCTTAAGTGGGGGAACTGCTGCCTACCTAATGCTCCCCCCCCCCTGGCAGTAGCACCCTCATCATCCACCAGCAACCCCCCCCAGCAGCAGCACCTCCATCAGCAGATCCTGATGGTGGATGATGGGGGTGCTCCTGCCAGGAGGATGATCCTGCCGATGGACGATGGGGGTGATACTGCCAGGGGGGATGGCCAGTAGCACCCTCATCATCCTCCAGCAACACCTCCCCAGTACTAGCACCCCCATCATCAACTAGCAACACCACCAGATTTATATTCAGAGGGTACAGTATGTGGCAGATTTATATTCAGAGGGCACAGTGTGTGGTGGTATATTCAGAGGGTACAGTATGTGGCAGATTTATATTCAGAGGGTACAGTATGTGGCAGATTTATATTCAGAGGGTACAGTGTGTGGTGGTATATTCAGAGGGTACAGTATGTGGCAGATTTATATTCAGAGGGTACAGTATGTGGCAGATTTATATTCAGAGGGTACAGTGTGTGGCGGTATATTCAGAGGGTACAGTATGTGGCAGATTTATATTCTGAGTGTACAGTATGTGTTGGTATTCAGAATGTACAGTGTGTGGTAGTATTATATTCAGAGGGTACACTGTGTGGCGGTATTATATTCAGGGGTACAGTATGTGGTAGATTTATATTCAGAGGGTACAGTATGTGATGGTATTATATTCATAATGTACAGTGTGTGGTAGTATTATATTCAGAGGGTACAGTGTGTGGCGGTATTATGTTCAGGGGTACAGTATGTGGCAGATTTATATTCAGAGTGTACAGTATGTGATGGTATTATATTCAGAATGTACAGTATGTGGTAGTATTATGTTCAGTGGGTACAGTGTGTGGCGGTATTATATTCAGGGGTACAGTATGTGGCAGATTTATATTCAGAGGGTACAGTATATGTTGGTATTATATTTAGAATGTACAGTGTGTGGTAGTATTATATTCAGTGGGTACGGTGTATGGAAGGTTTATAATCAAAGAGTATAGTGTATAGTAGTATTATATTTAGAGGATACAGTGTCTGGCAGGTTTATAATAATTATTGTTTTCATATAGAGGATGAGAATGCGCTGACATAGTGAGGAGACGTCTGGGCGTCACATTCTGCAGACAGAAGTTTTAGCTGGACCAGGCGGTATGTACCATCTGAATTAGATAAGGGAAGACTATAGAGAAGACGTCACCTGTAGTCACTGATATCGTTGTACATTCTCCTCACTATGTCCTATCAGAGCTGGAGTCACTTGTCAGTTCTACAGTTATGATGAGTGAAACTACAACTCCCAGCATAACCTCACCACTGCATAAAGGGGTACTCTACTGGAAAAAATGTTTTTTAATCAACTGGTGCTACAAAGTTAAACAGATTTATAAATTACTTCTACTTAAAAATCTTAATCCTTCCAGTACTTATTAGCTGCTGTATACGTGATTCACAGGAAGTTCTTTTCTTTTTTAATTTATTTTCTGTCTGACCACAGTGCTCTGTGCTGACACCTCTGTCCATGTCAAGAACTGTCCATAGTAGGAGCAAATCCCCATTGCAAACCTCTCCTGCTCTGGACAGTTCCTAACATGGACAGACAGAGCACTGTGGACAGACTGGAAAGAACTACACAACTTCCTGTGGAGAATACAACAGCTTATAAGTACTGTAAGGATTAAGATTTTAAATAGAAGTAATTTAAAAATCTGTTTAACTTTCTGGCACCAGTTGATATAAAAGTAAATGTTTTCCAGTGGAGTACCCCTTTAAGTAATTCTGGGAGCTGTATATTTAAATGGTGAAAACTTCTTTAACACTTTCCCATTCTGAGGCAACTGGTATATCTGATTATTATACTGGAATTTCTCACAATGCGCTACAACAGTGGTGTCTGTCACAACAGGCTAAAAACTTACTCGGGGGGGGGGGGGGGAGGTATGGGGTGACACCATTTTCTACCGCACCGGGTGACACCAACCCTAGCAACGCCACTGTCCGTATGGTTTAACTTAATGAAACACTTGAACGTATATGATTGATTTAGGCTATTTTTAAGGTGTACATTGTTTTATTATGTAATTTCCTTTCTGTGGGGGGAGGGGTTTGACTATAAAGGTAGCATGGTGTTTGTATAGTGTTATCCCTGAGGAAGGAGGCAACTCCACAACGCGTCGGAACAATTGTTAGATTTTATGTGCAATAATTGTACTGTTTGTATATGAGAAACAAGTCCCTGTCCAGAATTTGCTCTACAAAAGGAGAAATACGACGGAAATAAAAAAAAGAAGCAAGGTCCAGAAAAACAGCTGGCGGTACACGGTGGGCCGAGAGTTTACAGGTGGACCGGCGCAAGGGGAGCTATTACTGCTGTCTCCCCTCGGTGAAGTAAGTGGTTCTACTTACTTTTTTATGCTCCAGTGTGCCCTCCAGCAGGATGGTCGGTCCGCTCCTCCAGTTTATTCTTACAGTTTCCTTGTATACTTGTAATAATTGGTGTTGGGCACGAATATTCGCAATGTGAATATTTATCACGAATATCGCATATTCTCGAATTCGCGAATATTGCAAATATAGCGCTATATATTCGCAATTACGAATAGTCACATTTTTTTTTTCATAGTACACCTCCCAGTGATCATACCTCCCTGCTTCCAGCTTGTGGTCTAAACAAGGCTCCAATACTAGTTACTGTGTCAGACTGGCGTGTGCGCAAAAATTCGCATATGCGAAAATTCGCGAATGGTGATCCCTCCCTTCTTTTAGCTTGTGGGCCAATGAGAATGATCATGTTTGCTGAAGATCATTCGATATTGCGCCTGCGCATGCAAATTTTATGGCGAATGTGCATGCAAATTTTATGGCGCATAGCAAAAAAAGGCCTTGAATATTGTGAATATGCGAATTTTGTGAATACATGACAAATATTTGTCCATATAGTCATGAAATATCGCGAATTCGAATATGGCCTATGCCGCACAACACTAGTAATAATGGTGAATGTGGTCTTAGTGTACTGTACATAATCTACCATGAGCCCCACAGGACACTAGATACACCTCTGCCACTAGAGATTGGTGCTGCCATGACAGTGCAACCATCTCACAACCGATCGGATCACTATGTGAAGTCTGCAGAAAATTATGCAGGGCCTCATGTTTGAGTTTTGCCGAAGGCTTCACAAAGTCTAAAGCTACCTTTGCCTATGCCACTGCTCAAGCATCATTTTTTTTCCCTTTCTGATCCTAATGGAACCTCTGGGCATTCCTGAGAAAGGAGATTTCTCATCAGTGTTAGCCTTCTTTCCGGGCCCTGGCTTAGTAATGGACATGGTGTCTGATGGTTTCCACTGCTAAGCCAAAAAGTAAGTAAGCAAAAATACACTAATACTATTTTTTATTTTTTTATTTATTGAAACCAACCCAGGCCCCTAAAAATAAATTTTGTTAATTAAAAAAAAAACAAAAAAACAAAAAACATTTTTTGTTCTTGATCAAGTAGTCGTGGCCCTCTTCATGTAAAAATAAAAAAAAAGGCAGTAAAAAAAAAAAGAAATAGGAATACAAGATATAAATACAATAATAATATTAATACGGCAATTATCATTGTATCCATAACCTTTTGCAATGTGATGTATAAACAAATTATGTTTGTCAATTACCGTGTAATAACGCAGATGCTCCAACTGCAGTAATACCATGGGATTAATTATCAATAACACATGGCATTATATATAAACCTATTAAAGCAGTGAGCGCTATATACCCTATACAAGAACATCACATCACTGTGGAGGCAATGACCAATTCATATTGAGGTTGATCAGACCCAAGGTCTTCATTGGGTCAACCAGAACAGGTAAGAGGAGATCGTGTGTTATAATAAACTAAATGGCCAAAACGATGTGGACTCCTACAAATGACAGCTACGGGGTGTTAGCATATTGGGCATCCCATTCCAAAACTCTAGGCATTGAAGGGAGATTTTCACCCCCTTTCACAGCTATAACAGCCTTCCCTCTTCTGGGAAGTATTGGTGGCTTTGAGAAATGTTGGTGGGAATTTTTTGCCCCTTCCGCCAAAATGGCATTTGCGAGGTCGAACACTGATGTTGGACCAGAAGTTGAGTTTTCCAGGTTATCTATTAGTAGAGGTGAGTGAAAATGCACCACAAAGAACCCCGCACTCACCGCTTCACTGACGACTTCAAATTCCAACGCTGGACAGACCGGATGAGGCTGCAGGAACGACAAGTCGTTCCTGCAGCCTCATCCGGTCCGTCCAGCGTTGGAATGCGAAGTCGTCAGTGAAGCGGTGAGCGCGGGGTTCTTTGTGGTGCATTTGCATTCACCTCTACTAATACATGTTATTACTCACATTATTCCCCAGCACCTCCGGACCATGACCCTGGTACCTCCACCCTACAGCCTGGTATTGACCTATATTTATGTGTATTAGCCTTTGGGGGATATAGCAGTGCCAACTGAGCTCTTGTTTTGCAACAATTCCAGGTTATCCTATGGTGTTGGATGGAGTTGGTGTTCCTATGGTGTTGGATGGAGTTGAGATCAGCGATCTGTGCAGCCACCTGAGTTCCTCCGCCCCAAGCTTGTCAAACCTTATCTTTATGGCCCCTCTATTTCTGCACAGGGGCATAGGTAGTCAAGCTGCAAAAGAAAATGGCTTTCCCACAAAGTTAGAAGTGTCTCTGATGGGAAACTCAAAACCAGAACCATTGAAACCAAGGGCAGGAGAAGGAGGGCACACCGGTCATCAATGTATGGAAGTCACAGTATCTATATTCACCTAGCATGCAATGCTTTTTTCTGGCTTAGAAGACAATATGGCCAATCCAGGTGAATCAAACACCTTGTGCATAGTGATGAATGCTGTATTATCTTCCATACCTGATAATCTGTCCAGGGGCCCTGAAAAGACATTTGTGAGCCTTATTTTGTTAACTACAGGGATGGAACATTAATTCATGGATAGAGTGCTACTCTTTTCTCTTTGGTAGAGTCTAACCAGAGATGAGCAAACTTTAAAAAATTTCGGTTCTGTCGGTCAGCCAAACTTCAGCTAAAAGTTCTAAAAGTCAAAGCTGGGTAAATGAATGGTACCCGAGGGATACTAGAATAATAAGGGGACTGGGAGGACTAAGAAAGATTATGAGAATTAGGGTTATTTAGTTTAGAAAAAAGAAGGCTTAGTGGAGACCTAATAACTATGTATAAATATATCAGGGGGGAGTGCAGAGATCTCTCCCATGATCTATTTATACCCAGGAGGTGGTCATGGTGAACTCAATAAAAGAGTTCAAAAGTGTCCTGAAAGTGTTTCTGGAGAGTAATAACATTACAGGTTATTGATACTAGATCTATAGGTACAGAACCTTGATCCAGGGATTTGTTCTGATGCAATATCAGAGTCAGTCGGAAAGGATTTTTTCCCCCCCTAGTATGGGGCAATTGGAATCAGCCTCATAAGGGTTTTTTGTCTTCTTCTGGATCAACATATGAGGGCCAAAATAAGGTTATAGGTTGAACCTGATGGACTCTGGTCTTTTTTCAACCTTAAGAACTATGTAACTAACAGGTTTAATAAACCACTCTGCACTAGAGGATTGTTTATGCTTTTTAAAATTATTGTCCAAAAATTATCCCTTATGAGGCAGAGGCCTACCAATGTTTATATGCCCATACATACACACACTCTCTGTTGCTTTTGTATAATTATTATATATGTGTGGGGTCCTACTCCTATCTGTTTTAGTCACTGCTTAGTGTCCCTCACAGAGTTCTTCACCTAACATCTGCTATCTCTAATATAGCTGCTGAAGCTATGTGCATAGGCTTTTATAGTGGCTTTGACTCTATACTGCCTCCTGATTGACTGGGAGATCTGTTTGAAAGGTATTATGGGATTCCTTAAAGTCATGTGATCCTCCCTCCTTCTCCTTTCTGCCATATGGCTGATGTTATTTAAGCAGTTCTGAACTGAACTTTTAGCAAGATGCTAAAACCGAACTCAGGTTCTATGGGTTCAGTTCGCTCATCTCAAATTCTAACTTTAAACAAGCCCTTTAAAAAAAGTCAGTGGTCTATGAAAACTGGTTGGTTATGGTGGTCACTGTTTCAGGTATCATCACATAGCTGTAACAAAAAAATAGATAGAGGTGGTCATAGTTTTCTAAATCAGGATGTGGGGGGGGGGGAATTTAAATAAGATATTTCAATGGGGTATCCATTTGGTTCTGCTAGCACATTAGTTATTTATATTAGACATTAGGACTGAATGTTTTTTGGCCTCGGTATTCCATATTTCCTTATTTGCACATGCTGTAGGGTCTATGAAGGGGGAAGGGGGCAGCATTATACATCTTCTTACATCTTCTTACCACTCATGTTGGCTAAATTGTTTTGGGCCCTCTCTATGGTAAGATCATCTTTGGTCATAAAATATAGATGTTATATACATAGCAGATACATTTTGAAATGTTGTTGAAGGCCTGATAAGAACTTTTCTAATTCCATGGTATTGCTCATGGTTGGGTCTCTTTTCAGATACAGCCTAAGGACAAAGATGTTCAGGAATGAGACCTCATTTTTCATCATAAGAGGAATCACCGATGATCCACAGCTTCAGGTTATTATCTTCTGCCTGGTTCTATTCATTTATCTCACCACTCTCACAGGGAACTTGACCTTCCTATTACTTGTCTGTTTTGATCATCATCTCCACTCTCCCATGTACATTTTTCTAGGTAACTTGTCCCTCGTAGATATCTTATGTTCCACCATCACACAACATAACATCCTTTTAAGTTTCATCACCAAAGATAAGTCAATTTCCTACATTTCCTGCATGGCTCAGATGTACATGTTTGGCTCTCTAACGGGTCAAGAGTTATTGATATTGACGGCTATGGGTTATGATCGCTATGTCGCCATCTGTAGACCACTCCTCTATCATAATATCATGAATAAGAGAACATGTGTTCTTCTGAACGGTGCCTGTTGGCTATGGGGATTTCTACAAATCATGCCACCACTTGGGGTATTCTACACCTTTACCTGTTACTCATCCATGATGATCAATCACTTCTTCTGCGACATTCTGCCATTAATGAAACTATCCTGTAATGACATTTCGTTACTACACACCTTCTTTTTTATGGAGTGTTTAGTTCTTATAGGTTCTACACCGTTCATTTTGACCTTCATTTCCTACGTTTTTATAATTCGCAACATACTGAAGATACATTCCACCACTGGGAAGCGTAAAGCCTTCTACACGTGTTCCTCCCATCTCACAGTTGTTCTACTGCTCTACACAACTCTTTTCAGCCAGTATCTGTCACCAGAACTGAAAAACTCGACAAAACTTTTTGCTCTTTTTAACACGGCTGTTGTCCCTCTGCTAAACCCACTGATATACAGTTTAAAAAATAAAGATGTTAAAGCGGCTCTCAAGAGAAGGCTGATCCTGCTGAAATGAACTCTCTGATTTTTGCACCCATAGACGTACATACCACAAAAGCAGCTGGTTTGGCCCTCAGAGAAAGTCAGTTTTGCCCCATCACTCTAGATGTCACCTCCCTATCCAGGATCCCAGAGTGTCTGTCGGCTTTATCTTCCTTCTTCTCCTGCTTTCTAAATCTTATCATGTAGAAAATGGAACTCATTGGCCCTGATTTACTACTGCAAATCTGACATGTTTTGTCAGGTTGTACATCAGATTCTGTCGCATTGCACCAGAAATTCTGTCTGCGCCAGAATTTGCATCAGAATTTGCTCCAGAATAAAAAAAAAACCCTACTACCTCTCCATTTTACTGAGAAACCCCAAAAATGGGTGTGACCGTCGGGAAAGGGGCGTGGTCACTGAAAAGGGGCGTGTCCCTGACATTTTCACAAAAACCCAACATATTTACTAAGGTTTTCACAGAAAATTTAGTGGATTTGAGCTGATGAAAACCCTACAAATCAGAGCACATGTAAAAAAAGCAAAATGTACAGAAAAGTACAAATTGTAGGGAAACCTTAGTAAATACCATGGAAAAAAAATTGTAGGGAATTAAAACCCACAAAGAAACCTACACAACACTCTTAGTAAATCAGGGCCAATGTCTTTTCCCCATTTTCCTCAATCCCTTCCACCTGATCTATCAATCACAGTTAATAGCTCTACTCTTTCCCAGTCCCTGAAGTCCAATGCCTTGTGATCACCTTGCTATCTTTCAAACCACACATCCAGACCCTTACTACCTCCTGCCATTTTTACCCCAAAACATTTCTCAAGTCCATTCATTCCTTAAAAGGGGTACTCCTTTGGAAAACGTTTTTTTTTTAAATCAACTGGTGCCAGAAAGTTAAACAGATTTGTAAATTATTTCTATAAAAAAAATCTTAATCCTTCCAGTACTTATTAGCTGCTGAATACTACAGAGGAAATTCTTTTCTTTTTGGAACACAGAGCTATCTGCTGACATCACGAGCACAGTGCTCTCTGCTGACATCTCTGTCCATTTTAAGAACTGTCCGGAGTAGGAGAAAATCCCCATAGCAAACATATGCTGCTCTGGACAGTTCCTAAAATGGACAGAGATGTCAGCAGAGAGCACTGTGCTCGTGATGTCAACAGAGAACTCTGTGTTCCAAAAAGAAAATAATTTCCTCTGTAGCATTCAGCAGCTAATAAGTACTGGAAGAATTAAGATTTTTTTAATAGAAGTCATTTAAAAATCTGTTTAACTTTCTGGCACCAGTTGATAAAAAAAAAAAAGTTTTCCACCCCTTTAAAGGGTACCTCTCATCAAAAAAACTTTTGATATATTATAGATTAATGTATGCAGAATAACTTTACAATTGCATGTTATTAAAAAATATGCTTCTTTCTATTTAATTTTCCACTTTGAAGAAATGACCACTAGGGGTCTCCCTACCAGTCCTGGCAGCAAGCATTTCAGACTCATGCTGGAGTCCTAAACACTACGAGCTGCCAGTCTGCTTTGTTCACAAAGGAGAACACTCAGAGCTGCCAGCCTGCTTTGTTCACAGCCTGTTTGACTGTGAACAAAGCAGGCTGGCAGCTCTGAGTGTTTAGGACTCCAGCATGAGTCAGAAATGCTTGCTGACAGGACTGAACGGGAAAAATACAATAGAAAGAAGCATATTTTTCATTAACATGCTATTGGAAAGTTATTCAACATTCATTAATCTAAAAAAATACCAAAAGTTTATTTGATGAGAGGTACCCTTTAAGTTTTACTTGTTGACTAAACTACTGGTGCATGCCTTCATCATCTCCCACTTGGACTATTGCCACATCCTCCTCTGGGGCCTTCCATCAAACCTCTTGTTCCCCTTCAATTCTCGCTGTCCAGCTTATCCACGTGTCCTCTTGATTCTCCTCTTGGCTACCTGTTGCCCAAAAAACTTTTGTTTAAACTGTTAACCAAGACATACAAGCCCCCCCCCCCCCCCCCCCACAACCTGTCCCCTCCGTACCTCTTTGACCTGATATCCCAATGCTTCCTATCACATCATTTCTGATCCTCTCAAGACCTCAATCTGTGCTCTCCTCATCCGCACCTCACACGACTGTCTCTAGAATTTCTCCCGTACTTCCCCATACATTAGTAATCACTCCCCCAACATATCTGCTCTCACCCACCATCAAGAGGCCTTCAAGAACAACCTGAAGACCCATTTCTTCAGGACAGCCTACAATAACCCTGCTGCCATTGTCTTGCCCTATGAACGGCCCCTTTCCTACCGGCTCACAGATGACCAGCTGTCTCCCTCACCTTCTGTTTCCCGCCCATGCTCTCTCTATTTCAGGCTGTCATTTACTTACGTTCACTGTACCTGTGTCTGTGTTATGTATTTTTACCTTTATCATATGTACAGCGCCCTGGAACCAAGGACACAATAAATATAAAGAAGAAGAATAATCCCTTTTCTGAATTTGTGTTGTGACACTAGGCTGCCCCTTTCCTTCATATAGATAACAAAACAGGATGACCGTAAATTTAGGAATTAGTCCGGCGCAGAGAGGAACCATCAGGGAGCCAGATAAAATCAATGGATTTATTAGATTCAACGCGTTTCACTGCGCATGCGCAGCTTCATCAGGCATCATTTCCATCCTGTTTTGATTCCACTTCTACCCAGGAGGGCTGCAGTGGACCTATACTTATATTCATTCTACACTTTACCTTGTTGTGTGTGGGCGCACAACCTACTCCGGTAAGCGGCCTGGGAATTACCGTCCCCTTCCCCCACTAACAAGACCTGCTGATCCCGCACATGAGGCGCCTTCCTTCCTCTCTCTAGATTTCATATAGATATGTTAGTGTAATGAGCACCTGCTTTCTTGTTCCTGACTGGGGGTATGTTGGCATGAACCCCATACTGATTATATTGTGGGGACCAGTGGCATTGGACAGTCATTCCAAGTTGTGAGTTGTGACTTCTTTTAGCATATACAGTGGTCCCTCAACATACGATGGTAGTCCGTTCCAAACGGACCATCGTTTGTTGAAACCATGGTATGTTGAGGGATCCGTGCAATGTAAAGTATAGGACAGTGGTCTACAACCTGCGGACCTCCAGATGTTGCAAAACTACAACACCCAGCATGCCAGGACAGCCAACGGCTGTCCGGGCATGCTGGGTGTTGTAGTTTTGCAACATCTGGAGGTCGGTCCGCAGGTTGAAGACCACTGTTAGAGGAAGTTGTACTCACGTGTCCCCGCCGCTCCGGACCGTCACCGCTCGTCACCGCTGCCCGGGATGTCGCCGTCCATCGCTGTCGCCGCGTCCCTGGGGTGTCCCTCTGCTCTGCTTCCCTGGCATCCGCGCGCTCCATCGCTGCCATCACGTCGCTACGCACGCCGCTCCTATTGGATGACGGGACGGCGTGCGCAGCGACGTGATGACGATGATGGAGAGCGCCGACGATGCAGGGGATCCCGAAGAGGACGCTTCGGAGCCCCGAGGACAGGTAAGTGATCGTCAGCGGACCACACGGGGCACCGTAAACGGCTATCCGGTCGCGGCTGAAGCAGTCTGCGCTGCCGGATAGCCGTTTATGCGATGGCCCCGACATACAAAAGCATCGTATGTTGATGCTGCCTTCAACATGCGATGGCCTCTGAGAGTGATCGTATGCTGAAATGATCATATGTCGGGGCCATCGTAGGTCGGGGGGTCACTGTACTGTATATCACAATAATATTTTTCCCTTAATTGGGCTGAGTTTTTATGACTAATAATAAAAAGTCAGCCATGCTGTGTAATTGCCCTCTTTATCCTGTACTATGTGCCAAGTTCCCCCTGTATTAGGTCTATGTATTAGCAGCCAATAGGCACAGAATGCCAGATATCACCTGTTACCTGCTAAAATCACAGCCTCACCCCCATGTACCCATATCAGGGTCTTCTCTTTCCTTCTGTAGTCATATCAGCCCCCTCAACTTTCTCCTTAAAGGGGTACTCCGCTGCTCAGCATTTGGAACAAACTGTTCCGAACGCTGGAGTCGGGAGCCCGTGACGTTATAGCCACGCCCCCTCGTGGTGTCATGCCCCGCCCCCTCAATGCAAGTCTATGGGAGGGGGCGTGACGGCTGTCACGCCCCCTCCCTTACACTTGTATTGAGGGGGCAGGGCGTGATGTCATGGGGGGCGGGTCTATGATGTCACGAGCTCCCGGCGCCATCTCCAGCGTTCCAAACTGTTCCAAATGCTGAGCAGTGGAGTACACCTTTAACCTATATAATGAAACAGCAGTCTCCCCTTTCCCAGTACACACTGGGGCCTATCATTTTTCTTGTAATCCAATCAAGCCCCCTTATCCTTGTGGTTGCAACAGTGCCAGTCTTCCCCAACAGGCGCACTGATGTATAAGAATATCAGGGGGCAGTACAGAGATCTCTCCCATGACCTATTTATACCCAGGATCTATAACAAGGGGACATCCTCCACGTCTAGAGGAAAGAAGGGTTCTATGACAGCACAGACGTGGGTTCTTTACTGTAAGAGCAGTGAGACTATTGAACTCTCTGCTGGAGGAAGTGGTCATGGGGAACTCAATAAAAGAGATCAGGAGGGGCCTGGATACATACCATTTAAATTTAAATCAACTGGTGCCAGAAAGTTAAACAGATTTGTAAATTACTTCTACCTTAATCCTTCCAGTATTTATCAGCTGCTTCATGTTCCACAGGAAGTTCTTTTCTTTTCGAATTTCCTTTCTGTCTGACCACAGTGCTCTCTGCTGACACCTCTGTCCATTTTAAGAACTGACAAGCAAATCCCCACAGCAAACCTATTCTCTATCCTGCTGTGGACAGTTCCTAAAATGGACAGAGGTGTCAGCAGAGAGCACTGTGGTCAGACAGAAAATAAATTCAAAAAGAAAAGAACTTCCTGTGGAGCATACAGCAACTGATAAGTACTGGAAGGATTAAGATTTTTAAATAGAAGTCATTTACAAATCGGTTTAACTTTCTGGCACCAGTTGATTAAAAAAAAAAAAAAAATTTCCAGTGGAGTACCCCTTTAAGACGCACACAGAGTTCAAAGTACGCTACCCGCTGCCATAAGAGAAAGTAGCCGCGCGGCTCCATTCTGTCACTGCCGACTGGAGCCGTGGAGAGAGAAGCGCCAGGAGCTTCGGGAAAACGACGAGAGGTGAGTGGTCTTTTACATTTTTTAATGGGGCTTGCAATATGGCAACACTTATGTTAGGAATATAAGGACAATGTATATGTGGAATATGGGAACAATATATATAAGGAATATTGGGGCAATGTATATGTGGAGTATGGGGGCAAAATATATTAGAAATCTGGGGTAGTTTATGTAAGGAATCTGGGGGCAATGTATATGAGGAATATGGGGGAAATGTATATGAGGAATATGGGGGAAATGTATATGAGGAATATGGGGGCAATGTATATGAGGAATCTGGGGGCAATGTATATGAGGAATATGGGGGAAATGTATATGAGGAATATGGGGGAAATGTATATGAGGAATATGGGGGCAATGTATATGAGGAATCTGGGGGCAATGTATATGAGGAATATGGGGGCAATGTATATGAGGAATCTGGGGGCAATGTATATGAGGAATATGGGGGCAATGTAATGAATATGGGGGCAATGTATATGAGGAATATGGGGGAAATGTATATGAGGAATATGGGGGCAATGTATATGAGGAATCTGGGGGCAATGTATATGAGGAATATGGGGGCAATGTATATGAGGAATCTGGGGGCAATGTATATGAGGAATATGGGGGCAATGTATATGAGGAATATGGGGGCAATGTATATGAGGAATATGGGGGCAATGTATATGAGGAATCTGGGAGCAATGTATATGAGGAATCTGGGGGCAATGTATATGAGGAATGTGGGGGAAATGTATATGAGGAATCTGGGGGCAATGTATATGAGGAATCTGGGGGCAATGTATATGAGGAATCTGGGGGCAATGTATATGAGGAATCTGGGGGCAATGTATATGAGGAATCTGGGGGCAATGTATATGAGGAATGTGGGGGAAATGTATATGAGGAATCTGGGGGCAATGTATATGAGGAATATGGGGGCAATGTATATGAGGAATATGGGGGCAATGTATATGAGGAATATGGGGGCAATGTATATGAGGAATATGGGGGCAATGTAATGAATCTGGGGGCAATGTATATGAGGAATATGGGGGCAATGTAATGAATATGGGGGCAATGTATATGAGGAATATGGGGGCAATGTAATGAATATGGGGGCAATGTATATGAGGAATATGGGGCCAATGTATATGAGGAATCTGGGGGCAATGTATATGAGGAATGTGGGGGAAATGTATATGAGGAATCTGGGGGCAATGTATATGAGGAATATGGGGGCAATGTATATGAGGAATATGGGGGCAATGTATATGAGGAATATGGGGGCAATGTATATGAGGAATATGGGGGCAATGTATATGAGGAATATGGGAGCAATGTATATGAGGAATATCGGGGCAATGTATATGAGGAATATGGGGGCAATGTATATGAGGAATAGGGGGGCAATGTATATGAGGAATCTGGGGGCAATGTATGCGAGGAATCTGGGAGCAATGTAATGAATATGTGGGAAATGTATGAGAGGGGGCAATGTGAGGAATATGGGGGCAATATATGTAAGGAGACTGCTACATATGGGGGCAATGTGAGGGGGCACAAAGTGAGCACTATTACTGTGTGGAGCAATACACATGGGTAGTTTGTATAAAGGTGGGGATTGTGGTGGATGGTGTAGTCTAAAATATTTGTCCAGCAGATTCCGCAAAGATGAGTCGATGCTGGAGATGAGGAAAAAGGTGACTGACTCAGATCAGAGAAGACGTCACCTGTGAGTCCCCACATGTAGCTGTAATCACTTATACTGTCTGTGCAGCCTGTGTAGAACTGGTATCTACTTCTGAATGGTCACTGTATGTGAGAATATTGATCTTTGTATAGTAGATTTTATTTAGTAAAAGTATAGTGCAAAAAAGGGGTGCAACCAAGGGGTGGGGCCACAGGGGCATCAAAATTTGGTTTTGCCTAGGGTGACAAAAATCCTTGTACCAGCTCTACATCCTCCCTACCTTATGTAGTCACATCAGAACTCCCCCATTCCCCTTGTATTCATATCATGTTCCCTATTCCCCCAGAGGGTATATATTTACCCCAGTGAATAAGTCATTCCCTCAGTATCAAAGGAGTGCCACCTTGACAGCATGTCCCTCTTTTCCTATTTAAATATATACTCACATCTCTGTCATTTATTGTTCTATCTTTCAATGTCAGCTTTCTCAGTCGGCTCCATTGGGGGGGGACAGAGACCGTGGGTACATCTTACTGCCACTAGGAGGCTGACACTAGATATGCAAAAAGAAAATCGGCCCCTCCTGACAGGATAAACCCCACCTACTAACCCTGAGCTAATCAGTTTTGGCTTAGTGTTAGTAGGAGGCAGACACAGGTCTGGAGAGACCTGGTCTTCTTTTTTATGTTCTAGCTAGGGACTGTATTAGCTTTTTACTCCCTTTTCTCTTCTCTTTTTTTAGGTAGGGGTTCAGGAGCATGGACATCTTAGGTGAGTATTGGTGAGTATGTCCTTTCTTTCCCTCTTTTCCCCTGCCTTTTTTGCCGGGACCCTGTTACCTCGGACCCCTGGAGGACTTCCCTATCTTTTATTAAGTTCTGGGGCAGGGATACTGGCCCTCTCAGTCTCCGGGATGGGGTTGCGAGGCAGCTCTCCCCCCACCCCCCACTTACTTCCATCTGGCGCATCCTAGGCCAGGGGACAGTTTTGCAGCAGCCCGGTTTCCCACACATGTGCCCCGATGCACCGACCGCGGCTCCTGTCTGCTGGGCTGTGGTCGTGTTACACGGTCTTTTACTTTCATTTTTGCATGCTGCAGGCACGCGTCGGGGAGGGCATTATTTGAATCCGTGGTTGCGGCCAACTCCTGAATTTAGCTCCGCCCACTCCCCGCATTAATTGAGGCTGCGGCTACGGCCTGCTATGGAAATGGACTCCGCCCACTCCTCGTTTCCCTGGCTCGCTTGCAGGGCTCCCGCCTACCTCTCCCCGCCAATGAGTTTTTGCGCTCGCACCAGGGGTAACTGATTAGCCTATCAGCACGGTGCCGTACATGTGCCTGAGTCCACCCTCCTTCCTAGCAAGTGCAGCTTGTTCCGCCCCCTTCTCCTCTTCTGGCTCAGCGTGCAAGTTCTCCTCAGCTGCTGCTCCCGCAACAGGACACAGGACAGCTGCTGCCTGCTTCTTCAGCTACAGCCACAGGGCACAGGACAGCTACAGCATGCTTCTTCAGCTCTGGCCTTGGGACACAGGACCTGGGTGAGATTGCTCCATTTTCTTGGCTGTCTACTCTTACTAGCACCTATGTCCAACCCCAGACCCGAACCTCCCCCCAGACAGGCGGCCGCAAGCCTGGTCACTTATTACTCTTGTGTGGGCTGCAAGACCAAAATGCCCGGTGGTTTCGACCTACCTGTCTACCTGTTCTACCTGTTCTGCCTGTTCTATCTTGTGCACCATTCCTCCTGTGCCCCCCTCTCGGGACGCCCCCCCTGGTATGCGCAGTTTCCGCTACGCCTCCAGAATGGGCTTCTTTCCTTTCCCAGTCAAATTCCGAACTGGCTAGGGTCTCCAGAACCATGGTTTCTGCTTTGGAGTGGTCTTCCCTGCAAACGCTCTCCAGGGAATCTCGCTCAGTATCTCCTGACCCCCACTTCTAGTGCTCTCACAAGCGCCCTAAAGTGCTTTCGTCTGGCTCTTCCCAGAAGTCGCCTTCTTGGGAGGGGCCCTCTTCCTCTAGGTCATGTTCATCTTCTCCAACTCACCAGTAGCGCCCCCGCTCTAGAGGCAGCTCCCCCGGTGTCCATCCCAGGTCTCTAAATTTACAGGCAACTCAGCCCAATAGGACTGGGTGAAAAATCCACTTGATAGTCCTCACTGCAAAAATTGTTAATACTTAACTTTTATTGATTATATTTGAAAATTAGGAGCTGAAAAAAGTGATTTAAAAACCCAGCATCAAATGCACTGTTCTGTAATTATTCCATAGCCCCCCTAACATGTTTCGTCACAGAGGTGATGTCTTCAGAGGTTATGGGGCAATGGCAGTGATAGACGCCACTGGGGGGGGGGGGTTATAACATCCCCTATTGATGCCAGAGCCACTCCTCCAGGAGATATCCAATCCACTCTCATTCCTTGGATTGGCAGTTCTAAACTTATCACTAAGTCTGTTAGATTGCCCATTCGTATTAGATCCACTCCTACTTTATTTTTGCTTGGTTGGATTCTTATCCTGCCATTCAAACGAGGCTGAATTCCATTGGTGCAATGCACCGGAAGTTGCATCACTCACCTGTGTTCCAATTCCTGCATTCATGCCCGGTCTCGCAACTATTGACGGAATCGGAGCAGTCTTTAGCGCATGCTCATCCTTCTTGTGCATGCGCGAGAACTTCTAGTTTCATTTTCATTAGAACGGTCTTCTGCGCCTGTGCGGCCATCTCGCGCATGCGCGGAAACTTTTAGTTTAGTTTTCTCCATCGAATCGATATTCTGTGCATGCGGGACTCTCTCGCGCATGCCCGGGAACTTTTGGTTTCGGTTATGTCGCCGAAGATTATTCACGTAAGTGTTGGCTTCTGTGCGTCCTTCTTTGCGCATGCGTGAATATTTTGGATTTCCAAAAACATCATCAGCTTATCAACTCCCCTATGTATGCGGTGATGTTAAGAAGGTGAGTTAAGGATTTATTTAAGGGGAACTCCAAATAGTAGGAGTATTAAAAAATTATAATAATCCATTTGGGTTCTCCTATTTTATGGTGTATCTTAATGCAATAAATATTTAATAATTAGGAGACCTCAGGGGTGGATATAGGAGGTATATTATATATTAATGGAAATCTGCCATCCATACTGATGGATCCGGACCAAAATAATTGTAAAGTCAGTATATCTTTGTACATCTATATGGTAAGCTAAACACAAGGAAGGTGTTAACTCTTCCTACTCCAACTCCTTCACCACTTATTAGTCAACCTCCTCATATCCTTTTAGATGTAAAATTAACATTATATTGGATCATTATACACTATATTAGTCATTATGGAATTCCTCTACTTCTTTTACATCCTCAATAAGAATTAATATCAAGTTAGCAAATAAATCCACTTTCCAAGCCTCTTTGTCTCATATTTTTATTGTGTCCTTATATTATTTAATGTTAGATTTATTTATATTGTTAGTGGGTTTTGAAATCATATTACTTGAGCTGTTATTATAATGGGGGGTGTTTTCTCCATGGGTGGCCCTTAAAAGCGGCATCAACCTAGGGCTCAGCTCTATTTATTTTAAAGAAAAGTCAAACATTTACAAAAAATATTTACAAAAATGCTGAAAAAGTTAATCCCTCATTTAAACAAAGTGGGCTTTGAGATTTTAATTTATAAATCCAGAAGGCCTCCTCCTCCAAGAGTTTCCGATTTAGATTGCCTCATCTCGGACCAAGGCTACATTTCTGCATGCTCCAGAACTTCAATAACGAGGGATTACCCCCATGGAATTATCTAACATGTCTCCATAAGGATATGAGTAGGTTGACTGATAAGTATTGAAGGAGTTGGAGTAGAAAGAGTTAACACCTTCCTTGTGTTTAGCTCACCATATAGATGTACAAAGATATACTGACTTTACAATTATTTCGGTCCAGATCCATTAGTATGGATGGCAGATTTCCATTAATATATAATATACCTCCTATATCCACCCCTGAGGTCTCCTAATTATTAAATATTTATTGCATTAAGATACACAATAAAATATGAGAACCCAAATGGATTATTAGAATTATTAAATACTCCTACTATTTGGAGTTCCCCTTAAATAAATCCTTAACTCACCTTCTTAACATCAACTATTTTATAGCTCCCCTGCATACGTAGGGGAGTTGATAAGCGGATAATATTTTCAGTTATGAAAACTAAATCCAAAGTATTCATGCATGCACAAAGAAGGGCGCACAGAAGCCAACACTTACGTGAATAATCTTCGACATCAAAAACTAAACCAAAAGTTCTCACGCATGTGTGAGATAGTCGCGCATGCGCAGAAGATTGCTTCGATGATGAAAATGAAATTAAAAGTTTCTGCGCATGCGCGAGATGGCAGCAAAGGCGCAGAAGATTGTTCTGATGAAAATGAAAGTAGAGGTTCTCGCGCATGCGCAAGAAGGCTGCGCATGAGCTAAAGACTGCTCCAATGATGTCTATACATCCCAGGTCTCTGACCCACCATTCCAGGTCTACTTCACCTCGTTCTAAGGCTTCCTCCGCACGCTCCCATTTTCCAGGGGAAGTAGCGGATGAGGTGTCCAATTCCACCTCAGATGAAGAGCATCATTCTGCAGGGTCTAATATGCTGGACAGCCTGCCTGGTGTCAACCATTAGGGATACCTTTAATCTACGGGACCCAGGAACTTCGGATCCTGTTCCAGAAGTCTCCTATCGCCGCTCATGCCATTCCCCTAAGGCTTTCAGTTCTCACATGGATGCGGCTTGGAAGCATCCGGACAAGCGATTCCAGAGGAACAAGAAGATTCAAGTCCAGTTTCCTTTCTCTCAGGATCTGGTTTCCAGGTGGACAACACCACCTAACGTGGATCCTCCGGTTTCTCATTTATCGAAATCTACTACGTCCTTTAAGGATCAGGAAGATCGGGAACCTGATTAAGTTTGCCTTTTGAAGCAGCAGGTTTGTCCCTGCTTCCAACTTTTTCTTCCGCCTGGTTGTCCAAGGCTGTTTCTGTTTGGGCTTCTCAGCTTCGCCAAGGCATTTTGTCAAGTGTCCCTCCAGAAGACTTAGCGGACCTCGCACGTCAACTCTCTCAAGCTGGGGACTACCTCTATTCAGCAGCTCTGGAGTCCATCTGCTGTACAGCTTTTGCTTCTGGTAACTTGGTGGTGATTTGTCGCTCCATGTGGCTAAAGGAGTGGGATGCATATACCGCTTTGAAGAAATCTGTCTGGACTTGCCCTTCTCCAGTACTCGGCTATTTGGGAAGCGCCTGGACGAGATCATATCCAAAGCAACTGGGGGTAAAAGTTCTCTACTGCCGCGCGCCGGAGCTTTAAGATTTAAAGGGCCAGTACACTCATTAGTGTAATCCACCTGTGGCTTGTTTATAAATTCTTCCATCCTCCTCAGTTTCCTGCCAGATCTTTGTTGCCTTGTGCCTTTGAGAAAGCGTTCCTCTGTATTGCCTTGCCGTGTATCAGATCTCTTGCTCTTGTAACTTGACCTTGCTCCTCTGCCGCCTGCCTACAGAACTCCTGCTTCGCTTTGACTACGCTAATGTGCCACCTGACCTGACCTTCTGCTATCCAGAATACGAGTTGCTTTATCCCTCCTGTGCCTTGCATCTCCTCAGCCTCCTGTGTGGTCAAGCCGTGCCAGGGGTAGCGACCTGGGTGCCGCCTGCCGCAGCAAATCCATCCCACTTTGTGGCAGGCTCTGGTGAAAACCTGTGGCACCTTAGACTCCGCTTCCAGGTACGGTCTGAGTCATCTGCCACACATGTCCAGCGGATCCACATCCACTGGGATTCCTGTCTTCAGAAAAGTGAGTGTTACATGCCTAGTCCAGTCGGACAACGCCACGGCGGTGGCGTACATCAATAGGCCGGGCCGGCACATGCAGTCGCTGAGTGATGGAGGAGGTTTCCAAAATTCTCCTCTGGGCCGTGACAAGAGTTTGCGCAGATTTGCGATCTTTGGGGAACCCCAGACATGGATCTCTTCACGTCTCGCCACAGCAGACAGGTTCCTTGCTTTGTTGAAGTTCTGCGACCCTCTGGCTCTGGCAGTGGATGCGCTTGTGATCCTGAGGCCCTCTTCTGCCCAGGGTTCTGAGAAAACTCAAGGCAGAGGGCGTTCCCGCCATTCTGGTGGCTCCAGACTGGCCAGTTGCGCGTGATATGCCGACGTAATTCGGCTGGTCGGCGACGTACCACTGTGTCTTCCAGTTTTTTCTTATCTGCTCTCCCAGGGTCCTCTCTGCCACCACCAATTTAGTGTCACTGCATTTGACGGCGTGGCAGTTGAAATCGCGGTTCTGAGAGCTCTGGTTTTTTTTTACCAGGGTGATTCACACCATGCTTCGGGCTTGTAAGCCTTCTTCCACTAGGATTTACCATTGCTCTTGACAGGCCTATTTCCGATGGTGCGAAGCTCAGTCCATTTCTCCTGTTATCTTTTCATTTCTGTGCCTTCTTTCAATTCGGTCTGGATCAACGCTTGTCACTCAGCTCCCTTAAGGGCCAAGTGTCTGCTCTTTCTATTTTTTTCAACGGCCGTAGGCTTCCAACTCTCAGATCCACACCCTCCTGCAGAGCGTGGCCCATGCAGCACCACCATACAAGTCTCCCACCCCTGCTTGGGATCTCAACCTGGTGCTTGGTGCTTTGAGGGAAGCTCCATTCGAACCTCTCCGGGATGCTTCTCTTCGCATCCTTTCGTGGAAGGTCGCCTTTCTCATTGCGATTACCTCCATTAGGAGGGTCTCCGAGCTGGTGGCCCTTCATCAGGACAAAGTTGTTTTTCGGCCACCTCCTTCTTTCTCGCCCAAGGTAGTTTTCTCCTTTCACGTCGAGGAGATCCTTCTTCCTTCCTTTTGTCTCGCTCCGTCCAACTCTAATGAGCGTTTTCTGCATTGTCTGGATGTTGTTCGAGCTGTCCGGATCTATCTTTCCGTCACCTCCTCCTTCCGGCAGGGTGACTCTTCCTTTGTGATTCCCGTGGGCTGTCGCAAAGGGCTTCCGGCTTCCAAGGCGACCATTTCGCGGTGGATCCATTCTGCCAGCTCGGAATCGTACCGTTGTAAGTACTGATTACTGCGCATTCTGTCGCGGCTTCTTGGGGGCTACGCAATAAGGCTTCGGCCTGACAAGTCTGTACGGCAACCTGGTCGTCCTTGCACACCTTCACTAAATTCTACAAGGTGCACACTTTTGCGTTTGCTGATGCCGGTTTGGGTCGCAGGTGGCAGTGGCTCAGTCTTCTGCCTGATTCTGATTTGGGTATTTTTCCCACCCCGGGGACTGCTTTGGTACGTCCCACGGTCTCTGTGTCCCCCCAATGGAGCCGACCGAGAAAAGTAGATGTTTTATGCTTACTGTAAAATCTCTTTCTCTGAGGATTTATTGGGGGACACAGCATCCACCCATTTGTTTTGGTTGCTATGGTTCGGTTTTCTGTCCGAGGGGTTATTTTCGGTTCCTTTTTGTCTGGTTCCCTCGGATACCTGCTGGTTTCTTTCTTTGTCGGTCCTTTCTTACTGCTTTGGGACTAAACAATTTAGCTCAGGGTTAGTAGGCTGGATATATCCTGCCAGGAGGGGCTGACTTTCTTTTTGTATGCCTAGTGTCAGCCTCCTAGTGGCAGCAAGATATACCAACGGTCTCTGTGTCCCCCAATGGATCCTCCGAGAAAGAGATTTTACGGTAAGCATAAAAAATCTACTTATTTCACTCTCATATACAATCCATTCGGAAAGTCTTCAAACCCTTTCACATTTAGTAATGTTGCAGCTTGTAATTAAGTCAACAAATTTCAAGGTAACCCTCATTATTCTGTACTCAATACCAAATAAAGAAAATGTGACAACAGAATTTTTGATTTTTTTCAATTATATTTAAGAGGAAAAACTAAAATTTTGCATCGGAATAATTATTTAGCAGACAAATGGGACAAAAATCACTCAGAAAATCCCAGAAAAGAGACCACTTACTGTTTTTTGGTGCAGGAGCAGGTTAGACACCCATTCCCACCATGATGGCGATTAATCACAATGCTATATAGGGGAGGTCGCACATGTGTAAAATAGCATTGTGGTTGATCTGCATCATAGTGAAAATAGGTGTCTAACCTGCCTTGGTACCAGTAACCTGTAAGTGTGGCCTCTTTTCTGTGAGCATAAATATTCAGACCCTTTACTGAATACAGCCGACAGTCTTGTTGAGGATGATGCCACGAAGTTAAAAGGGGTACTCCGGTAGAAATTTTTATTTTCAAGTCAACTGGTGTCAGAAAGAAAAATGTCTAAATTACTTCTATTAAAATATCTCAATCCTTCCAGTACTTATCAGCTGCTGTTTGCTCCAGAGGAAGTTGTGTATTTATTTCCAGTCTGACCACAAAGCTCTGCTGACACCTCTGTCCATGTCAAGAACTGTCCAGAGCAGGATAGGTTTCCTATGTGGTTTGTTTCTGCTCTGGACAGTTCCTGACATGGACAGAGGTGTCAGCAGAGAGCACTGTGGTCAGACTGAAAATAATTATACAACTTCCTCTGTAGTATACAGCAGCTGATAAGTACCTGAAGGGTTAAGATTTTTAAATAGAAATAATTTGCAACTCTATTTAACTTTCTGGAACCAGTTGCTTTTAAAAATAAATTGTTTTCCACCAGAGTTACCCATTTAAGGGATTTTCTGACATTCTATTTCACAATTCCTCTTAAGCTTCATTAGATGGGATTGGGCAGTTGGTGGAAGACATTTTCAGGTCTCCCAAGAGATGTTCCATTGGGTTCAAGTCAGGGCTCTAGCTGGGCCACCCAAAGATGGGATGTTTATTTTAATTTTATTTAGCCTACTGCCCAGAATGGGGGCATGTAAACAACAAAACTTTCAGACTTACCTTTTGCAGCTCCCCTGGTGCCTCCACAAACTGCTTCTTGTGGTCAACTCATCACACTGCCAACAACTAAATAATTGCCCCAAGAGGAGGGGAGGGTACAATTACTCTTAAAAAACAAATGTGCCCATGAGGCACTTATTTCCTCACAATCCCTACTCTTATAAAAACGTAACTTTTATTAATTTATTTAACAAAGGAGGAATATTAAAACCACAACTATTTCCACTGGATGTATTCCACTATCCTCTCCAGTATTGTATTATGAACAACTGTTCTATTTAGAACTAGTTTCTATTGGAGATAGATATTCAGTACTAAACTAATGCTGATTAGCGGCTTGTTGTGCCAACATGGAGGCAATTGCACCTGCAGTGTGCACTGGCTCTCACTGTACTTCTTATATACCAGTGGATGATAGTGCAATTAAAACCATATTACTGCTAACATCAGAAACATCTGGTCAGGACCCTTCTCTCTTATAGATACTGCTGCTCAGGGCCCCCTCTCTTCCTCACAGATTACTCCCCATGCTTTTCCCTTTTACCTCCTCCTGTGGCCCCATGGCTAAATCATGGCAATTTAGGGCCATCTACCATTTCCTCAGTGGATCAATCCAAGCCTGCTCGACAAATGTAATGGACAACTTCTGTAACTACATTATTTATCTTGGTTTTTTATTGTAAAGAATAATTTTTAGAGCCCTTTTTACGTCTTTATTCTTAAGGCTGTAGATCACTGGATTGAGCAGAGGAACAGCGGCCGTGTTAAACAGAGCAAAAAGTTTCTTGTTCTCCAAGGTGCTGCTTAGGTTCGGGGTCAGATATTGTCCAAAAAGTGTCATGTATAGCAATATGACCACGGTGAGGTGTGAGGAACATGTGTAGAAGGCCTTCAGTCTTCCAGCGCTGGATCGTATCTTTAGTATGGCATGTATAATAAACATGTAAGACACAAAGGTTAGGAGAAATGGCATCAGGATCATGGTGAGAAACCCCTCGACGAAGAAGAGGGTCTCCAGAAATGAAGTGTCATTGCAGAAAATTTTCATGACGGGAACAATGTCGCAGAAGAAGTGATTGATTTCATTGGAGGAATAGCAAGAGAAACCACAAATGATAACAGTGAAAGGAGTGACTTGTAAAAAGCCTAAACCCCAACAAACAGAGGCCAATGTAACACATACTCCAGGACTCATAACCATGTGATATCGTAAGGGCCTACAGATGGCCACATAGCGGTCATAACCCATAGCCGTCAATATCAACAGGTCCACACTGCCTAAGGAACCAAACATATGTAACTGTACCATGCAAGCAGTGAAGGAAACAGTTCTATCACCAGCAATGAAATGTATAAGGATCTTATGTAATGCAATGGAAGCACAACTCATATCCAGTATGGACAGGTTGCCCAGGAAGAAGTACATGGGGGTGTGGAGACGAGGGTCCAGACAAGCAATGAGAATGGTCATGTTACCGCATAGGATGAAGAGATAAATCAGGAGAACCAGAAGGAAGATCGGAAGTTGAAGCTGAGGGTCCTCAGATATCCCCGTAATGATGAAATATCTCATGGTTGTCAGGTTGGATTGCATTGTGGTCAATTGTGTAAATCGAAATAGTATAATATGACATAAGTGTACATGAGGGAGGTGTCTATATAATAACATAAACAATATTGTGATGTGAAGAGGTGGCTAAATCATAACACAGGGAAGGCCAGAAGTATTGTAGATTACTATATGTGGTCTATTTGCTTTCATTTTTTTTTATTAATTTGTTTGCTTTTTGTTTTCTTGCTTTACAGAATCTTCCATCAATTGTACACTATAAAAATAAGAAAAAAAATACAAAGAATGAGTTAATTATAAAAAAAATATTAATAAAGTTATATACTGTAATTTGTTTAAAAACTGTTCATCTTTATTAACTGCATTTATTTGCTGTTGCTTATACTGTACTTATTATTATTATTATTATTATTATTATTGCAGTGCTATACAGAGACTGGTATCAGTCGCATCATTCCTTGTCTTCAGAAGAAATCATAAACTATTTTTTCCTATCTCAGACACAAACATAGTCAGGACAATTTTATAGTAAACTGAGTAATCTTTGAGGATTTTTTGGGAATGTGAGAAAAAATAAGGGAAAACATATAAAATCTAAGCTGACGTTGGCCTGAGGCCTCCATCTTGTCTCTATAAATAAACCAAACTCTCATCAGGTGCTATATACATCAAGGGCTCATGCACACAGTTATATTAAAGCTCTGCACCCCTTCACATTGCACAAAGCTATAATATGGCTGCCATTACATGTCATGAGGGGTTACTATACCTCAGTAAATAAAATTAGACTCCAGACCAGACCCCAAATGTAATTCAGGTTTAATGTTAATTTAGATCTCAGAGAATTTAATCAAACTCTAGACAAGACTGCAAAATTATTTCAGACCCCTAACCAGACCCCAGACTAGATCCCAGAATTATTTCTGACCCCTAACCAGACCCCAGACTAGATCCCAGAATTATTTCAGACCCCTGATCAGACCCCAGAATTATTTCAGATGCCAGACCAGACCTTAGAATTAGTTCAGACCCCAGACCAGATCCCAAAATTAGTTCACACCCCTGACCACACCCCAGAATAATTTTAGACGCCAGACCAGACCTTAGAATTAGTTCAGACCCCAGGCTAGATGCCAGAATTAGTTCAGATCCCAGACCAGACCCCAGAATTAGTTCAGACCTCTGACCAGATGCAATAATTCATTCTGACTCCAGACCAGACTGCAAAAATTAAAAAGGTAATAATAAAAATGATTGATTACCTCCAAACAAGCTAAAATAGGTGCACAGATGCACACTGCGAAGGCTGAAATGTAATAGCAAACACTCAAAAGATACAGTAAAATACTAAAACCATTAAGACATATCAAGACTCATATTCAATAGGACCCTATAATATTAAAGGGGTATTCCAGGATTTTTTTTGACTATGCTACAGGGGCTGTAGAGTTAGTGTAGTTCATAATATAGTGTCTGCACCTGTGTGTGATGTTTTCTCACAATTCTTATGTGATTTTCACCCCAATATTTATTTTTAACAGCATACAAAATGACTGTTGTCTCAGATTTTTCCTAGTTTGCAATGCAGCCGAGACCTGACATCACTAGTCAGCTGATGACAGGGAGCCTGTCTGCTTCAATGGGTGGAGCGATCGCTTGGTGGGAGAGAAATCAATCTGCAACTAATGCAACAGCTGTAGGCACCCTGATTGAAAACCACAGGTCTTTTGAATGGATGCAGCTCATTTGTGTTTCAATGAGTGGGATGGCTGATGTGTGGGAGGGAGGAAAATGGATTTATAGGATTTGTAGGCAAAGAAGGAAACTAAAACAGGAAATACCAGTTCACAAATAGCTAGCCACAGTGTTATGGTAATCTCACAACATAGCCATTTAGCCCCAAGACAAGCGCAGATCCTTCCTAAGCATGTCCATTACTGTCTGCCAGGTACATACTAAAATCACCTTATGGTGGAGAACCCCTTTAAATAGATTAGGCTTAGGCCTCCAAATATTTAGTTAAAGGGGTACTCCGCCCTAGACATCTTATCCCCTATCCAAAGGATAGGGTATAAGATGTCAGATTGCTGCGGTCCCGCTGCTGGGGAGCCCCGGGATCCCCGCTGCGGCACCACGCTATCATTACAGCACAGAGCGAGTTCGCTCTGCACGTAATGACGGGCAATACAGGGGCCAGAGCATCGTTACGTCACGGCTTCGCCGCTCGTGACATCACGGCCCACCCCTTTCAATACAAGTCTATGGGAGGGGGCGTGGGGGTCGTCACGCCCCCTGCCATAGACTTGCATTAAGGGGACGGACCATGATGTCACGAGGGGGCGGAGCCATGACGTCACGCTGCTCCGTCCCCTGTATCGCCCGTCATTACGCACAGAGCGAACTCGCTCTGTGCAGTAATGATAGCGCGGTGCCGCAGCGGGGATCCCGGGGCTCCCCAGCAGCGGGACCGCGGCAATCTGACATCTTATCCCCTATCCTTTGGATAGGGGATAAGATGTCTAGGGGCGGAGTACCCCTGTGAGGTGGGTAAGATCCAGCAACAGTATATGCTGCATTATTTTAAATAGAGCTCAGACCCCAAATGGAAATTAAGGCCCCAGACCAGGCTCCAAAATGATTAAAGAGCTCAGACCAAGCCTAAAACTATTTCAAATCTCAGATTATTCCCCAAAATGAATTCTGATCCTAGACAGGAACCCAAAGAATTCAGACCTCAGACCAGGTCGCAAAATGATTTCAGATCCCAGACTAGGCCCCAAAATAAATCCAGTTCCTGGACAAAACCCCAAAATGAATTTCGATCTGAAACCTGGTCTTAAAATTAATTTGAATCCCTGACAGGACACTAAAATTAAGGAATTAAAATGAATTAATGTAATTGGTTAGAGCGAAGCACACCTTGTAAGCTATAGAGATAGTGCTGTAACTGAGAAATGTTGCAATCTCACAAAAAAGCTTTAATAAAAATTACTATTTGTGGGGCAGTTTAATTGAAAGTGTTTTTTCTTGACTGAAAGGAAAACAAAACTATTTTCCTTCTTTCCATGGGTTGTGTTTGGCATTGCTTCCCAGACCCAATTCAGTTGATTGGACCTATATGCAAAACCAAACAAAGCCCATGATAGAAGAGCACTGGGGAAAGAAAACGCAGCATCCTTTTCATAGGCTCATGTGGTAGAAGGTGTGATGCAAAGGGCAGATGGAATTACACTAGGGGCAGATGGCATTAACCCCTTGTATTCGTGACGCCAGGGCGTGGTTTATCCTCAATACCACCTGAAGGTATACCGCTGTATCCTGGGCTAGGCACGGGGGCAATAATGACTCCGACACCAAGTTACGGACAACAGTAGCTTTACTGAGGTTAGACAGGTGGAAAAGTCTATACAGTTCATCCAGGCCCACGGAGGTGAAAAGTGACTTCTGAGACCTTAAGGGCTTGCTCTGACTTGTATTAGAATGCGACAATTTAGTGCAGGCCATGCTGACTTGACTGACAAGACTGTGACTGTGGCTTGCAGGTTTGTAGCTTTTGGCTGCAGACTGGACTTGAGGCCTCCTATGACTCTGGACACACACTTAGGCACAACTTGACTGGACCTCAGCAAAGACTAAGAGAGAGAGCAGAGGCTCCACCCAGGGCTTATATGGGGGAGGCTCTGGTGGGGTCCCATTGGTCACCTCTTGGTCACCTGGTCACTGATACCTCCTGGCTAACAATCACATGACAAATCACATAGTAAACAGTCTTAAAGGTACAACACTCTTACATATATAACATAGGGATTATATACAATTACAATAAACAGATGCAGGGGGGGGGGCACTGCAGGGAGCTGCCTGACAGGGCAGCAAGGGTACGGCGGGGTAATGCCTACTGGACCACCGCACTCATATACCCATAAAACTCCTAAAACTACATTTTCACACCTATTTTTGATATAATGTTATCTAGATGTTTTGATGTTGTGAGTTAAACCCGACCAGACACCAGTAAGAAATCGTCATTTTCTAAGACTGCACATCAGTAACAAAGGGGCTAAAGCACCATCCGAATACCATGGGGAAGATTTATCACAATTGGTTCAGGGCAAATGTGAAGCCGCCACCTGTAGAAGCCCATCAAAATCCAGCTCCCATTCACAAGCCCTTTCATACATTAGTGGCCTGATTGGTTTTCAGTAGTAATTTCTCCACCATCATCATGCATGGATTCTGAAGAGCCGGCTCTTCAGAATTGTCTTCCATTTTCTAATAATTGCTCCCACAACACGTACTTACATGGTGCCGGAATCAGATGCTCCATATGATCACAACACCAGTTGCTCCTAATAAATATATACCATTCCGTATGTCTTAATTATTCCCATTGCTGGTAATTAGTGCCACTTATTTACTATATACATTGTCAGGTATAGAGTCTCTTGGGTATTGGGCAACAAACATGATCCAAACAGTCAAGAATGCACGTTATCAGCTGAAATGAATTTACATGGCAATTTAATATGGAAATGTAGATATAGCATGGATTATAGTTAAATAGTTCATGAGGTTGAAAAAAAGACCAGTTCATTAAAGGGGTTTTTCCGGCTTAATACATCTTATCCCCTATCCAAAGGATAGGGGATAAGATGTATGATCACAGGGGTCCCGCCGCTAGGGACTCCCACAATCTCGTTGCAGCCCCCGGCATTCTGTGCAAAGCGCTGCATCCGAGACGGGGATGTGACATCACGGCCACCCACCCTAGTGATGTAAGGCCACACCCCTCCATTCATGTCTATAGGAGGGGGAGTGACGGCCATCACGCCCCCTCCCATAGACATGAATGGAGGGGCGTGGTGGTTAAACAATACAGAACTTGACAAAGAATGTATTATGTAACCGAAATCTTGCACTTGTGGATAATGCCGCAAGAAAATATACCCCTCCATTGTGGTACTGTGACCAAACTACTCTACAGCTGCCATCATTCCAATATATCATAGAATATATTTTGCTGCTTTTATTCATACACTGTTGTATATGTTGGCACACTGGGTGAAATTTATAAAATAAAAAGATATAACTTAATTGGTGCAACATGAAAAATATTTCTATAGTGTATGACTTGTAAAGGCCTGTTGTACTTCAGGACCCCTCTCTAGGGACAATAGCAGCAGCAGTAGGAAACATCTTTTCTACATTTGGAAACTTGAACTGAAATATTAAAGTGTACCCAAACTTTCAGAACATAAAATGTTGGGATTTTGTAATCAAATACAAGCCAGAGAGAAGAAGGAAAAAAACCTACAGGGGAGCGTAGCACAAAATCAGAAACAACAACAGAGTCGGGACAAGCCAGGATTAAACCAGGAAGATAGTGCAGTACTAAGTAAGCAGGCGAAGGTAGGGTCAGGTCACAACAGGGGCGGACACAGACAGCAGAGGGCCCCTGTGCAAAGAGTGTGCCTGCCCCCCCCCCCCCCCAGCACTGTGCCCCCTCATGTACCTAGACCCCACCGGAGGGCCTCCACTTACCCCGCGCGTGTAGTGTCGCCACTTGCCAATTCCACCACAGGTGGATGGAACGGCTCCTGAGGTGGGCTCCGGGTGGCCCCTGTCCCCCTCAGTGTGCGGCCCAGTTAGTACTCCCATGGGTCAGCCTGACCCGTATCTAGCTGGGAGGCAGAGGGCAGTGCTCCCCTTTACATTCACACCCCTGGACTTAGCACGACACCCCTTGGCACCACCTGGTTTCTTGGCTTCTTATCCTTAGTGATAGAAGTGACTTACAGGCAGGGCCAGACTGGGACCAAAAATAGGCCCAGGCATTTTAAAATAAACAGCCCATTTTTATGGTGGGGGTCTGACTCATGGGACCCCACCAATCACCTTGGTTCAAGTGGCTCCCCAGATGTTGGAAAGCTGCAACTCCCATCATGTCTGAAGTGACTACAGCTCTGATGGGACAGTTAGGAAAAGACACAATGATATCAGTGACTACAGCTCTGATGGGACAGTTAGGAAAATACACAATGATTTCACTGACCTGAGTGACGTCTTCTCTGTTGTCTTTACTTTTCTTCTTCATCTGGTCCAGACACCAGGATTTCTTCCATCTTCTCTGCAGAGTCTGACACCTGGACATTATTGGTTCCTTAATTTGTCAGTAGATCCTCATCCTCTGTATGATGACAATAATCATTATAACCTTGCCAAATACTGTACCCCCTGAATATAATACTGACAAACCACTGTACCCCCTGAATACTGCCAACCACTGTACCCCTGAATATAATACTGCCAACCACTGTACCCCCGAATATAGTACTGCCAAATACTGTACCCCTGAATATAATACTGCCAACCACTGTACCCCCTGAATACTGCCAACCACTGTACCCCTGAATATAATACTGCCAACCACTGTACCCCCGAATATAGTACTGCCAAATACTGTACCCCTGAATATAATACTGCCAACCACTGTACTCTATTAATATAATACTGCCAACCACTGTACCCTGAATATAATACTGCCAACCACTGTACCCTAAATATAATACTGCCAATCACTGTACCCCTGAATATAATACTGCCAACCACTGTACCCCTGAATATAATACTGACGACCACTGTACCCCCGAATATAATACTGCCAAATAATGTACCCCTGAATATAATACTGCCAACCACTGTACTCTATTAATATAATACTGCCAACCACTATACACCACTGAATCACCCCATACACCCCACGCACTCCATCCTCAGTCTCCTCATCACCCCATACACCCCACGCACCCCATCCTCAGTCTCATCCCCCCATACACCCCACACAACCCATCCTCAGTCTAATCATCACCCCCATACACCCCACGCACCCCATCCTCAGTCTCATCACCCCATACACCCCACACAACCCACCCTCGGTCTTCTCATCACCCCATACACCCCACACACTCCATCCTCGGTCTCCTCATCACCCCATGCACTCTATCCTCAGTCTCCTCATCACCCCCATATACCCCATACTCAGTCTCCTCATCACCCCATACACCCCACGCACCCCATCCTCACTCTCATCACTCCATACACCCCACACACCCCATCTTCAGTCTCCTCATCACCCCATACACCCCACACACCCCATCTTCAGTCTTCTCATCACCCCATACACCCCACACAACCCATCCTCAGTCTCCTCATCACCCCATACACCCCACACAACCCATCCTGTCTCCTCATCACCCCATACACCCCATCCTCAGTCTCCTCATCACCCCATACACCCCACACACCCCATCTTCAGTCTTCTCATCACCCCATACACCCCACACAACCCATCCTCAGTCTCCTCATCACCCCATACACCCCACACAACCCATCCTGTCTCCTCATCACCCCATACACCCCATCCTCAATCTCCTCATCACCCCATACACCCCACACACCCCATCTTCAGTCTCCTCATCACCCCATACACCCCATCCTCAGTCTCATCATCACCCCATACACCCCATGCACTCCATCCTCAGTCTCCTCATCACCCCATGCACTCCATCCTCAGTCTTCTCATCACCCCATGCACTCCATCCTCAGTCTCCTCATCACCCCATGCACTCCATCCTCAGTCTCCTCATCTCCTCATCACCCCATGCACTCAACCCTCAGTCTCCTCATCACCCCATACACCCCATGCACTCCATCCTCATCACCCCATACAATCCATGCACTCCATCCTCAGTCTCCTCATCACCCCATGCACCCCATCCTCAGTCTCCTCATCACCCCATACAACCCACGCACCCCATCCTCAGTCTCCTCAGTCTCCTCATCACCCCATACACCCCACGCACTCCATCCTCAGTTTCCTCATCACCCCATACACCCCACGCACTCCATCCTCAGTCTCCTCATCACCCCACGCACTCCATCCTCTTCACCCCATACACCCCATGCACTCCATCCTCTTCACCCCATACACCCCATGCACTCCATCCTCTTCACCCCATACACCCCATGCACTCCATCCTCTTCACCCCATACACCCCATGCACTCCATCCTCTTCACCCCATACACCCCATGCACTCCATCCTCTTCACCCCATACACCCCATGCACTCCATCCTCTTCACACCATACACCCCATGCACTCCATCCTCTTCACCCCATACACCCCATGCACTCCATCCTCTTCACCCCATACACCCCATGCACTCCATCCTCTTCACCCCATACACCCCATGCACTCCATCCTCAGTCTCCTCATCACCTCATATACCTTAAGCACCTCATCAATATTACACAGCTGACACCCCCCCAGTCCTTCTCATCAACATTTAACCCCCTAATCACTACACCCCTGACCCCCCCTCTGGTCCTCCTTATCAACACTACGCTCTCCCAGACCCCCAATCCTCCTTATCATTACACCACCAACCTCTTCAACACCCCTCCTGTCCTCTTCATCATCATTACAATCCCCTCCCCCCACCGCCCTGCACCCGACCGTCGCTCTCCTCACCTTATCTGCTCAGCGATGCGGCCGTGTGAGGCCGGAGGGTTTGCTGCTCCTGTCGCTTCTGCCAGGGTCAGAGGCCATGACACGTGACATCAGGGGCTTGGAACAGACGTGCGTGCCTGCGCAGGGCACGTCTGTTCCCATCAGCCCCTGGCCTGTCCTCTCGCCCGGCCGAGGTAAATTACTGCTGTCAGTGGCAGGTCCGGGACCTGTTGCTGCAGCATAGAGTATGAAGTACTGGCAGGGGGCCCTGCAGGGGCCCAGTCTGTGAGGCCCAGGCTGTGACCTGGGCTACTAGGTGGGCCCCCTAACATGCTGGGCCCCTGTGCAGCAGAACCGGCTGAACAAGTGATATGTCCGCCCCTGGGTCACAAGTATAGGTCAGGTTATAGAAGGTCAGGTCGGCAACACAGAAATAACAAGGGTCAGGTACGCTGTTGATAGGAAGAAACCTCAATCATGGGTATTAGACTGAGTTAAAATACAGTTTTAACATCCCATTTCTTGGGGACATGAACACCGGCTCTTTGGCTGGGCTGGCAGCATCACACAATGACAATTTAGGACAATTATTAGGACAAAAAGGAACCCCACCGGAGAGAGAACAGGAGGCTACACTTGGCAAGGTAAGTAAATTTCAGTACCCAACCTAATTTTATAAGGGGCCTCATAACTCTTAAACACTGGGGAGAGTTGGGTGCCAGCTTACCTGTGGCACCCTTAGAGTCCATTCACACTAGGGAATTTTTAGCCGGAGAAATTCCAGGCCCACGCTCAGAAATGTGCTGTCTCCGCAGATGGCAATGTATCATCGAGTGGATTCAGCCTGAGAAATAAAATGGAAATTCTGTAGTGTCAATGGTGCAGGAGAAACAGTGGGAGGCTGCTGCACTGGATTTTTTTTTTGCAGCAGCAGCAGAATTCTGGATGCTCTGAGCTTACTCCAGCTTCTTCCGAATCTGGACCCAGACTGTGCACAAATCAAAATAGATAGTATCTATCTCTGGAATTTATAAGCAAGCTGGGCCTAGTTTATCTTGGGGAACATTGTTAGGGGGACGATCCTGACCTCCCCTAATATCAGACGTCAGATCTGAATCCACAGTTGACACCGCAATTTTCACAGATGGGATATTGCCTGACTTAGTTTCAGGGGAAGGACTGGCACAAAGGCAGTGGTTTGAGGGGCAATCAGTTCTCCATCTGATCAACTCACTGGAAGACCAATCAAAAACAGGGTTATGCAGCTTTAACCAGGGCAGACCCATTAGACACATTTTTCATAATGTAGAATGAATAGAATTAAGAGTGTGAAGAGCCAATATGTAAACGGGCTGCAAGTAAAAATATACTCAATAACCCCATTGACCAGAGGTGTAGCATCCAGCTTAGGCTAAGTGACTACTTGTTTTTTTTTTTGTGCGTTTTTCCCCCCAAAAACGCCAAAACGGCCCCCATGACGTTTTTTCATTGAAAAAACACTGCGGACAGATGTTAGCTTTAAATCAATGAGAAATCGCAAAATTCTTTTTCTACTTTGGGTTTTTCAGTTTGGCGTTGTTTTTAATCCTTTTGACGTTTTATCCCTCTTTTTGGCATTTTCAGCTCGTTGGCGGTTTTGCAAAGTCGCAGCATGTTGAGCCTATGGATTTTTTTCCCCTGAAATTGTGGCGTTTTTCTCCCATAGAAGTCTATGGGAGTAAAAAAATATGCCAAGAAAAACGACATGTGGGTTTAAACTTTGGCGTTTTTCCAGGTGGTTTTTGATGGAGATACCTTTCTTAATAAAATTTTGTGGGGTACCATTAAAAAAATTAATAAAAAAGATACAGTAGTGATGGGAAAGATTGTATCTAACGAAATGTATCTTCTTTATGACAACATTTTTATTAATTTTTAAAACAGCGATCAATTTATGTGTGCGGGCAGGGCACTAAAAATGTAGCCATCAATAATAAAAATGTAGTGCGTGTGTGTGTTTTTTTTTCTTATTTTTTTTTTTACATTTTTAGGTAGTACTACTACTCCCAGCATGGAACAAATTGTTCCATGATGGAAGTGGTAGTACCTGTACTAATTTACAGATCTGTACAATTTAAAGATGCGGCCGGACGCTCTTCTATGGTGCCCTGCACTGCCGTATATATACACCTATTCATATTTCCTGCGGAGAGCTGTGATTGGCCAGATGGTTCCAGCCAATCACAACTCTGCGGGAAATATGAATAGGTGTATATATACATCAGTGCAGGGGACCATAGGAGAGCGGTCGCATCTATACATTAAACAGGAGGATCACAGCGGGTGTCAGAAGTTACATCTGCTATGAACTTTACTTAACTGCAGGTACTACTGCTCCCAACATGGAGCACACTCTGCTCAATGCTAAGAGCTGTAGTACCTGCATTAATAGACAAATAGCAACAGGTGTCAGAAGTTACACTCGCTGCAATCTGTCTATTAAGGCAGGTACTACAGCTCCCAACATGGAGAAGAGGTTGCTCCATGCTGGGAGTAATAGTGCCTGCAGTTAAGGAGAGATCACAGCGGGTGCCACTACTGACACCCAATACAATAGTCCTATGTATTGCAGAGATGCGGAGCGGCTCTCTACAGCGCTAGCATCTCTGCACTTTATTCTGGCCGGCCAGTGATATGAATAGAACATCACTCATTCATATTTCCCGCTGAGAGCTGTGATTGGCTGCAACCATCCGGCCAATCACCACTCTGGGCAGAAAATATGAATGAGTGATGTTCTATTCATATCACTGGCTGGCCGAAGTATAGTGCAGAGATATGAGCGCTATATAGAGCCGCTCCACATCTCTGCTATATAATGGACGATCGCATCGGGTCTCAGGAGTGACACCAGGGGCGATATGTCTATTAGTACAGGTACTACTACTCCCATCATGGAACCGTCTGTTCCTTTCTGGGAGTAGTAGTACTACCTAGAAAAAAGTAAAAAATTGAGAGAAAAAAGTGAAGCACACACTTCATTAAAAATTAATTTGTTATAAAAAATAAAAATGTTGTTAAATACATTTTTTCCAACACTACTGCATCCTTTTTTTTTTTTTCGGTACCCAACAAATTTAGAAAAAACGTCAAAGGGGCCAAAAATGCTATTTTCACTCAATGGCAAAGAAAAAAAAAAAACAGAAAAAAAACGCAAAAAAAAAAAAAAAAAGCCAAACACAGGAAAATGTTGTGCCGTTTTTGCTGACTTTTTTTCTTGCGTTTTTTTGGGGCCACAAAAAAAAAAACAAGTTATTATGTTCTTCATAATAGAAACACAGCCCCCTACTCCAACATAGCCTTCTACCACAAACGGAAGCTCAGAAATGTGAATGGGAGTGCGGAATCCCATAGAAGTCTATGGACGGCGTTGATCATTGTAGGTGTAAGAGAAGCATTTTTCTACACCTTTTTTTTTTGTGAACTGGTAATGTGTAGGATCACCAAATTTATGAAATGGTCACAGAGCATTTGTAAAATTTTGTGCAGGTCACATTTTCTGAAATTTCTCTCTTCACGTACACCATAAAGCTAAGTCTGGGGCGGTGTCGTTTTATAGACTTTTCAGTGGCTTTGCGCCTTTTTTGCGCCTTTTCACAAAAAGGCGCAGTTAATAAAACCCTTCCATATCATGTGTATTGCCAAAATCAGTGGATTGCAACTCAAAATCATCTGAAATGTGTAAACCAAAAGGCGCAAAAAAGGCGCAAATAAACCCTTCTTGTGCTTTTTTTGCATCTATTCCAGGCGTTGAAAAATATGTGGGCTTTAATTTGAGGCGGAATTCCGCAAGCAGAAATTCGGATTAGGATGTGTTCACAGTGGCATATAGATTTTTTTGTAATTACACCTTACAGTCTTAACCCCTTATGGACACAGTTCATTTTAACCTTAAAAGGTACTCCACTCCTAGAATCTTATCCCCTATCCAAAGGATAGGGTCCAGCGGCGGGACCCCCACGATCTCCCTGCCGTACCCGACATTCGCTTAGAGCATCAGGTGCAGTGCCAGAGGCTCATGACATCACGGACACGCCCCTTCAATGCAAGCCTATGGGAGAGGCCTTTAAGGACACAGGTGAAGTACCCCTTTAAGAACACAGCCAATTTTATTTTTGCGTTTTCGTTTTTTCTTCCTCACCATCTAAAATCCATAACTCTTTTATATTTACATTCACAGACCCATATGATGGCTTGTCTTTTGCATGGTCATTTGTACTTGTACTGTAATGACATCACTCATTTTACTCTAAAATGTATGATAATATGTATTATTCAAATTTTTTTCACTTTTTTACATTTATTTTACACTTTTTTTAGTCCCCATAGGGGACTATTTATGGCAATCTTCAGATTGCTAATACTGTTCGGTGCTATGCATTGGGCATAGCTCTGATCAGTATTATCGTGATTTTCTGCTCTGGTCTGTTGGAAGGAAGATCAGAGCAGAAGACACTGGGAGAGCAGCAGAGGCAGGTGAAAGGACCTCCGTCTGCCATCCTGGCTGACCTGATTCCCGCAGCTGATCTGATCAGCCATTCTAAGTGGCGCACTTCCGCAGATGCCGTGATCTGTATTGATCACAACATCTGAGGGGTTAAAAGCAGACATCAGCACGATCGCTGATGTCCGCCATTACCAGTGGGTCCGCGGCTACTGCGCCGTAAATGTACTTGGCGCTGTGTGCAAAGTTACTCGCTGCAGCGTTGTACATTTAGGCCGCATGTCCTTAAGGGGTTAATGCAGAGCAGTGGTAGTTTTTGTTGGTCGGGGTCTGACGGCACAGTCTATAGAATAGAGATGGGAAAACTTTTCAAAAGTTTGGTTTGACCGGTCGCCAAATTTTGGCAAAAAGTTTGCGTTGGAACAAATTAGTTTGAGGCAAACCTGAACTTCAGCAATGACCTAAAAACCTCTGTTTAAAGTGGTACTCCCCCGTCCCAGTGTTTGGAACATTTTGTCATCACGGCCACGCCCCTCGTGAAGTCACATCCCCTCAATGCAAGTCTATGGGAGGGGCATGGCGGCTGCCATGCCCCCTCCTAAAGACTTGCATTGAGGGGGGCGTGGCGTGACATCACGAACACCGCAGCCCGCACCCAGCATTTGGAACAAAATGTTCCGAACTCTGGGGCAGTGGAGTACCCCTTTAACACTATCTTAGAGCCCTAAAAGCATGCTTGCGTTCGCCTCGCCGGGCGAACATATGTGAAGTTCGATCCGCCCCCTATACTTTAACATTGCGGTAAACTTTGACCCTGTGAGTCAGAGTCAGCAGACACATTTCAGCCAATCAGCAGCAGTCCCTCCCTTCCAGACCCTCCTACCTCTTGCACGGACGCCATTTTACCCTCATTCAGCATACTGCAGGCTTAGGAAGTGGAGGGTCAGAGAAGCTGCTCCTGCTGTATAGGGAAAGCGATAGCTAGGTTGCTTCTAGGTGGTGTATTCAAGGTCCAGTTTACTCCTAAAGCACTAGTGTAACATCTGATTTAAGGACAGCACCCAAAAAAGCCCTTTTTAGGGCTCAAATATCAGTCCGTGTGTCTTGCAACAGCTGGAGGCACCCTGGTTGGGAGGGAACCACTGGTTAAAAGAGGTACTCCAGAATAAAAATTAAGTTCCTTCAAGCAACTAACTACTACAGTATTCAAAGGGCTGAAAAATATCAGTCCCTGTGTCTTGCAACAGCTGGAGGCCCCCTGGTTGGGAGGGAACCGCTGGTTAAAAGGGCTACTGCAGTATAAAACTTAAGTTCCTTCAAGCAACTAACTACTACAGTATACAGTATTCAAAGGGCTGAAAGATATCAGTCCGTGTGTTTTTCAATAGCTGGAGGGACCCTGGTTGGGGACCACTGCTTAAACGGGGAACTCCGCTGGCAAGCTTTTTTTCTTTAAAGCAACTAACTACTACAGTATTCAAAGGGCTGAAATATATCAGTCCGTGTGTTTTGCAACTGCTGGAGGCACCCTGGTTGGGGACCACTGCTTAAAAGGGGAACTCCGCTGGCAAGCTTCTTTGCTCATTGTCACACTAGTACAAATCCTATTTGGTGTGACAGTTGTGCAAATAAAAAAAACTTTTTTGGCTGTTAAATAAAACCAGTCACTGTCAGTTCACGTCACAGTTGCCATTTTTTTTTTGCCTGCAGGGCAGATTGTTTCACCCAGTTATTTACACATCAGTTTGAAGACATGAGTGATGCGCAACCATTATTGCCAGAGGATGTAGTTAACAGGGATATGTCTCAGTCAGGCAGCATTACACACATGGACGTACGGTGTGATGATGATGTTGTACCCGCTGCTGCTTCTTTTCTTGAGGTGTCAGATAGGGGTGAAGGTGTTGATGATGATGATGTGTCCGTGGATGCCACGTGGGTGTCTGCTAGAAGAGAAGAAGAGGGGGAAAGTTTAGATGGGGAGACAGAGAGGAGGAGGAGACGAGTTGGAAGCAGGGGGAGGTCGTCACAAGGAGCTAGTGGCACAGTCAGACAGCATGCATCGGCACGCAGGGTCAGCCAGACGGGACGCCAATCAACACATGCTGTTGCCACCACCAGAATGCCGTCATCGCAGAGCTCAGCAGTGTGACATTTTTTTTGTGTGTCTGCCTCTGACAACAGCGAGGCAAATTACAACCTTTGCCAGAAGAAACTGAGTCATGGGAAGTCCAACACCCACCTAGGCACAAATGCTTTGCGAAGGCACATGATGTCACATCACAAACGCCTATGGGATCAACACATCAGTACAAGCAGCACACAAAGTCAAAGCCACCATCCTCCTCCTGGTCCAGCATCTTCAGCCAGGTCAACCACTGCTGCCCTCCTTGCCCCCTCTCAACCATTCGCCTCTCCATCTCTCGCCTTGAGCAGTTCCTGCTCATCTGCCCACAGTCAGGTGTCTGTCAAGGAGATGTTTGAGCACAAGAAGACAATGTTTCAAAGTCACCCCCTAGCCCGGCGTCTGACAGCTGGCTTATCGGAACTGCTAGCCCGCCAGCTTTTACCATACAAGCTGGTGGAGTCTGAGGCCTTTAAAAAAAATTTAGCCATTGGGACACCGCAGTGGAAGGTACCTGGCCGAAATTCTTTGCACAAAAGGCAATCCCCAACCTTTACTCCATTGTGCAAAAGGAAATTATGGCATGTCTGGCACACAGTGTAGGGGCAAGGGTCCATCTGGCCACTGATACCTGATCTGCAAAGCATGGTCAGGGCAGGTATATCACCTACACTGCGCATTGGGTAAACCTGGTGACGGCTGCCAAGCATGGAATGCGTGGCTCTGCAGAGGAGTTGGTGACACCGCCACAACTTGCAGGCAGGCCTGCTGCCACCTCCTCTACTCCTCCTACTCCATCCTCTTCCATAACATCCTCGGTCGAGTCCTCTTCCACTGCTGCGTCTTGTTCCACATCACCGGCACCCCCCCAGCTCCCTAGGTGCTATTCCACATCCCGGATACGGCAGTGTCACGCCATCTTGGGGTTGACTTGCCTCAAAGCGGAGAGTCACACTGCACCAGCGCTCCTGTCGGCCCTGAACGCACAGGTGGACCAGTGGCTGACTCCGCACCAACTGGAGATCGGCAAGGTGGTTTGTGACAACGGAACAAATTTGTTGGCGGCATTGAGGTTGGGCAAGTTGACACATGTGGCGTGCATGGCACATGTGTGTAATCTGATTGTACAACGCTTTGTGCTCAAGTACCCAGGCTTACAGGATGTCCTGAAGCAGTCCAGGAAGGTGTGTGGCCATTTCAGGCGTTCCTACATGGCCACGGCGCACTTGTCAGATATCCAGCGGCGAAACAACATGCCAGTGAGGCGCTTGATTTGCGACAGCCCGACACGTTGGAATTCAACACTACTATTGTTCGACCGCCTGCTCCAACAAGATAAAGCCGTCAACAAATATTTGTATGACCGGGGTGCTAGGATATCATCTGCGGAGCTGGGAATTTTTTTGCCACGTTACTGGAGGCTCATGCGCAATGCCTGTAGGCTCATGCGTCCTTTTGAGGAGGTGACAAACCTGGTCAGTTGCACCAAAGGCACCATCAGCGACATGATACCGTTTGTTTTCTTCCTTGCCCTGTTTTCTTCGCGTACCCTGCTAAGAGTGCTGGATCAGGCAGTAGATGAGCGTGAAGAGGAAGAGTTGTGGACACCATCACCACCAGAAACAGCCTTATCAGCATTGCTTGCTGGACTTGTGGCAACGCTGGAAGAGGATTGTGAGGAAGAGGAGTCAGAGGAGGAATGTGGCTTTGATGAGGAGGAGGAAGACCAACCACAGCAGGCATCACAGGGTGCTCTTTGTTACCTATCTGGTTCCCGTGGTGTTGTACGTGGCTGGGGGGAAGAAGATTATACCTTCCCTGACATCAGTGAGGACTAGAAAGGGGACATGAGTAGCTCGGCATCCGTCCTTATGCAAATGAGGTCTTTCATGCTGTCGTGCCTGTTGAGGGACCCTCGTATAAAAAGGATGAAGGAGAACGACCTGTACTGGGTGTCCACGCTACTAGACCCCCGGTATAAAGATAAAGTGCCTGACATGTTACCGCATAACAGCAAGGCGGAAAGGATTCAGCAGGTCCAAAATAAATTAAGAAGTATGCTGTACACAGCGTATAAGGGTCATGTCACAGCACAACAGGAATCTAACAGGGGAAGAGGTGAAAGTAATCCTCCTCCTCCTCCTCCCACGAACACGCCGGTAAGGACAGGATGCTTTACAGACATGCTGTTGATGGAGGACATGCAGAGCTTTTTAAGTCCTATGCATCGCCACAGCCCTTCGGGGTCCACCATCAGAGAACGACTTAACTGACAGGTAGCAGACTACCTGGCCTTAACCGCAGATTTCGACACTCTGAGGAGCGATGAACCCCTTGACTACTGGGTGTGCCGGCTTGACCTGTGGCCTGAGCTATCACAATTTGCACTCAAATTCTGGCCTGTCCCGCTTCAAGTGTCCTGTCAGAAAGGACCTACAGTGCAGCAGGAGGTATTGTCACTGAGAAGAGGAGTCACCTTGGTCAAAAAAGTCTGGATTACCTCACCTTTATTAAGATGAATGAGGGATGGCTCCCAAAGGGACTGACACTGGGCGATACATTTGACTGAACAAGGCCAGATCAGATGAGCTGCCTTGGGCTAAAAATGGTCCACACGCTGCTGTATTTGAACTCTGAATGCCGGATGACTTGCGTGACTTATCCCCCACCAAGTAGGGTTCAAGCCGCAATGTTTTAGGGCACTTTATGCTTGGCAAAACAAACAGAAATTTTTCTGGCCGCTGCTACATCAGCGGCTGCGACAATACCTAATTTTCATCCATGTGTACATGCCTAATTTTTCTGGCCTCTGCTGCTGCACTTGTTATGGTGCTGCAATTTTTCTGGCCGCTGCTACTGCTGCGGCTGCAACAATACCCAATTTTTCATCCATGTGTACATGCCTAATTTTTCTGGCCTCTGCTGCTGCACTTTTTCTGGTGCTGTAATTTTTCTGGCCGCTGCTGCAGATGTGGCTGCGACAATACCCAATTTTTCATCCATGTGTACATGCCTAATTTTTTATGGGGGAATCTTATGTGCTACCTAAAGGGGAGCTCTAACTATGTGCTGCCTAACATGGGGGAATCTATGTGCTGCCTAAAGGGGGGATCTAACTATGTACTGCCTAATATGGGGGAATCTATGTGCTGCCTATAGGGGGGATCTAACTATGTGCTGCCTTAAGGGGGCTAAAGCATGTTATTCCAAACCATTTAGGAATGTTAGGTGATTTATGCCCTTTATGGATTGAAACCAGACTCTGCATCAACTATGTAATTTTCCATGGGAGTTTTGCCATGGATCCCACCCCGGCACGCCACAGTCCAGGTGTTAGTCCCCTTGAAACTACTTTTAAATCACTATTGTGCCCAGAAAGAGTCCCTGTGGGTTTTAAAATTCGCCTGCCCATTGAAGTCAATGGCGGTTAGCCCGGTTCGGCGGTACGCAAACTTTTGCGGAAGTTCGCGGTTCGCGAACCGAAAATTTTATGTTCGCGACATCACTAGTGCCCTGCAACAGAATAGATGGGGAGGTGTAATGGGTACTTCCCCTCTTATTTCTAATCTAGGGGTATGTTGGCATGAATTGTACACTGATTTTGCTATAGACTCCCATGGAAAGTCATTCCAACTTTTCCTTATTTTTAAAGGGACACTCAGCCGCCCCAGCATTCGTAACATATTGTTCCGAATGCTTGCAGCGGGGGCTGGGGGGTCGTGATGTCGACCACGCCCCCTTGTATCATCACATCACGCCCCCTCAATGCAAGACTTGCATTGAGGGGGCTGTGACGTGGCATCACGAGGGGCCTAGCCGTGTTATCACGACCCTCGCCACCCGCACCCAGCGTTCTAAACAAACGTCGGGGGTCTCTCAGCTGGATAGGGGATAAGAGCGGCGGAGTCTAGGGGCGGAGCTGGGCAGAGTACCCCTTTAAGGATTGGATTGACTACATTTTATCTGTAATTCCTTCAGTCTCTTATATAGTCCCGTTCCAACTGTTTATTAGTTCTCAGGTAAAGGAAAGCACCATGGACTCTTTAGTAGGTCAGCAGTCAATAACATACAGTGGATGGGTAAAATATCTCCATGGTATCTCCTTTCTTGACAGCTTTTTGTTTTAGAATGTAATATCTCAGAATCAGGAAAAAGAGACATAATCTGTCCATCCAATATGTCACAGAACATGGTTTACTGTGTTTATTCACATACACAATCTTAAAGGGGATGTCCAGTGATTTTTTATTTTTTTATACTTATATGCCCAGCCTGCCTAATAAAATAATACAACTTTTATCTTATCTTTCTCCACACCCTCCTAACCTCAGGTATCATGGCGTGCCATCTCCAGGTGCGGCTATTTTGGAGTCTCGCCAACAAAGTGGCGCAATCCATTCTCTATGGAATCTGCTAGAGATAGCTGAATGCGCCATTTTGGATTGGCTATGCACGTGAGTGTCATATCTCTCCATTCTGATAGTAGCCATTATAGAGATCACTGGGGTCCCATCATTTGGACCCCTTGTGACCAGATAGGTATCCCCCATTCTAAGGAAGGGATAACTTGTAATCATGGGACAATCCCTTTATCTACTTGTTTTGTCTGCCGAGCTGTGTGTTTGTTTTTTTGTGTGGTGAACTGTAGTTTTTCCTGATTTTGTGTTTTGGTGCAGATGGGGTTTTGGATCACATTTTTGGGATGCAGGGGGACATAAAGAACAATAATTCTGTTCTTTTGTTTTTTTTTGTTACAACATTCACTATACATTATACATAAACTAATACATAATAGTTTACAGATAGTTACAATAATTTACAGACGGATTATATAACACGTAAACAATGCAATTACACCCTGCAATCCGAATGATACCCTGTGGGGGAGAAAGGGACGATCAGAGTCCGAAGGGGCCAGAATCTAACCAATCACATGCCATGTTTGCTATGGACTGCTGCTTCTATGCTTCTATGGGTTAATGGGGTACTCTGCTGGAAAACATTATTATTATTTTTTTTAATCAACTGATGCCAGAAAGTTAAACTGATTTGTAAATTACTTCTATTTAAAAATCTTAATCCTTCCAGTATTTATCAGCTGCTGTATACTACAGAGGAAGTTCTTTTTTTTAATTTCCTTTCTGTCTGACCACAGTGCTCTCTGCTGACACCTCTGTCCATGTCAGGAACTCTCCAGAGTAGGATAGGTTTGCTATGGGGATTTGCACCAACTCTGGACAGTTCCTAAATGGACAGCGGTGTCATCAGAGGACACTGTGGTCAGACAGAAAGGAAATTGAAAAAGAAAATAACTTCCTGTGAAGCATACAGCAGCTGATAAGTACTGGAAGGATTGAGATATTTAAATAGAAGTAATTTACAAATCTGTTTAACTTTCTGGCACCAGTTGATGACATTTTCTTTCCCCCAGTGGAGTACCCCTTTAAGCCACTGGGATCAGAGTTATCTCTGATCTTGGCTGCTGCTATCTACAGCTGACAGCCTCAAATGTCGGGAAGGAGTAAAGTAACAGAAGGCAATGGGCTACAAACTCTGCTTTAGGAAAAGTAATCTAGAATTGAAAGTATCCTCAGATGCAAGAGTCAGAAGAAGGAAAATAGGAGGTAGTAATGATGTAACATTGACCACAGAACATTGGGGGAGATTTATCAAAACCTGTGCAGAGGAAGAGTGGTGCAGTTGCCCATAGCAACCAATCAGATTGCTTCTTTCATTTTCCACAGGCCTCTAAAGAGGCCTGTGGAAAATGAAAGAAGCAATCTGATTGGTTGCTATGGGCAACTGGACCACTCTTCCTCTGCACAGTTTTGATAAATCTCCCCAATTGTGACTTTCTTTTGCCTTTATCTGGTTTAAACATTGAAGCCTTGAAAAGGTTCAATTCGATGGACCATCTAAGTAACCAAACTTTTTTCCTGGGGTTTGGCCTGGCACAGAATCATTTTTTAAAGCCCTTTTCACATCTTTATTCTTCAGGCTGTAGATCACTGGATTGAGCAGAGGAACAGCGGCCGTGTTAAAGAGAGCAAAAAGTTTCTTGGACTCCAAGGTGCCGCTTAGGTTTGGGGTCAGATATTGTCCAAAAAGTGTCATGTATAGCAACGTGACCACCGTGAGGTGTGAGGAACATGTGTAGAAGGCCTTCAGTCTTCCAGAACTGGTACCTATCCTTATTATGGCATTTATTATAAATATGTAAGAGGCAAACGTTAAAAGAAATGGCATCAGGATCATGGTAAGAAGCCCCTCGATGAAGAAGAGGGTCTCCAGAAATGAAGTGTCATTGCAAGAAATTTTCATGACGGGAACGATGTCGCAGAAGAAGTGGTTGATCTCATTGGAGGAATAGCAAGAGAAGCCACAAATGATAACAGTGAAAGGAGTGACTTGTAAAAAGCCTAAAACCCAACAAACAGAGGCCAATGTAACACATACTCCAGGACTCATAACCATGTGATATCGTAAGGGCCTACAGATGGCCACATAGCGGTCATAACCCATGGCCATCAATATCAACAGGTTAACGCCAGCTAAGGAGCCAAACATATGTATCTGCACCATGCAAGCAGTGAAGGAAACAGTTCTGTCACCAGCAATGAAACATAAAAGGATCTTATGTAAAGTAACGGTGGAACAACTCATGTCCAGTATGGACAAGTTACCCAGGAAGAAGTACATGGGGGTGTGGAGACGAGGGTCCTGACAAGCAATGAGAATGGTCATGTTACCAGATAGGATGAAGAGATAAATCAGGAGAACCAGGAGGAAGATCGGAAGTTGAAGCTGAGGGTCCTCAGATATCCCCGTAATGATGAAATATCTCATGGTTGTCAGGTTGGATTGCATTGTGGTCAAAACATTGAATCAAATAGTATAACATTACATATGTGTACAAGAGGAAGGAGTTAATGTAAAGGTATAATAACACAGTGGCTACTTATAGGGGATATCTGGTTGAATTAATAGACAGGGAAGGGACACCAGAAACTACTGTAGATTTCCACATGGGGTCAATTGTATTTTTTTTGTTTTTTTTATTTCTTATTTTTATATACATTTTTAGATTTTGTGACTTGTCTTACACAATCTTCTAGCAAGTGAGCACTGGAAGAACAAAATATATAATTTATTGTTAAAATTTTTAATTATATAAATAATAGTAATAATAATAATAATAGTAATAATAATAACAATAATAATAATAATTATTATTTCAAACCAAACCAGGTCTAAATATTAGTTCAGACTCCAGACCCCTTACAGCCATGTGTCTGTTTTCTCTTAGTTTAAAATGTTTCTAGGCATTTTCTCTCTTTTGGTGGGTCCACCGATGACTAGTAGATGACATGTGGTCCCACCACTAGGACCTCCAAACTTTTTCCCAGCAAGAGAAGTCCGAGCAAAATGTTTATTACTAGTATTGTTATTACAGAGCAGATCATTAAAACCAATTCATTAAAGGGGTACTCCAGCCCTAAGACATCTTATCCCCTATCCAAAGGATAGGGGATAAGATTCCTGCCGCAATCTTGCATTCGGCACTCACCTCTTTGAGCTGCACGCCGTGCTACCAGCTCACAAACTGCCAGGTGCCGACCACAGGGCCGGAGTATTGGGACATCAAGACTCTGTCCCCGTGTGACGTCACCCCCTGCCCCCGCTATGCAAGTCTATGGGAGGGAGCGTGACGCTCCCTCCCATAGACTTGCATAGCGGGGGCAGGGGGTGGCATCACACGGGGACAGAGTCGTGATGTCACGATACTCCGGCCCTGTGGTCGGTACCTGGCAGTTTGTGAGCTGGCAGCGCGGCATACAGTTGTAAGAGGTGGGTGCCGAATGCAAGATTGCGGGGGTCGCCAGCGGCGGATGCCCCGCAGTCAAGCATTTTATCCCCTATCCTTTGGACCATTAGGGCCAGAGTACCGCTTTAAAAGAGTATTCCTATCTCATAAAGTGATGAGGTGTGACTATGAAATGCCATCACTTTATGATAGGTGGGGGTCCAGGAGGCTGCGGTGCTGTTTCATACTGTTCCAGAATTGCGGATCCTTCACTGTTTTCCCTGCAAAGCAGAGTCATTCACATGAATTGTGTTGTACTACAGAGCACAGTGGGCGGCCGGGCACTGCTGTGCAGACAAAGACCACGAAGGGGCCACAGTGGTGAATCAGTGCTATGGTTCGTTCATTCTCAAAATTGGTCTCAGTGGTTGGTCACCCAACAGGCATAAAGTAATGGCATATCCGAAAAAATATATCCCACCATGTTACCATATAGGAAAACTTTAAATAATATCTTTAATGGAAAAATCAGAGCAAGGCAAGAAGATAGAGAGATGATGGTGACCATTTTAAGGTAAAGTTGTTGTCCTTGAAAGACCGTAACAAAGGTGCAAAAACACCAACAAGGGGTAAATTTATCACAACTGGGTCAAGGCAAAACCCATATCATCGGAATCAGCTCTCATTTTTTAGAAGACACATTAAAGCTGCATCCTGATTGGTTGTTAGTAACAATTCCTCCACCATTGCACACAATATATGTGAACCCAGAAGAAGAGCAGACAATGAGCCGTACTTACATAGGGGCGGCTGCAATCCGGTGCTCCATATGATCACACCGCCAACAGATCCTGATATATATTAACAATTTTCTATGTGTTAATTATTCCCATATGAGCGACTTATTTATACACTATTAACACAGTAAGGTATGGATTCTCCTGGGTATTTGCAGAGAAATTAATAGAATAAAATTATAATTAAACTACCGTAATCCAAAATTCACCTTTTCTCAGCTAAAGCAAATTTGAATGGAACTTTAATACGGAAATTGTGTTATACAGTAGAATGTATTATAGAAAGTCATCCAGTGCTACATTTATAATTCTGCAAGCTGCTGAGGTCACATCTACTAACATCTCCAGCTTGTTTAAATTCCATATCACAGTGAAAGACTGGGGTATTTTGCTCCTGTTATATGTGCACATGTAGGTTAAATCCAATGGCATTCATGCTATAGAGGCAGCCAGGGTGGATACTGTGGACTCCATTAAATAGGATGTCCAAATCAGGTTCCCTTATTCTTATTCACCATGAGTAGTAAGAACATGCACAAAGCATCACTTCCACACCACAAATCAGAAAAGGGGCCATAAGTCACAGTGGGAGAGTCAAGGGTCCCATTACCTGGACAGTACAGGAACATGAACCAACACCTAAAGGGGGCAAACTAAATTTTATGTCCATTCCTCATCATATCATCTAATAGGGTATTTATGAATTAATTTAGTAAGCATCACCTTAAAATTAGCGTCATCAGCAGGATCACAAACCCAAAATATTGCTTGGCAAAGAAACCACATCCAATGACAACAGGGCTGTGGGCCACCAAATTCTTACATCAGTAATTCTGCCAGTAGAGGCGCCTGCAGTAGGTGTCCAAAAATCTGGAGTGCCCTGTTGGCAGATAGGATGGAAAGCATGAAGGCCAATGATCGCTTGCTCTAAGTTTCTGTGGCAGAACTGGTGGTATTTCACTCAAGCATTGGAGCACCTAAAAGGGTTTTATATCTACTATCAACAAGAAGGATTGACTCTCCAAGAGTCTGCGGTACAAATTGCCTAAGAAGGACCCATACAATTGTTCAAAAAATTAAACAACGACAGCTCACCCAGATCAGTCTTCACACCAGTGCACGGACCCATCGGTCCCACCTCCGGCTTCAGTGCAGAGCGACACACGAAAAGAATGTCCAGCATCCAGGTTGAAGTGGAAAACGGGTGTTTCTTTATTTGAAAACTTGTATACACACAATAAAAACTCTGACACATTTCACGCTTTTGCGTGCAAAAGCGTGAAACGCGTCAAAGTTTTTATCGTGTGTATGCAAGTTTTCCAATAAAGAAATACCCGTTTTCCACTTCAACCTGGATGCTGGACATTCTTTTCGTTTGTCACTATACAATTGTTCAGTGATACCCAATGGAATGTCCATTGTTAGAGATGAGTTTATAGCTTGGCTCAGTAACAAGGTTATATGATGGGCAGGAAAAGATTTTATTGTAGCCGACCTAGAGCTCATGGTAGATGAAGGAGTCCAGAAGGTGATTAAAAGACAAGAAATGGAAAGGGATAATGTTACTGTGATGTTAAAGGATCTAAGCTCCCCTTTGTTGTCGTCGTCATACATGATGGAGAAGGCTGTGGCCACCCATCAGGTCCTAAGGAAGAAGATAAATGACTCTCTGGAGGCACTCTGGAGGCACTTTGCTCAACGTTGGTGCAGAGGTGTTAAAAACCATTGCCACCTGATGTTTGTAAGTGGCCCAAATGCTCTTCACCTTTGTCACCATGATGCTGTTGGCAATGTGAGCAGCCTGGGCACCTAGGACGGGGGGTTTCTTCACAGAAATCCCCCTTAAACTAGCTTAGCCCACCTCTAAGGCTTAGCAGTGAAAACTTGTTTTTGGTTCAGTTATAAGATGCCCCATGTGGTAGAAAACCAACTGTTACGCCGAGCGCTCCGGGTTCCCGCTCCTCCCCGGAGCGCTCGCAGCGTTCTCTAATTCGCAGCGTCCCGGGCAGACCTGCTGACCGGGTGTGCTGCGATATTACTTCCAACCGGGATGCGATTTGCGATGGGGGACGCGCCCGCTCGCGATGCGCATCTCGGCTCCCGTACTTGACCCGTTCCCCTTCTGTGTTGTCCCGGCGCGCGCGGCCCCGCTCCTTAGGGCGCGCGCGCACCGGGTCTCTGCGATTTAAAGGGCCACTGCGCCACTGATTGGCGCAGCAGGCCTAATCAGTATCCTCACCTGTGCACTCCCTACTTATACCTCACTTCCCCTGCACTTCCCCTGCACTCCCTCGCCGGATCTTGTTGCCATTGTGCCAGTGAAAGTGTTTCCTTGTGTGTTCCTAGCCTGTGTTCCAGACCTCCTGCCGTTGCCCCTGACTACGATCCTTGCTGCCTGCCCTGACCTTCTGCTACGTCCGACCTTGCTTTTGTCTACTCCCTTGTACCGCGCTTATCTCAGCAGTCAGAGAGGTTGAGCCATTGCCGTGGATACGACCTGGTTGCTACCGCCATTGCAAGACCATCCCGCTTTGCGGCGGGCTCTGGTGAATACCAGTAGCAACTTAGAACCGGTCCACCGACACGGTCCACGCCAATCCCTCTCTGGCACAGAGGATCCACCTCCAGCTAGCCGAATCGTGACACCAACGTTAAAATCCAGAATCAAGCAATATAGTAGAGGATACCTTTAGTTGGTTAAATGGGGGCAGGTTTTGTGTGTATCTGTGTGGTGTCAGTGTTACTGGCTTTGGGCAATGTCCTGTCAAATGGAGGAGGCAATAATGGGTGTCAACCTCAATCAAATCCTACAAAGGTAGTATTGGAGGACAGCCCATGAGGAGACAGTTTGGCTAACATTCTTTCTTTTGCCATTAGCCTAGGAAATAGAAAGTCCAGCTGGTAGTGGAGGTGAAGGACTATTTGTGGCTGCCAATCTACAAAATAAAAACAGACATTAATACTGGAAACAAACATGCCAGAAACACTAACATGTCACCTTTAACCCCTTAGGGACCAAGCCCATTTTGGCCTTAAAGCGTACCCGTCAGATCCAACAAATTTTTTTTTTATATATCACTCAGTACCTAATCCTGACCATTCTGCAAGTGCTCCCCACCCAGGAGGAGTCAGAAATTCCTAGCTGTTGGCACAGGAGCTGCTTAGTCAACAGGCCACACAGTGTAAGATTATTCATACCATTTCTACATTGAAGTATGGTGGGAGAAGCATCATGTCTGGAGGAAACCAGGCACTGCCCGTCACCTGCCCAAAACATCCCTACAGTGAGGTATGGGGGGGGGGGAATTATGCCTGGAGGAAACCAGAAACTGCCCATCATCTGTCCAATACCATCCCTACAGTGAATCATTGTAGGGGCAGCATCATGTCTGGAGGAAACCAGGCACTGCTCCTCACCTACCCAATACTATCCTTACAGTGATCATGGTGGGGGAGGCATCATGTCTGGGGGAAACCAAGCACTGCCCATCACTTGCCCAATACCATCCCTACAGTGATCATGGTGGGGGCAGCATCATGTCTGGAGGGAACCAGGAACTGCTCCTCACCTGCCCAATACCATCCCTACAGTGATCATGATGGGGGCAGTATCATGTCTGGAGTAAACCAAGTACTGCCCATCACCTACCCAATACCATCCCTACAGTGAAGCATTGTAGGGGCAGCATCATGTCTGGGGGAAACCAGGCACTGCCAATCACCTACCCAATACCATCCCTACAGTGCTCATGATGGTGGCAGCATCCTGTCTGGAGGAAACCAGGAACTGCCCATCACCTGCCCAATACCATCCCTACAGTGATCATGATGGGGGGAGCATCATGTCTGGAGGAAACCAGGCACTACCCATCACCTGCCAAATACCATCCCTACAGTGATCATGGGGGGGCCGCATCATGTCTGGGGGAAACCAGGCCCTGCCCATCACCTGCCCAATATAATCCCTACAGTGAAATATGATGGGGGAAGCATCATGTCTGGAGGAAACCAGGAACCACTCCTCACCTGCCCACTACCATCCCTACAGTGAAGCATTGCAGGGGCAGTATCATGTCTGGAGGAAACCAGGCACTGCCCATCACCTGCCCAATACCATCCCTACAGTGATCATGGTGGGGGCAGCATCATGTCTGGAGGAAACCAGGTACTGCCCATCACCTGCCCAATACCATCCGTACAGTGATCATGGTGGGGGCAGCATCATGTCTGGAGGAAACCAGGCACTGCCCATCACCTGCCCAATACCATCCCTACAGTGATCAAGGTGGGGGAATTATTATGTCTGGGGGAAACCAGGCACTGCCCATCACCTGCCCAATACCATCTCTACAGTGATCATGGTGGGGGCAGCATCATGTCTGGGGGAAACCAGGCACTGCCCATCACCGGTCCAATACCATCCCTACAGTGATCATGGTGGGGGCAGCATCATGTCTGGAGGAGACCAGGCACTGCCCATCACCTGCCCAATACCATCCCTACAGGGATCATGGTGGTGTCAGCATCATCCCTGGAGGAAACCAGGCACTGCCCATCACCGGCCCAATACCATCCCTACAGTGATCATGGTGGGGGCAGCATCATGTCTGGAGGAAACCAGGCACAGCCCATCACCTGCCCAATACCATCCCTACAGTGAAGCAGGAAGACTGGAGGCTGTAATCGCTGCCAAAGGGGCTTCAACTAGGTCCTAAGTAAAGGGTATGAATACTTAGGTTAATGCAATATATTCCTTTTTATTTTCAATAAACTAATAATGATTTCTAACATTGTGTTTTTACTTTATCATCGTGGGGTATTGAGTGGAGAATGATGGGAGAAACTTGGTTAAAGGCCACAACATAAAAAGTTAAAAAAGTGAAAGAGTCTGAAGACTTTTTGAATGCACTTTATGTGTGTGGAAAGGGTTAGACTGAGTTTGGAAAATGAGGATGCCTTGGAAACCAGGCACTGCCCATCACCTGCCCAAAACCATCCCTACAGTGATCGTGGTGGGGGCAGCATCATGTCTGGAGGAAATCAGGCACTGCCCATCACCTGCCAAATACCATCCCTACAGTGATCATGGTGGGGGCAGCATCATGTCTGGAGGAAACCAGGCACTGCCCATCACCTGCCCAATACCATCCCTACAGTGATCATGTGGGGGCAGCATCATGTCTGGGGGAAACCAGGCACTGCCCATCACTTGCCCAATACCATCCCTACAGTGATCATGGTGGGGGCAGCATCATATCTGGGGGAAACCAGGGACTGTCCATCACCTGCCCAATACCATCCCTACAGTGATTATTGGGGTAGGGGGGCAGAATTATATCTGGGGGAAACCAGGCACTGCCCTTCACCTGTACAATACCATCCTTACAGTGATCATGGTGGGGCAGCATCAGTCTGGAGGAAACAAGGCACTGCCCATCACCTGCCCAATACCATCCCTACAGTGATCAGGGTTGGGGCAGCATCATGTCTGGAGGAAACCAGGCACTGCCCATCACCATCCCAATACCATCCCTACAGTGATCATGGTGGGAGCAGCATCATGTCTGGGGGAAACCAGGCACTGCCCGTCACCTGTACTATACCATCCCTACAGTGATCATGGTGGGGAAGCATCAGTCTGGAGGAAACCAGGCACTGCCCATCACCTGCCCAATACCATCCCTACAGTGAAGCGTGGTGGGGGCAGCATAATGTCTGGAGGAAACCAGGCACTGCCCATCACCTGCCCAATACCATCCCTACAGTGAAGCATGGTGGGGGCAGCATAATGTCTGGAGGAAACCAGGCACTGCCCATCTCCTGCCCAATACCATCCCTACAGTGATCATGGTGGGGGCAGCATCATGTCTGGGGGAAACCAGGTACTGCCCATCACCTGCCCAATACCATCCCTACAGTGATCATTGTGGGGGCAGCATCATGTCTGGGGGAAACCAGGTACTGCCCATCACCTGCCCAATACCATCCCTACAGTGATCATTGTGGGGGCAGCATCATGTCTGGGGGAAACCAGGCACTGCCCATCACCTGCCCAATACGATCCCTACAGTGATCATGGTGGTGGCAGCATCATGTCTGGAGAAAACCAGGCACTGCCCATCTCCTGCCCATTACCATCCCTACAGTGATCATGGAGGGGGCAGCATCATGTATGGAGGAAACCAGGCACTGCCCATCACCTGCCCAATACCATCCCTACAGTGATCCTGGTGGAGGCAGCATCATGTCTGGGGGAAACAAGGCACTGCCCATCACCTGCCCAATGCCATCCCTACAGTGAAGCGTGATGAGGGCAGCATCATGTCTGGAGGAAACCAGGCAGTGCCAATCACCTGTCCGATATCTTCACTACAGTGAAGCAAGAAGACTGGAGGCTGTAATCGCTGCCAAAGGGGCTTCAACTAGGTCCTAAGTAAAGGGTATGAATGCTTAGGTTAATGCAATATATTCCTTTTTTCTTTTCAATAAATTAGTAATGATTTCTAACATTGTGTTTTTACTTTGTCATCATGGGGTATTGAGTGGAGTATGATGGGAGAAACTTGGTTAAAGGCCGCAACATAAAATGTTAAAACAGTGAAAGGGTCTGAAGACTTTTTGAATGCACTTTATGTGTGTGGAAAGGGTTAGACTGAGTTGGGAAAATGAGGATGCCTTGGAAGAAGACTTCATGGCAGTCTAGGGCCGGTTAGAGAGGAAAAGGAAAGAAAATGACTCCAAGAAGACGTCACCTGTGAGTCACTGAATATAACTGGAGTCACTTATATGGTCTGAACCATGGGTTCGCTGTAGGGGGGTTATATTGGCCTATAAATACTGTTTTTTAAACAGTTTAACTTCCATGTGGTGTTTATATGTGGTCCAGATGTGGGGATATTATATTATGTATTTAAACCCCACCCCGCGAGAAAATCTTGCATTCCCCGGGTGCTAGTATTCATGCCATGATGCAGCCAACCAGTGGAACTAGTGCATTTACCTAAGGCTAAAGTGGAGCACAGACTGTTTCAGGAATCCCCATGCATTTCCTTACATTGCGAAGGGTAATTTCATGCTTGGGCCATTGTCCGGATTGTCATCTTCATACTTAAAGGGGTTATCCAGGATTAGAGAAACAAAGACACTTTCTTCCAACAAAAGCACCAGCCTTGTCCTCAGTTTGCATGTGGTATTGAAGCTCAGTTGCTCGTAGGTGAATGGGGCAAAGTAGAAATACCACACTCAACCTGAGGACAGGTGTGGCGCTGTTGTTGGAAGAAAGAAACTATGTTTTTATATTTCTTGATAATTCCTTCAACATTAAGGACTCCAGACTCCCAGCTGGACCCTACACAGTGTGTGCTCGTGGGAATTAGCACCATTAAAACAATATTTTGGCTTCATTTCAGATATTTTTTCCTTAATAAATTCATGTATCCTGCTACATTCCTAATAAATCCCCCTCTGCTACAGTATATAACTCTGTGTCATGGGGAGATGTTCCTAATAGTCATAATAATTACCAATTAGTGAATCCAGATCCTGTAAGTAATATCGGGGGATTAATTATCACTAACATGTTGTATTATATATACACCCAGAACAATAGTGCAGAGCAACAGCAGATCACATGGGAGACAATGATGGCATCAACAGGAACATTAAGCTCAGAATATTTCTATCACCTGTAAATATTACATCACTGTATGAGAATTATAGACGATCAAGGTCTGGAGGTAAAGTACATAACACAAAGGTGTGCGGAAGAGAACGTACGTGTAATTTGTACATTTGTTAGAGAAACTTAGAATAATTTATATATTGATAGATAAATAGATAGATATGAGATAGATAGATATTAGATATGAGATAGATAGATATGACATAGATAGATAGATAGATATATCCAGATAGCAAGGAGGAGCAGCACACCAGGGATGCAAAGGTGTAGCGGGTGCAAGCGGGCCCAATCGCAGCCCGGGTCACTGGCAGCAGCAGTGTTGTATAGTAGAATAAAGTGTCCCGCAGCACTCCAGTAGTGATCAAAATAGGTTTATTACCTCAAGGTAAGATACAACGTTTCGACCGTCACCACGGTCTTTTTCAAGCATAAGCAAGTGACACACTCCTCCCATATTTATATGGGGTACAATATCAAAAGGTGATTGTGCTCAATAAAGAAAAAACATGTATTACAGTGAATAATGTGACAATTGTTTAGAAGAGGAACATAATGATACATGAAAAAAATGCATACTTTTAACAAGACAGTGTAATTAGTGCTGTACAGTATATACAACCTGACATATATCGCATCATGTGTAAGTGACAATTAGTGTACAGGTGTGTGGACATTAAAAGTAATCAGGGTAACATGTCACGAGGTCAAACACTCACCCATCTGTGGTAATGGCGGCCATTCCCTGACGCCGTGTGTGCACACGGCTCTAGGGAATTCCGCAGACCAGCCGGAGTACAGCCAATCACAAGGGGGCGTCGCACGTTGCTAAGCAACGACTGTAGCTCGCGGTCCGCGCACACTCACTGTGCTTCCGGATGCCGCGGGCGCCATGACACTTCAGGGAAAGTAGTGTCCTGTTTGGCGCATGCGTATAGATGTGTGTAGTTGTCAATGAAGCCATGTGTAGTGCGGGCAAAGTTCCCGTACTTGATCTGTCAAAACATATGTAATATAATAATGTGGATGAATGTATGTAAGTAACTACGGAAGATGAGAAATGTGTATTGGTGTGGTGAAAACAGGAGTGTATGTAGAAAATGATAAGTGTGTGAGTGAATAACGGGAGATGGATGTGCATGAGTGAATGAATCCTTAGTATATAAGGAAATTAAAAATGGAGAATTACATATAAAAATGAAAATAAGAAAAAAAGAAAAAATAAGAATGTAAGGAGTGTACGGGTATACATATGTAGGTGTGAGGGTGGTGGCAAGGTGTGGCTGTGAAGGCAAGCTGTGTGAAGCACCTGCATAGTATATACATAGGAACATGATTTTGTACATGCACGTATGTATACACATGCATCAGTGTATGGCTGTGTTTGTCAGTTGATCTGGCTCACATAAAGATGTGTATAGAGGAATAAAATAAAATAAACGTAGATGAGAGCAATTTCATTCTTGGTTGGCTGCACTCGGGTGGTAAGGGTCTAGAACTGGTAGAGTGGTCAGATAGATGATGGTCAGTGGTGTTTGATCGACGTGTCCCCTGATCATCTGCATAAAAACAAAGCAAGAGTAATTAGCATGTTGAAAGAAGAACACGGTATAGAATTGATCATTAGGATTCATATACAGTGAATGATAGATGAGTTAGTATACTGCTCAGTGTGTGTGTCACAATTTATATATACAATCAAGTTCAACTGGCAGGTCAAGTCATCGGGATAATTTGTAGATACCTGTGGTTACAGTGAAATCTACGTTAAGTCCGTGGGGGCGTAGTGTGCCCAACTCATGGATCCAACGCAATTCGCACCTTTTGAGTATGCTAACTCGGTCGCCGCCTTTCTTAGATATGGGAACATGATCTAGCAAAGTAAATCTGAGGTCATTTTCATGATGTCCAGATTCCGTAAAATGTTTAGCTACGGGTAGGTCCAGGCGCTTCTTACGGATTGAGTACCTGTGTTGGTTGAACCTCGTTCGGAACTCCAATGTGGTTTCGCCTACATATAGCAGTTGGCAAGGGCATGTGAGAACATACACCACAAATTCAGATGTACAGGTCAGGTACCATCTTATCCTGTATTGTCTGTTCGTGGTTGGATGTTTAAAGTGTGGGCCCTTGTCCATGCGGGTGCAGTTAATGCAGTTCCGACATGGGTAGCTGCCTTTATTTTGTACAGTGAGGTATCTTTGTTGGCCCCCTAGACTTGTAGAGACATCTGTTTTCACAAGTTTGTCTCTCAAGTTCGGGGGGCGCCGGTAAGCCATAATGGGGTTGTTTTGGAATTCCTCAACCTGTGGAAAACTGTCTCGGAGAATATGCCAGTGTCGTTTGATAATTCTGGCAATTGTTGTGGATCTGTCACAGTATGTTGACACAAAACTAATGCGTTTGTTGGATTGGGCTACTTTTGTCTGGTGCAATAGTGACTGTCGTCTGAGAGTAAGTGTCTCCTGTTTACTTCTCTCAACCAATGATTTGGGGTATCCCCTCTGTATGAAATTCTTGGCCATTTTGTCGAGTGCAGGTTCTACCCTTTCGTCAAGGCTAACTATCCGTCGTGCTCTGAGCATCTGGCTTTTGGGTAGGGATCTAACCATGGGGCGAGGATGGTGACTGTTATAGCGTAGCATGGAGTTGCTATCAGTGGGCTTGGTATAAAGGTCTGTATGTAGTTTACCATTTTGTGAGATGACTAATGTGTCTAAGAACTGGACTGATTCTGTAGAATGAGTGAGAGTGAATTTTATATGGTCATTTATGTTGTTGAGGAATGTCAGAAATTCGTGTAGTTGAATGACCGTGCCTGTCCAGATGAGGAAGATATCATCTATGTATCGCCATGGTCTGGCATGGTGGCGATACATAGATGATATCTTCACTCGTCTGGACAGGCACGGTCATTCAACTACACGAATTTCTGACATTCCTCAACAACATAAATGACCATATAAAATTCACTCTCACTCATTCTACAGAATCAGTCCAGTTCTTAGACACATTAGTCATCTCACAAAATGGTAAACTACATACAGACCTTTATACCAAGCCCACTGATAGCAACTCCATGCTACGCTATAACAGTCACCATCCTCGCCCCATGGTTAGATCCCTACCCAAAAGCCAGATGCTCAGAGCACGACGGATAGTTAGCCTTGACGAAAGGGTAGAACCTGCACTCGACAAAATGGCCAAGAATTTCATACAGAGGGGATACCCCAAATCATTGGTTGAGAGAAGTAAACAGGAGACACTTACTCTCAGACGACAGTCACTATTGCACCAGACAAAAGTAGCCCAATCCAACAAACGCATTAGTTTTGTGTCAACATACTGTGACAGATCCACAACAATTGCCAGAATTATCAAACGACACTGGCATATTCTCCGAGACAGTTTTCCACAGGTTGAGGAATTCCAAAACAACCCCATTATGGCTTACCGGCGCCCCCCGAACTTGAGAGACAAACTTGTGAAAACAGATGTCTCTACAAGTCTAGGGGGCCAACAAAGATACCTCACTGTACAAAATAAAGGCAGCTACCCATGTCGGAACTGCATTAACTGCACCCGCATGGACAAGGGCCCACACTTTAAACATCCAACCACGAACAGACAATACAGGATAAGATGGTACCTGACCTGTACATCTGAATTTGTGGTGTATGTTCTCACATGCCCTTGCCAACTGCTATATGTAGGCGAAACCACATTGGAGTTCCGAACGAGGTTCAACCAACACAGGTACTCAATCCGTAAGAAGCGCCTGGACCTACCCGTAGCTAAACATTTTACGGAATCTGGACATCATGAAAATGACCTCAGATTTACTTTGCTAGATCATGTTCCCATATCTAAGAAAGGCGGCGACCGAGTTAGCATACTCAAAAGGTGCGAATTGCGTTGGATCCATGAGTTGGGCACACTACGCCCCCACGGACTTAACGTAGATTTCACTGTAACCACAGGTATCTACAAATTATCCCGATGACTTGACCTGCCAGTTGAACTTGATTGTATATATAAATTGTGACACACACACTGAGCAGTATACTAACTCATCTATCATTCACTGTATATGAATCCTAATGATCAATTCTATACCGTGTTCTTCTTTCAACATGCTAATTACTCTTGCTTTGTTTTTATGCAGATGATCAGGGGACACGTCGATCAAACACCACTGACCATCATCTATCTGACCACTCTACCAGTTCTAGACCCTTACCACCCGAGTGCAGCCAACCAAGAATGAAATTGCTCTCATCTACGTTTATTTTATTTTATTCCTCTATACACATCTTTATGTGAGCCAGATCAACTGACAAACACAGCCATACACTGATGCATGTGTATACATACGTGCATGTACAAAATCATGTTCCTATGTATATACTATGCAGGTGCTTCACACAGCTTGCCTTCACAGCCACACCTTGCCACCACCCTCACACCTACATATGTATACCCGTACACTCCTTACATTCTTATTTTTTCTTTTTTTCTTATTTTCATTTTTATATGTAATTCTCCATTTTTAATTTCCTTATATACTAAGGATTCATTCACTCATGCACATCCATCTCCCGTTATTCACTCACACACTTATCATTTTCTACATACACTCCTGTTTTCACCACACCAATACACATTTCTCATCTTCCGTAGTTACTTACATACATTCATCCACATTATTATATTACATATGTTTTGACAGATCAAGTACGGGAACTTTGCCCGCACTACACATGGCTTCATTGACAACTACACACATCTATACGCATGCGCCAAACAGGACACTACTTTCCCTGAAGTGTCATGGCGCCCGCGGCATCCGGAAGCACAGTGAGTGTGCGCGGACCGCGAGCTACAGTCGTTGCTTAGCAACGCGCGACGCCCCCTTGTGATTGGCTGTACTCCGGCTGGTCTGCGGAATTCCCTAGAGCCGTGTGCACACACGGCGTCAGGGAATGGCCGCCATTACCACAGATGGGTGAGTGTTTGACCTCGTGACATGTTACCCTGATTACTTTTAATGTCCACACACCTGTACACTAATTGTCACTTACACATGATGCGATATATGTCAGGTTGTATATACTGTACAGCACTAATTACACTGTCTTGTTAAAAGTATGCATTTTTTTCATGTATCATTATGTTCCTCTTCTAAACAATTGTCACATTATTCACTGTAATACATGTTTTTTCTTTATTGAGCACAATCACCTTTTGATATTGTACCCCATATAAATATGGGAGGAGTGTGTCACTTGCTTATGCTTGAAAAAGACCGTGGTGACGGTCGAAACGTTGTATCTTACCTTGAGGTAATAAACCTATTTTGATCACTACTGGAGTGCTGCGGGACACTTTATTCTACTAGATAGATAGATAGATATGAGATAGATAGATATGAGATAGATAGATATGAGATAGATAGATATGAGATAGATAGATATGAGATTGATAGATATGAGATAGATAAATAGATATGAGATAGATAGATAAATATGAGAATAATAGAGATGAGATAGATAGATATGAGATAGATAGATAGATAGATAGATATGAGATAGATAGATATGAGATAGATAGATATGAGATAGATAAATATGAGATAAATAGATATGAGATAGATAAATAGATATGAGATAGATAGATAAATTTGAGAATAATAGATATGAGATTGATAGATATGGGAGAGATATGAGATAGATAAATATGAGATAGATAGATAGATATGAGATTGATAGATATGAGATAGATAGATAAATAGATATGAGATAGATAGATAAATATGAGAATAATAGATATGAGATTGATAGAAATGGGAGAGATATGAGATAGATAGATATGAGATAGATAGATAGATAGATAGATAAAGTGAAATAAGTATTGAACAAGTCACCATAAATCCAGTTTCTTTGAGACAACAGTCACTCCCGGCTAGTTCCAGGTCTCTTTGATGCTCTCCACAAGCTTCCTTGGCTCTCGGACAATTCTGATTATTCTATCTTGTGAGAAGCACCTGGCGGAGGAAAATGTATGGTGAAATTGTAACGACGAGCGCTCCGGGCCCCGCTTCCCCTCCGGAGTGCTCGCGGCGTTACTCCCCTGCTTGCAGCTCCCCGGTCAAACTTGCTGACCGGGAGCGCTGCTCTGTGTCCCTCAGCGGGGATGCGATCCCTGTGGCGGGACGTGCCCGCCCGAGGGTCGCATCCCGTGTCACTCACCGGCCCCCTCCTTCTGCTCAGTCCCGGCGGGCGCGGCCCCGCTCTCTAGGCCACGCGCGCGCCGGGTCTCTTAGATTTAAAGGGCCAGTGCACCATTAATTGGTGCCTGGCCCAATTAGTTCCAAGCACTCCCCACACCATAAAACCCACTTCCCCTTCCTGTCCCTGCCGGATCTTGTTGCCTTGTGCCCTGTGAAAGCGTTTCTGTGTGTCCATTGCCTGTGTATCCAGACCCTTGCCGTTGCACCTGACTATGAACCATTGCTGCCTGCCCTGACCTTCTGCTACGTCTGACCTTGCCTTTTGCCTAGTCCTTCTGTACTGCGCCTAACTCAGCAGTCAGTGAGGTTGAGTCACTATCGGGTGGAACAACCTGGGGGTTACCGGCGGGCTCTGGTGAAAACCAGTAACCTCTTAGATTCCGTTCCCCTGGTACGGCCCACGCCATCACCTCACTGACATAGGATCCACCACCCGTGTCCTCCCCGGACTCCAGTCCGGATCCTGACAGAAATGATTGTCTTTCCACTTATTTGCCCCAACAGAGCTGATTGGAGAAGTTTAGAAATACCCTGCAACTATTGTACCATTATTAAGTTTTTCAACGATTTAGTTGTGAAGGTCTGGAGACAGCTCTTTGCTTTTATCTATAAGATTTCTCTTGTGCGACACCTTGGCAATGAGACCTTTTTGTAGCCATCAGTTGGGACTGAACCCATTGATATTATTTACGCTAACAAGCGGCTAAATTACTGATAGATTTCAGCTGTTGTCTTGGTTTTCCATGCCTTTTTGCACCTCCCTTTCTTCATGCGTTCAATATTTTTTCCCTGTGTCAGTTGACATTATTACACATAACTTAATTTCTAAACGTATTTGTTTTGGTTTCTTTGTATGTATAGATCACTGGAGTTGTTATCACCATTTTGTGAATACTTTGATGTAAATTACAGCTTTGGAAATGTATTTAATGAGAAAAATTGTGACGTGTTCAATACATTTTTACGTTGTGGTAGATAGATATGAGATAGATAAATATATATGAATATGATATAATTTATGGTATAATAGGTGATTTATTTCTATCCTCTTGCTCTATGCACAGGGAAAGCCTCAGAAGACTTGTCAAATATATTCAGACGCCCCGTTCACCTGGTACAAGAACCAAGAGTTTCTGATCCCTACAATCCCCTTTACCCTTTCATACTTTCTCTGATGTTCCTTTTGAAGTTTTGCTCTTTACGAAGATGTTTTCTAACCAAACGCATATCAGATACTTCATCATAAATGGGATCACTGATGTTCCGGAGCTTCAGCTTCCCATCTTCCTCCTAGTTCTCCTGATCTATCTCATAACGCTTGGTGGTAACATGACCCTCCTCCTCTTGGTTTGTGTTGATCATCGTCTCCATAGTCCTATGTATTTTTTCCTTGGTAACCTCTCCATAGTAGACATGTCTTCTTCCACAATCAGTTTATGTAAGACCTTATCAAGTTTCATCACCCGGGACAAGTCTGTGTCTTATATTTCTTGTATGATACAGATGTACATGTTCGGGTCTTTGATGAGCAATGAGCTTCTCATATTGGCAGCTATGAGCTATGACAGATATGTGGCCATCTGTAACCCTTTACGGTATCACATGGTTATGGATCCTAAAACCTGTAGCCTATTGGCTTCATCCTGCTGGGTATTTAGTTTTTTACAAATCATTCCACCAGTTGGGATCCTCTATTCTTTCTCTTGTTATTTTTCCATTGAAATCAACCACTTTTTCTGTGACATTGTTCCCCTGATGAGAATTTCCTGTGATGACACTTCTTTCTTAGAGAAGTTGTTGTTCATAGAAGCAGTGTTAGTTTTCTGCCTGACCCCATTCTTTCTCACATTATTTCCTTACATTTTTATCATAAACACCATATTAAAAATACCAGGTACCATTGGAAGACGTAAGGCCTTCTACACGTGTTCCTCTCACCTCACAGCTGTCATCTTACTCTACATAACCCTTATTGGACAATATCTGACACCAAACCTAAGTAGCACCTTGGACTCCCAAAAATATTTTGCTCTTTTTAACACAGCCGCCGTCCCTATGCTAAATCCATTGATCTATAGCTTGAAAAATAAAGACGTGAAAAAGGCTTTCAGATGGACCCGGGGGCAGGTGAAAAAATATTTATCAGAATGTTCTTTATATTTTTTATCTGTAATATCTCAAAGGTCAGAGTCCAGGTTGTAGGTCTGGTCACTGCCAAACTGTACATCTAGCACCAGGATAAAGGATGGATTTAAAATACACTGTATAAAAATTATCCTTTGTTAAAAAAGAAGAAAGAAAATAATTAGAACATTGTGTAACTATATCTAAGCTTTCTGAGCTGGGTGTGAAAATGTAAAAGTAAAACAATCTGAGAATATTCCATGTATTGTTTATCTGCAGTGTCTTAAAGCACAGCTAAAAACACTCTGGCGTCACGAACATTACGGGTTAATAACACCTTGCTCCTAGGATTAATACCATCTTGCCCCATCCACCTATCCATCCACCGCTACACCCTGTGGTCCCGCCATCACCATGGGTCACCACACCAGTATTATAAATGGCACATTTTGCATCGGGGTCCAGAAGTTACAAATTACATCTCTGGATGGCACCCCTGGTGACTAACAGCTTTTAAAAATGGGAAAGGTGTCCAATTATCAATTTTTGGTGGGCATTACATGCCGGTGTTACTATGGTGTGCCAAGGCATCCCTAAATTACCCTTTTAGAGTGGCAGGTTTTTAGTCTGGCAAGTGATAAAGCAATGGATTTATACAAGCCGAATGAAAATAGAGACGGGGGATGATAAACTGTGCAGCCACATTCCCTAGTTATATGAGATAAATACTTAGGCTTAGGAGCCCTGCTGCAACAGAATAGATGGGGAGGTGTTATGGGTACCAGCCCTCTTATTCCTAACGTAGGGGTATGTTACCATAAATCATACACTGATTTTGCTATGGACTCCCTAAATACAGTGCTAATGGAAAGTCATTCCAACCTTTCCTTATTTTTAAAGGGGTACTCCGCTGCCCCAGAGTTCGTAACATTTTGTTCCAAAAGCTTGGAGTGGGGGCGAGGGGGTCATGATGTCACGACCACGCCCCCTCGTAAAATCACATCCCGCCCCCTCAAGTCTATGGGAGGGGACGTGGCAGCCGTCACACCCCCTCCCATGCACTTGCATTGAGGGGGCTGTGACGTGACATCATGAGGGGCGTGGCCATGTGGTGGGGGGCAGTATGATCATGGTGGGGCCAGCATCATGTCTGGGGGAAACCAGGCACTGCCCATCACCTGCCCAATACCATCCCTACAGTGATCATGGTGGGGGCCGCATCATGTCTGGAGGAAACCAGGCACTGCCCATCACCTGCCCAATAACATCCATACAGTGATCATGGTGGGGGAAGCATCATGTCTGGGGGAAACCAGGCACTGCCCATCACCTGCCCAATACCATCTCTAATGTGATCATGGTGGGGGCAGCATCATGTCTGGAGGAAACCAGGCACTGCCCATCACCTGCCCAATACCATCCCTACAGTGGAGCATGGTGGGGGCAGCATCATGTCTGGAGGAAACAAGGTACTGCCCATCACCTGCCCAATACCATTCCTACAGTGATCATGGTGGGGGCAGCATCATGTCTGGAGGAAACCAGGCACTGCCCATCACCCGCCCAATACCATCCCTACAGTGATCATGGTGGGGGTAGCATCATGTTTGGGGGAAACCAGGCACTGCCCATCACCTGCCTAATACCATCCCTACAGTGATCATGGTTGGGGCAGCATCATGTCTGGAGGAAACCAGGCACTGCCCATCACCTGCCCAATACCATCCCTACAGTGGAGCATGGTGGGGGCAACATCATGTCTGGAGGAAACCAGGTACTGTCCATCACCTGCCCAATACCATCCCTACAGTGATCATGGTGGGGGCAGCATCATGTCTGGAGGAAACCAGGCACTGCCCATCACCTGCCCAATACCATCCCTACAGTGATCATGGTGGGGGCAACATCATGTCTGGAGGAAACCAGGCACTGCCCATCACCTGCCCAATACCATCCCTACAGTGATCATGGTGGGGGAAGCATCATGTAGAGAGGAAACCAGGCACTGCCCATCACCTGCCCATTACCATCCCTACAGTGATCATGGTGGGGGCAGCATCATGTCTGGAGGAAACCAGGCACTGCCCATCACCTGCCCATTACCATCCCTACAGTGATCATGGTGGGGGCAGCATCATGTCTGGAGGAAACCAGGCACTGCCCATCACCTGCCCAATACCATCCCTACAGTGATCATGGTGGGGGCAGCATCATGTCTGGAGGAAACCAGGCACTGCCCATCACCTGCCCAATACCATCTCTACAGTGATCATGGTGGGGGCAGCATCATGTCTGGAGAAAACAAGGCACTGCCCATCACCTGCCCAATACTATCCCTACAGTGATCATGGTGGGGGCAGCATCATGTCTGGAGGAAACCAGGCACTGCCATTCACCTGCCCATTACCATCCCTACAGTGATCATGGTGGGGGCAGCATCATGTCTGGAGGAAACCAGGCACTACCCATCACCTGCCCAATACCATCCCTACAGTGATCATGGTGGGGGCAGCATCATGTCTGGAGGAAACCAGGCACTGCCCATCACCTGCCCAATACTATCCCTACAGTGATCATGGTGGGGGCAGCATCATGTCTGGAGGAAACCAGGCACTGCCCGTCACCTGCCCAATACCATCCCTACAGTGAAACAAGAACGCTGAAGGCTGTAATCGCTGCCAAAGGGGCTTCAACTAGGTCCTAAGTAAAGGGTATGAATGCTTAGATTAATGCAATATATTCACTTTTTCTTTTCAATAAATTAGTAATGATTTCTAACATTGTGTTTTTACTTTGTCATCATGGGGTATTGAGTGGAGTATGATGGGAGAAACTTGGTTAAAGACCGTAACATAAAATGTAAAAAAAAAGTGAAAGGGTCTGAAGACTTTTTGAATGCACTTTATGTGTGTGGAAAGGGTTAGACTGAGTTTGGAAAATGAGGATGCCTTGGAAGAAGACTTCATGGCAGTCTAGGGCCGGTTAGAGAGGAAAAGGAAAGAAAATGACTCCAAGAAGACGTCACCTGTGAGTCACTGAATATAACTGGAGTCACTTATATGGTCTGAACCATGTGCTCACTGTAGGGGGGTTATATTGGCCTATAAATACTGGTTTTTAAACAGTTTAACTTCCATGTGGTGTTGATATGTGGTCCAGGTGTGGAGGAATTATATTATTTATTTAAACCCCACCCCGTGAGAAAATCTTGCATTCCCCGGGTGCTAGTATTCATGCCATGAGGCAGCCAACCAGTGGATCTAGTGCATTTACCTAAGGCTAATGTGGAGCACAGACTGTTTCAGGAATCCCCTTAAATTTCCTTACATTGCTGAAGGGTAATTTCATGTTTGGGCCATTGTCCGGATTGTTATATTTCAAGTTCACTTGTCTGGTTCGTCATCTTCATACTTAAAGGGGTTATCCAGGATTAGAGAAACGAAGACACTTTCTTCCAACAAAAGCACCAGCCTTGTCCTCAGTTTGCATGCGGTATTGAAGCTCAGTTGCTCGTAGGTGAATGGGGCAAAGTAGTAATACCACACTCAACCTGAGGACAGGTGTGGCGCTGTTGTTTGAAGAAAGCAACTATGTTTTTATATTTCTTGATAACTCCTTTAACATTAAAGGGGTACTCCCGTGGAAAACTTTTTTTTTTTAAATCAACTGGTGCCAGAAAGTTAAACAGATTTGTAAATTACTTCTATTAAAAAATCTTAATCCTTCCAATACATTTTATGGGATTTATACTACAGAGGAAATGCTTTTCTTTTTGGATTTCTATGTCATGACCACAGTGCTCTCTGCTGACCTCTGCTGTCCATTTTAGGAACTGTCCAGAGCAGCATATGTTTGCTATGGGGATTTTCTCCTGCTCTGGACAGTTCCAAAAATGGACAGCAGAGGTCAGCAGAGAGCACTGTGGTCATGACATCAAAGAAATCCAAAAAGAAAAGCATTTCCTCTGTATTATAAATCCCATAAAATGTACTGGAAGGATTAAGATTTTTTTTAATAGAAGTAATTTACAAATCTGTTTAACTTTCTGGCACCAGTTGATTTAAAACAAAAAAAGTTTTCTACAGGAGTACAGACTCCCAGCTGGACACTACACAGTGTGTGCTTGTGGGAATTAGTACCATTAAAACAATATTTTGGCTTCATTTCAGATATTTTTTCCTTAATAAATCCATGTATCCTGCTACATTCCTAATAAATCCCCCTCCGCTACAGTATATAACTCTGTGTCATGGGGAGATGTTCCTAATAGTCATAATAATTACCAATTAGTGAATCCAGATCCTGTAAGTAATATCGGGGGATTAATTATCACTAACATGTTGTATTATATATACACCCAGAACAATAGCGCAGTGTACAGGAACAGCAGATCACATGGGAGACAATGATGGCATCAACAGGAACATTAAGCTCAGAATATTTCTATCACCTGTAAATATTACATCACTGTATGAGAATTATAGACGATCAAGGTCTGGAGGTAAAGTACATGACACAAAGGTGTGCGGAAGAGAACGTACGTTAGAGAAACTTAGAATAATTTATATATTGATAGATAAATAGATAGATATGAGATAGATAGATATTAGATATGAGATAGATAGATAGATATGACATAGATAGATAGATAGATATGAGATAGATATATATGAGATAGATATGAGATTGATAGATATGAGATAGATAAATAGATATGAGATAGATAGATATGAGATAAATAGATATGAGATAGATAGATAAATATGAGAATAATAGATATGAGATAGATAGATATGAGATAGATAGATAGATAGATAGATATGAGATAGATAGATATGAGATAGATATGAGATAGATAAATATGAGATAGATAGATATGAGATAGATAGATAAATATGAGAATAATAGATATGAGATTGATAGATATGGGAGAGATATGAGATAGATAGATATGAGATAGATAGATAGATAGATAGATAGATAGATATGAGATAGATAGATAGAAATGAGATAGATAGATAGATAGATAGATAGATATGAGATAGATAGATATGAGATAGATAGATGGATATGAGATAAATAGATATAAGATAGATAGATATGAGATAGATAGATATGAGATAGATAGATAGATAGATAGATAGATATGAGATAGATAGATAGATATGAGATAGATAGATAGATATGAGATAAATAGATATAAGATAGATAGATAGATAGATAGATAGATATGAGAGATAGATAGATATGAGATAGATAGATAGATAGAAATGAGATAGTGAGATAGATATGAGATAGATAGATAGATATGAGATAAATAGATATAAGATAGATAGATAGATAGATAGATAGATAGATATGAGAGATAGATAGATATGAGATAGATAGATATGAGATAAATAGATATAAGATAGATAGATAGATATGAGATAGATAGATATGAGATAGATAGATATGAGATAGATAGATATGAGATAGATAGATAGATATGAGATAGATAGATAGATATGAGAGAGATATTAAATGAATGAATAGATAGATAGATAGACAGAGCAAGTGAAATAAGTATTGAACGCGTCACCATAAATCCAGTTTCTTTGAGACAACAGTCCGGGTTAGTTCCAGGTCTCTTTGATACTCTCCACAAGTTTCCTTGGCTCTCGGACAATTCTGATTATTCTATCTTGTGAGGAGCACCAGGCGGAGGCAAATGTATGGTGAAATGATTGTCTTTCCACTTATTTGCCCCAACAGAGCTTATTGGAGAAGTTTAGAAATACCCTGTAACTATTGTACCATTATTATGTTTTTCAACGATTCAGTGGTGAAGGTCTGGAGCTCTTTGCTTTTATCCATAAGATGTGTCTTGTGCGACACCTTGGCAATGAGACCTTTTTGTAGCCATCAGTTGGGACTGAACTCACTGATTTTATTTACACTGACAAGCGGCTGAATTACTGATAGATTTCAGCTGTTGTCTTGGTTTTCCATGCCTTTTTGTACCTTCCTTTCATCATGCGTTCAATATTTTTCCCCTGTGTCATTTGACATTATTACAAATAACTTAATTTCTAAACTTATTTGTTTTGGTTTCTTTATATGTATAGATCACTGGAGTTATCACCATTTTGTGAATATTTTGATGTCAATTATAGCTTTGGAAATTTATTTAGTGAGAAAAATGGTGACGTGTTCAATACATTTTTCAGTGTTTGTAGATAGATATGAGATAGATAAATATATATGAACATGATATAATATGTGATATGATATAATAGGTGGTTTATTTCTATCCGAAATAAAGGGAAAGCCTCAGAAGACTTGTTAAACATATTCAGAGGCCCCGTTCACCTGGTACAAGAACCAAGAGTTTCTGATCCCTACAATCCCCTTTACCCTTTCATGCTTTCTCTGATGTTCCTTTTGAAGTTTTGCTCTTCACGAAGATGTTTCTTAACCAGACGCATATCAGATACTTCATCATAAATGGGATCACTGATGTTCCAGAGCTTCAGCTTCCCATCTTCCTCATAGTTCTGCTGATCTATCTCATAACCCTTGGTGGTAACATGACCCTCCTCCTCTTAGTTTGTCTTGATCATCGTCTCCATACTCCTATGTATTTTTTCCTTGGTAACCTCTCCATAGTAGACATGTCGTCATCCACAATAACTCTACACAAGACCTTATCAAGTTTCATCACCCGGGACAAGTCTGTGTCTTATATTTCTTGTATGATACAGATGTACATGTTCGGGTCTTTGATAAGCCATGAGCTTCTCATATTGGCAGCTATGAGCTATGACCGATATGTGGCCATCTGTAACCCTTTACGGTATCATATGGTTATGAATCCTAAAAACTGTAGCCTATTGGCTTCATCCTGCTGGGTGTTGGGGTTTTTACAAATCATTCCACCAGTTGGGATCCTCTATAGTTTCTCTTGTTATTTTTCCATTGAAATCAACCACTTTTTCTGTGACATTGTTCCCCTGATGAGAATTTCCTGTGATGACACTTCTTTCTTAGAGAAGTTGTTGCTCATAGAAGGGGTGTTAGTTTTCTGCCTGACCCCATTCCTTCTCACATTATTTCCTTACATTTTTATCATAAACACCATATTAAAAATACCAGGTACCATTGGAAAACGTAAGGCCTTCTACACGTGTTCCTCTCACCTCACAGCTGTCATCTTACTCTACATAACCCTTATTGGACAATATCTGACACCAAACCTAAGTAGCACCTTGGAATCCAAAAAATATTTTGCTCTTTTTAACACAGTCGCCGTCCCTATGCTAAATCCATTGATCTATAGCTTGAAAAATAAAGACGTGAAAAAGGCTTTCAGATGGACCAGGGGGCAGGTGAAAAAATATTTATCAGAATGTTCTTTGTATTTTTTATCTGTAATATCTCAAAGGTCAGAGTCCAGGTTGTAGGTCTGGTCACTGCCAAACTGTACATCTAGCACCAGGATCGGGCTATAAGTCAGACAGATAAAGGATGGATTTAAAATGCACTGTATAAAAATTATCCTTTGTAATAATAACAAAAATAAAAAAAATAATAATTAGAACAGTATGTAACTATATCTAAGTTTTCTGAGCTGGAGTGTGAAAATTTAAAAGTAAAACAATATTTCTGGGAATATTCTATGTATTGTTTATCTGCAGTGTCTTAAAGCGCAGCTGTCATCATTGCAATTGTGATCAACAATAATATTATGGCTTATGTCTGGGGGTACAAAAATAGTGAGAGTTGCGCTTTAAAGGCCAGAATACAGGTTGTAGGTGTGAACACTATGAAATTGTACATCTAGCACCAGGTTGGAAAGTGTAAGCGAATTGGTCTCTGAGAGAAATCAGGATCGGCTGTAATTACACTAAATGGAAATGATTTCTTGTAAAAATATTAGAAAGTAGAAAGCTGTAGTAGCGAATACATCAGAGCTACATGAGCCAACATATTGGAAAATCAAGAACTGTAGATTATTTTTGAGGTTGTCAAATGAATAAATATAGGAAATGTAGGAAATTAGTTAATATTCCTCGTGTCTGATGTGGCCCCTGGAAGTTTTTCAGGTGGGCTTTACCGTAAATGGGTATTTCAACCAAAGGGGTATTCTGGCCAAAGACATCTTATCTCCTATCAAAGCCATGCCCCTCTATTCATGTCTACTAGAGACGTGACGTCACACCACGCCACCTCCATTCATGTATATTGGAGGGGGCGTGACGGCTGTCACGCCCCCTCCAATATACATGAATGGAGGTGGCATGGCGTGACGTCACATCTCCAGTGCCAGAAACACAAAGGTTTCCAATGCGGGTGCTGCATGGAGATCCTTTGGATAGGGGATAAGATAAGTAAACGTAGGGGTTTTCGATTAAAGGATCATCAGTAGGCTGCTTAGAATCATTATTAAAAAATGTAAAAACCAATAGGCACTATAATACCAAATATGTATTTAATGATAGTTTAATATTTCAAAACAATAATTTTTTTTAATTGAAAATGGTACTTTGTGTGTGTGTGTGTGTGTGTGTAGGGGGGGTGCATGTTTTTAGTAGTACATAAGGGTACTGTAAGTGGTTAAAATATGTACTATACAGTTTGAAATAGACATACAAGTGACCTATGTTCTGTGTATTTATGGAACACCTCCCTCTGGGATCTCAACATATAGAGCATTTCTAGGATCCAGGGTACCCGCAACTTCTCTAATCCTAGCTGGGATCTCTTTAAAGCTGGATATAACACTTGAGTAATATGGTGGGCTCGGAGGCAAAAAGGTCTGGTCATTGCGTCCTATTGATATCTCTATTCCTTCAGTGTGGCTCAGAGACTGGGGCATTTACTGTTTGTCCCCCCGGTTTCACAATTTCTAATCTGCAGAATGCAAGTTGTGATGTGAAAGTCTCACAGCACTAGGCCTGGCCCAATGCCCTAAAGGGTCCTAGTTTAGTCCCATGGGGCACTTGCACAAGTTATCCCCTAGGTTAAAGTTTCCTCTTCTTTTCTTTATTTCCCATGCTAACGAGTAAGGCCAGGGTAAACCTCGGGGCTATTTTTCCCAGGAGCCAGGTTAGCCCCAAGTGAATCTGGTTTTAGGCCAAACTAGGCACACCCTGTCCGAAGGGTACAGCGAAGCAATTTGTTAACACATTCTTCCCCTAAATATAATACTCTAGACTTAATTCACTTGGCTAGTTTGCTGAGCAACGAGGAGGCTTTAATCTAACATTTCTCCCTGGTCTGGAATACTCTCTAAGTAAATTGTATAACAGTATAAATAGTACAAAATCAAGATAAAATGCAGAGAATCAGAGTAAATCATGAAATGTAGGTGCAAAAGAACATTACCATTTATGACACCTAACCAATAGGTTCTAAATCACACAGTGGGACACTGCAATAGTATCACCAAGGTAGGGACTTATTTTTGTCCCACTTTTGGCCTTGACTCACTGTATAGGCTTAAATGTAGTGTAATGTGTCTGTGGGATAATCCCTCTGGTCTCCACCAGAACTTGGTAGAAAACAATACAATATCATGTATAATTCAAAGACAGCATGAAAAAGTATTAAACCAAGGTAAAGGGCAAAGACTCACAGTAAAACATGGAATGTAGGTGCAAAAGTTCCTTACCAGTTCAACACCTAACCAATAGGTTCTAAAACACGCAGTGGAGCGGAACACTGCAATAGCATCAACCAAGGTAGGGGCTTTCTTTTGTCCCAGCATTGTCACTTTTGGCCTTGCAGTTGCAGTTGGTTTTGTGTCTAAGGCTGCATTCAGACGGCCATAACACAGATTAATTTTATTGTCAGTTTTACTATTGTGAAGTTTAAGTCATCTAAACATAAATCGCCATGGAAGACATTTATCGTTGTATATAGAGGCTTTTTTTTTTTCGCTTACATTTGGCACATAGAAAGTCACGTGTGCCCTTTTTTTTTGGGCTGTAAGCAAAAAGCTACAAACAAGCTTATAAAAGTCAATTTCAGATGTAACTTTGCAGTTGTCAGGGATTTATCAAGTGCCAATGTTTCCTAAAAAGTCACAACCCACTCCAAAACACCGCAAATGTAATCCAACCCGGACCTGGTTTACAAAGCTGGCTTTGGAGAGCAGGATTTTATATTCCCTTCCTGTAGCCATGATCGGCCGGTTGGTCCTGTCCAATCTCTGCACCGGAGAGATTCTGTGGACTATGTCGATGACCAACCTTTTTATGCTTTATTTAATATTAATAAAATAGTAACTAGGGCATGTGGGGGGTGGTTTTTGGAATAAACATTTTTTTAATGTGTTGTGTTTTTTTATTTATTTACTTTACAGGCTTAGTAATGGAAGCTGTCTTGTAGATGGAGTCCATTACTAAACTCAACAGAGCTTAACATTATCCCCCAAAACAGCTAACGCTAACCGCCAAATATGACCCCAGTACCCACCGCTACAGGGATACGGGGAAGAGCCGGTACCAACAGGTCCACAGTGTCAAAAATGGCGCTCCTGGGCCTAGGCGGTAACAGGCTGGCATTATTTAGGCTGGGGAGGGCCTCGCCTACTCTGGTAACATCAGGCTTTTAATGTTTGGTTGCTATTTGTCTGAGAATAAAAATAGTCATTAGTTAACAGGGTAGGCAAGGAACATTGTTATTGGTCCCAGCCTTAGTAATGCCAGCCTGTTATTGCCTAGGCCCAGGAGTGCCATTTTTGATGCTCCGGATGTGTTGGTACTGGCTCTTGATACCCCTGTGGCTTATGGTAATGGGATAATAATTGGGGGTTAGTGCTAGAGGTTTTTGAGGCTAATGCTAAACCCTGGCTTCCACTACTAAGCCTATAAAGTTATTTTTTTTATTCCAAAAAACACTCCCCTAAAAGCCCTTGTTAATCATTTTAAATATATATTTTTTTAAAACGCTGCTCATCGACATGGTCCACAGAATTGGAAGTCATCCTCTGCATCCATAGATCTCAAATGAGAAGGAAAAAAACACACAAATGGGTAGTAAAGCCAAATAATGCAGAATGCTTGGATGTATAGGGAGAGGTATAACCAGTAGAAAGAGAGAAGTGCTTATGCCGCTGAACAGAACACTGGTGAGACCTCACTTGGAGTATTGTGCGCAGTACTGGAGGCCATATCTCCAGAAGGATATAGATACTCTAGAGAGAGTTCAGAGAAGATACTAAACTAGTACATGAATTGCAGGATAAAACTTACCAGGAAATATTAAAGGACCTTAACATGTGTAGAAGAAAGAAGAGACAGAAGGGATATGATAGAGACTTTATATACATAAAGGGAATCAACACGGTAAAGGAGGATAGGAGATTTAAAAGAAGAAGAAAAACTACCACAAGAGGACATAGTGTTATATTAGAGGGGGAAGGTGTGTGCAGTAATATCAGGAAGTATTACTTTACTGAGAGAGTAGCTGATGCATGGAATAGCCTTCCTGCAGAAGTGGTCGCTGCAAATACAGTGAAGGAGTTTAAACATGCATGGGATAAGCATAAGGCTATTCTTCATATAAGATAGAGATAGGTAGAAGGCTATCCTCCATATAAGATAGGGATAGGCATAAGGCTATCCTTCATATAAGATAGGGATAGGTATAGGGCTGTCCTTCATATAAGATAGGGCCAGGGACTATTCATAGGATTCAGATTATTGGGCAGACTGGATGGGCCAAATGGTTCTTTTCTGCCGACACATTCTATGTTTCTATAAAGCAAAAAAAAAAAACTTTTTAAACCCCTATCTCAACAGTTCTAAACAAATTTCTACTAACAGGAGTATAGCTGTGGAGTTATAATATTGTGCCAAACTATACAAAGATGCGACATTTTTACGGCCACTTATTGGTTGCACTGTACATATACGCCACCCGGCTATTCCATCAAAGCAGGATGGGGCTCCATCATCACTCCCGGCTATATCATCAAAGCGGGCTGTGGCATCAACATCGGCCCCCCCCATAACATCAGCGCCGGAGGACATGGAGACCGAGGGGAGACAATTCCCTGATGACGTCTCCATATCTGATGTGGAACCAAGGAGGAAATTCTCTTACGATCCAGATGGGGCCTGCATCATGGAGGACATCAACGTCCCGGACTGGATTTGGAAGAGAAGGAAGTAGGAGGAGAACTGTTCCCACAACACATTATGTCAGATAGGAGTATTGATTGATGGAGATTTGGCTTTATTACACTGTTTTGTACTGGTCCTATGGGATTATTCAGCTTTGTTGTGTTTTATACTGTTAAGTACTTTTGTATAGTGTTGAGCGGCATAGGCCATATTCGAATTCGTGAATATTCGCGAATATATGGACGAATATTCGTCATATTCGCGAATATTCGTAATAGTCTTGTTTTATTTTCGCATATGCGAATATTCGCGCATGCTAAAATTAGCATATGCGAAAATTTGTGTATACAAAATTAACATATGCGAAAATTTGCATATTCGAAAATTAGCATATACACATTTTCGCATATGCGAAGATTCGCACACCAGTCTCACACAGTAGTATTAGAGCCTTCTTACACCACATAAGCTGGAAGCAGAGAGGGATGATCACTGTGATGTGTACTGTGAAAAAAAAAATATATAAAAAAAAATAAAAAAACGAATATTCGTAATTACGAATATATAGCGCTATATTCGCGAATATTCGCATATTCGCGAATAAAATTCGAATTGCGAATATTCGCGAGCAACACTACTTTTGTACTGGCTTTGAATGAGGGAGCAAATTTTTTTGCAATAGTTTATAGTAAAATTTAAAAAACATTCAAGTAAGTGGGTGGTACTTTTACTAGTTCAGCCTCTCCCCAGAGAAATGAAGTCTTTTTGATAGTGGTCTAGCAGGCCAGTAAGTTTCCTGTTGCGCGGCCCATTTAATTTCTTTTAAGAACAGTTAAATGCAGCGCTCATTTGATAGAGCAAATAGCCATTGGCTGCTCACTGTCACGATGCCGGCTGGCAGGTAGTGGATCCTCTGTGCCAGAGAGGGATGGCGAGGACCGCGCTAGTGGACCGGTTCTAAGCCACTACAGGTTTTCACCAGAGCCCGCCGCAAAGCGGGATGGTCTTGCTGCGGCGGTAGTGACCAGGTCGTATCCACTAGCAACGGCTCACCTCTCTGGCTGCTGAAGATGCTGAAGATAGGCGCGGTACAAGGGAGTAGGCAGAAGCAAGGTCGGACGTAGCAGAAGGTCGGGGGCAGGCGGCAAGGATCGTAGTCAGGGGCAACGGCAGGAGGTCAGGAACACGGACTAGGAACAGACAAGGGAACGCTTTCACTAGGCACAAGTGCAACAAGATCCGGCAAGAGAGTGCAGGGGAAGTGAGGTGATATAGGGAAGTGCACAGGTGGGAGCCAATTAAGCTAATTGGGAAGATTGGGCCAGGCACCATCATTGGTGCACTGGCCCTTTAAATCGCAGAGACCCGGCGCGCGCGCGCCCTAGGGAGCGGGGCCGCGCGCGCCGGGACAGGACCGAGGGAGAGCGAGTCAGGTACGGGGGCCGGGGTGCGCATCGCGAGCGGGCGCTATCCGCATCGCGAATCGCATCCCGGCTGAAGGCGGACCCGCAGCGCACCCGGTCAGTGGATCTGACCGGGGCGCTGCAACAACGAAGATGAGGCGAGCGCTCCGGGGAGGAACGGGGACCCGGAGCGCTCGGCGTAACAGTACCCCCCCCCTTGGGTCTCCCCCTCTTCTTGGGGCCAAAGAACCTGAGGAAAAAAAACTCAATTTTTCCGTGATGAGGTCCGATGCAAATTAGGAGGGGTTCTGTGTGGAAACGTACGAGACAGTCCAATCTTTTATTGTAAAAACAATAGATGTAGAGGGGTCTGGCGAGACTGGTCACAGGAACGTAGAACCTGTTGATGAGAGAGGCCAAAAAAATTTTTCCTGCAGATCCGGAATCCAAGAAGAGCATAGTAGAGAAGGAGAAGGTAGAGGCAGATATCCGCACAGGCACAGTAAGGCGTGGAGAAGCAGAGTTGACATCAAGAACTGTGTCGCCTTTGTGCGGAGTCAGCGTACCTCTTTCCAGGCGGGGAGGACGGATAGGACAATCCTTCAGGAAGTGTTCGGTACCGGCATAGTACAGGCAAAGATTCTCCATGCGGCGTCGTGTCCTCTCTTGAGGTGTCAAGCGAGACCGGTCAACTTGCATAGCCTCCACGGCGGGAGGCACAGGAACGGTTTGCAGAGGACCAGAGGAGAGAGGAGCCGGGGAGAAAAAACGCCTCGTGCGAACAAAGTCCATATCCAGGCGGAGCTCCAGACGCCATCCGGAAAAACGCATGTCAATGCGAGTGGCAAGATGAATGAGTTCATGTAGGTTAGCAGGAGTCTCTCGTGCGGCCAGAACATCTATAATGTTGCTGGATAGGCCTTTTTTAAAGGTCGCGCAGAGAGCCTCACTATTCCAGGACAACTCGGAAGCAAGAGCACGGAACTGAATGGCGTACTCGCCAACGGAAGAAACACCCTGGGCCAGGTTCAGCAGGGCAGTCTCGGCAGAAGAAGCTCGGGCAGGCTCCTCGAAGACACCACGGACCTCAGCGAAGAAGGACTGGACTGTGGCTGTGGCAGGATCATTGCGGTCCCAGAGAGGTGTGGCCCCAGACAAGGCCTTTCCAGAAAGGAGACCACGGCAGAGTCTAGAGTCCTCATCAAATTTGTCCGGCAGAGACAAGCAGGGGTTAGGAGCGGCCGGTTGCTGCGGAGGAGTTGCAGGAGCCGGCGGAGGAGATGGTTGTTGCAGTTGCAGCTGCTGTAACTGTGACTCCAGTTGCTGTGTCACGGTGGACAAGTATGCCAGCTGGTGATTTTGTTGGGTGATCATCGTGGAAATGTCGGCAAGACTTGACAGCGGCACCTCAGCGGAATCCATGGCCGGACGCTGCGGAGGAGTTGCAGGAGACGGCGGAGGAGATGGTTGTTGCAGTTGCAGCTGCAGTGTCAGTGGCAGCAGCTGCTGTAACTGTGAGTTCAGTTGCTGTTCCACGGAGGACAAGTATGCCAGCTGGTGATTTTGTTGGGTGATCATCGTGAAAATGTCGGCAAGACTTGACAGCGGCACCTCAGCGGAATCCATGGCCGGATCTACTGTCACGATGCCGGCTGGCAGGTAGTGGATCCTCTGTGCCAGAGAGGGATGGCGAGGACCGCGCTAGTGGACCGGTTCTAAGCCACTACAGGTTTTCACCAGAGCCCGCCGCAAAGCGGGATGGTCTTGCTGCGGCGGTAGTGACCAGGTCGTATCCACTAGCAACGGCTCACCTCTCTGGCTGCTGAAGATGCTGAAGATAGGCGCGGTACAAGGGAGTAGGCAGAAGCAAGGTCGGACGTAGCAGAAGGTCGGGGGCAGGCGGCAAGGATCGTAGTCAGGGGCAACGGCAGGAGGTCAGGAACACGGACTAGGAACAGACAAGGGAACGCTTTCACTAGGCACAAGTGCAACAAGATCCGGCAAGAGAGTGCAGGGGAAGTGAGGTGATATAGGGAAGTGCACAGGTGGGAGCCAATTAAGCTAATTGGGAAGATTGGGCCAGGCACCATCATTGGTGCACTGGCCCTTTAAATCGCAGAGACCCGGCGCGCGCGCGCCCTAGGGAGCGGGGCCGCGCGCGCCGGGACAGGACCGAGGGAGAGCGAGTCAGGTACGGGGGCCGGGGTGCGCATCGCGAGCGGGCGCTATCCGCATCGCGAATCGCATCCCGGCTGAAGGCGGACCCGCAGCGCACCCGGTCAGTGGATCTGACCGGGGCGCTGCAACAACGAAGATGAGGCGAGCGCTCCGGGGAGGAACGGGGACCCGGAGCGCTCGGCGTAACACTCACCCTGTCAATCACTCTTGTGCCCATTGGCTGCATTAAAGGGGTTCTCCACTGGAGAACATTTTTAAATCAACTGGTGCCAGAAAGCTAACCAGATCTGTAAATTACTTCTATTTAAAAAGTCTTAATCCTTCCAGTACTTATCAGCTATGATCCACAGGAAGTTCTTTTCTATTTGAATTTCTTTTCAGTCTGACCACTGTTTGGATAGGTTTGCTGTGTGGATTTTCTCCTACTCTGGACAGTTCCTCTGTCCAGCATGGGAGCCAGCAGGAGAAGGTGAGTATGGGGGGAGGAGGTGGGGGGCGGGGCCTACCTACCTGGCTACCTAACTATTTGGCTACCTACCTACCTTGCTACTTACCTAACTAGCTACCAACCTACTACCTACCTACCTGACTACCTACCTACCTTACTAGCTACCTACCTGGCTACCAACCTACCAACGAATTAATCTACTGGGGGGGGGGGAATCAATCTAAATCTAAAAACCTAGCTATTCAAAGCATAGAAAGGCAGCACAACCTCGTTCAAGTACAAATGCAGTGGGTGCCAGCAGGATAAAGAGTCCAAGCCAAAGTCGGTTTGTTAAGCTAATAGCAAAGAGGTTCTGCAGCATTCCAAGAGTAAATTCAAAAGTGTTTTTTTTCCCCATGTAGGATACAACATTTCACCGGTCTCACAGCAGCTTTTTCAAGCATACCAAGGTATGCTTGAAAAAGCTGGTGTGAGACCAGTGAAAGGTTGTATCCTACATGGGAAAATAAACCACTTTAGAATTTACTCTTGGAGTGCTGCAGAACCTCTTTGCTATTAGCTTTACAAACAGGGTACCAAGGGGCATTTCTACAGTTTGGGGCCTATAGATGGGGAGATTGTGTAGAAGTGTTGAGCCCACTGGAAAAATGCTGAATCTATAACATATGTTCTCCAGATGCTGAAGAATTTATCATGGCGGTCTGAACCGGACAGAGATCAAAAGGAAAGATAAGATGTCATTTGAGTCTCTTAATGTCACTACAATCTCTAATAGGTTGAACAGAGCCTGTGTACAGCTAATATTTACCTCTATATGGTCACTGTGTGGGGAATGTTGGTCTGTGTATAGTGGATTTTTTTCAGTAGCAGTGTGGCAGTAATAGTCATTTCGTAGCTGGCAATTGTAGTGGTCATGGTGTTGCAGGATTATTGTCCCCGGTATACTGGTATGATTGATAATATTAGTCTCAGCATCCAGGATATGATTATTAACAACATGATGGTAATATGCATGTTGATAATATTCCTCCTTGTTTACTGATATTATTGGTAACATTGGTTTCTGTATACAGGATTTGGTAAGTAACAGTATGATGGTAATATGTATGGTGATAATATTCCTTCTTGTATACTGGTATTATTGGGAATATTGATCTCAGTATTCAGAATTTGGTCAGTAACAGTATGATGGTAATATGGATGGTGATAATATTCCTTCTTGTATACTGGTATTATTGGGAATATTGATCTCAGTATACAGGATTTGGTCAGTAACAGAATGATGGTAATATGCATGTTGATAATATTCTCCTTGTATACTGATATTATTGAGAATCACCTACCGAATACCATCCCTACAGTTAAGTATGGTGGGGGCAGCATCATGTCTGGGGGAAACCAGGCACTGCCCATCACCTGCCCAATACCATCCCTACAGTGATCATGGTGGGGGCAGCATCATGTCTGGGGGAAACAAGGCACTGCCCATCACCTGCCCAATACCATCCCTACAGTGATCATGATGGGGACAGCATCATGTCTGGGGGAAACCATGCACTGCCCATCACCTGCCCAATACATCCCTACAGTGATCATGGTGGGGGCAGCATCATGTCTGGAGGAAACCAGGTACTGCTCATCACCTGCCCAATACCATCCCTACAGTGATCATGGTGGGGGCAGCATCATGTCTGGAGGAAACCAGGCACTGCTCATCACCTGCCCAATACCATCCCTACAGTGATCATGGTGGGTGCAGCATCATCTCTGTGGGAAACCAGGCACTGCCCATCACCTGCCCAATACCATCCCTACAGTGATCATGGTGGGGGCAGCATCATGTCTGGGGGAAACCAGGCACTGCCCATCACCTGCCCAATACCATCCCTACAGTGATCATGGTGGGGGCAGCACAATGTCTGGAGGAAACCAGGCACTGCCCAACACCTGCCCAATACCATCCCTACAGTGATCATGGTGGGGGCAGCATCATATCTGGGGGAACCTGGCACTGCCCATCACCTGCCTAATACCATCCCTACAGTGATCATGGTGGGGGCAGCATCATGTCTGGAGGAAACCAGGCACTGCCCATCACCTGCCCAATACCATCCCTACAGTGATCATGGTGGGGGCAGCATCATGTCTGGAGGAAACCAGGCACTGCCCATCACCTACCCAATACCATCTCTACAGTGATCATTGTGGGGGCAGCATCATGTCTGGAGGAAACCAGGCACTGCCCATCACCTACCCAATACCATCCCTACACTGATCATGGTAGGGGCAGCATCATGTCTGGAGGAAACCAGGCACTGCCCATCACCTGCCCAATACCATCCCTACACTGATCATGGTGGGGGCAGCATCATGTCTGGGGGAAACCAGTCACTGCCCATCACCTGCCCAATACCATCCCTACAGTGATCATGGTGGAGGCAGCATCATGTCTGGAGGAAACCAGGCACTGCCCATCACCTGCCCAATACCATCCCTACAGTGATCATGGTGGAGGCAGCATCATGTCTGGAGGAAACCAGGCACTGCCTATCACCTGCCCAATACCATCCCTACAGGGATCATGGTGGGGGCAGCATCATGTCTGGGGGAAACCAGTCACTGCCCATCACCTGCCCAATACCATCCCTACAGTGATCAGGGTGGGTTCATGAGCGACTTGGAGACTGGTTTGGGTTAAAGGGGTACTCCGGTGGAAAATAATTTTCTTAAAATCAACTGGTCCCAGAAAGTTAAACGTATTTGAAAACTACTTCTATTTAAAAATCGTAATCCTTCCAGTACTTATCAGCTGTTGTATACTACAGAGGAAGTTGTGTAGTTCTTTTCTGTCTGACCACAGTGCTCTCCGCTGACACTCTTTTTATTAGAAAAATACAAAACTTATCAAATACAAAACACAAAGCAAGCTTAACCAGCTATAACATAAATAAGAAATACTTTAGAACCAAAAACAAAACCTCAAACAAAACCCTGCCTAACCGGCCAGCCCAGCTTTACTAAGATACTAAAATACTAAGATATTAAAATATGCCCAAAATATCTAAATCAAACACTCACACGCTTACCGAAAATGAACATAAGAAAAATAAATAAATAAATAAAATAGCACAACTTGGCTTGTCAAAATATAAACATAAAAGTTATCATTACCCGACTATAACTCAAAACCATCCATACTTGGGAACACGCAACAAGAAAACTAAACAGAAACCTCAAAAAAAAAATTATTATGTTTTTTTACTTTTTTTTTTTTTTTATATATTTTTTTTTACTTATTTTTTTACATTATTTATATTTTTTTTAATCTTTTTATATATATACATATATATATACATATATACATATATATACATACACACACACACATTTTTTTTTATAAACAAAAAAAAAAAAAATAAAATAAAATAAAATAAAATAAAATAAAATAGCAATAATAATAAGAATAATAATAATCAAAATAATCATATCACACATACATTCACTTACAAAATGTCCAAATTAACTGGATCCTCTATCCGGGACTAATGAAAATACCAAAGAAAACATAAAACAGACCAAATAACTGAAATAAACAAAATAAATCACATATCAACACAACAACTGGTCCGGCTACCATAACGCTATAACATGAAACAATATGAAACAATATAGGTATAACAATATAGATATAACACAATATACGTACAAAATTACTAAATATACTATATAAATAAAATATAATATAAACAAAATATATGCACTACAGAAAACACCTACAAGATCAATAGAAAACCCTAGGAAAAACCCTACACTAAAACTGTACCCTCACCCATACCACCCCTCCTGTACATGGGTCAGAGTCCATACCGTTCTTACAGTTCACAAAGTCCAGTCCTTAACTGACCCATGTCAGGTCCCCCAAAGATGAACACCACCACCCACAAGCACACCCTCTCCACCTAGCACTCCTCCCAACCAACTTATACACAAACTTATACACACTGAACCACAAACCACTTTAGGCCCAAGTTTGGTCGCCTGTAAGCCCTTCATACCATATCAGCTTAAAAACAAAACAAAAAGCTAGCGTGCACATGCATCAGCCCACCACCAGGGAGAAGGATGGCAGACTTGATACATTCAAAATAATTTTACACTCTTTCCCTAACTCCCCCTACAATTCTCCCTAATCCTATCCCTCCATTCAAACTAACCCTGTTCTCATCCTATCTCTATCCCTATAACACTGTCCCTAACCAAAATAAAGGTACTCTACCTAAAAGGTCTAGTACCTAGGGCACATCAAAAGAAAACCCTCTCCATAGGAGAGAAGCCCTACTGGTACCAAGACTGCCATACTCCAAAGACCTGATCTTCCCGAGGTCACCAGTGATGTTCCTACAGACCTCCACCTCGGAGAGGATTTTCTGTTGGGTCGACACTAAACACCGTGCATTCCACGTGTAGTACCTAACCACTAAACTAACTAAGAATAAAGTGCCCCGATCTCGGCCACCCAGGTTCCTGAATGCCCCATAAGCCCACTCCTGATAGGTAAGGCCGGCAAGTTGACTCCAGCCGATGGAAGCGCCCACCCTGTTGTAAACCCCTATATTAAAGGGACAATGAAGCAGGAAATGGTCCATGCTTTCCAGCGTGTCCCCGCACTCTTCTCGGGGACATCCCCGGTCATCAGAGTTCCTACACTTCAAATTGTCCCTCACATATAGCTTCCCCTGAAAGCAGCGCCAGGCCAAGTCCCAAAACTTCTGGGGGATCCTTTTCATGTTTAAAAGGTACAACCCCACCCTCAGATCCCGACCTGGGCAGTCCCTGAGCGCCAGAGGCTTCTGGAAGTGGGTCAACAGAACCCGTTTGTCAAGGAACTGCCTTGACTGGGTCCTGATCTCCCACACTCCCAGACCCCACCGACGTATCACCTTCAGAGTCGGGGTAGCGTAAGCCGGAAGATGCCCATGGGGCGTACGGAGGTCCTTCACTTGCCCTCCTGTCTCCCATTCCTGGAAGAAAGGCCGAAACCATTCCCTGCAGGAGAGTACCCACGGAGAAGCCCTCTCTGACCAGAGGTTTGAGATGTTAGCTTTCAAGAAGGTGTTGGTTAAGAACACCACAGGGTTTACCATAGATAAACCCCCTAGTCTCCTCGTGCGGTACGTAACCTCCCTCTTGACTAGGTTCATCCTGTTTCCCCATAACAGTTGGAAAAACAGGCTGTAGATCCTAGTGTGGTAAGCCTCTGGCAAGATACATACGCTGCCCAGATAGATAAACAAGGGGAGCAGGTATGATTTGATCAGGTGTACCCTTTCCCTGAGGGTCATAGACCAACTCTTCCATTGGTCCACCTTCTGAGCGGCATCCTGGAGCTTACCATCCCAGTTTTTGGTGGGATAATCATCCTTGCCGAATATGATGCCCAAAACTTTTGCTGACTCTTGGGGCCCTGGAAGGGTGTCCGGGAGATCAAACGTGGGATCTCCCCCTCCCAGCCAGAGACTCTCACACTTATCCCGGTTGATCTTAGACCCGGATGCCTCCGAGTAGCGGTCCACTTCCGACATCACCACATCGACCTCCTCTCGCGAGGACACGAAAATGGTGACATCGTCAGCGTACGCCACCACTCTCTGGGCGACATCCAGCTCCGCCAGACTCATCCCGACTCCCGCCAACGGCCCACAATCTACCCTCCGGACGAAGGGATCGATTGCGAACACGTATAACAGCGGGCTCAAAGGACAACCCTGACGGACTCCGGACCCCACCTCAAAAGAGCGGCCAGACCAACCGTTCACCAGTGGGAAACTCTCTGCCCCTGCATACAAGATCTTAAGCCAATTAACAAAAGGACTCGGTAAGCCATATCTCAGGAGGACGGACCAGAGGTACTCGTGGTTCACCCGATCAAACGCTTTGGCCTGATCCAGGGACAGCAAGTACCCCTTCCAGAAACCCGCACTACTCCGCTCCACTGCCTCCCTGACACTAAGGACCGCACTTAAGGTGCTTCGGCCTGGAACAGAGCAGTGCTGGGCCCGCGAAAGGAGCCAGGGTGCAAACTTCACCAGCCGATTAAACAGTATCTTAGCCAGAAGCTTCCTGTCCGTATTGAGAAGAGCTATGGGCCTCCAATTCTCAATACGGCTGGGATCTTTACCCTTTGACAAAAGAATCAGGGCTGACCTCCTCAATGACTTCGGCAGAGTGCCCGAGGAGAGACACTCATTGAATACCTCAGTCAAGAGGGGAGCTAAAGACTCCTTAAAGGTCCTGTACCACTCGGATGTTAAGCCATCCGGACCTGGTGACTTCTTAGGGGCAAGCCCCTCGATCGCCAGTCTCACTTCCTCTTCCCTGATTTCTTCTGCCAAAACATCAAGAGAGGGGTCTACCCCTGGCTCAGGAATGGTTTCAGTCAGGAAAACCGACATCTTGTCTCGATCTAGATCCTTCCTCCCCAAGAGGTGCGAGTAGAAGGATCTGACGACCTCCAAGATCCCTGATCTGGACCGATTCAGAGATCCTGTACTATCAATCAGTCCTGAAATGACTTTACTACTCACTGACATCTTACAGTTTCTGTAAGGGTCGGGCGAGCGGTACCTCCCGTAATCCCTCTCAAAAACCAAAGATGCGTGCCTATCATACTGACACCCCATCAGCAAGGATTTCACTCTGGAGATATCCTCTCGGCTACCTCCAGTCGAGACGAGAAGCTCGAGTTTCCTCCTCAGTCCCTGATACAGGCGATACCTGTTCAGGGACCTGAGGCTCGAGAGCTGGTGGAAGAACCCCGCAACCCGCTTCTTGAATATCTCCCACCACTCTGACTTACTACTACATAGGCCCAGTAAAGGTACCTGACTCTGAAGAAAATCCTCAAAGGACTGTCTTACCTCCACTTCCTCCAGGAGGGACGAATTCAGCTTCCAGTAACCTTTACCCATCCGGGGGGTCTCTGAAACATTCAGGGAAAACAAAATCATACAGTGATCGGAGAACTCCACCTCAACCACGGACACTGCGGAAGAGACGGCTTCCTCCTTTAAATAAAACCTATCTATTCTAGACCTGCGACTACCTTGATGATAGGTGAAACCCGCGTGGCCCGAGGGGTTCCGGATGTGGGCATCCTCTAGGCGAGCTTCTCTAGCTATGCTAATCAGTGCCACACTATCACAAGTCAGCGGACCATTGGAGCCTCTCCTATCTTGGGACCTCGTGACATTATTGAAGTCCCCTCCAAAGATCACCTGCCGACTCGTAAAAAGAAAGGGCTTAATCCTCATAAAGAGATCTTTACGGCCCCGCTTAGTTTGCGGGGCATAGATGTTAATGAGCCGGAGCTCCTGCCCCTTCATGAGGACATCTAGGATCAGGCACCTCCCCATTTCTAATTCAATAACCCGTCGGCATTCAACAGGAGCGGTAAAAAGGACCGCCACCCCACTATACGGCTCAGCCGCAAGAGACCAGTGGGAGGGACCGCGCCTCCACTCTCTCCTGGCTTTTACCAGGGAGGCTAGATCTGACAACCTGGTCTCCTGTAAAAAGAAAATGTCGGCTTCAACGCGGCCGAGAAAATCAAAGGCTGCAAATCTAGCCGTATCAGATTTTATGCTGGCACAATTAATAGATGCCAGCGTCAATGGGGTGAGTGCCGCCATACAGGGTGATTGAGTTAGACGGCCTTCTATCCCTTACACCTTCTTCCTCTCCTTTCCCCCACCCCCATCTGAGTCAGAGGAAGACCCCTTACCCCTTTTAAGGCTGTGGGATAAATCCATCCCAGGATCTTTACCTTTGGAATCCAGAGTTGCCTTTCCCCTTGAGGAACCCACCTCAGGGGTGGAAGGCTCGGCGCCCCCTTGAGGCTGCACCACTTCCCGCCCCTCTTCCTCCCCCTCAAGAGGAGGAGGCGAGATAGTATCCCCGAGGGCCTCATACCGATTCGAGAGGACGATCAGAGGGTCGGAGACTGGGATGTTCCTTTTCAGGTCTGGGGCTGTAACAGAAGAGAGGAACAGAACCTCCTTACTTTTTCCCCTTTTCCTCCTCCTCTTCTTTTTACGGTCACCATTTAGTTTCTGCCCTCCCTCCTCCTCCTCATCCACTGTTTCGTATTGGGAAGAACTGGAGGAGAGGGCAATCTCACCCTCCTCTCTGCGAATTCTCCCGACCTCCTCATCCAACTCAGTCTCACCCAAAACCTCAGATTGCTGACCAACTGAGCCCGTGCCTGGAGAGGGACCCAGAGCTACCCCTGGCACCTGGGAAATCTCCTGGACCCTCTCCAACCTGCGCTTCTCCTCTCGCCTCAGCTTAGAGGGGGTCTTGTGCTTCTCCCTCACTGGTTTTGGTGCCCCTTCTCCATGGCTGGTCCCCTCCCCCACTGAGGCAACCGACAGGCTCTCCCCAGCAGGAGTGGTCGCAGCATAGGAAAAGGAGCGCGGACACCGGCTGAAAGGGTGACCTAAGTCACCACACAAGTTACACCTAATCTGCCCACAGGTGGCTGCCAGGTGACCCACCCCACAGCAGAGGGCGCATATCTGCTGAGTGCAGTTTGCACTAAAATGGTTGGGGTCACCACACCTGTGACACAGCTTCGGCTGCCCTTGGTAGAAGACCTGAATCCTGTCGCGTCCAAGGAAGGTGGCCGAAGGGATGTGGGTGACTGTGTTCCCTGAACGCCTGAGACGGACGGAAAACGTCCAGGCCCCAGACCAGATCCCGTGTTCATCAAAATTCTTTCGGGGGACGTCCGTCACCTCCCCGTACCTGCCCAGCCAGGTCATGATATCGTAGCATGAAAGTGACTCATTACGGGTTAATACGGTCACCTTCTTCAGCATGCTTTGGCGGGATACCGCTTTTACAGCAAAATCACGCCATCCGGGCTCGTTCTTCATCAGCTCATAATTAGACCAGAAAAGATCAAGTCCCTCTGGCCTAACAAAGCTGACGTCAAACTCGGAGGAGCCGAAGGGGTGAATCAGGGCAAAGATGTCCCTAGCCCTGAAACCCATCTGGAGCAGAAGCTCCACCACCTTGCCCCTTTGTGGGCACGCATCATTGCCAGTCCACACCAAACGGGCCACATTCCTGCGGCCAGCCTCCTGCCCGGGTGTATGGAGGGACCATACGATCTCCCCATCTTTTTCTCGGAACGCTCCAAGACCATGTCTCTCCACCCAAAAAGACAGGTCCACCTCCTTTCCCTCTACCTGGAGCGTCCTCTCTCCTCTCCTAAGCGCCTCCAGGAGGCGCCGCTGCAAGTGACCATTTCCAGATTCCAAAGGTAAAGAACTCCCTGAACCTCCCGAACCCCCAGCCGCCACACTTGCATAACTCCTGGCGACTGGGGGGGCAGCCGGACCAGACCCCGACACACCAGAGCCACCAGCACTTACACCACAATCATTCCTCCCATCCATGACACTCCTCCTATTCATACCACTACCATTCCTCTCATCCACAGCACTACCACTCCTCCCATCTGCACCACTACCACTCCTCCCATTCACACCACTACTCCTCTCATCCACAGAACTTCCACTCCTCCCATTCACAGCACTACCACTCCTCCCATTCACACCACTACTCCTCTCATCCACAGAACTTCCACTCCTCCCATTCACAGCACTACCACTCCTCTCATTCACACCACTACTCCTCTCATCCACAGCACTTCCACTCCTCCCATTCACAGCACTACCACTCCTCTCATCCACAGCACTTCCACTCCTCCCATTCACAGCACTTCCACTCCTCCCATTCACAGTACTACCACTCCTCTCATCCACACAGGTATTACTAAACCCTTTCAGTGCAGTAACTTTTTCACTCTTACTTTTGGCTGAGCTGGCCGGGATAGACTGTAATGTTGCTGGTGCCGATGTCACTAACTCTGCCTCTGGCATCACATCTCTGCCACTGATGTCACTAGTTCCATCTCCTGACGTCACTTCCATGAGCAGGGCCGCCCCTCCTCCTCCACCATGTGACGTGTAGGAAATCCCCTCCCTCACAGGGGAAGTTTCCATTATGTCAGCACTTGCACTGAACGACCGCATGGACTGTCCAGCTGATGCCCGGACACTCCCCCCCCCCTCACAGGGGAGTGCCCTACAGCACCAGCAATGCCCAGGGGACCGCCCCCCACTTCAAGCCTGTCCTGCCCTTCCCTACCGACAGGACAGGAGGGCTTCTCAGCATCTCCCTCCGCCATCTTGGATTTCACACTGTACCCCCCGTGCTGGCCCCGCTCCACCTCAGAAGTGGGGTCTTGCAGAGTGGGGGGCCCAGCAGCCTGTACCGACTTCTCAGCCGGCCCAGACTGCTGGAAAGGACTAAATACAAAACGGGTGACTTCTCCCACTTTCCTCTTCTTTTTGCTCCTCTGCCCTTTCTTCTTCCCTCCTTCAGGGCCCAGATCATCACCAAAAGAAAAGTTCTGGAAATGAGTGGGGGATTCCTGCAGGATGATGGCCCGGAGCACCCCGCCATCACTGTCCTCCTCGCTCTCATCAGCAGATGACACAGGTAAGGCCACCATTTGAGCAGCAGCAAGGTGGTCTTCACTGAGGGGGGGGCTAGGGGTGACACAGACAGCAGGGGCCCCACCATCCAGCACCACACTCTCCACCCTCCCCTCAGCCTCTCCGACAATCTCTGACTGTTCCACCTCCTCCTCCTCACCGCCACTACTCTCCCCATCATCCACCACCTCCTTACCTGGGGATTTCATGGCGGTGAATCTGTCCTTGTTTAGCAATTTTTCACGGAAAAGTCCACTGCCTTCCAAAAGGACCTTTCTCCTTTCTTCCAACGCCTTAATCTCTGTTTTCCGGGCTTGTATTCTCACCCTCAGCTCGGGTCGTTTTTTCTTGGGACCCCTGTCAGCCAGGTTTTGGGCCAGGCGCAAATCCTCCCTGGCTGCCTTTAGTTCTTTCCCACAGCGGTCGTACTCTGTAAACCGAGCCGTCATCCTGGAGCAATATATTTCCGCGGACTCTTTCGGGTCTCGGTTGCCCCACATCTCAACATTCTGCAGGCTTTTCTTGGCCTTCCTGCCACTAGTGGCCTTTCCACTACTCGCCGTTGCCTGGGGAGCAGGGACCACATTACTGCGGTCCCTGCTAGATTTTCTCACACAGGCCGGAAGACTGGCTGTAGTTGGCTTCTCTCCACCCCCCGCCAGCCTGGAACGGGAAGTGGAGCCCCGAGATTCCCGGGGCTCCATGCAGGGAGGCTCTCCCCAGGAGTCTGCCACCCTCCTGGGAAAAGCTGTTAGAACACCTGCCTCTGTAGTCTGCTTGGAAGTCCTGGAGAGCTCAAACAGGGACACACCCGCACGCTTCTCACACTGAACTGGTGTGTTTCACAGGAAGTGCTCTCTGCTGACACCTCTGTCCATGTCAGGAACTGTCTAGAGCAGGGGAGGTTGCCTATTGGGATTTGCTCCTGCTCTGGACAGTTCTTGCCATGGACAGAGGCGTCAGCAGAGAGCACTGTGGTGCAATGAGATTATCCATGCCGACATTCCGACGTGTGAACATGGCCTATGTCTCATCCACTCCAACTGTACAGCTACACATCACTGCACCAATCCCGAGAGTGTTAGATAATCTTATTGTCTATGCACATGGCAGAATTTCCGCCTCAAATTAAAGCCCATAGACTTCTATGGGATTCCACACTCCCATTCAAACTTCTGAATGTCCGCTTGCGGACATTCAGAAGTGTGAATGGGAGTGCGGAATCCCATAGAAGTCTATGGGCTTTAATTTGAGGCCGAAATTCTGCAAGAGGAAATTCTGCAGTGTGAATAGACCCTTATGGAAGCCCTTGTGCTGGAATGTCTGTAGTCATGACAAGCTGTGGAACCACTGCACCCAGCCATCCCATAGGCTTTGTCCTCTGCTGCGCTCCATCTGGGCCATTGCATAAGGTTATATAGCTTGCTAAGTGTGCCATTATGGTAATTTTTTTGGCCTTATTTCAATTTTTTTTTTCCATGTATCCTGCTACATTCCTAATAAATCCCCCTCCGCTACAGTATATAACTATGTGTCATGGGGAGATGTTCCTAATAGTCATAATAATTACCAATTAGTGAATCCAGATCCTGTAAGTAATATCGGGGGATTAATTATCACTAACATGTTGTATTATATATACACCCAGAACAATAGTGCAGTATACGGGAACAGCAGATCACATGGGAGACAATGATGGCATCAACAGGACCTTTGAGATCGGTATAGTACTATCACCTGGAAATATTTCATCTCTATATCAGAGTTATACAGCGTAGATCTGATTTGCATATGTATAGTTTTAATAGATAAATAGATATATAGATAGATAGATATGAGATAGATAGATATGAGATAAATAGATATGAGATAGATAGATATGAGATAAATAGATATGAGATAAATAGATATGAGATAGATAGATAGATAGATAGATAGATAGGTATGAGATAGATAGATATGAGATAGATAGATAGATAGATATGGGATAAATAGATATAAGATAGATATGTAGATAGATAGATAGATAGATAGATAGATATTAGATCGATAGATATGAGATAAATAGATATGAGATAGATACGAGATAGATAGATATGAGATAGATAGATATGAGATAGATAGATAGATAGATATGAGATAGATAGATAGATAGATAGATATGAGATAGATAGGTAGATATGAGATAGATAGATATGAGATAGATAGATAGATAGATATGAGATAGATAGATAGATAGATAGCTAGATAGATATGAGATATATATGAGATAGATAGGTAGATATGATATAGATATGAGATAGATATGAGATAGATAGATAGATAGATAGATATGAGATAGATAGATAGATATGAGATAGATAGGAAGATATGAGATAGATAGATAGATATGAGATAGATAGATAGATAGATAGATAGATAGATAGATATAAGATATATATGAGATAGATAGGTAGATATGAGATAGATATGAGATAGATATGAGATAGATAGATAGATATGAGATAGATAGATAGATAGATAGATAGATATGAGATAGATAGGTAGATATGAGATGGATAGATATGAGATAGATAGATAGATAGATAGATGTGAGATAGATAGGTAGATACGAGATATATATGAGATAGATATGACATAGATAGATAGATATGAGATAGATAGATAGATATGAGATAGATAGATATGAGATAGATAGATAGATAGATAGATATGAGATAGATAGATATGAGATAGATAGGAGATAGATAGATAGATATGAGATAGATATGAGATAGATATGAGATAGATATTAGATAGATAGATATGAGATAGATAGATAGATAGATAGATAAGAGATAGATAGATAGATATGAGATAGATAGATATGAGATAGATAGATAGATATGAGATAGATAGATATGAGATAGATAGATATGAGATAGATAGATAGATATGAGATAGATAGATAGATAGATAGATAGATAGATATGAGATAGATAGATATGAGATAGATAGATAGATATGAGATAGATAGATAGATATGAGATAGATAACCACAATAGCAGAAATGTTGCTTTATTCAGCACAAAAATGCCAGAGCTACGTCCCTCATGGCCATTGTCAAGCGTGTAGATAGATATGATATAGAATAGGAGATTTATTTCTATACGCTTGCTGTACGCAGAAGATAAACCCTGACACATATATTATATGTATTCACAGGCCACATCCACCGGACAGAAGACATGTGTATCCATTTGTCCTTCTACAGTCTAGTATACATCAGGAGACTATAGCCAATATTTGGCCCTGTAATGTATGTCTCTCAATGTACTGTATATCTCTGATGAACACTGCAAATCCAAGAGCTTTTGATCCCTTATTTAACTCTACAAAATCCCTACTATTTTTTCTCATCTTTCTCTGATGTTCCTTGTGGATTTCTGATCTTCTTTACGAAGATGTTTCCTAACCAGACGCATATCAGATACTTCATCATAAATGGGATCACTGATGTTCCGGAGCTTCAGCTTCCCATCTTCCTCATAGTTCTCCTCATCTATCTCATAACCCTTGGTGGTAACATGACCCTCCTCCTCTTGGTTTGTGTTGATCATCGTCTCCATAGTCCTATGTATTTTTTCCTTGGTAACCTCTCCATAGTAGACATGTCGTCATCCACAGTCACTTTATGTAAGATTTTATCAAGTTTTGTCACCCGGGACAGGTCTGTGTCTTATATTTCTTGTATGGTACAGATGTACATGTTCGGGTCTTTGACCGGTCATGAACTTCTCATATTGGCAGCTATGAGCTATGACCGATATGTGGCCATCTGTAACCCTTTACGGTATCACATGGTTATGAATAGTAGAACATGTAGCCTATTGGCTTCATCCTGCTGGGTGTTGGGGTTTTTACAACTCATTCCACCATTTCTGATCTTTCTTAGCTTCTCTTGTTATTCTTCCATTGTAATCAACCACTTTTTCTGCGACCCTTTTCTAATAATAAGAATCTCCTGTGACGACACATTTTTCTTAGAGAAGTTGTTGTTCATGGAAGGATTGTTACTTTTCTGCCTGACTCCATCATTTCTCACGTTTGTTCCTTACATTCTCATCATTAATACCATACTGAAGATCCAGGGTGGCATTGGAAGACGTAAGGCCTTCTACACGTGTTCCTCTCACCTCACAGCTGTCATCTTACTCTACACAACTCTTGTTGGACAATATTTGACACCAAACCTAAGTAGCACCTTGAAATCTAAAAAATATTTTGCTCTTTTTAACACAGCCGCCGTCCCTATGCTAAATCCACTGATCTATAGCTTGAAGAATAAAGACGTGAAAAAGGCTTTCAGATGGACCCGGGGGCAGGTGAAAAAATATTTATCAGCATGGTCTATGTATTTTGTATTGGCAATATCTCAAAAGTTAGAGTCCAAGTAGTAGATCTGAAGAATATGGAATTGTGCATCTAGTATCACGTTAGATAGTATAGGTGAATAGGTCTCTGAGATAAACCAAGATGGGCTGTAATTGCACTGAATGAAAATGGTCTTTTGTAAAAACGTCAATTTTTAGAAAGCCGGAGTAGAGAACTGTAGATCATTTTTGAGGTTATTAAATTAATAAATATACAGGTAGGAAATTAGTTAATATTCCTCATGTTTGATGTGAACTTAAAATTTTTCACATGGGCTTTACCTTAAACCAAGCGGTCCACCTTGTAGTAGAGATGCCCAATCGCCAAGGGCAATACCATGAAAGGTCAGGAGGAAGATCTTAATCATAGATGGGGGGGCTCCCTGCGCAAAGATGTCCTTTAGATCTAGGAAGAGGTCCTGCTGTGTGCAGTTTTGCCTGTTTATTAAAGATTTACATGTGCATTAAATCATAGCTGTGCCTACCTCTTTATCTATTGTCCACAGCAGAGACGGATGTGTACTTTGCTGCGCTACAACACTAAGGGGGGGGGAGGTGTTGATGGCTGATCGAGAAAATCCATAAAAATGAATGTTTTGGAGCAAAGGAGTCAAGTACAAGTGGTCAAGTTGTAAACAGGAGATACCCCTTCTCTTATTACTTCTCCTTATTGCACTTATACAGATCACTTCTTATGTTCTCATATTTTATAGACAGCTCTCCATTCCTCCATTTGTCAAAAACTGCTTCTCATGACTCTTTATTTCACAGACTGCTTCCTATATCATCTCTCACACAGATTCCTATGAACTAATCTCCGACAGACTCCTTACTATGCCTCTCTAACAAACTTCTCCCCATGCCCCATCTCTCAAAGACTGCGCCTTATACCCCATCTCTCAAAGACTGCTTCTTATACCCCCCTTCACAGACTGCTCCTTATACCCATCTCTCAAAGACTGCTTCCCATACCCCCCTTTCAAAGTCTGCTCCTTATACCCCATTTCTCACAGACTGCTCCTAATACCCCATCTCTCACAGACTGCTTCTTATACCCCCCTTTCACAGACTGCTCCTTATACTCCATCTTTCACAGACTGCTCCTTATACCTCCATCTCTCACAGACTGCTTCTAATACTCCATCTCTCACAGACTGCTCCTTATACTCCATCTTTCACAGACTGCTCCTCATACCCCCATCTCTCACAGACTGCTCCTTATATCCCCGTGTCTCACAAATAGTTTCCTAGGCCCCCTCGCTCACAGATTGTTACTTAAACCACCTATTTCTTACACTGCCCCTCACATCTTAAGCTATACCTTAAGCTCCCCTCCACAAAGGCTACATAACCCCCACCCCACCCACCCAATACAGACTACTCCTCTCCACATAGATTAATGCATTTGATGATTCGTAGCAAGAAGCTAAACACTAGTGGTTTAGCTTCCTGTTTCTTCATTGCACTTATCATACATATGAATGATAGAAGGAGAGTTAGGCAGAGTACTGATTACTGATTATTAAAGGGGTACTCCGGTCCCTAGACATCGTATCCCCTATCCAAAGGATAGGAGATAAGCTGTCTGATCCTGTGGGTCCCGCCGCTGGGGACCCCCACGATCTCGGCTGTGGCACCCCAGAGATCCGGTTCACTGAGCGAACTTTGCTCCGTGTCGGATGACTGGCGATTCCGGGCGGAGGCACATGATGTCACGGCCACGCACCGCTCTTGATGTCACAGCCACACCCTCTCAATGCAAGTCTATGGGAGGGGGTGTGATTTCCGTCACGCCCCCTCCCATAGACTTGCATTGAGGGTGTGTGGCCATGACATCACAAGCGGGCATGGCCGTGACATCACGAGCCTCCGGCACTGCACCCAATGCTCTAAACAAACGTCGGGTGCAAGAGGGAGATCGTGGGGGTCCCCAGTGGCAGGACCCCTGTGATCAGACATCTTATCCCTTATCCTTTGGATAGGGGATAAAATCTCTAGAAGGGGAGTATTTCTTTAAGAGGAAAGGGCTTAGATTTTAAGCTGGGAGGCTGTACTACTAATAATCCAATGTAATGTAGAGGGTAGCCTCCTCTCAAAATATGACTGTTACTGTTGTTAATAAACTTCCACAATTTTATTTTGTATCTATTATCCTAATTGGTCATTACCTCCGCTTATTGAGTCAGCCTTTGGAGTGTGTTGAAGAGGAGGTGAAAGCTGTGGCCAAGCATAGCACTGGTTGGACTGGTGATGGTAGGTGGGGATACTGTAAGACACCATCGTGGATGTGCTTAGGGGGAGCAAAGAGCCAATGATCAGACATCAGAAGTTCATGCTGAGATGAGTGGTGGGGACAATGATGAGGAGTTTGATGATGATGATGTAGTTTTGCACAGGATGGAGGAATCAGGTGAGGAGGAGGGGACAGGTTCAGGACAGGAGGGTAGTGTTACTATCAAGAAGAGAATAGCAGAGGTAGGGCTAGAACAGCTGTCAAACGTACCAGGCATAGGCCCGCTGGTAAAATCAGCTCAAAAAATTCTCACCTCCCCAGTCACTTCATAAATGAGACTTTCCGTAGTGTGCACAGTGTCATCCAGAAACAGTATTCTCCCAGTCACCCTTTATTGTGTGCCTTAATTTTCACCTGGTCTTACCAGTATACGGGTTTCATTTATTATTGGGATTTCTAGGGATAATCCAAGGGGTAGTTTGGTGCAGGGGGTCGTCCTTTTTTTGGGCGAATTCCCCGACTGTCTTTGTGCGAGTAGGGATAACTCACCACATCTCCCTGACAGGGAATTATAGGGACAACACCCGTGAGTCCCATGAGTCTTTCTCATACCTACTCTACACTGCTGTTGGTCCTTATCTCACCCAGGTAGGAGGCTAGGTGTCCCCTTGATCGGCCTTGCTTCCTACTGGTTTGGATACCTGGTTTTATATACATTGTTTTGTGGATTTTGTTTCTTTTTTGGATTTTAAACGTCTCCATTAAAAGCTATGTTTTCAATCTGTATCAGTCTGTGAATTGTTTTCTGCACTGATACTATTACTCTGGCTGGAGACATTTTTGCTGTGTGAATTTCTTAATTTGCACCTGATCAAGTTTTTGGTGGTGCAGGTGTGGTAAACTTGGGGAATAAAGCCTTGTGGGGTGTAGGGTAGTTGGGGTGTTGCTGTTCTGTATAATAAAGGACGCTGTTAACCCTTGTCACTCGTGACGCCAGGGTTAAAACTCTGTATTGATACTGGGCCTATCGCCGTCCTTCCCAAGAGCGATAGGTGAGTGTGAAATAAATAGATTGTCCACAGCAGTGCTGAACTTAAAACTTGTAGAATCTTTACTGAAGATTTTCTGTATTTGCAATAACGGTAACAGTCCAGATAACAGAGTCTATTGAAACAGCACAGCAGTGATTGACAGATGCTTAGGACCGGAAAGTTCTCTTTAGCTTTAGAGGATTGTATTTGCATAGATCCGCCGGATTTGGGGGTTTGATTAGGTCCGGAGATCTGTAGTGTCTTAGGCCGCAAGGCTTAGGCCTAGTAATTTGTCTTGTAAGCTGCGGAGGTCCTACCTCGTCCAGAGTCAGCAACCCAAGAGAGCGGACAAGATGGCGCACCTCCCTTATATGGGCAGGGGCTGGCCATTTTGGATTGGTCCAATCAGCTGTCACTCACTGTTACAATGGATTGTGGGTGATCACATGTCCAAAACCACCAAAGGTCCTTTAGCAAAAACCATAGAGTTCTGTAACCCGGTCACATGACCCGCAGGTCCTGCGACGCGAACAAGGCAAGAATATTAAATATACATCTTTACACTGATATTTACATTAATTATAGCTAATTGAGGGGTGACGAGGGGTTAAAGAACAACTGCAGCGGCATTACACTTATCCCCTATCCACAGAATAGGGGATAAGTGCTTGATCACGGGGGTCCGACCGCTGGGACCCCCCGATCTCCCTAACGGGGCGCCGCCATAAGCGCTAAGGCGCGTAGCGCTGACCTAGAGGTCGACGGTGATGCCCCGTCTCCTCCCCATCCCCATACAGTTCTATGGGGGAGACGGGGAGGCACGAATGCTGCCTCCCCGCCTCTCCCATAGAGATGTATGGAGGAGGCGTGCCTGCCGCAACGTCATGCTGCGGCTGGCACGCCCCCTGCACGGGAGAGCCGCGACCCCGTACAGGAGATCACAGGGGGTCCCAGCGGTTGGACCCCCCGCCGTCAAACACTTATCCCCTATCTTGAGAATAGGGGATAAATGTTTGTAACGCTGCAGATGTCCTTTAACTAAGGAAGAGGACCCCCACTGTTCCTAGGAACTCTGACTTTGGGGACCTCACCACAAGGTAACGTATGCAATACGGTACCGGGACACCACACAGGCACTTTCCTACTATTTTCTATACCTTTAGGCAACAAATGGGGAGTGCCATGGAGTTGTTTGTGTGCAGCACAGTACATGCCACCATAGATACTTGGAGTAGTAGCTATGGTCAGAGCCAATATAGTCCACTTACTCATCATCTTTCAGAACGAGGATCCACCACAATGAGGTCAGGAAATAGTAGCCTCCACAGTTGCGCTGATCCTGTTACATTTCTTACACCTGCCGCCAATCCTCCTCCTCTTCTTCCAGGTCTTCTACAGACATCTTTATTCCCTCACATGGGAGGGTGAAACTTACCGTCTTTTGTCTCCCTCTTTTTATTGGTGCAAAGTCAAGGTTTGCCATGCTGAATTACATCTGGCTCTCTGGTCGTAATCTGAGATTGAAAAATATGGTTGCTGATAATGGCACAAACATCGTGGCAGCCCTGCATCTTGGTGCCCTGACATACTCTCTCTTTATGGCTCACATGCTAAATCTTATCGTCAAATGTATATATATATATTTTTTTTTTTTTGTTTTAAATTGTGGCAGTCTCAATGATGTGGTGGCTATATGCAGGACAATTTGCGTTTGGTTTAGCCATTTTTCTGCTCTTACACATTCTCTCCTTCACCTACAGCACCAAAATGGTCTTCCTAAACACCACATTATTTGTGACTTTCCAGCATGATAGAGCATTACACACATTGGACCCCTTGTACCAGCCGCGCAAAGCGGTGACACACGTCATAATGCAGGAGACAGTTTCTGGAACCAGTGTGACTTTCACCTGAGGCATTGGCAGGGACACCTGTCGCATGCTCAGGCCTTTCGAAGAGGCAACAAGATTTGTCAGCAAGGAAGACAGTTTAATTAGTGTTGTTATGCCTCTGATATTCCTTCTGGAGTAAATGCTCACAGTGATGATTGAGCAAGGAGGGATGGAGGAAGGTTCACATCTTGCTGGCAGCAGTAGGGATGTTCTTTTTGAGGAGTTGGATTAGGTGGATGAGGAATTGGGATCTAATAAGGAGGAATTGGAGATGGAATCTGTCGAAGGGATAGGGGAGAAGGAATATACACAAGGTGAAATGATGATGATAACAATGAGGACCATGAGGACCAACCTTGGCAGTATTGGACAGAGGCGGAACAAGCTGGGCTATCGGAAACACTGGCAAAGATGGTGAGCTGTTCCGCGGTGTAATTCTGCATGGAGATTCCGCAGCTGCAGAGTCTCGTTGAATTCAGAGGGATTCTGCTGCACTGTGCACACCTTGGAATTTCCATGCCAGCTGTTTCTGTCATGGCAATTCTGATTCTAGTGTCTGCAGAAAGAATGAAAACGCCCTTTCTTTCTGTGGACTCTGCACAGAATTCATTGCCATCTATAACATGTTATGCTGGCGCCCACAGTCTGCGGAATGTCTGCACAGAGATTTTCCATGTAGACCTTCCGAAATGTGAACATAGCCTAACAGTACTGGACAGCCACACTTTCAGACCCTTGGTATAAATCCAGTTTGGGGGATTTTTTTCGCCTCCTGAGAAGGAGGATAAATTGGATTTTAAGGGTGCGTTCAGATGAGCGGACCCACAGCGTATTTTACGCTGCGGATCCGCTGCCGAAAGACCACTACAGGGTGCCCTTAGATGTGCCTGCTCGGAACGGCGTATTGAGCTGACACACTGAAGCGATGTGCAAGTTGCCGTACTCACACACATCGCGGCCACTCTCCCTGCTACACGAGCTAGGCCGAGAGCTGCCGCAATGTGTGAGTATACTGAGCATGTGTGCGGCGACTCACACATGGCTTCAGTGTGTCTTGGCACATCGAGCAGGCACATGTAAAGGCACCAAGCAGCAATCCTTCAACAATAGATCTGCTGCGTAAAATACGCTGTGGATCCGCTCGTGGGAACATACCCTTATAGGGAGAAGATATGCAGCCAGCCTGCCATGGCTTTCCACCACCAAACACCGGCAGAACAGGGGTCCACACTATGCTCCCCAATAAGTCAAATCTCCACTAGCTCTGCCAGCACTACCGCAGCAAGAAGAAGCAGCAGCATCTCCACATTGAAGTACATGATGACAAAGTTTTTACATCCGGAATTCCCGCCTGACATGAATTATCACCAAAGGAATGTACACCACAAGCTGTGCCCTTTTTTCTGACAAAAACCACGAGTCCAGACCCCATGAGGTCACCAGATTAGACCTTTGTCCATAACTTGCCCAGTTTGCCATGGTTGTTCTGTCTTGTCCAAAACTACAGCTCCCAGCATGCCCACACATCCTTTGAGTTGTAGTTTTGCAACAGCTGGAGGCATATGATTGGTAAAACTCAGATTTAGAACAGTGTTGCTGCAGGCTGTGTTCCTCCTACTGTTGCAAAACTAAAACTCCGAGCATGCCCACACATCATCTGGCTCTGCAGGCATGCTGGGAGTTGTAGTTTTGCTACAGCTGGAGGCATATGATTGTAGTCACCCTATATTGGATACATACACATATTGACTTCATTTATTCATGCACATGCACATTACCTAGACAACACAGATTTACACACATACATATATATCCACACACACATATATACATGCAGGGACACTTACTTTTTAAACAAAAAATCCTCCATTCAGTCCCCATCTTCAGTCACCAGCTTCTTTTATCATCTGCTCACAGGCAGCAGTGTCCTCCCGCCCAGGCTGGTATGTATCCCAGGGAGGCAGTTTTTTGACTGGCTTTTTCATTATGAATTACTGAATTTTTTTAAATGAAAGCAATTGAAAAACATATTGGTTTTGCATACTTTACAACATATCAAAAGTTTTTATATCTGACAGTGCCCATTTAAGGACACAGGGCATACAGGTACGCCCTGACAACCTGGTACTTAACACAGGGTGTACCTGTACGCTCGTGGGAAATCCGGTCCCCGCTGCTCGTCAGACAGGGACCGGTCCGGGATGCCTGCTGAAATCATTCAGCAGGCACTCTGTGCAAACCCCGGGGGGGGGGGGGGGGGGGCAATTCAGACCGACGATTAGCGGCGATTCTGGGTCAATCGGGTCTCCGGCTACCCAGAGAGAAAGGGTGATAGGTGGCGTCTGATATGGCACCTATCACCCTTTAGCAGCAGGAGTGAGGTGGCACGGGTGCGGCAGGAGCAGCGACGGTTGAGGCAGCAGGATACAGCAGGAGGTGAGGCCTGTTCGTCTCCTGCTGTTGCTAAGCAACTAAGTTGTAGTTTTGCAACAGCTTGAGGCACAACAACAACTCCCAGCATGCCCTTTGGCTGTCTGTGCATGCTGGGAGTTATAATTATGCACAGCTGGAGGCGCATTTTTTTTTCTATGAAAAAGTTTGCCTCCAGCTGTTGCATAACTAAAACTTTCAACATGCACGGACAGCCAAAGGGCATGCTGGGAGTTGTAGTAATGTGCCGCCAGCTGTCGCATAACTACAACTGCCAGCATGCCCTTTGGCTGTCAGTGCATGCTGAGAGTTGTAGTTTTGCAACAGCTGTAGGCACACTGGTTGCGAAACACTGAGAGTGTGTTACCTAACTCAGTGTTTTGCAACAAGTGTGCCTCCAATTGTTGCAGACTACAACTTCTATCATGCAATGGCAGACTGTTCATGCAGGGAGTTGTAGTTTTGCAACAGCTGGAGGCACACTGGTTGCAAAACACTTAGTTAAGTAACAAACTCTGTGTTTTGTAACCGGTGTGCCTCCAGCTGTTGCATAGCTACAACTCCCAGCACGCACGGACAGCCAAAGGGCATGCTGCGAGTTGTAGTAGTGTGCCTCCAGCTGTTGCATAACTACAACTGCCAGCGTGCCCTTTGTATGTCAGTGCACGCTGAGAGTTGTAGTTTTTCAACACCTGAACACACACCGGTTGCGAAATCCAGAGTTTGTTACTTAACACAGTGTTTCGCAACCAGTGTGCCTCCAACTGTTGCAAAACTACAACTCCCAGCATGCCCTTTGGCTGTCTGTGTATGCTGGGAGTTGTAGTTTTGCAACAGCTGGAGGCACACTGGTTGTAAAACATTGAGTTAAAGGGTAGCTCCCACCATCCCTTTTTTTCCCCTCTTTGTCCCTGCCTATTTCCCATCTATCCCTAACCTCCTCCCTGCCTAATTTTTTTTTTTTTACTATATAAAAAATGCAGTTTTGTCTGCCTGGTAGCGTGCTCACTACCAGGCAGACTTACCCAGCAGGCACCACGTCACTGATGCCTGCTGGGGGGGGACTTCCGCCCTTAGTTCATCTACACAGGGTGCCTCCAGCTGTTTCACCACTACAACTCCCAGTTTGCCCTGACATCTATTGGCTGTCAGGGCATGCTGGGAGTTGTAGTGGGGAAGAACTGGAGGCACCCTGTGTTAAAAACAATACATGGCCGTGGCGCAACTTAGTACTACAACATATCAATTTTTTTATTTCATGACAGTGCCCATTTAAGAAATAAACTCAGTTTTGCAACCAGTGTGCCTCCAGCTGTTGCATAACTACAACTCCCAGCATGCACGGACAGCCAAAGGGCATACTGGGAGTTATAGTTTTACAACTGCTGGAGGTTTGCACAGGAATGTACAGGGTACATTCACACAGGCGGGGGTTTACAGCGCTGCAAGTTTGAGATGTGGCAAATTTTCCGTCGCAGCTCAAACTCCCAGTGGGAAACTTGCTGTAAACCCCCGCCCATGTGAATGTACCCTAAAAACACTACACTACACTAACACAAAACAAAAAGCAAAACACTACATATACCCATATACCCCTACATAGTTACAATAAATAAATGAAAAACGTCTCCTATGGCACTGTTTCCAAAACGGAGCCTCCAGCTGTTGCAAAACAACAACTCCCAGTATTGCTGGACAACCATTGACTGTCCAGGCATGCTGGGAGTTTTGCAACAGCTGGAGGCACCCTGTTTGGGAAACACAGCTGTAGGGTAATTCTGGTATCAGAGGCAAGTGTAATGCTTGCATCTGGGTCCGTCCCTATGCAAATCCCTAATTTAGTCCTCAAATGCGCATGCCGCTCTCTCACTTCGGAGCCCTGTTGTATTTCAAAACAACAGCCACATATGGGGTGGTATTTTCGATTTTGAGAGAAATTGCATTCCAAATTTTGAGGGGCTTTTTCTCCTTTTTCCCCTTATGAAAAGGTAAAGTTGGGGTCCACACCAGCATGTTATTGTACACAAAATTTATTTTTTTACACTAACATGCTGGTGTTGCCCCATACTTTTCATTTTCACAAGAGATAAAAGGAAAAAAAAGCCCCCCAAAATTTGTAATGCAATTACAAATACCCCATATGTGGACTTAAAATGCTCTGCAGGTGCACAACAAGGCTCAGGAGTGAGAGCGCACCATGTACAGTTGAGGCCTAAATTGGTTATTTACACAGGGGAGGCTGCACAGCAGAGAGCGGCTCCTGACTGGCTGGCCGCATCATCAGGCTCTGCCTGCTCAGCTCTGCTATACAGAAGGATCGGGTCTGCCTTTCCCCTAGCCTGTTCGAGGCAAGCAAAGTAACTGCAAAGAGATATATAGAGGTGCTTTAGAGATAGAAGAAGGGTGAAAGCAGCCCAGACAGGCTTCAGCTGACATCAAGCCTGCCGGGCCCCTTCCCCTTCCTCTCTCACAGACTGCACAGAGATGAGCAGCTATACAGGGAAAGATTAAGGTAGGAAAAGGGGTTTACAAAAAACAAAAAAACTGAATTAGCATTTGGAAGAGTCAGGGACAGATGGGGGGATGAATTAGGGACAGATTAGTTTGTGATAAATCTGTTTCTGGCACCAGTTGATTTAAAAAATAATAATTTCCATCGGAGTACCCCTTTAACACCCCACAGGTGTTTGACAAATTTTTGTTAAAGTTGGATGTGAAAATTAAAAAAAGAATTTTTTTTTTTCACTAAAATGCTGGTGTCACCCTTAATTTTTCATTTTCACAAGGAAAAATAGGACTCTCTCCTATTGCGGGCGAACTACAATGCTCAGAAAAGAAGGAGTGCCATGGTGCCAGAACAATGGACCCCCCCCCACACACGTGACCCCATTTTGGAAACTACACCCCTCACAAAATGTAATAAGGGGTGCAGTGAGCATTTACACCCCACCGGTGTCTGACAGATTTTTGAAACAGTGGTCCATGAAAATGAAACATTTAATTTTTCATTTGCACAGCCCACTGTCCCAAAAATCTGTCAAATGCCAGTGGTGTGTAAATACTCACTGTACCCCTTATTAAATTCTGTGAGGGGTGTAGTTTCCAAAATGGGGTCACATGTGGGGGGTCCACTGTTCTGTCACCATGGTGGCTGTCAGGATTCGGCAGGCTGGAGGTGGATCCTCTGTGTCAGAGAGGGATTGGCGTGGACCGTAATAGTGGACCGGTTCTAAGTTGCTACTGGTATTCACCAGAGCCCACCGCAAAGCCGGATGGTCTTGCAGCGGCGGTAGCAACCAGGTCGTATCCACCGGTAACGGCTCAACCTCTCTGACTGCTGAGATAGGCGCGGTACAAGGGAGTAGACAAGAGCAAGGTCGGACGTAGCAGAAGGTCAGGGCAGGCAGCAAAGATCGTAGTCAGGGGCAACGGCAGGAGGTCTGGAACACTGGCTTGGGACAAACAAAGAACGCTTTCACTGGCACAATGGCAACAAGATCCGGCAAGGAAGGGAAGGGGAAGTGAGGTTATATAGGGAAGTGCACAGGTGAATTCACTAATTAGAACCAGGCGCCAATCAGCGGCGCACTGGCCCTTTAAATCGCAGAGAGCCGGCGCGCGCGCCCTAGGGAGCGGGGCCGCGCGCGCCGGGACAGTACAGACGGGGAACGAGTCTGGTAAGCAGGCTGGGATGCGAACCGCGAGCGGGCGCTTCCCGCATCGCGGATCGCATCCCTGCTAGGGACATTATCGCAGCGCTCCCGGTCAGCGGGTCTGACCGGGGCGCTGCGAACAGGAAAACGCTGCGAGCGCTCCGGGGAGGAGCGGGGACCCGGAGCGCTCGGCGTAACAGGGGCTTTGTAAACGCACATGGCCCCCGACTTCCATTCCTAACAAATTCTCTCTCCAAAAGTTCAATGGCGCTCCTTCTCTTCTGAGCATTGTAGTTTGCATGCAGAGCACTTTACATCCACATATGGAGTATTTACATACTCAGAAGAAATGGTGTTACAAATTTTGGGGGGCATTTTCTCCTATAAAAAATTTGGGATAACACCAGCATTTTAGTGAAAAAATATTTTTTTTTTCATTTTCACGTCCAACTTTAACGAAAATTCTTCAAACACCTGTCGGGTGTTAAGGCTCACTATGCTCCTTGTTACGTTCCGTGAGGTGTGTAGTTTCCAAAATGGGGTCACATGTTTTTTTTTGCAACCAGTGTGCCTTAAGCTGTTGCAAAAGCTACAACTCTAAGCATGCAATGACAGCCGAAGGGCATGCTGGGACTTGTACAGTGCTCAAAAAAATAAAGGGAACACTAAGATAACACATCCTAGATCTGAATGAATGAACTAAGCATATGAAATACTTTCCTCTTTATATAGTTGAATGCGCTGACAACAAAATCACAAAAATTATCAATGGAAATCAAATTTATCAACCCATGGAGGTCTGGATATGGAGTCACACTCAAAATCTAAGTGGAAAACCCCACTACAGGCTGATCCAACTTTATGTAATGTCCTTAAAACAAGTCACAATGAGGCTCAGTAGTGTGTGTGGCCTCCACGTGCCCGTATGACCTCCCTACAACGCCTGGACATGCTCCGGATGAGGTGGAGGATGGTCTCCTGAGGGATGTCCTCCCAGACCTGGACTAAAGTGTGGTGTCCCGGTACTGCATCTTATACGGTACCTATGTATGTATGGGTCCACATAGCCAGAGTCCCTAGGACGTAGGGATCCCTGTTGTGTAGCCTACCCCTTGTCGCCTCTATTCCAACTAATAGCCTAGTGATTTATGTAAGGGTGATGTAAATATAGTAATATATGTAAATAAATGGTTAATTACCGGTTCCATAGCGTTGCAGGACCTGCGGGTCACGTGACTAGGTAAACTCTATGGTATTCTGCTTAAGGACCTTTGGAGGCCCGGTGACATATGCAATCCCATTACTCTGTGTAATGATGAATGACAGATTTTCGGACCAATCGGATTCACCCCGCCCCCTGCCCATATAAGGGGGCAGCGGCCATGTTTTCTCTCTCTTGTTCCTGGGCTGTCAAACGAGAAGGATCTGCGCAGCAACTTTCGCAGTGAGTTAGGCCCGAGCCTTGCGGCAACGGCTGAGTAATTCAGAATAGAGAGTGTATCAATTCCCAGACACTCTGCAGCATCACCGGACCTAATATAACCCCTAAATCTGGACGGATCTGCAAATATCTACCCTAAATTCAGAGACTTTCTAAATAGCTCAAGGTCCGCAACAACTGTCAGTCACTGAGCAATATAAGGACTGTTTGTATGAGACTGTTACTGTGCCTTGGATGTATCGCAAGCACTTAAGTAAAGTTCTTCAATTTTAAGTTCAATCTCCTTGTGGACCTTCAGTCATTTCATGTATCTATTGTTACTGGGAAGGGCGGCGATAGGCCGGAGCATTACCTCAGCATACCAGCCCTCAGCCTGGCATCACAAACTATAGGGTTAACATTAACCCCTCATATACCGATGCCATACCACCACTACCATACACCCATCAAGGGCTACCACAAAGCCTTTTTGGCGTTGCACGAACAGGATTCGGGTATGTGCCTGCTATTGCCACTAGTGAAAGTGTACTCCCCCTAAGAAGTGAACTTTATTCATGTACTGTGATTTATACTTCGGAGTAAGGGGTTGCGCACACGGTGCTGTGTGGAGGAAGTGCGTATGTAAAGTAAGGGGGGAGGCGAACAGTACAGCAGAGCTACAAGTTAGCGCGGGACATCCCGGCGCACGTGATCCAAAGACCCCGCCCACCGAAGCTCTCTGTGCTCGGCGGCCATTTCGTCGGAGCCTAGTGCCAGAAACCAACAAAGAGAGACAGCTCAGCGCGGGAAAAGGCGCAGAGAGCGACAACGGGCTGGAAGCTGTGAGGAACCGGAACAGTACGGGACTCTGAGACATCAGATTGCCGAATTGAAGTCCCACATAGAGTCGCTTCAGCTGCCGATCAACGCACTCAAATTTCAATTAAAGGCTGTTGCGTTTCAGGTCACCGCTCTCAAATTTTAAATCTACGCTCTCAAGTTCCAGATTAAAGAACAACTGCGTATTTCTTTGGGGCCTAGGAATCCAAGATCTATTTAAAGGGCCAACATACCAAATACAGAAATGTCAGAATCTGCAGCCCTGAACAACAAGGGGGCGATGCTCCAGTGGCCCCACCAATGGGGTCTCCACACCAAGCCAGAAGAATGTTGCCGCCTTCACCAATGCTCTCGACCTCACAAGGACGTGCTCTGCCTGTGATGCCAGCAAGACCTCCAGCACAGGCTGAACAGGACCCAACCAGTCCGCCTTCAGTCTCTCCCTATGTGTTGGGAGCCCCAGTTGCTGCACCTGTCTTCTTGGGGAATCCTGTGCTTCCCACCTACAATGGTGACCCTTTCACATTAAGTGACTTTAAAGAAAAATTCTACAGCCTCTTTGCATTTTATGCACTTCCCCCTCATCAACAGGTACAGCTGCTTCTGGGACAACTCCAGGGATCCGCCTTGAAAGAACTTGGCACCTGGCCAGCGGCTGATAAGACCACAGTGGGACAGATTTTTGAAGGACTTTCTCAAGTGTTTGAATCTCATTCTCCCTCGGAGGTACGCCTCCGACTCTATGAACGACGCCAGAAGCCAGGTGAGACCCTCCGAGCATATGCAGTGGCTTTGCAGAGCGCATTAGAGGCGGTACAGAAGTTGGACGGCATCACGCCCGATCAGGGAAATCGAGTACTGATGGACCGTTCTATAGAAGGGGCGCTAAACAAATGGGACAAGGCCCAACAAAATCCCGACATGGCTTTCCCAGCTTTTAAGCGACTCGCGGTTAAAGTAATAGAGTCGGGACCTCAGATACAAGAGATTAGTGTTCCCGCTACTGAATCTCCGGGGCCCGCGCCCCAGCCGCCTGTCCCTTCTCAATCTGCCCCACCAACGCCTTCTTCTAGTCCTCGGACAGCTGACTTAAAAGACATTAAACAGGACATTGAACAGTTAGCCAAGGCCTTTAAAGAAATGGCGGTACCTCCAAATCCTTCTAGATCTGTAACACCACCACCTAAGAAGGCTGACCCTCGCCCTGTTGCTCCATCTAGTATCCCTCCTGTGAGACCACCTGGAAGTCAGAGACCCGTTGTCACGATTCGGCTGGCAGGAGGTGGATCCTCTGTGCCAGAGAGGGATTGGCGTGGACCGTGCTAGTGGACCGGTTCTAAGCTGCTACTGGTTTTCACCAGAGCCCGCCGCAAAGCGGGATGGTCTTGCAGCGGCGGTAGCAACCAGGTCGTATCCACTAGCAACGGCTCAACCTCTCTGACTGCTGAAGATAGGCGCGGTACAAGGGAGTAGACAAGAGCAAGGTCGGACGTAGCAGAAGGTCGGGGCAGGCAGCAAGGATCGTAGTCAGGGGCAACGGCAGGAGGTCTGGAACACAGGCTAGGAACACACTGGGAAACGCTTTCACTGGCACGATGGCAACAAGATCCGGCAGGGGAGTGCAGGGGCAGTGAGCAGATATAGTCTGGGAGCAGGTGGGAGCCAATTAAGCCAATTGGGCCAGGCACCAATCATTGGTGCACTGGCCCTTTAAGTCTCAGAGAGCTGGCGCGCGCGCGCCCTAGAGAGCGGAGCCGCGCGCGCCAGCACATGACAGCAGGGGACCGGGACGGGTAAGTGACCTGGGATGCGATTCGCGAGCGGGCGCGTCCCGCTGTGCGAATCGCATCCCCGACGGCCATGACAGTGCAGCGCTCCCGGTCAGCGGGACTGACCGGGGCGCTGCGGGGAGAGAGACGCCGTGAGCGCTCCGGGGAGGAGCGGGGACCCGGAGCGCTAGGCGTAACAGTACCCCCCCCCCTTAGGTCTCCCCTTTTCTTTGTCCGGTAACTGCCTCCCCTGGGATGAGGACACCGGGAAAGAATGGAGGGTTTCCTCAACGGCAGGCAGTACAGCAGGAGTGGGAATGGGGAGGGAGGGCAGAGGGCGAAGCCTGGCACGGGGCAGTGTGACACCAGGACGGGGGCCATGAGGAGGCACTGAGGCTTGCCTGACGGGACTGGGAGGGGAGGAGAGGCACTTCCTATGGCAGGCAGAGTCCCAGTTCTTGATCTCCCCGGTGGTCCAATCAAGGGTGGGAGAATGAAGCCGGAGCCATGGCAGACCGAGGAGGACCTCAGAGGTACAGTTGGGAAGGACGAATAACTCAATCCTTTCGTGGTGGGGTCCAATACACATCAGGAGGGGTTATGTGCGGTAACGCACGGTGCAATCCAATCTGACTCCGTTGACCGCGGAAATGTAGAGCGGCTTGACGAGACGGGTCACCGGGATGCTGAATTTATTCACAAACGACTCCAAAATAAAATTCCCAGAGGCACCAGAGTCCAAGCAGGCCACGGCTGAGAGGGAGGAGTTGGCTGAAGGAGAAATCCGCACGGGCACCGTGAGACGTGGAGAAGCAGACTTAGAGCCAAGAGACGCCACACCCACGTGAGCTGGGTGCGTGCGTGCGTTTCCCAGATGTGGAGGACGGATAGGGCAATCCACCAAGAAATGCTCGGTACTGGCACAGTACAGACAGAGATTTTCTTCCCTACGGCGATTCCTCTCTTCCTGGGTCAGGCGAGACCGATCCACTTGCATGGCCTCCTCGGCGGGAGGCCCAGGCGTAGACTGCAAAGGATGCTGTGGGAGAGGTGCCCAGAGATCTAAGTCTTTTTCCTGGCGGAGCTCCTGATGTCTCTCAGAAAAACGCATGTCAATGCGGGTGGCCAAATGGATAAGTTCTTGCAGGTTGGCAGGAATCTCTCGTGCGGCCAGCACATCCTTGATGCGACTGGATAGGCCTTTTTTAAAGGTCGCGCAGAGAGCCTCATTATTCCATGATAATTCAGAAGCAAGAGTACGAAATTGGATGGCGTACTCGCCCACTGAAGAATTACCCTGGACCAGGTTCAACAGGGCAGTCTCGGCAGAAGAAGCTCGGGCTGGCTCCTCGAAGACACTCCGGACTTCAGCGAAGAAGGACTGGACTGTGGCTGTGGCAGGATCATTGCGGTCCCAGAGCGGTGTGGCCCAAGACAAGGCCTTTCCTGAAAGAAGGCTCACTACGAACGCCACCTTAGACCGTTCTGTAGGAAACAAGTCCGACAACATCTCCATATGCAGGGAACACTGAGACAAAAATCCACGGCAGAGTTTAGAGTCCCCATCAAATTTGTCCGGCAGGGACAAGCGGAGGCTAGGAGCGGCCACTCGCTGCGGAGGAGGTGCAGGAGCTGGCGGAGGAGATGGTTGCTGCTGTAGCAGAGGCAGAAGTTGCTGTAACGTGGCGGTCAACTGCGACAGCTGCTGTCCTTGTTGGGCAATTTGCTGCGATTGCTGAGCGCCCACCGTGGTAAGGTCAGCGAGACTTGGCAGCGGCACCTCAGCGGGATCCATGGCCGGATCTACTGTCACGATTCGGCTGGCAGGAGGTGGATCCTCTGTGCCAGAGAGGGATTGGCGTGGACCGTGCTAGTGGACCGGTTCTAAGCTGCTACTGGTTTTCACCAGAGCCCGCCGCAAAGCGGGATGGTCTTGCAGCGGCGGTAGCAACCAGGTCGTATCCACTAGCAACGGCTCAACCTCTCTGACTGCTGAAGATAGGCGCGGTACAAGGGAGTAGACAAGAGCAAGGTCGGACGTAGCAGAAGGTCGGGGCAGGCAGCAAGGATCGTAGTCAGGGGCAACGGCAGGAGGTCTGGAACACAGGCTAGGAACACACTGGGAAACGCTTTCACTGGCACGATGGCAACAAGATCCGGCAGGGGAGTGCAGGGGCAGTGAGCAGATATAGTCTGGGAGCAGGTGGGAGCCAATTAAGCCAATTGGGCCAGGCACCAATCATTGGTGCACTGGCCCTTTAAGTCTCAGAGAGCTGGCGCGCGCGCGCCCTAGAGAGCGGAGCCGCGCGCGCCAGCACATGACAGCAGGGGACCGGGACGGGTAAGTGGCCTGGGATGCGATTCGCGAGCGGGCGCGTCCCGCTGTGCGAATCGCATCCCCGACGGCCATGACAGTGCAGCGCTCCCGGTCAGCGGGACTGACCGGGGCGCTGCGGGGAGAGAGACGCCGTGAGCGCTCCGGGGAGGAGCGGGGACCCGGAGCGCTAGGCGTAACACCCGTCTGTAGCTATTGTAACAAGAATGGACACTGGAAGAGCCAATGCTGGGCTTTAAATGAGTGTCCCCTGGGGTCAAGGACCGCACCCCAGGAGTAGAGGTTTAAGGTCCAAAATCAACCAGCGACAAGAAGGCACTGTCTATGTATGTAGCTTCTTGTCCTTATGTACAGGTGATGATTGAGGGAGTCCGGTTACAAGCTCTGATAGATACGGGGTCTCAGGTATCCACTATTCCACAGGGGGTTTTCTATAAGTACAAGGGCCCAGAAAGGTTGTGTGACCCTCAGGAAGCGGAGTTCAGAGTAATTGCAGGGAATGGGAAACCAGTACCCAGGTATGGTTACTGGGAGCCCATGGTGCAGGTGGGAAAACATGTGTTAGGAAGACAGGGGGAGCTTGTCAAATATGTTAGGGATGAGGGAGCAGCTGATTTCATTTTAGGCATGAATATTATGAGGCACAGTTTTGATGATATTGTCTGTACACTGCATGCATCTCTCCCTCACTTGTCACCCCCAGGCTGGCAAGCTGCACAACACCACCTCAAAATCCTCCAAGCAGAACAGAAGTTCGTAAATCAGCAAGGAGAAATCTGTCGAGTAAGGATTCAAGATATCCGAGCCCTTAGTCTACAGCCACAGACAGAGACAGTTATTTGGTGTCGTGCCCGACCTGGGGTGAAAAATCAAGATTACCAAGCGCTCTTGGAACCCCTTCTACTGGAAGATTGTCCCTTGATGCGAGCTGCTAGAAGCCTGGTAACCGTACGGAATGGGAAGGTCCCAGTGAGACTTATTAATCTCTCTCAAGTTGCGGTCCAACTACCCAAGTATACCCCAGTGGCTTCTCTACACCATCTAGACGTCCGAGATGTAGTCTCAAAGCCACAGGTGGTCCAACGAGGACCTGACCAGAATCCTGCGGAACATTGGTGGAGCCAACTACAGATAGGAGACGAAGATACCCCCAAGGAACAGGTGGAAGGAGTCATCCAGGTGGCTAAGAAACATCAAGAAGCTTTCAGCAAATTCCCCACAGACTTTGGCAGGACCACCATGATCAAACATAGGATTCTCACAGGAGATAATCCACCCATTAAAGAGAGACATTGTCCTGTGGCTCCTGGGATGTATCAGACCATAAAGAAAATGCTCGTGGAGATGAAAGAGGCCGATGTCATCCAGGAAAGCCAGAGTCCGTGGGCTGCACCTTTGGTCCTGGTGAAGAAAAAAGATGGAACTATCCGCTTTTGCTTGGATTACCGGAAATTGAACAACATAACTCATAAGGATGCCTATCCTCTCCCACGCATCGAAGAATCCTTGACTGCGTTGGGGTCTGCCGCCTACTTTTCCACACTGGATCTGACGAGCGGCTACTGGCAGGTGCCAATGGCAGAAGAGGACAGAGAGAAGACGCATTTGTGACCCCCCATGGGTCTCTTCGAGTTTAAAAGTATGCCCTTTGGACTGTGCAATGCACCAGCTACTTTCCAACGCCTAATGGAGCGATGCTTGGGGCACCTTAACTTCCAGAGTGTTTTGTTGTATTTAGCTGACGTCATAGTCTATTCTCGAACATATCAGGATCCATTAGGATACTGCCCAGTATATCCACTGGATTACAGCAGAAGCTCAGGTATAATACACACCCGGGTTCCTGACAGCTATATGGATATTTGAACACCAATGCCAGTATGGAGGTCTTACCCAGTCACTATATGGTGTGATGGTAGTGGTGATGGCGTGACATTGTGGTGATATTGATCTGTGCATATTGGTTTTATTCACTATGGTGCTATTATCCAGTCACTATGTGGTGGTAACAGTAGTGGTCATGGTGTGGCGCACTTGACTGTCCCTTTTATAGTGATGTTATCGGTCTCTATATAGTGTTTTTTAATTCCTAAAATTATGATACCATTAGTCACTATGGTAGTAATATGTTCTCCTGGTGTGAAGGTATTATTTTACGTTTTTAACCCTTTAAGGACCAGGCCAATTTTATTTTTGCATTAACGTTTTTTCCTCTTCACCTTCTAAAAAAATCATAACTCTTTTATATTTCCATCTATTTCCATCCAAAGACCCATATGAGGGCTTGTTTTTTGCATGACCAATTTTACTTTGAATTACATCACTCATTTTACCATAAAAAGTGCGGCGCAGCCAAAACAATATTATATATGTAACTACCATCGCCGGACCCTCAGTCTTGTCACCAGCCAACGGAACACCAAAACGGCGAGCCACCGCCTCCATGGTATGCAACAGTACTGAACAGACCCTCGACCCCGCCGGGCCCACAAACAAAAAATCATCGAGGTAGTGCAGCACCGAGGAGCAGTCGGCCTCCTGCCTCACCACCCATTCCAGAAAACAACTAAAAGTCTCAAAATAGGCACACGAAATTGAGCAACCCATCGGAAGGCAACAGTCCACATAAAAACTCCCCTGCCAACGAATCCCCATCAACTGAAAACTATTCAGATGCACCGGACGCCAGGGGCCATATTCGAATTGGCGATATTTCGCAAATATATGGATGAATATTCATCCTATGTTCGCGAAATTTGTTCATAGTGCGCATGTGCAATTATATCTTTCACCTAAAAGAAGGGATGGATCAGTGTTGCATAAATATTCACATAAATTTGCATTAAAAATAATGAATATTCGTCATTAATAATATATCACTATATTCTAAATATTTGTGAAATCGCGAAGGGCCGATATTCGCATTTCGAATATTCGCGCTCAACACTATCAGAGAGCACTGATCATCATCCATGATCTTCCTACTGTAAACCGGCCAGGATCGCTGTGAGTGCAGTACACTATCTTTATATTGTGCATGTTAAGTCCATCACCCCCAGTGAAGTGTTTGCATTGCCGTACAGCCAGAATCTACTAGTTGAGCTTCTAGTAAAATACTCAGGTACCATCGTAAATGGGTTATCCAGGATTAGTAGAAAAAAAAGCATAGTTGTTTTTTTTTAGTTTTTTTCCGAAAATAGCACCATAATTGTCCTCAGGCTAAGCATGGTTTTACTACTTGGCTTAAAGGGGCATTCCAGCAGAAAACATCTTATCCCCTATGTCCAGGCCTGCAGTGGCAGCATCCGGAACATGGAAGCTTGGAGCTTCCATGGTGTACATAGCCGTCACGCTTCCTCCCATACACATGAAAGGAGAAGGCGTGGCAGCTGTAGTCACCAGTCATCCAGTGCAGAGCGGAGTTTGTGATCCACAATCTTTTGTATAGGGGATAAGATGTTTTTCACCGGAGTACCCCTTTAATTAACTTCAATGTAACTTAGCTTTAATACCTCACAAAAACTGAGAACAAAAGCAGCACTGTTTCTGCAAAAAGGTTGCTACGTTTTTCTAATCCTGGATAGCCCATTTAGACTTCACATAGTCAGCAAGATCAAAGAACCAAAGTGTTGCATTCCTATGAACTTGCAGGTCCCAAACATCAGGGCTGCTGGTGCCCAAGTTTCCACATCAATAATTCTGCCAATAGGGGTGGCTGTGGCTCATGTCACAAAATATGACTATATATGATGGGTGAAGCGTCCTGTTGTTGGTGGACTTGAAGAAGAGAGTGCAGGCAGAAGATTATTTGTGTTACGTTATGTGCTCCGGCAGCACACGCTGGCCGTGAGCGCATGGTCCCCTTACCTGCTGCTGGTGACGGGGCTGGGACTCGCATTGCGGGATGCGCCCGCATGCGAGCCCCAGTCTGTCACTCTCTGGGTGTTTCTCCTGCCTCTGCCTCTCTGCTCCGGCACGCGTATCCCCGTCCCCTAGGGCGCTCGTGCCGGAGATTTAAGATTTAAAGGGCCAGTACGCTTATTAATATAATTCACCTGTGTCTTATTGATAAATTCCTCCACCCTCCTCACTTCCCTGCCAGATCTTTGTTGCCTTGTGCCTTAGAGAAAGCGTCCCTCAGTATTGCCTTGCCGTGTATCTGATCCCTTGCTTTGTGACTTGACCTTGCTCCTCTGCCGCCTGCCTACTGAACTCCTGCTACGTCTTGACTACGCTATTGTGCCGCCTGCCCTGACCTTCTGCTATCCAGAATACTAGCTGCCTTATCCCTCCTGTGCCTCGCATCTCCTCACCCTCCTGTTTGGTTGAGCCGTGCCAGGGGTAGCGACCTGGGTGCCGCCTGCTGCAGCAAGTCCATCACGCTTTGCAGCGAGCTCTGGTGAAAACCAGCAGCACCTTAGACTCCGCTCCCTGTTACGGTCCAAGTCATCTGCCACACAGGTCCAGCGGATCCACATTCACCGGTGTTCCTGTCTTCTGAAACGTGAGTGTTATAATTTGTAGCAAGTTTCGCTGGAACATTATGCAGAACAAGTGCTATGCACAGGTAGATACATAGGTTGAGCTGTTACTGGTAGAACAACATAAGACTATAGATGCCAACTCCCAGTTCCTGGAAGCATTGTATGAAGACTACCCAGCAGCATTGGAGATCCAGAAAAGATGTTAGATCCACTATCAACAAAAACGTAATGCTTAGGAGGCAATGAGACAAGAGAGGAACCGCACCACTAATGCACTGAAGATCCGTGGCAGGGATCGCTAGCAAGGTTGGTTGTAGTGCAAGGTACCGGGGGTGCAAATAAAGCGCAGAAATAATGGCAATCAAATGAAAACCATGGAGAAAATAAAGCTTCAGCACTCACCCAGATTGTAGAATCCTTTTATTTTCAGTACAGCATCATCAGCATAATAATCCGCTGGCCGATAATGGGGAGGGTGGGAGAGGAGGCTGCAGCCGGGGCTGCGGGGAAGCAGAAGACAAGTTTCGCGGAGATACCACTTCTACTGGCCTTACCTCGTATTGCCCAGCGCGCATAATTTATCTGGGCGCTGGGATGACGTCATACAAAGTGGGGGGAGTTATGAAACACCTGGACAGGTGCGTGATGGTGACGTGCAAAACAAAGAATATGCAACAATGAAACAAAAACAAGTAAAATGTAAACTGAAAGTAACCAGAACGGGATGCGGGCATAATGAAAGCTAAAGGCGGGGGATGGGTTAAATGTTCACAGGAATACTGTCAATTCGTTTTGGTCGTTCAGACCCAGGATTCCCATCGCATCTGTCCGCAGGATCCAGTGTGCCTCTCGCTGCTGCAGGATCTTTTCTTTGCTTGCGCTGTTGGTGGTTACTTTCTCTATGCCGCATAAGGTAAGAGTTTTTTCATTACTTTCATGACAGTCCTTCATGTGTTCAATCAATCTTGCTGAACCGATGCTGGTTTTAAGCGAGCGCTTGTGCTCGCGAAACCTGGAGAAGAGTAAATACTTAGGAGTTTGCTATCTGCATTGTAATACCAAGTGGACTGGTAGAAGTCTGTTTATAACCGGGCTCAATAACAAGACAACATGATGGGCTGCGAAAAACTGGAAAGTCAATCAGGTGCTCACATTGGACAAAGTTATCCAGGACGTGATAAAAAGACAACAGGAGGAAAGGAAAAACATTGATGTGGAACTAAAGGTGGCCCACTATCCTCCAGCCCCCTCATTTACTGTATAAATGATAAACCTGGGGCAATCATACAATGGAAAAAATGAGAAACTGTTTATAGAGACTTTCTCATATATGGAGAGGATTTAGCCCTACCTGCAGCCAGTTTCCAATCATCGCCTTTCCACCACATAAAAAATCCCATAGATGTCTCCTTTGTATTAACGTTAACTGTGTGCAATATGATGTCCCTGACACCTAAAAACCTCTATTTTGTTGTGAGATCATGTATGTAAAATTAGCCAACACAAGTGGCCCCAAATCCGTTGCTGTAAGGTGACATCTCCTATCTTAATGATCATCTAACTATAATATCACTAAACAAATGATACTAGTCACTAGTGCTGGGCGGTATACTGGTTCATACAGAATACCGGTATGTTTTTTCTGTACGATATGAATTTTTCCTATACCGCAATACTGGTCAGGTGTTTGGGACCCAAGAATATTGTATTTATGTTCAAACATAGCCAGTGCCAAAGATGTTACTCTGGAGCAACATTGTGATGCAGCAGTATTCTAGTGCTACAATTTCAGTTTTTGTTGCCCCCCTATGTGACCAGAGGTAATTTGAGCAGGTACTCCTGGTAAAATCTAACAGGGGTTCCATGCTCTACTTCCAAAACAGTAAGCCAGGGATGTTTTCCTGGCTTATTGTTAGTAGATTCCCTGCCCCCCACACAAATGTAAGCTTTACACAGTGCTGGTCTTTATCTGCTTAGTGCCACAGAGTTCTCTGGGAAAAAGCCAAAGGTGCCTCACTCTTCTGAGAACTATATGGGATTCTTGGGACTATATCGATGATTTGCGGGTAAAGGAGAAAAAAAGAGAGGTAGAGGATAGCGCCTCGCGTAATTCGGTGGGATAATCCCAAGTCACGAACCTCAATATCAGTTTTACTAACCTGGGGTATATCTTGGTATATGCATATCACCCCTCCGTTCGGGGTCAGTTGATCTCGGGCTGCAGCCTGCAAGATCCGGCCGGGTACTCTATATGAAGTCGGCAAGAAACTTAGAATTGGTGCAAAAGATAAAAAAGGTGGTCTGCTATGGCGCTGCCTTTTAGAGATCGAGATGCAGGTTCAGTTTTTTAGGTATAAGATCTCATTTATTGGTACATAAATTGAGATAACAGACATGCAAAACGCATTTCGGGGGTAAGTTCCCCCTTTTTCAATTGCAAAATGTTACATTTTGCAATTGAAAAAGGAGGAACTGACCCCCAAAACGCGTTTTTCATGTCTATTATCTTTGCACCTTGTTGGTTATGAAAAAGCAGAAGCACTCAACACTTTTTATTTTTATTATTTACAGAGTGAGCCACAGAGGTGGGAGTCATGTAGGTCAGGTGACCATAGTGTGGCTTCAGACTGACTGTACACATATACTAAGCTACTTGTGCCATTTTCAAATTTGTGGTGCAATTTAAACCATTTTGAGGCCTTATAAAGTAATGTATCCACCACCAACCTCCATAGTATACAATGATGTAAAATGTTGAGATTTTCCTAATGATCAGAGTAATTGGAATATATGACATCTGCTTAATTACCAATTAGAGAATCCAGACACTGTAAGTAATACCAGGGGAATTAATCATCACTAACATGCTGTATTATATATACACCCAGAACAATAGCGCAGTATACGGGAACAGCAGATGACATGGGAGACAAAGGTGTTATACAGTATCTGTAATGGAAGAAAGATTCAGGACTATTTAATGCGGCATATTATTACATACAAATACTAACTACATCACTATATGAATTATACATGATTCTGGTCTGGAGGTAAGTGTAACAGATGTAAGAAGTCCCTATAATTTGAAGAATTTCTTGAAAGAAATTGGAAAGGTATACTAAGGAAAAGTTTAAAATATGAGATAGATAGATAGATAGATAGATAGATAGATATGAGATAGATATTATATAGATAGATATGAGATAGATAGATAGATATGAGATAGATATGAGATCGATAGATGGATATGAGATAGATAGATAGATAGATATGAGATAGATATTATATAGATAGATATGAGATAGATAGATAGATAGATATGAGATAGATAGATAGATATGAGATAGATAGATATGAGATAGATATGAGATAGATAGATATGAGATAGATAGATAGATATGAGATAGATAGATAGATAGATATGAGATAGATAGATAGATAGATATGAGATAGATAGATAGATAGATAGATAGATAGATATGAGATAGATATGATATAGATAGATATGAGATAGATAGATAGATAGATATGAGATAGATAGATAGATAGATATGAGATAGCTAGATAGATAGATAGATATGAGATAGATAGATAGATATGAGATACATATGAGATAGATAGATATGAGATAGATAGATAGAGATATGAGATAGATAGATAGATAGATAGATATGAGATAGATAGATAGATAGATATGAGATAGATAGATAGTAGATAGATAGAGATATGAGATAGATAGATATGAGATAGATAGATAGATAGATAGATATGAGATAGATAGATAGATAGAGATATGAGATAGATAGATATGAGATAGATAGATAGATAGATAGATAGATATGAGATAGATAGTAGATAGATAGAGATATGAGATAGATAGATATGAGATAGATAGATAGATATGAGATATATAGATAGATATGGGATAGATAGATAGATAGATAGATATGAGATAGATAGATAGATAGATAGATAGATATGGGATATATAGATAGATAGATATGAGATAGATATATAGATAGATAGATAGATAGATAGACATGAGATAGTTATGTTATAGATAATTATATACAAACACAATCTAACTACAATAATACACAAACAGCTGTTATGTCTTTTTTGACACATTGTAGAAACATCCACAGTGCAGGGAAAAAAATAAGTCATTCACTGAATCTAACGTATAGGTTCTACCCTAACAATAATAATGCCCCATATTGTACCATGCAGTAAAGTGGGTTGGGGTGAAAAGGGTAGGTAGGTCTCCCCAATAGGTAGGTATGTCATTCCAAAAAGTAGAGACGTTCTCCTGGTATGTAGTTTCCCCATTAGGTATTTGCCACCAATATGTAGTTTTCCCCTGTAGATAGTCCCCAGTATGTAGTTCCCCCCTGACGATAGGCCCCAGTAGTTAGTTCACACCTATATATAAGCCCCCAGTTCACCCCTCATGTTTTTTAAAATATTTTATATCTATCTTCATGTAGAGCAACAATTCATTTTTTTAGCTGCTCAGAGAGTTCTTTGCCATGAGGTGCCAGTGTTAGCAGAGCGGCAAAAATGGAACTGGTAGCGCCGGATCCTGATATAAAATTATAACACCAAATTTATGGTATCATAAACGTGAAATTGATTTATTGATAGCAGCACACATCAACGCGTTTCAGGCTCAAGCTTGGCCCTTCCTCAGGACAAGTGCATATTAAGAGACATACAAACCACAATGATATATATACACAGCAGAAGAAAGGACTTCCTGTCCTTGTAAAAGGTTAAGGAAATGATGGTATTGATGAAGGTCAGTTACTTTAATTACGTAGGTGGATAAACCCATGTTGCTCTCCATAATCAGTATACTTTTGTAAAAACCTTTATAAAAACTCGTTATCTGATTAAAGTAGGACCTGACAGAAACCTTGTGGCAACACACTCATATTATAACTTGTAAGACATTTAGTTAGTGACTAAGCTCCTCATGGAACTAGTATCATTAGTAACTTGTTTGCCGTTGCAATCCTATTAGTCCATCAGATGCCGGGAGACAAGTAAAAGGTAGCGTAGCGCAGCTTCTCCTAAATGTAAGACATGGGGGATAGCGCTCCCCGCTGGTAGAGGAGTTTGAAAGGGACGAGGTTATGTATCCAACTTCAGTATCTTGTATTATCAGCCTGACAGAGACGGCCGGAGCTGTCATCATAGGTTATAGGATCCATTCTAATGCTCAGAGTTCAGAGCAGCTCTAGGTACAGGGTGACATATGAATGGGACGGGGTCATCCGTCTGGACCCTTCTGCAGAGCGTAGTCTGTACGGGGGGTCATGTGTCCATTCGGAAAAAAACTATAGCGCTCCAGACGCAGAGTGGAGTTTACGATGGGTGGGACTAGTGTTAAGAACCTATCATGCAGTGCCATGTTGAACTTCCAAAGCCCAGTATTTAAGAAGTGTGTGAGCGATAACACTAAATTTAAGACACCTGCTCCCCATTCACACCTAAGATCTTGTAACACTAGCAAAAGGGAGGGACAATGGCTTATTGGGCCCAACTTGAACATTTCCACTTAGAGGTTTACTCACTTTTGTTGCCAAAGTCTAGACATTAAGAGGCAACACATCATCCTTGGCTGTCTGAGGAGTCATGGCTGGATCTTGTCTCTGAGCTCTAACCTTTCCCACCCCCTAAGTGATGTTATCACTTTTGAACAGCCCTACGGCTTACATCACCATGTCCCTGTCATATATATATATATATATATATATATAATCTTTATTGGGACATTTAGGGAAGAATGATGGTTCCAACATGCTGCCTTGTGCTGAACAATGCCCCAGGCAGAGGAGCAGGCAGGAGATGATTACAGCACATGCTGCAGACTGTTTTGCTGTGTACTGAAATTGTCTGCGACAGCTTTAGGTCAGGAACTGGCAGGATTGCTGTGGGAGGGGATTAGGCAGGGTGAGTGGACTGCAATAAAGAGCTAGGGGAAAACAAATGAGGTTCAGTTTGGATAAATATAAAGTTATGCATCTGGGTACTAAAGACCTGCATGTATCATATGTCTTGGGAGGGGGGGTTAAACTGGGAAAGTCACTGGTAGAGAAGGATCAGATGACTTGTAGATCATAGATTAAAGAATAGCACAATGTCAGGCAGCTGCTTCTAAGGCCAGCAGGATATTGTCATGTATGAAAAGCATGGACTCAAGGGACAGGGACATAATACTACCCGTTTATAAAGCATTGGTACTGCCTCACCTGGAATATGCTGTTCAGTTTTGGGCACCAGTTCATAAAAGGGATCATAAAAGGGATTAGTATTGAGAAGAGACGTTTCAGGGAGGATATGATCAACGTATATAAGTATATTAATGGCCCATACAAAAGAAGTGGGAAAAAACTGTTCCTGGTTAAAACCCCTCAAAGGACCAGGGGGCACTCCCTCTGTCTGGAGAAGAAAAGGTTTGGTCTCAAGGGGCGACACACCTTCTTTTTTTATAAGAACTGTGAATTTATGGAACAGTCTACCTCAGGAACTGGTCACAGCAGAAACAGTTGAAAGCTTTAAAACAGGGGTGGATACATTCCTAGAACAAAATAACATTAATGCTTATGCAGAAATATAAAATCACATCCCTTCCCCTTCATCCCACTATACCCTTCCCTTCGATTCCTTGGTTGAGCTTGATGGACGTATGTATGTAATGCATTCTGGAAATTGTAGTACTGATTAACTGCTCAACCAGCAAGTAGTGAGAGGACAAGATAGCCGAGAGGATTACAGTCTGAAAAAAACGATTTTTGGTGATTTCAGAAATGAGGCAAACATGTAAGTCACACTATATACTTCTGGAGCAATATTTTTACCTGATGTCATAATATCCCTTCAAATGTTTTGTAGAAAGAAGATGTTTCCTAACCAGACGCATATCAGATACTTCATCATAAATGGGATCACTGATGTTCCGGAGCTTCAGCTTCCCATCTTCCTCATAGTTCTCCTCATCTATCTCATAACCCTTGGTGGTAACATGACCCTCCTCCTCTTGGTTTGTCTTGATCATCGTCTCCATACTCCTATGTATTTTTTCCTTGGTAACTTGGCCATAGTGGACATGTCTTTTTCCACAATATCTCTACACAAGATTTTATCTAGTTTTGTCACCAAGGACAAGTCTGTTTCTTATATTTCTTGCATGATTCAAGTCTACATGTTCGGATCTTTGACAGGTCATGAACTCTTCATATTGGCAGCTATGAGCTACGATCGATATCTGGCCATATGTAACCCTTTACGGTATCACATGGTTATGAACCCTAAAACTTGTAGCCTATTGGCTTCATCCTGCTGGGTGTGGGGATTTTTACAAGTCATTCCACCATTTGCAATTCTCTGTAGCTTCTCTTGTTATTTTTCCATTGAAATCAACCACTTTTTCTGTGACATTGTTGCACTGATGAGAATTTCCTGTGATGACACTTCTTTCTTAGAGAAGTTGTTCTTTATAGAAGCATTGTTAGTTTGTAACCTGACCCCATTCCTTCTTACTTTTATTCCCTACATTTTTATACTTAACACTATATTGAAGATACAGGGTGGTATTGGAAGACGTAAGGCCTTCTACACGTGTTCCTCTCATCTTACAGCTGTCATTTTGCTCTATACAACTCTTTTTGTACAATATCTGACACCAAACCTAAGAAGCATTGTGGAATCTAGAAAATATTTAGCTCTTTTTAACATGGCCGTGGTCCCATTGTTAAATCCACTGATCTATAGCTTGAAAAATAAAGATGTGAAAAAGGCTTTCAGATGGAGTTTGGGGCAGGTGAAAAGGACAGAGCTCAGGTTACATGTCTGAACACTGCAAAACTGTGCATCTAGCACCAGGTTGGGGTATGTAGGTCCAACAGTCTCTACATAGTATCAAAGTTTGTAGGGTTGAAACAAGACAAGAGTTCATCGAGTTCAACCCAAAACCCTACAGTGTTGATCCAGAGGAAGGCTAAAAACCCCACATAAGGATGATGCCAATTGCCCCATGACAGAGGAAAAATCTGAATAAGTCCCTGGATCAAATCCTCTGAGATAGAGGATAGGCTTTAAAGGGGTATTTCAGGATTTTTTATTTTATTTGACTATGCTACGGGGGCTGTACATTTTGTGTAGTTCAAAATATAATGTCTGTACCTGTGTGTGACGATGGTCTCACAATTTCAATTCTTCTGTGATTTGTGTCCTAATATTTATTTTTAACAGCATACAAAATTACTCAGGTCTCGGGTTTTCCTAGGTTGCAGTGCATCAAGACATGAAATCACTAGTCAGGTGTGCAAAGGGAGCCTGTCCTGCATGCAACAGCTGGAGGCACCCTGGTTAGTAAACACTGGTCTTTTGAATGGAATGCAGCTTATTTGTGTTTCAATGGGTAGAGTGGCTGATGTGTGGGAGAGAGGAAAGTGATCTCATACTTTCAAACAAGGAACTATGGGCCAACCACGTGCTGCAGTTGGAGAGAATGAGTTATATAGTTCTAGCCAACATACAAAGAGAGTGTGGAGTCAGCTCACCCGTTTACCCAGACACCGGGCATGGAGAGGGTGCGGACTGCACTAAAGAGTAATATGGAAAGAACACGGAAGCTCCAGCTCAGTATCGGATCCACATAATCAACTTTATTCACATGCTTCTACATGGAAAGAAAGATGAGTGGCAGGAAGGGACGCATTTCGGCCAGGTGCTGGCCTTAGTCATGACTTAGTATGACTAAGGCCAGCACCTGGCCAAACGCGTCACTTCCTGCCACTCACCTGTCTTTCATGTAGAAGCCTGTGAATAAAGTTGATTATAAAGTGGATCTCAAATTGAGCTGGAGCTTCCGTGTTCTTTCCATATCATTCTAGCCAACATGTCCATATATTTTTATAACTAGATTCCTAATTTCTTTTAGCATAGATAGCCTTTTCCCAACTTAAAAGGATATCCATATCCAAATGAATTCACTTATGGAGGATTACTACTCTTCTAATACCGGGCAAGGAGTTTCCTAGCTGTGTATAACGTTACCCACCACCATCTTGGTGTTGGGTTCGATAGGAAGATCATCCAAATATCCCAGAATACAAACTCTAGGTTCACTAGGGAGTTCTAACCCAGATGTATTCCCAACGATATCTAGAATAGAGCTCCAGTATTCCTCCAGATGAATGCAGCTCCAGAGCATATTCTGAAGATCTGCCTCGGGGAGTGAACAACTTTGGCATTTTGAATCTCGTTTAAGGCCTATTTTGTAAAGTGAGGTGTTTGATATGTTCTGTATAGAATATAAATCTGAGATAACCGGCCACTCTCTCCCAAGGATTGATTTGGAACAGCATTTAAGATCGCTTCCCACTCTTTGGGGGATACCATGCCTAGATCTGATTGCCATTTTAGGAAGGTTGGTACATTACAACGTTCAAAATATTTCTCAAGCAATAAATTAAATAATCTAAAAATTAAGCAAGAGAAGAAGCTGGCCGTAGCTATTACATTTAACACTCAGTTGTATGTACTAAAAAAAAAAAGAAAGCCCGTGGAAGGTGAAATTCTTCTTGAAATTCTATAAATGTTTTAAAAGTTCCAGCCTTAAACAGATTTTTAAACCAAATCACCCCAGCCCTTTCCCACAGCTCGAATCCAATAAGTTGGTTACTTTCTTTGAGAAAACGATTATTTCACAGAGGGTCTCGGGTTTTCCCAGGTTGCAGTGCGTCAAGACAGGAAATCACTAGTTAGATGTGCAAAGGGAGTCTGTCCTGCTTCAATGGGTGGAGCGACCACTGGATGGGAGAGGGATCATTTTGCAACAGCTGGAGGCACCCTGGTTAGTAAACACTGGTCTTTTGAATAGAATGCAGCTCATTTGTGTTTCAATGGGAGGGGTGGCTGATGTGTGGGAGGGAGGAAAGTGACCTCATACTTACAAACAAGAAACTATGGGATTTGTAGTTTAAGAGACCGAACTCCAACAGGAAATAACAAGTTCCCAGCTGATAAGTACTGGAAGGACTAAGATTTTTTAATAGAAGTAATTTACAAATCTATTTAACTTTCTGGCACCAGTTGATTTAAAGAAAAAATGTTTTCCACCAGAGTACCCCTTTAACCTGTTGGGGAACGGAAGGCGTACCTGTACGCCCTTCGCCCACTCCCTTTCTATAATGCGGGGCCCGTTGCTAACAGCGTCAGGACCCGTGGCTAATAGCGTGCGGCACTGATCGCGGCGCCGCACGCTATTAACCCTTTAGATGTGGCGTTCAAAGTTGAACCCTGCGTCTAAAGTGAAAGTAAACTAATGCCAGTTAGCTCAGGGGGCTGTTCGGGATCGCTGCAACAAAATCGCGGCATCCTGAACATCTGTAGGACAGCAGGAGGGTCCCCTTACCTGCCTTCTGTTGTCCGATTGCCGAATGACTGCTCAGTGCCTGAGATCCAGGCATGAGCAGTCAAGCGGCAGAATCATTGATCTATGTTAACCTATGGGATGATAAAGATCAATGTAAAAGATCAGTGTGTACAATGTTATAGTCCCCTATGGGAGCTATAATATTGCAAAAAAAAAAAAAGTGAACAAAAATTTTTATAAAGATAATTTAACCCCTTCCCTAATAAAAGTTTGAATCACCCCCCTTTCCCCATTTAAAAAAAAACTGTGTAAATAAAAATAAACATATGTGGTATCGCCGCGTGCAGAAATGTCCGAATTATAAAAATATATTGTTAATTAAATCGCACGGTCAATGGCGTAAATGCAAAAAAATTCCAAAGCCCAAAATAGTTTTTTTTTTTGGTCACTTTTTATATAATGAAAAAATGAATAAAAAGCAATCAAAAAGTCTGATCAATACAAAAATGGTACCACTAAAAACTTCAGATCACGGCGCCAAAAAATTAGCTCTCATACTGCCCAATACGGTGAAAAATGTGAAAGTTATAGGGGTCAGAAAATGACAATTTTAATCTTATAAATTTTTTGTAGTTATGATTTTTTCCAGAAGTACGACAAAATCAAACCTATATAAGTAGGGTATCATTTTAATCGTATGGACCTATAGAATAAAGATAAGGTATCATTTTTACTGAAAAATCTACTGAGTAGATACGGAAGCCCCCAAAATTTACAAAATGGCTTTTTTTCTTCAATTTTGTCAAACAATAATTTTTTTCCCGTTTCCCCTTAGATTTTTGGGTAAAATGACTGATGTCATTAGAAAGTAGAATTGGTGGCGCAAAAATAAGCCATTATATGGATTTTAAGGTGCAAAATTGAAAGGGTTATGATTTTTAAAAGGTAAGGAGGGAAAAACTAAACTGCAAAAACTGATAAACCCTCCGTCCCCAAGGGGTTAATGAAGAAGAATAGAATGACACTCATGCTTTTCTAAAACTCCATAAAAGTTAGAATAACATAGCTAATCATGATTTTCTTGACTGTTACTATGTGTGGCTAATTGTATGCAGAGTGCAAATATAAAATATATGTCTATGTGTGATGCCATTAACAATTCACACGTGTTTTGTATGGACTTTTTTATATTCAATTAAATAAAATTTATTATTTTAAATTTAGAGTTGACCTTTTCATGCATGTGCTTAAAGATGGCTGCCAGAGTCATGAAGACTCATGTCTCTCTGGGTGATTTTGATCAGGATGGTGACACAACGGGTATTAATGCAAAAGAAGTATGCTGCATCCAGGAGTGCTGCACTGGTATCTGTTCTTACCGTCAAAAAAAAAAAGATGTACAAAAATAAAAAAAATAAAGATGTACATACCTTCCTTCGCTCCTCCGGTGCCTCCGGTAACCGTTTCCGGTCTCCGCCGTGATCCTCTTCCTGGTTGCTGGTGGTCAGCGAGTCATACTGCACTCAGCCAATCACGGGCCGCAGCTAAGTCCCGACTCGGCCGGCGATAGGCTGAGCAGCAGTGTGACATTTTCGGCCCCGGCAGCAGGTGCCAGTGTAGTGAAGAATTGTGTGTCTTGAAGTGTTCTCACACTGCCGCTCAGCCTATCGCCGGCCGAGTTGGGACTTCGCTGCGGCGGGTGATTGGCTGAGTGCTGTATGACTCGCCGACAACCACCGGCAACCAGGAAGAGGATCGCGGCGGAGACCGGAGCGGGTTACCGGAGGCATCGGAGGAGCGAAGGAAGGTATGTATCTCTTAATTTTTTTACTGACCGATATATGATGGGCAATTTTCCTATTCCGGAGTTCTCCTTTAAAGACGTTTAAGACAACACTTTTTGAGAATCTTAAAGATCTCTTCGTCAGGACATGACAAAAAGAACATATATCATCGAAAGTATATACTGTATTATTGTATTTGTACTCCACAAGCAACTATCCTAAATGTTTTCTTAACATCATCATGTGAAACATCGTACACACAATACTTCTATCATTTAAGATTAAATATATTACATTTCTTGAAATATTTAGCTCTAAATACCATTGTCTATAGGTTTGAGGGAAGTGCTCAATGGTAAAGCTTTCTTCTTATGCAGGTTCTCTAGGGAGGTTGTTGACCTACTTCATGTGACCTAGTGTCAAGGAATTTCCTACCAGTAAACAATGTGTTCTGATAAGTAGGGATCCGTAAATTTTTGGTGGCTCAGGCCTTTTTAGGAGGGATTGAATCATTTATACTTACGCGTCTTGCTTGTCTGTTTTTTTCTTAAAGATGTATGCACAATAAATGTGAATACTTTTTATATCATATCGGACTCATAATACTGATCTCACAAGGGAAGCGCCGCTGCAGAACATCTTCTTTTTCCTAAAGCAACTATATTCTAATAGAGTTCTACTTTAAATAACAATTAACATTTCACTATGTACAGTGCAATGCCCCTGACAACCTTAAAAAAAAACTCAGTTTTTCTGTAATAATTTACGTTACACATGGCCCTACTCTTGCTTTCATTGAAAAATGCTATATTATAAGTTACAGGAAGTAGATTTCTGGAAATAGGTTGTTGATCCAGAGATTTATTTGGAGTTGAGAAGGAATCTTTCCCCCTGTTATAGGGAAATTGGCATAATTCATCTTTCTCAGGGAGATTGCAGAAGGAGTCTACATTTCTGCATTGCTTGACCTGAATTACCAGGACTTATCCTAAAGGAGAAGGCACTATCATGATGGGGGTATCTTCCACCTGAGTCCTGCAAAAGTAGCAATAAAGGACAGCCAGGTGAGAGAGTGGATTATTGTAATGTGAGTAAGGGACAGGAACCACTAGAGGCCTGGAATAACCTTTTCCCCTGACCTGGCTATTCAACTGGGAAAGGGAGCTTCAGTAGAGATAGATGAAAGAGGTTCAGGCCTATGCCGGGAAAGTATTATACTTAGTGCCAGCTGGGACTTTTGGATCACAAAAAACTCCAGTGGACCACCAGCCCTAGGTCACTTTTCTGGCAATAGGGTGCTGCACAGAGGTTTTGTTTTCCAAAGGGCCCACCCAAAAATAATGTCCTGCTGATGATGTTCTGAGGTAGTCATGGTGCCTCACAGGTGCAGGTCAAGCCAGGGCATCGGGAGAGAGGAAAAACAAGGCAAGAATGCATATGATCAATGTACACTGAGATACAGTTCTTTAGAAGAAGGAACAATCCCAACCTCAACAAGACAACAACAGAAGGTACAGATGGTAAAGAGTTTAGCTGTGCAATGTCGATGAGTGACTTGAGCTATCTCTTAAGATGTCCCTAAGGTGACAGAAAAATATCACACCGGTTGGCTCCCAGCGGTAGAAATGATGGTCCACCCAAGTTCTGGACTGCTATGAGGTGCCCAACAATGGCCTTCTTCTTGAAGGCCTTAAATAATGCAGGGCCTCTGTGGAATGCAATGTCCACAAACCAAATGTTCCTCAGGCCAGGGCTAGGTTGGTACAGAGGGTATCTTTGGTAACATCCCGCAGGAACCAGGCTTAGTCCCAAGCGACCCTCAACTCCCCAACCCAACTGACTCCTCATGCTCATATTCTCTACTCTCTCTTTGCTGCCTCCTAGAAAGGTTTTAATAAGGTCTGGTTGACAGTCTTCCTGCCAGAAAGTCCTGAATATTTATTAGGGTGCATTTATACTGTCATGTCAGATTGACAATAAATGAATTTAACGCAATGCAAAATCTCTCACAGACAGTCTAGGTGCAGCACCTCATTTTGTGAGAACCCACCCTTATGGCTGTGAGTCTCTGCCTAACCACAAATCCAAGGACCTAAACTGACTGTGTCATACAGATCTATCCTATTTATTGTAGGGATCTAGGGTCCTTTCAGTTCTAACCATTACATATTTATAATCAGAAAGAAAGACGGCCACTCACCATAGTCCATCTTCATGCCTTTATTCCAGCTTATATACTCTCAGCAGATGGGGGAGAGGGGAAAAGTAGCAGGAGGTACAGAAAGGCAACAAGCTCCGTTTCGCACTTAACAAGTGCTTCCTCCTGCCATACCATTGGTATGGCCGGAGGAAGCACTTGTTAAGTGCGAAACGGAGCTTGTTGCCTTTGTGTACCCCCGCTTCTTCTCCCCCATCTGCTATGTGAGTATATATGCCGGAATAAAAGCTTGAAGATGGACTTTGGTGAGTGGCCGGCTTTCTTTCTTCTTATGAAAATGTTGACTAAGGCACACTATTTATAGCCAGAGCACCGCTATCATCTACCTGCAATAACCACCCTAGGTGGCCCTAGGACCAGATCTCCTGACAAATCGCAGTGCCGAAAGAGTTTTCTCGTTGCCTTGTTCTAGCGATTACCCCTGCAATTAAAGGGGTAGTCCAGTGGTGAAAAACGTACCCCCTATCCTAAGGATAGGGGATAAGTTTGAGATTGCGGGGGGTCCGACTGATGGGACCCCCGCAATCTCTCTGTACGGGGCCCTGGCTCGCTGGCCAGATAGCGGGTGTCGACCCCCGCACGAAGCGACGGCCGACACGCCCCCTCAATACATCACTATGGTAGAGCCAGAGATTGCCGAAGGCAGCGCTCCGGCTCTGCCATAGATTTGTATTGAGGGGGCGTGTCAGCCACCGCTTCATGTGGTGGTCATCACGACCCCTTCCCGCACGCTGTCGGGGCCCCGTTCAGGAGATCGCGGGGGGCCCCAGCGGTCGGACCGCCCGCGATCTGAAACTTATCCCCTATCCTTTTTCAGCACTGGACTACTCCTTTAAGCCAGGACCTTAGGCCATAATAAAGGCTCAGAAACGCCTTGATGTTATGTTTGTGTGAAACAAACCAAGACAAGGCCGTGTTCACATGTTCAGGTTTTAATTGCAATTATTAAACATAAAACCAGGAATGAATTTAAAAAAAGAAGTCTATGTCTCTTTTCTTTATATGTGTCTGTGTCCTCTAGTTACGATCTGGTCCTGGATTTGTATTTAATAATTGTACTTAAAAACCTGTACATGTGAACAAACCTTCACTGCCCCAAATGATACAAAGGATAGAGCGACCCATATGGTAGGGAAAAAAAAGAGGATCCCATGCACAGTGCTTTTCCCACAAAGTACTATATTTCAATGCATTTCAAGTGGACTGGACTCTTCATCAGGTAGTGAATAACTGGATCTGACTAACTTAGTCTACAACTCTAGACCACCAGAGCTAGTGACAATGAAGCCTTAGCCCACCAGGGAGGATTTTCATTAGTATAAAATATTTAACTTTTCTGATTTTCAGTTGTCTAAAACGGGGGCATTTTTTTGTCATATGGTGTATGGCACCAAGGTGATGTAATGAAAAGAAATAGTCCTGTGACACCCCCCCCCCCTTATTATTATGATGTTGTTGTTATTATTATTATTGTTAAGATTTTCCTAATTATTACAGTAATTGGAATGTATGACAACTTTTTCATTACCAATTAGAGAATGAATCCAGATCCTGTAAGTAATACCGGGGGATTAATTATCACTAATATGCTGTATTATATATATACACCCAGAACAATAGCAAAGTATACGGGAACAGCAGATCACATGGGAGACAATGGTGGTGTCCAGTATCTATAGAGGAAGGATGATCCAGGACCATTGAGCTTACTATATTATATGATATAAATTACTACATCACTATATGTGCTTCACATCTGAAGGTAAGCGTGAGAGATATGTACTGAAGAAAACTGACATATACCTTGTGTCAGGGGTCACACACCATGGGATCCTGTAATTTGTATGTTTGTTGAGAAATAAAATACACAAAAACTGTGATAGATAAGGGATTATTTTATTTTCCACTCTTTAAGATTTAGGGGTAGATAGAGAGCTAGAAATGCCACGTTGGGGTGGTGTCGCTCCGGTGTCCTGTGCCTGTTTTATTATCATGTATGGCTAAGTATATACTTGTGATCATGCTTCTTTGCACTATTTGCACTATAACTTTGTTTACATCTGTTTGCTGCTATGCATATGTTGTATGCTAGTCTTCCTATGTATCATGCACTAGGCACTTTATAGAGGATACCTGAGTGACACCCTTGTTTGATTATTTCCGCCCCCCCGCCCCACCCACCCCCACCGCCCCGGGTGGACAGCAGCGACACCCCTGTGATCAGACATCTTATCCCCTATCCTTTTGGGGATCAGATGTTTTCTGGCAGAGTACCCCTTTACGTCTCACTGCTTTTGCCCTCCTCCCAGCCACTCACACTTAATGGACTACCTGAGAGCTGGGAACTTCATGCAATGCCTAGCAGTTATGGTGTCAATCAAATGTGAGTGGCTGGGAGGAGGGTGAAGGCAGCGTGACTAGATGGCCCATGGTGGCATTTGACCCTAGTTTGTGATCTCTAGCTGATAGGGATAGGCACTTCAAATAAATGCAGACATTTTAGAAATTTGGCTAGTGCTTAGCTTCATTAAGATTTATCCCTATCAGGGGTGTTGTGGTTGCAGAGATGACAGATGATCCCAGTCATGGTACCTGAGCGGCCCCAAGCTCCCATTTAAAACAGAAGAAGACACCAGTAAGACAAATGGCACATGGTTGGTGGGGCCTTGTTAGAGATTTTGCACTGGGGTCCAGTAGTTACCTTTCTTTCTCTGATTATTATTGCAGATCTTAGATCTTGAAAAAGAAGATGGTGCCACCTAACCAGACGCATATCAGATACTTCATCATAAATGGGATCACTGATGTTCCGGAGCTTCAGCTTCCCATCTTCCTCATAGTTCTGCTGATCTATCTCATAACCCTTGGTGGTAACATGACCCTCCTCCTCTTGGTTTGTCTTGATCATCGTCTTCATACTCCTATGTATTTTTTCCTTGGTAACCTCGCCATAGTAGACATGTCTTCTTCCACAATAACTCTACACAAGACCTTATCAAGTTTCATCACCCGGGACAAGTCTGTGTCTTATATTTCTTGTATGGTACAGATGTACATGTTCGGGTCTTTGACCGGTCATGAGCTTCTCATATTGGCAGCTATGAGTTATGACCGATATGTGGCCATCTGTAACCCTTTACGATATCACATGGTTATGAATAGTAGAACGTGTAGCCTATTGGCTTCATCCTGCTGGGTGTTGGGGTTTTTACAAGTCATTCCACCAGTTGGGATCCTCTATAGTTTCTCTTGTTATTTTTCCATTGAAATCAACCACTTTTTCTGTGACATTGTTCCCCTGATGAGAATTTCCTGTGATGACACTTCTTTCTTAGAAAACTTGTTCTTTATAGAAGGATTGTTACTGTTCAACCTGACCCCATTCCTTCTCAAATTTCTTTCCTATGTTTTTATCATTAGCAACATATTGAAGATACAAGGAAACTGTCACGATGCCGGCTGGCAGGTAGTGGACCCTCTGTGCCAGAGAGGGATTGGCGTGGACCGTGCTAGTGGACCGGTTCTAAGCCACTACTGGTTTTCACCAGAGCCCGCCGCAAAGCGGGATGGTCTTGCTGCGGCGGTAGTGACCAGGTCGTATCCACTAGCAACGGCTCACCTCTCTGGCTGCTGAAGATAGGCGCGGTACAAGGGAGTAGGCAGAAGCAAGGTCGGACGTAGCAGAAGGTCGGGGCAGGCAGCAAGGATCGTAGTCAGGGGCAACGGCAGAAGGTCTGGAAACACAGGCAAGGAACACACAAGGAACGCTTTCACTGGCACTAAGGCAACAAGATCCGGCAAGGGAGTGCAAGGGAAGTGAGGTAATATAGGGAAGTGCACAGGTGAAAACCCTAATTGGAACCACTGCGCCAATCAGCGGCGCAGTGGCCCTTTAAATCGCAGAGACCCGGCGCGCGCGCGCCCTAGGGAGCGGGGCCGCGCGCGCCGGGACAGAACAGACGGGGAGCGAGTCAGGTAGGGGAGCCGGGGTGCGCATCGCGAGCGGGCGCTACCCGCATCGCGAATCGCATCCCGGCTGGCAGCGGGATCGCAGCGCCCCGGGTCAGAGGACGTGACCGGAGCGCTGCAGCGGAGGGAGTGAAGCGAGCGCTCCGGGGAGGAGCGGGGACCCGGAGCGCTCGGCGTAACAGTACCCCCCCCCTTGGGTCTCCCCCTCTTCTTGGAGCCTGAGAACCTGAGGAGCAGACTTTTGTCAAGGATGTTGTCCTCAGGTTCCCAGGATCTCTCTTCAGGACCACAACCCTCCCAGTCTACTAAAAAAAAATTTTTCCCTCTGACCTTTTTGGCAGCCAAAATTTCCTTGACCGAGAAGACGTCCGAGGAGCCGGAAACAGGAGTGGGAGGAACAGATTTGGGAGAAAAACGGTTGAGGATGAGTGGTTTGAGAAGAGAGACGTGAAAGGCATTAGGGATACGAAGAGAAGGAGGAAGAAGAAGTTTATAAGAGACAGGATTAATTTGACACAAAATTTTGAAAGGACCAAGATAGCGTGGTCCCAACTTGTAGCTAGGGACACGGAAGCGGACATATTTAGCGGAGAGCCATACCTTGTCTCCAGGGGAAAAAACGGGGGGAGCTCTTCTTTTCTTATCCGCGAACCTCTTCATGCGTGAAGAAGCCTGTAAGAGAGAATTTTGGGTCTCTCTCCATATAATGGAAAGGTCACGAGAAATTTCATCCACAGCGGGCAGACCAGAGGGCAAGGGGGTAGGGAGGGGGGGAAGAGGGTGACGGCCGTACACCACGAAAAATGGGGATTTGGAGGAAGATTCAGAGACCCTGAAGTTATACGAGAATTCGGCCCATGGAAGGAGATCTGCCCAGTCATCTTGGCGGGAGGAAACAAAATGTCGCAAATAATCACCCAGGATCTGGTTAATTCTTTCTACTTGTCCATTGGACTGGGGATGATATGCAGAGGAAAAATTTAATTTAATCTTGAGTTGTTTACAGAGAGCCCTCCAGAATTTAGACACGAATTGGACCCCTCTATCCGAGACAATCTGCGTAGGCAACCCGTGAAGACGAAAAATGTGTACAAAAAATTGTTTAGCCAACTGAGGCGCAGAAGGAAGACCAGGAAGAGGGATGAAATGTGCCATTTTGGAGAATCGATCAACGACCACCCAAATAACGGTGTTGCCACGGGAAGGGGGTAAATCAGTAATAAAATCCATACCAATCAGAGACCAAGGCTGTTCGGGGACAGGCAGAGGATGAAGAAAACCAGCGGGCTTCTGGCGAGGAGTCTTATCCCGGGCACAGATAGTGCAGGCTCGCACAAAGTCCCCAACATCCGTCTCCAGAGTCGGCCACCAATAGAAGCGGGAGATGAGTTGCACAGATTTCTTGATGCCCGCATGACCTGCAAGATGGGAGGAGTGACCCCATTTGAGGATTCCGAGGCGTTGGCGTGGAGAAACAAAGGTCTTTCCTGGAGGAGTCTGCCTGATGGAGGCAGGAGAAGTGGAGATCAGGCAGTCAGGTGGAATGATGTGTTGCGGAGGGAGATCAACTTCTGAGGCATCCGAGGAACGAGAGAGAGCATCGGCCCTAATGTTCTTATCGGCAGGACGAAAGTGAATCTCAAAATTAAATCGGGCAAAGAACAGAGACCACCGGGCCTGGCGAGGATTCAGCCGTTGGGCAGACTGGAGGTAGGAGAGGTTCTTGTGGTCGGTGTAGATAATAACAGGAAATCTTGATCCCTCCAGCAGATGCCTCCATTCCTCAAGTGCTAATTTAATGGCTAGAAGCTCTCGATCCCCGATGGAGTAGTTCCTCTCCGCTGGAGAGAAGGTCCTAGAGAAAAAACCACAAGTGACAGCATGCCCGGAAGAATTTTTTTGTAGAAGAACAGCTCCAGCTCCCACTGAAGAGGCATCAACCTCCAATAGGAAGGGTTTGGAAGGGTCAGGTCTGGAGAGCACGGGAGCCGAAGAAAAGGCAGACTTGAGTCGTTTAAAGGAGTCTTCTGCTTGAGGAGGCCAGGACTTGGGATCAGCATTTTTTTTGGTTAAAGCCACGATAGGAGCCACAATGGTAGAAAAATGTGGAATAAATTGCCTGTAATAATTGGCGAACCCCAAAAAGCGTTGGATAGCACGGAGTCCGGAGGGGCGTGGCCAATCTAAGACGGCAGAGAGTTTGTCTGGATCCATCTGTAGTCCCTGGCCAGAGACCAAATATCCTAGAAAAGGAAGAGATTGGCATTCAAACAGACATTTCTCAATTTTGGCATAGAGTTGGTTGTCACGAAGTCTCTGAAGAACCATACGGACATGCTGGCGGTGTTCTTCTAGATTGGCAGAAAAAATTAGGATATCGTCCAGATATACAACAACACAGGAGTATAACAGATCACGAAAAATTTCATTGACAAAGTCTTGGAAGACGGCAGGGGCATTGCACAGTCCAAAGGGCATGACCAGATACTCAAAGTGTCCATCTCTGGTGTTAAATGCCGTTTTCCACTCGTCCCCCTCTCTGATGCGGATGAGGTTATAGGCGCCTCTTAAGTCCAATTTAGTGAAGATGTGGGCACCTTGGAGGCGATCAAAGAGTTCAGAGATGAGGGGTAAGGGGTAGCGGTTCTTAACCGTGATTTTATTAAGACCGCGGTAGTCAATGCAAGGACGTAGGGAGCCATCTTTTTTGGACACAAAGAAAAATCCGGCTCCGGCAGGAGAGGAGGATTTACGGATAAAGCCCTTTTTTAGATTCTCCTGGACGTATTCGGACATGGCAAGAGTCTCTGGGGCAGAGAGAGGATAAATTCTGCCCCGGGGTGGAGTAGTACCCGGGAGGAGGTCGATAGGGCAATCATAAGGCCTGTGAGGAGGTAGAGTCTCAGCTTGTTTTTTGCAGAAAACATCCGCGAAGTCCATATAGGCCTTAGGGAGACCGGTTACTGGAGGAACCACAGAGTTACGGCAAGGGTTACTGGGAACCGGTTTTAGACAGTTCTTGGAACAAGAGGACCCCCAACTCTTGATCTCCCCAGTGGACCAATCCAGGGTTGGGGAATGAAGTTGAAGCCAGGGAAGTCCAAGGAGAATCTCCGAGGTGCAATTAGGGAGGACCAAAAGTTCAATCCTCTCATGATGAGATCCGATGCTCATAAGAAGGGGCTCCGTGCGGAAACGTATGGTACAGTCCAATCTTTCATTATTTACACAATTGATGTAGAGGGGTCTGGCGAGACTGGTCACCGGGATGTTGAACCTGTTGACGAGAGAGGCCAAAATAAAATTTCCTGCAGATCCAGAGTCCAAGAAGGCCACTGTAGAGAAGGAGAAGGCAGAGGCAGACATCCGCACAGGCACAGTAAGACGTGGAGAAGCAGAGTAGACATCAAGGACTGTCTCACCTTTGTGCGGAGTCAGCGTACGTCTTTCCAGGCGGGGAGGACGGATAGGACAATCCCTCAGGAAGTGTTCGGTACTAGCACAGTACAGGCAGAGGTTCTCCATACGGCGTCGTGTCCTCTCTTGAGGTGTCAGGCGAGACCGGTCGACCTGCATAGCCTCCACGGCGGGAGGCACAGGAACAGATTGCAGGGGACCAGAGGAGAGAGGAGCCGAGGAGACGAAACGCCTCGTGCGAACAGAGTCCATATCCTGGCGGAGTTCCTGACGCCTTTCAGAAAAACGCATGTCAATGCGAGTGGCTAGGTGAATAAGTTCATGTAGATTAGCAGGAATTTCTCGTGCGGCCAGAACATCTTTAATGTTGCTGGATAGGCCTTTTTTGAAGGTCGCGCAGAGGGCCTCATTATTCCAGGACAATTCTGAAGCAAGTGTACGGAATTGTACGGCATACTCGCCAACGGAAGAATTACCCTGGACCAGGTTCAACAGGGCAGTCTCAGCAGAAGAGGCTCGGGCAGGTTCCTCAAAGACACTTCGGATTTCCGAGAAGAAGGAGTGTACAGAGGCAGTGACGGGGTCATTGCGGTCCCAGAGCGGTGTGGCCCATGACAGGGCTTTTCCGGACAGAAGACTGACTACGAAAGCCACCTTAGACCTTTCAGTGGGAAACAGGTCCGACATCATCTCCAGATGCAGGGAACATTGGGAAAGAAAGCCACGGCAAAACTTAGAGTCCCCATCAAATTTATCCGGCAAGGATAAGCGTATCCCAGGAGCGACCACTCGCTGCGGAGGAGGTGCAGGAGCTGGCGGAGGAGATGACTGCTGAAGCTGTGGTAGCAACTGTTGTAGCATAACGGTCAGTTGAGACAGCTGTTGGCCTTGTTGCGCTATCTGTTGTGACTGCTGGGCGACCACCGTGGTGAGGTCAGCGACAACTGGCAGAGGAACTTCAGCGGGATCCATGGCCGGATCTACTGTCACGATGCCGGCTGGCAGGTAGTGGACCCTCTGTGCCAGAGAGGGATTGGCGTGGACCGTGCTAGTGGACCGGTTCTAAGCCACTACTGGTTTTCACCAGAGCCCGCCGCAAAGCGGGATGGTCTTGCTGCGGCGGTAGTGACCAGGTCGTATCCACTAGCAACGGCTCACCTCTCTGGCTGCTGAAGATAGGCGCGGTACAAGGGAGTAGGCAGAAGCAAGGTCGGACGTAGCAGAAGGTCGGGGCAGGCAGCAAGGATCGTAGTCAGGGGCAACGGCAGAAGGTCTGGAAACACAGGCAAGGAACACACAAGGAACGCTTTCACTGGCACTAAGGCAACAAGATCCGGCAAGGGAGTGCAAGGGAAGTGAGGTAATATAGGGAAGTGCACAGGTGAAAACCCTAATTGGAACCACTGCGCCAATCAGCGGCGCAGTGGCCCTTTAAATCGCAGAGACCCGGCGCGCGCGCGCCCTAGGGAGCGGGGCCGCGCGCGCCGGGACAGAACAGACGGGGAGCGAGTCAGGTAGGGGAGCCGGGGTGCGCATCGCGAGCGGGCGCTACCCGCATCGCGAATCGCATCCCGGCTGGCAGCGGGATCGCAGCGCCCCGGGTCAGAGGACGTGACCGGAGCGCTGCAGCGGAGGGAGTGAAGCGAGCGCTCCGGGGAGGAGCGGGGACCCGGAGCGCTCGGCGTAACAGAAACATTGGAAGACGTAAGGCCTTCTACACGTGTTCCTCTCACCTCACAGCTGTCATCTTACTCTACACAACCCTTGTTGGACAATATCTGACACCAAACCTAAGTAGCACCTTGGAATCTAAAAAATATTTTGCTCTTTTTAACACAGCTGCCGTCCCTATGCTAAATCCACTGATCTATAGCATGAAAAATAAAGATGTGAAAAAGGCTTTCAGATGGACCCGGGGGCAGGTGAAAAAATATTTATCAGAATGTTCTATGAATTTTCTGTCTGTTGTAACTTAAGTCAGATTCCTGGTTGTAGGTCTGAACACTAAGTAGGGGTTTATCTAATAGTAGATTGGGGCAAGTAAGTCACAACATTTCTGAGATAGAGGATGGGTTTTAAATGACCAGAATAAAAATAATCCTTTATAAAAATGTTTCATTCCAAAATGTTGACAGAACATGATAGAATTTTGTAACAGTAAATATTGTAGTAAATATTGTTGTATGACTAAGGTCTGGTGATCAGACCGAAACGCGTCACCATTCTCCTGTCCTGTATGTTGGATTATTTATATTGCAATAGAGCTGGAAGTTCATAAGAGAAGCTGCCTTGCTGGAAATTCTTGTTTACCGTTTGCTGGGTGCGTCCACACCTTTCCTTGCATTGGCCGGACGTGGAGGAGAGCTGGCTGACTACACCTGCTGCAGTAAATATTGTACATTTTAATGAATCCACATTGTGGTAAAACTGACATGTTACTGTACGTTCATGATACAGTTCAGTATGATTATAGGCATACCTAATTTATTTATTTTTTATAATGTTTACTACTTTAATCTTTCTCTCTCTCTCTCTCTCTCTCTCTCTCTCTCTCTCTCTCTCTCGCTAAAATGACATCACTCATTTTGGACTGATTAGACTTAATCGTAGGTCAGTCTATGATTAAGCACCTAGGTGCGAAACGCGTCATACATTGTCCTCTGTCAGTGACTTCTGTTGGATTATCCAAATAAAAGCAAGCTTTAACCTGCATGCCTAGTGCTGGATAGTGTTGCTCGCGAATATTCGCAATTCGAATATTATTCGCGAATATCGCATATTCGCGAATTCGCGAATTTCGCGAATATAGCGCTATATATTCGTAATTACGAATATTCGTTTTTTATTTAAAAAGGTCAAGGACTGGTATGCACTCACTCTGTCAGACATGGACCAAGTAACTCCAATTCATGGAACTGTAGTAAGCCATGTAGTCGGCTAAGACAGCTATGTAATGTTTGATTTCAGTGTATAAAAAACCCTAATGGACTCGGCCTGATCTATGGCCCAAATTTATCAATCTGTGTGAGAGAAAAACTAGAAACATTTTACAACGGTAACCAATCACAGCTCAGCTGTCATATCTTAACATGCTCTGGTAAAGTGAAAGTTGAACTGTGATTGGTTGGTGCGGGATAATGACTCTAGTTATTCTCACATAGATTGATAAACCTTGGGCAAAGGGGGAGATTGATCAAAACCTGTAGAGAGGAAAAGTTGACCAGTTGCCCATAGCAACCAATCAGATTACTTATTTAATTTCTCAGGTGCTTTTTTAAAAATCAAAGAAGCGATCTGATTGGTTGCTACAGGCAACTGGCCAACTTCCTTTGCACAGGTTTTGATAAATTTTCCCTTGGTGCATAAATTGTGATATATACATATGTTCAGAATATTGCATCAAGTGCAAAGGATAAGGGATGAGATGTCTGAGTGCGGCACAGCCCCCCGGTGTTCTGAACATTTATGTTCAGAACACCTGCTGTGCTAGTCTGCAGGTGCCCATGGTCATCACGCCCTCCTTCATTAATGTCTATGGGAGTGAAAGTAAGTGCTGTGATCACTCCGTTCTAACGAGTTCGCTCCTTGCTGCGGATTACTGTGCCCCACCGGAGATCGCGGGGGTTTCCAGCAGTTGAACCCTCAGCAATCAGACATCTTATCCCCCATCCTTTGGATAGGGGGATAAGATGCTCAAGATACTCAAGAATAGCGTCTCTCAGAAAACCTTCAAAAATTTTACCCACAACAGATGTTAAACTTACAGGCCTATAATTCACTGGATCCCTTTTCCCCCTTTTTTATATATTGGTACCACATTAGCCTAGCGCCGGTCCTGTGGAACAATCCCTGTCATTACAGAATCTTTAAATATAAGGAATAAGGGTCTGTCTAGCATGGTACCTAATTCCTGCAAAACCCTGGGATGGATGCCATCTGGGCATGGTGATTTGTGTGACTTAATGTTACTAAGGTTGCACCACAACTCTTATTGGGTTAAATAGGCAACATTTGCTGGAAAAACTACATTATCCCTTTCCTTGTCCTCTGACATTGGGTTTTCTTATGTGAATACAGTAGATAAGAAGGCATTTAGTAGATTGGCCTTTTCCTCATCTTCCTCCACCATCACACCCAGGCTATTTCTTAGGGAGCCAACATTTTCCGTTTTAATGTATGTATGTGTATTTATGTAGGTGAAGAATAATTTAGGGTTCTTTATACAATATTTTTGCAATATTTGCTAATTTTATTTCTTTTTTATAGATTTTATTCATCTTCTTATCATTTTTTATCGCTTCCCCGCTATGTTCTTGTTTTAGCAGTCTAAACGCTTTCCTCTTATAATTTATGGCATCCCTAACTGCTATGAGAAGGCCAGGAGGAAAAAACGAAAATGCTAAAACTTAAATTGGCTGTGTTCTCAAGGGGTTCACGGAATTTGGGGCTCGATGTTAGAAAACTAGATCTATGACTATAAAAATATATTATAACATTTTATCATCTATTCTCATCAAATAAATGGTTGACATTGTCTGATGGTGACGTCAGCTGCAATGTTACACACCCTAGAGAATAGACACCTGTATGTTTACAACAAGACATACAAATTATCTAAAATTATTGTAACTGTTGCCTAATTGCCAATTAAGGATTTCATGTCAGTAAACACCCGGGATCAATTATCACATAGAGAATATTATATATACAGATGGAAATGTATTAGCAGCTGAGTTATGTATGATCAGATGCTGAGACTACAGAAGAGAGAGCGGACTACAGGGGGCGTCGGATCAATCCAAATTTCACTATTTTACTAAATTATTTTATCAAAGAGACAGAGCTGCCTAGTTAAGGACCTTGCATTTTGCAGGTTATTGGTGCAATAACTACGACTGTATTTAGCCAAGAAAATATTGACATCAAATTTAATTCAAATAAAGGGGCAGAAAAGGAAAAACACAAGGTTATGTGTTTGGGTTTCTGTTGTGTTAGAAATAAGTGTAGAATAAATTTCCATCTAAATTTCCATCCAGTTTTTCCAGGACCAAGTTTATTTCGAGCTTAAGACATACAGGTATTTTCTTTTCTTATACAGTGGTCCGTCAACATACGATGGTAATCCGTTCCAAATGGACCATCGTTTGTTGAAACCATCGCATGTTGAGGGATCCGTGCAATGTAAAGTATAGGACAGTGGTCTACTACCTGCGGACCTCCAGATGTTGCAAAACTACAACACCCAGCATGCCCGGACAGCCGTTGGCTGTCCGGGCATGCTGGGTGTTGTAGTTTTGCAACATCTGGAGGTCCGCAGGTTGTAGACCACTGTTAAAGGAAGTTGTACTCACCTGTCCCCGCCGCTCCGGACCATCACCGCTGCCCTGGATGTCGCTGTCCATCGCTGTCGCAGCGTCCCCGAGGTGTCCCCGACGCTCAGGCAAGGCCCCTGCTTCCCCGGCATCCGCGCTCTCCGTTGCCGCCATCACGTTGCTACGCACGCCACTCCTATTGGATGATGGGACGGCGTGCGCAGCGACGTGATGACGACGATGGAGAGCGCTGACGATGCATGGGATCCCGAAGAGGACGCACCGGAGCCCCGAGGACAGGTAAGAGACATCACCGGAGCTCACGGGGCACCGTAAACGGCTATCCGGTTGCAGCTGAAGCCGTCTGCGCTGGAGGATAGCCATTTATGCGATGGCCCCGATATAAAAAAGTATCGTATATTGATGCTGCCTTCAACATGCGATTGCCTCTGAGAGGCCATCGTATCTTTAAATGATCGTATGTCGGGGTCATCGTAGGTCGGGGGGGTCACTGTATTTGCATTATTTTTTTACATTAAAGAAATAGTCTAATGAAAAGTATCTTCAGTCCGTTGTGCCCGGGCTGTAAAACTAAAGAAAATAAACTTTAACTCACCCTCCTGCATTCCCCTGTAGCGCCGCTACAGCTGTTCGGTCCTCTGGTTCGGTCCTATTCTTTCTTCCGTGTGTACGGATCGTCACACTGCGCTTAGCTTATTAGTGTGATGTTCTGTGCACACGGGAGTAGGAAGAAGACCAGACCGGAGGTCTTAGCAGCTGTAGGGGCGCTATGGGGGAACGTGAGTTAAAGTTTATTTATTTTTTATTTTTTTTGCATCCCGGTCACAACAGACTGAAGATACTTTTCAGTAGACTACTCCTTTAATGATGAGACACATTCCATTAATTTTTATAGAAGCATCAAAGATACCCTGGGGCTGTACATGAATATCTCTGGCACTTCCATAAAATGAATGGAGCGTATGTCATCTGCAGCATGCGCTCTCTCTGAGAGCCGGGGCCCTTTCTAGAGATCTGTGGATAGGAGATAAGTTGTTTTTCACCAGATCCTCATCTGGAGAAGGTTGAAGGGTGAAAACCAGGGAGCTACTTAGACATAGCTCTCAGGAGTGGCCTAAAGTTGGTGGCCCACATCCGCTGGTCATAACATAAGGGCTTGTTTTTTGCAGGATGGGTTGTGTTTTTGAATAGCGTCAATGTCAGATGGATACAACTTATTCATTAAGATTTTATTTACTGTTTTTGCTTCCACGGGCGTATGTATGATTAGTTTTTAATGTTTCACTTCTTTTGCTCAATAGCAAATATCATCGAAATGAGAGCCATAACTTTTTATTCTTCCACAGATATAGCCCCTTTTGTGGATAGCCACACTTTTTAAAATAACTTTTTCTAAGGATCTTTTTTGGAGCACTGGTTGCCATGGCCTCTAAATTGGTCATATTTTGGAGAACTTATTAAGCTGTTCATGATTCAGAATAAATAATATGTTAACTTTGTTGCATGTTTTGTTGCATTTATAAAAATGTCATATTCACATTATATTTAAACAGTAAAACATTTGTATTTTTAGAAAAGTGCGGGGGATTAATGTTTTTGTCCCACTAGGACACTTTGGAATATTTAGTATTGCATAGCATAACTGCCTGTCAGTGTCTGTCAGAGGCGTGGCCTATTAATTACCTAAAAGGTTAGGTCTTTATTCACACAAGCGTGAAGGTGGCGACGTTTCGGCTAGCTCACCTAGCCATTATCAAGCAATACAATAAGCAAACTTGTGAGTATATATGGCCACACAGGGCCAGTCAATTAGTGACGTCATATTAGAGCAATAAAGAAAAAACAGTACATCAAACATAAAAAACTGTGATTCATATACAATAGGTGTGGTAATAAGGCCTCCCACTTCGGGACGCTAAAGTGCCGTACAGTTAAAAACTGTCTAAAGCATTATAAAGATAGATACAATATAAAAGTGTCCATGTGCATATACATAATCCTAATTGCCTGGGCGGGGACACGGGCACTCACCGGGTTGGTGGAAAAGACGGCAGGTAAACAAAGGCCATGTGTTATGGCATCCGAGACGCTGACCCTGTCAGCGTTCACTCTGGAGGCGGAAGGGGCGTCGCTACAACGGTATCAGCTGATTGTTGCTGGGTTACATGTAAGCTTCTGCCTGCGCAGGCGCTCTGAAGCCTCTCGTTTCTCCACAGCCATCTTCGTATAGGGCAAAGGATCACAGCAGTCTCCACATGTTCTTCTAGCACAGAGGTCAGACAGGGTTGCCACGGATCCCGTAGACCGCCCTGTTAACCCTTACCTGTCCGCCACTGGTCCCACCGAAATCAGCGGTTACCCTTGGCAACAAGCTGTAGCTGTTGGTCCTCCTCCAGAGAAATAAAATGAAAATTGCACATCTGTCTTCTATTCCATATTCGGTGTTGCCCGTGTCCACCGACCTGCAGCAATATAAAATATAAAAAATATTAAAATCATAATTTACAAAAAATTATTATTTTACACAGAAAAATCTTCATCTTATCACAAAGTCGATATAACAGGATCTATGCGTTACATATATCGTGGGTGATCTTAAAGTCTACGTTCAGCCCATGTGGCCTTAATGAATTAAGTTCGTAGATCCACCATAGTTCTCTTTTTTTAAGAATAGCTGTTTGGTTACCTCCCCTTTTGGGTCTAGTAATATGATCCAATAACATGAATTTTAGTTCCTTCTCAGTGTGTCCCGCTTCAAGAAAATGTTTAGGTACTGGTAAATCAGTGTGTCCTTTACGTATAGTGTACCTATGCTGGTTAATCCTTGTTTTTGCATCTAGGGTGGTCTCCCCCACATATAGTAACTGTCAGGGTGAATTTTATGCTTTCAACCATGCTGTTCAGGAAGTCATGAAATGCATGTAATTCTTCAACTGTCCCGGTCCAAATCAAGAAAACATCATCTATGTAGCGCCACCACCTCAGCACATGGCTGAAGTGGTGGCATCCATAGATGATGTTTTCCTCAATGTGCGCCATATAGATGTTGGCGTATGTGGGCGCCACATTGGTCCCCATGGCCGTACCCATGCGTTGTACATAATGTGAATCAGTGAACATAAAATGATTTTTTGTTAATACTATCTGAAGAAGTCAGGAGGGGGAGGGGGTCAGTGACGAATCATATTTCAATATTCTTAGATAATGTCCTCAGACCATATGCCTCTTCAGCGAAATCATTTATCAGGGACACCGGTGACTTTTTGAACAGGTTGAATGAGGTATGGGTCCCGGAGGGAGCCATTTTGGCCTTGTTCGATGTTGTCAGCCTGTACACCTCCATACCACATGATGGAGGTGTACAGGCTGTAGCTGCCATTATTTCCAGTGATTTTTCACTGGAGAAAAGGACTTTTCTCACGAAACTTCTTCAGATAGTATTAACAAAAAATCATTTTATGTTCAATGATTCACATTATGTACAATGCATGGGTACGGCCATGGGGACCAATGTGGCGCTCACATATGCCAACATCTATATGGCGCACATTGAGGAAAACATCATCTATGGATGCCACCACTTCAGCCATGTGCTGAGGTGGTGGCGCTACATAGATGATGTTTTCTTGATTTGGACCGGGACAGTTGTAGAATTACATGCATTTCATGACTTCCTGAACAGCATGGTTGAAAGCATAAAATTCACCTTGACTCTTTCTTCCACTACAGTTAATTTCCTGGACACTAACGTTATCATCACAGGACACCAACTGCATACAGATATTTACATAAAACCAACGGATTGCAACTAAACATTAAGGTTCGACAGTAATCACCCAAGGAGCATGATACGCTCGTTACCCATCAGTCAGATGACTAGAGCTAAACGTATCATTAGTGACAACCAACACATAAACCGGGCATTGAACACAATGACACAAAATTTCATTAGGAGAGGTTACCCTAAACATTTGATAAACAATTGTAGATCAAAAGTATCAAGTATGGAGAGACAGGAGCTACTCAAGAACCGGGGACCCAAGTCCGGGGAGAGGGTGGCCTTTGTCTCCACATACTCAGAGACATCACAGATAATAACCAGTCTATTGAGAAAACACTGGCACATTCTTAGTGAGGGACATGATTGTATTGCCGAATTTGATAATCCCCCCCTGATGTCATACAGAAGGGGGTGTAATCTCAGGGATAAACTTGTAAAGAGTGACGTAGCTCAGGTTAAATCTTCACAAACTTATTTTCTTGGAGTTAACAAAGGTTCTTTTCCGTGCCGCTCTTGCATCAATTGTTCATATATGCATAAGGGTAATGAGTTTATACATCCAAAGACGGGAAAGAAGTACAAGTTAAGGAATTATGTTGCATGTACAACAGATCACGTGATATATGTCCTTTGGTGTCCCTGCCAGTTACTATATGTGGGGGAGACCACCCTAGATGCCAAAACAAGGATTAACCAGCATAGGTACACTATACGTAAAGGACGCACTGATTTACCAGTACCTAAACATTTTCTTGAAGCGGGACACACTGAGAAGGAACTAAAATTCATGTTATTGGATCATATTACTAGACCCAAAAGGGGAGGTAATCGAACAGCTATTCTTAAAAAAAGAGAACTATGGTGGATCTACGGACTTAATTCATTAAGGCCACATGGGCTGAACGTAGACTTTAAGATCACCCACGATATATGTAACGCATAGATCCTGTTACATCGACTTTGTCATAAGATGAATATTTTTCTTTGTAAAATAATAATTTTTTATAAATTATGATTTTAATATTTTTTATATTTTATATTGCTGCAGGTCGGTGGACACGGGCAACACCGAATATGGAATAGAAGACAGATGTGCAATTTTCATTTTATTTCTCTGGAGGAGGACCAACAGCTACGGCTTGAGGCTACATCTATCCACTCTTGCCACAACATATTATGGACTAGGTTCACTTCTCCGGAATCTTGTTTTGTGCACCCTGTTGCCAAGGGTAACCGCTGATTTCGGTGGGACCAGTGGCGGACAGGTAAGGGTTAACAGGGTGGTCTACGGGATCCGTGGCAACCCTGTCTGACCTCTGTACTAGAAGAACAGGTGGAGACTGCTGTGATCCTTTGCCCTATACGAAGATGGCTGTGGAGAAACGAGAGGCTTCAGAGCGCCTGTGCAGGCAGAAGCTTACATGTAACCCAGCAACAATCAGCTGATACCGTTGTAGCGACGCCCCTTCCGCCTCCAGAGTGAACGCTGACAGGGTCAGCGTCTCGGATGCCATAACACATGGCCTTTGTTTACCTGCCGTCTTTTGCACCAACCCGGTGAGTGCCCGTGTCCCCGCCCAGGCAATTAGGATTACGTATATGCACATGGACACTTTTATATTGTATCTATCTTTATAATGCTTTAGACAGTTTTTAACTGTACGGCACTTTAGCGTCCCGAAGTGGGAGGCCTTATTACCACACCTATTGTATATGAATCACAGTTTTTTATGTTTGATGTACTGTTTTCACTTTATTGCTGTAACATGACGTCACTAATTCACTGGCCCTGTGTGGCCATATATACTCACAGGTTTGCTTATTGTATTGCTTGATAATGGCTAGGTGAGCTAGCCGAAACGTTGCCACCTTCACGCTTGCGTGAATAAAGACCTAACCTTTTTTGCATCTTATGGGAGTGCGGTTGCCTTTCGTTCATTACTTGGGGAGATTCGTGACCGGGATCTGCAGCAACTGAACGCACCCTAACATCATTGCACCTACCCTGCGAGTGCTGCTCTCTTGGACTTTTTTCTATTAATTACCTATCTATGGCAGATCCTGGGGCTATTTATAGGCCCTCAGCTACCATTATAAGCCATTGAGACTATGAGATCTCATCATGGGGGTGTCAGATGAGTAACAGGGGGAACTTCCTTACTTTGTCGATCTCTTTAAATCCTGTGCCCAAGGTATCTAAGGGGTTAAACAACCAACATGGACAGTTCTTCTGTTCCTGTCATTATAGAGGAAACCTGACTGTCATTCATAGCTGGGCTCCCCCTGTTGTGCCCACTTGATCTTCCTGGTGTAAGTGTTCATTATGCAACCTCTAGGCAAGGCCGTCCATGATGTAGAACGATAAGAAGCTAACAGGAAATACTTTTGTGGTACTATTTATGAAGGGTATTTTGGTGGTACTATTACAGAAGGAAAGGTGAGCATTACAGCATACATATATTAAAGTAATTTCTCTTTCAGATACTTGACCTTGGCAACAATGCAAACAAACCAGACCCTGATCAGATATTTTATCATTAAGGGGATATCGGACGACCCCCACTTGCAGTTTCCGATCTTCTTTGTGGTTCTCCTGATTTATCTCACCACCATATCTGGTAACTTGACCATTCTCATTGCTTGTAGGGCACCTCATCTCCACACTCCTATGTATTTCTTCCTGGGCAACTTGTCCATAGTAGACATCTGTTTTTCTACAGTTACCTTACATAGGATCCTCACAAATTTCATCACTGGGGATAAAACAGTCTCCTTTCTTGCCTGCATGGTACAGATGTACATGTTTGGTTCCTTACAAGGTCATGAGCTTTCAATATTGACCGCCATGAGTTATGACCGCTATGTGGCCATCTGTAAGCCTTTACAATATCACCTGGTTATGAACGCTAGAATGTGCGGATTATTGGCAGCTGCCTCTTGGATTGTAGGATTTGTGCAAGTCATTCCTCCTTTTGGGATAGTATGTAGTTTTTCTTGCTATTTCTCTACTGAGATCAACCACTTCTTCTGTGACATAATCCCTGTGATCAGAATTTCTTGTGAAGACACCACTTTTGTTCAAATACTCATCTACATCGAAGGGATATTTCCCATGATAATGACACCATTTCTCCTTATGTTTGTGTCTTACATATTTATAATACGCGCCATATTAAGGATACGCTCAAGCTCTGGAAGACTGAAGACCTTCTACACATGTTCCTCTCACCTCACAGTGGTCGTGTTGCTATTTTCAACACTTTTTGGACAATATTTGACCCCCAATAGTAGCACTTTAGAGTTTAAGAAACTTTTTGCTCTGTTCAACACGGCCGCTGTTCCTCTGCTCAATCCTGTGATCTACTGCCTTAAGAATAAAGATGTGAAAAGGGCTCTGATAAGAAAGAAGGGAGCCTAGACCCCTGTTAAAATTGTGCGAAGATTACAGTGGTCTACCCTTAGAAATGGAAATCTTATTCAATGCTATTAAAGGGGTTGACATGCTTAGAAAACTCATTTTGAATACTCTAAGTTACGTTGGGGGTTTAAGACCACCAATAAGTCAGAGCAGAGGATGTCTACAAAGAGAGTCTCTCTATGAAGAAAAAATCTCGTCCAGCCCATAGACAGACCATTGACTTTCCTAATAATTTTAAATGACTTGGTTTTATAATGATCTACACACTTGTTTAACGTTTTGCCTCCTAGTATAGTCGTAACGAAAGCAAAGTTAGGGGACTATATTCCTTCACTGTTTTGGTAGCTAAAATGACTTTGCCAATGGTCATCTCACTTTTAACTTATAACTGAATAGACAAAAGGAAAGAGGAGCACGATCATAGTGTGTTACCATAGATTATATGAAAGGAAAATGAGGATCAATTACTCTCACCAGAGTTGGTTATGCTCAGATCATAACATCTACAACAGCATGTCACTGAGCAGGTCAGCAGCCTTGGATCACCCGATCCTCCCAGGGAGTCGTCAAACAGTAGTAGGTTCAGTAGTGAATAAATAAAAAATCTCCAATCCAGGCGCTTCTCCTATAAAATGGCTTTCTTTATTTCAACATCATGGATATAAAAAGGAAGGTAGTAGCACTCCCAACGCATTTCTAGTTCGGACAAAGCTCTTCATCAAGATGTGCATCTTGATAAAAAGCTCTGTCTGAGCTATAAACGCATTGAAAGTCCTTTTTATATCCATGATGTTGAAATAAAGAAAATCATTTTATGGGAGAAGCACCTGGATTGGAGATTTTTTATTCATTCACTACTGAACCTATCACTTTTAACTTAGGCAGTAATGGATTAAGCTTGGTGGAAGCCCTCATACCACTTATGGAAAATGTACCTGCCAAACCCCCTTTTGAGATAGGTTCCGGCATTTAGCATTGTGAACTACAGTCTTTGAGAGCGATAGAGATGGTCAAGCTTATGACTACCTTCACCTAAGCGTACCGAACATTTTGAGCAAAGTTTTTACCATCAGGCCATGAAAAGTTTACATGTTTACACATAAATTATATTTTAGAACCAATTTTCTCCCTTTTACAAGGGACAAAGTGATAATTGCACCCCAAATTTTGTTACACAAGTTCTCATGAACATGCCAGAGGCCCATTTGTAGAATTGGCTTCAACGGAACCCGGCTCAACGGCGCTGATCGACCACAACAGGTGTATGGAAAAAAGAGGATTTATTGACCAGAATGCAATGCGGTTTCCTGCACATTGTAATGTAATGGCTCCGCCCCCGTGACATCACAGCCCGCCCCCTTAATGCAAGTCTATGGGAAGGGGCGTGGCGGCCACCACGCCCCCTCCCATAGACTTGTATTGAAGGGCTGGGCCGTGACGTCACAAGGTGGCAGAGCCGTGACATCATGATGCTTCGGCCCCTGTATCGCCCATCATTACGCACAGAGCGAGTTTGCTCTGTGCAGTAATGATAACGGGGTGCTGCAGCGGAGAATCTGTGGGTCCCCAGCAGCAGGATAGGGGATAAGATGTCCAGGGGTGGAGTACCCCTTTAACATCCACAAGGTGCTTCTTCATGTCTTAGTCCTAAGTCAGGTAGAACACTAGAGGAACATTTAGGATATGTCTAAAAACAAAAAAAAAATGGGGTAAATATGGATTAACCCCTTAAGGACAATGGACGTACTCCTACGCCCCCGTTTCCGAGTCCTTAAGGACCGAGGACGTAGGAGTACGTCCTGTCCATTACCGCCCCCCCCCCCTACCCCTCCCTCCCCAAAGTGGCCACACCAATCACAGAGTAATGGGAGGGGATGATGGGGGCTAGGAGCATGTTGCTCCGTTCTGCCCGCCATTCCACAGAGATCTGGTGAGCAGGACGGAGCCCCGTGCTGCCCACCATCCCCTCAGTAAAAAAAAGTGCCCCTTGCCCCCTTTCTGTGGCCCCTTGGCACAGAAATCCCCCAGGGTTAGTTTTAGGTTAGGTAGGGACAGGTTAGGGTTAAAACATTTTTTTTTTCAGTGGCCGGACCCCCCACTGACCTCTGCGCCCCCTGCCGCCACAAGCACTAATCAGTGCGCACACCACTGATTAGATAAACGCTTTTTTTTGGCGCAGGGCTTTTTTGCGCTAGAAGTCCACTTTTTTTAAAAAAAAAGTCCCCTTTTTATTTTTTATTTTTTTCTGTTAGGGCGGGTTAGTTTAGTTAGGTTAGGTTAGGGAGGGTTAGGGCGGGTTAGGGAGGTAGTCTCGCACCACACCACACACAGCACAAACATCAATAAAGTTTTCCCCCCCACACACACACACACCCGTATCCCCATTAGAGTAGGGAAATGGCCCGCAGAGTGTTTTCGGCGGAGGAGGCATATGACATAATTGCCTCCGACACCAAAAGCAGCTCAGATTACGATGAAGACCCCACCTTCCTTATTTCATCGTCCTCCTCATCATCTAGTTCTGATGATGAGCCACCAAGGTGGCGGAGACGCAGCCGTGCGGCGCCGCAAACCTCCTCTGTCCTTGACCCTGTGCCCCATGCTAGTATGAGTCCCCCTGGCGCTTATACTAGTGAAGCCCCCCAGCCAAGATCACTGGTACGAGCCCGTGATTCCTGAGTTTGTTGGCGACTCAGGAATCAAAACTAACATTGCCGGGTTCACTGAAAAGGACTTTTTTGCTCATTTTTTCAGTGACGACTTTGTTAATTTGATAGTTACACAGACGAATCTGTATGCCCAACAGTTCGTCGCCGCTAACCCGGGCTCACTTTTAGCTAGACCCGGCGGCTGGACTCCAGTCGATGCAGCCAAAATGAGGACCTTTTGGGGCCTCGTGCTGCATATGGGTATAGTTAAAAAACCCAGTGTCAGGCAATATTGGAGTGGGGACATCTTTTACCAGACACCGTTCTACAGTATGGCCATGGCACGTTCCCGGTTCTAGGCCATTCGGAGATGTTTGCATTATGCTGATAATGCTGCATGTCCCCCCCCCCCCCCGAACTGATCCTGCATATGACCGCCTGTATAAAATCAGGCCGGTCATCAATCACTTCGGGGCCAGATTTTGGGAGGCCTATGTCCCGGGGCGGGAGGTCTCTATTGATGAGTCTCTCATCAGCTTCAAGGGGAGACTCAGCTTACGGCAATACATCCCTACCAAGCGGGTGCTGTATGGCGTGAAGATGTATAAACTTTGCGAGAGTACCTCCGGGTACACTTGCAAGTTTATAGTGTATGAGGGACAAGATTCCCGTTTTGAACCCCCAGAATGTCCCCCCACTCTGGGTGTTAGCGGGAAAATTGTTTGGGGCCTTTTGCACCCATTTCTAGATAAAGGTTACCACCTTTACGTGGATAACTTTTATACTAGTATCCCTCTCTTCACATCCCTCGCGCCAGATCCACGGTCGCTTGTGGGACAGCCCGGAAGAATCAAAGAGGCCTTCCGCCCTATCCCCTACATGCTCCTATCCCCCGGGGTGAGTCCTGTGCCTTTTCCCATGAGAACCTGTTGTTGGTCCGGTATAAGGACAAGAGGGATGTCCTTATGCTCATCACAATTCATGGGAATGGCAGCACCCCTGTCCCTGTGCGAGGTACCTCGGAACCGGTCCTCAAGCCCGATTGTATTCTGGACTACAATCGGTATATGGGGGGAGTTGATCTTTCTGATCAAGTCTTCAAGTCATATAATGCCATGCGAGTTTGGTATAAAAAGGTTGCGGTCTACATGGTACAGGTTGCCATGTACAACTCTTTTATACTGTACAAGTACGCTGGCAACACAGGGACATACCTGGAGTTCCAAGAGGTAGTTCTAAAGGCCCTCATCTATGGTGACCGCCAAGGAGCGGGTCAGAGCACCTCTGGAAATTTAGGTCCCCGGATCGTCCCCGGCCAACACTTTCCAGGTGTGATCCCCAACACTGGAAGGACGGGACGAACCCAGAAGAAATGCAGAGTGTGTCACAAGAAGGGGAGACGGAAGGACACCACGTACCAATGTGACACTTGCCCCGATCCTCTGGGCCTCTGCATAGGCTGCTTCAGGGAGTATCACACTTCCATGGAGTATTACATTTTCCATCCTTTGCCCTAATTTTCATTCCCCAGAATTCGGCTTCAATTTACCAGTCCAGGGTACATTGACTTCCAAATTTTAAACCAAAACACCCCCCCCCCCCCCCCCCCCCAAAAAAAAAAAAACTTTTTCCCAATACCCCAATATCTTTTTTTATTTTTTTCCCCTAAAAAATGGGTCATGGGACACAGAGTTAACAGCACTGGAGGTTTGCAGTTGCCTCAAATGCGCAACGCTCTCTCTCCCCACCTGAGTGGGTTGCGCATTTGAGGTAACAGAATAGGGACGGCCCCACACATCCCCTTCCCAGAATGATGATTCAGAGTGTAGGGTTTGGGGCGGGCATCATTTTTACTTTTGGCTGTACTCTGGGTCATCATTCTGGGAAAATAATTGGCATATCAGTACTAAAATTGCAATTTTCTTCCCCCCCATAGTACACTTCATCCATTCCTGGAAAATAAATGAAGGGAACACCCATCTGTTCCAAATCTCCACTTCACCCTATACACCTTCCCTAGGGGGTGTAGTTTGTAATAGGTTCACATGTGGGTGTTCCTTTCTTGTATTTTCCTCTGAATGTATGTAACTGTTATGTCCGTAACAAACATCCGCCTCAAATGCGAAGAGTTCTCGTTGAGCTCTGTCGTATTTCTAGGCGACAATTCGGAGTCACATGTTAGTTGTTCCCAGAAAAATGAAGCAGAGCATAGGTTGAAAATTGCAATTTTCAAAAAGCTATCCTTCATCCATTCCTGGAAAATAAATTTAGGAAACCCCTGTGCGTTCAAAATGTCCTTTTTACCCCTATACCCATTCCTCAGGGTGGGTACTTTCTGTAATGGTGTCACATGTGGGTGTTTTATTTTTGTATTTTCCTCGGAATGTATGTAACCGTCAGCTACTGATATGCCATAGGCCACAAATACAAAGTGACCTCTATGACTTCTGAGCCTTGTTGTGCACCCGCCCAGCACGTTACCCCACATGTGGATGTATTTTTATAGTCAGGGGAAAAAGCCCTCCAAAATTTGTAACCCAATTCCTCATATTACCCCATGTGAAAATGTAAAAAATTGGGTAACCCCAGCATTTTAGTGTAAAAAAAAAAAATTTTTCAATTTATGGCCCACTTTTCAAAAAACTTGTGAGGTGTTATTTCCCACTGTACCCCTTGTTACGTTCATTGAGGGGTGTAGTTTCTAACGGGGTTTTTTTTTTTTTTTTTTTTGCTGTTGGGGGCTTTATAAATGCACATGACCCCCGACTTCAATTTCAACAAAATTATCACTCCTTCCATTCTGAGCATTGCAGTGCGTCCACATAGCAATTTACATCCACATATGGGTTATGTTTTTTTTCTCAGACAAAATTGTTCTACAAATTTTGGGGGCCTTTTGCCCTATTACCCAATGTGAAAATGAAACATTTTGGGTAACACTATCAAAATAGTGCAAAAAAATCTAATTTTTCACTTTTTCAGTCTCGCTGTTCAAAAAAACTGTGAGGTGTAAGTACTCACTGTAACACTGTTACATTCCCCAAGGGGTCTAGTTTCCAAAATGGTATGCCATGTGGGTTTTTCTTTGCTGTCCTGGCACCATAGGGGCTTCCTAAATGCGGCATGCCACCAGAGCAAAATTTGTTTCCAAACAGCCAAAATGTGACTCCTTCTCTCCTGAGACCTGTAGTGCGCCAGCAGAGCACTTTTCACACCCATATAGGGTGTTTTCTGAATCGGGAGAAATTGGGCTTCAAATTTTGGGGGGGATAATTTCTGCTTTAACCCTTTGTAAAAATTTAAAATTTTTGGGAAACCAAGCTATTTAGGTCAATTTTTTTTTTTTTTTACATATGCAAAAGTCGTGAAACCCCTGTGGGGTATTAAGGTTCACTTTACCCCTTGTTACGTTCCCCAAGGGGTCTAGTTTCTAAAATGGTATGCCATGTGGTTTTTTTTTGCTGTCCTGGCACCATAGGGGCTTCCTAAATGTGGCATACCTCAAGAGCAAAATTTTCTTAAAAAAAGCCAAATGTGACTCCTTCTCTTCTGAGACCTGTAGTGCGCCCGCAGAGCACTTTTCACCCCTATATGGGGTGTTTTTTGAATCGGCAGAAATTGGGCTTCAAATTTTGGGGGGTATTTTATGCTTTAAACCTTTGTAAAAATGTCAAATTTTTGGGAAAACAAGCATTTTAGGTAAAATTTTTTTTTTTACATATGCCAAAGTCGTGAAACCCCTGTGAGGTATTAAGGTTCGCTTTACCCCTTGTTATGTTCCCCAAGGGGTCTAGTGTCCAAAATGGTATGCCATGAGGGTTTTTTTTGCTGTCCTGGCACCACAGGGGCTTCCTAAATGCGGCATGCCCACAGAGCAAAATTTGCTTCAAAAAAGCCAAATGTGACTCCTTCTCCTCTGAGACCTGTAGTGCGCCAGCAGAGCACTTTTCACCCCCATATGGGGTGTTTTCTGAATCGGGAGAAATTGGTTTTCAAATTTTGGGGGGTAATTTCTGCTTTAACCCTTTGTAAAAATGTAAATTTTTTGGGAAACCAAGCATTTTAGGTAAATTTTTTTAATTTTTTTTACATATGCAAAAGTCGTGAAACCCCTGTGGGGTATTAAGGTTCACTTTACCCCTTGTTACGTTCCCTAAGGGGTCTAGTTTGCAAAATGGTATGCCATGTGTTGTTTTTTTTTTTTGCTGTCCTGGCACCATAGGGGCTTCCTAAATGGGGCATGCCCCCAGAGCAAAATTTGCTTAAAAAAAGCCAAATGTGACCTGTAATGCGCCAGCAGAGCACTTTTCACCCCCATATGGGGTGTTTTCTGAAACGGGAGAAATTGGGCTTCAAATTTTGGGGGGGTATTTTCTGCTTTAACCATTTGTAAAAATTTAAAATTTTTGGGAAACTAAGCATTTTAGGTGAAATTTATTATAATTTTTTTTACATATGCCAAAGTCGTGAAACCCCTGTGGCGTATTAAGGTTCACTTTACCCCTTGTTACGTTCCCCAAGGGGTCTAGTTTCCAAAATGGTATGCCATGTGTTTTTTTTTTTTGTTTTTTTTTTTGCTGTCCTGGCACCATAGGGGCTTCCTAAATGCAACATGCCCCCAGAGCAAAATTTGCTTCCAAAAAGCCAAATGTAACTCCTTCTCTTCTGAGACCTGTAGTGCGCCAGCAGAGCACCTTTCACCCCCATATGGGGTGTTTTCTGAACGGGAGAAATTGGGCTTCAAATTTTGGGGGGTATTTTCTGCTATTACCCTTTTTAAAAATGTAACATTTTTGGGAAAACAAGCATTTGAGGTAAAAAAAAATATATATATATATACATATATATATATATATATATATTTTTACATTTGCAAAAGCCATGAAACACCTGCGGGGTAGTAAGGCTCACTTAAATCCTTGTTACATTCCTCAAGGGGTCTAGTTTCCAAAATTGTATGCCATGTGTTTGTTTGTTTTTTTTGCTGTTTTGGCGCCCTAGGGGCTTCCTAAAGGTGACATGCCATTTCAGAAAAATGTTCTCTCCAAAATTCCCTTGTCGCTCCTTTGCTTCTGAGCCCTCTACTGCGCCCGCCGAACACTTTACATAGACATATGAGGTATGTGCTTATTCTAGAGAAATTGGGCTACAAATACAAATTTCTCCTTTTACCCCTTGCAAAAATTCAAAAATTGGGTCTACAAGAACATGCGAGTGTAAAAAATGAAGATTTTGAATTTTCTCCTTCACTTTGCTGCTATTCCTGTAAAACACCTAAAGGGTTAACAAACTTACTGAATGTCATTTTGAATACTTTGGGGGGTGTAGTTTTTATAATGTGGTCATTTATTGAGAATTTCTAATATGAAGACCCTTCAAATTCACTTCTAAACTGAACTGGTCCCTGAAAAATATTGAGTTTGAAAATTTTGTGAAAATTTGGAAAATTGCTGCTGAACTTTGAAGCCCTCTGGTGTCTTCCAAAAGTAAAAACACATAAATTTTATGATGCAGACATAAAGTAGACATATTGTATATGTGAACCCAAAAAAATTATTTTGAATATTCATTTTCCTTACAAGCAGAGAGCTTCAAAGTTAGAAAAATGCTAAATTTTAAATTTTTTCATCAAATTTTGGGATTTTTCACCAAGAAAGGATGCAAGTTACCATAAAATGTTACCACTATGTTAAAGTAGAATATGTCACGAAAAAACAATCTCGGAATCAGAATGATAAGTAAAAGCATTCCAGAGTTAATAATGTTTAAAGTGACAGTGGTCAGATGTTCAAAAAATGCTCTGGGCCTTAAGGTGTAAAATGGCCTGGTCCTTAAGGGGTTAAATTGCTTCTGTTAATACCTGCTACATTACAGAAAAAATGAATTGAAAAAAAATTTGCAAAAAAAAAAATTTTATTTTAAAATTTCATCTTAACTTTGTTTGAATTTTTGTGAGCCAACCAAAAGGGTTAGAAAACTGTCATAAATGTAATTCTGAATAAGGGTGGGTTCACACTACGCTTTGTACTTACGGTTCCCGTATTCGGCTTGGAGGAGGGGCTCAATCGCGGTGCCCGCACTCAGCCGTATAGGGGAACCGTATGAGCTGACCGTAGTGAACCGCAGCCTCCGGTCGGCTGCGTTTTCGGCCATATGCGGTTTCCCGACCGTAGGCAAAAACGCGGTCGACCACGTTTTTGCCTGCGGTCGGGAAACCGCATACGGCCGAAAACGCAGCCGACCGGAGGCTGCGGTTCACTCCGGTCGGCTCATAGACATGCATTGAATACGGTTCCCCTATACGGCTGAGTGCGGGCGCCGCGATTAAGCCCCGCCTCCTCCCAGCCGTATACGGGAACCGTAAGTACAAAACGTGCTGTGAACCCACCCTAATTTGAGTGGTACAGTTCCAGGACTGAAGTGGTCCCTAAAAATATCAGATTTTGACATTTTCTTGAAAATTCGGAAAAAAGCTCATATTGTGTAAAGCCTTCTAATGCTCGAAAAAGGTAGAATAACATTTAATAAATTATACCAACATAATGTCAACATATACATCGATATGAATCAATTACTAATTTTTTTGGCATGTCTAGTGTAAGCAGAGAATTTTTAATCCAGAAAAAAGTGCAAATTTTTTCCACTGTTTCAGGAGTTGTTGGTGTGTCAACAAAAATGTATCACTAATATAAAGTAAAATGTGTCCCTATAAAAAACAATCTCAGAATCGCTTGGATCAGTAGAAGCATTCCCAAGTTATTACCACATAAAGGGACACTTAAAAGGGGCGTGGTCATTTGTGCCAAAACAGGTTGCATTTAAAAAAAAATTACGGTACATGTATTTTACATTTTGAACTATTACAAGCAATGATTAGATTTCTATACACTGTTCATGCTATTGCATGATAAGCGGTATCGTTGCTCAGTTAGCAGACTCAATTATCCTGCATGGAGGTAGAGGGTGAACCCAGGATACAATTTTAACTCATTATCCCCGCTCCTGTGCTCAATTCATAGATTGTAAATGTGTAAATGTACACCCTGATGCTTTAAAGGGGTACTTTGCCCTTAGACATCTTAGTCCTTTCCAAAGGATAAGAGATAAGATGTCTAATCTCAGGGGTCCTGCTGCTGGGACCCCCCGCAATCTCCGTGCAGCACCCACCACGCCCTCTCATGTCTATGGGAGGGGGCTTGGTGGCCATGGGAGCCCCGCAATCAGACATCTTTTCCTCTGTCCTTTGGATAGGGGATAAGATGTCTAGGAGCGGAGTACCCCTTTAAGTCTCGGGCGGCCAGGGTGTGCAAGTACACTACATATTAACCCCTACACTAGGGGTTAATATGGACTTTTTGTATAATTTAAAAACTTTTTTATTTTTTATTTATACATTTTTAGTCCCCCTAAGGGATCTAGACATGTGATTCTGTGGTAGCTTCGGGGTGTAGGGTTGGAAGGGTGTAGCTGTGCAGTGATGAAATGGTGTTGGATTAACCCTTAACTGTCGTGACGCCAGGTTGCGGGTTCCTCTCTGTATATATATCCTACCGCCACCTGTCCCAGGAACGATAGGGAGGAATAAAGGATTGTCCACAACCGGAATTTTAGTAAACTGAAGATAACGTTACTGCAGATTTTATGCAGATTAAACGTAGTAAGAGTCTTTACAGAGGACCGGACTTTAGGTTCCTCACAGGATTGGTTGGGACCTTATAGGGAATAAGCTTGAAGTAATTGCTTTACGCTGTTCCACTGGATTTAGGGGTATTGTTTAGGTCCAGCAGTCATGTAGGATTAGGATTGAGTTAGATTGAACTCAAGGTTTTGTATTCGGCTGAAGTTAGCGGGCTTCAGGCATGGATTTGTCTTGCAGGTATACACAGAGCTCCGCTGCCATATCCCAAGGGAAAGAGAGCGATCATTGGGTAACAGCGCCCTTATATCTAAAGGGGCGGGCTTCAAGCTTATTGGTCCCCCAGACCTGTCAGTCCTAATACAAAGCATCGTGGTACATCATGTGACATGAGCACATGACCTGGAAGGTCCTTAACCTTAGCAGAACAATGTAATTATCAATCATGTGACCTAAGGTCCTGGAAGCAATATTTACACTATACAATATACAAAATATACACATAAAATTAAAGAAGGAAGAGGCGAATAGGGGTTATCCCACTAAGAGCATCCTATCAGTAAGGAGGAACTCTGACTTTGGGGACTTATAACACAAAGTACAGTACGAGTACAGTACCGGGACACCACAATTCCTTAACCTCTCGGATAGTACACCTCAATATGTATTTTTATGCTTCAGAAATTCCCAGTGGGTGATAAATCCCACGCAGAGCAAATAACAAAAAAACATACAGAAGCGTGACTACAGATCTAAAATCATACATTTTATTAATACAAAAAGTTAAAATACACATATGGGCAAAAAAAAACAAAGTATGAACAATAACCAACAACTGGAGACACAACAATGAGAATGAGGAAAATAGGCAAATCTTACACCAAATGGATAAAATAAAGCCAAAATGCAAGTGTACAGAACAGCTAAGTGCAAATAAGGAAAGTTCCTTCAAAATAAACAGTACAATACCAAATCCCAAAATAAATCTTAAGTAAATGTTACCAAGTGGTAAAAGTAGAACGGGGAGATGAGACGCCACTGCCCAACGTTTCGCCACTTCCTGGCTTCTTCCGGAGCGTGCCACGATCTGTTCTTCCGGGGCGTGCAGAGTCCTGTTTATTTGTAAAAGTCAACTAACACAAGTGATGAAAACAATGACGCGTTTCAGGCGCTGCCGCCCTGAGGGCGGCAGAGCCTGAAACGCGTCATCGTGTTTACTACTTGTGTTAGTTGACTTTTACAAATAAACAGGACTCTGCATTTTCCACGCTGACATTCCTCTTCTTTATTATGAAACAATATTTGACCTACTAACCTGGTTGGTAAGTAGTGAACATCTCCATAAATAATTATGGATTTCTCTGCTACAATGTTACACACCCTAGAGAATAGAAACCTGTAGGTTCATTACAGGGGATAAAAATTATCTAAAATTATTGCAACTGTTCACTAATTGCCAATTAAGGATTTTATGTGAGTAAACACCCGGGATCAATTATCACATAGAGAATATTATATATACAGATGGAAATGTATTAGCAGCTGAGTTATGTATGATACTTGACTACAGAAGAGAGAGAGGACTACAGGGGGCACCGAATTAATCCATATATCACAAATTCTACCATATAATAGGGGCAACAGACTCAATCTATGTAAGTGGAGGCCATGGCTGACTCCTTGTTGTTTTGTGTAAGTTATTGGTGAGGCTAAATGATTGGTTGGTTCAATAAATACAGACGATCGTGCTTATTTGATAATAATTAAAAAAAAAAAAATATATATATATATATATATATATATATATATATATATATATATATACTTTTTTTCACACATGAAGGTTTTACTTGTGTTTTACTATTTCGGTGAAGAAGTAATTTACATTTTTATTGATGCTAAATTTAACCCCTTAAAGGTGTACTCCATTGGAAAACATTTTTTTTTTAAATCAACTGGTGCCAGAAAGTTAAACAGATATGTAAATTACTTCTATTAAAAAAAACCTTTACCCTTCCAGTACTTTTAGGCGGCTGTATACTACAGAGGAAATTCTTTTCTTTTTTAATTTCTGTTTTTTTGTCTTGTCCACAGTGCTCTCTGCTGACACCTGATGCCCGTATCAGGAACTGTCCAGAGCAGGAGAAAATCCCTATAGCAAACCTATGCTGCTCTGGACAGTTCCTGATACGGGCATCAGGTGTCGGCAGAGAGCACTGTGGACAAGACAAAAATTTAAAATTACTGGAAGGGTAAAGGTTTTTTAATAGAAGTCATTTACAAATCTGTTCAACTTTCCGGTACCAGTTGATTTAAAAAAAAAAAAAAATGTTTTCCACCTGAGTACCCCTTTAAGGACACTGCCAGCGATGACATTTCTGAATTGAGCGGAGAACTTTCTTGAGCATTTGAAAACAGTGGGTGCCTACCATGCAAGTATATGTTGAAAAATCTATTGATCAATAAAAAATGTTTCACCTATTCATAAAATAAAAAAAAGGATATTCTTTTTAATGAAAATATTTTCCCTGCTGCAATGTTCTGCACCCAGGAGAATGTTCATTATGACAAAACAAATCTAAATTGTAAATGAACTTTTCACTAATTGCCAATTTTATGTAAACACCCAGGATCAATATTATATATCCAAAGGAAAAGAAGAAAATGTCTGCACTCACCACAGGATTCCTTTAAAATCAGGACTTTATTCAGGCAATAGGCAATGTCCATACATAAGGATTCACACCCGAGTGCACAGGGAGGGAGAGCAGCTAGCGGCTAGGCAGCCAAAGTATACTGGAACAACAGCACCGCTGGACTGGGGGCATTATATGTGAGGGGAACAGGACAGAGGGCATTATTATTATTATGTGGGGGTAACAGGACGGATTATAATTATTATGTGGGGGCACAGGATGGGGCATTATTACTATAAGTGAGGGGCACAGAGTGTTTTGCATTTCAGAGGTATAGGCCGGCATTTACCATTGTAGGTGTAAGTGAAGTATTTTTCTGGGTACGAGCACCAAATTTATTAAAAGGTAGCAGAGCATTTGATACATTTTGTGCAGGTCACATTTTCTAAAATTTCACTCTTCACATACACCAAAAAGCTAAGTCTGGGCTGGTGTACATTTTTAGAGACTCTTCAGTGGCTTTGAGCCTTTTTTGCGCCTTTTCACAAAAAGACGCAGTTCATAAAACCTGTCCATATCATGTGTTTTGCCAAAATCAGTGGATTGCAACTCAAGCCCCAAAAAAGGCACAAATAAACCCTGCTTGCGCCTTTTTTGCTAAATTTTTAGACACAAAAAACAGTCTAAAGACAATTATACATGTCGGCCATAGTGTATATTATAGGGAATTTATGGGGTAGTATGGTTTTTATGGGCCACAATACATTACGGTATTGTATTCAGAGGGTGCATGGCAAAGTTATATTCAGAGAGCACAGTATGTGGTAGTATTATATTCGGAGGGTTCAGTGTGTTGTAGTAATATACGGTATTCAGAGGTTACGGTGTGTGGCGGTTTTATATACAGAAGTTACGGTGTGTGGCAGTTTTATATACAGAGGGTACGGTGTGTGGCGGTTTTATATACAGAGGGTACAGTGTGTAGTAGTATCATATTCAGAGGGTACGGTGTGTGCCAGTATTATTTTCAAAGGATACAGTGTTTGGCAGTATTATAATGATTATTGTTTTCATATAGAGGATCAGAATCCGCTGACATAGTGAGGAACCATCAAGTTCTGCTGAGTGAACATTTAGCTGGAACAAGTCCAGGCGGTATGTACCATCTGAATTAGATAAGGGAAGACTATAGAGAAGACGTCACCTGTAGTCACTGATATCATTGTACATTCTCCTCACTATAGAGAAGATGTCACCTGTAGTCACTGATATCATTGTGTATTCTCCTGACTATAGAGAAGACGTCACCTGTAATCACTGATATCATTGTGTATTCTCCTCACTATAGAGAAGATGTTACCTGTAATCACTGATATCGTTGTGTATTCTCCTCACTATAGAGAAGACATCACCTGTAGTCACTGATATCATTGTGTATTCTCCTCACTATAGAGAAGACATCACCTGTAGTCACTGATATCACTATAGAGAAGACATCACCTGTAGTCACTGATATCATTGTGTATTCTCCTCACTATAGAGAAGATGTCACCTGTAGTCACTGATATCATTGTGTATTCTCCTCACTATAGAGAAGATGTCACCTGTAGTCACTGAGATCATCGTGTATCCTCCTCACTATAGAGAAGACGTCACCTGTAGTCACTGATATCATTCTGTATTCTCCTCACTATAGAGGAGACGTCACCTGTAATCACTGATATCATTGTGTACTCTCTTCACTATAGAGAAGATGTCACCTGTAGTCACTGATATCATTGTGTATTCTCCTCACTGTAGAGAAGATGTCACCTGTAGTCACTGAGATCATCGTGTATCCTCCTCACTATTTCCAATCAGAGCTGTAGTCACTTGTAAGTTCTGCAGTAATGATGGGTGAAACAACAACTCCCAGCATCCCCTTATCACTGCTTAGGTCATACTGGGAGCTGTAGTTTTAAAATGGTAAAACTTCTTTAGCACTTTCCCATTCTGTGGCAATTGGTGTATTTGCTTATTATACTGGAAATAATTTTCTGCAAATTCTACAGCACAGGCATCACAACATGCTACAGCGCGGGCATCACAACATGCTACAGCGAGGGCATCACAACATGCTACAGCACGGGCATCACAACATGCTACAGCGCGGGCATCACAACATGCTACAGCGTGGGCATCACAACATGCTACAGCACGGGCATCACAACATGCTACAGCGCGGGCATCACAACATGCTACAGCGCGGGCATCACAACATGCTACAGCGCGGGCATCACAACATGCTACAGCGCGGGCATCACAACATGCTACAGCGCGGGCATCACAACATGCTACAGTGCGGGCATCACAACATGCTACAGCGCGGGCATCACAACATGCTAAACAAATCAGGGCCTGTATCCCTTAATGTTATGTTTTTGCAAATATTCATCCAGTTGCTGTTTAAACGTCTGTACAGACTAATAAAACCACATCTGCAGGCAGAGGATTCCACATCCTTATTGTTCTTTCCTTTGCCTTAGACAAAATCTCCTTTCTTCCAGTCTAAAAGTTGCTGAGTTGCCCATAGCAACCAATCAGATCGCTTCTTTCATTTGTAAAAAGGCCTTGGTTGCTATGGAAAACTGGTCAACTTCTCCTCTGGACAGGTTTTGATAAATCTCCCCCTAAATGTGTGACCATGTGTCCTACGTGTAGTCCTGTTTATGTAAACATTCTAATATATTATACGTAAACTGCTTAAAATGTCTTATGATCTTTGTAATATTGATATATCTGTTTAAACATATCCTATCTGTCTACAGGGAAAATTTCTGTGCGGACAGCCGTCTCCTAGATGGCTAAGCGTTTCGTGCGGTGTCTGCACAAAGAATGAACGTGTTCATTCTTTCTGTGGAGACAGAAAACGGAATTTCCGTGGTGGAAACATCTGGCATGGATATTCTGCCGTCAGCACAGCGCAGCAGAATCCTTTTGAATTCAACGGGACTCTGCTACAGTGGAATGCCCGTGCCGAATTCCACATTGTAAATTCTGACGTGTGAACATGGCCTATGAGTCTTAAACAAGTGACGTTCCTCGGCCGACCCGCGCAGGAGGACGTCAGTGACATCACTGGCTGCCTACCTAATGTAGGGAAACTATGCTGCCTACCTAATGTGGGGGAACTATGCTTCCTACATTGACCCACATGGTGAAGAGGTGGAGTAGAGGTGTTTGCCACACCACGACCCCACCGCCATCTTATTCCCCTCTGTAGATGTAGGAAAACTGCAACTCTCAGCATGCTCAGACTGGGCTTGCTAGGAGTTGTAGTTTTGCAACATCTAGAGGCACCATGGTTGTAAAAAAAACACTGCATTGAAAGGCATCCAAGACAGTGTATATGGCTCTGTATATAATCACTTATACGGTATACAGATCCTGTGTACAGCTGGTATCTACCTCTGTTTGGTGAATGTATTTGGGAATATGTTCTTCTATATAGTTTATTTTATGCAGTAACACATAGTGTTATTAGTCAGTGGTAATGGGGGTGGTGGTCATTGTATGGCGGTATTATTTGTTCCTACTGGTAACACACAAAACTAGCAGTGTGCACCTGTGCACGTGTTTCATTTGTTTGGAGATGTTAAGAATTTTAGTTTTTTGTACTGGTATTATTGGTAAAATTGGTCTTAGTTTTGGTTAGATATGGTTACTGACAATATGACGGTAATATGTATGGTGATAATTCTCTTTGTATACTGGTATACTGTGCGCAATTGGGTGTGAATGAGGGCATGGATAGGAGTGTGACTGGGGTGTGGTTAGGGACGTTACTGGGGTATGGTTAGGGACGTGGCTTAGGCTATGGGCTCTAGCCCCAGTCTTTTGCAGACCTAGCAACACCCCTGCTTTAGTGGCGCTACTAATGGAGAGTATTCTGGAGGCACCATTAATCAAGGGTACTCAGTTGGCACTACTAATAGAGAAAACCCTTTTGACCCTATGAACAGATGATACCGTGGTGTCTATTCTGGAAGTTACACTGGTGGCACTTTGAATAGAGGGTGCTCTCTCTTTCTCTCACCTATTATTCAAGTGAAACCCAATAAAGTTGATTTCCATATAATTATTTTTATTGTTTTTGTTTTTTTTCAGATACTTTAATGTGGCCCTAATGCAAACAAACCAGACCTCGATCAGATATTTCATCATTAAAGGGATATCAGATGACCCATATTTGCAGTTTCCAATCTTCCTTCTGGTTCTCCTGATTTATCTCACCACCATATCTGGTAACATGACCATTCTCATTGCTTGTAGGGCACCTCATCTCCACACTCCTATGTATTTCTTCCTGGGTAACTTGTCCATCATAGACATCTGTTGTTCTACAGTTTCCTTACATAAGATTCTCACAAATTTCATCACTGGGGATAAAAGAGTCTCCTTTCTTGCCTGCATGGTACAGATGTACTTTTTTGGTTCCTTACAAGGTCTTGAGCTGTTAATATTGACGGCCATGAGTTATGACCGATACGTGGCCATCTGTAAGCCTTTACAATACCACCTGGTTATGAATACTAGGACATGCGGCATATTGGCTGGTACCTGTTGGATTTGGGGATTTTTGCAAGTTCTTCCTCCTGAAGTGACAGTATATCGTTTTTCTTGTTATTCCTCTATTGAGATCAACCACTTCTTCTGTGACATAATCCCTGTTATAAGAATTTCTTGTGAAGACACCACTTTTGTTGAAATGCTCTTCTTTATAGAAGGACTATTCCCCATAATACTGACACCATTTCTCCTAACGTTTTTGTCTTATATATTTATCATACACGCCATATTGAAGATTCACACCAGCTCTGGAAGACTGAAGGCCTTCTACACATGTTCCTCACATCTCACGGTGGTCATATTATTGTATACAACACTTTTTGGACAATATCTGACCCCAAACCTAAGCGGCACCTTGGAGAACAAGAAACTTTTTGCTCTTTTTAACACGGCCGCTGTTCCTCTGCTCAATCCTGTGATCTACAGCCTGAAGAATAAAGATGTGAAAAGGGCTTTGAACAAAAAAGAGCCTAGGCCCTGTTAAAATCATTTGGCGATCATGATCCACTGCTTCTTTCTTTGCAGACAATAAAATATTATAGAATAACAAAGTCTTTAACCTCTTATGGACGCAGGGCATACCTGTACGCCCTGCGCCCAGTCCCGGTATTTAAAACGGGGTCAGACCGTGAACTCACATCATACCGGGTAGTTCCCGGCTGCTAATGATAGCCGGGACCCTGGGCTAATAGCGTGCAGCACAGATCCTTGTGCCGTGTGCTATTAACCCTTCAGACACGGCAATCAAAGTTGATCGCCGCATCCAAAACGAAAGTAAAAGCTTCCCGGCAGCTCAGTCAGGCTGATCGGGACTATCGCACTAAAATCGCGATGTCCCGATCAGCTAGGAGGCGAGCGGAGGCCCCTTTAACTTGCTCCGTCGTGTCCAATCAGCGTTTGCTTGCTCCAAGCCTGAGCTACAGGCTTGAGCAATCGAGCCCCTAGAACACTGAACCATGCAAAGCTATGGCTTTGCAGGGATCAGGGTAAAAGATCAGTGTGTGCAGTGTTATAGCTCCTTATGGGAGCTATAACACTGCAAAAAAAGGTGAATCACCCCCTTTTTCCCATAAAAAAACAGTGTAAATAAAAATAAACATATAAGGTATCGCCGCATGCGTAAATGTCCGAACTATAAAAATATATTGTTAATTAAACCGCACGGTCAATGGCGTACGTGCAAAAAAATGCCAAAGTCCAAAATAGCGTATTTTTGGTCACTTTTTATATCATGAAAAAATGAATAAAAAGTGATCAAAAAGTCCGATCAATACAAAAATGGTACCGATAAAAACTTCAGAACACGGCTCAAAAAATGAGCCCTCATACTTTAAAATTGTAAACGTATACATTTTCCTGCATGTAGTTATGATTTTTTTCAGAAGTACGACAAAACCAAACCTATATAAGTAGGGTATCATTTTAACCGTATGGACCTACAGAATAAAGATAAGGTGTAATTGTTACCGAAAAATGCACTGCGTAGAAACGGAAGATTCCAAAATTTACAAAATTAATTTTTTTCTTCAATTTTGTCGCACAATAAATTTTTCCATTTTGCTGTGGCATTTTTGGTAAAATGACTAATGTCACTGCAAAGTAGAATTGGTGGTGCAAAAAATAAGCCATAATATGGATTTTTAGGTGCAAAATTGAAAGCGTTATGATTTTTAGAAGGTGATGAAGAAAAAGTGAAAATGCAAAAACGGAAAAATGCTGAGTCCTTAAGGGGTTAAAAACGTAGAATAAACAACAGGAAAAGTCGTAGGATGGAAGGTCCAATCATGAGTGAGAGTCTGTGTAAATAAAGGGTATGTAATACTTAATGAACTGTTAAGTTATCACTGAATGGAGACATTCTTGCTTATAACAAGAGCCTGGTAAGATTGTCATAATGGTTAAGTGAGGTCTCCGAACTTCCGTCAGTGAAAGAGCTAAGTCGCAACTTAACTCTTTTGTCACAGTAAACCAGCAAATTCGCTGGTTTGCTGTAGCAAAGCATTATGTTCTGGCCCAGCAAGGAAGCAGTTAATTAACGCTGCTGAGCAGCACTAGTTAACTCATTGGGAAGTTTATACATTATGCAGACATCTGTGAAGACAGTGATACTTATTGTCTTGTTGCTGGTGTGGGCCTCTCTTTGTGCAGCTCCGCCTCTATTGATACAAGTTATCATACATAACTTGGGCTTTGGTTTGAATGGAATGGTTGTACACATGCTTGATCACTACTGTATTTTACCATGGGGGAAATTGGACCCCAGCCAATTTAATATTGATGGCCTTTTCAGAGGATAGGCCATCTGTAATGCCAATGGCATGCTCAGTATGGTCCTCCTCCACTCTCCTCTTGCCTTTGCACTTCATGGTCTGGCCCACATGTTGAGCGTGCACTCAATCTGTGGGATTAAAAGGGCCAGTGTATGTATCTTAAACTTTCCTCTACTTATCACAGCTGAGTTACACATTTATAAGGTAGCTCTGCTCAGTTCCTGTTGCCCGAACATTATTGTTGTTTCTTTTTGTTCATAGCAAATATGTTCCTGATATTGACCTGTGTCTGTCTTCTGGAGTCTGTCATGATTCCTCCTGTTCCATACCAACTTTTGTCTGACCCAGATTGTTAAAGCATAACCTATGTTGCCTTCCTTGATTATCCTGCTTTGACTTCACCTCTGCTGATTATGCTTGCCTGACCCCCTGGTGCCACAAACCCATGTCACCTGGTCTATTGGACCAGCTGCTACTCACACTGGGACAATGTATAGAAGGTACCTTGATACCCTCTAGCAGCAGAAGTCTAGAATCCAATTCTAGAGCAGAATACAGGATCAAAATCTAGAATCCACCTAAACTCCACTCCTAAGCGTGGCCAAAACCAAATAGTGGGGCAACACTTGTTGTCCAATACATTCAGCAGTTTTGAGGTATTAAAACTCCTGACAGCCCCATTAAGACATTGTGGAGAGGAGTAGAAGCATTCCTCTCAAGTCGTAGTCATGCAGTGTGCATGACTAAGAAAACCACTGTTTAATACCAGTGTCCAGGAGGCGGGGTCTTGTTCCGTGCTGAGAGATCTATATAATAGGAGGTTGTCTAGCCCCTCCCCTCAACTTTTATTAGTAATTTTAGCTTCTGATTGGATGCTAGCGCTATCAATTATTGCTAAGAGAGGGGGCTGGGAAAGCTGCTAATACTGTAAGCTCTATACTTGGAACCAGAAGAATGTGCCTCTTGGACATTTGCAGCAGCCCCGACATTAAAGGGGTTGTCCAGTGAAAAACAACTATCCCCTATTCACAGGATCTGATCACTGGGACCCCCTGAAATCTCCAGAAGGGGGCCTCGACTCCCCATGGATTCTGTAGCTGCAGACGTACAAGTCGTACAAGATTGGCTGAAATGTGCACACACTCTTCTGGCTATTGATAATACCTTCATAGCATCAGAAGCAGCAGTGGCATCATCTTCTTCTGAGCTAACCACAGAAGATCTGCCCCGACAGGGCTTGATCTCTTGGCTGTACATCTGCTTTATTGCCACTCTACTTCACTGATATAATATTCTTGTTACTCTCCAAACCACAATCATCAACATCAGCCCCCCCCCCCCCCCCATAACACATCTCTTAGGCTGGCATATATCATGAACTCCTTGCCCACCCTCATGATTCCCACTTCTTAATTGCCCTGAGTGCCCCTATTACCACTGCTAGCCACTGAACAACTGAGTAACTCCAGCAAGAGTTTGTGTGGTGACCATAGCAGCCCTAGCGCTGCCAACAGTATCGCACAGGATGAAAATAATACTGCTGTGCATTTCTGTAGCCGAGACAGATGTGTTACTGACATACTGGCACTAACCGACAGAAAAAAAAAAACTGTAAATTACTATGAGAAACAGAACCTTAATTATCGCTTGGAGACAGGCTGAAGTATAACAATTGACATCTTCAATTGCCACTTGGAGACAGGCTGAAATATAACAATTGACATCTTTTATTGTCACTTGGAGACAGGCTGAAATATAACAATTGACATCTTTTATTGTCACTTGGAGACAGGCTGAAATATAACAATTGACATCTTCTATTGCCTCTTGGAGACAGGCTGAAGTACAGTGGTCCCTCAACATACGATGGTAATTCGTTCCAAACGAGCCATCGTTTGTCGAATCCATCGTATGTTGAGGGATTCGTACAATGTAAAGTATAGGAAGCTGTACTCACCTGTCCCCGCCGCTCGAGATGGTGTCCCCGGGCCTCCGCTGGGCTCTCCGCTGTCTTCTCTGGTCCTCCGCTGTCTTCTCCGGTCCTCTGCTGTCTTCTCCGGTCCTCTGCTTGGCTCTCCTGGTCTTCTCCGGTCCTCTGCTGTCTTCTCCGGTCCTCTGCTTTCTTCCGCAAGGCCTTACTGGGCCTGCGTGGCGACGTCATTACGCCACTGCGTTCGCCATTCCTATTGGATGGCGTGCGCAGCAGCGTATTGACGTCATCGGAGAGGGCCGAGAAGACACCGGAAGACCAGCGCTGGACCCGGAGGGCACCCCGGAGCATCGTGGAGGGGTAAGTAATACTTACCGCACCACACGGGGAACATTAAGCTGCTATCCGGCAGCAGCTTAAGCATTTGGCGCTGCCGGATAGCACTTAATGCGATGGCCCCGACATAAAAAAGCATCGTATGTCGATGCTGACATCGACATGCGATGGCCTCTGAGAGGCCATCGTAGGTCGGGGGGGTCACTGTATAACAATTGATATCTTTCATTGCCACTTGGAGACAGGCTGAAATATAACAATTCAGTTTGATGGCTTGCTTAGTGCTTAGTGCTACAATAAACACTTTGGAAGCAATGGCCCCAGCAATTGGATAAAAAAAAAAAAAAGGCCAACAGACTTAAAGGGGTACTCCGCGGCTCAGCGTTTGGAACAAACTGTTCGGAACACTGGAGCCGGCAACGGGAGCTTGTGATGTCATAGTCCTGCCCCCTCATGACATTACACCCCGCCCCCTCAATGAAAGTCAATGGGAGGGGGCGTAGCAGTTAGGAGACCGCTGATATAGTGCCTTGTGAAACAATAAGAGTAGATAGATAGGCCAGCTCACCACAGGTACTGTATGTCCTGTCCACAGCGCGGCAGCACCAATGTCCAAGAAACAAAGAAGGAGGATGCCAGCATGGAAAATGCAGAGTCCCATTTATTTGTAAAAGTCAGCTAACACAAGTAGTGAACACGATGACGCGTTTCAGTTGTTGCCGCCCTAAGGGTGGCAACACCTGAAACGCGTCATCGTGTTTACTACTTGTCTTAGTTGACTTTTACAAATAAACGGGACTCTGCATTTTCCACGCTGAAATTCTCCTTCTTTATTATGAAACAATATTTGACCTACTAACCTGGTTGGTAAGTAGTGAACATCTCCATTAATTATTATGGATTTCTCTGCTATAATGTTACACACCCTAGAGAATAGACACCTGTAGGTTCATTACAGGGGATAAAAATTATCTAAAATTATTGTAACTGTTCACTAATTGCCAATTAAGGATTTTATGTGAGTAAACACCCGGGATCAATTATCACATAGAGAATATTATATATACAGATGGAAATGTATTAGCAGCTGAGTTATGTATGATACTTGACTACAGAAGAGAGAGAGGACTACAGGGGGCACCGAATTAATCCAAATATCACAAATCCTACCATATAATAGGGGCAACAGACTCAATCTATGTAAGTGGAGGCCATGGCTGACTCCTTGTTGTTTTGTGTAAGTTATTGGTGAGGCTAAATGATTGGTTGGTTCAATAAATACAGACGATCGTGCTTATTTGATAATAATAATAAATAAATACCGTATTTTTCGTCCTATAGGACGCACCGGCATATAAGACTCACCCAATTTATAGGTGCAAAATCTAAAAAAAATAAAGATTTTGAACCCAATAGTGGTCTTCAACAGCCGTTGGCTGTCCGGGCATGCTGGGAGTTGTAGTTTTGCAACATCTGGAGGTTCGCAGATTGAAGACCACTGCATAGGAGGTAATACTCACGTGTCCCCGCCGCTCCGGACCCGTCACCGCTGCCCTGGATGTCGCTCCATCGCTGTCACCGTGTCCCCGTCGTTCCGGAACGTCTCTGCTGCCGGCCGGGTATCCTCGCTCTCCGTCGCCGTCATCACGTCGTTACGCACGCCGACGCACGTACGCGACGACGTGATGACGAGGAAGGTGAGCACCGGCCATACAGGGGATCCCTGAACCGCCGCGATAGGGGTGTATTCGCCATATAAGACACATCGACTTTTTCCCTCCAGTTTTGGGGAAGAAAAAGTGCGTCTTATACGGCGAAAAATACGGTAAATAAAAATATATATATATAATTTGTTCACACATGAAGGTTTTACTTGTGTTTTACTATTTTGGTGAAGTAGTCAATTAGATTTTTATTGATGCTAAATTTCACCCCTTAAAGGGGTACTCCAGTGGAAAAAATTAATTTTTTAATCAACAGGTGCCAGAAAGTTAAACAGATTTGTAAATTACTTCTATTAAAACATCTTTACCCTTCCAGTACTTTTAAGCAGCTGTATGCTACAGAGGAAATTCTTTTCTTTTTTTATTTCTTTTTTTGTCTTGTCCACAGTGCTCTCTGCTGACACCTGATGCCCATATCAGGAACTGTCCAGAGCAGCATAGGTTTGCTATGGGGATTTTCTCCTGCTCTGGACAGTTCCTTATACGGGCATCAGGATCAGTAGAAGTCATTTACAAATTTAAGGAAAGTGTGTGCAGCTCACAACCAGATATTCGAGGTCAATGTGGTTAAAGGATTGATCCCCACCAATCCAAATGGGTAAAAACTGAAATAAAGATTAACCACACCTCAAGAATACCACCCGAGGGTACACAGTGAAAAATTATTTGAGACAGATAGTTTTGAAAAAAATATAGATTTTATTAAAACAACAATTATGTTAATAAAAAACATAAATGGTAAAAAATTTCAGAGCAATATCAGTATTCTCTTCAACTGTCAATGGGCCCTAATGACAGGATTAGAAAAAATACCGTATTTATCGGCGTATAACACACACTTTTTAGGCTAAAACAGGTAATTCTACAACCGGGGATGGGGGAGGCAACGGGGCAGCGGTGCCGCTGCCCCTTCTCTCCCCCTGGCTATCGGCGCCGCTGCCCCATTGCCGGCGCCGCTTCTCTCCTCCTGGCTATCGGCACCGGCAATGAAGCGCCTGCACCTATAGTCAGGGGGAGAGAACAGGCAGCGGCGCAGATAGCCAGCGGGAGAGAAGCGGCGGCAGCAGCAGGGCTCTAGACCCCAGGAAAGGCAGGGGGAGAGAAGCGGGCAGCGACGGCTCCTCTCCCCCTGCCTTTCCTGGGGGTGTATCGGGGTATACGCATGCACACACACGCACCCTAATTTTACCAAGGATATTTGAGTTAAAAACATTTTTTACACAAATATCCTTGGTAAAATGAGGGTGCGTGTTATAGGCCGGTGCGTGGTATACCCCGATAAATACGGTACATAAAGCAACTACCTATTGTAAAAATTCTATAAATACTGGAAATAAATGCAAATTTTCAGCAGCATATGCCAATGGTCCGGAATGGCACTTGTGATAGAAAAGGCTGATAGTCCAGCACTTAGAATGGAAAAGGCAAAGTCACTTAGTGGACTGGTGTAACAAATGCTGCCCACAGTCTTTAAACAAATATATGGCTCAATCTCACCGTAGCTGCCGGTCCCGTACTGTGACGGGCCGATGGGTAGAAATTCTGTGTTTGCTGCGGTAGTCCCGGCGTGGATACCTGGGTGGGTGAAGGGCTCCGGCAGGAGGCTCCCTTGTGAGTGGTCCGTGGTATCGGCAAATACCTGTGTATGTATCGGACCCTCGCTGGATAGATCGTGGCTGGGTTCTGATGTTACAGGCAGCAGTTATTTCCAGTATTTATAGAATTTTTACAATAGGTAGTTGCTTTATATTGAAAGTTGAAGAGAATACTGATATTGCTCTGAAATGTTTAACCTTTTAGGTTTTTTATTAACATAATTGTTGTTTTAATAAAATCTATATTTTTTTCGAAACTATCTGTCTCAAATAATTATTCACTGTGTACCCTCGGGTGGTATTCTTGAGGTGTGGATAATCTTTATTTCATTTACAAATTTGTTTAACTTTCTGGCACCAGTTGATTTAAAAAAAAAAAACTTTTTCCACCAGAGCACTCCTTTAAGGATACAGCCAGCCATGGTGTTTCTGAATTGAGCGGAGAACTTGGTTGAGCATTTCAAAACAGTGGTGCTACCACGCAAGCATATGTCAAAAGTTCACTGTTTTGGTAAAGGTTGGGTTAATTGGTGCTTACACGGATATTCTGCAGCATTTACGTGTGACCTTACAGATATATTATCAAATTGATCAGCACAGAATGTTTCACCTATTCATATAATAAAAAAAGGATATTCTTTTTAATGAAAATGTTTTCCCTGCTGCAATGTTCTGCACCCAGTAGAATGTTCATTATGACAAAACGAATCTAAATTGTAAATTAACTTTTCACTAATTGCCAATTAAGGATGTTATGAGTAAGCACCCGGGATCAATTATCACATAGAGAATATTATATATACAGATGGAAATGTATTAGCAGCTGAGTTATTTATGATACGTGACTACAGAAGAGAGAGCGGACTACAGGGGGGCACCAGAATAATCCAAATATCACTATTTTACTATTTAATAGAACATTATCAAGGGAGGAGAACAGATCGGAACCTGTGTAAGTAGAGGACATGGCTCATACAATCGAATCTGTTACCCCAGTAAATATAGACGTCATTGTTAATATAATCAAAAGAGCAAAAAAAAGGAATAAACAAATAAGAATTATACAAAAGAGGTGAAGGGATTGTTTATATTTTTGTTTTTCTCGCCTAAAGTTTTTGTTATCTTTTCCTACTTTTAAAGGAATTAAAAACTTTGAGTTATGCTTTGAATTGCCATATTTTGACCCACGTAACTCTTATTTTTCCGTAAACGGAGCTGTATGGAGGCTCATTTCTTGCGCCACGATCAGTAGTTTTTTGGGTACCATTTGAAGTACATGGGAGTTTTTGATGTCTTTGTTATGTTATTTTTTTTATTTATTTGTTCTTATATGTGATTAGATAATCTGTACTTCTGGGTTTACATTTAATTTTTTTCAATGCATATTTTTCTTATTTCCATCACCATGCGGGATCAATTATATTTTAATATTTCTAACATTTTCATACATGGCGATAATAAATATGTTTATTTTTTTTTCTAAATAAGACTATAATTTTGCATTTATATAAGTATTCAGACCCTTTGGGAAAATGAATGCCTGTAGAGCCAAGATACAGGATTATTCAAAGCTACAGATCTGAAAAAGGTTACACAAAACATCTCTGCTGCACTGAAAGTTCCCAAGAGCACAATGACCCTATATTTGTTATTGAAAGAAGTTGGGAACAACCAGAACTCTTTATAGAACTATGTCTTCTACTAAACTTAGTAATCAGGGGAGAAGGGTCTTGGTAAAAGTGATGACCAAAAACCCAATGGTCAATCTGGCTGAGCTCCAGAGATCCAGTGTGCAGATGGGAAAAACTTCCAGAAGGTCCAGAACCATCACTGCAGCCTCCACCAATCTGGGCATTATGGCAGAGCATTCAGAAAGAATCCTCCTCAGTAAAAGACACATGAAAGCTGTTTGCATGAAAGCACCTAAAGGACACTCAGACTGTGAGAAAAAAGATTCTCTGGTCTGATAAAATCAAAATTGAAGCATCATGTCTTGAGCAAATCAAGCACTGTCCATCACCTTCCCAAATACTATCCCTACAGTGATCATGGTGGGGGCAACCTCATGTCTGGAGGAAACCAGGCACTGCCCATCACCTGCCCAATACCATCCCTACAGTGAAGTATGGTGGGGGCAGCATCATGTCTGGAGGAAACCCGGCACTGCCCATCACCTGCCCAATCCCATCCCTACAGTGATCATGGAGGGGCAGCATCATGTCTGGAGGAAACCAGGCACTGCCCATCACCTGCTCAATACCATCCCTACAGTGATCATGGTGGGGGCAGCATCATGTCTGGGGGAAACCAGGAACTTCCCATCACCTGCCCAATACCATCCCAACAGTGATCATGGTGGGGGCAGCATCATGTCTGGAGGAAACCATGCACTGCCCATCACCTGTCCAATACCATCCCAACAGTGATCATGGTGGGGGAAGCATCATGTCTGGAGGAAACCAGGCACTGCCCATAACCATCCGAAAGCCATCCCTACAGTGATCATGGTGGGGGCAGCATCATGTCTGGAGGAAACCAGGCACTACTCCTCACTGTCACGATGCCGGCTGGCAGGAGGTGGATCCTCTGTGCCAGAGAGGGATGGCGAGGACCGTGCCAGTGGACCGGTTCTAAGTCACTACTGGTTTTCACCAGAGCCCGCCGCAAAGCGGGATGGTCTTGCTGCGGCGGTAGTGACCAGGTCGTATCCACTAGCAACGGCTCACCTCTCTGGCTGCTGAAGATAGGCGCGGTACAAGGGAGTAGACAGAAGCAAGGTCGGACGTAGCAGAAGGTCGGGGCAGGCAGCAAGGATCGTAGTCAGGGGCAACGGCAGGAGGTCTGGAACACAGGCTAGGAACACACAAGGAAACGCTTTCACTGGCACAATGGCAACAAGATCCGGCAAGGAAGTGCAGGGGAAGTGAGGTGATATAGGGAAGTGCACAGGTGATCAGACTAATTGGAACCACTGCGCCAATCAGCGGCGCAGTGGCCCTTTAAATCGCAAAGACCCGGCGCGCGCGCGCCCTAAGGAGCGGGGCCGCGCGCGCCGGGACAGGACCGGCGGAGAGCGAGTCAGGTACGGGAGCCGGGGTGCGCATCGCGAGCGGGCGCTACCCGCATCGCGAATCGCATCCCGGCTGGAGGCGGTATCGCAGCGCCCCGGGTCAGTGGATCTGACCGGAGCGCTGCAGTGAGGAGAGTGTAGCGAGCGCTCCGGGGAGGAGTGGGGACCCGGAGCGCTCGGCGTAACACTCACTTGCCAAATATCATCCCTACAGTGAAGCATGGTGGGGGCAACATCATGTCTGGGGGAAACCAGGCACTGCCCATCACCTGCCCAATATCATCCCTACAGTGATCATGGTGGGGGCAGCATCATGTCTGGAGGAAACCAGGCATTGCCCATCACCTGCCCAATACCATCCCTACAGTGATCATGGTGGGGGCAGCATCATGTCTGGAGGAAACCAGGCACTGCCCATCACCTATCCAATACCATCCCTACAGTGATCATGGTGAGGGCAGCATCATGTCTGGAGGAAACCAGGCACTGCCTATCACCTGCCCAATACCATCCCTACAGTGATCATGGTGGGGGCAGCATCATGTCTGGAGGAAACCAGGCACTGCCCATCACCTGCCCAATACCATCCCTACAGTGATCATGGTGGGGGCAGCATCATGTCTGGAGGAAACCAGGCACTGCCTATCACCTGCCCAATACCATCCCTACAGTGAAGCATGGTGGGGGCAGCATCATGTCTGGAGGTATTTTTCAGCAGCTGGGACAGGGAAACTGTTCAAGATTGAGGAAAGGCTGATTGGAGCAAAGCACAGAGATGTTAATGAAGCCTAATCCAGAGCACTATGGACCTCAAACTGGGCCTTAGGTTCACCTGCCAATAAGATCTAAGCACACTGCCAAGACAACACTGGAGCAACTGAAGGACAGCCAGACCACTGACCCATTGAACCCAATGGAACATCTATGGTGAGACCTTAAAGTATCTTCCACTGACGGCCTCTTATCCAACCTGAAAGAGCATAAAATAATCTACAGAGAAGAATGGCAGAAAATCCCAAATCCAGGTGTGTAAACCTTGTGGCCTCATCCCCAAGAAGACTGGAGGCTGGAATCACTGCCAAATAGGCTTCAACTAAGCAGTGAGTAAAGGGTATGAATACTTATGTCACTGCAAGATTATAGTTTTTACTTTTCAATAAATTATCAAAGATTTCTAACATTCTGTCATTATGGGGTATTGAGTGTGGAATGATGGAAAAACTTAGATTTTTATGTTATTTTAGCACAAGGCTGCAACTTGAAATCTGTCAAAAGTGAAAGGGTCTAAAGACTTTCTGAATGCACTGTAAGTGTACGTTAGGGTGCTTCCAGGCAAAGTAATAAGAGATTAATGGAGGATACTTTTGTGCAGGGGCTAACCCCAATAACCCTGGGCCATTTCAAGACAGTGAGCATGCTGGCCGGGCCGGGTCTGGTGAGGGACGTCGTGCAAGTGACTACCTAATGTGGGGAATCTATGCTACCTATTGTGGGGAAACTGCTACCTAATGTGGGGAAACTATGCTACCTAATGTGGGCAAACTGCGCTACCTAGTGTGGGGAAACTGCTACCTAATTTGGGGAACTATGCTACCTAATGTGGGGAAACTGCTACCTAATGTGGGGAAACTATGCTGCCTACCTACTGTAGGGAAACTATGCTGCCTACCTAATGTAGGGAAACTATGCTGCCTACCTAATGTGGGGGAACTATGCTGCCTACATTGACCCACATGGTGAAGAGGTGGGATAGAGGCCACACCACGACCCCACCGCCATCTTATGCCCCTCTGTAGATATAGGAAAACTGCAACTCTCAGCATGCCCAGACTGGGCTTGCTGTGAGTTGCAGTTTTGCAACATCTAGAGGCACCATGGTTGTAAAAAAAAACACTGTATTGAAAGGCATCCAAGACAGTATTCCACAATCAGGGTGCCTCCAGGTGTTGAAAAACTATAACTCCCAGCATGCCTAGACAGCCAAAGGCTGTTTCAGCATGCTGAGAGTTATAGTTTTGCAACAGCTCAAGGCAGCCTGGTTGGTAAACACTCACCTGTTGTCATACTGGGCTATCTTATTTACATACATGCCTACTTAACTGCCTAGCATTATACCTGACTACCTACCTACTTACCTAATAAATAACTGGCTACCTAACTACCTGGCTAGTTACCTACCTACATACCTGACTACTTGGCTACCTACATGCCCATTTTTACTGAGCGGGACACCAAGGGGGCATTTTTTTTATAGTGTGGAGGCCTATAGATGGGGAGATTGTGTAGAGGAGGGCACTGGAAAAATGCAGAGTCTGACATGTTTGTCCTGCAGATGCCAAAGAGATTAAGTTTTGGCTGGAAGAAGCCGTCAAGTTGGTCTGATCCGAATGAAAAAGAAAAGGAAAGAGGACGCCGCTGATCAGAAAAGATGCCATCTGCGAGTCCCTAGATGTAATTTTATGGCTATGTTCACATGTGCATATTTTTGCAGCAGATTTGCTTTAGTAGATTTTGCTGCCCACTACCTACTATATGGTCCTGTATATAATCACTTATATGATATACAGAGCCTGTGTAAAGCTGTTATATACCTCTATATGGCTCTGTATATAATCACTTATATGGTATACAGATACTGTGTACAGCTGGTATCTACCTCTGTTTGGGGAATGTATTTGGGAATATGGTTTTTTATATAGTTTATTTTATGCAGTAACAAATATAGTGTTATTAATCAGTGGTAATGGTGGTGGTCATTGTATGGCGGTCTTATTTGTTCCTACTGGCAAAACACAAAACTAGCAGTGTGCACCTGTGCACGTGTTTCATTTGTTTGGAGATGTTGGGAATTTTTTAACTGGTATTATTGATAATATTGGTCTTAGTTTTGGTTAGATATGGTTACTGACAGTATGACGGTAATATGTATGGTGATAATTCTCCTTGTATACTGGTATACTGTGCGCAATTGGGTGTGAATGAGGGCGTGGTTATGGGTGTGACTGGGGTGTGGTTAAGGGCGTGACTGGGATGTGGCTTAGACTATGAGCTCTAGCCGCTTGTCTTTTGCAGACCTAGCAACGCCCCTGCTTTGGTGGCACTACTAATGGAGAGTATCCTAATGGTACCATTAATCAAGGGTACTCAGTTGACACTACTAATAGAGAAAACTCTTTTGACCCTATTAACAGATGATACTGTGGTAATACTATTCTGAAAGTTACACTGGTGGCACTTTGAATAGAAGTTACTCTCTCTCACCTATTATTCAGGTGAAACCCAATAAAGTTTATTGCCATATAATTATATATATTTTTATGTTTTGTTTTTTTTTGCAGATCCTTTAACATGGCCCTAATGCAAACAAACCAGACCTCGATCAGATATTTTATCATTAAAGGGATATCAGATGACCCATATTTGCAGTTTCCAATCTTCCTTCTGGTTCTCCTGATTTATCTCACCACCATATCTGGTAACATGACCATTCTCATTGCTTGTAGGGCACCTCATCTCCACACTCCTATGTATTTCTTCCTGGGTAACTTGTCCATCATAGACATCTGTTGTTCTACAGTTTCCTTACATAAGATCCTCACAAATTTCATCACTGGGGATAAAAGAGTCTCCTTTCTTGCCTGCATGGTACAGATGTACTTTTTTGGTTCCTTACAAGGTCTTGAGCTGTTAATATTGTCGGCCATGAGTTATGACCGATACGTGGCCATCTGTAAGCCTTTACAATACCACCTGGTTATGAATACTAGGACATGCGGCATATTGGCTGGTACCTGTTGGATTTGGGGATTTTTGCAAGTTCTTCCTCCTGTAGGGACAGTATATAGTTTTTCTTGTTATTCCTCTATTGAGATCAACCACTTCTTCTGTGACATAATCCCTGTTATAAGAATTTCTTGTGAAGACACCACTTTTGTTGAAATGCTCTTTTTTATAGAAGGACTATTCCCCATAATACTGACACCATTTCTCCTAACGTTTTTGTCTTATATATTTATCATACACGCCATATTGAAGATTCATACCAGCTCTGGAAGACTGAAGGCCTTCTACACATGTTCCTCACACCTCACGGTGGTCATATTATTGTATACAACACTTTTTGGGCAATATCTGACCCCAAACCTAAGTAGCACCTTGGAGTCCAAGAAACTTTTTGCTTTGTTTAACACGGCCGCTGTTCCTCTGCTCAATCCTGTGATCTACAGCCTGAAGAATAAAGATGTGAAAAGGGCTTTGAACAAAAAAGAGCCTAGGCCCTGTTAAAATCATTTGGCGATCATGATAGCTTACCCCTTCATATGGAAAGAAAATGTTAATGCTACAAAGGGTTGTGTGGCTTAGGGAAAAAAAAACATTTTGAGTTCCCTCCCTCAGGCTTTCTAATTTATAAGTAAAAATAAATTGGAGATTTTCCTATCCTTGGTGACGGAAAATATAGATTTTATGAAAGACAGAAGGCGAACATTATGCTATAATTCTTCTTTACTGAGCTCATAGTAGCAAAGTTTATATGTATATATATATATATATATATATATATATGTTTAATTTTTTTTTACAGAAAAAACTTGCTAAGTGCATGAAGTGCAACCAAGCATGCTACAATATATTCAACCAATCAGGCCGCAGACCATGCATTATGTATTGTCACTTCCTGGTTCACTACCTATTTCTTTGCAGACAATAACATATTATGGAATAACAAAGTCTTTAAAAATGTAGAATAGACAACAGGAAAAGTTATAGGATGGAAGGTCCAATCATCCGTAGGTAGGAGAAATCCATTTTCCGTCACCAAGGATAGGAAAATCTCCAATTTTATATTAAGACAGGAGGCCTCACATTATGCAACTTTAAAGCTGAACAATATACAAGCAGAACAATACATAACAATGAGATCAAATTATATAATATATAGGAAAAAGATCAAATAATGTGGAGAGAGACATGAGATTCAGGACGGAAGTAGAAAGTTTCGAAAGTGGACTAGAAATGAGCGAATTGAATCGGATAAAGTGTGTATGTAGTATGAGTATATCTTGTATATATACCTATTATTCATATTTCCCGTAGAAGCTGTGATTGGCTGGATTTGGTTTATTGCACAAGTTTCTGAAAATGCAGCATTACATGCAGCTAGGAAAGAGAGAGACAGTAGGAGAAGAACGAACTGCAGGGTAATGGACATGCCAAACAAACAGGGGTGTTTGATACTGGGTTCATGATGGTGGCTGTCACGATTCGACTGGCTGGAGGTGGATCCTCTGTGCCAGAGAGGGATTGGCGTGGACCGTGTTGGTGGACCGGTTCTAAGTTGCTACTGGTATTCACCAGAGCCCGCCGCAAAGCGGGATGGTCTTGCAGCGGCGGTAGCAACCAGGTTGTATCCACCAGCAACGGCTCAACCTCTCTGACTGCTGAAGATAGGCGCGGTACAAGGGAGTAGACAAGAGCAAGGTCGGACGTAGCAGAAGGTCAGGGCAGGCAGCAAGGATCGTAGTCAGGGGCAACGGCAGGAGGTCTGGAACACAGGCTAGGAACACTTTCACTGGCACAATGGCAACAAGATCCGGCGAGGGAGTGCAGGGGAAGTGAGGTATAAGTAGGGAGTGCACAGGTGAACACACTAATTAAGCCTGCTGTGCCAATCAGTGGCGCAGTGGCCCTTTAAATTGCAGAGACCCGGCGCGCGCGCGCCCTAAGGAGCGGGGCCGCGCGCGCCGGGACAAGACCGACGGGGAACGGGTCAGGTACGGGAGCCGGGATGCGCATCGCGAGCGGGCGCCTCCCGCATCGCGAATCGCATCCCGGCTGAGAGAGATATTGCAGCACACCCGGTCAGCAGGTCTGACCGGGGCGCTGCAAATGCAAGGATGTTGCGAGCACTCCGGGGAGGAGTGGGGACCCGGAGCGCTCGGCGTAACAGTACCCCCCCCCTTGGGTCTCCCCCTCTTCTTGGAGCCTGAGAACCTGAGGATAAGACTTTTGTCTAGGATGTTGTCCTCAGGTTCCCAGGATCTCTCTTCTGGGCCACAGCCTTCCCAATCCACCAAAAAAATATTTTTTCCTCTGACCGTCTTGGAGGCCAGAATCTCCTTCACGAAGAAGACGTCAGAAGAACCGGAAACAGGAGTGGGAGAAACAAGTTTGGGAGAGAAGCGGTTAATGATGAGTGGTTTAAGGAGAGAGACATGGAAGGCATTGGGAATACGAAGAGAAGGAGGAAGAAGGAGTTTGTAAGAGACAGGGTTAATCTGGCACAAGACTTTGAAAGGACCAAGATAGCGTGGTCCCAGTTTGTAACTGGGGACACGAAAGCGGACATATTTAGCGGAGAGCCATACCTTGTCTCCGGGAGCAAAAATGGGGGGAGTTCTTCTTTTCTTATCGGCAAATCTTTTCATCCGGGATGAAGCCTGTAAAAGAGAATTTTGGGTCTCTTTCCATATGGTGGAAAGATCACGAGTCCCTTCATCCACAGCGGGCAAACCAGAGGGCAAGGGAGTAGGGAGGGGGGGAAGAGGGTGACGGCCGTACACCACGAAAAATGGGGACTTAGCAGAAGATTCGGAGACTCTGAAGTTGTATGAGAATTTGGCCCATGGTAGAAGATCTGCCCAGTCATCCTGGCGGGAGGAAACAAAATGCCGTAAATAGTCACCCAGGACCTGATTAATTCTTTCTACTTGCTCATTGGATTGGGGATGATAAGAAGAAGAGAAGTTTAAATGAATTTTGAGCTGTTTACAGAGGGCCCTCCAGAATTTATACACGAATTGGACGCCTCTATCCAAGACGATATGCGTGGGCAAACCGTGAAGGCGAAAAATGTGTACAAAAAATTGCTTTGCCAACTGAGGCGCTGAAGGAAGACCAGGAAGAGGAATAAAATGTGCCATCTTGGAAAATCGATCAACGACCACCCAAACAACTGTGTTGCCACGGGATGAGGGCAAGTCTGTAATAAAGTCCATACCAATCTGTGACCAAGGCTGTTCGGGGACAGGCAGAGGATGAAGGAGGCCAGCAGGCTTCTGGCGAGGAGTCTTATCCCGGGCACAGACAGTACAGGCCCGCACAAAATCAACAACATCCGTCTCCAGAGTCGGCCACCAATAAAAACAAGAGATGAGTTGCAAGGATTTTTTGATGCCCGCATGGCCTGCGAGGTGGGAGGAGTGTCCCCATTTGAGAATCCCGAGACGCTGGCGTGGAGAAACGAAGGTCTTCCCTGGAGGAGTTTGCCTGATGGAGGCTGGAGAAGTGGAGATCAGACAGTCAGGAGGAATGATGTGTTGCGGAGAGGCCTCTACTTCAGAGGCATCCGAAGAACGAGAGAGGGCATCGGCCCTAATGTTCTTGTCGGCAGGGTGAAAATGAATTTAAAAGTTAAAACGGGCAAAGAACAACGACCACCTGGCCTGGCGAGGGTTCAGTCGTTGGGCAGACTGGAGATAGGAGAGATTCTTGTGATCAGTGTATATGATAACTGGAAATTTTGATCCCTCCAGCAGATGCCTCCATTCCTCAAGCGCCAATTTAATGGCCAGTAGTTCTCGATCCCCGATGGAGTAGTTTCTCTCCGCCGGAGAGAAGGTCCTAGAAAAAAAAACACAAGTAACAGCATGCCCGGAAGAATTTTTTTGTAGAAGTACAGCTCCAGCTCCCACTGAGGAGGCATCTACCTCCAATAGGAAGGGTTTAGATGGGTCAGGTCTGGAGAGCACGGAAGCATAAGAAAAGGCAGACTTGAGATGTTTACATGCGTCTTCCGCTTGGGGAGACCAGGACTTGGGATTGGCATTTTTCTTGGTTAAAGCCACGATAGGAGCCACAATAGTGGAAAAGTGTGGAATAAATTGTCTGTAATAATTGGCGAACCCCAAAAAACGTTGGATAGCACGGAGTCCGGAGGGGCGTGGCCAATCTAAGACGGCAGAGAGTTTATCTGGGTCCATTTGTAGTCCCTGGCCAGAGACCAAGTATCCTAGGAAAGGAAGAGATTGACATTCAAAGAGACATTTCTCCATTTTGGCATAAAGTTGATTGTCCCGAAGTCTCTGAAGAACCATGCGGACATGCTGGCGGTGTTCTTCTAAGTTGGCAGAAAAAATCAGAATATCGTCCAGATAAACCACAACACAGGAATATAAGAGATCGCAAAAAATTTCATTAACAAAGTCTTGGAAGACGGCAGGGGCGTTGCACAGGCCAAAGGGCATGACCAGATACTCAAAGTGTCCATCTCTGGTGTTAAATGCAGTCTTCCATTCGTCCCCCTCCCTGATGCGGATGAGATTATAAGCACCTCTTAAGTCCAGTTTGGTAAAGATGTGGGCACCTTGTAGGCGATCAAAGAGTTCCGAGATAAGAGGTAAGGGGTAGCGTTTTTTTACCGTGATTTTATTAAGTCCGCGGTAATCAATGCAACGACGTAGGGAGCCATCTTTTTTGGACACAAAAAAAAATCCAGCTCCGGCAGGAGAGGAGGATTTGCGGATAAACCCCTTTTTTAAATTTTCCTGGATGTACTCTGACATGGCAAGAGTCTCTGGAGCAGACAGAGGATAGATTCTGCCCCGGGGTGGAGAAGTACCCGGGAGGAGGTCAATAGGACAGTCATAAGGCCTGTGAGGAGGTAAAGTCTCAGCTTGCTTTTTGCAAAAGACGTCAGCATAGTCCATATAAGCCTTAGGAAGACCGGATACAGGGGGAACCACAGGGTCACGGCAGGGAGTACTGGGAACCGGTTTAATACAGTCCTTGAGACAAGAAGTACCCCAGTTCTTGATTTCTCCTGTGGACCAATCAAGGGTTGGGGACTGGCGTTGAAGCCACGGTAATCCAAGAAGAATTTCAGAAGTGCAGTTGGAGAGGACCAAAAATTCAATTATTTCGTGATGAGGTCCGATGCACATTAGGAGAGGTTCCGTGCGGTAACGCACGGTACAGTCCAATCTTTCATTGTTAACAGAATTGATGTAGAGGGGTCTGGCGAGACTGGTCACCGGGATGTTGAACCTGTTGATGAGAGAGGCCAAAATAAAATTTCCTGCAGATCCGGAATCCAAGAAGGCCATAGCAGAGAAGGAGAAGGTAGAGGAAGATATCCGCACAGGCACAGTAAGGCGTGGAGAAGCAGAGTTGACATCAAGAACTGTCTCACCTTTGTGCGGAGTCAGCGTATGTCTTTCCAGGCGGGGAGGACGAATAGGACAATCCTTCAAGAAGTGTTCGGTACCGGCACAGTACAGGCACAGATTCTCCATGCGGCGTCGTGTCATCTCTTGAGGTGTCAAGCGAGACCGGTCAACTTGCATAGCCTCCATGGCGGGGGGCATAGGAACGGATTGCAGAGGACCAGAGGAGAGAGGAGCCGGGGAGAGAAACCGCCTCGTGCGAACAAAGTCCATATCCTGGCGGAGCTCCTGACGCCTTTCGGAAAAACGCATGTCAATGCGGGTGGCCAGATGAATAAGTTCATGCAGGTTAGCAGGAATTTCTCGTGCGGCCAGCACATCTTTAATGTTGCTGGATAGGCCTTTTTTAAAGGTCGCGCAGAGGGCCTCATTATTCCAGGATAATTCGGAGGCAAGAGTACGGAATTGGATGGCGTACTCGCCAACAGAAGAATTACCCTGGACCAGGTTCAGCAGGGCAGTCTCAGCAGAAGAGGCTCGGGCAGGTTCCTCAAAGACACTTCGAATCTCCGTGAAGAAGGAGTGTACAGAGGCAGTGACAGGGTCATTGCGGTCCCAGAGCAGTGTGGCCCATGACAGAGCTTTCCCAGACAGAAGGCTGACTACGAAAGCCACCTTAGACCTTTCAGTAGGAAACTGGTCCAACATCATCTCCAAGTGCAGGGAACATTGCGAAAGAAAGCCACGGCAAAACTTAGAGTCCCCATCAAATTTATCCGGCAAGGATAATCGTAGGCCGGAAGCGGCCACTCGCTGCGGAGGAGGTGCAGGAGCTGGCGGAGGAGATTGTTGCTGGAGTTGTGGTAATAGCTGCTGTAGCATCACGGTCAGTTGAGACAGCTGGTGGCCTTGTTGCGCAACCTGTTGCGACTGCTGGGCGACCACCGTGGTGAGGTCGGCGACAACTGGCAGTGGGACTTCAGCAGGATCCATGGCAGGATCTACTGTCACGATTCGGCTGGCTGGAGGATGGTGGATCCTCTGTGCCAGAGAGGGATTGGCGTGGACCGTGTTGGTGGACCGGTTCTAAGTTGCTACTGGTATTCACCAGAGCCCGCCGCAAAGCGGGATGGTCTTGCAGCGGCGGTAGCAACCAGGTCGTATCCACCAGCAATGGCTCAACCTCTCTGACTGCTGAAGATAGGCGCGGTACAAGGGAGTAGACAAGAGCAAGGTCGGACGTAGCAGAAGGTCAGGGCAGGCAGCAAGGATCGTAGTCAGGGGCAACGGCAGGAGGTCTGGAACACAGGCTAGGAACACACAAGGAAACGCTTTCACTGGCACAATGGCAACAAGATCCGGTGAGGGAGTGCAGGGGAAGTGAGGTATAAGTAGGGAGTGCACAGGTGAACACACTAATTAAGCCTGCTGCACCAATCAGTGGCGCAGTGGCCCTTTAAATTGCAGAGACCCGGCGCGCGCGCCCTAAGGAGCGGGGCCGCGCGCGCCGGGACAAGACCGACGGGGAACGGGTCAGGTACGGGAGCCGGGATGCGCATCGCGAGCGGGCGCCTCCCGCATCGCAAATCGCATCCCGGCTGAGAGAGATATTGCAGCGCACCCGGTCAGCAGGTCTGACCGGGGCGCTGCAAATGCGAGGATGTTGCGAGCGCTCCGGGGAGGAGCGGGGACCCGGAGCGCTCGGCGTAACAGTGGCTTTATGTTAAAGTGCTATTCCTGCCCCAATATGCTTATCCCGTATCTTATGACGAAGTGTTTGTGAGCTGGAGTACCCCTTAATAGAGTTAATGGCGCTGATACAGAAACTGGCAAGGTGAAGAGAAAATCCCCCGATCAGGATAGCATATTATTGGAAAGAAGATAAACCCTGTTGGGATAAATAGTCACATTTTTTCATGTTATCTGAGGGTGAAATTGTGCAGCATAGAATAAGGGCAAAGGTGACTCCATAAGACTTATATAAAGGGCTAAAAGATACAGAAAACTCCAAGGATTATGTCAGATAACAAAATGGGCATTTGCAGTGGTATCCAAATGCGAAGGCAAGGTGGGGGCGATGTAGAAGAGGGTTTGTGAAGAGGAAGATGGGTAAATAGTCTCTTAGATGAATAGTTTAACTCTGTCGTTAATTGGTAAAGGAGACCTATGGGCCCTAGTACATTGGGGCCTTTACGATATTACATGTAGCCCAACACTTTTCCTGCAATAAGCGCAAGGATTGAGGTAGATCGGGTTGAAAAGGGTTTAGGTGGGAGATTTATCAAAATCTGTGCATAGAAAATGTGGTGCAGATGCCCATAGAACCAATCAGATTGCGTATTTTTTTAAATTAAGGAGATAATTTGGTTGCTATGGGCAACTGCACTAATTTTCCTCTGCACAGGTTTTAATTCACAGACCCCTTCCCTCTAGGTCTTTTACACTGACAGAATTTGCTACGCTAACTGCTCTTGTTAAGGTTCTGATAGAAGGTCAATTATGTATAAAGTTTAAATCATAAATTTGTGGGCACAGTTTGCTTAAAAATAGGCTGCAATTTTTTGCTCCTTGTCTAGTAGAAAAATCTATAGATAGCAAAAAATCTATAGATAGCAAAATTACCTGGATTCCCTGGTCTGAACCCAGATCACGTGGGGTTTTAACGGTTCAACAAGCAAATCTTTGGTAACAACTGCCCCATCGGGAAACCCTGATCCCTCTTAATCAAAAAATTGGGTCAGGGCGGAGGATATTTTTTTTAATAAGATTTTATTGTATTTTTTATCTATGTTGCACAGGAGACCTATTTAGGGGCGGCTGCACGCACGGTAGAAGAAGGGGGAAAAAAGCATGGAGAGGTCAGAAGCAATCCTTCTTCTATAGCAAATTGGTCTGCCATTTTGAACACTGGCCAATTGACAGATACTTTCCCCTAACTGTCAGTCTTCATATTCATTTGCAATATTCTCTGTTCAATTAAACAGAAATATTCTAATTGCTTATTAAAATTGACAATTAGGGGAAAGTTTTTTTTTATATTGGTCAGAATAGAGCATGTGACTTTATCAGCCAATCCCTCTTCAGTGTGGAATATATGAAGCTCTGTCCTAGTTAAAAATGGCAGAACAATTTTGTTTTGAAGCGAGATGCTGCTGGCCTCGCTATACCCTTGCATGACCTGCGCCCCTGTGTAATATAGATAAAAAGTATATAACAAAATGATAATACATTATGAAGGAATAATATATGTATGGAATAGGGGATACAGCTGGCCTCTCTGTGTATCTATCTGCCCCATGAGCTTAAACTGCAGACAGCTGCCCCCAATTCACAGCAACTATATCAGCAGCCGTCATAAGCTGTTCTATTCACTGATAGTTTTCTTTTCCACAGATTGACATTGAATAGAACAACTAATGATCGGGACTAACAGCAAAAATTCTCTCACCCACGTCAGTGCAGAGGCCAGTATAGGCTTTTCTCAGGCATGTAATACATCACTATCAGGCTAGGTTTCCACTTGGTTTTTTTTCTGGCAGTTTATGGAATACTGCCACTGGAGTGTTTGAGCCAAAGCCAGAAGTGTATTCAAAAGGAATAGGACATATAAAGGAAGGACTTACACTTCTCCTCCCTTATGGATCCACTTCTTACTTTGGCTCAAAAACTGCAGTGGCAGTTTTCCAAAAGCTGCCAGAAAAAAAACCAAGTAGAAACCTAGCCTAAGGCTAAGTTTCCACGTGGTTTTTTTTCTGGCAGTTTCTGGATATCTGCCACTTGAGTTTTTGAGCAAAAGCCAGAAGTGTATTCAAAAGGAATAGGACGTATAAAGGAAGGACTTCTACTTCTCCTCCCTTATGGATCCACTTCTTACTTTGGCTCAAAAACTGCAGTGGCAGTTTTCCAAAAGCTGCCAGAAAAAAAAAAAGTGGAAACTTAGCCTAAGGCTAGGATTCCACTGAGGTTTTTTCCCACCAGGAAAAACTGCCAGAAAAACTGCCACAGCATTTTCCTGCATTTTGGCAGTTTTTCTGGTGTTTTTTCTGGCGTTTTTACCTTTGTGTGTAAATTACATTTTTACCCCTTTGGCAGTTTCCTTGCAGGCGTTTTTTCGTTGGGTACCACAAAAAAAAAAAAAAAGATGCAGGACTGAGGCAGTAGGGATGTCTGAATTTGTAGGGAATTATTTTATACGTTTTAAAACAAAATTTTTTTTTTTTTTCGTTTTTCTTTTTTATTACATTTTTCTATTTGTAATGTTTGATTTTCCTTTTTTTGGGGGGCTTTATAATTCTATTAATTTTATTCTATTCTACAAGAGCAGAGAAAATCATTAACTAGACCACAGTAACTCAAAGGTCACAGGTTGAATATGTGGTTAACCACAATCAATTTGCATAATTTGCATAATAAGTAGGTCTTGTGGTTTACCACATATATAACCGGTGGCCTTTGTAGCTACTGTTTATTGATAAGAATTATTTCCGCAGCTAGAAATATTGAAGGCTATACATATAAAGCACCATTCAAAGAATATTATTTGTCTATTCTAACCTTTACTGTAATACTATATTACAGTATTCTATTCATTTCCCCAAGGCTGCTTTGTATGTTAATATCGGCTGGTTGGGGCTCTTAGTTCCCTGCCCCACTCACAAAAATTGTTCACTGCTTTTATTAGAAAATAATTTCATTTTAAAACATTTAAATGTTGTTGCCTACAAATTTCAGGCATGGCCACAGTATCAGTTTTACATCTTTTATTTCTTCATTTTTGTGATATATAAGGAAATTATTGAAATCCACAAAGCAGACTTTTTTCTTTTCAGCTCAGAGCTGAAATAATCATTATCAATAAACAGTAGCTACAAAGGTCACAGTTTAAATATGTGGTAAACCACAAGAGCACAGTCAATTTACCTACTTATTATGCAAATTAATTGTGGTTAACCACATTTTTAACCTTTGACCTTTGCAGCTACTGTGGTCTAGTTAATGATTTTCTCTGCTCTGTCAGAATAGAATAAAATGTAGACTCCATTCTTGGGTGTTTAAAAAATTTATAAAGCCACCAAAAAAGAAAATCAGACAACACAAATAGAAATATTTAATTTAAAAAGAAATAAATATAAAAGAAATTAGTTTTCAAAAATATAAAATAATTCTCTACAAATTCAGACATACCTATTGCATCATTCCTGCATCTTTTTTTTGTTTGTTTTTGAGGTACCCAACGAAAATATGCCTACAGGGAAACTGCCAAAGGGGTAAAATTGCAATTTCCACATAAAGTTAAAAATGCCTGAAAAACACCAGAAAAACTGCCAAAACGCAGCAAAAAGCTGTGGCAGTTTTTCTGGCAGATTTTCCAGGTGTTTTTGCTGGTGGGAAAAAACCTCAGTGGAATCCTAGCCTTATAGTGATGTGTTACACGCCTGAGAAAAGCCTATACTGGCCTCTGCACTGGCAGGGGTGAGAGAATTTTCTCTGTTAGTTCCGATCATTAGTTGTTCCATTCAATGTCAACCTGCAGAAAAGAAAACTGTCAGTGAATAGAACAACTTATGACCACTGCTGATAGAGTTTCTGTGAATTGGGGGCAGCTGGCTGCAGTTTCAGCTCATGGGGCGGCTGCTGTATCCCCTATTTCATACATTTATTATTCCTTCATAATGTATTATCATTTTGTTATATAACTTTCATCTATTTTACACAGGGGCGCAGGTCAGGCAAGAGTATAGAGAGGCCTCAACATCTCTTCTTCCTAACAAAATTGTTCCGTCATTTTTAACTAGGACAGAGCTTCATATATTCCCCACTGAAGAGGGATTGGCTGATAAAGTCACATGCTCTATTCTGACCAATCTAAAAATACTTTCCCCTAATTGTCAATCTTAATAAGCAATTAGAATATTTCTGTATAATTGAACAGAGAATATTGCAAATGATATAAAGATTGACCGTTAGGGGAAAGTATTTGTCAATTGGCCAGATATATAAACCTCTGCCAGTGTTCAAAATGGCAGACCAATTTGCTATAGAAGAAGGAATGTGTAAGACTCACGGCACTGGGCATGACTCTCACAGTGGTAGTAGATCTACTGGACCTGTGTGGCAGATGATGCGGGCCATGCCAGGGAGCGGCATCCAAGGTGCAGCTGGTTTTCACCAGAGCCCTGCCGCAAAGCGGGATGGTCTTGCTGTGGCAGGCGGTACCCAGGTCGATAGCCCTGGCACGAATCGACCACACAGGCAGCTGGGGTGATGCGAGGTACAGGAGGGCTTAGGTAAGACGTGGTCTGGATAGCAGGAGGTCAGGGCTGGTAGCTCAGGTGCGTAATTAGGGATGTAGCAGAAGGTCAACAGGCAGGCAGCAAGGAGCAAGGTCAGGTCACGGTATACTAGGGTCAGGAACACGGCAAGACAACACAGAGAATGCTTTCACTAGGCACTAGGGCATCAAAGATCCAGCAGGGAGTGATGGGATGTGCGGAAATTTATAAAAACAGTGCAGGTGCAAACATTAATTATGGCAGACTGGCCCTTTAAATCAAAGAGCTCTGGCATGCGTGCGCTCTAGGAGGCGGGGTCACGCACGCGGTTGCTGTGAGAAGAAAGAGGAAGGAAACGGGCACTGAGGTGAGAGCCGGGCTGGGACTCGCACGCAGGCACATCCCGCAATGCGAATCCCAGCCCCCCTAACCCCCCCCCCCCCCGGCTGGGGAAGTGAGAGGGGGAATGCACTCACGGCCAGCATGTCTGGCTGGAGTGCCAGATGTAACAGAATGCTCCTGACCTCTCCATGCTTTTTTTTTTTCTTCTGCCCTGCGTGCAGCCATCCCCAAATATTATACAAACTGTGCCCACCAATTTATGATTTAAACTTTATAAATAATTGACCTTCTATCAGGATCTTAACAAGAGCAGTTAGTGTAGCAAATTGTAAAAGACCTAGAGGGAAGGGGTCTGTGAATTAAAACCTGTGCAGAGGAAAATGGGTGCAGTTGCCCATATTAACCAAATTACCTCTTTAATTTAAAAAATTAAGCAATCTGATTGGTTCTTTGGGCATCTGCACCACATTTCATATTCACAGATTTTGCTACATCTCTCACCTAAACCCTTTTCCTAGAGGTTCTAATGCTTTTGTTATATTTCAACCCGATCTACCTCAATCCTTGCGCTTATTGCAGGAAAAGTGTTGGGCTACATGTAGTATCATAAAGGCCCCAATGTAGTAGGGCCCATAGGTCTCCTTTACCAATTAATGACAGAGTTAAACTATTCATCTAAGAGACTATTTACCCATCTTCCTCTTCACAAACCCTCTTCTTCATCGCCCACACCTTGCCTTTGCATTTGGACACCACTGCAAATGGCCATTTTCCAAACCAAATCGGTTGTCTACTCGACATTAATCTAACTGGAGCTCGTGGTTGTGGCAATCGACCTAAATATACCACATATAGCATTGTATCCACATCAGTGCCCATGGCTTCTTCAAAGACATATTATTTAAAATATATATTTTTATTTTATTTTTTTAACATTTATATTTTATTGAATTTTAGGTAGATAACATATAAACAACAAATAAACTGGTCATATTATAAAGGGCATTTGTCCAGTTACAGGCAATGGCAGTGTTACGCCGAGCGCTCCGGGTCCCCGCTCCTCCCCGGAGCGCTCGCTACACTCTCCTCACTGCAGCGCTCCGGTCAGATCCACTGACCCGGGGCGCTGCGATACCGCCTCCAGCCGGGATGCGATTCGCGATGCGGGTAGCGCCCGCTCGCGATGCGCACCCCGGCTCCCGTACCTGACTCGCTCCCCGTCGGTCCTGTCCCGGCGCGCGCGGCCCCGCTCCTTAGGGCACGCGCGCGCCGGGTCTTTGCGATTTAAAGGGCCACTGCGCCGCTGATTGGCGCAGTGGTTCCAATTAGTCTGATCACCTGTGCACTTCCCCATATCACCTCACTTCCCCTGCACTTCCTTGCCGGATCTTGTTGCCATCGTGCCAGTGAAAGCGTTTCCTTGTGTGTTCCTAGCCTGTGTTCCAGACCTCCTGCCGTTGCCCCTGACTACGATCCTTGCTGCCTGCCCCGACCTTCTGCTACGTCCGACCTTGCTTCTGTCTACTCCCTTGTACCGCGCCTATCTTCAGCAGCCAGAGAGGTGAGCCGTTGCTAGTGGATACGACCTGGTCACTACCGCCGCAGCAAGACCATCCCGCTTTGCGGCGGGCTCTGGTGAAAACCAGTAGTGACTTAGAACCGGTCCACTAGCACGGTCCTCGCCATCCCTCTCTGGCACAGAGGATCCACCTCCTGCCAGCCGGCATCGTGACAGTAGATCCGGCCATGGATCCCGCTGAAGTTCCTCTGCCAGTTGTCGCTGACCTCACCACGGTGGTCGCCCAGCAGTCGCAACAGATAGCGCAACAAGGCCAACAGCTGTCTCAACTGACCGTTATGCTACAGCAGTTACTACCACAGCTTCAGCAATCATCTCCTCCGCCAGCTCCTGCACCTCCTCCGCAGCGAGTGGCCGCTTCTGGTTTACGCCTATCCTTGCCGGATAAATTTGATGGGGACTCTAAGTTTTGCCGTGGCTTTCTTTCCCAATGCTCCCTGCACTTGGAGATGATGTCGGACCAGTTTCCCACTGAAAGGTCTAAGGTGGCTTTCGTAGTCAGCCTTCTGTCTGGAAAAGCCCTGTCTTGGGCCACACCGCTCTGGGACCGCAATGACCCCGTCACTGCCTCTGTACACTCCTTCTTCTCGGAAATCCGAAGTGTCTTTGAGGAACCTGCCCGAGCCTCTTCTGCTGAGACTGCCCTGTTGAACCTGGTCCAGGGTAATTCTTCCGTTGGCGAGTATGCCGTACAATTCCGTACTCTTGCTTCAGAATTATCCTGGAATAATGAGGCCCTCTGCGCGACCTTTAAAAAAGGCCTATCCAGCAACATTAAAGATGTTCTGGCCGCACGAGAAATCCCTGCTAATCTACATGAACTCATTCACCTAGCCACTCGCATTGACATGCGTTTTTCCGAAAGGCGTCAGGAGCTCCGCCAGGATATGGACTCTGTTCGCACGAGGCGTTTCTTCTCCTCGGCTCCTCTCTCCTCTGGTCCCCTGCAATCCGTTCCTGTGCCTCCCGCCGTGGAGGCTATGCAGGTCGACCGGTCTCGCCTGACACCTCAAGAGAGGACACGACGCCGCATGGAGAACCTCTGCCTGTACTGTGCTAGTACCGAACACTTCCTGAAGGATTGTCCTATCCGTCCTCCCCGCCTGGAAAGACGTACGCTGACTCCGCACAAAGGTGAGACAGTCCTTGATGTCTACTCTGCTTCTCCACGTCTTACTGTGCCTGTGCGGATGTCTGCCTCTGCCTTCTCCTTCTCTACTATGGCCTTCTTGGACTCCGGATCTGCAGGAAATTTTATTTTGGCCTCTCTCGTCAACAGGTTCAACATCCCAGTGACCAGTCTCGCCAGACCCCTCTACATCAATTGTGTAAACAATGAAAGATTGGACTGTACCATACGTTTCCGCACGGAGCCCCTTCTAATGTGCATCGGATCTCACCACGAGAGGATTGAACTTTTGGTCCTCCCCAATTGCACTTCTGAAATTCTCCTTGGACTTCCCTGGCTTCAACTTCATTCCCCAACCCTGGATTGGTCCACTGGGGAGATCAAGAGTTGGGGGCCCTCTTGTTCCAAGGACTGCCTAAAACCGGTTCCCAGTAACCCTTGCCGTGACTCTGTGGTTCCTCCTGTGACCGGTCTCCCTAAGGCCTATATGGACTTTGCGGATGTTTTTTGCAAAAAACAAGCTGAGACTCTACCTCCTCACAGGCCTTATGATTGTCCTATCGACCTCCTCCCGGGCACTACTCCACCCCGGGGCAGAATTTATCCTCTATCCGCCCCAGAGACTCTTGCCATGTCTGAATACGTCCAGGAAAATTAAAAAAAGGGCTTTATCCGTAAATCCTCCTCTCCTGCCGGAGCCGGATTTTTCTTTGTGTCCAAAAAAGATGGCTCCCTACGTCCTTGCATTGACTACCGCGGTCTTAATAAAATCACGGTTAAGAACCGCTACCCCCTACCCCTCATCTCTGAACTCTTTGATCGCCTCCAAGGTGCCCACATCTTTACCAAACTGGACTTAAGAGGTGCTTATAATCTCATCCGCATCAGAGAGGGGGATGAGTGGAAAACGGCATTTAACACCAGAGATGGACACTTTGAGTATCTGGTCATGCCCTTTGGCCTGTGCAACGCCCCTGCCGTCTTCCAAGACTTTGTTAATGAAATTTTTCGTGATCTTTTATACTCCTGTGTTGTTGTATATCTGGACGATATCCTGATTTTTTCTGCCAATCTAGAAGAACACCGCCAGCATGTCCGTATGGTTCTTCAGAGACTTCGTGACAATCAACTCTATGCCAAAATAGAGAAATGTCTGTTTGAATGCCAATCTCTTCCTTTCCTAGGATACTTGGTCTCTGGCCAGGGACTACAAATGGATCCAGACAAACTCTCTGCCGTTTTAGATTGGCCACGCCCCTCCGGACTCCGTGCTATTCAACGCTTTTTGGGGTTCGCCAATTATTACAGGCAATTTATTCCACATTTTTCTACCGTTGTGGCTCCTATCGTGGCTTTAACCAAAAAAAATGCCGATCCCAAGTCTTGGCCTCCTCAAGCGGAAGACGCCTTTAAACGGCTCAAGTCTGCCTTTTCTTCGGCTCCCGTGCTCTCCAGACCTGACCCTTCCAAACCCTTCCTATTGGAGGTTGATGCCTCCTCAGTGGGAGCTGGAGCTGTCCTTCTACAAAAAAATTCTTCCGGGCATGCTGTTACTTGTGGTTTTTTTTCTAGGACCTTCTCTCCGGCGGAGAGGAACTACTCCATCGGGGATCGAGAGCTTCTAGCCATTAAATTAGCACTTGAGGAATGGAGGCATCTGCTGGAGGGATCAAGATTTCCAGTTATTATTTACACCGATCACAAGAACCTCTCCTACCTCCAGTCTGCCCAACGGCTGAATCCTCGCCAGGCCAGGTGGTCTCTGTTCTTTGCCCGATTTAATTTTGAAATTCACTTTCGGCCTGCCGATAAGAACATTAGGGCCGATGCTCTCTCTCGTTCCTCGGATGCTTCTGAAGTTGAACTCTCTCCGCAACACATCATTCCTCCTGACTGCCTGATTTCCACTTCTCCAGCCTCCATCAGGCAAACTCCTCCAGGAAAGACCTTTGTTTCCCCACGCCAACGCCTCGGAATCCTCAAATGGGGTCACTCCTCCCATCTCGCAGGTCATGCAGGCATCAAGAAATCTGTGCAACTCATCTCTCGCTTCTATTGGTGGCCGACTCTGGAGACGGATGTTGTGGACTTTGTGCGAGCCTGCACTATCTGTGCCCGGGATAAGACTCCTCGCCAGAAGCCCGCTGGTTTTCTTCATACTCTGCCTGTCCCCGAACAGCCTTGGTCTCTGATTGGTATGGATTTTATTACTGATTTACCCCCTTCCCGTGGCAACACTGTTATTTGGGTGGTCGTTGATCGATTCTCCAAAATGGCACATTTCATCCCTCTTCCTGGTCTTCCTTCAGCGCCTCAGTTGGCTAAACAATTTTTTGTACACATTTTTCGTCTTCACGGGTTGCCTACGCAGATCGTCTCGGATAGAGGCGTCCAATTCGTGTCTAAATTCTGGAGGGCTCTCTGTAAACAACTCAAGATTAAATTAAATTTTTCTTCTGCATATCATCCTCAATCCAATGGACAAGTAGAAAGAGTTAACCAGGTCTTGGGTGATTATTTACGACATTTTGTTTCCTTCCGCCAGGATGACTGGGCAGATCTTCTTCCATGGGCCGAATTCTCGTATAACTTCAGAGTCTCTGAATCTTCCTCCAAATCCCCATTTTTCGTGGTGTACGGCCGTCACCCTCTTCCCCCCCTCCCTACCCCGTTGCCCTCTGGTCTGCCCGCTGTGGATGAAATTTCTCGTGACCTTTCCATCATATGGAGAGAGACCCAAAATTCTCTCTTACAGGCTTCATCACGCATGAAGAAGTTCGCGGATAAGAAAAGAAGAGCTCCTCCCATTTTTTCCCCTGGAGACAAGGTATGGCTCTCCGCTAAATATGTCCGCTTCCGTGTCCCTAGCTACAAGTTGGGACCACGCTATCTTGGTCCTTTCAAAATTTTGTGCCAGATTAATCCTGTCTCTTACAAACTTCTTCTTCCTCCTTCTCTTCGTATTCCTAATGCCTTTCACGTTTCTCTTCTTAAACCACTTATCATCAACCGTTTCTCTCCCAAATCTGTTCCTCCCACTCCTGTTTCCGGCTCCTCGGACATCTTCTCCGTCAAAGAAATTCTGGCATCCAAAAAGGTCAGAGGGAAAACCTTTTTTTTAGTGGATTGGGAGGGTTGTGGTCCAGAAGAGAGATCCTGGGAACCTGAGGACAATATCCTAGACAAAAGTCTGCTCCTCAGGTTCTCAGGCTCTAAGAAGAGGGGGAGACCCAAGGGGGGGGGTACTGTTACGCCGAGCGCTCCGGGTCCCCGCTCCTCCCCGGAGCGCTCGCTACACTCTCCTCACTGCAGCGCTCCGGTCAGATCCACTGACCCGGGGCGCTGCGATACCGCCTCCAGCCGGGATGCGATTCGCGATGCGGGTAGCGCCCGCTCGCGATGCGCACCCCGGCTCCCGTACCTGACTCGCTCCCCGTCGGTCCTGTCCCGGCGCGCGCGGCCCCGCTCCTTAGGGCGCGCGCGCGCCGGGTCTTTGCGATTTAAAGGGCCACTGCGCCGCTGATTGGCGCAGTGGTTCCAATTAGTCTGATCACCTGTGCACTTCCCTATATCACCTCACTTCCCCTGCACTTCCTTGCCGGATCTTGTTGCCATCGTGCCAGTGAAAGCGTTTCCTTGTGTGTTCCTAGCCTGTGTTCCAGACCTCCTGCCGTTGCCCCTGACTACGATCCTTGCTGCCTGCCCCGACCTTCTGCTACGTCCGACCTTGCTTCTGTCTACTCCCTTGTACCGCGCCTATCTTCAGCAGCCAGAGAGGTGAGCCGTTGCTAGTGGATACGACCTGGTCACTACCGCCGCAGCAAGACCATCCCGCTTTGCGGCGGGCTCTGGTGAAAACCAGTAGTGACTTAGAACCGGTCCACTAGCACGGTCCTCGCCATCCCTCTCTGGCACAGAGGATCCACCTCCTGCCAGCCGGCATCGTGACAGGCAGGTAGCAAATATTCAGTTGAAGAGTATAAAATCAACCTGTAGCTACATTACCAATGGATACTGCTAGGCTGTCAATATAACTGTAGCTAGCATCCTCAATACCTAACTTTACTTTACTAATCACCATATCAGCACACTTGCTTTGACTTGAAAAAATGGCAACTGTCCCCAACTACACAAAAATACAAAAACAAAGCAAAACAGATATAGAAGAGAGTCACCACTCACCAATTTACTTTCTGCCCATCACTATATCTCAGAGTGGTTAAGTTGTATTACACCTTGTTTTTCTTGTTATAAGAATTCTGCCTTGTGGGTGGTGCTATGTATGTTGGGTTGTTGCAAGGCACTCTGGGAAGAATAAGGGTCAGTCCTTAGTCTCCTGGATACAAGATCAGAGCTGCTTCTACATGTATCTCTTCTAAAACTCCACTACATGTGTAACAGTGTATCTGATGAGTCACTTACCTCTGTTACTAGGGCATTATAGTATCCAGAGCTGTGCAGTTGTTTGTATTACTACTCAGGGAAGTTAACTTTGTAGATGTTAGACTGTTAGCTAGCCATGCAATCCTATGTATAGGCAGCCATTTTACCATGTCCTTCACTGTTATGTAATGTATGATACATGCAGTTCTTATACTTTGTACTTATACATGTCTATTTGTATTCCTATAGTTTTACCACACTTATTACAACCTGTTGAGCAATAAACCTGCTGAACTACAAAGAATAGTCCTCTTATTTGGAAGACAGGGATGGTTTATGCTGAATGTCAGACTATACACTGTGTAAATGTGTAGGAAGACAGAACAACCACCTTCTCCCGGCAGAGCTGTATGATCACCGCCCGTATATCCCCCGGTTCCAGACATCGGCCATCCTGAAGAGAAGGAAGCGCCATCATGCCCAAAAAAATAAAATAAAATAAATGGGGCTAAAAAAAAGTAAAGTGAAAATAAAAAAAATTATGATTTAAAACAAAAACTAGAAAAAAAAATTATGAAATGCACTCCTCATTCATTTTTTATATTGAGCACTGAATTTTCTGGTCTCTGCCCGCTCCTGAAAATTGAAAGACAAAAAAAACAAAACAATGCTAATGTTAATTTTTAAACAGGGATCAACTTAAGTTGGTGGGCAGGGACCTAAAAATGTAGCCGACAATAATGAAACTGTAGAAAGGGGCCATTTAAATGTAATAATAATAAATTTTTCATAATGAACATGATTTTTTTATTAGTAATGTATTTTAAAATTGTGTTTAATAAAGTGTGTGTATGTGTGTTTCACTTTTTTTTCCTCTCTTTAAAAAAAAAAAAAATTAGGTAGTACTACTACTCCCAGGATGGAACAGACTGTTCCATGATGGGAGCTATAGCACCTGTACTAATAGACAGATCACAGCAGGTATCACTCCTGACACCCAATGTGATTGTCGTTTCTATTGCAGAGATGAAGCAGCTTTCTCCTGCGCTATACTAGGTATATATACTGCATATACTCATACTACAGGGGGACCAGAGAAGAGCGGCCAGCCACCCGCATCTATACATTATTCAGGACGATCAGAAGTGACACCCTCTGCGATCTGTCTATGAATGCAAGTACAACAGCTCCCAACATGGAGCAGAGTGTGCTCCATGTTGAAGGCAATAGTACCTGCAATTGAGGACAGATCAAAGCAGGTGTCACTCCTGACACCCGATGCGATCGTCCTACCTAGATCCGAGAACCCACATCTATACATTATACAGGATGAGCGCAGTGGGTGTCAGAAGTGACACCCCGGGCGATCGGTCTATTAGCACTGGTACTACTGCTCCCATCATGAAACAGTCTGTTCCATGCTGGGAGTAGTAGTACTACCTAAAAAAAATAAAAAAAATAGAGAAAAAGAAGTGAAACAGACACACACTTTATTAAACACATTATGAAAATACATAACTAGTAAAAATTTGCCAAGAATTTATTCGGATTGAATCGTATTTTGTTTTTTTTTATTCGGCGAATCCAATTTTTCTAAAATTTGCTTATCTCAGGGGACTCAGAAGACCAGTTAGCAGCTTTCATAATATCAGAAAGAGAAACTCCAGCCTGGGCGAGTTTGGTAGAGACAGCCCCTCTAGTAGAGTGAGCACCAAAAGTGGAAATGTCAATACCGGCCAGTGACATAGCAGTTCTGACCCCTCTAGCCAAGGTGGAAGAAGAAACCGGTAGATGTGGTTTACAATATGAAATGAGAAGTAGCGAAAGAGAAGGAGAGCAGAGGTTTTTCGTTCTGGCTTCATAAGAACGTAGACAATGAACAACACACAGTTTGTCCTGGTGAGGAAAAGAGGGATAAAAGACTTGATGTAAATTAGTCTTAGTACGTCTAGAAATAGAAAAAATATCTACTTGAGGAGAAAACTGTCTGTTAGGGATGTCCAAAGCTCTAACATCAGAAATATGTTTGATAGAAATGAGACAAAGAAGAGAGGTAAGCTTGAGAGACAAAAGTTTGAAAGACAAAGGGGGTTATTTATCATTGTGTTCTAGTCCTTTTTTTGGTCTAAATCTGCAAATTTTATTTAATTTTGCACTAATTGCGGGGGGGGGGGGGGGATTTGGCGTTTTTTTTCATAAGTTCTAAATTCTGTTATTTTGACCTTTTGGTGTTGCTAGACCAGCTTTTAAAGTGATGGACGCAGTGGTCACAAATTTATTATCTGCGTGTTTTAAATTTTTCGTAAATGGTGCAAAAAAAAACCAGCAAATCTAGACCACCTCCGGACCAGGTCTAAAAAAAAATACTACTCCTTTGGCGTTTTTGCAGGCGGTTTTTATTCTTTTTTTTACTTTTTTGGAGCGATGCAAAAAAGTGATGGAGATACCTTTTTTTTAATAATATTTTGTAGGGTTCCATTACAAAAATAATAAATAAAAAGATACAGTAGTGATGGAAAAAATTGTATTTAACGAAATTTATCTTTTTTATAACAAAATTTGTATAAATTTTTAGACAGGGATCAATTTCTGTGTGCGGGCAGGGCACAAAAAATGTAGCCGACAATAATAAAAATGTAGTGTGTGTGTGTTTTTCACTTTTGTTGCTTTAAAATTTTTTAGGTAGTAGTACTACTCCCAACATGGAACACACTGTTCCATGATGGGAGAAGTAGTTCCTGTACTAATTTTCAGATCGCCGCGGGTCCATAGCAATCCTTCTGTATAATTTATAGATGCGCCGGTCGCTCTTCTATGGTCTCCTGCAATGCGGTATATATATATATATATATATATATATATATATATATATATATACACCTATTCATATTTCCCGCAGAGAGCTGTGATTGGCCTGATGGTTCCAGCCAATCACAATTCTCTGTGGGAAATAGGAATAGGTGTATATATACGTCAGTACAGGGGACCATAGAAGAGCGGCTGAGAAGCAACACTGTGTGTGGACAGCTCTCTCCCTCGTGTTTCCAGCACCGGCGCACGGGCTAGCTGGCAGCGTCCCCAGACTGGATCAATGGTATAACAAAGGAATGTCCAGCACCAAGTGCGGTAAAACGACAGGTACTTTATTGTAGGATAAGCAGACACAAACTTGCATCAGGCAGGAGCCAACGCATTTCAGACCGTTACAGGTTCTTAGTCATGGCATAACACACAGGATAAAATCCAAGCTTTAAATACTTTCTTAGGAACATCACATGTATCATGACATCACACTCAACCTCTTCAGGATGCTGGGCGTATGCATACGCCCTGCATCCCGAGTCCTTAAGGACGTAGGGCGTATGCATACGCCCGTGAGAATTCTGGCCCGCGCAGCTAACCGGTTTGGGACCGTTCCGAGATGCCTGCTGAAATCAGCAGGCATCCCGGCACATCCTGAGACCCCCCATGTCGGCGATCCCAGAAAATCGCATGTCAATTCAGACATGCGCTTTTCTGCTATTCCGGGCTGATCAGGTCTCTGGTGACCCGATCACCCGGAAAATAGGGATGATCAGAGCTGTCAGTGACAGCCCCAATCATCCTGAGGGATAGGAGCGAGGTCGCAGTACTGCAATCTCCTCCTATCCCCTGCCATTATTCAGAACTGAATTCTGACCAATGGCAGTGCAGGACAGTGGGTTGCCATGGCAACCCCCCATTCTGCCCACCTCTGGATGTCGGGCAGAACGGGGGGAGAAGATGGAGGCCAGTAACTGCAAAGAAGATGCGTGGGGACCGCCGATCGTCGCTGGAGACAGCGGAGATCACGGCGCAGGTAGGAAAGCGACAGTGGGGGGGAAGGAAGGGGGCAGTAAGCGATATTTACTGCTGCCCTTCCCAGTGGTTGCCAAACTGCAACTCCCAGCATGCCCAGACAGCCAAAGGCTGTCTGGGCATGCTAAGAGTTGTAATATTGCAACATCTGAGGGTCACAGTTTGGAGACCACTGTTATATAGTGCTATAGTTATAGGTGCTATATTGTTATAGTTATAGTGTTATATAGTTATAGGTGCCCAAACGGTAGCCCTCCAGATGTTGCCAAACTACAACTCTCTGCATGCCTAGACTGCCCAGGCATGCTTGGAGTTGTAGTTCTGTAACATCTGTCCCTTCAGATTTAGCAATTTTCATGAAATTTTAGAAAATTGCTGCTCTACTTTGAAGCCCTCTAATTTTTTCAAGAAGTATGAATATGTCCATTTTATGATGCCAACATAAAGTGGACATATTGTATTTGTGAATAAAAATAAAATGTATTTGGAATATCCATTTTCCTTACAAGCAGAGAGCTTCAAAGTTAGAAAAATGCAAAATTTTCATGAAATTTTGGGATTTTTCACCAAAAAAGGGTGCAAGTAACGACGAAAATTTACCACCAAAATAAAGTAGAATATGTCACGAAAAAACAATCTCAGAATCAGAATATTCGGTAAAAGCGTTTCAGAGTTATTAATGCGTAAAGCGACTGTGGTCAGAATTGCGAAAAAGGGCTGCGTCCTTAAGGGGTTAATAAAGACATGTGGAAAACATGGAAATGGAACAATGGATGTGTCTGAACACTTGAATTCAGGCAGAAAAACCCACACAAAAAATGAATGCAATCATACAGCAGCCCTACACAAAGTAATAGGGCGGAGCGGCTTTCTCCTGCGCTCGCATCTCTGCTCTGTACTCCGGCCAGTGATTTGAATAGAACATCACTCATTCATATTTCCCTCTGGGAGCTGTGATTGGCTGCCACCATCTGGCCAATCACCACTCAGGGAGGAAAATATGAATGAGTGATGTTCTATTCACATCACTGGCCGGAGTATAGTGCAGAGATGTGAGTGCTGTATAGAGCCGCTCCGCATCTCTGCTATATTATAGACAATTGCATCGGGTGTCAGGATTGACACCCTAATTCCCTATATTTCCCATATACTTGTTAAAAGGTGTAATCTTTATTAATTCAAAACACCAACAAAAAAGGGGTTAAAAGTTGCAGTGTATCTCTCCTCCCGTATTGATAGTAGTTATTTGTGCCAGACAGGCATCACCTATTATCTACCTGTGTGTACCTGCAGTGTGCACACGGTTGTTGGGGGAGTCTACACTGTATATTAAAACCTATCCTATGCCCCCCTTGACATGTTTCGCCGCAAGACGCGGCTTTGTCAAGAGGTTTTAGGGCACTGAATGAAAAACGCCAATACAGGGGTTTAAATAACCTCCTATTGTGACATCATTGTAGGGTGGTATTTACTTCTGATTGGTGGGACGCCATCCCATCCAATCATCCTCTGTTTATTTTGATGGATGTTTCCATGCACCTATTGCTGTGCTCATGGTTCGACCAATCCGCGTAGTTGTTTATTGGTTGCCTCGGTAATACATCACATGATCACTGCGTCGTGGTCTCTACGCCGATGTTCTCATCCACCTCCTGCGCCGTGACCCCTGCGCGAGCTCTTGTACCAGCGGGCGCTTCTTACTGCCGGAGCTGCGCAGTTCTACGTGCGTGGGGACTTAGTCTCCACGGGCATCTCCAAGTGAGTATAATAGTCAGTCGCTGCGCAGCTTCACATGCGTCGGGACTTAGCATCCGGAATCCCTTTTCTATATAAGGGCTGCACGATGAAATCTGCGCAAACACTTAGTCTCCCGTGGTACTCCATATTCACAGGGATAGGGTCCAATAGAATGCATTATTACTCTATATAACAGTTGGTGGCTATGAGGTTGAAGAATGGGGGCATAACTGTATTAATATGTGGTGTTATTAAGACTAGGATTATATATCATCCACAAGACCATATCTGTGTGTATACATAGGGGTGAATCCACAATGACAAGAGGATCATCCATATTCAGTCATATTATTTATTGTGATCCTTGTTAATTTATATATATATATTAGATATATAAATCCCATGTCTATTTCCCTTGCAGACTGTAACTACAAATTCATATAGCGTCACCTAATTAAATTATAGATTGGGGAAAATCATATATATGAATTATATCCAATGCAACAGTCATCATATAACACTCCAATTCTTCCAATCCCTGCATTCCACCATATACTATACTGTTCTATGTTGTATGTTATTGTCACCGTAGAGCTAATTGATTATTTATTGATGATTTTAGACGCAGCATATTAATCCATCATAGTTACATCCATCTGCAATTCCCTCTTTGATGTCACTTCTTTCCTGTTCTTTCAGTTTTTTCTTTACATGTATTGGCACCTTTGACGAAAATAGTCGTCAGGTAATGAATATTCTACGTCAATTCTGGCCTATCCTACAGGCAGATAATGATTTGAGAGACGTCATCCCCCCTTTTCCCTCGATTACATATAGGAGAGGGAAAAATATTAGAGAACATCTGGTTCATAGCCTCTACACTGAAAAAACTGAAAGAACATGGCTCAAGTCCACAATAAAAGGGTCTCATCCTTGTGGAAATTGCACTTTTTGCGGATTCCTACCAAGGATGAAAGAATTTGTTAACCCAATTGATAACAAGAAATATGTTATTAGGGATTTTATCAATTGCCAGACTTCTGGAGTAATATATATAGCCCAGTGCGGATGTGATAAGCTATATGTGGGTAAAACCACACAACAACTGAGAAGACGGATATCTCAACATCTTAGTACCATCCGCTCTGGGATTGATACCCCACTGGCAAGACATGTTAAAAAATTTCCATAGAGGGGACATTCAAACCCTTAAATTTTGGGGACTAATTAAGATGACATTGGGCCCCAGAAGAGGCAATCTAGATAGGAAATTACTCCGTGAGGAAGCAAGATGGATCCAGCGGCTCAAAAGTTTGAGCCCTAATGGACTTAATGAGGGATTTACCTTCTCAGCATTCATTTAGAATAGCTGCCATAATATCTAAATATTATATACAATTATCTACATACTTACCGAACACCTTGCCGAAGTGACATCAAGGAGGGAATTGCAGATGGATATAACTATGATGGATTAATATGCTGCGTCTAAAATCATCAATAAATAATCAATTAGCTCTACGGTGACAATAACATACAACATAGAACAGTATAGTATATGGTGGACTGCAGGGATTGGAAGAATTGGAGTGTTATATGATGACTGTTGCATTGGATATAATTCATATATATGATTTTCCCCAATCTATAATTTAATTAGGTGACGCTATATGAATTTGTAGTTACAGTCTGCAAGGGAAATAGACATGGAATTTATATATCTAATATATATATATAAATTAACAAGGATCACAATAAATAATATGACTGAATATGGATGATCCTCTTGTCATTGTGGATTCACCCCTATGTATACACACAGATATGGTCTTGTGGATGATATATAATCCTAGTCTTAATAACACCACATATTAATACAGTTATGCCCCCATTCTTCAACCTCATAGCCACCAACTAACTGGTATATAGAGTAATAATGCATTCTATTGGTACAAGAGCTCGCGCAGGGGTTACAGCGCAGGAGGTGGATGAGAACATCGGCGCAGAGACCACGACGCAGTGATCATGTGATGTATTACCGAGGCAACCAATAAACAACTACACGGATTGGTCGAACCATGAGCACAGCAATAGGTGCATGAAAACATCCATCAAAATAAACAGAGGATGATTGGATGGGATGGCGTCCCACCAATCAGAAGTGAATACCACCCTACAATGATGTCACAATAGGAGGTTATTTAAACCCCTGTATTGGCGTTTTTCATTCAGTGCCCTAAAACCTCTTGACAAAGCCGCGTCTTGCGGCGAAACATGTCAAGGGGGGCATAGGATAGGTTTTAATATACAGTGTAGACTCCCCCAACAACCGTGTGCACACTGCAGGTACACACAGGTAGATAATAGGTGATGCCTGTCTGGCACAAATAACTACTATCAATACGGGAGGAGAGATACGCTGCAACTTTTAACCCCTTTTTTGTTGGTGTTTTGAATTAATAAAGATTACACCTTTTAACAAGTATATGGGAAATATAGGGAATTAGTGGATCACCTCGGTGATCTTTTGGTTAATCGGTTAAAACAACCCTCCATATATTGGTCCGCAGTCGGATCAGGATTGACACCCGATACAATATGTATATTAGTACAGGAACTACTACTCCCATCATGGAACAGTAAAAATTATTTTTTTTAAAGAAAAAAAAGTGAAAAACAAACACACACTACATTTTTATTCTTGTCATTTTTAGTGCCCGGCCCGCTCAAATAATTTGATCCCTGTTTAAAAATTATAAAAATCTTGTTATAAAAAATATGAATTTCGTTTAATAATTTTTTTTCCATCACTGCTGCATCCTTTTATTTATTTATTTATTTATTTATTTTTTTTGGTACCCAACAAATTTTGAAAAAACGTCAAAGGGGCCAAAAATGCAATTTCCACTCAAAGGTAAAAAACGCCAGAAAAAAATGCCAAATTTTTTCTTGCGTTTTTTTTTTGCCCACAAAAAAAAAAGAAGTAGAAACTTAGCCTAAGACATTAGTTTGCCTTAAAATTACAACTAAAACAAATAAAGTCAAACACACAGACAAACAAGCTCTTTAGAAGCAGGGTAGACATGATCTGAAAGCGGGGTGCAGATCTGTGTGAAATTTATCATGGTCACTGCAACAATATGATAAATTTGTATTGTAGCGATTGACCTCCCAGTGACTTTCTACAGCATTGTATTACAGAGAGGGGCAGAGATTTGTGTGTTGCCTCATACGTTTGAACAAGCTGGCTCAGCTGGAGAAACCTTAACAGAGGAGGGAGGAATAAGTTTTAAGCAAAACTCTGTGTCTTTGTTCCACAACAAATGGTCTGCTGGTTATCCTAGTCTGTAGACGGTATAATACCCAGCAGTCCATTCCGAATAGTCTCTGAGAGAGTGCAATTTTGGATTTAGTACACCGCATCTGTGTTCTGCAGCACTGTTGTGTACTGCTGGTGTTGTGCAAAAATATGTTTTTTAAGCGTACTGTAGCGTATTTTTCTTCCCTCATAAGTGCATACCACATACGTACATCTAAGTAGTGTACTATTTTGTACCTGTTAATCTGTCAAGGGCCTAGATACTGTGAAAGTCCAGGCAAAAGTAATCACCGGCTGTTGTTTTACTCCAATATTTTTTTAAGCATACTGTAGCGTATTTTTCTTCCCTCATAAGTGCATACCACATGCGTACATCTAAGTAGTGTACTATTTTGTACCTGTTAATCTGTCAAGGGTCTAGATACTGTGAAAGTCCAGGCAAAAGTAATCACCGGCTGGTATTTTACTCCAATACTTTTTTAAGCGTTTGTTACACATTTTTCTGCCCTCATAAGTGCATACCTCATACGTAGATCTAAGTAGTGTACTATTTTGTACCTGTTAATCTGTCAAGGGCCTAGATACTGTGAAAGAACAGCCAAAAGTACACACCTGCTGCTGTTCTAGACAAATACTGTTTTAAGCGTAGTGAAGCGTATTGTACTCCCCTCATATACGCAATAAGTATGTCAGGCAGAGAAGGGAAGGGGCACAGTGGAGCACAGTTTAGGTTTTGGAAATGGTCAGTTTTTCTAGTCCTCTGACAGGAGAGGAGGATAAGGAGCAGCTAGAGGGTTATGAAGAAGGTGAGACAGAGGACCCAGACAAACCGTGGCAGTATACAGTGGAGATGGAGTCAGGTAGTCCCTCTGAGTCACTTGCACAAATGGCACAATGCATGCTCACTTGCTTGTGTAGTGTCGCTGAATTGTCACCATTCGGCAGCGGGATGACCTACTACAGAGACATCCTATGTAGTCAGCTGGCTGATGCCTATAGGCGCCATCGTCCATCAACTTCCAGGTCTGACTGGGGGGGCCCTCTGTGCTCAGCTTCCACTGCCACGGCTGCTGGGGAGGGATGGGGTGGCAGGAGCAGTACCAGCTCCATCAGCAGCAGCCTGAGTCTACAGTCGCTGATGAGTACCTTTCTTCACCCACATAGTGAAGCAACTCATAAGCAGCAGGTTGACCTGGAGCAGGACCTGAACAAGCAGGTGGTGGCATACCTTGACATGCCCATGACAACACACCTTGAAGATCCGCTGGACTTCTGGGCAGCCAAACTTGATTTGTGGCCACAACCAGCAGAGTTTGCCCTGGAAAAGCTGTCCTGCCCGGCCAGTAGTGTGCCATCAGAGCTGGTGTTTAGTGCAGCAGGGGCCATAGTCACCCCAAGGAGAACTCCTCTGTCCACGAAAAAAGTGAAGAGACTGACCTTTGTGAAGATAAATCAGGCATGGATCAGCCAGGACTTCAATCCACCAATGCCTGATGCATCAGAGTAGATTGACCATGGTGCCACACCAATATGTATAGTGCCAAACAGATTTAAGGCGCTGCTCCCCAGTTAAAGACATTCTTCCATATCATTCCTTTTTTCACCCACCTTTGTCACTGGGCACTGGAATTGTCACCCACCGCACCACTCTGTCACTGGATAACTTTCAGGACTCCTGATGATGATCCTGCCATCTCCAGGCTGTCTCATCCTGCCACCATATGGTCTCGACATGCTTCTGCAAACTCCAGGCTGTGCCATTCAGCCACTATATGTTCTACTCATGCTGCCACCTACTCCAGGCTGTGCCATTCAGCCACTATATGTTCTACTCATGCTGCCACCTATTCCAGGCTGTGCCATTCAGCCACTATATGGTCTCCTCATCTGCCGCCAACTCCAGGCTGTGCCATTCAGCCATTATATTTTCTACTTATGCTGCCTCCATCTCCCAGCTCTGCCATTCAGCCACTATATGTTCTACTCATGCTGCTGCCAACTCCAGGCTGTGCCATTCAGTTACTATATGTTCTACTCATGCTGCTGCCAACTCCAGGCTGTGCCATACAGCCACTATATGGCTTGGAGCAATAACAATGAACCATTACTGATTAAATTAAACATTCGCACTTTCACAGTCAGGGGGCGCTGAGAGGCAGGGGCTAGAACAGGAGGCAGCTCGCCTGGCGGAGGACCGCCAGCTCGATTTTAAGGTACAAGTACGAGCTTTTTCACTGCAGCCACTTCTAGCTTTATGCACCCTCTTATCCAATGGCACAGAAGCTGAATGTGCTCCTGTCCAAGTTGTTGGTACTGCAGTCCCTCCCTTTTCAAGTGGACACTCAGAGTATGGTGGTGTGCTGAGAGGCAGAGGCTGGAATAGGTGGTAGCTCGCCTCGCGGAACACAGCCAGCTCGATACTCACGAGAATTGGTAATCAAAAAAATTAAAATGAATTCAAATTAAATTGAATAAAAATTACTTAAAAAATCTACCACATCCAGACACTCTGCGGCAGTGATTCTAATAACAATGCATGTAATCTGCATGTCATACTGAATAACAGTATTATTTCTCTAACCCAGACCACTCCCTATGCGTGTTAGGACAAAGCAAAGTGTTCTACACCCCTATTGAGCCTCTCTGTAGGCCAGAAATATCCATTTTTAATGGTGATTCGCCGCAAATAAATTCGGACTGAACCCAATTTCTTCGGAAAATTCAGCGAATCGGCCAAATCAAATTTTTGGTTCCTATCACTGTCCTCATTTCAAGGTTCACTTGTTACATTAATAATTATTTTTGTGATGCTCTGCCCATCCGGGACATTACATGTAGTGATACGTCATTATGGGACCTTTACATTTAAATTTTTGGCAACATGAACGTACTTGTTTAACTTTTTCTGACAATAATGCCCTTTGTTTCCTTTGTCGCATGTATTTTAAGAATGAGTTCCAGTGCAGGGAGATATAAAGCCTTCTACACGTGTTCCTCACACATCACGCTGGTTACGATCTTCTATCATATTACAATACACAGCGGCAGTTTCTGGTTCCAACAAAATCATAAAGATGTGAAATCGTCCCTGCCATGAAATCTTAAAGGTGTATTCCAGGAATTTTTTTTATTTGACTATGCTACAGGGGCTGTAAAGTTAGCGTAGTTCATAATATAGTGTCTGTACCTGTGTGTGACGGTTTTCTCACAATTCTTCTGTGATTTTCACCCCAATATTTATTTTTACCAGCATACAAAATGACTCTTGTCTCAGATTTTTCCCAGGTTGCAAGACCTGACCAAGACCTAACTCACTAGTCAGCTGATGACAGGGAGCCTGTCTGCTTCAATGGGTGGAGGGATCACTTGGTGGGAGAGAGATCAATCTGCAACTAATGCAAAAGCTGTAGGCACCTTGATTGAAAACCACAGGTCTTTTGAATGGATGCAGCTCATTTATGTTTCAGTGGGTGGGGTGGCTGATGTGTGGGAGGGAGGAAAATGGAATTATGGGATTTGTAGGCAAAAAAGAAAACTCAAGCAGGAAATACCAGTTCACAAAAAGCTACCCACAGTATTATGGTACTCTCATGACATAGCCATTAAGCCGCAAAACAAACGCAGATCCTTCCTAAGCATGTCCATTACTGTCTGCCAGGAACGTACTAAAATCACCTTATGGTGGATAACCCCTTTAAATGGTGAAGAATTAAATAGTAACATTCTTCAGATCTGAACTTTTATTATAAATATTATTGCCAAAGCTGAGACCAAGGATGGATCACCATATCAAGGTCCGGTAAAAGGTAAAACCACTTGAGCCACAATGGATAATGTATACCTTTTTTGTAATGTCCATTTTTCTGGGTTTTGTATTTTCTGCTTTGGGTCCTATTCAGACATTAAGTTTATGTCTAAACCGTTTCGGTGTTGATTCTCCCTGGTTTGGGAAGAGTTAATGCTTCCAGCCTTCAGCACTGGCAGAATATATAAGGCCTCTTCAGGTGCTGTTCTGGGCTGGTAATTATACCTGTTAGGCTGTATGCGCCGTATGCGCTTTTACAACCGGACCTAAAACTGTGGTCAACCACGGTTTTAGGTCCGGTTGTAAAAGCGCATACGGCGCAAAAATGAGCCGACCGGACCGAACGTTTCACTCTGGTCGGCTCATTGAAATGAATGACATACGGGAGCGCATACGGTGACATACGGGAGCGCGAGCTTTTAGCTCCCCCTTGCCGTATGCGCTCCCGTATGGGAGAAAACGTAGCGTGAACCCAGCCTTACTCTGATCATGTTTGCATTATGTTCACTATGTCTGTCTGAGCACATGTCCTGAGTTTTAACCATGGTTATCTGTCCTGTCAGATATCTAGTTTTTAGCCTGCTTTATTTTTGTACATTTGTCGGGTTTTAGTATCCTTGTATTGCTCGTTCTGCACATGCTTTGTTTCCTTAGTCTGTATTCACACTGCGCATTTTGTCAGTTCTGTTTTGACCTTGTTTGATCCTGGATCTCCTAGGACAAAATCCTGTTCTGGGACTTTTGCAAATCCGTCTATCTAGGAGTGAGTTAGTCTTGTTGTTACGCCTAGCGCTCCGGGTCCCCGCTCCTCCCCGGAGCGCTCACGGCGTCTTTCTCCCTGCAGCGCCCCGGTCAGTCCCGCTGACCGGGAGCGCTGCACTGTCATGGCCGTTGGGGATGCGATTCGCACAGCGGGACGCGCCCGCTCGCGAATCGCATCCCAGGTCACTTACCCGTCCCGGTCCCCTGCTGTCATGTGCTGGTGCGCGCGGCTCCGCTCTCTAGGGCGCGCGCGCGCCAGCTCTCTGAGACTTAAAGGGCCAGTGCACCAATGATTGGTGCCTGGCCCAATTAGCCTAATTGGCTTCCACCTGGTCCCTGACTATATCTGACCTCCTCCCATGCACTCCCTTGCCGGATCTTGTTGCCTTGTGCCAGTGAAAGCGTTTAGTGTGTCCAAAGCCTGTGTACCTGAACTTCTGCTACCCATCCTGACTACGAACCTTGCCGCCTGCCCCCGACCTTCTGCTACGTCTGACCTTGCCTCTGCCTAGTCCTTCTGTCCCACGCCTTCTCAGCAGTCAGCGAGGTAGAGCCGTTGCTAGTGGATACGACCTGGTTGCTACTGCCGCAGCAAGACCATCCCGCTTTGCGGCGGGCTCTGGTGAAAACCAGTAGCCTCTTAGAACCGGTCCACTAGCACGGTCCACGCCAATCCCTCGCTGACACAGAGGATCCACTACCTGGAAGCCGAATCGTGACACTTGTGTCTGTACCCCTGTTTGCACGTATTTAGGGTTTTTGTTTCCTCCTAGTTAGGAGCCTATTTGGCTTTGGTATTTATGTCCCTCCATGATTGGAGTGGGATGTCTAGTGTGTTTCTTGTTCTGAGTCCAGTGTGAACAGTGCTCTTGATTTCCAGACCTGTTAGTATGCTATTTTCTGCCTTGTTTGTATTTATATATATTTTGTTGGTTATTGTATTCCCATTATGTTCTTGATTTGCTCCCCGACTCTGCACAGTTCCTTTTTGTTGACTTTGACGCCCATGCACTTAGCATGAGGAAGGGACTGGCTCCAAGCTGGCTCCAAGTTGTTGATCCGTCATTTAGGGCAGATGGGCAAGTAGGCAGGGATAGTGCTTTTAGGGATAGCTTAGGGCTAACTTCTCCATGCTCCCCATTCAAGAAATTTTTCTCTTTAGTTAAAGTATTTCACAGCTTGGCTATTCTTAATATAAAGAACCTTTCCTTTGTATTCTCATGGATAAAAACGTATCCCTTTATTCGTGTGGCTCTCCCACAGAGATATATGGAAAGTGCATGGCGACCCCTGCTTCGAGCAGGGTTTGTGACACGCTGCTTCATGGGAGAGCTGGGGCTCCATACAGGAGATCACGGGGGGCCCAGCACTTGAACCACCTGCAAACTAAAACTTATCGCCGATCCTGTGAATAAGGGATATGTTTTTATCCATGAGATATCTTCTTTGACTCTAGATAAATTTTACACATTTAGGGAATGCTCACAGTCTGGAATTCCCGTGGAATTCCATGACTGGAATTCCGCACAGTGAACATTAGAATCAGTGTGAATGGGTCTTCTGCGAGACCCATTCACACTGAGGAATTTCAGTAGCAGACAATTCCGCCACTGAAATTCTTCCACGCAAAGAAAGAACATGTTCTTTCTTTGCGTGGAATTCAGCCAGCATTGCATAGTCGTCAATGGTGACAATGCAGTACCGCACAGTCCTACCACTATTTTCATCAGCGGCAGATTCCGCAGTGTGAACATATCCTAATAGGGTACATTAGGTTTAGGTAAATTAAGCTTAAAGGAGTACTCCGGCGCGCACTTTTTTCCTTTTATCCCGTCCGGGCTGCAAATAAAAGAAAACACACTTTCTCTTACCTGCCAACAAGCTCCCGGAGCTCCGGTACACTCCGGTACAGGTGTTCGGTCCCCGGGCTGTATTCTTCTTACTTCCTGTTAGCCCGACATGTCACACGGAGCTTCAGCCTTCAGCGGGACATCGCTGCGGCCGGTGATAGATGGTGTGACATGGTATCTTCAGTCCCCGAAAAAAAAGAGGTTTCCGAGACTGGAGAAACAGCCTGGCAGGGAATGGGGGGTGCTGCACGGAGGTTGCGGGTGGTCCGGCGGTCCTTTGGATAGGGGATAAAATGTCTATAGCCGGAATACCCCTTTAAATTTAATTCCCTCTATATGCCAGTGAAGAACAAATGCAGGAGACAAAACTTCTAAGGGTTAAGTCTGTATCTTAAAGAAGTTTCATAAAATAAACAGACACGTGTATTCTCCATTGTATACAGATATTACTAGGCGCTCCCGTTCTTCTTTCTGTCCCCTTGAGGTTAGATCCCCCAGCTCAGCTGGATGTATAAGTGTAGGTGTCCTGTGTACCTGCCGTCTATGTAACACCAGGATTTCAATGTCGCTTTATTTTATTAGGATTGTTTGTCATTTCTTCCACATCTTCCTTTATAATTTTACATAAGGTAAAGGCTTACATGGTGTTGTCCTGTATCTATGATACGTAGCAAAATATGTCCATAAAAAACAACAACAATAAAATACATACTTATTTTAAATCTAATAACGTGGCAAATAAAAGTCTATGGAAAAGTGTTTAAGAAAACGACATTCATTTTAACATTGGAATTATGAAAGTTTCTTAAACACTGTGCGCACAGATGCTTTTCCTTAGACTTTTATTATCCACATTATTAGATTTTAAAATAAGTATGTCATTTATTGTTGTTGTTTTTTATGGATGTATTTTGCTAAAGGTTATACATAAAGCAGCTGGGTATAGTTTGTTTCTTACATATTTATCCTTTATGATCATGATGATGATTTTACCTATTAGGTTATGTTTACATACAGTATTTTTGTGTCCATTTTGGTCACAATTTTTATACCAAATCCAGGAGTGGAACCAACAAGAAAAATAAGACAAAAATCATTCCGTTATATTTTTTCTCTGGGTCGGTTCCACTTTTGGTTTTGGTAATAAAATAGTGACCAAAATGAGCACAAAAATACTGTGTGTAAAAATAACCTAACAGTAACTATCATCGTCATTAAATATAAATATGTAATACAGAGAAACAATCTATATTCAGTGACCAAAATGAGGGTGAAAATTCTGTGTGTGAACATATCCTTATTCTGGCCCTTGTTAAGATTAAGGCCCGGTTCACACTGCATATTTTCGGTCATATTTGTAGATTTCATAAATATGACTTTTTTTCAAAAAAAATAAAAAAAAAAAGTAGTAGAAATTGCTGCAAATCTTTTCCCCTTTTTTGCAGTTGTTTTTTTATTTTTTATTTTTATTTTATTTTTTGTTATTCCTGCCTTAATTTCTTATTTATGGCCAGGTTCGCACAATGAATTTTTAGGTGTATTAAAAAAAAATAATAATAATATATATATTTAATAGAAAAAAATCGTTGCAGAACTCCTTAGTATTGTGTGATTATGGTGCCAGCATCCAAACCTGATCAAAGTTCATCCAGATAGAAAAACGCCAAGGATGCAGCGCTCCGATAAACAAAGATGAATTTATTTTCTCATCTTCTATGAAGCAACATTTCTGCTCCTATTGAGCCATTTTCAAGCTTCATTATTTATTCATTTTTTATTTTTTTTGTTATATCGTGAAAAATTTGCAAAATGTATGTGCTCTATGTAAGTTTATGGAAAAGTTCACCCTTGCCATAGACTTACATAGAGCACATTCATTTTGCAAAAACAGACAGAAAATTTCTAAGTTTTTTTTTTTTCATTAAAATGCACCTAATGGCTTAGCTGTAGACTTTTATACAACATTGGCAAAAATACTCTCTGTACTGTCATTGTATGCAAAACTATCGTAACACTGTTCCTGCTCTGCATTTGTCATGTATTGAATACAAAACAAAGTCTTGGATATTATAAGTGAGTGCAACTCCTCTGTTTTTCTTCTGGAACTATTACAAAAATAAAAATCGCTGTTTTTTAACTAAATTTTACAGCCAAATTTTTATTGAAAAAAAAAAAGAAAAGAAAATAAGAATAAAAAAAACTTGCTTTACATGGTGTGAATATATCACATAGAACTAGTAGCCGGGCTTGTAACAAAGGTAAATAGTACCATGTATCAAAGAGCATAACCAACCATGAAAATATATGCACACAGTACACAAAATGTAAAGTAATGAATACATTACTAATAATTAGAAAAAGTGCAGACATTGAATATATCAGACCACACAACATAACCCCAACGTGTGTTTCGTGCACTGCTTCTTCTTCTCCTTCTGTCCTTCTGAAGAAGCAATGCACAAAACACTTGTTGGTCAAATGTGTGTTCTGCTATATACAGACAAAATTGTTGGTACCCTTCTATTAAAGACAAAAAATATATAAATAAGGCTCCTTAAATAACTTAACCCTTACAAAATGAATTAAAAAAAAAACTTACTGAGAATTACCTGATGAATATAGGACATTGCTTCTGAATTGTGGTTTAAAAGAATCATTTTGAAAAAAAAATTTATAAAATAATGAACCTGTCCGTATGTTTCTCAGCACCAATCTTCTGCTGAACCCTATCGTTTTAAATATGCTTCAATAAAGTATTGAAGATTTTATCGCATTTTATCTATACTGGTGAGTGCCGCCATCCATTACATACTTATGAACTTGCCTCAAAAAGTTGTGCAACCAAATATTAGGTTCAGGGACCATCATTTTCATCCAGTTTCATCATTTTTTTTTTTCTTTTAATGATTCTGTTGAACCAACTAACAATTTTGTCCACATTTGTACAATGTTTACTCACACGTGGCCTTGTGTGCTTCCCTGTTGTACTATTGTATTAGGTCGACCTGTATACATTATTTTTGTGAAGGCCTGATTTTAATTAATTAAATAAAACGTGTATTTTATGTATGAACTACTTATTTGTGTACTGTGTGTGTATATATATATACATTTTGGGTTGGTTGTTTCTGTGTAATCATAGCCTAAAGCCAGCTGAGCAATAAACTACATGGGTAGATATAATATGACGAGCCACAGCCGACTAGCTAATACATATACAGAATAGTGTTGGGCGCGAATATTCGCATTTCAAATTTTTATCACGAATATCGCAAATTCGCGAATTCATGAATATTGAGAATATATTCGAATATATTTTCCGCATATGTGAATATTTGCATATTCCTTCTTTTCACTTGTGGAACAATTAGAATGATGCAAATACACTTGTCAGAGGTTATCAACAACATCCCTAGCAACCAATAGTAAAGTTGCCCACCCCCTCACTGTTTTCTTTCTCGAATACTTGAATATGCGAATATAACAAATATGCCTACTAACATTCAGGGGTTTTTCAGTTACTCCATAGAATAGAACAAGGAAATAATTAAATCCTGCACTGTTGGTGGCCTTGAGGACTGCGTTGGTACCTCTGCAATAAAGCACAGATATTACTGTAACAAACCTACCTATCCAGGCTCCAGCATTGTCCCCTCCTCCTCAGCTGATGCTGTGATCTCAGGTAGACATAGCAATGGCCCTGGTAGTCATAGGGTTGTTTGTCATGGCTGCTCTGGCCGATTGGAAGTCATGCTAGCCGGACCGATCAGCAGTAGTCAGTAGTGTTGCTCGCGAATATTCGCAATTCGAATTTTATTCGTGAATATCACATATTCGCGAATTCGCGAATATTCGCGAATATAGCGCTATATATTCGTAATTACGAATATTCGTGTTTTTTTTTTTTTTTTTTTCACAGTACACATCACAGTGATCATCCCTCTCTGCTTCCAGCTTATGTGGTGTAAGAAGGCTCTAATACTACTGTGTGAGACTGGTGTGCGAATTTTCGCATATGCGAACATTTGCATATGCTAAATTTTCGCATATGCGAATTTTCATTTATGCTAATTTTTGTTTATGTAAATTTTCGTATATGTTAATTTTCGCACACGCGAATATTCGCATATACGAAAATAAAAGGAGAATATTACGAATATGCGAATATTCGCGAATATGACGAATATTCGTCCATATATTCGCGAATATTCGCGAATTCTAATATGGCCTATGCCGCTCAACACTAGTAGTCAGTGGGATATTTAAATCCCTGCAGTGTTTCCCAGCCCTGCTTGTGACTGCTGCTTACACCCTCACCAGTGTTTGTCCTCTGATTGTTTCTTGTATTCCTAACCAATTGCTTGTTTTCTGACCATTTGTCTGTCTGCTGATTCTGTGCCTTGTAGTCCTCTTGGTTGGACCAAGTCCCGATTCTGTTTATTGGTTCTGATTTTGCTCCTGTCTGCTATCCCAATTCTGACACTGGCCTGTCTGAAACCTCTGTATCTGCCCATTTGTTTTATATGTGTGTGGTGTCCCGGCACCGGATTGCATCCGTTGCCTTGTGGTGAGGTCCCCAAAGTCAGAGTCCCTAGGTGTAGGTGGGGTCCTCATCCTTGGCTACCCCTTGTCACCCCTTTTGTAATTAAAATTATTTAAATGTAATGTATATATTTATATAGTAAGTGTACTTACTTAGTTAGCGTCACAGGACCTGCGGGTCACGTGATGCGTTCCAAAGACTCTATGGTTAGTAGTTCAAGGACCTTTGGAAGAAGTCAGGTGTTTACCCATCAGGCTATGTAACGGTGAGTGACAGCTGACTTGGACCAATCCAAAACGGCCCTGCCCCTGCCCATATAAGGGAGCGGCGGCCATTACTCTCTCTTTTTCCTCATGGGCTGTTGACAGGGAAGGATCTGCGCTGCTGTCATCAGTGAGTTAGGCCCGAGCCTTGCGGCGACGGCTGAGCTCTACAAAACTGTGTGTGTAATCAATCCCTAAGCACTCTGCAAGATCACCGGACCGTATCTAACCCCTAAATCCGGATGCACATTCACAAATTACCCTAAATTCTGAGACATATCAAAAGTCAAGGTCCGCAACAACTGTCAGTCACTGAAGTGTATGGAGACTGTATTCATGAAACTTTTACTGTTCATTGGATGTACCGCAAGTCTTTAAGTAAAGTTTATCCAAGTTCAAGTTCAACTACCTTGTGGACCTTCAGTCATTTTATGCATGCACCTATCGTTACTTGGAAGGGCGGCAATAGGCCGGAGAATTACTTCAGCATACTAGCCCTCAGCCTGGCTTCACGAGCAATAGGGTTAACCTTAACCTGTGATATACTGAAGCAAACCCCTGACTATACTACCCCTACCCCTGAGGCCTACCTCATGTGTTTCGTGATTACTCTTTTGCCTGAGTCTGTTTAACCCATTGGGTCCTTGCCTGCTCTCTGACTGCTCACTGCACTGTGTTGTTTTATTGTTTTTATATATTTCTTACTCTTCAAGTTTGGGGTCCATTGCTTAGGGCAAACTGTAAAGTAAGCAGGGAAGGTGGCTATTGGTGAGTTCAGGGCTGCATTATTTCCTGCCCGATATGACAATCACTTTTTCTATTTCTTGCACCCACTCCTGATTTTCCCTTCAAAGCTACATAAAAAAAAAAAGATAACACAAACAAACAAACAGAAAGAGCGCCTAATCCAGGAACAATAAGAAGACTGCTGAGTTTGTAAAAATGTTGTTGTATGAACAAGTCAAGTATTAAAGAATATAAATTGTTAACCTCTTAAAGACAATTTAAATTTTCCCGTTTTATATATTTTTTCTTTTTTATATTTTGCCTACAATTGCCTTTTCAATTTTCCACCTACACCTATATGTGGCTTGTTTATACAAGACCAATTGTACTTTGTAAAAACATCACAAATTTTACCACAAAAGAAAATTTGTGGGGAAAAATTTAAAAAATAAACTTTTGCAACTTTGTTTTCTTAAACATCTCTTTCACTATTCTCTAGTCCCCACAGGCGACCAGAACATGTAATCTTACACTTGCATATACTGAACAATACCTTCCTATAGCACAGCATTGATCAGTGCTATCGACGCTCTCTTTCTCTAGCACTATCGGGAAAGCACAAAGGCAATGGTGACAGAACAGCTATCATGCAGGCTGAACAGGACCCTACAATCGCACGGCAGAGGTCCCGTGCCACAGGTGAGGCATTTTAACCCTTATTAGATGCCATAATCAACATTGGAGGGTATCTCAAGGGTTAATGCCGGACATCAGTAAGTTCACCGATGCCTGGCATTAGTGGACTTACCGGATATAAAGCATGCTCAGCTTGTGAGCGTGCTTCATACACCCTGACAGCAACCAGAGTGTACATGTGCAGTAAATTCCATTGTTGGGTTTATGGTCATTCTTTTTAACCAATGTACACACTGACACCCGCTTTTCCATACACACTTGTAGAGCACATTATTAGATTAAAAATATGTCCATTTTTGTTAGACCTATTTTATGGCCATATTTTTAAGATGAATGTTCTCTATGTATGTTTACAGGAAAGTGGTTGTCTGTAGACGCAGTATATAAAAAAAAGGTGACATTTTGTCCATTCTCATAAATAAGTGACATGTCACTTTGAACTTAGTCCAATAAATGGGAAAAAAAATCGAGGGCAGATTTTTAAACCTATTTGTATAAATAACTACTTTTTTTTGGGGGGGGGGAGAAAAAAACCGGTGTTTGAATATAACCTCCAACTAATTAGTGGAAATGATGCATGGGGCAGTCAGGAAGTCTATCACATTGATATAGATCAGATTGTTCCAGTTTTTAGCTCAGGGCCAATATGGAGTAACATAGCTTTTCTAAATAGGTTGTTTTTCTATCTTTATATGACTATTTACACATAGAGGTGAGTTGACCTGTGTATATAACAGCAAGAAAAATCAAGTCCTTCCATGAGCTCCAGAAACCGCACCTTGATAGAAGGCTTCAGACTTATAGGAGTCTCTGATGTTCCTGAACTACAAGTTGTCATCTCTCTTCTGATTCTTCTGATCTATCTCATCTCTCTTGTTGGAAATCTCACTCTTCTTCTACTGGTCGGCCTTGATGTCCACCTACACACTCCCATGTACTTTTTCCTGTCCAACTTGTCTGTCATAGACATTTCCAGCTCCACTACAACATTACATAACATTTTTGCTATCGCCTTGACACAGAACAACATGGTTTCCACCTTGGCGTGTTTGACTCAGTTGTATATTTTTGGTGCATTAACCATAAATGAGATTTCAATTTTGGCCACCATGAGTTTTGATCGGTATGTAGCCATCTATAGACCTTTACATTATCACACGGTCATGAGTTGGAGACTTTGTGTTCTGCTGGCCGTACTCAATTGGGCTTTTGCATTCTTGGAGCTTCTTCCAACCATTGTCCTTGTTTCAAGGTTCACTTGTTACATTTCTAAGGAAATCGATCATTATTTTTGTGACATTTTGCCCCTCAGAGACATTACGTGTAGTGACACTTCACTTTTGGATCTATTCATTGAGATTTTTGGCAACATTTTTGTATTTACTCTTCTTTTCCTTACTATAATTCCCTATGTTTTTATTATTTTGAGTATTTTGAGAATAAGCTCAAGTGTTGGCAGACATAAAACCTTCTACACGTGTTCCTCACATATTATGGTGGTTATGCTCTTCTATTCTTCTATCATATTATAATACCTAGTAGCAATTTTTGGAAAAAAGATAGGTTCCAACAAAATGTTATCCCTGTTTAACACAGCTATTGTCCCCATGATGAACCCCCTGATCTACAGCCTGAAAAATAAAGATGTTAAATCGGCCCTACAACGAAAACTAAAATGGTGACTAATAAATTGAATACATTTTTTAGATTTTTTAACCCCTTAACGATGCAGGACGTCTATTTACGTCCTGCGCCGGCTCCCGCGATATGAAGCGGGATCGCGCCGCGATCCCGCATCATATCGCGTCGGTCCCGGCGCTAATCAACGGCTGGGACCCGCTGCTAATACCACACATCGGTGATCGCGGCAATGTGTGGTATTAACCCTTTAGAAGCGGCGGTCAAAGCTGACCGCCGCTTCTAAAGTGAAACTGAAAGTGACCCGGCTGCTCAGTCGGGCTGTTCGGGACCGCCGCGGTGAAATCGCGGCATCCCGAACAGCTGACCGGACACCGGGAGGGCCCTTACCTGCCTCCCCGGTGTCCGATCGGCGAATGACTGCTCCGTGCCTGAGATCCAGGCAGGAGCAGTGAAGCGCCGATAACACTGATCACAGGCGTGTTAATATACGCCTGTGATCTGTGTAGAAGATCAGTGTGTGCAGTGTTATAGGTCCCTATGGGACCTATAACACTGCAAAAAAAATGTAAAAAAAAAGTGTTAATAAAGGTCATTTAACCCCTTCCCTAATAAAAGTTTGAATCACCCCACTTTTCCCATAAAAAAAATAAAACAGTGTAAAAAAAATTTAAAATAAACATATGTGGTATCGCCGCGTGCGTAAATGTCCGAACTATAAAAATATATCATTAATTAAGCCGTACGGTCAATGGCGTACGCGCAAAAAAATTCCAAAGTCCAAAAAAGCGTATTTTGGTCACTTTTTATACCATTAAAAAATGAATAAAAAGTGATCAAAAAGTCCGATCAAAACAAAAATCATACCGATAAAAACTTCAGATCACGGCGCAAAGATTGAGTCCTCATACTGCCCCGTATGTGGAAAAATAAAAAAGTTATAGGGGTCAGAAGATGACATTTTTAAACGTATACATTTTCCTGCATGTAGTTATGATTTTTTGCGACAAAATCAAACCTATATAAGTAGGGTATCATTTTAACCGTATGGACCTACAGAATAATGATAAGGTGTAATTTTTACCGAAATATGCACTGCGTAGAACGGAAGCCCCCAAAAGTTACAAAATGGCGTTTTTTTTCGATTTTGTCGCACAATGATTTTTTTTTCCGTTTCGCCGTGCATTTTTGGGTAAAATGACTAATGTCACTGCAAAGTAGAATTGGCGACGCAAAAAATAAGCCATAATATGGATTTTTAGGTGGAAAATTGAAAGGGTTATGATTTTTAAAAGGTAAGGAGGAAAAAACGAAAGTGCAAAAACGGAAAAACCATGAGTCCTTAAGGGGTTAAACTATTTAAATAATATTGATAAAGTCAATGCAAAGAATGAATCCACAGCAAGTTCATTGACTTAAATGGGCCAAACATGGTGTGTATGTGACTACGTTTGGTATATTTCTAAAACTTATATTTTTTTGTTTATGGGAAATAGACTGACCACAGTTACTAGGAGACTATGTTTAGTCCATTAAAGGTGTTGCCTGAACATAAAGTAATTTTCAAATCTGGTCAAGGAGGGGGCAAGGAAAAAAACACTCCCTTACCTTCCTCAATTCTGTGCTACTGCCTGTATTACGGAGCTTCAGTCCCCAATATTCGACACTTCTGGGCTTGTGGACGTGATGTCAAACTCTCCCTCATCCAATCAGAGCAGCACTGGTGTCTTACTTTATCCCTGAGCATATTTTAAAATAGTTTTTATCAGGAGAACCGCTTTAAAGTCAATAGGCCTACTACTGATATGCTGCGGTGTACACCAGAACAAACTTTTGTAGGTTTTGCCAACATATGAATGGTTTTGCCAACATATGACTTAAAAAATAAAGGCTACTACAGTAAAAGAATATTTAGTCCATATAGGAAGTAAGGGTGATCCTTCAACCTGGTCTTATTAAGAAAGATTTTAAAAATATGAATATCTTCAACATTTTGGACACAGAACACATACATTGGCCCAGATTTACTGATATTGTTTAATTTGTAGATAGCGTAAACATAGACTGGACAATCTAAAGATGCACACTCAAGGTGTATAACAAAGGTAATGGATACTTTGACTTTCTAGACTAGGTTTAAGCCAACATTTAGTTGACTTACTTAATGCCTAAATTATTGCCCTAATATTTTGCCACACAACGTAAACATTTTTTGTGTTTATGGAGATTTACCCTTTATGGAGATTTTCATTTTTTCACTTATGCTTATCTCTTACTTGCTTTCTAAGATCCAAAACTGCAGCTTATTTTTTTTATTGAAAAAGTTGCGATTTTTCCTTCCTTGCACAATTGTACACATTTGAGAGGGTATTCAGAACATAATGGGCTGAGATTTAAAGGGCTGGAAAGAAGTGAACCTGGAAGGTTCGGAGCAGAAAGACATAAGGTACTATGAGGGCTAGGTTCATACTATGGAATCTTTGGGAAAAAAATATTCCAGCAAGAGATTCCAAGGGCACCTGGATAGGACCGCGGGGACATTGTAGTCCCCATAGTTGGCATAAAATACTGGTTAAGTTAGAGCTAGTCCACAACCCAGGAGGGGGCCATGAACCCCCTCCCCCCAACTAAGAACAATGGCACCGGTCCCAAATGTAATACACAGAAAATCAATTACTCATCAAAAGATGGAAAAATATGTACAAAAAAAATAAATCTAGTATCTAACTACCCCAACAGCTGCAGTTAATCACAGTAACAATTGTAATTCCCTATAACCGATAATCATAAATGGTGATAGCAACAAGAATACTTGCAGAAGACAGGAAGACTAGATCAGGCAAAGGACCAGAATGAATGAATAGACACACAAGCGACTTCCTCAGGAAAACCCCCCTGAGGAGTCCCACCTGTCCTACACACTGCATTTCGAAAGCTGGTGTAGATTCAGGTAAAATATACCCTAGCACACTGGCATATACAGTGGTCCCTCAACATACGATGGTAATTCGTTCCAAACGACCCATCGTTTGTCGAATTCATCGTATGTTGAGGGATCTGTGCAATGTAAAGTATAGGAAGTTATACTCACCTGTCCCCGCCGCTCCGGACCGCGTCCTCACCGCTCCCGATGCTGTCCCAGGGGCTCCCACTGCTGTCCCGCTGCTCCGGTGTCTTCTTCGGGATCCTCTGGCTTCTTCTGCATCTTCTGCAGCGTCCGGGCCTCGCTTTCTGGTGACGTTATTACGCTGCTGCGCCGGCACGGCGTGCGTAGTGACGTAATAACGACGCCGGAAAGCGAGGCCCGGACCCTGGAGATATCCTCTCTGTTTTATTTTTCCACTGTTTCTGGGGTCCGGTGTTGGTACGCCATGCGCTGACCCCCTTGTTATCTTTGCCCCGTTTTATCCCTCTTGCCCGCATTCTACCTGGTCTGGTGTTTCCCTAGGTTCCTGCAGGCAGCGCTGCTGGACATTTATTCCCTCTCCCTATAGCTTTGCTGGTCACCGGCTGGCACTCCGCCATTGCCGGTGACGTCAGCGGCCTCCTCCTCGCAACTTGCTCGCGCCCGTCTCGGAGTTACAGCCGCGCTGTTACGCCTAGCGCTCCGGGTCCCCGCTCCTCCCCGGAGCGCTCACGGCGTCTTTCTCCCTGCAGCGCCCCGGTCAGTCCCGCTGACCGGGAGCGCTGCACTGTCATGGCCGTTGGGGATGCGATTCGCACAGCGGGACGCGCCCGCTCGCGAGTCGCATCCCAGGTCACTTACCCGTCCCGGTCCCCTGCTGTCATGTGCTGGCGCGCGCGGCTCCGCTCTCTAGGGCGCGCGCGCGCCAGCTCTCTGAGACTTAAAGGGCCAGTGCACCATTGATTGGTGCCTGGCCCAATTAGCTTAATTGGCTTCCACCTGCTCCAGACTATATCTGACCTCCTCCCATGCACTCCCTTGCCGGATCTTGTTGCCTTGTGCCAGTGAAAGCGTTTAGTGTGTCCAAAGCCTGTGTACCTGAACTTCTGCTATCCATCCTGACTACGAACCTTGCCGCCTGCCCCCGACCTTCTGCTACGTCTGACCTTGCCTCTGCCTAGTCCTTCTGTCCCACGCCTTCTCAGCAGTCAGTGAGGTTGAGCCGTTGCTAGTGGATACGACCTGGTTGCTACTGCCGCAGCAAGACCATCCCGCTTTGCGGCGGGCTCTGGTGAAAACCAGTAGCCTCTTAGAACCGGTCCACTAGCACGGTCCACGCCAATCCCTCGCTGACACAGCGGATCCACTACCCGTAAGCCGAATCGTGACAGTAGATCCGGCCATGGATCCCGCTGAGGTGCCGCTGCCAAGTCTCGCTGATCTTCCCACGGTGGTCGCTCAGCAATCGCAGCAGATTGCCCAACAAGGACAGCAGCTGTCGCAGTTGACCGCCATGTTACAGCAACTTCTGCCTCTGCTACAGCAGCAACCATCTCCTCCGCCAGCTCCTGCACCTCCTCCGCAGCGAGTGGCCGCTCCTAACCTACGCTTGTCCCTGCCGGACAAATTTGATGGGGACTCTAAACTCTGCCGTGGATTTTTGTCTCAGTGTTCCCTGCATATGGAGATGTTATCGGACTTGTTTCCTACAGAACGGTCTAAGGTGGCGTTCGTAGTAAGCCTTCTTTCAGGAAAGGCCTTGTCTTGGGCTACACCGCTCTGGGACCGCAATGATCCTGTCACAGCCACAGTCCAGTCCTTCTTCGCTGAAGTCCGAAGTGTCTTTGAGGAACCTGCCCGAGCCTCTTCTGCTGAGACTGCCTTGCTGAACCTGGTCCAGGGTAATTCTTCCGTTGGTGAGTACGCCACACAATTCCGTACTCTTGCTTCTGAACTATCCTGGAATAATGAGGCTCTCTGCGCGACCTTTAAAAACGGCCTATCCAGTCGCATCAAGGATGTGCTGGCCGCACGAGAGATTCCTGCCAACCTCCAAGAACTCATCCATTTGGCTACCCGCATTGACATGCGTTTTTCTGAGCGACACCAAGAGCTCCGCCAGGAAAAAGACCAAGATCTCTGGGCACCTCTCCCACAGCATCCTTTGCAGTCTACGCCTGGGCCTCCCGCCGAGGAGGCCATGCAAGTGGATCGGTCTCGCCTGACCCAGGAAGAGAGGAATCGCCGTAGAGAAGAAAATCTCTGTCTGTACTGTGCCAGTACCGAGCATTTCTTGGTGGATTGCCCTATCCGTCCTCCACGCCTGGGAAACGCACGCACGCACCCAGCTCACGTGGGTGTGGCATCTCTTGGTTCTAAGTCTTCTTCCCCACGTCTCACGGTGCCCGTGCGGATTTCTCCTACAGCCAACTCCTCCCTCTCAGCCGTGGCCTGCTTGGACTCTGGTGCCTCCGGGAATTTTATTTTGGAGTCCTTTGTTAATAAATTCAGCATCCCGGTGACCCGTCTCGTCAAGCCGCTCTACATTTCCGCGGTCAACGGAGCCAGATTGGACTGCACCGTGCGTTACCGCACAGAACCCCTCCTGATGTCTATTGGACCCCACCTCGAGAGAATTGAGCTCTTCGTTCTCCCCGGCTGTACCTCTGAGGTCCTCCTCGGTCTGCCATGGCTCCGGCTTCATTCCCCCACCCTTGATTGGACCACCGGGGAGATCAAGAACTGGGACTCTGCCTGCCACAGGAAGTGCCTCTCCCCCCCTCCCAGTCCCATCAGGCAAGCCTCCGTGTCCCCTCATGGCTCCCGTCCTTGTGTCTCCCTGCCCCGTGCCAAACTTCACCCTCTGCCCTCCCTCCCCATTCCAACTCCTGCTGTACTGCCTCCCGTTGAGGAAGCCCTCCATTCTTTCCCGGTGTCCTCATCCCAGGGGAGGCAGTTACCGGACAAAAAAAAGGGGAGACCTAAGGGGGGGGGTACTGTTACGCCTAGCGCTCCGGGTCCCCGCTCCTCCCCGTAGCGCTCACGGCGTCTTTCTCCCTGCAGCGCCCCGGTCAGTCCCGCTGACCGGGAGCGCTGCACTGTCATGGCCGTTGGGGATGCGATTCGCACAGCGGGACGCGCCCGCTCGCGAGTCGCATCCCAGGTCACTTACCCGTCCCGGTCCCCTGCTGTCATGTGCTGGCGCGCGCGGCTCCGCTCTCTAGGGCGCGCGCGCCAGCTCTCTGAGACTTAAAGGGCCAGTGCACCATTGATTGGTGCCTGGCCCAATTAGCTTAATTGGCTTCCACCTGCTCCAGACTATATCTGACCTCCTCCCATGCACTCCCTTGCCGGATCTTGTTGCCTTGTGCCAGTGAAAGCGTTTAGTGTGTCCAAAGCCTGTGTACCTGAACTTCTGCTATCCATCCTGACTACGAACCTTGCCGCCTGCCCCCGACCTTCTGCTACGTCTGACCTTGCCTCTGCCTAGTCCTTATGTCCCACGCCTTCTCAGCAGTCAGTGAGGTTGAGCCGTTGCTAGTGGATACGACCTGGTTGCTACTGCCGCAGCAAGACCATCCCGCTTTGCGGCGGGCTCTGGTGAAAACCAGTAGCCTCTTAGAACCGGTCCACTAGCACGGTCCACGCCAATCCCTCGCTGACACAGCGGATCCACTACCCGTAAGCCGAATCGTGACACGCGCATTCGGTGTGCACGCGTGAGCACGCCTGTTCTCGCGGGATTTCGGGCGGGACGCGGCCGCATATATTCGCAGCGCATTCGCGGCCTGCGTATAGAAGACTTTATAGCCTGCTCCTGCCTGCTGGTGCCAGTGGGGTAACCGCACTTGCTGGCTAGGTACCGGAGGTCGGCTAAGGCCCTCAGGGACCCCCTGCTGTGCTACCCCACCAGGTGGGATAGCGACAGCGCTTGTTCCTTTTTATATATATACCTAACCCTGTCCAATCATTCTCCCAACATACTAGTGTGTTTGTTAAGAGTGATTTATTAAACATATATTTATTAGACTCCCATTTTTCTTCCCTTTACAGGTGGCACATTTGTCCTCATTATCTCACATTGCACTATGGCTGACGGTAAATTGGACCTGACCACGGGGGATGGCCCCGCTACTATACATGACCCTGACTATATGTCAGCGGAACAAATCCATCAATTGGTTAATTTATCCGTGCATTCGGCCCTGGCTTCTGCTATGGCCTCCATGAATGAGACCATCTCTAAGTCGATCTCCATAGCCATGTGTACCTCTAGACAAGACTTGGCGGCCTGGGCGGCTCTACCACCGGTGGCCCCACTGGTACATGATCGAGCCTCTGGCTCCAGACGACCCGGTAAGGCGGACCGGAAGCGCCATCATTGCTCAGACCTATTGACCTCTCCTGTAGTGCATACTAAACCAGGAGATAGTATAAACATTCCCACTTGCCCATTGCCTACGGGCAGTGACCCGACTACGGGTACCAGACCCTCCACCCGGGAGGTGGTTGTTGACAGCCGGGCAGTTCGTTCTGCTAAGTGGGTTAAGCCGGACTCATATGTTGATGATTCCGATGCGGACTCTGATTCACCTTCTGACTTTTCTGGACCCTTCACCCTCAGCAGTGGGGAGGAGGAGGACTGTGAGGAACGTGGTGATGTTCCCTCTGGTTCATCCGCTGTTGATGAAGTCTCCCCTAATGCCATAGTAGACCGGTGTTCCCTTCTTTGATCCGGAGGTTATTAAGCATCCGCGAGTGGACCCCTAGGCCACAAGTGGCCAAATATGTGGAGGCATGGCTACGTAAGCCTCTCGACAGAGGCAATAGAAATAAACTACGATCAGAGTGTCCCCGTCCTTCAGTAGCTAATAAGGTGGCGGAGACCCCGGAGCTCGATCCGATCCTGGTTAAATATTTGGTTAAGTCAGGTAAGAACCCTAAAAAGGGGATCCACCGCTCCTTCAAATCGGTCCAGGACAAGCTACTGGATCTGCTGGGGCCCTTTACAAAAATTCTTAATATTTCTGAGCAGGCGGTCACATCGGGTGATCTGATTGACGCCGAGGTCCTGAGAGGTGGGGCTCAATGTGCGACCTGCCTTTTGGGCAAAGCCAATACGGCGGTGTCGACCGAGCGTAGGCGGTCGATTTTAATGAGGTTGGACCCACAACTGACCCATCTGGCTTCGGAGGAGCCGGGTCCGTCGGTGGAGGGTCTTTTCTTTGGAGACTCTTTGCTGAAGAATATAAATACATTTGTAGGCCTCTTTTCCAGTTTGGATAAAGCCCAGACCTCGCTTAAGAAAACTCTGGGCAACAAGGTTTTCGGTCGGGCTGGAAGGGGCAAGGGTCGCCCTTCCAGCTGTAGCTCCTATTTTAGGCCCTATCACAGAGGTCCAGTGCAGTATATTCAGGAGAGACCACAAGTGCAAACGATCGCTGCACTCGTGCCCTCCACCCCTTTCTTTCCGGCTAAAGGATGGCCCTGGAGAGCGAGAGGCGGTTCCCGCGGATTCCCGAGAGGCAGAGGAACAGGTGGGTCTATTCACTCTGAATATGAAAATGTCCCTGTGGGGGGCAGACTGAGATTTTTTACCCATGCCTGGGCCCTGATTACGGCAGACCCTTGGGTCTTACAGGCGGTGGCAGGTTATGTAATAGAGTTCATGACACCGCCAGTGCAGATACACTGGCCAAGAATTATAAATTTTTTAGACTCAAACGTAGACCTGATTCGGGCGGGTGTCTCTTCGAGCAGTGTCTCGAATAGTGGGTCTGTTGTCCGCTTCAGTGCAGGCGATTTTTCCGGCACCCTTGCACTACAGGGCTCTGCAGAGACTGAAAATCAGTCATTTATCAGAAGGTCTAACATACACAGATAAGGTCCCCATCTCGTAGGAAGCTCGGGAGGAACTGTTGTGGTGGCTCCAACATGTCCAGGATTGGAACGGGAGGACGATCTTCAACTCCAAACCGGACATTATTATAGAATCGGACGCCAGCCTGAGTGGCTGGGGAGCCCGGTGCTGCTCATCCACCACAGGGTGGAAATGGTCTCCAGCGGAATCACAATGGCACATCAATTATCTGGAGCTATTAGCGGGCTTATTTGCCCTCAGGAGTTTCGCCTCTCACAGGATGAACTGTTGCATACTGCTGCGTATGGACAACATCACAGCGGTGCAATATATCAATCGTCTAGGGGGCACGAGATCTCATGTATTGACAGACCTTGCAAAGGAGTTTTGGCTCTTTTGCCTGGAGAAGAACATTGTTCTTCAAGCAGAGTACCTACCGGGAGTTTCCAATTCAGTTGCGGATTGGAACTCCAGACATCTGGTGGACGGCAGCGATTGGACTTTACATCCAACCGTATTCCAGGCCATCCAGATCTTGTGGGGTCCTTTGGAACTGGACTTGTTCACCTCACGGTTCAATCGCCAATAACCCCGGTTCTTCAGCTGGAGGCCAGATCCGGAGGCGGTGGCAACGGATGCCTTCCTGCAGGTTTGGCCACAGGGAACGCTGTATGCGTTTCCCCCATTCGCCAAGATACCCAGAGTGTTATGGCAGGCAGAGTCCCAGTAGGCGACTTTGGTATTGATTACCCCATGGTGGCCGACTCAGTCCTGGTTTCCCCAGGTCCTGGGGATGACCATAGATTGTCCACGGATCTGTCCGTGGTTCCCCTCGATTCTGCTGGGGCCAGTGGGGAGCTACACCCGTTGGTGTTTTCGGGTCAGTTGCCTTTAGTGGCATGGCTGATATCAGGGCATCTGCCTTTGATAGAGACATATCACAGTCAGCTAGAGACCTCATTTGTGAGGCGTGGACTCCAGGTACCAGATCGGCTTACTGATCAGCCTGGGGATTATGGGTTCATTGGTGCTCACAGCGGCAAATGAATCTCATTCGAGCCCCTGTGTCCGGAATATTGAATTTCCTTTCGGAAGCTTTTGAGAATGGCAAGGCGTACAGGACCATTATATAAGTTTATAGGTCCACCAGTTCGGCCCATCACGCCCCAGTGGACGGTGTGGTGATCGGTCAACATCTGTTGGTTTGTTGCCTTTTTGAAGGGTATCTTGTTTAAACGCCCCCCCGGGTCCACGGTATTCGGTCACCTGGGATGTTTCCTTGGTATCATGCATGTTTTCTTCATGGAAAGACAATGATGCGTTGTCCTTGAGATTATTGTCTTACAAGTTGATCATGTAACTGTGTTTAGTGTCCATCAAGCGCGTATCTGATGTACGGGCTTTGGACATTTCTATGAGGCAGTTCACTCCACAGGGAGTGCAATTTACGGTTGCTCGGCGTACTGAGACTAATCTACGTACGGTATTCTATCTTATTTTTCCGGCACACCCTAAGTTTTGTGTGGTTCGCTGCTTAAAGGCTTATGAACTCGAGATGGAGAACCTGAGGTACCCACGGTTCTCCCAGTTGTTGATTTCTTTTTGTACACCCCATTTGCCGGTCTCCTCTTCGATGCTATCGCGTTGGGTAAGGCAGACTATGCCCTTGGCGGGGGTTGATGTTTCTCTTTTTTAGGCGCATTCATCCAGAGGTGCCATGGTCACGAAAGTGGCCCAGGCTGGAGGTTCGCTTTCCGATGTTTTGAAAGCGGCGGACTGGTCATCGAAGGATACTTTTCGGACTTTTTATTTTAGGCCGGAGAGTTATGTTTCTGTTTGCATTGATACGAGCCTCCTGTCTGCCATAAAATTTGGGATTTTCCTTGTATAATGACAGAAAATATAGATTTTATAAAGGCAGGAGGCGAGTATCATCCCTCCCTGGTTGTTTTTTCCCACCCCTGTTACGGTATGTATTTTACTCTGTTCTAGGATATTGAGCCGAGTGTCGACTTGGACTGTGAAAGGCGGATCTGATCTTCGTTCAATGAGTTAAAGACCTCCGGGTTCGTTGGAAGACGCTTCTGTTTGTTCGACGGTTGCTCCAGGATGGTGCTGATCGACAAGGATTCAAGTCGTGGTGGATGTCTTTGTGCTGTTGTTCCGGAGGACTATAAGCATCAAGAAAGAGGAGGAGGTGGAGCCTCAGTTGGTTTTTATGGAGCAAGTTCTGATATGTTTGGTGGAAGGATTGGAAGTGGTGCGGTCAGGTTGCTAGGTGACCTGCATCTTTTTTCTTCCATGGTTGGTTGCATTTGCATTTTTTCTTTCTGCTATTGGGCATAATAAAGAAGGAATATGCATTGATACTCGCCTCCTGTCTTTATAAAATCTATATTTTCCGTCATTATACTAGGAAAAACCTAAATTCTTCTCATCTATCTCATCTCTCCTGTTGGAAATCTTACTATTCTTCTACTGGTGGGCCTTGATGTCTATCTACACACCCCTATGTACTTTTTCCTGTCTAATTTATCTGTAATAGACATATTCAGCTCCACTACAGCATTGCATAGGATTTTTGTTATCGACGCAACACAAAACCACATGTCACGATCCCGGCTGGTAGGAGGTAGATTCTCTGTGCCAGAGAGGGATTGGCGAGGACCGTGCTAGTGGACCGGTTCTAAGTCACTACTGGTTTTCACCAGAGCCCGCCGCAAAGCGGGATGGTCTTGCTGCGGCGGTAGTGACCAGGTCGTATCCACTAGCAACGGCTCAACCTCTCTGACTGCTGAAGATAGGCGCGGTACAAGGGAGTAGACAGAAGCAAGGTCGGACGTAGCAGAAGGTCGGGGCAGGCAGCAAGGATCGTAGTCAGGGGCAACGGCAGGAGGTCTGGAACACGGGCTAGGAACAAACAAGGGAACGCTTTCACTAGGCACAAGGGCAACAAGATCCGGCAAGGGAGTGCATGGGAAGTGAGGTATAAGTAGGGAGTGCACAGGTGGAACTAATCAAGGTAATTGGGAAGATTGGACCAGGCACCATCATTGGTGCACTGGCCCTTTAAATCGCAGAGACCCGGCGCGCGCGCGCCCTAGGGAGCGGGGCCGCGCGCGCCGGGACAGGACCGACGGAGAGCGAGTCAGGTACGGGAGCCGGGGTGCGCATCGCGAGCGGGCGCCACCCGCATCGCGAATCGCATCCCGGCTGGAGGCGGTACCGCAGCGCACCCGGTCAGTGGATCTGACCGGGGCGCTGCAGCAACGAGGATGAGGCGAGCGCTCCGGGGAGGAACGGGGACCCGGAGCGCTCGGCGTAACAGTACCCCCCCCCCTTGGGTCTCCCCCTCTTCTTGGGGCCAAAGAACCTGAGGACCAAAAACTCAATTTTTCCGTGATGAGGTCCGAGGCACATTAGGAGGGGTTCCGTGCGGTAACGCACGGCACAGTCCAATCTTTCATTGTTAACACAATTGATGTAGAGGGGTCTGGCGAGACTGGTCACAGGGACGTTGAACCTGTTGATAAGAGAGGCCAAAAAAAAATTTCCTGCAGATCCGGAATCCAAGAAGGCCATAGTAGAGAAGGAGAAGGTAGAGGCAGATATCCGCACAGGCACAGTAAGGCGTGGAGAAGCAGAGTTGACATCAAGAACTGTGTCACCTTTGTGCGGAGTCAGCGTACGTCTTTCCAGGCGGGGAGGACGGATAGGACAATCCTTCAGGAAGTGTTCGGTACCGGCATAGTACAGGCAAAGATTCTCCATGCGGCGTCGTGTCCTCTCTTGAGGTGTCAAGCGAGACCGGTCAACTTGCATAGCCTCCACGGCGGGAGGCACAGGAACGGTTTGCAGAGGACCAGAGGAGAGAGGAGCCGGGGAGAAAAAACGCCTCGTGCGAACAAAGTCCATATCAGGCGGAGCTCCAGACGCCATCCGGAAAAACGCATGTCAATGCGAGTGGCAAGATGAATGAGTTCATGTAGGTTAGCAGGAGTTTCTCGTGCGGCCAGAACATCTTTAATGTTGCTGGATAGGCCTTTTTTAAAGGTCGCGCAGAGAGCCTCACTATTCCAGGACAACTCGGAAGCAAGAGCACGGAACTGAATGGCGTACTCGCCAACGGAAGAAACACCCTGGGCCAGGTTCAGCAGGGCAGTCTCGGCAGAAGAAGCTCGGGCAGGCTCCTCGAAGACACCACGGACCTCAGCGAAGAAGGACTGGACTGTGGCTGTGGCAGGATCATTGCGGTCCCAGAGTGGTGTGGCCCCAGACAAGGCCTTTCCAGAAAGGAGACCACAGCAGAGTTTAGAGTCCCCATCAAATTTGTCCGGCAGGGACAAGCAGGGGTTAGGAGCGGCCGGTTGCTGCGGAGGAGTTGCAGGAGCCGGCGGAGGAGATGGTTGTTGCAGCTGTAGCTGTGACTGAAATTGTGACTGAAGCTGCTGTATCTGTGACTGAAGTTGCAGTGTCACGGAGGTCAAGTATGCCAGCTGGTGATTTCGTTGGGCGATCTGTCGGGCTTGCTGGGCGACCAGTGTGGGGAGGTCGGCGACAACTGGCAGAGGAACTTCAGCGGAATCCATGGCCGGATCTACTGTCACGATCCCGGCTGGTAGGAGGTAGATTCTCTGTGCCAGAGAGGGATTGGCGAGGACCGTGCTAGTGGACCGGTTCTAAGTCACTACTGGTTTTCACCAGAGCCCACCGCAAAGCGGGATGGTCTTGCTGCGGCGGTAGTGACCAGGTCGTATCCACTAGCAACGGCTCAACCTCTCTGACTGCTGAAGATAGGCGCGGTACAAGGGAGTAGACAGAAGCAAGGTCGGACGTAGCAGAAGGTCGGGGCAGGCAGCAAGGATCGTAGTCAGGGGCAACGGCAGGAGGTCTGGAACACGGGCTAGGAACAAACAAGGGAACGCTTTCACTAGGCACAAGGGCAACAAGATCCGGCAAGGGAGTGCATGGGAAGTGAGGTATAAGTAGGGAGTGCACAGGTGGAACTAATCAAGGTAATTGGGAAGATTGGACCAGGCACCATCATTGGTGCACTGGCCCTTTAAATCGCAGAGACCCGGCGCGCGCGCGCCCTAGGGAGCGGGGCCGCGCGCGCCGGGACAGGACCGACGGAGAGCGAGTCAGGTACGGGAGCCGGGGTGCGCATCGCGAGCGGGCGCCACCCGCATCGCGAATCGCATCCCGGCTGGAGGCGGTACCGCAGCGCACCCGGTCAGTGGATCTGACCGGGGCGCTGCAGCAACGAGGATGAGGCGAGCGCTCCGGGGAGGAACGGGGACCCGGAGCGCTCGGCGTAACACCACATAGTTTCCCCCTCGGCCTGTATGGCCCAGATGTATGTTTTCACCACCTTAACCAGTAATGAGGTTTCTATTTTGGTTGCCATGAGTTTTCATCGGTATGTAGCCATCTATAGGCCATTATATTACCACATCGTCATGAGTTGCAGAGTCTCTGGTCTGCTGACCTCATTCAGTTGGGGTTTGGTTTATACATTCTTATTTTTGGCAGCATGAACGTACTTGTTTTACTTTTCCTGACAATAATGCCCTAGTTTCCATTCTCGCTTGTATTTTAAGGATAAGCTCCAGTACTGGGATATATAAAGCTTTCTACACGTGTTCCTCACACATCACAGTGGTTACGATCTTCTACTCTGCTATCCTATTACAATACACAGTGACAGTTTCTGGAGGCAACATGGGTTCCAACAAAATCATCTCTCTGTTTAACACGGCTCTTGTCCCCATGATGAACCCCCTGATCTACAGACTGAAAAATAAAGATGTGAAATCGGCCCTGCAACGAAAACTTAAATTGTGCAGAATAAAATAGTAACATTCTTTAGATCTGAACTTTTATTATAAATATTATTGCCAAAGCTGAGACAAAGGATGGATCATACTCTCCATATCAAGGTCCAGTGAAAAGCAAAACCACCTGAGCCGCAATAGATAATGTATACCTTTTTTGTAATGTCCTTTTTTTCTGTGTTTTGTATTTTCTGCTTAGGGTCTGGTTCAGACATTATGTTTATGTCTGAACAGTTTCTATGTTGATTCTCCCTGGTTTGGGAGGAGTTAATGCTTTCCGCCTTCAGCACTGACAGAATATATAAGGCCTCTTCAGGTGCTGTTCTGGGCTGGTAATTATACCGGTTACTCTGACCATGTTGGCATTATGGTCACTATGTCTGTCTGAGCACATGTCCTGAGTTTTAACCATGGTTATCAGTCCTGTCTGATATCTAGATTTTTGCCTGCTTTGTTTTAGTACCTTTGATGGGTTTTCGTATCCTTGTATTGTTTGTTCTGCATATGCTTTGTGTTTCCTTAGTCTGTATTCACACTGCGTGTTTGTCAGTCCCGTGTTGACCTTGTTTGATCCTGGATTTCCTTGGATAGAATCCTGTTCTGAGCCTTGTGCTAATCCATCTATCTTGGAGTGAGTTAGTCTTTTGTCTATACCTGTGTTTGCTTGTATTTAGGGTTTTTGTTTCCTCCTAGGCTAGTATCCTGATCACTTGATGGAGAGTACTGCTAGTTAGGAGCCTATTTGGCTTTTGTATTTATGTCCCTCCATGATTGGAGTGGGGTGTCTAGTGTTATTCTTGTTCTAAATCCAGTGTGAACAGTGCTCTTGATTTCCAGACCTGTTAGTATGCTATTTTCTGCCTTGTTTGTATTTATATATGTTTGTTGGTTATTGTATTCCCGTTATGTTCCTGACTTGTTCCCCAACTTTGTACACTTGACATTGACGCCCATGCACTTTAGCGTGAGGAAGAGACCAGCTCCAAGTTGTCGATCCGTCTTTTGGGCGGATAGGCAAGCAGGCAGGGAGAGTGGTTTTTAGGGAAAGCTTAGGGCTCATTTCTCCCTGCTCCCCCATTCATGACCTTTTTCTCTTTAGTTAAAGTACTTCACAAATTGGCTATTCTTTGTGTAAAGAACCATTCCTTTATATATCCTCATGAGTAAAAATGTATCCCCTTATCCACAGAGATTTATGGAGAGGGCATGGTGGCCTCCGCTTCGGGTGGGGGTCGTGACACACCACTCCAGGGGAAAGCTGGGGCTTCATACAGGAGATCACGGAGGCCCCAGCACTCAAACACCCTGCAATCTAAAACGTATCCCCTATCCTGCGAATAGGTGATACGTTTTTATCTATGAGATATCTCCTTTAACACTAGATAGATTTTACACATTAATAGGGTTTATTAGTTTTAGGTAAATTAAGCTTAATCATCGTACAACATAAAGATGTTAACTTTGTATATTAGAGATAGTTGTAGCAAGAACCACAGCCATGAGCATTTTTCCTGCCTAACATGATGTAAAGAAGCATCTTGGTGAGCGCACTATGGTGAAGGGAAACCATGCAGTTGTGGCCAATTCTACAAAGAGAAGACAATAGATATTGAATGTAAATTGATTTTTTATGGACCAAATCATCATTTACAATGGTTAATGCAGTTGCATAATAAAAATGATATTAACCTCTTAAGGACATCTGTATTTTATTTTAGAATTTTTCATTTTTAACCTTCGGGCCCATATAGGTTTTATTTACGTGACAACAATTGTACTTCAATTATAGGCTTCAATTTCTATGCAGTGCACTATAGGGTAAAAATGACACCTTATCTTTATTCTGTAGGTCCATAGGTTTATAATGATACCCAATTTATATAGGTTTTGTTGCATTTTACTACTTTTAAAAAATTGCAACTTTTTGTATGAAAATTATGCTTAACCCCTTAAGGACCAATGCAAATAAACTTGTACGCCCCTGAAAGACCAGGCCTGTTTTTTCAAATCGGGGATGTCTGTCTTTATTAGAGAATAACTCTGGTGACGTTTCGCCAATCACGATAATTCTGACATTGTTTTTTTGTCACAAGTTGTCCTTCATGTACATAGTAAAAGTAAGCCGATATCATTTGTAGTTTTTTTTAAAATGCAAAAAATCATGAAATTTTTACAAAAAAATAAAATTTTTTGCTATTTTAACACTAATAGGTTGCATATATTTATACTTACTGACCAAATAGTTCATGAAACTTATACTTTCAGATGTCTACTTTATTTTGACGTCATTTTTTAGTTTTTAATTAACATTTTAAATTAGTTAGAACCCTAACAATTTAACTTGAAATTTTGAAAATTTTGAAAATTTGAAAAGTAAATTTTTTTTATGTGCTATGCAAGGTTTGCAGAAATTAAAAGGTAGTAGAACATAGGAACACCCCCCAAATGACCCCATTTTAAAAACTAGACCCCTCAAGGTATTCGCTAGGGGGTACAGTGAGTATTTTAACACCACAGTTTTTTGGCAGGAATTATTACAAAGTCAGTGTTAAAAATTCGAAAATTGCAATTTTTCACAAATGCATCATTTGGGGGGCATATTTTTTGTACATCACTTCTGATATTGAAAGAAATGCACCCTATATTTTATTTAGCTGCTTGTCCCATGTTCGGAAATACCCCCGCTTTGGCCATATATGGTTCCTTGGCCGCGTGGTAGGACTCAGAAGGAGAGGAGCGCCATTTGGCTTTCAGGGCAGAACAGTACCCCCACCCCCACAAGTGACCCCATTTATATACTGCACCCCTACAAGTTATTGGCTGGTCGGCTGGCAGTATAACGCGTCTGTCTGTGACAGTTAAGGCTCCTGATGGATATATCCGCCATGTTGTGGGAATAAGCACCCGCTCATGGCGAATATATCCATTACTGCTGCGGCTGGGTAGCTCAGTGTGTCCGCTCATGACTGCTGGCGGAAAATCCGCCGCTATGAGTGGACGCACAAAGCTACCCAGCCGCAGCAGCGAGCTCATTACCGTAACTGCTGCATAATGTGTAGGATCACGTGGCGGACATCTGCAGCATATTACATGCTGCGGATGTCCGCCAATGCGATCCTACACATTATGCTTTTTTTTCTTATTAGATTCATTTAATAAATGTATATTTAATATATTTTTTTTTACACTTTTATTACATTTTTATTTATTTTTACACTTTTATTTTATTTATTTATTTATATTTACACTTTTTAATGCTTTGGAATACTTAGTATTCCAAAGCATTGCAGTTATATGCTGCCTGCCAGTTTTCACTAGCAGGCATCATATTTCACTAGCAGGCAATACCCAGGGCAGACCTGGGGGTCTTTGTAGGACCCCCGGCAGCCCAGGTATGCAGCAGCACCCCGCGATCGCGATGCGGGGTGCTGCAGGAGAGACAGAGGGAGCCCCCTCCCTCTGTCAGAACTCCTTACAGCGCGCGGTCACTTCTGACCGCGGCTGTAGGGGTTAAACTGTCGGGAGTGAAGTGAACTTCACTCCCGGCAGTGCGGCCACACACAGCACCCCACGATCGCGCTGCGGGGTGCTGCAGAGGAGACAGAGGGAGCCCCCTCCCTCTGTCAGAACTCCTTACAGCCACGGTCACTTCTGACCGCGGCTGTAAGGGTTAAACTGCCGGGAGTGAAGTGAACTTCACTCTCGGCAGTGCGGCAGGTCCCGACACACACAGCACCCCGCGATCGCGATGCGGGGTGCTGCAGGAGTGACAGAGGGAGCTCCCTCCCTCTGTCATAACACTTACAGCCCGCGGTCACTTCCGACCGCGGCTGTAAGGGTTAAAACTGCCGGGACCGAAGTTTACTTCGGTCCTGGCAGTGCAGCAGGGTCCCGGCTGTGTGATACAGCCGAGTCCCTGCCGCGATCTCGTGGGTGCACTGGGCAGCACCCACGAGAAGAATGGACGAGTATAGACGTCCAGGTGCGGGAACGCCCGCCAACCTGGACGTCTATACTCGTCCTTGGTCGTTATCGGGTTAAAATAGTCCTCTTCTGGTCCCTATAACTCTTTATGAGGGACCATTATTGTGACGTGATCTGTAGTTTTTATTGGTATCATTTTTGTTTTGATGGGACTTTTTGGTCGCATTTTATTAACCTCTTAAGGACGCAGGGGGTACCTGTACACCCTGCGCCCGGTCCCGGTATAAAACTCGGGGTCACGCCATGACCCCGCATCATACCAGTTCAGTCACGCCAGGACCCTGGGCTAAAAGCGTGCGGCACCGATCGTTGTGTCACGCTCTATTAACCCTTTAGACGCGGCGTTCAAAGTTGATTGTCGCGTCTAAAATGAAAGTAAAAGATTCCCAGCAGCTCAGTCAGGCTTGAGCAATCGACCGCCGATTACACTGATCTTTGCCGTGTCAATGCACGGCAATGATCTGTGTATGAGATCGGTATGTGCAGTGAAATAGCCACCAAGTGTAAAAAAAAAGTTAAAAAAGATCATTTAATCCCTTCCTTAATAAAAGTAAGAATCACTCCCCTTTTCCCATTAAAAAAAAACTGTGTAAATAAAAATAAACATATGTGATATCGCCGCGTGCAGAAATGTCCGAACTATAAAAATGTATCATTAATTAAACCGCACGATCAATGGTGTATGCGCAAAAAATTCCAAAGTCACTTTTTATATCATGAAAAAATTAATAAAAAGGCGATCAAAAAGTCTGATCAATATAAGAATGGTAACGTTAAAAACTTCAGATCATGGTGCAAAATATGAGACCTCAAACCGGCCCGTACGCAGAAAAATAAAAAAGTTATAGGGGTCAGAAGATGACAATTTTAAACGTATACAATTTCCTGCATGCAGTTATGATTTTTTTTAGCAGTAATACAAAATCAAACCTATATAAGTAGGGTATCATTTTAATCGTATGGACCAACAGAATAAAGATTAAGGTGTCATTTTTACCGAAAAATGTACTGCATAGAAACGGAAGCCCCCAAGATTTGCTAAATGGTATTTTTTCTTCAATTTTGTCGCACAATGAATTTTCCTGCTTCACTGTGCATATTTTGGTAAAATGACTGATGTCACTGCAAAATACAATTGGTGGCGCAAAAAATAAGCCATAATATGGAAATTTAAAGCCTTATGATTTTTAGAAGGTGATGAGGAAAAAATGAAAATGCATGCACTTGAGACATTAACTTACACTGCTGCCTCTTACGCTATTGATACGGCTGCCGATATGGGGTTGGACCGTGCTGATCCAGCCTATGTGGTACGTAACCACGTGAGACGCTTGCTCCTGCTATCCTCTCATCTTCCCTTTTCCTGCCCTTTACTTCCCACTACTACTCTATCTTCTTCCTCTTCTTCCCTTTTCTTTCCTTTTCTTTTGTCTAACATGTCTCTCTCCCTGCTGATGCCTTTGACCTAGGCATACTGCACTGACACCTTGCTTTCCTGATCTTGATATCAAATGATCCCCGGATTAACCACACTCAGTATAGTGTTCAGACTGACCCACGATTTAACTGTGGTTTTTCCTTACCCCACAGCCAATGCACTGTGTATGATTGCAGTATGCTCAATACTGCTTACTTGGCAGGGTGGCGCCACCAGTTGTGGAGAGACTGTTCCACATGCGTTGATTGGTACGTGAAGTTTGATGCTTATTATTGTGTGTTTTTGGATTTCCAATTGTTCTATCATGGGAAACAATAAAACTTAATTTTGAAAAAAATAAAAAATGAAAAAACGAAAAAACCCTGCGTCCTTAAGGGGTTAATTATTTTCTGGTATATGAAGGAGCAAAATTCAGCAATTCTGGATTGGTATTTTTTTTACTTTATTCCGTTGACCGTGCAATTTCATGAAGATTATGTTTTAATAGCTAACACACATGCCTATACCAGATATGTTTATTTTTGTTTACATTATTAGAATTTTTTATGGGAAAAGATGGGTGAGTCAAACTTTCATTAGGGAAGGGGCTTTTAACTTTTTTTTACATTTTATTCACACATTTTTTGTCCCTATAGGAGACTATTACATGTAATCTTAAAATTTTATACACTGAACAAAACTGTCCCTTAGAACAGCATTGATCGATGTTCTCAGTGCTCCATTAGTGCAGGCTGCTGAGGCTGACCCTGCAATTTTGTCATGGCGGTACCTAATCAGCCCCTTGAGATAGGCAACAATGTTATTTTCCTGTTTTTTTTGCCATTCAATAGAGATGAGCAAATTTTTGAAAAATTTGATTCGGTCAATTCGCTGAATTTTCCCAAAAAATTTGGTTTGGTCTGCATTTATTCTCGGCAAATCTGTATTAAAAATGGCTATTTACGGCCTACAGAGAGCCTCAATAGGGGTGTAGAACACTTTACCTTGCTGTAACACGCATAGGGTGTGTGCTGGGTAAGTGAAATAATACTTTTATTCAGTATGACATGCAGATTAGAGGCATCGCTATTAGATTCACTGTCGCAGAGGGGCACAATGACAGAGCCTGGAGGTGGCATCAGTATGAAGAGACATATATTGGCTGAAGGACACAGCGTGGAGCTGGCGGCAGCATGAGGAGACAATATAGTACCTGAATGACACAGCGTGGAGGTGGCAGCAGCATGAGGAGACCATATAGTGGCTGAATGACACAGCCTGAAGTTGGCGGCAGCATAAGGAGACCATATAGTGGCTGAATGACACAGCGTGGAGATGGTGGCAGCATGAGGAGACCATATGGTATCTGAATGACACAGCGTGGAGGTGTTGGCAGATTGAGGACACCATATAGTGGCTGAATGACACAGCGTGGAGTTTGGCGGCAACATGAGGAGACCATATAGTGACTCAATGACACAGCCTGGAGTTGGCGGCAGCATTAGGAGACATATAGTGGCTGAATGACACAGCCTGGAGTTGGCGGCAGCATGAGGAGACCATATAGTTGCAGAATGAGACAGTTTGGAAGTGGCAGCAGCGTGAAGAGAACATATGGTGGCAGTATGAGACAGCCTGGAGCTGGCATCAGCATGAGAAGAACATATGGTGGCAGTATGAGACAGCCTGGAGCTGGCATCAGAATGAGGAGAACTAACAGTCATGGCTGTAAAAGTTGGCACCCCTCAAATTTTTCTAGAAAATGAAGTATTTCTCTCAGAAAAGGATTGCAGTAACACATGTTTTGCTGTACACATGTTTATTCCCTTTGTGTGTATTGGAACTAAACCAAAAAAGGGAGGGGAAAAAAGCAAATTGAACATAATGTCACCAAACTCCAAAAATGGGCTGGACAAAATTGTTGGCAACCTTAACTTAATATTTGGTTGCACGACCTTTGGAAAAAATAACTGAAATCAGTGGCTTCCTATAACCATCAATAAGCTTCTTACACCTCTCAGCCGGAATTTTGGACCACTCTTCCTTTGCAAACTGCTCCAGGTCTCTCTTATTGGAAGCAATTTTAAGATCTCACCACAGTTGTTCAATGGTATTTAGATCTGGGCTCATTGCTGGCCACAGCAATCTCCAGCGCTTTGTTGCCATCCATTTCTGGTGCTTTTTGACGTATGTTTGGGGTCATTGTCCTGCTGGAAGACCCAAGATCTCAGATGCAAACCCAGCTTTCTGACACTGGGCTGTACAGTGTGACCCAAAATCCGTTGGTAATCCTCAGATTTCATGATGCCTTGTACACATTCAGGTCACCCAGTGCCAGAGGCAGCAAAACACCAAAACATCACTGACCTCCACCATATTTCACTGTAGATACTGTGTTCTTTTCTCTGTAGGCCTCATTCCGTTTTCCGTAAACAGTAGAATGATTTGCTTTACTAAAAAGCTCTATCTCGGTCTCATCTGTCTACAAAATGTTTTCCCAGAAGGATTTTGGCTTACTCAAGTTCATTTTGGCAAAATGTAGTCTTGCTTTTGTATGTCTCTTTTTCAGCAGTGGGGTCCTCCTGGGTCTCCTGCCATAGTGGGGTCCTCCTGGGTCTCCTGCCATAGCGTTTCATTTCATTTAAATGTCGATAGTTTGCGCTGACACAGCTGCTCCCTGAGCCTGCAGGACAGCTTGAATATCTTTGGAACTTGTTTGGGGCTGCTTATCCACCATTCGGACCATCCTGCATTGACACCTTTCATCAATTTGTCTCTTCCGTCCACACCCAGGGTGATTAGCTACAGTGCCATGGGTTGCAAACGTCTTGATAATGTTGCGCACTGTGGACAAAGGCAAATCTAAATCTCTAGAGATGGACTTATAACCTTGAGATTGTTGATATATTTCCCCAATTTTGGTTCTCAAGTCCTCAGACAGTTCTCTTCTTTCTGTTGTCCATGCTTAGTGTGGCACACACAGATACACAATGCAAAGACTAAGCAAACTTCTCTCCTTTTTATCTGCTTTCAGGTGTGATTTAATGGAGCATCACATGCTTGAAACAATCTTATTTTTCCACAATTTTGAAGGGGTGCCAAAAATTTGGTCCAGCCCATTTTTGGAGTTTGTTGTGACATTACGTCCACTTTGCTTTTTTCCCTCCCTTTTTTAGTTTAGTTCCAATACACACAAAGGGAATAAACATGTGTATAGCAAAACATGTGCTACTGCAATCCTTTTCTGTGAGAAATACTTCATTTTCTAGAAAAATTTCAGGGGTGCCAACATTTATGGCCATGACTGTATATGTGTTTTATTTGTGTTCATATATATATATATATATATATATATATATATATATATATATATATATATCCCAGCCAGTTAGATTGCCATCTAGTATTGTTTTTTTTATGTTTCTGTTTTTTATGTTGCCATAGTGAGAGTGTACTTAATATCGCCATATTGTGTTAAAGGGCTTATCCAGGAAAAAAACTTTTTTTATATATATCAACTGGCTCCAGAAAGTTAAACAGGTTTGGAAATTACTTCTATTAAAAAATCTTAATCCTTTCAGTACTTTTGAGCTTCTGAAGTTAAGGTTGTTCTTTTCTGTCTAAGTGCTCTTTGATGACAGGTGTCTCGGGAACCACCCAGTTTAGAAGAGGTTTGCTATGGGGATTTGCTTCTAAACTGGGCGGTTCCCGAGACACGTGTCATCAGAGAGCACTTAGACAGAAAAGAACAACCTACATTTCAGAAGCTCGTAAGTACTGAAAGGATTAAGATTTTTTAATAGAAATAATTTACAAATCTGTTAAACTTTTTGGAGCCAGTTGATATATATATAAAAAAGTTTTTTCCTGGATAACCCCTTTAAATTTTGGTATGGATTGCTCTTTATTGTTGCATATTTAATATTTTTCCTTGTGATTATAGTCCTGACAAATTGGTTTTCTCTTACCAAGACATGGTGATAAGTGAGTCTTGCAAAGAGTAAAACTGTCCACAACATTTTGACCTTTATTTTCTATCGTCATTAATGTTATAATTGTCAGCCACAAGATAGGTGCATAAGATGGGTTGTTTGCGGAGGCCAAGTAAAGAGTGTTTTGTTGTGTAGACACAAGACAGTGAAGTTAGAAGAAACTTTTGTATTGTATGCAATTTAAGTAAAGATCAGACATCTTTTACAGATGTTACCGACCATTGTTTATGCAGTATTAAAAGTTGATACCTTTTCATCAAAAATATCAAAAACCTATTAATTTGTTTTGTAGTAAAAACTGTATTTAAATGTTTCTGTTACTTAACTCTAAATGCCTTAAATGTCTCCTAAGATAGGGAAGGGGTGAGGAGTAAGCCCACAGTATACTTCTGAGGTCACAGAGCTGGGTCAGTTCTTGCAGAGGCTGTAAGCCCCAGAATTTGCCCACCATCTAAGAGATGGGAGGGGGAATGAGCACATTCCTAAGTCCAAGGTACATGTCAGTAAAGAGGTCAGAGGTGTCACGATTCGGCTTACGGGTTGTGGATCCACTGTGTCAGCGAGGGATTGCGTGGACCGTGCCGGTGGACCGGTTCTAAGTGGCTACTGGTGTTCACCAGAGCCCGCCGCAAAGCGGGATGGTCTTGCTGCGGCGGTAGCAACCAGGTCGTATCCACTAGCAACGGCTCAACCTCGCTGACTGCTGAGAAGGCGTGGGACAGAAGGACTAGGCAGAGGCAAGGTCAGACGTAGCAGAAGGTCGGGGCAGGCGGCAAGGTTCGTAGTCAATATGGATAGCAGGAGATCAGGTAACACAGGCTTGGACAACACTAAACGCTTTCACTGGCACAAGGCAACAAGATCCGGCAAGGGAGTGCAGGGGAAGTGAGGTGATATAGCCAGGGAGCAGGTGGAAGCTAATTAAGCTAATTGGGCCAGGCCAATCATTGGTGCACTGGCCCTTTAAGTCTCAGAGAGCTGGCGCGCGCGCGCCCTAGAGAGCGGAGCCGCGCGCGCCAGCACATGACAGCCGGGGACCGGGACGGGTAAGTGACTTGGGATGCGATTCGCGAGCGGGCGCGTCCCGCTATGCGAATCGCATCCCCGCCGGCAATGTTAGTGCAGCGCTCCCGGTCAGCAGGTCTGACCGGGGCGCTGCAGGGAGAGAGACGCCGTGAGCGCTCCGGGGAGGAGCAGGGACCGGAGCGCTCGGCGTAACAAGAGGTTGCAGAGCTGCGCTGCAAGCTGATGTCTCAAGTCAATCTGATAAAAAGAAGAAAGAGTAAATTCCTTAGCAGATTTCTCTCATACTCAATGAGATTTCTTTAATTCTTAAAGTGAATTAAAATAAGATTTTTTTTCATACTTATAGGTGAGACAGGAGTGTCCAGTGAATTAAAGAAATTGCTTAATTGAATTAATAATTATAGCAAGTCAATTATGCTAATAATAATTAATTACTTTTTATTACTAATCACATTTTTCCACAGGATCATTAAAATGATGTTTGTGTGAGTTTTGTTTATTTCAGTCTTAAAGACAGCAAAGAAAAGCAGCTGTGCTTTATGCCACAGACAACCCAGAGGGATCCATAAGAGACGGAATTGGGAACAAAAGTATTCCAAATATGAAGATGGAGACACATCATAAAATTCCCATGTGGTGGTGGTATCGTAAAACTGAAAATGAGCAGTTATACTAACCCATGTTGTTTTTGTCTCTCATCTGTGACTAACTTGTTATAACCATCCTCCAATGAACATATGTAACTCTGTTTAGAGGTAGTCTCAAAATATTGATTGGATTATTATCCTAAATAGACATAAAACCTAGGGCAGTAATAGCCTAACAGAGGATTAATAGTTATATCTATTCATGATCACCCTGTAGTTTGTTTTCTTTGGAAGAAACCAAAATATCCTCAACTTAGCTACTAGCTGATATATGGCATAAGTTAAAGGGCCTAAAATAGGCATGTATATGTCTGATAAAGTCTATGTTGCGTTTTGCTCATACTGTCTTCTGTTTTCTTAAGCCTAGGTGATTGCCCAAGATGGGATCATGTGTTGATGGAAGGACAGATGGCGGAATCCTAACATCTTTTTATCCGGAACCAAGAGATCCAGGGAACAGAACTAACAAAGACGCAAGAGACGTCCAGTTGGAGCCAACCCAAATGTATCCAAGATGTATCCAGGAGGGACAAGAGATTTGTCAGCCGCATCCGAAGTCCATCACACCAGGTTCAACATGGCTTATTAAGGTTGCAGACATGAAGACATGATACCAAAGCAGCACTCGCTAATTCGAGTTGCCAAGTGCCTGACAAGCAAGGAAGCCATTACTTTAAGTTAGAGGACCAAAGAAACAATTTAACTAGAGACAAGTTTCCAGAAAGTCTATGATGAAAAGATTTTTCTCTCTACAGTGGTCATCAAATTTTTTGTTTATGACAATATGTGTTCTATGAACTGGCGCGTTTATTACTAATACATGTAAAGTAACATACTTGAAGTGAAGTAAACTAATGATAGAGTTTGTGCGTTAGATACGTGTTATAAAAGTACACACTAAGTTGTAATTCATTTATTCCAAGGTAAAACTTGCATCTCCAATCTACAATGATTTGAAGAATTTAGCCCTTAATTACATTTCAGCTTAAAGGGGTACTCCGCCCCTAGACATCTTATCTCCTATCCAAAGGATAGGGGATAAGATTTCAGATTGCGGGGGTCCCGTTGCTGGGGACCTCCAGGATCTCGGCTGCAGCACCCACCTGTAACGGCTTCCGGCAGCGCTGGAAGGTTTGGCTTCCGACCACGGGGACGGAAGATTGTGACGTCATGACTCCTCCCATAGACTTGCATTGAGGGGGTGGGGCATGATGTCACACGGGGCGGAGTCGTGACATCACGATCTTCCGTCCCCATGGTCGTGAGGCATTAGACTGAGAGCCTCCAGCACTGCTGGAAGCCGTTACAGGTGGGTGCTGCAGCCGAGATCCCGGGGGTCCCCAGCGGCGGGACCCCCCCCGATCTGACAAATTATCCCCTATCCTTTGGATAGGGGATAAGATGTCTAGGGGTGGAGTACCCCTTTTAATCAACCTTCTATAACGAAGTTGTTACTCTGAAAAGGGGGGATTTGTCATACTTTTTGTAGGCCCCAAAAATGAATCAATATGTTTAATAGAATAATTAAATGATGTGTCTGCCATGTTGTATGTTCTAAATAGACCATAGTGTATTCAAAAGTTTCATCTCTACAAAAGTGCAAGTCTGGGAGAAGAATACTTATTGTCTCTTTAGATATTTATGGCTGTTTAGATAAGACAGATAAGAGGGCGAGTTAACCAGTCTTGTGAATGTTATTGTGACTAACAATTAATTACCCATTTGACCAGACACAGAGAGAGATTCACACGTCTGTGTGAAACAGACCTGCATTGTATTCTTATCTCTCCAATAAATTTGGATGTCTAGGTAGGCCCCAAGATGTCTATGAGAATCCAGGTTTTAATTACTTATATATGTCTAAAATAATCCCTGAATTTCTAATTCAGGGCTCCATACTTTAAGTTTGAAATGTGGGTTTAAGATCAGTTATTGACAGCTAACCCTTAATGGTAATGATGCTAACTGTTTATTCAATAGCACCCCCTAGCGTATGGGTAGTTGACATTACACCGACAGGAAAGGCATTATGGGTAATATGCTCAATGCATTCTGGGTTTTATAGTGATGTCATAGTCATTATCATATGTACACGACCAACCTACATTCATTGGGGAATTCCAATTTAGGAGGGTGTGTCTAACTAATTAAAAAGTCTGGTAAACCAGATGTTAGGGATGGTAACTCAGAGACACAAAGGACAAGATACAAGGGAAAAGGAAAGACAAAGAACTCTCTACCACACACAGGAAAGAGGTTCAACAAGGTGAAAAAGCCATGTGAGATCCCAGCAAGCCGGAATGATCACACGGTATCAGTCCAATGGCTATACGTGACGATGGGTTGGACCGTTCAGCTTTTCTAAGAGCCAAAGAGAGGTTCTTGGTAAGAACTTGGTAAGAAGGACTTGGTAAGAGACACAAAAATGGTATTTCATGTAATTAAGGCTAATTGAAATAATGTGGATGGAATTATACCATTTAGATTGGTGAATAAATTAATTAAATAAAATAATTAATTATCTCCATATTGAGATTATAGTTTTAGGATATTGTGAGACTTCATTCTACCTGCAGAAGAATCAAGACTCATAATCTATCGAAGCATTAAATAATTGCTTACACATATTAAAAGAATTCCTACTTGCCAAACTAAGTGTTATAAGCATATTTCCCACACAGGAAACTTGTTTCAAGTTCTTCCTCCTAAAATATAGTCTAGCGAGATCATAAAACTCTAAATTTGTCTTAATGTCTTACCAAGATCATGTATAGAAAATAGTCCAGAAAGGGGCAGAAGTATATTACAGTTCTTCCATGTTTATATCCTTAGATGGATTTGCCCATTAATGGAGTCATGTGATATGTAGTTGGTTAGAAGGGAGCAGGGAGTGTATTTAGCATTCCATAGCGATATGTCTATAGTTGGATATTGTCCATCTTGATATCATGAGGTTCCTCTGGATACAGTGATATGTAACCTTTTTCTTTTATGATAGCTTTCTTATATAGTAGCTTTTTTTTCATTGTAACAAATTACTTACTACTCACATGTATTGTTCTACTGATATGTAGTCAATTAACAAGCTTGTAATGTTTACTAATATATCTAATTGATATTCATTTGCATCTATCATTGTGTTTATTACTCATTTATGTTTATAACCTTATAAGCAATAAATCTGCAAACTTTTATAATACCTGTGTATTATTGTATATTGCAAAACTACATCCTTAAGCGTTAATGTCATCCCATCATAAAAAGAACTTGTTGATATCTGAGGAAATAGTTGGACTCAGATGTGAATTGTATTCATTGGCTTTGTCTACAGTTCACCAGGTCATAATTTTGATATTTTTTATAATTTTCATATTTTTTCATTTTTCATAATTAATAATTTTTTATGACCATAAATTAAAATTCATAATTGAGTTATTATCAAGAATGAGCCAGAGGAAGCGCCCTCGTGCGCGAAACTAGTTGCCACCCCACCCCCCTGAACGCCTCCTGGCTGTAACCATCCACAGCTCCCTGTGCACCTTGTCTCTGTAACCAGCACAGCACGTAAATAAAGCTACTCCATACTTCTCAGCAAGATACTGGGTGAGTGCATCTTCATTACTATTTGCTTCCGATACATATAATTGAATTATTACCACACGACAGCTTAAACAATATTTGTCTTCAACACCAGCAGGTGTGTACTTTTGGCTGGCCTTTCACAGTATCTAGGCCCTTAAGACATTAACAGGAACAAAATGGTACACCACTTAGATGTGCGTATGTGGTCTGCACTTAAGAGGGAAGGACAATGCGCTCCAGTATGCTTAAAACAGTATTTGTCTACAACAGAACAAGGTGTGTACCTTTGGCTGGCCTTTCCCAGTATCTAGGCCCTTGAGACTTTAACAGGAACAAAATGGTACACCACTTAGATGTACGTTTGTGGTATGCACTTATGAGGGGAGGACCATGCGCTCCAATACACTTAAAACAGTATTTGTCTACAACACCAGCAGGTGTGTACTTTTGGTGGGCCTTTCACAGTATCTAGGCCCTTAAGACTTTAACAGGAACAAAATGGTACACCACTTAGATGTCCAAATGTGGTATGCACTTAAGAGGGAAGGACAATGCGCTCCAGTATGCTCAAAACAGTATTTGTCTACAACACCAGCAGGTGTGTACCTTTGGCTGGCCTTTCACGGTAAACAGGCCCTTAAGACTTTAACATGAACAAAATGGTACACCACTTAGATGTATGTATGTATGTGGTATGCACTTATGAGGGGAGGACAATGCGCTCCAGTACGCTTAAAAAAGTACTTGTCTACAACACCAGCAGGTGTGTAACTTTGACTGTCCTTTCACAGTATCTAGGCCCTTAAGACTTTAACAGAAACAAAATGGTACACCACTTAGATGTATGTATGTGGTATGCACTCATAATGGGAAGACAATGTGCCCCAGTATGCTGAAAACAGTATTTATCTACAACACCAGCATGTGTGTACTTTTTCCTGGCCTTTCACACTATCTAGACCCTTAACCTGTTAAGGACCCATGACATACCGGTACGTCATGAGTCCACTTTCATTCGGCTATCGGACACAAGGGGCTGTTCGGGATGTCCGCAGCTAAATCGCGGCATCCCGAACAGCTGAGACACAGCAGCAGGGTCCCTTACCTTGCCTCCTTGTGTCCGAAAGCCGAATGACTGCTCAGTGCCTGAGATCCAAGCATGAGCAGTCAAGCGGCAGAATCATTGATCAATGGTTTCCTATGAGAAACCATTGATCAATGTAAAAGATCAGTGTGTGCAGTGTTATAACCCCCTATGGGAGCTATAACACTGCAAAAAAAAGTGGGGAAAAAAGTGAATAAAGATCATTTAACCCCTTCCCTAACAAAAGTTTGAATCACCCCCCTTTTCCCATTAAAAAAAAAACAGTGTAAATAAAAATAAACATATGTGGTATTGTCGCATGCGTAAGTGTCCGAATTATAAAAAATATATCCGGACAGTCAATGTAGTAGAAGCAAAGAAGCCTGGCACTAGCAGTACAAGCTGGAAACGTATGTATATGTTCCTGTATATTGTGGAAAAGGCGTAGGAAGTAATGTGCCTGCTGCGGGTGGTGCTCACACTGTGCGGTATAGTCCAAATGGCAATGGCATAAAAAGATAAATGAATAGGAGCAACTCACCCAAGACCCGAGAGGCAGTAGCAAAATCTTACTTTATTGCATATCGTGCAGACATAGATGCAAGCCACGGGGGGCAGATGTCACGGTGGGGGAGTAGCAGACAACAGCGGGCCACGGTCCGTATCGTGCTATCAAAGCACTTCGTCAGGCCCCTACCGCGTCTGACGTCAGATCCTGTCTTATCTGTTTTTTTGTTACCATAGTGATACAAACAAACTGTTACAAAAAACGTGTAACCCAGTGAATTAAAAACAAATAAAGTACAGAAAATCTTAAACTTAATTGCGAGCAACAAATCATTATGTAAAAGAGGAAATATGATTATAGTAGAACACTGAGTTCATTCTTATCATTCAGACCTATTGCACCGGTGGCCTCCAGCCGGAGAATCCACCGTGCTTCTTTAGCCAATAGGGTTTGGTCTCTATTTTTACCTCTAAAATTGGTTTCTACCCTCTCAATACCGGAAAATCTGAACATGTTCGGATCAGAATTGTGACATTCGGCCATGTGTGAAATGAATCTAGGAACTCCTTTGCCTGTTCGTAGGGATCTGGTGTGTTCACGGATTCTATGGAATAATGGCCGTATCGTTTTGCCTATATAATATAGGCCGCATGCACATACCAAGCAATATACTACATATTTGGACCTGCAGGTAATAGGCTGTTTTATGTGTATTGTGTGTGCACCTAATTGCAGAACTTTTCCTTTGATGCATGTATTACAAAAAGAGCAGCTACCACAGCGAAACATACCTATAGGTCTAGTGTCGGTAAGCCATGATACTTTGTTATTATTATGTTGCTGTTTCTTTTTCAGGAAGTCACCAATTGTTCTGTTACGTTTAAATGTTACAATTGGTCTATCTGCAACAAAGTCTTTCAACTCCGTGTCTTTTTGTAAGATAAACCAATTGTTATGTATGGCTTTGCTGATAGTTGTGTTCATAGGAGTATTCGTGAATGGGAGACAGAACCTATCAGTGGATTTTTTCTCTTGTTTAATTTTTGGACTAAGGAGGGAGTTGCGGGATAATTTGTTAACTTTATTCTGTGCCTGGTGTATCACATGTGTTGGATAGCCTCGTTCGATAAATCTCTGACTAAGGTCTTTTAGTTGTTCTTCATACGTATTATGGTCACTATTTATACGTTTTAGACGAGCCATTTGACTAAATGGGATGCTGTCTTTCATTTTCCTTGGATGAGATGACCCATAGTGTAACAATGCATTTTTAGAGGAGGGTTTTCTGAAGCCAGATGTAGTAATTATATTATTGTTGATATTAATGGATATATCCAAAAAATCAAGATGGTTACCTCCGAACACATATGTAAACAGCATGTTCACGTCATAAATCTCATTTAGATACAAAATAAATTCCTTAAATAGGTGTTCGGAGGCATCCCAGATTATAAGTATATCATCCACATATCGGAATAATAATTTAATATGTCCGCTGAATGGATTCAGTGGGGAAAAAATATAGCATTGCTCAAATATGGCCAAAAAAATGTTGGCATATAGGCAAGAGACGGGTGTCCCCATCGCGGTTCCGAACCGTTGCTTGAACCATTGACCTTTATGTTGAAAAAAGTTGTTATTGAGAATAAGTGATACGGCTTCAGTAACGAATGATATAAATGAATCGGATTTTTCTGTGAGTTGGAGAAAGTTTTTTAGAGTCTGTATACCCGCATTATGTGGAATGCGGGTATACAGACTTTCTACATCAATGCTGGCTAATTGGAAATTATCTTGCCACTCAAAGTTGTCCAGGGATCTAATCAAATCCCCTGAGTCCTTGAGATAAGTAGGGATAGAGGAGAGGAGTGGGGACAGGAGCCAGTCAATGTAGCTGGAAAGCTAGGCTGTAGGGGCGCCTATTCCAGCGACAATTGGGCGACCTGGGGGGGGTAAAACATTTTTATGTGTTTTTGGCAGGATATATATGTGTGGTTTACTTGGATTATTGGGCAGTAGTTTTTCTGCAGCAGATTCCGATAGAACACCGTTCTGAACGGACTTGCGCAGAAAATTTCTAACTGCATCCATTATTTTACTTGTGGGATCAAAGGCTATTTTTTCATATACTTGGACATCTCCTAGTTGCCTATTGATTTCCTTTTCGTAATCAACTGTATACCACACTACAATCCCTCCTCCCTTGTCGGCCCGTGAAATCTGAATATCATCTCTGGATCCTAGCCAGTTTAGAGCCTCCCATTCCTCTTTATTAAGGTTGGGGACTGCTTCTGGATATAGCAGCGATTTAACTTCTTTAAGTACTGTACTATGAAAAATGTCTAGAGGAGTACCTGGAGAGATGGGAGGGTTAAAAGTGGAGGGGTTACCTCCTGAGAAAAAAGGGGTAGCATGTGGAGTAGAAAAAATTATGCTCTCCTCCCACTCCCTTCCATCTCCAGGTAATTCCAATAAATCGTGCACAGCTGCATAATCTGAAGCATTAAACCCTGGAATTACTGTAAAGCCGAGTGGTCCAATTTTACATGGCTGTTCACCCTCCAACTGTGGTCTAGATTCTATGCTCTTAAATTTATTTGGATAAAGCTTTTCCATTATTGCAAAGTGTTTTTTTAAATTAATTTTTCTAATTGCTACAAAAAATTCCTCCTCAAACTTAGCGAAACTAAAGTTCTCTGTTAGACCATAGTTCAGACCCTTATTCAGGGCTGATTCACATGCGGCAGTTAATGTAATGTCTGTCAAGTTAACAATCAGGTTCGGTGGGGGAGATCTCTCCAGGTCACAGTCCGTTTTTTGACTGGTTTTTTTGTTCTTGTATCGACCTCGGCGCCCACCTCTCCTCGTCCGTTTCCTAAAGGGAGAGATTGTATTTCGGGGTTGGTTCTGGGGTCTGTTTCATCTGGACTAGACTCGGACTCGGTAGTTAGATAGTCCGTGGATCGTAGTTTTCTTTTAGGATTGCGTCTAGCATTGGTTTTGTACTGGACATGCGGTTTTTGATGTGCTTTATTTTTGTTCCAATTAAAGATTAGTCCAGATTCGAAATCACGTTTATCTCTGAGTAGTTTGTCTCGTTTTGTCTCCTTGATAGAAGTTTGCAGATTGGTAAGTTTTTTAGAAATGTTGGCTTCTAAAGCTGTGTATTTCTCAGCTGGTAGTCGATTGCGAAGTTCTGTGCGAACACGATCCAATTCAGACTTGACCTCGGCATGTTCCAACCGATTTTGTTCAAGGACCAGAGCCTGGAGATTCAAAGAATGTTGCAAATGTAATGCATTCCATTTATTCACAAATTCAGGTTTGTCAGTGAATTGAGAGGGTGCTTTATAAGGACGTAATCCTCTAGGACTTCTATTATTGTCCTGGTATGCTTGGAGTGAACTCACTGTCCAGAACAGACGAGTCTCTTTTTCTGCTAAGGACGAGATTTTAAACTCCAAGGTTTTGGTGCTGAGAACTTGGATTTCGTCTTGCTGCTCGCAAGAAGAGAAAAACTCCCCCACATTGGCTCTCCCCGTGGCTAGGGCTTCCTCTATACTGGGTCCGGCTACTTCCATTTCCATTCTAATAAGGAGCGCACATATACAATATAGTCCAAATCTACTGTGCTCTAGGCTAAGAAATAGACAAATCCGGACAGTCAATGTAGTAGAAGCAAAGAAGCCTGGCACTAGCAGTACAAGCTGGAAACGTATGTATATGTTCCTGTATATTGTGGAAAAGGCGTAGGAAGTAATGTGCCTGCTGCGGGTGGTGCTCACACTGTGCGGTATAGTCCAAATGGCAATGGCATAAAAAGATAAATGAATAGGAGCAACTCACCCAAGACCCGAGAGGCAGTAGCAAAATCTTACTTTATTGCATATCGTGCAGACATAGATGCAAGCCACGGGGGGCAGATGTCACGGTGGGGGAGTAGCAGACAACAGCGGGCCACGGTCCGTATCGTGCTATCAAAGCACTTCGTCAGGCCCCTACCGCGTCTGACGTCAGATCCTGTCTTATCTGTTTTTTTGTTACCATAGTGATACAAACAAACTGTTACAAAAAACGTGTAACCCAGTGAATTAAAAACAAATAAAGTACAGAAAATCTTAAACTTAATTGCGAGCAACAAATCATTATGTAAAAGAGGAAATATGATTATAGTAGAACACTGAGTTCATTCTTATCATACAGACCTATTGCACCGGTGGCCTCCAGCCGGAGAATCCACCGTGCTTCTTTAGCCAATAGGGTTTGGTCTCTATTTTTACCTCTAAAATTGGTTTCTACCCTCTCAATACCGGAAAATCTGAACATGTTCGGATCAGAATTGTGACATTCGGCCATGTGTGAAATGAATCTAGGAACTCCTTTGCCTGTTCGTAGGGATCTGGTGTGTTCACGGATTCTATGGAATAATGGCCGTATCGTTTTGCCTATATAATATAGGCCGCATGCACATACCAAGCAATATACTACATATTTGGACCTGCAGGTAATAGGCTGTTTTATGTGTATTGTGTGTGCACCTAATTGCAGAACTTTTCCTTTGATGCATGTATTACAAAAAGAGCAGCTACCACAGCGAAACATACCTATAGGTCTAGTGTCGGTAAGCCATGATACTTTGTTATTATTATGTTGCTGTTTCTTTTTCAGGAAGTCACCAATTGTTCTGTTACGTTTAAATGTTACAATTGGTCTATCTGCAACAAAGTCTTTCAACTCCGTGTCTTTTTGTAAGATAAACCAATTGTTATGTATGGCTTTGCTGATAGTTGTGTTCATAGGAGTATTCGTGAATGGGAGACAGAACCTATCAGTGGATTTTTTCTCTTGTTTAATTTTTGGACTAAGGAGGGAGTTGCGGGATAATTTGTTAACTTTATTCTGTGCCTGGTGTATCACATGTGTTGGATAGCCTCGTTCGATAAATCTCTGACTAAGGTCTTTTAGTTGTTCTTCATACGTATTATGGTCACTATTTATACGTTTTAGACGAGCCATTTGACTAAATGGGATGCTGTCTTTCATTTTCCTTGGATGAGATGACCCATAGTGTAACAATGCATTTTTAGAGGAGGGTTTTCTGAAGCCAGATGTAGTAATTATATTATTGTTGATATTAATGGATATATCCAAAAAATCAAGATGGTTACCTCCGAACACATAAGTAAACAGCATGTTCACGTCATAAATCTCATTTAGATACAAAATAAATTCCTTAAATAGGTGTTCGGAGGCATCCCAGATTATAATAATCTGGGATGCCTCCGAACACCTATTTAAGGAATTTATTTTGCATCTAAATGAGATTAATGACGTGAACATGCTGTTTACTTATGTGTTCGGAGGTAACCATCTTGATTTTTTGGATATATCCATTAATATCAACAATAATATAATTACTACATCTGGCTTCAGAAAACCCTCCTCTAAAAATGCATTGTTACACTATGGGTCATCTCATCCAAGGAAAATGAAAGACAGCATCCCATTTAGTCAAATGGCTCGTCTAAAACGTATAAATAGTGACCATAATACGTATGAAGAACAACTAAAAGACCTTAGTCAGAGATTTATCGAACGAGGCTATCCAACACATGTGATACACCAGGCACAGAATAAAGTTAACAAATTATCCCGCAACTCCCTCCTTAGTCCAAAAATTAAACAAGAGAAAAAATCCACTGATAGGTTCTGTCTCCCATTCACGAATACTCCTATGAACACAACTATCAGCAAAGCCATACATAACAATTGGTTTATCTTACAAAAAGACACGGAGTTGAAAGACTTTGTTGCAGATAGACCAATTGTAACATTTAAACGTAACAGAACAATTGGTGACTTCCTGAAAAAGAAACAGCAACATAATAATAACAAAGTATCATGGCTTACCGACACTAGACCTATAGGTATGTTTCGCTGTGGTAGCTGCTCTTTTTGTAATACATGCATCAAAGGAAAAGTTCTGCAATTAGGTGCACACACAATACACATAAAACAGCCTATTACCTGCAGGTCCAAATATGTAGTATATTGCTTGGTATGTGCATGCGGCCTATATTATATAGGCAAAACGATACGGCCATTATTCCATAGAATCCGTGAACACACCAGATCCCTACGAACAGGCAAAGGAGTTCCTAGATTCATTTCACACATGGCCGAATGTCACAATTCTGATCCGAACATGTTCAGATTTTCCGGTATTGAGAGGGTAGAAACCAATTTTAGAGGTAAAAATAGAGACCAAACCCTATTGGCTAAAGAAGCACGGTGGATTCTCCGGCTGGAGGCCACCGGTGCAATAGGTCTGAATGATAAGAATGAACTCAGTGTTCTACTATAATCATATTTCCTCTTTTACATAATGATTTGTTGCTCGCAATTAAGTTTAAGATTTTCTGTACTTTATTTGTTTTTAATTCACTGGGTTACACGTTTTTTGTAACAGTTTGTTTGTATCACTATGGTAACAAAAAAACAGATAAGACAGGATCTGACGTCAGACGCGGTAGGGGCCTGACGAAGTGCTTTGATAGCACGATACGGACCGTGGCCCGCTGTTGTCTGCTACTCCCCCACCGTGACATCTGCCCCCCGTGGCTTGCATCTATGTCTGCACGATATGCAATAAAGTAAGATTTTGCTACTGCCTCTCGGGTCTTGGGTGAGTTGCTCCTATTCATTTATCTTTTTATGCCATAAAAAATATATCGTTAATTAAACTGCAAGGTCAATGGCGTAAATGCAAAAAAATTCCAAAGTCCAAAATAGTGTATTTTTGGTCACTTTTTATATCATTGAAAAAATGAATAAAAAGAGATCAATAAGTCCTATCAATACAAATATGGCACCGCTAAAAACTTCAGATCATGGCATAAAAAATAAGCCCTCATACCGCTCCATACACGGAAAAATAGAAAAGTTATAGGAGTCAGAATATGACCATTTTAAACGTAATAATTTTTCTGCATGTAGTTATGATTTTTTCCAGAATTAGGACAAAATCAAACCTATATAAGTAGGGGACCATTTTAATCATATGGACCTACAGAATGAAGAGAAGGTGTCATTTTTACCCAAATTTTTACCCTATATCCTATTTCACCGTAGATTTCACCGTAGATTTTCAGGTAAAATGACTGACGTCATAGCAAAGTAAAATTGGTGGCGCAAAAAATAAGCTATCATGTGGATTTTTGGGTGCAAAATTGAAAGAGTTATGATTTTTTAAAGGTAAGGAGGAAAAAACAGAAAATGCAAAAACTGAAAAATCCCAGGTCCTTAAGGGGGTAAAACTTTAACAGGAACAAAATGGTACACCACTTAGATGTACGTATGTGGTATGCACTTATGAGGGGAGGACAGTGCATTCCAGTACGCTTAAAAACAGTATTTGTCTACAAAACCAGCAGTTGTGTACTTTTGGCTGGCCTTTCACAGTATCTGGGCCCTTAAGACTTTAACAGGAACAAAATGGTACACCCCTTAGATGTACGCACAGGTTACATTTAATAGAGGACAATATGCTATTAGTGCTAACTGGCTGGCTACTATTAGCTTTTCAGTTGTTGTACACACAAGTGCGTCAGAAGACAGTCGCTGTGTACTACACCCAAAATTGCATTCTCTCTCAATCTCATTCCCTTCTTTATCAGTGCTTCTAGGCTGGATTTGGGCTTGAGGTGAATCGCTGCTGCAAAAAAGCTTTTCTGTGCAACACACTGCTCTCTGTCCCTTTGTCTCTCTGTAATAGAACGCTGATGTGACTGGGAGGTTAATCGCTGCTGTAAAAATGCTTTTCTGTGCAACACACACTACTGTCTGTCCCTCTTTCTCTCTGTAATAGAACGCTGATGGGACTGGCCGCAAGATGGCTGCCCATTATATAGGGCTGTGACATCACAGGGGTGGCTGCCTGATGATAGGCTGCATGCTGCATGTAATTTAGGGTCATCCCGCCAACCCTTGTTCCCACCTTCCCAGGATTCCTTGCCCCATGTCCTCACATGTGGATCCGCCATTTTAGATGCCGGCCCCTGGAGCCTGGACCGCACTAAATGCAGTTTAATGAAGCGATTTGCGTGATCGAAACACAGCAATATTCGTATTCGTTACGAATCAAACTTTTCCTAAAATTCGTATCAAATTGGGATTCGTCAGATTCGATTCGCTCATCTCTAAAAGTCAACTTTGATGACGGTGTATAAGACTTCTCCCTGCCACAACCCATCTTCGCAAAATCTGCGAGACAAACACCACCACCTCTATAGAAACTTTCCATGTAAATTGTCCCCCATTGACTGCACCCTCTGTCATATTGACTGTTTTCCCTGCTCCCTTCCCTCACATTGTTGTCCCTTCCCTCACATTGACTGTTCCCCCTCCTCTTTCCTCACACTGACTCCCTATCTCTTTCCCTCACACTAACTTTTCTCCCTTCCCCTTTCCTCACACTGGCTTTTTCCCCACCCCCACAGGCATCCTTGCACATTGTTTCACCATCTCCCCCACTTGTGCTATTTCCTCCTCCCTCTGGTTGGGAACCACTTGTGAGCCACAAAAAGTGATGTTGCAAGTATTTGTGACGTCATGCCACGCCCCCTTGTGACCTCACACCATGCCCCCCTCCATTCATTTCTATGGGAGGGGGTGTGACGGCCGTCACTCCCCCTTCCATAGACATGAACGGAGGGGGCATAGCGGGACATCACGAGGGGGCGGAAACACAGACACTGGAGCAGCAGCCCGGCAGAGAATGCAGGTGCTACACGGAGATCGCAGGGGGGGGGGGGTTCCAGCGTCGGGCCCCCTGCGATCAGACATCTTATCCTCTATTCAATGAAGATGTCTGTAGCCAGAATACCCCTTTAAATTTAATTCCCTCTATATGCCAGTGAAGAACAAATGCAGGAGACAAAACTTCTAAGGGTTAAGTCTGTATCTTAAAGAAGTTTCATAAAATAAACAGACACGTGTATTCTCCATTGTATACAGATATCACTAGGCGCTCCCGTTCTTCTTTCTGTCCCCTTGAGGTTAAATCCCCCAGCTCAGCTGGATGTATAAGTGTAGGCGTCCTGTGTGCAGTACCTGCCGTCTATGGAACACCAGGATTTCTATGTCGCTTTATGTTATTAGGATTGTTTGCCATTTCTTCCACATCTTCCTTTAAAATTTTACATAAGGTAAAGGCTTACATGGTGTTGTCCTGTATCTATGGTATGTAGAAAAATATGTCCATAAAATAACAATAAAATGCATACTTATTTTAAATCTAATAATGTGGCAAATAAAAGTCTATGGAAAAGTGTTTAAGAAAACGACCGTAATTCTAACGTTGGAATTATGAAAGGTTCTTAAACACTGTGCGCACAGACGCTTTTCCATAGACTTTTTCTGGGTCGCTTCCACTCCGGGTTTTGGTTATAAAATAGTGACCAAAATGAGCACAAAAATGCCGGGGGAGATTTAACAAAATCTGTCTAGAGGAAAAGTTGCTTAGTTTCCCATAGCAACCAATCAGATCGCTTCTTTCATTATTTGAAAATACCTCTGAAAAGAAGAGATCTCATTGGTTGCTATGAGCAAATCGGCAACTTTTTCTCTGTACAGGCTTTGATAAGTCTTAGTGTTTCTCAACCAGTGGGGCACTCGCTAACTATAGTAGACAACAATAATGCTAATTATCCCTGAGGAAGCTACCTGGTGTGGTGAAACATGTTGGGAGGGCTCTTATAAATATTTTATGTTCCTGTTACTTGTTCCTGAGTGCAGACTTCAGGTTCACCTAGGTATTATGGTGATCTACTGTAGGGAGTGCCAGTTAGTAAGGAAAAGGTTAGTGAGGTTACTTTCTACACCAGTGTATGCTGGGAATTGTAGTTTTGCAACTGCTTGAGGCACCCTGGTTGGGAAACACTGCCTTAAAGGCTCGAATAAATGACCTGGTAGAAATCTACGCTTCTTTCATTTTTGAAAAGGCCTCTGAAAAATGAAAGAAGCGATCTGATTGGTTGCTATGGGCAACTGGGCCATTTAAATTGGCACAAAACTAGGTGACATTATTTTTTATGTATACTATCATAAATGATGCAACTATATTTTACCATATTGAATATTACCACATTTTATTATATAGTGCAGTGGTCTTCAACCTGCGGACCTCCAGATGTTGCAAAACTACAATCCAGCTACATCTCCAGTCTTAGGGTGCATGCACACCACGTTTTTGCTATACAGTTCCCGTATACGGTTTCAAGTTAAAAACCGTACGGAACCGTATAGAAAACCATATGCATTGACTTAACATTGTAAACCGTATGTCAAACGCATCATCCGGTTTAGTCCGTTTTGCATCTTATACGGTTTTGTCCGTTTTTTCACCTGTACCCAAAACCATAGTCTACCACGTTTTTTGGTCCAGGTGAAAAACCGTATTAAACCGTATACGTTTTTTTTTTAACATGGGAGTCAATGGGAACCGTACAGAACCGTATGTGCGTACGGTTCCATCCGGTTTTCACCTTACGGTTTTTGACTTTGCACCGTTTTTTTTCTTGGAATTTCAATCAAATAAGGGAAACTTTATTCAAAAAGGAGTGAAAAGTTAAAAACGTATAGGTGTTTTTCTTTAAAAAAGGATGCAACCGGACATCATTTTTCAAACCTGATATGTTTTTTTTAACTTTATACGGGTTGAAATTTCATTTGTGCACACGTTTTGATACAGCTTAGTCAGGTTTTGAGGAATCCGTTTTTCATCAAAAACCTGATACGGGAACTGTATTGAAAAAATGTTGTGTAAATGCAGCCTTACTTATATTACCACTTCACCCTGTACCTTGAGGTCTGAATCCTAAGGCTACATTCACACGAGCGGACCAACAGCGTATTTTACGCTACAGATCCGCCGCCGCTGAAGGACCCCTGCACTGTGGCTTTACATGCTTGGAGCGGCAATATACGCCGCTACGAGTATACACACTACGATGTGCGAGTCGCAGCGAGCATGCGCAGTACACTCACACATTGCGGCAGCTCTTGGCCTAGCTCATGGAGCAGGGGGGGAACAGCCGCGGTGTGTGCGATTACACCGAGAATGCGCGGCAACTCGCACATCGCAGTGTGTCTACTTGTATCGGTGTATTGCCTCTTCGAGCAGGCACATGTAGAGCCACCATGCAGCAGTCCTTCAGTGGCGGATCTGCAGCATAAAATACGCCGTTGGTCTGCTCGTGTGAACGTACCCTAATACTGTTTTTATCCTTTGATTAATCTTCCCCACTGTGTGTAAAAATAACCTAACAGTAACTATCATCGTCATTCAGGATAAATATGTAATACAGAGAAACAATCTATATCCAGTGACCAAAATGAGGGTGAAAATATGTGTGAACATATCCTTATTGTGGACTTTTTTTTAGGATTAAAGGGGTACTCCTGTGGAAAACTTTTTTTTTTTTTTTTATTCAACTGGTGCCAGAAAGTTAAACAGATTTGTAAATTACTTTTATTAAAAAATCTTAATCCTTCCAGTATATTTTAGGGGCTGCATAGTACAGAGGAAATGCTTTTCCTTTTGGATTTCTCCGATGTCACGAGTCGCGAGCACAGTGCTCTCTGCTGACCTCTGCTGTCCATTTTAGGAACTGTCCAGAGCAGCATATGTTTGCTATGGGGATTTTCTCCTGCTCTGGACAGTTCCTAAAATGGACAGCAGAGGTCAGCAGAGAGCACTGTGCTCGCGACTCGTGGCATCGGAGAAATCCGAAAGGAAAAGCATTTCCTCTGTACTATGCAGCCCCTAAAATATATTGGAAGTATTAAGATTTTTTAATAAAAGTAATTTACAAATCTGTTTAACTTTCTGGCACCAGTTGATTTAAAAAAAAAAAAATTTCTTCAGGAATACCCCTTTAACCCCTTAAGGATGCAGGACGTAAATGTACGTCCTGGTGCGGTGGTACTTAACGCACCAGGACGTACATTTACTTCCTGTGCATAACCACGGGCATCAGAGCGATGCCCGTGTCATGCGTGGCTGATCCCGGCTGCTGATCGCAGCCAGGGACCCGCCGGCAATGGCTGATCGCGGGCGTCCTCCATTAACCCCTCAGGTGCCGGGATCAATACAGATCCCGGCATCTGCGGCAGTGCGCGATTTGAATGAATGATGGGATCGCCCACAGCGCTGCTGCGGGGATCCGATCATTCAGAACGCCGCACGGAGGTCCCCTCACCTTCCTCCTTCCGGCTCCCGGCGTCTCCTGCTCTGGTCTGAGATCGAGCAGACCAGAACAGAAGATAACCGATAACACTGATCTGTTCTATGTCCTATACATAGAACAGATCAGTATTAGCAATCATGGTATTGCTATGAATAGTCCCCTATGGGGACTATTCAAGTGTAAAAAAAAAATGTAAAAAAAAATGTAAAAGTAAAAGTAAAAAAAAAGTGAAAAATCCCCTCCCCCAATAAAAAAGTAAAACTTCAGTTTTTTCCTATTTTACCCCCAAAAAGTGTAAAAAATAAATTTTATAGACATATTTGGTATCGTCGCGTGCGTAAATGTCCGAACTATTAAAATAAAATGTTAATGATCCCGTACGGTGAACGGCGTGAACGAAAAAAAAAAAGTCCAAAATTGATACTTTTTTAATACATTTTATTAAAAAAAATGATAAAAAATGTATTAAAAGTTTTTTATATGCAAATGTGCTATCAAAAAAAAAGTAAAGATCATGGCGCAAAAAATGAGCCCCCATACCGCCGCTTATACGGAAAAATAAAAAAGTTAGAGGTCATCAAAATAAAGGGATCATAAATGTACTCATTTGGTTAAAAAGTTTGTGATTTTTTTTAAGCGCAACAATAATAGAAAAGTATGTAATAATGGGTATTATTTTAATCGTATTGACCCTCAGAATAAAGAACACACATCATTTTTACCATAAATTGTACGGCGTGAAAACAAAACCTTCCAAAATTAGCAAAATTGCATTTTTCGTTTTAATTTCCCCACAAAAATAGTGTTTTTTGGTTGCGCGATACATTTTATGATATAATGAGTGATGTCATTACAAAGGACAACTGGTCGCGCAAAAAACAAGCCCTCATACTAGTCTGTGGATGAAAATATAAAAGAGTTATGATTTTTAGAAGGCGAGGAGGAAAAAATGAAAACGTAAAAATTAAATTGTCTGAGTCCTTAAGGCCAAAATGGGCTGAGTCCATAAGGGGTTAAGGCTGGGTTCACACTGTGTATTTTCGGTTATAATTTTAGATTTCCTAAATATGACAATTTTTCTGGAAAAAAAAAGGTGTAGAAATTGCTGCAATCTTTTCACATTTTTAATGTTTTTCTTTTCTGTTTTAACCCCAGGCCAATTTTATTTTTTGTTTTTTTCCTCCTCGCCTTCTAAAAATCATAACTCTTTTATATTTTAATCCACAGACCCATATCATGGCTTGTTTTTTTGCACGACCGAATTTACTTTGTAATTACATCAGTCATTTTACCATAAAATGTACGGCGCAACCAAAAAAATATTATGAGTGTGGAGAAATTGAAAAGAAAAACGCAATTTAGCAAATGTTTTTCACGCTGTACACTTTCCAGTAAAAATGACAAGTTTTCTTTATTCCGTGGGTCAATTCAATTAAAATGATACCCATGTTGTATGCTTTTTTTATAATTGTACCGCATTAAAAAAAATCTTAAACTAGTTTAACAAAATTAGTATGTTTGAAATTGCCCTATTTGCCATACTGGAAAGATTAAGATTTAAGGAAAAAAAGGGATGTGGACAGCTCAACAACAAAAATGTATGAGATTAAAGGGGTAGTCCAGGAAGAAAAAAAAATTGATATCAACTACTGGCTCCAGAAAGTTAAGCAGATTTGTAAATTTCTTCTATTAAAAAATCTTAATCCTTCCAATAATTATCAGCTGCTGAAGTTGAGTTGTTCTTTTCTATCTGGTAACAGTGCTCTCTGCTGACATCTCTGCTTGTCCCGGGAACTGCACAGAGTAGAAAAGCTTTGCTCTGGGGATTTGCTTCTACTCTGGACAGTTCCCGAGACATGTGTCATCAGAGAACACTTAGAAAAGAACAACTAAACTTCAACAGCTAATAAGTACTGGAAGGATTAAGATTTTTTAATAGAAGTAACTTACAAATCTGTTTAACTTTCTGGAGCCAGTTGATATATTTTAAAAAATAGTTTTTTCCTGGATAACCCCTTTAATTGAGTTCCCCCTTTAACCTCAGGTGTCAAGAACAATCAAACAAAGAAACCAAAAAACTCAGTCCTCAATACCTCTCCCAAAATACATAGGATATTTTGTACGGGAACAAATTAATAAAAAAAAAAAATGTATTAAAACAACAATAATAAATAAATACACTTCACAGGGCCCATGTGACAAAAAAAAACATGTTTTCAAACCAACTGATGCAAGAAAGTTAAATAGATTGGTAAATCACTTCTATTTAAAAATCTGAACCCTTCTAGTACTTATCAGCTGCTGTATACTACAGAGAAATTTGTGAAGCTCTTTCCAGCCTGACAACAGTTTCCTCTGCTCTCAGAAATTTTCCAGAGTCTAATCTGGACAGTTCCTGACACGGACAGAGGTGTCAGCAAAGAGCACTGTGGTCAGACAGAAAGGAAATTCACAAATGTCTCTGTTTTATACAGCAGCTAATAAATACTGGAAGGATTAAGATTTTTTTAATAGAAGTAATTTACAAATCTGTTTAACTTTCAGGCACCAGTTAATTTGAAAACATGTGTTTTCCACCGGAGTACCCCTTTAATGTTTTAAGCAGATGATACATTCATGCAACTATATTTATATTGTCACACGGGCCCTGTGAACTGTATTTGTTACTTCTTATTGTTGTTTTAATAAACTTTTTAAAAGTAATTGGTTCCTGTACCAAATATCCTATATAAAGGGTGCGTCATTTATATGGATACACCTTAATAAAATTGGAATGGTTGGTGATATTTACTTTCTGTTTGTGGCACATTAGTATATGTGAGGGGGGAAACTTTTCAAGATGGGTGGTGACCATGGCGGCCATTTTGAATCCAACTTTTGTATTTTCAATAGGAAGAGGGTCATGTGACACATCAAACTTATTGGGAATTTCACAAGAAAAACAATGATTTGCTTGGTTTTAACGTAACTTTATTCTTTCATGAGTTATTTACAAGTTTCTGACCACTTATAAAATGTGTTCAATGTGCTGCCCTTTGTGTTGGATTGTCAATGCAACCCTCATCTCTATATACTTCTATATACTACTATATACACCGCAGGAGAAATGCTAGCACAGGCTTCCAGTATCCGTATACACTGCTATATACTACTATATACACCGCAGGAGAAATGCTAGCACAGGCTTCCAGAATCCGCATACACTGCTATATACTACTATATACACCGCAGGAGAAATGCTAGCACAGGCTTCCAGTATCCGTATACACTGCTATATATACACTATATACACCGCAGGAAAAATGCTAGCACAGGCTTCCAGTATCCGTATACACTGCTATATACTACTATATACACCGCAGGAGAAATGCTAGCACAGGCTTCCAGTATCCGTATACACTGCTATATACTACTATATACACCGCAGGAGAAATGCTAGCACAGGCTTCCAGTATCTGTATACACTGCTATATACTACTATATACACCGCAGGAGAAATGCTAGCACAGGCTTCCAGTATCCGTAGTTTCAGGTGCTGCACATCTCGTATCTTCACAGCATAGACAATTGCCTTCAGATGACCCCAAAGATAAAAGTCTAAGGGGGTCAGATGGGGAGACCTTGGGGGCCATTCAACTGGCCCACGACGACCAATCCACTTTCCAGGTAACTGTTCATCTAGGAATGCACGGACCTGACACCCATAATGTGGTGGTGCACAATCTAGCTGGAAAAACTCAGGGAACGTGCAGCTTCAGTGCATAAAGAGGGAAACATCATCATGGAGCAATTTCTCATATCCAGCGGCCTTGAGGTTTTCATTGATGAAGAATGGCCCCACTATCTTTGTACTCCATATACCACGAGATGTGCAGCCCCTGAAACTACGGATACTGGAAGCCTGTGCTAGCATTTCTCCTGCGGTGTATATAGTAGTATATAGCAGTGTATACGGATACTGAAAGCCTGTGCTAGCATTTCTCCTGCGGTGTATATAGTAGTATATAGCAGTGTATGCAGATACTGGAAGCCTGTGCTAGCATTTCTCCTGCGGTGTATATAGTAGTATATAGCAGTGTATACGGATACTGGAAGCCTGTGCTAGCATTTCTCCTGCGGTGTATATAGTAGTATATAGCAGTGTATACGGATACTGGAAGCCTGTGCTAGCATTTCTCCTGCGGTGTATATAGTAGTATATAGCAGTGTATACGGATACTGGAAGCCTGTGCTAGCATTTCTCCTGCGGTGTATATAGTAGTATATAGCAGTGTATATGTATACTGGAAGCCTGTGCTAGCATTTCTCCTGCGGTGTATATAGTAGTATATAGCAGTGTATACGGATACTGGAAGCCTGTGCTAGCATTTCTCCTGCAGTGTATATAGTAGTATATAGCAGTGTATACGGATACTAGAAGCCTGTGCTAGCATTTCTCCTGCGGTGTATATAGTAGTATATAGCAGTATATAGAGAAGAGGGTTGCATTGACAATCCAACACAATGGGCAGCACATTGAACACATTTTATAAGTGGTCAGAAACTTGTAAATAACTCATGTAAGAATAAAGTTACGTTAAAACCATTGTTTTTGATGTGTCACGTGACCCTCTTCCGATTGAAAATACAAAAGTTGGATTCAAAATGGCCGACTTCAAAATGGCCACCATGGTCACCACCCATCTTGAAAAGTTTCCCCCCTCACATATACTAATGTGCAACAAACAGGAAGTTAATATCACCAACCATTCCTATTTTATTAAGGTTTATCCATATAAATGGCCCACCCTGTACATCAATTTTGGGTGAGGTATTGAGGACTGAGTTTTTTGGTTCCTTTGTTTGATATTTTTAAACCTATTTATATAAAAAGCTATTTACATAAATAGACATATGTATTTTTTTTTTTATACAACTACAAAAATTGGGAGAGAAATAAACCGTGTGTGAATATAACCTCCAACTAGTTTTTGGAATTAACATGGGACAATCCGGCAACACATCAATAGATGTTCCAGTTTTTAGCTCAAGGCCAATATGGAGTAACACATCTATTCTAAACAGGTTGTTTTTCTATCTTTATATGACTATTTACACATAGAGGTGAGTTGACCTGTGTATATACTTTAAGAGGAAGAAAAATCAAGTCCTTCCATGATCTCCAGAAACCGCACCTTGATAGAAGGCTTCAGACTTATAGGAGTCTCTGATGTTCCTGAACTACAAGTTGTCATCTCTCTTCTGATTCTTCTCATCTATCTCATCTCTCTTGTTGGAAATCTCACTCTTCTTCTACTGGTCGGCCTTGATGTCCACCTACACACCCCCATGTACTTTTTCCTGTCCAACTTGTCTGTCATAGACATTTCCAGCTCCACTACAGCATTACATAAAATTTTTGCTATCGCCTTGACACAGAACAACATGGTTTCCACCTCGGCTTGTTTGACTCAGTTGTATATTTTTGGTACATTAACCATTAATGAGATTTCAATTTTGGCCACCATGAGTTTTGATCGGTATGTAGCCATCTGTAGACCTTTACATTATCACACGGTCATGAGTCGGAGACTTTGTGTTCTGCTGGCCGTACTCAGTTGGCCTTTTGCATTCTTGGAGCTTCTTCCAACCATTGTCCTTGTTTCAAGGTTCACTTGTTACATTTCCAAGGAAATCGATCATTATTTTTGTGACCTTTTGCCCCTCAGAGACATTACGTGTAGTGACACTTCACTTTTGGATCTATACATTGAGATTTTTGGCAACATTTTTGTATTTACTCTTCTTTTCCTTACTATAATTCCCTATGTTTTTATCATTTTGAGTATTTTGAGAATAAGCTCCAGTGTTGGCAGACATAAAACCTTCTACACGTGTTCCTCACATATTATGGTGGTTATGCTCTTCTATTCTTCTCTCATATTACAATACATAGTAGCAATTTTGGGAAAAAACATAGGTTCCAACAAAATGTTATCCCTGTTTAACACGGCTATTGTCCCCATGATGAACCCCCTGATCTACAGCCTGAAAAATAAAGATGTTAAATCGGCCTTACAACGAAAACTAAAATGGTGACTAACAAAATGATAAAATGTTAGAGATTTTATGAACTATTTAAATAATATTGATCGGTGCAAATAATGTATTCGCAGCAAGTCTATTGACTTTAATTGGACAAACGTGGTCTGCATGTGACTATGTGACTATATTTCTGAAGTATAGGAAATAGACTGACCACAATTACTATTAGATTATGTTTAGTCCAGGTGTTGCCTGAGCATAAAGTAATTTAAAATCTTTTCAGAGAGGGGGACAGGAAAGAAAAGAACACTCCCTTACCTCCTTCAATTCTGCACGGCCATTTTACACCTCAGGACCAGAGCGTTTTTTGCACATCTGACCACTGTCACTTTAAACATTAATAACTCTGGGATGCTTTTACTTATCATTCTGATTCCGAGATTGTTTTTTCGTGACATATTCTACTTTAACATAGTGGTAAAATTTCATGGTAACTTGCATCCTTTCTTGGTGAAAAATCCCAAAATTTGATGAAAAATTTGAAAAATTTGCATTTTTCTAACTTTGAAGCTCTCTGCTTGTAAGGAAAATGGATATTCCAAATAAAAAAAAATTTGATTCACATATACAATATGTCTACTTTATGTTTGCATCATAAAATTGGGGAGTTTTTATTTTTGGAAGACACCAGAGGGCTTCAAAGTTCAGCAGCAATTTTCCAATTTTTCACAACATTTTCAAACTCACTATTTTTCAGGGACCAGTTCAGGTTTGAAGTGGATTTGAAGGGTCTTCATATTAGAAATACCCCACAAATGACCCCATTATAAAAACTGCACCCCCCAAAGTATTCAAAATGACATTCAGTCAGCGTTTTAACCCGTTAGATGTTTCACAGGAATAGCAGCAAAGTGAAGGAGAAAATTCACAATATTAATTTTTTACACTGGCATGTTCTTGTAGACCCAATTTTTTTTATTTTTACAAGGGGTAAAAGGAGAAAATTTATACTTATATTTGTAGCCCAATTTCTCTCGAGTAAGGACATACCTGATATGTCTATGTCAAGTGTTCGGCGGGCGCAGTAGAGGGCTCAGAAGCGAAGGAGCGACAAGGGGATTTTGGAGAATACGTTTTTCTGAAATGGTTTTTGGGGGGCATGTTGCATTTAGGAAGCCCCTATGTTGCCAGAACAGCAAAAAAAAAACACATGCCATACCATTTTGGAAACTAGACCCCTTGAGGAACGTAACAAGGAATAAAGCGAGCCTTAATACCCCACAGGGGTTTCACGACTTTTGCATATGTAAAAAAAAAAAAAAAAAAAGATTTTCACAAAAATGTGTGTTTCCCCCCAAATTTCACATTTTTGCAAGGGTTAATAGCAGAAAAGACCCGCCAAAGTTTGCAACCCCATCTCTTCTGAGTATGGAAATACCCCATGTGTGGACGTCAAGTGCTCTGCTGGCGCACTACAATGCTCAGAAGAGAAGGAGCGCCATTGAGCTTTTGGGAAAAAAATAGTTTGGAATGGAAGTCAGGGGCCATGTGCGTTTACAAAGCCCCCCGTGGTGCCAGAACAGTGGAACCCCCCACATGTGACCCTATTTTGGAAACTAAACCCCTCACAGAATTTAATAAGGGGTGCAGTGAGTATTTACACCCCACTGGCGTTTGACAGATCTTTGGAACAGTGGGCTGTGCAAATGAAAAATAAAATTTTTCATTTTCACGGACCACTGTTCCAAAAATCTGTCAGACACCTGTGGGGCGTAAATGCTCACTGTACCCCTTTATTACATTCCGTGAGGAGTGTAGTTTCCAAAATTGGGTCACATGTGGGTATTATTTTGGGGGGGTTTATGTCAGAACCGCTGTAAAATCGGCCACCCCTGTGCAAATCACTAATTTAGACCTCAAATGTACATGGTGCGCTCTCACTCCTGAGCCTTGTTGTGCGCCCACAGAGCATTTTACGCCCACATATGGGGTATTTCTGTACTCAGGAGAAATTGTGTTACAAATTTTGGGGGTCTTTTTTTCCTTTTAACGCTTGTGAAAATAAAAAGTAAAGGGCAACACCGGCATGTTAGTGTAAATTTTTTTTTTTTTTTTACACTAACAAGCTGGTGTAGCCCCAACTTTTCCTTTTCATAAGGGGTAAAAGGAGAAAAAGCCCACAAAATGTGTAGTGCAATTTCTCCCGAGTACGGAGATACCCCATATGTGGCACTAAACTGTTTCCTTGAAATACGACAGGGCTCCAAAGTGAGAGAGCACCATGCGCATTTGAGGATTAAATTAGGGATTGCACAGGGGTGGACATAGGGGTATTCTACGCCAGTGATTCCCAAACAGGGTGCCTCCAGCTGTTGCTAAATTCCCAGCATGCCTGGACAGTCAGTGGCTGTCCGGAAATGCTGGGAGTTGTTGTTTTGCAACAGCTGGAGGCTCCGTTTTGGAAACACTGCCATACAATACGGTTTTCATTTTTATTGGGGGGACAGTGTAAGGGGGTGTTTATGTAGTGTTTTACTCTTTATTAGGTGTTAGTGTTGTGTAGTGGTTTTAGGGTACATTCGCACTGGCGGGTTACGGTGAGTTTCTCGCTAGAAGTTTGAGCTGCGGCAAAAAATTTGCCGCAGCCCAAACTTGAAGCAGGAAACTTACTGTAAGCCTGCCCGTGTGAATGTACCCTGTACGTTCACATGGGGGGGGGGGGCAAACCTCCAGCTATTTCAAAACTACAACTCCCAGCATGTTATGACAAACCGTGCATGCTGGGAGTTGTACTTTTGCAACAGCTGGAGGCACACTGGTTGGAAAACCTTCAACTAGGTTCTGTTACCTAACAGTATTTTCCAACCAGTCGGCCTCCAGCTGTTGCAAAACTACAACTCCCAGCATGTACTGATCGCCGAAGGGCATGCTGGGAGATGTAGTTATGCAATAGCTGGAGGTACGCAACTACAATTCCCAGCATGCCGAGACAGCTGATTGCTGTTTGGACATGCTGGGATTTGCAGTTTTGCAACATCTGGAGGGCTACAGTTTTAGAGAACACTGCAAAGTGATCTCCAAACTGTGGACCTCCAGCTGTTGCAAAACTACAATTCCCAGCATGCCCTGACAGCAAACAGTTGTTTAAGCATGCTAGGAGTTGTAGTTTTGCAAGATCTGGAGGGCTACAGTTTAGGGACCACTATATAGTGGTCTCAAACTGTAGCCCTCCAGCTGTTGCAAAACTACATATTCCAGCATGCCCAAACAGCTGTCTGGGCATGCTGGGAGTTGTAGTTTTGCAACATCTGGAGGGCTACAGTTAGAGACCACTGTATAATGGTCTCAAACTGTACCCTCCAGATGTTGCTAGGCAACTCACCGTCTTCTGTCGGATCCAGCCGCACGTCATCGCCGCCCGCCGATCTCCGTCGCCTGCAGCCTCCGACGCCCGCCCGGATCGGTAAGTGGATCTTCGGCGCCGGTCCCCGTCACTTTCCCCGTCCTGCCCCGCCTATTGTGGGTGGGCAGGACGGGGAAAACGAAAGTAAACCCTCCCGCCCCCGATCTGCTTTTGGTGGTCGCGTCTAGACCACCAATAGCAGGGATAGGAGGGGTGACAACCCTGCCACCTCACTCCTATCGCTTCAAGGGGATCGTGGGTGTCTTAGACACCCGCGATCCCCCTTACATTCCGGGTCACCGGGTTACTATAGACCCGTAATGACCCGTAATCGTGCAAATCGCAAATGTGAATTCACTTGCGATTTGCCGCGATCGCCGACATGGGGGGGTCTGATGACCCCCCTGGGTATTTGCACAGGATGCCTGCTGAATGATTTCAGCAGGCATCCCGCTCCGTTCCCCGCCCGGCACACAGCGGGCACTAAAACTGCCCATGACGTAAATGTACGTCCCTGGTCCTTAAGACCTAGGGTGTCGGGACGTACCGTTACGTCATGGGTCCTGTAGGGGTTAAAGAGCTCCGATCCCCGCTGTCCAGCACTTCTGGGTTTGTGGACGTGATATCACACTCTGACTCATTCAATCAGTGGCAGCATTGGTGTCTTACCTCAGCCACTGAATGGTTGAGATAACATATGACATCACATCCTTGAGGAGTCGAACAATGGGGACTGAAGCTCTGTAATACTAGTGGCAGTGCGTGAGCGGGGAAGGTAAGGGAGTTTTTTTTTACTTACCCTATCCCAGAGCAGATTTTAATGTACTTTTACCCGGAGAACCAATTGGAAGGAGAAATGCGGTGGAAAACTTTTACCTTCCCCTGTGCCTGCAAAAAAAAAACTTTAACTCACCTTCCCATGTTCCCCGTTGTGCCGATATCAGCGTCCCATTCCTCTGGAACTGCTTGGGTCCCTGCTTCTTGGGCTCAGAATGTCACACTGCGGTCAGTGTATCGCCAGCTGCAGCGATGTCCCGCCTCAGCCGGTGATAGGCTGAGCGCACAGTCATGTAAGGAGCTGGCCTCAGCTCCTTACATGACAGTGCGCTCAGCCTATCACCAGCTGAGGAGGGACATCGCTGCGGCCAGCAATACACTGACTGCTGTGTGACGTTCTGAGGATAAGAAGCAGGGATCCGAGCATCACCGGAGGAATGGGATGCCGATACCGGCACAACGGGGGAACATAGGAAAGTGAGCTAAAGTTTTTTTGTTGTTGTTTTTGCAGTTGTTTTCCACCGTATTTCTCCTTTAAAGTCAATAGGCCCACTACTGGTACGCTGCGGTACACACCAGAACAAACTTTTGCAGGTATGCCAACATATGAATGGGACCTTACAGTAATGATTTAAAAAATAAAGGAGATTAAAGTAAAAAAAAAAAAATCAGTCTATACAGGAAGTAAGGGTGTTTCTCCAACCTTGTTTATTAAGAAAGATTTAAAAAAAATATCTACACATATCTACAACATTTAGGACACAGAACACATACATTGGCCCAGATTTACTGATATTGTCTAATTTGTAGATAGCGTAAACAAAGACCGGACAATCTAAAGATGCACACTCAAGATGTATAACAAAGGTGGCGCATACTTTGACTTTCTAGTCTAGGTTTAAAGGGGTACTCCGGCCCTAAGACATCTTATCCCCTATCCAAAGGATAGGGGATAAGATGTCTGATCGCGGGGGTCCCGCCGCTGGGGACTCCTGCAATCTCACATGCAACACCCACCTGTGTGGGCTGCAGGCAGCGCTGGAGGCTCCAAGTCTTATGCCTCATGTGACGTCACAACTCCGCCGTATATGATGTCACACCCCGCCCCCTCAATGCAAGTCTGTGGGAAGGGGCGTGAAATGAAGTATTTCTCACAGAAAAGGATTGCAGTAACACATGTTTTGCTATACACATGTTTATTCCCTTTGTGTGTATTGGAACTAAACCAAAAAAGGTTGGAAAAAAAGCAAATTGGACATAATGTCACCAAACTCCAAAAATGGGCTGGACAAAATTATTGGCAACCTTTCAAAATTGTGGAAAAATAAGATTGTTTCAAGCATGTGATGCTCCCTTAAACTCACCTGAGGAAAGTAACGGGTGTGGGCAATATAAAAACACACCTGAAAGCAGATAAAAAGGAGAGAAGTTCACTTAGTCTTTGTATTGTGTGTCTGTGTGTGCCACACTAAGCATGGACAACAGAAAGAGGAGGAGAGAACTGTCTGAGGACTTGAGAACCAAAATTGTGAAAAAAATATCAACAATCTGAAGGTTACAAGTCCATCCCCAGAGATCTAGATTTGGCTTTGTCCACAGTGTGCAACATTATCGAGCAGTTTGTAACCCATGGCACTGTAGCTAATCTCCCTGGGCATGGACGGAATAGAAAAATTGATGAAAGGTGTCAATGCAGGATAGTCCGGATGGAGGATAAGCAGCCCCAAACAAGTTCCAAAGATATTCAAGCTGTCCTGCAGGCTCAGGGAGCATCAGTGTCAGCGCGAACTACCCGCCGACATTTAAATGAAATGAAATGCTATGGAGGAGACCCAGGAGGACCCCACTATGGCAGGAGACCCAGGAGGACCCCACTATGCCGGGAGACCCAGGAGGACCCCACTGCTGACACAAAGACACAAAAAAGCAGGACTACATTTTGCCAAAATGAACTTGTGTGAGCCAAAATCCTTCTGGTAAAACATCTTGTGCACAGATGAGACCAAGATAGAGCTTTTTGGTAAAGCACATCATTCTACTGTTTTCCGAAAACGGAATAAGGCCTACAGAGAAAAGAACACAGTGCCTACAGTGAAATATGGTGTAGGGTCAATTATGTTTTGGGTTGTTTTGCTGCCTCTGGCACTGGGTGCCTTGAATGTGTACAAGGCATCAAGAAATTTGAGGATTACCAACGGATTGTGGGTCGCACTGTACAGCCCAGTGTCAGAAAGCTGGGTTTGCGTCCGAGATCTTGGGTCTTCCAGCAGGACAATGGGGGAGATTTATCAAAACCTGTCCAGAGGAAAAGTTGCCTAGTTTCCCGTAGCAACCAATTAGATCGCTTCTTTCATTTTTAAAGAGGCCTGTGAAAAATGAAAGAAACAATCTGATTGGTTGCTATGGGTAACTTTTCATCTTGACAGGTTTTGATAAATCTCCCCCAATGACCCCAAACATACGTCAAAAAGCACCAGAAATGGATGGCAACAAAGCACTGGAGAGTTCTGAAGTGTCAGCAATGAGTCCAGATCTAAATCCCATTGATCACCTGTGGAGAGATCTTAAAATTGCTGTTGGGAATAGGCGCCCGTCCAATAAGAGAGACCTGGAGCAGTTTGAAAGGGAAGAGTGGTCCAACATTCCGGCTGAGAGGTGTAAGAAGCTTATTGATGGTTATAGGAAGCGACTGATTTCAGTTATTTTTTCCAAAGGGTGTGCAACCAAATATTAAGTTAAGGGTGCCAATAATTTTGTCCAGCCCATTTTTGGAGTTTGGTGACATTATGTCCAATTTGGTTTTTTTCCTCCTTTTTTGGTTTAGTTCCAATACACACAAAGGGAATAAACCTGTGTATAGCGAAACATGTGTTACTGCAATCCTTTTCTGTGAGAAATACTTCCTTTTCTAGAAAAATTTCAGGGGTGCCAACATTTGCGGCCATGACTGTATAACCTCCCACCTGAACTATTGTTTAATTTTCTCCGAATTAAACATTTTTTATCTGGTGACACAAAATCTCTTCAATGTCTCTCATTGGACATATTTCAATATTTTCTTAGACCTATTAAAGGCCTTAGGCCACTTTATTCCCTTATGGATCATCAATCCGAACTTACACCCACTATCGCTATGAAAACATGGAAATTAGAATTGAATATAACAACACCACTAAATGCATTGTCTAAAACATATAAAAATATAAACTCAACTTTTACTAGGCATATCTCATGTGAAAGCAGAATTAAAGACCTGTCTTATGTGGTATTTTACGCCTAATCGCCTTTGCCCGCATTTTCATCTCTTGGCACATTGCTACATATATATTGCGGTCCTGCTCGGTTATCACGAATTATTGGATAGTGGTGGAAGATCTATTGAAACTAGTCCTGAGATTACCTTTATCTCTCACCCCTGAACTGGCTCTCCTCTTTATACACATAGAAAAGTCCCCAACTCCCCACAGAGTATTGATATGCAAAATCCTAGTCATAGCCAAAATAATACTGGAGACACTGGAAAACACATATTTCTCCAACAATAGACAAACTAATAGCAGCAATAAAACACACTTAAAGGGGTATTCCAGGAAAAAACTTTTTTTTATATATCAACTGGTTCCAGAAAGTTAAACAGATTTGTAAATTACTTCTATTAAAAAATCTTAATCCTTTCAGTACTTATGAGCTTCTGAAGTTAAGGTTGTTCTTTTCTGTCTAAGTGCTCTCTGATGACACGTGTCTCGGGAAACACCCAGTTTAGAAGCAAATTCCCATAGCAAACCTCTTCTAAACTGGGCGGTTCCCGAGACACGTGTCATCAGAGATTAATCAGAAGCTCATAAGTACTGAAAGGATTAAGATTTTTTAATAGAAGTAATTTACAAATCTGTTTAACTTTCTGGAGCCAGTTGATATATAAAAAAAATGTTTTTTCCTGGATAACCCCTTTAAATATTGGAAGAAATATGGGCGATAGGGCGTAGCCAAACAAAAAGATTTTCACAGTATGGAATCCTTGGAAGGCCTATATGAATAGATACACCAATTCCAGATTGCTACCTCCTTATTCAAACATATAACCCCGAAGGACGAATAAGGTATAAAAAAAAATGGTTGGTGGAGGCGCTGCACAACTGTGGTCATGAAGAGTGGACTCGAGCAGCAAAGGACAATAAAACTTTTATTGGTAAAATGGGGACAACGCGTTTCGGCATACACTAATGCCTTCTTCAGGTCCACTTACAATTTCCAGGGTTTTAGTGGGCTCAATTCTGTATTGCTGGATGTGGAAGTCCTGTGTGTGTGTCACGGCTCGGCAGGCTGGAGGTGGAACCTCTGTGTCAGAGAGGGTTTGGCGAGGACCGTGTCGGTGGACCGGTTCTAAGTAGCTACTGGTTTTCACCAGAGCCCGCCGCAAAGCGGGATGGTCTTGCAGCGGCGGTAGCAACCAGGTCGTATCCACCGGCAACGGCTCAACCTCTCTGACTGCTGAGATAGGCATGGTACAAGGGATAAGGCAAGAGCAAGGTCGGACGTAGCAGAAGGTCGGGGCAGGCAGCAAGGATCGTAGTCAGGGGCAACGGCAGGAGGTCTGGAACACAGGCTAGGAACACACAAGGGAACGCTTTCACTAGGCACAAGGGCAACAAGATCCGGCGAGGGAGTGCAGGGGAAGTGAGGTATAAGTAGGGAGTGCACAGGTGGAAACTAATCAAGCTAATTGGGAAGATTGGGCCAGGCACCATCATTGGTGCACTGGCCCCTTAAATCTAGAGAGCTGGCGCGCGCGCGCCCTAGAGAGCGGAGCCGCGCGCGCCAGAGCATGACAGCCGGGGACCGGGACAGGTAAGTGACTTGGGACGCGATTCGCGAGCGGGCGCGTCCCGCTGTGCGAATCGCATCCCCGACGGCCATGTCAGTGCAGCGCTCCCGGTCAGCGGGACTGACCGGGGCGCTGCAGGGAGAGAGACGCCGTGAGCGCTCCGGGGAGGAGCGGGGACCCGGAGTGCTCGGCGTAACAGTACCCCCCCCCCTTGGGTCTCCCCCTATTCTTGGAGCCTGAGAACCTGAGGATAAGACTTTTGTCCAGGATGTTGTCCTCAGGTTCCCAAGATCTCTCCTCTGAGCACTCAAGTACAAAGGGTCCAAGATAACGTGGTCCGAGATTAAAACTGGGGACACGGAAGCGGATATACTTGGTGGAGAGCCACACAAAAACAGGAGGAGTTCTTCTTTTTTCTTCGGCAAGCTTCTTTACCCGGGATGAGGCTAGTATGAGGGACTTTAGAGTCTTTTTCCAGATGGTGGCGAAGCCCCGGGAAACCACATCAACAGCGGGCACACAAGAAGGCGTGGGGGTGGGGAGGGAGGGAAGAGGGTCAAGCTTGGCACGGGGCAGAGTGTTAACAGGACGGGGGCTGTGAGGAGGAGACACAGCATAGTCCAGATAGGCCTTGGGGAGACCAGGTAAAGGAGGAGACACAGGGGTTTGACTGACGGGACTGGGAGCAGACGTGAGGCATTTTCTGTGGCAAGAAGCACCCCCGCTCAAGATCTCCCCGGAGGTCCAGACAAGGGTAGAGGAGTGGCGTTGGAACCATGGCAGACCGAGGAGGACTTCAGAGGAGCATTTGGGCAAAACAAAAAGTTCAATTTTTCCGAGATACAGTTCCATGCTCAATCGCACAGTGCAGTATAGAAGTAAATCTTCTTTCTTTCTGCGGCGAGTCCTCTCTTCAGGGGTCAGGCGAGACCGATCCACTTGCATAGCCTCCTCGGCGGGAGACACAGGGGTGGATTGCAAAGGATACTGTGAGAGAGGTGCTCCGAGCGGTGTGGCACATGGCAGGGCCTTCCCAGGCAGGAGACCACGGCAGAGTCTAGAGTCCCCATCAAATTTGTCCGGCAGGGACAAGCAGGGGTTGGGAGCGGCCGGTCGCTGCGGAGGAGCTGCAGGAGCCGGCGGAGGAGATGGTTGTTGCTGTTGCAGCTGCTGTGTCTGTGACTGAAGTAGCTGTATCTGCGGCAGCAGCTGCTGTATCTGTGACTGAAGTTGCTGTGTCACGGTGGTCAAGTATGACAGCTGGTGATTTCGTTGGGTGATCATTAGGGATTGCTGGGCGATCACCGTGGAAATGTCGGCAAGACTTGACAGCGGCACCTCAGCGGAATCCATGGCCGGATCTACTGTCACGGCTCGGCAGGCTGGAGGTGGATCCTCTGTGTCAGAGAGGGTTTGGCGAGGACCGTGTCGGTGGACCGGTTCTAAGTAGCTACTGGTTTTCACCAGAGCCCGCCGCAAAGCGGGATGGTCTTGCAGCGGCGGTAGCAACCAGGTCGTATCCACCGGCAACGGCTCAACCTCTCTGACTGCTGAGATAGGCATGGTACAAGGGATAAGGCAAGAGCAAGGTCGGACGTAGCAGAAGGTCGGGGCAGGCAGCAAGGATCGTAGTCAGGGGCAACGGCAGGAGGTCTGGAACACAGGCTAGGAACACACAAGGGAACGCTTTCACTAGGCACAAGGGCAACAAGATCCGGCGAGGGAGTGCAGGGGAAGTGAGGTATAAGTAGGGAGTGCACAGGTGGAAACTAATCAAGCTAATTGGGAAGATTGGGCCAGGCACCATCATTGGTGCACTGGCCCTTTAAATCTAGAGAGCTGGCGCGCGCGCGCCCTAGAGAGCGGAGCCGCGCGTGCCAGAGCATGACAGCCGGGGACCGGGACAGGTAAGTGACTTGGGACGCGATTCGCGAGCGGGCGCGTCCCGCTGTGCGAATCGCATCCCCGACGGCCATGTCAGTGCAGCGCTCCCGGTCAGCGGGACTGACCGGGGCGCTGCAGGGAGAGAGACGCCATGAGCGCTCCGGGGAGGAGCGGGGACCCGGAGCGCTCGGCGTAACAGTGTGTCTGTGCTGCCGCAGGTCTGTCCAGACCTGCGGCAGCACAGATACGCACAGGACTTCCACATTCAGAAACAGAGGACTTCCACATCCAGCTGTAAGTGGACCTGAAGAAGGCATTAGTGTATGCCGAAACGCGTTGTCCCCATTTTACCAATAAAAGTTTTATTGTCCTGTGCTGCTCGAGTCCTCCCTTCATGACCACAGTTGTGCAGCGCCTCCACCAACCGTTTTTCTTTTTATACCTTATTCATCCTTCGCTATTCTCTATCGGTCACCATTACTGGGGTCCGATACCGGTAAGAGTGCAGGAGCCAACAACTGCGACCACCCTACTCATGCCAATTGCTGCAAATTCCAGCACAGCGTCATAAAAGGTGGGTATCTCACCGGGGTGTGGTGAAGGGTACACACCAGCAGCTACACCTCGTCAGGGAGCGCCCCCTGTGTTTTTTTTAATCCTTTTTGTATCCTTTTTTCTAAGCACATGTTTGAGATATGTCTTACCCGAACATATGGCTTATATAGAGGTTCCAGCCTTCCTTCTGTACTATTATTATCAATGTCCATTGTTTTAGACATTACACCTGGTTATAGTTATTATTTTGTTCTTTATTTTTATGACTTTTCTGTTATACTAATTGGTTGCTCTTAGGGCGAGCCTAATGTATCTATAGAGCTCATTAATGCAGTTTTTGTAAACATGACTGTGTGTACAAGATACTGTACTATACAGTAATGAGTTGATCTATCTGCTTTATGCGCTATACAATTACTTCTATATGTTTTATAAAATACTTTGTATATCTTTATGTAATGAAAAACCTTCAATAAAACTTGTTGAACCCTCAATTAGGGGTCCGAGCCTAATGGCACCTGCACCACTGAATATCCTCACTGAAGCTTCACTAAAGGGTGGACAAGACAATACACCCATCACTAAGTGAGGCCGGTCTTATCTGCTGACTAGAAGTCCATGCGGCCTCAGTGTATCTGCTGGAGAAAGGCACAACCCAGGATGACTTAAAGGGGTACTCCGGTGCTGAGCATTCGGAACAAATAGTTCCGAAAGCTGAAAGCCGACGTCGGGGCTCGTGATGTCACGGCCCCGCCCCTCGAGACATCACGCCCTGCCCCCTCTATGTAAGTCTATGGGAGGGGGCGTGGCAACCGCCACGCCCCCTCCCATAGACTTGCATTGAGGGGGCGGGGTGAGACATCAAGAGGGGGTGGGGTCATAACGTCACAAGCCCTGGCGCAGGCTCTAAGCTTTGGGAACTATTTGTTTCGAACGCTCAGCACCGGAGTACCGGAGTAGCATGGATATCCTGTAATCCAAAGGGAATTTGCAAAAATCCTCTTCCTTCACCTCCTGTAACAAACAATCCTGTCCTGGATCAAGTACTGCTTCAGATCTCCGCCACAACAGACAACAAGATGGTTGGCTCAGCCCCAATACATTAAAGGGTGCCTCCTAGTGTACAAAACTAAACCATACATCAAAAAGAGAAAAAGAATAAGGTGCAGACCTAGTGTTTAAAAAAAAAATAGCAATCTTTATTAATAACGAGTACCCGGCATTGCCCATTTTTTCCTTCCTAATCCTTGTTGGGGAGGAAAATCAACAGAGGAGGAAGCTTTTGACTTCATATCCCATCCCCATATATTGTTGTCATATCCCAACCCCATATCCCATCCTCCTACCCCGACCTCCTGTCCGGACCTCCTATCCCATCCTCCTATCTCGACCTCCTATCCCGTCCTCCTATCCCGACCTCCTATCTCCACCTCCTATCTCCACCTCATATCCTGACCTCCTAACTCAACCTCCTATCCCAACCTCCTATCCCAACCTCCTATCCCATCCTCCTATCCCATCCTCCTATCTCGACCTCCTATCCCATCCTCCTATCCCCTCCTCCTATCTCGACCTCCTATCTCAACCTCCTATCCCGTCCTCCTATCGCCACCTCCTATCTCCACCTCCTATCCCGTCCTCATATCCCGACCTCCTAACTCGATCTCCTATCCCGTCCTCCTATTCCGTCCTCCTATCCCGACCTCCTATCCCGTCCTCCTATCCCGTCCTCCTATCCCGTCCTCCTATCCCATCCTCCTATCTCCACCGCCTATCCCGACCTCCTAACTTGACCTCCTATTCCACCCTCCTATCCCAACCTCCTATCCCATCCTCCTATCCCCTCCTCCTATCTCGACCTCCTATCCCGACCTCCTATCCCAGGGGTCTGCAACCTTTAAGACAAAAAGAGCCACTTGGACCCGTTTCCGAAGAAAAAAAAAAAAACTGGGAGCCGCAAAACCATTGCAACATTTAAAACAAATATAACACTGCATATATTGTTTCTTACCTTAACCCCTTAAGGACCAAGGACATACCGGTACGTCCTTGGTCCTGCTCTCCTGATATAACGCGGGGTTACACAGTAACCCCGCGTCATTACACGGCGGGCCCGGCGTCATAGTGAAGCCGGGACCCGCCTCTAATAGCGTGCAGCGCCAATCGTGGCGCCACGCGCTATTAACCCTTTAGCCGCGCGCTCAGAGCTGAGCCGGCTAAAAGTGAAAGTTGCCGGCTAGCTCAGTCGCGGCTAATCGCGGCATGCCGAACAGCTGACAGGACAGCCTCCTCGCTGTCCGATCGCCGAATGACTGCTCAGTGCCTGAGATCCAGGCATGAGCAGTCATGCGGCAGAATCGTTGATCACTGGTTTCTTTTCTTTTTTTTTTTTTTTTAAGTATATCTTTATTTGCTTTTTTCAAATATTTTACAAACTTTGACAGGATACAAGCTCCTGATGCATAAACGAAACAGTCATAGAAACCATAGTAATAAACAATGGTGCAACGATCAATGTAGAAATTAGCCATTGAACCCCCCCCTCCCAAAAAGAGTATACAACAAGTCACTTACAAGCTTATAGGCATCGACATCAAGCAAAACAGTAAATAAATATTGATAGGTCACAAGGTCACCCCACAGCCGAAAACAATCCGAGGCCACAACACCGTTAATTTGGCAGTCTAAGCCTCCCCAAAGTGCCCGCCACCGCCTTCCTTAAGTACCATTCCGTATCCTTAAAAGGGGTCATCACCCTTACTATCTCTTCCTCAGAAAGGAAGTGAACAATATACATTTTCCATTTTCTAAAAAAAACGCTTAGCCGATTTGTTAGCCATCTTCCCAAACTCCAACAGATCCCAATGTAAGTATTTAGAAATTTGAGCTAAAACATCAGAAAAGGTGGGCATCGCAGGCACCAGCCATCTGGCCAGAAGACATCTCTTCCCGACCAGTAAAATCAATAGGGGATCGAACACCAGTTTGAGCTTCAAAACCCTGTCTATCTCACTAAAAAGTTGCTCCCAAAAGATCTTAGAGCGATCGCATGTCACCAGTCCATGCAAAAGATCTGTACGGGAACTGTCACAATTCGGACAAGCCTCAATCCTATCTGGTCTCTCCGGAGTTTTAGGCACCAGAAACCCATATAAGGCATGATGCATCACTTTGAACTGGGTCTCTCTCCATGTCTCTCCAATCACCGCCGCTCTAACCTTACCCCATCCCTCCAAGATGCGTTTACCTAAATCTGGGGTCCCTAACTTTGTTTCCCAGTACCTGAATAAAGACGTGGCACTAGCCTCACTACCCTTTCTCCTGGGCCTCCATTATAAATAAGATAACGAGTGAACATTGTCCGAAGAAGTAATGAGAGGGTCAAAAGTGTTAGGGCCCTGGATCACTCTTATGTCCCGTAATCTAGCCGTCAGAAAGGCCATCAACTGACTATACTGCAAAAATTGCATATTACCTATTGGATAATCTGCCTCCAGTTCCGACAGTCGCAAATATCTGGGTTCAGAAGAGTGTAGCAGATGTCTCACCCTCTCCACACCCGCCACCCTCCACCCCTGAAATAGAACATTTTGTCGCCCCATCGGAAATTCTGGATGCGACCACAAGGGCATATCCTTGCTCATCAAAAAGGGTAGGTTCATTGCACTCCTACCCGCCTTCCAAGCGGCAATAGTATCCCGCAATAGTAGGCTTAGCTTTACAGTACGGGGAAGAGCAGAGAATCCGGTGTGGAGAAGCGAGGCCAGCGACCACGGAGCCACCATACCCTCCTCCAGGGGCAATACTGAATATATGGAGATACCCTTCATCCAATCTATGCCATGTCGGAGCAAACAAGCTACATTGTAGTGTCTGATGTCTGGAAAATTCAGACCTCCCTGTTCCCTGGGCAACATCAATTTCCTAAGAGAGATCCTCGTCCGTTTCCCGGACCATAAAAATTTAGTGAATGCGGAATTCAATTTAGTCACATCCGTATGCTTAAGCAGTACCGGAATCGTCTGCATCGGGTACAGTAATTTCGAGAAGCTCATCATTTTCAGTAGGTGACATCTTGCCAGAAAGGTAAGAGGGAGCGTCCGCCACTCATTCAATTTCGTCAAAATCTTAAGAATCAGCGGGGGATAATTAAGTGTGTAAAGAGTACTAGGAGTACAACCTATATGTATGCCTAAGTAAGTAATCTGTTGATAAGCGATGTTCACCGTGGTACTCTGTCGAAAGCCCTCGTGATGCTTTGTCACCCCCCTAATATCCAGCAAATGACTCTTAGACCTATTAATCGCAAAACCAGACTCTGTCCCAAAATCCGCTATCGCTATGAGGAGCCCGTCTAGATCCCGCATCGGCCTCGACAGGAACAACTGGATGTCATCAGCAAATAGTGCCGTGTGAAGAATAGTATTACCAACCTTGATTCCTGCCGCCACCGATGCAGAGTCCAGTACCCGCACTAAAGGTTCCAGCGCGATATTGAATAGCAGGGGCGATAATGGGCAACCCTGTCTGGTGCCCTTTTGCAGTAAAAAGGTCGGTGACAGAAAGCCGGGAATCGATACCCTCGCGTATGGGCTGTTGTAAAGGGACAAAAGATAATTTAAAAAAGTTCCTGAAAAGCCCATTGCACCCATCACCCGCCACAACCACTCCCATCGGACACTATCAAAAGCCTTGGAGGCATCAAGGGACAAAATGGCCGGCGATGGGGGCAATTCCGGGTGAATATGAGTGTCATCGAGTACTGCTATCACTTTCCTAATATTAGACACCGCTGCTCCACCTCTAACAAACCCCACCTGAGAAGGCCCAATAAGTCTCGGCAGGATGAGCGCTAACCGGTCTGCCATAATCTTCTAAAGTATTTTCAAGTCAGTATTTATCAGTGATATGGGACGGTATCCCTCTGGGGAGGAAGCATCTTTGCCAGGTTTCGGTAAAACCTTAATATGAGCCGTGTTCATGGCCTGTGAGATAGGCAGTCCTGCCAGGTATCCATTAAAAAGATCCAACAGAGAGGGAGAAATCTCCACTGAAAGAGCTTTATAAAAAATCGCTGGAATATCCATCCGGGCCAGGGGCTTTGCCTACCGGAAGATTTTTAATGCATAGTGACAATTCCTCTCCAGTAATCGGACAGTTGAGCGTCTCCAGCTCGTCTGCAGTGAGTGAGGGAAATCAAGCTTCCCCTATCCAATCCCTAGTTGAAGACGTAGGTGGAGAAGAAGAGCTATAAAGGTCCTGGTAATAGGCAGCCAAAATCTTGACCACCTGTTGGGGATCAGAATGAGAACGTCCCCCGCTATCTTTAAGAGATACAATATTGGATTGTTTATAGGGGCCTTTTGCAAACCGTGCCAACAGTTTACCCGGCGTATTGCCATATCTAAATAGGGTAGCATCTAAGTAAGACCTATTAACCCTTTCCCGCTGATCTATCAGGTCCTCATATTCAGTCCTAGCCACCCCCCATTGTAGTCTATGAGCGTCCGTGGGGTCAAGTAAGAACCGAGAGTACGCTTGTCGTAGTCTATCACCCATCGCCCCAATCTGCGCCGCCAACTTCTTCTTATGTGACGCCATAAATGCTATCACTTTGCCACGTATAACTGCTTTGGCCGCCTCCCAATAAGTCTGCGCACCCACATCAGTAGAGTCATTGTCAGTCACATAATCATGCCACCATTCGCGCAACCTGTCAAGAAATCGCTCATCCCTAGCAAACCCCCTCGGCAACCGCCAAATATAGTCCGTTCCTCTAGGGACTCTGTCCCCACATACCATAAGCAAAGGGGCATGGTCTGAAATCACTAGACCCTCTATCGTACTCCTAGAGATCCTCGAGGTCAAGGACGAGGAAGTAAAAACATAATCGATCCGTGACCACGAGTTCTGTGCAATAATGTGAAAATAATGTGCAATAATGTGAAAATTCCCTATAATCAGGGTGAAGCATTTGATCACTGGTTTCTTATGAGAAACCAGTGATCAGCATAGGAGATCAGTGTGTGCAGTGTTATAGGTCACTATGGGACCTATAACACTGCAAAAAAAAAGTGGGAAAAAAAAGGATTAATAAAGATCATTTAACTCCTCCCCTATTAAAAGTTTGAATCACCCCCCTTTTCCAATAAAAAAAAAACACAGTGTAAATAAAAATAAACATATATGGTATCACCGCGTGCGGAAATGTCCGAATTATAAAAATATATCATTAATTAAACCGCCCCATGCACGGAAAAATAAAAAAGTTATAGGGGTCAGAAGATGACAATTTTAAACGTGTTAAATTTCCTGCATGTAGTTATGATTTTTTCCAGAAGTCCGACAAAATCAAACCTATATAAGTAGGGGATCATTTTAATCGTATGGACCTACAGAATAAAGATAAGGTGTCATTTTTACCGAAAAATGTACTACGTAGAAACGGAAGCCCCCAAAAGTTACAAAACTGGGTTTTTTATTTTCAATTTTGTCATACAATGATTTTTTTTTTCCGTTTCACCGTAGATGTTTGGGCAAAATGACTGACGTCATTACAAAGTAGAATTGGTGGCGCAAAAAATAAGCCATCATATGGATTTTTTGGTGCAAAATTTAAAGAGTTATGATTTTTTAAAGGCAAGGAGCAAAAAATGAAAATGCAAAAACGGAAAAAACCCCGGTCCTTAAGGGGTTATTGCTATATATACAGGATTGTGCTGTCAGCTGTCAATCTGAAGAAAAAAGGACTTTTACTTAACAATGTTTAGGCCCAGGCCTGGGGTGGGCTTTTTTTATTTAGGCCCAGGCCTGGGGTGGGCTTTTTTAGTTAGGCCCAGGCCTGGGGTGGGCTTTTTTATTTAGGCCCAGGCCTGGGGTGGGCTTTTTTTATTTAGGCCCAGGCCTGGGGTGGGCTTTTTTTTATTTAGGCCCAGGCCTGGGGTGGGCTTTTTTAGTTAGGCCCAGGCCTGGGTGGGCTTTTTTATTTAGGCCCAGGCCTGGGGTGGGCTTTTTATTTAGGCCCAGGCCTGGGGTGGGCTTTTTTATTTAGGCCCAGGCCTGGGGTGGGCTTTTTTAGTTAGGCCCAGGCCTGGGGTGGGCTTTTTTAGTTAGGCCCAGGCCTGGGGTGGGCTTTTTTTTTAGGCCCAGGCCTGGGGTGGGATTTTTTTTTAGGCCCAGGCCTGGGGTGGGCTTTTTTTTAGGCCCAGGCCTGGAGTGGGCTGGGGAGAGGGGGGTCAATGCTGCCGCGGGGTGAGGGGTTAACCAACCGTTAATGCTGCCGCTGCCATGGGGTGAGCTTGGTGAGGGGTTAAGTTACCCCTCACCATATGGCAGCAGTAGGCCTCTCACCCCGCTGCAGCGATAACGCTGCCGCTACCATGGGGTGAGGGGTTAAGTTGCCCCTCACCCCATGGCAGCGGTAGCGTTAACCCCTCACCCCGCGGCAGCATTAACGCTGCCGCAGGGTGAGGGGTTAAGCAAGTGAGTAATGGTACTCACCAGCTCCTCGCGAGGCGTCTTCCTCTCGCGGCGGCGCTCCTCGACTGAGCGCGCAGGCCGGCGACGTCACTGTCATGTGACGTTACATTGTCACATGACAGTGAGGATCCGCGCCGCCCCGGAAGAAGAGACTCCGCTCCGATGGCACCAGGGCAGGTGAGTAAACGTAAAGGTTAGGGTGACCGGGACAGACTCGCGGAGCCGCAGCAAAGGCTTAAAAGAGCTGCATGCGGCTCCGGAGCCGCGGGTTGCCGACCCTTGTCCTATCCCGTCCTCCTATCTCGACCTTCTATCCCGTCCTCCTATCCCGTCCTCCTAACTCGACCTCCTATCTCGACCTCCTATCCCGACCTCCTTTCCCGTCCTCCTATCCCGACCTCCTATCCCGTCCTCCTATCCCGACCTCCTATCCCGTCCTCCTATCCCGACCTCCTATCCCGACCGCCTATCTCGACCTCCTATCCCGTCCTCATATCCCGACCTCCTAACTCGACCTCCTATCCTGACCTTATGTTCCGACCCGTAATATGTGTACCAGGTAGTGAAATCTCTCCAGCCGTACGGAAGTTATGTGAGAACATACATTTCATGGGACTTTAAACAAATACCCCGACCCTCACAAATGGGGGTGGTTAAGGGTTAAATTAACTATCCTATATTTTAAGTGGACATATAAGTAACATGTGACCAAGTATTATGGTAATATATCCAGCCGTTGAAAGTTATATAGTAACATATATTTCCCATAGACTTGTATGGGACTTTAAACATAAACCCCGCCCCTGGCAAATGGGGGTGAGTAAGGGTTAAATCAACTATCCTATGTTTGTTGTTGACATATAAGTAACATGTGCCCCAAGTTTCATGTTAATATCTTTAGCCGTTTGGAAGTTTTTGTGGAACATACACACATATATATATATATATATATATATATACATACACACACACACACACATTGAGTTTTATATATATATAGATAAGGCTAGACATACAAGTAGTGTTGAGCACGAATATTGGTAATTCAAATTTTTATCACGAATATCAGCACTTCACGATTTCACTAATTATTTAGAAAATAGTGCTATATATTCGTAATGACGAATATTCTTTTTTTTTTTTTTTTTCACATGCACATTTTTATGTAAATTTTTATGCAAATTTTATGCGGAAAAAAAAGTGAATGAACATAGCGAATTTCGTGAACATAGGACGAATTATCGTCAATATTGTTACGCCGAGCGCTCCGGGTCCCCGCTCCTCCCCGGAGCGCTCGCTTCACTCTCTCCGCTGCAGCGCTCCGGTCACGTCCTCTGACCCGGGGCGCTGCGATCCCGCTGCCAGCCGGGATGCGATTCGCGATGCGGGTAGCGCCCGCTCGCGATGCGCACCCCGGCTCCCCTACCTGACTCGCTCCCCGTCTGTTCTGTCCCGGCGCGCGCGGCCCCGCTCCCTAGGGCGCGCGCGCGCCGGGTCTCTGCGATTTAAAGGGCCACTGCGCCGCTGATTGGCGCAGTGGTTCCAATTAGGGTAATCACCTGTGCACTTCCCTATATTACCTCACTTCCCTTGCACTCCCTTGCCGGATCTTGTTGCCTTAGTGCCAGTGAAAGCGTTCCTTGTGTGTTCCTTGCCAGTGTTTCCAGACCTTCTGCCGTTGCCCCTGACTACGATCCTTGCTGCCTGCCCCGACCTTCTGCTACGTCCGACCTTGCTTCTGCCTACTCCCTTGTACCGCGCCTATCTTCAGCAGCCAGAGAGGTGAGCCGTTGCTAGTGGATACGACCTGGTCACTACCGCCGCAGCAAGACCATCCCGCTTTGCGGCGGGCTCTGGTGAAAACCAGTAGTGGCTTAGAACCGGTCCACTAGCACGGTCCACGCCAATCCCTCTCTGGCACAGAGGATCCACTACCTGCCAGCCGGCATCGTGACAGTAGATCCGGCCATGGATCCCGCTGAAGTTCCTCTGCCAGTTGTCGCTGACCTCACCACGGTGGTCGCCCAGCAGTCACAACAGATAGCGCAACAAGGCCAACAGCTGTCTCAACTGACCGTTATGCTACAACAGTTACTACCACAGCTTCAGCAGTCATCTCCTCCGCCAGCTCCTGCACCTCCTCCGCAGCGAGTGGCCGCTCCTGGGATACGCTTATCCTTGCCGGATAAATTTGATGGGGACTCTAAGTTTTGCCGTGGCTTTCTTTCCCAATGTTCCCTGCATCTGGAGATGATGTCGGACCTGTTTCCCACTGAAAGGTCTAAGGTGGCTTTCGTAGTCAGTCTTCTGTCCGGAAAAGCCCTGTCATGGGCCACACCGCTCTGGGACCGCAATGACCCCGTCACTGCCTCTGTACACTCCTTCTTCTCGGAAATCCGAAGTGTCTTTGAGGAACCTGCCCGAGCCTCTTCTGCTGAGACTGCCCTGTTGAACCTGGTCCAGGGTAATTCTTCCGTTGGCGAGTATGCCGTACAATTCCGTACACTTGCTTCAGAATTGTCCTGGAATAATGAGGCCCTCTGCGCGACCTTCAAAAAAGGCCTATCCAGCAACATTAAAGATGTTCTGGCCGCACGAGAAATCCCTGCTAATCTACATGAACTCATTCACCTAGCCACTCGCATTGACATGCGTTTTTCTGAAAGGCGCCAGGAACTCCGCCAAGATATGGACTCTGTTCGCACGAGGCGTTTCGTCTCCTCGGCTCCTCTCTCCTCTGGTCCCCTGCAATCTGTTCCTGTGCCTCCCGCCGTGGAGGCTATGCAGGTCGACCGGTCTCGCCTGACACCTCAAGAGAGGACACGACGCCGTATGGAGAACCTCTGCCTGTACTGTGCTAGTACCGAACACTTCCTGAGGGATTGTCCTATCCGTCCTCCCCGCCTGGAAAGACGTACGCTGACTCCGCACAAAGGTGAGACAGTCCTTGATGTCTACTCTGCTTCTCCACGTCTTACTGTGCCTGTGCGGATGTCTGCCTCTGCCTTCTCCTTCCCTGCTGTGGCCTTCTTGGACTCTGGATCTGCAGGAAATTTTATTTTGGCCTCTCTCGTCAACAGGTTCAACATCCCGGTGACCAGTCTCGCCAGACCCCTCTACATCAATTGTGTAAATAATGAAAGATTGGACTGTACCATACGTTTCCGCACGGAGCCCCTTCTTATGAGCATCGGATCTCATCATGAGAGGATTGAACTTTTGGTCCTCCCCAATTGCACCTCGGAAATTCTCCTTGGACTTCCCTGGCTTCAACTTCATTCCCCTACCCTGGATTGGTCCACTGGGGAGATCAAGAGTTGGGGGTCCTCTTGTTCCAAGAACTGTCTAAAACCGGTTCCCAGTAACCCTTGCCGTAACTCTGTGGTTCCTCCAGTAACCGGTCTCCCTAAGGCCTATATGGACTTCGCGGATGTTTTCTGCAAAAAACAAGCTGAGACACTACCTCCTCACAGGCCTTATGATTGCCCTATCGACCTCCTCCCGGGCACTACTCCACCCCGGGGCAGAATTTATCCTCTCTCTGCCCCAGAGACTCTTGCCATGTCCGAATACGTCCAGGAGAATCTAAAGAAGGGCTTTATCCGTAAATCCTCCTCTCCTGCCGGAGCCGGATTTTTCTTTGTGTCCAAAAAAGATGGCTCCCTACGTCCTTGCATTGACTACCGCGGTCTTAATAAAATCACGGTTAAGAACCGCTACCCCTTACCCCTCATCTCTGAACTCTTTGATCGCCTCCAAGGTGCCCACATCTTCACTAAATTGGACTTAAGAGGCGCCTATAACCTCATCCGCATCAGAGAGGGGGACGAGTGGAAAACGGCATTTAACACCAGAGATGGACACTTTGAGTATCTGGTCATGCCCTTTGGACTGTGCAACGCCCCTGCCGTCTTCCAAGACTTTGTCAATGAAATTTTTCGTGATCTGTTATACTCCTGTGTTGTTGTATATCTGGACGATATCCTAATTTTTTCTGCCAATCTAGAAGAACACCGCCAGCATGTCCGTATGGTTCTTCAGAGACTTCGTGACAACCAACTCTATGCCAAAATTGAGAAATGTCTGTTTGAATGCCAATCTCTTCCTTTTCTAGGATATTTGGTCTCTGGCCAGGGACTACAGATGGATCCAGACAAACTCTCTGCCGTCTTAGATTGGCCACGCCCCTCCGGACTCCGTGCTATCCAACGCTTTTTGGGGTTCGCCAATTATTACAGGCAATTTATTCCACATTTTTCTACCATTGTGGCTCCTATCGTGGCTTTAACCAAAAAAAGTGCTGATCCCAAGTCCTGGCCTCCTCAAGCAGAAGACGCCTTTAAACGACTCAAGTCTGCCTTTTCTTCGGCTCCCGTCCTCTCCAGACCTGACCCTTCCAAACCCTTCCTATTGGAGGTTGATGCCTCCTCAGTGGGAGCTGGAGCTGTTCTTCTACAAAAAAATTCTTCCGGGCATGCTGTCACTTGTGGTTTTTTCTCTAGGACCTTCTCTCCAGCGGAGAGGAACTACTCCATCGGGGATCGAGAGCTTCTAGCCATTAAATTAGCACTTGAGGAATGGAGGCATCTGCTGGAGGGATCAAGTTCTCCTGTTATTATCTACACCGACCACAAGAACCTCTCCTACCTCCAGTCTGCCCAACGGCTGAATCCTCGCCAGGCCCGGTGGTCTCTGTTCTTTGCCCGATTTAATTTTGAGATTCACTTTCGTCCTGCCGATAAGAACATTAGGGCCGATGCTCTCTCTCGTTCCTCGGATGCCTCAGAAGTTGATCTCCCTCCGCAACACATCATTCCACCTGACTGCCTGATCTCCACTTCTCCTGCCTCCATCAGGCAGACTCCTCCAGGGAAGACCTTTGTTTCTCCACGCCAACGCCTCGGAATCCTCAAATGGGGTCACTCCTCCCATCTCGCAGGTCATGCGGGCATCAAGAAATCTGTGCAACTCATCTCCCGCTTCTATTGGTGGCCGACTCTGGAGACGGATGTTGGGGACTTTGTGCGAGCCTGCACTATCTGTGCCCGGGATAAGACTCCTCGCCAGAAGCCCGCTGGTTTTCTTCATCCTCTGCCTGTCCCCGAACAGCCTTGGTCTCTGATTGGTATGGATTTTATTACTGATTTACCCCCTTCCCGTGGCAACACTGTTATTTGGGTGGTCGTTGATCGATTCTCCAAAATGGCACATTTCATCCCTCTTCCTGGTCTTCCTTCTGCGCCTCAGTTGGCTAAACAATTTTTTGTACACATTTTTCGTCTTCACGGGTTGCCTACGCAGATTGTCTCGGATAGAGGTGTCCAATTCGTGTCTAAATTCTGGAGGGCTCTCTGTAAACAACTCAAGATTAAATTAAATTTTTCCTCTGCATATCATCCCCAGTCCAATGGACAAGTAGAAAGAATTAACCAGATCTTGGGTGATTATTTGCGACATTTTGTTTCCTCCCGCCAGGATGACTGGGCAGATCTCCTTCCATGGGCCGAATTCTCGTATAACTTCAGGGTCTCTGAATCTTCCTCCAAATCCCCATTTTTCGTGGTGTACGGCCGTCACCCTCTTCCCCCCCTCCCTACCCCCTTGCCCTCTGGTCTGCCCGCTGTGGATGAAATTTCTCGTGACCTTTCCATTATATGGAGAGAGACCCAAAATTCTCTCTTACAGGCTTCTTCACGCATGAAGAGGTTCGCGGATAAGAAAAGAAGAGCTCCCCCCGTTTTTTCCCCTGGAGACAAGGTATGGCTCTCCGCTAAATATGTCCGCTTCCGTGTCCCTAGCTACAAGTTGGGACCACGCTATCTTGGTCCTTTCAAAATTTTGTGTCAAATTAATCCTGTCTCTTATAAACTTCTTCTTCCTCCTTCTCTTCGTATCCCTAATGCCTTTCACGTCTCTCTTCTCAAACCACTCACCCTCAACCGTTTTTCTCCCAAATCTGTTCCTCCCACTCCTGTTTCCGGCTCCTCGGACGTCTTCTCGGTCAAGGAAATTTTGGCTGCCAAAAAGGTCAGAGGGAAAAATTTTTTTTTAGTAGACTGGGAGGGTTGTGGTCCTGAAGAGAGATCCTGGGAACCTGAGGACAACATCCTTGACAAAAGTCTGCTCCTCAGGTTCTCAGGCTCCAAGAAGAGGGGGAGACCCAAGGGGGGGGTACTGTTACGCCGAGCGCTCCGGGTCCCCGCTCCTCCCCGGAGCGCTCGCTTCACTCTCTCCGCTGCAGCGCTCCGGTCACGTCCTCTGACCCGGGGCGCTGCGATCCCGCTGCCAGCCGGGATGCGATTCGCGATGCGGGTAGCGCCCGCTCGCGATGCGCACCCCGGCTCCCCTACCTGACTCGCTCCCCGTCTGTTCTGTCCCGGCGCGCGCGGCCCCGCTCCCTAGGGCGCGCGCGCGCCGGGTCTCTGCGATTTAAAGGGCCACTGCGCCGCTGATTGGCGCAGTGGTTCCAATTAGGGTAATCACCTGTGCACTTCCCTATATCACCTCACTTCCCCTGCACTCCCTTGCCGGATCTTGTTGCCTTAGTGCCAGTGAAAGCGTTCCTTGTGTGTTCCTTGCCAGTGTTTCCAGACCTTCTGCCGTTGCCCCTGACTACGATCCTTGCTGCCTGCCCCGACCTTCTGCTACGTCCGACCTTGCTTCTGCCTACTCCCTTGTACCGCGCCTATCTTCAGCAGCCAGAGAGGTGAGCCGTTGCTAGTGGATACGACCTGGTCACTACCGCCGCAGCAAGACCATCCCGCTTTGCGGCGGGCTCTGGTGAAAACCAGTAGTGGCTTAGAACCGGTCCACTAGCACGGTCCACGCCAATCCCTCTCTGGCACAGAGGATCCACTACCTGCCAGCCGGCATCGTGACAAATATATTCGCAAAATATCGCGAATTCGAATATGGCTTCAGCGAGTTTTCCGCTGCGTATTTGAAAGTGGGCGGGCTCTTCTCGGCTGTCCGCAGCAGATTTTCCGCGGCGGAATGTACACTGCAGAAAATCCACCGCAAGCCCCATTGAAGTCAGTAGGGACTGTGGCGGATTTTCCGCAGCGTAAATTCCGCCGTGGAAAATCTGCTGTGGACAGCCGAGAAGAGCCCGCCCACTTTCAAATACGCAGCGGAAAACCCGCTAAAAAATATGCGCGTGTGAACGTACCCTAAAGGTTCCACCCAAACTAAAACCCACAACAGAGCAGTTAGACCCCTCCCAGCTCTCCTGCCCTAGTAATAGTAAAAGATAGTCCTATAGCAACCCAAATAAGCGCTAGTCTAGTCTACACGTGACTAAAGAAAAATAAATACATGTACATAATAATACAGTAATCATACAGCTCCTACAATAAAGCATATATCATGTAGAAGCATAACCCTATCCATTAAAGGCCCAAAATGAAGACAAAACTCTCCTATGATGGAAGATGGACCAGAGCAGAAAATATGGCAAATACAAGCCCCAGGCAGGCATCTTCCTGAACCCAACGCGTTTCGTCACCTGTGGGCAACTTCCTCAGGGGTGCTGAGGATCTTTGCCAGGCACCACTAGCAATGTTGTACGTGGGGACGAGATTCAGCCAGTTCTCAGCCAGAAATTGTTTGGTAAAATGAAAGCCAGTTCACAGATCGATAACCAGTAGTCACTGTCCCTGTTCCTTCAGATCATTTCCCTATGGTAACATTGTAATCATGGAGAGGTGGGTGAGAGGAGGGCACAGGCAGCCCGGTAGGTGCTAAAGTCCAAAAAGAGATACCGTGCAGCAAAGTCATGAAAGGTATTTCATAGTGTGAGTAGCTAATGTAGGACTACAATTACTGGTATGGGTTCTGCCAGTGCAATCCATGCCCTGAGGCTTAAAGGGGTACTCCGGCCCTAAGACATCTTATCCCCTATCCAAAGTATAGGGGATAAGATGTCTCACCACGGGGGTCCCACCTCTGGGGACCCCCGCAATCTGGCACGCCACACTGCCAGCTCCCAAACTGCCGGATGCCGACCACAGGACCAGAGTATTGTGACGTCACGACTCCGCCCCGTGTGACGTCACCCCCCGCCCCCTCTATGCAAGTCTATCGGAGGGGGCGTGACGGCTGTCACGCCACCTCGCATAGACTTGCATAGCGGGGGCGGGGGGTGGCGTCACACAGGGCGGAGTCGTGATGTCACGATACTGTTACGCCGAGCGCTCCGGGTCCCCGCTCCTCCCCGGAGCGCTCGCTTCTCTCTCTCCGCTGCAGCGCTCCGGTCACGTCCTCTGACCCGGGGCGCTGCGATCCCGCTGCCAGCCGGGATGCGATTCGCGATGCGGGTAGCGCCCGCTCGCGATGCGCACCCCGGCTCCCCTACCTGACTCGCTCCCCGTCTGTTCTGTCCCGGCGCGCGCGGCCCCGCTCCCTAGGGCGCGCGCGCGCCGGGTCTCTGCGATTTAAAGGGCCACTGCGCCGCTGATTGGCGCAGTGGTTCCAATTAGGGTAATCACCTGTGCACTTCCCTATATTACCTCACTTCCCTTGCACTCCCTTGCCGGATCTTGTTGCCTTAGTGCCAGTGAAAGCGTTCCTTGTGTGTTCCTTGCCTGTGTTTCCAGACCTTCTGCCGTTGCCCCTGACTACGATCCTTGCTGCCTGCCCCGACCTTCTGCTACGTCCGACCTTGCTTCTGCCTACTCCCTTGTACCGCGCCTATCTTCAGCAGCCAGAGAGGTGAGCCGTTGCTAGTGGATACGACCTGGTCACTACCGCCGCAGCAAGACCATCCCGCTTTGCGGCGGGCTCTGGTGAAAACCAGTAGTGGCTTAGAACCGGTCCACTAGCACGGTCCACGCCAATCCCTCTCTGGCACAGAGGATCCACTACCTGCCAGCCGGCATCGTGACAGTAGATCCGGCCATGGATCCCGCTGAAGTTCCTCTGCCAGTTGTCGCTGACCTCACCACGGTGGTCGCCCAGCAGTCACAACAGGTAGCGCAACAAGGCCAACAGCTGTCTCAACTGACCGTTATGCTACAACAGTTACTACCACAGCTTCAGCAGTCATCTCCGCCGCCAGCTCCTGCACCTCCTCCGCAGCGAGTGGCCGCTCCTGGGCTACGCCTATCCTTGCCGGATAAATTTGATGGGGACTCTAAGTTTTGCCGTGGCTTTCTTTCCCAGTGTTCCCTGCATCTGGAGATGATGTCGGACCTGTTTCCCACTGAAAGGTCTAAAGTGGCTTTCGTAGTCAGCCTTCTGTCCGGAAAAGCCCTGTCATGGGCCACACCGCTCTGGGACCGCAATGACCCCGTCACTGCCTCTGTACACTCCTTCTTCTCGGAAATCCGAAGTGTCTTTGAGGAACCTGCCCGAGCCTCTTCTGCTGAGACTGCCCTGTTGAACCTGGTCCAGGGTAATTCTTCCGTTGGCGAGTATGCCGTACAATTCCGTACTCTTGCTTCAGAATTGTCCTGGAATAATGAGGCCCTCTGCGCGACCTTCAAAAAAGGCCTATCCAGCAACATTAAAGATGTTCTGGCCGCACGAGAAATTCCTGCTAATCTACATGAACTTATTCACCTAGCCACTCGCATTGACATGCGTTTTTCCGAAAGGCGTCAGGAACTCCGCCAAGATATGGACTCTGTTCGCACGAGGCGTTTCTCCTCCTCGGCTCCTCTCTCCTCTGGTCCCCTGCAATCTGTTCTTGTGCCTTCCGCCGTGGAGGCTATGCAGGTCGACCGGTCTCGCCTGACACCTCAAGAGAGGACACGACGCCGTATGGAGAACCTCTGCCTGTACTGTGCTAGTACCGAACACTTCCTGAGGGATTGTCCTATCCGTCCTCCCCGCCTGGAAAGACGTACGCTGACTCCGCACAAAGGTGAGACAGTCCTTGATGTCTACTCTGCTTCTCCACGTCTTACAGTGCCTGTGCGGATGTCTGCCTCTGCCTTCTCCTTCCCTGCTGTGGCCTTCTTGGACTCTGGATCTGCAGGAAATTTTATTTTGGCCTCTTTCGTCAACAGGTTCAACATCCCGGTGACCAGTCTCGCCAGACCCCTCTACATCAATTGTGTAAATAATGAAAGATTGGACTGTACCATACGTTTCCGCACGGAGCCCCTTCTTATGAGCATCGGATCTCATCATGAGAGGATTGAACTTTTGGTCCTCCCCAATTGCACCTCAGAAATTCTCCTTGGACTTCCCTGGCTTCAACTTCATTCCCCAACCCTGGATTGGTCCACTGGGGAGATCAAGAGTTGGGGGCCCTCTTGTTCCAAGAACTGTCTAAAACCGGTTCCCAGTAACCCTTGCCGTAACTCTGTGGTTCCTCCAGTAACCGGTCTCCCTAAGGCCTATATGGACTTCGCGGATGTTTTCTGCAAAAAACAAGCTGAGACTCTACCTCCTCACAGGCCTTATGATTGCCCTATCGACCTCCTCCCGGGTACTACTCCACCCCGGGGCAGAATTTATCCTCTCTCTGCCCCAGAGACTCTTGCCATGTCCGAATACGTCCAGGAGAATCTAAAAAAGGGCTTTATCCGTAAATCCTCCTCTCCTGCCGGAGCCGGATTTTTCTTTGTGTCCAAAAAAGATGGCTCCCTACGTCCTTGCATTGACTACCGCGGTCTTAATAAAATCACGGTTAAGAACCGCTACCCCTTACCCCTCATCTCTGAACTCTTTGATCGCCTCCAAGGTGCCCACATCTTCACTAAATTGGACTTAAGAGGCGCCTATAACCTCATCCGCATCAGAGAGGGGGACGAGTGGAAAACGGCATTTAACACCAGAGATGGACACTTTGAGTATCTGGTCATGCCCTTTGGACTGTGCAATGCCCCTGCCGTCTTCCAAGACTTTGTCAATGAAATTTTTCGTGATCTGTTATACTCCTGTGTTGTTGTATATCTGGACGATATCCTAATTTTTTCTGCCAATCTAGAAGAACACCGCCAGCATGTCCGTATGGTTCTTCAGAGACTTCGTGACAACCAACTCTATGCCAAAATTGAGAAATGTCTGTTTGAATGCCAATCTCTTCCTTTTCTAGGATATTTGGTCTCTGGCCAGGGACTACAGATGGATCCAGACAAACTCTCTGCCGTCTTAGATTGGCCACGCCCCTCCGGACTCCGTGCTATCCAACGCTTTTTGGGGTTCCCCAATTATTACAGGCAATTTATTCCACATTTTTCTACCATTGTGGCTCCTATCGTGGCTTTAACCAAAAAAAATGCTGATCCCAAGTCCTGGCCTCCTCAAGCAGAAGACTCCTTTAAACGACTCAAGTCTGCCTTTTCTTCGGCTCCCGTGCTCTCCAGACCTGACCCTTCCAAACCCTTCCTATTGGAGGTTGATGCCTCCTCAGTGGGAGCTGGAGCTGTTCTTCTACAAAAAAATTCTTCCGGGCATGCTGTCACTTGTGGTTTTTTCTCTAGGACCTTCTCTCCAGCGGAGAGGAACTACTCCATCGGGGATCGAGAGCTTCTAGCCATTAAATTAGCACTTGAGGAATGGAGGCATCTGCTGGAGGGATCAAGATTTCCTGTTATTATCTACACCGACCACAAGAACCTCTCCTACCTCCAGTCTGCCCAACGGCTGAATCCTCGCCAGGCCCGGTGGTCTCTGTTCTTTGCCCGATTTAATTTTGAGATTCACTTTCGTCCTGCCGATAAGAACATTAGGGCCGATGCTCTCTCTCGTTCCTCGGATGCCTCTGAAGTTGATCTCCCTCCGCAACACATCATTCCACCTGACTGCTTGATCTCCACTTCTCCTGCCTCCATCAGGCAGACTCCTCCAGGAAAGACCTTTGTTTCTCCACGCCAACGCCTCGGAATCCTCAAATGGGGTCACTCCTCCCATCTCGCAGGTCATGCGGGCATCAAGAAATCTGTGCAACTCATCTCCCGCTTCTATTGGTGGCCGACTCTGGAGACGGATGTTGGGGACTTTGTGCGAGCCTGCACTATCTGTGCCCGGGATAAGACTCCTCGCCAGAAGCCCGCTGGTTTTCTTCATCCTCTGCCTGTCCCCGAACAGCCTTGGTCTCTGATTGGTATGGATTTTATTACTGATTTACCCCCTTCCCGTGGCAACACTGTTATTTGGGTGGTCGTTGATCGATTCTCCAAAATGGCACATTTCATCCCTCTTCCTGGTCTTCCTTCTGCGCCTCAGTTGGCTAAACAATTTTTTGTACACATTTTTCATCTTCACGGGTTGCCTACGCAGATTGTCTCGGATAGAGGGGTCCAATTCGTGTCTAAATTCTGGAGGGCTCTCTGTAAACAACTCAAGATTAAATTAAATTTTTCCTCTGCATATCATCCCCAGTCCAATGGACAAGTAGAAAGAATTAACCAGATCTTGGGTGATTATTTGCGACATTTTGTTTCCTCCCGCCAGGATGACTGGGCAGATCTCCTTCCATGGGCCGAATTCTCGTATAACTTCAGGGTCTCTGAATCTTCCTCCAAATCCCCATTTTTCGTGGTGTACGGCCGTCACCCTCTTCCCCCCCTCCCTACCCCCTTGCCCTCTGGTCTGCCCGCTGTGGATGAAATTTCTCGTGACCTTTCCATTATATGGAGAGAGACCCAAAATTCTCTCTTACAGGCTTCTTCACGCATGAAGAGGTTCGCGGATAAGAAAAGAAGAGCTCCCCCCGTTTTTTCCCCTGGAGACAAGGTATGGCTCTCCGCTAAATATGTCCGCTTCCGTGTCCCTAGCTACAAGTTGGGACCACGCTATCTTGGTCCTTTCAAAATTTTGTGTCAAATTAATCCTGTCTCTTATAAACTTCTTCTTCCTCCTTCTCTTCGTATCCCTAATGCCTTTCACGTCTCTCTTCTCAAACCACTCATCCTCAACCGTTTTTCTCCCAAATCTGTTCCTCCCACTCCTGTTTCCGGCTCCTCGGACGTCTTCTCGGTCAAGGAAATTTTGGCTGCCAAAAAGGTCAGAGGGAAAAATTTTTTTTTAGTAGACTGGGAGGGTTGTGGTCCTGAAGAGAGATCCTGGGAACCTGAGGACAACATCCTTGACAAAAGTCTGCTCCTCAGGTTCTCAGGCTCCAAGAAGAGGGGGAGACCCAAGGGGGGGGGTACTGTTACGCCGAGCGCTCCGGGTCCCCGCTCCTCCCCGGAGCGCTCGCTTCTCTCTCTCCGCTGCAGCGCTCCGGTCACGTCCTCTGACCCGGGGCGCTGCGATCCCGCTGCCAGCCGGGATGCGATTCGCGATGCGGGTAGCGCCCGCTCGCGATGCGCACCCCGGCTCCCCTACCTGACTCGCTCCCCGTCTGTTCTGTCCCGGCGCGCGCGGCCCCGCTCCCTAGGGCGCGCGCGCGCCGGGTCTCTGCGATTTAAAGGGCCACTGCGCCGCTGATTGGCGCAGTGGTTCCAATTAGGGTAATCACCTGTGCACTTCCCTATATTACCTCACTTCCCTTGCACTCCCTTGCCGGATCTTGTTGCCTTAGTGCCAGTGAAAGCGTTCCTTGTGTGTTCCTTGCCTGTGTTTCCAGACCTTCTGCCGTTGCCCCTGACTACGATCCTTGCTGCCTGCCCCGACCTTCTGCTACGTCCGACCTTGCTTCTGCCTACTCCCTTGTACCGCGCCTATCTTCAGCAGCCAGAGAGGTGAGCCGTTGCTAGTGGATACGACCTGGTCACTACCGCCGCAGCAAGACCATCCCGCTTTGCGGCGGGCTCTGGTGAAAACCAGTAGTGGCTTAGAACCGGTCCACTAGCACGGTCCACGCCAATCCCTCTCTGGCACAGAGGATCCACTACCTGCCAGTCGGCATCGTGACAGATACTTTGGATAGGGGATAAGATGTCTTAGGGCCAGAGTACCCTTTCTTTTAACCCCTTAAGGACCCAGTCTATTTTCACCTTTAGGGACCCGGGCATTTTTTTCACATCTGACCACTGTCACTTTAAACATTAATAACTCTGGGATGCTTTTACTTATGAATTTGATTCCGAGATTGTTTTTTCGCGACATATTCTACTTTATCATAGTGGTAAATTTCTGTCGATACCTGCATCATTTCTTGGTGAAAAACTCCCAAATTTCATGAAAAATTAGAAAATTTTTCATTTTTCTAACTTCAGTTTTGAAGTGGATTCGAGGGGCCTTCATATTAGACATACCCCCTAAATGACCCCATTATAAAAACTGCACCCCTCAAAGTATTCAAAATGACATTCAAGTTTATTAACCATTTAGGTGATTTCACAGGAATAGCAGCAAAGTGAAGGAGAAAATTCAAAATCTTTATTTTTTTACACTAACATGTTCTTGTAGACCCAGTTTTTGAATTTTTACAAGGGGTAAAAGGAGAAAAATCCCTCCAAAATGTGTAACCCGATTTCTCTCGAGGATGGAAATACCTTATATGTGAACGTAACGTGCTCTGCGGGCGCAGTAAAGCGCTCAGAAGGGAAGGAGCGACCATGGGATTTTGGAGAGTGAATTTTGCTGAAATGGTTTTTGGGGGCATGTCACATTTAGGAAGCCCCTATGGTGCCAGAACAGCAAATAAAAAACCCAACATGGCACACCATTTTGGAAACTACACCCCTCAAGGAACGCAACAAGGGGTCCAGTGACCCTGGTTAAGAAAAGATAAGTTTATTCTTACTGTGGACGCCAGAATCTGGATTTCCTTGGCAGAAACATCCGCTGACCGAAATTCCGCCGTCTAAATCTAAATATTTATTATTGACTGTAATAATTTAATAATTATTAATAACTGTAATAATTTATAAAGATAAATGCAGATGTAAAATCAAAAAATTTTCCAGTATCAAATGGGAATTTAAAAAAAAGTAACAGTTTTCAATAGAGACGTGTATTCTCCATTGTATATAGATATTACTAGACCCCGTGAGATTCGCTCCCATGGCTCAGGCCGATGTATAAGTGATGGTGTCTTATCTGTGACTGAGAAGCTTTGCCTGACATCATTTGATTGTTATTATGATTGTGTTACTTTGTAGCTTTTTTTACATTGTCCTTTATAATATTACATAAGGTGAATTGTCCCAGGATCGAAGCCGGCAAAGGGAGCAGAGGTTAGGACTGTTATGCAACTATGAGAACTTTTTGCTTGTATAGATACAGCAGGGTATTCCAACTAGGGAGCCTCCAGCCATTGCAAAACTACAACTACCAGCATGCCCGGACAGCCTTCGGCTGTCCGGGCATGCAGGTAGTTGTAGTTTTGCAATGGCTGGAGGCACCCTGGTTGGGAAACACTGGGGTACATTCATACTGGTCAGTAAGGGTCCGTGCATGCTGGTAGTTGTAGTTTTGCAACAGCTGGAGGCACCCTGGTTCAGAAACACAGGGGTACAGTCATACTGGTCAGTAAGGGTCTGGGCATGCTGGTAGTTGTAGTTTTGCAATGGCTGGAGGCACCCTGGTTGGGAAACACTGGGGTACAGTCATACTGGTAAGTAAGGGTCCGGGCATGATGGTAGTTGTAGTTTTGCAACAGCTGGAGGCACTCTGGTTGGGAATCAATGCGGTACAGTCATACTGGTCAGTAAGAGTTCGGGCATGCTGGTAGTTGTAGTTTTGCAACAGCTGGAGGCACCCTGGTTGGGAAACACTACGATACAGTCACACTGGTCAGTAAGGGTCTTGGCACGCTTGTGGTTGTAGTATTGCAACAGCTGGAGGCACCCTGGTTGGGAAACACTGGGGTACGGTCATACTGGTCAGTAAGGGTTCAGGCATGCTGGTAGTTGTAGTTTTGCAACAGCTTGAGGCACCCTGGTTGGGAAACACTGGGGTACAGTCATACTCGTCAGTAAGGGTCTGGGCACGCTGGTGGTTGTAGTTTTGCAACAGCTGGAGGCACCCTGGTTGGGAAACACTGAGGTACAGTTATACTGGTCAGTAAGGGTCCGGGCATGTTGGTAGTTGTGGTTTTGCATGCTAGTAGTTGTAGTTTTGCATCAGCTGGAGGCACCCTGGTTGGGAAACACTGAGGTACAGTCATATTGGTCAGTATGGGTCCGGGCATGCTGGTAGTTGTGGTTTTGCATGCTGGTAGTTGTAGTTTTGAAACAGCTGGAGGCACCCTGGTTGGGAAACACTGAGGTACAGTCATACTGGTCAGCAAGGGTCTGGGCGTGCTGGTAGTTGTAGTTTTGCAACAGCTGGAGGCACCCTGGTTGGGAAACACTGGGGTACAGTCATACTGGTCAGTAAGGGTCTGGGCATGCTGGTAGTTGTAATTTTGCAACAGTTGGAGGCACCCTGGTTGGGAAACACTGGGGTATAGTCATACTAGTGAGTTATACTAGTTAGTTTTTCCACTAACTGCATGGCGGAACAAACAATAATAATAATAACAATAATTTGTGGGGTGCGATTGTGGTCATTTTGGAGGGTTTCGTTTTTTTACACAGTGCACCCTAGGCCATTTTTAGATTTACTTGCACCGGAACCAGGACCTTGGAAATTGGGGTGCAGCAGAATCTTATGATCAGTCAATGATATTCTGCGGCACCGTTCACACTAGAAGTTTCATAGTCCGACGCTGAAATTCCGCCACCAAAAGAATGTTCTGGGTCATTCTTTAGGCGAAATCTACACAGAATACATTGAAACTGCAATGTCCGCATGGTCTTAGTGCCGACTGATTCACCCGACACCAGGCGCACTTGGAATCTCCCGACTGGACATTCACAAGCCTCAGCTGCTGTATGCTCCAGAGAAAGTTGTGTAGGTCTTTCTAGCCTGATCACAGTGCTCCCTGCTGCCATCTCTGTCCATGTCAGGAATTGTCCAGAACAGAAGCAAATCCCGATAGTAAACCTCTCCTACTCTGGACAGATCCTGAAACAGACAGAGGTGTCAGCAGAGAGCACTGTGGTCAGACAGAAAGGAACAACACAACTTCCTCTGGAACTAGTTGGTTTGAAAACGTTTTTTTTTACACCGGAGTACTCCTTTAAAGGGTTACTCCGCTCCCCAGCGTCTGGAACATTGAGTTCCTAATGCTGGATGCGGGCTTTCGTGTTCACACTCTGCCCCCTTGTGATGTCATGACCTGCCCGCGATGTCACGTCCCGCCCCCTCAATGCAAGTCTATGGGAGGGGGCGTGACGGCCGTCACGCCCCCTCCCATAGACTTGCATTGAGGGGGCGGGACGTGACATCCCGGGGCGGGGTGTGACGAGGGGGCAGGCGTGAACACGGAAGCCAGCACCCAGCGTTCGGAACTCAATGTTCCTGACGCTGGGGAGCGGAGTAACCCTTTAAGGAGAGGGTCACACATGCCATAATTTGCTGCATATTTTCTGCTGTGTATTTTCCTACCTATTTAGGTCAATGGGTAGGAAAATACTCAGCAGCAAATATTCAGCAAAATACGTCACATGTAACTCTACCCTCAGGGAAGGAATACACACAGCAGATACACGAAATGTGTCAGAAGTGGTCAATGGAAGCGGCAATATCAGGGAAGGTGTTACACTTCCCCCTTATAGGGTGCATTCACACCTCGTATACGTTTTCTATGTGCAAACCGTACGGAACCGTATTGAAAACCATATGCATTGACTTTCCATTGAAAACCGTATGCCAAACGATGCATCAGGTTGTGTCCGTTTTGCATCCTGTACGGTTTTGTCAGTTTTTTTCCCTGTACCCAAAACCGTAGCCTACCACGGTTTTTGGTCCGGGTGAAAAACCGTATTAAACCGTATACTTTTTTTTTTAACATGGGAGTCAATGGGAACCGTACAGAACCTTATGTGCGTACGGTTCCATCCGGTTTTCACCATACAGTTTTTGACTTTGCACAGTTTTTATTCTTGGAATTTCAATCAAACAAGTGAAAATTTATTCATAATGGAGTGAAAAGTTAAAAACATATACTTTTTTTTCTTAAAAAAAACGGATGCAACCGGACATTATTTTTTAAACCGCATACGTTTTTTACCGTATACGGGTTAAAATTTGTACACACGTTTTGACACAGTTTGTTCCAGTTTTGAGGAATCAGTTTTTCATCAAAAACCTGATACGGGAACTGTATTGCAAAAACTTGGTGTGAACGCAGCCTTAGCTGGATCCACTTCTGCAGAGTGTGTGCCTACTCTTAGGGGTCATCAATTCACCTTGAAACAGGAAATGAATTGCGCTGCATGTGTGACTCTGCACAGGGCATAAAGAAGCTTGTGCAATGATGGAAGAGGTAAAGCGGAGGGACTCTGTTAAAATATGATGTTTTTATAAGTTTTTATTTTTTTTTTACTATTGTTTATAGCTGTTTGTTTCAATATTTAGATAACCCCTTCAATATTTTTTCTAGGGAAAGAATATAGAGATGAGCGAACTTACAGTAAATTCGATTCGTCACGAACTTCTCGGCTCGGCGGTCGATGACTTTTCCTGCATAAATTAGTTCACCTTTCAGGTGCTCCCGTGGGCTGGAAAAGGTGGATACAGTCCTAGGAGACTCTTTCCTAGGACTGTATCCACCATTTCCAGCCCACCAGAGCACCGGAAAGCTGAACTAATTTATGCAGGAAAAGTCAGCAACCGCCCAGCCGAGAAGTTCGTGACGAATCGAATTTACTGTAAGTTCGCTCAATTCTAAAAGAATACATTAGAACCAGATGAGTAATGATCATTGATTTATTAGGTATTTTACTACTATTTTGTCATTTTGTTTTTTTCATATGTAAACAAGTTGAACATTCTGCATATAATGTCTAAGCCTGTACTATGTGTGATGTCATCGCTCCAGGAAGACAAGGACCTGAAGGGACTACAAGAACATCGGTGGTGGCGGTGATCCACCCGGCAATGATCTCCATACAGGTAGGTATATATATATATATATATATATATATATATATATATATATATATAATGAGATTGATGGGCTGGGGCCATAAAGCATACATCTGCATGTATTGTAGTATAAGTAGAAGTTTAATTAAATTGATTATTTCTCAGTAGAAGTTTCCTTTTACTTTCTACACTTTTTTTTTTAATTCACAGATGTAGTATTAGACATCTTCCACTTGGTGCCCCCAGTGTACTATTTAAAGGGGTACTCCGGTGGAAAACTTTTTTTTTTTTTTTTTTTTTTAATCATATGGTGCCAGAAAGTTAAACAGATTTGTAAATGACTCCTATTAAAATATCTTAATCCTTCCAGTACTTATTAGCTGCTGAATACTACAGAGGAAATCCTTTTCTTTTTGGAACACAGTGCTCTCTGCTGACATCACAAGCACAGTGCTCTCTGCTGACATCTCTGTCCGTTTTAAGAACTGTCCAGAGTAGGAGAAAATCCCCATAGCAAACAAATGCTGCATGGTTAATCAGGGTCAACCATGGGAACACCTTCTGATTTCGCTATTATGCCGCTTCTTCAGGGGGCGTCACGCCCCCTGAAGAAGCGGCATAATAGCGAAACGATCGTTGGGGTTCAGGTGTAGGTATGGTTTGGCAACCTTAATTGTGTACTTCTGGGAGGTATCATTCTTGTACCTTACCAGCTATTCTGGCATTTACTCTTTATACTTGTATATTTTGATGTACTTGGGTCCTACCATTGTCCTATATCTTTGTATGTTTACTGGTGCCTATTTATTGTTACTACTTCTTTGTTTTAGTTTTAATTTTATCTTTTATTATTTTCTTCATTATATTGCACTAATAAAGTTTACCTTTTAAATCTTATTACTTTTTTGTTGTTGTGGTACGGTTCTCTTTTTGGTGTTAGAGGTTTAAATACGTACCCTTACCTACTATACATGTAGGGTTATATATATCTTTGGTGACATATTTTATTTCCATGTGACTTCCTGGTTGTAATGCTGTGATGAACATGCTCAGTACAAAAAAATAATCATATAAAAATGGACAATAACGGATAACGAGGGATGTTTTTTGATAACATCCGTTTCCCATAGACTTCAATGTTAAATTTTAACAGATGTTATTTCACCTTTATTTTTGCCGGACCAGAAATGAGTGCGTGCACCGTCTTTTGTGCCGGCAAAAATAACGGAGATTAGTAAAAACTGACATACCTGATGCAAAAGGATGGTCAAAAAATCCCATTGACATGAGTAGGATTGTTTGACGGCCATTTTCAGGACTATTTGACGGGAGTAATGATGGAGGTTTTTACAGGATGATACCTGTAGTGTGAAAGGGGCCTTACAAAGCTGTTCCAAATAGATTGTATTTCTAACTTAATTTTACTTTTAGTACATAGACATGGATTGTTAAGCTTACATGTATATACTTCTACAGGAAGGAAAACCAAGTTCATCCATGAGTTCCATAAACCAGACCACAATAGAAGGTTTTATACTTAAAGGGGTATCAGATGCTCCTGAACTACAAGTTCTCATTTTCCTTCTGATTCTTCTCATCTATCTCATCTCTTTTGTTGGAAATCTCACCATTCTTCTACTGGTCTGTTCTGATGTCCACCTACACACCCCCATGTACTTTTTCCTGTCCAACTTGTCTCTCATAGACATATTCAGCTCCACTACAGCATTACATAGGATCTTTGTTATTGCCACAACACAAAACAACATAGTTTCTAACTCGGCCTGTATGGCCCAGTTGTATATTTTCTCTACATTAACCAGTAATGAGCTTTCAGTTTTGGCCGCCATGAGTTTTGATCGGTATGTAGCCATCTGTAGACCATTATATTACCACATGGTCATGAGTCGGAGACTCTGTGGTCTTCTGGCCTCACTCAGCTGGGGTTTTGGGTTCATTGAGATGGTTCCCAACATTGTCCTCATTTCAAGGTTCACTTGTTACATTTCCAAGGAAATCGATCATTATTTTTGCGATCCTTTGCCTATCCGGGACATTACATGTAGTGACACCTCAATTTTGGACCTTTACATTCTAATTTTTGGCAGCATGAGTGCATTCATTTTACTTGTCCTGACAATAATTCCTTACATTTTCATTATTTTGTGTATTCTAAGGATAAGCTCCAGTGCTGGGAGATATAAAGCTTTCTACACGTGTTCCTCACACATCACGGTGGTTGCGATCTTCTATTCTTCTATCATATTACAATACACAGTTACAATTTCTGGAGCCAAAATGGGTTCCAACAAAATCTTGTCTCTGTTTAACACGGCTATTGTCCCCATGATGAACCCTCTGATATACAGCCTGAAAAATAAAGATGTAAAATCGGCCCTACAACGAAAACTAAAATGGTGGGGAATAAAATATTAAAAAGATTTAAACTTTTTGAATATTGATGTTATATAAGTCGGAATAAAGTATGGATCACGTAGAATCTCTTAGTTATCCTGAATTAATTATTCCCCTTCCTTTACTAGGGTACAATATTCAAGAGCTTGTCTGCTTGTTTGCTCTTACTGTAAAGAACCTCTACCTAAGTTCATAGTTACAAACTTCTTTCCTGTAATATGATGAAGGGAGACATTTGTGACTAATAAATGGATAAAGTGGTGATCAGGTATTTTCCGTGTATCCTGTGGACTACGACGATGACCAGTGTTTTTTTATTTTTTTTGTTTAATGGTTAACGAGGGCTTGTGAGGGAATGTTTTTTGGAATAAAAGTTTAAAAAAAATTTTTTATTTACTTTACAGGCTTAGTAGTGGAAGCTGTCTTATAGACAGAATCCATTACTCAGCCAGGGCTTAGCGTTAGCATGAAAAACAACTAGTGCTAACCCCCAATTATTACCCCGGTACCCACCACCACAGGGGTGCCGGGAAGAGCTGCTACCAACAGGCCCGGAGTGCCTAGGCGGTAACAGGCTGGCTTTAATTAGGCTGGGGAGGGCCAGTAACAATGGTCCTCGTCCATCCTGGTAACGTCAGGCTGTTGCTGCTTTGTTGGTATTTGGCTGAGAATGAAAATATGGGGAACCCAATGCGTTTATTTTTTTTTACATATATATATATATATATATATATATATATATATTATTAAATATTAAATAAAAACGCATAGGGTTTCCTGTATTTTTATTCTTAGCCAGATACCAACCAAACAACAACAGCCTGACGTTACCAGGGTGGGTTAGGACCATTGTTACTGGCCCTCCCCAGCCTAAATAACGCCAGCCTGTTACCGCCCAGGCCAAGGAGCGTGATTTTTCATGCTCCGGGCCTGTTGGTAACGGCTCTTCCCGACACCCCTGTGGCGGTGGGTACCGGGGTAATAATCGGGGGTTGGCGCTAGCTGTTTTTGGGGCTAACGCTAAGCCCCGGCTTAGTAATGGACTCCGTCTATAGGACGGCTTCCACTACTAAGCCTGTAAAGTAAATAAAAGTAAAAAACACATTTAAAAAAACTTTTATTCCAAAAAACACTCCCCCACAAGCCCTCGTTACAAAATGTTGTTAATATTAACCAACAAAAATGGGTTAGTACATTCACGGGGAAAAAGTGGTAAACAAATTTAATAAACACACATACATTTTTTTTTTTGCATATTTGTGCTAAGAAAATGGTATTCCAAAGTGATTTTATTTGTTTTTGCTTATGTGAGCCAAATTTATCAACCCCCTTTGATAGTATGATAAATATGTCACACATAAGCAAACGCAAAGTAAAAAAAAAATGCCTACAGAACTCGCCTACCAAAGCAACCATGATAAATGTCCCCCTTTTAGTTTGTTTTTCCATTAACCACATGTTGGAGAATAATACAGAAGGAAAATTCGAGAACCAGTGACTTCTACAGGTGAAGAACAGGGCTGACGTCTTGGGCCCAGCCAGTCCCATTACATTTCTATATATGTGTGTAAAGTAAACCAAATTCAATAGGGATATGAGCCACTAAGGTCATTGTTTCATTTTTTCAATTTCCGCTTCTGCTTCCTGTCAGTGGACATTGGGCTGTCTTTGTATTTTGGTATGATTTCATAAAATAGCAGAGTTTTTGCTACGATTTTGTGCATATTATGCCAAAAGCTACACAGAGCCTGTCAGAGGCTAGGAGGTCAAGGATCTGTGATGATGTCATCAAAAGTCCTTCAGCTCTAGGGCAAAAATGAGCCAATCAGCACATAGAAGCTTAAAGTGGTTATCCGGCTAGTAAAACATGTCCTCTATCTTGTGTCTGATCGCGGAGTATCCGACCGCTGAGACCCACCATGATCTCCAGAACAGGGCCTGTATCTTATCTCTGAGCTCTCCAGGAAACACCTTCCAAAACTTACTAGTTTTGGCAGTGACGGGCCACTCAGCCAATGACCAGCCACAGGGGTGTACCGCCATAGACTGTGATTGGCTGAGCAGGTTGTTACTTCCGAGACCATTTAGTCTTGGAAGATGGGGGCTGGAGCACTCAGATGCAAGCCCCATTCCGGATATCGCATGGGGAAGGGTCCCAACAGTCATGACCAGACACTTCTCCCCTGGATAACCCCTTTACGGAATAGTCTACATTAAAAAGGGGTGCCATGTGTCTATGTGAAACGAGGGCCCATTAGAAGCAGTGTATGGGGGTCTTTTAGTCTAATATGAGTGTCTAAATTTTGTGCTTTGGCCAGGGCCCATAATTTTCTACTTATTCCCTAATGTGCGTATTACGCAGCACTGTGGGTATATTAATGGGGGCACATAGGGTAGCAGCAGACGCAGACTTATAGAATAGGCTTTAGAGGGTGGAAATGGCTGCAAAGGAGCAACGAAAATATTGTCTGCAGGAGAAGTCATTGGGACAGTCAAGGCTGGATGAAGGAGAAATTGAAGGACAACGTCCACATCAGACAAGACGTTACCTGTGAGTCACTGGATGTATGTAATTTAACCCCTTAAAGCGTTACTGTCAATAAAAATTTTTGGCTTGACATTTTGATCAATCAGGGATATAGATGGGTGAAGTATGCAGAAACATCCTTTGCTCCCTAGCTCGGTGCTCATTGTAGGACATAGGCTCCATTATAGTCCAAAAAGCCCATCATTTACAAAGATTGTATATATATATATATATATATATATTATATATATATATATATATATATATTGTGAGAATGTGAAAGGCATGGTGGTTGATGGACGCTATGTCTCACCAAGGCTCCTGGCTTTGGTGAAGTAAGAGCCGGTATTGTTCAGTGTCTGTACTGCGATGCAGACTGACACTATGGCCATAGTATGGCTGGAAGGCCAATCCAGGATGGCTCTTACTGGGAAAGGTCAAGTGTAGGGTGGAAGTCATTCCCCACAATCCAGGCCAGCTTTTGTTGGCCTTAAAGCCAGGCTGCCTCACCAGGCTGAGGGGGATTTGCTAGTTGCAGCTCACGCTGCCTGAGAAAGTTGTGTGTGGAGTTCTTCCCTGTGGTTGCTCCAAGAGTGGAAGCTGCTGAACAGCCTAGCTGGAGGCCTGGAAAAGACTTGCTTGATGCCGCATGGCATGAACTCAGGTGTCAACAAACACCTAGGAAATACAGGTGGACTTTGGTTACATTTTCTTTTGTTCTGCGTTTAAAAGACTGTTTGCCGTGTGCTGAGTTTAAATAAAACACTGTACTTTGATTTTAAAAGCACTGTCTCCTTGCCTCTATACTGCAACCGCACCTATCTGCAAGAGCGAGTCATCACAATATATATATATATATATATATATATATATATATATAACTCCAAAAAAGGAAAGCGGCACTCCAATGGCAGAAAAAAGGTGTATTTATTCACCCATCAAGTCAAGTGCGACGTTTCAGCCTCACAATGAAGCCTTTCTCAAGCAGTGTATTAGTGTTACATCACTTCCCTAAATATCATTAATCATAGTGACATCATCACCTCATTTACATTAATTAAATATTAAACATCCATATACAAAGTAGAAAAATACATCTGTGCTATCATGTGCATCATAAAACCATATTTGACATCTATGCAAATCATAGCTAAGTGTTGATCTATACAAAACAGTGTTTAAATACAAAAGTGCATCATGTAAACATAACATCACGTCAGCCGAGAGGGTGGTCCCTCACCTTCATAGCCATGTGTTCACCTCCTGATTCGCTGCTTCATCATCGGGTCTTCTGTTTGTAAATAACTCAACTGCGCAAATCCGGAAGGGCATTGCATCACTCACGCGCGCTTCCCCTTCACTGACTTCACATACTTAATGCGCAGGACCGGAAATGTATAACGTTACATACGTCCTCATTCCTTTCTAAGTGCTTCTCCCATCCGGCTTTCTGTGTTGCCCCGGCGCATGCGTACACACCGGAGACCACAGAATCAGCCATCTCGAAGTCGAGCTACATAACGAAAGCAGAGGGCCAATGCCGTATCTCCAATATTCACTCAGTGGCCATTTTACTAAGGGGCTTAGATATTGAGTTCAGTGCTTAGACCCCGACCGATAAAAACATTTGACATGTCTGCAAGTTTTTGCAATGATAGCTGGCTTAAGGAGGTTATCCAACAGAAACTTTTTTGTTTTAATCTTAATTAATGTTCCCAGACTTGGGAATGAAATAAAAAATAATGCAGGTTCTGGTATCAGAGTGGCCACAGACACTTCTCTTCTCAGACCTGCAGATCGTAGTGTCTGCAACAGATGTACCTCACAATTCTGCTCTGCCAGTCACAGGCTGAGGGGAGACAATCACCAAATATCCATTATTTACCTGATAACCCCCCTGCTGCTCCAACACCACCAATCCAGGGTTATGTATTTACTTCGATTACCTATAGTCCAGCAAATTAATCCAAACAGCTTATATAAACCTACAAATGACTGGCCAATTCATGTAGCTACAAAATCTTTATTAGAATAATACAATAGAAAAATGGATAGTCCTCCCATAAAACAACCCACCCTTAAAATACATACACCCCAAAACAAAAGTGCAGGTTATAAACCTCCAATCACAAGCGATTACAACAGCAATTATATAAAATAGAACAATCAAAAGGTCAATACCATACATAATTGCGACGTGCTAATGCACTGGGGAGTCCCCTACCACCTCGACATGTGTTTTGAGAATAGTCCCTTTCCCAAGATGCACTTGGCTGTAGCAAGTAGTCTTGTGCAGTGACACAGTCACAGGTGCCTACTAGAGATGGGTGAATTTTTAAAACATTTGATTGGGCCAAATTTTCCCAAATAATTGGTTTCGTTCCGAATTTATTTGCGGTGAATCACTATTAAAAAACGGCATTTAATTAGAATTTATTTACATTTTTTGAGTACCCATTCTGGTGAGCATCGAGCTGGCGGTCTGTCGCAAGGCGAGCTACCACCTGTTCCAGCCCGTGCCTCTCACTATTTGCCCCCGCCCCCCATTGTCTTTTACTTTGTTGAACTGCAAATGTTTCATTTAATCAGTTATGGTTCATTGTTATCGCTCCAACCTGTTTCTTTGGATTCTTGTGGTAATTTCACAGCTAATATATGACGTCGATGACCATAGGGCCTCAGTCTTGAAAAGATTACATCGATTTTTTTACTTTGTTTAAATTTAAGATGTTTTAATTTAAATTTAATATTACACTTCCAAGTTTAATGTCCCGTGCCCCGGCATTTACTTTGAATAAATAGTGTGGTTGCAAAAGACCAAATCTAACAAGAAGTCACATGTCACATGGCGGCACAAAAACAGAGCCTGTAGGGGGAATCAGTATGAGAAGACCATATAGTGGCTGAATGACACAGCCTAGAGTTGGCGGCAGCATGAGGAGAACATATAGCAGTTGAATGACACAGTGTGGAGGTGGCAGCAGCACGAGGAGACCACATAGTGGCTAAATGACGTAGCCTGGAGTTTGCGGCAACAGGAGGAGAACATATAGTGGCTGAATGATACAGCTTAGAGGTGGCGGCAGCATGAGGAGACTAAATAATGGCTGAATGACACCGCATGGAGGTGGCAGCAGCATGAGGAGAACATATAGTGGCTGAATGACACAGCCTAGAGTTGGCGGCAGCATGAGGAGACCATATAGTGGCTGAACGACACAGCGAGGAGGTGGCGGCAGCATGAAGAGAACATATAGTGGCTTAATGACACAGCCTGGAGGTGGCAGCAGCATGAGGAGAACATATGGTGGCAGTATGAGACAGCGTGGAGCTGGCATCAGCATGAGGAAAACACATGGTGGCAGAATTAGACAGCCTGGAGGTGGCAGCAGCAGAATTAGGAGTCCTGAAAGTGACCCGGTGACAGAGTGGTGCGGTGGGGGGGCAATACCAGTACCCGGTGACGAAGGTGGGTGAAAAAAAGAGAACTTGGCATCAGAGGTGTAGCATCAGGTAGGTGGCAGGATCAGAATAGTAGCTGAGGCAGGTAGGAAGAAGAAAACGGTCTCTTTTGTAAAAGTGTTAGTGTGCACAAGTACGTATTGAGGATATGCATTAAGTAAAACATAACTTTTAATAATAAGCTAAGAATAAAATATATGGCTCCAAATTTTTTTTTAAATCAAACCAAAGGAAAGGTGTGGGAAAAAACACCATGTGCCACCCACACCACCAAGTACTGATGTGATGCAAAGAACTCTAAAAGGTGGAAGGGAACAACATATGGTCCATTGTTTCTGGTGGGGGAAAAAACTTCCCCTGTAAGGCCCTAGTCTCGCATTATTAACCCCTTAACGACGCAGGACGTATATTTACGTCCTGCGCCGGCTCCCGCGATTTGAAGCGGGATCGCGCCGCGATCACACATCATATCGCGTCGGTCCCGGCGCTCATCAACGGCCGGGACCCGCGGCTAATACCACACATCGCTGATCGCGGCGATGTGCGGTATTAACCCTTTAGAAGCGGCGGTCAAAGCTGACCGCCGCTTCTAAAGTGAAAGTGAAAGTGACCTGGCTGCTCAGTCGGGCTGTTCGGGACCGCCGCGGTGAAATCGCGGCATCCCGAACAGCTGACAGGACACTGGGAGGGCCCTTACCTGCCTCCTCGGTGTCCGATCGGCGAATGACTGCTCCGTGCCTGAGATCCAGGCAGGAGCAGTCAAGCGCCGATAACACTGATCACAGGCGTGTTAATACACGCCTGTGATCTGTGTAAAAGATCAGTGTGTGCAGTGTTATAGGTCCCTATGGGACCTATAACACTGCAAAAAAAAAGTTAAAAAAAAGTGTTAATAAAGGTCATTTAACCCCTTCCCTAATAAAAGTTTGAATCACCCCCCTTTTCCCATAAAAAAATAAAACAGTGTAAAAAAAAAAAAAAATAAACATATGTGGTATTGCCGCGTGCGTAAATGTCCGAACTATAAAAATATATAATTAATTAAACCGCACGGTCAATGGCGTATGCGCAAAAAAATTCCAAAGTCAAAAAAAGCGCATTTTTGCTCACTTTTTATACCATTAAAAAATTAATAAAAAGTGATCAAAAAGTTCGATCAAAACAAAAATCATACCGATAAAAACTTCAGATCACGGCGCAAAAAATGAGTCCTCATACCGCCCTGTACGGGGAAAAATAAAAAAGTTATAGGGGTCAGAAGATGACATTTTTAAACGTATAAATTTTCCTGCATGTAGTTATGATTTTTTCCAGAAGTGCGACAAAATCAAACCTATATAAGTAGGGGATCATTTTAACCGTATGGACCTACAGAATAATGATAAGGTGTAATTTTTACCGAAATATGCACTGCGTAGAAACGGAAGCCCCCAAAAGTTACAAAATGGCGTCTTTTCTTCGATTTTGTCACACAATGATTTTTTTTTCCGTTTCGCCGTGCATTTTTGGGTAAAATGACTAATGTCACTGCAAAGTAGAATTGGCGACGCAAAAAATAAGCCATAATATGGATTCTTAGGAGGAAAATTGAAAGGGTTATGATTTTTAAAAGAAAAGGAGGAAAAAAACGAAAGTGCAAAAACAGAAAAACCCTGAGTCCTTAAGGGGTTAATTCCCTTCTTGTTACTCGCCCTAAAAAGGGCTGCCCCAAACAGGAACCTCTCCCTATTTCCACCTACAAACACTGCCATTTCCCAGGGTTTTTAGGTCGAAATAGCGATTGGTTCCTGTGTGGGGCCGCCCTTTTTAAGATGAGTAACACTTTCCTCAAAAAGGTGGAAGGGAACAACGTATGGTCCATTGTATCAGGTGGGGGTAAAAACTTCCCCAGTAAGGCCCTACTCTCGCTTTATTAATTCCCTTCTTTGCAAGTGTTACTCACCCTAAAAAGGGCGGCCCAACACAAGAAAATCTCTCTATTTCGACCTAAAAACCCTGGGAAATGGCAGTGTTTGTAGGGAGAAATAGGGAGAGGTTCCTGTGTGGGGCCGCCCTTTTTAGGACGAGTAACACTTGCAAAGAAGGGAATTAATAATGCGAGAGTAGGGCCTTACAGGGGAAGTTTTTACTCCCACTGGTTACAATGGACCATACGTTGTTCCCTTCCACCTTTTACAGGTCTTTGCATCACATCAATACTTGGTGGTGTAGGTGGCATATGGTGTTTTTTGCACCTTTCCTCTTGTTTGATTTTAAAAAAAAGTGTATGTATCTTTTATCCTAAGAAAAGTTACGTTTTAGCTAATGCATATCCTCAATACTTACTTGTGGTCTGATGGCAAGGAATGTCTGTAACTGGGGAGCAGCACCTTAACCCCTTCATGACCCAGCCCATTTTCACCTTCAGGACCTGGGCATTTTTTGAACATCTGACCACTGTCACTTTAAACATTAATAACTCTGGAATGCTTTTACTTATCATTCTGATTCAGAGATTGTTTTTTCGTGACATATTCTACTTTATGTTATTGGTAAAATTTCACTGATATTTGCATCCTTTCTTGGTAAAAAAAATTCCTTGTTGTGCGCCCCCAGAGCACTTTGCGCCCACATATGGGGCATCTCCGTACTTGGGAGAAATTGCATTACAAATTTTGAGGGTCTTTTTTCCCTTTTACCTCTTGTGAAAATGAAAAGTATGCGGCAATTAAATTTTTATACACTAACATGCTGGTGTAGACCCCAACTTCACCTTTTCATAGGGGTTAAAGAAGAAAAAGCCCCCCAAAATTTGTAAGGCAATTTCTCCCGAGTACGGCGATACCCCATATGTGTCCCAAAAATGTTGCCCTGAAATACGACAGGGCTCCAAAGTGTGAGCGCCATGCGCATTTGAGGCCTAAATTAGGGATTTGCATAGGGGTGGACATAGGGGTATTCTACGCCAGTGATTCCCAAACAGGGTGCCTCCAGCTGTTGCAAAACTCCCAGCATGCCTGGACAGTCAATGGCTGTCTGTCAATACTGGGAGTTGTTGTTTTGCAACAGCTGGAGGCTCCGTTTTGGAAACAGTAGCGTACGAGACGTTTTTCATTTTTATTGGGGAGGGGAGGGGGGCTGTGTAGGGGTATGTGTATATGTAGTGTTTTTTACTTTTTATTTTAGGTTAGTATAGGTGTAGTGTAGTGTTTTTAGGGTACAGTCACATGGGCAGAGGTTCACAGCAAGTTTGCCACTGGGAGTTTGAGCAGCAGCGCAAAATTTGCGCCATCTCAAACTTGCAGCATTCACTGTAAACCTCCGCCCATGTGAGTGTACCCTGTACATTCACATTGGGGGGAGGCAAACATCCAGCTGTTGCAAAACTACAACTCCGAGCATGTCCTTTGGCTGTCCGTGCATGCTGGGAGTTGTAGTTTTGCAACAGCTGGAGGCACACTGGTTGCGAAAAAAAACTGGTGTTTCGCAACCAGTGTGCCTTCAGCTGTTGCAAAAACTACAAATCTCAGCATGCAGTGACAGCAGAAGGGCATGCTGGAACTTGTAGTTATGCAACAGCTAGATGCATACTGCTACAACTCCCAGCATGCCCTTTGGCTGTACGTGCATGCTGGGGGTTGTAGTTATGCAACAGTTGAAGGCACACTGGTTGAAAAACACTTGAAAGTTTATTACTTAACTTAGTGTTTCCAAACCAGTGTGCCTCCAGCTGTTGCAAAACTACAACTCCCAGCATGCATGGTCTGTCAGTGCATGCTGGGAGTTATAGTTTTGCAACAATTGCAACAGCTGGAGGCACTGAGGTAGGAAACGGACAATGTTTCCCAACTAGTGTGCCTCCAGTTGTTGCAAAACTACAACTCCCAGCATGCCCAGACTGCCCAGGCATGCTGGAAGTTGTAGTTCGGCAATATCTGAAGGATCAGATGTTGCCGAACTATAACTTCCAGCATGCTTGGGCAGTCTGGTATGCTGGGAGTTGTAGTTTTGCAACATCTGGAGGTCCACAGTTTGGAGACCACTGTATAATGGTCTCCAATCTGTGCTCTTCCAGATGTTACAGAACTACAACTCCCAGCATGCCTGGAAAGACTGAGCATGCTGAGATTTGTAGTTTTGCAACATCTGGAAGAGCACAGATTGGAGACCATTATACAGTGGTCTCCAAACTGTGGACCTCCAGATGTTGCAAAACTACAACTCCCAGCATGCACAGAAAGCCAAAGGCTGTCTGGGCATGCTGGGAGTTGCAGTTTTAAAACCCCCAGAGGAAGCAGTGAGATCGCTTTACGGCGATCTCACTGCTGCCAATGAAGATGCCGCCCTGCTGCTGGAAACTCATCGCCGGGACGCAGCGCCGCCGGGACCGCCTGGAGGACGCCTCTCGCGCCGGGACCGCTCGGGACACCACATGGCCGGGTAAGTGACGCCGGGGGGCGGGTAAGGGACACTTAGCAGAGCGGTGTGTGTCCTGATCCCCGTGATCGGGACTCACACACCGCGCTGCTAAGTATTCTCATAGCGAAACGCTGCTCTGTGCATCCCAAAGCAGGATGTTTCCACCCCCATTCTTCACAGTAGGTATGGTGTTCTTTGGATGCAACTCCGCATTCTTTCTCCTCCAAACATGACGAGTTGAGTTTTTACCAAAAAGTTCTACTTTGGTTTTATCTGACCATATGACATTCTCCCAATCCTCTTCTGGATCATCCAAATGCTCTCTAGCAAACTTCAGTCGGACATGTACTGACTTAAGCAGGGGGACACGTCTGACACTGCATGATTTGAGTCCCTGGCAGCATAGTGTGTTACTGATGGTAGCCTCTGTTACTTTGGTCCCAGCTCTCTGCAGGTCAGTCACTAGGTCCCCTCGCATGGTTCTGGGATTTTTTACTCACTGTTCTTGTGATCATTTTTACACCACGGGGTGAGATCTTGCATGGAGCCCCAGATCGAGGGAGATTATCAGTGGTCTTGTATGTCTTCCATTTTCTAATAATTGCTCCCACAGTTGATTTCTTCACACCAAGCTGCTTGCCTATTGCAGATTCAGTCTTCTCCGCCTGGTGCAGGTCTACAATTTTTGTTTCTGGTGTCCTTCGACAGCTCTTTGGTCTTGCCCATAGGGGAGTTTGGAGTGTGACTGTGTGAGGTTGTGGACAGGTGTCTTTTCTACTGATAACAAGTTCAAACAGGAGCCATTAATACAGGTAACGAGTGGAGGACAGAGGAGACTCTTAAAGAAGAAGTTACAGGTCTGTGAGAGACAGAAATCTTGCTTGTTTGTAGGTGACCAAATACTTATTTCCCACCATAATTTGCAAATAAATTCTTTAAAAAGAATCTCATAGTTGAGGTTATAACCTATGATGAAAATTACAGCCTCTCTCATCTTTTTAAGTAGGAGAACCTGCACAATTGGTGGCTGACTAAATACTAAATACGTTGTCACAGAGCTGCTCAGCCTATCACCGGCCGAGTCGGGACTTCGCTGTGGCCGGTGATTGGCTGAGTGCAGTATGACTCACCGACCACCGGCAACCAGGAAGAGGATCGCGGTGGAGACCGGAGTGGATTACCGGAGGCACCGGGGGAGAGAAGGAAGGTATGTATCTCTTTATTTTTTTTACTGCCGGTAGTATGGAGGACAATTTTTCCATCCCGGAGTACTCCTTTAAGCTCACTCATCCAAAATGCCTCTCTCTGTAATAGTCGTTAGTGTTGCTCGTGAATATTCGCAATTCGAATTTTATTCGCGAATATCGCATATTCGGGAATTCGCGAATATAGCGCTATATATTCGTAATTACGAATATTCGTTTTTGTTTTTGTTTTTTCACAGTAAAAATCACAGTGATCATCCCTCTCTGCTTTCAGCTTATGTGGTGTAAGAAGGCTCTAATACTACTGTGTGAGATTGGTGTGCGAATTTCCGCATATGCTAATTTTTTTATATGCAAATTTTCGTATATGTTGATTTTCGCACACGCGAATATTCGCGTATGCGAAAATAAAACGAGAATATTACGAATATGCGAATATTCGCAAATATGACGAATATTCGTCCATATATTCGCGAATTTGAATATGGCCTATGCCGCTCAACACTAATAGTCGTGTGCGGTTCGTGATCTCATTCACACCTTGTGGTTTAATTATTTGCCATCGCAGATCACTAACTTTATGCTCCTTCTCTAGAAAGTGTTTGGCCACTGTACTTTCTCCATATTTATTTTCACTACAATTTTCCATCTGTAATGTTCTCCCTATGTTTGATTTATGTTCCTTTAATCTCATTTTAATTTTTCCTGCTTGTTTGTCCAACGTAGACGTCTCCACAAGGACATTTTTAGTAAATAAATTCCGTTCTCTGACATAGAGGTATAAAAACCTTTCACTGGAATTTTCTTCCCTCTTTTTGGAGGGTGAACATATTCACCTTTCATTATTCCATTACAATGGCCCTGATTTACTAAGAGTCTTGTGTAGGTTTCTTTGTGGGTTTTAACCCCTTAAGGACGCAGACCTTTTTCACCTTAAGGACTGAGCCCTTTTTCGCAATTATGACCACCGTCACTTTATGAATTAATAGCGCAAAAACGCTTTTACCGAATATTCTGATTCTGAGACTGTTTTTTTGTGACATATTCTACTTTATTTTGGTGGTAAATTTTCGGCGTTAATTGCATCCTTTTTTGGTGAAAAATCCCCAAATTTCATGAAAATTTTGAAAATTTTGCATTTTTCTAACTTTGAAGCTCTCTAATTGTAAGGAAAATGGAAATTAGAGGGCTTCAAAGTAGAGCAGCAATTTTCAAAAATGTCATGAAAATTGCTAAATCTGAAGGGACAGATGTTACAGAACTACAACTCCCAGCATGCCTGGGCAGTCAAGGCATGCTGAGAGTTGTAGTTTGGCAACATCTGGACGGCTACTGTTTGGGCACCACTGTAACAGTGGTCTCCAAACTGTGACCCTCCAGATGTTGCAAAACTACAACTCCCAGCATGCCCAGACAGCCTTTGCCTTTGGCTGTCTGGGCATGCTGGGAGTTGCAGTTTGGCCCCCCTAGTGGTTGCCACAGTAAAGATCGATTTACTTTCACTTTAAATCCCCCCCCACTGTCGATTCCCCACCTGATCAGGATCCAGCAGGCTCCAGCGAAGATCCCAGGTCCCCAGGCATCTTCTCCTGCAGGTACGGCCTCCATTTTCTTCCCAAAGCCCCTCGACATCCAGGGGCGGGCAGAACAGGGGGTTGCCATGGCAACCCCCTGTCCTGCACTGCCATTGGTCAGAACTCCGTTTTGACTAATGCCAGGGGATAGGAGGAGATCGCAGCTTTGCGACCTCACTCCTATCCTTTAGGCTGATCGGGGCTGTTGCTGACAACTCCGATCAGCCCTATTTTCCGGGTGATCGGGTCACAAGAGACCCGATCAGCCCGGAATGGGAGAAAATCGCATGTCTGAATTGACATGCGATTTTCTCCGATCGCCGACAAGTGGGTGTCTCAGGACCCCCCCTGGTCGATGTGCCAGGGTGCCTGCTGAATGATTTCAGCAGGCATCCGGCTCCGGTCCCCAACCGGCTAGCGGTGGGGACCGGATTTCCCACGGGCGTATGGATACGCCCTCGGTCCTTAAGGACTCGGAATGCAGGGCGTATCCATACGCCCTGTGTCCTGAAGAGGTTAATTCCCTACAATTTATTTTCCACGGTATTTACTAAGGTTTCCCTACATTTTCCACTTTCCCTAACTTTGCTTTTTTTTACACATTCTCTGATCTGTCGGGTTTTCCTCAGCTCAAATCCACCACATTTTATGTGGAAACAACCTTAGTAAATATGTTGGGTTTTTGTGAAAATGTCGTAACGCGCCCCTTTTCGGAGACCACTCCCCTTTTCCTGACAGCTACGCCCCTTTTTTGAGTTTTCTTAGCAAAATGGAGAGTTAGTTGGGGTTTTTTCAATTTTGACGCAAAATTCTGGCTTTTCTGGCGCGCAACCCGACAAAACATGTCGGGTTTGCAATAGTTAATGAGGGCCATTGTGTACGAAACAAAACAATTATTTTTCTAGTTGTAGCCAAGAATGTCTGTTGATCTTTTTTCTTTTTAGCAATATCACCTCTTACATTGCCAAGTCTTTTTTCTTTACTGTATACAAACATCGGGGGCTCTCTAAACAGATCCCCAAAATCTTTTCACACACATCTATACTATTTTAAATACTATTTTGCCCCCCTGTATAATAAATTAGACATATCCTGTAGAGAATTCTGTATTCTCCATTGTATACAGATATTACGAGGTGCCCCAGTTCTTGGTCCGATCTCTCGTGGTTTGGTCCCACAGCTCAGCTACATGTATAAGACCTGACTTCTCGTGTGTGATAGAGAAGCAGCTGTTGTCTATTACATTACATTATGGCTCATGTACTTCACCTTATGTTATTACTATTGTTTTACTTTGTTATTTACTTCTCCCTTTATAATTTTACATAAGGTAAATGATAACATTCTATCGTCCCGTAGTCACCATCTGTCATACCGTATCATGTGCCTGTTTATTGAAGTATACATTGAAATGGATTGATTCTTGTACGATGATAATAACTAGTATTGTTATTAGGTCTCTTTTTATCTTTTTAAGCCTCTGTCCCCACACTCAGTTAAGGTTCTTTTTGAGCCTCGAAAGTTGGATAAAAAAAAGGTCTGAAAAATGTTGACATCTTTCAGCCTTCTGTTGGCATTTGGGCAATTGTTGACCTTTTTTATTACCATCTTTTTTTGCTTTTTTTTTTTATTCCCATCTTTTTTTTTTCCTTTTTTTATTCCCATCTTTTTTTGCTTTTTTTTTATTCCCATCTTTTTTTGCTTTTTTTTTCCCATCTTTTTTTGCTTTTTTTTTATTCCCATCTTTTTTTGCTTTTTTTATTCCCATCTTTCTTTGCTTTTTTTTATTCCCGTCTTTTTTTTTGCTTTTTTTATTCCCATCTTTTTTTGCTTTTTTTTATTCCCATCTTTCTATGCTTTTTTTTTATTCCCATCTTTTTTTGCTTTTTTTATTCCCATCTTTTTTTGCTTTTTTTATTCCCATCTTTTTTTTTATTCCCATCTTTTTTTGCTTCTTTTATTCCCATCTTTTTTTTCTTCTTTTATTCCCATCTTTTTTTGCTTTTTTTTTATTCCCATCTTTTTTTGCTTTTTTTATTCCCATCTTTTTTTTTTATATCTTCACGTGTACCGTATTTTTCGCCCTATAGGACGCTCCGGCATATAAGACGCACCCAATTTTAAATGAGGAAAATCTAGAATACAATGTAAAGTATAGGTCACAGTGATCTTCAACCAGCGGACCTCAGTTTTGGGGAAGAAAAAGTGCGTCTTATACGGCGAAACTACAGACACATTTTGGCATGTAAATGGCAGAAGTCTCTGGCACTTCATTGTACAACCATAACAAATATGATCATAAAATTAAAATGTTGTATATAAAAATACATTTTCCCATTGAATTCTTAATAATAATAATACTTTTTTTTTTGTTTGTTTCCTTTTCTTTGGGGTGGGGAGGGGGGCGTTTTACGACATGTTTAAAATTTGTGGAGGACAGAGCACCAAAACTGTATTTACCATTAGACACCATGGGCCTATGTGAGGGAAAAATAAATAAAATTAATAAAATTAATAAATAATAATTGTTGATGAAGCTGCTGCCAATATGCTGTATAAGAAAGACAATATTAGGGGAGATTTATCAATACCTGTCCAGAGGAAAAGTTGCCCAGTTGCCCATAGCAACCAATCAGATCGCTTCTTTCATTTTTCAAAGGCCTTTTCAAAAATGAAAGCAGCGATCTGATTGGTTGCTATGGGCAACTCAGCAACTTTTCCTCTGGACAGGTTTTGATAAATCTCAATATTTTTCCCTATTTGGTTGAATCCACTTGGGTCAGAACTGGTGTAAGATTTACATTCAGACTTTCAGCCATGAAGTGTTCAGTACGTTGCGGATTTATGATTAAAGGGGCAAATGTTTTCAAATCAGCTGGTGCCAGAAAGTTATACGGATGTGTTACTTATTTCTATTTAAAAATCTTAATCCTTCCAATACTTATCAGCTGCTGTATGCTTTAGAGGAAGTTGTTTAGTCCTTTCCAGTCCAGTCTGACCACAGTGCTCACTGCTGACACCTCTGTTCATGCCAGGAACTGTCCAGAGCAGGAGAGGTTTGTTATGGTTATGGATTTTCTCCTACTCTGGACGTTTCCTGACATGGACAGTGGTGTCAGCAGAGAGCACTGTGGTCAGACAGAAAAGAAATACACATCTTCCTCTGGAGCATACAGCAGCTGATAAGTACTGGAAGGGTTCAGATTTTTTAAATAGAAATAATTTACAAATCTGCAGACATTTCTGGCACCCAGTGATTTGAAAACATGCTTTTTTTCCTCTAGAATACCCCTTTAATTTTATCGCTCCCTTTGTATAGGGGTGAGATCTGCATAACACATGTAGCTTTTATTGCCTATTTGTGACAGATCTGACACTCGTAAAATCATCCTAATGAGGTGTATTCGGTGCCACGCTGAATATACTGTTTATTTGTGTACAGTTGTATTCTTAAGTTTTGCTAATGAAAATGGAGACACTGGCGTTGGGAAAATTTCCCAGTGTATATGCCAAAGCACAATGAACATCTCGCCAGAATATGGTTTGCTAAAAATAATATAAAAATCATAGGGAGAATATACTAGTTGCGGTTTACAGTACCCAGTAATGATCATAGACTTAATAGGTGTTTATTATTTTAGTTTTTTTGTTTAAATTTTGTCTTACTTTATTTCAGCAAAATAGACAAAGACAAACAAAACCCCCGGAGGACCAGCAAAGCATCAATTCAGATGTTGACACGCAGAATGCTAATCTGATATCTCCATCCAGGTACCTGTAAGTAGTTATAATGGGATTTATGGGCTGGGGTCATGAAAAGAAGGGGAAACAATGAAACCATCAATCCCTGATGAAAGTGATTGAAATGTGCGTTGTGGTAGTGTTTGTTGTGTTCAGTTACCATAGCGCCATTATTATTGTTTTCCTTTTAATTTCTTGTTTCTATTTCCATCTTTTATTCTTTGCACTTTGTTGGAATATGAGCTATTTTGTCCTTGGTGCCACTGGTGTACTATTTAGTTACATTGATTTCTATTGTAGTCTGTATGTCGCCTGGGATATTTAACAGGAATCTTATACTTTATAGCTGAGGTCACGAAGGCTAGGTTTCCACTTGGTCTTTTTCACAAAAAATGCCAATAAAAACACCCATTCTGTCGCACATCGTTTTTTTCAGTGAAAAAATGCTGCGGACAGATGTTAACTGAAAGTCAATAGGAAACTTCAAAATGCAATATCCATTCGGAGTTTTTAATTTTTTTTTTTTTTTTTTTTATCCTATTGGTTTTTTTTATTTATTTTTTTTAATTTTGGGTTCCCTGGCACTTTTTGAAAAAAGATCTCATGTTGACTTTGGCATTTTTTCAGGAAAATCTTGTGGGTCTTAACATTGGCGTTTTTGCATGCGGTTTTTATTCTTTTTTTTTAGTTTAGTGATCCAAAAAAGTAATGGAGTTACCTTTTTTTTAAATAAAAGTTTGTAGGTTAACATATATATATATATATATATATATATATATATATATATATATATATATATAATGATACAGTAGGGATGGAAAAAACTGTCCTGTGGATAGGGGATAAGTTTACTTTCGCCTGAGTTTTGCTTTAACAGGGCCACTTTATCCATTAACGTTTAATGATGTTCTCCATCTAAGTGTTATTTTAGAGAAATCCTACTGAATAGTTTTTCCAGACTAGGGTGTAGAATCCAGGATCCTCCTCTGCACTGTCTACACTAGCAGGCTGGCTCACAGTTGGCTGGGCCTTGTACTGCAACTCAGTCCCACTCAAGTGAACGAAACTGCAGTATCAGGCACCACCATAGTTATGTCCAGTCCTCTGCCTGGAAAACCATTACTCCTACAGTGTGCTGATCAGTAATGATATAAGGAGATAGAACCCCCACAATTCAATTTTGATGGCTTATCCTGGGCCAGCAATGCTTAGGCCCCAAACATCTCTCTTAGGTTATGCTCACACTGCCAATTCCGCACATTTGAATCATCTGGCTGGCGCTAGAACTGCTCAAAAAAGTGCCATCTCTTAGACGGCAATGCATGTCCGAGTGGAATCGGCAGAAAAAATAGACATAACCATTCTTTCTGCGACCGCCGGAATCGGGATCCGTAGCGGAAATTCCACCATAGGCAAAGGGCAGCAGAATCTTATTGAAATCACTGGGATTCCACAGAAGTTCACTCAGAAATTTGGTGTGTGAACATAGCCTTAGACTGGGTTTCCACATGGCAGTTTTTTGGATATCTGCCACTGAAGTTTTTGAGCCAAAACCAGAAGTTGATCCATGAGGAAGGAAAAGTCCTTCCTTTGTATTTCTTATTCCTTTTGAATATGCTTCTAGCTTTGGCACAAAAACAGCCTTAGGGTAGGGTCACACACACAGGGTATTTTACGCTGCAAATGCGCTGCCGGCAGTCACAAAGGGACAGCCGAGCAAGCTCCCAGCTGCAGCCGGATAGCTCTGGTAATCTGCTCAGCAGACGCACAGAGCTACCCGGCCACAGCTGGGAGCTCGCTTGGCCATCTCTCTGTGACTGCTGGGGCAATGAAGAAAATGGTGTCTGAAAATGTGACTGCCCCCACAGGGACACAGTTTTCAGCTTTACAGCCCTCTTCCACTCATTCAGTCCCCGCTACCCTCTCTAAGGAGGACAGAGACACATTCTCTCCGCACATCTCCCCTACACTTAGATAGACTGTGGAGCGGAGACAGAGGAGCACTCCACAGCCTTTCTCCCACCCGCCCACACATCTATCACCCTCCCATTACCTGTTTCAAGACTACAACTACCAAAGCATGCCCTTACAGTGAGGTCTTGCAACAGGTAGCTGACTGATGGCGGATTTGCGGCACAGGCGGGGGGATAAAGGCTTGGGAGATGTGTCAAAACTGTGTCCCCGTCCCCCTGAAAGAGGGTAATGGGGATGGAGTGAGAGGGAGCGGGCTGTAAAGCAGAAAACTGTGTCCCTGTGTGAAGGGTCACATTCCGCTACAGGACACAGTTTTCTTTATTACAGCGGCAGCGCATCTGCAGGGGGAAATATGCTGCGGATGCTCTGTGTGTGACCCTACCCTTAGAAGTGGAGCTGTAAAGCTTATTTTCTCCTTCTTAGCTATAAGCCAAAGAGCTGAGTCATATGGGCCTTTATATTACCAATACATGGTGGAGAGTTAATGTGCATGTGTGTATATACTTTTACAGGAAGAAAACCAGGTCCGTCCATGAGTTCCATAAACCAGACCATGATAGAAGGCTTCAGACTTAAAGGGGTTTCAGATGTTCCGGAACTACAAGTTCTCATTTCTCTTCTGGTTCTTCTCATCTATCTCATCTCTCTTGTTGGAAATCTCACTATTCTTCTACTGGTCGGCCTTGATGTCCACCTACACACCCCTATGTACTTTTTCCTGTCCAATTTGTCTGTAATAGACATATTCAGCTCCACTACAGCGCTCCACAGGATTTTTGTTATTGCCACAACACAAAACCATATAATTTCTACAGCAGCCTGTAAGGCTCAGCTACATATTTTCGCTATATTAACCAGTAATGAACTCTCAGTTTTGGCGGCCATGAGTTTTGATCGGTATGTAGCCATCTGTAGACCATTACATTATCACACGGTCATGAGTCGGAGACTCTGTGGTCTTCTGGCCTCAGTCAGCTGGGGGTTTGGGTTCGTAGAGCTTGTCCCTTTTGTTCTATTCATTTCCAGGTTCACTTGTTACATTTCTAAGGAAATCGATCATTATTTTTGTGACCTTTTGCCCATCCGGGATATTACTTGCAGTGACACCACATTTTTGGACCTTTACATTCTAATTTTTGGCAACGTTCATGTATTTATATTACTAATCCTTACTATAGTTCCCTATTTCTATATAATTTCCTGTATTTTAAGGATAAGCTCGTCTGCTGGCAGACGTAAAGCCTTCTACACGTGTTCCTCACACATCACGGTGGTTGTGTTCTTCTACTCTTCCATCGTCTTACAGTATATAGTAACCATATCCGGGAACAACATGGGTTCCAACAAAATCTTCTCTCTGTTTAACACGGCTATTGTCCCCATGATGAACCCCCTGATCTATAGCCTGAAAAATAAAGATGTAAAAGCAGCCCTACGACGACAACTGAAATTGTGCGGAATAAAAAATTAACATTACAGAGTCTTTTTGGACGTAGGGAATATTGTCAAAGTCAAGGCAAAGGATGGATCACAGTCAACCTATCAAATATTTAAGTCCAGTAGAAGACAAAATTAAAAAAAAGCAAGCCGGTTAACCACCCATGTGAACACAGTTCAATGTAGAAAGCATGGCCTTTGAATGAAGCATGGAGAGGCAACGGGCCGGATACTGTGTATCATATGAAGAAACAGAGAGGTGTATCCAGCTCCAGGAAGAGAAAAATATTTACTGTGGTTTTCGCCGTATAAGACGCACTTTTTCTTTCCCAAAACTGGGGGGGAAAAGTCGGTGCGTCTTATACGGCGAATACACCCCTATCGCGGCGGTCCCTATGGCCATCAACGGCCGGGACCCGCGGCTAATACAGGACATCACCGTTCGCGGTGATGCCCTGTATTAACCCTTCAGACGCGGCGATCAAAGCTGACCGCCGCGTCTGAAGGGAAAGTGACACTAACCCGGCTGTTCAGTCGGGCTGTTCGGGACCGCCGCGATTTCACCGTGGCGGTCCCGAACAGCCCGACTGAATAGCCGGGTTAGTGCTTACAAGACACCGGGAGGGACCTTACCTGCCTCCTCGGTGTCTTCTCCGTTCAGGGATCCCCTGTATGGCCGGCGCTCTCCTTCTTTGTCATCACGTCGTCGCGTACGTGTGTCGGCGTGCGTAACGACGTGATGGCGGCGACGGAGAGCGAGGATACCCGGCCGGCAGCAGAGACGTTCCAGAGCGACGGGGACACTGCAACAGCGATGGAGCGACATCCAGGGCAGCGGTGACAGGTCCGAAGCGGCGGGGACACGTGAGTATTACCTCCTATGCAGTGGCCTTCAATCTGCGGACCTCCAGATGTTGCAAAACTACAACTCCCAGCATGCCCGGACAGCCAACGGCTGTCCGGGCATGCTGGGAGTTGTAGTTTAGCAACATCTGGAGGTCCGCAGGTTGAAGACCACTATTGGGTTCAAAATCTTTATTTTTTAAGATTTTGCCCCTAAAAATTGGGTGCGTCTTATACACCGGTGCGTCCTATAGGACGAAAAATACGGTAAAAAGCAAGACTTTAATTATATCATATTAAAAACAAAAAATAAATTCCCTATGACATGTCTATAAAAACAAAAGAAACATTTCAAAGGTTTTCTTTTTTTTCGTGTTTTTAATATTATATAATTAAAGTCTTGCCTTTTAACTTTTAATTTTTCTCTTCCTCGAGCTGGATACACCTCTCGGTTTTTTCAGAAAACAAAACCACCTGAGCAGTTTTGGACAATTTTCTCCCCTTTTCTTGAGGTAGGGTATTCTACAACTTAACTCTTCTTACGTTAAAGGGGTACTCCGGTGGAAAACAATAATTTTTTTATATCAACTGGCTCCAGAAAGTTTTGTAAATTACAGATTTGTAAATTACTTCAATTAAAAAAATCTTAATCCTTCCAGTACTTATAAGCTGCTGTATACTACAGAGGAAGTTGAGTTGTTCTTTTCTGTCTGACCACAATGCTCTCTGCTGACACCTCCGTCTGTGTCAGGAACTGTCCAGAGTAGAAGCAAATCACCATAGCGAACCTCTCCTGCTCTGGACAGTTCCTGACTCGGACTGAGATGGCAGCAGAGAGTGCTGTGGTCAGACAGAAAAGAACAACTCAACTTTCTCTGGAGCATACAGCAGCTGATAAGTATTGGAAGGATTAAGATTTTTAATAGAAGTAATTTACAAATCTGTACAACTTTATGTCAACAGTTGATTTAAAAAAAAATAGTTTTCCATCGGAGTACCCCTTTAAAGAACCTATATCTAAAATAATAATTATAGGGCTTATCCTTTTTCATATAAAAACAGCAGTAAATGTTATAAAGTAAAAAGCACATAGACTATCGAAGGGTATTTCAGATGATGAAACCTATTTTCAACTGTCTAATAAATGAACATATCATGTATCAGTAAATAAAGTTATTTTATTACCATTCTATGGTCTAATGTGCTTCCCCTCTGCTCCTGGTACAAACTGTCTGCCCTGCTCTCTCTTTTGCCCCACTTCCTGTCTAGTGTACATCCTATAATATACTTCCCGTTCATACTGTACACTCTAGCTGGGATTTCAGTCAAATTTATCTCCCTCTCACTAGACTTTTTTGACTACAATCACACCTCTTACACTCAAAGGAGCCTCCCACATAGAGAAGTGTAGAGAGCAGAAGAAAAGCGGTAAACGTTAGAAAGGAAGTAAAATAATCTTTCTTATTTTATTGTATTCATTAATTGGACATTTAAAATAGGTTTATCATTAGAAAATCCTTCACCCCTTTCATTCCTCTGGTGATTGAGTGCAGATGCTGTGCCATACTACTGACATCACAACTCAACAATGGTGACCATGATGCCTGTAGCATGGCATGTAACCCCTGAGGTCACTGATGAAGTCATATACTGGCTGATTGGCTGTTTTAAAATTAAGAAAGTTCTTTAGGGAAACCATGGGAAGCCATGGGAGCCTAAGAATCATCTGTAGGGATCATGTATTATCTTGTAAACTTAGAATATGAGCCGTACACCAGAGGTCCCCAACCCAGTCCTAAAGGTCACCACTAGTTTAGGATTTAAATTTGTTCCTGTTCTATTCCAATGGAGGAACTGAAAAAAATCCGGAATGTTGGTGGGCCTTGAGGACTGGGTTGGAGACCACTGCTGTACACTACTTTGTGTCTGCACCATATGGCACTTCAAGTATAATTCTGCTGCTCACAACATTATACTGGGTTTTTCTCTGTGTACTGTTCGTATTGTATATTTGTGTGCTTTTTCAATGTCCAATTTGTATATTTTTAAGATGTACTTAATGTCAGATATCCGCCCTTTATTTGTTCAAACATAATAAAATTGCAAGTTTGAATCATATAGAATAGATTTCTAACAAGACAAAATGTAAATAATAATATTAAACAGAAGAAAAATGTCCACCAAAATGGAGGAAATGGGTTTCCAAACTGTTCCAGAAAACCTTTAGAATATAGCATACCATATAACCATATTTTAACCCCTTAACGACACAGGATGAAAATGTACGTCCTTGTGCCTTGGTACTTAACGCACTAGGGACGTACATCCTGTACATGAACACGAGCACCGGAGTGGTGCCCGTGTCATGTATGGCAGGTCCCGGCTGCTATCAGCAGCCAGGGACCAGCCGGTAATGACGGACATCAGCAATCACACTGATGTGCGCCAATAACCCATCAGATGCCGTGATCAATACAGATCACAGCATTTGTGGCAGTGTGGTCGGTAAAATGGATGATCGGATCGCCCGCGGTGCTGCCGCGGGGATCCAATCATCCACAATGGTGGACGGAGGTCCCCTCACCTGCCTCCGTCCATCTCCAGGGGTCTTCTGCTCTGGTCTGAGATCGAGCAGACCAGAGTAGAAGATGACTGATAACACTGATCAGTGCTATGCCCTATGCATATGACTCCAAAGACCAACAACAATGAGGATCCAAAGTGCTCTGCCTCACCATAGATAGAGGATACAATACTGGACAAGTTGGTTTATTTTCTTAAAAGTGATAAAACATGCACAACACATTTCAAAGTACCCAAGTGAAAAAGAAGCCGGTCCTTCTTTGAAACGCGTTGTGCATGTTTTATCACTTTTAAGAAAATAAACCAACTTGTCCAGTATTGTATCCTCTATCTATGGTGAGGCAGCGCACTTTGGATCCTCATTGTTGGTGGAGTTTGGAGTCATATGCATTTTCCCACTCCTGGAGCATGGTGAGGAAGTGGCTGCAGCCCCTGGTCTGTCTTTTGTACGTGTTGTGCTGGTAATTGCACCCCCCCCCCCCCCCACCAGGTGATCAGTGCTTGGATCACCTATCTTTGTCCTCTTTCACTGGAAGGAGCCACATAGGAAGCGCCTTTTGCTTATTTTATATTCCATGTCCTATGCATAGCACTGAATAGTAATAACAATCAAATGATTGCTATAAATAGTCCCCTATGGGGACTGGACTATTAAAGTGTAAATAAAAAGTACAAAAATGTAAAAAAATTATTTAATAATGGGAAAAATCCCCTCCTCCAATGAAAATGTCAATTGTCCCTTTTTTCCATTTAGCCCCCTCCCCCCCTGGAAGGTGTAAGAAAGTGTAAATTAATAAACAAATTTGATATCACCTTGTTCGTAAATGTTTGAATCCTGCATCATATCGCGTTGGTCCCGGCGCTCATCAACGGCCGGGACCCGCGGCTAATACCACACATTGCCGATCGCGGCGATGTGCGGTATTAACCCTTTAGAAGCTTTGACCGCCGCTTCTAAAGTGAAACTGAAAGTGACCCGGCTGCTCAGTCGGGCTGTTCGGGACCGCCGCGGTGAAATCGCGGTGTCCCAAACAGCTGATCGGGCACCGGTAGGGCCCTTACCTGCCTCCTCGGTGTCCGATCGACGAATGACTGCTCTGTGCCTGAGATCCAGGCAGGAGCAGTCAAGCGCCGATAATGCTGATCACAGGCGTGTTAATACACGCCAGTGATCAGCATAGGAGATCAGTGTGTGCAGTGTTATAGGTCCCTATGGGATAATAATGATCAGTGTGTGCAGTGTTATAGGTCCCTATGGGACCTATAACAATGCAAAAAAAAAGTTAAAAAAAGTGTTAATAAAGGTCATTTAACCCCTTCCCTAATAAAAGTTTGAATCACCCCCCCTTTCCCATAAAAAAAATAAAACAGTGTAAAAAAAAAATAAACATATGTGGTATCGCCGCGTGCGTAAATGTCCGAACTATAAAAATATATCATTAATTAAACCGCACGCGCAAAAAAATTCCAAAGTCCAAAAAAGCGTATTTTGGTCACTTTTTATACCATTAAAAAAATGAATAAAAAGTGATCAAAAAGTCCGATCAAAACAAAAATCATACCAATAAAAACTTCAGATCACGGCGCAAAAAATGAGTCCTCATACCGCCCTGTACGTGGAAAAATAAAAAAGTTATAGGGGTCAGAAGATGACATTTTTAAACGTATAAATTTTCCTGCATGTAGTTATGATTTTTTCCAGAAGTGCGACAAAATCAAACCTATATAAGTAGGGTATCATTTTAATCATATGGACCTACAGAATAATGATAAGGTGTAATTTTTACCGAAATATGCACTGCGTAGAAACGGAAGCCCCCAAAAGTTACAAAATGGCATTTTTTCTTCGATTTTGTCGCACAATGATTTTTTTTTTCGCCGTGCATTTTTGGGTAAAATGACTAATGTCACTGCAAAGTAGAATTGGCGACGCAAAAAATAAGCCATAATATGGATTTTTAGGTGGAAAATTGAAAGGGTTATGATTTTTAAAAGGTAAGGAGGAAAAAACGAAAGTGCAAAAACGGAAAAACCCTGAGTCCTTAAGGGGTTAAGGGATTAAAATCATTTTTGAGGATTACATTTATAATTTTTCATTTTTCTATCTATATTTGATAAAAATCCGGAAATCTTGCAGTTTCTATTCTGACCACTAGGATGAAACATCCTGTTCTGCTCAAATCATTTCCCAGTAATGCTTTTCTTCTTAGAGTAGACAGGAGTACAGTGAAACGTGACACCACTACATAGATAACACTGGCTCCACCATTCACAGCAGAGAGCAGCCTTCATTTCCCTATAGAATGACCTCTCAAAAGTTCACAGAGCACACCCAGTATTGTCTACAATTCATCTGAATGGAACAGGTCCTTTCTATTATTATCTACGTCTATGGGTCCTGCAGTAAAGCATATTACTAAAGGCTGTTAAAAACTGTTTAGGCAAGATGGCAGTCCCCATAAGAATGGGCAAAAAAATAAATTAAAAAATTTACAATCAGAAAATAGAAACAGATTAGAAAAAAACAGGCGCAAAAAAGGCGCAAAGCCACTGAAAAGTCTCTAAAACTACACCAGTCCAGACTTAGCTTAGCTTTTTGATGTATGTGATGAGAGAAATTTCAGAAAATGTGGCCTGCACAAAATTTATCAAATGCTCTGTGACCAAAAAGCTAAGCTAAGTCTTGGCTGGTGTAGTTTTAGAGACTTTTCAGTGGCTTTGTGCCTTTTTGCGCATTTTCACAAAAAGGTGCAGTTGACAAAACTCTTCCATATCATGTGTATTGCCAAAATCAGTGGATTGCAACTCAAAATCAGTGGATTGCAACTCAAAATCAGTAGATATGTGTAAACCAAAAGGTGCACAAAAGGCGCAAAGAAACCCTGCTTGCACCTTTTTTTGTGCCTTTTCTACACACAAAAAACAGTCTAAAGACAATGATAAATGTTGGCCATAATGTCTTGGCTATGTTTTAGTATCCACAGGGTTGGGGTTGATTTGTCCTTGTAGGTCAATGATTTTTTTGCAAAAAAAACTCCCACCAAGTCTTTTTCATGTTCAATGTGATGAAAGGCATCAAAGCTCTTCACGGGAACCAACAAGCCAAAAGGCCATTGGAACAATGTTTTGTGGATGGAGGAGATTACATTTGAGCTTTTTAATGAGCCAGTGAAAACAGTTGCAACATGAGACAATTATTTTAACCCCTTAAGGACTCAGGGTTTTTCCGTTTTTGCACTTTCGTTTTTTCCTCCTTACCTTTTAAAAATCATAACCCTTTCAATTTTCCACCTAAAAATCCATATTATGGCTTATTTTTTGCATCGCCAATTCTACTTTGCAGTGACATTAGTCATTTTACCCAAAAATGCACGGCGAAACGAAAAAAAAAATCATTGTGCGACAAAATCGAAAAAAAACGCCATTTTGTAACTTTTGGGGGCTTCCGTTTCTACGTAGTGCATATTTCGGTAAAAATTACACCTTATCATTATTCTGTAAGTCCATACGGTTAAAATGATCCCCTACTTATATAGGTTTGATTTTGTCGCACTTCTGGAAAAAATCATAACTACATGCAGGAAAATTTATACGTTTAAAAATGTCATCTTCTGACCCCTATAACTTTTTTATTTTTCCACGTACAGGGCGGTATGAGGACTCATTTTTTGCGCCGTGATCTGAAGTTTTTATCGGTATGATTTTTGTTTTGATCGGACTTTTTGATCACTTTTTATTCATTTTTTAATGGTATAAAAAGTGACCAAAATACGCTTTTTTGGACTTTGGAATTTTTTTGCGCGTACGCCATTGACCGTATGGTTTAATTAATGATATATTTTTTATAGTTCGGACATTTACACACGCGGCAATACCACATATGTTTATTTTTTATTTTTTTTACACTGTTTTATTTTTTTTATGTGAAAAGGGGGGTGATTCAAACTTTTATTAGGGAAGGGGTTAAATGACCTTTATTAACACTTTTTTTTACTTTTTTTTTGCAGTGTTATAGGTCCCATAGGGACCTATAACACTGCCCACACTGATCTTCTACATAGATCACAGGCGTGTATTAACACGCCTGTGATCAGTGTTATCGGCGCTTGACTGCTCCAGCCTGGATCTCAGGCACGGAGCAGTCATTCGCCGATCGGACACCGAGGAGGCAGGTAAGGGCCCCCCCGGTGTCCGGTCAGCTGTTCGGGACGCCACGATTTCACCGCGGCGGTCCCGAACAGCACGACTGAGCAGCCGAGTCACTTTCAGTTTCACTTTAGAAGCGGCGGTCAGCTTTGACCGCCGCTTCTAAAGGGTTAATACCGCACATCGCCGCGATCGGCGATGTGTGGTATTAGCCGCGGGTCCCGGCCGTTGATTAGCGCTGGGACCGACGCGATATGATGCGGGATCGCGGCGCGATCCCGCTTCATATCGCGGGAGCCGGCGCAGGACGTAAATATACGTCCTGCGTCGTTAAGGGGTTAAAGGGTACGTTCATACGTACGCAGATTTGATGCGCAGGATTTCAATGTAAACTAAATGGACTGAGCACAGCTTCAAATCGGCAGTTACAAATCCTGCGCATCAAATCTGAATCCTGTATGTGTGAACGTACCCAAAGGGACATTCACACAACCTTTTGGCTGTACACCTCAGGTATACTTTAGAATACTATCAAATAGTTATACTTTAACTTTAAATGGGCACTGTCAGATACAAAAACTTTTGCTATGTTGTAAAGCATGTATAACCAATAGGTTTTGCAATTGCTTTCATTAGAAAATTTTAAGTATTTCATACTGAAAAAGCCAGTCAAACAACTGCCCCCCCTGCCTGCTTGGACACATACTAATCCTGCTGTGTCCATGAGTCATCACCTATGTCATGGACACACTTCCTTGATTGACAGCTGTGAGTGCAGGGCTCAGAGCTGGAGGAAAAATTCTCCCACTGTCCTCTTATGCCCCACTACTGTCAGTGAGGACAAGCTGGGAGCTGTAGTTTTGCTAATGTTAGGGGAGATGTGAGCAGACAGCATACTGAGGGAGGGGGCGGGGACATGTACAGTGAGGCCACGCCTCCTCCCTTTGAGAGGAATTCAGACTTGTGAGCTAAATTAAAAGTGTAATAAAAAAATAAATAAAGGTGCTAGATACATAAAAATTAGATGTACATGTTCAGGATTAGATACTGAGTGATATATATAAAAAAAATGTATTTGTTGGATCTGACGGGTACACTTTAAAGAATACCTTTTGATGGTATTCAGACAACACCTGATATAAATTCCCCTAGGGGTTAAGGCTACATCTTAATTTAATAAATTAAACAAATTCACATCATCTTGTTATTTTTTATTTCTGCTTCCGATCTCTGGAGGTTTCCTCCCACAGCTCGGAGAGATGTATAAGTGTTGGCGTCCTGTGTGTGACGGAGAAGAACCGGCTCTCCATGTTATACCAGGATAGGTCTTATATACATGTTCTTATATTATTGTCATTGTTTTACGTTGTCATTTCTTTGTCCTTGATAACATTACATAAGGTGAATGACTATTCCGCATTGTTCTGTAGCCGCAGCATGTCATATAATGTGTTTCTCTGAATGACATATAAGTAGTAATAATAATACTAAGACATACTTAACCCCTTTAGGACCATACGTTTTCATTTTCAGTAGCTGAAAAATCACTTATTTTGGCTTTTGGTGAGGACATAAAAAAAAACATATTTCAGTTTTATGCTTTTTGGACACTAAAGCAAGTATGGGTACAGTCCTACTGGGCAGTAAGAGAAGAGCAGGGTGCGTTATTATTGTTATATGGCAGCAAATCCCTATGGTATTACTCATTGGTTCTATAATATTTACAGTATTCTAAATAATCCTGATAATACCGCAGTGATGTACGTGTTTATCTGCTGGGTACCTGGATAGTAAACATGGTGAAACTCAATAAAACTTTGCTAAACTACTTATTCCTACTCAGCTATAAGCCAAGGGGCAGATGTATTTTTTTGAAATTATTTATGGGACTTAAAAGCAGCATATCCAAAAGAACTGTCTGTTCTAGTTCTAGGTTATATTTCCAACTTTCTTATATACTCAATAGAGGTGATTTGAGATGCTTGTACATATACAGTACTTTATTTATTTATTTTTTTTAAATAACAGTTTTTTTATTTAGAAAAATTTTTCCAAAATTTTTTACAGACAATGAATAAGATAATTGAATACAAAACAAGGTAGTACAAACATGTCTCCAACACAAAATCCATGATAACCTATGGGTTTACATGAATAACATTCCATCTTCCGGAGAGTAGAGTATATATGAATTATCCCGTGCAAAGGTGATAACTTAAATTCTAGGTGGATTAAATCAGCGTAAACAAAATAAGCTAAATCCATTTAAACAACCTATAGTAGGTTGATTCTAATATGTATTCTTACTTGTGGACACCCTTGCTTAAGAGAATTTGAGTCGGTAATAAAAAGAAGCATCATGTAGTAAAAAAAATTTTGAAGAATAATTGAAGACAAAGGTAGGGATAAGAAGACAAAGGTAGGGATTAGAACAAAGTATAAGTAGTAGCTCCCCGTCCCAGACTGTAGAAGAGGGCTATTGGGGCGGTTGGTTTATGGGTAAAGAATCCCATAGGGACCAAATCTTATAAAAGGCAGGTAGCTTGTTGGCTATAGTGGCTGAAAGATATTCCATCCTTCTGACCTTTTGGATCCTGTCTACTAGCATTTGGAGAGAGGGAATGTCGGGTCGTTTCCATCATCGGCTATCAAACACTTTGAAGCTGTTAAAACTAGCAGAAGCAGTTTAATATTACTACTGGAGAGTTGTCCAGGAGGGGGGGGGGGGTTAATAGGTATGTTTCCGGTAGTAAAGGGACAACTATTCCCAGAAGAGTTTTAATTAATGATTGGACTTCCAACCAAAAGTGGCCTAGTATAGCGCAATCCCAGAATATGTGGGTTATAGTACCTATTTCTTTGTTACATCTCCAACATAGAGGAGATATGTCGGAGAATAAACTGTGTAGTTTATCTGGAGTTTGGTACCAGTGCATCAATAACTTATATTGGCTTTTCCTATGTGTTATACAATATGAGGATTTAGAAGCGTATGACCATATTGGACTCCATTGATGTCCGGTGAGAGGTCTACCCAGATATTTTTCCCACTTGGTCATATATGGATGAAAATTGGGATTGTCATCTCTAGGTGACATTAAAATTTTATAAATATACTTTTATATGAAGAAAGAGCAAGAACATCCATGAGTCCCATAAACCAGACCACAGTAGAAGGTTTTATACTTAAAGGGGTCTCAGATTCTCCAAAGCTACAAGTTGTAATTTTCCTTCTGATTCTTCTCATCTATCTCATCTCTCTTGTTGGAAATCTCACCATTCTTCTACTGGTCGGCCTTGATGTCCACCTACACACTCCAATGTACTTTTTCCTGTCCAACTTGTCTCTCATAGACATATTCAGCGCCACTACAGCATTACATAGGATTTTTGTTATCGCCACAACACAAAACCACACGATTTCCCCCTCGGCCTGTATGGCCCAGATGTTTGTTTTTACTTCACTAACCAGCAATGAGTTTGCTATTTTGGCCGACATGAGTTTTGATCGGTATGTAGCCATCTGTAGACCTTTACATTATCAGACGGTCATGAGTCGGAGACTCTGTGGTCTTCTGGCCTTAATCACCTGGAGTTCTGGGTTCATAGTGAATATACCCACCATTGTCCTCATTTCAAGATTTACTTGCTACAGTTCCAAGGAAATTGATCATTACTTTTGCGATATTTTGCCCATCAGGGACATTACATGTAGTGACACTTCCCTTTTAGACCTTTACATTCAAATTTTTGGTAGCATTAACATATTTACTTGCTTTTTCGTGACAATATTGCCCTATGTTTCCATTGTCGCATGCATTCTAAGGATAAGCTCCAGTGCTGGGAGATATAAAGCTTTCTACACGTGTTCCTCACACATCATGGTGGTTACCATCTTCTATTCTTCTATAGTTCTTCAATACACAGTGACAGTTTCTGGAGGCCACATGGGTTCCAACAAAATGATCTCTCTGTTTAACACGGCTCTTGTCCCCATGATGAACCCCCTGATCTACAGCCTGAAAAATAAAGATGTAAAATCGGCCCTACAACAAAAACTCAAATGGTGCAGAAAAATAATTGTAAACATTTTTGATATTTTATGTGAATTTTTTGATATTTTATGTGACTTCTGTACAGTTGTTTATTGTTATGAAACTTGTAATGCCCCTGCATATAATCAGAATAGAGACCGCCGTCCAGTTGTGGATCCTGTGCTCTCGGAGTGATCTTATCAGGATGACAACTTGTAGGGAGAATAGCAACAGTTCAGTTCAGAATGCCTTTCATTTAGTACACCCAGGGCTTTAGCAATGTTTTAATTTCTCGTCTGTCTTAATATGTCTCTATAAAACGTCTTATGACAGCTTCTCGAAATTATTGGTATCAAGGCATGTTGTCACTAACCAATCATTATTCAGAATAATAGATGTGTCAGTAAACATTTTTTGTGTGTCTTTATTTTAAAAGTCCTTGTAAAACTTACATTTCCAATTTTCTCCTTGGAGCTGCTTTGCCAGTTCCTTCCTGGATAAGTCATTATAATGAAGCTAGTCTTTAGGAGGACTGTGTCATAGTAGAAGACACACCGCTCCATTCTGTCTACTAAATCTCCAATAGATAGAAATCTTTCCTGTACCTTTCCCTTATTCACCAAATAACACATTACTGGGGTAATGCCATTCCTTTCACCATTGTAAACTCCCATTCCTGTGTCCATTACGTTGTGTCCATTTCTTCTTTCAAGCAGTCGATATCTTCAATTTTATACGTTTTAAAACATGTTTTTAGGGGTTCCTCATAGGATGTACATTTGGGTAATTTCCAAAGCCTCACTATAGTACGTATAATATGTATAGGTGTAAATAGTTATGGCAGGGGGTTGTTAATACAGCTGTAGGGCAATTCAACACATTTTCCAGTCATATAGGGGGAGATTTATCAAAAATCTGTCCAGAGAAAAAGTTGCTGAGTCGCCCATAGCAACCAATCAGATCGCTTCTTTCATTTTTGAAGTGGCCTCTGAGAAATGAAAGAAGCGATCTGATTGGTTGCTATGGGCAACTCAGCAACTATTCCTCTGGACAGGTTTTGATAAATCTCCCGTCTCTAGGACTCGGTTGCCGATAGTTGAAAGGTAGGTGTTTGAACAGCCCACTAACAAAACATGCCATATCCCACAATTATTAACTATAGGGTCAGGAAGGTATGTTCACAGCTCCTATCATATATGGCTGAATTCTCCATCACAATACCTTCAAAATGAGTCCTCACATGACCCACATGTATAAATCCTAAAATGTATGCAATGGAGGGGTCGCCTCAGGTATGGATGGAGAACCCAAAAACTGAAAAATAACAGTATGTGCGTGCCTGGTCCGTATTCAAAGATGGAGGGATTTTTTCCATTTCTTGGGCCTACATGTATGAATACGAAGGAGGGTGGCAAACTAGAAGTTCCCTTCCCTGTTTAGCCCAAATGCCAACCTAGAGGTCCCACCTGCCAGCAGTGGGTAGAAAATGCTGGCCTAGAAAGCTGGGGTACACTTATATGGAACCAAGATTTATTTTGGATAAGCAGCTGTTTTTCTGTATGAGCCCTCTGGAAAACAATTCAATACTTTTCTGTAAGTAAGGTTTCTATATTTTTCCAGTTCTATTTTATATCTGTGTAGTGTATCATTATCATGTTAATATCCGCTTTGTTTTATCTGCTCTGTCAGGACTCTAAGGACATTTTGTCCGGAACGCGTCAGTCACTTTTTATGGATCTTGTGTACTGACTTTACATCTGTATACTTCAATAAACATTTTTGACCATATTTTGTAACCTCGTGAGCGGGACCATCTTTGCCTTTATATATTTGGGTTAGTTTTTTTCCTGTTTTGAAAGCTAATGAGGATAGTAAATTATATTTGGAAATTGTAGTAAATCCAGATTGGATTGGTAGCTTCCTGTCGGCTGGAATTGATAAGTGGTGGCAGTGATATATTAAAGTTGTGGAAAATGGTGGGATGTGTAAGAAGGATTTTTTTCATTATTATCTCTGGTCTAGTGCAGAAAAATAGTGATTTTATAGATCGTCCTACAACCCACATTAAGTCCATTCGTGACATAGAAAGCATCATTCCCTTGCCTTCTATGAAAGGGGTATTCCGGCTTTATACATATTATCCACTATACAAAGGATAGGGGATAAAATGTTTGACCTCAGGGGTCCCACCGATGGTGACCCCCGCAATCTCGGTGCAGCCCCCGGCATTCTTTGTCAGGTGCTGCCTCCGAGATGGGGATGTGACATCACGGCCACCCACCCTCATTCAATACCGGGGGCTGCACCGAGATTGCAGGGGTCCCAAGTGGCGAAACCCCTGCGATCATACATTTTATCCATTATCCTTTGGACAGGGGATAAGATGTATAAAGCCAGAATATCCCTTTAAGTATGAACCCTGTTTCCTATTCAAATATTTGCCTGGATGCAACATGAAATATTCTCACTGTAACGTCTTCTTCGTAGGGTTGGAATAATGTCTTATAAAATACCATAATCCATGTTTGAAAAATGTATATGGCATTGTTCCATGAGTGATAAGGTGTCCTCTGTGTGGGCTGACCCAGAAAGAGGGGAAGTCTCCTTCCAACCCACCCCTAAGCTGAAGGGTAAAAAAATAATGGTCTATGTTGACATAAGCTGGGACCAGATCAAATTGGACTTGTGTACATTTTCAGACCATTCCCCTGGGGACAGACATAGGACCCTACCAGGACTTTTCTGTTTTTTGCCTTTTTACTTGAATGACTGTTTGTACAACCCTACTTTTTTATTTTTGTAGCTGAGCACCGAACCTTTGCAAACTGAAGCCTCAAATTTTAGTATGTTTGCCTTGTTGCCTTTTTTTACCTGGTTGATGCTAGAGAGTACAGAGTATGTCTACAAGGACATGTGCATTTGAAACAGTGGCCTCTCGTCTGCCTTAAAGGAAAACTTTGGCGAAAGTAAAACTATCCCCCATCCACAGAATAGAGGATAAGTAGCTAATCGCTGGGGGTCCAGGACGCTGCTGTACTGGGGTCTTTGGCGCTTCCATAGAAACGTATGGAGTATGTGCCGCCTGCAACACATGCTCCTTACGAGTGCTGGGTCATGTCTCGGTGATCGCGGGGGGTCCCAGCACTCAGATCTCCAGCCCCCCTCCCGCAGTCAGCTACTTATCCCCTATGCTGTTCATTGTCTTTAGTCAAGCATGGTGGTGGAGTGTCATGCTCTGGGCCTGCATGAATGCTGTCGGCATAGGAAAGCTACAGTTCATTGAGGGAACCATGAAGGCCAACATGTACTGTGACATACTGAAGCAGAGCATGATCCCCTCCCTTCAGAGACTGGGATGTAGGGTAGTATTCACACATAATAACAATTCCAAACACCTCCAAGGTGACCACTGCCTTGCTTAAGAAGCTGATGGTAAAGGTGATGGACTGGCCAAGCATTTCTCCAGACATTAACCCTATTGAGCATCTGTGGAACATCCACCAGCTCCGTGATGTCATCATGGAGAGTAGAAGAGGATTCCAGAGAACCTGTGAAGCTCTGGTGAACTCCATGCCAAGGGGCTTAAAGAGGTACTCCGCTGGAAAAAAATGTTTTCATATCAACTGGCTCCAGAAGCAAATCCCCATAGCAAACCTCTCCTGCTCTGACATGAATAGAGGTGTAAGCAGAGAGCACTGTGGTCAGGCATGAAAGAACTACTCAACTTCCTCGGTAGTATACAGCCGCTGATAAGTACTGGAAGGATTAAGATTTTTATATAGAAGTATTTTACAAAGTTTACAAGTTTAACTTTCTGGCACCAATTGATTAAAAAAATTCCACTGGAGTACCCCTTTAAGGCAGTGCTGGAAAATAATAGTGGTGGCACAAAATATTGACCAATTGTGCCCAATTTTGACATTACGACTTAAGGGTGTACTCACTTTTGTTGCAAAGGTATTGACATTTTAACCCCTTAGGGATGCAGGACGTAAATGTATGTCCTGGTGAGCTGGTACTTAACGCACCAGGATGTACATTTACGTCCTAAGCATAACCGCGAGCATCGGAGCGATGTCCGGATCATGCGCGGCAGGTCCCGTCTGCTGACCGCGATCCGCGGATGTCTGCCATTAACCCCTCAGATGCCGTGATCAATACAGATCACGGCATCTGCAGCATCGCGGTCACTAAAATGGATGATCAGATCGCCCGCATTGCTGCCGCGGCGATCCGATGATCCGGCATGGCAGATGGAGGTCCCCTCACCTGGCTCCGCTGCCTTCCCACAGACCAGAGCAGAAGATGACCGATAACACTGATCAGTATTAGCAATCGAATTGCTAATAGGGGACTATTAAAGTGTAAAAATAAAAGTAAAAAAAGTAAAAAAATAAAGTAAAAAATATGTGAAAAACCCTCTCCCCCAATATAACGTAAATTGTCCCATTTTCCCTATTTCACCCCCAAAAAATTTAATAAAAAATATTTTATATACATATTTAGTATCACCGCGTGCGTAAATATCTGAACTATTAAAATCAAATGTTAATGATACCATACAGTGAACGGCGTGAACGCAAAAAAAATTCAAAAATAGCTGCTTTTTTATAATATTTTATTCCCCAAAAAATGTATAAAAATTTATTAAAAGTTTTATATAAGCAAATATGGTATCAATAAAAAGTACAGATCATGGCGCAAAAAAATGAGCCCTCATACCGCCGCTTATACGGAAAAATGAAAAAGTTATACGTCTTCAAAATAGGGGGATTTTAAATGTACTAATTTGGTTGAAAAGTTTGCAATTTTTTTAAGCGCAACAGTAATAGAAAAGTATGTTATCATGGGTATCATTTTAATCATATTGACCCAAAGAATAAAGAACACATGTCATTTTTACCGTAAATTGTACGGCGTGAAAACAAAACCTTCCAAAATTAGCAAAATTGCGGTTTTCTTTTTTATTTCCCCACACAAATAGTATTTTTTTGGTTGCGCCATAAATTTTATGGTAAAGTGAGTGAAGTCATTACAAAGGACAACTGGTCGCACAAAAAACAAGTCCTCATACTAGTCTGTGGATGAAAATATAAAAGAGTTATGATTTTTTGAAGGCAAGGAGGAAAAAATGAAAACGTAAAAATAAAATTGTCCTTAAGGGTCAAAACACTTAATGAAACAAATGGAGTCACTTGTGTTAATATCAAAACAGTATTATCTTTATTTAATTACATATACATTTAAAAGAAAAAGAAGGATTCCACCCAGGAGGGGAGAGAGAAGACAAGGTGTTGCTCCGATACCGCCTGCTCAAATAACAGTTATAATAGTAATTGTTACGCCAAGCGCTCCGGGTCCCCGCTCCTCTCCGGAGCGCTCGCAGCGTCCTCTCATTTGCAGCGCCCCGGTCAGACCAGCTGACCGGGCGCGCTGCGATATTTCTCCCAGTCGGGATGCGATTCGCGACGCGGGACGCGCCCGCTCGCGATGCGCATCCCGGCTCCCGTACCTGACCCGTTCCCCGTCTGTGTTGTCCCGGCGCGCGCGGCCCCGCTCCTTAGGGTGCGCGCGCGCCGGGTCTCTGCGATTTAAAGGACCATTGCGCCACTGATTGACGCAGCAGGCCTAATCAGTATCCTCACCTGTGCACTCCCTACTTATACCTCACTTCCCCTGCACTCCCTCGCGGGATCTTGTTGCCATTGTGCCAGTGAAAGCGTTTCCTTGTGTGTTCCTTGCCTGTGTTCCAGACCTCCTGCCGTTGCCCCTGACTACGATCCTTGCTGCCTGCCCCGACCTTCTGCTACGTCCGACCTTGCTCTTGTCTACTCCCTTGTACCGCGCTTATCTCAGCAGTCAGAGAGGTTGAGCCGTTGCCGGTGGATATGACCTGGTTGCTACCGCCGCTGCAAGACCATCCCGCTTTGCGGCGGGCTCTGGTGAATACCAATAGCAACTTAGAACCGGTCCACCAACACGGTCCACGCCAATCCCTCTCTGACACAGAGGATCCACCTCCAGCCAGCCGAATCGTGACAGTAATCCACATTGTATACACAGTACCCCAATGGGTCTCAGTAGTAAGCCTATACAGTATATAGAGCAATACCAAACATGATATTAAACAGACATATCACCAGATAGAAGCAGGAATGGCGCGGGAGCAACACCACCCCAACGCTGGCGTTTTTGTACTAGCACTTTGATTAACATATTGACAATATAGTGCAATACTCCCAGTTATCTGGAAAATTCTACTCTGAGTCCTTAAGGGGTTAAAGAGGTTATCCAGGAATAGAAAAACAGAGCTAATTTCTTTAAAGAAAAACTCTCCCCCATCTGTCTCCAGGATGGGTGTGGTTCTGCAGCTCAGTTCCACTGATATGAATGGATCCAAGTTGTAATACCACACCCAACCCCAACCTGGAGACAGACGGGGAGCTTTTTTTTTTTTTTTTTTTTAAAGTAATTATCTCTGTTTTTCTGTTCTTGGATAACCCCTTTAATGGCTAAGTGTTGGGTTATTTTTAAGGGGACATAACAATAAAGGATAACTGTCCACCTGTACACCTGCACTAAACCTAATAAACTGGGTTACAGTGGGGATGAAGGGCATTATAAACAGTGGTCACTTACTTTCATTGGTGGAGTAGTTGCAAAGTTACGCCTGTTTCCTCCTCTATTGCTATTGCAGTGCTGTTTGCAATGGTGGCGGGGAGTCGGCTCGCCAAGCTCTCCTGCCTCCTCAATATTTACCGGCCAGCCTGCCCCTGTAATGGATATTCAAATATCTTCCCTCACTTTATTAGAACGTGAGAGCACGCCGGTGGGGGTAAGCGCTCTGCTCTCTGAGCAGAGCACTTACCCCTAACAGACTTTCACTTTCTAATGACGTGAGTGAATATATTTTAATATTCATTACTCATCATATTTACTTCTTATTTCTCTTTGACAGACTTGAAGTTTGTAAACTCTTTAGAAGTTTCTATAGCTCTGCATACATTTTATTTATTAAGGAAATTATCCTAAATTACATATCTGTGAGTGGCAAAAGTATATGAACCTTTAGGATTAGCAGATAATTTTAAGGCCAAGTGTTTTCAATCAAGGGATGTCAATCAGGTATGGGTGGGCAGTGTGTGTGTGTGGGGGGGGGGAGTTATAAAAAAATGCAAGGTAACCTCTGAGTAACTAAATGCCTTTTTCACATTAGCTAATGTTAATGTATATGAGCCCACCATCAGGAGAGTATAAACAATGCTCTCCCAAAAGAACATTGCTGCCTGTCTGCAGTTAGCTAAAGATCACATGGACATTGATTTGTTGATGGATGAGACCAAAATGGAGCTTTTTTCGACTAAAATAGAATCATTACTGTATGTTCAGAGAAAGGAATTCCAGCATAAAAACCTAATACTGTCTGTACGGTCGTGGTAGCATCATGATATGGGCCTGTTTTTTTCTGCATGTGGGGCAGGACAGCTTGCCATCATTGATGGAACAATGAATTGTGAATTATACATAGAAAATTCTGGAAAATGTCAAGACATCCTTCTGCGAGCTGCATCTCAAGAAAATGTGGGTCACGCAGCAAGACAATGACCCAAAGCACATTCTACCAAAGGATGGTTAAAGTGAACCATTAAAGTTTTGAAATGGCAAAGTCCTGACCTTAAAGGGGTACTCCGGCGCTAAGACATCTTAACCCCTATCCATGTGACATCCCGCTCCGCCACCTCAATGCAAGCCTATGGGAGGGGGCGTGACAGCTGTCACGCCCCCTCCCATAGGCTTGCATTGAGGGGGTGGAGCGTGACTTCACACCGGGGCGGAGCCGTGACATCACACAATGCTCTGGCCCCGTGATCACCAGTCATCAGACCCGGAGCGAACATGCTCTTGGGGCTGATTGTAACGGGGTGCTGCGTGCAAGATCACGGGGGTCCCCAGTGGCGGGACCACTGCGATCAGGCATCTTATCCCCTATCCTTTGGATAGGGGATAAGATGTCTTATCGCCGGAGTACCCCTTTAATCCAAAAGAAGTATTGTGGAAGGACCTGAAGCGAGTTGTTCATGGAAGGAAACCCACCAACATAACAGAGTTGAAGCTGTTTTGTGGGGAGAAATGGGTTAATATTCCTCCAAGCCGATGTGCAGGACCAATCAGCAATTACCAGAGACACCGAAAAAAAGTTATTGCTGCACAAGGGGGTCAGACCAGATACCATAAGGGTTCACATATTTTGTCCCTCTTAGATGAGTGGTATAAAATAATTGCCCTCAATACACTAATGACCAAGTCCAATATTTTTGACTCGTTTGCTTGATTTAATTTTTTTCTATCTAATTTTAGAATTTGTATGAAAATCTGATGTAATGTTAGGTCAAATTTAGGAAGAAATATAGAAAAGTCAGAAGGGTTCACAATCATATAAGCACCATTGTAATTAGTTAAATAAAAAATCCATGCATGAGAGATTTCTTCAATGAGCCAGTAAGGAGAGTTGCTTCTTGAGACGATCCAAGGGGCATTTACATCACGTTGACTTCAGAATAATACCAAAGAGCATTCCGACATCAGCCATAGATAAGGCAGTCCAAAAAGATGCTACATTTGGTTTATTAACCCCTTAAGGACTCATGGTTTTTCCGTTTTTGCACTTTCGTTTTTTCCTCCTTACCTTTTAAAAATCATAACCCTTTCAATTTTCCACCTAAAAATCCATATTATGGCTTATTTTTTGCATCGCCAATTCTACTTTGCAGTGACATTAGTCATTTTACCCAAAATGCACGGCGAAACGGAAAAAAAATTATTGTGCGACAAAATCGAAAAAAACCCGCCATTTTGTAACTTTTGGGGGCTTCCGTTTCTACGCAGTGCATATTTCGGTAAAAATGACACCTTATCATTATTCTGTAGGTCCATACGGTTAAAATGATACCCTACTTATATAGGTTTGATTTTGTCGCACTTCTGGAAAAAATCAAAACTACGTGCAGGAAAAATTATACGTTTAAAAATGTCATCTTCTGACCCCTATAACTTTTTTATTTTTCCACGTACGGGGCGGTATGAGGACTCATTTTTTGCGCCATGATCTGAAGTTTTTATCGGTATGATTTTTGTTTTGATCGGACTTTTTGATCACTTTTTATTCATTTTTTTAATGGTATAAAAAGTGACCAAAATACGCTTTTTTGGACTTTGGAATTTTTTTGCGCGTACGCCATTGACCGTGCGGTTTAATTAATGATATATTTTTATAATTCGGACATTTACGCACGCGGCGATACCACATATGTTTATTTATTTATTTTTTTACACTGTTTTATTTTTTTATGGGAAAAGGGGGGTGATTCAAACTTTTATTAGGGAAGGGGTTAAATGACCTTTATTAACCCTTTTTTTTTACATTTTTTTTGCAGTGTTATAGGTCCCATAGGGACCTATAACACTGCACACACTGATCTCCTATGCTGATCACTGGCGTGTATTAACACGCCTGTGATCAGCATTATCGGGAAGGGGTTAAATGACCTTTATTAACCCTTTTTTTTAAATTTTTTTTTGCAGTGTTATAGGTCCCATAGGGACCTATAACACTGCACACACTGATCTCCTATGCTGATCACTGGCGTGTATTAACACGCCTGTGATCAGCATTATCGGCGCTTGACTGCTCCTGCCTGGATCTCAGGCACGGAGCAGTCATTCGTCGATCGGACACCGAGGAGGCAGGTAAGGGCCCTCCCGGTGTCCGATCAGCTGTTCGGGATGCCGCGATTTCACCGCGGCGGTCCCGAACAGCCCGATTGAGCAGCCGGGTCACTTTCAGTTTCACTTTAGAAGCGGCGGTCAGCTTCTAAAGGGTTAATACCGCACATCGCCGCGATCGGTGATGTGTGGTATTAGCCGCGGGTCCCGGCCGTTGATGAGCGCCGGGACCGAAGCGATATGATGCAGGATCGCGGCGCGATCCCGCTTCATATCGCAGGAGCCGGCGCAGGACGTAAATATACGTCCTGCGTCGTTAAAGGGATTATCCAGTAAAAATACTTTTTTTTTTTTTTTTTTATATCAACTGGCTCCAGAAAGTTAAACAGATTTGTAAATTACTTCTATTATAAAATCTTAATCCTTTCAGTACTTATGAGGTGCTAAAGCTGAGTGGTTCTTTTCTGTCTAAGTGCTCTCTTATGACACGTGTCTCGGGAACTGTCCAGAGTAGAAGCAAATCCCCATAGCAAACCTCTTCTACTCTGTGCAGTTCCCGAGACAAGCAGAGATGTCAGCAGAGAGCACTATTGTCAGAGAGAAAAGAACAACTCAACTTCAGTAGTTGATAATTATTGAAAGGATTAAGATTTCTTTAATAGAAGTAATTTTCAAATCTGTTTAACTTTTTGGAGCCAGTTGATATATACAAAAATGTTTTTTTCCTGGAATACCCCTTTAAAGCCTATTGCCATGCTGCTGTGTACTTTGGACGGTAATTTGGATGGCATTCGAATATATACTCACAGCAGAGACAACACAGGATGTGAATTCCCCTGAGGATTAAAGGGGAACTTTGGTGGAAATTTTTTTTTTTAAATCAACCGGTGCCAGAAATTTAAACAGATTTGGCAATTTTAAATGCGGAAACTGCAAATGGTGCCCCCAACTACTGTGTAGTAAAATAATTACAGTAGGAGGGATAGATATCAAGATAAAAGATTTTTGCTGCTGTAAAACAAATTACTTAGTTTATGGACTTAAATGCAGTTGTGGACGTTTTTATATCGGGAGTACTACCCGTCAACTGCATATTAGATTCCGAGAACATATCTATTCTTTGCGCAGCAAAAAAGGTTCACCACGCATCATAGACCACATCTGGGAAGCACATGACGGTAACCCGTCCTCACTCCGTTTCTTCGGCATCGAAAGGGTGCCAGTAAGAGACGGTATCGATAGACGTAAGGACTTACTCCAGATTGAAGCCAGATGGATTATGCGCACAGGCGCACAAGGCAGACTTGGCCTGAATGACAAACTTGACCTAAGTATCTTTATTTAGGCATTATATACATCTAGCATTTGTATCCCAGCGTTGCTATATAATATTGTGCGTTTTTAATTGTTTTTAATGTTGCACATTATGCACCACCTGTTTGCTTTTGTTTTTCTCACGTGGTGTTCTAAGTTTCCGCCCCTAGGGGAGATCTTACAGGTATTTACCTGGGATCATCCATGGAGCGGATATGGTCTCATGAAGCACGGAGGTGCGAGACAGCTGTAACCTGCACGCTGGGTCTCCCGGCGTCTTTGCCTGCCTTTACCTGCCTGTTTGCTGAAAACTGCTATGCACATGCACTTTTGGATGACTAGTTCGGATTAAAGTCACCTTTACAAGTCCTTTGAAGTGGGTGAGTGCCATCTTTTTCTCTACCTTGCATTTTTGGAAGATTTCTGCCATTTTCTGTGAGATTGAGCACCACCCCTAGGACTGTATTCACACTGCACCCTGTCGCGGTTTTTGTTCACTCCTTGCACAGCAGTGCCGGATAGTGTTTCTTTCTGGTTTTACTGGGATTTTGTCTCTTCTCTGGAATCCTGAGCACGCTGTTTGTTGGAGTTCATTGCCTGAAGCTATTAAGGAACTTTGATTACCGCTAGGTGTGTCCCGTTGCCTGTAGCAATGGAGGAAGGTACAGCTAGTACCAGTGTGGATATGGAGGAATTAAATGCAGTTTCGGCAGGACGCCGAGGAGTTTTTTACCATCTGCAATGCTAAAGATGTGTTACATGTTATGAGCATGAAAAGTTTGGAACAAAAAATCCATCATTTGGCTGATAAAGAAATGCATATTTACTGGACAGTTAAGTCCTTGAAGTCTTATGAAGATTGTAATTTGATACCCAGAGGTTTGCGCAATTTTAAGGAGCCTTCTCAATTTCTAGAGGACACTGTATTTTTAAAAGCCTGGGAGAATGTATATTTAAACTACTCACGCAACATGCTACTGCTTTTACGAGAACGTAACGAATTGGAATACAGTAAAGTCACTGATACACTTTGTAAGGCCAAGAGGGAACTACATACCAGAATGTCGGATGTGCAATACTCCAATTTTATAAAAAAGTTGGAGAAAAAATTATTTACCCTACAGACCAACATCAAGGAACAAAAGCGCGATAAATTAGTGCGGGACAAAACAGATTTTGAACTTGGTAACATTTTTTCTGGCTATAACGGCGCCAACAGTACTAAAAACAAGAAATATCGCAAGCCTAAACATAACCCCACCTATGGCAAGTCTAAATGGGGCCCAAAAAAAGTCCATACTAAAAAGAAGACGGACTTTTTAACCACAGAGTCAGAGTCAAGTACTTCAGATAGCTCTGAACAATACAATAAATCTGAGAAACATGATGGCAAAGGAAATATCACCAACAACAAGGATAAAGAATTCCCTTTAGGAGACGTACTAGAAGGGGCCGTGGGAGGAACGGGAAAAAGTAACACAGTGCCAACATCTTGCAAGCACAAGAAACAAGTGTCTTGGGAACATTAGAAGAAAAGGATGTACAGTCTAAGACCTCTGTCGTGAATCTTACAGATGTGACTTTAAGCGATGAAGCACTGTCAGTCTTGAATCGAGGCCTTAATTTTTGTTTTCCGGAAACTTTTGATGTGGTGCAGTTTGAGATCGATTTATTTAAATCCTTAAGAAAACTTAATTTAAAGAATTTTTTTTCTAATAAACCTAACTTTGGGAGCAGTGTAAAAAGAGAGGCTGAAGTTCCCATTTCTATTGGCCCTCTTGGTTTCAGTCCGTTCAGTGAGGCGACGGGCACTGAACTTCAGTGCCCGTCGGACCTTACTGAATTACTAGGAGGGAATATAGATACTTCCACAGGTCACCACATCTTAGAAGACACTTTTACAGGAGGGATTAAATCAAGTTTCTGCCCCCCATCGCCCCTGGCAGTAACCTTGATCTCTTCCATCACAAGGTGATGGAGGATATCAGGGCTTTGAGATATCCTATTCACACTGATAATCTAGACCCAAAAGAAAGAGAGGCTTTGATTTGGCTTAGAAATCTCAAACACATGGTTTTCAAAAAGGCAGATAAGGGTGGGAATATAGTCATACGAACAGAAAAATATTACATCACTGAGGCCAGAAGACATCTGGATAATATTTTGTATTATGAAAAGCTTGACTGTAATCCCACCCTTAAGATTACATCAAAATAAAAAAAAAAAACCTTCTTAGAAGGGCAGTAGAGAGGGGTATCCTTTCCGAAAAAAACGGCTGAAAAACTTGTCCCCCCGGTGCCAAAAAGCCCCACGTGGTATTTCCTTCCTAAGATACACAAGGGGTTGGAGGTCCCCCCCCCCCCCCCCCCGGACGCCCTATTGTGTCCGGGGTGGGATCCATAACCGAGTGTATCTCTAAATACAATGATTTTCTTTTAAGGCCCTTGTTGAAAAGTGTCCCCACATTAGTCAAGGACACCAATGAGTTTTTGGCTGTCATCTCTGATTTAGACTGGCAGGAAGGGTGCGTACTGGCCTCAATAGATATAGAGGCATTGTACACAAACATCCCACAAGAGTTAGGGGTAGCGTGTATTAAAGAAATGTTGGCTGGTACTGACGTTAGTGAGATAGTGGTGGACTTTGTCTGCGAGGCTCTGACTTTTATATTGAAAAATAATGCCTTTACCTTTGATGAAGTTTGGTATAGGCAGACCTCCGGAGTGGCCATGGGCACTCCGGTGGCCTGTACCTTTGCCAACTTGTTCGTGGCATCGTTTGAGAGAAAATATGTATTCTCCACCACGAATCCTTACTTAAGGTTCATCAAGAGTTTTACCCGGTTCGTAGACGACGTGTTCGTCGTCTGGACCGGGTCAGAAGCAGACTTCTCAGACTTTGTCCACCACATCTCTCAGAATGACATGAACCTAAGTTTTACATTCAATGTTAACACCACGGAATTAGAGTTCCTTGACGTGTTAGTGAGGGCTAGCAATGAAGGGTTGGTAACTACCCGGTACAGGAAACCGATGGCAGGTAATTCCTTACTGCACTACGGTAGTTACCACCCTGAGCACGTTAAGACTGCAATCCCCTATGGCCAAATGTTAAGGCTCAGAAGAATTAATAGTTCTTTTGACAACTTCTGTGGTCAGGCAGGGGACCTCTCTGAGAGATTAGTAAAGCGGGGTTACCCTGCAAAGGTCCTTGAGAGAGCCTTCACTAGAGCATCGAAACAAGATAGAAAAAAACTTTTGAGTGGCTCAGATAGGAAAAGTGAGAAGGGAGATAGATTCACTTTCTCCTTTCAATTTAATCCGTTACATAAAGTTATTAATGCTACAATCAATAAACATTGGTTCCTTATACAGAACGATCCTGTATTCATGGATAACTCTGTAGGGAAACCAATAATAGCTTATCGTAGAACTAACAATCTTAGTAACATTCTTACCCGCAGCAAGTTTGTATCCTCTCAAAATAGCAACAAAAATTCTCAATGGTTAAATCTAAAAGGCAATTTTAAATGCGGAAACTGCAAATGGTGCCCCCAACTATTGTGTAGTAAAATAATTACAGTAGGAGGGATAGATATCAAGATAAAAGATTTTTGCTGCTGTAAAACAAATTACGTAAGGACTTACTCCAGATTGAAGCCAGATGGATTATGCGCACAGGCGCACAAGGCAGACTTGGCCTGAATGACAAACTTGACCTAAGTATCTTTATTTAGGCATTATATACATCTAGCATTTGTATCCCAGCGTTGCTATATAATATTGTGCGTTTTTAATTGTTTTTAATGTTGCACATTATGCACCACCTGTTTGCTTTTGTTTTTCTCACGTGGTGTTCTAAGTTTCCGCCCCTAGGGGAGATCTTACAGGTATTTACCTGGGATCATCCATGGAGCGGATATGGTCTCATGAAGCACGGAGGTGCGAGACAGCTGTAACCTGCATGCTGGGTCTCCCGGCGTCTTTGCCTGCCTTTACCTGCCTGTTTGCTGAAAACTGCTATGCACATGCACTTTTGGATGACTAGTTCGGATTAAAGTCACCTTTACAAGTCCTTTGAAGTGGGTGAGTGCCATCTTTTTCTCTACCTTGCATTTTTGGAAGATTTGTAAATTACTTCTATTAAAAAGTCCATGTCAGGAACTGTCCGGAGTAGGATAAGTTTGCTATGGGGATTTGCTCCTGTTCTGGACAGTTCCTGAGACAGACAGAGGTGTCAGCAGAGAGCACGGTGGTCAGAAAGAAAAGAAATTCTCTGTCGTATACAGCAGCTGACTTAAGTACTGGAAGGATTAAGATTTTGAAATAGAAGTAATTTACAAATCTGTTTAACTTTCTGGCACCAGTTGATTTAAAAAAAATTGTGTAGCAAAGGAAGATAGAAAGAAACGGAGCACTCACGCAATGACCTCAGTCCCGGTATTCCGTGGCGGGGAGGCGAAAGGTGTTACGGGGGAAGCTTCAGACGCCGGACGGCGTCTGAAGCTCCCCTCATAACACCTTTCGCCTCCCCGCCACGGAATACCGGGACTGAGTTCTCCAGCCTTCACACAGAAGTCATTGCGTGAGTGCTCCGTTTGTTTCTATCTTTGTTTGCTACACATGTTTCTATTTGTTTTATACAAACACCTCCAGACACTATAGCTCCCTCCGATCCATATCGGAAATTCAGGTTTTGAATACATCTGACTCCTGTTTAATGCAAATTGTTGTCTATATTAGACATATGTGTTTAGTACTAGTGCCGTTTCCTTCCCTTTGGGTACTTTTTGTGGCTATTTTTTGAGATTTAAAAAAAAAAAAATTCCACCAGAGTACCCCTTTAAGGCTGTGTTTTTTTTACATTGTAAAAGTTTTATAAATTAAAGGGATTCTGATCCAATAATTTTACAAGTTCACATAATCTTGTTATTTTTTATTTCTTCTTCCGATCTCTGGAGGTTTCCTCCCACAGCTCGGAGAGATGTATAAGTGTTGGCGTCCCGTGTGTGACGGAGAAGAACCGGCTCTCCATGTTATACCAGGATAGGTCTTATATACATGTTCTTATATTATTGTCATTGTTTTACTTTGTCATTTCTTTGTCCATGATAATGTCCCATAAGGACTATTTTGCATTGTCCTGTAATCGCAGCATGTCACATAACGTACCATGGGACAGGGGCAACTTTAGAATGATAAGTTCTCATTTTCATTTGCCGAAAAAAAAAAAAATGTTTTTGGGGAGGAGTAAAAAAAAAAATGTAAGTAAGTCACCGAGGTTGTTATGATTTAACACAAAATAAGATTTTTTTAAACTTATGATTCATTCTTTTTGTACACTAAAGCATGATTGGGTACAGTCATACTGGGCAGTAAGGGAAGAGCAGTGTCACGATGCCGGCTGGCGGGTAGTGGATCCTCTGTGCCAGAGAGGGATTGGCGTGGACCGTGCTAGTGGATCGGTTCTAAGTCACTACTGGTTTTCACCAGAGCCCGCCGCAAAGCGGGATGGTCTTGCTGCGGCGGTAGTGACCAGGTCGTATCCACTAGCAACGGCTCAACCTCTCTGGCTGCTGAAGATAGGCGCGGTACAAGGGAGTAGACAGAAGCAAGGTCGGACGTAGCAGAAGGTCGGGGCAGGCAGCAAGGATCGTAGTCAGGGGCAACGGCAGGAGGTCTGGAACACAGGCTAGGAACATACAAGGAACGCTTTCACTGGCACAATGGCAACAAGATCCGGCCAGGGAGTGCATGGGAGGAGGTCAGATAAAGGCAGGGAGCAGATGGAAGCCAATTAAGCTAATTGGGCCAGGCACCAATCATTGGTGCACTGGCCCTTTAAGTCTCAGAGAGCTGGCGCGCGCGCGCCCTAGAGAGCGGAGCCGCGCGCGCCAGCACATGACAGCAGGGGACCGGGACGGGTAAGTGACCTGGGATGCGATTCGCGAGCGGGCGCGTCCCGCTGTGCGAATCGCATCCCCAACGGCCATGACAGTGCAGCGCTCCCGGTCAGCGGGACTGACCGGGGCGCTGCAGGGAGAAAGACGCCGTGAGCGCTCCGGGGAGGAGCGGGGACCCGGAGCGCTAGGCGTAACAGTACCCCCCCCCTTAGGTCTCCCCTTCTCTTTGTCCGGTAACTGCCTCCCCTGGGATGAGGACACCGGGAAAGAATGGAGGGTTTCCTCAACGGCAGGCAGTACAGCAGGAGTGGGGATGGGGAGGGAGGGCAGAGGGCGAGGCCTGGCACGGGGCAGTGTGACACCAGGACGGGGGCCATGGGGAGGCACAGAGGCTTGCCTGACGGGACTGGGAGGGGGGGAGAGGCACTTCCTGTGGCAGGCAGAGGCCCAGTTCCTGATCTCCCCGGTGGTCCAATCAATGGTGGGGGAATGAAGCCGGAGCCAAGGCAGACCGAGGAGGACCTCAGAGGTACAGTTGGGGAGAATGAAGAACTCAATCCTCTCAAGGTGGGGTCCAATAGACATGAGGAGGGGCTCTGTGCGGTAACGCACGGTGCAGTCCAATCTGGCTCCGTTGACCGCGGAAATGTAGAGCGGCTTGACGAGACGGGTCACCGGGATGCTGAATTTATTAACAAACGACTCCAAAATAAAATTTCCAGAGGCACCGGAGTCCAAGCAGGCCACGGCTGAGAGGGAGGAGTTGGCTGAAGAAGAAATCCGCACGGGTACCGTGAGACGTGGAGGAGCAGACTTGGAACCAAGAGACGCCACACCCACGTGAGCTGGGTGCGTGCGTGCGTTTCCCAGGCGTGGAGGACGGATAGGGCAATCCACCAAGAAATGCTCGGTACTGGCACAGTAAAGACAGAGATTTTCTTCTCTACGGCGATTCCTCTCTTCCTGGGTCAGGCGAGACCGATCCACTTGCATGGCCTCCTCGGCGGGAGGCCCAGGCGAAGACTGCAAAGGATGCTGTGGGAGAGGTGCCCAGAGATCTAAGTCTTTTTCCTGGCGGAGCTCTTGGTGTCGCTCAGAAAAACGCATGTCAATGCGGGTAGCCAAATGGATGAGTTCTTGGAGGTTGGCAGGAATCTCTCGTGCGGCCAGCACATCCTTGATGCGACTGGATAGGCCTTTTTTAAAGGTCGCGCAGAGAGCCTCATTATTCCAGGATAGTTCAGAAGCAAAAGTACGGAATTGTATGGCGTACTCGCCAACGGAAGAATTACCCTGGACCAGGTTCAACAGGGCAGTCTCGGCAGAAGAAGCTCGGGCTGGCTCCTCGAAGACACTCCGGAGTTCAGCGAAGAAGGCCTGGACTGTGGCTGTGGCAGGATCATTGCGGTCCCAGAGCGGTGTGGCCCAAGACAAGGCCTTTCCTGAAAGAAGGCTTACTACGAACGCCACCTTAGACCGTTCTGAAGGAAACAAGTCCGACAACATCTCCATATGCAGGGAACACTGAGACAAAAATCCACGGCAGAGTTTAGAGTCCCCATCAAATTTGTCCGGCAGGGACAAGCGGAGGTTAGGAGCGGCCACTCGCTGCGGAGGAGGTGCAGGAGCTGGCGGAGGAGATGGTTGCTGCTGTAGCAGAGGCAGAAGTTGCTGTAACATGGCGGTCAACTGCGACAGCTGCTGTCCTTGTTGGGCAATCTGCTGCGATTGCTGAGCGACCACCGTGGGAAGATCAGCGAGACTTGGCAGCGGCACCTCAGCGGGATCCATGGCCGGATCTACTGTCACGATTCGGCTTCCAGGTAGTGGATCCTCTGTGTCAGCGAGGGATTGGCGTGGACCGTGCTAGTGGATCGGTTCTAAGTCACTACTGGTTTTCACCAGAGCCCGCCGCAAAGCGGGATGGTCTTGCTGCGGCGGTAGTGACCAGGTCGTATCCACTAGCAACGGCTCAACCTCTCTGGCTGCTGAAGATAGGCGCGGTACAAGGGAGTAGACAGAAGCAAGGTCGGACGTAGCAGAAGGTCGGGGCAGGCAGCAAGGATCGTAGTCAGGGGCAACGGCAGGAGGTCTGGAACACAGGCTAGGAACATACAAGGAACGCTTTCACTGGCACAATGGCAACAAGATCCGGCCAGGGAGTGCATGGGAGGAGGTCAGATAAAGGCAGGGAGCAGATGGAAGCCAATTAAGCTAATTGGGCCAGGCACCAATCATTGGTGCACTGGCCCTTTAAGTCTCAGAGAGCTGGCGCGCGCGCGCCCTAGAGAGCGGAGCCGCGCGTGCCAGCACATGACAGCAGGGGACCGGGACGGGTAAGTGACCTGGGATGCGATTCGCGAGCGGGCGCGTCCCGCTGTGCGAATCGCATCCCCAACGGCCATGACAGTGCAGCGCTCCCGGTCAGCGGGACTGACCGGGGCGCTGCAGGGAGAAAGACGCCGTGAGCGCTCCGGGGAGGAGCGGGGACCCGGAGCGCTAGGCGTAACAAGCAGGGTGCGGCAACATTGGCCCTCATTTACTTAGAAAATCGGGTGTAAGTCTATGTTGCTTTCTTACCCGACTGCTTTTTTTCCCTGGTATTTATTATTATGTCGCATCCTGTTTGTCGCACGTGGGTTTTGTTGGTTTTGGTTTCCAACTCCTCTGAGTTGTCGGGAAAAAATCCACAACAATTCAACAAATTCGGGTTGGAAACCTTTATAAATACGTGGGAAAGCTCAGAAATGTCGGGTTACGCCCCTTTTTCGGGTTTGGGAGAATCCACATCGGGTCCGTCGGGGAAAAATGTCGCATCGTGTCGCAGACTGGCGCACGATGTCTGCGACATGGCGCAGACAAAGATGCGCCAAAAAAAACAGACAAAACAAGTCGGGTTTAGAATAGTAAATGAGGGCCAATGTCGTAAATAAAAGTGATAGATTGGGGTTTCTATAACAGTGATCACAATTCTATCATAGTAAAATGCGATGTACATGTGACTCTGCTGAGGTGGTGATCTCTGCTATATTATTGTGCTCTGCTATGTATTCTAAAAATATTACAAAAAAAAAAAAACAATCACAAAAATTCCTTTTGTCATAATGAGAAAAGCTCAGTAAGGCTGGGTTCACACCACGTTTTTGCAATACAGTTCCCGTATCAGGTTTTTGATAAAAAACGGATTCCTCAAAACTGGACTAAACTGTATCAAAACAAGTGCACAAATTTGAATCCGTATTCGGTTTGAAAAATGATGTCCGGTTGTATCAGTTTTTTAAGAAAACAAATTTATATGTTATTAACTTTTCACTCCATTATGAATAAAGTTTCACTTGTTTGATTGAAATTCCAAGAAAAAAAACTGAGCAAAGTCAAAAACTGTATGGTGCAAACCGGATGGAACCGTACGCACATACAGTTCTGTACGGTTCCCATTGACTCCCATGTTAAAAAAAATCATATACGTTTCAATAAGTTTTTTTCACCCAGACAGAAAAACCGTGGTAGGCTACGGTTTTGGGTTAAGGTGCATTCACACCATGTTTTTGCAACACAGTTCCCGTATACGTTTTCAATGTGAAAACCGTACGGAACCGTATTGAAAACCGTATGCATTGACTCTCCATTGAAAACCGTATGCCAAAAGATGCATCAGGTTGTGTCCGTTTTGCATCCTGTACGGTTTTGTCAGGTTTTTTTACTGTACCCAAAACCGTAGCCTACCACGGTTTTTGGTCCGAATGAAAAACTGTATCAAACCGTATACTTTTTCTTTAACATGGGAGTCAATGGTAACCGTACAGAACCTTATGTGCATACGGTTCCATCTGGTTTTCACCATACGGTTTTTGACTTTGCACTGTTTTTTTCTTGGAATTTCAATCAAACAAGTGAAACTTTATTCATAATGGAGTGAAAAGCTAAAAACGTATACGTTTTTTTCTTAAAAAACAGATGCAACCGGACATCATTTTTTAAACTGTAACTGTATACGGATTAAAATTTGTACACATGTTTTGATGCAGTTTAGGAATCAGTTTTTCATCAAAAACCTGATAGGGGAACTGTATTGCAAAAATGTGGTGTGAATGCAGCCTAACAGGGAAAAAAAATGACAAAACAGTACAGGATGCAAAAACGGATGCATCGTTTGGCATACGGTTTTCAGTGCATACGGTTTTCAATATGGTTCTGTACGGTTTTCAAATTGAAAACGTATACGGGAACTGTATTGCAAAAATGTGGTGTGAACCCGGCCTTATTCCAGGGTACACGTGGACAGTATACATGGTGAAAACTATGCCGTGTGTGACACCAACATAACCAAGATTTTGCTTTCAGATCATCAGACAAATGTTAAGATTACACAATATTAACCCAAGTAAACACAAAATGCAGTTGTCAAGCGATCATTTCATTTTATATGGCGGAAAAAAAGCTAAACGAACCCTCATGGCTCCATGGGAAAATGAAATTGCCCCCGCTTTTTAAATCATGAATTTACTGTGGATAATCACATAGTTTGGAAAACGAGTTCAATTTCACTACCACACCCCGGCCTGTTACTGATCACTTAAATGGATCTCAAAACAGCAAGTCACCATTTTGCCATCACCGGGACAGATCCGAAACAAAGCCATATCTAATATATTAGTCTGAAAAAGGTTAAAAAAAAAAAGCCTTGTATAATGTTTTGGGACTCCAGTGAGCCATGGCCGGAGACATTTTCTAGAATCGGAGAAAATTTGGAACAGTGGTAAACCTTCCCAGGATTGGTACCTAAAGAGCCCAAAGAAGACTCATCCAAGAGGTCACAGAAAAACCCACATCATCTGAAGATCTGCAGACCTCACTTGTCTCAGTTAAAGGGGTACTCCACTGCTCAGCATTTGGAACAAACTGTTCCGAACGTTGAAGCCGGCAGCTCGTGACATTATAGCCCCGCCCCTCATGACATCACGCCCTGCCCCCTCATTGCAAGTCAATGGGAGGGGGTCACGCCCCCTCCCATAGACTTGCATTGAGGAGGCGGGGCGTAACATCATGAGGGGGGGGGCTATGACATCACAAGCTCCCGGCACCAACTCCAGCATTTGGAACAGTTTGTTCCAAATGCTGAGCAGTGGAGTACCCCTTTAAGGTCAGTGCTAATGAGTAAGGCACTGGGCAAAAATGGCATCCAAGGAGAAAACCACTGCTGGTCAAAAAGAATAAAAAAAAAAAAAAGACATCCCACTTTATGCCAAATTTTTTTTTTGATGATTCCTAAAACTTGGGAAAATATTCTGTAGACTGACAAGACAAAAGTCCGGCTTTTTAGTGCATTCCTTAATATCTGGCCCAAAAGTAACACAGCATTGCAGAAAACCAACAGTCAGTCAAATATGGTGGTGGGTGTGTGATGGACTGGGGCTACATTGGTGCTTCAGGACCTTGACAACTCGCTGTGATAGAACCATGAATTCTGCTCAGGAAGAATGCTCGGCCATCAGTTTGTGACCTCAAGCTGAAGCGTCCTTGGGTTCTGCAGCAGGACTATGATACCAGCAAGTCCACTTCTGAATGGGTTAAAAAAAAAACAACATAATGAAGGTTTTGAAGTAGCCGAGTCAAAGTCCGGACTTAAATCCGATTGAGATTCTGTGGAATGACCTTAAAGGGGTACTCCACTGGAAAACATTTTTAAATCAACTGGTGCCAGAAAGTTAGTCAGATTTGTAAATTACTTTTATTAAAAAATCTTAATCCTTCCAGTACTTATCAGCTGCTGTATGATCCACAGGAAGTTCTTTTCTTTTTGCATTTCCTTTCCGTCTGACCACAGTGCTCTCTGCTGACACCTCTGTCCATATTTTTCAATATATAAAGGAGAAGACTGTAGCACTCCAGTAAGATGAAAGTGAATGTGGCTTTATTCCAATTCAAACATCAAGGCAACGTTTCAGCAGCACACAGGCAGCCTTTATCAAGCAGTTACATAGTGCATATGGTGCGGTATAAATATGGTGGAAGGACATGACGTCATAATTACATCACATCATTTACATATCAAAACAAACAATCAAAATTAAGCTTATTACAAAATCAATACAATATAGAATCATAGGCATCATATATCATGCGGTGATAAACATCGAGTGCATATTACAGGGCATAGTGATGATACAAAGTGTAAAATAAATGCTAAAAACTCACATAATAATCTTACAGGGGCGGAATCACTGGGCGGGTCCTGTGTGATGTAGCAAGGATGCGTCGGGTACATCGTCACAAAGTGGTGGTGTAACCCCCGATGCTAAATACAGTGTGGTTATGTTTGAAACGCAACCGGAAGTTGTAGTCATGTGCTCTAGCGCTGTAGTCACATGAACGGTGTAAAGAGAGCAGCTATGTGCCTGCGCATGTAAAGGACTCAGATGCAGACATCAGAGGACGCCGCGCACGCGCAGGGGATAGATGTCACACGCGCGTGCGCAGAGAGCTCACTATCCATCAATGGAGGAGGAGGAGGAGAAATAAAGGCATATCTAGCCATTACAATTGAGGGCAACTCAATTGGGAACTAAGGGCAAAAATAAAAATAAAGATAATGAATTAGCAAAACAGTGGGGTAACTTATGGGATTGCAAATTGGTAAATCAAAAGTAATATGTAAGGGGGGAATTCCCCCATGTGTCTCATAGCTCTGAAAGACAAATAGATGTAGGGGCCACACAGATAAAAACCATGCATACTGGACACTGCAATCTGGACCCTCTCTAGGGTGCTAGGAGGCCTATCGAAAGGACGCCAGCAGTCTATGGGGGATAGGAACAACCCCTGAATAAACAGGGGAGTCCCACCCATCCAAACCTAGTCACTGAGGGTGGCAACTTATTAATGCCCAGGCCAGAAGTGTCCTACACGTACTGACATGCGTCCCTGGCCCCGCATAATATAGAAGTAAGTATAGAGGTAATGTAAAATGTGTGCTCTACTGATGCTAAAAGAAATGGTAAAGACAGCAGACATAACATAATAAAGGAGATTCATAAACAATTCCCGTTGCTGTTCAAAATTGAAAAGAGAAACAGGCATAAATAAGTCACGCAGGATCCGTTCTGCCGCTTCTGTAAGAAAAACATAAAAAAGAGGAGATTAATCATCTCAAATGGCAATATGTATACATATATCCTCAGGGGGGACAATCTACAAGACATCCATGTGTCTGGGGTAACTAAAGACTAGAAATAGGAAAATCAATGTTAAGACCATTAGGTTGAAGACTCTTCAATTCGAAGATCCACCATAATTCACGTCTATGTAGTAGGGCAATACGATCACCCCCTCTTTTGAGGGGGGGGGGGGGGGATATGGTCAAGAAGTGCAAAGCGTAGATCACGTTCGGAGTGACCAGATTCCACAAAATGTTTCGGAACTGGGAGATCCAATCTCCCATTCCGAATTGTGTACCGGTGTTGATTGAATCCTATGCGAAACTCACCAGTGGTTTCCCCGACATACAGAAGATTGCAGGGACAGAGTAACACATAAATAACGAAACTGGAGGTACATGTAAGGTAGTGTCTCAACGTACAGCTTTTACCAGTATTGGGATGTAAACAAATTGAACCTTTTATCATTTCGGAGCAGTTAATACAGTGGCCGCAGGGGTAACAACCTCTGCTCCTAACTGAAAGAGAATGTTGTCCAGAATGAGATTTGTTTGAGACATCTGCCTTGACAAGTCTGTTACGCAGATTAGGTGGTCTTCTGAGAGGTGGTACCTGGAACTCCTGGATGTATGGGATGTATGGGAAAGCCTGGTTAAGTAATGACCAGCGCTGTCTGATGATTGATGACATTTGGTTGGATTTATCACAATACCGTGTGACAAATGCAATACGGTTTGTAGAGGACTTAGGTGGAGAATCATGGATCAGAGACCGTCTATCCATCGCTAGGACTTCCTGTTTACATTGTGTAGTAAGTTTTTTACGGTAGCCGCGTTTGGAAAAATTGGAAGCCATATTTTTAAATAGACGTAATATACAAATCTAGAAGCAAAGCGCAGAAGCCAGCGGTGTAATAAACTTCACCTTTTATTATATTCCAAGTTAAAATCTTGACATTGGCGTCTCAAATACAAACGATAAAACCTCCTTGATAAGCAACATGATGCGTTTCAGGTCATGTGACCCTTCATCAGATGCAGTTTAGGCCTGGCTTTTGCCAGTACAATATATCCTTGCTCCTGGTTATCTCCTAGTTCTTGTTAGGATTACCTACACTTACCGTATTTTTCGCCGTATAAGACGCACTTTTTCTTCCCCAAAACTGGGGGGAAAAAGTCGGTGCGTCTTATACGGCGAATACACCCCTATCGCGGCGGTCCCTGCGGCCATCAACGGCCGGGACCCGCGGCTAATACAGGACATCACCGATCGCGGTGATGCCCTGTATTAACCCTTCAGACACGGCGATCAAAGCTGACCACCGCGTCTGAAGGGAAAGTGACACTAACCCGGCTGTTCAGTCGGGCTGTTCGGGACCGCCGCGATTTCACCACGGCGGTCCAGAACAGCCCGACTGAATAGCCGGGTTAGTGCTTACAGGACACCGGGAGGGACCTTACCTGCCTCCTCGGTGTCTTCTCCGTTCAGGGATCCCCTGTATGGCCGGCGCTCTCCTTCCTCGTCATCACGTCGTCGCGTACGTGCGTCGGCGTGCGTAACGACGTGATGGCAGCAACGGAGAGCGAGGATACCCGGCCGGCAGCAGAGACGTTCCGGAGCGACGGGGACACGGCGACAGCGATGGAGCGACATCCAGGGCAGCGGTGACGGGTCCGGAGCGGCGGGGACACGTGAGTATTACCTCCTATGCAGTGGTCTTCAATTTGCGGACCTCCCGATGTTGCAAAACTACAACTCCCAGCATGCCCGGACAGCCAACGGCTGTCCGGGCATGCTGGGAGTTGTAGTTTTGCAACATCTAGAGGTCCGCAGGTTGAAGACCACTATTGGGTTCAAAATCTTTATTTTTTTAGATTTTGCCCCTAAAAATTGGGTGCGTCTTATACGCCGGTGCGTCCTATAGGGCGAAAAATACGGTAGGTCACATGTATCATTTCTAGGTAAAATCCGGCATTACATTGAAGTCCCCATTTCCGTTCCTTTGTCTTGTTATGGGGATTAAGGGTCGTTTATCACTGAAGATGAATCATTTTTATACACCTTTTTATGCGGCTAAGGTGTAAGAGCACAAGATTTATTAAATTATTGCAGGTAGTTTGATAAATTTTGTTCAGGTACACGTTTAGTGAAATTTCACTCTACACACACACATTTTTGCAACTTTTTGGTGGTGCTGTGAGCCCTTCTTCAATATACTAATGTCTCCAATGACCTACGGTCAGAGTTAGTGCTGGGTTGCTGTCACGTCATCAAAAGTTTTCCACCAGGTATCACTCCACAAAACAGAGAGTAAACCAAGAGTACATTTTGCACCACAGTTAGCCAACACGTGAAGAGCCTTATCGGTAAAGTATAAGCAAATAAGACAGATCCCATTTGTATCTCCATTACTCATTATACCTTCATGTGCTAAGAAGCACCTCAGAGATTGCTGAATTTAGTTAACATGCTTGGGCTTAAAGGGGTCATCCAGGAAAAAAGTTTTTTTTTTTTTTATATATATCAACTGGCTCCAGAGAGTTAAACAGATTTGTAAATTACTTCTATTAAAAAATCTTAATCCTTTCAGTACTTATGAGCTTCTGAAGTTAAGGTTGTTCTTTTCTGTCTCAGTGCTCTCTGATGACACGTGTCTCGGGAAACGCCCAGTTTAGAAGAGGTTTTCTATGGGAATTTGCTTCAAAACTGGGCGTTTCCCAAGACACGTGTCATCAGAGAGCACTTACACAGAAAATAGCAACCTTAACTTCAGAAGCTCATAAGTACTCAAAGGATTAAGATTTTTTTAATAGAAGTCATTTACAAATCTGTTTAACTTTCTGGAGCCAGATGATATATAAAAAAAAGTTTTTTCCTGGATAACCCCTTTAAAGGGGAACTCCAGTGAAAAACCTTTTTTTTTTTTTTTATAATATATATCAACTGGTGCCAGAAAATTTAACAGATCTGTAAATTACTTCAATTTAAAAGTCTTAATCCTTCCAGTACTTATCAGATGCAGTATGCTCCAGAGGAAGTTGTGTAGTTCTTTGCAGTCTGACCACAGTGCTCTCTGCTGACACCTCTGTCCATGTCAGGAACTGTCCAGAGCAGGAGAAAGTCCCCATAGCAAACCTCTCCTGCTCTGGACAGTTACTGACATGGACAGAGGTGTCAGCAGAGAGCACAGTGGTCAGACAGAAAATAGCAACTCAACTTCCTCTGGAGCATACAGCAGCTGAAAAGTTCTGGAAGGATTGAGATTTTTAAACCAAAGCAATTTACAAAACTTTTTAACTTTCTGGAGCCAGTTGATAAAAAAAATAAAATAAATAAATAATGTTTTCCTCGGAGTACCCCTTTAAGAGAAATTTGTATTGTTTTAGCACTACAGTAGAATCTCCCAATAGAGAACACTTGTGGTGGGGTGGGGTGGGGTGGGGTGGGGGGGGGTGGAGAAAGTGTCCACCATTGGGGAAAAAAAAGGTTAAAAAATATTCCTAAGTGACAGAATACTGTACTCACTCCAGAGTGTAATTACCTATAACACACAATAAATAGGTAATATATATATAAATATATATATATATATATAATATATATATATATATATAATATATATAAATTTTGCACTGTACTGTTATAAGGTTCTTTAACAAAAACGCAACAATTTTATCGATTATTTAGGAAAAGTAATTATTTATTACGCTTTCTCCATCACTTTCTTGAATAACGTCCACCTTCTTCTTCAGCATTAATCGCTTTCACAGGGGGAGCCATGGTTGACCTTTGTCAATGGCATGACAGCTCTGGCCTATTGTTGCTCATGTACAATTGGACCATCTGAAGGATCTGTAAATTCTATTAAAAACTGATCAAGAAAAATGGCTGCCGCCAAAATATTATATGAAAAAAAAAAATATTGGAAAATACAAAAACAAAAAAAACACCACACTTCAGAATCTGTGGCTTATCAGTACAAAACCATAGACAAATGAAATTTAACATGTTGCTTGCTGAGTACACAGGTAGATAAAATGTTCTAGGATTCATCGCACCTGAACAAATCATTGCCATTTTTATATCCAGTTTAAAGAATATAAAGAATGGAGCACTCACCCTGACGAACAATATACTTCTTTATTGTATTACAACAGGTTAGTGTTCCACAACATGCAGGAGAGCGGACGGAAACAGGGGTGGGGAAGTGGGTTGGGCCGGACCTACTCCCCCACCTCTGTTTCCATCCGCTCTCCTGCATGTTGTGGAACGCTAACATGTTGTAATACCGTACAATAAAGAAGTATATTGTTTGCCAGGACTGGGTGAGTGCTCCGTTCTTTACACTGGATATGTCTTGGACTCTAGATGTGAGCACCGGAATGGTCTTTTAGCTGGAGGAACGTAGCAGCGCTATGAACTAGTGAAGTAGCAGTGCCGGGTGAATTCTGTTGTGGACCGATTGCCATTTTTATGTTGTCTCTCTCTTCAGTACTGTAACGTTATCGAGCTGAAATGCCAGGTCACCTCACTAGGCATGGCTTCCTTAGGGAGGTCAGTTCCAAGCTTGACCACAGTGAAAGGAACTTCCTTTACTTGCAGACGCCTCACAATCCATTTCCGGTGTTCTCCGATGTTCTAATCCCAGCACGGCCAACCAGTTTGTGACAGGAGACAATTCAAAGGTTCTTTGTACAGCACCTAGACAATCCAGACTCCGCAACCAGATTACATGGCCATAAAATCATCAACATTACAACTACAACCCCCATATGGGCTTTGTTCACTTTCAAAACTCCCTTTGACAGATCAGCCTATGGATGGGTAGGAGTTCAACTTCACAGCTCCAGACCCCCATCTTCCTGACAGTCCTGTATCTTCCTAAAAGTATCTTCTTAAAAAGTGGAGTAGAGGTGAGTGAACTTACAGTAAATTGACTTGCAGCGAACCTCGCAGCTCGGCTGTTGATTACTTTAGTCTGCGTAAATTAGTTCAGCTTTCCAAGGGCTCTGGTTGCCTGGAAGAGTCCAGGATGACAGTCTTAGGTCTCCTAAGTCTGTATCCACCTTTTCCAGGCAACTGGAGCCCTTGGAAAGCTGAACTAATTTATGCAGACTAAAGTAATCAACAGCCGAGCTGCGAGGTTCGCTGCAAGTCAATTTACTGTAACATAGCTCATAAGGTTGAGAAAAGACCAGAGTCCATCTAGTTCAACCTATATCCCTAATTACTGAGTTAATCCAGAGGAAGGCAAAAAAAAACCCTCATACTAGAGCAGTGTTTCCCAACCTTTTTTGGGTCGGGGCACACCTCGGAAATTTTTTTTTCCACGGGGCACCGCTACCGAGGTTGACGAGCAAGAAAAAAAAAAAAAGGATAAAACGGTAAAAAACGCAATGCACTATATCTATTTATCAATGGGTATGTAGTTTAAAGTGCTGCTTTATACAGCAACTCACATGTGACATCTTCTCTAATTTGTATCGTAGCCTTCTCTTCTCCATCTGGTCCGGGCCATCATCACGATTTCTTCCATACACAATTCTTCACCGTTAAACCTGCAAAACAAACCTATTAGGCGCCAAGCTTTTTTTTCATTTTTTTTTACATGGGTGACAGAGGGGTGTAGAGGAGCGGACATGGGTGACAGAGGGGTATAGAGGAGCGGACATGGGCGACAGGGGGGTATAGAGGAGCGGACATGGGCGACAGGGGTGTATAGAGGAGCGGACATGGGCGACAGGGGTGTATAGAGGAGCGGACATGGGCGACAGGGGTGTATAGAGGAGCGGACATGGGCGACAGGGGTGTATAGAGGAGCGGACATGGGCGACAGGGGTGTAGAGGAGCGGACATGGGCGACAGGGGTGTAGAGGAGCGGACATGGGCGACAGGGGTGTAGAAGAGCGGACATGGGCGACAGGGGTGTAGAGGAGCGGACATGGGCGACAGGGGTGTAGAGGAGCGGACATGGGCGACAGGGGTGTAGAGGAGCGGACATGGGCGACAGGGGTGTAGAGGAGCGGACATGGGCGACAGGGGTGTAGAGGAGCGTACATGGGCGACAAGGGTGTAGAGGAGCGTACATGGGCGACGGGTGTAGAGGAGCGTACATGGGCAACGGGTGTAGAGGAGCGTACATGGGCGACAGGGGTGTAGAGGAGCGTACATGGGCGACAGGGGTGTAGAGGAGCGTACATGGGCGACAGGGGTGTAGAGGAGCGTACATGGGCGACAGGGGTGTAGAGGAGCGTACAAGGGTGATAGATGGGTGTAGAAGAGTGAACATGGGTGACGGGGGCATATGGGTGACTGAGGAGGGTGGACATGGGTGACTGAGGAGGGTGGACATGGGTGACTGGGGGGGTGGACATGGGTGACAGGGAGGTATTACATGGGTGACAGGGGGTGGACATGGGTGACTGGGGGGTGGTCATGGGTGACTGAGGGGGGTGGACATGGGTGACTGAGGGGGGGTGGACATGGGTGACTGGGGGGGTGGACATGGGTGACAGGGGGGGTGGACATGGGTGACAGGGAGGTATTACATGGGTGACAGGGAGGGATTACATGGGTGATAGAGATGGACAGGGAGGTGGACAAGGCGGACATGGCTGACAGACATGGGTGACTGAGGGGGTGGACATGGGTGACAGGGAGGTATTACATGGGTGACAGGGATGGACAAAGGCGGACATGGCTGACAGGGGGGGTGGACACGGGTGACTGAGGGGGTGGACATGGGTGACGGGGGGGGGGGGGGTGTGGACATGGGTGACGGGGGGGGTGGACATGGGTGACGGGGGGGGTGGACATGGGAGACGGGGGGGGGTGGACATGGGAGACGGGGGGAGGGTGGACATGGGTGACGGGGGGGGGGTGGACATGGGTGACGGGGGGGGGGGGGTGGACATGGGTGACGGGGGGGGTGGACATGGGTGACGGGGGGGGGGGTGGACATGGGTGACGGGATGGGGATTTAGACAGGGTTGAGAAGGTGAACAGAGGGGTGGAAAGGGTACGGTACCTTAAGCAAGCCGGCCCGTGCAGCTTGCAGTTCCAAAGGAGGCACTGGAGTCCGGCGCAGGTGCAGCTCGTTCCGCCCCAGGGCACCATATCCGGCTCACTGCGCCGCAAGGGAGAGGGGGACGCAGGAGACGGCGAGTGAAGGAGGGGGACGCGGGGGACACAGGGAACAGAGGGGGAAGGAGGGGAACACGGGTCACGCGGCAGACGCAAGGGACGGAGGGGAACACAGGAGACGCAGGAGACGCTGTGCGCGCAATGCGCACGCAGACTTCCCTTCCCCCCTGCGCGGCCAGGCCGGGGCGGGACATTTAAAAAAAAAATAATCGTAAAAAATAAAAAAATCACGGCAAAATCCCGCGGCACCACGGGCAGTGCTGAACGGCACACACGTGTGCCGCGGCACCGCGGTTGGGAATCACTGTACTAGAGGTAAAAATTCCTTCCTGACTCCAAATATGGCAGCCAGAATAAAATCGCTGGATCAACAGGCTGACACTAAATATCTAGTATACATAGCCATCAATGTTATTATTCTCCAAAAATGCATCCAGACCCCTTTTGAACTCTTTTACAGAGTTCACCATGACCACCTCCTCCGGGAGAGAATCCCACAGTCTCACTGCTCTTACAGTAAAGAACCCCCGTCTGTGCTGGTGTAGAAACCTTCTTTCCTCTAGACGTAGAGGATGCCCCCTTGTTATAGATACAGTCCTGGGTATAAATAGATCTCTGTACTGTCCCCTGATATATTTATACATAGTCATTAGGTCTCCCCTTAGCCTTCTTTTTTCTAAACTAAATAACCCTAATTATGATAATCTTTCTGGGTACTGTAGTCCTCCCATTCCCTGTATTAGGCTGGGTTCACTCTACGTTTTGTAACTACGGTTCCCATATACAGCTGGGATGAGGGGGGGCGGGGAGTAATCGCGGCGCCCGCACTCAGCCGTATAGGGGAACCGTATTTAATGCATGTCTATGAGCCGATCGGAGTGAACCGCAGCCTCCGGTCGGCTGCTTTTTCGGCCTTATGCGGTTTCCCGACCGTAGGCAAAAACGTGGTCGACTGCGTTTTTGCCTACGGTCAGGAAACCGCATACGGCCGAAAAAGCAGCTGACCGGAGGCTGCGGTTCACTCCGGTCGGCTCATAGACATGCATTAAATACGGTTCCCCTATACGGCTGAGTGCGGGCGCCGCGATTAAGCCCCGCCCCCTCCTCCCAGCCATATACGGGAACCGTAGTTACAAAACGTAGTGTGAACCTAGCCTTACCCTGGTTGCCTGTCTTTGAACCCTCTCCAGCTCCACTATATCTTTCTAGTACACTGGTGCCCAGTACTGTACACCGTATTCTATGTGTGGTCTGACCAGTACTGTACACAGTATTCTATGTGTGGTCTGACCAGTACTGTACACAGTATTCTATGTGTGGTCTGACCAGTACTGTACACAGTATTCTATGTGTGGTCTGACAAGTGATTTGTACAGCGATAGAATTATTTCATTGTCATGGGCATCTATGCCCCTATTGATGCACCCCCTGATTTTATTTGCCTTGGCAGCAGCTGCCCGACACTGGTCACTACAGCTAAATTTACTGTTAACTAAGACTCCCAAGTCCTTTTCCATGTCAGTCATCCCAAGTGTGCTCCCATTTAATATATAACCCAGTCTCAGATTTTTCCTCCCCATGTGCATTACCTTACATTTATCAGTGTTAAACCTCATCTGCCACTTCTCAGCCCAAACCCCCAAACTATCTAGATCCATTTGTAACAGTGCCCTGTCCTCTATAGTGTTTACCACCTTACAGAGTTTAGTATCATCTGCAAAGATTGCTACTTTACTGTTCAACCCCTCTACAAGGTCATTAATAAATATATTAAACAGAACAGGACCCCAGACTGACCCCTGTGGTCCCCACTAGTAACAGTCACCCAATCAGAATAAGTACCATTAATAATCACCCTCTGTTTCCTATCACTGAGCCAGTTACTTAACCACTTACACACATTCTCCCCCAGCCCCATCCTTCTCATTTTATGCACCAATCTTTTATGTGGCATCGTATCAAATGCTTTGTAAGATCTCTCAACTCTAGTGAGGAGTCCATAAAGTCCTGCACCCCCTCCTTATTACATTCCAATAATCCTTTCTCTGGGCACTCTGCCAGGTCCACAGGCATATCTAAAAAGAGAGACAAAGGCGCTCCATGTGGAGTATCACCAGGAATCCAGTGAAGGGGAAATAGGCAGTCGGTTACCAACTCCGGTTGTGTACCTGCATACACAACAATGGAGAGCGTTTGTATGGGAAGCAGATATCCTATTTGCAGCCTTTCGGATATAAACAGATCAAGACTTCAAAGAGAGTTCAGAAATTCACCGGTACTGACAAGGATAGAGACAACGGAGGTAGGAGAACATCGGAGTGAACGCTTATCCAAGATGAAACATGTTGCATCTTGGATAATAAAGCGTTCACTCCAATGTTCTCCTACCTCCGTTGTCTCTATCCTTGTCAGAACCGGTGAATTCCTGAACTCTGAAGTCTTGATCTATTCTCTAGGTCCACAGGTAGGCACAACAATGTCACAAAAAGAGTTTCTAAGAGCAACATGTGTTCCATAAAAAACAAAAAAATGATTAAAAATTTTAAATTTTAAATTGAGTTGTGCGAAATGTAATTTATTTTTTAACCCTTATGCGTACTATTATCAAAGCCAAGATGAAGGATGGGCCATGTTTGGCCTCACCCAAGTCTAATGGAAAGCAAAAGGTTTACGGGCCATTGTAGACAATTTCCCCTTTTTTCTTGCAGTACAGTGTTAAACAGATCAACTACTCTTGCTGTAAAGAACATCTAAGTCCATAATTCAAAAATTGTTTCCATTTGTTCTATTAACCCCTTAAGGACACAGCCCATTTTCACCTCTAGGACGCAGCCCTTTTTTGCACATCTGACCACTGTCACTTTAAACATTAATAACTCTGGAATGCTTTTACTTATCAATCTGATTCCGAGATAGTTTTTTCGTGACATATTGTACTTTAACATAGTGGTAAATTTTTGTGGTAACTTGCATCCTTTCTTGGTGAAAAATCCCCAAATTTGATGAAAAAATTGAAAATTTAGCATTTTTCTAACTTTGAAGCTCTCTGCTTGTAAGGAAAATGGATATTCCAAATATTTTTTTTTTTTGGATTCACATATACAATATGTCTACTTTATATTTTCATCATAAAATTGACATGTTTTTACTATTGGAAGACACCAGAGGGCTTCAAAGTTCAGCAGCAATTTTACAATTTTTCGCAAAATTTTCAAACTCGCTATTTTTCATGGACCAGTTCAGGTTTGAAGTGGATTTGAAGGGTCTTCATATTAGAAATACCCCATAAATGACCCCATTACAAAAACTGCACCCCTCAAAGTATTCAAAATGACATTCAGTAAGTGTTTTAACCCTTTAGGTGTTTCACAGGAAAAGCAGCAAAGTGAAGGAGAAAATTCAAAATCTTCATTTTTTACACTCGCATGTTCTTGTAGACCCAATTTTTGAATTTTTGCAAGGGGTAAAAAGGAGAAAATCTTTACTTGTATTTGAAACCCAATTTCTCTCGAGTAAGGACATACCTCATATGTCTATGTTAATTGTTCAGTGGGCACAGTAGAGGGCTCAGAAGGGAAGGAGCGACAAATGGTTTTTGGGGGGCATGTCACCTTTAGGAAGCCCCTATGGTGCCAGGACAGCAAAAAAAAAAACACATGGCATACCATTTTGGAAATTAGACCCCTCAGGGAACGTAACAAGGGGTAAAGTGAACCTTAATACCCTACAGATGTTTCACGACTTTTGCATATGTAAAAAAAATATTTTTTTACCTAAAATGCTTGGTTTCCCAAAAATTTTACATTTTTAAAAAAGGGTAATAGCAGAAAATACCCCCCAAAATTTGAAACCCAATTTCTCCCGATTCAGAAAACACCCCATATGGGGGTGAAAATTGTTCTGCTGGCGCACTACAGGTCTCAGAAGAGAAGGAGTCACATTTGGCTTTTTGAACGCAAATTTTGCTCTGGGGCATGCCGCATTTAGGAAGCCCCTATGGTGCCAGAACAGCAAAAAAAAAAAAAAAAACACATGGCATACCATTTTGGAAACTAGACCCCTCGGGGAACATAACAAGGGGTTAAATGAACCTTTATACCCCACAGGTGTTTCATGATTTTTGTATATGTAAAAAAAAAAATTTTTTTTTTTACCTAAAATGCTTTTTTTCCCCAAAAATTTTACATTTTTAAAAAGGATAATAGCAGAAAATACCCCACAAAATTTGAAGCCCAATTTCTCCCGAGTACGGCAATACCCCATATGTGGCCCTAAACTGTTGCCTTGAAATACGACAGGGCTCCAAAGTGAGAGCGCCATGCGCATTTGAGGGGGGAGAACATCCAGCTGTTGCAAAACTACAACTCCCAGCATGTACGGTCTATCAGTGCATGCTGGGAGTTGTAGTTTTGCAACCGCTGGAGGCTCCGTTTTGGAAACAGTGACGTACCAGACGTTTTTCATTTTTATTGGGGAGGGGGGCTGTGTAGGGGAATGTGCATATGTAGTGTTTTTTACTTTTTATTTTATTTTGTGTTAGTGTAGTGTAATGTTCTTAGGGTACAGTCGCACGGGCGGGGGTTCACAGTAGTTTCTCGCTGGCAGTTTGAGCAGCGGAAGAAAATTTGCCACAGCTCAAACTTGCAGCCGGATACTTACTGTAATCCTCCGCCCATGTGAGTGTACCCTGTACGTTCACATTGGGGGGGGGGGGAGAACATCCAGCTGTTGCAAAAGCTACAACCCCCAGCATGTACGGACAGCGGAAGGGCATGCTGGGTCTTGCAGTTATGCAACAGCCGGAGGCATACTACATTGGCTGGGGGTGCTGGGGATTGTAGTTATGCAACAGCTGGAGACACACTGGTTTGCTACTTAACTCAGTGTGCCTTCAGCTGTTGCAAAACTACAACTCTCAGCAGTCACCGACAGCCAACGGGCATGCTGGGAGTTGTAGTTATGCAACCACCAGATGCACCACTACAACTCCCAGCATGCGCTTTAGCTGATTGTGCAAGCTGGGAGTTGTAGTTATACAACAGCTGAAGGTACACTTTTCCATAGAAAGAATGTGCCTCCAGCTGTTGCAAAACTACAAGTCCCAGCATGCCCATAAGGGCATGCTGGGAGTTGTGGTGGTCTGCCTCCTGCTGTTGCATAACTACAGCTCCCAGCATGCCCTTTTTGCATGCTGGGAGCTGTTGCTAAGCAACAGCGGGAGGCTGTCACTCACCTCCTGCTGCTCCACGATGCCGCCGCACAGGTCAGTCCCTCGCCGTCGCCGTCACTCCTGGGGCCCCGATCCCAACAGGGACGCCGGGGATCGGGGTCCCCAGCACCCGGGGTCTTCTGCCCGCACCCGCTCACGTCCTCCGGAAGAGGGGCGGAGCGGGTTGTGGGAGTGACACCCGCAGCAGGCGCCCTGATTGGTCGGCCGGTAATCCGGCCGACGAATCAGGGCGATCGTGAGGTGGCACCAGTGCCACCTCACCCCTGCAGGCTCTGGCTGTTCGGGGCAGTCTCTGACCGCCCCGATCAGCCAGTAATTCCGGGTCATCGGTCACTGGAGACCCGATTAACCCGGAATCCGCCGCAGATCGCTGGACTGAATTGTCCAGCGATCTGCGGCAATAGCCGACATGGGGGGGCATAATGACCCCCCCTGGGCGATATGCCGGGATGCCTGCTGAACGATTTCAGCAGGCATCCGGCTCCCCTCCGGCTAGCGGCGGGGGCCGGAAATGCTCAGGGCGTATCCATACGCCCTCGGTCCTTAAGGACTTGGAAACGGGGGCGTATGGATACGCCCTATGTCCTTTAAGGGGTTAAACCTGCATAGACCCATGGGGTTCTAGTTTAAAGCATGACTGTCTTTAGAAACAACATTTGCCATTTAATAAAAACTTAAAAACTAAGCATTTTCCTAATATACTTATTTGCTTAAGATGCAAAAATAAATAAATAAATAAAAAAAAGGGGTTTAAAAAAATGGCCACTAGGGATCTCTGCCTTTAATTTTGCCAATGAACCGAGAATTTCAGCCTTTTTGGTCCTAAAAAAAAAAAGACCAAAATATGTGAGGGGAGCATGGTTATCTCCATTCTCTGCCTCAGAGCACAGGCAAGATCCAGACAGCTGCAGTCTTTGAGGAGCATCCTCATGCACAGTTACAAGCAATACAAGGTGATAAATTATTATTTATATGCAAAATGGTTACTTTTTGGTCATTTTATTAACTTATTTCTTGTGTATTTGCACCATATAGGTTCACGTAGCTGGTTATAAAAACGATGCACTTTAGTTACAAAGCTGTAAAAAAAATAACGTTATTTTTGGGAAAAAAATTCAGGTTTTGTCTTCTGTCCTTGCACCATATAGTTTCACATGGCTGCATTACAGTTATATAGAGCATTCAGCCAATATGCTTTACAAACGTAAAAATATTTGTGCAGAATTAATGACAGGCGAGAGGGGAGGAGAGGAGCTCTTATTGCTCCAGGGGAAACACCCCCAGCCTCTGAGAGAGATGCAAAAGACTAAGAAAGACTGAGCACAGGAATACATATATCAAAAAGGTATTTTACATATTAACACATGCATATTATTAGGCATACAGGTGTTAGGGCACATTATTACACTGATTTAAGCCTTTTTCTTACTAATGACAGTAACACTTTAAAGGTAAATGTAACAATATTAACTTTGGATTTCAGATACAACTTTAGAAAGCCATGAGCAGGATGCATGTGTCTGGTTACCCTGCAAACTATATGAGATAAGTACCAACCTTGGTGAGTGTATTGTGATGAAGAAAGATAACAACTCAATTACAAATTGGCCAACAGATAATGTATGCATGGGCCTTTGGATGTAGTCAAGGGCTGCAGCTTAGGACCACCCCCTCAATGTAGTACATGGTGACCACAATTATTTGGTAGGAAACATTTTGGAGGCCCTCAAGGCTGGAGATGTCGGATAAATGGGTAAACAATCATTTTCACAATTCATTTTATTGACGAACCACAAGACTTGCCCGGTATTACAAATAGGGGTCAAGTTGTGCTCAAATCTTCAGAATATCCAGTCGAATATTACCAGAATTCAGCTTTTTGAACCGTGGTTTATTATCACGAGAACAACACAGATACAACAAGGGAAGAAAATACAGTAATAAGGTTTCAGTCTTCTCTGGGGTGACAGCTATAAATAATTTACAGAACATTTTTACAAGGACATTTTAAGCCCACATAAAATCTTTTTAATATTTTACATACATAAACACTGGAAAATACTGTAGAGGGAGCAGCAGTATTAAAATGTCCTTATAGGACACCAGGTCTTGTGTAAAGAGCAGGAGGATCAATGGCCACAAAATAGTCAAAAAATTGTTATTTAATAATTATTAAAAATAAACAACAAAAAAAAAACCCTGTACAATCTGATCAACAAGTACCTAAAAAAAAAAGTAAGCGAAAGACGAGTAGCGGAACATTTTTGCCAATAATTGGCAAATTTGGTTGACAGCAATAAACGCCCAAATAAACCAAAGTAAAATGAAAAGACAAAAACAAACAAAAACATGTTCCAAATTGGATTATAGAGCTTTATCTGAAACCGATGGTCATGCAAAAGCAAAGAGGGGATCCCTGAAGAAATAATCTCCAGCATCATGGAAATGTCTTTACTAAGACCTATCGGAAGAGTTCACTGGATGGCCATGAATGCTCTGTAAGTAGGTGGTGTCCCAGTTCACAAGCCCATATAAATGTAAACATAGAAGATGATTTTAGGTTGAGAAACAAGACATTCATAACCAAGACAAAGTGCAATGTAAATATATACAGTTCAACACAGCAAAAAGGTCTACCGGGAAAAAGCAAGAGCAACGTCTACAAATACAACAAATGTGAACAATTGGCTTTTGTCTTTCAGAAAATCTTTATAATGAATGAAGAGGCCCCAATGTGGATAGCCGTGTCCTCATTCACTGACCATTGATCTTCTCCCTCATGAGCTGCAGCATCATGTCTGAGTAATGCTCCAGTAATCGCAAGGTCGGGGTGGAGCTCCTCTCATCGGCCATTGGCTCTTGAGCAGAAGAGTTTCTCCGTCCTATTCCCACCAATTCTATTTCACGCTGAATATGATCAAAGGCGTCGAAGAATAAAGATCTGAGATGAGACTTCTCTTCATGGGAACTGTCAGAGCTTGTAATCTGTAAGCGAACAATTCAATTAGATAGGACCTTTCCCTGCCTAACCTGATCTTTTCCCAACTCTCAAATTTCAAAACAAGCTTCTCAAGTGAGGGGTTCTGAATATTCTCCTCCTTGTCTCCATCCTTCGGCATTCCTTTAGATTTTACTGGCTGGGGATATTTTAAATGTATATGACTGAAATGGGTACTCTGCCCCTAGACATCTTATTCTCTATCCAAAGGATTGGGGATAAGATGTCTGATCTCGTGGGGGTCCCCAGCAGAGGGGACCCCCCCCCCTCGATCTCCCTGCCGCACCCGGTGTTAGTTTAGAGAGTCAGGTGCAGCGCCGGATGCTCATGACGTCACGGCCACGCCACCTCAATGCAAGTCTATGGGAGGGGGCGTGATATTCCTGCATTGAGGGGGTGTGGCCATGACATCACAAGCCTCCGCCCCGCATCGTCAGTCATCCGGCATGGAGTGAAGTTCGCTCCGTGCACCAGATTTCGAGGGTGCCGCAGCCAAGATCGCGGGGGTCCCCACGATCAGACATCTTCTCCCCTATCCTTTGGATAGGGGATAAGATGTCTAGGGGCAGAGTACCTCTTTAAGTAGGGATTACTATATAAATTTGAATGTTTTTCTCTCAATATAAAAAACAGGTAATGGCTGTAAATAGATATAAAACATCTCACTGCTGGATGGAGATTATATCTATCTCTCTATATATTCAATATACATTTTGTACATAAATATAACCTAAAAGATAGCGAAGAGCCAAACATACATTCATCTCCCCTGATCCTCACATACACATGGACACTTGGCTTAGAATAAAGTAGTGGGAGGTAAGTCACTGTCCTACTTCTCTGGCAGCAGCTTATGTACTCAAGAACAAACAGAGAGGGCAGTTGAAATGCAACACTCCCAATCCTTTCCACCTCCAATATATGTCAGGAGGCCCCTATACACCTCAGATGGTCAGACGCTCCTGCTGGACTTGACAGGGGTGGCTGACACATGTTTAAAGTGTAGGAGGCCTTAAAAGGGGTACTCTGATGAAAAAAAAATAGATTTGTAAATTACTACTATTAAAAAAAAATCTTAATCCTTCAAGTACTTATCAGCTGCTGAATTTGAGTTGTCCTTTCTGACCACACAGTGCTCTCTGCTGACACTTGTCTGTCTCAGGAACTGTCCAGAGTAGGAGCAAATCCCCATAGCAAACCTCTCCTCTTCTGGACAGTTCCCGAGACAGGCAGAGGTGTTAGCAGAGAGCACTGTGGTCAGACACAAAAGAACAACTCAACTTCAACAGCTCATAAGTACTGAAAGGATTAAGATTTTTTAATAGAAGTAATTTACAAATCTGTTTAACTTTCTGGATCCAGTTGATATATACCCCTTTAATTTTCTGGAGCCAAAAAATAGTTTTTCACCGGAGTACCCCTTTAAGATTCACACCATGCATTTTCTTCCAAACTCTTACCTCTTTGTATGTTTGTAGTGTCTTTTGGAAGGCGCTGTGAAGCTCTTCTACTACCCGCTCACACTGTTTTGTCATTTTGTCCAAATCTGACAGAGAAGCCAGAGAAAGATTAGAAAGATCTTCCCCACAGACCAGCACATTATCCTTTAGCATACGCATTGGAGGAGGAGTTCGAATGGACCAGTGGTCAAGCATGCACACGGAAGCTCCATTAAACTCCTCCTCTTTATGATTGGGACCTCTATTCTAGTGACTGGTTGGTGTCGCAGTCATCAGACATTTCATCTGCACCCTTCAGCCAAAACCTGGATGTTTAGTGTAGCCACGGCTAAGTGTTGGAATTGTGCGCTTTGCTGTGGATCACCATTTACTTAAAAAACAAGCAATCTCCAGGTAGCAGAGCGGGATCAATGGAAGCGCTGAGACCAGATAAGAAGTTAAAAGGATTTATTTCCCATAATGCAACGCGTTTCATGGTCACCCGCTTCCTCAGGCAGCGCGTGACCGTGAAACGCGTTGCTACCTGGAGATTGCTTGTCTTTATTGTGATTCTATTTCAGCGGGACGAAGCTGCAGAGACCCTTTGATGATACGCCCTGTTCCATTGTTGTACTTGGTTGGAGTACAACTTCATGTGGTTAGCGCAATTCACACTTAGCGTTACCAACTCACCTTTGGTGTTACACTACGGAGCGCATCCGTTTGTGCTTTTTTTATTTCAATTTACTTAAAAAGACCTCCAAGGAAACCACAGGATCAAGCAGGGCGCGTGGATCTCGTGTAGAGTAAAAAAGGTTTATTACCCACAATGCAACGCGTTTCGCGGAAGACCGCTTCATCAGGCCTGATGAAGCGGTCTTCCGCGAAACGCGTTGCATTGTGGGTAATAAACCTTTTTACTCTACACGAGATCCATGCACCCTGCTTGATCCTGTGGTTTCCCTGGAGGTCTTTGTGTGATTGCTGTATTATCCCAAGAGCGGCTGCCGGATCCGAGATACATCTATCTCCACTACCCTTACCATTGTTGTACGTGGTTCAGTACAACCACCACAATTGTTCATTTCTCCATTTTTATCTACATTATCACGCTATGGAGCGCTTTCCTTTGTTTTAGCTGCTTTCATTTACTTACTTGGTTCTCCAGGACTGCCGCATGAAGTCGCTTGAGAAGACGATGACTTGCTGCATGAAACTTGAGTTTCTTCCATGATCTGGTTGCTAGAAGAGATACTTGCGTGATTCGGAATATCCGCTATAGATGCTCTTCTCTGGAAGTCCTGGACAACTGGTGGCCTATTGGCTGATGATGAGCTTCTCCTTTGTGTTTTGAGGCCAGGTCCGCCATTTGAAACGTCATCTTTGAGCTTCACCTCCTTCACCTCTTCCTTTTTAGACGTCTTTGAGAGGTTATTGACCGATTTCGCTTTCTTCCTTAGACGTGGAATAATTCCACAGGTGGACGGTGGTGGCATGAGAAGTTTGTCAGATAACGCATTGGAGGAGGTGAAGGAAGATTTGGCTCTCTCTTGGTGTGAGGAGGGGAGCTGCTCGTAGGAAGCGGTAGTCAGAAGAGGCTGGTCCTCTCCATTGGGCAACTTAGTCTCTTCAAGGGAAAGAAGGTCTATGCTGGACACAGGCCGGGACAGTCTACTATGCTCTTCTGCTTGGGCGCCATCAATGTTTTCACCCATCGATACACTACGGAATATTTTTGCCTTGAAACTAGCAGTTGCTTCCATGTAAGATCTCCCTCTGTTGGATTTGTTCTTCTTTGGCCAACAACCAGGGAATGAGAACCGTGAGGACGACATCTTCTCATTTAGTTGAAGTTTTTGCAAACTGGATGTTGATTTTGAGATTTCTAGGAAAAAAATTGAATGGAAAAGAAAAAAAAAAGAAATATTGATTCCCTCTTCCTTTGCAGGTCCATGAAGGGGGTGGGGTTATTGGACAAAGGGGCGGGGTTATCACTTGAATGGGTGGGAGAAAAAAAAATCGCAGAGTAGCAGCGTCCAGTTCAGTTAAGGCTGCATTCACATCACTATTTCGAGTACACGATTTTTAGAACTTAAAATCGTATGAAATCGTATATAAAGTCGGATCCATTGACCTTCATTAAAAAAAATCGGATCCCTTACACACATCCGATTTGATCCGCATCCGATTTCACACGATTTTTGTTTGGGTCTGAAATCGGGGTTGACCACGGATGGAGAAATTGTAGACATCGTGATGTGAATGCAGCCTAAGAAAAAAAAATTACCATATTAGAAACAAGATGAATATCTCCTGAATAGCAGCAGGATAAAGCAACTGAATGCGAAACACGTGTGGGGGCGGTTGCGGCGTTGTTTGGTACGGCATGGTAACCTTATGCACTGTATTATATCCTCCAGTGATCTCATTTAATGCTTATGGCATTTGTGGATGTTTAGCTTACTTAAAGGGGTACTCTGCTGTTTGGAACAAATATGTTCTGAATGCTTAGAGCCGGCGCCGAAAGCTTGTGACGTCATAGCCCCACCCCTCATGATGTCCCCCGCCCCCTCAATGCAAGTCTATGGGAAGAGGCGTGACGGCTGACGGCTGTAAATGTACGTCCTGGTGCGTTAAGTACCACCACACAAGGACTTACATTTACGTCCTGTGTCGTTAGGGGTTAAAGGGGTACTCCGCTGTTCAGCGTTTTAAACAAACTGTTCCAAACGCTGGTGCTCGCGATGTCACAGCCACGCCCGCCCCCTCAATGCAAGTCTATGGGAGGGGGCGTGGCGCCGCCACGCCCCCTCCCCTAGACTTGCATTGAGGGGGTGGGGTGTGATGTAATGAGGGGCGGGGCTATGACATCACGAGCTCTCAGTGCCGGCTCTAAGAATTCGGAACATTTTGTTCCAAACGCTGAGCAGCGGAGTACCCCTTTAAGTGTCTAATGATATGACTACATGTATATATTGAAGATACTTGTGCTTCACGTCTCTGTACACACCATGCAGTAAATAGAGCCAGGAAGGGCCAATCTAGCCGGCTACAAGTAAAACATAGGTATGTATCTCTTGGCAGATGTTTTTCTAGCCAATAATAATTTAGGTTTTGCACTAATTCTTTTTTTGCTCCTTATGGAATAGGACAATATAGATCCCCATGAATAGCATGGTATAGGTTTTCATTGCTGTGGCACATGTGTCTTATGATTATTATACGATGATACATTTAGGTCTCTAAGGGATTATTTCTTTGCAGTAAAATATTTTGTGTGTAATTTTATGAAATACCCTTGAGAGATATTAAATTCCCAACTAAAAATATACCTACAAAACACCACCTATCTATTCCTTTACCAGTTCTGATTCCATTTATAAATGTTTAATGTGATACATTTCTTATTTAAGAATTCATTACCACGTATGTATTCTTAGAAGAAAATGTCATGGAGTATATTTTGTATATATTTATATTTAGACTCCAAACATTTGAATCTATCGGGCTGTTTTTGTAGGTTTATATCCCTATATGCTGTCTCCAAAAAAATATGGATTCAAAATTACATATACAATAAATAGTAATGGTACAATAAAAAAGTACAGCTCACTGAGCAAAATAAATAAAATAAATTATATATATGCACACACACAAATAGGCCCTCGCACAGTTCCATAGATGTAGAGAAAAGAAAAAAATTAGTAGTCCGCATATGGATCATTAAAGCATAAAATGGTTTTAAGTTAATACATTTTTTTTTTAATACTGAAACAAAAACTATATAAATTTAGTATTGGGACAAATGAATTTTACTGTAGTATAAATAAACCCAAAGAAGAGTAAACCTACAGATGCACTTACCAGTATTCCTTTCAGACTTTTTCGTTTCCATTCTTTCCGATGCCTTTTCTGTTGGTCTCTTTATATATAAAAAAAATAAAAATGTATTAAAAACGGAGTGAAGGGTCTACACCACACTTACCTAACAAGGTTTTCCAACCAGGGTGCCTTCAGCTTTGGGGAAACTGCAACTCCCAGCATGCCTTGGGAGTAATGGTTTTGCAACAGCTGGGGGCACCCTGCTGTACAACCATTCTGTGTTCTATCTAGAGCCAAATCTGAATGTGGGCTTAAAGGGGTACTCCGGTGGAAAACAAATTTTTTTTTTAAACAACTGGTGCCAGAAAGTTACACAGATGTGTAAATTACTTCTATTTAAAAATCTCAATCCTTCCAGTACTTATCAGCTGCTGTATGCTCCAGAGCAAGTTGTGTAGTTCTTTCCAGTCTGACAACAGTGCTCTCTGCTGATACCTCTGTCCATGTCAGCAACTGTCCAGAGTAGGAGAGGTTTGCTATGGGATTTGTTCCTTCTCTGGACAATTCCTGACATGAACAGAGGTGTCAGCAGAAAGCACTATGGTCAAACTAAAAAGTAGATTTTTTATACTTACTGTAAAATCTTTCTCGGAGGATCCATTGGGGGGACACATGAGCCATGGGTATATCTTGCTGCCACTAGGAGGCTGACACTAGGCATTAACAAAAAAAGAAGTCGTCCCTCCTGGCAGGATAAACCCCGCCCACTGACTTTGAGCTAATCAGTTTAGTCCCAAAGCAGTAGGAGGGAACCGAAAAACCATTACAGAAGTCCGAGTAAGGCCCAGACAAAACAATCGAACAAACCCACTGACAGGCAACCGACCCCCAGGTCAACAAACTACTAACCAACGGGGTGGGTGCTGTGTTCCCCAATGGATACTCCGAGAAAGAGATTTTACAGTAAGTATAAAAAAAATCTACTTTTCTCATTCGGCTCCATTGGGGGACACAGGAACGGTGGGACGTACTAAAAACAGTCCCCGGGGTAAGAAAGCAGAACACAGCCAGACAGAAAATCAGGACGGAAGGCAACGCCACCGCCGCCTGCAGCACTTTACACCCAAACTGGGCGCCAGCAGTCGCGGAAGTGTGCACCTGGTAGAACTTGGTGAACGTGTGCACGGACGACCTGTGGCCGCCTTACACACCTGCAGGGCCGAAGCCCTGTTGTGGACCGCCCAGGGGGCCCCCACAGAGTGGGTGGAATGAGCCGTAACCCGGAAGGGAGGAGCCTTCCCTTTAGAACGATAGGCCTCCGATATGGCAGACCGGATACACCAGGAGATGGTTGCCTTAGAAGCCAGAAGTCCCTTGCACCGGCCTTCCGGAATGCCAAAAAGTAATGGTGGCGGAGAGAAAGACTTGCAGAGCCTTGACCACATCCAATTTGTGGAGAGAGCGCTCCTTGGGATGAGAAGGAGCCGGGCAGAAAGAGGGAAGGACAATATCCTCATTCAGATGGAAAGCGGAGACCACCTTGGGGAGAAAGGACGGTACCAGCCGAAGCACAGCCTTGATCTGATGAAGGACAAGAAAGGGAGAGCAGCAGGAGAGAGCCACCAATGCAGACACCCGCTGGATGTAGGTAACAGCGATGAGAAAGGACACCTTCCAAGAAAGGAAGCGGAGAGAGACATCCCTGAGGGGCTCAAATGGGGCACCTTGCAAGGCGCCGAGTATCAGATTCAGATCTCAGGGCGGAGTGGGGGACCTGTATGGAGGAGCCTCGTGAGCCACACCCTGAAGGAAGGTGCGAACATGTGGGTCGGATGCAAGGGGGGGCTGAAAAGGCTGGAAAGCGCCGACACCTGCCCCTTAAGGGAACAGAGTTCCAGACGCGTTTCCAGCCCCGCCTGCAGAAAGGAAAGCAGGTTTTGGCAAGGAAAAAACAACCAGAGACAGGGACTGGGCTTCGCAGCATCGAAAGTAGGCGTGCCAGGTGCAATGATAAATCCTGGCAGAGGACTGCTTGCGCACCTGAAGCATGGTGTGAATGACCCTGACAGAGAAACCTCGAGCCCCCTCAGCACTGTGGTTTCAACCGCCATGCCGCCAAATGCAGCGGCAGTGAAACGGGGTGGCAGAGAGGACCTTGGAAAAGAAGGTTGGGACGATCCGGAAGCCACATGGAAACATCCGCCACGAGACGAACCACGGGCGCCGTGGGCCAATCCGGAGCCACAAGAACTGCTGAGATGCCTTCCACCTTGAGCTTCCTCGCTACCCTGGGCAGGAGGGGAAGTGGAGGGAAGAGGTAAGGAAGGGCAAACTATGCCCAGGGAATGACCAACACATCCAGATTCAGAGCCAGAAACTTGGCCACGAACACGGGAACTTGAATGTTTAGACGGGACTCAAAGAGGTCCACGTCCGGGGTCTCTTAACAGTTGCAAATTGCTACAAACACCTCCGTGTGGAGAGATCACTCCTCGGGGTCGGGCGAGGAGCGACTCCACTTCCCAATTGTCCACCCCCGGAATGTGGGTCACCAAGATGGAGGGAACCTGACGCTCCGCCCAGACCAGAATACTTGTTACCTCCACCATCGCAGAGAGGCTGCGAGTGCCCACCTGGCGATTGATATAAGCCACTGCCGTGGCGGCGTCCCTCTGAACTCGAACCGGACGACCTCTGAGGAACAACTCCCAGTGGAGGAGACAAAGAATGATGGCCCGAAGTTCCAGGACATTGATGGGAAGACAGGCTTCTTGGGTAAACCAATGGCCCTGAACCATGCGGTCACGTAAAACACCCCCCCAGCCGAGGAGACTCGCATCGGTCGTTAAGACCTGACAACACAGCGGGAGAAACAAGCGTCCCTCCCGGAGAAGAGGAGAGCGGAGCCACCAAAGGAGAGACTGGTGAGCTGCGAGGGGCAGACTGATCTGGAGGTGGAGGGACAATTGAGATTTGTCCCACAGGAACAGGATGGCCACTGGAGAGGGAGACACCGGAACTGGGCAAAGGGAACGGCTTCCATGGCCGCCACCATCTTGCCCAACACTGCCATGCAAGTACGGATGGCCACTGGTTCCAGGCAGGGTAAGAGACAAATCCTGGCATAACCCTAGCTCTTGCGGTGTAGAAACAAAACCCCAGAAAATCCAGCGACTGAGGCAGAGATTGTATTTCACCCAATTGATCACCCAGCCGAAACTGGCCAGGGTCTGAAAGTGTAATGTTTAGACTCTTGATTTTGGGCCAAGGACAAAGCCTTGATCAACAGGTCATCCAGGTAAAGGACACAGACACTCCCCAAGAGTGGAGAATAGCGATCGCTAAGACCTTGGTGAAGACCCTGGAAGCCGTGGCCAATCAGAAGGAAAGAGCTCCAAACTGAAAAGGTCCTGCAGGGACGGCAAACCGGAGGAACCGTTGGTGGGCAGGAAAAAGGGGGATGAAGAGGTAAGCATCCCGGATGTCCAAAGACAGGAATTCACCCTGGTCCATGGACGCAACCACAGAGAGATTCCATTCAGAAGTGCCGCAGGTGCCGATTGAGGAGCTTCAAAAATAGAGAATCCAATGGACCGTTCCCCCCTCTTTTGGGAACGACAAACAGATTTGAATAAAACCCCCAAAAAAACTTTCCTGGGATGGAACTGACACAATGACCCCCTGTGCAAGGAGGTTGTGGAGCACCGACTGAAAAGCAGCAGCCAGGGCAGGAGAGCAGGGAGGACTGGACTGGAAAAAAAGGATCCCAGGGAAAAGAACCAAGCTCTATAAACGACGTCCCGAACCCAGGAATCCTGGACCTGCGCCAACCAAACATCCCGAAAGAGAGACAGGCGACCACCCACCCGAGAGAAAGACTCGGGTGGGGGCGCCCCTTCAGGAGGAGGTAGGCTTGCGGATACCTGGTTTGGCGGAAAAGCATCCAGAACGGCAGTCCTGCTTCCAGGAGGGATGCGCTTTGAAGGAAGGAGCCTTCCAAGACTGCAAGGCCGCTGGCTTGTCCTGGCGGCCCGAGGCAAAGGACCGAAAGGACTGTAGTGAAAAGGACTTGCTGCGCGAATCGGTGCGAAGAACCTTATTTTGCGGGAGCAGAGAGCTCTTACCGCCCGTAGCCTCAGAAATAATTTCATCCAGTCGTTTTCATAAAAGACGGCCACCAGCAAAAAGTATCTCTGAGGGATTTCTTGGCATCGGCATTCCAGGCCTTCAGCCACATAGAGCGGCGGATAGCAACCAAATTGCCCGAAGCAAAGACTGCACAATGTGCAGACTCTAGAGACGCCGAGCACAAATAATCACCAACGTTGGAGATCTGGAGAGCCAGGTCAGCCAGATCATCTGGAGGAGCCCCAGATAAAATGCCTTGGCGAAGTTGAGAAGCCCAGGCTGACAACGCTTTTTACACCCAGGTTGTGACACCATGTCCGACAGCTCCTCGGCCTCCAAGTGTGGGTCCGAGTCAGAGTCCTCCAGTTCCCCAGGAGATCGGGAACGGGCAGTGGGAAGCTCTAGATACAGGCCTAATAGACCTGGAACGGCAGACCAGGGATCGGGAGAGGCCTTCAGGACAGTGATCACGAGAGCAAGGGCGCCGCCTGGCAGATGGGGAGAGGGAGCGAGAGCGGCGTGGAGACGTCCCCTCAAGAGAGGAGTCAGAGTAAATGACCCTAGCTTGCTTGTGAGAACGCCGGGAGGAGCAGCCAGAGGAAACTGAAGGAGCCTCCCAGGAGTGAGGGCGCAAGGAGGACCGCTTTAAGGCAGAAGCTATCTCCCTGGAAACCTGTGTCAGATCAGAGATCGTCAGAGAGAGGAGACCCAAACTGGGGGAGGATCAGGGTCCGCATTCTCCAGGGAGCCATCCTGGGCGGAAGGCACAGGAAAACTGGGACGTGAAGCGGAGCAGGCAGAACAGGTGGACTCAGCTGAACCACCAGGCATTTTAGACTTACAGCCCGTACAGGAATAGAATTTAACTAAGGCAGCGACCGCTTGTCTGGGGCGAGGTTCGGTTCTTGGGTCGGACATGGAAAAGAACCCAATAGATAAGTCAGCCAAACCCAGAGAAGAAAAGGAACAAGCTCACCCAGGTTCCTGTGTCCTGAAACAGCTGGAGCAACAGGTGGAGGTCCCTTGCAGAAGTGGAGGTCCCCTATAGAGGTGGAGGTCCCCTGCAATGGTGGGGTCTCAAGCAAGGGTGGAGGTCCCGGGCAGGGAGAACTTGCAGAAACAGCAGCGTGCCAAGAGAAGGAGCCCACAGTAGAGAGCAGCGTGACGGCGAGAGGGAGAAGGAGACCAGAGATTACGTCACCGGCAAGGAACAGCCCCCCCTGGGAAGGTGTGTATTTACCTCAAAAAGAGCTGTACCACATACTCACCCACTGAAGTTTTCAACCAGCCTTGTGCCACACTGCATCATACCAGGCTGCAGAGCAGTGCGAGCAGGGGCAAGAGGGGGCCGGGACCCAAGGCTCATCCCTAGCGCTGGTCGGTGGCAAGAAGGGGTTAACGGCCCATACTCTATGCACCATGCCCCTTCCTCGCAAGTGAGGGATCAGGCAGCGCCATGCTCCTGTCACCCCAACCTAAAGAAAATTAACAAAGTAGAGAAAATCTAAACTCTAGAAAAACTAAAAAACAATAAAGAAAAAAGCTCCAAACCTGAGTCTGCCTCCTACTGACACTAAGCTAAAAACTGATTATATCAGAGTCAGTGGGCGGGTATATCCTGCCAGGAGGGGTCGGCTTCTTTTTTGTTAATGCCTAGTGTCAGCCTCCTAGTGGCAGCAAGATATACCCATGGTTCCTGTGTCCCCCCCAATGGAGCCGAACGAGAAAAGAACTACACAACTTCCTCTGGAGCATACAGCAGCTGATAAGTACTGGAAGGGTTATGATTTTTTAAACAGAAGTAATTTACAAAATATGTATAACTTTCAGGCACCAGTTGATAAAAATAAATAAATAAAAAGTTTTCCACCGGAGTACCCCTTTAACCGGTTACTGTCATTAGAAACAACTTTTGACATGTTACCCAAATGTGTAAAATGTTGTGATCGCACCAGGTCACCAGTTATAAGTCGGAGAAGAAGGTGGCACTGCTGTTCACTGTTCTGTCTATGCAGAGGAAAGGTCGGATTTGCCAGGCGGGAAGTGGAGTGATGCAGTATTTTTTTCTCAGCTTGTGACTAGTGATTAGAGATGAGCGAACTTACAGTAAATTCGATTCGTCACGAACTTCTCGGCTCGGCAGTTGATGACGTTTCCTGCATAAATTAGTTCAGCCTTCAGGTGCTCCGGTGGGCTGGAAAAGGTGGAGACAGTCCTAGGAAAGAGTCTCCTAGGACTGTATCCACCTTTTCCAGCCCACCGGAGCACCGGAAAGCTGAACTAATTAATGCAGGAAACGTCATCAACTGCCGAGCCGAGAAGTTCGCGACGAATCGAATTTACTGTAAGTTCGCTCATCTCTACTAGTGATCGCAGCGAGGCTCCCAGTGCAGTCTGGGCAACATTTCAAAAGTTGTTTTTTAATGACAGTAACCCATTAAAGTGTACGGTAGCATGGTTCACTCCCTGGCTCTCTGCCATCTACATCCTGCTTCACAAGCCCTATTATGAGAGCCGGGGAGTGAAGTACACTACTGTGCACTTCTCTCTGCTAGTTCTTGTAATTGTTGGCAGGCTCCAACCGTCAAAAACTTTTAAATTGTCAAAAGTTTTCATTTTTTAAAATGACAGTGACGCTTTAAACTGAGGCCGCATTAGCGGTCAGCTGATCGAAAGGTATAGCTTTTTATCAGCTCTGAATGGAGAACACGTAAAATTAAAGCAGTCTGATACTCTATGTAGTTGCTCTTCACTCTGGCCCATAGAGGGAGCCTGTGGGGGTCACCTACAGGAGGAAGAAGATTTTACCATATATAGTGTATTGCCACATTGAGGGAAAACAGACTATGGCAATGGTCTCCAACCTGCGGACCTCCAGATGTTGCAAAACTACAACTCCCAGCATGCCCGGACAGCCGTTGGCTGTCCGGGCATGCTGGGAGTAGTAGTTTTGCAACATCTGGAGGTCCGCAGGTTGGAGACCACTGGACTATGGCAACTAGAGATTAGCGAACTTACAGTAAATTTGATTCGTCACAAACTTCTCGCCTCGGCAGTTGAGGACTTATCCTGCGTAAATTAGTTCAGCCTTCAGGTGCTCCGGTGGGCTGGAAAAGGTGGATACATTCCTAGGAAAGAGTCTCCTAGGACTGTATCCACCTTTTTCAGCCCACCGGAGCACCGGAAAGCTGAACTAATTTATGCAGGATAAGTCATCAACTGCCGAGCCGAGAAGTTCGTGACGAATCGAATTTACTGTAAGTTCGCTCATCTCTAATGGCAACCTATGATATAATATTAAGATGAATCCTCTTACATCAGAAAGTCTCCTCTGAGCTTTGTCAGACTCCACTTTAGGTTCTGTAATGACCGCTGCCGCCATCTGCTGGCTGCCATATAGAAAGCCATATCCAGTCCTGAAAAATAAAAAAAGGAAGATTCAGCATCCAGTAAATGTATGGTTCGGGCCCGGCTGCTGTTATTGCCATAGATAGAAGGAGGAGATGTGTTACCGATTCATCCTTAGGCTCCGAGATAAGAATCTAGAAGAGAAGCTCAGGCGATGGTTCAGCATTTCATCATCCTCATCGGGCAGAAGGTCTTCCAATGTGTTGTCGAACTTCTCTACATAGACAAAAAGGGAACAGAGTTATAAGACACTAGAACAGAGCAGACACCTGAGCTGTGGTGTAAATTGAAGACGCTCGGCTCCGGCGCAAAATCTTTAGCAGGGCCCCAGCTATCATGGAAATTGGAAAAAAACGCAGAACAGCTCACCACTTCAGTATGAATACGCATCAAATCCATGGCATCGATAGGAGATGGAAGCTCGGAATATGATGGGTCGTATCCCACGTAGGGATGAACCATAAGAGTAAAAAGGTGCAGATCCGGCTCCCAAGAAAAATAGTGGATTAAAACCTTAAACTTTAATAGTACATATTAAAAACAAAAAAGACAGCAACAGGTCACTGAAAAAAAAAAAAAAAAAAAAAGGCTGACGCGTTTTGGGCTATAATGTTAGCCCTTAATCATGGTAGTATGCCATGATTAAGGGCTAATATAACCCGAAACGCTTCGGATTTTTTCTCTTATTTTCAGTGACATGTTGCTGTCTTTTTGTTTTTAATATGGACTATTTAAGTTTAAGGTTTTAATCCACTATTTTTCTTGGGAGCCGGATCTGCTCCTTTTTCTCTTATGGTTCCCCAGCAATAATGTTTCATTTATATTAGAGCTTGACAAAGTTACCAATCAAGGAGCCAGCAAAAAGTTAGGAGCTAGGATGCCACACGTCACATCATCAGTCATTAGTGTCTCCCCCCCCATCTCTTCGTGTCAAAGTCAACCTAAATATGAAGCATGGCCGATGATTGGCTGCTGCGGTCAACTGACGTCTGCTGGTCATGTACCGGCGTGCAGACCGAAGGCAAAACATGGGATAAATGCGGGAGCAGAGGGGGAGGGAACTAAAACAGATTATATATATTTTTTAAATGGACAATCCTTCTGTCAGGACTGACAAAAACCTAGGTGCCAACACAAAATTACCAGTCGCCATGCCGGCCTGGCGCCTGGGATTTGTCCAGCTCTGATTTATAGAACTGAGCTACTCATATATGAAAGAGACCTTATGGGCCCTTACAGCAGATGGGCCCAGATGCAACCTTCTGCACCCCCTATTGTTACACCCCTGCCCCTGGGATGTGCATTGAAGTCTGTTAAAGCCTGGGTAAGCAGAGTCTCTATTTGTTTTATACATACGTCAGAGGCTAAAAAATGCTCATGATTTATACAGGATCTGACTACAGACAGTCCACATATATGCATTTCAATGTTGAATAAGTCTTCACTGAACAGAGTAGTGGCCAAAAGTCACTCATCGATAGTAAAGACATGTAAACTGATCCTTAAAGAAATACTCTAGAGCAGAGTCACAACCATGGTGCCTCCAGCTGTTGCAAAACTACAACTCCCAGCATTTGGCTGTCTGGGCATACTCGGAATGGTAGTTTTGCAACAAGAGATCACGGCTCTAGATAAATATAGTAAATATAATAAATATTATTATAATGCCTGTTTTTTTCTTTTTCTCTCAAATGGAAGAATTGTAAGACTTTAGATTTTACCATAAGGCAATAAACGCTGAACCCAATACTTTCCATATTAGATCACCAACCATAGTCACCTTCTGCGAGAGCATCCGCTAATGTGTCAAAGTTCTCCCTCAGAAATGTCTCCTGTTCTGGCGTCTCTGGTCGGACCTGCTCCTCTGTATCATTATCGTCCGATGTCAAGGAATCTTCATCTGCAAAAAGAAAATACAAAAAGTAGTAAAGTCTGGATTTTTCCATGACCTATCAGAGTGAGGAGAAGATTCCTACAAAGGGGTTCTCTCATTTTTTTTGTCCAGTTAGGAAGTGTCAAATCTGCAGATTTTTCATAGTCACTCTTTTGCAATTTGGTCAGCACCAATTCAGCCATGAGTTGCCATTTTTCTGACAAAAGAAAGATAAACCACTTAAAAGGGGTACTCAATTGGTGCCAGAAAGTTAAACAGATTTGTAAATTGCTTCTATTAAAAAAGCCTAATCCTTCCAGTACTTATTAGCTGCTGAATACTACAGAGGAAGTTCTTTTCTTTTTGGAACACAGAACTCTCTGCTGACATCTCTGTCCATTTTAGGAACTGTCCAGAGCAGGATAGTTACATAGTTACATAGTTAGTATGGTTGAAAAAAGACATACGTCCATCAAGTCCAACCAGGGGATTGAAGGGAAGGATGTAAGGGGATAAGGGAAAGGGATGTAGTTTTATAATTCTGCATAAGCATTAATGTTATTTTGTTCCAGGAATGTATCTAACCCTGCTTTAAAGCTGTTAATTGTTCCTGCTGTGACCAGTTCCTGAGGTAGACCGTTCCATAAATTCACAGTCCTCACGGTAAAGAAGGCGTGCCGCCCCTTTAGACTAAACCTTTTCTTCTCCAGACGGAGGGAGTGCCCCCTCGTCCTTTGGGGGGGTTTAACCTGGAACAGTTTTTCTCCATATTTTTTGTATGGGCCATTTATATACTTATATACGTTTATCATATCCCCCCTTAAACGTCTCTTCTCAAGACTAAACAATTGTAACTCCTTTAATCGCTCCTCATAGCTAAGATGTTCCATGCCCCATATTAGTTTAGTCGAGCGTCTCTGCACCCTTTCCAACTCCGCAGTGTCCCTTTTATGAACAGGCGACCAAAACTGAACAGCATATTCCAGGTGAGGCCGTACCAATGCTTTATAAAGGGGGAGTATTATGTCCCTGCCCCTCGAGTCCATGCCTCTTTTTATACATGACAATATCCTGCCGGCTTTGGAAGCAGCAGCCTGACATTGCATGCTATTCTGTAGTCTGTGATCTACAAGTCACCCAGATCCTTCTCTACCAGTGACTCTGACAGTTTAATCCCCCCTAAGACATACGATGCATGCAGGTTATTAGTACCCAGATGCATAACTTTACATTTATCCACATTGAACCTCATTTGCCAAGTGGATGCCCAGACACTTAGTCTATCCAAGTCATCTTGTAACTTATGCACATCCTCTATAGACTGTACTGTGCTACAAAGCTTGGTGTCATCTGCAAAGATAGAAACAGAGCTGTTAATACCATCCTCTATATCATTGATAAATAAATTAAACAGCAGCGGGCCCAGTACTGAACCTTGGGGTACACCACTAATAACCGGGGACCAATCAGAGTACGAATCATTGACCACCACTCTCTGGGTACGATCCATGAGCCAGTGTTCAATCCAGTTACAAACTAAAGTTTCCAAGCCCAAGGACCTTAACTTACCTGTCAGATGTCTGTGAGGGACCGTATCAAATGCTTTGGCAAAATCCAGAAACACTATATCCACAGCCATTCCTCTGTCAAGGCTTCTACTCACCTCTTCATAAAAGCAAATTAGATTGGTTTGACAACTTCTATCCTTAGTAAACCCATGCTGGCTATCACTTATAATACTATTATCCCCTATGTATTCCTGTATGTAATCCCTTATAAGTCCTTCAAACAATTTACCCACAATGCACGTTAGACTTACCGGTCTATAATTGCCTGGCGAAGACCTAGAGCCCTTCTTGAAGATTGGTACCACATTAGCCTTGCGCCAGTCCCTTGGCACAATACCAGACACCAGAGAATCTCTAAATATCATGAACAAGGGTACAGATATTACTGAACTTACCTCTCTAAGAACTCTTGGGTGTAGTCCATCCGGCCCTGGAGATTTGCTTACATTTACTTTACTTAACTTACCTTGTACCATCTCTACATTAAGCCAGTTCAATACATTATATGATGTGTTACCAGCACTGACCTGACCAATGTCAGCTCCTTCTTCCATAGTATATACAGAACCATTATCATTATTAAGGGGTCCTACATGCTCTGTCCTTGGTTTTTTTGTATTTATATATCTAAAAAAATATTTAGGATTAGTTTTGCTTTCTTTGGCCACCTGTCTCTCATTTTGAATTTTTGCTGTTTTTATTACATTTTTACAGATTTTATTAAGCTCCTTGTACTGTTTAAATGTTATAGCTGACCCATCAGATTTGTATTTTTTGAAGGCTATTTTTTTGTTGTTTATTGCTCTTTTAACCTCATTTGTCAGCCATGTAGGATTTAGTTTTAATCGTTTATATTTGTTCCCCTTTGGTATATATTTAGCTGTATAGTTATTTAGAGTTGATTTAAAGATGTCCCATTTACCTTCTGTATCAGTATTTGAGAACACCTCCCCCCAGTCTATGTCCTGTAGTGCAGCCCTCAGCCCAGGGAAATTTGCCTTTTTAAAGTTATATGTTTTTGCTTTCCCCGTCTGTCTTTGTTTTCTACATTTTAAGTCAAAAGTAACTATATTGTGGTCGCTATTACCAAGGTTTTCCCGCACAGTTACATTACCAACCAGCTCTGCGTTGTTGGAAATGATCAGATCCAACAAGGCATCACTTCTTAATAGGTTACTATAGGGATTTTCTTCTACTCTGGACAGTTTTTAAAATGGACAGAGATGTCAGCAGAGAGCTCTGTGTTCCAAAAAGAAAAGAATTTCCTCTGTAGTATTCAGCAGCTAATAAGTACTGGAAGGATTGATATTTTTTAATAGAAGTAATTTACAAATCTGTAACTTTCTGGCAACAGTTGGGAAAAAAATAAAAAATAAAAAGTACCCCTTTAAATTCTGCTCAGATTAGAAACATAGAAGCATCCGCACACACCGCAAGGTATACGACTCTAAGCTCCTATATAGAAATGCCATTGGACTGAGGCTGCAGAGATGCGTGGGCTCAGAGGCAATCACCGGTAATGAGGCCGGAAGAAGAGCACACTGCGCGAAGTTACCGGTGATTAAATAAAACTATATACAGCAATATCTACATACTCTTTCTTCTCTACTAATTTTTACCATTTAAATTATATAATTCAGGTTGCAAAAGGGCACCTCTAGGGGGAGTTTTAATGCTTACTACATACATTTCCCATGTGTCCTCCCTCACAGCTCCATACTCCTAGTAGTGGCTGTGTCTGGTATTGCAGTTTAATCTAGAATGGGGCAGAGCTTCAGGGATCTTAGTTGGGCACGGTCCAATTCAAAAACTTTTTATATGATTTACATCTTGCCAAAACATTAAAGGGGTACTCCGGCCCCAAGACATCTTATCCCCTATCCAAAAGATAGGGGATAAGATGTCTGATTGCGGGGGTCCCGCCGTTGAGGACCCCCGCAATCTAGCATGTAGCACCCACCTGTAAGCACTGCAGGAAGCGTTGGAGACTCTCAGTGTTATGCCTCCAGACCACGGGGACGGAGTATCGTGACATCACGACTCCGCCCCCGTGTGACATCACACCCCGCCCCCGCAATGCAAGTCTATGGGAGGGGGCGTCTCGACCGTCAATTCATTCGGAGCCCCTTGCAGGAAATCGCAGGGGTCCCAGTGGTTGGACTCCCACACAATCTAAAACTTAACCGCTATCCTTTGGAAAGGGGATACATTTTTCTTCATGATACTTTAATATACACTGCTCATAAAAATAAAGGGAACACTTAAACAACACAATGTAACTCCAAGTCAATGACACATGTTGTTGTGCAAATGGAACAGACAACAGGTGGAAATTATAGGCAATTAGCAAGACACCCTCATAAAAGAAGTGGTTCTGCAGGTGGTGACCACAGACCACTTCTCAGTTTCTATGCTTCCTGACTGATGTTTTGGTCACTTTTGAATGCTGGCGGTGCTTTCACTCTAGGGTAGCATGAGACGGAGTCTATAACCCACACAAGTGGCTCAGGTAGTGCAGCTCCTCCAGGATGGCACATCAATGCGAGCTGTGGAAAGAAGGTTTGCTGTGTCTGTCAGCGTAGTGTCTAGAACATGGAGGCGCTACCAGGAGACAGTTCAGTACATCAGGAGATGTGGAGGAGGTCGTAGGAGGGACGCAACCCACCAGCAAGGAGGAGCACTGCCAGAGCCCTGCAAAATGACCTCCAGCAGGCCACAAATGTTTATTTGTCCACTCAAACGGTCAGAAACAGACTCCATGAGGGCCCAACATCCACAGGTGGTGTTGTGCTTACAGCCCAAAACCGTGCAGGACATTTGGCATTTGCGAGAGAACACCAAAATTGGCAAATTCGCCACTGGCGCCCTGTGCTCTTCACAAATGAAAGCAGGTTCACACTGAGCACGTGTGACAGAGTCTGGAGACGCCGTGAAGAACGTTCTGTTGCCTGCAACATCCTCCAGCATGACCGGTTTGGCGGTGGGTCAGTAATGGTGTGGGGTAGCATTTCTTTGGGGGCCCGCACCGCCCTCTATGAGGTAGGTAGCCTGACAGAGGTAGCCTGACTGCCATTAGGTACCGAGATGAGATCCTCAGACCCCTTGTGAGACCATATGCTGGTGCGGTTGGCCCTGGGTTCCTCCTAATGCAAGACAATGCTAGACCTCATGTGGCTGGAATGTGTCAGCATCAATGCCTTCCTCTTGCAGGAACTTCTATGGACTGGCCCGCCCGTTCCCCAGACCTGAACCAGATTGAGCAAATCTGGGACGTTTCGCTCCATCCACCACAGACTGTCCAGGAGTTGGCAGATGCTTTAGTCCAGGTCTGGGAGGACATCCCTCAGACCATCCGCCACCTCATCCGGAGCATGCCCAGGCGTTGTAGGGAGGTCATACGGGCACGTGGAGGCCACACACACTACTGAGCCTCATTGTGACTTGTTTTAAGGACATTACATAAAGTTGGATCAGCCTGTAGTGTAGTTTTCCACTAGGATTTTGAGTGTGACTCCATATCCAGACCTCCATGGGTTGATACATTTGATCTCCATTGATAATTTATGTGTGATTTTGTTGTCTGCACATTCAACTATATAAAGACGAAAGTATTTCATGCGATTAGTTCAGTCAGATCTAGGATGTGTTATCTTAGTGTTCCCTTTATTTTTTTGAGCAGTGTAGAATGGGGCAGAGCTGCAAGGATCTTAATTCTCAGGCTACTACTAAATGCACAGAACTGTATTCAAAAAATGTATGCAAATTGATCTATGCGTATTGTAGAATATGTAACAATTCAGGGTTAAAACTGAACTGCAGAAATAGTGTAAAATAAATCAGAACACTAGATGAGGCATGATGATGGCAATTACCTTGGTCACAGCCGGACAGCAGTCCATTACTGCTATTGCCCTTGTCAAAAGTCCGTTCTTCAATAGAAAAATCACTGAAAACAAAATAGCCAAGAAGAATATAATATATATATATATATATATATATATATATATATATATATACACACACACACACACAGCATGTGACTTCTGAGAGCAGGATTGTGTAGACCTGTTGTGACTTCTTGCAGAGGGATAGTGATGGGGCAAAGACCCTGCTGTGAACACTAGGGGGAAACAACCTGATGCTATGTGTGGGGGGGGGGGGGGGGGGGTTGTTGTACGATGTCTCCTCGAGTATCAAAAATTGCTGCCTCTAAACCTGTCTGCGTTAGGGCTCAATCTCCGCCATCTCAACAAGCCTACACTAGGACCACTCTGAAGTGCAGAGTCTCCATAGGTGGGATTGCGTTTCCAAGAGCATTTTGCCGAAAGAATGAACATGTTCATTCTTTCAGCAGCGTCTGGGGTCTGGAGTTTCTGTAGTGTGAATGGTGCAGCACAATCCCGTTGAAAGCAATGGGAGGTTGCTGCACGTACTGTGCAGCAACCTCCCATTGCTTTCAACGGGATTGTACTTCACCATTCACACTACAAAAACTCCAGACCCCAGACTCTGCTGAAAGAATGAACATGTTCCTCAGCGCAGCTCTGGAGCGGGGTTCTGCTCTGAAAATCCGTAGTGTGAATGGGCCCTTACACTGTATTAGTTACCTTTCCTCCTGCTGGGACAACTGCAGAGATGAAGGGTAGAATATACCAGTGGATTCTAAAGACTGTGACTGAAGATCTGGGTCTTCTAAAGCTGAAGAAGCCTCAGTGATGAACGTCATGTTGTTCAGGAAGTCATTTCCAGCCTCTGACTGCAGAAAATAAGAGAAAGTCAGAGCAGGACTGGAGTGTATTGGGGGTCAGCAGCCAGGAGGGTCACGCCGGTCACTCACCTCCAGCAATTCCTGTAGACTCTTCGGTTCGATGCGTTCCAGGTCTGTGGTCTCGTCCATGAAGGAGTTCTGCTGCCCCGTCTCATTGTCTGGGGTACAGCAGTAGCTCAGGTCATTGCTGTTCAAGAAGTTTCGGATGAGAACGGTGCTGTCACTTTGGGCCCATCGCCCTTGAGGCTGGTATTCGTTTTGGGAAAGGACAACCAGGGGTTCATCCCGGTCTTTATCCTATGGGACCGAAGAATACATGGAAACAATTAATGGTATGAAAAGGGATAGCAGATTTGCTAGGGATGTGGGGAAACAACTCTACAATAATGGGCATTTTTGATACTCAACAAATCCTATATAATCCAGATTATGACCGGATCCAGATTCTAACCTCCCATAAGCTATATCATACTATATACACGCCTGGCTCACCAGCTTCCTTGCCCACAGCGGTAGTCTTCCATTTGTCTGCAGAAAGGTAGGATCTAGAATAAAATAAAAGTGATTTTTGTACAGCTTGTTCATACATAATATCATAGGTTACCATTTCAATGTACTTTACCATTGACTCTTGAGCATAAGAGGAGGACACATTGTTATGGACACAAAAAGCATACAAAATACTGTGGACACATATAGCATTGCTTGCCTTTCTGCCCCAGTTTTGAAACCACTAAATATCTATTTCTTTAGTGGGTCACAGTTTGTACTGCCTGGTTGAGCAGTTGAGTTGAGCTCAGTACTACAATTCCCAGAAGGGATTGCTTTCCTTCAGCTCTTCATTACTGTTTCCCTAGCCCCCCCCCCCCCCCACTCACCCTGCCCACAGCAATCCTGTCATTTCCCCAACCAGGAATTCTGCAGGACATTTCATTTTACAGCAGACTGTCATACAATCAGTAAGATTGCAGCACCTGCTGCACACATTTCCTGTCTGCTCCTCTGCCCTAGAAATTGCTCAGTACAAGGCAGCATGCTGTAAACACGACAATGAAGTGACATAGGGGCAGCCCTTGGGGCAATGTGAATCCCAGGCCATGCCTTTCTGACTGTTATGACTGCTGAACAAAGTGTTTTTTTATGGAGATAAAGAAGTGGAATAAACAGCCAAAGGCATGGCGACATTGTGCATGTTCTAAAGATGTACAGCAAAACAAAAAATGATACCCTATCCTCAGGTGATCCGTACAGGGCCCAGACTCGTCTCCAGCACGTCAGCTGGTCAAAACACGCCCCCTCCATTCATCTCTATGGGAGAGGCAGAGACACTCGTTCGTGTATCTCCGCTTCCCATAGAGATGATGTTTCAACCCGCTGACGTGCTAGGTACAAAAGCGTGCATTGGCAGAGCAGAGTAGGGGCCCCGTATGGGAGATCGCGGCGGTCTGACTGCTGGAACCCACCACCTCCCCGATCAGACACTTACTCCATATCCTGTGGATATCCAATGGATATCTTCTTTAACACACATCAGAATAAACAACAGACTGCCCGGCAAGAGTAGCATAAATAAGCCGACAGCTTCCCTTTAACTGTTTGGGTTCACATCACATTTTTGCCATACTGTTTTCAATCAGTTTTTCTAAAGAAAACCGTATGGCAAAAAAACAGATGGAAAAAGTATGGGAAAAAGTAAACTGTATGCGTTTTTAAACTGCATACTGTTTTTAAAAGTGCATACAGTTCCGTCCGTTTTTATTTAAAAAAAAAAAAAAAAAACATAAGTTTTTGAAAATTATGTCCATTTTAGGGCTGGTTCACATCACGTTTCCCCCCATACGGGAGCGCATACGGCAGGGGAGAGCTAAAACCTCGCGCTCCTGCATGTCTTTCTATGCGCTCCCGTATTTCATTCATTTCAATGAGCCGACCGCAGTGAAACGTTCATTCGGCTCATTTTTGCGCTGTATGCGCTTTTACAACCGGACCTAAAACCATGGTTGACTACAGTTTTAGGTCCGGGGAAAAAGCGCATACGGGGCAAAAATGAGCCGACTGAACGTTTCCCTCCGGACGGCTCATTGAAATGAATTACATACGGGATCGCATAGAAAGGCATACGGGAGCGCAAGGTTTTAGCTCTATCCTGCCGTATGCGCTCCCGTATGGTGGAAAACGTGATGTGAACCAGCCCTTAGAGAGTTTGCTGTGAGAGGGCCGACTCCTGATGAAGCCATTTGCGGGTGGCGATACATGTGGGGTTTAGCACAGTTTCAGTCCCCTGTGGAGTACACAATTGTTTGCCTCACACCTATTTTTGATGTCGGTATGCTTTATTTAAGGGGTGCTGTATTTTTCATTTTCACAGTGGGTGGGGGGTCATAGCATTCAGGACTTAACCTGATGGTTTATTTATGGGGTTTTCTATCTGTGTTTAATAGAACATATTTGACAATATGTACTGCCTTTTGACCTCCCTGGTTTAGTATTGGTGTTATCTTATTTCTGTATTATTTGCCTTTATTAAAGATATTTTGTTAGAACTATGCAGGACTCTTTTTTGCATTTTCGCTTTTTCCCTCCTTCCTTTCTAAAAATGATAACGCTTTAAATTTAGCACCTACAGACCCATATATGGGCTTGTTTTTCGCGTCACCAATTGTACTTTGCAACAACATCACCTATTGTATAACATAATCTGCAGCAAAAGCAAAAAAAAAAAAAAAAATTCTTTGTGGGGTGAAAAAAATAAAAAATAAATTTGTAACTTTTGGGGGGGTCCCATTTCAACACAGTGCAATATTTGGTAAAAATGACATCTTATCTTTATTCTGTAGGTCCATACGGTCTTACAATTTATATAGGTTTTATTTTCATATTTTAAAAAAATGACAAACTACATGCACCAAAATTAGTATGATCCCTATAACTTATTTTTAATTAACGTTTGAGGGCTAATTTTTTGTGCCTTCATCTGCAGTTTTTATCTGGACCATTTTTGTTCTGAAGGGACTTTTTGATCGCTATTTATTAATATTTTTATGGTATATGAAGTGACCAGAAATGCATAATTTTGGAATTTGGCATTTTTTTACGTGTACGCCATCGACCGTGTGGTTTAGCTAACCTAATATTTTAATAGTTCGTACATTTACGCACGCGTTGGTACCTCACATGATTATTTTTATTACATTATTTTATTAAAAAAATGGGAAAAGGGGGAGCGATTTAAACTTTTAATAAAGACTTTTTTTTTTTTTTTTTTTTTTAGGGGCTAAAACATGCAATCTTCTGATTGCATATACTGATCAGTGCTCTGCCATTGCAAAGCACTGATCAGTGTAACCGGCACTCTGCTTCTCTAGCCTGGAGGCATGGAGCAATAGATCGCCGGTCGGACAACGGAGAGGCAGGTAAGGACCCTCCGATCGTCTGGTAAGCTGATCGGGACATCGCGATTTTGTAGCGATAGTCCTGATCAGCTCCGCTGGGCTGCCGGGATTCTTTTACTTTCGTTTTAGACGCCGCAATCAACTTTGATTGTGGCGTCTAAAGGGTTAATGCCGGGCATCGGCCCGATCGCCCGTGCCCGGCATTAGCCGTGGGTCCTGGCTGCCTGTAGCACCCGGGACCCACCGGTTTAACCCGTTCTCTGCTGGTGACAACGGTTTAAACCCGGTAAACAGGACCAGGGTGTACAGGTACGCACGCCCTCAGTCCTTAAGGATCGGGGATGCAGGGCGCATACATACACCCTGTATCCCCAAGAGATTAAACAGATGCACCTAACCAGGCACAGTCTCGACTCAAACGCCACCAAGGATCTTCCTGTTAAAATTCAGGATCAGCACAGCCTCTGTTTCCTTAGTGTCTTACATATGGTGCTCACAAATGAGACACAGCGTGAACATACACTTGAATGAAGAACTTAGCTTGGAGCACTCACCTCGGACGCAATGCCTGATGAAGCGCACCGTTGCGGACCGTTGCCCACCGGCTGAACCCACCCTTCCTTGTTTCATCCTCTCACCTCCTGCTGTACGCTTCACCTGCTACCTGAATAAAGATGTTGTACTGCTGCACGCATTGTGTCAGAGGTGAGTGCTCCAAGTCAAGTTCTTCATGCAAGTGTTTTTTATTTTTTGCATGATACTTTTTTCCCTTCTCTTGTTTTAGTCTGGTGTTTTTACCTGCACTCTTTGATCACATTGACAGGAGGTGCCGACTCTTTGCTTTGTATAGAGCGGGACTACAGGCTGCTCATATATTATATTTAGTAAGTAACCTAGGAGAAAAAGGAGAGAGGATATGCACATTACCTGCTTCAAAGCTGTCTTGTATTGGGGTATCTGGGGACGGCTCATCCACATCACTGCTTCTGTCAAAGAACAAGTCGTCTTGCGAGCTCTCGTCCAGGGGGCAAACCATGAAGGTCTCTCTCCTGGGAAGAACAAAGATCACTAAGAGCCAAAGGGTTTAAGATCTCTCATCATGGGAGCCTATACTCTTCTACTGAAAACCTCAGTATATCCAAAGGTAACAAAAAAAATCACATAAAACTACTATACCTACAAATTGTTACCATGATTAATAATATCATCAAGATTAGAGGCTCGACAGGACGTGATGCGAGGAGGTTGAGAGGCTCCTCCCCCCGCTTCCTGCCCCCTCCATGGACCAAACACATGCTGCTGGTCCGGGACACCGCTCAGCTGCGCTGAAAGCTGGGATGTGAGTGTGCTGGATGGCGGAGCAGAGGGACCTGACCTGACACAGCAGTAGCGAGCGGGGAGCAGTGGACTGTGAGCGTAGTGGCCCCCACATGAACAACAGCACACACAGGTGCCAACAACGCTGCGATCTGGAGTGGAGGCTCAGAAGAGGCAGTGAGTGGGAGGAACCCGGGTCTGTGTTGTGCTGAGAATGCAGGCAGAGTGAGAGTGTGACCCTGGAGGAAGACACACTGAGGAGGCTGATCCATGGCTGCTCCAGGGACCCAGCTGAGATTCGGCGAGATCCTCTCATATCTGTGTTGTTATAAGGATGAAACTGCTGCCACAGTGAACAAACTGTACTAAAAGAATAGGTTTGGGGGCAAGTTTTGCTCGCTTAATAATAAATCCCCCTCGTGGCGATTATAGCTGTGGAGGTGAGCGCTGCCACGCTCACCTTGTATGTTTAAAGCCGATAAAGAAGGTCCTTCTGCATAAGAAATAAGAATTTATCTATAAGAACTGGATTTGGGTGGAAAACCATAATTGGGAAAGTGTATTTTTTTTTCCTCCTGAGTATAAACGACACCTGGTGAAACACCTGTAGCACCGCAGGAGCAGGTCTATAGTCTGCAGATAACTGTGAAACCCCTGAAGCACTGCAGGAGCAGGTCTATAGTCTGCAGATAACTGTGAAACACCTGTAGCACCGCAGGAGCAGGTCTATAGTCTGCAGATAACTGTGAAACCCCTGAAGCACTGCAGGAGCAGGTCTATAGTCTGCAGATAACTGTGAAACACCTGTAGCACCGCAGGAGCAGGTCTATAGTCTGCAGATAACTGAGCTTCTCCTGTGATACAACAAGCTGAAAGTGTCCCTTGGAAATATTTAGTTGGTAATCTTTTCTGAATCTCCCGGCGCAGCGTATGAAATACAAGTGACTGTTCTGGATAGGACAATATATTGGCAACTGGAGGATAAGATGGCACCCAAGCTGAATAAAACACATAGCCCAACAAAGGACGCTAAAGCAGCTGGGAAAGTGGATAAATATTTTGTCTCGCCGGGGGCATTGCCTAGAAATCGTGGACAAAATAAAACCAATGCAGGAGATCTGGGATTAGATGGCTCTATAATGGAGAAGGAAGGGGATGTTCCCCAACCTGCCCTAGATAAAATATTAGCGGCAGTTGCAAAATGTAATACTTCCATAGATGTTCTGTCCAATCAAGTGGGGGTTATTGGTGTGGAAATCAATTTGATCAGGGGAGATCTAAAGAAAGTCAGGGAGAGGTGTACAGAGGTGGAGACGAGAGTGTCGGGTGTGGAAGATGAGGTCCATAAGTTACAATCTGAAGTACAGAGGATGTCAGGGGAGAACAAGTTATTAAATCAAAAATTGACACAATTTGAAGACCGCTCCAGACGGGGGAACCTTAGAATCTTGGGTTTCCCAGAGGGAGCGGAAAGTAAAGATGTGATAACTTTTATCCAAACATGGTTGATTGCGCAGTATGGGGAGGAAAACCTCTCTAAACACTTTAGTGTGATACGTGCGCATAGAATTCCATTCCAACCCCCGCCAGTAGGGGGCAGACCACGTACCATAATACTTAAACTCCTGAATGATAATGACCGTGACAACATCTTGAGAATAATGAGGAAAAAAAAGGAGATAGAATTATGCTTTTCCCAGATTATGCAATTGAAACACAGAAGAGGAGATATACTTTCAGGGAAGTTAAAAAGAGACTTGCACATAATGGAATCAAGTTTGCTTTAATGTTCCCAGCCAGGCTGAAGGTTTTTTACAACAATGAGATGTTCTTTTTTTCTAGCGCAGTAGAAGCGGTGGACCGGGGATTGAAAAATAGTGGTTAAGGTCCGAGGGGGGGGGGGGGGGGGGGGAACAATCACGTAAGGCTAGAGATTTGCCCGAGATGTCAGGTCACCGGGTGGGAGGTCGGAGGGAAGGGGAAGGATGGGGGGGGGTTGGGGAACCCTGGGGAAGTTGGTTTTTTTTTTGACCTTTTTTTTTCTCAAATGTTATTTTATTTTTTCTCTTCCTTCTCACTACGGTGTCTATTGTGTTCAACTGGACTGTAAGAGAATGACCGCGGATGACTGTTAAGGCTGTGGTATGGAATGTACGAGGACTTAAAAGATCAGCGGTAATGGGAGTTATTATGAAGCACGCACCAGGTCGGGTTAGTTGAGACACATTTAACGAGAGAAACTGTAATGGTTTTGAATCGTAATGTTTGGGGACATTATTACCATTCTCTTCATACAGCATATTCACGGGGGGTTTCGGTGTTAATCCGTAGAAACGTAAATTGGGAATTAATTAGAAAAAGGGTAGATGATGAGGGGAGGTTTGTTTTTTTTATATGGGAGACTACAAAATGTAAGATGTGTATTAGCATTTGTATATATACCCCCGCCTTTCTCATCCGCGGTCCTTCTTAAATTATTTGATTTTTGTGTGAGTTGCGGAGAATGCCCTGTGTTTGCCATGGGGGATATGAACTGCGTCCTAGATGAGAGGTTAGATAGATGGAGGGCAAGCGGGAGTAAAGGAGAGGTGGGCTGCACTCCCCTGGCGAAAGTATGTAATGAACTGGGACTCAGCGATATTTGGAGGATTTACAACCCTCAAAAGAAAGAATATTCATGTTGGCACAAGAACTGTCAGTCTATGTCCAGAATAGATATATGTCTGGGAAATGACTCTAGTTTAAATAAGGTGATAAAAGTACATTATTGGGTTAGATGTCTGTCGGACCACGCGGCTCTAGAAGTACTGATAAAAACAGAGGAAGAGATGGGTTCCAGAAAATTAACCCCTCACTGGTTAAATTTGATAGAGAATGCCACAATAGAAAAAACTTGAGGGAGTTTTTTGCAAACAACTGGGGCACAACAAGTGACTGGGAGACCTGTAAAGCTTCCATAAGAGGGGAAATAATAAGAGCAATAAAGTGGGGGGGGGGGGAAAGAGTTTAAATCAAAAGAGGAGGGCTGAATAAGTAATAAGGGATACAGAGAAGGAATATACACAAAATTCATCAGAAGAGAGTAAGGAAAAATTAAATAAGCTACAAAATGAATTTAATGAATATATGTTGGAAAAGAGTAAAAATAAATTGATTTTTCAAGGCCAGCAAAGATTTGTACAGGAAAGGAGGTCTAACAAGTATTTAATGGCAATTGTCTCAAATCAACACACTAAGCAAAGAATTTCTGGGATAAGGATAAGGGTAAGGATAAGTTTTTGCCTACGGTCGGGAAACCGCATACGTCCGAAAACGCAGCCGACCGAAGGCTGCGGTTCACTCCGGTCGGCTCATAGACATGCATTAAATACGGTTCCCGAATACGGCTGAGTGCGGGAGCCGCGATTCACCCCAGCCCCCCCCCCCCTCCCCCCAGCCGTATACGGGAACCGTAAGTACAAAACGTGGTGTGAACCCACCCTTAGTGTACGTTCACACTACAGAATCTCTGCGAAGTTTGATCAGGTCACTGCCGAAATCATTCGGCGCTAGGGCTGTGAGGACCAACGCCATCATCACTGCCAGCAATGCAGTCATAATTCCACCGAAAGAATGAACATGTAGTGTGAACTTACCCTTAAGAGTTAAATTCAAGAAAATTGCCCAATATTACTAAAAGTATTCCTAGTAGTACGTGCCATGTTTTTTTTTTTTTCTGGACTTCTTTGGCGTTTCCTTTGAAGAGGCTGTTGCTATCCCCTCACCTGTTATTAATGTGAGATCTTACATCCACCATGTTTGTTTTCCCCTCTCCAGCCATCTCAGCCAACTGGTGCCTCATACATGTGGTCATCACAGGGTCCAGCTGCCAGACAAAAATACAGCTGCAAAAAACAAAAACAAACAATGTAGAATATTACAAGAATGCTCACGATATTTATGAAAACCAAGAGCAACTGCGCCAGGGTCTCTCTTTACACTATTATGCAAGACAATGGGAAGATAGAAAACTGGGGCATAAAGTAATGTATCTGTAGACACTATCACTAACAATTAGACACACCAGTGTCAAATTAGCTAATAAAAAAAAATATATATATATAAATATCCACATAGAGCTCAAAAATCCAATTATTCATATCCTTAAAAACTCCCATAACAATAAAAAAAATATGAAAAATAAATTAAGATAATAAGTCCTCCTATGATGAACACCTGTATGTCCCAACGCGTTTCCCCATGTATCTTATAATGGCATACAGCGGTTCATCAGGGGATGACAAAAACAAGTGATAAAAAAATATATATGTATATGGATTGGGGAATTATCTTACAAGATGGCAAGACAATATATATTTTACATATAGTACATACACAGCCAAATAAGTACAATGTATGCAAACGACGGAGAGACATTAGCATAAAATGCATATGCGCATAACATTAAGCACACAGCAGATCACATGTAGCTGGACAGATTGCTTGTAGTGTCTTAGCAGCTGCCAATCCTCCAGGTAATGAGATGACAATATAGGATATTAAATGGGGATTCACTGATAGATGAAAACCTTCATATGGATAAAATAGGCAGTATCCCTCTCAATGCTCAGAGGTTCCAGATGCAACCGAATTCCCTCAAAAGGGACATGTGGATACTATTACACCACAGGTAAAATATGACTCCTAATTCCAGTATACAAACAATCAGGTGACCCAAATATCACAATGTCACCTAAAAAGTGCAATCCTTTATATCAGTGGTTCTCAACCTTTTTTTTGCCCGAGTTCCCCTTGACAGCCAATTTCCAAAAAATTGTACCCCCCATATTAGAGACAATTTGTAATGATTATAGTATAATTCAGAAGCTTTACTTTCCTATATAACAAGCCCCCTGTTACTCTCCTTATCTCCCCAGTGCCCCCATTTATAGGTGACATCTTCTCTAACCGGAGTTGTTTACTTTTCTTTTCTTCACTATCTGGCCTAGACCGCCATTATGATTTCTCCTCATACAAGACTTCTCCACAGAACCAGCCAAACAAACATTGTAGGCTCCTTTCTGCAGTACAATACCCACCTATTTACAAACTCCCCATGTTTATTGTCACACACAGTAATAGTACCCGCTTTGTGTCCCCATAAAGTTGTTAGGCCCCCTCTGTGCCCCCAAATATAGCTGTAGGCCCCCAAACTGCCCCCATATATAGTTGTAGGCCACCATACTGTCCCGCTTTGGTGCTCCTCTGGTCTGGGGACCTATTGTTATGGCTCATAGCAGTAGGTCCCCGGTCTGTAGGGGCAGTGGAGCAACAAAGCAGATGGTAGTTACTGCCCACAGCCCAGTGCCCGCGCGTCCCCTTTGCTGTCCTCCTGCGCCGCTCCTCGCTGCACTGACATCAGCCGACCATTTCTTTCAAAGTGGTCCAGACCAGTAACCAGTGGCTGCCATTACTGATTTTTTTTCACGTACCCTCTGGAGAACTGCTAAGTACCCCTGGGGGTACTTGTACCCCAGGTTGAGAACCACTGCTTTATATCCAGCCAGTCCACAGGTAACTCTCCTAGACAAACTGTCTATAAAAAGGTACTGATCCCCCCCCCCTCCCAATCCAGCATTCACAAAGATAAGCTATTCTGCAGCTGCCGATCTACGCCCCAGACCTCTATCTGTAGATAACGGGGGAGATTTATCAAACGATTTAGACTGTTTTTCCCATCTAAACTTGTCGCAGAAAGTCGCAGTCTAAATAGGTGCGACTTTTTTGCTTTAGTGGATTTTTAGAACATGATGCATTCTATGCTATTTTAGACAGAAAAATGCATTGGTGCTGAATTTATCAATAGCGACTTTTCAGTGAAAAGTCGCATCGGCTAAAAGTACGCCAAAATGTCAGACCATGTTGGAGCAGGTTTAAATACAGTCTAAAGCATAGAGCCCGAAGTCCGTGCGCAGAATTTATCAAGAGCCGTGCGCCTTTTGATAAATTAGGCGCACAATAGACCAGACTAACACTCTGTAGTTTGGTCTATATTGATGCGGGACATAGACAACGTTCCATCAGCAGCAACTATGAGCTTTTGCCCCCACATTGCATCACTCTCCATGCTTGCTGAGAAAGGCTCTTGCAGGTACGACACAATGATCCGAGCAAACCAGATGTCTCCCTACCATCAAGGCATATAATCTTAATGCAAAGAGGAGCTGCAGCTGCATCCCCCCCCCCCCCAATCTTCATTTACTTTATTACACTAAAGAAATTTGGGGAAACAATAACAAATATAATGCAAAAAATTTAAAAATAAACACAACAACAACAAAAAACACCCCAGTGAAGGGACCAGACCTGTCTCCAGATACTGTGATCAGTCTTCTACAGTCATAGGTGAACTTCATGTCAGTCACAATATCTGTAAAAAGATTGTAATAATCCTTCATACTCCTTGTATTCAGAATTAAAAAAATTATAAAGTAGCAGATTAACCAGACAGAAAGTGACATCTGTGCTTAAAGGGGTGCTCTGCTGCTCAGCGTTTGGAACAAACTGTTCCAAATGCTGGAGACTGGAGCTTGTGATGTCATAGCCCCGCCCCCTATTGGTATCACGTCCCGTCCCCTCAATGCAAGTCTATGGGAGGGGGGCGTGACAGCTGTCACGCCCCCTCCCATGGACTTGCATTGAGGGGGCAGGGTGTGATGCCGTGAGGGGGCGGGGCTATGACATCACAAGCTCCCGGCTCCTGCGTTCGGAACAGTTTGTTCCAAACGCTGAGCAGCAGAGCACCCCTTTAGATGGGTTATCTGGTTATTAAAAATGTATCCACTATACAAAAGATAGGGGACGCTAGGACCCCCCTCCCCCCAATTTCAAGAACAGGATCTGTCTCTTACCACTAGGCACTACAGCCCCCACCTGGACATTCTAGTCTTCGCAGTGACGACCCCCTTATATAATCACTGGCTGTAACAATTTCCCACCTCATTTGGTGACTGGCTGAGCGGGCCGTCACTGCCGAAACTAAGACGTCTCAGAAAGTGATGGCCAGAGCAATTAACGGTAAGAGGCTCTGTTCTGGAGATTGCATGTGGGGTCGACTGACCAGCAGTCGACCCCCTTTTTTTTTTAATTTATTTATTTTTTTATTATATCAACTGGTGCCACAAAGTTAAAACAGATTTGTAAATTACTTCTATTAAAAAAAATCTTAATTCTTCCGGTAATTATTAGTGGCTGTAATAGTACAGAGGAAATTCTTTTCTTTTTGGATTTCTTTTCCGTCTGTCCACATTTCTCTCTGCTGACACCTCTGTCCATGCCAGGAATTGTCCAGAGCAGGAGAAAATCCCCATAGCAAACATATGCTGCTCTTGACAGTTCCTAAAATGGACAGAGGTGTCATCAGAGAGCACTGTGGACAGGCAGAAAAGAAAACTAAAAAAAGAAAATAAATTTCCTTTGTAGTATACAGCTGCTAATGAGTACTGGAAGGATTAAGATTTTTTTTTTTTATAGAAGTCATTTACAAATCTTTGTGTGGTAGAAACAGAGTCCGGCACTGCTATGGTGGAAGCTGGCTGATTGTAGGCACAGGTGTGGAAGTAAGCTAAACAATACCGGGGGTGCTCAGTCTAAGTAGCAAAGACCATCCAGAAACCAATAGGTATAGAAATGAAGACAGCACTCACCCAGGTACGTTCGTGCTGACGGTTTCTTTATTTCATTTCATCCGTAAATTCGTGCTGGGAGGTGCAGTGTCAAGCAGGTATTAGCGGCAGGAACGCTGGAGCTCACAGCCTGATGGCAACAGCTGTGTCGTGCGGAAGCACGACACAGCTGTTGCCATCACGCTGTGAACTCCAGCGTTCCTGCCGCTAATACCTGCTTGACACTGCACCTCCCAGCACGAATTTACGGATGAAATGAAATAAAGAAACCGTCAGCACAAACGTACCTGGGTGAGTGCCGTCTTCATTTCTATACCTATTAATTTACAAATCTGTTTAACTTTTTGGCACAGTATATAGGGGCTTTAATGAACTATACACAGATATACAAAGTCTAAACTATATGTAATTAACTAACTATATGAAAAGTCTGTAAAGAACTATATGAAAGCTTATGACACAAGATAAACTGACCCGAATGTCCATACATCACGGCGACACATTCTCCAGTTTGTAAATCGAAGATGGAAATGTTCTTATTGGAGCAACTTGTAGCAAAGAACCTTCCCGACGGATCCATTTGTACCTGGTGGGGGATTAGAGAGAGGGCAGCTAGTAAGAATAGGAGGGTCCCGTCTATCATTTTACACATACAGTGAAATATTTACAGTAGCAGCTCAATGCTTTAAATGGGCACTGTGATTACAAAAATTTTTTTGCTATTGCACTCCTTATGGTAAATAAAAAAAAACTTTGTAATGTACTTTGATTCAAAAAATTAAGTTTTCTATGTTTTATTTGTGTTTAATTAAGCTGCAACTAGGTGTCTCCCTAGCTGTCCAGAGCACATTTCCCCCCATCTCTTGCACAGACTTTGGACTCCTGTTGGCCTGGCAGAAGACCAAAATCAGGAACTGCAATCTGGAGTTCTGAGGGGGGGGGGGTGCAGCTGTAGCCAATCATAGCTCATCTCGCACTGAACTGCTCTGGGCTGTGTGTAGCAGAGAGAGGGAGTAAGTTCTCCCCTGTATGGCTTCAGATGATGTCACGCCTGTTGGAGAACGCCCATTATCAACGAAATATCAAGGTATAAAACTAAAAAAAATAATAAAAATAAAGGCAGGGGATGGTTTATCATGATGGGGGCAGTGAACTGGGAGGATTATAACATTTAACAAGATCATGACAGGTACTCAAACTTTTTTTTTTTTACCCAATAGGCAAAACGTGCCTCTGGCCCCATAATGTGGATCAATAGGGACCCTGTGTGCCTCCATACAAGGACTGTGCACCATCAGATCATGAAATCAGGAATAGAAGAAACAGGTGGACAGGGTAACTACAATGATAATTTCAGCAAGAGAGAAGTAGACAAAACATAAAAAGGCAATGAAACAATAATTCAAAGGCAATGAAACAAGACTGTAGTTGGCCACCTACCTTCAGCAGTGCCCCTCCAGTAGCGGAGCCTTTCAGAGCCTTCTCCTGCTTCCCTGATGAAATATTGTACAGCCTAAAAATAAACCATTATAGTAATACATAAAAAATCCTAAAAAATAAAAATAAAAAACTGCCATGAAATAGGAAAACTCAGGAAACAAAAGCTTTATCCAAGGTAGAGCCGAGATCTACGATACATTATACATAGGATACTAACCTGACATTTTTATCCTGACAGGCGACTGCCGCAGTCTTCTGGGTGACATCAATGTCCAGATCATACAGGGTGGTCTTCTCCACCACATGATGCAGACGCACAAAACTGATCCCGTCAGGGTGCTAAAAGCCAAAAGGAAACTAAATAAGTCAAAGGAACAATAAAAATAAAAAAATAAAAAAAGAAGAGAAGGAATAAAAAATTTATAAATAGTGGGCATAGACCTGGGATAACAACCTGGCCTGCAGTAGTCAGTCCTTATTCCTCTATTAATGGGGTACTCCGTTGTAATTTTTTTTTTTTTTTTTTTTAAATCAACTGGTGCCAGAAAGTTAAACAGATTTGTAAATTACTTCTATTAAAAAATCTTAATCCTTCCAGTACTTATTAGCTGCTGAAAACTACAGAAGAAATTATTTTCTTTTTAGAACACAGAGCTCTCTGCTTTTTTTTTATCCGTACCCAAAACCGTAGCCTACCACTGTTTTTGGTCAGGGTGAAAAACCGTATTAAAACAATTTTTTTTTTTTTAAATTAAATTTTTTTTTTACATGGGAGTCAATGGGAACCGTACAGAACCATATGTGCGTACGGTTCCATCCGGTTTTCACCATACGGTTTTTGACTTTGCACAGTTTTTTTTCTTGGAATTTCAATCAAACAAATGAAACTTTATTCATAATGGAATGAAAAGTTAAAATACTTTTTTTCTTTAAAAAAATGGATGCGACCGGACATAATTTTTCAAAACCTTACACTCTTTTTAACCGTATACGGATTAAAATTTGGACACACGTTTTGATACAGTTTAGTCAGGTTTTGAGGATTTTTTTTATTTTTAAATCAAAAACCTGATATGGCAACTGTATTGCAAAAACGTGGTGTGAACCCAGCCTAAGAAGAAATCATTACATTCCTCATATAGATCAATGCAGTTCTATTGAACTGCATTGGTCGGTGTCCTCTGCACTTGACTGAAAGAGCCTGCTGCAAGTCCTCCCCCCATATCTGATGCCACTTATTTTTGGAGGATACTAAAAGGATTAGATTCGATATTTCCCAGAAGAGCAATAAGCAGTGATGGCATTGAGAGGTTAGTAATAAATGAATGAATTACCATCTGGGCAGGACGGAAATAAATGCTCTTATCTGCTCCGCAGCTTATCATGTGCATCTGCTCTTCATCACCTGGAAGATACAACAGGCAAAACATAGTTATAAGTGAAATAATGCCCGTCAGCGGCCTTAGCCGAGGTCTGGTCATATAGGAAAAGGCTTTACCCGCAAACTTCACTGCTGTTATAGAGGACGAGTGATCATCCAGGGTCTGCAGTAAGGTGTAGTCCTGGTTCACGTTCAGGATGTGAATCAACCGATCTCTGCTGGCCGAGGCTAGAAGAGTCACTCCTGCCACGAGAAAAGATCATATATGACTCCTCTGCAGGTCGGAATTTATTTCATAGAACATTTATCTATATTTGCAATGTAAAGCTAAGTATACGGCCCAATATGCCATGTACTTTTAGCTAACTGTAGTTATATTCTTGTATATAGGAGCAGTATTATAGTGGATATAGGAGGCAGTATTATAGTACCGTATATAAGCAGAGTTTTTCAGCACGATTTTTCGTGCTGAAAACACCCCCCTCGGCTTATACTCGAGTGAACTCTCCACCCGCAGTGGTCTACAACCTGCGGACCTCCAGAGGTTTCAAAACTACAACTCCCAGCAAGCCCGGGCAGCCATCGGCTGTCCGGGCTTGCTGGGAGTTGTAGTTTTGAAACCTCCGGAGGTCCGCAGGTTGAAGACCACTGCGGCCTTCGACATCATCCAGCCCCCTCTCACCCCCTTTAGTTCTGTAGAGTATTCACCTCTGCTCGACGCGGGTCCAGGGCTGCAGGACTGTTCGGAGAGGAGGTGGTCCGGTGGGATAGTGGTTCCGGGCTGCTATCTTCACCGGGGAGGCCTCTTCTAAGCGCTTCGGGCCCGGCCCCAGAATAGTCACGTTGCCTTGACAACGACGCAGAGGTACGTTCATTGCCAACGTACTTCTGCGTCATTGTCAAGGCAACGCCTCTATTCCGGGCCGGAAGCGTGGATAAGAGGCGCCCCCGGTGAAGATAGCAGCCCGGAACCAGTATCCCACCGGACGACCTCCTCTCCGGACAGCTCTGCAGCACCGGACCAGCGCAGAGCGGAGGTGAGTACTGTACAGAACTAAAGGGGGGTGAGAGGGGGCTGGATGATGTCGAAGGCCGCAGTGGTCTTCAACCTGCGGACCTCCGGAGGTTTCAAAACTACAACTCCCAGCAAGCCCGGACAGCCGATGGCTGCCCGGACTTGCTGGGAGTTGTAGTTTTGAAACCTCTGGAGGTCCGCAGGTTGAAGACCACTGAGAGCGGATGATGAGAAGAGGATGATGAAGGGGGGGGGGGGGGGGATGATGAAGGGGGGGGGGGATGATGACAAGGGGATGATGGGGGGTGTGGGATGATGACAAGGGGATGATGAATGGGGGTGGGGATGATGACAAGGGGATGATGAATGGGGGTGGGGATGATGACAAGGGGATGATGAAGGGGGTAGGGATGATGACAAGGGGATGATGAAGGGGGGTGGGGATGATGACAAGGGGATGATGAAGGGGGGTGGGGATGATGACAAGGGGATGATGAAGGGGGGATGGGTGGGGATGATGAAGGGGGGATGGGTGGGGATGATGACAAGGGGATGATGAAGGGGGGGGATGTGTGGGATGATGACAAGGGGATGATGAAGGGGGGGGGTGTGGGATGATTACAAGGGGATGATGAAGGGGATGATGAAGGGGGGTGTGTGGGATGATTACAAGGGGATGATGAAGGGGGGTGGGGATGATGACAAGGGGATGATGAAGGGGGGATGTGTGGGATGATGACAAGGGGATGATGACAGGTGATGATGATGAGGGTCTGGATGATGACAGGCGGTGATGATGATGAGGATGTTAATGACGGGTCTGGATGATGACAGGGGGGGGGATGATGTATTTCCCACCCTAGGCTTATACTCGAGTCAATAACTTTTCCTGGGATTTTGGGTTGAAATTAGGGGTCTCGGCTTATACTCGGGTCGGCTTATACTCGAGTATATACGGTAGTTATATTCTTGTATATATGAGGCAGGATTATAGTAGTTATATTCTTGTATATAGGAGGCAGTATTATAGTAGTTATATCCTTGTACATAAGAGGCAGTATTATAGTAGTTATATTCTTGTATATAGGAGCAGTATTATAGTAGTTATATTCTTGTATATAGGAGCAGTATTATAGTAGTTATATTCTTGTATATAGGAGTAGTATTATAGTAGTTATATTCTTGTATATAGGAGCAGTATTATAGTAGTTATATTCTTGTATATAGGAGCAGTATTATAGTAATTATATTCTTGTATATAGGAGGCAGTATTATAGTAGTTATATTCTTGTATATAGAGGCAGTATTATAGTAGTTCTATTCTTGTATATAGGAGCAGTATTCTAGTAGTTATATTCTTGTGTATAGGAGGCCATATTATAGTAGTTATTCTTGTACCTAGGAGCAGTATTAAAGTTGTTATATTCTTGTATATAGGGGCAGTATTATAGTAGTTATATTCTTGTATATAGGAGGCAGTATTATAGTAGATATATTCTTGTATATAGAAGCAGTATTATAGTAGTTATATTCTTGTATATAGGAGCAGTATTATAGTAGTTATATTATTGTATATAGAGGCAGTATTATAGTAGTTATATTCTTGTATATAGAAGGCAGTATTATAGTAGTTATATTCTTGTATATAGGAGCAGTGTTCTAGTAGTTATATTCTTGTATATAGAAGGCAGTATTATAGTATTATATTCTTGAATATAGGAGCAGTATTATAGTAATTATATTCTTGTATATAAGAGCAGTATTTTAGTAGTTCTATTCTTGTATATAGGAGGCAGTATTATAGAAGTTATATTCTTGTATATAGGGGCAGTATTATAGTGGTTATATTCTTGTATATAGGAGCAGTATTCTAGTAGATATATTCTTGTATATAGGAGGCAGTATTATAGTAGTTATATTCTTGTATATAGGGGCAGTATTATAGTAGTTATATTCTTGTATATAGGAGCAGTATTATAGTAGTTATATTCTTGTATATAGGAGCAGTATTATAGTAGTTATATTCTTGTATATAGGAGCAGTATTATAGAAGTTATATTCTTGTATATTGGGGCAGTATTATAGCAGTTATATTCTTGTATATAGGAGCAGTATTATAGTAGTTATACAACGGTGTGAGAAACAAGCTGGTCGGCACCGCTACCTCAATACAGCCTATAAAGTCAGCTGCTCACTATGTTGGCATGCATGGAGTTAAACTGGCAATAGCAGTCATACACATGAAATACCGCTAACCTTCGGGTTCCCAGTCCTTCGGAGCAAAGTTTCCATTCATAGAGTGTAGAAGGAATAACGGGGACGTCACTCACCGGGATGCGGTACAAAACCTCTTTATTTCAACAGTGCAGACACACGGGTGGCACGGACATCAGAGCCGCAGCTTGATCAGCCGTGAGCTGGGTTACAGCCGTGAGTTTTGTACCGCATCCCGGTGAGTGACGTCCCCGTTATTCCTTCTACACTCTATTATAGTAGTTATATTCTTGTACATAGGGGGTAGCATTATATTATGTCCTTCTGGTATAATAAAACATTTATAACATTTTTAAACCTTCAATAACAACGGGTTACTGATAACACTGTATGTGGCTGGAGATATTCTTCCAAATTACACATAGGAACAAACTATAGGCTGACACTTTCCATCTTGGTTTTGTGAAAAGTGCTACGGATCACATATAGTATTTTTCAGTCTGTATTTTCAGGCAAAAACAGGAATAAGTTTAAGGGTGCATTCCCACTTGCCGTATTTTGCTGCGTATTTGCTGCTGCATATTTTATTTTCCCGTTGAAGTCAATGGGTAGGAAAATACGCAGCAGCAAATACGCAGCAAAATACGCCACGTGGGAATGCACCCTTAAACACAAACAGACTGGGCAAATGTTTCCTTTCCATTCTGCTTTTCGCTAAAAACTGATCAAAAGTAAAACATGAGAATAAAGCCATAAAGCTTTTAAATGGAAATAAACAAACTTGGACAAGATGATAGAATTCTTTTAACACCTACCGCTCCAGGGCTTGGAGTATTCAAGACATAGAACCTCGCCATCATGTGCTTCAATTGTTATCAGCTCCTCAAAAGTTCGCAAATCATGAATTCTGGAGCGGGAAAAATAAATATATATATATATATATATATATATATATATATATATATATATATATATATATATATATAAAAGCACTTCATAAAAACTCTTTCCCCCCCTTCTCCAAGTTGAGGGTCGTTGCAAAATTACAAATACTAGATTTATGAGGAAGAAAATTACTGTATGTTTCCTGTCCGGTCTCCGGAGGCGAGCTGACACCCATCATGGCGAATTTTTAGCACACGAATACCACTTTTTGAGTCTTTGGGCTCAGGCTTTTCTGTGGTGCCTGAGGTGTCCTTCAAGTATACCACATTGTCATTGACATAGATCACTTTATATAAATCCTGAAAAATAAATCTAATATAAATAAAAAAATTATATATACATACACACAAACACATAACACCCTCAACATACAATGGTCTTTTCTGGACCATTGTAAATTAAAACCAGACTCCACATACATTGCTACAGACAGTCCAGATCTGTGAAACGTGTCAATGGCCGGAAGAACCGACCAATCAGAATGGACATTCACTGGTAAAACACCTGTATTTCTAAAGCGTATGCACTGGCTGGCTCTCTGGTAGTGCCCCCTACAGTACAGGGAGTTATTACATGTTCTGTACTACTCTTTACCTGTATTACTGAAGTGTATGCACTGACTGGTGTCTGGTAGCACCCCTACAGTACAGGGAGGTATTACATGTTCTGTACTCTTTACCTGTGCCAGGGTTAGCTGCTCCTTTGGACACCAGGTGAGGGCGGCTCCATTTTCCTTTCTTTAGGACATTGCGTGTTCTGTACAGGACCCTGAAGAAGCTCCTGTTCTCTACACAAACCAGTGTTTCCCAAAGAGGGTGCCTCCAGCTGTTGCAAAACTACAACTCCCAGCATGCCCGGACAGCCGAAGGCTGTCCGGGCATGCTGGGAGTTGTAGTTTTGCAACAGCTGGAGGCACTCTGGTTGGGAAACACTGAAATAGACAGTGATTACAACTCCCAGCAGATCCTTCTTACTTTTATATGGAAGGATTTGCTTTATCTATATTAGTTATCTACTTAGTTTTCTTTAATCCTCACATTTTCCTATTTTTGGATGACATTTTGGGGGCTTCAGAACCAATTGCCAGGTTTCCATAGAGTTCTGGTCTCAACATACGATGGTTTCAACATACAATGGTCGTCCTGGAACCAATTAATATTGTAACTTGAGGGACTACTGTACTGGGGAAAAACTGATCCTGAAAGAGCAATGGGCTCTCAAAAAGTAAATTATATATATATATATATATATATATATATATATATATATATATATATTTTTTTTTTTTTTTTCTGCATTCTTTTATTATATAATTTTATTATTATTAATATTGATAATAATACAATAATATCAAAATAATAAAATGCTATGTGTGAATGTATATATAATATATATTCACACACACACATACACACACACGTAGCACAACAATGAGATCGGGCAGATAAAACCAACCCCATGTCACATCATTACATTACTGTAGATATTCCTCTTCATCCCGAGGTCCGGGCTCCTCTCCAGGCTCCAAAGACGGATGGTGTTGTCAGAAGAACAGGTGAAGAACGAACCACGGGTTAATCCTCGTATCTGTCCGCTCTCTGGATAGATCTACATGGCAGAAAATAGACAGAAGAGAAGGATAAATATTCTGTTTGATACAAAGCTCCACCTTGAATTCATTTTTGCACCAAATTCGACATAACCAAGTCTTTGAAGTGAAGTGTACGAATTAAAAAGGTACTCCGCTGCTTAGCGTTTGGAACAAAGTGTTCTGAACGCTGAAGTCGGGAGCCCGTGACGTCATAGCCCCGCCCCCTCATGATGTCACACCTCGCCCCCTCAATGCACGGCTGCCACGCCCCCTCCCATAGACTTGCATTGAGGGGGCGGTAAGTGACGTCATGAGGGGGCGGGGCTATGACATCACAAGCTCCCAGCTCCAGTGTTCGGAACACTTTGTTCCAAACGCTGAGCAGCGGAATACCCCTTTAAAGGAGAACTCCAGCAAAGAATAACTTCTCCCCCACCACAGGATAGAAAATTAGTAGCTGATCGCGGAGGGTCTCACTGCTGGCACCCCCAGTAGACGACACACGCTCCTCATCGAGAGAGCTGGGTGCTGTTCCGGAGATCGCGCGCGGTGTGACCCCCCCCCCCTGCAATCAGCTGCTTATTTTGAGGCTGAGGTTCTCCTTTAAAGGGGTACTCCGCCCCTAGACATCTCATCCCCTATCCAAAAGGATAGGGGATAAGATGTCAGCTCGCCGGATTCCCGCTGCTGGGGACCCCCGGGATCGTCGCTGCGGCACCGCGCTATTGTTACTGCACAGAGCGAGTTTGCTCTGCACGTAATGACGGGCGATACAGGGGACGGAGCAGCGTGACGTCATGGCTCCGCCCCTCGTGACATCACGGCCCGCCCCCTTAATGCAAGTCTATGGTGGGGGCGTGACGACCACCACGCCCCCTCCCATAGACTTGTATTGAGGGGGCGGGCCGTGATGTCATGAGGGGCGGAGCCGTGAGGTAACGATGCTCCGGCCCCTGTATTGCCCGTCATTACGTGCAGAGCAAACTCGCTCTGTGCAGTAATAATAGTGCGGTGCCACAGCGAAGATCCCGGGGGTCCCCAGCAGTGGGACCCCGGCGATCTGACATCTTATCCCCTATCCTTTGGATAGGGGATAAGATGTCTAGGGGTGGAGTACCCCTTTAAGTACATCCTGTTACCGCTTGGAAACCATTAACAAACTGCTGTTGACCATTCAGTTATTCCCCTCTTTCTTAATTTCATATTTTGAGTCTATAAAGGCGATCTGCTGGTGATGAGCCGTGGTCACCTACTTTATCATTACACAGGTATTGCAGTTTATCAATAGACATGGCGCACCAATACAGCCTTCATTTTCAAGATCACTGCTTTTCATCTTTGAATGGGAACATTCTTGTTTACAAGAAAATAAATTAAAAGTAAAAGATGATGATCAGCACTTTCGTCATTTTTCCTCCTTACCTTTTAAAAATCATAACCCTTAAAATTTTGCACCTAAAATTCCATATTATAGCTTATTTTTTGCACCACCAATTCTACTTTGTAATGACATTAGTCATTTTACCAAAAAATCCACGGTGAAACGGAAAAAAAAAATAATACATTTTGTGACAAAATTTAAGAAAAAAAAGGAGATTTTTGTTTACTTACCGTAAAATCTCTTTCTCAAAAGGATCCATTGGGGGACACAGACCGTGGGTGTATCTTGCTGTCTCTAGGAGGTGTGACACTATGGTAATAAAAAAAGTCGTCTCCTCCCAGCAGGATATAACCGCCTTCAGGCTCTGAGCTAATCAGTTTAAGTTCCAGAGCAATAGGAGGAGACCAACAGGTCAAAGAAAACCCAAACTGTCCGAGAACCAGAAGAAAAAAAAATAACTGAACACACCCTCGGAAAAAAGGAAAGGAAACCCCAAAAAAGGGCGGGAGCTGTGTCCCCCAATGGATCCTTTGAGAAAGATTTTACGGTAAGTAAACAAAAATCTCCTTTTCTCTATCGGCTCCATTGGGGGACACAGACCGTGGGACGTACCAAAGCCGTCCCTTGGGTGGGCAGATAAGCAGTCAGGCAGACGGCCGTTTCACTGCCGCCTGCAACACGTTACGGCCCAGACTAGCATAAGCCGACGCGAAGGTATGAACTCGGTAGAACCTCGAGAAAGTGTGCCAAGACGACCGGGTAGCCGCCTTGCAAATCTGCGAGGCCGAGGCTCTACTCTGGAGAGCCCAGGATGCCCCAACAGAGCCCCAACCCTGAAAGGAGGAATCTTCCCCTTACAGCGATAGGCTTCCGAAATGGCGGACCGAACCCACCGAGAAATGGTGGCCTTGGAAGCAGACTGTCCCCTACGCAAGCTTCCGTAAGGACGAAAAAGGAATCACACTGACGAAACAAAGAAGTGATTGAGAGATAAGACCGAACAGCCCGAACTACATCCAGCTTCTGTAGTAAGCGCTCCTTAGGATGAGAAGGAGCAGGACAAAAAGACGGGAGGACAATGTCCTCATCGAGATAAAAGGCCGAAACCACCTTAGGCAAAAAGGAAGGATCTGGCCGGAAAACAACCTTGTCCTGGTGGATCACCAGAAACTGAGAACAGCAGGAGAGAGTTGCCAATTCAGACACCCTCCGGATGGAGGCGATAGCAACAAGAAACGCCACTTTCCAAGAAAGGAGGCGGAGAGACACCTCTCTAAGGGGCTGAAAGGGTTCACCCTGGAGGGCACTCAGAACCAGATTCAAGCACCAAGGGGGAGAGGGTGACCGATAAGGAGGAACAGCATGCGCCACTCCTTGAAGGAAGGTCCAGACATGAGAATTAGAAGCCAGAGGCTGCTGGAAAAGAATAGCAAGGGCCGAAACCTGACCTTTAAGGGAACTGAGAGACAACCCCAGTTCCAAACCCAACTGGAAATAGGAGAGAAGACGGGGAACCGAGAAGGTTACAGGGGATAAGTCCTGAGCTTCACACCAACGAAAATAAGACCGCAAAGTACGGTGGTAAATTCTTGCGGAGGTGGGCTTACGAGCCCTGAGCATGGTGTGAATGACTTGGGAAGAGAACCCGCGGGCCCTCAAAACCGCGGTCTCAATCGCCACGCCGTCAAATTGCAGCGACTGTAAATTGGGATGGCAAGGAGGACCCTGAGAGAGCAGGTCCGGACAGAGCGGAAGGCGCAGTGGAGCGTTGTCCAGGAGCCTGACTACGTCGGCGTACCACGACCTTCAGGGCCAATCTGGAGCTACCAGAATGGCGGGAACGCCCTCTGTTTTGAGCTTCCTCAGAGCCCTGGGAAGGAGCGGAAGGGGAGGGAACAGATAGGGTAGGGCAACCCCGCCAAAGGAAACACTAGGGTGCCACGGCAGAGCCTGAGGGTCCCGGGACTTTCTTTCTGCCCAGAGGAGAATCCTGGTCACCTCGGCCATGGCTGCTGAGCAGAGAGTGCCGCCTTGTCGATTTATGCACGCCACGGCCGTGGCGTTGTCCGACTGGACGTGGGCAGGAAGGGACTGAAGCCGGGACTCCCAATGAAGAAGACAAGAAGAATCGCCCGTAATTCCAATATGTTCATCGGAAGAAGGGTCTCTCGGGGAGACCAGAGTCCCTGAACCGTCCAATCCCTGACACGCCGCCCCAGCCCGACAGGCTGGCATCCGTTGTAACTACCTGTCAGTGAAGGGGAAGAAATGACCGCACTGCCAGAGAAGGGAAAGAAATGACCGCCCTTTGAGAAGAAGGGGGGGGGGCCGAGCAACCAGAGCAGAGACTGACGGACCCAGCGAGGGAAAACAATCTGACGATCGAGGGACAGAGGAGACCTGTCCCACCGAGAGAGAATCGCCAGTAGAAGGGGGCGGCAAAGAAACTGGGCAAGGGGTACGGCCTCCATAGTTGCCACCATCTTACCCAGGACTTCCATACAAGTGCGGAATGGGGACTGACCTGGGTCTGAAAGGAGCAGAACCTGACAGAAGCGCCAGACGTTTGTCCAGGGGGAGGCAAATTCGGCAGAGGCCGTGTCGAGGCAAAGTCCCAAGAAGGTTATAGACTGGGTAGGACAAAGGACTGACTTGTCCCGATTGACCATCCACCCGAAGCGATCCAGAGTGTGGAGAGTGACGTCCACATTCTCCAGAGTCTGGGCTCTGGTTGGAGCCTTGATGAGAAGGTCGTCCAGGTAGGGTATCACTGAGCCTCCCCTCGACGGTAACAGGCCCATCACTGGCGCAAGGATCTTGGTAAATACCCGAGGAGCCGAGACCAGACCGAAGGGGAGGGCTACGAAATGCCCCTCCGGAACCGCAAAGCGGAGGTACCGATGATAGTCTGTAAATATTGGCACATGGAGGTAGGTATCCTTGATATCCACCGATTAAAGAACTCCCCTTGTTCCAGGGACGCCACCACCGAACCCAGAGATTCCATTCGGAAGTGACGGAACAGAAGATGATGGTTGAGACGCTTGAGGTCTAGGATTGATCGCACAGAACAGTCCTTCTTGGGAACCACAAAGAGACTGGAATAGAAACCCCGGAACCGTTCCCCTGGAGGAACGGGAATGATAACCCCCTGGAGAAGCAGAGACTGGAGCGCCTCTCGAAATAGCTTCGCCAGAGAAGGCGACCGGGGGCCCCGGGATCGAAAAAAAGCGATCCCCCGGAAGGGAGGCGAATTTGATTCGGTAACCTTTGGACACCACGTCCCTGACCCAAGGTCCAGATGTCTCGAAAAGGTAAGAGACTACCTCCCACCCAAGAAAAAAAGCCGCGGTTGGGGGCCCACTTCATGCCGAAGTGGGTTTGCGGTTGCCTGATTTGGGCGCAAAACGGTCGTACCGGTTAGAGTCCGACTTCCAAGACGGGCGCGCCAGGAACGAGGGAGCCTTCCTGTCCCACGAAGGCGCCTGCCCGGACCCTTTGCTGGAGCCAAAGGTCCGAAAGGGGAAGAGGACTTCCTTTGAGAAGTAGGGCAAGCCTTATTTTGAGGCAACAAGGAACTCTTACCACCCGTCGCCTCAGAGAAAATCACATCAAGGTGCTTGCCGAAAGGACAGCCACCCGAAAAAGACCTTTTGGAAGCGGCATCCGCATTCCAAGCTTTAAGCCACATAGAGCGGCGGAGAGCCGCTAGGTGACACACAGAAAAGGCAGGACAACGGGCTGACTGCCTGGAAGCTGCGCACAGGAAGTCCCCAGATTTAGAGCATTGGAGAGCCAGGACAGATAGATCCTCTGGGGGGGATCCCGCTAAGATATCCTGATGGAGCTCTTGGCAGCACTCTGTCGAGGCGAAGATGGGAAGAAGAGAAGAGCCAGCTGCTTCAGAGGCAAACCTTGCTAAGGATTCTACCTTCTTGTCTGTGGAATCCTTGAAGACAGCGGCATCTGCCAGTGGCAGTGTAGTCGCCTTAGAGATCCGGGAGATTGGTGGATCCACAGAGGGAGGGAAAACCACTTAGGTGACAAAGGCCTTGTCAAATGAATAACGTTCTTGAATTGTCTTGATTCCCGGGAACCTCTTGTCTGTATGTTTCCATGCAGATTCCAGAATGTCGTCAAAGTCAGCGTGAGAGCTGAACCTTTGAGGTGTTGGCTTAGTACGATGAAAGGATACTCCTGGAGTGACATCCGAAGATCCTGGGTCCTCTAAGTGAAAGGTGTCTCTTGTGGCTGTCACCAATGAGTACACCATTTCAACTGAATCCGAGCGATCCTCTGAGTCAGATGCCGGCTCGGAAGCCTCATCCGCCAGTTCACCAGGAGAACGTCAACGAGTAGAGGCAGTCCTGGAGGGGGGGGCGACCTTGACCGGGTACGCGGCTCTGGAGGAGCGACGTTTGTGCCCAGATGACAGGGGGCGGGACCCACGAGGGGAACGCCCATATCTATCTGAAGACCCAATGGAAGAGTCAGACAAGGCACCCCTAGTACGCTTGTGAGAGCGTGAAGTATGTGGAGACGAGGAGCGGGCCCTCTCAGAGGCCCTGCGCAAGAAAGACCCCCACAAGGCGGACACCACTTCCCGGGAGGCCTCAGCCACCGAACGGGAGACTTGGGTCAAGTCAGCCATATACTGGGTCAGGGAAGAAACCCAGGCAGCTGTATCCACCGGAACCGAAAGGGCACCAGGGGGTACTAGGGGGTTTGGGAGAGCAGTGGAGCAGGCAGGGCAAGTGGGCTCAGCAGAGCCAGGCAACTTGGTATTACAGTGCTTACAGACAAAATAAGTCACTCTGTTCCCGGATACTGTTTAGAGGGAGGAACAGCTCTGGGTACTGACATGAAGAGAAAAAAAAGACAGGGACTTTCTCACCCTAGTCTGTGACCCTAGGCAGCGGCAGAGAGGAGAACTCTGCTCCGTGCAGCTAGAGTGTCAGCCAATAGGGAGAGAGGGGCGTGCCTAAAGCAGAGGCACTAACTAATAGGCCCCTCCAAACTGAAATTCGCGCCCATGGCGCTGATTGGAGGCTACTTCGCGCCTCTGAAGAGCGCACATGTCAGCCGCATATGCGCTCGGGGGAACAGAGCGGGCGGCCTGTACGCGGGCAGAGACTGCCGGAGAAAGTGAAAGTAAGCCGGCGCTGAGAGCGCCCAGCCCGTACTAGCGCCGCGGCTTTCAGCCGCATATAAGGCACTGCATGAGAAGTGAAGATGAGCCAGCGCTGAGAGCATCCGGCCCGAACCAGCACCGCGGCTGTAGCCGCATATAAGGCACTGGCGGAGGAGAGTAAGCCGGCGCTGAGAGAGCCCGGCAGGAACCAGCGCCGCGGCTGAGAGCCACATATAAGGCGCTATACACACACACACACACACACACACACATACAGTGAAAAGCGCACACACACACACAGTGAAGTGCCCCATAAAATTACATGCCCCCTGAAATGCCACTGCTCCCCAGAATAAAAATCCAGCCCCTGTATAAACCAGCCCCATAACCTGAAAGGTGGGCCAAAAACAGGGGGTCTCCAGAGGTTGCAAGTCCGTACCTATGGAGAAAAAGGGGGAAAGTACTTACCTCAGTCAGAAGAACTTACCTAATGGGGTCTTCAGTGAAGTCTTCAGTCAGCTTTAGTTACCTGCATCACGCCTGGCTGCTATGCGCGAGCGAGGCAAGCAGGGAAATAGGGGGACCCGGACCCATGAGGTACCAACCCAGGCGCTGACCGTTGGCGAGGGGGGATGAACAGCGCATATACGCAATGTCTGTGCCCCATTACTCGCAATGGGTTTTTATCAGTTTTTATCGGTACCATTTTTGTATTGATCGGACTTTTTTATTTATTTTTTATTCATTTTTTCATGATCTAAAAAGTGACCAAAAATACGCTATTTTGGACTTTTGGAATTTTTTTTGACCATGTGGTTTAATTAACTATGTATTTTTATAGTTCGGATATTTCCGCATGTGGCGATACCACATGTTTATTTTTAGAGTTTTTTTTTTTTTTTTTTAATGGGGAAAGGGGTGTGATTCTTACTTTTATTAGGGAAGGGGTTAAATGATCTTAACTTTTTTTTCACACTTTTTTTTGCAAGGTTATAGCTCCCAAAGGCGGTTATAACACTGCACACACAGATCTTCTACACAGATCATTGCCATGCATTAACATGGCAATGATCAGTGTTATCTGCGGTCGATTGCTCAAGCCTTCGGACGCGCAGGAGGAAGGTAACGGACCCTCTGCTCACGTTTTAGCTGATTGGGACATTGCGATTTCACCATGATGGTCCCGATCAGCCTGACTGAGCTGCCGGGAGTGTATTTTTGTTACTTTAGACACGGCAATCAACTTTGCATCTAAAGGGTTAATAGTGTGAGGCACAACGATCTTTGCCGGATGCTATTAGCCCAGGGTCCCGGCTTTCATTAGCCACCGGGACCAACCCGCTTTGACGCAGGGTCACGGCATGACCCCACGTTATAGATTGGGACCGGGCGCAGGCAATACAGGTATGCCCTACGTCCTTAAGAGGTTAAAAGGGGATGCTTCCATCTATAAGAGATGCCATCACTTCCTGATGTATGAGGGGGTCCGACTGCCATCGCTGCCCAACGAATGAGAGGGGGCCGACTGCCATCGCTGCCAGTTTTTCCTCGTACAGCAACACTTGCGATGCAGGGGATATTACAAAGGGGACACAACACCAAGACCACTTTAACTTTCGGACTGATGGGGGTCCCAGAAGTCAGATCCCACTGATCAGAAATAAATGGCATTTCTTAGAGACTGGAAAATGGTCACTGTCAGATACAAAAACTTTTGATATGTTGTAAAGCATGTATAACCAATAGGTTTTGCAATTGCTTTAATTAGAACATTTTCAGTATTTCATACTGAAAAATCCAGTCAAACAACTGCCCCCCCCCCCCCCACCTGCCTGCTTGGACACATATTAGTCCTGCTGTGTCCATGCGTCATCACCTATGTCATGGACACACTTCCTTGATTGACAGCTGTGAGTGCAGGGCTCACAAAAATCCTCCCACTGTCATCTTGTGTCCCGCTACTGTCAGTGAGGACAAGCTGGGAGTTGTAGTTTTGCTAATGCTAGGGGAGATGTGAGCAGACAGCATACTGAGGGAGGGGGCGGAGACCTGCACAGTGAGGCCACACCCCCTCCCTTTGAGAGGAATTCAGACTAGTGAGCTAAATTAAAAGTGTAATAAAAAAATAAATAAAGGTGCTAGACACATAAAAAATTGATGTACATGGTCAGGATTATGTACTGGGTGATATATTAAAAAAACATTTTTTTGTTGGATCTGACGGGTACACTTTAAATACAAGGCTGTGAATGCAGCTTTCCTCCTAAGCAAAGTCATTCTATGTGAACACTCACCTCTATGTTCCAGACGTAGGAGCTGTGGTACAGGGCTGAATAGACCTTCCCCACCTTGCGAGTGTTACTGACATCCCAGACATAGACGCTGTGGTCATTGTACACACAGCACAGCCATTGGTTGCCTCCATCATACACCAGGGCGCACGTGTCCGGATAGCTGCTATTGCCTTGTTTTGTAAACAGTGTGCTTAAAATAGAAAATTAAGCAACAATTAAAATGGTAACCGTACAAGGCCAACTTCAATCTTCAACTTTTTAGTTGCTAAGTTGTAACCAGAGATAGTCGTAAGGTCACATTGTGATCAGGGTTTTACAAGATTTTAGTTACTTTTATAGCCATAGCATAAATGTATAAGGCTATATTCACACACAGCAGATTTTTGGCAAACATTTCTGTTACTGTCACATGTATTAGAATTAAATTTGTAGTGGCTTAAAAGGGGTATTCCAGGAAAAACTTTTTATATATCAACTGGTGCCCGAAAGTTAAACAGATTTGTAAATTACTTCTATTAAAAAATATTCATCCTTCCAGTACTTAGCTGCTGAAGTGGAGTTCTTTTCTGTCTAAGTGCTCTCTGATGACACCTGTGTCTGGGGCTGTCCAGAGTAGGAGCAAATCCCCATATAAAACCTCTCATGCTCTGGACAGTTCCTGAGACAGACAGAGGTGTCAGCAGAGAGCACTGTGGTCAGACAGAAAAGAACAACTCCACTTCAGCAGCTGATAACTATTGGAAGGATTAAGATGTTTTAATAGAAGTAATTTACAAATCTGTTTAACTTTCTGGAGCCAGTTGTCAAAAAAAAAATAAAAAAATAAAAAAAAAAATAAAGTTTTTTTCCCGGAATACCCTTTTAAGCACATGCTGCATTCAAAGTTGCAGAATTTTCTGCCATTTATCTGACTTTTTGAAGCTAGAGTAGAATAGTACTGTCCATAAACCCAACAGGGAGATGACATGGAAACTATTGCAAGGAGGAAGAATAACTCATAACGACGATCAAGTTACGGTCCTATTTAGTCAAAGTCAATTAAATGTTTTGTCGTTGATCTCTTGGTCACTGTTCACTGGTTTTGAGAAATATTAGCAACACAGAGCAGCTCCTGGACTGGTGACCCAGCAGATCCTTGCACTATATAGTCTTGTATTTGAATAGCTGTCATGTAATACTACACGTCTCCAGCAGTGGCCACCGCAGTGGTAATTCAATATAGGGATATGTCGGCACTTCCGTGGAATCTGCCATGGTGGATGAGGGAGGGTAAAGCCACTGAAAAATGATACCCAGCACTCACCAGTAATGTAAAGTGAAGATTTATTATGCCATAATGTAGTACAAGGACGTGTTTCAGCGTTGGAGCCTTCCTCAGCTGTCTGCCTGAGGCAGACAGCTGAGGAAGGCTCCCACGCCGAAACTCGTCCTTGTACTTCACTATGGCATAATAATTCTTCACTGTGCATTACTAGCGAGTGCTGGGTATTATCCTTCTTCTACCGCAGGGGAAATGTCTGCCTATATCTGGCTTCCCCATTGCTGGGGTCAAGATAAACCCCTTTAAAGTCTTTGTGAAAAACTGTGGTGTCCCGGTACTGTATTGCATACCGTACCTTGTATGGTGGTCCCCAAAGTCAGAGTAACTACGCTCAGGTAGGATTCCCCAGGTGGGACAGCCCCTAGTCGCCTCTTCTCTATTCTAATTCTGTGAAGTTTATATGTACATATTTAATAATAGTGTATATTTAGTATAATTTATAGTATGCTTACCTTGTTAGCGTCGCAGGACCTTCGGTCTTGTGACCATGTTAATTCCTCTATGGTATGTTGGAGGACCTTTGGAGGTCCTGGGTCACATGTTACACATAACCCTTTGTGAAAGTGATTGACAGAAGTATTGGACAATTAGCTCTAGTCCAGCCCCTGCCCATATAAGGGAGCTGTAGCCAATTATCGCTCTCTTGGGTTGCTGCTCTCGTGGATGCCGGACTAGCAGGACGGATCTGCGCAACTTTCAAAGACACGCTAGGCCAGAAAACCTACCGGCCCCAGCCTAAACTAAACCGTGAGTTTTAAACTAATCCCCGCTAAAGCTAGCATGACTACTGGACCGCAACTAAATCCCCTAAATCCAGTGGAACAGCGCATAACAGTCTAAGGACTCAAAAACGCTTAAAGTCCCAACCGCTGTCAATCTCTAAGAGACTTTGCATGTACAGAGACTGTTCCTGTTGTGAAGCTTGCATAAAATCTTCATTAAAAGTTAAAACTGTTTTCAGCAAACTCTCCGGTTGTGGAATTCAATTATTCTCTACGTCCCTATCGCTCTTGAGAAGGGTGGCGGTAGGACAAGCATTACAGCGGAGCCCTCACCCTGGTGTCACGAATAGACACCGCACAGCTACACTCCCTACATCCAACTCCCACAGGCTATTACAAAACCAATAAAGACCAACTAACTTACCTGGCATCCAGGCCCAGAGCCACATCCACGCCCAGGCTGTGAGGTTTGGGTAGATCGGTCACGTATTGGAGGTTGTGGGCGCTGAATATCCTCACGACTCCTTCCTCACAGCCACAGAACACGAACTCCTCTGTGACACACAGACAGGTAGATGAAGATACCTGAAGGTAAAGGAGACAAGATGAGAAAAAGACACATCCGATGAAACAAAGCAGCCATGGGGGATCTGGAGCAGAGATTACCCATGATTCTCCTCTCATGCTATCTATTCATTTCACCTTCAGTTTCAGCCATTTATCCAGGACTCTCTTCTCACTGAACTGACATAGGATTCCGGAATAAGACACACAATACGTGCTTCCCGCGTTCTTCCCCTTGCCGCATGCTACTCCGCCAAATATATTGTTATGGAGGTCGCCCAGAAGTCCAGATCGGCCCACTAGAGGAACAGTCCCCTTTACCTGGAGGAACGTGCAAAGATCCAGACACATTAGGAAAATGTTATCAATCACGTAGTAAGAGGTCTGAATCTAATCACAGAATAATAGACTCAAAGTAAAATATAACTTCTATTACATGCCCATAAAACCAAGGGTAACACACAATGCTCAAAGAGCTCACCAAAACAATTAAAGGGGTATTCCAGGATTTTTTATTTGACTAAGCTACAGGGGCTGTGAAGTTAGTGTAGTTCATAATATAGTGTCTGAACCTGTGTGTGACGGTTTTCTCACAATTCTTATGGGATTTTACCCCCAATATTTATTTTTAAACAGCATACAAAATGGCTGTTGTCTCAGATTTTTCCCAGGCTGCAATGCGGCTGAGACCTGACTCACTAGTCAGCTGATGACAGGGAGCTTGTCTGCTTCAATGAGTGGAGAGAGCAATCTGCAAGTAATGCAACAGCTGGAGGCACCCTGATTGAAAACCACTGGTCTTTTGAATGGATGCAGCTCATTTATGTTTCAATGGGTGGAGTGGCTGATGTGTGGGAGGGAGGAAAATGAAATTATGGGATTTGTAGGCAAAAGAAAACTCAAACAGGAAATACCAGTTCACAAAAAGCTAGCCACAGCGTTATGGTAATCTCACAACATGGCCATTTAGCCCCAAGACAAGCGCAGATCCTTCCTAAATATGTCCATTACTGTCTGTCATGTATGTACTATGGTGGATAACCCCTTTAATGTGTACGGGCGCCAAATTTATTAACCGGTCCCATGGCATGTGATAAATATGGTGCCAGTGCACTTTTTTTTCCCCCCCAAAATACACTTCAGTACATCACACTTTGTATGGCTCCATCTCCGCCATTTTTTTCTGCAACTTTATCTGGTGTAGATTTGTGAAATATTGAGGGCGGCTTTGCGACAAGTTATGCCACAATCACACATGGTAAATTTATGACCACTGCAAAAAGTTAACCAAACTGTGGAATAGCTCCACAATTTTTGAAAAATCTTCCAAAGCAAAAGTCACAATGAAAAGTCTCTAAACAGCAACTGAGACAAAACAACACTACAAAAACAGGGTAAAACCAAATGATAAATTCCCCCCGCCCCCAAGTCTTTTAGGACTGTTCTTAGACATATCCTTCACCTACGACCTTTAATAAGCAAAAAAAAAAATTGTTGCGTTCTATGTATGTAAAAGTTTAAATATTTTTGTGCAGTTTGCAGCAGTTTGCTATATATATATATATATATATATATATATATATATTTTTTTTTTTTTTTTTTTTTTAAACTGCTGCAAACTGCACGAAATATTAAAAACTTGACGCACATAGAAAGCAACAATTATTTTGCTATAGTTATATTATATAATTATATATATTTATTATATAATATATATATAAATATATATATATATATATATATATATATATATATTATATAATATATATATATATATATATCTCTATATCTATTATATAATATATAAATATATATATATTTTATAATATATAAATATATAAATATATATATATATATTTTATAATATATAAATATATTTATATATATATATTTTATAATATATAAATATATATATTTATATATATTATATAATATATAAATATATATATATATATTATATATAATATATAAATATATATATTTATTATATATATTATATATATTATATATATTATATATATATATATATATATATATATATATATATATATATATATATATATATAATATATAAATATATATATAATATTTATTATATAAAAAAAAATTATATATATACACATATATATATATATATATATATATATATATATATATATATATATACACACACACACATATATACATATACACACACACACACACACACACACACACACACACACAGCAATGGTACTTTGCAGTATCAGAACATCTGTGCGGAAGTTCAAAGTAGAATTCTGCTCAGATATTCCATAGTGTGAACCCAGCCATATTCAGAGAGGGGAAATTTACATTCCTGCAGTTTACATTACTTTCTCATATGTCAGTACCTGAGACTTTTTAGAACTCTCTAGATACCAGAACTTGACGTGGCGATGGCCGGCGGTCACAAAGTAGCTGCTGTCTTCGGAGAAGGACACGGCGCTGACCTTGCTGGAGACTTTGTTCTTTGCCACTATGTTATTGTTCTGTGAAAGCAAGGAGAAAATCAAGAATCTTGGGGATGTACCGTAAATGGGGCTGAAATAGCTGTAATGATTATATTACTAAATCAGCACCATTCCCGCCCAGCTGGTTCAAGCTAAACAACGTGTGATGGCGGGAAGGGGCGGGGCCTTTGGGGGGGGGGGGGGGGTTAGTTGGTGCTACGTGACAATGTCAGTATGGACGTGGATCAGCAACATTGAAATTGTGCAAAATCAATAAAATAAAATAAAAGACCGTAGAACAGCGTTTCCCAACCTGCTTGCCTCCACCTGTTGCAAAACGACAACTTTTAGCATGCCCGGACAGCCTTCGGCTGTCCGGGCATGCTGAAAGTTGTCATTTTGCAACAGGGTTGGTGAACAATTCTGTATAGGGTTGGAAAACGCCTTAAAAGGGGTATTCCAGGCAAAACCTTTTTTTTATATATATCAACTGGCTCCGGAAAGTTAAACAGATTTGTAAATTACTTCTATTAAAAAATCTTAATCCTTCCAATAGTTATTAGCTTCTGAAGTTTTCTGTCTCACTGCTCAATGATGATGTCACGTCCCGGGAGCTGTGCATGATGGGAGAATATCCCCATAGGAACTGAACAGCTCCCGGGACGTGAGTCATCAGAGAGCAGTTAGACAGACAACTCAACTTCAGAAGCTAATAACTATTGGAAGGATTAAGATTTTTTGATAGAAGTAATTTACAAATCTGTTTAACTTTCCGGAGCCAGTTGATATATATAAAAAAAAAGTTTTGGCCTGGAATACCCCTTTAAATAAATAAAAATTAAGAAACTTTACCTTCCAGTCCCACACATTGACCACCATGTCGTGCTGATAGCCCACAGAGACGACATACTTCATGTTGGGGGAGAAGCAGACGCAAGAGACGCCATATTTGTGACCGAGCATCTCTGACACCTGGACCTTCTCCGCCACGTCCCAGACTCGGACCGCTGGTTTGTGACCGCTCTGAAAGCGGAAAAAGATTATTAGTACAGAGAAGGAGGGAAAGGAAAGGGATACTGGGAAACACTCCGCTCACCTCCCCACTAACAATAAACTTCCCATCGGGCGAGAAGGACAGAGCACTCAGCTGCTTCCTATGGAGAAAGAGGGAGAATACATGGTTAGCAGCGGGACGACTTACCTGCCCGTCACAGATAGTAACATCATCATGTCTGATAATACAGAACTAAACTGCAAGGGATCAACTCCAGCAAAAACGGATACACCTACGCCAATATCAGGGACCAAGGGGGGCGGAGGACGACAGAAATTCTCTGGTCTCTTTTGAATCCCTGTGTCATGCTCCTCCCCTTCCTTTACACTACGTATTCTAGCGTACAAGTGTTGGCAGGAAAGTCCTTTTAAGAAACTCTTCATAAGGAAAATGTCACATGGTTGTCCGGCGAAAAAACTTTTCTCTGAGTCTTAATATTTCCGATGATGTTGCCAGCCCTGCAGCAACTGGCCGTAGCAGCGACTTGTCTCAGCCATAGACTGGTTGAGTGGTTAGTTACTGCAGGGTTGGCACATAATGCAGAGCAGACCAGGGCCCGGTGCCATCAGAAAGGACACGGTGGGTCATGGGGGAAAGAGATAATGGGCTCATTCACACTATGGAATTTCGTAGCAATTCAGGGTGGATACAGATACAGCCGCCTGCCATTCATTTCAATGGGATTCTGCTGCTCTGCTCACACGTTGCTCCGTAGCGGGACTTCATTGTTCCGCCAAACACATTTAATCTTACAGCGGAATCAGACAGAAGTGCAGTCTGTAAATGGGATTGCAAATTGCTGCAGTTGTTAACCACTTAAATGTGCAATGGAATTAAAATATTTTTTTTGCATATGATACAGCAGGTAAAAAAAATAATATTATATATATATATATATATATATATATATATATATATTATTTTTTTTTTTTTTTCTATGTCACTTTCATTGCCTTATAAATCTGGTCACTAGGGGTCTCCCTCCTGGTCCAGACTACATTCTGTCTGCTCAACAGCACAGACTTTGGTCCCCTACTGGACTGGCAGGAGACCAAACTCAGGAAGTGCGGTCTGGTCATAGGCAGTGAATAGCACTCGCTGTTTCAGCACTCGCTGGTGTGACGCTGCTGCCTGTGTGAATACAGTCATTGTCGACCCCACCATGTGAGCTGTTCCCTACAGACATTTGAATATATGTGACTTTTTCCCCACTTTTTATTCCATGCTTTCTAGGATATAATATGATCAAAAATCTAAAAACTTTGGACAAAAAATTATTTCAAGCTTCTGCACCCATATACAGTGATCCCTCAACTTACAATGGCCTAAACATACAATGGTCTTTTCTGGACCATCGTAAGTTGAAACCAGACTCAACATACAATGCTACGGACAGTCCAGATCTGTGAAACGTGTCAATGGCTGGAAGAACCGACCAATCAGAATGGGCAATCACTGGTAAAACCCCTGTATTACTGAAGTGTATGCACTGACTGATGTCTGGTAGCGCCCCCTACAGTACAGGGAGGTATTACATGTTCTGTACTCTTTACCTGTATTACTGAAGTGCATACACTGACTGGTGTCTGGTAGCTCCCCCTACAGTACAGGGAGGTACAGTAACCCCCCCCCCCCCCCCCCCCCCCCCCCCCCCCGACCTACGATGGCCCCGACATATGATAAGATCGACATACGATGGCCTCTCAGAGGCCATCACATGTCGATGTCAGCATCGACATACGATGCTTTTATATGTCGGGGCCATCGCATTAACTGCTATCCGGCAGCGCAAAATGCTTAAGCTGCTGTCTGATACCAGTTTAAGCATCCCGGACAGGTTCACCTACCTATTCCCGCTGCTCCGGGTCCACTTCGCGATCCTCCGATGTCTTGCGCATCTTCTCCAGGGTCCGGGCCTCGCTTTCCGGCGTCGTTATTACGTCACTACGCACGCCGCGCCGGCGCAGCAGCTTAATAACGTCACCAGAAAGCGAGGCCCGGACCCTGCAGAAGATGCGCAAGACACCGGAGGATCGAGAAGAAGACACCGGAGCAGCGGGACAGCATCGGGAGCCCCTGGAACAGCAGCGGGAGCGGTGAGGACCTGGTCCGGAGCGACAGGGACAGGTGAGTACAGCTTCCTATACTTTACATTGCACGGATCCCTCAACATACGATGGATTCGACAAACGATGGCTCGTTTGGAACGAATTACCATCGTATGTTGAGGAACCACTGTATTACATGTTCTGTACTCTTTACCTGTATTACTGAAGTGTATGCACTGACTGGTGTCTGGTAGCGCCCCCTACAGTACAGGGAGGTATTACATGTTCTGTACACGTTACCTGTACCAGGGTTAGCTGCTCCTTTGGACACCAGGTGTAATGTGCAGGACCCTGAAGAAGCTCCTGTCCCCTACATAGACCAGTGTTTCCCAAGCAGGGTGCCCCCAGCTGTTACAAAACTACAACTCCCAGCATGCCCGGACAGCCTTTCGCTGTCCGGGCATGCTGGGAGTTGTAGTTTTGCAACAGCTGGAGGCTCCCTACTTGGAAAACACTGACAGACAGTGATTACAGCTTCCAGCAGATCTTTCTTACTTTTGTATGCAAGGACTTTTTCTTTAATCCTCACTTTTTCCTATTTTTGGATGACATTTTGGTGCCTTCAGAACCAATTCCCAGGTTTCCATAGAGTTCTGGTCTCAACATACAATGGTTTCAACATACAATGGTCGCCCCGGAACCAATTAATATTGTAACTTGAGGGCCCACTGTACAAGTTTATACTAACGTTTCTATGAATTTTAAATAATCCAGAATATAAAAAAAATCGGTACCATATTATCAGGTTAGGAATATATTAAGGTTTTCCCCATAACTCACCTGGATGTATTGAATATGTGAGACTGTTTGTTCTTTCTGGGACACAAGAGAACGATGACGCATCTGGGGAAGAAGAGGAGAAAAATCTATAGAGCAAAGCGTCTTCCCGTCATGTGACTTATATGCAACAGATCAGGGATAGAGGGCAAACTTTAGACAGGTCATGTGTCACCATGGCGACATTATCACTTCTCTATAATTTCAGAATTTTTAGCGGGTTTAAAGGGGTTATCCAGGAAAAAACATTTTTTTTTATATCAACTGGCTCCAGAAAGTTAAACAGATTTGTAAATTACTTCTATTAAAAAAAAAAAATATATTAATCCTTTCAATAACTATCAGCTGCTGAAGTTGAGTTGTCGTTTTCTGTCTGGCAACAGTGCTCTCTGCTGACATCACTGCCTGTCTCGGGAAATGCCCAGTTTAGAAGAGGTTTGCTATGGGGATTTGCTTCTAAACTGGGTGGTTCCCGAGACACGTGTCATCAGAGAGCACTTAGACAGAAAAGAACAACTCAACTTCAGCAGCTCATAAGTACTGAAAGGATTAAGATTTTTTTTTTTTATAGAAGTAATTTACAAATCTGTTTAACTTTCTGGGGCCAGTTGATATATAAAAAAAAAAGTTTTTTCCTGGAATACCCCCTTTAAAGGCTTTGTTCGGATTTTGTCGCAGTATGGATTGGTACCATATAGCTGTACTATGACATACAGTGCTCATTGAAAAAAGGTTTGAAAGGGAAGATTATGTGGTGAGCCAGGGGGGTGCCATGTGAGGAGTATGGGGAAGATGTTGTAACCCAGGGCATTATGTATTAACCCCTAAATGTTCGTGACGCCAGGGTGTGGTTTGCCTACGTAACCAGGTAGCTCCGCTAGTCCTAGTTAGGCAGGGCAAATAAGAGTCCAAGGCCAGGTCAGGGTTAACAGTAGCTTTACTGAAGTAGACAGATGGTAGAGTATTTACAGCTAGGCCAGGATCCCAGAGAGGTGACCAGTAACACAGGGGACCTCGCAGCTTGCTGGGACTTGTAGTGACTTGACAGACTTTAGGACAGCCACGCTGACTACAATAGACTTGACTGAAGATAGTGACAGCAGACAGAGATGACTTGACTTACTGACTTGTGGCTGTAGGTTAGGCCTGAGGCCTCCAGTTGTGCTGGACACTGGTTCTGAGACGTCTGGACTGGACTTGACCTCAGCAGAGAATTAATCACAAGAGAAAGATTGTAGTACCTCCCCCTCTTATAAAGGGGGGCCGAGCAAAGAGCCCATAGGTCAAGCTGCAGGTCACCTGGTTAGCTGGTGCTCTCTGGGTAACAAAACATGTGACAACAGTATCATGTGACTAACTCAAAGGTCCTTTATACATAATACATATAACACTATACATAATGTATATTCCTATGGGGGAGACACTACTGGAGGGCCTCTAGGACACAGAGGGACTCAACCTGACAGGGCCTAAGTACTGTACAGGACTATATCCTGCACTGGGACATCACAATTACCTCATAATATCGCCATACTAGAACTTTGAGACGGTTGCCCATAGCAACCATAGTTCCACTTGTAATTTACCTCAGCAGTCTACACAATGGCGTTGCTATAGGCAACAGAATATTTATTTTACACAGTTTTGATAAAAGTGGTCATTTTCGCTTGGAAACGACACTGCTGTTGCAAAACTACAACTCCCAGCATGCCCGGACAGCCAAAGGCTGTCCGGGCATGCTGGGAGCTGTAGGTTTGCAACAGCTAGAGGCACCCTGGTTGGGAAACACTGCACTTGTTTGTCCACCAGAAACGTGTTTGCCATTTTTCTCCTAGAGCTCAAGTGTCAAGGAGGCGGGGCCAAGTGGCTTAAAAGTCACCGTTTCGTGTTGGATTTGGAGACCTGGCTGGGCATCCTGTACGTCAATCAACCAGAACAGGGGGGGCGAGGGGGATCTAGGAGGCAAGCAATGCTGTGGAATTTCGACCCCACCTCTTTGACACGATAAAAAAAATATCATAATTTTATAAGTTGTGGCAAACCCATGAACGCTAACAAAGATAAGCGATATTGTCCCTGTCAGTTTCTGCAGCTTGTATCATCAATATGAGGTGACAGATTCCCTTTAATGGATCGGACATGGGTACACCACGGTATACGGTAACAGCCTGACATGTATGCCAGAGCTGTAAGGCCTCAGGATGCCTTAGCAACCAAGCATTGCTCTCCTGTCATGTTGTTGGGGACGCTATAGGGTGAGAGGGAGGGTCCCCCAGCAGCATCTACGGAGTTTTGGATGTCAGCTGGAGGGCGTCCATAAACCACAAAGCGTAATGCACTTACCCTGCAGGGTACGCGACCAGCCCCGTGCTGGGGTCACACGTCAGACTGCTGCTACTGGACACCGTAATCCCCAGCACCTTCTCCAGATCCACCTATAAAAGATAATAACATTATAAAATATCCTGTGATACAGTCATAGTAAATGCTAATTCAAGAGCTCCCAACAGCGAACAAATCACAGCTTTCATTCTCTATCCTGCAAAGCTGGAACCTCATTGGTCGCTGCATTACATTTGCATCACTCTTTATACCAGAGAACCTGTACAAAACCTTCAATATACAAAAGCAGTATTATAGTCATTATATTCTTGTATATAGGAGGCAGCATTATAGTAGATCTATTCTTGTATATAGGAGCAGTATTATAGTAGTTATATTCTTGTATATAGGAGCAGTATTATAGTAGTTATATTCTTGTATATAGGAGCAGTATTATAGTAGTTATATTCCTGTATATAGGAGGCAGTATTATAGTAGTTATATTCTTGTATATAGGAAGCAGTATTATAGTAGTTATATTCTTGTATATAGGAGCAGTATTATAGTAGTTATATTCTTGTACATAGGAGCAGTATTATAGTGGTTATATTCTTGTATATAGGAAGCAGTATTATAGTAGTTATATTCTTGTATATAGGAGGCAGTATTATAGTAAGAAAAAAGAAAGATAGCCGTCACAACAGCCTAATACACAGGTGCACACTGCCATGGCATCAGAGTATACAAAAAAAAAAAAAAAAAAGAGGATTGTAGCAGCACACATTGGTCAAAAAAATTGAGGCTCTTAGCGCACTTTTTGATCAAAACGTGTCCCCCATCCACCACGGGGAGGTGGCCTCATTTAGGATGGGAACCTAGCACAAATTCTGAGCCTAACACTCAACTATCCACTCACCTCTGCTGGGCATATAGCCTCTGACTGGTGGATGGGGGACACGTTTTGATCAAAAAGTGCGCTAAGAGCCTCAATTTTTTTGACCAATGTGTGCTGCTGCAATCCTCTTTTTTTTGTATGCAGTATTATAGTAGTTATATTCTTGTATATAGGAGGCAGTATTATAGTAGTTATATTCTTGTATATAGGAGGCAGTATTATAGTAGTTATATTCTTGTATATAGGAGGCAGTATTATAGTAGTTATATTCTTGTATATAGGAGGCAGTATTATAGTGGTTATATTCTTGTATATAGGAGGAGTATTATAGTGGTTATATTCTTGTATATAGGAGACAGTATTATAGTAGTTATATTCTTGTATATAGGAGACAGTATTATAGTAGTTATATTCTTGTATATAGGAGGCAGTATTATAGTAGTTATATTCTTGTATATAGGAGGCAGTATTATAGTAGTTATATTCTTGTATATAGGAGGAGTATTATAGTGGTTATATTCTTGTATATAGGAGACGTATTATAGTGGTTATATTCTTGTATATAGGAGACAGTATTATAGTGGTTATATTCTTGTATATAGGAGACAGTATTATAGTGGTTATATTCTTGTATATAGGAGACAGTATTATAGTAGTTATATTCTTGTATATAGGAGACAGTATTATAGTAGTTATATTCTTGTATATAGGAGGCAGTATTATAGTAGTTATATTCTTGTATATAGGAGGCAGTATTATAGTAGTTATATTCTTGTATATAGGAGGCAGTATTATAGTAGTTATATTCTTGTATATAGAAGGCAGTATTATAGTAGTTATATTCTTGTATATAGGAGGCAGTATTATAGTAGCTATATTCTTGTATATAGGAGGCAGTATTATAGTAGCTATATTCTTGTATATAGGAGGCAGTATTATAGTAGCTATATTCTTGTATATAGGAGGCAGTATTATAGTAGCTATATTCTTGTATATAGGAGGCAGTATTATAGTAGCTATATTCTTGTATATAGGAGGCAGTATTATAGTAGCTATATTCTTGTATATAGGAGGCAGTATTATAGTAGCTATATTCTTGTATATAGGAGGCAGTATTATAGTAGCTATATTCTTGTATATAGGAGGCAGTATTATAGTAGTTATATTCTTGTATATAGGAGGCAGTATTATAGTAGTTATATGCTTGTATATAGGAGGCAGTATTATAGTAGTTATATTCTTGTATATAGGAGGCAGTATTATAGTAGTTATATTCTTGTATATAGGAGGCAGTATTATAGTAGTTATATTCTTGTATATAGGAGCAGTATTATAGTAGTTATATTCTTGTATATATAGGAGGCAGTATTATAGTAGTTCTATTATTGTATATAGGAGCAGTATTATAGTAGTTCTATTCTTGTATATAGGAGCAGATTTATAGTAGTTCTATTCTTGTATATAGGAGCAGTATTATAGTAGTTCTATTCTTGTATATAGGAGCAGTATTATAGTAGTTCTATTCTTGTACATAGGAGCAGTATTATAGTAGTTCAATTCTTGTATATAGGAGCAGTATTATAGTAGTTCTATTCTTGTACATAGGAGCAGTATTATAGTAGTTCTATTCTTGTATATAGGAGCAGTATTATAGTAGTTCTATTCTTGTATATAGGAATAGTATTATAGTAGTTCTATTCTTGTACATAGGAGCAGTATTATAGTAGTTCTATTCTTGTATATAGGGGGGCAGTATTATAGTAGTTCTATTCTTGTACATAGGAGCAGTATTATAGTAGTTCTATTCTTGTACATAGGAGCAGTATTATAGTAGTTCTATTCTTGTATATAGGAGCAGTATTATAGTAGTTCTATTCTTGTACATAGGAGCAGTATTATAGTAGTTCTATTCTTGTATATAGGAGCAGTATTATAGTAGTTCTATTCTTGTATATAGGAATAGTATTATAGTAGTTCTATTCTTGTACATAGGAGCAGTATTATAGTAGTTCTATTCTTGTATATAGGGGGGCAGTATTATAGTAGTTCTATTCTTGTATATAGGAGCAGTATTATAGTAGTTCTATTCTTGTATATAGGAGGAGTATTATAGTAGTTCTATTCTTGTATATAGGAGGAGTATTATAGTAGTTCTATTCTTGTATATAGGAGCAGTATTATAGTAGTTCTATTCTTGAGTATAGAGGCAGTATTATAGCAGTCTATAGGGGGCAGTATTATAGTATATGTATTCTTGAGTATAGGGGGCAGTATTGTAGCAGTTACTGTTGTCTACAGGGGGCAGTATTACACATGAACCAGTCGTCGCAGTTCACACACTGTTCACACTATAAATCGTCAATCTCCCGCTGACCTGTCGGTTCCCTTTGCCGTTGCAGGCCGTTCCCATGACTCCTCGGGATGACCGGCGGCGCTCCGGTTGCGGGCTGGAGGGCAGGAGACCGGACTGTGGACGCTGACATGCGTTACTCCCCTCCGACATCCCCCCGTTCAAAAGTGCCGCTAATCCCGACATCAACTGCCAGCTCTGTGATTGGACAGAGAAACCACACACGGGGCGGGGTTATCACGCTGCCTCTACCCATCAGAGTTCTTCGATTACGAGAAGGGGCGTGGCCGGCTGTCACTCATAAGGAAAATATCGCGCTGTCCTCCGTGGGGATTGGACAAAGCAGAGAGGGGGCGTGGTTATAGGGTGGATCATTAAGCACTGATTGGGCAGAAGCGATCTCAGATTCCATTGGCCCAGGCCTAAACTCCCCCGTCAGTCACTTTTGACTACCACTCGTTGCGTGCACGGTCACGTGACACGGAAGTGACCAATCGTAGTGGAGCCCCGTTTCTAAGGAAGGTGAGGACTCCGCTTTATTTGTGTGTGTGGTGTCAGTGCGAGTCCAATACCGAGCGCTACGTCCCTCGTATCCCGCCGAACACGGGCTGAGGAGGACTACAAGACCCAGCGTGCTCGTTGCCAAAACCCTTCTCTCGCAACTATCCTCGGCTGTCGTCTTTTATGGCGCGCGGGTTCAGTGTCTTCAGCTGCGGGTTGAAGCTCGCGCGGCGGCAGCCAATCAGGGACCTGCTTTTAGGCCGTAGGATACACGTCACCGATGTAAGCTGATCGCTGATTGGCTGTCGGGCGCAGTAGCCATTTTGTAGCTTAGTAAAGCGCTGGTCCTTGTAGTGCAGTGTTTCCCTACCAAGGTGCCTCCAGCTGTTGCGAAACTACAACTCCCAGTATGCCCGGACAGCCTTTGGCTGTCCGGGCATGCTGGGAGTTGTAGTTTTGCAACAGCTGCAGGCACCCTGGTTGGCAAAAAAATACTGTAGTTTTGTCCTTATCTATATTTCTCTATTTAAATCATGGAGAACGTTTTGTATTTTTACCTTTTTTAAAATAAATTTTATATATATATATCTCCTTCCCCCTCTTGTTTTGACCTCAGATGCGCAAATAATCTTGTTTCCATGGCAACAGTGTTCCCAGCAACAAAACAAATGAGAATGTGAAAAAAATAAAAAGTTATCGTTTATTAAGGCGCCGTTTTAATTTTTCGGCGTCTTCAAGATGTTGTATTTAATGATGGACATTCATGTCGATGGGATTTTTTTTTACAATCTGTTTACATCCGTATGTACCGTCTGTACATACGTCTGCGGGCTGCGCGGCCATCACGGTTTGCCTTCACTTGTTTCCCCACTACAACTTCCAGCATGCCCTGACAGCCAGTAGATGTCAGGGCATGCTGGGAGTTGTAGTGGGGAAACAGCTGGAGGCACCCTGTTAGGAGAACTAAGGGCGGAAGTTGTCCCCCAGCAGGCATCAGTGACGTGGTGCCTGCTGGGGAAGTCTTCCTGGTAGTGAGCACACTACCAGGCAGACTAAATGCCATTTTTAAAATAGTAAAAAAAAAAAAAAAAAAAAAAAAAAAAGGCAGGGAGGGTGTTAGGGATAGAAGGGTAATAGGCAGGGACAGAAAAGAATAAAAAATGATGGTGGGAGCTACCCTTTAAGTCCGTCTATGTGAGCGCAGCCTAAAAAATGATCACTGTTTACTAGGGGTGTGAATTGGCAAGAATTTGGCGATACGATATGTATTGCGATATACGTATGCTGATATATCCCGATTCTGTCTCAAAAACAATGTCTTTTACACTTTCATTAAAACTTTATTTATTTATTTTTTTATACACTTTATTAGACTTTTAGGAGAAATCTAATGATGTTCTATTGAACTCCATTGATCTGTGATCCATTGATAGAGCCTAGTCAAGCCAGGCTCTATCAATGACAGAGCCACGGGACCTCCACAGTGGATCGCGCTGCGGGGGGGGGGGCGATCCACCCCACTAGCCAACCAGGGAGCATTCACAGATCCATTTAGCCAGCCGCATGCTGGCTATTAGCGGCGGCCCCCGGCTACTGAAAACAGCCGGGGGCTGCAGAGTATGGAGCGGGCAGGAATTGGGAACCCGCTCCATACACCCAGAGCGACGCCGCGTCAGATCCGGCCCTGCTTCCTCGAGCCGGAAAAATTTACCTTTTGTTCCGGGCGTCAGGAGATACAAATTCCACATCGCTAAAAAAGATCGATTCAAAAATATTTTGAATCGATTCAGTATCGCCAAATGAAAAATCGTGATAGTTGCGCAAATCGATAATTTTTTTTTCTTGCATCCCTACTGTTTACTAATATAATTGTGGTTATTACTGTCATCTTCTGACCTCCATATTTATATATATTTTTTTCCAGTATACAGGGATTAGAGATGAGCGAACTTACAGTAAATTCGATTCGTCACAAACTTCTCGGCTCGACAGTTGATGACTTATCCTGCATAAATTAGTTCAGCCTTCAGGTGCTCCCGTGGGCTGGAAAAGGTGGATACAGTCCTAGGAGACTCTTTCCTAGGACTGTATCCACCTTTTCCAGCCCATCGGAGCACCTGAAGGCTGAACTAATTTATGCAGGATAAGTCATCAACTGCCGAGCCGAGAAGTTCGTGACGAATCGAATTTACTGTAAGTTCGCTCATCTCTAACAGGGATTTATGAGGCACATTTTTTGTGCTTTGACCTGTAGTTGTTATTGATACCCTATTTGTTTTGATGGGACTTTTCGATCACGTATTATAATTTTTTTTTTCCTGATACATGATGTGAAAATACGCAATTCTGGACTTTGGTATTGTATTTGTTTACACCGTGTGGTTTAATTATCATTGTTTTAATAGTTCGGACATAAACGCGCACGGAAATACCACATAAATGTATTTACTTTTGTTCACATTATTTTATTTAAAAAATTATAATAATTTAAAACAGGTGATTCAAACTTTTATTAGGGAAGGTTTTTTTTTTTTTAATTTTATTTATAAATTATTATTATTTTTTTTTTATCCACTATTTTTTGGTCCTCACCCATAGGAGACTTTTTTTACATGTGATTTATGATACTGTGATACTGTGAACAATAGGAGACTGTCATGACGTAGCATTGATCAGTGCATAGTTAGATTATTTTATTTGAAAAATGGGAAAAGGTGATTAAAACTTATTAGGAAGGGGCTTATTCAAATTTTTCTGACTTTTTCATTCTTTTCTGTCCTCAAAAAGGGACTTTTACATGCAATTTTTTTTTTTTTTTACTTATTCCAAACACTAAACAGTGCTGTGCTACAGCATAGCATTGATCAGTGTTTTTGCCACTTCAAGGGTGCCTGAACATATTAAGGGGAGTTTTATCAAAACCTGTGCAGATGAAGAGTGGTGCATTTGCCCATAGCAACCAATCAGATCGCTTCTTTCATTTTTGACAGGCCTCTTTAAAAATGAAAGAAGTGATCTGGTTGCTATGGGCAACTGATCAACTTTTCCTCTACACAGGTTTTGATAAATCTTCTTAGGCTGGGTTCACGCAACGTTTTTGCAATACAGTTCCCATATATACGTTTTCAATTCGAAAACCGTACGAAACCGTATGCATTGACTCTCCATTGAAAACCGTATGCCAAACGATGCATCATGTTGTGTCCGTGTTTTTTTTTTTTTTTTTTTTTTTTAAACGGATGCAACCGAACATCATTTATCAAATCGTATACGGATTAAAATTTGTACACACGTTTTGATACAGTTTTAGTCCGGTTTTGAAGAATCAGTTTTTCATCAAAAACCTGATACAGGAACTGTATTGCAAAAACGTGGTGTGAATGCAGCCTAAGAGCACTGATAGAACAGCGCAGAGGAAGGTAGGGACCCTCCAGCCATCATATCACCTGATCGGGACCCTGCGTTTTTGCTCCCTGAATAGACCGGCAAAGAATATTGCTGCTTTTAAATGCCACAATCAACTTAATTACATCATCTAAAGGGTTAATGGTGGACATCGGCTGGATCGGTTATGTACAGTATTAGTCATGGCCGTTGAACTGTGACCCATCGGGTATAAAGTGCGAATGACGTGTCTGCTCCCCAATCTGCACCCTCACAACATATATGCAGGCGTCTGATCCATTCACATGCCTGTCGGAGGGCTCCTTACCTGCTTCATGCCGCCCCCCCGGTCCAGTTTGCTGAGCCCGACTGTATCAGAGTAAAGGCTGGGTTCACATCACGTTATTGCCATACTGTTTTCAATCCGTTTTTCTAAAGAAAACCGTATGGCAAAAAAACGGATGGAACAGTATGGAAAAAAGTAAACCGTATGCGTTTGTAAACAGTATACTGTTTTTAAAAGTGCATACAGTTCCGTCAGTTTTTTATAGAAAAAAACTCATACGTTTTTTGAAAATTTTGTCCATTTTTAATGGGAGGGGTCTTGGGTGGGGACTTTAGGATTCAAATGCGCGTGTGCAAAGTAAAAATGTATAAGTTTTTCCCGTATGGAACCGTATACATGTGCGTTTCCCATTGACGTCCATGTTAAAAAAAAAAAAAAAACGTATGCGGTTGCAGTACGTTTTTTAAACCGGAGACAAAATTGTGGTCAACCACGGTTTTGACTCCGGTTTAAAAACCGTACTGCAACCGTTGGCTGTCCGAGCATGCTGGGAGTTGTAGTTTTGCAACACCTGGAGGTCTGCAGGTTGAAGACCACTGATGTATACCATGTGATCCATATAGTCATATATATATATATATATATATATATATATATATATATATATATATATATACAGCAGATGTTCTACCACATGGTCTCCATATCTTCTCTTTCCGCAGTTCTTAGTGACAATGCTGGATCACATTGCATCCTCTGTGAAGAACATGGCCGTCTCCAAAGAGAAGATCTCTGAGAAGATCCTCAATCACGCCCTGGAGATCATCTACCTGCTGACAGGAGAGGTGAGGGGATAAAGGGTATATACACCAATTATATTAAAGAGGTACTCCGCCCCTAGACATCTTATCCCCTATCCAAAGGATAGGGGATAAGATGTCAGATCACCGGGGTCCCGCTGCATATGTTTTCTATGGGGATTTTCTCCTACTCTGGACAGTTCTTAAAATAGACAGAGATGTCAGCAGAGAGCACTGTGGTCATGATGTCAGCAGAGAGCTCTGTGTTCCAAAAAGAAAATAATTTTCTCTGTAGTATTCAGCAGCTAATAAGTACTGGAAGGATTAAGATTTTTTAATAGAAGTAATTTACAAATCTGTTTAACTTTCTGGCACCAGTTGATTAAAAAAAAAAAAAAAAAGCTTCCCACCGGAGTACCCCTTCAATCTGACTCCATTCTATCATAACCAGCAGTTTCAGCTCTATTAGTTGGGATTGGACTATATGGGCTAGCTTCCTATCCCTCCCCTCATTGGGCGTCCATGTCATTGGTTGTCTCTGCTTAGACCACTCTTGGTAGGCACTGACCACTATATACAGGGAGCACCCCACAAAACTGGACATTCTAGAGACACTCTGACTCATCCAGAGATCATCATTGGATATTGTCAGTCTCCCTCAGATCCTTAAAGGGGTACTCTGGTGGAAATTATTATTATTATTTTATTTTTTTAAATCAACTGGTGCCAGAAAGTTAAACAAATTTGTAAATGACTTCTATTAAAATCCTTAATCCTTCCAGTACTTATCAGTTGCTGTATAATACAGAGGAAGTTGTGTAGTTATTTTCTGTCTGACCACAGTGCTCTCTGCTGACACCTCTGTCCATGTCAGGAAATGTCCAGAGTAGGAGCAAATCCCCATAGCAAACCTATCCTGCTCTGGACAGTTCCTGACATGGACAGAGGTGTCAGCAGAGAGCACTGTGGTCAGACAGAAAAGAAATTCAAAAACAAAACAACTTCCTGCTAATTGAATTATTTGAATATATGAGCATACAGCAGCTGATAAGTACTAGAAGGATTAAGATCTTTAAATAGAAGTCATTTACAAATCTGTTGAACTTTTTGGCACCAGTCAATAAAAAAATAAAATAAAATAAAAATAGTTTTCCACTGGAGTACCCCTTTAAGTTGACTGGTCACCTAATGCCTAATAAATCCCACACCTCCCACGGCAGGCGCCATTGTCATATTGTAATATTATTCATTTTATTTGTGAGTGGAATTAAAGGGGTACTCCGCCCCTGGCATCTTATCCCCTATCCAAAAGATAGGGAATAAGATGTCAGATCGCCGGGGTCCCGCTGCTGGGGACCCCGGGGATCGCTGCTGCAGCACCCCGCTATCATTACTGCACAGAGCGAGATCGCTCTGCACGTAATGACGGGCAATACAGGGGCCGGAGCAGCGTGACGTCACGTCACGCCCCCTGCCATAGACTTTCATTAAGGGGACGGGCCGTGATGTCATGAGGGGCGGAGCCATGACGTCACACTGCTCCGGCCCCTGTATTGCCCGTCATTACACACAGAGCAAACTCGCTCTGCGCAGTAATGATAGCGGGGTGCTGCAGCAGCGATCCCCGGGGTCCCCAGCAGCGGGACCCCGGCGATCTGACATCTTATCCCCTATCCTTTGGATAGGGGATAATATGCCAGGGGTGGAGTACCCCTTTAATACCACTCACAAATAAAATGAATAATATTACAATATGACAATGGCACCTGCCTGCTGCTTAATTTTTGCGTCACTAATTCTACTTTGTATTGACATTAGTCATTTTACCCAAAAATCTACGGTGAAACGGGAAAAAAAATCAATGTGCGACAAAATTGATGAAAAAACACTATTTTGTAAGTTTTGGGGGCTTCTATTTTTACGCAGTACATTTTTTGTCAAAAATGATACCTTATCTTTATTCTGTAGGTCCATACGGTTAAAATGATCCCCTACTTATATAGGTTTGATTTTGTCGCACTTCCGAAAAAAATCATGAATACATGCAGGAAAATTTATACGTTTAAAATGGTCATCTTTTGACCCCTATAACTTTTTTATTTTTCTGTGTTCAGGGCGCTTTGAGGACTCATTTTTTGCGCCGTCATCTGAAGTTTTTAGCGGTACCATTTTTGTTCTGATCAGACTTTTTGATCACTTTTTATTCACTTTTTTGTGGTATAAAAAGTGATCAAAAATGCGCTATTTTGGACTTTGGAATTTTTTTGCGCGTACGCCATTGAACGATCGGTTTAAAAAGCGGTATATTTTTATAATTCGGACATTTCCGCACGCGGCGATACCACATATGTTTATTTTTATTATTATTTACATAATGTTTTTTTTATTTTTGGAAATGCCGGGTGATTTAAACTTTTATTAGGGGAAGGGATAATTGAAAGGGTTAATGATTTTTTTACACTTTTCTTATGCCATATTATAGCTCCTATAGGGGGGGCTATAACATTGCATGTACTGATCTTTTACACTGATTGATCCATCTCCATAGGAATGGATTAATCAGGGTTTTCGGCAATTGATTGCTCATGCCTGGATCTCAGGCTTGAAGCATTCATTCGGCGATCGGACAGCACAGGAGAAGGTAAGAAGACCTCCTCCTGTGCTACAGCTGTTCGGGATGCCGCGATTATACCGCGGCGATCCCGAACAGCTCCCTGAGCTAGCCGGGCACTTTTACTTTCGTTTTTAGCCGCGCGGCTCAGCTTTGAGCGCGCGGCTAAAGGGTTAATAGCGCGCGGCACCGCGATCAGTGCCGCGCGCTATTAGAGGCGGGTCCCAGCATGTGACCCCGCGTTATATCGTAGGATCGGGACCCATGACGTATGCATACGTCATGGGTCCTTAAGAGGTTAAACAGGACATTGCTGTTATCTACAGACCGGTCAGAGCGCTCATACTGACCCTTGTTCACCACTAGAGATGAGCGAACTTACAGTAAATTTGATTCGTCACAAACTTCTCGGCTCGGCAGTTGATGACTTATCCTGCATAAATTAGTTCAGCTTTTCAGGTGCTCCCGTGGGCTGGAAAAGGTGGATACAGTCCTAGGAGACTCTTTCCTAGGACTGTATCCACCTTTTCCAGCCCACGGGAGCACCTGAAAAGCTGAACTAATTTATGCAGGATAAGTCATCAACTGCCGAGCCGAGAAGTTCGTGACGAATCGAATTTACTGTAAGTTCGCTCATCTCTATTCACCACCAAAAGTGCCTATAATGGGCACGGGAGCGTCAGACCTGGAGCAGTTAAAAAGATGCCTGGTCTGATGGATGATGTTTTTTATTGTGGACAGTTGGGCGCGTGTGTCACTTACCTGGAGATGGCACCTGGATGCTCAACGAGAAAAAGACAATATGGCGGGGCAATGTGATGGGCAATGTTACGCTAGATACCCTTGGTCCTGACATCATGTGGCTGTGGCATGTATCACCTACCTAATCATTGTACAGACCAAGTCCCCACCTTCAGCACAGTGGGACCCCCTATTGGCAGATGCCTCTTTCAGCCAATTAAAGCCCCAACTACACTGATAAACCTGTTTAGAAATAAGGATCATGAATGACTCCAGATTCCCCAGATCTCATCCGATCGATCATCTGTGGGATGTCCTGGAGAAACGAGTGTGTGATCGGTGTACAAGTGATCCCTCAACTTACAATGGCCTCAACATACAATAGTTTCAACATACAATGGTCTTTTCTGGACCATTATAACTTGAAACCAGACTCAACATACAATGGACAGACAGTCCAGATCTGTGAGACGTGTCACAACTGGAGGAACTGACCAATCAGAATGGGCATTTTACTGGTAAATCACCTGTATTACTGAAGTGTATGCACTGACTGGTGTCTGGTAGCGCCCCCTACAGTACAGGGAGGTATTACATGTTCTGTACTCCTTACCTGTGCCAGGGTTAACTGCTCCTTTTGGACACCAAGTAAGGGCGGCTCCATTTGGGACACTATGTGTACTGTACAGGACCCTGAAGAAGCTCCTGTCCTCTACATAAACCATTGTTTCCCAACCAGGGTGCAAAACTACAACTCCCAGCATGCCCGGACAGCCAACGGCTGTCCGGGCATGCTGGGAATTGTAGTTTTGCAACAGCTGGAGGCACCCTGGTTGGGATACACTGACATAGACAGTGATTACAGCTCCCAGCAGATCTTTATTACTTTTATATGTAAGGATTTGCTTTATCTATATTAATTATCTACTTATTTTTCTTTAATTCTCACTTTTTCCTATTTTCGGATGACATTTTGGTGGCTTCAGAACCAATTACCAGGTTTCCATAGAGTTATGGTCTCAACATGCAATGGTTTCAACATACAATGGTCGTCCCGGAACCAATTAAAGGGGTACTCCGGTGAAAGCCTTTTTTTCTTTTAAATCAACTGGTGGCAGAAAGTTAAGCATATTTGTAAATTACTTCTATTAAAAAATCTTAATCCTTCCTGTACTTATTAGCTGCTGAATACTACAGAGGAAATTCTTTTCTTTTTGGAATGCTCTCTGATGACATCACGAGCACAGTTCTCTCTGCTGATGTTATTATAATAATAATAATAGCGCTTTATTTATTGTTGTCCTTAGTGGGATTTGAACCCAAGTCCCCAGCACTGCAAGGCAGCAGTGCTAACCACTGAGCCACCATGCTGCCCTTAGCATACATCTGCTATGCATGGTTGCTAAAATGGACAGAGATGTCAGCAGAGAGCACTGTGCTCGTGATGTCATCAGTGTTCCAAAAAGAAAGGAATTTCCTCTGTAGCATTCAGCAGCTAATAAGTACTGGAAGGATTAAAATTTTTTAATAGAAGCAATTTACAAATATGGTTAACTTTCTGCCACCAGTTGATTTTAAAAGAAAAAAGGTTTTCACCGGAGTACCCCTTTAATATTGTAACTTGAGGGACCACTGTATATTCTAGATCCTGTGTATTCTTCTCTTCTGGTAAATTCCACCATCATTACTACTAAAGTAACAGAATCCTCTGTACTATTCTGTCCTGTAGAAATATGTCCTAGTGAAGAAGAAGTCTCCTCACTGCTGCATTCACCCGCAGTCTGGGACGGTAAGTATCTGTTATGTTTAATCCATTTTATTATATTTTTGAAAATAATCTTGATTAAAAATCTTCCGTTTTGGGTATACGGCACCTATACATACAAATATACTTCCATGTTAAACTACTACTATATGTATGTCAGTAAAAAGAGGGAGCAGGTCATTTGGAGTAGTGTATGTCAGAAAGGGTGGAAACACATAGGACTGGGTAAGACTGCGTCTAGACCCATCCCGTTCTTCTCCCATCAAAAATAAAAAGGCACTTAAAACGGATAATAACGGATGCAAACGGATGTTATCTGTTTGGATCCGTTTTTGTTCAGTTAATAAACCAGAAAATTTTTTTTTTTTGTTCTGAGCATGCTCAAAAGTAAAAACGGATAAAAAAACGGATAAAAAAAAAAAAGATGCAAACGAATGACATTAAAGGCTCATCAGTTTTCCATAGACTTCAATGTTAAATTTACTGTTCTTTTCGTCTTTATTTTATATTTTTTTGACGGAAGAAAAAATGCTGCATGTGCCGTTTTTTCTGCCGTCAAAAAAATGGAAATGAGTGTAGACGGGTACAAACGCATTGTAAAAAAAAATCTCATTGACATGAATGGGATTTTTTTTTTTTTTTTTTTAAACAGTTATTAACCTGCAAGAATGGCATCGGGGATAAAAAAAAAAAAAAAAAACGGGACAGACGGGCGTGTGAACGCACACTAAGGGGGAGATTCATCAAAACCAGTGTAGAGGAAGAGTGGTGCAGTTGCCCATAGCAACCAATCAGATTGCGTCTTTCATTTTTAACAACGCCTTTGAAAAATGAAAGAAGCAATCTGATTGGTTGCTATGGGCAACTGGGCAACCTTTACTCTGCACAGGTATTGATAAATATCCCATTAAAGGAGTAGTCCAGTGGTGAACCCAGTGGTGAACAACTTATCCCCTATCCTAAGAATAGGGGAGAAGTTTGAGATCGCGGGGGGTCCGACCGCTGGGGCCCCCTGCGATCTCCTGTATGGAGCCCCGACAGCCCGTGGGAAGGGGGCGTGTCGACCTCCGCACGAAGCGGCGGCCGACACGCCCCCTCAATACAACTCTATGGCAGAGCCGAAGCGCTGCCTTTGGCAATCTCCGGCTCTGCCATAGAGATGTATTGAGGGGGCGTGTCAGCCGCCGCTTCGTGCGGAGGTCGACACCCGCTGTCTGGCCGGAGAGCCGGGGCCCCGTACAGAGAGATTGCAGGGGGCCCCAGCGGTCCAACCCCCCGCGATCTCAAACTTATCCCCTATCCTTAGGATAGGGGATAAGTTTTTCACCACTGGACTACCCCTTTAAGAGCTGTGCACACAAAACGGTAAACTATTCCATTTTATTTAGGTGCATTTGAGTAATAGTAAAATAGGGGATTATTCATAATTTTTATTCCCTGACGTAGATGTTAAAATGGTCCTAAAACAGAACCAGAGGGAGGTGGAATAAATGCAGTCCCTAATGATCACATTGTGCTGGATAGGACGAGGGCCTCACCTAACCATTGCTGTGTTGTAGGTGCCTGTGAAATGTGAAGACATAGCTGTCTATTTCTCTATGGAGGAGTGGGATTATGTCAAAGGACACAAGCAACAATACCAAAGCATTATAACAGGGACTGAACCAGAAAAGATGGACTCCACAGACCTAGGTGTAACCACACAGGATGCTGAGGAAAGCAGCTCCCCAGGTAACCATATGGAATGGAGATTGGGTCGGTCAGGAGCAGATATTTCGCAGGACATATATTTGTACAGTGGTGCCATGAAACAGCCTCCTAATGTAGCAAGGGACAACAAATTTACTCCCGCCCTGTCTGCAGCACTGAGGGTCACATTATACAGTTCCCTGTAAGTATGTCTCATAGCAGGGCTCAACAAATCCCAGATGCCAGGTTGCCATGGTAAAATCCTGGCACCTAGGTTTTTAGTCAGCCCCTTCTCGACCTGTGACCCAAAACATTTATGTCATTGTTTTCCAACAAGGGTGCCTTCAGCTGTTGAAAAACTACATCTCCCAGCATGCCCGGACAGCCTTCGGCTGTCTGGGCATGCTGAGAAATGTAGTTTTGCAACAGCTGGAGGCCCCCTGGTTGGGAAACACTGATTTATGTCATGGGTCAGGTGAGGGACTATGGCACAGGCACATCTGTAGCTGACAACCTGATGGTAATGACAGACATCTGAGACCACTCAGATGTCTGTCAACTGGTGCCAGAAAGTTAAACAGATCTGTAAATAACTTCTATTAAAAAATGTTAATCCTTTTTGTACTTATCCGCTGTTGTATGCTCCACAGGAAGTTCTTTTCTTTTTGAATTTCCTTTCTGTCTGACCACAGTGCTCTCTGCTGACACTTCTGTCCATTTACTGCTGCTGTTTCCTCTCACTGCTGCTGTTCCTGCATGCTGTTTCTCTGCCGCATCTGGACAAGGGTTCCCCTTTTTTTTTTTTTTTTCAAGGGACCTCCACCTCTGCAAGAAACCCCCACCTGCTCGGCTGTTTTTTTTTTTTTCTCTGGGTGAGCTGACCTCTCTGTTTTTTTCCATGTCCGACCCAAATCCGAACCCCCTTCCAGACGGGCGGTCGCCACCTCAGTCACTTACTAACGGGCTGTAAAACTAAAATGCCTGGTGGTTCGGCTGAGCCCACCTGTTGTGCCTGCTCTTTTTCACGTCCTGGCCTCCTTTACCTTCCCCCCAGGATACCCCCTGGAACGTGTGGTCACTTACACTCCCCCGGGTTGGGTGTCCTCTCTCTCCCAAACGCTCTGGTCTGGCACAGGTTTTCAAGGAGGTGGCTTACGGCCTTGAAACATTCCTCCTTGCGTCCGCACTCCCAGGGGTCTAAACGGCTGAAGGCTATGTTTCCATTCACCCAAGACCTGGTCTCCAAATGGACCGCCCCGCCTACGGTGGACCCTCCACTCGCTTATCCAAATCCACCACATTTCCCCTGGCTGATGCGGCTTCCTTCAAAGATCCCGTGGACAAGCAAATTGAGAATTTGGTGAAGTACGCCTTTGAGGCTGCTGGCTCATCCTTGCTTCCGGCTTTCGTCGCGACTTGGGTATCCAAAGCCCTATTGGCCTGGGCCTCTCAACTTCGCCGAGGCGTTTTATTGGGGGCTCCTTCTGGCTGACTTAGCCCTCCAGATCTCCAACGCTGGTGATTATCTTTGCTCAGCTTCCTTGGAATTTGCACGCTGTGCGGCCTTTGCTTCTGGCAATCTGGTGGCTATCCGCCGCTCCATGTGGTTGAAGTCCTTGAATGCCGACGCGGCCTCCAAGAAATCCCTCACTGAGATTCCCTTTACTGACGGCTGTCTTTTTGGCAAATAACTGAATGAAATCATCTCAGAGGCTACAGGCAATAAGAGCTCTCTGCTCCCTCAGAATAAGGTGTGTTGCACTGATTCTCACCGCAAGTCCTCATTTCGGTCCTTTGGCTTAGGCCGCCAGGACAAACCAGCGTCTTCGCAATCTCTGAAGGCTCCTACCTTCAAAGCGCGCCCCTTCTGGAAGCAGGATGGCCGCTCTGGACGTTTCTGGGCCAAATCTGGTACTCTCAAGCCTACTACTGCCTGAAGGGGGGCCCCCATCGAGGCTTCTCCTCAGGTGGGCGGTCGCCTGTCCCTCTTTCGGGACGTTTGGTTGGTGTAGGTCCAGGATTCCTGGGTTGGGGACGTCGTTTCAGATGGCTACCGAATTGAGTTTGGTTCTTTTCCCAGGGACCTTTTTTTCTGGTCTCGGCCTCTCAGCTCTCTGGCCCTTGCTACAGCCTTTCAGTCTACTCTCCACACCATCCATGCACAAGGGGTCATTGGGCTGGTTCTGCCCCAGGAATGTTTTTTTGGGCTTCTATTCCAATCTGTTCGTCGTTCCCAAAAAAGGGGGAATGGCTGGTCCGATTGTCGATCTGAAGCTCCTCAATCGGCATTTGCGCCTACACCACTTCAAAACAAAATCTCTCTGTTCTGTTGTTGCGTCCATGGACCGGGCGAATTCCTGTCTTCGGTGGACATCCGGGATGCATACCTCCCATCCCGATTTTTCCGGCACACCAAAGTTTTCTGCGGTTTGCCATTCCGGCAGGTCATTTACAGTTTGTGGCCCTGCCCTTTGGGCTGGCCACGACCTCCAGGGTCTTTACAAAGGTCCTGGCGGTGTTGATCGCCATCCTTCACTCTCGGGGGGGGGGGGGGGGGGGTGTCAGTGCTTCCTTATCTGGACGACCTGTTGATAGAAGCTCCGTCCTTGACCCAAAATCAGGAGAGTCTCCACATCACTCTTCAGACCCTCACCAGTTTCGGGTGGTTGATCAACCGGGAGAAATCCAACCTTCCTCCCTCCCAGTCTCTGCTTTTCCTGGGGATTCAATTCGACATCGAGAAGGCTCGGGTTCTACTTCCTCCGGACAAGCGGAGCACTATTCTATCCAGGATCCGCCTATAGCGCCACCCTGATCCGGTGTCCATCCGTGCATGGAAGTGTTGGTGGTGGCCATCGAAGCCGTTCCTTTTGTGCAGTTCCGGTGCCGCCCTCTTCAGTAGGCCATCCTGTCTCTGTGGGAGAAGTCTCCTCGCACTCTCCACCACCAAATCCGTCTGCCCCTCACGGCTCGCTGGTCACTTGTTTGGCTCTCCTCTCCTTCGGAAGGGACGCTCTTAACGACCGATGCGAGTCTCCTTGGCTGGGGGGGCCTTTCAGTACCGGACGATTCAGGGCAGCTGGTCCCCCTCAAGAAGCTAGTCTCCCCATCAACGTCCTGGAGCTTCGGGCCATCTTTCTTTGTCTTCTTCACTGGGAGTTGTTACTCCGGCGCCGTCCGGTTCGTATCCAAACTGATTCTTGTCTCGGCGGAACGCCAGGTTCCCTCCATATCGTCGGTACACATTCCTGGAGGTGGACAATTCGCAAGCGGACTTTCTAAGTCGCTCCTCTCATGACCCTCGGGAGTGCTCTCTCTACCCAGAGGTGTTCGTAACAATTTGCAAACGTTGGGGGACTCCGGACGTGGACCTTTTTTGCGTCCTGCCTAAACCTGCAGGTTCCTGTCTTCGTGGCAAAGTCCCGCGATCCTCTGGCTCTGGACGCGCTGGTCGTTCCCTGGTCACAGTTCGCTCTTCCTTACCTCTCACCTCCTGCCCAGGTTGCTGAGAATGCTTAAGTTGGATGGCATCTCGGCGATTCTAGTGGCGCCATATTGGCCCCAGCGCTCGTGGTTCGCCGACGTGGTTGGTCTTGTGGTGGACGTTCCCATGCAGCTCCCGGATTGGCCTGACCTTCTTTTTCAGGGTCCTCTCTGCCACCCCAATTCTCGGCCGCTGCGTTTGACGGCATGGCGGTTGAAATCGCCGTCTTGAGGGCTCGCGGTTTCTCTCTGTGTCATTCGCACCACGCTTCAGGCTCGTAAGCCTTCCTTTGCCAGGATTTATCAAAGGACCTGGCGTGCCTATTTTCGGTGTTGTGAAGCCCATTCTCTGTCTCCCGTTGTTTTCTCCTCGCTCGGTTGGGGCCTCTTGGGCGGTATTCAATAGGGCTTTGGCCCTGCAGGTGTGTAAAGCAGCCACTTGGTCGTCCGTACACGTTAAACAAATTCTACCAGATGCACACTTCTGCGTCTGCTGACTCCTATTTTGGGAGTAAAGTGTTGCACGAGGCGGTGACGTTGCCATGTGCCTGATATCCTGGCTGGGTTCTGTTTTTTCCCACCCTGGGGACTGCTTTGGTACGTCCCGAGGTTCCTGTGTCACCCCCCCCCAATGGAACCGATAGAGAAAAAAATTTCTGTGCATACCATAAAATCTTTCTCTGAGGATCCATTGGGGGACACAGCACCCACCCATTGATTATTAGTTTGTTGCCCTGAGAGTTGATTTCTTGTCGGTGGGCTGGTTCGGTTGTTTTTTTTTTTTTTTTTTACTTTATGTTTGGTAATTGTCGGATTCTTCTATTGCTTTGGGTCTAAACTGATTAGCTCAGAGTCAGTGGGCGGGTATATCCTGTTAGGAGGGGCCGGCTTCTTTTATGTTAATCCCTAGTGTCAGCCTCCTAGAGGCAGTGAGATATACCCAAGGTTCCTGTGTCCAGTGGATCCTCCAAGAAAGAGATTTTGCAGTAAGCACAAAAAATCTCCTTTTTAAAAAAAATATATAAAAGCAACCAACCCCATTCCCCCAATAAAAATCTAAATTTTAAATCCCTTTTTCCAATTTAAAAATAAACATATCTGGTATTGCCATGTGTGGAATTGTCCAAACTTTAAATTGTCACATTCCTGATCTCACATAGCATAAACGCAAAGAAAAAAAAATTCCAAATGCCAAAATTGCTGATTTTCTCTGACATTCCAGCCATTTAAAAATTTTATAAAAAGTGATCAAAACGTCAATACTACACAAAAGTGTGAAACCTACAGCTCACCACGCCAACATTTCCCCTCATACAAATCTGTAGGTGGCAAAATAAAATTCTGATTCCTAACATTTTTTGCTGCCACCTAGATTCAAAACGGATTTGTCGAGCTGTGACGTATAGGAGGAGCTCCGGTGCTTATGTCTCTTATTCTACTTGTAATGTTTCTCTATCGTCTTATTTCAGAGTTAGAAGATCTGCGGGTGGAAGAAATAGACTACGAGTCCACCAGCGGGAAGGATGAGGACGAGGAGGAGGAAGAGGAAATCAAATACAGAGCAAAGAAGGAAATAACCAAATATGAGATGAGCAGCGGATTCCCAGGGCCCTCTGCAGGTAAATGGTCTGAACATGCACTGAACCTACCTATACTTAAAGGGGTACTCCGGCCTTAAGACATCTTATCCAAAGACCGAAGTATCCAAAGGATAAGATGTCTGATCGGGGGGACCCCCGCAATCTCTCATGCAGCACCCACCTGTCTCAGCTGCCCGAAGCGATGATCGCTCCGTGTCTGAAGCCTCATGACCACGGGGAGTATAGTGACGTCACGACTCCGCCCCTCAATGCAAGTCTATGGAAGGAGGTGTGATGTCACACGGGGGCGGAGTCGTGATGTCACGATACTCCGGCCCCGTGGTTGTGAGGCTTCAGACACGGAGCGATCATCACTTCCTGCAACTGAGACAGGTGGGTGCTGAATGAGAGATTTCAGGGATCCCCAGCGATGGGACCCTCACGATCAGACACCTTTTGGATAGGGGATAAGATGTCTTAGGGCCGGAGTACCAATTTAAAGGGGTACTTTTCCCCTATACATGTTATCCCCTATCCTTTTATTTTAATTTTTTGGACTGTAAATCATTTTATTTGCAGATTTAAATATGTGCCAAAACAAATGCCAGCTGTGCGCCAAACGAGTAAATCATTAGTAAATCTGTTAAAAAAAACAGGAACTTGGGAAGGAAATTCAACAAAACAGAAAATCCGACACTAATAGTAACTCGGAGCCATTGTGTTGAATCAAAAAAAACGTTCGAACAGTAAGTGGGGTTTGTTCAGATCCCATTTACTTTCGTCAGTGTTTCCCAATTAGCGTGCCTCCAGCTGTTGGAAAACTACAACTTCCAGCTGAGAGTTGTAGTTTTGCAACAGCTGGAGGCACCTTGTTTGGGAAACACCGACTTACATGATGTTAGTATGGTATTTTATTGGCTTTTTTTTTTTTTGTCCTCTTCTTCAGCCGGTTCCTTCAAGTCCATCATAGAAGACGCTTTTCCTGCCATCCCTTTATTGACTGAACGGGAAATCAAGGAGGAGATTACAGAAGAGATAAGAGAAGACGGGACGTACGAAAGCCTCGTCAACAGGACCACGTCTGCCCCGGACAGCGTCAGCGCCCAACATTTTCGTTGGCACCCGAACATCTGGAGCATCAGCGAGCGGTTCATATGCAGCGGCACCACTCGAACCTACGACCCGTACCCTGGCACCAAACCTGCCGCCACCACCACCGCCGCCGCCGCCGAGGAGAAGCCCACGGATGCGTCTCGTCTGGAGTTAATCAACCAGGTGGCCTTAGAGGAGAAGCCGTTCCGGTGCATCGCTTGCGGACAGACGTTTAAGTACAAATCCAGCGCCATGAGACATTACAGCGTGGTGCACGGGGTGAAGCCCCACCAGTGCAACGACTGCGGCCGGAGGTTCTCCACCAAATTCAAATCCGTCGTTCACAAGTGCAACCCCCGCAAAAACACCAGGGATTTCTGGGATGATCAGAGCGGGTTCAACATTTAGAAATTGCGCAAAATTGAGCAATTTTCCTGTATGTATTTCCAGTTAATGTAAGTCCTCATCCTCAACTTCTGTCGGGTTGTTACATGTTCTTTGCATTTTTTTTTTTTTGTTAGTCTGTTTTTTGGGAAAGCTTAGTCAGAACCTGTGTGGCTGCTTTAATGGCTCCTATGCGGTTCTCACGCGGCTGTGCAGTTCTCCTGGAAAGCTGAGTGGTTAAAAGGATTGCCAAGGATTAGCAAAACGTAGCTTTTTATTTATTTATTTTTATTTTTTGCAAAAAAAAAAAAAAACAGCGCCACTCCTGTGCTCAGGTTGTGTCTGGTATTGCAGCTCAGCTCCATTAAAGTGAATGGGACTGAGCTGCAGTACTACACACAACCTGCGGACAGTAGTGGTGCTTTTTCTGCAAATAAAAAAATTCTAATCCCCCTTTAATTAGGATTTGTGCAAAACTACAACTCTCAGCATGCCCGGACAGCCGTTGGCTGTCCAGGCATGCTGGGAGTTGTAGTTTTGAAACAGCTGGAGGCGCAGTGGTTGAAAACCACTCACCTATCCTGTGATGATACATTTTTAAATAACACATGTAATGTAATCAATACCTCTTTAGCACACGCTCCTGCCGTGCCGATCACCCAGCTTTTCTCGAGTCCTGAATTGCTAATTTGACAAAGTATGTGCTACTTATATGTTTCCATGAAAGACTAGGAAGACCCCTACCTATGGGAGCCTGTAATGGTACTACATTAGTTGGCACCCAGCTTTCCCAAGTACAGATATATATATATATATATATATATATATATATATATATATATATATATATATATATATATATATATATATATATATATATATATATATATATATATATATATAATATATATGTTTTATTTATTGCCTGGAGAAAAACAGAGTGACTGAAGGGCTTACAAGGGAACCTGTCATAGCTGTCATGCTGCCCGAATAGTGAGTCATTGGGACAGACCCCGGTCTTTAGTCATGGCCCAACCAGTCTGGTAGATTGATGGATCTCTTTACCCTGTTTGGGTATAGGGAGGGATCTATCAATCAGTAGAAGAGATTAGGAACCTTCTCGATGAATCGTGGTTCAGGCAGCATGAAAGTGACGACAGGTTCTCCAGGTTTACAAAAAAACATAGCACTTTTTTTTTCCAGAAACAGCGCCACTCTTGGACAGTTTATGCGTAGTATTGCAACTTGAGGACAGGTGTGGCGCTGCGTTTAAAGGGGTACTCCGGTAAAAAAAACTATTTTCATATCAACTGGCTCCAGAAAGTTAAACAGACTTATAAAATACTTCTATTAAAAAAAATATTAATCCTACCAGTACTTATCAGCTGCTGAAGTTGAGTTTGTCTGACCACAGTGATCTCTGCTGACACCTCTATCTGTCTCAGGAACTGTCCAGAGTTGGAGCAAATCCCCTTAGCAAACCTCTCCTGCTCCGGAGAGTTCCTGATACAGACAGTGGTGTCAGCAGAGAGCACTGTGGTCAGACAGAAAAGAACAACTCAACTTCAGCAGCTGATAAGTACTGGTAGGATTAAAGGGGTTATCCAGGAAAAAACTCTTTTTTTTTTATATATATATATATCAACTGGCTCCAGAAAGTTAAACAGATTTGTAAATTACTTCTATTAAAAAATCTCAATCCATTCAGTACTTATGAGCTTCTGAAGTTCTTTTCTGTCTAAGTGCTCTCTGATGACACGTGTCTCGGGAACCGCCCAGTTTAGAAGAGGTTTGCTATGGGGATTTGCTTCTAAACTGGGCGGTTCCCGAGACACGTGTCATCAGAGAGCACTTAGACAAAAAAGAACAACCTTAACTTCAGAAGCTCATAAGTACTGAAAGGATTAAGATTTTTTTAATTGAAGTGATTTACAAATCTGTTTAACTTTCTTTTTTCTGGATAACCCCTTTTAAGATTTTTTAATAGAAGTAATTTACAAACCTATTATTTTATTGGCGAGCGCTGTATCAGACACATTGGGGGAGATTTATCAAAACCTGTGCAGAGGAAGAGTGGTGCAGTTGCCCATAGCAACCAATCAGATTGCTTCTTTCATTTTCCACAGGCCTCTAAAGAGGCCTGTGGAAAATGAAAGAAGCGATCTGATTGGTTGCTATGGGCAACTGCACCACTCTTCCTCTGCACAGGTTTTGATACATCTCCCCCATTGAGAATAAAAATAAAACCGTTAGCGGTGTAAATTAAAATGACCTGTAATTGCAGTGGGAGATGGGAGGATCCTGATAATAAAGATCGCGCTGTGAGCGACGTGAGGGAGAGTTCTCAAAGTAACTATGAAAGATACAAGTAGCTTTGGTGTTTTAAAATGGTATTTATACTTGTATCAGATTAAATAGGACTGTTAGTATCAGGACTGCGTGATGTACCTGCCGGTAGTCAGACGCGATAGTGCATTACAGTAGGTAGTAGTAGTAGACGCTGATGCAGGTATCAGAACGGCTGCTATTAGAGGCTGAAGGAGCGATGTTCTGCGGTGTGAGTAATAAAACTTATTATTAATCGAATAGAATTTTGTACAAAGAACTATTGTTAGATTAATCTCCCTCCTATTTGTACCTGGCAGGGAGCTGCTATATTGTATCGCGGGTCCGGAGCGATATTATAGTAGAAGAAGATGCTTTATGCTGTGTACCTCCGTGGGCTCTCCCTGAGGGTGCTCCAGAGGTTGAAAGTGCGTGCTGAATTGGTCTTTTTCTTAGGGTTCGGATTAGAGATGAGCGAACTTACAGTAAATTCGATTCGTCACGAACTTCTCGGCTCGGCAGTCGATGACTTATCCTGCATAAATTAGTTCAACTTTCAGGCGCTCCGGTGGGCTGGAAAAGGTGGATACAGTCGTAGGAGACTCTTTCCTAGGACTGTATCCACCTTTTCCAGCCCACCGGAGCACCGGAAAGCTGAACTAATTTTACGCAGGATAAGTCATCAACTGCCGAGCCGAGAAGTTCGTGACGAATCGAATTTACTGTAAGTTCACTCATCTCTAATCAGGATCCTCCGATCTCCCACTGCAAATACAGGTCAGTTTTATTTACACAGCTCCCTGTTTTTATTTTTATTCTCATTGGCCCTCATTTACTTAGAAAATCGGGTTGTAAGTCTATGTTGCTTTCTTACCCGACTGCTTTTTTCCCCTGGTATTTATTATTATGTCGCATCCTGTTTGTCGCACGTGGGTTTTGTTGGTTTTGGTTTCCAACTCCTCTGAGTTGTCGGGAAAAAATCCACAACAATTCAATAAATTCGGGTTGGAAACCTTTATAAATACGTGGGAAAGCTCAGAAATGTCGGGTTACGCCCCTTTTTCGGGTTTGGGAGAATCCACATCGGGTCCGTCGGGAAAAAATGTCGCATCGTGTTGCAGACTGGCGCACTGTGTCTGCGACATGGCACAGACAAAGATGTGCCAAAAAACCCGACAAAAGAAGTCGGGTTTAGAATAGTAAATGAGGGCCAATGTGTCTGATACAGCGCTCGCCAATAAAATAATAGGTTTGTAAATTACTTCTATTAAAAAAAAAAATCTTAATCCTACCAGTACTTATCAGCTGCTGAAGTTGAGTTGTTCTTCTCTGTCCGATCACAGTGCTCTCTGCTGACACCACTGTCTGTATCAGGAACTCTCCAGAGCAGGAGAGGTTTGCTATGGGGATTTTCTCCAACTCTGGACAGTTCCCGAGACAGACAGAGGTGTCGGCAGAGAGCACTGTGGTCAGACAAACTCAACTTCAGCAGCTGTTTTATTTTTATTCTCAATGTGTCTGATAAAATAATATTTTTGTCCCATACACTGTATATTGGTGAGCGCCAACAGGGGAGCTCATCTATTGGCTGAGCAGCAGTTCAGCCATAGATCAGATCCAAACCCATCCAGCGCTAGTGACTCTCTCTATAGTCATTTACAAACCTGTTTATTTTACTGGAGCCGGTTTATATGAAAAAAAAAATAGTTTTTCACCGGAGTACCCCTTTATAAGAAAGTAACTGTGTTGTTATTAGAGATGAGCGAACTTACAGTAAATTCGATTCGTCACAAACTTCTCGGCTCGGCAGTTGATGACTTTTCCTGCATAAATTAGTTCAGCTTTCCGGTGCTCCCGTGGGCTGGAAAAGGTGGATACAGTCCTAGGAGACTCTTTCCTAGGACTGTATTCACCTTTTCCAGCCCACCGGAGCACCGGAAAGCTGAACTAATTTTACGCAGGATAAGTCATCAACTGCCGAGCCGAGAAGTTCGTGACGAATCAAATTTACTGTAAGTTCGCTCATCTCTAGTTGTTATAATCCTGGATTACCCCTTTATTGTAATCGCCTTTTTTTCTTCACCACATTTTGTGCATTAGGGGGGGGGACCAAAGAGGTGTTCCCTGGACAGAGACTCTAACGTCTAGGTGACGCTGTTTTACCCACCTAGACGTTAGAGATGTATACGAAAAGTCGAGAAAATCCTTTGACTGAGGTTACAACTTTTCCTGATTCCTGACAGGTTTCTGGGAAAGCTGGGTGACAACCCTTATCGGAAGTTGTAGTTTTGCAACAGCTGGAGGCACCCCGGTTGGGAATTGCCACACTAAGAAGTGTCCCCGCTCTGTAGTCTCTATTGCTACCTGTTTCTTTAGATCAGTGATCTCCACCCTGTTTGTTCTCCAGCTGTCAGGGCTTGCTGAGACTTGTAGTTCCTTAGGTTGGAGATCACTGCTTTAGATGTGGTTGGTTGAGCTTATGGGGTTTTTTAAAAGAGGATTTTGGATTTGTAAAAAAAAACAGACTGGGCGGATTATTTTCATCATTGTAGGGTTAGAGTCTAGAGCAGTGTTTCCCAACCAGGGTGCCTCCAGCTGTAGCAAAACTACAACTCCCAGCATGCCTGGAAAGCCAAAGGCTGTCTTGGTATGCTGGGAGTTAGTTGTAGTTTTGCAACAGCTGGAGGCACCCTGGTTGTGAAACTGGTCTAGAGATCAGGTCAATGCAAAGTTTTCCTAAAAAGGGAGTTGGGGCGGGGTGAGTGTGTGTGTATATGTATATGTATGTATGTGTGTGTATATATATATATGTATATGTATATATATATATATATATATATATATATATATATGTGTGTGTATAATGCACATACATTGGCCTGCATTACAGTGTGTGTGTGTGTGTGTGTGTGTATATATATATATATATATATATATATATATACATACATACACACGCGCCCATACGGGGCTGCAGCAATTCAGTTAACATATGGTTAATTTTCATTGTTTTTCTAAATTATGTTCAGTCACGGTTGTTTTGTTTTTCCCCAATTCCCAGCCATAGTTGAATGGTACCATGTTGAATGTTGATGCCACCACTAGGTGGCGCTCAATGTGAGCGATTCACTTTGGCATGTGTCACTCAACTCCCTTTTTCTTTTTTTACCAGGGACTTGGAGCCAGGGCCTGCTGGGAGTTGTGGTTCTGCATCAGCCGTTGTGTGACCACATCTCCCAGTCTGTTGCACAGATGAGACTTTTGGAGAGGATGTCCCATGATCCAGGCATTGGACTAGGTTTAGTTGTTAAAGATATCCCGACGATGTGACTTCTGGGGGTTTATTTGGGGTTTTGTAGGAAGTGGCTTGTGAGTTACCTACATTAGATAAGGGCAGTACTTCCCAAACAGCATGCCTCCAACTGTTGCAAAACTACAACTCCCAGCATGCCCGGACAGCCTTCGGCTGTCCGGGCATGCTGGGAGTTGTAGTTTTGCAACAACTGGAAGCAAATTGGTTGGGAAACACTGGACTAGGGCTACATGGCCACGACCCGCAGCGCGTTGCAGTCACGTTTACGACCCCACAAGTGGATACGATCGGACAGTCACCAGAAATCCATCCAAAATGGCTGCAACTCCATTTGGTTTTAAAGGGGTATTCCAGTGAAAAACTATTTTTTTTACATTAACCGGCTCCAGAAAGTTAAACAGATTTGTAAATTACTTCTATTTAAAAAAAAAAATTATAATAATAATAATAATTCTTAATCCTTCCAGTACTTATCAGCTGCTGAGGTTGAGTTGTTTTCTGTCTGACCACAGTGCTCTCTGCTGACACCTCTGCTTGTCTCAGGGACTGTACAGAGCAGGAGAGGTTTGCGATGGGGATTTTCTCCTACTCTGGACAGTTCCTGACACTGACAGAGGTGTCGGCAGAGAGCACTGTGGACAAGACACAAAAGAGCTACTCAACCTCAGCAGCTGATAAGTACTGAAAGGATTAAGATTTTTATTTTATAGAAATAATTTACAAATCTGTTTTAACTTTCTGGAAACGGTTGATATGAACAACAACAAAAAAAAAATAATTCACTGGACTACCCCTTTAATGCAGCAGTGTGTCACAGTGATCTTGGCATGTAACCCTAGCCTTATAGTGGTGGGGGGGGGGGGTTCTAATAGGTTGGGTATTTCATTCTGTGTGTATGAAACTTTGGTAAAAAAACAAATAATTTCTGGTTGATATATTTTTTTGTTTGTATGCGAATGTTCAATAAAGAGAAAGCACATTGGCGCAGAACGCGCTGTTTTCTACTACAGACGCTTTGTCTCCTTCCATCTTCGTCCTGGTGATATGATTATTATAGCAGAGTCATTGGTTCTAGACTGTCAGCTGCAAAGCCATATACAGGCCCCGTCAACAGAGTAAGGGCGTTTCCCAGCATCCTCCATTGCTCTCCCTGACGTGAGCCTCTGACTGCCCATCTGCGCCTATTGATAGTGTCATTGTCAGCATCACTGCAGTACACGGGTACATCTAATGATGGCTCATACACATCCACTATGGGGACTAGAAGTGTAAAAAAAAAAAAATAAATAAATAAATGTTTAAAGGGGTACCCCGCAGCTCAGCGTTTGGAATAAACTGTTCTGAACGCTGGAGGCGGGAGCTTGTGACGTCATAGCCCTACCCCCTCATGCCATCACGCCCCCCTCTCCCATAGATTTGCATTGAGGGGCAGGACTATGAAGGCACGAGCTCCCGGCTCCAGCATTCGGAACAGTTTGTTCCAAACACTGAGCAGCGGAGTACCCCTTTAAAGGAAATCTGCAGTCTAAGGGTACGTTCAGACGAGCGGATGTACAGCGTGTTTTACGCTGCGGATCCACTTCTGAAGGACCTCCTGTATGTTGCCTTTACATGTGCCTGCTTGGCGGGGATAAGCCGTCACGTGCACACACACACTGAAGCGATGTGCGAGTGGCCGCGCATGCGCGTGGCGACTCGCACATCGCTTCAATGTCTGCTTGTAGTGGCGTATTACCGCTCCGAGCAGGCACATGTAAAGGCAGAATACAGGAGGTCCTTCAGCAGTGGATCCGCAGCGTAATACGCGCAGGAAAATCCGCTCGTTTGAACGTACCCTTAGACACTTATCACGGGGGGGGGGGGGGTCCGAACGTTGGGGGTCCCCCACGGTGATCTCATGTACAGGGCCGACACACGCTGTATCTCTATGGGAGAGGCAGAGATGCAGCATTCGTGCCTCTTCCATAGAGCTGTATAGTGGGGGCGTGTAGTTAACCTCAGTGAGCTCGACAACAAGCGCATTAGCCGTGCAAAGCCGTGGTAAGACCAGGTCCCACTACGGGAGATCGCAGGGGGTCCCGCGATCAGGGGATAAGTGTCTAAGACTGCAGTACTCCTTTAAAGGTTTTTGTATTTTTTACACTTTTTTTTTTTAAAACACATTGTTCTTCATCTTATCCTAAAAAAAAAATGGAATAAAAAGAAATCAAAAAGTCTGAATAATACCAAAATGGTACCGATAACTACAGATCAAGACAAGATGAGCCGCGTTTATGGAAAAAAAAAAAGTGTTAGGTCTAAAAATGCCAATTAAAAAATGTAAGAAATTCTAAACTTAAAAGTAGTAAAACATAAAGAAAACAAATTAAATAGGATATTATCATGCCGATTTAAAGAACCAAGATCATGCCAGTTCAATGCAGATTACAATTGGTCCCGAGAAAAAAAATAAGTTTTTTTTTATTAAACCATATTCTCCCTCGTTTTTTCCTCCTCACCTTCAAAAAAGGAGATTTGTTTTTACACTTACTGTAAAATCTCTTTCTCGAAGGATCCATTGGGGGACACAGACCGTGGGTGTATGCTGCTGTCTCTAAGGAGGTGTGACACTATGGTAATACAAAAAAAAGTCAGCTCCTCCCAGCAGGATATAACCGCCTTCAGGCTCTGAGCTAATCAGTTTAAGTTCCAGAGCAATAGGAGGAGACCAATAGGTCAAAGAAAAACCTAAAACTGTCCGAGGACCAGAAGAAAAAAACATAACTGAACACCCCCTCGGACAAAGAACCAAAAGGAAAAACCCAAAAAGGGCGGGAGCTGTGTCCCCCAATGGATCCTTCGAGAAAGAGATTTTACGGTAAGTGTTAAAAAAAAATCTCCTTTTCTCTATCGGCTCCATTGGCGGACACAGACCGTGGGACGTACCAAAGCCGTCCCTTGGGTGGGCAGATAAGTATTCAGGCAGACGGACGATCCACTGCCGCCTGCAACACTTTACGCCCCAGACTAGCATCAGCCGATGCGAAAGTATGAACTCTGTAAAACCTCGAGAAAGTGTGCAAAGACGACCAGGTAGCCGCCTTGCAAATCTGCGATGCTGAGGCTCTATTCTGGAGAGTTCAGGATGCCCCAACAGAACGTGTGGAATGAGCCACAACCTTGAAAGGAGGAACCTTCCCCTTACAGCGATAGGCTTCCAAAATGGCGGACCGAATCCACCGAGAAATGGTGGCCTTGGAAGCAGGTTGTCCCTTGCGATGACCTTCCGTAAGGATGAAAAAGAATCACACTGACGAAAAGAAGAAGTGATGGAGAGATAAGACCGAACAGCCCGAACTACATCCAGCTTGTGTAATAAGCCGGACAAAAAGACGGGAGGACAATGTCCTCGTTGAGATGAAAGGCCGAGACCACCTTAGGTAAAAAGGAAGGATCCGGCCGGAAAAAGACCTTATCCTGGTGGATCACCAGAAACTGAGAATGGCAGGAAATAGCTGCCAATTCAGACACCCTCCGGATGGAGATGATAGCCACAAGAAACGCCACTTTCCAAGAAAGGAAGCGGAGAGACACCTCTCTGAGGGGCTCAACGGTGCACCCTGGAGAGCACTCAGAACCAAATTGAAGTCCCAAGGAGGAGAAGGTGACCGATAAGGAGGAACAGCGGGCACCACTCCTTGCAGGTAGGTCCGGACATGAGAATTAGAAGCCAGGGGCCTCTGGGAAAAGAACAGCAAGGGCTGAAACCTGACCTTAAGGGAACTGAGAGACAATCCCAGTTCCAACCCCGACTGCAAAAAGGAGAGAAGATGGGGAACCGAGAAGGTCACCGGGGAGAAGTCTTGAGCTTCACACAAACGAAAATAAGACCGCCAAGTACGGTGGTAAATTCTTGCGGAGGAGGGCTTACAAGCCTTGAGCATGGTGTGAATGACTTGGGAAGAGAACCCGCAGGCCCTCAAAACCGCGGTCTCAACCGCCACGCCCTCAAATGCAGCGACTGTAAATTGGGGTGGCAAAGAGGACCCTGAGAGAGTAGATCCGGGCGGAAGGCGCATAGGGACGTCGTCCAGGAGCCTGACTACGTCGGCGTACCACGACCTTTGGGGCCAATCTGGAGCTACCAGAATGGCGGGAACGTTCCCTGCCTTGAGCTTCCTCAGCACCCTGGGAAGGAGCGGAAGAGGAGGGAACAGATATGGTAGGGCAAACCCTGCCCAAGAAATCACTAGGGCATCCACGGCCAAAGCCTGAGGGTCCCGAGACTTGGATACAAACGGAAGAATTTTCCGATTGTGCCAGGACGCGAAGAGGTCCACGTCCGGAATGCCCCAGAGGTCGCAGAGCTGCGTGAAGACCTCCGGATGAAGCGACCACTCGCCGGGGTCGGGTGAGGACCGACTGAGGAAGTCCGCTTCCCAGTTGAGCACTCCCGGAATGTGAATCGCCGAAATGGCCGGAACCTTGCTCTTCGCCCAGGTGAGAATTTTGGTCACCTCGGCCATGACAGCCGAGCTGCGAGTGCCGCCCCTTCGATTTTATGTACGCCACCGTCCTGTCCGACTGGACGTGGACAGGACGGGACTGAAGACGGGACTCCCAATGAAGAAGACAAAGAAGAATCGCCCGTAATTCCAATATGTTTATCGGAAGAAGGGTCTCCTGGGGAGACCAGAGTCCCTGGACCGTCCAAATCCTGAACACGCCGCCCCAGCCCGACAGGCTGGCATCCGTTGTAACAACCTGCCAGTGAAGGGGAAGAAACGACTGCCCTTGGAGAAGAAGGGGGGAGCGGAGCCACCAGAGCAGAGACTGACGGACCCTTAGAGGGAGAACATTCTGACGATAGAGGGACAGAGGAGACCTGTTCCACCGAGAGAGAATCGCCAGTTGAAGGGGGCAGTAATGAAACTGGGCAAAGGGTACGGCCTCCATAGTTGCCACCATTCGACCCAGGACTTCCATACAAGTGCGGATGGAGACTGATACCTGAGTCCGCAGGGAGCGGACCCCCGCCCGGAGCGCCAGACGTTTGTCCGGCAGAAGACAAATCCGGGCAGAGGCCGTGTTGAATCGAAGTCCCAGAAAGGTTAGAGACTGGGTAGGCCGGAGGACTGACTTGTCCCGGTTGTCCGTCCACCCGAAGCGAGTCAGTGTTGAGAGTGACGTCCAAATTCTCCAGAGTCTGGGCTCTGGTTGGAGCCTTGATGAGAAGGTTGTCCAGAAAGGGTATCACAGAGATTCCCCTCGACCGTAATAGGCCCATCACTGGTGAAAGATCTTTGTAAAGACCCCAGGGCCGTGGCTAGACCGAAGGGGAGGGCTACGAATTGAAAGTGCCCCTCCGGAACCGCAAAGCGGAGATACCGACGATGGCCCGGAAATATTGGCACATGGAGGTAGGCATCCTTGATGTCCACCAATGAAAGGAACTCCCCTTGTTCCAGGGACGCCACCACCGAGCGGAGAGATTCCATCCGGAAATGGCGGATGAGAAGATGACGGTTGAGACGCTTGAGGTCTAGGATTGGTCGCACAGAACAGTCCTTGGGGACCACAAAAAGATTTGAATAGAAACCCCAAAAACATTCCCCTGGAGGGACGGGGACGATCATCAGAAGCAGAGACTGGAGAGCCGCTCGAAATTGCTTCGCCAGGAGGAGGAGACCGGGGGGCCCGGGATCAAAAAAAGCGATCCCTCGGAAGGGAGGTGAATTTGATCCGGTAACCGTTGGACACCACGTCCCTGACCCAAGAGTCCTGAATGTATGAGGTCCAGACGTCTCGGAAAAACAAGAGACGACCTCCCACCGAAAAGAAACCGCGGATGGGGGCCTCACTTCATGCAGAAGTGGGTTTGCGTTTGCCCGATTTGGGCGCAAAACGGCCAGAGCGGTTGGAGTCCGACTTCCAAGACTGGCGAGCCCGGAACGAGGGAGCCTTCTTGTCTCACGAGGGCACCTGCCCGGACCCTTTACTGGGGCCAGAGGTCCGAAAGGAAAAGGACTTCCTTTGGGAAGTAGGGGCAAGCCTTATTTTGAGGTAACAAGGAACTCTTACCTCCCATTGCCTCAGAGATAATCTCATCGCATTTGCCAAAAAGACGGCCGCCCATAAAGGGAAGCTCAGTGAGGGACCGTTTGGAAGCAGCATCTGCGTTCCAAGCTTTAAGCCACATAGAGCGGCGGAGGGCTGCTAGGTGACCCACAGCAAAGGCAGAACAACGGGCTGACTGCATGGAAGCTGCACACAGAAAGTCCCCCGCCTTGGCGCATCTGAGAGCCAGAGCAGATAGATCCTCTGGGGGGGATCCCGCTAAGATATCCTGATGGAGCTTTTGGTACCACTCCGACAGGTCCTTGGACACTCATGTTGAGGCGAAGATGGGAAGAAGAGAAGAGCCAGCTGCTTCAGAAGCGAACTTAGCTAAAGATTCCACCTTCTTGTCCGCGGGATCCTTGAAGGCAGCGGCATCTGCCAGAGGCAGTGTAGTCGCCTTAGTGATCCGGGAGATTGGTGGATCCACTGAGGGAGGAAAAGCCACCTTAGCGACAAAATCCTTGACAAATGGATAACGTTCTTGAATTGTCTTGACTCCCGGGAATCTCTTGTCTTGTTTCCATGCGGATTCCAGAATGTCGTCAAAATCAGCATGAGAGCTGAACCTTTGAGGTGTTGGCTTAGTACGAGATGAAAGGATACTCCTGGATTGACATCCGAAGATCCTGGGTTCTCCAAGTGAAAGGTGTCTCTTGTGGCTGTCACCAATGAGTTCACCATAGCAATTGAGTCCGAGCGCTCCTCTGGGTCAGATGCCGGTTTGGAAGCCTTGTCCACTAGTTCACCAGGAGAAGGTGAATGAGTAGAGGCAGTCCTGGAGGGGAGCGATCCAGACCGGGTACGCGGCTCTGGCATGGCAGAGCGGCGACTCCGAGAACGTCCTCTGGAGGAGCGACGTTTGTGCCCGGATGATAGGGGGGTGGGACCCGCGAGGGGAACGATCAAGTCTATCCGAGGACTCAATGGAAGAGTCAGACGAGGCACCCCTAGCCCACTTGTGAGAGCGAGAAGAACGAGGAGACAAAGAGCCTAGCCCTCTCAGAGGTCCCACGCAGGGAAGACCCCTTCAAGGCAGACACCATTTCCCGGGAGGCCTCAGCCACCGAGCGGGAGACTTGGGTCATGTCAGCCATATACTGGGTCAGGGAAGAAACCCAGGCTGGAGGAGCGGCTTAACCCACCAGGACAGAAGGGGGCATCGGGGGGGCAGTTAAGCAGGCAGAGCAAGTGGGCTCAGCGGAGCCAGCCATCTTGGTATTACAGTGCTTACAGGTATAGTAAGTCACTGAATTCCCAGGTTTCTGTTTAGAGGGAGGAACAGCCCTGGGTACGGACATAATGTGGTAAAAAGAGAAGACAGGAACTTTCTCACCCTGGTCTGTGTCCCCTGTCAGATGCAGTGAGGAGAACTCGCTCCGTGCAGCCAGAGAGACTGAACAGGCCAGCCAATAGGGAGGGAGGGGCATGCTTTAACCCCTTAACGACGCAGGACGTATATTTACGTCCTGCGCCGGCTCCCGCGATATGAAGCGGGATCGCGCCGCGATCCCGCATCATATCGCATCGGTCCCGGCGCTAATCAACGGCCGGGACCCGCGGCTAATACCACACATCGCCGATCGCGGCGATGTGCGGTATTAACCCTTTAGAAGCGGCGGTCAAAGCTGACCACCGCTTCTAAAGTGAAACTGAAAGTATCCCGGCTGCTCAGTCGGGCTGTTCGGGACCGCCGCTGTGAAATCGCGGCGTCCCGAACAGCTGATCGGACACCGGTAGGGCTCTTACCTGCCTCCTCGGTGTCCGATCGACGAGTGACTGCTCCGTGCCCGAGATCCAGGCAGGAGCAGTCAAGCGCCGATAATGCTGATCACAGGCGTGTTAATACACGCCTGTGATCAGGATTAGAGATCAGTGTGTGCAGTGTTATAGGTCCCTATGGGATAATAATGATCAGTATAAGAGATCAGTGTGTGCAGTGTTATAGGTCCCTATTGGACCTATAACACTGCAAAAAAAAAGTAAAAAAAAAGTGTTAATAAAGGTCATTTAACCCCTTCCCTAATAAAAGTTTGAATCACCCCCCTTTTCCCATAAAAAAAAATAAAACAGTGTTAAAAAATAAATAAATAAACATGTGGTATCGCTGCGTGCGTAAATGTCCGAACTATAAAAATATATAATTAATTAAGCTGTACAGTCAATGGCGTACGCGCAAAAAAATTCCAAAGTCCAAAAAAGCGTATTTTGGTCACTTTTTATAACATTAAAAAATGAATAAAAAGTGATCAAAAAGTCCGATCAAAACAAAAATCATACCGATAAAAACTTCAGATCACGGCGCAAAAAATGAGCCCTCATACCGCCCTGTACGTGGAAAAGTAAAAAAGTTATAAGGGTCAGAAGATGACATTTTTAAACGTATAAATTTTCCTGCATGTAGTTATGATTTTTTCCAGAAGTGCGACAAAATCAAACCTATATAAGTAGGGGATCATTTTAACCGTATGGACCTACAGAATAATGATAAGGTGTAATTTTTACCGAAATATGCACTGCGTAGAAACGGAAGCCCCCAAAAGTTACAAAATGGTGTTTTTTTTTCGATTTTGTCGCACAATTATTTTTTTTCCGTTTCGCCGTGCATTTTTGGGTAAAATGACTAATGTCACTGCAAAGTAGAATTGGCGACGCAAAAAAAAAGCCATAATATGGAATTTTAGGTGGAAAATTGAAAGGGTTATGATTTTTAAAAGGTAAGGAGGAAAAAACGAAAGTGCAAAAACGGAAAAACCCTGAGTCCTTAAGGGGTTAAGCAAGGCACACAGTAACCAACCCCCACACATAGAAAACCACGCCCACAGCACTGATTGGACATTGCTTCGCGCCTCTGAGCGCTCCCAGCCCAGTGGGCGGAGCTACAGACGGCTGAAGAACTGTCATGGCGCCCGCTCCTTGCCCCGAGCGCAACTGCCTAGCCGTATATGCGCTCGTGGGAACAGAGCGGGCGGCCAGAACGCCGGCAGAGAATGCTGGCAAAAGTGAAAGTAAGCCGGTGCTGAAGCGCCCAGCTTGTAGCAGTGCCGCGGCTATCAGCCGCGTATAAGGCGCTGCAGTCATAAGGAAAGTAAACCGGCGCTGATATAAGGCGCTGGAATAGTGCACCAAAAACACACACACAAATATTTAAGTGTCCCATACCACATGCCCCATAAGTAAGGTGCCTAATAAAATATGCCCCCTCAGGTGCCACTGCTCCCCCAGCATAAGAGCAGCCCCTGTATATCAAGCCCCATAAACTGAAGGTGGTCCAAAACAGGGGGTCTCCAGAGGTTGCAAGTCTTTACCTATGGATAAAAAAAAGGGGGAAAGTACTTACCTCAGTCAGAAGAACTTACCTAATGGAGTCTTCAGTGAAGTCTTCAGTCAGCTTTTTGTCCCTGCATCACACCTGGCTGCTATGCGCGAGCGAGGCGAGCAGGGAAATAGGGGGACCCGGACCTATGAGGTACCACCCAGGCGCTGACCGTTGGCGAGAGGGGGTTAACAGCGCATATACGCAATGTCTGTGCCCCCTTACTCGCAATGGGAAAACAGGGAACCGGAGTCCCTGAGCCCCCACCGGAAAACGGAAAAGAAAGGGAATAAAAAAATAACACGTCCCTATAATAGGAAAATAAAAACCAGAAGACCTGGTCTGGAGCATCCAGCCCATGTCCACCTCCTTCAGACACCAAGCTTAAACTGATTACCTCAGAGCCTCATCCACAGACTAGTATGAGGGCTTGTTTTTTGCGCGACCAGTTGTCCGTTGTAATGCCATCACTCACTTTACCATAAAATGTATGGCGCAACCAAAAAAATACTGTTTGTGTGGTGAAATTAAAAAGAAAACCGCAATTTTGCAAATTTTGGAAGGTTTTGTTTTGATGCCGTACAATTTACGGTAGAAATGACATTTGTTCTTTATTCTTTAAATGATACCCAATTAAATGATACCCGTGATTATACACTTTTCTATTACTGTTGCGCTAAAAAAATCGCAAACTGTTTAACCAAATTAGTACGTTTAAAATCACCCTATTTTGAAGACCTATAACTTTCATTTTTCCGTATAAGTGGCGGTATGAGGGCTCATTTTTTGCGCTGTGATCTGTACTTTTTATTGATACAATATTTACTTATATAAAACTTAATCCATTTTTTATTAAAAAAAATTGGGAATAAAAGGTTATAAAAAGCAACAATTTTGGAAATTTTTTTACGTTCACCGTACGGTATCATTAACATTTTATTTTAATAGTTCAGATATTTACACACGTGGCGATACCAAATATGTATATAAAATATTTTTTTTTAACACTTTTTGGGGGTGAAATAGGGAAAATGGGACAATTTACGTTTTTTATTGGGATGGGGTTTTTCAAATTTTTTTTTAAACAATTTTTTACTTTTATTTTTACACTTTAATAGTCCGAATAGGGGACTATTTATAGCAATCATTCGATTGCTAAAACTTAGAGATGAGCGAACTTACAGAAAATTCGTCACGAACTTCTCGGCTCGGCAGTTGATTACTTTTCCTGCATAAATTAGTTCAGCTTTCCGGTGCTCCGGTGGGCTGGAAAAGGTGCATACAGTCCTAGGAAAGAGTCTCCTAGGACTGTATCCACCTTTTCCAGACCACCGGAAAGCTGAACTAATTTATGCAGGAAAAGTCATCAACTGCCAAGCCGAGAAGTTTGTGACGAATCAAATTTACTCAGTTCGCTCATCTCTACTAATACTGTTCAGTGCTATGTATAGGACATAGCACTGATCAGTATTATCGGTTATCTTCTGGTCTGTGGGAAGGCAGCGGAGCCAGGTGAGGGGACCTCCGTCTGCAGTGCTGGATGAACGGATCACCGCGGCAGCGCTGTGGGCGATCCGATCATCCATTTTAGTGACCGCGATGCTGCAGATGCCGTGATCTGAATTGATCAAAGCATCTGAGGGGTTAATGGCGGACATCCGCGGGATCGCGGATTTCAGTCATTACCGGCGGGTCCCTGGCTGCAATCAGCAGCCTGGACCTGCCGCGCATGATCCGGGCATGGCTACGATGCTCGCGGTTATGCTTAGGACGTAAATGTACGTCCTGGTACGTTTAGTACCAACTCACCAGGACCTACATTTACGTCCTGCGTTATTAAGGGGTTAAAGGTAATCCAGTATGAAAAAAAAAAAAACTTCCAAGGGGTACTCCTTTGATAAACGTTTGGAACAAACTGTTCCTAATGTTGGAGCTAAAAGCTTATGACATCATAGCCCCGCCCCCTCATGACATCACGCCCTGCCCCTCAATGCAAGTCTATGGGAGGGGGCGGGAAGGGGTACTCCGCCCCTAGACAATTTATCCCTATCCAAAGGATATCCATTCATAGGGTCACAGCGGTAAGACCCCTCCCCCCCCCCCCCCCCCCAACGATCAGACACTAAAGTTAATTGATACTGTATAACTTCTTTTAAGGGGTTAAAGTGATGACAGGTTGCCTTTAAGCTGTGCCTTTCTATAAGGAATGGACTATACACTGTGTTAAGGTTAAAGGGATTATCTAGGATTAGAAAGAGGTCAGTTCTTTCCAAAACCACTCGCCGTCTGTCTCCAGGCTGGGTGTGGTTCTGCAGCTCAGTTCCATTGAAGTGAATGGAGCCAAGTTGAAATACCACACCCAACCTGGGGACAGACGTGGAGCTGTTATTGAAAGAAATCACCTCCTGTTTCTATTCCTGGATAACCCCTTTAAAGTATACCTGTCATTTTAGGATAAGCTACCTTGTATGTGTACATGAGGAGCAGCACTATTTCTGGCCATTATATAACTTGTATATGTTATTTTTAGCAAATTTCTGCTTTGCAGGCTTCATCTATAATTTGCAGTTCACCCAGAGCAGGTAGGCAGAGCTCCCCCCTCCATAGACTTGTATTGTTTGTATTTCAGACACAGGACAAAGCTGAGCTGATTTTCTGAGTGGAATACAGTCTCACAGGAGAGGAAAGAAGCTTAACAGGAGAAAGAAGCATTTGTTTAAGAAATATTACAAAGCCTCTTGGTACGACAGGGACCGGATGTAGGAAAAGCTTTAATCAAGTTGAAAAATTTAGCAAATATTCAGATTCTTTGGTGATCGTACAAAAGTCACTACTGCCTAGTAGGCCTTATCGTTTAAATCTGAACTATAACTTTATGTAACTAAAATCTAGAACACTCATCTTGGCACATTCAGTGATCTTTTTATTATTTTTTATGCCTTTGGAACATAATCAGTGTTTAACATTGGAAAGAATATTGCAGAACAGTGATTCATAGATAACTTTAAAGGGGTACTCCGGTGGAAAACGTTTAAATGAACTGGTGCCAGAAAGTTAAACAGATTTGTAAATGACTTCTATAAAAAAATCTTAATCTTTCCAGTACTTATTAGCTGCTGAATACTACATAGGAAATTATTTTACTTTTGGAACACAGAGCTCTCCGCTGGCATCTCTTGTCCATTTTAGGAACTGTCCAGAGCAGCAATGGGGATTTTCTCCTACTCTGGACAGTTCTTAAAATGGACAGAGATGTCAGCAGAGAGCACTGTGCTCGTGATGTCAGCAGAGAGCTCTGTGTTTCAAAAAGAAAATAATTTCCTCTGTAGTATTCAGTAGCTAATAAGTACTGGAAGGATTAAGATTTTTTTAATAGAGGTAATTTGCAAATCTGTTTAACTTTCTGGCACCAGTTGATTTAAAGAAAATAATAAAAAAATAAAAAAGTTACCCCTTTAAGTTAGAGCGGGGGTTCACACCACGATTGGTGCCTCCGAGGCAACGGTATGTCCGGAAGCTGTCAAATTGACGTGTCGGCGCTCGGACAAGCACGGGCCACATTCATGTGAATGGCCAGGCCGTAGTCGTAGTCAGCTAGGGGTAGATTTATCAAAACCTGTGTAGAGCAAACGTAGACCGGTTGCCATTAGCAACCAGAGTGCTTCCTTTTAAAGTAATCTGGTTGCTATGGGTAACTGATCCACTTTTCCTCTACACAGGTTTTGATAAAAACTGAGAACTGCTGCAAACTAGAGATGAGCGAACTTACAGTAAATTCGATTCGTCACGAACTTCTCGGCTCGGCAGTTGATGACTTATCCTGCGTAAATTAGTTCAGCCTTCAGGTGCTCCGGTGGGCTGGAAAAGGTGGATACAGTCCTAGGAAAGAGTCTCCTAGGACTGTATCCACCTTTTCCAGCCCACAGGAGCACCGGAAAGCTGAACTCATTTATGCAGGAAAAGTCATCAACTGCCGAGCCGAGAAGTTCGTGACGAATCGAATTTACTGTAAATTCGCTCATCTCTACTGCAAACCAAGCTTCTCGGTACGAGCCAAAACTTGGATATTCTTGACAAATTACCGGAACGTGGTCAGTGGTCTCCAAACTGTGGACCTCCAACTGTTGCAAAACTGCAACTCCCAGCATGCCCGGACAGCCAACGGCTGTCCGGGCATGCTGGGAGTTGCAGTTTTGCAACAGTTGGAGACCACTGAGTTAGGCTGGGTTCAGACCACGTTTGGCCAAACAGGTACCGGATCCGGCCGGACTATGGTAAAACCGCGCGCTCCCGTACCCCAGGCGAACCCGGCCTCCATCTCATTCATTTGAATGAGCCAACCGGAGTCAGATGGTGACTCCGGTCGGCTCATTTTTGCCCTGTATCCGGTTTCGTCACCGGACCTAAAATCGTAGTATACCATTTACCCATGTTTTCTGAAACAAGAGAACCCACTCCGGGTGTAATCCATGCCGCATTTTTTAGCTTTGTGTAACTAACAACACCCATGTGACTTGTTATCGGTGCATATAAGTACAATGGTGTTACTACGTTTTTTATGCCATGACTAAGGGCGCCACAGCCCGAAATGCGTCGGCTACTACGTTCCTGTGTATCCTATTTTTATTGATGCTACAATAAAAAGGGGAGATTTACCTGCCTTCCTGGTGCTGGATACTTTTCTACATTACGGTTTTAGGTCCGGTTACAAAACCGGATACGGGACAAAAAATGAGCCGACTGAAATAACTATCTGACTCCGGTTGGCTCATTCACATGAATGAGATGGGGGGGGTCAGGGGTCGCCTGGGGAACGGGAGTGCTCGGTTTTCCCATCTCCCAGCCGAATCCGGTACCTGTATGTGGTAAACGTGGTGTGAACCCAGCCTTAGAGCCTTTGCCTGTCAGGTCATGGGCGGTGTCGTCGTTTTGCAACATTTGGAGACCACTGTGCTTGCTGAATAAATGTGGCCAGTGCCTGATGGATCAGTGGTGTGAACGAGCCCTTAGCCATGTTCTGGGATGCTTCTCTAAAACAGTTTATGCACCCCAGTTCTCGTATACGTAGATCTGTGTCTTATCAAGACGTCTGGTCATACTACAATCCCACCACCCATGATTTGGCCTCTAGACTGCTCGAGGAGCGCACCAGCGCTGTAGACACCTCTTGGTTGAGAAAATACATTAAAGGGGAACTCCACTGGTAAACCTTTTTTTTTTTTTTTAAATCAACTGGCGCCAGAAAGTTAAACAGATTTGTAAATTACTTCTATTAAAAAATCTTAATCCTTCCAGTACTTAGCTGCTATATGCTCCACATGAAGTTCTTTTTTTTAAGATATCCTTTCTGTCTGACCACAGAAGCACGCACTCACATGCCAATGGCACTCTGAGGCTACGCCGGCAGTTTTGCACGTGAGTGCGTGCTTCTTCCGGCCTTGAGGCCTCAAGAAGCACGCACTCCCGTTCGAATGGCACTAGGAGGCTGCGCTGGCAGTTTCGCACATGCGAATGGCACTAGGAGCACTCACGTGCGAATGGCACTAGGAGGCTGCGCTGGCAGTTTCGCACGTGAGTGCGTGCTTCTTCCGGCCTCAAGGCCGGAAGAAGCACGCACTCACGTGCAAAACTGCCGGCGTAGCCTCCGAGCGCCATACTACCTGTGCTATACTGAGATCCAGCTTCTCGCTAACCAGACTCCATTACACAGCTATCTCCGATGAGTGCACGTACGTCCTTCTTTATTTGTCCTAATTTACAAATAAGTTTAACTTTCAGCCAACAGTTGATTTTAATATTTTATAACCCCTTTAAGCTGCTCCCCCCAACCAGACGTTCTAGTCTACTGCTGCAACCCATCATCAAGTCTCCGATCTCCAGGATTCTCCGGTTTTCCAGGACCTCCAAAGCGAGCAGTCATTTCACCTATGAGACGGCCACATACGTCTATTCCATCCTAACGAAACAGCGGCAGTGGCTCTAGTCCGCATCCACCGTCTCTACTAGGACTTTTTTCTTGGACTCCTTGTCATGGACTCCACGTTTGTGCTTGTTGAGGGTGGAATTGTCGAAGAAGCACTTGTCACACATGGGACAGGCGAACGGCTTCTCCCCAGTGTGAGACAATTCGTGCCTCAGCATGGAGGCTTTTAATATGAACCCTTTATCGCAATGTCTACAGGTGAACGGCTTCTCTCCCGAATGCAGTCGTTGGTGGACCACCAAGTTGGCATACTGGCAGTAACTCTTTCCGCAATCCTTGCACACGTGCGGCTTCTTCTCGGCGTGGATGCCGGAGTGCTTGATGACGCTGGATTTCCTAGTGAAGCCCTTGCCGCAGACGGGACACGTGAACGGCTTCTCCTTGGTGTGGACCACCCTGTGGAGCACGAGGTGGGAATGGTTGATGAATTTCCGGCCGCACTCTGCACAGGAGAACGGTCTCTCCCCGGTGTGGATTCTTTGGTGGGCTTCCACGTGATTTCTGCAAGAAAACCTCTTCCCGCACACGTCGCACGAAAGCGATTTTTCCCCGGTGTGAATTGTCATGTGACGCGTGAGAGAGGCCTTGTTGGCGAAGCTTCTCCCGCATAGTTGGCACGAAAACGCGCTCCCTCCGGACCTCGATTCTCGGCTTCTTTCGTTGGTGACTGTTATTTCGTAGATAATTTCTGACTTTATGGTCTCGTCATTTATAAAGTTGTTATCTGGAAGCAAAAGCGAAAATGCGCATAAAGCATTGGCGAGACAATATCCTCTGCTATAAGGGCGCGTTCACACTGAGGAATTCAAAAGGAATTTACTCGAGTAATTCCTCTTTAATTCTCCGCTCCAAATTAATTCAAATCTCCTCTGCCCATTGACTTTAAAGCGGTACTCCGGCCCCAAGACATCTTATCCCCTATCCAAAGGATAGGGGATAAGATTTCTGATCGCCGGGGTCCCGCTGCTGGGGACCCCCGCAATGTAGCATGCAGCACCCACCTGTAAGTACTGCCGGAAGCGCTGGAGATTCTCAGTCTTATGCCTCCCGACCACAGGGACGGAGTATCGTGACATCACACCCCGCCCCCTCAATGCAAGTCTATGGGAGGGGGCGTGACGGCCGTCACGCCCTCTCCCATAGACTTGCATTGAGGAGGCGGGGTGATCGTCACAAGGGGGCGGAGTCGTGACGTCACAATACTCCGTCCCCATGGTCGGGAGGCAAAAGACTGAACCTCCAGCGCTTCCGGCAGTACTTACGGGTGGGTGCTGCATGCTAGATTGCGGGGGTTCCCCGCGATCAGACATCTAATCCCCTATCCTTAGGATAGGGGATAAGATGTCTCTGGGCCGGAGTACCCCTTTAATGTTATTTCTTCTATCCTGTTCACACTGCGGAAATTCTGCTAGCGGAATTCAGACACTGAATTCCTTTCCGCTTGAAGAAAGAACATGTTCATTCTTCAAGCGGAATCCGCGAGCAGAATCCAATAGAAGTCAATGGTAAAAAAATATTTCTGCCCGACATAGTTTGAGCGGAATTCAAGCGGAATTCAGAAAAGTAGATTAAATAGCCTCCTCCTTCATTCCTGCATGGAAATTCCGCATGAATTCCGTTTGATGGATAAAATGACAGAAGGCAACAATTTCCTGACCAAAATTATCCCTCGTGAATTCCTCAGTGTGAACGCACCCTAATGGTCCCCATTCTAAAAGTTTTATGTCCCCAGCCTAAAGTGTAACAGTCATTACAAAAAAACTTTAGACCTAGGGCAGAGTTTCCCCAACCAGGGTGCTCCAGGTGTTTAACCGCTATATGTCCTGTTCCCATATCCCATATATCCCAGCAGCAGTATACAGATAGAGCTGGAGTGAAGGTGTATAACTAACATATATCCTATTCCCATAAAGATAGCAGCAGCAGTGTACAGATGGAGGGGAGGTGTATAACTACTATATATCCTGATCCCATAGAGATAGCAGCAGCAGCAGTATACAGATAGAGCTAGAGGGGAGGTGTATAACTACTACATATCCTGATCCCAAAGAGATAGCAGCAGCAGTACAGATAGAGCTGGAGTGAAGGTGTATAACTAATATATATCCTATTCCCATAAAGATAGCAGTAGTAGTATACAGACAGAGCTGGAGGGGAGCTGTACAACTACTACATATCCTGATCCCATAGAGATAGCAGCAGCAGTATACAGATGGAGGGGAGGTGTATAACTACTATATATCCTGATCCCATAGAGATAGCAGCAGCAGTATACAGATGGAGGGGAGGTGTATAACTACTACATATCCTGATCCCATAGAGATAGCAGCAGCAGTATACAGATAGAGCTGGAGGGGAGGTGTATAACTACTACATATCCTGATCCCCTTGAGATAGCAGCAGCAGTATACAGATGGAGGGGAGGTGTATAACTATTATATATCCTGATCCCATAGAGATAGCAGCAGCAGTATACAGATAGAGCTAGAGGGAAGGTGTGTAACTACTATATATCCTATTCCCATAGACATAACAGCAGCAGTATACAGAGAGCTGGAGGGGAGCGGTATAACTACTAAATATCCTGATCCCATAGAGATAGCAGCAGCAGTATACAGATGGAGGGGAGGGGTATAACTACTACATATCCTGATCCCATAGATATAGCAGATGAGAGGGGTCTGTAAGCTAGTAGGAGCAATCTGGTAAGTGATGATGTGATCCTGTAGTTTACAGGAAGTCAGACTCCAACTGTGCTGGAATAAAACAGATTGCACTGTAGGACTAGTGATGGTAAGTGTGCATGATATGGGCAAAAACAGAAAATGCAGTGCTTCTTTAAATTATCTCATCCCTTATCCATAAGCTGTCAGACCCCCCACCCCCAAAAAAATTAAATAAAAAATGTACATTACTTGAATACAATGTAACGTCTAATTTGCCCTGTGGAGGTGCTGTAGGCAAACGAAATACTAACTGCAAGAATCACCCAGAAATGATAGCCAATGACTGGGGGGGGGGGGGGTTGCAACAGTAGGACCATTGTAGGCCAAGCTTATGGTCAAAGGACTCTGCCATCATTCACACCAACACATTTCTCTTACCTAGTGCTGAAAGTCGAATGTCATGGGCTTCATCAGGGTCCTCGGAGATGTGACTTACAGCAGAAGAAAGAAACGGAGGAGAATCTGAGGGTGAATACGATACAGAATCAGTAACAAACACCGCCAGCAGATACATGTAGGGCCCTTTTATATGGACCATCGTGTGCACTATATAAATGCCTTTCTCATAGATCAGCGATCGCCTATTACACTGATCCTTTACTGTTTATCTGGGCCACACAGACGCTCGCTGTATCACTTGTGCAGCCCTTTACATCCATCATTTAGCGGTATTTACAGGGGGAGGTGTGCGGCTGACCAATCAGATTTTTTTTTGTTAAAGGGGTACTCCGGCCCTAAGACATCTTATCCCCTATCCAAAGGATAGGAGATAAGATGTCTGACCGCTGGGGGACCCCCGCAATCTTGCATTCGGCACCCACCTCTTTGAGCTGCACGCCGCGCTGCCAGCTCACAAACTGCCGAGTGCAGACCACGGGGGTCGGAGTATTGTAAAGTCACGCCCTGCCCCCGCTATGCAAGTCTATGGGAGAGGGTGTGTAGCGGCCATCAGGCCCCCTCCCTTAGACTTGCATGGCGGGGCGTCACACGGGGGCAGAGTCGTGGTCGGCACCCGGCAGTTTGTGAACTGGCAGCGCGGCGTGCAGCTCAAAGAGGTGGGTGCCAAATGCAAGATTGCGGGGGTCCCCAGCGGCAGGCCCCCCGCGGTCAGACATCTTATCCCCTATCCTTTGGATAGGGGATAAGATGTCTTAGGGCCGGAGTATCCCTTTAATCTACTAAAACAATGCGATCAACGAGTCAAATACACAGGGCAACATCTACAGCAGTGGTCTTCAACCTGCGGACCTCCAGATGTTGCAAAACTACAACTCCCAGCATGCCCGGACAGCCGTTGGCTGTCCGGGCATGCTGGGAGTTGTAGTTTTGCAACATCTGGAGGTCCGCAGGTTGAAGTCCACTGATCTACAGGGTAATTGGGTCCTTAGTCTCCTGAACAGTCAGAACACCGATACTCATTGCTAGAGATGAGCGAATTTACAGTAAATTCGATTCGTCACGAACTTCTCGGCTCGGCAGTTGATGACTTATCCTGCATAAATTAGTTCAGCTTTCAGGTGCTCCGGTGGGCTGGAAAAGGTGGATACAGTCCTAGGAAAGAGTCTCCTAGGACTGTATCCACCTTTTCCAGCCCTCGGGAGCACCTGAAAGCTGAACTAATTTATGCAGGAAAAGTTATCAACTGCCGAGCCGAGAAGTTTGTGACGAATCGAATTTACTGTAAATTCGCTCATCTCTACTCATTGCCACGGATTATAAAATGTCATCTCACCTGTACGTCCGTCTGCTGTCCCCTCATTGGAGTCGTCTTGCTCAGATTTCACGTGACATACAGTGATACAGCCATTAGGAACCGCAGGCTGACCTTCTGGAAACATCAAAAACATCACTGAACATATGGTAGACCGCTGCTAAATAAAGGGATACAAATCACATTCCCTATTAGAGAATTAATAGAAGGGGGGGGGGGGGCTAGAAAAAGTATCTCACACATGGGAACCTGCTAGGAACACGTGAAACCTTTTTAAGTACAAGTCCTTAAAGGGGTACTCTGGTGGAAAACTTTTTTTATTTTATTTTTTTAAATCAACTGGTGCCAAAAAGTTAAACAGATTTGTAAATGACTTCTATTAAAAAAAAAATCTTAATCCTTCCAGTACTTATTAGCTGCAGAATACTACAGAGGAAATTATTTTATTTTTGGAACACAGAGCTCTCTGCTGACATCACGAGCACAGTGCCCTCTGCTGACATCTCTGTCCATTTTAAGAACTGTCCAGAGTAGGAGAAAATCCCCATAGCAAACATATGCTGCTCTGGACAGTTCCTAAAATGGACAGAGATGTCAGCAGAGAGCACTGTGCTCGTGATGTCAGCAGAGAGCTCTGTGTTCAAAAAAGAATAGAATTTCCTCTGTAGTATTCAGCAGCTAATAAGTGCTGGAAGGATTAAGATTTTTTAATAGAAGTCATTTACAAATCTGTTTGACTTTCTGGCACCAGTTGATTTAAAAAAAATAAAATAAAAAAAGTTTTCCACCAGAGTACCCCTTTAAGGACTTGTACTGTATAGACGGTATAATTCTTTCTTGCTAGGACAGTGTCCTTCTCCATTCCCTGCAGTGCCCCCAGAGAGGAAATAAAGCATTACAGTTAGTAGATGTTAATGGGTACTGCGTATGTAATGCATAGATTTAATGGGCCCTCCAGGGTAAGAGACACTCTTTATAGCCACCCTCTGCTCTGGCTAATAGAGGATAATTACAAATAAGGGACCTTAAAGGGGTACTCCGCTGCTCAGCGTTTGGAACAAACTGTTCTGAACGCTGGAGCCGGCGCCAGGAGCTCGTGACGTCATAGCCCCGCCCCACATCCTCTATGGGAGGGGGAGTGACAGCTGTACGCTGGAGCCGGGAGCTCGTGAACTTCATAGCTCCGCCCCCATCCTGATGTGACGCCCCGCCTCCTCAATGCAAGTCTATGGGAGGGGGCGTGACAGCAGTCACGTCCCCTCCCATAGACTTGCATTGAGGGGGTGGGGTGTGACGTCATGAGGGGCGGGGTTATGACGTCACGAGCTTCCGGCACCGGCTCCAGCGTTCGGAACAGCTCGTTCCAAACGCTGAGCAGCGGAGTACCCCTTTAAATGGACATCATGGCTTATTAAAAAAAGATCACTAGGGGTCCCCATACCATCCAGAACATAATCCTGTCCAGCCGGAGCATCATCTTTTGTCCCAGCTGAAGCACAGGCTGGAACAAAGTCCAGGAAGTGGGACTCCTCTGTGCTCACTCCTGTCCTATCAGACTGCAGCATGAAATAGAAAGGAGGGGGTTACAGAGAAGCCTGCAGTGAATGGATGAAGAGACACAGCACAGCAGACTCAGGGAGGAAGTGAATGCATGGGGAGTGAGGGCGGGCTCAGTGCTTGCCTCGGACACACCCCTTTCCCGAGCAGTGGATGTCCGAATGAGTGAGCAGCAGGACAGGGGGATTTGTAAGCCAAATACAGAAACTTAGACTCAAAGACATGTAAAGCAGCTGCATGACCGAGTAACATATAGAAACATTATTTCTTTTCTGTTATATGACAGATTAACTTCAAAGGGGTTTATATAAAGCTAATAAGAACCATGGTTACTTTCTTTCAAAAACAGTGACACCCTTGTCCATAGGTTATGTTCGGTATTGCAGTTCAGCTTCATTCACATTTATCGGACAGGCGTGGAGCGTTTTTTTTTAACTTATCAGCCATTTTTTACCCACTGCCATAGAATCACATTACGCTGGGTCTCACGCTGAAGAGGGATGCTGTGGAGATGGAGCGGGAACCTTAAAGGGGTACTCCGCTGCTCACCGTTTGGAACAAACTATTCCGAACGCTGGAGCTTGTGACGTCATAGCCCCGCCCCCTCGTGAAATCACGTCCGCCCCCTCGATGCAAGTCTATGGGAGGGGGCGTGACATCCGTCACGCCCCCTCCCATAGACTTGCATTGAGGGGGCGGGGCTATGACGTCACAAGCTCCCGGGGGCCGGCTCCAACGTTCGGAACAGTTTGTTCCAAACGCTGAGCAGCGGAGTACCCCTTTAATCTCCTATAGTAAAATACGTTGAGGAGCTGCTTCATTTTAAAAGATGACTTTCATGCACAATAGTCATTTTTCAAAAAAAAAGCGGAGGTACACTTTATGGTCAATGCTTGATCCATACCCTCAAATCCTTCTGTCTCTGGCTCCTCTTTTATACGGAGATGGATGGGGCTCTTCTGGTCTGTGTCCTGGGGGTCCATGGCAGGAGGGTCTTCTGTGAAAGTTTAAGGAACAGAACAGGTTGTTAAAGGGGTACTCCGGTGGAAAACTATTTTATTTTTATTTTTTAAAATCAACTGGATCACTGTACTGTACATTACCGGTCCTGAGAGCGGAGGACTCCCGTGAGGCTGGATGGATCTAGCACTTGGATGGTCACTGCAGGTGGGCTACCTCCGAGTCCCGGCACTGGCAGGCGTGGGGGATGGACACTTTCAGAGGTGGCACTCGCTGGTGGAAAAGTCCTGCCGTGGAGAGGCAGAGGCATCTACTACCGGTCTGCTGCAGACCTGGTCTCCACGGCAGGACTTTTCCACCAGTGAGTGCCACCTCTGAAAGTGTCCATCCCCCACGCCTGCCAGTGCCGGGACTCGGAGGTAGCCCACGTGCAGTGACCATCCAAGTGCTAGATCCATCCAGCCTCACGGGAGTCCTCCGCTCTCAGGACCGGTAATGTACCACCAATCCAGCCTCACGGGAGTCCTCCGCTCTCAGGACCGGTAATGTACCACCAATCCAGCCTCACGGGAGTCCTCCGCTCTCAGGACCGGTAATGTACCACCAATCCAGCCTCACGGGAGTCCTCCGCTCTCAGGACCGGTAATGTACCACCAATCCAGCCTCACAGGAGTCCTCCGCTCTCAGACCGGTAATGTCCACCAATCCAGCCTCACGGGAGTCCTCCGCTCTCAGGACCGGTAATGTACCACCAATCCAGCCTCACGGGAGTCCTCCGCTCTCAGGACCGGTAATGTACCACCAATCCAGCCTCACGGGAGTCCTCCGCTCTCAGGACCGGTAATGTACCACCAATCCAGCCTCACAGGAGTCCTCCGCTCTCAGACCGGTAATGTCCACCAATCCAGCCTCACGGGAGTCCTCCGCTCTCAGGACCGGTAATGTACCACCAATCCAGCCTCACGGGAGTCCTCCGCTCTCAGGACCGGTAATGTACCACCAATCCAGCCTCACGGGAGTCCTCCGCTCTCAGGACCGGTAATGTACCACCAATCCAGCCTCACGGGAGTCCTCCGCTCTCAGGACCGGTAATGTACCACCAATCCAGCCTCACAGGAGTCCTCCGCTCTCAGGACCGGTAATGTACCACCAATCCAGCCTCACGGGAGTCCTCCGCTCTCAGGACCGGTAATGTACCACCAATCCAGCCTCACGGGAGTCCTCCGCTCTCAGGACCGGTAATGTACCACCAATCCAGCCTCACAGGAGTCCTCCGCTCTCAGGACCGGTAATGTACCACCAATCCAGCCTCACGGGAGTCCTCCGCTCTCAGGACCGGTAATGTACCACCAATCCAGCCTCACGGGAGTCCTCCGCTCTCAGGACCGGTAATGTACCACCAATCCAGCCTCACGGGAGTCCTCCGCTCTCAGGACCGGTAATGTACCACCAATCCAGCCTCACGGGAGTCCTCCGCTCTCAGGACCGGTAATGTACCACCAATCCAGCCTCACGGGAGTCCTCCGCTCTCAGGACCGGTAATGTACCACCAATCCAGCCTCACGGGAGTCCTCCGCTCTCAGGACCGGTAATGTACCACCAATCCAGCCTCACGGGAGTCTTCCGCTCTCAGGACCGGTAATGTACCACCAATCCAGCCTCACGGGAGTCCTCCGCTCTCAGGACCGGTAATGTACCACCAATCCAGCCTCACGGGAGTCTTCCGCTCTCAGGACCGGTAATGTACCACCAATCCAGCCTCACGGAAGTCCTCCGCTCTCAGGACCAGTAATGTACCACCAATCCAGCCTCACGGGAGTCTTCCGCTCTCAGGACCGGTAATGTACCACCAATCCATCCTCACGGGAGTCCTCCGCTCTCAGGACCGGTAATGTACCACCAATCCAGCCTCACGGGAGTCCTCCGCTCTCAGGACCGGTAATGGACCACCAAGCTGCCTGTTATCTGTCCTGACACAGTGATACAGTGAGACTAACTGTGAACTCTAATACTTCCTCAGTCTAACACCCCAAACATAGTTTCATTGTCAACCATTAAGAGGAACTTGTCACAATATTACATTATCATCTCTCCAGTGAAAAGGACTGATTTCTAAGAGACTTTCCGGCAATTTAAGGGTCTTTAACTCTTTCAGTCCATATCAGTATATTTTGCCTTCACTATTTCAGTGCAATTTGTCTATAACTGTTCCAGTATAATAGTGAATTCTGGGATATTAATTAGTTACCAGTGATATCTATTTTAGGTCATTGTCTACTCCTCTCATAAGGGGCCCCTTGTGAGGTGGAATATTTTATATCAATTTTTAATAAAATCTGTATATCCCATTATAATTGAAGCACGATCCTTGTTTCCTTCAATTGATTCATATAGTTTACCTTCCTTGAGGTCTGGGTATTTTTGTCTCTTTTTCTAAGATTTGTAAATTACTTCTATTAAAAAATCTTAATCCTTCCAGTACTTATTAGCTGCTGAATACTACAGAGGAAATGCTTTTCTTTTTGGAACACGGAGCTCTCTGCTGCCATCACGAGCACAGTGCTCTCTGCTGACATCTCTGTCCATTTTAAGAACTGACCAGAGTAGGAGAAAATCCCCATAGCAAACATATGCTGCTCTGGACAGTTCCTAAAATGGACAGAGATGTCAGCAGAAAGTACTATGGTCATGTCGTCAGCAGAGAGCTCTGTATTCCAAGAAGAAAATTATTTCCTCTGTAGTATTCAGCAGCTAGTAAGTACAAGAAGGATTAAGATTTTTTTAATGGAAATAATTTACTGATCTGTTTAACTTTCTGGCACCAGTTGATTAAAAAAAAAAAGTTTTCCACCAGAGTACCCCTTTAAGGTGGCATCACCCTCCACTGCAGCGCACCATCCATTTACAGGGCTCCCCATTACCTTTGGCTTCCCCCATTTGCTTAAAGTTATAATGTTCTCCATGACCTTCCAGATATTCCCATTCGTCTTTGGAGAAATAAACCGCAACATCTTGACACTTTAGGGGAACCTGGAATACAAGTAACAAAATCTTTGTATAGCAGGAAGAAGGATTTAAAGTAAAGCCACTAACAAAGGGGTACTCCGGTGGAAAACTTTATTTTTTTTATTTTTTTTATTTTTTTTTTTTAAATCAACAGTTTTTTTTAAATCAGTTAAAAAGATTTGTAAAGTACTTCTATAAAAAAAATCTTAATCCTTTCAGTACTTTTTAGCAGATGTATAATACAGAGGAAATTCTTTTCTTTTTGAATTTCCTTTCAGTCTGTCCACAGTTCTCTCTGCTGACACCTCTGTCTGTATCAGGAACTGTCCAGAGCAGCATAGGTTTGCTATAGGGATTTTCTCCTGCTCTGGACAGTTCCTGATACGGACAGAGGTGTCAGCAGAGAGAGCACTGTGGACAAGACAAAAAATTTCCTCTGTAGCATACAGCTGCTAATAAGTACTGGTAGGGTAAAGATTTTTTTAATAGAAGTAATTTACAAATCTTTTTAACTTTCTGGCACCAGTTGATAAAAAAATAAAAAAATAATATATATATGTTTTCCACTGGAGTAGCCCTTTAAATCAGAATCCCTCTTTAGGTAACTCATTCCCCATTTACAGAATACGGCAGTGTTTCCCTTGTAACAGCTGGAGGCATCCTGTTTGGGAAACACTGAAATTGGGAGTATGTGAGAGAATGGGGGGACTCCAGGAACTGTTACATAACACATTAACACCAATACCAATGTTCTTATATAGTCCCCAGAAGGACAGTCAAGGCTCTTGTGTTGCTAATAGAGAGTGTTCCCCGTCAGGACAAGTAGACAGGTGATTCTAAATGTACAGTCCCTTTAAGGTTATGTTCACACTAGGTAATTCCCGCGGAATTCCATGAGCGAAATTCTGCAAACGGAATTACGCGCTGAGAACATAAACATCAGTGTGAATGGGTTTCCGTGAACATGTTCATTCTTTGCGCGGAAGTTCGCGAACACTGCATAGCCATCGATGGTGACGGCGCAGGGCCGCGTGGGTCCTACCGGCGAAGAATTTCGGCGGCGGCCGCCAGAATGGAATCTCCGCTCGCGGAATTCTGCAAGCGGAGATTCCGCTCACAATCCGTAGTGTGAACATACCCTAAAGGTGTGTTCCCACGTACAGTATCCAGCACATATTTGCTGTAAACTAAATGACTGAACACCGCTTCAAATCTGGAGCATCAAAGATGCGCAGGATTATTTAGGGTACTCCGCCCCTAGACATCTTATCCTCTACCCAAAGGAAAGGGGATAAGATGTCTGCTTGTGGGTATCCCGGCGCTGGGGACCCGCTATCTCCCTGCTGCACCCAGTGTTCGTTTAGAGCAGTGTTCTCCAACCTGTGGACCTCCAGGTGTTGCAAAACTACAACTCCCAGCATGCCCGGACAGCCAACGGCTGTCCGGGCATGCTGGGAGTTGTAGTTTTGCAACACCTGGAGGTCCACAGGTTGGAGAACACTGGTTTAGAGCGTCGGGTGCAGCGCCGGAGGCTTGTGACGTCACGGTCATGCCTCTTCAATGCAAGTCTATGGGAGGGGGTGTGACGTCCGCTCCCATGGACTTGCATTGGGGGGGGGGGGGGGCATGGCAGTGATGTCACGAGCCTTCGCTCCGCATCGACAGTCATCCGGCACGGAGCAAAGGTCACTCTGTGCACCGGATGTCTGGGGTGCCGTAGCCAAGATCGCAGGGGTCCCCCGCGATCAGACATCTTACCCGCTATCCTTTGAATAGAGAATATGATGTCTAGGGGCGGAGTACCACTTTAAGTTCCAACCTAAAAGGTTTATTCAGACTTAACTTAACTAGTGAATAAGTGAGAGGTGGTGACCCGCCTGGAGGAACTCTGATGGGGAAACACTGGGAAAGGGGATAAGTGTGTGACCAAGGAGGGTCTGACCGCTAAGAACCCCTGGCGATCTCCAGAGTGTAGTCCGTCATTTCCCTTTGAGTGATTCCTCCTCCCCCCCACCCCCACCCCCAACCCCCCCCCCCCCCCCCCCCCGAGATGAACTGGTCTCGGCAGTGACAGGCCATCTAGCCAATCAGTGAATGAAGCGGGACACTGCTGCGGCCGTTCATCATGTGACCCAAGGTGGAGACCGGAGTGCTCAGTGGGAAGATCACGAGGGGTCCCAGTAGTCAGAACCAACCCCCCCCCCCCCTACCATCAGACACTTACTGGGTGCCCCCTTTGGAATGTTCTTTTGACCATCTCCCCCCGATTCCCCACCTCATGTGCCAACAGCTGGATAATTTTATTGGCCAACTCCAGGATCTTCTTCTGATTTCCATCCTTCAGTCCGAGGAGGGTGAACGAGAGATCCGGACGCAACGCTGAAGGACTTCCCTGAACTTCCGCAGCACAGAGGCTGTAACTGCACTTGTTTCCGTCGGCCTCTCTCCTCACCACAATGTAGTCCTGAAAGAAGAGACAAAAGTCCATCAGCGGAACGCCAAGGAATACACGGGAGCCATATGTGGAGGGACCCTAACCTCATAAGCAAAATAAAAAGTGCGCTGCTCCGGCGTCCTTCATATGCCAGTCTTCCATTTATTATTACAGAGATTGAAGCGGCATGCAGCACAGCCGAGCTATCGGCGTCCCCCTCCCGTGATGCTGTACCGTTGTTTGCCTGCTTTTGTACAATAAAATTCACTGTTCCTGCATCCGGATGGGTGAGTGCCATTTTTACATGACTCTCTCTGGATTATATACTTCCATTTATTATATCCACCTATGTGCAGGGGAACAGGCAACGTTTCGACCCACAATAAAAATTGGGTCTTACTCAAGGCTTGGTAAAGACCAACTTGTGTGACGGGTTGAAACGTTGCCTGCCCTCCAAATCCTCCATGTATTACATGCAGGAGGACAGGCAACGTTTCAACCCGTCACACAAGTGGGTCTTTACCAAGCCTTAAAGGGGTACTCCGCTGCTCAGCGTTTGGAACAAACTGTTCCGAACCTTGGAGCCGGGAGCTTGTGACGTCATAGCCCCGCCCCCTCATGATGTCACGCCCCGCCCCCTCAATGCAAGTCTATGGGAGGGGGCGTGACGGCTGTCACGCCCCCTCCCATAGACTTGCATAGAGGGGGTGGGGCATAACCTAATGAGGGAGGTGGGGCTATGACATCATAAGCTGCAGGCACTTTGCCCATCCTCCTGCACATGAGGGGCCATAAAAAAGGGTTATTTGAAGGAATTTGGAGCAGCTCATTTGCTTTGTTTAAAATATACCTGAGACTTTAGAAAAAAAACAAAAAACAAAAACAACTTGACATGCTCTAGGGACAACGTCGAAGGTTTTTATCCGTCAGGGTCCGAGTGCTCAGACCCTGACCGATGAGAAAAACGTTCCAAAAGAGAAGCGGGCAGCCATGCCCTCCTCTACACGCTCTGTATCTTAGACCTGGGCAGCCGCATAGACTTATACATGTCCAGGTCATGTGACACAGAGCCGATGAGAACTCGGGGAAGGGAAAGATTTCGCCAAAACGAGCGTCACTATCATACCTCACAATAACATTTGGTTTTGTATATTATATAGTCTTTAGCAGTGTTCTTTCCCCATTTGTATAATACACATATATAATGCCATAGGGAAATGATTGGTTGTTGGGGGTAGAGGGTAATACTGTATACACTGCTAAAAAAATACAGGGAACACTAAAACAACACAATGTAACTCCAAGTCAATGACACTTCTGTGAAATCCCACTGTCCACTCAGGAAGAACACTGATTGACAATCAATTTCACATGGAACAGACAACAGGTGGAAATTATAGGCAATTGGCAAGACACCCCCAATAAAGGAGTGGTTCTGCAGGTGGTGACCACAGACCACTTCTCATTTCCTATGCTTCCTGGCTGATGTTTTGGTCACTTTTGAATGCTGGCGGTGCTTTCACTCTAGTGGTATGAGATGGAGTCTACAATCCACACAAGTGGCTCAGGTAGTGCAGCTCATCCAGTATGGCACATCAATGTGAGCTGTGGCAAGAAGGTTTGCTGTGTCTGTCAGCGTAGTGTCCAGAGCATGGAGGCGCTACCAGGAAACAGGCCAGTACATCAGGAGACATGGAAGAGGCCGTAGGAGGGCAACAACCCAGCAGCAGGACCGCTACCTCTGCCTTTGTGCAAGGAGGAGCAGGAGGAGCACTGCCAGAGCCCTGCAAAATGACATCCAGCAGGCCACAAATGTGCATGTGTCCACTCAAATGGTCAGAAACAGACTCCATGAGGGTGGTATGAGGGCCCGACATCCACAGGTGGGGGTTGTTCTTACAGCAGTGCAGGACGTTTGGCATTTGACAGAGAACACCAAGATTGGCAAATTCGCCACTGGCGCCCTGTGCTCTTCACAGATGAAAGCAGGTTCACACTGAGCTCATGAGACAGACGTGACAGAGTCTGGAGACGCCGTGGAGAATGATCTGCTGCCTGCAACATCCTCCAGCATGACCGGTTTGGTGGTGGGTCAGTAATGGTGTGGGGTGGCATTTCTTTAGGGGGCCGCACAGCTCTTCATGTGCTTGCCAGAGGTAGCCTGACTGCCATTAGGTACCGAGATGAGACCCTCAAACCCCTTGTGAGACCATATGTTGGTGCGGTTGGCCCTGGGTTCCTCCTAATGCAAGACAATGCTAGACCTCATGTGGCTGGAGTGTGTCAGCAGTTCCTACAAGAGGATCTGAATCCGATTGAGCACATCTGGGACGTCTCGCTCCATCCACCACAGACTGTCCAGGAGTTGGCGGATGCTTTAGTCCAGGTCTGGGAGGACATCCCTCAGGAGACCATCCTCCACCTCATCAGGAGCATGCCCAGGCGTTGTAGGGAGGTCATACGGGCACGTGGAGGCCACACACACTACTGAGTCTCATTGTGACTTGTATTAAGGACATTACATAAAGTTGGATCAGCCTGTAGTGCGGTTTTCCACTGTGATTTTGAGTGTGACTCCATATCCAGACCTCCATGGGTTGATAAATATGATTTCCATTGATAATTTTTGTGTGATTTTGTTGTCAGCGCATTCAACGATGTAAAGACGAAAGTATTTCATACGATTAGTTCATTCATTCAGATCTAGGATGTGTTATCTTAGTGTTCCCTTTATTTTTTTGAGCAGTGTATTTATTACCATTTATATGTACATTATTGTGTAAGTGCGGGGTGTCACCTCTTTTCCCCTGATAGGGTTACCTTCCTTTTATATATGTTTTAACCCTTCTGAAGTAAATAAAGTATATATTTTAATCAATTTGACATTTTTTGTACAGCGTTCACCACTTTCCTGTCCGATCTACCCGGATGATTCACTAGAACCAGTCCATAGAAACTAGTGTAGGGTTTTCCCAAACGGTGGGCCTCCAGCTGTTGCAAAACTACAACTCCCCAAAGGCTGTCCGGGCATGCTGGGAGTTGTTGTTTTGCAACAGCTGGAGGAACCCTGGTCGGATACCACTGACATAAAGCCTCACCTCTTCAGTCAGGAGGCAGATAATTTCCAGGGTGTGATTCAAGATGGTTTCTGCCCTCTCCATTGTCTCCATTCTGTTCCAAACATGTATAGTCGCCCTAGAAAATCGAGAGAACGTGTTTATAGCAGTAGACATGTGATCAATGCCGGTAGAGACATACGTTGTTACCTCTCCTGACTGTCGTTCATCACTTGGTGGCGTTTGTTCATCCACCCCTAGATACTGGGATAGCCCCCCCCCCCCTTTTTTTAAACAGATTTGTAAATGACTTCTATTAAAAAATCTTTACCCTTCCAGTACTTTTTAGCGGCTGTATGCTACAGTGGAAATTCTGATCTTTTTTAATTTCTTTTTTGTCATGTCCACAGTGCTCTCTGCTGACACCTCTGTCTATGTCAGGAACTGTCCAGAGCAGCATAGGTTTAATATGGGGATTTTCTCCTGCTCTGGACAGTTCCTGACATGGACAGAGGTGGGGATAAGATGTATAAAGCCAGAATACCCCTTAAAGGAGTACTCCGGTGAAAACCTTTTTTCTTTTAAATCAACTGGTGGCAGAAAGTTTAACATATTTGTAAATTACTTCTATTAAAAAATCTTAATCATTCCTGTACTTATTAGCTGCTGAATACTACAGAGGAAATTCTTTTCTTTTTGGAATGCTCTCTGATGAAATCACGAGCACAGTGCTCTCTGCTGACATTATAATAATAATAATAACACTTTATTTATTGTTGTCCTTAGTGGGATTTGAACCCAAGGCAGCAGTGCTAACCACTGAGCCACCATGCAGCCCTTAGCATACATCTGCTATGCATGGTTGCTAAAATGGACAGAGAAGTCAGCAGAGAGCACTGTGCTTCTGATGTCATCAGTGTTCCAAAAAGAAAGGAATTTCCTCTGTAGCATTCAGCAGCTAATAAGTACTGGAAGGATTAAGATTTTTTAATAGAAGTAATTTACAAATATGTTTAACTTTCTGCCACCAGTTGATTTAAAAGAAAAAAGGTTTTCACCGGAGTACCCCTTTAAGGGTCTATTCACATGTACAGTATTCTGCGCATATTTGATCCACAGGATTTTCTGCTGCAGATTTCAATGTAACGGTGCATTCACACCACGTTTTGAACATACGGGTGCCGGATCCGGCGGGGGGAGGGGCAAATCAGGCGCTCCCATACCCTGGCCGGATCAGCCCATGACTCAGTTTACTTTAATGATCCAAACGGAATAAAACGGTGACTCCGGTTGGCTCAGTTTTGACCCGTATGCAGTTTTGGACCGGACCTGTAACAGCTGGAGAATAGTCACATGTTCTCTGCAGCCAATCAGAGAAGTCAGCATTTTTGACACCTTATTCCCCTGGGATAGGGAAGAAAATTCCAGCTGCCAGTCACATGTCTCCTGCAGCCAATCAGGAAAGCCATCCTTGTTGCCACCCTACCCCTCAGGGATAAGGAAGAAATTCCCAACTGTCAGTCACATGTTCTCTGCAGCCAATCAGTAGCGTTATCCTTGTTGCCGCCCGACCCCTCTGGGATAAGGAAGAAATTCCCAACTGTCAGTCACATGTTCTCTGCAGCCAATCAGTAGCGTTATCCTTGTTGCCGCCCGACCCCTCTGGGATAAGGAAGAAATTCCCAACTGTCAGTCACATGTTCTCTGCAGCCAATCAGTAGCGTTATCCTTGTTGCCGCCCGTCCCCTCTGGGATAGGGAAGACATCCCCTACAGTATGTCACATGTTCTCTGCAGCCAATCAGTAGCGTTATCCTTGTTGCCGCCCGACCCCTCTGGGATAGGGAAGACGTTCCTTACAGTCAGTAGTCTGGCTCTGGAGGTCCTGTGTCCTCTGACCTCACTGAGGAGATTACAGCCCTATATTCTGCCCTCATACCTCCCATGGGGGTAAACCCCGAGTCACGTGTTCCAGACATTGCTGAAGTCCTCTGTCAGATCCCACTGCTGAGATATTACTGCAACTCAAGACGCGCTTTACCCCAGCCCATAGGAGCAAAAAAACGAAAATGCAAAAACGGAAAAAACCCCAGTCCTTAAGGGGTTAAGGACCAGAACAATTTTATTTTAGCGTTTTCGTTTTTTCCTCTTATATTTCCATCTACAGACTCATATAAGGGCTTGTTTTTTGCGTCACCCATTGCACTTTGTAATGAAATCTCTCATTTTGCCAAAAAATGTACGGCGAACTCAAAGAATAATTTTTTAGGGAGGAAATTTAAGTGAAAACTAGAGATCAGCGAACTTACAGTAAATTCGATTCGTCACGAACTTCTCGGCTCGGCAGTTGATGACTTTTCCTGCATAAATTAGTTCAGCTTTCAGGTGCTCCCATGGGCTGGAAAAGGTGAATACAGTCCTAGGAGACTCTTTCCTAGGACTGTATCCACCTTTTCCAGCCCATCGGAGCACCGGAAAGCTGAACTAATTTATGCAGGAAAAGTCAGCAACTGCCGAGCCGAGAAGTTCGTGATGAATCGAATTTACTGTAAGTTCGCTCATCTCTAGTGCTAGACACAAAAATTAGATGTACATGGTCAGGATTAGGTACTGAGTGATATATAGTGATATCCTTAGGATAGGGGGATAAGTTGTTACATCCAGACGGTATCCTTTAATGAATAAAATAACGTTCACAAAACTGTATTTGATTCTGCGGATGGGACGACGACCGTCACAAGAGCAAGCTCCCTGCGGCGGACACACAGAGCTACCCAGCCGCAGCAGGGAGCTCGCTCTTGGTAAAAGCTGTCGGCGCATCCTCAGCGTCAAATACACTGCGGATGTGCTTCACGTGACTCTGCCCTTTACAATGATTTCCAAGTAAAAATCCTGATAAATCTGGGTGACAACGCCATTATACGAAGGAGGAGGAGGAGGGATGAAGACGCGTCACAAACTACAACTCCCATCATACCCAGACAAACAATGGCCTTCACTTATCTGGGCATGATGGGAATTGTAGTCCACAAGTGACATCAAATGTGATTTATAACAGTGGTGTCCAAACTGTGGCCCTCCAGCTGTTGCAAAAATTACAACCCCCCCCCCCCAGCCAAGTCAAGGTTGGCTGTCCGGGCATGCTGGGACTTGTGGTTTTGCAACAGCTGGAGGGCCATAACTTGAACACTACTGATTTATCAGATTGCTGCGGTTTCTGGCAGCGGCTTTACCAGGAAATGGTTAAGAGAAGAGTCATAATAGTCAAATATATAATGTGTTGCCCATAGCAACCAGTTCGCGCTCCGTCTTCATTTCCCACAATGCCCTGCAGTCGGGCTCCGGTTGCTATAGGCAACAAAGTTGCCCTTCCTGTTCGGTTTCTATGCAGGAGACACCGAGGAGCAGAATGCGGGCGCCTAGTGTAAAAAAAAAAAAAAAAGCCTGTGATAATATCGCGACATCCCCGTGTATGATAACGCGCTGTCGCGATACGGCACAGCAGAGGGGCCTCGGCGCACATATAGGGGGGACACATGTAAACACTCGGCTGCAGTCCACACAAAGCTCCTACCTTCTCCGACCATGTGAGGGGGCGTGGCCGACCCACGCTCGCAGCCTATTGGCTTCTTATCGTTAACGCCCGCGAAAAGCATTCTGGGAGTCGTAGTAGCGTCTCCGTATCCCGCCTACCAGCCGTACTCTCGAAGAAACTACAATTCCCATGATGCCGATGCGGCCAGCGCGCCGTTGACGCTTTGCAGTTTATTAGCTTGGGATATGTAGTTCTTAGATGGTCAATGATCAGTGGGTTATACCGACTGCCGGACTACACTTCCCGACAGTCTTGGCTTTTAAACTGATTGTCGTTTTCTTGCGCGCGGCGCATGTCGGGACGTGTAGTTCTAGGTAGCGCTTTGACCGTTAGGTTGCAGGGATGAGAAGACATCAACTCCCATGATTCCACAGTGATACCAGCGCCTTGGTTCAATACTGACGTTTACTAGGTACCGGGACTGCGCATGTCCTGCACATGAATGGCTGTTGTGTATATGTATAGCTGTATTTCCCAACCAGGGTGCTTCCAGCTGTTGCAAAACTACAACTCCCAGCATGCCCGGACAGCCTTTGGCTGTCCGGGAATGCTGGGAGTTGTAGTTTTGCACCAACTTGAGTCATTCTGGTTAGTACGCTATTTCAATATGTAAATGTAAAATAGTGTACTATATGTAATTATATGTAATTAAAGTTTAACCCCTTGAGGGCACCACAAATGTAAACTTTTTTGCACCTTCTTTTTTTTCCTCCTTAACCCCTTCATGACCCGAGGTTTTTCCGTTTTTGCGCTTTCGTTTTTTCCTCCTCACCTTTAAAAAACCATAACTCTTTCAATTTTGCACCTAAAAATCCAATTGATGGCTTATTTTTTGCGCCGCCAATTCTACTTTGCAGTGACATCAGTCATTTTACCCAAAAATCTACGGCAAAATGGAAAAAAAAATAATTGTCAGACAAGATTGAAAAAAAAAAAAACACACCCTTTTGTAACTTTTGGGGGCTTCCGTTTCTACGCAGTACATTGTTCGGTAAAAATGACACCTTATCTTTATTCTGTAGGTCCATACGGTTAAAATGATCCCCTACTTATATAGGTTTGATTTTGTCGTATTTCTGGAAAAAATCATAACTACATGCAGGAAAATTTATATATTTACAATTGTCATCTTCTGACCCCTATAACTTTTTAATTTTTCTGTGTACGGGGCGGAATGAGGGCTCATTTTTTGCGCCATGATCTGAAGTTTTTAGCGGTACCATTTTTGTAATAATCAGACGTTTCCTCTGGACGGGTTTTGATAAATCCCCCCTATTATCTTTATTCTGTAGGTCCATACGATTACAATGATACCCGATTTTTATAGGTTTTGTTTTATTTTACTACTTAAAAAAAAAAAAAAGTTATATATTTTTGTAAAAAAATTGGTATGCTTAAAGGGTACCTTTCATCAAAAAAACTTTTGATATATTATAGATTCATGTATACAGAATAACTTTCCAATTTCATGTTATAAAAAAATATGCTTCTTTCTATTTAATTTTCCACTTTGAAAAAATGACCCCTAGGGGTCTCCCTAGCAGTCCTTTTTTTTATATAGATTTCAGACTTATGCTGGAGTCCTAAATCTCAGACTGCAGCCGGGACACAGACAAGCTCAGCACTGCTCCCTGCCAGGGAGTTTGTCTGTGTCCCGGCTGCAGTCTGAGATTTAGGACTCCAGCATGAGTCTGAAATCTATAAAAAAAAAAAGGACTGGTAGGGAGACCCCTAGTGGTCATTTTTTCAAAGTGGAAAATTAAATAGAAAGAAGCATATTTTTTAATAACATGCAATTGGAAAGTTATTCTACATACATTAATCTATAGTATATCAAAAGTTTTTTGATGAAAGGTACCCTTTAAAAATGGTCATCTTTTCACCCCTATAGTATTCCCCCCCCCCGTATACAGGCAGTATGAGAACGCATTTTTTGCGCCATAGACTGTAGTTTCTTTCAATACCCTTTTGATTAGACATTTTAATCACTTTTTATTTATATGTAATGGCCAAAAATAAGCAATTCCGGAGGTTGTATACATTTTTACGTTTACACAATTCACCATGCAGTTTTATTAAAGGAGATCTGCAGCTGCATATAACTGATCCCCTATCTGTGGCTCTACCCATGAAGGAGGCCGCCTGACGCTGCAGCTGACACGCCCCCTCCATGTATCTCTATGGGAGAGGTGTAGATGCGGCGTTCGTGCTTTCCTATAGAGCTGGAGGGGGCGAGTCCGTCGACCTCAGTAAGGTGGACAAACCTCAGTGATGTGAAGAAAACTGGAGATCGCGGGGGTCCCAGCGGTCAGACCCCTGCGATTAAACACTTATATCCCCTAACCTGCGTATAGGGAATAAGTTACCATATTTTTCGCCGTATAATACGTCTTATATGGTGAATACACACCTATCGGGACGGTCCCTGCGGCCATCAACGGCCGGGACCCGCGGCTAATACAGGACATCACCGATCGTGGTGATGCCCTGTATTAACCCTTCAGATGCGGCGATCAAAGCTGACCGCCGCATCTGAAGCAAAAGTCGAGCTTACAGGACACCGGGAGGGACCTTACCTGCCTCCTCGGTGTCTGCTCCGTGCCGGGATCCCCCTGCATGGCCGGCGCTCTCCATCACGTCGTCACGCACGCCATCCCGTCATCCAATAGGAGCGGCGTGCGTAGCGACGTGATGACGGCGACGGAGAGCGTGGATCCCGGGGAAGAGGACGTCCGGAGGGTCGGGGACACCCCGGGGACGCGGTGACAGCGATGGAGCGACATCCAGGGGCGCGGTGACGGGTCCGGAGCGGCGGGGACACGTGAGTATTACCTCCTACCAGTGGTCTTCAACCTGCGGACCTCCAGATGTTGCAAAACTACAACTCCCAGCATGCCCGGACAGCCAACGGCTGTCCGGGCATGCTGGGAGTTGTAGTTTTGCAACATCTGGAGGTCCGCAGATTGAAGATCACTGTTGGGTGCAGAATCTTTTTTTTCTAGGTTTTGCACCTTTAAAATTGGGTGCGTCTTATATACCGGTGCGTCCTATAGGGCGAAAAATACTGTATGTACTGCTGTAGTACTCCTCTAACATTATATTTTATTAGTTTCCGCACTCACAGATACCAGATGTTTATGGGTTGTTGTTTTATTTTTATTTTTTTTTTACATTTTTTTATTAAAAAAAATAGGAAAAGGGGAGTGATTGAAACTTTTATTACAGGAGGAGCTTATTCATATTTATTAACTTAAAAAAAATAATATTCACAATTTTTTTTAGTCCTCAAAAGCAACTATTATAAGCAATCTTATGATTGCTTATACAGTCCAATGCTGTGCCATAGCATAGCATCAATCAGTGATATCAGCACTCTGCACAAGAGTGACTATTTTACTGGCCCATGATTGGAGTTGGGGGGAGGAGAGGTCGTGGGAGTTGTTGGGGCCGATGAGGGCCCCAAACCAAGCAGCAGCTGCCAATTTAGATGCCATGAACAGAATTGATCACAGCATTTAGAGGTTTAGCATGATCACTGATATCTGGCATTAGTGGTGATCCCCGGCTGCTGATAGCAAGTCAGTACTGACCAGCTATGAAGCGAGGGCAGCTCCGGAGTTTACTTGATAGTCCCCTAGCCTGCACAAAATGTACATTTACATTGTGTATCGCCAAGGAGATACATAGTGCTGCATGGGCTATTAAAGACTGATGTAGAGGTTCTTGTGTAGACATGAGTTTGCAGCCATACTAACTGCAATATCATTACTGAAATTACTTCCTAATGCTTCCTATATTTCCCATAAATCCTTTGGCTGAGGGGGTGGCATTTGATCACTGCACCTGGTCATCTATTAAATGGGCCCTCTCATTAAAACTAATTTTTGCTTTTGCAATCCTTATGGTAAATAAAAATTCTTGTTCAATCTTGTCTACTTGTCCAGAGCACATTTCCCCCATCTTTTGCACAGACTTTGGACTCCTGCTGGCCTGGCAAAAGTCCAAACACAGGAAATGCAGTCTGGAGTGGGGGGGGGGGGGGGGGAGGGGGGATCCAGCATTATCTAATCATAGCTCAACTCACACTTAAAGGGGTACTAATGCCAGAATGTTAAACAGATTTGTAAATTACTTCTATTTTAAAAAAAATCATAATCCTTCCAGTACTTATTAGCGGCTGTATGCTAGAGGAAATTCTGTCTGACCACAGTGCTCTCTGCTGACACCTTAGTCCTTGTCAGGAACTGTCCAGAGCAGGAGAAAATTCCCATAGCAAACATATACTGCTCTGGACAGTTCCTAAAATGGACAAAGGTGTCAGCAGAGAGCACTGTGGACAGACAGAAAAGAAATTGAGAAAGAAGTATACAGCTGCTAACGAGTACTGGAAGGATTAAGATTTTTCAATAGAAGTAATTTACAAATCTGTTTAACTTTTTGGCACCCTGGAGGCTCCCTGCTTGGGAAACACTGACATAGACAGTGATTTACAGCTCCCAGCAGATCTTTATTACTTTTATATGTAAGGATTTGCTTTATCTATATTATCTATTTATTTTTCTTTAATCCTCACTTTCTCCTATTTTCGGATGACATTTTGGGCCTTTAGAACCAATTACCAGGTTTCCATAGAGTTCTGGTCTCAACATACAATGGTCGCCCTGGAAACAATTAATATTGTAACTTGAGGGACCACTGTACTGAGGTGGAAAACTGTTTTTTTTTTTTTTATGAACTGGTGCCAGAAAGTTAAAAAGATTTGTAAATTACTTCTATTTAAAAATCCCAATCCTTCCAGTACTTATTAGCAGCTGTATGCTACAGAGGAAATTATTTTATTTTTGAATTTCCTTTTTGGTCTTGTCCACAGTGCTCTCTGCTGACACATCTGTCCGTGTTAGGAACTGTCCAGAGCAGCATAGGTTTGCAATGGCGATTTTCTCCTGCTCTGGACAGTTCCAGATACGGGCATCAAGTGTCAGCAGAGAGCACTGTGGACAAGACAAAAATGAATTTCCTCTGTGGCATACAGCATATAATAAGTACTGGAAGGATTAAGATTTTTTAATAGAAGTAATTTACAAATCTGTTTAACTTTCTGGCACCACTTGATTTTAAAAAAAAAATAATGTTTTCCACCGGAGTACTCCTTTAACCCCTTAAAGTGTACCTGTCGTCAACAAAAACTGTTCATATACTGTAGATAATACCATTTTATGTATAATTGTAATATACATTGGTTAAAAAAAATGTATGTCTTTGTCCCTGCAGCTTTTGCCTGTGTGTCTCTATGAGGAGTCCAAATACAGCAAGTGAGGGTGGACAAGCAGGGCTCTGTACACTGAGGACAAGCAGGGCTCTGTACACTGAGGACAAGCAGGGCTCTGTACACCGAGGACAAGCAGGGCTCTGTACACCGAAGACGAGCAGGGCTCTGTACACCGAAGACGAGCAGGGCTCTGTACACCGAAGACGAGCAGGGCTCTGTACACCAAGGACGAGCAGGGCTCTGTACACCGAGGACGAGCAGGGCTCTGTACACCGAGGACAAGCGGGGCTCTGTACACCGAGGACAAGCGGTGCTCTGTACACTGAGGACAAGCGGGGCTCTGTACACAGAGGACAAGCGGGGCTCTGTACACTGAGGACAAGCAGGGCTCTGTACACTGAGGACAAGCAGGGCTCTGTACACTGAGGACGAGTAGGGCTCTGTACACTGAGGACGAGTAGGGCTCTGTACACCGAGGAGGAGCAGGGCTCTGTACACCGAGGACAAGCAGGGCTCTGTACACCGAGGACAAGCAGGGCTCTGTACACTGAGGACAAGCAGGGCTCTGTACACTGAGGATAAACAGGGCTCTGTACACTGAGGACAAGCAGGGCTCTGTACACTGAGGACAAGCAGGGCTCTGTACACTGAGGACAAGCAGGGCTCTGTACACTGAGGACAAGCGGGGCTCTGTACACTGAGGGTCTGTGACATGTTCCAGGCTCACACAGCAGGATGATTGACAAGCCAGGAGTCTGCACAGAGCCCTGCTTGTCCTGCCCTCACTTCCTGTATTTGGACTCCTCACAGAAACACAGAGACAGTAGCTGCAGGGACAGCATTTTTTCACCCAAAAATATACAAATATACATATAATGCTATTATCTACATTATATAAAGTTTTTGTTGACAACAGGTACATTTTAAGGACTGGGTCAATTTTAGTTAGTTTTTCCTCCTTTTTTTCTTCTCTTCTGACTGATTTTTTCATATATGCTGCTGTATGAGGGCTCATTTTTTGCATTGTGATCTCTAGTTTTTATCAGTACCATTTCTGTTTTGATGGGACTTTTTTTATTGCTTATTATAATTTTTTATCAGCTTCCCTAAAGGTCCGGCAAGTGCATTTTGCCACATTTAGATGCCGCAATCAACTTCCATTACGGTATCTAAAGGGTTAACATAAGCAGTGAGTCCTGAATGCTGATATCAGCCATTTCTCACTGGCTCCGGAGCTCACTTCAAAGTCCCTTAATGGACACGCAACGTACATGTACATCGCATGTCGTTAAGGGGTTAAGACCATGTAGTATTGGGTTAAAAATGACATTTTCCTTGTATGCTATTAAAAATAAAGGGAAGAAAATTCTTAAAAACATGACATTTTCGTTTTGCTTTACACCTTGAAGATAGTCCTTTTTTATTAGAAGAGTCCCTGAAGGGTTAAGTTCATCTTATGCAACTAAGACTGTATTCACACCACGATCTGACCGGGTCCCCTGAGAAAATGACCAGATGGTAGTCACTAGCTGACTACGATCGGATCCGCAGCCCCATAATGCCATCTGAAGGCTAAGAGACCAGTGTTTCCCAACCAGTGTGCCTCCAGCTGTTGGCTGTCTGGGCATGCTGGGAGTTGTAGTTTTGCAACAGCCGAAGACACACTGCTTACGAAACACTTTGATAGACACCACTTTATTGAAGACTTCCCTGTGAGGCCTGGGACAGATATTAGCTGGAAGTCAAAAGGGAAATCCAAAACACTACAAACATTGCTTTTCAGGCAGTTTGTGGCATTTTGTTCCCATTGACTTCCATCTTTTTGATTTCCAGATTACTGTCATTAGCTAAAACTTTTGGCAACACGTCCACACATGTAAAATGTTGTTGATCTCTAGTTATAAGCCGGGAAGCAGGTAGCAGTGCGGTCGACTGCCGACCCATCCTCCAGATCCAAACTTTTTTCATAGACTTGTATAGAAAAAAAGGTCGGATTTGATTGACAGCTGTGGAGTGAGCGGCATGCTGCCTTAGGGTGCGTTCCCACAGGGCGTATACGCAGCGTATTTTACGCTGCGCAAAATTAACGGCAGCAGCGGGAAATACGCTGCGTATTCCTTGCTCACTATACACACAGGGATTTCCGTCGGCAGCCCTATGTGTGTAGTGAGTTTTAGAGGCGGGGCCGTGTGCCGGCATGACTGTGACGCTTGGCTCCGCCTCCAAAACTCACTACACGCATAGGGCTGCTGCGGGAAATCCCTGTGTGTATAGTGAGCAAGGAATACTCAGCGTATTTCCCGCTGCTGCCGTAAATTTTGCACAGCGTAAAATACGCTGCGTATACGCCCTGTGGGAACGCACCCTAAGGCAGCATGCCGCTCACTCCACAGCTGTCAATCAAATCCGACCTTTTTTTCTACACAAGTCTATGAAAAAAGTTTGGATCTGGAGGATGGGTCGGCAGTCGACCGCGCTGCTACCTGCTTCCCCAGGTTATTATAACTTCTGATTGCAGTGGGTCTCGGTAGTGAGAACTGGTGAGATCAACAATTTTTTTTACATGTGTGGGTAATAGGCCAAATGATGTTTTTTAAATGACAGTTAAGAAGAGGAATTTCAGAGCGTAATTCTGCTCAGAAATTCTGATGCAGCAGAATCCCATTGCTGCAAGTCCATTGCACAGTGCACACTTTGGAATTTCAGCAGCGGAGCTTCTGCTGCTGAAATTTTACTGTCTTAGCGTACGTTCACACGAGCGGACCCACAGCGTATTTTACGCCGCAGATCCGAGGCTGAAGGACCCCTGCATGGTGGCTTTACATGTGCCTGCTCAGAGCGGCAATACGCCACTACGAGCAGACACATTGCGATGTGCGAGTCGCAGCGCACATGCGCAGTATCGCCACCGCTCTCGGCCTAGCTCACGATGTGTTTGAGTACACCGCGCATGCGCGGCAACACGCACATATTGCCGCTCTGAGCAGGCACACGTAAAGACACCATGCAGGGGTCCTTCAGCGGCGGATCTGCAGTGTAAAATACGCTGTGGGTCCGCTCGTGTGAACTTACCCTAAAGAATGATCTTGCTCATCAGCGGAATCCACATTAAAATACATTGCAGTCTATGTGGCTCGCAATGTCCGCACAGTCCTAGAACCGACTCATTCAATGCTGGCTTCCCTTTAGGATCTCAGTCCTGAATTTTTCTGGAAATAGATTCCCCAACATGAACCCTGCCTAACTATTTAATGCATGTGTATTGCATTTTTTTGTGATTATTTTTCACATCCTTAAAGAGGTTCATATAATCATTGAATCATCATTTGTAATGGGGAAAAACTTCACAGAAAAAAATGATGAAGAAAAAAAAAAAAATAATAATAATTTATATATATATATATATATATATATATATATATATATATATATATATATATATATATATATATTTATATATATACACACATACATACAGTGGTCCCTCAAGTTACAATATTCATTGGCTCCAGGATGACCATTGTATGTTGAAACCATCGTATGTTGAGACCAGAACTCTATGGAAACCTGGTAATTGGTTCTGAAGACCCCAAAATGTCATCCAAAAATAGGAAAAAGCGAGGATTAAAGAAAACTAAGTAGATAACTAATATAGATAAAGCAAATCCTTACATATAAAAGTAATAAAGATCTGCTGGGAGCTGTAATCACTGTCTATGTCAGTGTTTCCCAACCAGAGTGCCTCCAGATGTTGCAAAACTACAACTCCCAGCATGCCCGGACAGCCTTCGGAAACACTGGTCTATGTAGAGGACAGAAGCTTCTTCAGGGTCCTGTACAGAACACGCAGTGTCCTAAAAAAAAGGAAAATGGAGCCGCCCTCACCTGATGTCCAAAGGAGAAGCTAACCCTGGTACAGGTAAAGAGTACAGAAAATGTAATACCTCCCTGTACTGTAGGGGGCGCTACCAGACACCAGTCAGTGTATACACTTCAGTAATACAGGTAAAGAGTACAGAACATGTAATACCTCCCTGTACTGTAGGGGGCGCTACCAGACACCAGTCAGTGTATACACTTCAGTAATACAGGTAAAGAGTACAGAACATGTAATACCTCCCTGTACTGTAGGGGGCGCTACCAGACACCAGTCAGTGTATACACTTCAGTAATACAGGTAAAGAGTACAGAACATGTAATACCTCCCTGTACTGTAGGAGGTGCTACCAGACACCAGTCAGTGCATGCACTTCAGTAATACAGGTAAAGAGTACAGAACATTTAATACCTCCCTGTACTGTAGGGGGCGCTACCAGACACCAGTCAGTGCGTACACTTTAGGAATACAGGGGTTTTACCATTGAAATATCCATTCTGATTGGTCGGTTCTTCCAGTCATTGACACATTTCGCAGATTCCATAGCATTGCATGTTGAGTCTGGTTTCAAGTTACAATGGTCCAGAAAAGACCATTGTATTTTGAAACTATTGTATGTTGAGGCCATTGTAAGTTGAGGGATCACTGTATATACTTAAAGTGTACCTGTAAATATAAAGAAAAACCCTTGGACACATCCTAAGGACAAGTCAGACGTTTTTAATCGGTCAGGGTCTGAGGGTTCCGACCCTGATCGATGATACAAAACTGTCACATGATACAAAACCGGTAGAGAACGCACTTCTCTTGGCTCGTTCTACGTTCTGCGACGTGTCAAGTTTTTTTTTTTTTTTTTTTTAATGGCAGTGCCCATTTAAAGGCTATTTTGAGAGAGAAAAAGCTACAAAAGACACAAAACCACAAAAAAATAAACAAAGCACTGTACCTGTAGTGTAAGTAACACAATCAAATAAAACCCAACCAACATTAGGGTTCTGCTCTACATTGTTACAACAACTATAAGTTCTCTGTAAAATATCTAGTCCTTATTGTAGCTGGTAACTGTATCTACTATCTTCAGATGTAGAAAAAGTTTTAATATTGTCAGGGGCTTTTTTTTGCCTTCCTCTGGATCAACACTATAGGCTGATCTGGATGGATGGATGTCTTTTTTTCAGCCGTACAAACGATGTAACTATATGATAGTAATCAGAATAGGCCATAACTCTTCAGGATGTATCGCTTGGTGGGGACAAGGAATAAAGGGGTACTCCACTGGCCAGCGTTCGGAAGTGAATGTTCCGAACGCTGTTTTCGAGCCGCGGGGGTCGGCCACGCCCATTGTAACATCATGGCCACGCCCCCTCAATGCAAGTCTATGGGAGGGGGCGTGACGGTAGTCACGCCCCCTCCCATAGACTTGCATTGAGGGGACGTGGCCATGACATCACAAGGGGCGTGGCCGACCCCCCGCCTCTCGAAAGCCCCTCGAAAGCCTCTCGAAAGCCCCTTTAAGAACAGCCCTTCTAAGAGGCGGACGAGGACTGAAGCTTCACTTTACAATGGATCTTTTTATGCACCATAAGAGAAAACAATAATATGAAACTTTTCCCGCATTCGCACTGGTAAGGCTTTACATAAGGCTCCTCATCTTGGACATCGCTGTCATACTCCAGGTTGTCCACGATAAGCTCTTGTGCCTTGTGTGTTGTTCTCTGGTGTCTGTAGAGGTGTGATGTGCACGTGTAACTTTTACCACACGCACATTTGTAAGGTTTTTCGATTTTACTTTCGCCAGCCCGATTCCTCGTACTTGCCGGGACGTTCCCGTCTTGGTGAGTCCTTTGGTGTCGGTAGAGATGAGAACTAGAAGTGTAGCTTTTCCCACAATGACAAACATAAGGTTTTATCCCCCCTGGGACTTCTGTCTCTGTATCTTCTACAGAGTCACCTCCATGTTCCTCAATCTGTTCCTTCTTGGCGTGGATTCTCTGGTGGCGGTTCAGATGGGACCTACAGCTGAACATCTTCCCACAGTGACATAAATAAGGACTAGCACTTTCTTTATTTCCATCTACGTGAGATTTCTGATGTCTGTAAAGATGAGAGCTGCATGTATACCTCTTACCACAAGCACATACATAATCCTTCAATGGACTTACGTCTGCACCAGGCTCGATTTTAGTCTCTGTACCCACTTGGCACGTCTTCAGATGTCTGTTTAGATGAGAACTGATGGTAAAGCTCTTCCCACAGATGCATGGAAAAGACTTTTCGATCGGGGTCTTCATTTTAGAAGGTCCTCCATCACGACTACTGCTTGTCTTTTCATGTCCTATGTGAGCCTTCAGGTGTCTATTGAGATTGGAGTTCCTGCTGTAGCTTTTGCCACATACACAAGTATATGACTTTGACTGCTTGGTTTGTGATAGTATTGTACTTTGGGACTTTTCAGATTTTTCTTCAGGAACATTTTCTTCTTCCTTTACAGTTGTTGAGTTGAGTACAGACTGACTGAGTATACTGTTCCGGTCAGTCAATAAATCAGTTTCCACCAGATTTTCTTTAGAATTATCAATAGCTTTTTTGAAGACAGTTGACTTATCATCTTCTAATGTCTTATTACCAAAATAATTATCAATAGCTTTTTTGAAGACAGTTGACTTATCATCTTCTAATGTCTTATTACCAAAATAATTATCAATCGCTTTTTTGAAGACAGTTGACTTATCATCTTCTAAGGTCTCATTACCAAAAGTGGAACTTTCTGCAACGATACAGTTTCCATTGGTCAAACTAGAATCTATTTTGGTTTCACCAGACCTTTTATACTCTCCATTATTTATGGTTTCCTGCTTAACCTTGCATAGATGGTCCTCATAGGGACCCGAGCCACCAGAAGAGACCGAGTACACCGTCAATGAGGAATCACTAGGTTTAGACTTCTTCCATTCATTTGATGCTATTAAAGATTTCTCTTTAGAAGCTCTTTTCCTTGTATGTGCCATATTCCACTCACTTTTAAAGCCTGCGCTTCTTCACCTTCGTAGGACGTCAACTCTCACTGGAGCATGTGATCGGAATCTGCTGGACAGAAGCAGAAATATACAACATTACCAACATCATCAGTATGTTGCGTAGGAATTAGCCATATGTCACTGATACCAAAATCTAGTGCTGGACGGTATGACCAAAAATGTGGATCACGGTATTTTTCAAATTTATGGTGGTTCCATGGTATTTGACAGTATTTTTTTCCCCACTCATTTCCCCCTAACCCCCCCCCCCCCCGAATGAATTATCAGCCAGAGTGCGCTGGGGAACTAATCATATATGACCCGCGGGCGCTGCTCTGCTCCCCCCCCCCCACCGAATGAACGATCAGCTGCAGCGCTGTCCCCACATCGGGGGCCTAATCATGTTACCCATAGGCGCTGCTCTCCTTCTGTGAGCCTCGCCCCTTAAAGCGCTGAAAGCCAGTGGCCCACTGTCTTTCAGTGCTTTCAGGGGAGGTGACAGCTTCCATTCTCCGAACTGAAGTCCTGCGCCCACGGCTCACAACTCATTAATTTCCAGCACCTGCGGGTAACATGATTAGTCCCCCGATATGGGGACAGGGCTGCATTCGAGGGAGGGAGGGCCCGATCGGTATTGCGGTATAGGGAAAAAATTCATATCGTACAGAAAAAACACACCGGTATTCGGTATGAACCGGTATACCGCCCAGCACTACCAAAATCATTCCTTATTTACATGGGTTTCCAGCTGCCGTGAAACAACTTCCAGCATGCTAATAGTTGTAGTGGAGCAATACAGGTTTACAATCTATCTTCACCATCTAACTATAATGATGACACATCTATGACAAGATGTACATGATCATGTACATTTCTAAAATCTGACTGTAAAATAAGATATCACAGAAATGGAATCAGAAAGCTGATGATGCACATTTTAGGACAATGGTTTGCAGTCAAACCCCAACAGTGTCTGGAGTTCCATTCTGGCCTCACTTCTAGCTGGTAGAAGGTTCAGAGCAAACAAGCAATTCCATAAATAAACTACTATAAAGATCACTGATCGTATAATGGACTCGTTTAGTTCTAGCAAACTGTCAAAGGCTCTGTTTAGCTATTTCTTAGAATCTGTTCCCGCTTATAATGGAAACGACAGCACATTGTCAGATTTCATACAACCGACACCATCGGTGGCCAACATACCCATAATTTTGAATATGCATGCTATTCTTACAAAAAATTCTTAAAGCGCTACTCCAGTGATGGTCTAGCGGCAGTCCGAGCCATAGACTTGTGTGAGACTACAGTGTTCAATCTATGTTTTTTGTAGAAGTCCCATAGACTTAGATTGAACGTAGATTGAACGCTGTGGTCTAGCGCAAAGATCACTGAAGTTGCGCTTTTAGGAATCTACTGGAGATGTAAAGCCGTGGTCATAACTGTTCCTGGGAAGGAATCCAGGAAAGCTCAGTAATACCTAGAGGCCTTGTGTCAGGGTCCGGATAGGTATGCAGCGAGGACACTGGTGGTGGATCCTCTGTGTCAGTGGGGTGATGACGTGGGCCGTACCAGGGGAATGGAGTCTAAGGGGTTACTGGTTTTCACCAGAGCCCGCCGCAAAGCGGGATGGACTTGCAGCGGCAGGTAACCCCCAGGTCGTTCCACCCGATAGCGACTCAACCCCAGCTGATAGCTGAGACAGGCGCGGTACAGAAGGACAAGGCAAGAGCAAGGTCGGACGTAGCAGAAGGTCAGGGCAGGCAGCAAGGGTTGTAGTCAGGAGCAACAGCAGAAGGTCTGGAACACAGGCTTGGGAACACAGAAAACGCTTTCACTGGGCACTAGGCAACAAGATCCGGCGATGACAGGAAGGGGAGGTGGGTTTTTATAAGGAGGGCACAGGTGCAGGTACTGATTGGGCCAAGCGCCAATCAATGGCGCACTGGCCCTATAAATCTCAGAGAGCCGGCGCGCGCGCCCTAGGGAGCGGGGCCGCGCGCACCGGGACTGAGCAGACGGAGGACGGGGCAGGTGAGGAGATTGGGATGCGAGCCGCGGGACGCATCCCCGCTGGTGACACTAGTGCAGTGCTCCCGGTCAGCGGGTCTGACCGGGGCGCTGCACGGAGGTGAACGCCGCGAGCGCTTCGGGGAGGAGCAGGGACCCGGAGCGCTCGGCGTAACACCTTGGCAATGAATATATTGATAATCACAAAGCTTTTCTACAGTATCAGTATCCTCCTCAAGACAACAAGCTCTAAAACAATTTACATCTATAAGATAAAGAAAAATGATGAAAAATGGCAGTCAATGCTGTACGTGGAAGGGGGGTCCAGAATTAAAGGTTAAAAGGTTAAAACCATTCTTGCATTTTCCCAATGCAATAAGGCAACGGAGAATTTCTTTCTTGAACATTTTTATTTTTTCAGATGCTGATATAACAAGAAACACCTTCAACAAGTAAAACTTTTCACCAAACAACAATTGACATCTTAATAAATAACAATAGTAAAAGAATAGTAACAAGAATCCTCTCGTTGTCATTGGTGGTGAGGTAGAACATTTCTTCTTCTTCTTTAAAGGTGAAATTGCAGATTATTGTTAGAAAACAAAAACAAATTACAAGACCCATTAGAAAAAAGACCGGTGAGGGTCCAGAAGCTTCAATTATCTTAAAGGGGTATTCCAGGCCAAAACTTTTTTTTTATAAATATTTATATTTATATATATATATATATATATATATATATATCAACTGGCTCCGGAAAGTTAAACAGATTTGTAAATTACTTCTATCAAAAAATCTTAATCCTTCCAATAGTTATTAGCTTCTGAAGTTGAGTTGCTGTTTTCTGTCTGACTGCTTTCTGATGACTCACGTCCCGGGAGCTGTGCAGTTCCTATGGGGATATTTTCCCATCATGCACAGCTCCCGGGACGTGACATCATCATTGAGCAGTTAGACAGAAAACTTCAGAAGCTAATAACTATTGGAAGGATTAAGATTTTTTAATAGAAGTAATTTACAAATCTGTTTAACTTTCCGGAGCCAGTTGATATATAAAAAAAAGTTTTTGCCTGGAATACCCCTTTAACTTTGTTCCTCCAGACATTTATGGCATATGGATAGCCAGTCATAAATAAGTGTGTTTGACCACTAGAACTAACTACAAAGCTCCTTTATGCATGATGATTGGTACAAGATTGCTTTTAGGCTTTCCAATTTAAGTTGTTTCAACCAAGATCAGCATTGGAAAAATGGTGAGGACCCTGAGGGGCATTTGTTTTTTACAAACAGTGGTCCCTCAACATACGATGGTAATTCATTCCAAATGAACCATCGTTAGTTGAAACCATCGTATGTTGAGGGATCCGTGCAATGTTAAGTATAGGAAGTTATACTCACCTGTCCCCACCTCTCCTGACCATCACCACTGCCCTGGATGTCGCCCTCCATCGCTGTCGCCGCGTCCCCGGGGTGTCCCGGACGCTCCGGACTGCCTCTGCTGGCCAGGATAGTCGCTCTTCATCGCCGTCATCACGTCGCTGCGCACGCCGCTCCTATTGGATGACGGGACGGCGTGCGCGGCGACGTGAAGACGATGAAGGAGAGCAACGGCGATGCAGCGGAGCCCCAAGAGGGCAGTCCGGAGCGCCGGGGACAGGTGAGTGACCATCATCGGAGCACACGGGGCACCTTAAACGGCTATCCGGTGTCAGCTGAAGCAGTCTGCACTGCCGGATAGCAATTTATGCGATGGCCCCGACATACAAAAGCATCGCATGTTGAAATTATCGTATGTCAGGGCCATCGCAGGTCGGGGGATCACTGTATAGAAGGCAGTCATGGTTGCTGTGAAGTTGAGGTAGTATAATTTAACCTAAGAATGTCCATATCTGAAAGGCCGAAAAGTGGCTGAGGCTGTACATGGAAATCACACTTTACTCTTGATGCTGAGGTAGTATAATACGGCCTTAAAGGGGTACTCCGCTGCTCAGCCCGCTCCCATAGACTTGCATTGAGGGAGCGGGGCGTGACATCATGGGGGGGGCGGGGCTATGACATCACGAGCTCCCGGCGATGGCTCCAGCGTTCGGAACAGTTTGTTCCAAACGCTGAGCAGCGGAGTACCCCTTTAAGACAGACCTGAAGTGGTCTACTGCCTTGTGGTGCCAAACATGAATCCAAGAGCATCCATGTATGAGAGGCCAAATAGTGGCTCAGGCTCCCTGTCAAGGTCACACTGTACTCCTCTGCTCATTCCTTTAACCACTTGTATCCCGACACTTCTTTTACTTACATTCGGATCAGTCTTGGTCCAGTTGTTCGTCTTATTCAGGGAATAGTCACTATCCACCCCGCTGGAAATCTTCTCTCTCTTTTCTGAGCTCTCACCCATGTTTTCCGCACATGCTCTCTTTTGAGGGCGTGAGACATCTGAAGGCATGCCCCCAAATATTGTTGGCACAGTACCCTTCCTGAGACTCCTTCTAAATTCACAATTAATGTAAGTCTGTGGGGAGAAATGCCTTCAACAAATTCTATACAAATTTTTTTTCCCCATCTAGAACCTTCTGGGCAAAGTCATCATTATCACAGAAGTCTTGGGGAATTTGGCGCAACCATGATTTTATGATTTCTTTATTTTTGGGGAATCAGCGCGGAGTGATGTCATTGTCCTTTTTCCAGCCGTTATAACATGATTTGACAATACAGGATGGCATTCTGTAAAATAACGAAAATGGGCAACATTTTTGGAAATTGTGTGAAAGAAGAACATTTAAACCTATTTAAATAAATAACGATCCAATTGTAGTGATATCCAGCTCCATTAAGTAGCCGCAGCGTCTCGGACCGAGACAGACCAGGTTCATATTCAAATAGAAAAGAAAAAATGGTCCAGCGCAATCAAGTCGATGAATTACGAGGAATTTATTGGATAAAAACGACACAGGTACAGGTAAGTGACCTGTACCTGTGTGGTTTTTATCCCAAAAATTCCTCATAATTCATCGACTTGACAGCGCTGGACAATTTTTTCTTTTCTATTTAAATAAATGTACAGTTTGTAGCACAGTCACAGAAGAAAGTGACTGCTGGGAAGTATTAAAGGGTCTATATGGAAGCATGTGGAAGGATCCTTCTAAATGACTCGAATTCACTTCAAAATTTTTGCCTTTATTTAAATTTTTCAGGATTTTTTCAGGCTGCTTTCACACTATAAAAATACCTCCGTTATAAACGCCCATTATTAAAACCCTGGAAATCGTCCGTTAAACGGCCATTGGAAAATCCCATTATAGTCTAATGAATTTTTCTAATAGCCGTTTTAACCCGTTATCGCCAGTTATTAATAACGGCCGTTATTTTGTGACGGGCGATAGTGACGGGAGAAATAGTGCATGCACTATTTCTTCCGTTCATTCGCCCATCACAAAATAATGCCCGTTATTAATAACTGGTTAAAACGGCTATTGGAAAAATCCCATAGACTATAATGGGATTTTCTGATGGCCGTTAGGGATTTTCTAACGGCCGATTTTAAAGATTTTTATGACGGATGTTCATTGCGGATTAATTTTTATAGTGTGAAAGGGGCCTAAGTCATTGCCCCTGATAACATCACATTCTGCGATGAAACATGTAGGGCAGCTGTGTAAAAGGTTTTAATAAACAGCAGGGATCCCTGCACTACAACTCCTGAAGGCATGCAAAAGATACACGTAGGCTTATATCAGCTACATATAAGTGATGCCTGCTGGCAACCATGGCTTAGGTAGTAATGTTTGTATTTAGGCAGGGCCCTGCTAAGCTTTTAACTTCGGATCCAAACTATCAAAATGTAAGTTTAATCCAGGAGTGGACAAACAGGATAGTGGTATTCTGTCTTTAGGCAGAATTGTTCGTAAAATTAGCGTGTTATATCCGCAAGTTTAATTTCAGAGTTGATGATTAAGCCAATTACTCAAAGACTGAACCTTTCAGCAAAATGGCGGGGGGGGGGGGGGGGGGGGGGAGGGGTTCACCCAAACAGCACCACATGAACTGGCATCTTTTGAAGCTGACCAGGTGATTTCAGAGGTATCTTCCATGGCCACTTATTTGCGTAACCCGGCTGTCAGCATTTTGCAAAACTTGGTAAGAAACATACAAACATAAAAAAAATAATCTAATTTTATTAAGTGAAAGCAGCATAACAGCTAGTGTGGATATGCTGAATGCCTGGAGCAGGTGGGCGCAGACTGATGATGTCACTCACCAGTTCTACCCTCATATCACTCTACGTATTATTTTAAACCCCATAATAATTTTTTGTGTGATATGGAGGGCAGAAAGGAAACCTGTCAACAGATTTTACCATCTATAACGTGTGGCAATGCGTTATATATAATAAAACCTTCTTCCTCACCATGCCATTTATGCCAGCAGTGATGGTGAGGATATGAAGTTTGAAAGGTGTCCCTGCCGTAAGCAGTCCCTTGGGCGGGAGCCATCCTCTTCTAGTTCCGTTTGCTCAGGCTGTAATCGCAACCCCCTCAGTGTGACTGACAGCCTAGGCATGGCCCACGTCATTGCTCTGCTCCGTCTGCCGAAGGAGCAGGGCAGTAGCGCAGTCTGTCAATCACGCTGAGGGGGCATGATTACAGCTGAAGCAGACGGGACTGGGAGAGGATGGCTCCCACCCAGGGGACTACTTACAGGTGGCAGGCAGGGGACACCTTTTAAACTGCATATCCCCACCATCGCTGCCAACAAGAATGTCTCCCTAGGACGATGAGGAAGAAGATTTTACCATATATAAGGTGTTGCCATGCATTATTTATGGCAAAATCCGATTACATGTTATCTTTAAAGGGTGTGGACTGTCACTTTAAATTTGCCACAGTGAGACTTCATTCACACCACATACAACTGGTAGAATACAGCGGGACAAAAAAAGCATCCAGAAGTATGGGGGGGGGGGGGGGGAATCTACTGCTATTCTATAAATAACTTTAATAAATAACCAATAGTAAAAAGTGCACATGTCAGGATCCGGGTTGGTAGCGGGAAGAACACGGGAGTGGATCCTCTGTGTCAGTGAGGTGATGGCGTGGGCTGTACCAGGGGAACGGAATCTAAGGGGTTACTGGTTTTCACCAGAGCCCGCCGCAAAGCGGGATGGACTTGCTGCGGCAGGTAACCCCCAGGTCGTTCCACGCGATAGAGACTCAACCTCACTGACTGCTGAGACAGGCGCGGTACACAAGGACTAGGCAAGGCAAGGTCGGACGTAGCAGAAGGTCTGGGCAGGCGGCAACGGTTCGTAGTCAGGGGCAACGGCAAAGGGTCTGGATACACAGGCAATAGGCACACGGGAACGCTTTTACTGGCACTAGGGCAACAAGATTCGGCAAGGATAGGAAGGGGAAGTGGGTATTTAAGTGTAGGGAGTGATTAGCACTGATTGGGCCAGGCACCAATTAGTGGTGCACTGGCCCTTTAAATTTCAGAGAGCCGGCGCGCGCGCGCCCTAGACAGCGGGGCCGCGCGCGCCGGGACCGGACAGCAGGAGGACGGAGCAGGTGAGAGGATTGGGATGCGACCCGCGGGCGGGCGCGTCCCGCCACGCGGATCGCATCCCCGCCGGTGATAGCAGAGCAGTGCTCCGGTTCAGCGGGTTCGACCGAGACGCTGCACGCAGAAGAACGCCGCGAGCGCTCCGGGGAGGAGCAGGGACCCGGAGCGCTCGGCATAACAGTACGCCCCCCTTAGGTCTCCCCCTCCTTTTGGAGCCCAGGAATCTGCGGACAAGATCTTTATCCAGGATGTTGGCCTCAGGATCCCAGGACCTCTCTTCTGGACCACAATTCTCCCAATCAATCAAAAAAAATATTTTACCTCGGACGATCTTGGAGGCGAGGATCTCTTTGACACAGAAGACATCAGAGGAGCCGGAAACAGGAGCAGGAACAGTGATCTTGGGAGAATAGCGGTTAAATATGAGAGGTTTGAGAAGAGAAACATGGAAAGAGTTGGGAATACGAAGAAAAGGAGGAAGATGGAGCTTGTAAGAGACAGAATTGATTTGATTTTTGATTTTAAAAGGCCCAAGATACCGAGGACCAAGCTTGTAGCTAGGGACACGGAAATGGATGTATTTGGCAGAGAGCCACACTTTGTCACCGGGCAAAGACAGGAGGAACTCTTCTCTTTTAACAGCATGTCTCTTCATGCTAGATGAGGCCAGTAGGAGCGACTTTTGAGTTTCCTTCCAGATAGAGGCGAAGTCTTGTGTCAATTCATCTACGCCAGGGACTCCAGATGAAATGGGAATGGGGAGGGGGGGAAGCGGATGATGGCCGTACACCACAAAAAAATGGGGATTTGGAGGAAGACTCCGAATTTTTGAAATTGTACAAGAATTCCGCCCAGGGCAGAAGGTCGATCCAATCATCTTGACGGGAGGAGACAAAGTGTCGCAGGTAGTCACCAAGAATCTGGTTTACTCTTTCCACTTGTCCATTGTATTGGGGATGATAAGCGGAAGAAACATGTAATTTGATTTTTAATTGACTGCAGAGTGCTCTCCAAAATTTAGAGAGAAATTGGATGCCTCTATCAGAGACGATATGCGTGGGAAGCCCATGGAGACGAAAAATTTGTAGAAAAAATTGTTTCGCCAATTGTGGCACAGAAGGAAGACCTGGAAGCGGGGCAAAATGAGACATTTTGGAAAAACGATCAACGACCACCCAAATGACAGTGTTGCCATGAGATGAAGGTAGGTCAGTGATCCATAGCTATATGGGACCATGGCTGTTTAGGCACAGGTAGAGGAAGGAGAAGACCAGCAGGCTTCTGGCATGGAGTCTTGTCACATGCACACACTGTACAGGCCCGTACGAAATCGGTCACATCTTTCTCCAGGGAAGACCACCAACAGTGTATGGCAATTAACTGTATGGACTTTTTGATTCCAGCATGACCAGCCAGGTGGGAAGAATGACCCCATTTGAGAGTTTGGAGGCGAAGACATGGAGGAACATAAGTTTTTCCTGGAGGAATTGGCACCAGAGAAGCAGGAGCAGAGGAGATCAGACATTCTGGAGGTATGATGTGCTGAGGAAGAGCTTCGGATTCAGAGGCATCGGTGGAACGTGGTAGAGCATCTGCCCTGACATTCTTTTCCGCAGGGCGAAAATGAATCTGAAAATTGAAACGGGCAAAAAACAACGACCATCTAGCCTGGCGAGGATTTAAACGCTGGGCGGACTGAAGATAAGACAAATTTTTATGGTCCGTGTAGATAGTGATGGGATGAAGGGACCCTTCCAGGAGATGTCTCCACTCTTCAAGAGCCAACTTAATGGCCAATAATTCACGGTCACCTATAGAATAGTTTTTTTCAGGAGGAGAAAAATCCGCATGTGACATTTTTTCCCTTAGCGGTTCTTTGTAGGAGGACAGCTCCGGCTCCGACTGAGGAGGCGTCAACCTCGAGGAAGAAAGGCTTGAGAGGATCTGGCCTGGACAAGACTAGTGCAGAGGCAAAGGTAGCTTTGAGGTGGTGAAAGGCTTCCTCCGCCTGCGGTGGCAAGGATTTTGGATTAGCATTTTTCTTGGTCAATGCTACAATAGGAGCAACGATGGTGGAGAAGTGGGGAATGAATTGTCGATAATAATTAGCAAATCCGAGAAATCGTTGGATAGCTCGTAGACCAGTGGGGCGTGGCCAATCTATTACCGCCGATAGCTTGTCAGGGTCCATTTGAAGGCCTTGACCGGACACTATGTATCCCAGGAAGGGTAGACTGCTGCGCTCGAAGAGGCATTTTTCAATTTTGGCATAAAGTTGGTTTTTACGTAGGCGCTGAAGCACTTGACGGACATGGAGAAGGTGTTCGTCTAAGTTGTGGGAAAAAATGAGGATGTCATTAAGATAGACTACCACACAGGAATACAGCATGTCCCGAAAAATCTCATTGATAAAAGTCTTGAAAGACTGCGGGGGCGTTGCACAGCCCAAAAGGCATGACAAGGTATTCAAAGTGTCCATCTCTAGTATTGAAGGCGGTTTTCCATTCATCACCTTCTCGAATACGGATGAGATTAAAGGCACCCCTGAGATCGAGCTTGGTTAAAATTTTAGCTCCCCGCAGGCGATCAAATAGTTCTGAGATGAGAGGCAGAGAATAACGATTCTTTACAGTGATTTTGTTAAGACCGCGGTAATCAATGCAAGGCCGTAGGGATCCATCCTTTTTGGCAACGAAAAAGAAGCCCGCTCCTGCAGGAGATGAAGATTTTCGGATAAAACCCCTTTTAAGGTTTTCTTGCATATATTCAGACATGACCTGCGTTTCAGGAGCGGATAGTGGGAAAATCCTGCCACGGGGTGGATAGTGCCAGGAAGCAAGTCAATAGGACAGTCAAAGGGTCTGTGTGGCAGTAAGACTTCAGCTTGTTTTTTGGAAAAAACGTCAGAATAGTCCTGATAGGCTTTAGGAAGACCTGGCAAAGGCGTGGCGAAGGAGACTTGACAGGTGGGAACAGACTTGAGACATCGTTTGTGGCAAGAAGATCCCCAACTTCTAATGTCCCCAGTGGCCCAGTCGAGGATAGGTGCATGACGCTGGAGCCAGGGCAGACCGAGAAGAATTTCAGAGGTGCAGTTGGGTAATACGAAAAATTCAATACTCTCCTGATGGAGATCTCCAGTGCTCATGAGCAGAGGTTCTGTGCGATAACGCACGGTGCAGACCAGTCTTTCTCCATTCACTGATGAAATGAAAAGAGATTTGACGAGACGGTTAACAGGGATATTGAATTTATTGATGAGGGAGGCTTCAATGAAATTTCCTGGAGAACCAGAGTCCAGAAAGGCCACAGCGGAGAAGGAAGTATTAATATTTGCGGATAGGGAAATCTGCACAGGTATAGTCAGACGTGGAGAGGAGGAATTTACACCTAGTAACGCCTCTCCCGCGTTAACTAGGTGTGTGCGTGCGTTTCCCTGACGCGGAGGACGAATAGGACAGTCCTTTAGGAAATGTTCGGTACTGGCACAGTACAGGCACAAATTTCTATTTCTGCAGCGAGTCCTCTCTTCTTGAGTCAGGCGAGACCGATCCACTTGCATAGCCTCCTCGGCGGAAGGCACAGGAGAAGGTTGCAGTGTACTATGTAAGAGAGGTGTCAAGCGAGGAAATCGCCTGGTGCGAACAAGATCCTTTTCTTGGCGGAGCTCCTGGCGTCTTTCAGAGAAACGCATATCAATGCGGGTGGCCAACTGGATAAGTTCAGACAGGTTAGCAGGAATTTCTCGTGCGGCCAGAACATCTTTGATGTGGCTGGATAAACCTTTCTTGTTTCTTGAAGGTCGCGCAGAGAGCCTCGTTGTTCCAGGCGAGTTCAGAAGCAAGGGTACGGAACTGAATGGCATATTCGCCCACTGAAGAGTTCCCTTGGACAAGATTCAGTAGAGCCGTCTCGGCTGATGAAGCCCGGGCTGGCTCCTCAAAGACACTGCGTACTTCATAGAACAAGGACTGGATAGTAGCATTGGCAGGATCGTTGCGGTCCCAAAGCGGTGTGGCCCAGGACAAGGCCTTTCCAGACAGCAGGCTGACCACGAATGCCACCTTAGACCGTTCTGTAGGAAACTGGTCCGAGATCATATCCAGGTGTAGTGAACACTGGGTCAGGAAGCCACGGCACAACTTAGAATTCCCGTCAAATTTGTCTGGTAGAGACAGGCGAACTCTGGACGTGGCAGCGTTAGATCGCTGTGGAGGAGATGCTGGAGCTGGCGGTGGAGATGGTTGCTGCTGTGGAGGCAGAAGCTGCTGAAGCATGGCAGTCAACTGAGACAGCTGTTGTCCTTGTTGGGCGACCTGCTAGGATTGCTGGGCAACCACGGAGGTGAGGTCAGCGAGACTTGGCAGCGGCACCTCAGCGGGATCCATGGCCGGATCTACTGTCAGGATCTGGGTTGGTAGCGGGAAGAACACGGGAGTGGATCCTCTGTGTCAGTGAGGTGATGGCGTGGGCCATACCAGGGGAACGGAATCTAAGGGGTTACTGGTTTTCACCAGAGCCCGCCGCAAAGCGGGATGGACTTGCTGCGGCAGGTAACCCCCAGGTCGTTCCACCCGATAGCGACTCAACCTCACTGACTGCTGAGACAGGCGCGGTACACAAGGACTAGGCAAGGCAAGGTCGGAGGTAGCAGAAGGTCTGGGCAGGTGGCAACGGTTCGTAGTGAGGGGCAACGGCAAAGGGTCTGGATACACAGGCAATAGGCACACAAGAACGCTTTCACTGGCACTAGGGCAACAAGATCCGGCAAGGACAAGAAGGGGAAGTTGGTATTTAAGTGTAGGGAGTGATTAGCACTGATTGGGCCAGGCACCAATTAGTGGTGCACTGGCCCTTTAAATTTTAGAGAGCCGGCGCGCGCGCCCTAGAGAGCGGGGCCGCGTGTGCCGGGACCGGACAGCAGGAGGACGGAGCAGGTGAGAGGATTGGGATGCGACCCGCGGGCGGGCGCGTCCTGCAACGCGGATCGCATCCCCGCCGGTGATAGCAGAGCAGCGCTCCCGGTCAGCGGGTCCGACCGGGACGCTGCACGCAGAAGAATGCCACGAGCGCTCCGGGTCACTGCTCCTCCGGCGTAACAGCACACCTCCAATTAAATTTGGTGCATTTTGGTAAAATTTTTTAATTTATTAAGTGTAGATTTGTGCCTTTTTCTGACTTTATAACTATGTTAGATTGGTTAAGACCATGTCCACTTGTATTTATGCTGCCAAATTTCCTGAACTTGCAAGAATTGCTACAAATAATTACGAAAATATGTAAAAAATTGAATAAATCCCCCTCGTACTGTACAGGCCCCTATGGGGCAGTTCTATGATAGAGGTGTGTGCTTTCCATATATTTTTAGCAGGTTTATGTCTGGATACTTTTTTCTTCCTTTTTTCTCTCTTCACATTACTAATAAGAGTACGCTGCTTTAGTTTTGAATAATGTCAAAACCACAAAACGACATTTGTTATTTTTAAAGTACAACTCCAGTGATGGCTCGGGAGGCAGGATATTTCCTTAAAATATTCAGGGAGGAAGACAGGATACTGGGTTGTAGACTCTTCAGGGACTCGTGGGAGAAGGAGAGTCTACAAGCCCAGTATCCTGTCTTCCTCCCGGATACCAAATACATCCAATGGTCCGACCATGGACCAATGGGAAATAATTTCTTTATGAAACTATCATTGATTCACGCTGTTGTGCTGCATTATACTGCATGTTTTCTCTTGTCCTGTATACTATCCCATGGTGAACCAAGACAGTTTTAGGGGGAGACACATCAGGACGCTTTGTTGATATTACAGGAATGTTGTCTTTTGGGAGTCACCCGTTTACACTGGGGGTAGCATTGGTGGTTTTTCTAGAGACTATACCACTATACCACAGCATACGCATTGTTGCAGAACCATATTGATGTGAGGGTAGACACCCTGGTGTTTTTGCAGTTATTTACCCATTGTGGTGTTGTAAAAAATTAAACTTTTTTGGGACCATTGCCATATGATGCTCATTTTTAATGCATATCCATTAAATGTTAGGCTTCTTTCACACTATGAGTATTCATCCGTTATTAAATGTCCGTTTTCTGTGTGAAAACGGATGTATAATAACGGATGAAATAACGGGTGCTAACGACCCGTTATAACATCCGTCATGTATGGCCCTAACACCTCTGCCTACAGACTCCCACAGCCGGGACTACTAATACTCCCATCATGGAACAGACTTGTTTCCATGATGGGAGTAGTAATTCCCCAGCTGCGGGAGTCTGCAGACAGCTGGGGAGGCTACATTAGTATTTGTACTACTACCCCCATCATAGGACAGAGTCTGTTCCATGATAGGGGTTGTAGTACAGGGGCTGAGGGATTGATCGCACCGGGTTTCACTTCTGAGACCCGATGCGATCAGAAGATATTAAGCAGGGGAGTGGGCGGCATGGTCCGCAACCCTGCAATGTATCCTGTGTTTTGACTTTCATTTTTAAATCCTCTGCGGGTAGCCCTGAATGGCCGGTACTGAGAAGACAATCAGGGCTCTCAGCAGGAGATTTAAAAATGAAAATTGTGAGTAGCAGGGGCCATATGTATATTAAAAGCATTGTCGGGGGCAAGATATATAGAGCTGCAGAGGGGGAGACATATAGCCTATATATCTAGCCCCCCACAGCGCATTAGATATGACCCCCGCCAGCGCATTTATAAATATATATCCCCCGCCAGCGCATTAAATATATATCCCCCACCGGCGCATTAATAAATGTATACCCCCCGCGGCGCATGTATAATGTACTGTCGCAGGCTGCCATCTATATACATATGCCGGGCTGCGCTATAAATGAAAAGCATTCTAGCAGCAGCATCGGCCGGCCGATGCTGCTGATAGAAATACTTTTCATTCATAGCACAGCGCCAGCATAAGTATATAGGAGCGCTGTGGGGGGCAGATAATATGTCTGCACCCCCCAGTGCTTCTATATACATTTTCCGGCACTGCGCTATGAATGAAAGGTATTTCTATTAGCAGCGCATAGTGCCAGCACACCTTCTCATTCAGAGTTTTCTTTATTTTCATGACTATGAATATTGTAGATTCACACTGAAGGCATCAAAACTATGAATTATCACATGTGGAATTATAGACAAAACAAAAAAGGGTGAAAATGTCATATTCTAGGTTCTTCAAAGTAGCCACCTTTTGCTTTGATTACTGCTTTGCACACTCTTGGCATTCTCTTGTTGAGCTTCAAGAGGTAGTCACCTGAAATGGTCTTCACTTCACAAGTGTGTTGGTGTGGAGGAGGAGGTGTGCTGGATGGTGTGGGGGAGGGGAGGTGTGATTGTGTGGGGGAGGAGGTGTGATGGTGTGGGGGGGCTTTGCTGGTGACACTGTTGGGGATTTATTCAAAATTGAAGGCATACTGACCCAGCATGGCTACCACAGCATCTTGCAGCGGCTGCTATTCAATCCGGTTTGCGTTTAGTTGGACCATCATTTATTTTTCACCAGGACAATGACCCCCAAACACCTCCAGGCTGTGTAAGGACTATGTGACCAAGAAGGCAAGTGATGGGGTGCTGCCCCAGATGACCTGGCCTCCACAGTCACCGGACCTGAACCCAATCGAGATGTTTCGGGTGAGCTGGACCGCAGAGTGAAGGCAAAAAGGGCCGACAAGTGCTAAGCATCATGGGAACTCCTTCAAGACTGTTAGAAGACCATTTCAGGTGACTACCTCTTGAAGCTCATCAAGAGAATGCCAAGAGTGTGCAAAGCAGTAATCAAAGCAAAAGGAAGAACCTAGAATATGACAGATTTTCACACTTTTTTGTTATGTATATAATTCCACATGTGTTAATTCATAGTTTTGATGCCTTCAGTGTGAATCTACAATATTCATAGTCATGAAAATAAAGAAAACTCTGAATGAGAAGGTGTCCAAACTTTTGGTCTGTACTGTATATAGAAGCGCTGGGGGGTGCAGACATATAGCGTTATCTGCCCCCCACAGCGCTTTTTTATACATATGCTGGTGCTGCCGGTCGATGCTGCTGCTAGAATGCTTTTCATTCATAGCGAAGCCCGGCATATGTATATAGATGGCAGCCTGCGACATTACATTATACATGCGCTGCAGGGGGGTTACTTGCAACGGCGGGGGGTATACATTTATTAATGCGCCGGCGGGGATATATATTTAATGCGCTTGCGGGGGTCATATCTTTATATATGCGCTGGTGGGGGTCATATCTTTATTAATGCGCTGTGGAGGGCTAGATATATATGTATCCCCCCCCCCTGCAGCGCTATATATCTTGCCCCTCACAGCGCTTTTAATATACATATGGCCCCTGTTACTCACAATTTACATTTTTAAAACTCCCGCTGAGAGCCCTGATTGGCTCCTCGGTACCGGCCATTCAGGGCTCCCTGCGGGGGATTTAATAATGAAAGTAAAAACACACTATACATCGCAGGGTTGCGAGCATGCCGCCCTCTCCCCTGCTCAATAACTCCAGATCGCATCGGGTCTCAGAAGTGAAATCCAGTGCAATCAATCCCTCAGCCCCTGTACTACAACCCCCATCATGGAACAGACTCTGTTCCATGATGGGGGTTGTAGTACAAACACTAATGTAGTCTCTGCCCAGCTGTCTGTAGACTACTGCAGCCAGGGAATTACTACTCCCATCATGGAAACAAGTCTGTTCCATGATGGGAGCAGTAATAGTCCCTCAGCAATGCAGGAGAAGTAATAGCGGATATTATAAACCAGGTGCAAACAGATGACATAAAAATCTATGTTAAAAATAATGGCCCTTAATTTACCCGTTTCTTGTGACGGAAGAAAAATTAGTGCATGTGCCGTCTTTTCTTCCGTCACAAATAATGTCCGTTATTCATGATGGGCTATAACGGGTCATAACGGATAATCAAAAAATCCCATAGACTTGAATGGGATTGTTTAACGGCCCTTTAACATCCGTTATTAAGGCTTTTCTAACGGATGTTTCTAACGGATGTTTTAACTGATGAATTTCATAGTGTGAAAGGGGCCTTAAAGGGGTACTCCGCTGCTCAGCGTTTAGAACAAACTGTTCCGAACGCTAGAGCCAGGAGCTCGTGACATCATAGCCCCGCCCCCTAATGACTTCACGCCCCCGCCCCCTCAATGCAAGCCTATGGGAGGGGGCGTGATAGCCATCACGCCCCCTCCCATTGACTTGCATTGAGGGGGCGGGGTGTGACATCATGAGGTGGCGGGGCTATGATGTCAAGAGCTCCAGTACCCCTTTAAGTTTTAGGCAGAGTTAGTTTTTCCAGTGACAGGGGAAGTCCCACAGACTTACATAGGACTTCAATACAATCCGTAGATTGAATGCCATAGTCTTATGCCAGTCTCTGGCTTGGGAAATTTAAGCAAACATCCTGCTGCCCGAGTTACACTTTAATAAAGCAACATGAGGTCAGTCAGATCCAAATGTAAGAGAACACGGTGGCATCTGATGTATTTTACGTGTTACGCAGATCACTATAATGGACGCTTCACTATAATGGAATAAGTAACATGTCTTATCTGGAATGCACTGAACTGCGCCACATATTCCCATTGGAAAAAACATGGCGCACATTAAAAGCATTTTTTTGTTGCTCTCGCCTTACAGTTTGTATCCATCCTTAAAGGGGTACTCCGCTGCTCAGCGCTTGGAACAAACAGTTCCGAACGCTGGAGCCGAGGCTGGGAGCTCGTGATGTCATAGCCCCGCCTCCTCATGACATAACGACCCACCCCCTCAATGCAAGTCTATAGGAGGGGCGGGACGGCTGTCACGCCCCCTCCCATAGACTTGCATTGAGGGGGCGGGGCTATGACATCATGAGGAGGCGCCGGCTACAGTGTTCGGAACAGTTTGTTCCAAATGCTGAGCAGCCGAGTACCCCTTTAAAAAAAAAAAAATTTAAATTAAATAGGGGCTGTCATTATAAAAAAATAAATTGTAAAGACATACCGAAAGTCTGGATCAGTCAAGGATCACTAGAAGGAGCTGGGAGAACTGTGCACTTAACACTTTCCTCCCTGGTTCAGAGGCACGTGACCGAGACGGTCTCATAATGTAAGTCTATGGGGTCGTCTCGTCAACATAGACACAGGGCAGGGAGAGAAGCGCATGGACACACACTCTAGTGATTGGTCGGCATCTAAACACTCAGACCCCATCCTATAAATACTTTTGGACAAAGCCTCAGAGAGGTTTGTGTGCCTCCATATGATACTCTGCCAGGTGCCATATGTTAGAGCAGAGTTTCACAATTAGTGTGCCTCCGGCTGTTTCAAAACCTCAACTCCCAGCATGCCCAGACACCTATAGCACTGCAACAGCTAGAGAAACCCTGGTTGGAAAACACTGCATTACAGAATAAACAGCAGGTAACAAAAATTCCCCAATTTGTTTTCAGTTGTATATGTACAGAAGGCCCCATGCACCCGGACTCCAGGCCCCGGACAATTCTGCCACTGAAATTGTTCCGTACAAAGAAGGAACATGTTCATTCTTTGCGCGGAAGTCCGCTAACACTGCATAGCAGCGTCGGGAGCTTGTGACGTCATAGCCCCGCCCCCTCATGACATCACGCCCTGCCCCCTCAATACAAGTCTATGGGAGGGGGCGTGATGGATGCCACGCCCCCTCCCATAGACTTGCATTGAGGGGGCGGGACGTGACATCATGAGGGAGTGGGGCTATGACATCACGAGCTGCCAGCGTCGGAGGATTTTGTAGTGTGAAAGCAGCATTATACGGCAAATACCGCGGCGGTCCCTGCGGCCATCAACGGCCGGGACCCGCGGCTAATACAGGACATCAACGATCGCGGGGTTTCCCTGTATTAACCCTACAGACGCGGCGATCAAAGCTGACCGCCGCGTCTGAAGCGAAAGTGACACTAACCCGGCTGCTCAGTCGGGCTGTTCGGGACCACCGCGGTGAAATCGCGGCATCCCGAACAGCTTACAGGACACCGGGAGGGACCTTACCTGCCTCCTCGGTGTCTGCTCTGTGCCGGGATCCCCTGCATGGCCAGCGCTCTCCTTCAACGTCATCACGTCGTTGCGCACACCGTCCCATCATCCAATAGGAGCGGCGTGCGTAGCGATGTGATCGTGGCGACGGAGAGCGAGGATACCGGGCAGCAGACACGTTCGAGCGACGGGGACACCCCGGGAACGCGGCGACAGCGATGGAGGGCGAGATCCAGGGCAACGGTGAGGGGTCCGGAGCGGCGGGGACATGTGAGTACTACCTCCTATACCAGTGGTCTTCAACCTGCGGACCTCCAGATGTTGCAAAACTACAACTCCTGGCAGTTTTGCAACATCTGGAGGTCCACAGGTTGAAGATCACTGTTCTATACTTTACATTGTATTTGGTGCAGAATCTTTTTTTTTCTAAATTTTTACCCTTTAAAATTGGGTGCGTCTTATATGCCGGAGCATCTTATATGGCGAAAAATACGGTAATAAAGATCTGCTGGAGCTGTAATCACTGTCTATGTAGAGGACAGGAGCTTCTTCAGGGTCCTGTACAGTACACACAAGGGGATATTTATCAAAGTTGTCTATGTCCCGCATCAATATAGACCAAACTACAGGGGGTTAGTCCGGTCTATTGTGCGCCTAATTTATCAAAAGTAAAAATAAATTCTGTGCACAGACTTCTAGATCTATACTTTAGGGTACGTTCACACGTGCGGATTTACTGCGGATTTTACGCTGCAGATCCGCCGCTGAAGGACCTCTGTATGGTGCCCTTAAATGTGCCTGCTCGGAGCGCCAATACACCGCTCCGAGCAGACACACTGCGATGGGTGAGTCGCCGCTCATGCGCAGTGTACTCGCACACATCGCGGCCGCTCCCCCTGCTCAATGAGCTAGGCCGAGAGCTGCCGCGATGTAGAATATACTGCGCATGCACTCGGCGACTCGCACATCGCAGTGTGTCTGGCGTATTGCCGCTCCGAGCAGGCACATGTAAAGGCAGCATATAGGAGGTCCTTCAGCGGCGGAGCCGTAGCGAAATATGCTGCGAAAATCCGCACGTCTGAACGTACCCTTAGGGTACGTTCACACGCGCAGATTTTTTCGCGGGTTTCCCGCTGCGTATCTGAAAGTGGGCGGGCTCTTCTCGGCTTTCCGCAGCAGATTTTCCGTGGCGGAATTTACGCCAAAGTCCCTACTGACTCCAATGGGGCTTGTGGTGGATTTTAAATTTCGACGCGGAAAATCGGCTGCGGACAGCCGAGAAGAGCCCGCCCACTTTTAAATACGCAGCGGGAAACCCGCAAAAAAATCCGCGTGTGTGAACGTACCCTTAGACTGTATTTAAACCTGCTCCAGTATGGTCTGACATTTCGGCGTACTTTCAGCCGATGCGATTTGTCGCTGAAAATGTCGCTATTGATAAATTCAGCACCAATGCATTTTTCTGTCTAAAATAGCATAGAATGCATCATGTTCTAAAAATTCTCTAAAGCAAAAGTCGCAGAAAAGTCGCACATATTTAGACTGCGACTTTCTGTGCGACAAATTTAGACAGGAAAAACAAGTCTAAATCCTTTGATAAATCTCCCCCACAGTGTCCTAAAAAAGTAACATGGAGCCACCCCCACCTGGTGTCCTAAGGAGCAACTAACCCTGGTACAGGTAAAGAGTACAGAACATGTAATACCTCCCTGTACTGTAGGGGGCGCTACCAGACACCAGTCAGTGCATGCACTTCAGTAATACAGGTAAAGAGTACAGAACATGTAATACCTCCCTGTACTGTAGGGGGCGCTACCAGACACCAGTCAGTGCATGCACTTCAGTAATACAGGTAAAGAGTACAGAACATGTAATATGTAATACCTCCCTGTACTGTAGGGGGCGCTACCAGACACCAGTCAGTGCATGCACTTCAGTAATACAGGTAAAGAGTACAGAACATGTAATACCTCCCTGTACTGTAGGGGGCGCTACCAGACAGGAATTCAGTGCATACACTTCAGTAATACAGGTAAAGAGTAGTACAGAACATGTAATACCTCCCTGTACTGTAAGGGGCGCTACCAGACACCAGTCAGTGCATACACTTCAGTAATACAGGTAAAGAGTACAGAACATGTAATACCTCCCTGTACTGTAGGGGGCGCTACCAGACATCAGTCAGTGCATGCACTTCAGTAATACAGGTAAAGAGTACAGAACATGTAATACCTCCCTGTACTGTAGGGGGCGCTACCAGACACCAGTCAGTGCATATGCTTCAGTAATACAGGTAAAGAGTACAGAACATGTAATACCTCCCTGTACTGTAGGGGGCGCTACCAGACACCAGTCAGTGCATATGCTTCAGTAATACAGGGGTTTTGTCCATACTGATTGGTCGGTTGTTCCGGCCATTGACACGTTTCAGATCTGGACTGTCTGTACATTGTATGTTGAGTCGGGTTTCAAGTTACAATGGTCCAGAAAAGACCATTATATGTTGAAACTATTGTATGTTGAGGCCATTGTAAGTTGAGGGATCACTGTGTATACTGCATGTGGCTGTATTCTTGGGTGCAGGATAAATAGCATCAATAGTAACTAGCAGAGAAAACGAATGAAGTCGCACTCACCGGAGTATATCTTCAGCACCAGAGAAGATATATAACACTTATAGCAATGGAAAAAGGAAATTACAATTCCATGATGGGGAGCGAGAGCCGGATGGAATTGTAATTTCCTTTTTCCATTGCTATAAGTGTTATATATCTTCTCTGGTGCTGAAGATATATTCCGGTGAGTGCGACTTCATTCATTTTTTTTCTACCAAATCCTGGATCCGTATCTAGTACAGCAGTGGTCTCCACAAACTGTGCACCTCCAGCTGTTTCCCAACTACAATTCTCAGCATGTACAGACAGACACCGACAGTCCGGACATGCTGGGAGTTGTAGTTTTGCAACACACTGTTTAGAGACCCTACAGCAGCCCATCCTGTGGCTCCCCAGCGGTTGCAGAATTGGAGAACTACAACTCCCAGCATGCTCAGGGTGACAGGTTATGGAATGCTCAATCCATGTGACCTATTCCTATCCCAGACATGTCACCCACCCTGCACACAATCCCCTATTGCAGTGGTGTCCAACCTGCGGACCTCCAGATGTTGCAAAACTACAACTCCCAGCATGCCCGGACAGCCTTTGGCTGTCCGGGCATGCTGGGAGTTGTAGTTTTGCAACATCTGGAGGTCCGCAGGTTGGACACCACTGCCCTATTGTAATGCACTCCCTCTGCACATCATCACCACATACACTACAAGTCCCAGCAGCAGCCTGGTGCCATATGCTGGGGGTCCTGGATGCCCCCCATCTCCCCTCATGCCCTGTACCACTCACCAGCCCCTCAGCAGATGTGCTCTGTATCCCAGCCCCGGGCACTGATTCTAGCCTAGCTGTTCCGTGATTGGCTGCTTCTCGTCCTGTGACCTCTCTCAGCCAATCAGAGTTCGGGGAGAAAAAGCAAAAAAAAAAAAAAGCAAAAGCTGTGAGCCAATCACAGAGCTGCTTACAAAACTGCATTGTCCCTGCACGTAGAGGGTCATGACGGGAGTTGTAGTTCTACCTCTATCTTTAGTGCGGGGCGTTTCCCAACCAGTGTGCGCCTCCAGCTGTTGCAAAACTACAATTCTCAGCATGGACAGCAGCGTATCTGTGCTCTAAAGCATGCTGACACTCCCTAATATGTTCCAAATCTGTAAATGCAGCTCCCATAGGGGGGAGAGTTATCAAAACCTATGCAGAGGAAGAATTGCCCGGTTGCCCATAGCAACCAATCAGATCGCTACTTTCATTTTTCAGAGGTCTCTGTGAAAATGAAAGAAGCGATCTGATTGGTTGCTATGGGCAACTGCACAACTTTTCCTCTGAACAGGTTTTGATAAATCTCCCCCCCCCCCATAATTTCTTACCTCCTATCTACCTAGTGCTGAGGGTCTTTCCGTTTTTGCACTTTCATTTTTTTTCCTCCTTACCTTTAAAAAAAAAATCATAATTCTTTAAATTTTGCACCTAAAATTCCATATGATTGCTTATTTTTTGCGTCACCAATTCTATTTACCCCAAACTCATTTTACCCCAAACTCTACGGCGAAATGGAAAAAAAAATTATAATTGTGCAAAAAAATTGCCCAAAAACACCATTTTGTAACTTTTGGGGGCTTCCGTTTCTACACAGTACATTTTTCAGTAAAAATGACACCTTAATCTTTATTCTGTAGGTCCATACGATTAAAATGATCCCCTACTTATATAGGTTTGATTTTGTCGCACTTCTGGAAAAAATCATAACTACATGCAGGAAAATGTATACGTTTAAAATTGTAATTTTCTAACCCCTATAACTTTTTTATTTTACTGCGTAAAGGGTGGTATGAGGGCCATTTTTTGCACCGTGATCTGAAGTTTTTAGCGGTACCATTTTTGTATTGTTCAGACTTTTTGATTGCTTTTTATTCATTTTTTTCATGATATAAAAAGTGACCAAAAATACGCTATTTTGGAATTTTTTTGCGCGTACGCCATTGGGCGTGAGGTTTAATTGACGATATATTTTTATAATTCGGACATTTCCGCACGCGGCGATACCACATGTTTATTTTTATTAACACTTTTTTTTTTAAATGGGAAAAGGGGGGTGATTCAAACTTTTATTAGGGGAGGGGTTAAATGATCTTTATTCACTTTTTCCCCCACTTTTTTTGCAGTGTTATAGCTCCCTCTATCGGCTATAATACTGCACACACTGATCTTTTACATTGATCTTTGTTATCGCATAGGATAACATTGATCAATGATTCTGCCGCTTGACTGCTCATGCTTGGATCTCAGGCACTGAGCAGTCATTCGGTGATACTGGAGGCAGGTAAGGACCCTCCTTGTGTCTGCCAGCTGTTCGGGATGCTGCGATTTTGCCGCGGCGATCCCGAACAGCCCACTGAGCCAACTGGCATTAGTTTACTTTCACTTTAGACGCAGCGATCAACTTTGAACGCCACGTCTAAAGGGTTAATAGCATGCGGTGCCACGCGCTATTAGCCACGGGTCCCGGCCTTGTTAGAGGCCGGGCCCAACCCGCTATGACATGGGGCCACGCCGTGGCCCCCCGTTATAGAAGGGGAGCGGACTCAGGGAGTACAGCTATGCCCTGCGTCCTTAAGGGGTTAATGTCGCCCCAGTCATGTGTATTGTAGTTCCCCATGCTTATCCAGCATTGGAAAAGCATTCTTTTCTAGAAACAGTGCCACCCCAGTCCTCAGTTTTTGTGTGTTATTGCAGTTTAGTGCCATTGAAGTAAACGGTGCCAAGTTGTAATACCACACACAACCTGAGGACAGGGGTGGTGCTGTTGGAAGAATTCAGCTGTGTTTTTCTATTCCTGGATAATCCCTGTAATCTACTATTAAGCCTAGTGGTACATTCACACATATATAATCCACTGCGCAGCGGGAATTCTGCTTCCATATTTTCCTCAGTGGAAAATACCCAAGCAGAATATAGGATTATGAAATTTGTCAATGTCCTTTAAGGGCCTATTCACACTACATTCACCGGGTGGGGATTCCATAGTGTGAATGGTCCCTTAAGGGACGTTCACATGTTCATAATGATAAATTCCATCAGCTGCGGCCGCCTACTAAACTCAATGGGATTGATGATGCTTCTTTTCTCCTCATATTCTGTGGAAATATGGAGCAGAAAGGTGCCAGTCCACAAAGATTCAGCTAGGGCATTTTCATCATGAATTCCGTATACTCTAAGGATATGTTCACACAGTGGAATGTTGGTCCGGAAATTTCCGTGCAGACGTTCTGCAGAGAGCGGATGCAGGCAGCAGGGCTGGTGCTACCATAGGGCAGCTAAAGCAGCTGCCTTAGGGCACCAGAGGTGGGGGTGGAGTGGAAAAATCTGTATCCCCAGCCACTGACGGTCGGATAGGCGTGGTGCGAGGTACGCGATGCTCCACTGCCGCCACGCCCACACACCAACTTTGTATCTCAGTACTGGGACCGCTGTGTGATTGACACACAGGTCCCAGCGCATGCGCCCTTCAACTCATGTAACGTGCGCGCTGCTGCATGTCATCCAGCAAGCGCTCGCTCCCGCCGCCGTCGTCCTCCTCAGTGTGCCTGCGCAGGGCTAGGTGCAGAGAGCGCGGGAGCAAGGGCTCGCTGGAGAAGCGAGCTCTTGCTGGATAACACACAGCAGCGCGCACGTTACGTGCGCGCTGCTGTGTGTTATCCAGCAAGAGCTCGCTGGGTGGGCGTGGTGGCGGCAGAGCATCGCGTACCTCGCACCACGCCTATCCGGCCGTCAGTGGCTTTGATTAAAAGCACTTTTAAAGCCTGCATATATGAGGTAAAATAACTGCTGTACACAACACCTGCACACAGTACAAAGGCTGTGTGCAGGTTATTTCACTAAAATAAGGATATGTCCACACAGTGGAATGTTGGTCCGGAAATTTCCGGGCAGACGTTCTGCAGAGAGCGGATGCAGGCAGCAGGGCTGGTGCTACCATAGGGCAGCTAAAACAGCTGCCTTACGGCACCAGAGGTGGGGGTGGAGTGGAAAAATCCGTATCCCGACGAAAGGCTCTTGGCAATCTTCTTTATAGCCTAGGCCATCTTTATGTGGAGCAATAATTTTCTTTTTAGAGAGTTCTTTGCCATGAGGTGCCATGTTGAACTAACACATTACCATCTCTAGCCCCCCATCCCACCCATCCGGCCTGGGAAGGAGAAAAAAACAAAAAATAAAACAGGAAAACCCCTAAACAGACCAACAAGATCAAATACTGGTATATTTTATCAATCCTTTCTTGGACACCTTTGACACCCTTCTATCACCCCACCTAGCTCGTTCTCGGAGATAGCTCGATTCAAGAAGTCTAGTTGGTCTCTTGGGATAGCTGGGACCCTCAAGTTACAATATTAATTGGTTCCAGGACGACCATTGTATGTTGAAACCATTGTATGTTGAAACCATTGTATGTTGAGACCGTAACTCTATGGAAACCTGGTAATTGGTTCTGAAGCCTCCAAAATGTCAGCCAAAAATAGGAAAAAAAGTGAGGATTAAACAAAAACAAATAGATAACTAATACAGATAAAGCAAATCCTTATATATAAAAGTAATAAAGATCTGCTGGGAGCTGTAATCACTGTCTATGTAGACGTAAAATGGAGCCGCCCTTACTTGGTGTCCAAAGGAGCAGCCAACTGTGACATAGGTTAAGAGTAGTACAGAACATGTAATACCTCCCTGTACTGTAGAGGCCTGTCTACCAGACACCAGTCAGTGCACGCACTTCAGTAATACAGGTGTTGTACCAGTGAATGCCCATAATGATTGGTCAGATCTTCCGGCCATTGACACATTTCTCAGATTTGGACTGTCTGTACATTGTATGTTGAGTCTGGTTTCAAGTTACAATGGTCCAGAAAGGACCATTGTATGTTGAAACCATTGTATGTTGAGGCCACTGTAAGTTGAGAGATCACTGTATATCATTCCTTTCTCTTTGTGCCTTAATTATAATGGCTACTGATAGCTTCCCTGGACGCCCCCCCCCCCCCCCCCCCCCTCTACAAATTTTTTTTTTTGTCCTGCAAAAAACAGCCTCTGTTAGGACTCATCTACCATATAACCTGAAAGGTTGTATCAGGGCATGCTGTGAGTTGTAGTTAGTGAAAGACTGCAGTATAGTTCTCCTTTATTATTGTTTTATTTTCCTTTCTTTCTTATCTCCTTCTTCTCGTTCTCAGCCTTCTCAAGGTCGTGTTCCTAATAAGATACATTTCCTGTAACTAAAGTTGCTTGCTAAAGAATTTCCCTATCTGCTAATTGGCGCTATGTACCCTGGGAAAAAAGTACATAAAATCAAAACAATTATACGCCTTTTACTCGTGTCCACATTTTTATTGGTCAATGTAAATACACCCTTTGCTTTTTTATACTGATGCTCAATGCAATAAAGAAGAGTCTGTTTCCCCCATATCTTTTTGCCTGTAATTTTTTCCTATGAGAGAGACACTCTCCTGGCGCCAGAGAAGGTGACACAAACCAAGGTGGAACTAAGGCACTATATGCCAGGGGTATATAGTGAGGAGTAGCAGATCCTTTCAGCTGGGGGCTCGTCCGGGATCGAGAAGGTCAACCCAAAAGTCCGGTAAGATCGACTCTATGGTCTGTTTTACTAGGACCAAGGGTTCTGTCCAAAATCTCGTTCCTGTAAATGTACAGTGACCCCCCCGACCTACGATGGCCCCGACATACGATCATTTCAACATACGATGGACTCTCAGAGGACATTGCATGTTGAAGGCAGCATCAACATACGATGCTTTTGTATGTCGGGGCCATCGCATAAACGGCTATCCGGCAGCGCAGACTGCTTCAGCTGCCACCGGATAGCCGTTTACGGTGCCCCGTGTGGTCCGCTGACGATCACTTACCTGTCCTCGGGGCTCCGGCGCGTCCTCTTCGGGATCCCCTGCATCGTCGGTGCTCTCCATCGTCGTCATCACGTCGCTGCGCACGCCGTCCCGTCATCCAATAGGAGCGGCGTGCGTAGCGACGTGATGGCGGAGACGGAGAGCGAGGATGCCGGGGAAGCAGAGGCCTTGCTGGAGCGTCGGGGACACCCCGGGGACGCGGCGACAGTGATGGACGGCGACATCCAGGGCAGCGGTGACGAGCCGGAGCGGAGGGGACTGGTGAGTACAACTTCCTCTAACAGTGGTCTTCAACCTGCGGACCTCCAGATGTTGCAAAACTACAACTCCCAACATGCCCGAACAGCCGTTGGCTGTCCGGGCATGCTGGGTGTTGTAGTTTTGCAACATCTGGAGGTCCGCAGGTTGAAGACCACTGTCCTATACTTTACATTGCACGGATCCCTCAACATACGATGGTTTCAACAAACGATGGTCCGTTTGGAACGGATTACCATCGTATGTTGAGGGACCACTGTATAGTGCATCAGGGATGCACAATGACCTGTGTGTCACGCCCCCTCCCATAGACTTGCATTGAGGGGCGGGGTGTGACCTCACACGGGGGCGGAGTCATGACGTCACGATCTTCTGTCCCGGTGGTCGAGATGGACTCAGCCTGGGGACCTCCAGCGGTTCCGGAAGTCGCTGAAGGTGGGTACTGCATGGTAGATCCAGGGGGTCCCCAGCAGCGGGACCCCCGGCTATCTGACATATTATCCCCTGTCCTATGGATAGGGGATAAGATGTCTAGGGGCGGAGTACCCCTTTAAATATCTGTGAGTTTGTTTTGTCATATTGACCTCTCGGTAACAATCTGGCCTCTATTAGGAAATCACACGCCACTTCCGGGTATATACACTTCTGCAACCATTTTTAATTGCTTCAATGCATGTAAAATACTGTCAGTAATAAAAATTACACAACTTCTGCTACTTCTGTTATCTGGATTAGAGATGAGCGAACTTACAGTAAATTCGATTCGTCACGAACTTCTCGGCTCGGCAGTTGCGTAAATTAGTTCAGCCTTCAGGTGCTCTGGTGGGCTGGAAAAGGTGGATACATTCCTAGGAAAGAGTCTCCTAGGACTGTATCCACTGTTTCCAGCCCACGGGAGCACCGGAAAGCTGAACTCATTTATGCAGGAAAAGTCATCAACTGCTGAGCCGAGAAGTTCATGACGAATAGAATTTACTGTAAATTCGCTCATCTCTAATCTGGATTATAAAATCTGCTACCGTTTTGTGTATACAGCGCCTTTGCAGACTTACTTATCTCCATGGTTACAGACTACAAACAAGCCTTGTGTAGTCTGGTCCGGCTGTCAAACTCTCTCCTATCCACCCTCTTACTTTTTGCAAAACTATATGCAGTGGGTTATAGCAAGAAGATGGGGGATCAGACTACATGGGGACAGATTGTTGTCTGTAACCATAGTAACAAGATAGGTAGCAACCCAAGTGGGAGCAGTACTGGCAGAAATTTTCTTTTGCTAGATTTTGAAAAGGTCTTCAGGCCCTTTCTCATTCGAGGTGTAAGGGCACGTTCCCACTTGGCGTATACGCAGCGTATTTCACTCTGCGCAAAATCTGCAGCAGCAGCAGCGGCGGGAAATACGTTGCGTATCCCTCGCTCACCATACACACGAGGCTTTCCAGCGGCAGCCCTATGGCACACGGCCCCGCCTCCAAAACTCGCTGCACACATAGGGCTGCCGCTGGAAAGCCTTGTGTGTATGGTGAGCGAGGGATACGCAGTGTATTTCCCATTGCTAAAGAACATTTTGCGCAGTGTGAAATAAGCTGCGTATAAGCCAAGTGAAAACGTTTTGCATAATTACCATGTATTTTAAAAACTTTTTGGGAGAGGGTAACGATAACGTCTCTCTTTTTTTTCACAGGACACAGGAATGTCCTAACAAGTATGGCAAGAATGTCCTTAGGAGCACCTTAAAGGGGTAGTCCAGTGGTGAAAAACTTATCCCCTATCCTAAGGATAGGGGATAAGTTTGAGATCGCGGGGGGTCTGACCGCTGGGGCCCCCTGCGATCCCTCTGTACGGGGCCCCGGCTCTCCGGCCAGACAGTGGGTGTCGACCTCCGCACGAAGCGGCGGCTGACACGCCCCCTCAATACATCTCTATGGCAGAGCCGGAGATTGCCGAAGGCAGCGCTTCGGCTCTGCCATAGAGTTGTATTGAGGGGGCGTGTCGGCCGCCGCTTCGTGCGGAGATCGACACGCCCCCTTCCCAGTGGTCGGACCCCCTGCGATCTGCAACTTATCCCCTATCCTTAGGATAGGGGATAAGTTGTTCACCACTGGGTCACCACTGGACTACTCCTTTAAGACATGTCACTAAAGGTAACTGAGGGAAGTCTCTGATCTCTGAGGCTCCGCAGATTTCTAGGCTGGAGGGGACTTCATCTTCTTTATCCAGCAGCTAGTTGGGGGTCCCGTTATAAATTATTTGAGTGACAACAACACTGTTGGTTTCTTCTTAAACAGAGCCACACATGTCCACAGGTTACGCGGGGTACTGCCACGCAGCTCTATTTAGTTCATTAGAGCTGCTGTGCAATACCAGACGCAACCCATGTACAGGTTTGGCGCTGTTCTTCTTTACGAAAGAAGCCGTGTTTTTCCAATTGTAGAAAAACATGGCTTAAAAGGGGTACGCCACTGGTCAGCGTGGAACTAAATCTTCCGAACACTGTTTTTCTGCTGCGGGGTCGGTCACGCCCCAAGTGACGTCACGACCACGCCCCCTCAATGCAAGTCTATAGGAGGGGGCGTGACAGTCGTCACGCCCCCTCCCATAGACTTGCATTGAAGGGCGTGGCCATGATGTCACAGGGCGTGGCCGACCCCTGCAATGGAAAAACAGTGTTCGGAACATTTAGTTCCACTCCGGCCAGTGGAGAACCCCTTTAAAGCCCTTCAGCTTTTAACATCTCAGAACTGGTTACAGGTAAGAGGTCCCTAGAACCCCCTGTGAATTGCAGGATTGAAGGACCACTGCTCCCTCTGCCTTTGTTCTTTCTTTGCCCTCAGTTCCATAACAATTCAAAAGTCGGAGATGGTCTGGCTGCCCGACAATCCCAATGAATAAAACTGGTTGCTAGGCAGGATGTCTCTAGCAACCAGGTGACAGGCTGGCCCAGAAGAGATATGGCGGCCTGGATGCTGTCAAGCTAAAACATTCTTCACATGTTTTATATAGTAAATTTAGATGAGGAACCTGGATAACGGTGGCCATAAAAATGTTGACAGACCTTCTTCTCGGACCAAATGTTCACCAATCGTCTGAATCATCGGTGGTACCAGAAGACTCCGGGTCCTCTTGGGGTCTGTTCTTTGCATGTTGCCTGGAATGTGACTTCAGAGAATGTTTTCTAGTGAATGTTCTGTTACACTTCTCACATTTATAAGGTTTCTCGCCCGTGTGTATCCTCAGGTGCCGCACCAGGTGGGTCCTTCGGCCGAACGCTTTGGGGCACTCGGTGCACTTGTGCGGCCTATCCCCGGTGTGCATTTGTTGATGCCTCTTGAAACTGGACAAGTAAGAGAAACTTTGAGTGCAGAGGGGGCACACATACGGCTTTACCCCCGTGTGGCTTCTCGTGTGGGATGCCAGGTGGGACTGGTTTGCGAAGGTCTTGTCGCACTCCGAACACTTATAGGGCTTCTCTCCTGTGTGGACTCTCTGGTGGATCTTCAGCTCGCTCAGATCACGGAACCTTTTATAACATTCCCCACACGTGTAGAGATACTCTCCGGAGTGGGTTCTCTTGTGCCTATTGAGATGGCCGATGTTTTTGAAAGCCTTTCCACACAAGTAGCAGACGTAGCGGATCTCTCCATTGACATTCTCAACAAACACGGAAGGATCATCCACCTCGTCCAAGACCTCTTCGCTGCTATCATTCCCTGCATCCATGTAATCTGTCACGTCCACCAGTTGTTCGCAACGCTCCGCCGTTTTACTGTTCGCATTCTGGGGGTCTTCTGCCAACTTAAGATCCTTTGTCAACTCCATATTATTTCTGCACAGACAGACTTCTCCTGTAGACGGGATCTCACTATCGTCCTGGGGGTCTAGAGTCTCGCACGGCTGATGTTTACGGTTGTTTTTATTGGTGGTCGGACTGGTGGTCTCTTGGCTTTTGGAGTCTACAAACGTCTTCCATCCTGGCCATACAGTCCATTTAATGTCTGGAGACAGGAGGAGGGGGTCTTGGCTATGCCCACTGCTGCCCAGGGTGGTCACTTACTTGTTGGCGTTCACACCTAGAGAACAGAGTAAAAATCAGGAAGAGAAGGTCTTGTCTGCAACTCGAGAAAACATGTCTGATTCTGGAGATAGCACAAGCCCACATGTGTACGTGACAGGATATAGGAGGCGGGGGAGGTACATCCGCACACTTGTCTCTGGTGTGACCTAGTATTCTTAGCCCAGTGTTATCCAACCAGTGTGCCCCCAGCTGTTGCAAAACTACGACTCCCAGCATGCCCGGACAGCCTTCGGCTGTCCGGGCATGCTCGGAGTTGTAGTTTTGCAACAGCTGGATGCACACTGGTTGGGAAGCAGCCCACACTGGTTGGGAAGCAGCCCACTGGGTTCACACCACGTTTTTGCATTAAACAAAATGTGGAAAATTGCCAGCTCACCACCTCGTGATCGGGCACTTCCAACGTAGAACAGAAAAGCGATGATCCAGCACTTGAAATTACGAAAAAGCTTTATAGAAGATCACTGGACACAGGTAAAACCGACCATACCAACAGACGCGTTTCGAGCGCATGCGCTCTTCACCGAAGAAGAGCGCATGCGCTCGAAACGCGTCTGATGGTATGGTCAGTTTTGCCTGTGTCCAGTGATCTTCAATAAAGCTTTTTCGTAATTTCAAGTGCTGGATCATCGCTTTTCTCTTCCATGTTTTTGCAATACAGTTCCCGTATCGTTTTTTTGATTAAAAAAATAAAAAAAAAAAGATTCCTCATAACCTGACTAAGGCTGCATTCACATCTCGTTTTTGCAATACGGTTCCCGTATCCGGGAAAAACCGTATGGAACCGTATTGCAAACCGTATGTATAGACAGGTCATTGAAAACCGTATGCCAAAACGTAGAATCCGGTTGTGTACATTTTGAATCATTTACGGTTTTATCCGTTTTTTTTCCCCGTACACAAAACCATAGTCTACTACTAGTTTTATGTCTGGGTGAAAAACCGGATACAACCCGTATACGATAAAAAAATAAAATAAAAATGGTGGTCAATGGGAACCATATGGGAGTACGGTTTCATCCAGTTTGCACAATACGGTTTTGCAGTTTGCACAATACGGTTTTGCAGTTTGCACATGCGCAGAAAAATAGAACAAGAAAAACTTTATTTAATTAGGGAAAAACATAAAACCGTATCCGTTTTTTCCCCCCAAAAAACGTATTAAACCGTATACGGTTTAAAACTGTACAGAGGTATATACGGTTCGGTCCGGTTTTGAGACATACGTTTTTTTCCCAAAAACCGTATACGGGAACCGTATTGCAAAAACGAGATGTGAATGCAGCCCAAGGCTGCATTCACGCCTCATTTTCACTTTAGGGGTACCGGATCCGGCTGGGGGAGGGGAAAACCGGGCGCTCCCGTACCCCCGCCGGACCAGCGCTGAAATCCATTTAATGAGCCGACCAGAGTCAAATGGTGACTCCGGTCGGCCCATTTTTGACCCGTATCCGGTTTCCTGACCGGACCTAAAACCGTAGTATACTACAGGTCCGGTCACAAAACCGGATAGGGGTCAAAAATGAGCCGACCGGAGTCACCATTTGACTCTGGTCGGCTCATTAAATGGATTTCAGCGATAGTCCGGCGGGGGTACGGGAGCGCCCGGTTTTCCCCTCCTCCAGCCGGATCCGGCACCCGTAAAGTGAAAACGTTGTGTGAAGGCTGCATTCACACCACGTTTTTGCTATACAGTTCCCGTATACGGTTTCAAGTTAAAAACTGCACGGAACCGTATAGAAAACCGTATGCATTGACTTAACATTGTAAACCGTATGTCAAAACGCATCATCCGGTTTTGCCCATTTTTTAACCAGTACCTACCACGTTTTTTGGCTGGGTGAAAAACCGTATTAAACCGTATACTTTTTTTAAATTTTTTTTTTTACATGGGAGTCAATGAGAACTGTACAGAACCGTATGTGCGTACGGTTCCATCCGGTTTGCAGCATACGGTTTTTGACTTTGCACAGTTTTTTTTCTTGGAATTTCAACCAAACAAGTGAAACTTTATTCATAATGAAATGAAAAGTTAAAAACGTATACTTTTTTTCCCTCAAAAAATGGATGCCACCGGACATTATCTTTCAAACCGTATACGGGTTTAAATTTGTACACACGTTTTTATACAGTTTAGTCAGGTTTTGAGGAATCAGTTTTACATCAAAAACCTGATACGGTAACTGTATAGCAAAAACGTGGTGTTAATACAGCCTAAACTGTATCAAAACGTGTGTACAAATTTTAACCTGTATACGGTTTGAAAACTGATTTCCGGTTGCATCCGATTTTTAAGAAAAAAAAAACGTATACGTTTTTAAGTTTTCTTTCCATTATGAATAAAGTTTCACTTGTTTGATTGAAATTCCAAGAAAAAAACTGTGCAAAGTCAAAAACCGTATGGTGAAAACCGGATGGAACCGTACGCACATACGGTTCTGTACGGTTGCCATTGACTCCCATGTTAAAAAACAAAAAACGTATATGTTTCAATACGTTTTTCACCTGGATCAAAAACCGTGGTAGGCTATAGTTTTTGGTACGGGAAAAAAACTGACAAAACTGTACAGGATGCAAAACGGACACAACCTGATGCATCTTTTGGCATACGGTTTACAATGGAGAGTCAATGCATACGGTTTTCAGTACGGTTCCGTACGGTTTTCAAATTGAAAACATATACAGGAACTGCATTGCAAAAACGTGGTGTGAACCCGGCCTGAGCCAGATTGATTTCCATTTTCTTATTATTTCATAGCAAACGCATAATATACTAAAAGAACTCACATATATAATCGGTGAATTATAGAATAAGCTAATTCAGTCATTACATGTTATATCTTATATAAAATAATGAGATTCAAATGAAGGATAATCAATCACTTTATCAATGTCCATTATAGTGTTGTGTGCAAACTTCTAAACCTGCACAAAGAACCTGTTGTAGCGCAAAACTTCCGGTAAAAACCTGCGGCTACCAGACGCGACATTGTATTAACAGAATATGTACTGATCAGTTATTATACTGTAGATATTAGGGATGTAAGAAAAAAATCGATTCTCGCGATAATCGCGATTTTTCATTTGCCGATGCAGAATCGATTCAAAATATTTTTGAATCGATTCTTTTAGGGATGTGAAATTTTTATCTGCGGACGCCCGTATCTTACCTGCCAACGAGCCCCCGGAGCTCCGGTACAGGTGTTCGGTCCCCGGGCTGTATTCTTCTTACTTCCTGTTAGTCCGGCACGTCACATGGAGCTTCAGCCTATCACCAGCCGCAGCGATGTCCCGCCTCCGCTGGTGATAGGCTGAAGCTCCATGTGACGTGCCGGACTAACAGGAAGTAAGAAGAATGCAGCCCGGGGACCGAACACCTGTACCGGAGCTCCGGGGGCTCGTTGGCAGGTAAGATAAAGTGCGTTTAATTTTATTTTGCAGCCCGGACGGGATAACATGAGAAAAGTGAGCACCGGAGTACTAGATCGCCGCTGTCAAAGCTGACAGCGGCATCTATTGGGATCTATGAATGCTCCCAGGTGGGCGATATATCGCGATATATCGTCACCTAGACGGTATCGCGATATATCGGGATATATCGAATCGCCACACTGGTATCGCGATTCGAATCGAATCGCCAAATTCTTGGCGATTCACACCCCTAGTAGATATAATGATTTATTACACTGCACACCAGAACTGATCAGTTATTATACTGTAGATATAGGCCCTCATTTACTTAGAAAATCGGGTTGTAGGTCTATCTTGCTTTCTTACCCGACTGCTTTTTCCCCTGGTATTTATTATTATGTCGCATCTTGTTTGTCGCACGTGGGTTTTGTTGGTTTTGGTTTCCAACTCCTCTGAGTTGTCGGGAAAAAATCCACAACAATTCAACAAATTCGGGTTGGAAACCTTTATAAATACGTTGGAAAGATCAGAAATGTCGGGTTACGCCCCTTTTTCAGGTTTGAGAGAATCCACATCGGGTCCGTCGGGAAAAAATGACGCATTGTGTCGCAGACTGGCGCACGATGTCTGCGACATGGCACAGACAAAGATGCACCAAAAAAAACCAACAAAAGAAGTCGGGTTTAGAATAGTAAATGAGGGCCATAATGATTTATTACACGGCAGACCAGAACTGATCAGTTATTACACTACAGACATGATCGGTAATTACACTATAGATATGATCAGTTATTACACTATAGATATGATCAGTTATTACACTATAGATATGATCAGTTATTACACTACAGACATGATCAGTTATTACACTACAGACATGATCAGTTATTACACTACAGACCTGATCGGTTATTACACTACAGACATGATCAGTTATTACACTACAGATATGATCAGTTATTACACCACAGATATGATCAATTACACTACAGACATGATCAGTTATTACACTACAGACATGATCAGTTATTACACTACAGACATGATCAGTTATTACACTACAGACATGATCAGTTATTACACTACAGATATGATCAGTTATTACATTACAGATATGATCAGTTATTACACTACAGACATGATCAGTTATTACACTATAGATATGATCAGTTATTACACTACAGACATGATCAGTTATTACACTACAGACATGATCAGTTATTACACTACAGACATGATCAGTTATTACACTACAGACATGATCAGTTATTACATTACAGATATGATCAGTTGTTAAACTACAGACATGATCAGTTATTACACTACAGACATGATCAGTTATTACACTACAGACATGATCAGTTATTACACTACAGACATGATCAGTTATTACACTACAGATATGATCAGTTATTACACTACAGACATGATCAGTTATTACACTATAGATATGATCAGTTATTACACTATAGACATGATCGGTTATTACACTATAGATATGATCGGTTATTACACTATAGACATGATCGGTTATTACACTATAGATATGATCAGTTATTACACTACAGATATGATCGGTTATTACACTACAGACATGATCAGTTATTACACTACAGATATGATCAGTTATTACATTACAGATATGATCAGTTATTACACTACAGACATGATCGGTTATTACACTACAGACATGATCAGTTATTACACTACAGATATGATCGGTTATTACACTACAGACATGATCAGTTATTACACTACAGACATGATCAGTTATTACACTACAGATATGATCAGTTATTACACTACAGATATGATCAGTTATTACACTACAGACATGATCAGTTATTACACTACAGACATGATCAGTTATTACACTACAGATATGATCAGTTATTACACTACAGATATGATCAGTTATTACACTACAGACATGATCAGTTATTACACTACAGACATGATCAGTTATTACACTACAGATATGATCAGTTATTACACTACAGATATGATCAGTTATTACACTACAGACATGATCAGTTATTACACTACAGACATGATCAGTTATTACACTACAGTTGCAGGGAACACAGGGTTAACAATTCTATATTATTTGTACTTTACTTGTCTGCACAGGAACCTGTACAAACCGCTTTATGTTTCAGGATGTAGGTAACCACAAAGACAACTGCAATACATCCCTTTTTTTGGTTTCAACACCCTGTATTGTACAACAGACTTTTCATGGTAACGTGTAACAATTCAAATGTCTGTGAAGAAGCTAGAAATCCCCTGATTGGCTGTGAGACAGGGCGCAGCCTTTCTTTCCCGCTGATATACACTTATGCCTTACAGACAATAAACAGAGTGTTCTTACGGTAACCTGTGCGCTTGTATTACTTCTTCACCGACAAGACACTCTCCTGGCGCCAGTACAAGACTTAAAGGGGTACTCCGGTGAAAACCTTTTTTTCCTTTAAATCAACTGGTGGCAGAAAGTTAAACATATTTGTAAATTACTTCTATTAAAAAATCTTAGTCCTTCCAGTTCTTATTAGCTGCTGAATGCTACAGAGGAAATTCCTTTCTTTTTGGAACACTGATGACATCACGAGCACAGTGCTCTCTGCTGACATCTCTGTCCATTTTAGCGACCATGCATAGCAGATGTATGCTAAGGGCAGCATGGGGGCTCAGTGGTTAGCACTGCTGCCTTGCAGTGCTGGGGACTTGGGTTCAAATCCCTGTAAGGACAACAATAAATAAATAAATAAAGCATTATTATCATTATTATAATGTCAGCAGAGAGAACTGTGGTCGTGATGTCATCAGAGAGCATTCCAAAAAGAAAAGAATTTCCTCTGTAGTATTCAGCAGCTAATAAGTACAGGAAGGATTAAGATTTTTTAATAGAAGTAATTTACAAATATGTTTAACTTTCTGCCACCAGTTGATTTAAAAGAAAAAAGGTTTTCACCGGAGTACCCCTTTAAGCCAAATTGGACCTGATACCAGGGATACAGAGTATAGAGATCCTTTCAACAGTCATGATCAGTTATTACACTACAGACATGATCAGTTATTACACTACAGACATGATCGGTTATTACACTACAGACATGATCAGTTATTACACTACAGACATGATCAGTTATTACACTACAGACATGATCAGTTATTACACTACAGACATGATCGGTTATTACACTACAGACATGATCAGTTATTACACTACAGACATGATCAGTTATTACACTACAGACATGATCAGTTATTACACTACAGATATGATCGGTTATTACACTACAGACATGATCAGTTATTACACTACAGACATGATCAGTTATTACACTACAGACATGATCGGTTATTACACTACAGACATGATCAGTTATTACACTACAGACATGATCGGTTATTACACTACAGACATGATCAGTTATTACACTACAGACATGATCGGTTATTACACTACAGATATGATCGGTTATTACACTACAGATATGATCGGTTATTACACTACAGTCATGATCAGTTATTACACTACAGACATGATCAGTTATTACACTACAGACATGATCAGTTATTACACTACAGATATGATCAGTTATTACACTACAGATATGATCGGTTATTACACTACAGATATGATCAGTTATTACACTACAGATATGATCAGTTATTACACTACAGACATGATCGGTTATTACACTACAGACATGATCAGTTATTACACTACAGACATGATCAGTTATTACACTACAGATATGATCAGTTATTACACTACAGATATGATCAGTTATTACACTACAGACATGATCGGTTATTACACTACAGACATGATCAGTTATTACACTACAGACATGATCAGTTATTACACTACAGATATGATCGGTTATTACACTACAGACATGATCGGTTATTACACTACAGATATGATCGGTTATTACACTACAGATATAATCGGTTATTACACTACAGACATGATCAGTTATTACACTACAGACATGATCGGTTATTACACTACAGACATGATCGGTTATTACACTACAGATATGATCGGTTATTACACTACAGACATGATCGGTTATTACACTACAGACATGATCAGTTATTACACTACAGACATGATCAGTTATTACACTACAGACATGATCAGTTATTACACTACAGATATGATCAGTTATTACACTACAGATATGATCAGTTATTACACTACAGACATGATCGGTTATTACACTACAGACATGATCAGTTATTACACTACAGACATGATCGGTTATTACACTACAGACATGATCAGTTATTACACTACAGACATGATCGGTTATTACACTACAGATATGATCGGTTATTACACTACAGATATGATCGGTTATTACACTACAGTCATGATCAGTTATTACACTACAGACATGATCAGTTATTACACTACAGATATGATCAGTTATTACACTACAGATATGATCAGTTATTACACTACAGATATGATCGGTTATTACACTACAGATATGATCAGTTATTACACTACAGATATGATCAGTTATTACACTACAGACATGATCGGTTATTACACTACAGACATGATCAGTTATTACACTACAGACATGATCAGTTATTACACTACAGACATGATCAGTTATTACACTACAGATATGATCAGTTATTACACTACAGATATGATCAGTTATTACACTACAGACATGATCGGTTATTACACTACAGACATGATCAGTTATTACACTACAGACATGATCAGTTATTACACTACAGATATGATCAGTTATTACACTACAGACATGATCGGTTATTACACTACAGATATGATCGGTTATTACACTACAGATATAATCGGTTATTACACTACAGATATGATCAGTTATTACACTATAGACATGATCGGTTATTACACTACAGTCATGATCAGTTATTACACTACAGTCATGATCAGTTATTACACTACAGACATGATCAGTTATTACACTACAGATATGATCAGTTATTACACTACAGACATGATCGGTTATTACACTACAGATATGATCGGTTATTACACTACAGATATAATCGGTTATTACACTACAGACATGATCAGTTATTACACTACAGACATGATCAGTTATTACACTACAGACATGATCGGTTATTACACTACAGATATGATCGGTTATTACACTACAGACATGATCGGTTATTACACTACAGACATGATCAGTTATTACACTACAGACATGATCAGTTATTACACTACAGACATGATCAGTTATTACACTACAGATATGATCAGTTATTACACTACAGATATGATCAGTTATTACACTACAGACATGATCGGTTATTACACTACAGACATGATCAGTTATTACACTACAGACATGATCGGTTATTACACTACAGACATGATCAGTTATTACACTACAGACATGATCGGTTATTACACTACAGATATGATCGGTTATTACACTACAGATATGATCGGTTATTACACTACAGTCATGATCAGTTATTACACTACAGACATGATCAGTTATTACACTACAGATATGATCAGTTATTACACTACAGATATGATCAGTTATTACACTACAGATATGATCGGTTATTACACTACAGATATGATCAGTTATTACACTACAGATATGATCAGTTATTACACTACAGACATGATCGGTTATTACACTACAGACATGATCAGTTATTACACTACAGACATGATCAGTTATTACACTACAGACATGATCAGTTATTACACTACAGATATGATCAGTTATTACACTACAGATATGATCAGTTATTACACTACAGACATGATCGGTTATTACACTACAGACATGATCAGTTATTACACTACAGACATGATCAGTTATTACACTACAGATATGATCAGTTATTACACTACAGACATGATCGGTTATTACACTACAGATATGATCGGTTATTACACTACAGATATAATCGGTTATTACACTACAGATATGATCAGTTATTACACTATAGACATGATCGGTTATTACACTACAGTCATGATCAGTTATTACACTACAGTCATGATCAGTTATTACACTACAGACATGATCAGTTATTACACTACAGACATGATCAGTTATTACACTACAGACATGATCAGTTATTACACTACAGACATGATCAGTTATTACACTACAGACATGATCAGTTATTACACTACAGACATGATCAGTTATTACACCACAGACATGATCAGTTATTACACTACAGACATGATCAGTTATTACACTACAGACATGATCAGTTATTACACTACAGATATGATCGGTTATTACACTATAGATATGATCGGTTATTACACTACAGACATGATCAGTTATTACACTACAGATATGATCGGTTATTACACTACAGACATGATCAGTTATTACACTACAGACATGATCAGTTATTACACTACAGATATGATCAGTTATTACACTACAGATATGATCAGTTTTTATAATATATCAGTGTTCCCCAACCAGGTGCCTCCAGCTGTTGCAATCCTATAACTCCCAGCATGCCCGGACAGCCTTTGGTGAAGTTTTGCAACTTGAGGCACCTGGTTGGGGATCACTACATTATATAGTGATTTATTACACTACAATATATAGTGATTTATTACACTACAATATATAGTGATTTATTACACTACAATATATAGTGATTTATTACACAACAATATATAGTGATTTATTACACTACAATATATAGTGATTTATTACACTACAATATATAGTGATTTATTACACTACAATATATAGTGATTTATTACACTACAATATATATACTGATTTATTACACTACAATATATATACTGATTTATTACACTACAATATATATACTGATTTATTACACTACAATATATAGTGATTTATTACACTACAATATATAGTGATTTATTACACTACAATATATATACTGATTTATTACACTACAATATATACTGATTTATTACACTACAATATATATACAGATTTATTACACTACAATATATACTGATTTATTACACTACAATATATATACTGATTTATTACACTACAATATATATACTGATTTATTACACTACAATATATATACTGATTTATTACACTACAATATATATACTGATTTATTACACTACAATATATAGTGATTTATTACACTACAATATATATACAGATTTATTACACTACAATATATATACAGATTTATTACACTACAATATATACTGATTTATTACACTACAATATATATACTGATTTATTACACTACAATATATATACTGATTTATTACACTACAATATATATACTGATTTATTACACTACAATATATATACTGATTTATTACACTACAATATATATACTGATTTATTACACTACAATATATAGTGATTTATTACACTACAATATATAGTGATTTATTACACTACAATATATACAGATTTATTACACTACAATATATATACTGCTTTATTACACTACAATATATATACTGATTTATTACACTACAATATATATACTGATTTATTACACTACAATATATATACTGATTTATTACACTACAATATATATACAGATTTATTACACTACAATATATAGTGATTTATTACACTACAATATATATACTGATTTATTACACTACAATATATATACTGATTTATTACACTACAATATATATACTGATTTATTACACTACAATATATATACTGATTTATTACACTACAATATATATACTGATTTATTACACTACAATATATAGTGATTTATTACACTACAATATATACAGATTTATTACACTACAATATATATACTGCTTTATTACACTACAATATATATACTGATTTATTACACTACAATATATATACTGATTTATTACACTACAATATATATACTGATTTATTACACTACAATATATATACTGATTTATTACACTACAATATATATACTGATTTATTACACTACAATATATAGTGATTTATTACACTACAATATATAGTGATTTATTACACTACAATATATATACTGATTTATTACACTACAATATATATACTGATTTATTACACTACAATATATATATATATATATATATATATATATATATATATACTGCTTTATTACACTATAATATATACTGCTTTATTACCCTGCAGACATGATGATTGAGGACATTACCGTCATTGCCCTGCAGGATGTTCCCCCGGTTATTCCTCCTCATCCCCGGCCCATGTACACGGTACAGAACAGGATTACACATCCTCTCCCCTCCGAGTCCATCACCGATCACAGCGGAGACCCCACACGTGACACCCATGAGCATGAAGCCACGCCCACCTATCAGTCCCCGCCCCGTCGTCTCTATAACTTTTTCCTTGATGGGTCGAGAGCAAAGTGACGTATTCCAAGCCTCGAGTTCAGAATGTGCCGTAAGAGTCCTGATTGGTGGATTTTGTGCTGGAACGCATCGGTGTACTTCCGGGTGTCAATGGAGCCGTGCAGCTGAGACCGGGGGACTGCATGCCGGGGAGAGAGGCAAGGTCAGTGCGGAGAGGAGCCGGGAGAGATCTGCCTCTGCTGGGATCAGTGTATGGAGAGGAGATGGGGGGTGATCTGCCTCTGCTGGGATCAGTGTATGGAGAGGAGATGGGGGGTGATCTGCCTCTGCTGGGATCAGTATATGGAGAGGAGATGGGGGGTGATCTGCCTCTGCTGGGATCAGTGTATGGAGAGGAGATGGGGGGAGATCTGCCTCTGCTGGGATCAGTGTATGGAGAGGAGATGGGGGGTGATCTGCCTCTGCTGGGATCAGTATATGGAGAGGAGATGGGGGGAGATCTGCCTCTGCTGGGATCAGTGTATGGAGAGGAGCCGGGGGAGATCTGCCTCTGCTGGGATCAGTGTATGGAGAGGAGATGGGGGGGGGGGTGATCTGCCTCTGCTAGGGATCAGTGTATGGAGAGGAGATGGGGGGGGGTGATCTGCCTCTGCTGGGATCAGTGTATGGAGAGGAGATGGGGGGTGATCTGCCTCTGCTAGGGATCAGTGTATGGAGAGGAGATGGGGGGGGTGATCTGCCTCTGCTGGGATCAGTGTATGGAGAGGAGCCGGGGGAGATCTGCCTCTGTAGGGATCAGTGTATGGAGAGGAGATGGGGGGTGATCTGCCTCTGCTGGGATCAGTGTATGGAGAGGAGATGGGGGGTGATCTGCCTCTGCTGGGATCAGTGTATGGAGAGGAGAAGGGGGGTGATCTGCCTCTGCTGGGATCAGAGTATGGAGAGGAGATGGGGGGTGATCTGCCTCTGCTGGGATCAGTGTATGGAGAGGAGATGGGGGGGTGATCTGCCTCTGCTGGGATCAGTGTATGGAGAGGAGATGGGGGGTGATCTGCCTCTGCTGGGATCAGTGTATGGAGAGGAGAAGGGGGGTGATCTGCCTCTGCTGGGATCAGAGTATGGAGAGGAGATGGGGGGTGATCTGCCTCTGCTGGGATCAGTGTATGGAGAGGAGATGGGGGGGTGATCTGCCTCTGCTGGGATCAGTGTATGGAGAGGAGATGGGGGGGTGATCTGCCTCTGCTGGGATCAGTGTATGGAGAGGAGATGGGGGGTGATCTGCCTCTGCTGGGATCAGTGTATGGAGAGGAGATGGGGGGTGATCTGCCTCTGCTGGGATCAGTGTATGGAGAGGAGATGGGGGGTGATCTGCCTCTGCTGGGATCAGTGTATGGAGAGGAGCCGGGGGAGATCTGCCTCTGCTGGGATCAGAGTATGGAGAGGAGATGGGGGGTGATCTGCCTCTGCTGGGATCAGTGTATGGAGAGGAGATGGGGGGGTGATCTGCCTCTGCTGGGATCAGTGTATGGAGAGGAGATGGGGGGTGATCTGCCTCTGCTGGGATCAGTGTATGGAGAGGAGATGGGGGGTGATCTGCCTCTGTAGGGATCAGTGTATGGAGAGGAAATGGGGGGGTGATCTGCCTCTGCTGGGATCAGTGTATGGAGAGGAGATGGGGGGTGATCTGCCTCTGCTGGGATCAGTGTATGGAGAGGAGATGGGGGGTAATCTGCCTCTGTAGGGATCAGTGTATGGAGAGGAGATGGGGGGGTGATCTGCCTCTGCTGGGATCAGTGTATGGAGAGGAGATGGGGGGTGATCTGCCTCTGCTGGGATCAGTGTATGGAGAGGAGATGGGGGGTGATCTGCCTCTGCTGGGATCAGTGTATGGAGAGGAGCCGGGGGAGATCTGCCTCTGCTGGGATCAGAGTATGGAGAGGAGATGGGGGGTGATCTGCCTCTGCTGGGATCAGTGTATGGAGAGGAGATGGGGGGGTGATCTGCCTCTGCTGGGATCAGTGTATGGAGAGGAGATGGGGGGTGATCTGCCTCTGCTGGGATCAGTGTATGGAGAGGAGACGGGGGGTGATCTGCCTCTGTAGGGATCAGTGTATGGAGAGGAAATGGGGGGGTGATCTGCCTCTGCTGGGATCAGTGTATGGAGAGGAGATGGGGGGTGATCTGCCTCTGCTGGGATCAGTGTATGGAGAGGAGATGGGGGGTAATCTGCCTCTGTAGGGATCAGTGTATGGAGAGGAGATGGGGGGGTGATCTGCCTCTGCTGGGATCAGTGTATGGAGAGGAGATGGGGGGTGATCTGCCTCTGTAGGGATCAGTGTATGGAGAGGAAATGGGGGGGTGATCTGCCTCTGCTGGGATCAGTGTATGGAGAGGAGATGGGGGGTGATCTGCCTCTGCTGGGATCAGTGTATGGAGAGGAGATGGGGGGTAATCTGCCTCTGTAGGGATCAGTGTATGGAGAGGAGATGGGGGGGTGATCTGCCTCTGCTGGGATCAGTGTATGGAGAGGAGATGGGGGGTGATCTGCCTCTGTAGGGATCAGTGTATGGAGAGGAAATGGGGGGGTGATCTGCCTCTGCTGGGATCAGTGTATGGAGAGGAGATGGGGGGGTGATCTGCCTCTGCTGGGATCAGTATATGGAGAGGAGAAGGGGGGTGATCTGCCTCTGCTGGGATCAGTATATGGAGAGGAGAAGGGGGGTGATCTGCCTCTGCTGGGATCAGTATATGGAGAGGAGACAGGGGGTGATCTGCCTCTGCTGGGATCAGTGTATGGAGAGGAGACGGGGGGTGATCTGCCTCTGCTGGGATCAGTGTATGGAGAGGAGATGGGGGGTGATCTGCCTCTGCTGGGATCAGTGTATGGAGAGGAGATGGGGGGTGATCTGCCTCTGTTGGGATCAGTGTATGGAGAGGAGACGGGGGGTGATCTGCCTCTGCTGGGATCAGTGTATGGAGAGGAGATGGGGGTGATCTGCCTCTGCTGGGATCAGTGTATGGAGAGGAGATGGAGGGGTGATCTGCCTCTGCTGGGATCAGTGTATGGAGAGGAGATGGGGGGTGATCGGCCTCTGCTGGGATCAGTGTATGGAGAGGAGATGGGGGGTGATCTGCCTCTGCTGGAATCAGTGTATGGAGAGGAGATGGGGGTGATCTGCCTCTGCTGGGATCAGTGTATGGAGAGGAGACGGGGGGGGGGGGGGTGAGATGGGGGTAGATCTGTCCCCCCCCCCATCATACACATATAGATTCACACTTTGCTTTGCCCTGTACAGCTCGTGTACACTGCGGCTCTCACATGCTCCCTCTGCTGGCAATCACCTTGTAATGCAGAAAATTACCCATAATGCTTTTGAACTTGTCTCCTAACTAATAGCTTTTATAGAGAGGTTGAGATTGCCGGTTACTTAAATTTTAAATCTGTAAAAATAAGTAATAATAATATAATAATAATAATAATATTTGCAGCTTTTATTTTGTGGCAGTTATAAACCGCGATCATATTGTTGTGTAAATCGACTTTTTTATAGTAGGAAATTCTGTTTGTCGTTTAGAACTCCTCCCCCTCCTCACAATGCTCCGCCTCTTGCACAACACCAACTGCAGTGTCATCTGGAGAGTCCCCAGCAGAGGCGCCACCACCATCACAGAGCGGATTAAGAGAGATGAGAGGCGGCGGCGTCAGCAGAGTCACCTGGAGGAGGGCAGTGCTCAGGTATATAGCACTTTATTATTATTATTATTATTATTATTATTATTATGCGGTGTGTTTGTATTACGTCACATTCATTAATACACCCGACGTTTCATCTGCAGGCGTCACCAGGTAACAGCCGACGGTGGAGAGACAAAGAGACAATTGAGTATGAAGGTCGTACTGCACCAGGAGAAAAGAAAGGTAGGAAGGTTTACTGTGTGTCCGCACTGTTCTGCTGCTATGATCCTGTCCCCTGATGAACCCTGCCAACTTCTGGAGCAAAACACGTTGGGATATGAGTTTGAAAAAACAGGAAGGATTTTTAGGGTCCTATTTGCCCACTTGGGAGTCAGTGTTTGACATAGTGTTGTACTAACTCAACCCCCCGCTCCCCCCAGTGTGTATCTGACTTACCTGTTTCAAGCAGTTATGGCACTATTGGCTTAAAGGGGTATTCCAGGCCAAAACTTTTTTTTTATATATCAACTGGCTCCGTAAAGTTAAACAGATTTGTAAATTACTTCTATTAAAAAATCTTAATCCTTCCAATAGTTATTCGCTTCTGAAGTTGAGTTGTTGTTTTCTGTCTAACTGCTCTCTGATGACTCGCGTCCCGGGAGCTGTGCATTTCCTATGGGGATATTTTCCCATCATGCACAGCTCCCGGGACGTGACATCATCATTGAGCAGTTAGACAGAAAACTTCAGAAGCTAATAACTATTGGAAGGATTAAGATTTTTTTTAATAGAAGTAATTTACAAATCTGTTTATCTTTCCGGAGCCAGTTGATATATAAAAAAAGGTTTTGCCTGGAATACCCCTTTAATGGGTAAGTATCATGAAAAATCTCCTGTATGGAGCTCCGGCTCCGCACCGCTGTGAAGGAGAGTCGGGGCTCTAAACAGGAGATCGCGGGAAGCCCCAGCGCTCGGACCCCCCGTGATCTAAAACTTATCCCCCATCCTTAGGATAGGGGATACATTTGTTTTTCCATTATATTTATCCTTTAACTCTTGCCTTTCTGGCAGAATTTAGTTTTTCTTGAGAACCTTTTTTTTGTTATAGCTTCTTTTTAATGTATGAATTACAGGTTGTGTTTTAATACTGAGTTTTTCAATCCTGTGATAGTATTCCGTAAAAGAAGTCATGTCACTCAGATGTTACTAGACTTACTAGCCGCTGCCAGCAGAGGCAGAGTCACAGCTCCACGAGAAAGTGGGGTAAAAAGTGACCACTGCTGTGTGATGAGGGGGCAGTGTTTCTGAGGTTAAAGGGATATTCCCTACTCGAAATATTATTCCACAGGGATATAGGGTTAATCCACAGGGAATAACAAGATGGGATGCCAACGTATAGGGGCATGAACAGCGCTGGGCCCTTTTGACTGTAATGGCCCAAGCGTAGTCAGTGAAAGGGGTACTCCGGTGGAATTTTTTTGTTTTAAATCAACTGGTGCCAGAAAGTTAAACAGATTTGTAAATTACTTCTATTAAAAAATCTTTACCCTTCCAGTACTTATTATATGCTGTATGCTACAGAGGAAATTCTCTTCTTTTTGAATTTCTTTTCTGTCTTGACCACAGTGCTCTCTGCTGACACCTCTGTCTGTCTCAGGAACTGTCCAGAGCAGTATAGGTTTGCAATTGGGATTTTCTACTCCTCTGGACAGTTCCTGATACGGGCATCAGGTGTCAGCAGAGAGCAATGTGGACAAGACAATAAAGAAATTCAAAAAGAAAAGAATTTCCTCTGTAGCATACAGCTGCTAAAGAGTACTGGAAGGGGAAATAAGTTTTTTTAATAGAAGTAATTTACAAATCTGTTTAACTTTCTGGCACCAGTTGATTTAAAAAAAAAACAAAAAAAAAAAAACATGTTTTCCACCGGAGTACCCCTTTAAGGACTATGAAGGATTTTATCATTGTATAGTGAAATAAAGTTATTTTTCCCACCGTTTTCCAGTGTGGACGCCTAAAAAAAAATATATACAAGTAAAAGTCAAACTTTTTATTTTTTTGCAATGAGGGAATTGCACAAAAAGTTTGTGATGTGTAAACTCTACCTTTATAAGTAAACTTATGTACAAAAATAAATAAATAAAAATACCCCCCCCCCCCCCCTTTCCATGTTTTAATGAAGAGAAGATTTGAGGGTGAAATCCAAGGCACCAGGTAAAAAGGATTCTTCACCGGCGCTACCCGCCGCCGTCAGGTGAATCCCAACGATTATCGGGCAATGGTATGAAAATAATAAAGATATTTATTGGCAATAGTGCAACGCGTTTCGAGGGTCCAACTTCCCTCTTCATCAGGACCTGATGAAGGGAACATAGGGAGAGATTTATTAAAACCCCCAAATACTTTTCCTCTGCACAGGTTTTGAGGACTCTCCCCTCGTATGACTAGATGAGCTCTTTCTAGCACCACATGTGGGTAAAATATTGTGCTACGTGGCTGTATGTGTAGTGGTATGATAGTACTATGTGTTCTCTACTTTTACATGACCGATGCATTATTTGTGTTTTTTTTTTTTTTATATATACTTTTTCATTTCTAGATACTAGTAATCCGCTTCCTGCAGCGTACAGTCCACGTTATGTCGAGGCGGCATGGTACGCCTGGTGGGTAAAGCAAGGATTCTTCAAGCCGGAGTACCAGGTGAAGACCTAGTGTAAGAAGTAGCTCCTCGTGTACAGATTTCCACCCAGTCATTCATTCCAGCCTTTAGGATAGTGTTTCCCAACAGGCTGCCTCAAGCTGTTGAAAAACTACAATTCCCAGCATGCCCGGACAGCCGAAGGCTGTCCGGGCATGCTGGGAGTTGTAGTTTTGCAACAGCTGGAGGCACACTAGTTGGGAAATACTAGTGTAGAAAGTGAACCTGCAGTATGCACTCAGGAACTAGTGCAACCGGAACATAAAAAATTTATAATTGCCCTCCCAACGTTTTTCACCACACCAGGTAGCTTCTTCAGGGATAATTTGCATTATTGTAAGTGAGTGCCAGCTGGTAGTTGTAGTTTTGCAACAGCTGGAGGCACACTAGTTGGGGAAATACTAGTGTAGAAAGTGAACCTGCAGTATGCACTCTGGAACTAGTGCAACTGGAACAGAAAAAATTTATAATAGCCCTCCCAACATGTTTCACCATACCAGGTAGCTTCCTCAGGGATAATTTGCATTATTGTAAGTGAGTGCCAGCTGGTAGTTGTAGTTTTGCAACAGCTGGATGCACACTAGTTGGAAAATACTGGTGTAGAAAGTAACCTCACTAACCTGTTCATTACTAACTGGCACTCACTACAGTAGACCACAATAATGCCTGCGGTTTGCACTCAGGAACTAGTGCAACCGGAACATAAAAAATTTATAATAGCCCTCCCAACGTGTTTCACCACACCAGGTAGCTTCCTCAGGGATAATTTGCATTATTGTAAGTGAGTGCCAGCTGGTAGTTTTAGTTTTGCAACAGCTGGAGGCACACTAGTTGGGGAAATACTGGTGTAGAAAGTGAACCTGCAGTATGCACTCAGCAACCGGAACATTAAAAATGTATAATTGCCCTCCCAACGTGTTTCACCACACCAGATAGCTTCCTCAGGGATAATTTGCATTATTGTAAGTGAGTGCCAGCTGGTAGTTGTAGTTCTGCAACAGCTGGATGCCCACTAGTTTGAAAATACTGGAGTAGAAAGTAACCTCACTAACCTGTCCATTACTAACTGGCACTCACTACAGTAGACCACAATAATGCCTGCAGTTTGCACTCGGGAACTAGTAACCGGAACATAAAAAATGTATAAGAGCCTTCTCGACACGTTTCACCACACCAAGTAGCTTCCTCAGGGATAATTTTCATTATTATTGTCTGCTATAGTAAGTGAGTGCCAGCTGGTAGTTGTAGTTTCACGACAGCTGGGGGCACACTGGTTAAGAAACACTAAGACCTTTCTTTTTTATTTTCTTTGGAAGGATAAGGATACTGCTGGGTCAGTAGGTGCTGTGGGTGCCGATTCAGACCAGTTACTGAGGTTACTATCTATATCAGTGTTTCCCAAGCAGTTTGCTTCCAGCTGTTAGCACGCTGCTTCAGGGACATAATGGAAGTATGAGAACCCTCCTTTTAGTAGACATCTGATCGGCTGCCAGCACTGACATGACAAAGGGATACACCTTCCCCGGCAGGCCCGGACATAGAAAATGGTAGGGCCCATGCACACTACAGCAATTCCAATATCAGCAGCCTCCCATTGTTTTCAATGCCTTTATGCCATTCTGTGCACACGGTGGAATTTCTACCGTGGAGATTGCGGACTCCGTCGAAAGAATACTTTTGGTAAAATTCTGCCCGGAGATGTATTGCCGGAGATGAGGACAACACTTAAAGGGGTACTCCGGTGGGAAACCTTTTTTAAATTTTTTTTTTTTTTTATTTTTTTTTTTTTTTTAAATCAACTGGTGCAAGAAAGTTAAACAAATTAGTAAATTACTTCTATTAAAAAATCTTAATCCTTCCAGTACATTAGCTGCTGAATACTACAGAGGAAATTTTTTTCTTTTTGGAACACAGAGCTCTCTGCTGACATCACGAGCACAGTGCTCTCTGCTGACATCTCTGTCCATTTTAGGAACTGTCCAGAGCAGCATAAGTTTTCTATGGGGATTTTCTCCTACTCCGGACAGTTCTTAAAATGGACAGAGGTGTCAGCAGAGAGCTCTGTGTTCCAAAAAGAAAATAATTTCCTCTGTAGTATTCAGCAGCTAATACATACTGGAAGGATTAAGATTTTTTAACAGAAGTGATCTACAAATCTGTTTAACTTTCTGGCGCCAGTTGATTTAAGAGGAAAAAAAAAGTTTTCCACCGGAGTACCCCTTTAAGATGTCTGAATGTGTGCGTCGGGCTGATGGGGACTTCATCCCCACCCGCAATCACTGGCCCTGCACATTTTATGTTCAGAACGCGGGCTGTGCTATGCTTCCGACTGTCGTGACGCCCCCTCCATTAATGTCCATCGGAGGGGATGTGACTTCTCTCGTAATCCAACATGGAGCAGAGTTTACTCTGTGCAGCAGTTTACTGTAGCAGATCCTATAGGGGATAAGATGTCTAGGGGCGGAGTACCCTTTTTAATATCTGCGCAGGCATAAGCGACTATTCCGCCAGGCCTAGTCTCCGCCCCCAAAAATGTCTTCCGGTGGAAATTCTGTAGTAGGCATGGGCCCTGATGCCAAGCAGCAGAAAGACCAGAAACCTGCAGATTACACAAAATGTACATCTATGAAAGAGGGACAGGACATAATGGAGATATAATGGATATAATGCGAATATAAGAGGCGTCTTGTATCCTGGCAGAGTCATCTCCCCCATGCCAGGCCTGAGGTCTTCTCGTTGTGCATCCCTCCGCCCAACGTCACCGGCTCCCTCCACCTCGGCCACGCTCTCACAGTAGCCATCGAGGATTCTCTTGTGCGTTGGTGAGTAGAAAGTAGATATTTATCTATACACTGTGATAAAATATTGTATCCCTGTCATATATGATGCATTTCACAATTCTGTGCAGTGTTTCCCAAGCAGTGTGCCTCCAGCTGCTGCGAAACTACAACCCCCAGCATGCCCGGACAGCCGAAGGCTGTCCGGGCATGCTGGGAGTTGTAGTTTTGCTACAGCTGGAGGCACACTGGTGTAGAAGGTAACCCTCCAACATGTTTCACCACACTAGGTAGCTTCCTCAGGGTAAATTTGCATTATTGTGGTCTACTATTGTGGTCTACTCCAGCCAGGAGTTGTAATTTTGCAACAGCTGGAGGCACACTGGTGTAGAAAGTAACCCTCCAACATGTTTCACCACACTAGGTAGCTTCCTCAGGGTAAATTTGCATTATTGTGGTCTACTATTGTGGTCTACTCCAGCCAGGAGTTGTAATTTTGCAACAGCTGGAGGCACACTGGTGTAGAAAGTAACCCTCCAACATGTTTCACCACACTAGGTAGCTTCCTCAGGGTAAATTTGCATTATTGTGGTTTACTCCAGCCAGGAGTTGTAATTTTGCAACAGCTGGAGGCACACTGGTGTAGAAAGTAACCCTTCAACATGTTTCACCACACTAGGTAGCTTCCTCAGGGTAAATTTGCATTATTGTGGTCTACTATTGTGGTCTACTCCAGCCAGGAGTTGTAATTTTGCAACAGCTGGAGGCACACTGGTGTGGAAAGTAACCTCACTAGCTTTTTCAGTACCAACTGGCACTCAGTATAGTAGACCACAATAATGCCTAAGTGCATCTGCACTATGCACTCAGGAACTGTACTGATTATTAACAGCATGTATAAGAGCGCTCCAACATGTTTCACCACACCAGGTAGCTTCCTCAGGGTATAATTAGTGAGTGCCAGCCGGGAGTTGTAGTTTTGCAGCAGCTGGAGGCACACTGGTGTAGAAACAGGGGTGTGGAAATTTAATTAAAAAAAACTACTTGTCCACGGGACTAAAACGAAACAAAATCTACTTGTCCCTCATGACGATCCACCTGTCCGGGCCAATTTTCGCTTTTACACTCTCGTTTTTTTCCTCCTCGCCCTATAATAGTCATCACTAACTACTATAATGATACCTTTTTAATTTTTCCATAACATATGCTCCGAAACAAAAATAATATATACTGATAAGAGCAAAGAATGTCCAGCGAGGAAAAGAAACCTACTTGGCTGAACACCAAGGGCAGTACGGACACTCAAGGTGCACATGCTGTAAAATCATGAAAAATAATAAAACATTTTCATCTACAGTAACTAAAGAAACTTTCACCATGTCAGAATATATAAACTGTAACACGAATAACGTAATGTACCTTATGACATGTGAGACCTGTCAGTTACAGTATGTGGGATGTACCACCAACCCCCTGAAGGCTCGGACCAGAAACCAAACACGTCACCTACCTCTCCATGGTAAGTAGGCATTTTGCGGAAAACCATGAGGGTGATTTTTCTGGTCTGAGCCTTCAGGGGATTGAAAGGGTTACTCAAAATATCAGAGGAGGGAACTTGAAACAAAAGCTACTAGATAGGGAAGTTTTCTGGATTATTAAATTGCAGACTAGGAATCCATCCGGTCTTATTTTAAGACAGGATGTAATCCTGCAATATTAAAATCCCTGTCTGGTAATATATATATTACATTAAGTATACTATATCAATAAAAGGTATTGTTAGGTTCCATTACTGACATAGAAAGGGTTAGGCTGGGTTCACACTACGTTTTTCAAATACGGTTACCGTATACGGTTTTCCGCTAAAAAACATATGGCAAAAACCGTATGCAATCGTATACAACCGTATGACTCCAAATACGTTTTTCCCCCGTATACGGTTCCAAAACGTACGTACGGTTCTATCCGTTTGCATCAGTTTTTGCCAACGGTTTTGCTTTTTTGTTGGAATTCGTTTTCAAGCAATTTAATAAAGTTACTATTGTTCTATTGAAATTCCTTCTGCGCATGTGTCAACTCCAAAAACGGATTAGAAAAACCCGTGTGCAACCATATTCTGAAATTCTGTGTACGGTTCTCATAGACAACAATGTTAAAAGAACCGCATACGGTTTTCCAACCGGAGGCAAAAACGTGGTCGACAGCGTTTTTGCCTACGGTTGAAAAAAATCGGCAAAACCGTATCCGAGGCAAAACGTATGCAACCGTACACAACATTTGGAATACGGTTTACAATGCATTCTCTATGCATACGTTTTCGGATACTGTCGTATACGTTTTTTTGTGGAAAACCCTATACGGTTACCGTATTTGAAAAACGTTGTGTGAACCCAGCCTTATTCTTGTGGATATATTTACACAGTTTAGTTGGTGGGTGGTTGATTCTATATGCATAACAGCAAGTTGAAACAATTTTATAAATATCATGTTAAAGGTCTACGATATAATAAGACGGTTTATGTGGATGTGTGTCACATCGGATATGCTTCATTTAATTTTTAGAAAAATTTGTAAAAAATTAAAAAAACATATAAAGTTAATTATAGTATAAATAAACGACAAATGTTGGTTCATGTATTTACCGATGATTACACACAAATATGAATATGAATCCGACCTCAATATGGAGGTATTATAGTGTTTTTAAAAAAAATGTCTTTTTTGTAACGTTTTGTACATGTTTTTTCATGTGTTAATTTTAGTTACTATTCACATTGAACATGCGTTTTTATATGTAGGAGAATGATGGGTTAAACCCTGGAAGACCCTCCCATGGGTGGATCCCCATTTTTTTCCCCTCCATAAAAGAGATCCATGTGCACACTTTGTTTGTAAGACTAAGGCCGTTGATTGAAACGCGTCACCTGTCATCGATTGGTGTTATGGCTGAATACATTTTCGTATTGCTTGACATCCGCGCTGGACATTCTTTGCTCTTATCAGTATTATCTGAACCAAGGTCCGGTTCCGTCCGAGACGCGGGAGGGGCGAACGAGTGAGCTGTGCCATATCGATTATCTACGAAAAAAAAAAAAAAAAAAATATATATATATATATATATATATATATTAGGTGAAGTGAAATTGAAATAGTAAAAGATAATTTAGCAGATTTGGTGGTTTTCTTTTCTGCGCCATTTACCTTGTGGTTGAGATAACATGTTGTTTTGATACTTTAGGTCGCCTGATTACAGCGATACCAGATTTGTATAGTTTCCGTCATGTTTTACTAATTAGCTTTGACAGTGTAGATCTAAAGGGTTAATAGCCAGCCGCGACGATCGGGATTGCCGCATGCTGGCTATTAGCGGCGGCCCGGCTACTGAAAACAGCTGGGGGCTGCAGTGTATGGAGCGGGCACTAGTCAGGAGCCCGCTCCATACACCCCTGAGCGCCGCCGTGCTGGTCGGGGGCTTTCAGGTCTGGCCCTGCTTGCCCAAAGCAAAGCTAAGGACCTGAAAAATTCACCTGCCCAGCGCCCGAAACTGCATGTCCCGGGCATCGGCGATAGGAATTCCACATTCCTGTAGAAGGTAATTTCACTAGCTTTTTCAGTACCAACTGGCGCTCACTTACTATAGTAGACCACAATAATGCCTGCACCTGCACTATGCACTCAGGAACTGTACTTTTTATTAACACATGTATAAGAGCCCTCCAACATGTTTCACCACACCAGGTAGCTTCCTCAGGGAAAATTTGCATTATTGTGGTCTACTATAATTAGTGAGTGCCAGCCGGGAGTTGTGGTTTTGCAGCAGCTGGAGGCACACTGGTTTTAAGCTTTCTTTTATTTTTTTGGCAGGAGGAGGATGCTGGGTCAGAAGGTCCTGTGGGTGCCCGGTTCAGACCATGCAGGGATTGCCACCCAGGTACGGCAAAGGGGATAAATCATATCGTCCTGAACGCAGGCCACAGTTTTCAGTCCGGCATCAAAAACTGATATGGTGCAAATATAAGCCAACTGGAGTCACTAGCTGACTCCGTCCTGCTCATTAAAGGGGTACTCTGGTGAAAAACTATTTTTTTTTTTAAATAAACTGGTGCCAGAAAGTTAAACAGATTTGTAGGTTACTCCTATTTGAAAATCTTAATCCTTCCTGTACTTATCAGGTGCTGTATTCTCCACAGGTAGTTCTTTTCTTTTTACATTTCTTTTCTGCTCTCTGCTGACACCTCTGTCCATGCCAGGAACTGTCCAGAGTAGGAGAAAATCCCCATAGCAAACCTCTCCTGCTCTGTACAGTTACTGACATGGATAGAGGTGTCGGCACTGTGCTCAGACAGGAAAGAAATTTAGAAAGAAAAGAACTTCCTGTGGAGCATACAGCAGCTGATAAGTAATGAAAGGATTAAGAATTTTTAATAGAATTTACAAAATCTGTGTAATGTAAAAAAAATAAATAAATATATACACATACATACATACAGTGGTCCCTCAACATACGATGGTAATCCGTTCCAAACGGACCATCGTTTGTTGAAACCATCGTATGTTGAGGGATCCGTGCAATGTAAAGTATAGGACAGTGGTCTACAACCTGCGGACCTCCAGATGTTGCAAAACTACAACACCCAGCATGCCCGGACAGCCAACGGCTGTCCGGGCATGCTGGGTGTTGTAGTTTTGCAACATCTGGAGGTCGGCAGGTTGTAGACCACTGTTAGAGGAAGTTGTACTCACCTGTCCCCGCCGCTCCGGACCGTCACCGCTCGTCACCGCTGCCCTGGATGTCGCCGTCCATCGCTGTCGCAGCGTCCCCGGGGTGTCCCCGACGCTCCGGCAAGGCCTCTGCTTCCCCGGCATCCTCACTTTCCGTCGCCGCCATCACGTCGCTATGCACTCCGCTCCTATTGGATGACGGGACGGCGTGCGCAGCGACGTGATGACGACGATGGAGAGCGCCGACGATGCAGGGGATCCTGAAGAGGACGCTCCGGAGCCCCGAGGACAGGTAAGTGATCGTCAGCGGACCACATGGGGCACCGTAAACGGCTATCCGGTGGCAGCTGAATCAGTCTGCGCTGGAGGATAGCCGTTTATGCGATGGCCCCGACATACAAAAGCATCGTATGTTGATGCTGCCTTCACCATGTGATGGCCTCTGAGAGTGATCGTATGCTGAAATGATCGTATGTCGGGGCCATCGTAGGTGGAAGGGTCAATATATATATAAAAAATTATTTTTAATCAACCGGTGGGAAAAAAAAAAAATATATGTGTGTGTATATATATAATATATATATTATATTTTATTTTTTTCTTCACCGGAGTACCCCTTTAAAATGAATGGGGTGCAGCATGGGTCTGGCGGGGATACAGCAGCAGACTGTTTTCAGATTCTCCCGTCGGATGCGGCTGCCGCACCCCTTCATCTAGTGACTGTGATCTGGTTGTTCCCAATAGACTGTAGTAGAGAAGAACCTTTACAAAGAACGAGGCGTCTCCCGTCATGATTTGGGTCGAGAGGACTTCCTGAAGGCTGTGTGGGAATGGAAGGAGAGGTAAACTGAATACCTGTGTGTACACGGTCCTATGTGGGACTATCATAGTCATTGTTTTTCTTTCTTCAGTAAAGGGGACAGGATTTACCATCAGCTGACCTCTCTGGGCGCCTCTCTGGACTGGGACCGCTCCTGCTTTACCATGGACAAGGTAACGTTCTCCATCACTGCCAGCGACATTATTATAAATCCAGTCCTATATGCTGTGTGGAATCCTTTCACATTATACCCGTATAACACTTACAGCTGCATGCTTCTGATTTATACGGATCTGTATGGTTTATGTCTATTGCTGTGTTAGAGAGAAACTCTCCATCCAACATCTGATAACTGTTAGCGTGTAGTCAGCTGACAGCTACGTCTCCCAGTCCCTTCATACACTTGAACTTTTGATTTTTTTTTTTTTTTACTTTTGACTGAGCTTAAATGTGTTCTGAATGGAGAGAGGAGGGGTAAGCCGCTGCCAGACTCCACTGTCAGCTACTTATCTACAGCCCGTTGGCTGTCCGGGCATGCTGGGTGTTGTAGTTTTGCAACAGTTGGAGGTCCACAGTTTGGGGACCACTGTGCTAGACCATCCTCATCTTTGTATACATAGTTTGGAACAGCAACAATGACCCCAGTGAGTTCGTTTTGGTGAGCCACGGTGAATGGCGGGACCACGGGGTGTATCGGTGTAGGTGGATGGGGCAGATGGTATTAACCCAAGGGGCAAAGTTGTTATTAACCCCTAATGTTCGTGACTCCAGAGTGGTTTTTGGGTATTGGGAACCACCCAAACGATATCTCCGCTATCCCAATGGCAAGGCAGTGAAATGAGAATCCAAGACCAGGTCAGACAGTTGTTATAGTCTCTACAGCTCGGCCAGAATCCCAGAGAGGTGGCCAGGAACACAGAAGGACCCCGCAGCTTGCCGGGACCAATTATACTTGTAATAAAATTGACGTTAGGCTTGACTGGACTGTAGATAGTGACAGCAGACATAGACTTGACTTACTAGAAGTGACTGTAGTTTTGAGACCTTCCAGGTAGCTGGACACTAGCGCTGAGACATCTGGTCTTGACTGTACCCCAATAGAAAGAGAGAGAATTGTAATGACCGCCCCCTTATAAAGGGGGGCGGAGCCAGAAGCCCATTGGTCAAGCTGCGGGTCATGTGTTAAGCTGGTGCTCTCTGGGTAACATAAACATAACATGTGACATCTCACAGGTCCTTTTAGACAATTACATTGGTCCTCCAAAGGTCCTTTATACTGTCTATACATATATTTTTAGACACAAAGGTCTCTCTGGACAACTTAAAGGGGTTATCCAGGAAAAAACTTTTTTTTTTTTTTTTTTTTTTTTTTATATGTCAACTGGCTCCAGAAAGTTAAACTGATTTGTAAATTACTTCTGTTAAAAAATCTTAATCCTTTCAGTACTTATGAGCTTCTGAATTTAAGGTTGTTCTTTTCTGTTTAAGTGCTCTCTGATGAGACCTGTCTCGGGAAACGCCCTGTTTAGAATAAAACCCCCATAACAAACCTCTTCTAAACTGGGCGGTTCCCGAGACACGTGTCATCAGAGAGCACTTAGACAGAAAAGAACAACCTTAACTTCTGAAGCTCATAAGTACTGAAAGGATTAAGATTTTTTAATAGAAGTAATTTACAAATCTGTTTAACTTTCTGGAGCCAGGAGAGAGGGAGGGAGATATATATATATTTCCCTGGATAACCCCTTTAAGTGCATGGCTATGACCCTGTCCTTTTATCCTGCCATTATGCTTGAATCCTCTAGTATATACACATTTTACACAAAAGCACAAGAAAAACTTTACTAGAGATATAAATATATAATTAAATGTTATTAATGTTATACAATAAATATAAAGTTAAAAGAGGCAAAAGTACCCAATAAATGGAGGCTACCGGTACCACAGTTAAATATAATTACATATCATTGGCACAAATATAGTGGTTGCTATTAGCAACTACATGTAGTAACATAGAACGTGCGCATATATACATCGGATACAATATATATATATATATATATATATATATATATATATATATATATATATATATATATATATTAGTGCCTGTGCTATAGTATGAAAATATATGGGATATAGATTACAGTGATCCCTCAACTTACAATGGCCTCAACATACAATAGTTTCAGCATACAATGGTCTTTTCTGGACCATCGTAACTTGAAACCAGACTCAACATACAATGCTATGGACAGTCCAGATCTGTGATACCTGTAACAACTGGAGGAACTGACCAATCAGAATGGGCATTCACTGGTAAATCACCTCTATTACTGAAGTACAAGCACTGTACTCTTTACCTGTATTACTGAAGTGTATGCACTGACTGGTGTCTGGTAGCGCCCCCTACAGTACAGGGAGGTATTACATGTTCTGTACTCTTTACCTGTATTACTGAAGTGTATGCACTGACTGGTGTCTGGTAGCGCTCCCTACAGAACAGGGAGATATTACATGTTCTGTACTCTTTACCTGTATTACTGAAGTGTATGCACTGACTGGTGTCTGGTAGCGCCCCCTACAGTACAGGGAGGTATTAAATGTTCTGTACTCTTTACCTGTATTACTGAAGTGTATGCACTGACTGGTGTCTGGTAGCGCCCCGTACAGTACAGGGAGGTATTACATGTTCTGTACTCTTTACCTGTATTACTGAAGTGTATGCACTGACTGGTGTCTGGTAGCGCTCCCTACAGAACAGGGAGATATTACATGTTCTGTACTCTTTACCTGTATTACTGAAGTGTATGCACTGACTGGTGTCTGGTAGCGCTCCCTACAGAACAGGGAGATATTACATGTTCTGTACTCTTTACCTGTATTACTGAAGTGTATGCACTGACTGGCTGTCTGGTAGCGCCCCCTACAGTACAGGGAGGAACTACAAGTTCTGTACTACTCCTTACCTGTACCAGGGTTAACTGCTCCTTTTGGACACCAAGTAAGGGCGGCTCCATTTGGGACACTGTGTGTACTGTATAGGACCCTGAAGAAGCTCCTGTCCTCTACATAAACCATTGTTTCCCAACCAGGGTGCAAAACTACAACTCCCAGCATGCCCGGACAGCCAACGGCTGTTCGGGCATGCTGGGAGTTGTAGTTTTGCAACAGCTGGAGGCACCCTGGTTGGGAAACACTGACATAGACAGTGATTACAGCTCCCAGCAGATCTTTATTACTTTTATATCTAAGGATTTGCTTTATCTATATTACTTATCTACTTATTTGTCTTTAATCCTCACTTTTTCCTATTTTTGGATGACATTTTGGTGGCTTCAGAACCAATTACCAGGTTTCCATAGAGTTCTGGTCTCAACATACAATGGTCGTCCTGGAACCAATTAATATTGTAACTTGAGGGAGCACTGTACCACAATTCTATTATCTATATACAAGTGCCTGTGCAGGTATACAGATAGACCTTCTCTTCTATCCTGCCATATACAGCATATAATGCATAAATGACATTGCCATCACATTCATATCTTACCCATATTGGGACTGTGCTCCAGTACCTCCGTACCCCTACAGCGGTTTCGTCTCCTTCCTCAGGGGGCTCACTCTTTTTTTGCCTTTTTTAAAACTTTATATTTATATGTATATATTGGATAACATTAATAAAATGTAATTTATATATTTTACTAATACATTTATAGTGCAATAAATAACATTAAAGTAACAGCAGGGGAGACACTGCAGGAGAGCCCCCCCAGGTCACCTGATAGGGCCTTAGTGTAGTGCAGGACCATGTCCTGTACTGGGACACCACATCATCAACATCCGAAGCCACTATAGTCGGCCCACCAGATTGCGTTCTATTAGGTATTTTTCTATATTTGCACATGACAGATTTTTGGGGTTTCCGTTACCATAGTAGTAATTGCTGTGAATTATAAAGCTTACTCCATGTCACAGTACAATCCCGTTCCCTGTTTATGATCATCACGCGTGTCCTTCTCTCTATATACGCAGCATTTCTCCCGTGCGGTCTCTGAAGCCTTCATCCACCTCAGTGAGAGCGGCTTGGTACATCGCAGGCATCGCCTGGTCAACTGGTCCTGCGCCCTGCGATCAGCCATCTCGGATATTGAGGTAGGACATAGACCTCCTGTTTCCCTCCCCCTCTTCTTATTAAGTAGGTCCGCTCTGTAGGTCCGCTCACTGTAGGTCCGCTCACCCTTGCTGTTTTTCCTCAAGCACACCTGTGCTGCGGACCCGCCAGTCCCGCCCTCGACTTCTCAACAGTAATGTATGAAAGGATGGATCAAGGTGTATGGATAAATGAAGTCTTAACAAAGGAATCACATTTCAGATAAGGTTGTCTGACGCGTTTCGCACCAGCTGGTGCTTAAAGGGGTACTTTATATTTTTTTTTTTTAAATCAACTGAAAGTTAAACAGATTTGTAAATTACTTCTAATTACTTTTACTGCTTTAAAGTACTGGAAGGATTAAGATATTTTTTAATAGAAGTAATTTACAAATCTGTTTAACTTTCTGGCACCAGCTGAAAAAAAAGTCTTCCACTGGAGTACCCCTTTAAGTGTAGACTGGTGGTGCAAAACCCGTCAGACAATCTTATCTGTAATGTGATTCCTTTGTCAAGACTTCAATAAGGCAAGCTTTATTTATCGATACACCTTGAGTGCCGGACTTATCCTTTCTTTTTCTTCTCTACACACCACAGACCTTTATCTCTATCCACAGGTGGAGAGTCGGCAGCTGACTGGTAAAACCTACCTGACTGTGCCCGGATACTCGAGGAAAGTTCCCTTTGGGCTCCTATTCAGCTTTGCTTATCCCACTGAGGAAGGAGGTAGAGCAGTCATCCTCATGTACTCTATATGTTACCGTGTTCAGATCATGCAGCTCCTTCCTTTGCTTTGCAGATGGTGAAATTGTTGTGGCCACCACCCGGCCGGAGACTATGCTGGGGGACACTGCTGTGGCGGTCCATCCGGATGACCCCAGATACCTGGTGAGATTCCTCTTCTACTGTCCCTGTAGGTGGTTCTAAATGAGACAAGAGATGAGGCACACAGGTGGTCTTGTTGAGTCAGCCATATTATTACATCATGGAGGTTTTAAAGGGGTACTCCGCCCCTAGACATTTTCTCACTTATCCAAAGGATAGGGGATAAGATGTCTGATCGCGGGGGTCCCGCTGCTGCACCCGGCGTTCGTTTAGAGCACCAGAAGCTTGTGACGTCACAGCCGCTCCCTGCTCATGATGTCACGGCCACGCCCCCTCAATGCAAGTCCCTTCCATAGACTTGCATTGAGGGGCATGGCCGTGACCTCATGAGGGGGGTGTGACCGTGTCGTCACGAGCCTCTGCCCCGCATCGCCAAGTCATCTGGCACAGAGCAAAGTTCGCTCTGTGCACCAGATGTCTGAGGACCCACGCCATCTCTGCTGCAGCACCTTCGCTCCGTGCCGGAGGACTGGCGATGTGGGGTGGATGCTCATGATGTCACGGTCACACCCCACTCGTGACATCATGGCCACACCCTCTCAATGCAAGGGTATGGGAGGAGGAGTGACTGCCGCCACGCCCCCTCCCATAGACTTGTATTGAGGGGGCGCGGCCGTGACATCTCGAGCCTCCGACGCACTAAATGAACGCTGGGTGCAGCACGGACATCGTGGGGGTCCCCAGCGGCGGGACCCCCGTGATCAGTCACCTTTTTCCCCTATCCTTTGGATAGGGGATAAGAGGTCTATGGACGGAGTACCCCCTTTAAGAGAGTATGTTCTGAGATCAGGACCTGAGCTCACTCTATAGACAGTGGGTGCTCGCTGTGTAACCCATCAGCAGTGTCTGTAAATGGACGACGAGATAAGTTTAACCCCATACATGCCGTGGATAATAGTAACCTTGGTATCTATGCAGTTAGACAGATCCATATTGTGATTTACACGCCTCAAACCAAAACCACTCGGACTATTAAAATTCAATTTTATGTTGTTAATTCTGATGATAAACACTGCCCGAAAAAAAACTCCATGCCAGAACTGCAGTTTTCTGGTCATCTTACCTCCCAAAAAACATGTGATCAAAAAGTCACTGGAAACACAGGTGTAGATGGTAACCGCACCAACTTTTTTTTTTTTTTTGCCAACTGAAACTCGCTAACAATAGTAGACCACGATAATGTCTAAGTGCACCTACAGAGTATGTACTTGGGAACTTGTAACAGGAACTTTACTGATTCTTAAAACATTCATAAGAGACAACTGGGTTTTGCCATAAAATTCTAACACCCCACCACCACCCCAACAATAATTTTTAGGTCTCACAATACGTTATATGGTAAAATATACATATTTCTTTTTTTTATATAAATAAAACAAGAAGTTAAAAGATAAAAAATTAAAAATAAACGAGGTGGGGATGTCCGACCTCTGGGATCTTCAGAATGGCCCCCATCTCTCCTTGTGCATGTAGCAAGGTCGTAAGCACCCCCCCCAAATGCATTCTGAAATACACCAGTACGGAGCTTATGTATCTCCAGCACTCCTATAGAGATACATGGATGGGACATGTTGACCCTGGTTTGTGCACAAGCAGATTCGGGCTCAGTTCTGAACATCACGGGGGGTCCCATCGGTTGGACCTCCCTGCGACAGGGGGATAACATTTAAAACACTGGAGTATTCCTTTTTTAAAGGACAATATTCTGACTACAGCCACCACTAGGGACACTTAAGAGCTTACTGCATACAGATTTATCATTGAGCCCTATAGGAGCTATATACAATCCATCTGCAGTAAGCCTTGACTAATGGTGGTAGCAGGTGGACACTGTCTAGAATTTTGATGTATGAAGGGAAGTGGAATTTGGATATTCCTGTAGGTGAAGAACTTCTAGGATCGTTCAGTGTCAGGATGATAATGGATATATGTCTGCTGTCTTTTGTCTTAGAGATTCCATGGGAAGAATCTTCGTCACCCCTTCACTGGACGATTACTTCCCGTTGTCACCCATCAGCTGGTCAGCCCAGAGTTTGGTACCGGTCAGTACAGCACCACACAGGGATTTCTTCAATACCGTATTACCTGGTGGGATGACCCTGGATAATTATTTCTTTTCTAGGAGCTGTAAAAGTCACCCCCGCCCACAGCTTGGTAGATTACGAGATGGCTCAGGACCTGGCACTGCCCTCTGTATCTGTGATCGGGGAAGATGGAGCCATGACGGAAGCCAGTGGGGATTGGATTCAGGTTTAGCAGATATCAATCATCTATACATTTCTTGTATGATTCAATGTTACAATATATTGATGTATTCATATTTCTATCCTTGTTTCTAGGGTGTGAATAGATTTGATGCTCGGGACCAAGTTGTGGCTGCACTGAAGGAGAAAGGGCTTTATAGAGGAGACACTGAACATTCAATGCTGCTTCCTATCTGTAGGTGAGTGGAGACTTATTCATTTTGATCACTATGACAGTATCCATCCATAAGGGCTTGTAGATCCGCCTGATGGCATTAAAGGGGTTGTTTAGCAAAATAAACAACATATGTATGGTGTCCAAAAGTATAATAAAGCAACTTGCTAATATAATGTTATTAGCCACAGTGCAGAGATCTTCCATGTCCGCTATGCTGTCTTCCAAGTAAGCTGTGACATCACATCACATGCTATAAATGCAGACCTCCTGTCCCTGCTCCCCCCCCCCCCCCTCCTGTCAGTACGTGACGAGACCAGTGATGTGATGGGGGCAGCTGGTATTACTGCTCATTAGATTTATGACTCCTTAGATAAGGCAGCCCTTTCTGATGGAAACTTTTGTGACTGAGAATGGCTTTCTGCTGCTTTATCTAATGAGCAGTAATACCAGCTCCCTCCTTCTTTTAACTGGGTCTTGTTCCGTGCTGACAGGAGTGGAGAAGGAATGGAGCAGACTGCTTTCAGAGGCTGTGATGTGACGTTACAGCTTACAAGGGAAAGAACACATGGAAGATCTCTGCACTATGGCAAAAAACATTGTATTAGTAAGATACTCCTTTTAGGGCTGGGCGGTATACCGGTTCATACCGAATACCGAAATTTTTGTGCTGCACGATATGAATTTTAACCCATACCGCAATACCGGGTTTGGCCCCTCCCCCCTCGAAAATGAATGCATTATCAGCCCAGCGCTGCGCTGTCCCCATCGGGGTACTACTCACATACCACCCGCAAGTGCTGCCCTCCTCGTCCTCCATAGGGATACAGTATAGAGTGTCAGCATCGGCGGCCCCAACAAACAGATAGATGAGGAGGTCAGCGCTTGCGGGTTATATGAGAGTATTTACCCCGATGGGGACAGCGCAGCGCTGGGCTAATAATTAATTTTGGGGGGGAATACGGTGGAACCGCCATAAGTTACAAAAATACCGCGATACACATATTTGGCCATACCGCATACACAGGATTGTTTTTTCCCTAGACAACCCCTTCAAAAAATGATTTTACATTCTAGTGCAGTATCTCCGAACCTCTAGCAAAACCACAACTCCCATATAACCCTGGCAGCCTTTGGATTCTTTGTAAAAATCCATTCTGTGAAGAAGCCCTCCGACTGCACAGAGGTGTGATAGCCTGCAGTGGAGCAGACACTTATCCCATCTCTTCTTTGTCTTGTACCTTAGTCGCTCTGGTGACATAATTGAACACTTACTGAAGAGCCAGTGGTTTGTGAAGTGTGAGGAGATGGCCCGGAAGGCTCTAGAGGTAAGACCAGTTAACCCCTTCCATTCTGTCATCCCAGCCATAACCTCTGTCTCCTCCTATGTCACTGTTGTGATGTTATTCCCAGGCTGTGGAGTCCGGACAACTGAAGATCACTCCATCCTATCACCACAAGAATTGGAGGAATTGGCTCTCAAACATCAGGTAGGACTCAGCAGAGTATCATATGGGGACATATTTTGAAAGTCTCTGTAGGACCTGGTGAAGTAATGTGAGTTATTTCTGTTCACCAGATCTGAGTGTCAGTCAGCCAGTGCTGCGTCAGTAGTCAGATCATTGAATATGATTTATCAGGGTAAATTTCACTATATAAAGGGGGTTAACTTAAAGGGGTACTCCGGCCCTGAGACATCTTATCCCCTATCCAAAGCATTGGGGATAAGATGTCTCACCGCGGGGGACCCCCACAATCTTGTATTCGCCACCCACCTATTTGAGCTGCACGCCGCGGTGCCAGCTCACAAACAGCCGTCACGCCCCCTCCCATAGACTTGCATAGCGGGGGCGGGGGGTGACGTCACACGGGGACGGAGTCATGACGTCACAATACTCCGGCCCCGTGGTCGCCAACCGGGTGTTTGTGAGCTGGCACCGCGACGTGCAGCTCAAACAGGTGGGTGGCAAATACAAGATTGCGGGGGTCCCCCGCGGTGAGACATCTTATCCCCTATCCTTTGGATAGGGGATAAGATGTCTAAGGGCCGGAGTACCCCTTTAATAAGCTAAACGTATATGCTCAAAACTGGTAAGCTTTGGCATGTGTAGATCAGTAATTCCCAACCAGGGTGACTCCAGCTGTTGCAAAACTATAACTCCCAGCATGCCTGGAAACACTGGTGTAGATAGTATCCTTACTAACTTTTTGCTGAAGCACTAGCAGTGATAGGCTGGCCGTCCTACCTACACTTCATCGCTGCCATACCCTCTTCTCTCCCCCTTCCATCCCCTCTCCCTGCCACTACACTAACTCTTTTATGCACCTATCTGCTGGACAGTTAAATCATACTTTACCATGAAGTTGGGGTCAGGCAGCTCCTGGGTCATCTCTGCAGCCCTAGAGTAATAAGATCATGAGATGTACTGAATGTCCCATAGACTTGCATGAAACTTCCAATTCATCTAACCATGGCGGTACACTTTGGCTAAGGAGACATCCCTAAAATCTACTATACTTTTAGGTGACGCATGAGAAACATGTACCAACCAAAATATCTTCAGCCGTTTAGAAGTTATGCAGGAACATACATATACATATATACATACACACTTACGTTGAGAGATATATATACCCAGTGTTGCCTGATCCTCCTATCTAAACCCTTTGAGAGAGGAAAAGCAACAATGCCACTTATATACACACCTTATATACCATCTTCGTATACTGTCCTTGTGTCCCATCCTTCTATTTCGTGCTCATTCACCCAGAGATGTGGAGTAAGGTGGGGCTTAGCTGTAATGAAGTATTTGAATCGTGTTTTTCGCTCTCGTGCTGTCCCATTGACTGCAATGCAGTTTCGGGTGTATGTTCATTATTTCGGCAGAATCCAGAACTGCCTTCAAAGTGTAGTGTGCACAGTGCAGCAGAGTCCCATTGAGATCAATGATAAGAATCTTCTGCAAAGAGAATTCCTCGAAAAAATGTTGTAGTGTACGAGGGTCCCAAGTGTTCGATCGTGACATGATGTATATATTTTGCCTGGAGCATTATTGCTGATTTCCAGGTAAGGATTTTATTCAATGCTGTATCCAATGTATTTGTCATAAAACTCAGATCAGGCATTCTGGAGAAATGACTGTAACTACACCCCCCATAACACTTCAACTCAGACAAATCAAATAGAAGAAATGGGGAGAGCACTCTCAGAAACACTAAATGTCAATAACTCAATTCTGACAACCGATGCCTGATAGGGTAGGAGCAGCTGAAAGTCCGGGTCCGATATGTATAGATGATACCTGTGGGGTGGATATATAAAGCTGAAGTATCAATGCCAACAATGAAAAAAGGTGTATATGCACTCACCGCAGGGAAAACATCACCACGTCTGGGATCACGGGAGCACGTCACTATGGGCAGGAGCGCCCAGAGGCAGCGTCAGCCGTTTCGTACGATAAAACGTACTTCTTCCGGCCTATGGCCGGAAGAAGTACGTTTTATCGTACGAAACGGCTGGTGTTGCCTCTGAGCGCTCCTGCCCATAGTGACCTCATCCTGGACGTGGTGATGTTTTCCCTGCGGTGAGTGCATATACACCTTTTTTCATTTTTGACACTTCAAAAGTTGGAAGTTGTAGTTTTACAACAGTTGTAGACCACTGGATTGGAGAGACAGCAGAATAGAAACCACCATGCTTTTCAGTGCTGGATTTAGAAAACTGAAAAACAATGCAAAATACTTTACATATATTCTATATCATGCACCATTTGGTGCAAATGACTTCTAGTAATAAATGTGCTCCTATCTGGTTTTCACTTTGCCCTTCTTTTCCAGTGACTGGTGCATCTCACGGCAGCTGTGGTGGGGACATCAGATTCCGGCGTATCTGGTGACCGTGTCTGTGGAGCCGTCTGTCCAGGTGACTGCGAGCAGAATAAACCTTCCGTCTGTATGTCCGATACCCTCTCATCACTGACCTCAGGGTTGTTGTCTGACTTTTGTCTTTACCGCAGGATGATAAAACTGAAAGTAAAGAATTCTGGGTAGCAGCTCACAGCGAATCAGAAGCCAGGAAGAAGGCCGCCAGGGTCTTAGGAAAACCAGAATCTGAGCTCATCCTTAAGAGAGGTGAGGTCTTATCTCAGCTGCTTGGTGTCTACTAAACTCCACCTTCTGGTGAGAATTGGCGCGTCTCGTGATTGATAATCCGTCCGGGACAGGTTCTGTTGATCCTGAATTACAGTAGTTTGTCTATAATTCTGATTGCTATTCAGTCTTTGCTCCTTTTCCTGTGCAGATGAAGATGTTCTCGATACCTGGTTTTCATCAGCTCTATTCCCATTTGCTATGCTGGGATGGCCGGAACAGGTGGGTTCTGTGGGTTTACAACCCGAAAATACAGGGGGCACTCCCTCCGCCTGGAGAGGAAAAAGTTTAGTCTCCAGAGGCGACAAGACACCTTCACTGTGGAACAGTCCACCTCAGGAACTGCTCAGAGCAAAATCAATTGAGGGCTTCATAACTGGGTTAGATACAAGAAAATGATATGGATGCATATGTAGAAATATATAGTATCACATCGCCTTCCCTTCAGCTATCTCCTTCCATTCTTGGTTGAACTTGATGGAAATGTAACTCTGTAATATATTCCTGATTTATGTCTGACATTTATCCCTAATCTCCCACCACTAATGTGTCTTTTTTAAATGGGTACTTATGTACTACAACATATCTCTAATATACTTCTATTGTTTATTTTGTGTTTAAATTATTTTATTTTGCACTGGAAATACGGCCAATAGGGGTCTCCCTCCTTGTGGCCGGCTGTAGCCTACTGTGACGTCACAGATGAATTCGGACCGATCCCATCTGGGCATTCGGTCCGAATTCAGTCAACCGGCGCTCGCTCCCTGCCTGTCATTCAGACAGGCTGGAGAGAGCGCTGTGAACGCCTGGGCTGCGCGCATTGGCTGTCTGGCCTTTCACGCTGCCTGGCCTTTCGTGCTGGCTGTCCCCGTCCCCAGCATGTACAATTAGAGGCAGCGCTGGTGCGCGGACTGTACATGTCCTGTACGGGTAAATGAGGTCTTATTTCACTTACCCGAACTTCATTTCAGTCCCGGGTCTCGGCAGTGTAGAATAGCACGGCAGGTGGGCTATACTCCTACTCCCTGGATAACACTAAACAGGGAGGAGGAGACCCCGGAGCAGCCTGATGTGTTATTGGCTGACGGGAGCGCAGCATAGATGAGCTAAGGGCGGAAGTCGGCCCACAGCAGGCATCAGTGACGTTGTGCCTGCTGGGGAAGTCTGCCTGGTAAATGAGCACGCTACCAGGTAGACAAAAAGATATTTCTAAGCGGGTAAAAAAAAATTTAAAGGCAGGGATGGGGTTAGGGATAGATGGGAAATAGGTAGGGACAGAAAAAAAAATTTTTCACCTAATGGGAGCTACTCTTTTACATCCCTTTTTATTTTTTTTTTATTCTCTCTTGCCATGTGGAAGCTTGGAAGGTAACTGGATACTGTGTGTATAACAGTATGAAGTTAACTCCTGAGATCCTTGTTGGTTTTAGCTGTAGGCAAATTTATTTCTTACACTAGTTTTCTGGTGAGCACATTACACACACAAAACCTAAGAAACCTGATATTCAGGGATGGATATTTCCTTTAAATCTATCCTTGTCTCTTCCATACAGACTAAAGATCTTCAGGATTTTTACCCCAACTCTCTGTTGGAGACGGGCAGTGACCTCCTGTTCTTCTGGGTGGCCCGGATGGTGATGTTGGGAGAACAGCTTACTGGGCAGTTACCATTCCGAGAGGTACTGGGATAATTAAGGGGGATACCTGCTTAGAAATTCACTTTTTATGTACCCATTAAGAAATTTCCTGATATATTATTTAGTAACCAAAGCACATCTCTTGTTCTGGAGGACCCGACACATGCATTGCATACACAGCTCATTGTTTTCTATAGTGTAATGCTTTATTTCCCCTGTGGGGGCACTGCAGGGAAATTGAATATTTGCTGTGTAGTTTCTTTACTGATCACTGGAGACGTGACGACACGCCCCTTGTGATGTCACGCCACGCCCCCTCTATTCATGTTTATGGGAGGGGGCGTGACGGCAGTCACGCCCCCTCCCATAGACATGAATGGAGGAGGCGTGGCATCCTGTCACGTCTTCAGTCCCGGCAACATAGAGCTTTCCGAAACTGGAGACGCAGCCTACTATAGAATGCTGGGTGCTGCTTGGAGATGACGGGGGGTCCCAGCGGCAGGCCCCCCGCGATCAGACATCTATCCTTTTAAAGGGGTACTTTGGTGGAAATTATTATATATATATATATATATATATATATATATATATATATATATATATATATATATATATATATATATATATATTTTTTTTTTTTATCAACTGGTGCCAGAAAGTTAAACCAGATTTGACAATGACTTCTTTAAAAAAAAAAAAAATCTTTACCCTTCCAGTACTTTTTAGCAGCTGTGTGAAGGGTAAAGATTTTTTTTTAATAGAAGTCATTGTCAAATCTGGTTTAACTTTCTGGCACCAGTTGATAAATAAATAAATAAATTAAATAAATACAAGACGTGTCTTGTCCACAGTGCTCTCTGCTGACACCTCTGTCCGTATCAGGAACTGTCCAGAGCAGGAGAAAATCCCCATAGCAAACCTATCCTGCTCTGGACAGTTCCTGACATGGACAGAGGTGTCAGCAGAGAGCACTGTGGACAAGACAAAAAAAGAAATTCAAAAAGAAAAGAATTTCCTCTGTAGCATACAGCTGCTAAAAAGTACTGGAAGGGTAAAGAATTTTTTTTTTTAATAGAAGGCATTTACAAATCTGTTTAACTTTCTGGCACCAGTTGATTTAAAAAAAAAAAGAATAATAATAATAAAAAATTTCCACCGGAGTACCCCTTTTAATGCTTAGCTCCAATACCAGACACGGTCCATGCACAAGAGTGACGCTGTTTCTGCAAGGAAGTAGCCATATTCTTCTAACCTCATACAAACCCACAATTTCCCCTGGAGCTTTGAGGCTGTGTTGTTAGGATTATTAGGGGGTAGCTCCTTCCTTTTGGTTATTTTTGTGTTTTCTATCCGTATTCTCTAAGGTGTTCTTGCACTCAATGGTCCGAGATGCTCACGGCAGGAAGATGAGCAAATCTCTAGGAAATGTTCTTGATCCTCTGGATGTGATGACGGGAATTTCCCTGGAGGTAGGAGAACTTTCGGGACTTCTGCATTCTGCAGCAAACAAGGGGTCTCCTGAAACTGGATATGACCGGATATGGGGCGAGATTTAATAAATTAATAAACAATTTAGCAAATTTGGCGTTATCCAGTAAAAAACTATTTTTTTTTTCATATCAACTGGCTCCTGTAAGTTAAACAGATTTGCAAATCACTTATATTAAAAAAAAAAAAAATCTTAATCCTACCAGTACTTATCAGCTGCTGAAGTGAAGTTGTTCTTTTCTTTCTGACCACAGTGCTCTCTGTTGACACCTCTGCTTGTCTCAGGAACTGTCCAGAGCATGAGAGGTTTGCTATGGGGATTTTCTCCAACTCTGGACAGTTCCTGAGACAGACAGAGGTGTCAGCAGAGAGCACTGTGGTCAGACAGAAAAGAACAACTCAACTTCAGCAGCTGATAAGTACTGGAAGGATTAAGATTTTTATAATAGAAGCAATTTACAAATCTGTTTAACTTTCTGGAGCCAGTTGATATGAAAAAAAAATAAATAAATAAAAAAAAATATTAAAAAAGATGTTTTTAACTGGAATACCCCTTTTAAAGGGGTATTCCAGGCAAAAAAATGGTTTTTATATATCAACTGACTCCGGAAAGTCAAACAGATTTGTAAATTACTTCTATTAAAAAATCTTAATCCTTCCAATAGTTATTAGCTTCTGAAGTTTTCTGTCTAACTGCTCAATGATGATGTCACGTCCCGGGAGCTGTGCATGATGGGAGAATATCCCCATAGGAACTGCACAGCTCCCGGGACGTGAGTCATCAGAAAGCAGTTAGACAGAAAACAGCTATTCAACTTCAGAAGCTAATAACTATTGTAAGGATTACGATTTTTTAATAGAAGTAATTTACAAATCTGTTTAACTTTCCGGAGCCAGTTCATATATAAAAAAAAGTTTTTGCCTGGAATACCCCTTTAAAGGGGTATTCCAGTTAAAAACTGTGTTTTTTTTATTTTTTTATTTTTTTTTCATATCAACTGGCTCCAGAAAGTTACAGATTTGTAAATTGCTTCTATTATAAAATCTTAATCCTTCCAGTACTTATCAGCTGCTGAAGTTGAGTTGTTCTTTTCTGTCTGACCACAGTGCTCTCTGCTGACACCTCTGTCTGTCTCAGGAACTGTTCAGAGTTGGAGAAAATCCCCATAGCAAACCTCTCATGCTCTGGACAGTTCCTGAGACAAGCAGAGATGTCAACAGAGAGCACTGTGGTCAGAAAGAAAAGAACAACTCAACTTCAGCAGCTGATAAGTACTGGTAGGATTAAGATTTTTTTTTTAATAGAAGCAATTTGCAAATCAGTTTCTTACAGGAGCCAGTTGATATGGGAAAAAAAAAAGTTTTTTACTGGATAACCCCTTTAAAATAACATGTTAACCGTAAAGTGCACTGCGCAGAAACGGAAGCCCCCAAATTTGCAAAAGTGTGATTTTTTTTTTTTTTTTTTTTTTAAAGAGAATTTTTTTTTTTTTCCCCAGTCTTGTCCCATATACGTAATTGGTCCCCAAACTGTGGACCCCAAGATGTTCTAAAACTGCAGGGAGTTATAGTTTTGCAACATCTGGAGGTGCATAGTTTGGAGACCACTGTCCTATGTAAATAAATATTGTTGCTCCATTGATCACGAGCCTGATTTATGGTCTTAGAGCAAAACTAATGTCTCATTTTATCCGTTTTTTTTAAAATCCTTACAGGACCTCCGGGGAAAGTTAAAGGAGGGAAACTTGGACCCACGAGAGTTAAAAGTAGCCGAGTCTGGACTGGTGAGATACCGGCCTGGTGGGGTGTTGGGGAGACTCTGACCCTCATTGAAGAGATTCAGCGGTTTAAAGGGGTACTCCGGTGTAATAAATATATATATATTAATATAATTTTTTTAAATTTTTTTTTTCTAAATCAACTGGTGCCATTAAACAGTTCTGTAAATTACTTCTATTAAAAATTCTTAATCCTTCCAGTACTTTTTAGCAGCTGCATACTACAGAGGACATTCTTTTCTTTTGGGATTTCTTTTCTGTCACGACCACAGTGCTCTCTGCTGACCCCTCTGTCTGTGTCAGGAACTGTCCAGAGCAGGAGAAAATCCCCATAGCAAACATATGCTGCTCTGGACAGTAGTTCCTGACACGGACAGAGGTGTCGGCAGAGAGCACTGTGGTCGTGATAGATAAGAAATCCCAAAATAAAAGAATTTCCTCTGTAGTATACAGCTGCTAATAATTACTGGAAGGATTAAGAATTTTTAATAGAAGTCATTTATAAATCTGTTTAACTTTCTGGCACCAGTTGATTTAAAAAAAATAAAATTAAAAATTAAAAAAATTCCACCGGAGTACCCCTTTTTAAAGAGTCATTCAGGCAGTGCTTCATGGGAAAATAGAAAATAGTATGTAAATTAGCTCTCCTCAAGAATATATAGTTAGCTGCCCTGTAACTCAGAATATAAGAGCCTTGGAACATGACTGGGGATGTCAGCCAAACCAAGATCTCCTCCAAAAGGAGAAGACAACACAACTGTTTAAAAATGGATCCTCATCCTTTGGCAGGAGAACCTGGATTCAATCCCTAGCTATCTATAGATGGCACTAGTAGAGCGTTTCCCTACTGGTAAGCCCCCAGCCTGTGCAAAACTACAACTCCCAGCATGCCCGGACAGCCGTTGGCTGTCCGGGCATGCTGGGAGTTGTAGTTTTGCAACAGCTGCTTGAGGAACGCTGCACTAGAGAGACTGGTGGGCTGGTTTGCGTACTTGAATCCTACATAGACTTTTTTGAGGTTCGTGTAGATATTGGGGGTGATGTCAGCAGGGTCGGGTCAAAATCTGGGGGAGGCTTCATTATACAAGAACAGCACCATGCGATGTAGCAATAATACCACCACACAGTGCTAAAATAATACCGCTATATTGTACCTTTAAAAAAAAATAAAAATAGTAAAAGTAACAATGCTTTGAGCTGAGCGTCTGCAACCAGTTTGTCTGCCTCATTTGGTGCCTCTTTCTCTGCCCCCCTCCCAGATTAAGGATTACCCCCATGGCATTCCTGAGTGCGGCACGGATGCCCTGAGATTTGCCCTTTGCTCTCATAGAGTTCAAGGTAAGGCTCAGCTCTGTTCATCTAAGGGTGTGGACATTTCAGGGAACGGCACCACCCTTGTCCGTGACCGTGCCTGGTACTGCACCTCAATAGAACTAGGCCTTAGAAGCATCTTTTTTTCGAAATGACGCTTTAGTATGTGTTACTCACTCGGTCATGCAGATTCTTTACATATGTTTTTTTTTTTTTCTGTGTCTAGCGTCTGTATTTGGCTCACAAATCCCTCAGGTCTGCTGCTCACTCATTCTGATATCCACTGCTCAGGAAGGGGCGTGTCTGAGGCAAGCACTGAGCCTGCCCTCACTCACCATGCATTCACTTCCTCCCTGAGTCTGCTGTGCTGGGTCTCTTCATTCAATCACTGCAGGCTGCTCTGTAACCCCCTCTTTTATGTTTTCATGCTGCAGTCTGATAGGACAGGAGTGAGCACAGAGGAGCGCTAGTCCCACCCTCACCCACTGGACTTAGTCCCAGTTTGTGCTCTATTTGGGACTGCATCCGGGCAGGATTATGTTATAGATGCTATGGGGACCCCTAGTGGTCTTTTTTATAAACCATAATTTCTATTAAAAAAAAGAGAAAAGAAAATTATTTTTTTTTTCTTTAGAAAGGTTAATGTGCAGCCAAGATGTTCACCGTATAAAAAATTCAAGTTAAAGCGTTTAAAAATGTATCCCCTATTCACAGGATAGGGGATAAGTGTCTGATTGCAGGGGAGGTCCGACCTCTAGAACTCCCCATTATCTCCAGAACGGAGTTCCCGTCTCCTTTCTCTTTTTCTCCCATTCTGATGCTCATGTTGAACTTCATAAAGTTGTCTTGACCACATCTGCATGCCCAAATGCATGGAATTGCTGCAATGTGATTGGCTATATGTGTTAACAAGCAATTAAACAGGGGTACCTAATTATGTGGCCAGTGATGGTATATCAGTGTTTCCCAACCAGGGTGCCTCCAGCTGTGGCCAAACTACATCTTCCAGCATGCCCGGACAGCCGAAGGCTGGGAGTTGTAGTTTGGCCACAGCTGGAGGCAGCCTGGTTGGGAAACCCTGGTGTATATTCTTGGGTCGGACCAGTGACCTCCTGTGTGGTTTATCTTCTAGGTGATGACATTAATCTGGATGTGGCTTCGGTTCTCGCTGTGCGACATTTCTGCAACAAGGTGTGGAATGGGGTGAAATTCACGCTGTCTGCGCTGGGGGACGGGTTCACTCCTCTACCGGTGGATGAGGTGAGGGAAAGTTCTTCATACAGTCAATTCTGTTCTCCTCTGACCTGAGTGACATGGTGAATTGTTGTCTTTACATCAGCTGAGGCCGCAGGCTCCTCTGGACCGATGGCTGCTGGACCGACTGCGGCATCTGACTGAGGAGTGCGAGAAGAGGCTCCAGAGCTACGAGATTCACCAGGCCACTGCCGCCATTCACAGCTTCTGGGTGAAGAACTACTGTGATGTGTATGTGGTAAGTGGGCATCAGGGTAAGGTGGGGGGGGGGGGGGGCTGTATAGAGAAAAGGAGGAGTCTGTACAGAGAAAAAACTGCTTTGTGCTCCAGAGGAAGTTGTGTAGTTCTTTCCAGTCTGACCACAGTGCTCTCTGCTGACACCTGTCCTGTCCATGTCAGGAACTGTCCAGAACAGGAAAAGTTTGCTATGGGGATTTGCTCCTACTCTGGACAGTTCCTGACACAGACAGTGGTGTCAGCAGAGAGCATTGTGGTCAGACAGAAAAGAACTACACAACTTCCTCTGGAGCATACAGCAGCTAAGTACTGGAAGGATTAAGATTTTTAAATAGATGTAATTTACAAATCTGTTTAACTTTTTGGCACCAGTTGATTTAAAAAATAAATTCCTCTGGAGTACCCCTTTACACGGACACGGAAGAATCATGCGGAATTTCCGCATGAATTCCGCATATATGCAGAAAGATGCAAAATTTTTCGTCTGCATTATTTGGCCGGAATTTCGCATCTATATGCGGAAATTCTGACGTGTGAAAATAGCCTTAGTGTATACAGCTCCTGTGTAAACCAGTGTGTCTCCATGGTAACAAACCAAAATTAAACCCTTTTTGGGGGGAGATTTATCAAAACCTGTCCAGAGGACAAGTTGCTGAGTTGCCCATAGCAACCAATCAGATTTCTTCTTTCATTTTTCACAGGCCTTTTCAGAAATGAAAGTAGCGATCTGATTGGTTGCTATGGGCAACTGGGCAACTTTTCCTCTGGACGGGTTTTGATAAATCTCCCCTTGGTGTTGTCTAATCCTGCTGTGTTATCCCCCTCCCACCCTTGGCTGTCTACATATAGAAGAGAGTGACACAGGACTGCAGGATCAGACTACACAGGGGTAGTCTGTTACCATGGAGACACATTAGTGTGCAGAGGATAAAATGATAGATTTTTAATCAGTACCGATAATTACATTACTTTCTTTTCCTCATACAGGAAGCTGTGAAACCCATTCTGAAGGGGCCCGGGGGCTCTGACGCTCGGCAAGTTCTCTACTGGGGGGCAGAGGAGACTCTTCGACTTCTTTCGCCCTTTACCCCTTACCTCTCAGAAGAACTGTGGCAGCGTTTGCCTCCGTCTACCTCATGGCACGCGCCCAGCGTCTGTGTGGCTGAATACCCCAGACCCCAACACACGGTAAGATGTCACATGTCCCATAGGGGACGTGATACAGAGAGAAGCGATATAGAGATCACTTACCTTTCTCGCTCCTCCCCCAGGCCCATTGGTCGTATCCTGAGGAGACGCGGCGTTTTGACTTTGTGTACTCTGTGGTCAGGACTCTGCGCAGCCTGAGGAGCGACTACAACTTGACTAAGGCCAGACCTGAAGGTAAGGGGGTGTCCTTAAAGGGGTACTCCGCCCCTATACATCTTATCCCCTATGTAAAGAATAGGGAATAAGATGTCAGATCGTGGGGGTCCCGCTGCTGGGGTCCCCGGGATCTCGGCTGCAGCACCTCGCTTTCATTACTGCACAGAGCAAACTCGCTCTGTTCGTAATGACGGGCGATCACATCGTGACATCATGGCTCCGCCCCTCGTGACATCACGGCTCCGCCCCCTCCTGACTTCACGGCTCCACCCCCATAATGCAAGTCTAAGGGGGGCGGGTGTGACGACCCCTGTATCGCCCTTCATTACGCACAGTTTGCTCTGTGCAGTAATGAAAGCGGGGTGCCGCAGCCGAGATCCTGGGGGGACCCCCGTGATCTAACATCTTATCCCCTATTCTTTAGATAGGGGATAAGATGTTTAGGGGTGGAGTACCTCTTTTAAAGTGGTACTCTGGGATAAGAAAACTAATCACTTATCCGAAAGATAGGGGATATGTTTCAGATGGTGGGGGGGCCCCGGCAGTCAGTGGCCAGGGGGGCGTGTCAGACCACCGCATGTCAAACCACCCGGCAGCCGACACGCCCCCTCAATAAGTTTCTATGGGAGAGCCGGAGCGCTGCATTTGGCAATCTCTGCCGTAGAGATGTATTGAGAGGGCGTGTCTGCCGCTGCGTCATGTGGTGCTCAAAACGCGTCATGTGGTGCTCAAAACGCGCTATTTCAGCAAAGAGTCAAGGGCCCTGTACGGGAGATCGCTGGGGCCCCAGAAGTTGGACCCCCACACGATCTGAATCAATCAGCAATTTTCTAATATAGTTTACGTATCGATTCCTGACCAGTGAACAGGAACAATCTTTACATGGGGCCCTGTTCACTTAGAGCAGTGTTTCCCTACCAGAGTGCCTCCAGCTGTTGCAAAACTACAACTCCCAGCATGCTCGGACAGCCTTCGGCTGTCCGGGCATGCTGGGAGTTGTAGTTTTGCAACAGCTGGAGACAACCTGGTTGTGACACACTCACCAGGAAAAGCTCTTGGTGTACCTGTGATATGTACCCATATAATTTTGGGCTATGTATACCAACGCATTATACACTGGAACCCTATGGAGGTAATGGGGGAGATTTATCAAAAACTGCAGAGAAAATGTTGTCCAGTTGCCCATAGCAACCAATCAGATCGCTTCTTTCATTTTTCACAGGCCTTTTCAAAAGTGAATGAAGCGATCTGATTGGTTGCTAGGGGCAACTCAGCAACTTTTCCTTTGGACAGGTTTTGATAAATCTCCCCCAAATATGCGCACTGATGCCCACCTTGTGGCTCTCCAGCTGTTGCAAAGTTACATTACCCAGCATGCCATGCCATGCAACAGCTGGAAAGCCACAGGTTGGGGTACACTGTTGTATGAATATATTTTTCTGTGCACTGACACATTAAAGGGGTACTCCACTGGAAAACTTTTTATTTTTTGTTTTTTTCAGATCAACTGGCTCCAGAAAGTTAAACAGATTTGTAAATTACTTCTATTAAAAATTCTTAATCCTTCCAGTACTTATCAGCTGCTGTTTAATGCAGAAGAAGTTCTTTTCTTTTTGAATTTCTTTCCTTCTGACCAAAGTGCTCTCTGCTGACGCCTCTGTCCATGTCAGGAACTGTCCAGAGCAGGAGAAAATCCCCATAGGAAACATATACTGCTGTGGACAGTTCCTGACATGGACAGAGATGTCAGCAGAGAGCACTGTGGTCAGACTGGAAAGAAATTAAAAAAAGAGAAAATAACTTCCTGTGGAGCATACAGCAGCTGATAAGTACTGGAAGGATTAAGATTTTTTAAGTAGAAGTACTTTACAAATCTGTTTGACTTTCTGGCACCAGTTGATTAAAAAATGTTTTCCAGCAGAGTACTCCTTTAAAGGGGTACTCCGGTGAAAAACTTATTTTTTTATTTTTTTTAAAAATCAATTGTGCCAGAAATTTAAACAGATTTGTAAAGTACTTCTATTACAAAATCTTAATCCTTCCTGTACTTATTAGCTGCTGAATACTACAGCGGAAATTCTTTTCTTTTTGAAACGCAGAGCTCTCTGCTGACATCATGAGCACAGTGCTCTCTGCTGACCTCTGCTGTCCATTTTAGGAACTATCCAGAGCAGCATATGCTTGCTATGGGGATTTCCTTTTACTCACGACAGTTCCTAAAATGGACAGAGGTGTCAGCAGAGAGCACTGTGCTCATTATGTCAGCAGACAGCTCTGTGTTTCAAGCGGAAAAGAATTTCCACTGTAGTATTCAGCAGCTAATAAGTACAGGAAGGATTAAGATTTTTAAATAGAAGTAATTTACAAATCTGTTTAACTTTCTGGCACCAGTTGATTTAAAAAAAAAAAGTTTTTCCCCCGGAGTAAACCTTTTAATAACACCTACAAATAATTTTATAACCCCTCAAAATCAGTACAAGACCACAAATTGAAATAGAACAATTGAAATACAAATTTTACTACATAATTTCAGTCATGGTACATCCTGAAAATTATTTTTTTTAAACCATAAAGAGGAGAGAAAACTGAGGAAGCTGCAGGAACGGTAACAGGAATAAATAATAAATTACAATATAGAACAAGCAATAAATAACAAAATAGCAAGTAATACATAATATATAACTATAAATATCAAACAACAAAAGATTAGCAATTAGCGAAAGTAATGAATAAATAATAACAAGTAAGTAATAACAACAAAAATAACAAGAAATAAATATATAATAATAATAAACAACAAGTAATAAATAACAAAATGGCAAGTAATACATAATCTATAACTATAAATAAATATTAAACAACCAAAAATTAGTAATTAGCAAACATAATTAATAAATAATAAGTAATAACAAGAAATAAATGTATAATAATAATAATAATAATTAAGCAACAAGTAATAAATAACAATAACGAACAAGCAATAAATAAATAACAAAATGGCAAGTAATATATAATAAATAACAAGTAACGTAATAAATTAAATAATAAAAATACTAATAAATACGGTAAGCAACAAGTAATAAATAATAAACAAATAAGTAATAAATAACAATGAATAATAACATCTCAGTAGATAATTACCAGAATATAAATCACCACAACCTAAAGTGCATTATACAAGGAAATGGCTCAAAAATAAGACTTTTTTTTATGTGCATGCAAGTAAAGTGTGCCGAGCAAACAGCCGAACACATAAGATAACATAAACGTCTCAGCAAATGCAATCAAATAAACATGAGAAAAAAAACAAACAGTCCAAAGTGAACAACTACTGAATTACCGGCACTCTAACACAAAGGATGCACCCCCAACGCATGTTTTTGTTTCCCTTCATCAGGGGGTGCAGTGATACATTGTTTAGCTGACAAAGATGATCGAATCAACAGTAAGAGTCCTTATATCTGCATCTAATGAATGGGCCATCTATATGCTTGGTCTTAAAAAAAAAAAAAAAAAAAAAAAAAACTGTGAATCAGCCATTGATTCATTTGGTCTTGAAAAAGTCCTTCCGCTTTCCAAGTGTTTCGATTCCCTGTAGAACTGTTGATTACCACAACCTTGCAGCGGTGTGGAGAGGAAAAAGAACACTTTCCTGGCGCTTGCTAGATGTTGGTCAGTAGAAAGGACTCCAAACTTCAGGGTAGTTGTATTGAAACAGCGTTTTTATTAAACTGGGATGATAACGCATTTCAAGGGGAATAGAACCCCTCTTCCTCAGGTCGGGGGTAAACATATAACAATGGCTTCCTTATATCCGTACAAGCTGGAGAAATGCCCGCAAAAGCACTTATGGCCCGGGGGCAGGGCAAGTGACGTAATCTTAGTTCTGCATACCGCCCCAGAACCCCGGGTACGGACAGATACGAGCTGCTGCTGGTATCCACGCCCGCCAACATAGGCGATCATCGGTGTTGTGCTCGGAGCGCAACACAACAAGGTGAGCAGTTTCTTTGCACACTTACTCACTCTTGTTATCACAAGATAAAGGCACAGTATATGTCCTTTTTTTTTTTTTTTTTTTTGTCCTTATACAAAGTTGTGATTCCCTGTAGAAGTCTGGTATGAACAATCCTTGGAGACCTCAGAATCTCATATCTGACTTCTCTGGGCAAACGGAACACTTGGAAAGTACTTTTTCAACACCAAATAGTAAATCGATGGCAGATTCATTATATTCGGATATGGTTGTCTTACTGTAGAGCAGTATTTTCCAAACAGGTTGCCTTGAGCTGATGCAAAACTACAAATCCCAGCATGCCTGCATGGCAACAGGAAGTCAGCTGATGGCCAGTCCGCTGAGTACGGAATCCTGTAAGGTCTAGCCATAAGCTGGATCTCACAGGCTGAATATCGGTGTAATACTGACAAGTATGCTATGCTTGTCAGGGTAATACTGACAAGTATGCTATGCTGCGGTGCATATGTACTGCAACATAGTATAACAGGTAAAAAGTATAAAAATAAAATGTTATTTTAATAAAGTGTAAAAAAAAAAAATGTAGTGAAATAAATGCCCCTTTCCAAATAAAGCCCTGTATTATTGCCAAAAAATTTATAAAAAATAACTATACATAATAGGTGTTGACACATTCAAAGTGACTTGTACAATAAAACGATAATGTTATTTAACATGGCAACTCAAAAAAAGAGAAAAAAAATTTAGATTTAGTTGTGAAAAGTAAAAAGAACATAAAAAGCTATATAAATTGTGTATCACCATAATCGTACCCCCAAAATCATTTTCACAATATTTTTTTCACAATGTTTTTCACAAAAACGACTGCATGTATTAAGAAAATGTACCACTAATTTAAAGTACAATATATAGCGGGGGAAAAAAATTCTTGGAATCTCTTCGCTCAGTAAAAGCATTCCAAAATTAACACTTAAAGAGATGCATCAGATTTTAAAAAGTGGGGCTTGGTCGTTGAGGCAAAAACAGGCAGCATCCTTAAAGGGTTAAAGGGGTACTACGGTGAAAAACAATATATATATATTTTTTTTAAATCAACTGGTGCCAGAACGTTAAACAGATTCTATTTAAAAAATGTAAACCTTCCAGTACTTATCAGCTGCTGTATACTACAGAGGAAGTTCTTTTCTTTTTGCATTTACTTTCTGTCTTACCACAGTGCTCTCTGCTGACACCTCTGTCCATGTCAGGAACTGTCCAGAGCAGGAGAGGTTTGCTATGGGGATTTGCTCCTTTTTCTGGACAGTTCCTGACATGGACAGAGGTGTCAGCAGAGAGCACTGTGGTTAGACTGGAAAGAACTACACAACTTTCTGTGGAGCATACAGCAGCTGATAAGTACTGGAAGGATTAAGATTTTTAAATAGAAATAATTTACAAATCTGTTTAACTTTCTGGCACCAGTTGATTTAAAAAAAAAAAAAAAAAAAATTTCACCCGAGTTCCCCTTTAACCCCTTAAGGACTCAGCCCATTTTGGCCTTAAGGACTCAGACAATTTAATTTTTACGTTTTCATTTTTTCCTCCTCGCCTTCTAAAAATCATAACTCTTTTATATTTTCATCCACAGACTAGTATGAGGGCTTGTTTTTTGCGCGACCAGTTTTCCTTTGTAATGACATAACTCATTATATCATAAAATGTATGGCGCAACCAAAAAACACTATTTTTGTGGGGAAATTAAAACGAAAAACGCAATTTTGCTAATTTTGGAAGGTTTTGTTTTCACGCCGTACAATTTATGGTAAAAATGACGTGTGTTCTTTATTCTGAGGGTCAATACGATTAAAATGATACCCATTATTATATACTTTTATATTATTGTTGCGCTTAAAAAAAATCACAAACTTTTTAACCAAATTAGTACGTTTATAATCCCTTTATTTTGATGACCTCTAACTTTTTTATTTTTCCGTATAAGTGGCGGTATGGGGGCTCATTTTTTGCGCCATGATCTGTACTTTTTTTTTGATACCACATTTGCATATAAAAAACTTTTAATACATTTTTTATAATTTTTTTTTTTAATAAAATGTATTAAAAAAGTAGGAATTTTGGACTTTTTTTATTTTTTTTCGTTCACGCCGTTCACCGTACGGGATCATTAACATTTTATTTTAATAGTTCGGACATTTACGCACGCGGCGATACCAAATATGTCTATAAAAAATGTTTTTTACGCTTTTTGGGGGTAAAATAGGAAAAAACGGACGTTTTACTTTTTTATTGGGGGAGGGGATTTTTCACTTTTTTTTTACTTTTTACTTTTACATTTTTTTACATTTTTTTTTACACTTGAATAGTCCCCATAGGGAACTATTCATAGCAATACCATGATTGCTAATACTGATCTGTTCTATGTATAGGACATAGAACAGATCAGTATTATCGGTCATCTCCTGCTCTGGTCTGCTCGATCACAGACCAGAGCAGGAGACGCCGGGAGCCGCACGGAGGAAGGTGAGGGAACCTCCGTGCGGCGTTATGAATGATCGGATCCCCGCAGCAGCGCTGCGGGCGATCCGATCGTTCATTTAAATCGCGAACCGCCGCAGATGCCGGGATCTGTATTGATCCCGGCACCTGAGGGGTTAATGGCGGACGCCCGCGAGATCGCGGGCGTCGGCCATTGCCGGCGGGTCCCTGGCTGCGATCAGCAGCCGGGATCAGCCGCGCATGACACGGGCATCGCTCCGATGCCCGCGGTTATGCTTAGGACGTAAATGTACGTCCTGGTGCGTTAAGTACCACCTCACCAGGACGTACATTTACGTCCTGCGTCCTTAAGGGGTTAATGAGGTTTATGTAGTCATAGGGGCGTGTGGCATCCCAAAGTGGTTACAGTGTAATCGCGCCTACTCATTATCTAATCATGCCTACTTAAACATAAGAAATGTTTCCCAACCAGTGTGCCTCCAGCTGTTGCAAAACTACAACTCCCAGCATGCCCAGACAGCCAACGGCTGTCTGGGCGTGCTGGGAGTTGTAGTTTTGCATCAGAATAATGCCCAGCACGATTGTGTTGTGTATGAGGTGTAGAAAATTTTCACAGTAAATCTGCCATGTTTGAACGCAGCTTAACCCTTCTGCTGACCATGATCTCTCTTTATCGTCCAGTCCGTATCTCCTGCTCCCGGGAAGACGACCTGCTCTCTCTCCAGTCTTTCCTGTCTCCCCTGCAGACCCTCGCGTTCTCAGGCTCCATTCGCATTTTCCACTCGGGGGCGACACCTCAGGAGGCCGGGGGTGGCACAGGCTGGGCTTCCGGAGAAGTGACTGATGACTGCCATGTTTACATGAACCTGAAGGTTAGTGGATGGAAGGATTAACCCGTTCTCCTCCATCACCGTATCACTCTTCACCCGCACCTGATGAGGAAAGCCTCATCGCTTTCAAAATGCGTCAATAAATCCTTTTATCTCTTACACTGCTGCCTCCGAGGCGACCTAATCATCGGTCTGTACACCAAAGCATCTTTTCTTGTACACTGCACTTGGATTCCCTTACATCTTGTCATATACCGGGGTTCTCACTTATGTTTTGTAATCTAATTCATGTTTCGGTTTCTCTCTACTCTTGTAATCTCTGCTTGTTGTCATTGAATGGAAACGTTCTTGTTTACATCCTGAGAGTTTCCTGATCACTGGTGCAGGACTCCTAAGACCATGTTCACACAACAGAATTTCTGAACAGAATCCGACGGAAACATTTTTGCCTGGAAATTCCGCCGCAACAGAGTCCTATTGCTTTTAAAGGGGTACTCCGGTGGAAAACACATTTTTTTTAAATCAGCTGGTGCCAAAAAGTTCAACAGATTTGTAAATTACTTCTATTTAAAAATCGTAATCCTTCCAGTACCTATCAGCTGCTGTATGCTCCAGAGGAAGTTGTATTTCTTTCTGGAATTCTTTTCTGTCTGACCACAGTGCTCTCTGCTGACACCTCTGTCCATGTCAGGAACTGTCCAGAGTACAAGTAAATCCCCATAGTAAACCTCTCCTGCTCTGGACAGTTCCTGATATGTACAGAGGTGTCAGCAGAGAGCACTGTGGTCAGATTGAAGAGAATGCCAGAAAGAAATACAACTTCCTGTGGAGCATACAGCAGCTGATAAGTACTGGAAGGGTTAAGATTTTTAAATAGAAGTCATTTACAATTCTTTTTAACTTTCTGGCATTAGTTGATTTAAAAAAACAAAAAAACATTCCACCGGAGTACCCCTTTAGTGAACACGGTGGAATTTCAGTGCAAAGACATCTGCTGCAGAAATACCAATTCTGTCCTCTGCCAAACGAATAGACATGTACATTTTTTCATCAAAAAGCATTGCGGTCTATGGAGACGGCACATTTCAGAGCGGTCCTAGTGCCGGCATGTTAGATTTGGCGCCCGCTATTTGCAGGATGTCCGCCCATGTTTTCTGAGTGGACGTTTGGCAAAATTTCTGCCGTGTTAACATGGCCTTAGAGTAAGCAGGGCTCCTTTTTGTGACAAGTCCTGCACCAGGGAGAGCAGGACAGGATTTCAGTGTCTGTTTCTAGAGATACAGTGACCCCCCCCGACCTAGGATGGCCCCAACATACGATCATTTCAGCATACAATCACTCTCAGAGGCCATCACATGTTGAAGGCAGCATCAACATACGATGCTTTTGTGTGTCTGGGGGCCATCGCATAAACGGCTATCCTCCAGCGCAGACTGCTTCAGCTGCCACCGGATAGCCGTTTACGGTGCCTCGTGTGGTCCGCTGACGATCACTTACCTGTCCTCGGGGCTCCGGCGCGTCCTCTTCGGGCTCACCTGCATCGTCGGCGCTCTCCATCGTCGTCATCACGTCGCTGCGCTCGCCGTCCCGTCATCCAATAGGAGCGGTGTGCGGAGTGACGTGATGGCGGCGACGGAGAGTGAGGATGCCGGGGAAGCAGAGGCCTTGCCGGAGCGTCGGGGACACCCCGGGGACACGGCAACCACAATGGAAGATGACATCCAGGGCAGCGGTGACGAGCGGTGATGGTCCGGAGCGGCGGGGACACGTGAGTATAACCTCCAATACCAGTGGTCTTCAACCTGTGGACCTCCAGATGTTGCAAAACTACAACTCCCAGCATGCCCGGACAGCCGTTGGCTGTCCGGGCATGCTGGGTGTTGTAGTTTTGCAACATCTGGAGGTCCGCAGGTTGTAGACCACTGTCCTATACTTTACATTGCACGGATCCCTCAACAAACGATGGTCCATTTGGAACGGATTACCATCATATGTTGAGGGACCACTGTTTTGTAGATGAAAACCTAAGTACATTATAAAGTTGCAGAAGCTTCACTTATAGTTAAATGGAAAACAGTCCAGAGCTTGAGGTGCAATTAAATATAGAAGAGGCTTTATTGAGGCACATACAGGAACAAACAGGATACACATGCCGACACGTTTCGGATTAACTCAGATCCTTACTCATGGCTCAGCCATGAATAAGGATCTGAGTTGATCCAAAACGCGTCGGTTTGTATCCTGTTCGTTTGTTCCTGTATGTCCCTCAATAAAGCCTCTTCTATTTTTAATTGCACCTCAAGCGCTGGACCATTTTCCTTTTCACTTTGCTGCTAAACTGGAGACGCTGCCGGCTGGATTGTGCGCAGAAGTGTGTGTGAGTGGAAGGTGTCAGCTGTCCAGTTCCAGATTAAGCTTCACTTATACGGCGATGAAGCTGAAAGCTCCTATGAGGTCTGAATTATCTTATCATTGCTGGGTTCTTCTTACCTAGGGATTGGTGGATCCATCCTCAGAGCTCCACAAGCTGCAGTCTAAACTGAAGAGGTTAGAGGTCCAGATGAAAGGGAAGAAGAAAGAAGAGGAGGAGGAGGTGGAGGTAGGTGATGGGGAGGTCGTCCTGGCTTATTCCTCTCATAACATTATACGTGTCTTGTCCTTTAATGAAGCTCTGCAGAAATAGTTTTTTGTTACATAGTACAGCGTTTTCTATTATTAGAGAATATTGTAGAGGCTTCTGTGTATGCCTTGTGCTTACCTGTTTTAGCTGATGTGGCAGGCATGGGGTTTTAAGATGGTGCAGAGTTTGATCACTGCACCTGGTCATCTAATTAGGCTCCTGGCACTGGAGGTCAACTTTTAGACACTTAAGTGGGTTGGGGTCAGTTCACATTATTCACAGTTTTGATGCTCTTTCTTATTCAAGGTTTGTTTTTTAGAGAAATATTGCCATGACTTACAATCCCAATTGAGGGGTTTTATGAAGATTTTGAAGTCATAAGGCTGTGTTTACTGCATTTTAGCTATGTGAACACATCCCCAGGGGTGGTGTATAACTACTATCCTGAACCTATAGAGATAGCAGCAGTATACCGGTAGAGCTAAAGTAGAGGGGTATAACTACTATATATCCTGATCCCATAGAGATAGCAGCAGTATACCGGTAGAGCTAAAGTAGAGGGGTATAACTACTATATATCCTGATCCCATAGACATAGCAGCAATATACCGGTAGAGCTAAAGTAGAGGGGTATAACTACTATCCTGAACCCATAGAGATAGCAGCAGTATACCGGTAGAGCTAAAGGAGAGGGGTATAACTTCTATATATCCTGATCCCATAGAGATAGCAGCAGCAGCAGCAGCAGCAGCAGTAGTATACAGATAGGATGGGGAGGGGGTCTGTTAGCTGTCAGACGAGATCTAATAGGTGATTATGTTATCATGTAAAGTCAGCTGACCCAGGACTAACCACTTTCTCTCTCAGAAAATCAGTGTTTAATGTTTCAATCAAACTGGTGATCACATGACCCAGTTACAGTAATGAAATGCATAGATGCAGCTGTGTGGAAATAAAACAGATGACGCTGTACGACTAGCTATGGTGAGTGTGCATGATATGGGCGAAAAAAAAAAAAAAGTGCGGGAGCGCTTCACAATACTACCGCAGCCCACGCCAGGCCACAAAGTGTATACAGGAACAGCCAGGTAGCATTCATAAAACATTATGTGCAGTAGACAGTCTTTCCTGTGTCCAGTGCCACTGCCTCTGTATAGTAACAGTCGGGTACCTGTATACCACTACTGCTTATGTGTAGCCCTAGTTCTGTGTATAGTAACAGTCGGGTACCTGCATACTGTTACTGCTTATGTATAGTCCTAGTTCCTGTGTATAGTAACAGTCGGGTACCTGCATACTGCTACTGTTTATGTATAGTCCTAGTTCCTGTGTATAGTAACAGTCGGGTACCTGCATACTGCTACTGCTTATGTATAGCCCTAGTTCCTGTGTATAGTAACAGTCGGGTACCTGTATACCACTACTGCTTATGTATAGCCATAGTTCCTGTGTATAGTAACAGTCGGGTACCTGCATACAGCTACTGCTTATGTATAGTCCTAGTTCCTGTGTATAGTAACAGTCGGGTACCTGTATACTGCTACTGCTTATGTATAGCCCTAGTTCCTGTGTATAGTAACAGTCGGGTACCTGTATACTGCTACTGCTTATGTATAGCCCTAGTTCCTGTGTATAGTAACAGTCGGGTACCTGTTTACTGCTACTGCTTATGTATAGCCCTAGTTTCTGTGTATAGTAACAGTCGGGTACCTGTATACCACTACTGCTTATGTATAGCCCTAATTCCTGTGTATAGTAACAGTCGGGTACCTGTATACTGCTACTGCTTATGTATAGCCCTAGTTCCTGTGTATAGTAACAGTCGGGTACCTGTATACTGCTACTGCTTATGTATAGCCCTAGTTCCTGTGTATAGTAACAGTCGGGTACCTGTATACTGCTACTGCTTATGTATAGCCCTAGTTTCTGTGTATAGTAACAGTCGGGTACCTGTATACCACTACTGCTTATGTATAGCCCTAATTCCTGTGTATAGTAACAGTCGGGTACCTGTATACTGCTACTGCTTATGTATAGCCCTAGTTCCTGTGTATAGTAACAGTCGGGTACCTGTATACTGCTACTGCTTATGTATAGCCCTAGTTCCTGTGTATAGTCATATTATACTACCATTGCTTATTTGTAGTACCTGTATAGAAGACTGCCTGTGTATAGTACTACTCCCTGTGTATAGGGAGTACATGTATACTGCTACTTCCTGTGTATAGTACCCTGTCGTTCATCTTATTGCTCAGATATCTTATCATTTTTATTTTTATTTTTTTCTTTTCTTTAGGAGAATTCTCTGCAGACAAAAATCTCAAGAGTAAAACGTATAATAAAGACCTTGGAGCAGATGTCCTAGGAGGGGATGATATACTCCGCACTGATTCGCTGTATGACCAGAGCGCGCTGCACCACTGCCGAGGTGACGCCATAAGATTGTCCTCTCTATCACCCGCTTGGCCTTTTCCTGGTCTTCCTTTTTCGTCACTGTGTTTATATTGTAAAAATTAGAATTCTAATACATTTTATTTATTTAAAATTTCTTGACATCAGAGTTTTTATCTATATTTTACCCCTCTGTCTCACAGTAGAACATACAACAATCTTCCATCTTGATTCTAGATGGATAGAAGAATCTTCTTCATTTTCTATCCATGTGGAAGCGGTCAGTGAAGAACCATTCATATCAGATTTTTGGGGGGTGTCGCTGGTTTGCTTTCCAAACCCCCCCCCAAAAAACAAATGGACTGTAGGTCACTAGTAAACTAAGGCCGGTCCTTTTATATTAATGGCCCACCACAGTACATTGGCCTATCCACTGGTGCCGTCCTGGTGACACATCAGTAAAAATGTGATAGTTTTTTTAAGGATTAGGAAGGAAAAACCGGGCAATGCAGGGTACTCAGCTAGTTTTTTAATATAATGGAAGATCGGGGGAGGGGGGGGGGGGGGGAGGGGGCAGCACCCTCTGCAGGCAAACTACCATTATTTACCTCCTCACTGCACAGAATATGTGCAATATCGGCAGATATATACTTGGAGTGCTCATGGGTATACCCAAAAGTGGGAAATGTCAAGCTGATTTAGCTAAAATACCTCAAGATTAAAAGGAGACATACTTTCTTCGATGTGCTGGACCAAGGGGGCATTGAAGGCCACCGCACCACCTGACCATAAGCAAATTATCCCCCCTCCCCTCCAGAGAAGCGCCCAGTTTCATATGCTTATGTGGAGATTTCCGGGCCATTACGAGATCACTGCTGGAGGCCCTCAGAGCTAATGTGCTCTAATACGGAGAATATATAAGGCTTTTCCCTTTTGAATTGGCCAGATCACAGATCACCATTCATACACCTGAAGATCTGGGAAAAGTCTCACCAGCACTGGGCATCACACCCGTGAAAGTACCGTCCTGGTGCCATATGCAAGCACTGGGCATCACACCCGTGAAAGTACCATCCTGGTGCCATATGCAAGCACTGGGCATCACACCTGTGAAAGTACCGTCCTGGTGCCATATGCAAGCACTGGGCATCACACCTGTGAAAGTACCATCCTGGTGCCGTATGCCATCACTGGACATCACTTCTGTGAAAGTACCGTCCTGGTGCTGTATGCCAGCACTGGGCATCACACCTGTGAAAGTACCATCCTGGTGCCGTATGCCATCGGGGGGGGGGGGGGGGGTTGGAAAGCAAACCAGCGACACCCACCAAAAATCTGAAAGTACCGTCCTGGTGCCGTATGCCAGCACTGGAGGCCCGGCCATCGTTGCCTAGGTTGGAACCTTGGAGGCAAGTTGTTCACACAAAGACCTCTAAAGCAAGGAAGACATCGATGATATTTATGCCACCACCAACCTGACTTTTTCTGGATCCTTTCCTGTGGTTTTCTTTAAACTATATGAGGCACCGATCCTGTTTGGACCACTCGGTTACATCACCCTTGTTTGGGACTTTGCCTACTGTGTGTAAGACTGTTCTATGGCTGGACACATCTCACGTCCAGCCCTGGCTAATAACTCACCGCTGACATCTTTTTGATGTGTCAAATGTTTTTAATTACAGAAAAACTTTAATTTCTGACCTACATTTAAAATTGAGACACAAACTACTTCCCTTCTGCCTCCCACAAGGAACTTGTTATTACCCCCCCCCCCCCCATAGTCTTACTATGATCTTAGAAATGTCACTGTATAAACCATTGTTTCGCAAAGATACTTAAAGGGTACTCCGCTGCTCAGCGTTTGGAACATATTGTTCTGAACACTGGAACCGGCACCAGTAGCTTGTGACATCATAGCCACGCCCCTCATAAAGTCATGCCCCGCCCCCTCGATGCAAGTCACGCCCCCTCCCATAGACTTGCATTGTGGGGGCGGAGCGTGACATCATGAGGGAGCGGGTCTATGGCGTCACGAGCTACCTGCGTCTGCTCCAGTGTTGGGAACAGTTTGTTCCAAACGCTGAGCAGCGGAGTACCCCATTAATAACCTCTCCACTTTATCCACCACTCCCCCTATTGTGTTTCACCTTTTCTGACACGTCTATCATGGAACTTATATTCCCCTGTGTATAGTTTGCTTAGTTGATGACTGAGTTGATCTTTGTATCTTTTAATGCCTTAATGTGCCTAAAAAGCAGCTCCGTGCTATAGAACGTCTCCACAAATGATATGCTTCACTGATTTGTTTTTTTGAGGACCCACTTTAATGTCTGGCAGGGTTCCAAAGCTTTCTCAAAAGCATTTCTCCTACTGGTTCCGTTAATGGGATCCTACTTCCGCCTCTAAGTAAATCCATAGGATGAGGGATAAGATGTCTGATTGGAGCCCCCTGCGATCTCTGTTGCGGCACCCCAGACATCCTGTGCGCGGAGCCAACTTAGCTCCATGCCGGATGACTGGCGATGCGGGGCAGAGGCTTGTGACGTTACGGCCGCGCCCCACTGGTGACGTCATATCCATGCCCCTCAATGCAAGTCTATGGGAGGGGGCGTGACTACCGTCACGCCCCCTCCCATAGACTTGCATTAAGGGGGCATGGCCGTGAAGTCACGAGCCTCTGGAGCTGCACCCGACGCTCTAAACGAACACCGGGTGCAGCAGGAGCATCACGGGGGGTCCCCAGCAGCGGGACCCCTGCGGTCAGACAACTTATCCCATATCCTTTGGATAGGGGATAAGATGTCTGGCGGCGAAATATACCTAATACAACAATACTCTGACTCTAAGGCTAGAGTTCTTTCAGTGAGAGTGCTCTTATTCTCAACCCCATTGACTTTAGCCAATGTATACACCCTAAACCAGGCTCCGGTCCCTTACTTTCTAGGAGTCCTTGTTGACCTTAAACTGTTTACCGAGGGCCCAATATTTTTTGTAGGTGGCCTCAATGTTACTCTCAATGCTTTATTAGACACCTCTTAAAACAAAAAAATATTTATGAGGTTTCAATTCGCAAGCTGCGTCCTAAACTACATGAGTTGGACTTGATTGGCTCTTGGAGACATGTGACCTTGATTACTCCTTTTTCTCCAGTGTCCATAATTCACCCCAACTGGATTATATTTTCCTCTATAAGCCCCGCTTACTCTCTCTCACCACTGCGGGTATTGACCTTATCACTATCTCCCATCATGCACTTGTTTTGCAGAGGAAATGGAGATGGCGCCTCAGCGGATGACAGCTGTATAACCAATCCGAAAAACACAATTTTTCTCCTTTTTGAGATAAATGCCAACTTTCTTACATTGGCACCAATGGTTTTGGAAACACACAAATCCTTTATCCTTTAGTGTCGTTATATTCTGGGGCGATACATTTAAGAAGACCTGCCGAAAAGAGGTGGACTTCCTGTTATAGAGGACCTGAGTCTGACCCCCAATTGAGGGAATCATTAATTTTAATAATGGGAGTGATGGGTTTGGTTATGCATTGTATTTGGTCTCAGAATGGACTGAATTTCCACGAAAGCCACCCTTGAGAAATGTATTCTTCTAGACACCTTTATCGGATCCATCTTCTCTCCATCTACACAGCCTTCTAGCTCTGTGAAGGTCTATGACAAGCTTTTTTTCCCTTCACAAAACAGGGAGTTAGTTTTTTGTTGTTATAAAGAAAAATTGGTTAAAAAAATGGTGTTTACAATATTTTCTTTTATAATGTTATAATAATAACAACATTTAGACCTTCATGGAAGACATTTGAGAATTTATGTAAGTTATCCAGTCTCGCCTGAATATTAGCAAAGCCTGGAATACAATTCAATACTGAAAATGCACTTTATAAAGAAGAATATACATTTCTGTCTCTAGGGGCGCAGGGAAAGAGCTTTCAGTCAAGTTTGGTTGGCGCTGGGCTCCATCCTGTTGGTATCACAGTAATTGAACCAACTTCAAGAGGTATGAAGAAAGAACGGAGCACACACCATGTTGAAGATAACTTCTATTCTTAATTGCGTCAATTCGGGGTGTGCGGTGAGAGGGTAGGGAGGGTGGATGGGTACTTCGGGGGAACCTCTGGCTTCGAGGTTCCCCCAAAGTACCCGTCCACCCTCCCTACCCTCTTACCGCACACCCCGAATTGAAGCAATAAAGAAATGAAGTTATCTTCAACATGGTGTGTGCTCCGTTCTTTCTTCATATCTCTTGAAGTTGGTTTATCTGCATGAATTGTTACACACGTGAGCACTACTGAATATTGCCTTAAGGGGAAGTTTGTGAACGCAGGTGCAGAGGTCCTGGAAGCCGAGTACGGCAGTGAGTCTTTTTTGTCTGGCGCTGCCGGTATATACACATTTCTGTAGTGTGGTTTCTATTACAGTAATTGATTTATTGTTTCTGTTCTTTCAGATTGCCTTAATGGACATTAATCTATCTGATTCCTAATAATATTCTCTCCTCTATCACAAATAATGTTCTCCTCCCCCATCACAGATAATGTTCTCTTCCCCCATCACAGATAATGTTCTCTTCCCCCATCACAGATAATGTTCTCTTCCCCCATCACAGATAATGTTCTCTTCCCCCATCACAGATAATGTTCTCTTCCCCCATCACAGATAATGTTCTCTTCCCCCAGCACAGATAATGTTCTCTTCCCCCAGCACAGATGGTGTTCCCCCTCCCCCAGCACAGATGGTGTTCCCCCTCCCCCAGCACAGATGGTGTTCCCCCTCCCCCAGCACAGATGGTGTTCCCCCTCCCCCAGCACAGATGGTGTTCCCCCTCCCCCAGCACAGATGGTGTTCCCCCTCCCCCAGCACAGATGGTGTTCCCCCTCCCCCAGCACAGATGGTGTTCCCCCTCCCCCAGCACAGATGGTGTTCCCCCTCCCCCAACACAGATGGTGTTCCCCCTCCCCCAACACAGATGGTGTTCCCCCTCCCCCAACACAGATGGTGTTCCCCCTCCCCCAACACAGATGGTGTTCCCCCTCCCCCAACACAGATGGTGTTCCCCCTCCCCCAACACAGATGGTGTTCCCCCTCCCCCAACACAGATGGTGTTCCCCCTCCCCCAACACAGATGGTGTTCCCCCTCCCCCAACACAGATGGTGTTCCCCCTCCCCCAACACAGATGGTGTTCCCCCTCCCCCAACACAGATGGTGTTCCCCCTCCCCCAACACAGATGGTGTTCCCCCTCCCCCAACACAGATGGTGTTCCCCCTCCCCCAACACAGATGGTGTTCCCCCTCCCCCAACACAGATGGTGTTCCCCCTCCCCCAACACAGATGGTGTTCCCCCTCCCCCAACACAGATGGTGTTCCCCCTCCCCCAACACAGATGGTGTTCCCCCTCCCCCAACACAGATGGTGTTCCCCCTCCCCCAACACAGATGGTGTTCCCCCTCCCCCAACACAGATGGTGTTCCCCCTCCCCCAACACAGATGGTGTTCCCCCTCCCCCAACACAGATGGTGTTCCCCCTCCCCCAACACAGATGGTGTTCCCCCTCCCCCAACACAGATGGTGTTCCCCCTCCCCCAACACAGATAATGTTCTCTCCTCCCTCTTTACAGATAATGTTCTTTCCTCCCCCGCATTGCCCAAAACAATGCCAGAAGCACATAGATTGAGAAATGACAAGCTCGGTTTTGTCTTAGAAATACTCAGAGTTTAGGGAAAAAAGATCAATGAATTTTGGACCAATAATGGCATCTGAGAATGTAGATTTAATGCCTCTTATTAATACATGGTTTTAGAGAGTACATGGTTTACATGAGAGTAATGACTGGGATATAACATTACCAGGGTCCTCTTTATATAGGAAACACAGAGAAGGCAAGAAAGAGTGAGGAGTGGCCCTGTATGCGAGAGAGAGAATCAAATCTAACCTAATACAAGTGCGACCAACATAGTCAGTTTGGGTTACGTTGCAGTTTGGGAATCACACAGTAACTCGTGTAGGTGTCATTTATAGACCGTCTGGCCAAGTAAAGGAATTAGATGATCTACTAGTGGAGAAAATTGCTAAAATGACATTGAAGTTATTATGGGAGACTTCAATCTTCCTGATGTGAACTGGGAAACCAAAATAGCTAGTTTGGCCAGGAGTACAGATATTCTTCATTCCATACAACAAGTAGTTGAGGAGCCAACCCAGAAGGAGGCCATTTTAGATTTAGTATTTACAAATGGGGGTTTGTGATCTAGTGATCACCAGTCAGTGTTATTTATTATATGAACAGGGAATCACACCTCACAAAAAGAAAAGCTGTAGATTTTAGAAAAAACTACTTTTCTAAAATGACCTTAGTGGTAAATGAGTCACTGTCGGACTGGAACAGTTTCAATGGAGTCCAGGAGAAATGGGACTAAAAAGTTGTATTATTTACGGCAACAGATAATTGGGTTATACTTGTCAGTAAAAGCAAAAAAGGGAAGAGACCTCTGGTACTCTGCAAAAGTGGCCAAAAGCATAAAAACAAAAAGCAAACATTTAGTGATTATAAAAAAAAAACAGAGCAATGAAGATAGGGAAATCTACAAGATTAGGCAGAAAGAGGCCAAGCAAGTTTATAAGAACTTCTAAAGCATAGGCAGAAGAGAAACTAGCTCAGTCTGTAAAAAGGAGAGACGACATTCTTCAGATATATTAATGAAAAAAGGAAATTAAAACAAGAAATAACTAAATTATAAACAGAGGAAGGAATTATATACAGGGTGGGCCATTTATATGGATACACCTCAATAAAATGGGAATGGTTGGTGATATTAACTTCCTGTTTGTGGCACATTAGTATATGTGAGCAGGGAAACTTTTCAAGATGGGTGGTGACCATGGCGGCCATTTTGAAGTCGGCCATTTTGAATCCAACTTTTGGTTTTTCAATAGAAAGAGGGTCATGTGACACATCAAACTTATTGGGAATTTCACAAGAAAAACACTGGTGTGCTTGGTTTTAACGTAACTTTATTCTTTCATGAGTTATTTATAAGTTTCTCTTTGTTTGCAGCCATTGACATGTCGTCGAGGTTAACATGTGAGGAGCGGATAGAAATTGTGTTGATGTCTGGTGAACACAGTAACTGGGTCATTGCAGCAGATTTCAATGCAAGACACCCTACGAGACAACCCCTCTCCCATGATACAGTTAGCAAACTGCTTGCTAAGTTTCGTGAAACTGGTTCAGTGTTGGATTTGCCAAAATGTGGGCGCATGAAATCTGTCACTAATGAAGAAACAGTGGCTGTCCTAGCTTCATTCAGCAAGAGCCCACAGCGTAGCACTCGCCGCATGTCTTCGTGGATATTAGCTACTCACAAATGGCACCCTTACAAACTCCAGCTACTGCAACATCTCAACGAGGATGATCCAGATCGGCGCACTGAATTTGCAGAATGGGAAAAACAAAAATTGGAACAAGACCCTCAGTTTATGCAGAAGATTTTGTTCAGTGATGAGGCAAACTTTTATGTGAATGGTGAAGTTAACAAACAAAACCACTGCTATTGGTCTGACACTAACCCACATTGGATAGATCCCTCCAAGACTGTTGGAACACAAAAATTGATGGTATGGTGTGGTATATGGGGTACAAAGATAGTGGGGCCATTCTTCATCAATGGAAACCTCAAGGCCACTGGATATGCGAAATTGCTACATGATGTGTTTCCCTCTTTATGCAGTTGGATTCAAAAAGTTGGATTCAAAATGGCCGCCATGGTCACCACCCATTTTGAAAAGTTTCCCCCCTCACATATACTAATGTGCCACAAACAGGAAGTTAATATCACCAACCATTCCCAGTTTATTAAGTTGTATCCATATAAATGGCCCACCCTGTAGAAGAGGATAAATGACTAGCAGTTTTAACAGAGGGAAATGAAGGAAAAGGACCTCATTTAGGGGGAGAAGACTACAAAATCTTTTGAAGCATGTGTCTATACAGAGGAAGAGGTTCTAAGTTAGCTGTTTAAAGTCACAGGGGCCTGATGACATACACCCAAAGTTATTAAAAGAGCTTAGCGATGTATTAGCAAAACTGTTAACAGATTTATTTAACTTATCACTGGTAACAGTAGTCATCCCAGAAGATTGGAAATTAGAAAAAGTTTGTGCCCATTTATAAGAAAAGTGATCGGGAGGAATCCGGCAACTATAGGCCAGTAAGTCTGACATCAATAGTTGGAAAATGAATGAAACCCTACTTAAAGATAGGATTGTGGAACATCTAAAATCCCATGGATTGCAAGATGAAAAGCAACATGGGTTTACTTCAGGGAGATCATGTTAAACCAATCTTATTGATTTTTTTGACTGGGTGACTAAAATAATAGATGGCAGAGAGGCAGTAGACATTGCATATCTTGATTTTAGTAAGGCTTATGACACTGTCCCACATTGAAGACTTTTCAATAAACTACAGTCTTTGAGTTTGGACTCCCAAATTGTTGAGTGGATTAGGCAGTGGCTGAGTGACAGACAACAGAGGGTTGTAGTTAATGGAGTATATTCAGACCAAGGTCTTGTTACCAGTGGGGACCTCAGGTGAGTAGACTATATAGTGGCTGAATGACAGCCTGGAGTTTGTGGCAGCATGAGGAGAACATATGGTGGCAGTATGAGACAGCCTGGAGGTGGCATCAGGAGTCCTGAAAGTGACCCAGTAACAGAGTGGTGCGATGGGTGGCAATACCAGTACCCGGTGTCGAAGGTGGTGGAAAAAAGGAGAACTTGGCATCAGATGTGTGGCATCAGGTGGGTGGCAGGATCAGAATAGTAGCTGAGGCAGGTGGGCAGAAAAAAAACGGTCTATTTTGTAAAAGTGTTAGTGTGAACAAGTGTATGTATTGAGGATATGCATTACGTAAAAAACTTAATGATTCCCTTCTTGGCAGGTGTTGCTCGCCAAAGGGTGGCCCCACACCAGACCCTCTCTATATTTCCCCCTACAAGCACTGCCATTTCCCAGGGTTTTTAGGTGGAAATAGGGATTGGTTCCTGTGTGGGGCCGCCCTTTTTAAGACGAGTAACGCTTTCCTCGAAAAGGTGGAAGGGAACAACGTATTGTCCATTGTATCAGGTGGAGGTAAAAACTTCCCCTGTAAGGCCCTACTCTCGCCCTATTAATTCCCATCTTGGCCAGTGTTACTCACCCTAAAAGGGTGGCCCCACACAGAAAACTCTATCTATTTCTACCTAAAAACCCTGGGAAATGGCAGTGTTTGTAGGGGGAAATATAGAGAGGGTCTGGTGTGGGGCCACCCTTTTTAGGGCAAGTAACACTTGCCAAGAAGGGAATTAATAATGCGAGAGTAGGGCCTTACAGGGGAAGTTTTTACCCCCAGCAGTTATAATGGACCATACGTTGTTCCCTTCCACCTTTTACAGGTCTTCGCATCACATCTATACTTGATGGTGTAGGTGGCACATGTTGTTTTTTGCACACCTTTCCTTTTGTTTGATTTCAAAAATGTTTGGGGTCCATATATTTTATCCTAAGAATATCATTAAAAGTTAAGTTTTAGCTAATGCATATCCTCAATACTTACTTGTGGTCTGATGCAGAGGGATGTCTGTAACTGGGGAGCAGCACCTTAAACATGTTTTGCACTATCCATATTTGTGAAGTGTCGGTGTGGCACCATGGTCAATCTACTCTAAAGTTTATAGAAATAAATTGGATCAGCTCACGCACTGTTATTAGAGTCCAAACATCCAGCACAACCTCTCCTCGTGGAGCCCGAAAACAAAGCACTGAGGCTGGGTCCCGAGGTGTACTAATTGCAGACAAAGAAACATGGTTTCCGGCTCCCGACTTAGAGTAAAAATTTTCAAGCTTTATTCAATATCAGATTAAAATCCAAAAATATAGCATAAGAAAAAAGGATAAAAAGAACACTCACGAAACGCACCAACGCATTTCGACTTATTTCTAAGTCTTAGTCATAGCAACTACTAATAGAAAAGACCAGCTTAATATACTTTATGCCAAGACAACCACTTCCTGAACATGGGACTGCCCTGAATCTACTCTGAAGGCATTGGTGGGTGGAAATCCTGGCTGATCCATGCCTGATCAATCTTCACAAAGGTCAGTCTCTCCACATTTTTCGTGGACAGACAAGTTCTTCTTGGGGTTACTATGGCCCCCGCCACACTAAACACCCGCTCTGATGGCATACTACTGGCCGGGCAGGACAGCTTTTCCATGGCAAACTCTGCTAGTTGCGGGCCACAAATCAAGTTTGGTGGCCCAGAAGTCCAGCGGATCTTCAAGGTGTGTTGGCATGGTCATTTCAAGGTATGCCATCACCTGCTGGTTCAGGACTATCTGCTGCTGATGAGTTATATTACTATGCGGATGAAGGAAGCTACTCATCAGCGATTGTAGACTCAGGCTGCTGCTGATGGAGCTGGTACTGCTCCTGCCATCCCACCCCTCCCCAGCAACCATGGCAGTGGACGGTGAGCACAGAGGGCCTCCCGACCTGCGAGAGGATGGATGATGGCACAGATAGGCATCGGCCAACTGACTACATTGGATGTCTCTGTAGTAGGTCAATTTGTCCTCCTTCCCAGTGGGTGTAAAAAAGGCCCCCATTTTGTGGCGGTAGCAAGGGTCCAATAAGGTGGAGAGCCTGAAGCCATCCCGCTGCCGAATGGTGACAATTCACCAGTTGTGCAAATGACTCGTAGGGACTCCCTGCCTCCATCTCCATTGCATACTGCCACAGTGTGTCTGGGTCCTCTGTCTCGCCTTCCTCATAACCCTTTAGCTCCCCTAGCTGCTCCTCCCCTCCTGTCAGATGACTAGAAAAAACGCCCATCTTGCGAAACCTAAACTGTGCTCCACTGTGCCCCTCCTCCTCCAGTTCAGTCCCCACTGGGCTCATGTGGCCGTGAGATGTAGGCGCCATGTCTCCAGTGCCCTGACTAGCCATCGTTTCCAACACGTGTTGTAGGAAATGAAGCAATGGAATGACGTCGTTCATCCTGTAATCCTGGCTACTGCCTAATAATGTGGCTTCCTCAAAGGGACTGAGCAAATGGCAGATGTCCCGTATGAGCTGCCACTAGTTCACATTGAAGTTACACAGGGGAGTCCCCGTATCCGCTTGGCTCATTAAGAAATCGGTGATGGCTTTTCTCTGTTCGTATAGTTGGTCCAACATATGGAGGGTGGAATTCAAACGTGTGAAAACATCGCAAATCAGACTATTTTGGTGGATACCATTCTGACGCTGCAGCTCAAGGAGGATGTGCTTTGCAAAGTTTCCTTCCCATTGTTAGGATGTCTTGCAGATGGAGGGAACACTTCAGGAACCGCTTGACAACCAGATTGAACATGAGTGCCATGCAGGGCTCATGTCTCAGGCTTCCTTGTCGCAGCACAGACTAGATGTTCTTCCAGTTGTTGGTCACCAAGGTTCCCATTTCCAGTTTTTGTTGAGTAAGCCATGATGAATGACTTTTAGAAGTTCCTCCCTTGTGTGACTCCGTTCGCCAAGGCAAACCATGTGAAGAACAGCGTGACACGGCCGTGCCCTGCACACATGGTATGCGGAGGGGCACTGAGACTTGTCTGTGCAATGGAGGCTGAGGAGGCAGAGTCACACATTGTCACAGGACCAACGGCCTGAGAGAGTGGAGGTGGAAGTGGCGTGACCTGTCCATTTTGCTGCTGTGGCTGTACAGGAACCACATTTACCCAGTGGGCTGTAAAGGACATGTATTGTCACTGACCGTAGTTAAAGCTCCAAAAGCTGCCGTGCACTTGGGTAAACACTAACAGGCTCAAGGACTGGCCCACCTCTTGAGTCCACTACTTGAAAAGAGAGGGACTGCAGCACCAGCAAATTGGACAGGGGCACATTTAACTTCTGTGCTGTTGAATGAGTGGGCACATACTGTTGTCTCTTGGACATGGCTATGCCGATGGATTGCTGGCGGAATGACTAACTCGAAGTAGGAGGAGCAGGAGCATCTGGATCGACAGGAGATGTGTATGAGACACAGCTCCCTTCGGCTGAGGTGGCTAAGAGGAAGCAGCGTGCCACTGGGTGATGCAGCAGGCCGGATCACCACATCAGAGCCACGGTTCTCCCAGGCCGCTTGTATGGTGGCGCAGCATATGTTGATGCAGGGACGTGGTGCCAACATTAGAACCCTGGCCACACTTCACCTTCTGCCGACATATCTTGTATGTGCCCATGTTAACCTCCTCCGGATGCTTGATGAAAAACTGCCACACCGCCGAGTAGCTGAATTTCCCACCAACAGCCTGCACTGATTGACTGCTACTGCCGCCGACTGCAGGAAGGTAGCACGTCACTGATGGCATCCTCAGGTTCCGGAGCCGTGACATCACAATGCTCCGGCCCCATGATCGCCAGTCATCAGACCCGGAGTGAACATGCTCCGGGGACCGATGGTAATGGGGTGCTGCGTGCAGGATCACGGGGGTCCCCAGCAGCAGACCCCTGCGATCAGGCATCTTATCCCCTATCCTTTGGATAGGGGATAAGATGTCTTAGCGCCGGAGTACCCCTTTAATGGGAACAAAATGGTACACCACTTAGATGTACGTACGTGGTATGCACTTATGAGGGGAGGACAATGTGCTCCAGTACGCTTAAAACATTATTTGTCTACAACACTAGCAGTACACACCAGTGCTGCAGCACACAGTCGCTGTGTACTTCACCCAAAATTGCACTCTCTCTCGCAATCTCACTCCCTTCCCTATCAGTGCTACTAGGCTGGATTTGGGCTTGAAGTGAATTGCTGCTGTAAAAAAGCTTTTCACTGCAACACACACTGCTCTCTGTCCCTCTCTGCAATAGAACGCTGATGGGACTGGGAGGTGAATCACTGCTGTAAAAATGCTTTTCTGTGTAACACACACCTCTCTCTCTCTGTCCCCCTCTCTCTGCAATAAAAGGCTGAAGTGACTGGCCGCAAGACGGCTGCCGATGATATAGGGCTGTGACATCACAGGGGTGACTGGCTGCTGATAGGCTGCATGTGATTCAGGGTCATCCTGCCTACCCTTGTTCCCGCCTTCCCAGGATTCCTTGCCCCATGTCCTCACATGGGGATCTGCCATTTTAGATGCCCTGGAGCCTGTACCGTATTCAATGGGGTTTAATTAACCAATCGTGTGTGTGTGTGTGTATATATATATATATATATATATATATATATATATATATATATATATGATAGATATAGCCAGGGGAGACATGTCCTTTGTCTCCCTCTTCTCTTACCAGGTTTATAACTAGGTATGACCATCATTGACCATTTGAGGTCTGTAACCAATCTTCACTTCTCTCTTTGGGCAGATAGGAGAGGCAATATCTCTCTCCCCTGCCTCTCACCAAAGTCAGGTATAGCGGTCGTATTTTCGAGACATGGTATATTGTGTACACCTTGTGTGTTTACATTTACTTGAATTAATGTATTTTAGAACAGTAGCAAACACAAATAATTAGGGTCAAATTATAATTTCTTCTGACACATCCTCTGCAGGATTTATTGCACATATTAAAAACACAAATTCACATTGAATCATAATATATATATATTTTTTTTTTGTAACAAAGAACTATACAAATACTTTGTATGGCACATAACACCCCCGGCGGGAGCTTGTTCAGTGGACTGGAAGAGAAACAACATGTTCGGAGGAGAAGCTGTCATCGATGAGACCATATGGACTACCTTCTGTAAGAGACCCAGGGCGGGGCTGAGGGAGAATCGGTACAAAAATAAATATATACAATTTCTATTTTGACTTATAAAAAAATGTCTTTGCTCACAGCGTTTGGCAGCAGAATGAGGAGCGACGTCCTGTGAAGTAAAAGGAGGATAGGTCAGATATTTACCGGTGGCTGCACACTATAATCTACTAAAATAAAATGTCCCCCTCCCCAGGTCACGGCCCATAGGCTTACCTCCGTAATGACTTAATTCATGCTCCATCATAGATTCTTCATCCAGACTGGGGAATTTGTTGTTGTATAGAACCTGTATATAAAGATAGAAGTAAGCTCCTTAGTATGTATCCACCATCACCAAAACTACAAGGCCATACATGTGCTGTATAGAGAACAATGTCTGGGCCATAAAATCTAAACATGTATGTACACAGTGACTCCACCAGCAGAATAGTGAGTGCAGGGTCAGTACAGGATAAGTAATGTAATGTATGTACACAGTGACCTCACCAGCAGAATAGTGAGTACAGCTCTGAGTATAATAAAGGATATAACTCAGGATCAGTACAGGACAAGTAATGTATGTACAGTAACTCAACTTTTCACAAAAACTATAAATATAGTTTAGTGATTTTCTCCTGTAGTTGTTGAGTGTGGAGAGAACATACAAACAAGTGTTGCTCTCATTAAGCCACTAGTTTTGGTGCTGGATATATGTTTCTATGTTTAAGCCACCATGTTGCCCCAGTTCCCTGTTGGGAAACTACAGTCTCAGTAATAATATACTTCTGCATTATTGTACATTGCTGCATTACTAAGTCGTTGGCACAGATACTATGATGCTCTTACCTGATGAACCTTGATTTTGCGATTGTTGGCTTTGGGAGAAGCTTCCTCCACTCAAACTTCCTTGGTGTATCGATCCTCCACTGGAGCCTCGATTGATTTGGGATTGTGAGTTCTGTGAGAATCCACCTCCGGTTCCTCCAGCGCCTCCACTATTCGATGATCCATGGGATTGAGATATTTGGGAGAATCCACCTCCGGTTCCTCCAGCGCCTCCACTATTCGATGATCCATGGGATTGAGATATTTGGGAGAATCCACCTCCGGTTCCTCCAGTACCTCCTGTCCCTGTACCACCACTAATTCCTCCAGAGCCTCCACTATGGGATTGAGAGATTTGTGAGAATCCGCCTCCTGTTCCTCCAGTGCCTCCTGTTCCGGTTCCACTGCCGGTTCCTCCAGATCCTCCGCCATGGGTTTGTGAGATCTGAGAGAACCCACCACCGATTCCACCAGTATTTCCGGACCCTCCAACATTGTGGGATCCTTGACCGGCTGCAAAGAGAACGAGATCCAGTGATTATCCTGAACGTTTTTTCTATATGTACCTGAGAAAACTTTCAGCCACTTATTTCCACAATGAAGAACAGATATTTCTATACTGCATCTCTTGACCTATATGGAAACCACATTTGCACCCCCCCCATAGTAGCATCAAAAAGTTTGTGAGTAGGGGATTTAAAGGGATACTCCGCCCCTATCCAAAGAATAAGGGATAAGATTTCTTATCGCGGGGGTCCTGCCAATCTGTCCTACAATCCCCCGAGTCATCAGCTGTATGGAGCTAAGTTTGCTCTGTGGCTGATGACTCAGGGGCCGGAGTATTGTGACATCACAGCTCCGCCCCCTCATGACGTCCCGCCCTGCCCCTTTGTGACGTTCCGCCCCCTCAATGCAAGTCTATGGGTGGGGGTGTGACGGCTATCATGCTCCCTGCCATAGACTTGCATTGAGGGGGCGGGGCTGTGATGTCATGATAAGGGCAGAGTACCCTTTTAAGAACAAAATGGAGCACTAAGCCCAAAGCACATCATTTTTAGAGAATTTTATGTCATAAGAGGTAATAGCTTCATTGGTATTCTTACGTTGTATATTCTTTTTATCACATCCGGGGGACACGGGAACGTCCTTTACGTTTACTCCAGCTGGAAAAACAAAAACAGTAAAGTGGTAAATCTATGAATCTAAATACATTACCTTTTAAATGGGGTACTCCATTGTAAAACATATATTTTTTTAAATCAACTGTTGCCAGAAAGTTAAACAGATTTGTAAATGACTTCTATTAAAAAAAATCTTCACCCTTCCGGTACTTTTTAGCAGCTGTGTGCGCTACAGAGGAAATTTTTTTATTTCTTTTTTGTCTTGTCCACAGTGCTCTCTGCTGACACCTGATGCCCGTTTTCGGAACTGTCCAGAGCAGGAGAAAATCCCCATTGCAAACCTATGCTGCTCTGGACGGTTCCTGACACGGACAGAGGTGTCAGCAGAGAGCACTGTGGACAAGACAAAAAAGAAATTAAAAAAGAAAAGAATTTCCTCTGTAGCATACAGCTGCTAAAATGTACTGGAAGGGTAAAGATTTTTTTAATAGAAATAATTTACAAATCTGTTTAACTTTCTGACACCAGTTGATTTAAAGAAAAAAATGTTTTCCACCGGAGTACCCCTTTAATGTTTTAGAGTCTGGATTAAGGCCTTCATAGTCATGTCAGGAACTGTGCAGAGCAGAATAGGTTTGCTATGGGGATTTGTTACTGCTCTGGACAGTTCCTGACATGGACAGGGGTGTCAGCAGAGAGCACTGTGGTCAGACAAAAAGAACTACACAACTTCCTCTGTAGTATACAGCAGCTGATAAGTACTGGAAGGATTAAGATTTGTAAATAGAAGTCATTTACAAATCTGTTTTAACTTTTTGGCACCAGATAATTAAAGAAAAATAGTTTTCCACCGGAGTACTCCTTTAATACTAATGCTAAAATGTGGCAGAAAAAAAAAGACTGCTATGGTACCCTTGAAGAAAGAGGGCCTAGCCTTGGTTGTTTCTATTCTGTTTGCCACTGCATCTCGATAACCTATCCAGGGCTTCCCTCCCCAGAGGAACTACATTGTTAGCAAACAAGGATGGGGCATTGTCTTAAGGCTAGTGGAAAGAACACAGAGAGAAAAATAATAAATAAAAGTAAATCATAAATTATTTTGTATCTGTATTTACCTGGAAGCTTATATGAAATGGATGATGGTAAACCACCAGATGCAGTGCCAGATCCACCAGAGAATTGGCCTCCACTTCCCCCGGAGAATGAGCCTCCACTTCCACCAGAGAATTGGCCTCCACTTCCACCAGAGAATTGGCCTCCACTTCCACCAGAGAATGAGCCTCCACTTCCACCAGAGAATTGGCCTCCACTTCCACCGGAGAATTGGCCTCCACTTCCACCAGAGAATTGGCCTCCACTTCCACCAGAGAATTGGCCTCCACTTCCACCGGAGAATTGGCCTCCACTTCCACCGGAGAATTGGCCTCCACTTCCACCAGAGAATTGGCCTCCACTTCCTCCACTTCCACCGGAGAATTGGCCTCCACTTCCACCAGCGAATTGGCCTCCACTTCCACCAGAAAATGAACCTCCACTTCCACCAGAGAATTGGCCTCCACTTCCACCAGAGAATTGGCCTCCACTTCCACTAGAAAACTGGCCTCCACTGGATGAAAATGAACCGCCTCCTCCGGAACTCTGGCTAAATGAACCTCCACCAGTTCCTTGGCCCGGGACAATCTTCACTGTTTCGATAATGACTGAAGAACCGCTACCTCGACTTCCACCTGCTGATCCTGAGAATGAACCTCCACTACTGGAGCCAGAAGAAGAGGAGGAGCCACTCTGGAAGAATGAACCTCCACCTCCCCCACTACTGCTTCCTCCACGTGATGGGACAATAACACCTGATCCAACAATGACAGAGCTTTGATGGGAAGAGCTTCCCCCTGCTGCAATGATTTGGGAACTTCCTCCACCTCCTCCAGAACTGCTATGGATAGATGATCCTCCTCCGCCACCACCACCACCAGCTCCTCCTCCGCCACCACCACCACCTCCTCCTCCACCACCAGCTGCCCAGGTGCCGCCACTACTTTGCATGCTGCCTCCAGTATTGGATTGTTGGATGTTGGCTTGTCCAGACTGGGAGCTGCTTCCACCACTCATGGATCCTCCTAAGGATGCAGATAGACCTGCAAGATACAAAGTAATGGCCATGAAGTGATCCTTAATGACGCAACATTTACTCATGTTGGGGGAGATTTATCAAAACCTGTGCAGAGGAAGAGTGGTGCAGTTGCCCATAGCAACCAATCAGATTGCTTCTTTCATTTTCCACAGGCCTCTTTAGAGGCCTGTGGAAAATGAAAGAAGCAATCTGATTGGTTGCTATGGGCAACTGCACCTCTCTTCCTCTGCACAGGTTTTGATAAATCTCCCCCATTATCTCTCAAAACCTGTCAGGAACTTTGAAAATGTCTTACTTCTAACCTTTATACCGTATATACAATTGACATGGAGAGCTGAATTCTAAATTCGGTTTAGTTTGCTGATAGTTCCCAGGCTATAGTATTTGGCTTCATGTACATGAATTTTCTCTACTACTGGCAGCCAGTCAGAGCCGGCTCTGCCTATAGGCAAAATAGGCAGCTGCCTAGAGCGCCCTCTTGATGGGGGGCGCCGCTCTACCTGCCACAAATAAGTTAGACAACCAGCATCCAAGCTACCCGCTCAGCCAGCAGCATGAAGAGGAGGTTTGTTACAGTGTGTTAGTAAACTAATTACATGAGAAGGGGACTTGTTACAGTGTGTCACCCCAGTAGTAAGGTTGGGCGGGTCAAAGGGTGGGACAATGGGCGGAGTCAAGGGAGCGGCAAGATTAGCAATTGCCTAAGGTGACAAAAATCCTTGCACCAGCCCTACAGCCAGTAGGATTTTGGCTTGAACTATTGTGCCTGATATTCAGCAGAATTATGAATGCAGCTCTGGGTGTGACTGTAGTAAGATTTGTCTGGTATAACTAAGGTTCAGATTTACGCAGAATAAGATTCCATTGAACCTTGGGATCTTCATCCTCTCAGACTTTGAGAACCCTTTTTGTTTTAACAAATCTTTTTATTATTTAAAAAAAAAAATATTTATATATATATATATATATATATATATATATATATAACAACTGGCTCCAGAAAGTTAAACAGATTTGTAAATTACTTCTATTAAAAAAAATCTTATTCCTTTCAATACTTAGCTGCGGAAGTTGAGTTGTTCTTTTCTGTCTAAGTGCTCTCTGATGACACGTGTCTCGGGAACTGTCCAGAGTAGAAGCAAATCCCCATAGCAAACCTATTCTACTCTGTGCAGTTCCCGAGACAAGCAGAGATGTCAGCAGAGAGCACTGTTGCCAGACAGAAAAGAACAACTCAACTTCAGCAGCTGATAATTATTGGAAGGATTAAGATTTTTTTTTACAGAAGTAATTTACAAATCTATTTAAATTTCTGGAGCCAGTTGAGGTCAGCAGAGAGCACTGTGGTTGTGACAGAAGAGAAATCCAAAAAGAAAAGAATTTCCTCTGTAGTATACAGCCCCTAAAAAGTACTGGAAGGATTAAGATTTTTTTAATAGAAGTAATTTACAAATCTGTTTAACTTTCTGGCACCAGTTGATTTAAAAAAAATTTTTTTCCACAGGAGTACCCCTTTAAGATCACTTTTCGACTCCCTATACCAGTGTTTCCCAACTAGGGTGCCTCCAGCTGTGTCAAAACTACAACTCCCAGCATGCCCGGACAGCCAGAGGCTGTCCGGGCGTGCTGAGATTTGTAGTTTTGACACAGCTGGAGGCACCCTGGTTGGGAAACACTGCCATATACAATGCATTTGGTAAGTCTTCCGACCCTGTCCCTTTTTTCACATTTTGTTGCGGTCTTGTGCTAAAATAATAATAATAAAAAAATTCTTCTAACATTTAACCCTCAATACTCTTTATTTAAAAAGTGACAACAGAATGTTAGAAAATTTTTTGATATTTTATTGAAAATGAAAAACTATAATCTTGCAGTGACTTAAGTATTCAGACCCTTTACTCAGGACTTCGTTGAAGCCCCTTTGGTAGCCATTTTCAGGTCTCCCCAGAGATGTTCCATTGGATCTGTGACTCCAGGTGGCTTTTATGTGTCTTTTACTTAGGAGAGACGTCCAATCTGCCATAAAGCCCTGATTGGTGGAGACTAAATACCCTCAATGATCAAGAGTAACAGGAGGCCCCCAGAGCTAAATATTAAAGGGGTACTCCTGTGGAAAACAATTATTATTTTTTTTAATCAACTGGTGCCAGGAAGTTAAACAGATTCGTAAATTACTTCTATTTTAAAAATCTTAATACTTCCAGTACTTATCAGCTGCTCCAGAGGAAGTTGTGTAGTTCTTTCCAGTCCAACCACAGTGCTCTCTACTGACACCTCTGTCCATATCAGGCACTGTCCAGAGCAGGATAGGTTTGCTATGGGGCTTTGCTCCTGCTCTGAACAGTTCCTGACATGGACAGAGGTGTCTGAGAGCACTGTGGTCAGACAGAAAAGAAATTCAAGAAGAAAAGAACTTCCTGTGGAACATACAGCAGCTGATAAGTCCTGAAAGGATTCATATGATTAAATAGAAGTCATTTACAAATCTGTTTAACTTTCTGGCACCAGTTTATGTAAAAAAAAAAATTTCCACCGGAGTACCCCTTTAAGCGTCAGAGTTTGACTACGTATATCCATGCGAAATTAAAATGTTTCCTTTTTTTTTTTTTTTTTTTTATAAATTAGCAAAAAATGTCTAAAATTCCGTTTTCACATTCACTTCATGGAGTATTAAGTGCAGAATGAAGAGGGAAAACTTTATACTGTGCATCTACCATGGCTGGCCTAACATTTTGATAATAGAAATTGCCATGTAGTGCACTATAAACAAACAATATCACTAAAGTAACGTGTACAGCTCCACCAGAGATCACTAAAGTACTCACTAGAGGAGGCGCTGGAGACCTGGATGTAGCCTGGTTTCCCATCACACACTGGGAACTTGGCAATGGGATCTGGGGAAAATGAAGAAAAGGAGAAATCATACATCAACTTTTCTGTCATCTATCTATTTATTTATTTAATATCAAAATATCTATCTCATATCTATCTATCTATCTCATATCTATCTATCTATCTATCTATCTCATATCTATCTATCTCATATCTATCTATCTATCTCATATCTATCTATCTCATATCTATCTATCTCATATCTATCTATCTCATATCTATCTATCTCATATCTATCTATCTATCTCATATCTATCTATCTATCTCATATCTATCTATCTATCTAATATCTATCTATCTCATATCTATCTATCTATCTCATGTATATCTATCTATCTCATGTATATCTATCTATCTCATATCTATCTCTCTCTCTCTCATATCTATCTATCTCATATCTATCTCATATCTATCTATCTATATCATATCTATCTATATCATATCTATCTATCTCATATCTATATATCTATCTATATCATATCTATCTATCTCATATCTATCTATCTATCTATCTCATATCTATCTATCTCATATCTATCTATCTCATATCTATCTATCTATCTCATATCTATCTATCATCCTATTTATTTATTTATCTGTCATCAAATAAGAATATAGTCATACATATATAGTAGTATTGCTTCTATCACATAATCTTCCATTTGACAGTATCTCTAGTAACACATGTAACCTACCTGCGGGTCCAGTAGGTGTGTAGCTCGGGCTCCTACAATACAATTGTTGTGAAGCAACATCTGTAAATATAAAAGCGTCATGAAATATACGTCCCCTTACATAACAGAATTTCTGTAACCTCTCATCTCTGTAGAACTTGTTACATGAAATACACAATCTGGAGCGACGCCTCCGCAGGGCCTATAAAAATATAGAAGGTATTTGGGAAGCCTCCAGATTGTATTGCAAAACATAATTGTCGATTTTGGCTTCCTGACATCTTGTACTGAAAATATTGCATCAACTGCGGCAATAATTCTCTTAAATTCAGTCGTGCAGAAGGTTTTTCCCACTCGGGCCATAGTGGTGGGTTAGGATGGCTTGATATGTCTACAATAGAAATTATATTATAAACTACAATAATATTTTTACGTAGCTATAAAAATAAAAAAAAATCATAAAGCTACATAAATCAATCACAATTTTTAATTATTCAAAATAAAAAAATTCTAGGTATAATCAGAGACTGTACATTTTGGGTAATTTACAAAAAATTTTTTACCTAAAATATACTTAAAAAATTTGCCAGATTAAATTTTATTTTTTTTTAAATAATTTTGGGGGCTTGACACTTTTATACTGTTGTATTAATATTTGTATTTTTTATCATTATTTTAAACCTTGTTTTTAACTTTTTAATGCTACAGAAAAAACTTTGGGGAAAAAAACTAAAAGCTTTGAAAATCATGCAAAAATATTTGCCAAAAAAGAAAAAAAACTCAAGCTACATTAGTCACTGACAATGTATAATTTGTTAAATTACTGTTCAGCCATCTTTATTTTTATTTACCATTTTTTTTTCCATACATAGTCTCTAAAAGGAAGAACGAAACTTCCTACAGCTAGAGGCTATGTTCACAAATCTTTTTGAGCTTTAAAGAGCTGGTCAAAAAATGGACAAAAAGCAAAAAAAATTAAAAATGGCTGAAAAAAACTGTAAACATAGCAATTAAGCAGTTATATATGAGCGGCTGTAATCTACTCCCATCATCTTGGTGTTGTAGATATAAATGTACCCTCCCCCCCCCCCCATTTAAATACATGGCATCGATACTACCTCCTAACTCTCATAAGGCACCGCGTATGGAGATAATAATCGGCCTCCGGCTCATATCGCTTAGCTTATTAGGACTGTCCTACAGTGTAATCCATAACTTATCATAGATGCAGCTACACGCCCTATCACGCCCTTATATCAATAATTTGCCACCTAAGCACATATTAGGCAAACGCCCTTTATGGTCCCCGGCAACACAATGGCATGAATTGTTCTGACCATGATCCCTGCCCAAAATCTGTCAAATGCACCAAGGTGGGGACTCATGAGTAGGATGATACTCAACCAAGGGGGGCTTCAAATAATTCCATACCCTACTGGCCTTTTATTGGAGAAGTTGCGCCCATTGGGCCACTGTACCTCCCTGTATTTCTATGGGCCTAGTTGTTGTGCAATGACATGTTGTAGGGCTCGTCATATAACTAAGGCTACAGCCCAAAAACCATCAACTCAGCACCATGGACCACAGAGGACCAGACATTTTTCTTTCACCCATTAAAAATTTTTGAAGTTGGGTTCCTTACTTTCCCATTGCAAAAATGTGTAATTTGGAAACAAAACATAAAAAAAGTATATATGTTTGGACAACATCAAACTCATTGTCAAATGACGGATAAATCAATTTGAACTCTCCGTGTTATAAATATATACATAAACAAATGAAGTCATTCTATTATTGCTAAAATTACACATTATTGGAAAAATTTGAAAAACAATAGGTATACAGTCCAGATTTAAAAAACAAACAAAAAAAAGCCATAATGAAATAAATAACTAGGTTAAAAATAAAAAATAAAAATAAAAAAGATCACAGAGGTCCATTGAACTGACAAGGTTCAAAAAGCAACACAAAATACATTAACATTTTTTTTTATATGTTTAGTGTAATAAGAAAAATGAAAGCAAATATATAAAGTAAAAAAGGTTGTAAAAAATCTAGGCAAATCATTGCTGATTTTCTGTTATTTCTTTTTGTTTTTACAATAAGGGCAAAAAGATAAAATGAAGCTGAAATACTAGTATAGTAATAAAAAGGGTAGGAAATAAAATGTTACCAGATACGAATAGATGAGAAAGGTTGAATGATGTATAAATCAATTCCAACTCTCGGTGTTATAAATATATTCATAAACAAATGAAGTCATTCTATTCTTGCTAAAATTACCCATTATTGTAAAAATGTGAAATACAATAGGTATACAGTACAGATTTAAAAAACAAATAAAAAAAATAAAATAAAAAAAAGGCCATAATGAAATAAATAACTAGGTAAAAAAATAAAAATAAAATAAAAGATCACAGAGGTCCATTCAAAAAGAAATAGAAACACAAAATACATTTTAAACAATTGTTTTATATGTTTAGTGTAATAGGAAAAATCAAAGCAAAATATATAAAGTAAAAAAGGTTGTAAAAAAAAAATCTAGGCAAATCAAATCATTGCTGATTTTCTGTTATTTCCTTTTTCTTTTTACAATAAGGGCAAAATAGATAAAAAGAAACAGAACTAATATAAGTATTAATTAATTAAATAAATAAATATAAATAAATAAATAAAAAAACAAATGAATAAGTAAATAAATAAAATGAAGAACCAAAAAAAAAAAAAAATAATTAAAGAAATAAATTAAAAAGGGTAGGCATTAAAATTTTACCAGATACGAATCGATGAGAAAGGTTGAACTTGATGGATGTGTATATACTTTTTGGCACATGCTATGTATATGTGCCCCCTCACCTTATATACCAATGCCCCCTCTGTTATACTTACTGTGGGCACACAGCAGGGCGGTCCAGCACAGGAGGGCCCGGACTAGAGTAGACCGGCTCATCCTCGGAGGTCTTCTCTTTCTGAGCACAGGAACCCTTCCTCACCGAGCCAATGTCATATATATAGAGCTGGCTCAGTGGGAGGAGATGTTGTATCTGTTGGTTTGGCTTGTCTCCTGGGATGAGCCTGACAAAGCATGCCTCATGAGGGTGTGAGAGGCACACAGGGAGCTGACACCCATGGGTGCGTCTGTTTATGGCTCTGCTTTTATTCCGTCCCAAAACAAGTTACCCGGCAGTTATAGGGTGGAGATTCCTGTGATTCACTCATCGCACTGATGCGACTTTCTCCCTCTCCTTGTCCTCTTTCTACTGTTCTTCCTCCTCCATGTCTGTGTCCACGTCTCGCCTTATTCCCCTATATCAGTGATTCCCAACCAGTGAATCATTATATTACAAGTTCCTGAATCATCAAAACATTATTATTTTTTTATACACTTCTTCACATTTCTCTGCATAGGATTATTTCATTGCCAATGGGATACGGTCAGAGTTTCATTTAAACATTTCTTTAAATATTATTGTTAGTTGTGTAACTTATACTTCTTATATTATATAAAAACAATTCTACATTTATATGTTGTGTTTTATTTAGTTGATTTTTTAAAATAATTGTTTATTTTAAAGAAGTTTTTTTTTTATTTTTATATAACTTATGAGGTACAGAAAACAAAAAGTACTTCATGTAAGGAATTTAAAGAAAACAGAATTTATTTTCTTAAACCAAACCAAGGATGTTTTTCTTCCCAATACATTTCTATTATTCTCTTTTAGTCTTTTTTCATATTATACGTTCATTTTAGCCTCTTTCATCATTTATATATTGCTCAAGCATTGACTTGGCATCACAAATACATTAGCCGACTATTTACTTATGTAACCCTGTGTCCTCTAGTAAACCACATGTCCCATGCAGTATGCACCACACCTTTAAGCCCTCTAAGATAAATAGTTATCCAAATATATTAGATATATATATATATATATATATATATATATATATATATATATAAAAACACAGATCTGCCATAACATAAAAAATGAATAACATTGATTATATCATCACATTATTCATTACTCTGTTGAGGGCTGACATATATATCAGATCGCAAGTGAACAGTCAGTTCTTATAGGATTTGTTTTTCAAGTGGTGTTCTCCTGCCGGATGCTTCGCCACTGCTCTTCCTCCGGTAACAAGTTTCGGGGAACCAGTGCATCCTGGTCCATATCTTAATACATGGAAATGCCTGCCCAACCAATCAGTTGCTCAGACAAGTCACCACTGAGGCCATTGATAGGCTATTTGAGCATTTTTTGTTTGTTGAGATTTGGAAAGGGAAGCACTGGTTAGCAGGGACCCGTCCTCAGTGGGACACCAATGGCGGAGGATCAGGCAGGTAAGTATCTGTTATAGCAGACCAGCCAATCTTGTGGGATCTTTCCAGTAAGCAGTGTTTAGCGCATACCCAAAGTGGTCTAAAGAGGGACAACTGGTGAACCATTGACAAGAAAATAAGCCCAAGGGTGAAAGGGGTACTCTGCCCCTAGACATCCTATCCTTAGATAGGGGATAAGAAGTCTGATCGCGGGGGTCCCATTAGTTTAGAGCATCGGGTACAGAGCTGGAGGCTCGTGACGTCACGGCTACGCCCTTTTCATGACGGGAACGCCCACTCAATGCAAGTCTATGGGAGGCGAAGACTTGTGACGTCACAGCCATACCCCCTCAATGAAAGTCTATGGGAGGGTGTGTGACTACCGTCACGCCCCCTCCCATAGACTTTAATTAAGGGGGCATGGCTGTGACCTCACGGGCCTCCACCCGCATCGCCAGTCATCCGGCAGGGAGCGAATTTCACTCCATGCACTGGATGTTTGTGGTGCCGCAGCTGAGATCGCGGGGGTCCCGCCGCTGGGGACCACCCCTATCTCAGCTGTGGCACCACAGACATCCAGTGCACGGAGTGAAATTCGCTCCCTGCCGGTTGACTGGTGATGCGGGTGGAGGCTCGTGACGTCTCAGCCATGCCCCCTTAATGAAAGTCTATGGGAGGGTGGCGTGACAACAGTCACGAGCCTCCGCCTCCCATAGACTTGCATTGAGTGGGCGTTCCCGTCATGAGCAGGGCACGGCCATAACATCTTATCCTCTATCCTTTTTCTACAATTAAGCACATCTTATCTCATCCCCTTAGTCTACGATTAAGCACCTGTGAGTGCGAAACACGTCAGACGTTTCTTACCTGTACTGTGACTCCTGTCAAGCAAATAAAGCAAGTCTTTAAGCATTTCCAGCTTCGGACATCTTTTCTCTTTTGAATCCCTTTAATGATGGACTGAAAGCTATCCCATTTGGTCCAGTCCCACATAAGTGCTGCCTTAGAGAAAACGTTTCCTGCTAGACACCTACAGTGAGGTCTGTGGAGCCAATGCCTTGATGGTGAGAGATGTTCTGCTGGCAAGAGGGGATCTGATATATATATATATATATATATATATACACCGTATTTATCGGCGTATAACACGCACTTTTTAGGCTAAAGTCTGTGTGCGTGTTATACGCCGATACACCCCAGGAAAGGCAGGGGGAGAGAGGCCATCGCTGCCCGCTTCTCTCCCCCTGCCTTTCCTGGGGTCTAGAGCGCTGCTGTCGGCCCTTTTCACCCCCTGGTTATCGGCGCCGCTGCCCGTTCTGTCCCCCTGACTCCTGCCAGGGAGAGAGAAGCGGCGCCGACAGCCAGGGGGAGAGAAGGGGCAGCGGCACCCATTGCCGGCGCTGCTGCCCCGTTGCCTCCCCCCATCCCCGGTGGCATAATTACCTGAGTCCGGTCCGCGCTGCTCCGCTGCTCCAGGCCTCCGTCGTGCGTCCCCGGCGTCATTGCTATGCGCTGAACGGCGCGGCGCATGACGTCAGTGCACCGCGCCGCGCATAGCAACGACGCTGGGGACGCACGACGGAGGCCTGGAGCAGCGCGGACCGCGGCGCCGGCAATGGGTGTCGCTGCCCCTTCTCTCCCCCTGGCTGTCGGCGCCGCTTCTCTCCCCCTGGCTATCGGCGCCGGCACCGATAGTCAGGGGGACAGAACGGGCAGCGGCGCCGATAACCAGGGGGTGAGAAGGGCCGACAGCAGCGCTCTAGACCCCAGGAAAGGCAGGGGGAGAGAAGCGGGCAGCGACGGCCTCTCTCCCCCTGCCTTTCCTGGGGGTATATCGGGGTATACACGCGCACACACGCACCCTCATTTTTTCATGGATATTTGGGTAAAAAACTTTTTTTACCCAAATATCCGTGGTAAAATGAGGGTGCGTGTTATAGGCCGGTGCGTGGTATACCCCGATAAATACGGTATATATTAGACATCTGTCCAGGGACGTGCACACATAGACATAAAAGGGGGCTTAAATGGGTACTCCGGTGAAAAAAATGTTTTTATTTTTTTTTAAATCAACTGGTGCCGGAAAGTTCAACAGATTTTCAAATTACTTCTATTAAAAAATCTTTACCCTTCCAGTCCTTTTTAGCAGCTGTATGCTACAGAGGAAATTTTTTTCTTTTTGAATTTCTTTTTTGTCTTGTCCACAGTGCTCTCTGCTGACACCTCTGTCCGTGTCGGGAACTGTCCAGAGCAGCATAGGTATGCAATAAGGATTTTCTCCTTCTCTGGACAGTTCCTGATACGGACAGAGGTGTCAGCAGAGAACACTCTGGACAAGACAAAAAAGAAATTCAAAAAGAAATGAATTTCCTCTGTAGCAAACAGCTGCTAAAAAGTACTGGAAGGGTAAAGATTGTTTACTAGAAGTAATTTACAAATCTGTTTAGCATTCTGGCAACAGTTGATTTAAAAAAAAAAAAAAAATGTTTTCCACCGGAGTTCCCCTTTAAACCCCTGCCCCTTTTCTACACCTGCCTTTTAATGCCTTATGGACAGACACATTATTTCATTTTGCAGCGATTTGGACAAAATTGCTGTAAAATCTCGGTAAAAATGCAATCAGTGATTTCACAGTACAGGGATAATACACACAGTTAAAGGGGTTATCCGGGAAAAAACTTTTTTTTTTAAATATAAATCAACTGGCTCCAGAAAAGTTAAACAGATTTGTAAATTATTTCTATAAAAAAAAATCTTAATCCTTTCAGTACTTATGAGCTTCTGAAGTTAAGGTTGTTCTTTTCTGTCTAAGTGCTCTCTGATGACACGTGTCTCGGGAACCGCCCATTGTAGAAGCAAATCCCCATAGCAAACCTCTTCTAAACTGGGCGGTTCCCGAGACACGTGTTATCAGAGAGCACTTAGACAGAAAAGAACAACTCAACTTCAGAAGCTCATAAGTACTGCAAGGATTAAGATTTTTTTAATAGAAATAATTTACAAATCTGTTTAACTTTCTGGAGCCAGTTGATATATTAAAAAAAGTTTTTTCCTGGATTAAAGTGCCCTTTTTTATTTTTATTTTTTTTACTTGAAGCCCCTGCCCTCCAAAATGTCTGTGCTCGTCCCTGCATGTGCTTATCCAGTCATTACAGTCCCTATTATGGGTTCGGATATTATAGGCCTCAGGCTCTTCGGGATTCCTACATGACGAATCACCCTTAATTTTCCAACTAGTGTCTTTTTTTGTGAAATTAGTCAAAATAATGGCTGTAAAGTCCCATGAGTGGCGTCACGTGAATTCTTCTGTCCTGCCGATCCGGGTGATGAAGGCTCGTGGCCGCTATTACTGTGTGTGACACATGAAAGATGCGTCTCCGTACTGTAAATTATAGGCATTTTGCAGGTTATTATAAAACTCCTAAAGGCCGAAGAATGCGCAGCGTGTTCCTGGGGGAGAAGTCACTGGAAGGTTTTATTACTTCTCATCCTAAATCATCACCCGTGAATTATCCCATATACTGTGTGAGGTTATTATAGGAAGCCCAAATATACGGCTAAAGTGTCATATATGTAATTGTCCCCATGACTAAGGCGAGACACGAGTCACTGTTATGGTTCAGTCCTAGGATGGTGTATGGAGCCCAGTCTGTTTATACTAGTGTTTCCCAACCGGGGTGCCCCCAGCTGTTGCAAAGCTACAACTCCCAGCATGCCCGGACAGCCAAGGGCTGTCCGGGCATGCTGGGAGTTGTAGTTTTGCAACAGCTGGGGGCACCCTGGTTGGGAAACACTGCTTTAGGGTACGTTCAGACGTGCGGAAGGACCTCCTATATGCTACCTTTATATGTGCTGGCTTGGAGCAGCAATACGCCGCTATGAGCAGACACACTGCGATGTGCGAGTTGCCGCGCGCATGCTCTTTGAGCAGGGGAAGCAACCACGATGCGTGCAAGTACACCGCGCATGCGCGGCGACTCGCACATTTAAGGGCACCATACAGAGGTCCGGGCTGGATGTCAGCCGGTCTCATCGCCATTGCGAGAGTGAGCGCCACCGTTTGTACTTCCCGGAAGTCTTCTAATCGGTTGCCAGTCCGAGGCTAATAGTGGGACCCTCGCTGGCTTCATGTGACCCATACGGTCTTCTTAAGTATAAGAGCATATATGACAGTGTTGGATTACAGTTGATCTGCCCTTTTAACGTTACTCCTATAACTCTATAAAGCACCCCTGATGACTTCACTGAATAAGTGATAGAAACGCGTCGGGTGAGGGGGACTTGGTCGCCGGAAATAAGTGACCAAGGGAGTATTACCCATAAGAGTAATCCTACATAGGTGCTCTGAGGGGGTCTAGGAGTGCTTTTTGCTAAATATTATAGCACCCTTGACCACATTTATATCTTAAAGGGGTATTCCAGGCCAAAACTTTTTTTTATATATATCAACTGGCTCCGGAAAGGTAAACAGATTTGTAAATTACTTCTATTAAAAAATCTTCATCCTTCCAATAGTTATAAGCTTCTGAAGTTGAGTTGCTGTTTTCTGTCTAACTGCTCTCTGATGACTCACGTCCCGGAAGCTGTGCAGTTCCTATGGGGATATTCTCCCATCATGCACAGCTCCCGGGACGTGACATCATCATTGAGCAGTTAGACAGAAAACTTCAGAAGCTTATAACTATTGGAAGGATTAAGATTTTTTAATAGAAGTAATTTACAAATCTGTTTAACTTTCCGGAGCCAGTTGATATATAAAAAAAAAGGTTTTGCCTGGAATACCCCTTTAACAGCTCTATCATTTTGGAATCAATATAAAATTGCAAGCACATTATACATTTTAATTGCTTTTAAATGGACTAATAAAAGCTATATTTTAGGCACCTCTAACACCCAGTTTAATTTTGGTCAGCTGGTGATTAAGAGAACCATACAGAGGTCCTTCAGCGGCTGTTCTGCTCTGCAGACAACCCCTTTAAAGGGGTACTCCGGTGGAAAACTTTTTTTTTTTTTTCCAAATCAACTGGTGCCAGAAAGTTAAACAGATTTGTAAATCACTTCTATTAAAAAATCTTAACCCTTGCAGTACTTCTTAGCGGCTGTGTACTACAGAGGAAATTCTTTTCTTTTTGGATTTCTCTTCTGTCACGACCACAGTGCTCTCTGCTGACCTCTGCTGTCCATTTTAGGGACTGTCCAGAGCAGCATATGTTTGCTATGGGGATTTTCTCCTGCTCTGGACAGTTCCTAAAATGGACAGAGATGTCAGCAGAGAGCACTGTGGTCGTGACAGAAGAGAAATCCAAAAAGAAAAGCATTTCCTCTGTAGTATACCGCTAAAAAGTACTAGAAGGATTAAGATTTTTTTTAATAGAAGTTATTTACAAATCTGTTTAACTTTCTTACTGTTTACATATCAGCTGCTGTATGCTCCACAGGAAGTTGTGTAGGTCTTTCCAGTCTGACATAGTGCTCTCTGCTGACACCTGGGGACCCCCGCAATCTAGCATGCAGCACTCACCTGTAAGCACTAAAGGAAGCGCTGGAGGCTTTCAGTGTTATGCCTCCCGACCACGGGGACGGAGTATCATGATGTCACGGCTCCGCCCCCATGAGACGTCCCGCCCCGTCCCTCCCCTCAATGCAAGTCTATGGGCGGGGGCATGACGGGGGCAATAAAGACTCCGACACCAAGTTACGGACAATGGTAGCTTTACTGAGGGTAGACAGTTGGTAAAGTCTATACAGTTCAGCCAGGGCCCAAGGAGGTGACCAGTGAAGCAGAGACCTTAAGGGCTTGCTGGGACTTGTAGTAGGACTGGACAATTGAATGCAGACCACGCTGACTTGACAGATGACAGGGACTGACTTGACCCATAAAGCTGTGACTTTATCTTACATGACTTGATGGTGGCTGCAGGACTGGACTTTGAGGTCTCCAACACTCTGGACACACACACTAGGCGACTGCACTGGACCTCAGCAGAAGAGAGAGAAGCTCCACCCAGGGGTTATATGGGGGAGACTAGCAGGGAGCCCATAGGTCACCCCCGGGATCACCTGGTCACTGGTAACTCCTGGGTAACAATCACGTGACATAACTCTTAAAGATACAACACATTTTATAATACAATACACTGCAGAATATATGTACAGGGGGAAACACGTGCAAGGGGCCCTGGAGACACTGAAGGAGGCTGCCTGACAGGACAGCAAGGGTACGGAGCAACATCTCCCATACTGGGCCACCACACAACATTGCAAAATATAAATTAACAAAAGTGCAGGAGAATGGGGTTCCCATGGCTGTTCCCGTGCATTGTTTATACCAGATGTTGTCAAACTGGAAAAAGTTGTTGGATAGAATAAACGTCAGAGCATCTGTGACAAAATGCAATATTATTTCGGACTTTCCTTCTGCTTGTAAAAAGGACATAATAGCTGTTGCACCTAGGTCTTGGGGAATCCTAGTGTATAGTAATTCTACATCTATAGTACATAGGGCACAGGTATCCAGACCATGGTGTCTGGCAGCAACACTAGGAAGGAATCTGTGTCCTTTAAATAGGATGCGATGTCCACAAGAAGAGGTCTCAGTAGCCTGTCTGTGTACTGAGAAAGGTCCTCCGACTTTTTAGCCATTGGAGGGCTCATTTCTCTATTAGGGATGAATTAGAAGGAGGAGTTGGGTGGATGAGAGCTTTCATGTCTCTAATGACAGCATCCACGAATTTATCAGTGCTACCTCCTGTTTGCAGAGGAGGAGGAATGTAAATTTCCCCCCCCCCTTTGAAATTTTGGAAGGTCAGATCTTTATTGGCAAGAGTCAGTATATCTGGATCTTGTAGCTCTAATAAAAGTTCTAGGTCCCCTGTATCCTGCGGATCTTCTGCAAAGTGGACGCTGAATCCCAGTGGTCCTAGTACTGCAGGGATTCCTCCTTCACGTTGCATTGGTATATCTGTATTTTTGTCATGTAGTATTTTATGTAAATGTATTTTCCTGATGCTCCTATGTAGATCCACTTCAAATTCTGTCCAGTCAAAAGGTTCTGTGACACAATAGTTTAAGCCTTTCTCTAGTAAGGAAAGGCAGTCGTTATTAAGTGGTACATCTTATGGGCCCGATCCCGGACCCAGCCTAGGATCTTGTATTGCAGATCCCCGGCTCCAGCATGTGTGCGGCTCGTCATAACCATTACATCACCTTCCCCACCACATGTCCGGCTTCAATAACATACCTGTCCAGATAGCGGCGCACCCTTACCTGGTCATCAGGCACCACATTTATAAGTCAGTGCCTGGCCCACACAAGCAGTCCATACTGCGGAACGGACCATGGCTGCTCTTCCAGCTCTATCTTATCTGTGTTCCTCCCCTCCTCCATTTAAGATGTAACTGTGTTTTCTGCATTTAACGACACCAAGTGTTTTCACAGTTACCTGTGAGTGCGTTCTCATTTTTTCTATTCATGCATAATATAGTGTCTGTACCTGTGTTTCAAGGTGGTATCACAATTCTTTTGTGATTTTTGCCCCAAGGTTTATTTTTAACAGCATACAAAATGAGTGTGGTCTCAGGCCCGAGACATTACATCACTAGTCAGGTGATCAGAGGGAGCCTGTCTTTGCTTCAATGGGTGGAGCAACTGCTGGTTTGGAAGGAGATCATTCTGCAAGAATTGTAGTTTGGCACCCTGGTTAGAAAACACGGGTCTGTTGCATTGAAGGGAGCACAGGTGCGTTTCAATGGATGGGGTGGCTGATGTGTGGAAGGGAGAAAAGTGACTTTACACTTACAAACAAGGAATCATGGGATTTGTAGTTTGAGGGATTGAACTTCAATGGGAAATACTCAATTCACAAAAAGATATCCATGGTGTTATGGTAATCTCACAACATATCCATTCATTTAAGTTTATAACAGAAAGTTCTTTTTGAATTTACATAATATACAAAAAGGAATGCACAAACCTGGGTATCTTTCCTTCATGTAATTTTATTCCAAAGATGTGTGGTGGCCCAGTACAGGAGTTGCGCCCCTGTACCATTGCTGCCCTGTCAGGTGGACTCTATTCAGTGACCCCTGGGCCCCCCTTTTGTCTGTGTTCCCTAAGTAGTTAACTACCACCTGTGTTATCTATTGTAATGTATATAACTTGTCATATACAGTACCTTTAAGTAATGTTGGTGAGTGTTGTAACCAAGGAAGGTACCGGTGACCATGTGACCTACAGAGTGACCTATGGGACCCCTCCAGAGCCTCCCCCATATAAACCCTGGGAGGAGCTAGTTCAGTCTCTTTGAGTTCAGTACGGAGTGCAGAGAAGTCAAGTCCTGAGAGAGAGTGTCTGGTGTCCTGAGGAGGCCCAAGGTCTACCACGCAGCCACGCTTCCACGCTTCCACGAGTCCAGTACCCCACAGGTGAACGTCAAAACCTGGTAAGCTACATACGGGGTGATGTCAGTCTAGTCAAGTAAGTCAAGATCAGTCTGTATACAGTCAGCGTGGGCCTGCAGCAAATGGTCCAAATCCACTACAAGTCCCAGCGAACCCTAAGGTCTCTGAAGTCACTGGTCACCTCCGTGGGCCTGGCTAAGCTGTTAAGACTGCTATACCTGCCTACCTCAGTAAAGCTGCTGTTGTTCCGTAACTTGGTGTTTGAGTCATTATTTGTCCCCGTGCCTAGCCCAGGATCCAGCAGTATACCTTCAAGTGGTGAAGATGTTAAACCATGCCCTGGCGTCACGAACACAAGGGATTAATGTCATCTGCCCCTAGGGTAATAACATCTGCCCTCATCACACCCTCACCACGGAAGTATTTTAGGTACAAAATATATTAATTTTACACAGTACAGTGACCCCCCGACCTACGATGGCCCCGACATACGATCATTTCAGCATACGATCACTCTCAGAGGCCATCACATGTTGAAGGCAGCATCAACATACGATGCTTTTGTATGTCGGGGCCATCGCATAAACGGCTATCCGGCAGCGCAGACTTCTTCAGCTGCCCCCGGATAGCCGTTTACGGTGCCCTGTGTGGTCCGCTGACGATCACTTACCTGTCCTCGGGGCTCCGGCGCGTCCTCTTCGGGATCCCCTGCATCGTCGGCGCTCTCCATCGTCGTCATCACGTTGCTGCGCACGCCGTCCCGTCATCCAATAGGAGCGGCGTACGTAGCGAGGTGATGGTGGTGACGGAGAGCGAGGATGGTGGGGAAGCAGAGGCCTTGCCGGAGCGTCGGGGACACCCCGGGGACGCGGCGACAGCGATGGACGGCGACATCCAGGGCAGCGGTGACGAGCGGTGACGGTCCGGAGCAGCGGGGACAGGTGAGTATAACCTCCAATACCAGTGGTCTTCAATCTGCGGACCTCCAGATGTTGCAAAACTACAACTCCCAGCATGCTCGGACAGCCGTTGGCTGTCCGGGCATGCTGGGTGTTGTAGTTTTGCAACATCTGGAGGTCCGCAGTTTGTAGACCACTGTCCTATACTTTACATTGCACGGATCCCTCAACATACGATGGTTTCAACAAACGATGGTCCATTTGGAACGGAGTACCATCATATGTTGAGGGACCACTGTATATAAAAGTTTACAGAGAACGAGATCTATTCCATTGAAGCCATTACATCTCACAACATGGCCACTTAGCCCAAAGACAAGCGCAGATCCTTCCTAAAACCCCCTTATGGTGGAGAACCCCTTTAAGACTAATATTAGCACTACACAAGAGACAAATAATACAGTGCCACTTATTACAACCACATAGGGAATGGCTAATACGGTCAATGAATAAAATGGGACAAACCCCAATATTACCCATACAATGATCATATAAACCCAAATATTACCCATACAATGATCATATAAACCCCAATATTACCCATACAATGATCATATAAACCCAAATATTACCCATACAATGATCATATAAACCCCAATATTACCCATACAATGATCATATAAACCCCAATATTACCCATACAATGATCATATAAACCCCAATATTACCCAAACAATGATCATATAAACCCCAATATTACCCAAACAATGATCATATAAACCCCAATATTACCCATACAATGATCATATAAACCCCAATATTACCCATACAATGATCATATAAACCCCAATATTACCCATACAATGATCATATAAACCCCAATATTACCCATACAATGATCATATAAACCCCAATATTACCCATACAATGATCATATAAACCCCAATATTACCCATACAATGATCATATAAACCCCAATATTACCCATACAATGATCATATAAACCCCAATATTACCCATACAATGATCATATAAACCCCAATATTACCCATACAATGATCATATAGACTCCTCAACATTCAGCCTGCAACATCAAATGGAGGAAGAAGCAGATGTCACTAAGATCTACAAGTGATCACATTTTGGCAGAACATCCCCCTATTAATAACCTCATTAATAGATTGACAAGGTGTTTACAATCCCGTCAGGTGAATACTGAATACATTGAGGTGTTTTCCATATATTGTATCTCATTAAAGGACATCTGCAGCGTTACAAACACTTATCCCCTATCCACAAGATAGGGGATAAGTGTTTGATGGCGGGGGGTCCGACTGCTGGGACCCCCTGTGATCTCCTGTACGGGGTCGCGGCTCTCCCGTGCAGGGGGCGTGCCAGCCGCAGCATGACATTGCGGCCGGCACGCCTCCTCCATACATCTCTATGGGAGAGGCGGGGAGGCAGCATTCGTGCCTCCCCGCATCCCCCAAAGAACTGTATGGGGATGGGGAGGAGACGGGGCGTCACCGTCGACCTCTAGGTCAACGCTACGCGCCTTAGCGCTCACCACGAGCGCTTATGGCGGCGCCCCATTAGGGAGATCGGGGGGTCCCAGCGGTCGGACCCTCCGCGATCAAACACTTATCCCCTATCCTGTGGATAGGGGATAAGTGTAATGCCGCTGCAGTTGTCCTTTAACATGTCTATGGATCATTCCATTTCCATAATTCTGAGAATTTTCCTTCTTAATGTTACATAGTTTCATAGTTACATTGTATGGTAAAAAGACAAACGTCCATCAAGTTCAACCAAGGAATTGAAGGGAAGGGGTATGGGTGGGATGAAGGGGAAGGGATTTTATATTTCTGCATAAGCATTAATGTTATATTGTTCTAGGAATGTATCCACCCCTTTTTTGAAGCTTTTAAACTGTTCCTGCTGTGACCAGTTCCTGAGGTAGACTGTTCCATAAATTCACAGTTCTTATGGTAAAGAAGGCGTGTCGCCCCTTGAGACTAAACCTTTTCTTCTCCAGACAGAGGGAGTGCCCCCTTGTTGTTTTGAGGGAGTTTAAAGGGGTTATCCAGGAAAAAACTTTTATTTATATATCAACTGGCTCCATAAAGTTAAACAGATTTGTAAATTACTTCTATTAAAAACCTTAATCCTTTCAGTACCTATAAGCTTCTGAAGTTAAGGTTGTTCTTTTCTGTCTAAGTCCTCTCTGATGACACCTGTCTCGGGAACCGCCCAGTTTAGAATCAAATCCCCATAGTAAACCTCTTCTAAACTGGGCGTTTCCTGAGACAGGTGTCATCAGAGAGCACTTAGACAGAAAAGAACAACCTTAACTTCAGAAGCTCATAAGTACTGAAAGGATTAAGATTTTTTAATAGAAGTAATTTACAAATCTGTTTAACTTTCTGGAGCCAGTTGATATATATAAAAAAAGTTTTTTCCTGGATAACCCCTTTAACCTGGAACAGTTTTTCTCCATATTTTTTGTATGGGCCATTTATATACTTATATACGTTTATCATATCCCCCCTTAAACGTCTCTTCTCAAGACTAAACAATTGTAACTCCTTTAATCGCTCCTCATAGCTAAGATGTTCCATGCCCCAAATTAGTTTAGTCGCGCGTCTCTGCACCCTTTCCAACTCCGCAGTGTCCCTTTTATGGACTGGTGCCCAAAACTGAACAGCATATTCCAGGTGAGGCCGTACCAATGCTTTATAAAGGGGGAGTATTATGTCCCTGTCCCTTGAGTCCATGCCTCTTTTGATACATGACAATATCCTGCCGGCTTTGGAAGCAGCAGCCTGACATTGCATGCTATTCTGTAGTCTGTGATCTACAAGTCACCCAGATCCTTCTCTACCAGTGACTCTGCCAGTTTAATCCCCCCTAAGACATACGATGCATGCAGGTTATTAGTACCCAGATGCATAACTTTACATTTATCCACATTGAACCTCATTTGCCAAGTGGATGCCCAGACACTTAGTCTATCCAAGTCATCTTGTAACCTATACACATCCTCTATAGACTGTACTGTGCTACAAAGCTTGGTGTCATCTGCAAAGATAGAAACAGAGCTGTTAATACCATCCTCTATATCATTGATAAATAAATTATACAACAGCGGTCCCAGTACTGAACCTTGGGGTACACCACTAATAACCGGGGACCAATCAGAGTACGAATCATTGACCACCACTCTCTGGGTACGATCCATGAGCCAGTGTTCAATCCAGTTACAAACTAAAATTTCCAAACCCCTTAACGACCACGGACATATATTTACGTCCTTGGCCGGCTCCCGCGACATAACGCGGGGTCACACAGTGACCGCATGTCATATTGGGTCGGTCCCAGCATGTAACTGAAGTCGGGACCCAGGGCTAATAGCGCGTGGCAGCGATCGCGGTACCACGCACTATTAACCTTTAGACGCGGCGTTCAAAGTTGAAAACTAAAGTAAAAGCTTACCGGCTGCTCAGTGAGGCTGATGGGACCACCGTAGCAAAAATGCGGTGTCCCGATCAGCTAGGACAAGAGTGGAGGGTCACTTACCTTCCTCCAGCGCGTCTGATCAGCGATTGATTGCTCCAAGCCTGAGATCCAGGCTTGAGCAACCGACCACTGATAACACTGATCAATGCAAAGCTATGGCTTTGCAGTGAACAGTGCTGGCAATCAGTGTGTGCAGTGTTATAGCCCCTTGTGGGAGCTATAACACCGCAAAAAAAAAAAAAATTATAAAAAAAAATAAGTACGACAATATCAAACCTATATAAGTAGGGGATCATTTTAATCGTATGGACCTACAGAATAAGGAGAAGATGTCAATTTTACAAAAAAATGAACTGCGTAGAAACGGAAGCCCCCTTGGACCTGAGGAAGGAGGGAGTGCCTCCGAAACGCGTTGTCCCGTGAATGATTGCTTTTTATGAATTTAATAAAAAGTTGCACAACAAACTTCATCCGACTCCCGTGTCATCTCGCCTCCGGTGTAGCGCTCCAAATGCTGTAACTTTTGCCTGCTGGAAGAAAGAGGGAACCCCTGCCAGGATTCCCATCTCCCACATCTGTATTCGTGATACCACCACTTGTTCCCCATCAGACTGTATGTGTAATTGAATGATGGCGTCTCCTGGGTCCTATAGGATTTGGTGCAGTGAGGATTTAGGATTCTCCACACCGCTCCGTGTTCCCTCTTCATAGTCAGAGAACGTCACAGATCTGAGGGATAGTCTTTCCATTAGTCATAGAGACGTCTGGACGTCACCGGTGTCAGGGGTTCAGGTGGGTGGAGAACATGAAGGGATTGTCTGGGAAACCTTATTACTTAGGAATCCGCTGAACGTCACCAGGAGATTATTGGGAGCTGATATGTTATATAATACTCATCAGGGTTACATTGTCCTTCAGTCTTCTGCCAAGTGAGGAAATGAACGGGTTAATATTTATGTGAAACAACCCTGCTCCAATGATTCTCATGGGTGTTACCATTAATGAATATAATAAATGCCATAAATATTATAGGGTTTATTTTACAATTTTTTTACTGTGGATTTTATTTTCACTGCAGACAAAATTTTTTTTCTAAAAAGAAGTACCAAAAAGAAATATACCGTATTTTTCGCCGTATAAGACGCACTTTTTCTTCCCCAAAACTGGGAGGGAAAAGTTGGTGCGTTTTATCTGGCAAATACACGTCACATTGTGGCGGTCCCTGCGGCCATCAATGGCCGGGGACCGCGGCTAATACAGGAGATCACCGATCGTGGTGATGCCCTGTATTAACCCTTCAGACGCGGCAATCAAAGCTGACCGCCGCGTCTGAAGCGAAAGTGACACAAACCCGGCTGCTCAGTCGGGCTGTTTGGGACCTCCGCGGTGAAATCGCGGCGTCCCGAACAGCTTACAGGACACCGGGAGGGACCTTACCTGTCTCCTTGGTGTCTGCTCCGTGCCGGGATCCCCTGTATGGTCGGCGCTCTCCATCGTTGTCATCACGTCGTCGCGCACGCTGTCCCGTCATCCAATAGGAGCGGCGTGCGTAGCGACGTGATGGCGGCAACAGAGAGCGAGCAGAGACGTTCCGGAGCGATGGGGACACCCCGGGGACGCGGCAACAGCGATGGAGGGCGACATCCAGGGCAGCGTTGACGGGTCCGGAGCGGCTGGGACACGTGAGTATTACCTCCTATACCAGTGGTCTTCAACCTGCGGACCTCCAGATGTTGCAAAACTACAACTCCCAGCATGCCCGGACAGCCGTTGGCTGTCCGGGCATGCTGGGTGTTGTAGTTTTGCAACATCTGGAGGTCCGCAGGTTGTAGACCACTGTCCTATACTTTACATTTCACGGATCCCTCAACATACGATGATTTCAACAAACGATGGTCCATTTGGAACAGATTACCATCGTATGTTGAGGGACCACTGTTTTGTAGATGAAAACCTAAGTACATTATCAAGTGGCAGAAGCTTCACTTATAGTGAAAAGGAAAACGGTCCAGCGCTTGAGGTGCAATTAAAAATAGAAGAGGCTTTATTGAGGCACATACAGGAACAAACAGGATACACATGCCGACGCGTTTCGGATTAACTCAGATCCTTACTCATGGCTTAGCCATGAATAAGGATCTGAGTTGATCCAAAACGCGTTGGTTTGTATCCTGTTCGTTTGTTCCTGTATGTGCCTCAATAAAGCCTCTTCTATTTTTAATTGCACCTCAAGCGCTGGACCGTTTTCCTTTTCACTTTTACTGCTAAACTGGAGACGCTGCCGGCTGGATCGTGCGCAGAAGTGTGTGTGAGTGGAAGGTGTCAGATGTCCAGTTCCAGATTAAGCTTCACTTTTACGGCATGTAGTACCCCTTTAAGACTGATCAGTAGTACCTTTGCCCTTGACAAAACTGTCACAATGTGCGGAGGCTCATGGAGAGCCGCCCATGTGGCACCTGGTAACTGGGTTTCAACTCTGCTTACCAAAACCTGGGCTTGTAGTAGATACAAGATGGCCACCACCACCGATAGAAGGGAGTCCTGTACAGATCGTAAAGAATAACAAAATTATCACCACCAAAGCCGTACGGCCCTGTGTATGGAGTGGTGGCCAACATAGATGAGCCCTTCTGGGCAGATGTAGAGATGGATAGGATCCTCTACTATTATAGAGATGAACCACAACCCTCTGTATTACCTGCAGTAGAGAAAAGCAAACTTGTCATTCATGAGTCAAACCCATCACTATTAATCCTCTGCTCCTTATCTTCACCCCCGGGGGAAACTGCAGAAGTAAATCACTCCACAGTGATAGAGACATGTGAGGAGAGCGGAGAGTATACGGATTAACATGGTGTATAGTGTATTATCTGATGTCACACAACATGATGACAATTTGCTGTCTGTGTGTAGATTATTGGCGCCATACAGAGGAATTGGAGGATTATATAGTGTGATATAGATGGTGTCTAGAGAAAGGCAAAGCTATGGTCCAATCACTATTGCGCTACACTACTACCACTCACTAGTCTACTGCACTACACTACTACCACTCACTAGTCTAATGTACTATACTACTACCACTCACTAGTCTACTGCACTACACTACTACCACTCATTAATCTACTGCACTACACTACTACCACTCATTAATCTACTGCACTACACTACTACCACTCAATAGTCTACTGCACTACACTACTACCACTCATTAATCTACTGCACTACTACTACCACTCATTAATCTACTGCACTACTACTACCACTCATTAATCTACTGCACTACTACTACAACTCATTAATCTACTGCACTACACTACTACCACTCACTAGTCTACTGCACTACACTACTACCACTCATTAATCTACTGCACTACACTGCTACCACTCAATAGTCTACTGCACTACACTACTACCACTCACTAGTCTACTGTACTATACTACTGCCACTCACTAGTCTACTACACTACACTACTACCACTCAATAGTCTACTGCACTACACTACTACCGCTCACTAGTCTACTGCACTACACTGCTACCACTCATTAATCTACTGCACTACACTACTACCACTCATTAATCTACTGCACTACACTACTACCACTCATTAATCTACTGCACTACACTACTACCACTCATTAATCTACTGCACTACACTACTACCACTCACTAGTCTACTGTACTATACTACTACCACTCATTAATCTACTGCACTACACTAATACCACTCACTAGTCTACTGTACTATACTACTACCACTCACTAGTCTACTGTACTATACTACTACCACTCACTAGTCTACTGTACTATACTACTACCACTCACTAGTCTACTGCACTACACTACTACCACTCACTAGTCTGCTCCACTCCACTACTCCACTCACTATTCTACTGCACTACAATGCTACCACTCACTAGTCTACTGCACTACACTACTACCACTCACTAGTCTAATGTACTATACTACTACCACTCACTAGTCTACTGCACTACACTACTACCACTCATTAATCTACTGCACTACACTACTACCACTCATTAATCTACTGCACTACACTACTACCACTCAATAGTCTACTGCACTACACTACTACCACTCATTAATCTACTGCACTACTACTACCACTCATTAATCTACTGCACTACTACTACCACTCATTAATCTACTGCACTACTACTACAACTCATTAATCTACTGCACTACACTACTACCACTCACTAGTCTACTGCACTACACTACTACCACTCATTAATCTACTGCACTACACTGCTACCACTCAATAGTCTACTGCACTACACTACTACCACTCACTAGTCTACTGTACTATACTACTGCCACTCACTAGTCTACTGCACTACACTACTACCACTCAATAGTCTACTGCACTACACTACTACCACTCACTAGTCTACTGCACTACACTGCTACCACTCATTAATCTACTGCACTACACTACTACCACTCATTAATCTACTGCACTACACTACTACCACTCATTAATCTACTGCACTACACTACTACCACTCATTAATCTACTGCACTACACTACTACCACTCACTAGTCTACTGTACTATACTACTACCACTCATTAATCTACTGCACTACACTAATACCACTCACTAGTCTACTGTACTATACTACTACCACTCACTAGTCTACTGTACTATACTACTACCACTCACTAGTCTACTGCACTACACTACTACCACTCACTAGTCTGCTCCACTACACTACTCCACTCACTATTCTACTGCACTACAATGCTACCACTCACTAGTCTACTGCACTACACTACTACCACTCACTAGTCTACTGTACTATACTACTACCACTCACTAGTCTACTGTACTATACTACTACCACTCACTAGTCTACTGTACTATACTACTACCACTCACTAGTCTACTGCACTAAACTACTACCACTCACTAGTCTGCTCCACTACACTACTCCACTAACTATTCTACTGCACTACACTACCACCACTCACTAGTCTGCTCCACTACACTACTCCACTCATTAATCTACTGCACTACACTGCTACCACTCACTAGTCTAAGTCTACTGCACTACACTACTACCACTCATTAATCTACTGCACTACACTGCTACCACTCACTAGTCTACTGTACTATACTACTACCACTCACTAGTCTACTGTACTACACTACTACCACTCATTAATCTACTGCACTACACTACTACCACTCACTAGTCTACTGTAGTATACTACTACCACTCATTAATCTACTGCACTACACTACTACCACTCACTAGTCTACTGTACTATACTACTACCACTCACTAGTCTACTGCACTACACTACTACTACTCACTAGTCTACTGCACTACACTACTACCACTCACTAGTCTACTGCACTACACTACTACCACTCACTAGTCTACTGCACTACTCTACTACCACTCACTAGTCTACTTCACTACACTAATACCACTCACTAGTCTACTGCACTACACTACTACCTCACACTAGTCTACTGCACTACACTAATACCACTCACTAGTCTACTGCACTACACTACTACCACACGCTAGTCTACTGCACTACACTACTACCACCTACTAGTCTAATGCACTACACTACTACCACTCACTAGTCTACTTCACTACACTTATACCACTCACTAGTCTACTACACTACACTACTACCACACACTAGTCTACTGCACTACACTAATACCACACACTAGTCTACTGCACTACACTAATACCACTTTCTAATCTACTGCACCACACGACCACAATTCACTAGTCTACTATACTGCACTACTACTGCCCATTAGTCCACTACACTACACTACTACCACTCACTAGTCTACTGCACTACACTACTACCACTCATTAATCTATTACACTACACTACTACCACTCACTAGTCTACTGCACTACACTAATACCACTCACTAGTCTACTGCACTACACTAATACCACTCTCTAGGCTACTGTAATACACTAATACCACTCACTAGTCTACTGCACTACACTACTACCACTCACTAGTCTACTGCACTAAACTACTACCACTCATTAATCTACTACACTACACTGCTACCACTCAATAGTCTGCTGCACTACACTATTACCACTCACTAGTCTACGGCACTACACTACTACCACTCACTACTCTACTGCAATACACTACTACCACTCACTAGTCTACTGCACTACACTAATACCACTCACTAGTCTACTGCACTACACTACTACCACTCACTAGTCTACTGCACTACTACCACTCACTAGTCTACTGCACTACACTACTACCACTCACTAGTCTACTGCACTACACTACTACCACTCACTAGTCTACTGCACTACACTACTACCAGACACTAGTCTACTGCACTACACTACTACCACTCTATAGTCTACTGTACTACACTAATACCACTCACTAGTCTACTGCACTACACTACTACTACTCACTAGTCTACTGCACTACACTACTACCACTCACTAGTCTACTGCACTACTCTACTACCACTCACTAGTCTACTTCACTACACTAATACCACTCACTAGTCTACTGCACTACACTACTACCTCACACTAGTCTACTGCACTACACTAATACCACTCACTAGTCTACTGCACTACACTACTACCACACACTAGTCTACTGCACTACACTACTACCACTCACTAGTCTAATGCACTACACTACTACCACTCACTAGTCTACTTCACTACACTTATACCACTCACTAGTCTACTACACTACACTTCTACCACACACTAGTCTACTGCACTACACTAATACCACACACTAGTCTACTGCACTACTGTTACGCCGAGCGCTCCGGGTCCCCGCTCCTCCCCGGAGCGCTCGCTTCACTCTCCCCGCTGCAGCGCCCCGGTCACATCCTCTGACCCGGGGCGCTGCGATTCCGCTGCCAGCCGGGATGCGATTCGCGATGCGGGTGGCGCCCGCTCGCGATGCGCACCCCGGCTCCCGTACCTGACTCGCTCTCCGTCTGTTCTGTCCCGGCGCGCGCGGCCCCGCTCCCTAGGGCGCGCGCGCGCCGGGTCTCTGCGATTTAAAGGGCCACTGCGCCGCTGATTGGCGCAGTGGTTCCAATTAGTGTGTTCACCTGTGCACTTCCCTATATCACCTCACTTCCCCTGCACTCCCTTGCCGGATCTTGTTGCCATTGTGCCAGTGAAAGCGTTCCTTGTGTGTTCCTAGCCTGTGTTCCAGACCTTCTGCCGTTGCCCCTGACTACGATCCTTGCTGCCTGCCCCGACCTTCTGCTACGTCCGACCTTGCTTCTGCCTACTCCCTTGTACCGCGCCTATCTTCAGCAGCCAGAGAGGTGAGCCGTTGCTAGTGGCTACGACCTGGTCACTACCGCCGCAGCAAGACCATCCCGCTTTGCGGCGGGCTCTGGTGAAAACCAGTAGTGGCTTAGAACCGGTCCACTAGCACGGTCCACGCCAATCCCTCTCTGGCACAGAGGATCCACTACCTGCCAGCCGGCATCGTGACAACTACACTACTACCACTCACTAGTCTAATGCACTACACTACTACCACTCACTTGTCTACTTCACTACACTTATACCACTCACTAGTCCACTACACTACACTACTACCACTCACTAGTCTACTGCACTACACTAATACCACTCTCTAGGCTACAGTAATACACTAATACCACTCACTAGTCTACTGCACTACACTAATACCACTCACTAGTCTACTGCACTACACTACTACCACACACTAGTCTACTGCACTACACTAATACCACTCTCTAGGCTACTGCACTACACTAATACCACTTACTAGTCTACTGCACTACACTAATACCACTCACTAGTCTACTGCACTACACTACTACCACACACTAGTCTACTGCACTACACTAATACCACACTGTAGGCTACTGCACTACACTAATACCACTCACTAGTCTACTGCACTACACTACTACCACTCACTAGTCTACTGCACTACACTAATACCACTCACTAGTCTACTGCACTACACTAATACCACTCACTAGTCTACTGTACTACACTAATACCACTCACTAATCTACTGCACTACACTAATACCACTCACTAGTCTACTGCACTACACTACTACCACACACTAGTCTACTGCACTACACTAATACCACTCTCTAGGCTACTGCACTACACTAATACCATTCACTAGTCTACTGCACTACACTAATACTACTCACTGGTCTACTGCACTACACTACTACCACACACTAGTCTACTGCACTACACTAATACCACTCACTAGTCTACTGCACTACACTAATACCACTCACTAGTCTACTGCACTACACTACTACCACTCACTAGTCTACTGCACTACACTACTACCACTCACTAGTCTACTGCACTACACTAATACCACTCACTAGTCTACTGCACTTCACTACTACCACACACTAGTCTACTGCACTACACTAATACCACTCTCTAGGCTACTGCACTACGCTAATACCACTCACTAGTCTACTGCACTACACTAATACCACTCACTAGTCTACTGCACTACACTAATACCACTCACTAGTCTACTGCACTACACTAATACCACTCTCTAGGCTACTGCACTACACTAATACCACTCACTAGTCTACTGCACTACACTACTACCACACACTAGTCTACTGCACTACACTAATACCACACTGTAGGCTACTGCACTACACTAATACCACTCACTAGTCTACTGCACTACACTACTACCACTCACTAGTCTACTGCACTACACTAATACCACTCACTAGTCTACTGCACTTCACTACTACCACACACTAGTCTACTGCACTACACTAATACCACTCTCTAGGCTACTGCACTACGCTAATACCACTCACTAGTCTACTGCACTACACTAATACCACTCACTAGTCTACTGCACTACACTAATACCACTCACTAGTCTACTGCACTACACTAATACCACTCTCTAGGCTACTGCATTACACTAATACCACTCACTAGTCTACTGCACTACACTACTACCACACACTAGTCTACTGCACTACACTAATACCACTCTGTAGGCTACTGCATTACACTAATACCACTCACTAGTCTACTGCACTACACTACTACCACACACTAGTCTACTGCACTACACTAATACCACTCTCTAGGCTACTGCACTACACTAATACCACTCACTAGTCTACTGCACTACACTACTACCACTCACTAGTCTACTGCACTACACTAATACCACTCTCTAGGCTACTGCGCTACACTAATACCACTCACTAGTCTACTGCACTACACTACTACCACTCACTAGTCTACTGCACTACACTACTACCACTCACTAGTCTACTGCACTACACTACTACCACTCACTAGTCTACTGCACTACACTACTACCACACACTAGTCTACTGCACTACACTAATACCACTCACTAGTCTAATGCACTTAGGGTTGCCACCTTTCCCTCAGAAAAATACCGGTCATGGGTGTGGCTATGTGGGGGTGGAGCTACAAAAGGGGAGGGGCCAGATTGCACAGGGGCTGAGGGATCAGGGGTTTAAGAAATGGCATAGGGGATTGGAGGAATACAATATATATGCGGGGGGAATTTTCCTATATCGCACAAAAAAATTTACATTTAGAGAATACCTACCAAAACCTTATTTATGCCAGCGGCGGCGGTAGTGGTGGTGCGCGACAGCAACGCTGGCTCTCTCTGATGACGAGTGACGTCCCCCTGCGCAACGTCAGATAAACAGGCTAATCAGACAGTATCACACATGACAGATTTAGATACACAGGCTCAGCAGACAGTATCACACATAACAGGATTAGATACACAGGCTCAGCAGACAGTATCACACATAACAGGATTAGATACACAGGCTCAGCAGACAGTATCACACATAACAGGATTAGATACACAGGCTCAGCAGACAGTATCACACATAACAGGATTAGATACACAGGCTCAGCAGACAGTATCACACATAACAGGATTAGATACACAGGCTCAGCAGATAGTATCCCACATGACAGATGTGGATATACAGGCTCAGCAGACAGTATCACACATGACAGGATTAGATGCACAGGCTCAGCATACAGTATCGCACATGACAGGATTAGATACACAGGCTCAGCAGCCAGTATCGCACATGACAGGATTAGATACACAGGCTCATATCCCACATGACAGATTTGGATATACAGGCTCAGCAGACAGTATCACACATGACAGGATTAGATACAGAGCGCAGCAGATAGTTTCACACATTAAAACATTAAATCAGTGTTTCCCAACCAGGATGCCTCCAGCTATTGCAAAACTACAACTCCCAGCATGCCCGGACAGCCAAAGGCTGTTTGGGCATGCTGGGGGTAATAGTTTTGCAACAGCTGGAGGCATCCTGGTTGGGAAACACTGCATTAAATACACAATTTTGCAGAGAGGTCTCACCAGTCTCTTGTCTTCACTTTCTCCTTTCCCCGGGCGGCTCCAGGTTAAGGAATGTCCGGGGTTGAGGAGGAATGGGGGGGGGGCAATTATTTATCCCATGGGGCCACATGAGAAACTAAAAATATTGTGGAGGGTCGGGTAGTTTTTCCCCAGATTAGGCAGCATTGTTGTCCCCCAGATCAGGCAGCATAGTTGTCCCCCAGATTAGGCAGCATAGTTGTCCCCCAGATTGGGCAGCATAGATGTAACCCAGATTAGGCAGCATAGTTGTCCCCCAGATTAGGAGCATAGTTGTCCCCCAGATTAGGAGCATAGTTGTCCCCCAGATTGGGCAGCATAGATGTAACCCAGATTAGGCAGCATAGTTGTCCCCCAGATTAGGAGCATAGTTGTCCCCCAGATTAGGAGCATAGTTGTCCCCCAGATTAGGCAGTATAGTTGTCCCCCAGATTAGGAGCATAGTTGTCCCCCAGATTAGGCAGCATAGTTGTCCCCCAGATTAGGCAGTATAGTTGTCCCCCAGATTAGGAGCATAGTTGTCCCCCAGATTAGGAGCATAGTTGTCCCCCAAATTAGGCAGCATAGTTGTCCCCCAGATTAGGCAGCATAGTTGTCCCCCAGATTAGGAGCATAGTTGTCCCCAGATTAGGCATCATAGTTGTCCCCCAGATTAGGAGCATAGTTGTCCCCAGATTAGGAGCATAGTTGTCCCCCAGATTAGGAGCATAGTTGTCCCCCAGATTAGGAGCATAGTTGTCCCCCAGATTAGGAGCATAGTTGTCCCCCAGATTAGGCAGCATAGTTGTCCCCCAGATTAGGAGCATAGTTGTCCCCCAGATTAGGCAGCATAGTTGTCCCCCAGATTAGGAGCATAGATGTCCCCCAGATTAGGAGCATAGTTGTCCCCCAGATTAGGCAGCATAGTTGTCCCCCAGATTAGGAGCATAGTTGTCCCCCAGATTAGGAGCATAGATGTCCCCCAGATTAGGCAGCATAGTTGTCCCCCAGATTAGGAGCATAGATGTCCCCCAGATTAGGAGCATAGTTGTCCCCAGATTAGGAGCATAGTTGTCCCCAGATTAGGCAGCATAGTTGTCCCCCAGATTAGGAGCATAGATGTCCCCCAGATTAGGAGCATAGTTGTCCCCAGATTAGGAGCATAGTTGTCCCCCAGATTAGGAGCATAGTTGTCCCCAGATTAGGAGCATAGTTGTCCCCAGATTAGGAGCATAGTTGTCCCCCAGATTAGGAGCATAGTTGTCCCCCAGATTAGGAGCATAGTTGTCCCCCAGATTAGGAGCATAGATGTCCCCCAGATTAGGAGCATAGTTGTCCCCAGATTAGGAGCATAGATGTCCCCCAGATTAGGAGCATAGTTGTCCCCAGATTAGGAGCATAGTTGTCCCCAGATTAGGCAGCATAGTTGTCCCCCAGATTAGGAGCATAGTTGTCCCCAGATTAGGAGCATAGTTGTCCCCCAGATTAGGAGCATAGTTGTCCCCAGATTAGGCAGCATAGTTGTCCCCCAGATTAGGAGCATAGTTGTCCCCCAGATTAGGAGCATAGTTGTCCCCCAGATTAGGAGCATAGATGTCCCCCAGATTAGGAGCATAGATGTCCCCCAGATTAGGAGCATAGTTGTCCCCAGATTAGGCAGCATAGATGTCCCCCAGATTAGGAGCATAGTTGTCCCCAGATTAGGCAGCATAGTTGTCCCCCAGATTAGGCAGTTTACCCCCCCCCCCCCCCACACACACACACACACATATACACACATACAGAGACACATACACAGACACATATATAAACAGACACATATATACACACAGACACATATATACACACAGACACATATATACACACAGACACATACACATATATACAGACACATATATACACACAGACACATATATACACACAGACACATATATACACACAGACACATACACATATATACAGACACATATATACACACACACATATATACACACAGACACATATATACACACAGACACATATATACACACAGACACACACATATATACAGACACATATATACACACAGACACATATATACACACAGACACATATATACACACAGACACATATATACACACAGAGACAGACACATATATACACACACACATATATACACACACACATATATACACACAGACACATATATACACACAGACACATATATACACACAGACACATATATACACAGACACTCACCCGCCCTGCGCTGCAGATGGAGACAGAATACACGGCCTCTCCCCTCCCTGCTCTGCCTATGGAGGGTTGTAAGACTGCACGGGGCAGAGAGAAGGCGGGGGAGGGGGAGAGAGGAGACAGGAGGCCACGCCCCCTCCCCAGCACTGTACAATCTCTTCCTGTCATCGCACAGAGCTCTCCCTGTCACAGGCTGCTGGTGTCAGACCTGGGCATTGTACGGTCGGTCATGAAAGCAGTGCTGTTCTGGGGATGCTGCTCCGTCCGCCCCTGTCAGTGAATGAAAAATACCGGCCATTGCATGGCCGGTATTTTTCATCCAAACTTACCGGCACAGCCCGAAATATAGGTGAAAATACCGGCTGTGCCGGTAAAATACCGGCAGGGTGGCAACCCTAAATGCACTACACTACTACCACTCACTAGTCTACTGCACTACACTAATACCACTCTCTAGTCTACTATACTGCACTACACTGATACCACTCACTAGTCTACTGCACTACACTAATACCACTCTCTAGTCTACTATACTGCACTACACTGATACCACTCACTAGTCTACTGCACTACACTACTACCACACACTAGTCTACTATACTGCACTACACTACTACCACTCATTGTGTGTAAGTACTGGGTAGATGCTATTTTCATGCCGATGCTCTTTGGGTGTGCCAGCAACACCTCAATAATCCCGCAGACCTGGCATTGTAAAGCTGTCACCACCAGAAATAGGACCATGATTACACTTAATAACACTGCAGACTGTCTCACCAGATCAGTGGCGTTGCGACCCGGGTGCGGGGGGTGCGGCCCGCACCGGGTGACACCAACCTAATGGGGTGACACCAAGATGCTCCGCAGCACCCCCCCCATCTGTGCCCGACCGGCCTCCCATCCGTCAGGAACCCATACCCCCCCCCCCCCCCCGCGCTGTGTGTGCGGTGCGCCCGTCCGTCAGCAAACCCCCTCTTTCACCTTCACTGTGCGCCCGACCGTCATCACACCCCTCACCTTCACCAGTACTGTGCCCGGCCTCCGCTCCCACGTCTGCGCCGGCCTGACGTCACACCGCATGGCCGCGCAGGAGGACGTGAGTTACGTCACTCGCACGGCGCCCGGTGAGAAGGAGCGCTGCGCTGGATGGGTGAGTGTGTGTGTCTGTCTCTCTGTCTGTCTGTCTCTATCTATGTTTGTGTGTGACAGTGTGTATGTGACTGTGTGTGTTTGTGTGACTCTCTGAGTGTGTGTGTGACTCTGTGTTTGTGCGACGCTGTGTGTGTGTGACTGTGTGACTCTGTGTGTGTGCCTGTGTGTGTCTCTCTGACTGTGTGTGTGTGTGTGTGTGTGTGTGTGTTTGTCCCTCTGTGTTGTATGTGTTTTTTTTTTATTGTGTGTGTGTGTGTGTGTGGGGAGGGGGGGGGGGGGGGTATGACCAGTGATCTATTGTGGGGAGACTTTGACCCATTGTGGGGAACCTGGAAGGGAACCTGCGGCCTAATGTGGGGAAACTACTACCAAATGTGCGGTGTCTATGCTACCTAATGTGGGGAGTCTGTGCTACCTAATGTGGGGAATCTGTGCTACCAAATGTGGGAAGTCTATGCTACCTTATGTGGGGAATCTATGCTACCGAATGTGGGGAATCTGTGCTACCTAATGTGGGGAAATTGCTACCTAATGTGGGGAAATTGCTACCTAATGTGGGGAAATTGCTACCTAATCTGGGGAAATTGCTACCTAATGTGGGGTAACTGGTACCTACCTAATGTGGGGGAACTGGTACCAAATGTGGGGAATCTATGCTGCCTAATGTGGGGAATAGATGCTACCTAATGTGGGGAAACTGCGACCTACCTAATGTGGGGGCACTGCTGCCTACCTAATGCTCCCCCCCCTGGCAGTAGCACCCTCATCATCCATCATCCACCAGCAACACCCCCCCCCCCCAGCAGCACCTCCATCAACATATCCTGATGGTGGATGATGGAGGTGCTCCTGCCAGGAGGATGATCCTGCCGATGGATGATGGGGGTGATACTGCCAGGGGGGATGGCCAGTAGCACCCTCATCATCCTCCAGCAACACCCCCCCAGTAGTAGCACCCCCATCATCCACTAGCAACACCACCAATACCCCCCTCCCGTGGTAATAGCATCAGCTAACGGATGTTGAGGGGTGTTACTTTGGTTGTGGTATTATATTCAGAGGGGGCAGTGTATGGCAAAGTTAGATTCAGAGGGCGCAGTTTGTGGTAGTATTATATTCAGAGGGCGCAGTTTGTGGTAGTATTATTAGAGATGAGCGAACTTACAGTAAATTCGATTCGTCACAAACTTCTCGGCTTGGCAGTTGATGACTTATCCTGCGTAAATTAGTTCAGCCTTCAGGTACTCCGGTGGGCTGAAAAAGGTGGATACAGTCCTAGGAAAGAGTCTCCTAGGTCTGTATCCACCTTTTCCAGCCCACGGGAGCACCTGAAAGCTGAACTAATTTACGCAGGATAAGGCATCAACTGCCGAGCAGAGAAGTTTGTGACGAGTTGAATTTACTGTAGTTTGCTCATCTCTAAGTATTATATTCAGAGGGTGCAGTGGGTGGTAGTATTATATTCCGAAGGTACAGTATGTGGCGGTATTATATTCAGGTGTACAGTATGTGGCAGATTTATATTCAGGGGTACAGTATGTGGCAGATTTATATTCAGAGGGTACAGTATGTGGCAGATTTATTTTCAGAGGGCGCAGTTTGTGGTAGTATTATATTCAGAGGGCGCAGTTTGTGGTAGTATTATATTCAGAGGGTATAGTGTGTGGCGGTATTATATTCAGGGGTACAGTATGTGGCAGATTTATATTCAGAGGGTACAGTATGTGTTGGTATTATATTCAGAATGTACAATGTGTTGTAGTATTATATTCAGGGGTACAGTATGTGGCAGATTTATATTCAGAGTGTACAGTATGTGTTGGTATTATATTCAGAATGTACAGTGTGTGGTAGTATTATATTCAGTGGGTATGGTGTATGGAAGGTTTATAATCAAAGAGTATAGTGTATAGTAGTATTATATTTAGAGGATACAGTGTCTGGCAGGTTTATAATAATACTTGTTTTCATATAGAGGATGAGAATGCGCTGACATAGTGAGGAGACGTCTGAGGAGCGTCACATTCTGCAGAGAGAAGTTTTAGCTGGAACAAGTCCTGGCGGTATGTACCATCTGAATTAGATAAGTGAAGACTATAGAGAAGACGTCACCTGTATCATTGTCCTCACTATGTCCTATCAGAGCTGTAGTCACTTGTCAGTTCTACAGTTAGGTCAGTGAAACTACAACTCCCAGCATAACCTCACCACTGCTCAAAGGGGTACTCTACTGGAAAAAAATAATTTTAATCAGCTGGTGCTACAAAGTTAAACAGATTTGTAAATTACTTCTATATAAAAATCTTAATCCTTCCAGTACTTATTAGCTACTGTATAAGCGATTCACAGGAAGTTATTTTCTTTTTTAATTTCTTTTCTGTCTGACCACAGTGCTCTCTGCTGACACCTCTGTCCATGTCAAGAACTGTCCATAGTAGGAGCAAATCCCCATAGCAAACCTATCCTGCTCTGGACAGTTCCTGACATGGACAGAGGTGTCAGCAAATAGCACTGTGGTCAGACTGGAAAGAACTACACAACTTCCTGTGGAGCATACACCAGCTTATAAGTACTGTAAGTATTAAGATTTTAAATAGAAGTAATTTAAAAATCTGTTTAACTTTCTGGCACCAGTTGATATAAAAGTAAATGTTTTCCAGTGGAGTACCCCTTTAAGTAATTCTGGGAGCTGTATATTTCAATGGTGAAAACTTCTTTAACACTTTCCTATTCTGTGGCAACTGGTATATCTGATTATTATACTGTAATTTCTCACAATGCGCTACAACAGTGGTGTCTGTCACAACAGGCTAAAAACTTACTGGGGGGAGGGGGTAGGTATGGGGTGACACCATTTTCTACCGCACCGGGTGACACCAACCCTAGCAACGCCACTGCACCAGATCAGTGGGCGCTTACAGGTAAACATACTGGAGATATATATATATATATATATATATATATATATATATATATATATATAATAGCATACTGTGTACAGTAGTGGTCTACAACCTGTGTCTAACTGGCTGAAACTACAATTCCCAGCATGAATTGTCAACCACAGGCTGTCCGGGCATGCTGGGAGTTGTAGTTTTGCAACAGCTGGAGGGCCATAGGCTGGAGAGCGCTGTTTAATTACTGGCCAGCCAGCTTTCCCAGTGTCCTGAGTGGCATATATATGAAAAGGGGCTTAACTTGAGGGGACACAGGATGGGTTCCTACCTTTCTTTAAAAAAAACAAATAAATACCGACTATGCTAATTTGCATAATTAATTATATATGCGTGACATCACAGGATACACATATGCAAAGGGAAATTTTGTCCTATTCTGACCCCTATATCTTTATTATTTCTCCTTATACGGCCTGTATAAGGGACCATTTTTTTGTGCCCCGATCTGTAGTTTTTAACAGGACCATTTTTGTTTTGATGGGACTTTTTGATCGCTTTTTTTAAATTAAATTCGGGAGTTGCAGTTAGTTACTAACTACAACTCCCAGCACGCCCTGATACAGCCTGTGGCTCTGCAGCTGCCCCAAACGAGGACTACAACTCCCAGCATGTCCTGATACAGCCTGTGGCTCCGCAGCTGCCCCAAACGAAGACTACAACTCCCAGCATGTTGGACTATATAGTAGTATATAGTATAGGTCAGTGTTTCCCAACCAGGGGTGCCTCCAGCTGTTGCCACCTTTCTTGCAAAAAAAAAAAAAATACTGGCCATGCTAATTTCCATAATTCATTATATATGCGTGACATCACAGGATACACATATGCGGGGGAAATTTTGTCCTATTCTGACCCCTATAACTTTTTCATTTCTCCTAATATGCGGAATTACTAGGCTCATTTTTTGTGGCCCGATCTGTAGTTTATAACAGTACCATTTTTTGTTTTGATGGGACTTTTTGATACTAACTACAACTCCCAGTATGCCCTGATACAGCCTGTGCCTCAGCAGCTGCCCCAAACGAAAACTACAACTCCCAGCATGTTGGACTATATAGTAGTATATAGTATAGGTCAGTGTTTCCCAACCAGGGGTGCCTCCAGCTGTTGCAAAACTACAACTCCCAGCATGTTGGACGATATAGTAGTATATAGTATAGGTCAGTGTTTAACAACCAGGGGTGACTCCAGCTGTTGCAAAACTACAGCTCCCAGCGTGTTGGACTATATAGTAGCATATAGTATAGGTCAGTGTTTAACAACCAGGGGTGCCTCCAGCTATTGCAAAACTACAACTCCCAGCGTGTTGGACTATATAGTAGCATATAGTATAGGTCAGTGTTTCCCAACCAGGGCTGCCTCCAGCCCTTGGCTGTCCGGGCATGCTGGGAATTGTAGTTTTGCAACAGCTGGAGGTGCTTTGGTTGGGAAACACTGGTGTAGGTTTTGGTGCAACATCCTGGGAGTTGGAGGATTGGTTGGATAAATACCGGCCATTGAATTGCCGCTGTTTTTAATATAAAAATACCGGCAGGGTGGCCAAAATACGGGCCAAGTGGCCACCCTTGGGACAGTGGTAGCAGTCGCACCTGGACCCGGAAGCCTAAAAAGCCCCAAAGACACCACTGTCACATATGAAAACTATTGGAGCCTAAACTTATGCCTCTGTATATGAATATACAGGAATACACACACAGGGGGAGATTCATCAAAACCTGTGTAAAGGAAAAGTTGACCAGTTGCCCATAGCAACCAATCAGATCGCTTCTTTCATTTTTCAGAGACCTTTTCAAAATGAAAGAAGCATAGATTTCCACCAGGTCATTTCTTTGAGCCTTTAGGATAGTGTTTCCAAACCAGGGTGCCTCAAGCTGTTGCAAAACTACAATTCCCAGCATCCTGGGAGTTGTAGTTTTGCAACAGCTGGAGGCACACTAGTTGGAAACACTGTAGAAAGTAACCTCACTAACCTTTTCATTACTAACTAGCACTCACTAACTACAGTAGACCACAATAATGCCTATGTGAACCTAAAGTATGCACTCAGGAACTAATAACAGGAGCATAAACTATTTATAAGAGCCCTCCCAACGTGTTTCACCACACCAGGTAGCTTCCTCGGGGATAATTTGCTTTATTGTTGTCTACTATAGTTAGTGAGTGCCACACTGGTTGAGAGACACTAAGGGGGAGATTTATCAAAGCTCGTCCAGAGGAAAAGTTGCTGAGTTGCCCATAGCAACCAATCAGATCGCTTCTTTCATTTTTCAGAGACCTTTTCAAAAGTGAAAGAAGCGATCTGATTGGTTGCTCTGGGCAATTAGTTAACTTTTCCTCTGCAGAGGTTTAGAAAAATCTCCCCCATATGCTTTACATTGGGATCAGTTTTTGTGCCTCATCCGAGGAAACAAAAATACTTCAGTCGTCTGGCGTTTTACAACTGCGCCGGAGCGAAACTGAGTTGGACTGGGTGGAAACGATGACTAAGGACTCTACGATAACGGAGAACACGTATCTACCAGCACAGAGACAAGGATACGAGGTTTTATGCTGATATAATTTATTTACAAAAAAAAAAGGTGGAAGCCCCTGTTCCCAGGGATGAAGTCGCAAGGTCTACGTATAGAGGAGAGATCGTGGCGCCATTCGGGGTATGTTCCGTCTGCAGCCTGAAATACAAGGGAAAAAGGAAACCATTAGGGTCAGTGTATTATGTACGAGGCGAATGGAGATAGGATGTATTCACAGGTTATACTAGACCCTCAGTATGGCGCTCATGGTCATTACTAGTAAGGCTGGGTTCACACCACGTTTTTGCAATACAGTTCCCGTATCAGTTTTTTGATGAAAAACTGATTCCTCAAAACCTGACTAAACTGTATCAAAACGTGTGTACAAATTTGAATCCTTATACAGTTTGAGAAATGAAAAACGTTTTCAACTTTTCACTCCATTAGGAATAAAGTTTCACTTGTTTGATTGAAACTCCATGAAAAAAATTGTGCAAAGTCAAAAACCGTCTGGTGCAAACCGGATGGAACCGTACGCACATACAGTTCTGTACGGTTCTCATTGACTCCCATGTTTAAAAAAAAAAAAAAAAAAAGTACTGTATTTTTCACCGTATAAGACGCACTTTTTCTTCCACAAAACTGGGGGGGGGGGGGGGAAAGTTGGTGCGTCTTATACGGCGAATACACACCTATCGCAGCGGTCCCTGCGGCCATCAACGGCCGGGACCCGTGGCTAATACAGGACATCAGCGATCACGGTGATGCCCTGTATTAACCCTTCAGACGCGGGGTGACCGCCGCTTCTGAAGCGAAAGTGACACTAACCCGGCTGCTCAGTCGGGCTGTTTGGGACCGCCGCGGTGAAATCCGCATCCCGAACAGCTTACAGGACAAGGGGAGGGACCTTTCCTGCCTCCTCGGTGTCTGCTCCGGGCCGGGATCCCCTGCATGGCCGGCGCTCTCCTTTGATGTCATCACGTCGTCCCGTCATCCAATAGGAGCGGCGTGCGTAGCGACGTGATGACGGCGACGGAGAGCGTGGATCCCGGGGAAGAAGACGTCCGGAGCGTCGGGGACACCACGGGGACGCGGCGACAGTGATGGAGGGTGACATCCAGGGCAGCGGTGACGGGTCCGGAGTGGCGGGGACACGTGAGTACTACCTCCTATACCAGTGGTCTTCAACCTGCGGATCTCCAGATGTTGCAAAACTACAACTCCCAGCATGCCCGGACAGCCAACGGCTGTCCGGGCATGCTGGGAGTTGTAGTTTTGCAACATCTGGAGGTCCGCAGGTTGAAGATCACTGTTTGGTTCAGAATCTTTTTTTTCTAGATTTTGCACCTTTAAAATTGGGTGCGCCTTATATACCGGTGCGTCCTATAGGGCGAAAAATATGGTATACGTTTCAATGCGGACTAAAAACCATAGTACGCTACGGTTTTGGGTACGGGAAAAAAACTGACAAAACCGTACAGGATGCACAACCTGATGCATCTTTTGCCATACGGTTTTCAATGGAGAATCAATGCATTCGGTTTTCAATAAGGTTCCGTACGGTTTTCAAATTGAAAACGTATACGGGAACTGTATTGCAAAAACGTGGTGTGAACCCGGCCTTACTTGTAGCTTCTGGGCCCTGAGGCAAAATCTGCAACAGGGCCCCATGTGCCAATTATAATACTGGTCGCTCATGGGGCAGATGTACTTTGGGGCCCCCTTAGGCACAAGGGCCCTGGTGCGACTGCTACCTCTGCACCCTCTATAGTTCCGCCCCCGTTAATGGTGTTTTTCTATTAGTGCCTAACCATGCGTTCTATTCCCTACAGCCATTGGTCTGTCCAGGGATGCTGGAAGTAGTTTTGCAGTTTAGGTCCCAAGATGGCTGACATTGGCCGTAACTTCCTGCTCCCAGTATCTGCTGCTCTATCCAGTGACTATTGTAGAATAAGACCATGGGAGGTTTATGACATTATCGTTGGGGCAGAGAGCAATGGTTCTCCATCACATCCAGTGTCCCAGGAACAGGAATCTCTAGAGATCTGGAGATGGAGTGTCCCTCTAACCAGACCGGACCCTTATTGGTCTGCACAGTTGTCCTGTCTATAGTATTAATGGCCATGTTATATATATGATGTTTGCATTAATCGGATGTACTTTCCGTCTTGCATAGGTCACTTTTTTTTATACTTACTTTATACAAGTGGGACGGCACAAACACATGGGGGATTTCCACCAATACCTGTCGAACAAAATACGTTTATGTGTTAATTTCATGTATTTCTTCTGTTGTAGTTATATCCCCCTTCAAGAAAGCTGGATGATGGCCAATATGACCCCTCCACACATAGATAAAGCCTGTGAGTCCTTCTTCCCCCTCCACACATAGATAAAGCCTGTGAGTCCTGCTTCCCATCCACACATAGATAAAGCCTGTGAGTCCTGCTTCTCCTCCACACATAGATAAAGCCTGTGAGTCCTGCTTCTCCTCCACACATAGATAAAGCCTGTTGGTTCTGCTTCCCCTCCACACATAGATAAAGCCTGTGAGTCCTGCTTCCCATCCACACATAGATAAAGCCTGTTGGTTCTGCTTCCCCTCCACACATAGATAAAGCCTGTGAGTCCTGCTTCCCCCTCCACACATAGATAAAGCCTGTGAGTCCTGCTTCCCCTCAACACATAGATAAAGCCTGTGAGTCCTGCTTCCCCTCAACACATAGATAAAGCCTGTGAGTCCTGCTTCCCCTCCACACATAGATAAAGCCTGTGAGTCCTGCTTCCCCTCCACACATAGATAAAGCCTGTGAGTCCTGCTTCCCCCTCCACACATAGATAAAGCCTGTGAGTCCTGCTTCCCCTCAACACATAGATAAAGCCTGTGAGTCCTGCTTCCCCCTCCACACATAGATAAAGCATGTGAGTCCTGCTTCCCCTCCACACATAGATAAAGCATGTGAGTCCTTCTTCCCCCTCCCAACATAGATAAAGCCTGTGAGTCCTTCTTTCCCCTCACACATAGATAAAGCCTGTGAGTCCTTCTTTCCTCTCCACACATAGATAAAGCCTTTGAGTCCTTATTCCCCCTCCACACATAGATAAAGCCTGTGAGTCCTGCTTCACCTCCACACATACATAGTAATGTGTGGAGTGGAAATTCATAAGGTTGAAGAAAGACCAGAGTCCATCAAGTTCAACCTATATTCCTAATGAGTCCCTACTGAGTTGATCCAGAGGAAGGTAAAAAAAACCTCATACTAGAGGTAAAAATTCCTTCCTGACTCCAAATATGGCATCAGAATAAATCCCTGGATCAACGTTCTGTCCCTATAAATCTAATATACATAACCAGCAATGTTTTTATTCTCCAAAAATGCATCCATACCCCTTTTTGAACTCTATTACGGAGTTCACCATGACCACCTCCTCAGGCAGAGAATTCCACAGTCTCACTGCTTTTACAGTAAAGAACCCCCGTCTGTGCTGGTGTAGAAACCTTCTTTCCTCTAGATGTAGAGGATGTCCCCTTGTTATAGATACAGTCCTGGGTATAAATAGATCATGGAGAGATCTCTGTACTGTCCCCTGATATATTTATACATAGTTATTAGGTCTCCCCTTAGCCTTCTTTTTTCTAAACTAAATAACTATAATTCTGATAATCTTTTTGGTACTATAGTCTTCCCATTCCCTGTATTACTCTGGTTGCCGTCTTTGAACCCTCTCCAGCTCCACTATATCTTTCTTGTACACTGGTGACCAGTACTGTACACAGTATTCTATGTGTGGTCTGACCAGTACTGTACACAGTTTTCTATGTGTGGTCTGACCAGTACTGTACACAATATTCTATGTGTGGTCTGACCAGTACTGTACACAGTATTCTATGTGTGGTCTGACCAGTACTGTACACAGTATTCTATGTGTGGTCTGACCAGTACTGTACACAGTATTCTATGTGCGGTCTAACTAGTACTGTACACAGTATTCCATGTGTGGTCTGACCAGTACTGTACACAGTATTCCATGTGTCATCTGACTAGTACGGTACACAGTATTCTATGTGTGGTCTGACCAGTATTGTACACAGTATTCTATGTGTGGTCTGACCAGTACTGCACACAGTATTCTATGTGTGGTCTGACCAGTACTGTACACAGTATTCTATGTGTGGTCTGACCAGTACTGTACACAGTATTCCATGTGTGGTCTGACCAGTACTGTACACAGTATTCTATGTGTGGTCTGACCAGTACTGTACACAGTATTCTATGTGTGGTCTGACCAGTACTGTACACAGTATTCTATGTGTGGTCTGACCAGTACTGTACACAGTATTCTATGTGTGGTCTGACCAGTACTGTACACAGTATTCCATGTGTGGTCTGACCAGTACTGTACACAGCATTCTATGTGTGGTCTGACCAGTACTGTAAACAGTATTCTATGTGTGGTCTGACCAGTACTGTACACAGTATTCTATGTGTGGTCTGACCAGTACTGTACACAGTATTCTATGTGTGGTCTGACCAGTACTGTACACGGTATTCCATGTGTGGTCTGACCAGTACTGTACACAGTATTCTATGTGTGGTCTGACCAGTACTGTACACAGTATTCTATGTGTGATCTGCCCAGTATTGTAAACAGTATTCCATGTGTGGTCTGACCAGTACTGTACACAGTATTCTATGTGTGGTCTGACCAGTACTGTACACAGTATTCTATGTGTGGTCTGACCAGTACTGTACACAGTATTCCATGTGTGGTCTGACTAGTGATTTGTACAGCGGTAGAATTATTTCCTTGTCGTGGGCATCTATGCCCCTATTGATGCACCCCATGATTTTATTTGCCTTGGCAGCAGCTGCCCGACACTGGTCACTACAGCTAAATTTACTGTTAACTAAGACTCCTAAGTCCTTTTCCACATCAGTCGTCCCAAGTATTCTTCCAGTTAATACATAATCTCAGCTCAGATTTTTCTTCCCCATGTGCATTACCTTACATTTATCAGTGTTGAACCTCATCTGCCACTTCCCAGCCAAAACCTCCAACCTATCCAGATCCAGTTGTAACAGTGGCCTGTCCTCTATTGTGTTTACCGCTTTACAGAGTTTAGTATCATCTGCAATGATTGCTACTTTACTATTCAACCCCTCTACAAGGTCATTAATAAATATATTAAATAGAGGACTAAAGACTGACCCCTGAGGTACCCCACTAGTAACAGTCACCCAATCAGAATAAGTACCATTAATAACCACCCTCTGTTTCCTATCACTGAGCCAGTTACCCACTTACACACATTCTCCCCCACCCACCACCTAGATAAAGCCTATGAGTTCTGCTTTCCCTTTCACACATAGATAAAGCCTATGAGTCGTTCTTCCCCTCCACACATAGATAAAGCCTGTGAGTCCTGCTTCCCCCTCCACACATAAATAAAGCCTGTGAGTCCTTCTTCCCCCTCCACACATAAATAAAGCCTGTGAGTCCTTCTTCCCCTCCACACATAGATAAAGCCTGTGAGTCCTGCTTCCCCCTCCACACATAAATAAAGCCTGTGAGTCCTTCTTCCCCCTCCACACATAAATAAAGCCTGTGAGTCCTTCTTCCCCTCCACACATAGATAAAGCCTGTGAGTCCTTCTTCCCCCTCCACACATAAATAAAGCCTGTGAGTCCTTCTTCCCCCTCCACACATAAATAAAGCCTGTGAGTCCTTCTTCCCCCTCCACACATAAATAAAGCCTGTGAGTCCTTCTTCCCCCTCCACACAGAAATAAAGCCTGTGAGTCCTGCTTCCCCCTCCACATATAGATAAAGCCTGTGAGTCCTTCTTCCCCAGTCAGTTTCTCTACAATGGAAGCTATCAATCATTCTATGTCAGTGGAGGATATGGACTCACAGGCTTTTTATTTCTCACCTGTGAATTATTTAACAATTTTACAACTAAAATTTGAGAACATAATAATGCTGAGCAGGTGATGTGTAAGAGCTCAGGATCAGGGTGGATGTACGGCTCCTACTTCAGGCTCAGCCTGTTTTCGGCTTTTAGCTGAGTCATTTACTCTATAATTTCATTTAATTATCTGCCCTGCGGAGCATTTCATCCATGGGAAAAATCTTCACCCCCACGATATATATATATATATATATATATATATATATATATATATATTCCTGGCTGGTAGTTGTAGTTTTTGCCGCAGTCCAGGATTAGAATAACACTGCTGCTTGTTTGTATAAACAGTGCCACTCCTATCTAGTGGTTGTGGGTGGTACTGCAGCTCAGCCACCGTTTACATTCAGGGAACCAACACTTTGTTTCTGGAGGAACACATACAACGTACAACCACTTTAACAGGACAGCGCCGGCCTGTAAGGTGTCCTGGAAACGAACTTACCATTGGGGCACTGATTCGGGCAGGGGTTGACCAGGAGCCCGCTGACTACTGAAGGCCTATTTCCGGATGAGGCGTGAGGTTGGGAGTTTGAGGTGGCTAAAATATAATGTAAAAAAATAAAAAATAAACATAAAAAAAAGTTAACATTACATAAGTGCAGGTAAAACATATCATAAAATGAACAGCCATAGTGAGTCACTGACTATCACGGAAGACCACAATTGACCCCCCGGCGGTTCTGTATTTGGTTTCGCCCTATAATGATATTTTGATTTTTGCTTAGTGTTTTTATTGTAATTGGATAGGACTGTGCGGCATAGCTGAGCTGGATCTGTTTGTAGCAATACTGCCACCTAGTGGACATTGGATTTATTCAACTTTCTAATATACTGTATGTGTATATATATATATATATATATATATATATATATATATATATATATATATGAATATTGGGAGTTTTAGTTTTGCAACAGCTGGAGGCACACTGGGCTCCATGGAGACCTCGAGAATGAAATGCGTGGTAAAGATGGCCTTGCCGCACTTAAGGGATGTAATGTCAACAATTGGCTCATGTGTCTGTTTTTAGCAATATCGCCACCTGGTGGCCAGTCGTTTTATTCGACCTTTCATGTTACCGAATTTAAAGGGGTTTTCTAGTTTTAATTTAAAGGGGTACTCCAGTGGAAAACCTTTTTTTTTTTTTTTTTTTTTTTTTTATCAACTGTGCCAGAAAGTTAAACAGATTTGTAAATTACTTAATCCTTCCAGTACATTTTAGGGCCTGTATAATACATAAAATGCTTTTCCTTTTGAATTTATCTTCTGTCACAACCACACTGCTCTCTGCTGACATCTCTGTCCATTTTAGGAACTGTCCAGAGCAGCATATGTTTGCTATAGGGATTTTCTCCTGCTCTGGACAGTTCTTAAAATGGACAGCAGAGGTCAGCAGGAGCACTGTGGTCGTGACAGAAGAGAAATCCAAAAAGAAAAGCATTTCCTCTGTAGTATACAGCCGCTAATAAGTACTGGAAGGATTAAGATTTTTTAATAGAAGTAATTTACAAATCTGTTTAACTTTCTGGCACCAGTTGATTTAAAAAGTTTTCCATCGGAGTACACCTTTAAAAGTCAGTGTTTCCCAACCAGGGTGCCTCCAGCTGTTGCAAAACCACATCTCTCAGCATATCCAGACAGCCTTTGTAGCTTTGCAACAGCTGGAGGCACACTGGTTGGAAAACATTATTCTAAGTAATGACTTCTATTTAAAAATCTTAATCCTTCCAGTACTTATCCGCTGCTGTATGCACCACAGAAAGTTTTTTCTTCTTTTTGAATTTCCTTTCTGTCTGACCACAGTGCTCTCTACTGACACCTGTCCGTTTTAGGAACTTTCTGGAGCAGGATATGTTTGCTATGGGGATTCGCTACAACTCTGGACAGTTTCTAAAATTGACAGAGGTGTCAGCAGAGAGCACTGTGGTCAGACAGAAAAGAAGTTCAAAAAGAAAAGAACTTCCTGTGGAGCATACAACAGCTGATAAGTACTGGAACGATTAACATTTTTTTTAAAATAGAAGTAATTTACAAATCTGTATTCTATAACTTTCTGGTTCCAGTTGATTTAGAAAAAAATGTTTTCCAGTGGAGTACCCCTTTAAGTCGAATGTTAAAGGTGTTATCCAGGAATAAAAAAAAAAACAGAACTAATTTCTTCCAGTATCAGCACCACCCTCAGGTTGTGTGTGCAATTACAACTTGTCTCCATTCATTTCAGTGCAACTGAGCTGCAATACCACACACAGCCTGAGGAAAGGGATGGCGCTGTTTTAGGAAGAAACTAGCTCTAATTCAGTGTTTCCTAACTAGTGCGCCTCCAGCTGTTGCAAAACTACAACTCCCAGCATGCCCGGATTATTAGCCCTTTTTGGACTGTAAAAAAAGCTATAGCCGCTTAAAAAAGTCTCTTTGGGGGAGATTTATCAAAATCTGTCCAGAGGAAAAGCTGCCCAGTTGCCCATAGCAACCAATCAGATCACTTCTTTCATTTTACGGAGGCCTTGTTAAAAATGAAAGAAGCGATCTGATTGGTTTCTATGGGTAACTGGGCAATTTTTCCTTTGCACAAGTTATGCAAAATCTCCCCCTTTGTCATTGGAATGCGGGATATTTTTTGGCGCAAAATTACGGCTGAAAACAACCGTCATATTTTAGGCTGTGAATGGGCAAAATAAAAAAAATACAACAATTTATTTTTAAGGTCTTAAAAATTAAAAATAAATAAATACATCTGTGCACAGACAAGCCATTTTACTGTTGACTTAAAAGAGCGGTCGAATAGTGTTGCTCGCGAATATTCGCAATGCGAATTTTATTCCGAATATCGCATATTTGCGAATTTGCGAATATTCGCGAATATAGCACTATATATTCGCAATTACGAATATTCGTAAATTTTCATCCCTCTCTGCTTCCAGCTTGTGTGGTGTAAAGAAGGCTCTAATACTACTGTGTGAGACTGGCGTGCGAATTTTCGCATATGCAAATTTTCGAAAATAAAACGCGAATATTACGAATATGCGAATTTAGCGACTATATGACCAACATTCGTCCATATATTCGCGAAATATCGCGAATTCGAATATGGCCTGTGCCGCTCAACACTACGGGCGAACAGGAGACCGATGCGAGGTCTCTGACTAATATTCATACTGTACCTTCTGTCCGGCGCCCGGTCCCTCTGAAGATCACCTTCTATCTTCGCTGGTCACGTGAGCTGAGCGCTCACGTGACCAGCGAAGATAGAAGGTGATCTTCAGAGGGACCGGGCGCCGGACAGAAGGTACAGTATGTATATTAGTCAGAGACCTCGCATCGGTCTCCTGTAGGCACAAGCGCTGACATGACCGGCGTCCATGAATATTCAAATTCACCCGGCGGGCCCGCTTCCTGTGCGCAATTCAGCGAAGAAAGAAGGTGATATTCAGAGGGACCAGCACCGGACTGAAGGTATGTATTAGAGATGAGCGAACTTACAGTAAATTCGATTCGTCACAAACTTCTCGGCTCGGCAGTTGATGACTTTTCCTGCATAAATGAGTTCAGCTTTCAGGTGGTCCGATGGGCTGGAAAAGGTGGATACAGTCCTAGGAGACTCTTTCCTAGGACTGTATCCACCTTTTCCAGCCCACCGGAGCACCTGAAGGCTGAACTAATTTATGCAGGATAAGTCATCAACTGCCGAGCCGAGAAGTTCGTGACGAATCGAATTTACTGTAAGTTCGCTCATCTCTAGTATGTATCTTAGTCAGAGAACACGCATCGGTCTCCTGTTCACCCGCACTATAACCTGGTGTATTGGGTCTAGTGTGAGGGCACAGAACGGCCATTTTCCTTTAAATAGGATTCAATTGCTTTTTATTTTTTAATTATAAGGGCCCATTCACACTATAGAATATCATCGTAAATTAGTCGGCGCTAGGACCGCTCGGACACGCGCTGTCTCCATTGACTGCAATGCATTTCCGAGCGTATTCCCCAGAAAGGACGAACATGTTATGTCTGTCGGCATTTTGAGTCTGGCATTGAATTTCCGTGATATTCTGCAGTGGGAGGCTACCACACCGGAATGTTTGAGCGCAATTTCTCATCTCAAGAATATGGTAAAAAAAATGGGCCAAAATACTGAATGGGAACAAGGTTAAAGGGGTACTCCGCCCCTAGACATCTTATCCCCTATCCTAAGGATAGGGGATAAGATGTCAGATCGCCGGGGTCTCGCCGCTGGGGACCCCCAGGATCTCGGCTGCGGCACCGCGCTGAGCAGACTCGCTCCTTACGTAATGACGGGCGATGCAGGGGCCGGAGCATCATTACGTCACGGCCATCACGCCCCCTCCCATAGACTTGCATTAAGGGGGCGGGCTGTGATGTCACGAGGGGCGGAGCCGTGACGTCACGATGCTCCGGCCCCTGTATCGGCCGTCATTACGCACCGAGCGAGTCTGCTCTGTGCAGTAATGATAGCGGGGTGCCGCAGCCGAGATCCCGGGGGTCCAGCAGCAGGACCCCAGCGATCTGACATCTTATCCCCTATCCTTAGGATAGGGGATAAGATGTCTAGGGGCGGAGTACCCCTTTATAGGCTAAGAGGAAGATTTATCAAAACCTGTGCAGAGGTAAAGTTGCCCAGTTGCCCATAGCAACCAATCAGATCGCTTCTTTCGTTTTTCACAGGCCTTGTTAAAAATGAAAGAAGCGATCTGATTGGTTGCTATGGGCAACTGGTCCTCTTGCTGGGTTTAAGCACAAGCCCTGCACCAGGAACTCACAGGCTCAGAGGATCTTGGGAGGAGATTTATCAAAACCTGTGCAGAGGAAGAGTGGTGCAGTTGCCCATAGCAACCAATCAGATCGCTTCTTTCATTTTCCACAGGCCTCTTTAGAGGCCTGTGGAAAAGGAAAGAAGCAATCTGATTGGTTGCTATGGGCAACTGCACCACTCTTCCTCTGCACAGGTTTTGATAAATCTCCCCATTGGTGCTTAAAAAAAAGCTCTTTTTTATTTTTTATTTTTGCCAATAAAAATATAATGATACATTCTTACCAGGTTTGGAGGAAGTGTTGACTTTTCCGGTACTGGCACTGACATTTGCTGAAATATACAAAATATAATGTTTAGCGTCATCATAATAAAGTAATAAAATAATGTCAATAGTTCTGCAAATTTTCTACTTAAAGGGGGTCATTTTTGTTCTTAAAGGGGTAAATTACTTCTATTAAAAGACCTTTATCCTTCCAGTATTTATTAGCAGCTGTATACTACAGAGGAAATTCTTTTCTTTTTGAAATCTTTTTTGTGTCTTGTCCATAGTGCTCTCTGCTGACACCTGATGCCCGTATCAGGAACTTCCCAGAGCAGGAGAAAATCCCCATAGCGAACCTATGCTACACTCGACAGTTCCTGATACGGACAGAGGTGTCAGCAGAGAGCACTGTGGACAAGACCAAAAAGAAATTCAATTTCCTCTGTAGCATACAGCTGCTAATAAGTACTGGAAGGATTAAGATTTTTAAATAGAAGTCATTTACAAATCTGTTTAACTTTCTGGCACCAGCTCATTAAAAAAAAATAAAAAAAATAAAAGTTTTCCACCGGAGCACCCCTTTAACTTGATTTTCCATTCCACTTGCCGCCAGAAGATGGAGTCACTAAAGTAAAGCTAGAGCTACATCAGTGTTTCCAAACCAGGGTACCTCCAGCTGTTGCAAAACTACAACTCCCAGCATGCTGGGAGTTGTAGTTTTGCAACAGCTGGAGACACCCCGGTTGGGGAACATTGTGCTACATAGAGACCTCAAGAATTTGTCATGTGGCGAAGATCGCCAAGTGGCTTCGCTTCCAAATTTCACATGCACTGACACATTGTAACAAACAGCAGAGGAAATGATGCTGCTGATGGGTATTTTACAGAGCATTGTTTAGACTGGATACAATTGTAACAAGCTGTGAGACTTATTAGACCTATATAGGTTTCCACAATGACTGTTTCCATTCACCAACAGCAAGCAGAGATGCTGAAAATGGTAAGGAGCTGAAGCATAATTTATTCTTCTTATAATAATAATAAAGTTTCAGAACTTTCCATTACACTTTCATAATAAATGGGGTTTTCCAGGATTAGACCAACATAACTATTTTCTTCCGTACCTGTCCTCAGGTTCTGTGTGGTATTACAATTCTCCTCCATTCACTTTAATGGAACTGAGATGCAATACCACACACAACCTGAGGACAAGTGTGGCGCTGTTTCCAGAAGAAAGCAGTTATATTTTTCTAATTCTGGATCCTTTTCATCCAAACAAAAAATATTCCTGTTGGTTACTCACAGTGGCTTCCAGTGACGGCACTTGTTTGAGCGTTAGCTTTTGGGGTCACGGCTGGGGTTGCTCCGGAAACATGGCTTCCATTGACTGATCCTAGGTAGGGAGACAAAATTCACAACTTAGTTTGAGAGTAAATCTTCTTTATTGCATAAAATCCGGACAAGATGACAACGGGGAGACTAGTGGAGACGTGAAGGCAGCTTTGACCATGGCAATTCCAGACATAACCTATAGACGGATGTGGCACTGTTTCTGGAAAAAAGCAGTCATGTTGTTTTAGTCCTGTGCCAAAATTTTAAGGAAGAATTGATTATTATTTATAACAACCTCCCCCCCCCCCCCCCCAAAAAAAAAAAATGGATCCTGATGCAGAGGTTTTCTATTGATCAACCTCTTGTCCCTAGTTGCGTCTTTGCCCAGTGGATGATTCACCTTCTTTGTTTAGAAAGGTCACTAAAAGAGTGGGGTTGTTTGTCCATTGCTGAACCTCTTTGGCCTAGTTAAGTCTGGGTCCATTCGAGGACTCACCTCTTCGATTAGGAAATTTTACTAGAGGGGTAGGGTGGTCTTCTGCTGAACCTCTTACTCTAGTTGTGTCTCCTTTTTTGTTGGGACATTCACTAAACAGGTGGGGTTGTCCCCTGCTGAACCTCTTGGCCCTGGTTGAGTTTGGATCCATTTGAGGATCCACCTCCTCTGTTGGTAAATTTACTAGAAGGGTGAGGTGGTCCATGCTGAACCACTTGGGCCTTATTGCGTCTTTTCCCATTGAAGGATCCACCTTCTTAGTAAGGACATTTCACTAGACAGATGGGGTTCTCTATTGCTGAACCTCTTGGGCCTAGTTGAGTCTGGGCCAATTTGAGAATCCACCTCCTCTGTTAGGACATTTCACTGCACAGGTGGAGTGGTCCACTGCTGGACCTGCTTCTATTAGGGCCAAGGCCTACAAGAGGGTCTCCTACTTTTCTCGTAGGCCAACCCATGCCTGTCAACATGGGACGTTCTATGCAGAAGTGATGAAAAAAGGAAGGGTGCCCTCCAGGGATGAACATATACAGGTATCTTGGTGAAGTACCACTCAATGGAATGTAGAAAAATGGGGGAATATTTATCAAACTTTTTGGAAAGGATCAATGGAGCAGTTGCCCATAGCAACCATTTTTAAAAAGGCCTAAAAAACACGAAATCTGAAGGGCAACTGCTCCAATGTAGCTTTCCACAAGGTTTGATACTTCTCCTCCATTGTGTCCTGTGGAGCCCTGTAGACCCTTCTATGTATCATGGTGGTCTTGGTTTAAGAGGTTTTCACATATGTCTTAAACTATGGCCCTAAGGCCTCAAGCACTTGACCACATTGCCGCACCCATAGGAACCTATAGACCCGTACAGGATCTTCCATGTTATACTGAAGCATAAGTTCTCTCCCCTGGTGTATCTCAGAGGTAAACCGCAATATACAGAATGCCTACAGGTACACCACAATATACAGAGTGCCTGCAGGTACAGCACAACATACAGAGTGCCTACAGGTACACCGCAATATACAGAGTGCCTATAGGTACACCGCAATATACAGAATACCTACAGGTACACCACAACACAGAGTGCCTACAGGTACACCGCAGTATACAGAGTGTCTACAGGTACACCACAACACAGAGTGCCTACAGGTACACCACAATATACAGAATGCCTACAGTTACACCACAACATGCAGAGTGCTTACAGGTATACCACAATATACAGAATGCCTACAGGTACACCACAACACAGAGTGCCTACAGGTACACCGCAATATACAGAGTGTCTATAGGTACACCACAACACAGAGTGCCTACAGGTACACCGCAATATACAGAGTGTCTACAGGTACACCACAACACAGAGTGCCTACAGGTACACCGCAATATACAGAGTGCCTACAGTTACACCACAACATGCAGAGTGCTTACAGGTACACCACAATATACAGAATGCCTACAGGTACACCACAACACAGAGTGCCTACAGGTACACCGCAATATACAGAGTGTCTACAGGTACACCACAACACAGAGTGCCTACAGGTACACCGCAATATACAGAGTGCCTACAGTTACACCACAACATGCAGAGTGCCTACAGTTACACCACAACATACAGAGTGTCTACAGTTACACCACAACATGCAGAGTGCCTACAGGTACACCACAACATACAGAGTGCCTACAGGTACACCACAACATACAGAGTGCCTACAGGTACACCACAACATACAGAGTGCCTACAGGTACACCACAACATACAGAGTGCCTACAGGTACACCACAACATACAGGATGCCTACAGGTACACCACAACATACAGAGTGCCTACAGGTACACCGCAATATACAGAGTGTCTACAGGTACACCACAACATACAGAGTGCCTGCAGGTACACCGCAATATACAGAATGCCTACAGGTACACCGCAATATACAGAAGGTCTACAGGTACAGCACAACATACAGAATGCCTACAGGTACACCACAACACAGAGTGCTTACAGTGCCTACAGGTCCGTAATACAGACCCAGCTTAGTACACATGAATGTGGGTTAAATGGGTCATCCAGGAAAAATTTTTTTTTTTTATATATCAACTGGCTCCAGAACGTTAAACAGATTTGTAAATGACTTCTATTAAAACATCTTTTCAGTACTTATCAGCTGCTGAAGTTGAGTTATTTTCTGTCTAAGTGCTCTCTGATTACACCTGTCTTGGGAACTGTCCAGAGTAGACGCAAATCCCCATAGAAAACCTCTTCTACTCCTCTGTGCAGTTCCCGAGATAAGCAGAGATGTCAGCAGAGAGCACTGTTGCCAGACAGAAAAGAACAACTCAACTTCAGCAGCTGATAATTATTGGAAGGATTAGGACTTTTAATTTACAAATCTGTTTAACTTTCTGGAGCCATTTGAGGTATATATATATATATATATATATATATATATATATATATATAAAGTTTTTTCCTGGAATACCCCTTTAAGTTATCGGAGGATTGGCCTACCTGAGCTTGTGTTGGATGGGCGGACGGTGGTGTGGGCTGTTGCTCCACCTGCTGGAGTACAAAGGTATTGTTTAGGTTACACAATCAAAATAGTCACACTGGTGTCATGGCATATATTGTTTTAGCATTCGTGATGGATATGAGTGATCAGTTATGATCTGTCACGATCTATCCTTTTTCCATTCACAGAAAAGGCTTGAGATTTGATGAAGTTCCTCTATGGTGTCTTGTAGAACTCTGCAGCCCCTTTATAAGTCAATGGGGGGGGGGGGGGGGGGTCTTGGTTTTAGAGGATTTGAAAGGTGTATATATACCTCAAACTATGGCCCTCAGGCCTCATGCATATGGCCACATTAGATATGGCCCTCATTGGAATCTATAGACCCATACTGCACTGTTATACTGTGGCATAGGTTTCATCATCTGGTGTATCTCAGAGGTCCATCATAACTTACAGAGTTGCGATGCCTTAAAGGGGTTATCCAGGAATAGAAAAACACAGCAAATTTCCTTCAAAAACAGCTCCACATCCGTCTTCGGGTTGTGTTTGGTTTTACAACTTGGCTCCATTCACTTCAATGGGATGAGCTGCAGAACCACTCCCAACCTGGAGACAGACAGGGAGTGGTTTTTGAGAGAAAGTAGCTCTGTTTTTCTATTCCTGGATAACCCCTTTAATACAGACCAATGTGAAAGCTTAGTACATGTCCTACATGGCTTAGTACATGGTTAGGATTGGCCTACCTGAGCTGGTGTTGGATGGGCGGGCGGTGGTGTGGGCTGTTGCTCCACCTGCAGGAGTACAAAGGTATTGTTTAGGTAACACAATAGAAATAGTCATGGCTGCCATTGTTAAAGTGTTCAAGATAGATATGAGTGATATTCTGTGATCTATTCTTTTTACATAATCTGAAAGGTTGGGGTAGACAGGTAGAATATATCTAACACCTAAACCAGTGTTTCCCAATCAGGATGCCTCTAGCTGTGGCAAAACTGCAACTCCTGGCATGCCCGGACAGCCTTCGGCTGTCCGGGCAAGCCGGGAGTTGCAGTTTTGCAACTGTTGGAGGCATTCAAGTTGGGAAACACTGACCGTCAAGTACACGGTTGAAGAAGTAGAGGACCACCTAGTAGAATCGATTTTCATTGGGACAGGCTCTCACTAAGACCAATCTAAGGCTGGCTAAAAACTCCTAGTGTCAGGCGGCAGCATCTTAAGCCTTACTCTGCTCTTGTAGAGAAACGTGGACATGCCCTCAGACAACCCCATTAATACAACAGAGGATATTGGGAGAGAAAAGAAAAGACAGGGGGTGCTCCCTGGTATCGTATATCAAAAAGGTGTGCACCCTCCACCACACCGAAGTGATATCCTGACCTGTAAAAAAAGTTACACTTAACTGCAGCGGTAAGGAAAGTGTAGAAGATTTTGGCTGCCGCACTCTGACCGGTATCAGATTCCAGGAAGGAAACCGATTTGGACAAGCAAACATACAAGCAAAAATACGGTCTTGGGGGCGCTGCTCAAAACTTGAATGCAAATGAAGGACTCATACCAACACAGGACAACGTAGAATTTATTGATTACAGTAAGGCTGACGCGTTTCGGCACCAACTAGTGCTTTCCTCAGGTCCACCAAGTTTTCCCAGAGAGTTCTCAGGCTGTGTTGGGGTCCTCAGACCACGGAAGCACAGCTAACTCACAGGATCTCCAGACCAGTACCCTAACACAGCCTGAGAACTCTCTGGGGAAATCTTGGTGGACCTGAGGAAGGCACTAGTCGGTGCCGAAACGCATCGTCCTTACTGTAATCAATAAATTGTACGTTGTCCTGTGCTGGCATGAGTCCTTCATTTGCGTTCAAGTTTTGAGCAGCGCCTCCAAGACCGTTGCTTTTATGTTCGCTCATTAATATAACAGTAATTGTGCCCACCAGAGGACGAGCACTATGAACGTTGGGTGGTCCAGTCTGCAGGTTCCTACCAAAGCTGTATTATTCTCTGCGGACGATTTACATTTTTAATTTAGACAAATTAAAATGACTGACACCGACAACCGTGAGACAAGTGCTGACTGGAAAGCGTGTACTCTGAGAAACCTAGCAAAGCAAGCTCATTGCTGTTGTGCCAGGAGGCACATGGCGTGACTGAACTTGGCATTGGATGTCTGCCTATTGACTGTACAGACCACTCGCTGCATGTACAGTAGCACCTATTTACACTACTTACACTTATTCACTATCTATCTACCCACTTACTGGTGATGACTCGAGGTGAACCAGTGCTTTTCACTCCAGTTGCGGTACCTACAACATAAGCAAATACAATTGCTTGACTTACTCATAATCTATGCTATGGAAGAAGTAAAGCAGAGTTTCGAGATGACTTACCATGACCTAAGGTTGTAGAAGACACAGCGTGGCCACCAGTGTTGGTGGGGGCTTTGGCGGTGCTGGCTAAAACAATACAGAAATATTAATTTATTGTCAGCAGTAACCTCATAGAGAAGTCAATATGGGCCAACCATTATGGTGCCAGGTTTAGCAGATAGGACAGAAGGGTCTGATGTTCGTTTCCCACCATGTGCAGTTTCTCTATAGAGGGGTTATCCTAAACAGGTTCTTGCCACTCAGCAGAAGAGGTAATAAAACCAAGAAGGCTTCGGCTATCTCTCCCTGAGAGTCCCATACAAACAACATGGGTTGCCCTTGTAGGGCATTCCCTCGTAACACATAACAAATGCTCAATGAAGATCCCAGTAAAAGGCAGTGGCTCCTTAAAGGGGTAAAACAAAAAATGTTTTTAAATCAACTTGTGCCAGAAAGTTGTACAGATTTGTAAATGACTTCTATTTAGAAATGTTAATCCTTCCAGTATTTATCAGCTGCTGTATGCTCCAGTGGAAGTTGTGTAGTTCTTTGCAGTCTTACCACATTGCTCTCTGCTGCCACCTCTGTCCGTGTCAGGAACTGTACAGAACAGGAGCAAATCCTCATAGCAAACCTCTCCTTCTCCGAACAGTTCCTGGCACGGACAGAGGTAGCAGCAGAGAGCAGACTGGTCAGACTGGAAAGGACTACACAACTTCCTCTGGAGCATACAGCAGCTGAGAAGTACTGGAAGGATTAAGATTTTTAAATAGAAGTAATTGGCACCAGTTGACTTGCAAACATTTTTTCTCACCTATAAAGGGGTAGTGCAGTGCCGAAAAACGTATCCCCTATCCTAAGGATAGGGGATAAGTTTCAGATTGCGGGGGGTCCGACTGCTGGGACCCCCCGCAATCTCCTGTATGGGGCCCCGGCTCGCTTGCCAGATAGCAGGTGTTGACCACCCCACGAAGCTGCGGCCGACACCCCCCTCAATACTGCGCTTAAGCAGAGCAGGAGATTGCCAAAGGCAGCGCTCCGGCACTGCCATAGAGTTATATTGAGGGGGCGTGTCAGCCGCCGCTTCGTGGGGTGGTCAACACCTGTTATCTGGCCAGCGAGCCGGGCCCCATACAGGAGATCGCGGGGGGCCCCAGCAGTCGGACCCCCCTGCGATCTGAAACTTATCCCCTATTCTTAGGATGGGGATAAGTTTTTCAGCACTGGATATCTCCTTTAACCAGTGTCTTGGGAATCATCCTGAGGTCTGACCATACACACGGACAATTTACATTATTACAGGTATATCCTATTCAGTAAAAATGGCAACACTAATGGTATCATATTAAAAGCCAGATTTGGATCAGTAAATTTTTTTCAAATTCATAACTTTTTTTTTCTACATTACATTTTTATCTTCTCTATTTTTTTTTAGGTTTATGTGGCCTCGGAACATTAATTAAAGTTTAAAGACTATCACTTTGAAGAACTTTTTGTTTCTCACTTTCTATGAATTCATACAAGATTTAACTAGTGCTCCCGGGAAAGCCAAGTGCAACTGATCACAAATGAATGGGCATAGATCATCCGGGAGATCAGTGGACATGTCAGCACTCAGAAAACTCATGACCTATCCCTATGAGTCGTCAGAAGTTTGTATAAATGATAAGTATCCTTTACTTCACTGGTCCCCAACCCAGTCCTCAAGACCCACCAACATTCTTGGTTTTTCGGTTACTCTATTGGAATAGAACAGGGAACAGTCCTGGACTGATGGTGAGGACCAGGTTAGGGAACTCTGCTTCAACTGTTTATAGAAATGCCCAGCGGAGTTGCCTTCTAAGGTTATTATGAAGCTTGTAGGACCTTACCCAGAGTGGAGAACAAGGCACAAAGATGTACCAAAGCTACTCACCATGTGAAACTGCACTTGTGAGAGGAACTTTAGAAGGAGCTGGGGACGCAGTCGGTGCAGAGTCTGAAAAATTATTACAACATTAATGATAATAAGAAAAGTAGTAATAATAATTTTTATTATTATACAATTTGTGTTCCAAAAATTATACATAGTCCCCTCTACCACCTTCCTTTCCAAAATAAGATATTGCTGGGATAGATTGTATAACCCAAAATGTCACTCTTTTCTACTGGGGAGTGGTGCTGTCTGAGGCTTGTAGATGGTGCACCATTCTATGTATACATGCATCTCTATATTCAGTTGTGGTCTGGCTAGCACTGGCAAGTGCCCCAGATTTTGTCTCCCTCCTCAAGCACTAGCAACTACAATGTTCATCTGCATAGTATCTGCTTTCTGTCTTCTGCCAGAGAGCCAGAACCCACCAACACTCTTGATCCAGAGGCATGGATAACATGGATGACTACTATAGCCCCCTTGGAGGTTCCTGAGTTCCACCAGCCACTAGAATGGAGAAGCTCATTACAGTCCAACTGATTTCTGTAGAGGCTCCATCACCCTAACTTGGATATGGCAGCACAATGCTCAACAGAGCTCCATGACACCCTTCATTTTGGTAAATCCCATCTCATGGTCAGGACCAAATCCGATGACTTGTCAAAATATTGCTTGTGATGAAAGCTCCTTTAGTAAGTTTCAGCTTTGATGATGGCAAAAACTTGAGAAAGGAAACCAACAAACAAAACCTTGACCACATCAAGCCAAACCATCCACCCGAAGCACAAAAGACCATGGCTAAATCTAAGCATGTTATCCATGACAATGCACCAATGGTCTCCCGACCATGAATGTACTCACAAATCAGCTGAAGATGGAAAGAAGCCACCAGTAAAAGTGATAATGTTGTTTTGAGGGCAGCCATTGTTATCTTCGGAGTGTCTTCTAGGAAAGATGACTTGGTCTGGTACTTCTGGAGTGAGTATTTTTCTCCATCATGAGCCTGCACTTATATATAAGTGGATGCATTATGTAGACCCACCCCTAGCACCTTCCTTTGGGTCTCCTCCTAGGGTCAAGGAGCACTTACTGGAGGTGACAGGAAACACCACACCTTAAAATTACAGTCCTTTTTTTCTGTTTTTTATGGTTAAGATGTTAATCACTAATAAGACAGAAGGCCTGGGAGTCAGTGTTGACTGAGCATGCTCCTCCCTTGGTATAGACCGAATACAGACGAGTCTCCATCTCTCCTAATATCTCGCTAACCTTTCTTTTTTTATAGAGAATATGATCATAACCAGAGACGAGCCCTGCAAAGCTGCACAACTGGAAAAGCGAGACAATCTGCAGAAAGGAGAATGTGATCTATGAGATAATATGGAGGGAATTAAGAGGGATTTCCATAAAACCTAGGAAAATTAAGCCATTTTACACCTTTTATAGCTGCGCACGGCTCCTTCACTGTAAAGAGAAGTCAGGCTGTAGCCAATTATTTCTTCACTAATACCTACATAATGCAGAAGCGGAAGGGCCCTTTACTTAACCAGTTCCTTTTCTTAAGGATTTACAGTTTGAGGACCCAGTATATAGAGATAATGACATATTATAGCATAGTAAACCTTAGAATGGGCCTCATCTCCAAAATGAGAATTTTTGGGATTACTATAGACCTTCCGGGCTGTCTTTCTGATTCCCACTAGGTGTGTTCCCGTAGAGACTATTGGTCTGGTCATTATAGGGTGAGTCTGGGTTGGAAGGACTTATAAACTAAAACACTATAATTCTTTAGTTTCTAGGCACTGTCATTGGGAAAATTGCCTCCCTTTAGAATGATTACACTGAACAGGTAGAACATTAGACGGTTGTGCACCGTCAGTGTGTGTGGTAAGACAAATTACTCACTTAACTCCATACAGGTCATCACGGAGTCCATATAGCACAATAAGGTCATCAGCTTGTGTATACAGTGCAGTGAGGCCTACCCAAGACTCTTCTGCTGCTCCCATGTTACAATTCCCAGCATGCCCTGATAGCCTATGACTGTTAACACATGCTGGGAGCTGCTGCGTAGGGGGTCGGAGAACAAATTGACTGTAGTTACAGATAACTCTTTACTTGAAAAAAAACAGCAAACAACAGGAACAGTGGAATGAAAATGGCTGTCATACGGTTATCTTCAAATTGGATACAGAAACAGCAACATATTATAGCCCAGCTTATTGGAACAGTTCAGCTGTATGGCAAAAGTTTCTCCCTCTCTGCAAAGCAGCTCTATTGGCAGGCCATCTCCTTTTCTGCCTATCAGCTCTTGTAGCATAATTCATCTCTCTCTGCAATGCATCTCTGCAAATCTCCTGCCTTCTTCCTGCTTTAGAGATTAGAGCTTGGCATTGACTTTACAGGACCTGCCCACTTAGCCAATCACTGGCCGCAGTGGTCTTCAATATTGGCCGATGTTTGGCTGAGTGGGCAGGTCCTGCATTGAGCACTGAGTCTTGGAAGCAGAAAGAAGACAGAAGATTGTGGGACCAGAAGGAGCTGAATGGGAGCTGGGGTCAGACACCTCACTGTCCCTCCTTTCCCCCTCCTGTCAGATATCTCACATTTCCTAATTTCTCCCCTCCTGTCAGAGGCCTCGATGTCTCACTGTTCCTCCTGTCCTGGTACCCCTCCCGTCATATGCCTCACTATCCCTTCTGCCCCCCCCCCGTCATATGCCTCACTATCCCTTCTCCCCCCCGTCATGTGCCTTATTGTCCTTACTACCTCCTCCTGTCATATGCCTCACTGTCCCTACTGCCCCCCGTCAGGTGTCTTATTGTCCTTACTTCCTCCTCCTGTCATATGCCTCATTGTCCCTACTGCCCCCCGTCAGGTGCCTTATTGTCCTTACTACCTCCTCCTGTCAGATGCCTCACTGTCCCTACTGCCCCCCCTGTCATATGCCTCACTGTCCCTACTGCCCCCCCTGTCATATGCCTCACTGTCCCTACTGCCCCCCGTCAGGTGCCTTATTGTCCTTACTACATCCACCTGTCAGATGCCTCACTGTCCCTACTGCCCCCCCTGTCATATGCCTCACTGTCCCTACTGCCCCCCGTCAGGTGCCTTATTGTCCTTACTACCTCCTCCTGTCAGATGCCTCACTGTCCCTCTTGCCCACATTATGTCATATGCCTCAAGAGAATGACTCTGATCACAGAAGACGTCATTTGTGAGTCCTCGCCTCTCCCAATAAGGACTATATTATACGTAGCATCCTTGCATTGCAGGTGTAATTTGTGCCTTTTTGAAAACATGTATTTTCGAACATCAATAATTATTATCATTGAATCCTTGGGTGTATGTCAGGGGTCTGGCTGGGCCACACAAGGTCGTTTACAGGGTTGTCCCTAAGCTGCTCCTGTGTTGTCCTTGCTGTGTGCTTAGGGTCATTGAGATTGATCACAACTTGTGCGGAGGAAAAGTCGTCCAGTTGCCCATAGCAACCAATCAGATCGCTTCTTTAATTTTTGAAAAGGCCTCTGAAAAATGTAAGAAGCGATCTGATTGGTTGCTATGGGCAACTGGTCAACTTTTCCTCTGGACAGGTCTTGATGAATCTCCCCCATTGTTATGTAGGTGAATCTTTTGCCCATTCTGAGGTCCAGAGCACTCTGGATTAAGTTTCATGGAGAATATCTGTGTATTCTGCTTCACTAAAGGGAACCAATCAGCAGATTTTAGCATATATAATGCCTAACAACGCATTACATATGTTAAAATCGGAATCCTCACCATCCTCAAGGGACGTTTTTGCCCCCAGGGATGGTGAACATATTAAGTTATAAAGTCCCCCCTGACCGCTCCGCAAGTAGTCCCCTGGGCGGGGACTTATACTTACCAGCACCCATCGTTCCCCATTGCTCTGGGCGTGGCTTCGCCCCATCGGCTTTATTGACGGCTTGTGTCATTGCTCTGCTCCTTAAGCAGATGGAGCAGAGCGGTGACGTGAACCGTCAATCATGAAGGACCATGGCCGGAGCGATGGATGCTGGTAAGTATAAGTCCCCGTCCAGGGGACTACTTGCGGAGCGGTAGGGGGGGACTTTATAACTTAATATGTTCTCCATCCCTGGGGGCAAAAACGTCCCTGGAGGATGGTGAGGATTCCGATTTTAACATATATAATGCGTTGTTAGGCATTATATATGCTAAAATCTACTGATTGGTTTCCTTTAAGCTTTCCCTTAACTCTGACCAGTCTCCCTGTACCCCCACACATGATGCTGCCCCCACCATACTTGACTGTAGGGATGGTATTGGGCAGGTGATGGGCAGTGCCTGGTTTCCTCCAGACATGATGTTGCCCCCACCATGATCACTGTAGGGATGGTATTGGGTAGGTGATGGGCAGTGCCTGGTTTCCTCCAGACATGATGCTGCCCCCACCACGATCACTGTAGGGATGGTATTGGGCAGGTGATTGGCAGTTCTTGGCTTCCTCCAGACATGATGCTGCCCCCACCATGATCACTCTAGGGATGGTATTGGGCAGGTGATGGGCAGTGCCTGGTTTCCTACAGACATGATGCTGCCCCCACCATGATCACTGCAGGGATGGTATTGGGCAGGCGATGGGCAGTGCCTGGTTTCCTCCAGACATGATGCTGCCCCTATCATGCTTCACTGTAGGGATGGTATTGGAGTATTTTTGCAAACTGAAGACAAAGGTTTACTTTTGGCTCTTCTGCTATAAAGCCCAGATTGGGGGAGGCTGCAGTGATGGTTTTGGACCTTCTGTAAGTTTTTCCCATCTGAACACAATATCTTTGGAGCTCAGCCAGAGTGCCATTGGGTTCTTTGTCATCTTTATAACTAAGGTCTTTCTATCTCGATTACTCAGTTTGGTGTGTGGTGTCCCGGTACCGCATCTTATACGGTACCTATGTATGCGTGGGTCCCCATAGCCAGAGTCCCTAGGACGTAGGGATCCCTGTGATGTAGTTTACCCCTTGTCGCCTCTATTCCAGCTCATAGACCAGTAATTTATGTAAAGGTAATGTAAATATAATAATATATATGTAAATAAATGGTTAAATACCGGTTCCATAGCGTTGCAGGACCTGCGGGTCACATGACTAGGTAAACTCTATGGTATTCTGCTTAAGGACCTTTGGAGGCCCTGTGACGTAAGCAATCCCATTACTCTCTGTAATGTTGAGTGACAGACGTTCGGACCAATCGGATTCACCACGCCCCCTGCCCATATAAGGGAGCGGAGGCCATCTTCTCTCTCTCTTGCTCCTGTACTCCAGACGTGGAAAGACCTGTACAGCAACTAACGCAGTGAAATAGGCCCGGGCCTTGCGGCAATGGCTGAGTAATTCAGAATATAGAGTGTATCAATTCCCAGACACTCTGCAGCATCACCGGACCTAATATAACCCCTAAATCCGGACGGATCTGCAAATATCTACCCTAAATTCAGAGACTGTCTAAATAGCTCAAGGTCCGCAACAACTGTCAGTCACTAAGCAATATAAGGACTGTTTGTACGAGACTGTTACTGTGCCTTGGATGTATCCCAAGCACTTAAGTAAAGTTGTTCAAGTTCAATCTCTTTGTGGACCTTCAGTCATTTCATGCACCTATCGTTACTGGGAAGGGCGGAGATAGGCCGGAGCATTGCCTCATTATACCAGCCCTCAGCCTGGTGTCACAAACAATAGGGTTAACATTAACCCCTCATATACCGATACCATACCACCACTTCCATACACCCCCCAAGGGCTACCACAAAGCCTTTTTGGCCTTACACGAACAGGATTGGGGTGTGTGCCTACTATTGCCACTTGTGAAAGTGTACTCCCCCCCCAGAAAGCAAACTTTATTCATGTGTTGCTGTGTACAAGAACGGTGCTTGTGGTGCACCATACAAGGGGGCCAAGAGAAAAGTAAGGAGGGAGGCGAAGATTTGTCTACAGTTGAAATGTGTAAACTGCGCAATGAGTTCATGCTGCGATCCTCTGGTCCGGTCGTCACAGGCGGAGCCGAACTGCTGCCGGAAAAGCGTGCGAAGAAAGCCCGCGCTGCTCCACGCCCTGCCCCTGGGCGTGGACGCCAAGTAGTTGTATCCCAGCCGAAAGGGAACTCAGAGATGCAGGAGTCGTCTCTGGAGGCACCGGAAGTTGGGGCTGCACCGATAGCGTCCTTCCTGCCCAGCGCCATTTTGGAGAAGCCTACTATAAAAGACGCCACGCAGAGCAACCTCTTCAGTTTGCAGAGAGAGCCGGAGAGTACAGACATGGCTGAGAGCAGCATTCCACGTGGTCAAGTTGGCAAAATGGCACCGGAAACACAGAAAGTTGTGGCAGTCGCACCCCAACTTTTTCAAGAGCTTGCTGACCGTCTGCAGCGGTTGTCATTAGACAAAGAGGGGGCCTGCAATCTTCCCCCACTGCCTGATGATGACGATGATTGGCCAGAGACACCTCCAGCGAACAGTGCAGGGGCACCTGGAGGTGCGTCACCGGTGAGATTGTCCCCTCACCACAGAACCTGGGGCTCGTGGGCCAAGATCCCTTCGGAGGAGTCTGCTGTGAGTACCCCGCCAGAGGTGGCCTATTCTTCCTCCTCCAGCCCCCCTGAGGTCATTCCTCGATCAAGTTTGCCAAGTGCACGACCGTGATCACCAAAATTGCCGCAATGGGTGTTCGGAGATGATCCGGAGCTGATCGAGTACATGCACAGAGTACTTCAACCGTTACCTGGGAAGACACTCCCACCAATCCCAACTGCAGAAAGGGAAAGGGCCCGTCAAGAAGCCGAGCTGGCCGAATTGATGGAAAAGCTGAAGGCCCGATACAGAGAACTCTACGCTCCAAAGCACGTACATTTGCCTTATGAAGAAAGAGTGCGGTATCAAGAAAATACCAAAGAATTGGAGGCATTGTACATCCGTAAATGGGATCACCCCCGAGAAGTGGAGGAGCCATTAGAAAGGAGAAGAGCAACTGTGGCCAAGTTCGACAAGGTCAGAGATTATGGGACACTCCTTGACTGCCACACTGGGGAGACCATCCTCGTAGACTGGCGAGCAGTGCAAAGGCCATATCTCCATAAAAAGTTCTATACCTTGGAGGTGGGTGAAATTGTGGAGTACACCCCCGTCCAGAGCCTTCGTGGAGAATGGGCTTCAGCGGTCACCAGACCAACAGCCCCAGCACAGCTTCCTTTCAAATATTTCCCGTCAACAGATTGGGAGTCCGATCCCTTCAACTTGAGGCTGAAAAGGTCTGCTCCTAAAGCCTCCACCAGGGTACCCAAGGAGGAGGAGCCTAAAGAGTCAAGTTCATCATCTTCTATGTACAACAAAGAGTCAAGTTCATCATCTTCTATGTACAACGAAGAGTCAAGTTCATCATCTTCTATGTACAGTAAAGAGTCAAGTTCTTCATCTTCTTCATACTGTCGAGAGTCAAGTTCTGCACAGGGTGAAGAAAACAGGCCAAAGTTGCGGCCACCCAAGTCGGTACCTAGACCCTCTCGGAGCAGTGAGAGTTTGTCTAACCCTGGGGTACCCACAGATGTACCAAGGCCCTCTCGGAGCAGTGAGAGTTTGCCAGTTCCTAAGGTACCAACAAAAGGGTCATGGGATGCTCCTAATTTGGAGATGGTGCTCAAGCCCTATTGCCCCACTGTGGTCCCGGCTAGTAAGCCTATAACCCCTTCTCAAGCTGCCTTCCACCACTCCATCCTCACCAATGTGGTGTGGCAAAGCTATGTCAATTCTAATCCTGCCCCTGATGTTAGCAGATAGAGGGGAACCAAGAAAGGCACTACAAGAGTAAAGAAGAACATCTTCTAAAGTGACTCTAAAGTAATGTCATATTGTTTTTCTGTCTAACCATTTTTGTCTTACAGTAACCAAGTTCAAGAATTGTGCCTAGCAGGACTGTGCTAAGTTTGTTTCAGTTTAAAGTTCAGCAACGTAACCACTAAGCTTGTGCCTGACTATTAAGTCAAGAGACTCCTAGCCTGTAGGAGATTCATCAAGGACTGTACCCGGCTGAGTTGTGGTTAAGGCTGTGTTTACCTTTCCCTTCCTATGAACTCCTAGTGTAGGTGGACTGCTGATCCTGACACGCCTGCTTCATGTATATACCACCAGCTTCATAAGAACACTTTTGATAAATTTTGCACTTATTGGGTGAATGCACCTGAAACATGTTGGAGTGTTGATAAATGTATGGTAAATATGTATATGGTTCTGTACACAGAAAGCTATCCTTGTATCTGTGTACATAAATAGTAACAAAGGTTTGTACGTAAGAAAATAGTCTAGTGTCTATGTACATAAAAAGTAAGTTAGAGTTGTACACAGAAAACATTGACGTACTGCACGTGTACTCTCAACACTAAAAACCTAACTAATTCTTGTACATACAAATGTATAAAATGCTAAAGGTGTTTAGTAAGTAACTCAATAGGGGACACCTCGGCTCCTCCGAGGGTAGTATTATTGCTGTCACCCATCGCTAACACCTGTCTCAACTAAAAATAGTAGGGAGAATTCCCCTTAAAATAGTACTTGCACTTTTCAGTACCCTAGATTACTGTCTTAAATGTACTACCTCAAATTTCTCTAGTACATAAATCAAAATAAATATCTCACTTAAAGAAAACACTTAAGGAATTGTAGCATATTGATACCCAATTCCTGACACTGTTAGGTACACTTCTTCTTTTCTTTATTCATTGCGTGTGTGAGATGCTCTGCCTGGCCAGTAGGTGCTCTTGCAAATACAAAAAAATAAACACGTAATCCTAAGAATAACCTAATAGGTTGTTTTGAAAGTGCTCTAGGGAGAAGTAGCGTGTAGTCGATAGACCCTAGCAGCCACCCTCACTGTGACCTAGCTTCGGGCTAGCCAGTATACCTTTCATGTACTAACTAACAGGAAACTTATTGTTGGCAAATAAAATGTGTGAGATAATATAAATGCCTAGTCAGCTTGAAGCTAACTGTATAGAAAGCTGTACTAATGTCTAGTTAGCCTTATGTATAGAAGTATGTGCCAATGTTCAGTTTAGCCTCATAAAAATGTATAGAGAGCTAATAAAATGTCTTAGGAGCTAGCAACTACATGTTAGATAGCTGCTTAATTGTCTAGTAAGCTTCAAAATGTATAACAAGTTTAATAAAGTTGTATAGGAAGCTAGAAACTAAAGTATAGATAGCTTCTTTAAATGTCTAGATAGCTTTAAATGTGTAGATAGCTTTAAATGTCTAGATAGCATTATATGTCTAGATAGATTTCTAATAGCCTAATCCAGATACTAGGAAAGGTATCAAAAGAATGTAAATGTGTTTAAACTACTTAGGATGTATAGCAAAAGTACAGATCATCCTGTTCTACAGCATCCTGTTCTAGTCCTAGTACCTCTGTCTCAGGGGACAGACGTCGAGGCCGACTTATCTTAAGTAAGGGGGTTTGTGGTGTCCCGGTACCGCATCTTATATGGTACCTATGTATACGTGGGTCCCCATAGCCAGAGTCCCTAGGACACCTCGCTCCTAAACCCCTGCCATTGGTCATTAGGACTAGCGACCAATGGCAGGAGGGGGCGGGAGGTTAAAGGTGAAATCCCCGCTCTGCCCGCCCCTGGATGTCGGGGCAGAGCGGGGGTAAGATGGCGGAGGGTCCCGGGACCAGCGATCATGTCCCGGGACCAGGGATCATGTCCTGGGGCCAGCGATCGCAGCGGGACCCGCGGCGGTACCGGACAGACAGCGCGGGACCGGCGGAGGCAGCGGCGGACGGAGCTGTGAAGATCAGCGGTAAGTGATCTTCACTGCTGCGTTCCAGGAGTTGCCAAATTACAACTCCCAGCAAGCCAAAGGCTGTCTGGGCATGCTGGGAGTTGTTAGTTTGCAACATCTGGAGGCCCAAAGTTTGGAGACCACTGTGCAGTGGTCTCCAAACTGTGCTCTTACAGTTGTTGCAAAACTAAAACTCCCAGCTTGCCCAGACAGTCCAGGCATGCTGGGAGTTGTAGTTCTGTAACATGTGGCCCTTCAGATTTTGCAGCACTACAACTCCCAGCATTCCTGGACAGTCTGGGCATGCTTGGAGTTGAAGTTTTGCAACATTTGAAGGGCTACAGCTTGGACACCAGTGCACAGTGGTCACCAAACTGTGACCCTCCAGATGTTGCAAAACTAACTCCCAACATGTCTTTCCGCGGTCTGGGCATGCTGGGAGTTGTAGTTTTGAAACAGCTGGAGGCACCCTTTTTGGGAAACACTGAGTTAAGTAACAAACTCAGTGTTTTGCAACCAGTGTGCCTCCAGCTGTTGCATAACTACAACCCCAGCCAGAGGGCATGCTGGGAGTGTTAGTAGTATGCCTCCAGCTGTTGCATAACTACAAGTCCCAGCATGCCCTCAGTTGTCACTGCATGCTGAGAGTTGTAGTTTTTGCAACGGCTGAAGGATCACTGGTTGCGAAGTTTGTTACCTAACTCAGTGTTTCGCAACCAGTGTGTCTCCAGCTGTTTCAAACTACAACTCCCAGCAAGCACTGATAGACTGTACATGCAGGGAGTTGTAGTTCTGCAACAGCTGGAGGCACACTGGTTGCAAAACACTGAGTTAAGTAAAAAACTGTGTTTTGCAACCAGTGTGCCTTCAGCTGTTGCATAACTTCAACCCCCAGCATGCACGGACAGCCAAAGGGCATGCTGGTTGTGGTAGTTTTGCAACAGCTGGAGGTTTGACCCCCCCCCATGTGAATGTGCAGGGTACATTCACACGGCGGGGGTCTACAACGAACTTCATGATACAAGTTTGTGATGCAGCAAGTTTCCTGCCACAGCTCAAACTCTCAGCGGAAAGCTCGCTGTAGACCCCGGCGTGAGTGTACCCTAAAAACACTACACTATACTACATTACACAAAATAAAAAGTAAAACACTACATATACACATACCCCTACACGATACCCCTACACAGCCCCCCTTCACCCCCCCCCAAATAAGAATAAAACATTTCTCGTATGACACTGTTTCAAAAATGGAGAATCCAGCTGTTGCAAGACAACTCGCAGTATTGCCGGACAGCGATTGACTTTCCAGGCATGCTGGAAGTTTTGCAACAGCTGGAGGCACCCTGTTTGGGAAACCCTGCCATAGGGTATTTTTGGTATCGGAGGCAAGTGTAATTCTTGCATCCGGTTCCGTCCTCATGCAAATCCCTTATTTAGTCCTCAAATGTGCATGGCGCTCTCTCACTTCGGAGCCCTGTCGTATTTCAAGGAAACAGTTTAGTGCCACATATGGGGTATTTTCGTACTCAGGAGAAATTGCCTAACAAATTTTGGGGTCTTTTTCTCCTTTTACCCCTTATGAAAAGGTGAAGTTGGGGTCTATTCCAGCTGTCATTGTAAAAATGTTTTTACATTTTTTACACTAACATGCTGGGGTTGCCCCATACTTTTCATTTTCACAAGAGGTAAAAGGAAAAAAAGACCCCCAAAATTTGTAACGCAATTTCTCCATATGTGGGTGTGAAATGTTCTGCGGGCGCATAACAGGGCTCAGGAGTGAAAGCGCCATGTACATTTGAGGTGATTTCCACAGGGGTGGCTGATCGTTACAGCGGTTCTGACATAAACACAAAAAAAAACCACCCACATGTGACCCCATTTTGAAAACTACACCCCTCACGCAATGTAATAAGGGGTACATTGAGCATTTACGCCCCACAGGTGTCTGACGGATTTTTTGAACAGTGGTCCGCAAAAATGAAAAATCTAATTTTTCATTTGCACAGCCCACTGTTCCAAAGATCTGTAAAAGGCCAGAATTAGTGTAAATGCTCACTGCACCCCTTATTACATTTCTTGAAGGGTGTAGTTTCCGAAATAGGGTCACATGTGGAGGGGGGGGGGGGGGGGAGTTCACTGTTCTGGCACCACGGGGGGCTTTGTAAAGCACATGACCCCCGACCTTCATTCCAAACAAATTCTCTCTCCAAAATCCCAATGGCGCTCCTTCTCTTCTGAGCATTGTAGTTTGCCCACAGAGCACTTTATATCCACATATGGGGTATTTCCATACACAGAAGAAACAGGGTTACAAATTTTGGGGGGCATTGTCTCCTATTCCCTCTTGTAAAAGTGGTAAGTTTGGGAAAAAAAACAGCATTTCAGAGAAAAAACATTTTTTCATTTACACATACGACTTTAACGAAAAGTCGTCAAACACCTGTGTGGTGTTAAGGCTCACTGGACCCCTTGTTACGTTCCTTGAGGGGTGTAGTTTCCAAAATAGTATGCCATGTGAGTTTTTTTTTGCTGTTCTGGCATCATAGGGGCTTCCTAAATGTGACATGCCCCCCAAAAACCATTTCAGAAAAATTCACTCTCCAAAATCCCATAGTTGCTCCTTCCCTTCTGAGCCCTCTACTGCGCTCGCCGAACACTTGACAAACACATAAGAGGTATTTCCTTACTCGAGAGAAATTGGGTTACACATTTTTGGGGGATTTCTCTACTTTTACCCCTTATAAAGATTAAAAAACTGGGTCTACAAGAACATACGAGTGTAAAAAATGCAGATTTTGAATTTTCTCCTTCACTTTGCTGCTATTCCTGTGAAATACCTAAAGGGTTAACACACTTACTGAATGTCATTTTGAATACGTTGAGGGGTGCAGTTTTTATAATGGGGTAATTTATGGGGTATTTCTAATATGAAGGCCCTTCAAATCCACGTCAAAACTGAACTGGTCCCTGAAAAATTCAGGTTTAGAAAATGTTGTGAAAAATTTGAAAATTGCTGCTGAACTTTGAAGCCCTCTGATGTCTTCCAAAAGTAAAAACATGTCAATTTTATGATGCAAGCATAAAGTAGACATATTGTATATGTGAATCAAAATATAATTTATTTGGAATGCCTATTTTCCTTACAAGCAGAGAGCTTCAAAGTTCGAAAATTGCAAAATTGCAAAATTTGCATGAAATTTTGGAATTTTTCTCCAAGAAAGGATGCAAGTATCGACCAAATTTTACCGCTATGTTTAAGTAGAATATGTCACGAAAAAACAGCCTCGGAATCAAATTCATGAGTAAAAGCATCCCAGAGTTATTAATACTTAAAGTGACAGTGGTCAGATGTGCAAAAAAGGGCCGGGTCCTTAAGGCGAAAATGGGCTTGGTCCTTAAGGGGTTAAACAAATACATTTTCCTGCATGTAGTTTTGTAGATTTTTTCCAGAAGTACGACAAAATCAAACCTATATAAGTAGGGTATCATTTTAATCGTATGGACCTACAGAATAAATCCTTTGTTGCAGAATCATTTGTCGCACAATGATTTTTTGGGGGATTTCGCCATAGATTTTTGGGTAAAATGACTGATGTCATTACAAAGTAGAATTGGTGGTGCAAAAAATAAGCCTCATATGGATTTTTAGGTGGAAAATTGAAAGGGTTATGATTTTTAAAAGGTAAGGAAGAAAAAACGAAAATGCAAAAACTGAAAAATGCTGAGTCCTTAAGGGGTTAAAAAAGTATGTAAACAACAATAAACATAAATGTTCAAATTATAAAAATATAATGTTAATTAAACCGCAAGGTCACTGGTGTATACATAAAAATACCAAAGTCAAAGTGTAATTTCCTGTTGTATTATAATGAATTATGTTACTGTCTCTTTATGGAAACATTGCAGAGTGACTCTGACGCCCCAATGGCAGCCCCCCCAACTTTGGCCCTTATATGGAGTAGGGGGGAAGGAGACAGTCAGTCTATGTCTGAGGGCAGAGCTCAGTGTGAGCTGAGTAACAGTGTGAAGAAGTCAGAGGAGGCCTAAGGAGAAGAAACCTAAATTCTGCAGCCACGAAAAACTCCATCGCTCAGGTGAAGTTCAAGCCTGGCAGTAAGCACAAATAATGTTCAGTCAGTATAAAGTCTCCAATTGCAGCAACTACAAATCCCAGCAAGGCAACAGGCTTCCCGGGCTCACTCTGCACTTCCCTCTCCATAACTCTGTACTGTGAATAATTTAACAACATTCCTGCCTCAGTAAAGATAGTTTTCCGTAACCTTGCATCGTGGTCATTATTGTGCAGGTTAACATTGTCCTGGCGTCACGTACTGTGTATTATAACATCCACCCCCTAAACACCACAATTAGAAGATACCTTGTCCACCAGGTGAATGGAAAACACACGATTGTCCGCCGCTTCATTATTTCTGTGACTTATGAAAATAAGCTCTGAACTCATCAATACAGGGAAGTCCTATAGAGAATGAATGGAAAGGTGGGCGATCATATGCACTGCTGCTCCATTGTGATCTTTGGTGTCCTATTGATCGGACCCCATTAATCAGATACTCACAGTATCCCCGACCCGTGTATTCACATGGTGCGGGATCAATAACTGAGTGCTGTATATGCTGCAACACCGACAGATCCCATGAGAGGTAACCAAGAAAACTGTTCCCAATGGAAAGTTTAGGTAAAGGTTGCGGTCTGATGGGTTTCTAATCAGTCTTTGATATAAAGTATATAGCACTCAGGCTTACAACACTACACATATAAAGAAGTGTCAGGGGTTGGGTCAAAGATGGGCATTATGACAGTGTGAGGCATTAAGAGGAGAACCATGGCAGTGCCCACCTACTGTCCCCTAGCTGGAGAAGGCATGCGCTGAGTGGTCTTTATTAAGCTACCGCCAACTAAGCCTCGGTAGCTACATGACCTGGTTATAACCTCTAGCAACATGGCTACCATCTGAGGGAACATGTATTTCAGACAGAAGTTTCTTAATTCCTACAAAGATCTGGAAACTTTCACAACCTGCAAGATGCTTCCAAAATAATAAAATCACAATTTCATAAGGGAATAATAGCATACAAGGAGTAATACTACAAAGAGAAGTAACAATACCCCAAGAACATAGCCAAAGGGGATAGTATGGGAACCCCTATTGGTTACATCCTCATCCATTCCTTTACAAGTAGGTCTACAGAATAGGTTATACTTGTCTGTACTCCTGGTTTGGCCATACAACATTGAACAAATTTAATTCCTCACAATCCTGTGTGGTGGCCCAGTATGAGAGTTGTTACCCCGTACCCTTGCTGTCCTGTCAGGCAGCCTCCTTGCAGTGTCCCCTGCCCCCCCCCTGTATCTGTTCTACTGTAATTGTATATTATTCCCTATGTTATGTATATAAGAATGTTGTATCTTTAAGAAAGGTTAACATGTGATCACCAGTTGTCATGTGAGTTGTCATGTGATTGTTACCCAGGAGGTATCAGTGATCAGGTGATTTAAGGGTGACCAATGGGACCCCACCAGAGTCTCCCCCATAAAAGCCCTGGGAGGAGTCTCTTCTCTCTCTTAGTTTCTGAGTCTTTCCTGAGGTGCAATCGAGCCTAAGAGTCTGGAGTCATAGGAGCCTCAAGTCAAGTCTGCAGCCACAAGCTGCAAGTCTACAAGTAAGATAAAGTCACAGCTTAGTCTGTCTCCAGTCAAGTCAAGTCAGTCACTGCCATCTATTGTCAAGTCAACGTAGCCTGCACTAAATTGTCCAAAACCACTGCAAGTCCCAGCAAGCCCTTAAGGTCTCTGAAGTCACTGGTCACCTCTGTGAGCCTGGCTACACTGTATAGACTGTACCATCTGTCACTCAGTAAAGCTACCGTTGTCCATAACTTGGCATCAGAGTTATTATTGCCCCCTATTCCTTACCCAGGATCCAGCGGTATACCTTTGGATTGTATTGAGAATAAACCACACCCTGGCGTCACAAATACAAGGGTTTAATGCCATCTGCCCTGCATCTCACACCCTCTACCACACTTGCATGTAACATGTAGTAGTTGTAGGCAAAACTGATCCACTATTGTTAGGATTCGACAGGCTGGAGGTGGATCCTCTGTGTCAGAGAGGGATTGGCGTGGACCATACCGGTGGACCGGTTCTAAGTTGCTACTGGTATTCACCAGAGCCCGCCGCAAAGCGGGAAGGTCTTGCTGCGGCGGTAGCAACCAGGTCGTATCCACCGGTAACGGCTCAACCTCTTTGACTGTTGAGACAGGCGCGGTACAAAAGGACAAGGCAAGAGCAAGGTCGGACGTAGCAGAAGGTCAGGGCAGGCAGCAAGGGTCGTAGTCAGGGGCAACAGCAGAAGGTCTAGAACACAGGCTTTGGACATACACTAAATGCTTTCTCTGGCAAAAGGCAACAAGATCCGGCGAGGACAGGAAGGGGAAGTGAGGTTATATGAGCAGGGAGCAGGTGGAAGCTAATTAGACTGATTGGGCCAGGCACCAATCATTGGTGCACTGGCCCTTTAAATCTTAGAGAGCTGGCGCGCGCGTGCCCTAGAGAGCGGAGCCGCGCGTGCCAGAACGTGACAGCCGGGGACCGGGACAGGTAAGTGACTTGGGGTGCGATTCGCGAGCGGGCGCGTCCCGCTATGCGAATCGCATCCCCATCGTGAGTGTCAGTGCAGCGCTCCCGGTCAGCGGGTCTGACCGGGGCGCTGCAGAGAGGAGAACGCTGCGAGCGCTCCCGGAGAGGAGCAGGGACCCGGAGCGCTCTGCGTAACAGTACCCCCCCCTTAGGTCTCCCCCTCTTTTTGTATCCTTGTCCCTTCAAATGAGACGAGAACATAGGGGGCGACTCTTGAGTTTCCTTCCGTAAAAAAAAGAAATCCTGGGAAGCAACATCAGCGGCAGGCAATCCAGAAGAAGTGGGAATGGGGAGGGGGGGCAGAGGGTGAAGCTTGTCACGGGGCAGAGTGTTACCAGGAAGGGGGCTATGAGGAGCAGATGTGAGGCATCGTTTGTGACAAGCAGGACCCCAATTCTTGATCTCCCCGGTGGTCCAGTCAAGGGTGGGAGAATGAAGTTGGAGCCATGGCAGAGCAAGGAGGACTTCAGAGGTGCAGTTGGGCAGAACAAAAAATTAAATTTTCTCGTGATGCAGTCCAATGCTCATAAGCAGGGGTTCTGTGCGGTAACGCACAGTGCAGTCCAATTTTACTCCGTTGACCGAAGAAATGTAGAGCGGCTTGACGAGACGGGTCACCGGGATGCAGAACCTATTAACCAAAGAGGCCAGAATAAAATTTCCAGCAGAATCAGAGTCCAAGAAGGCCACAGCTGAGAAGGAGGAGTTGGCAGAAGGAGCAATCCGCACGGGCACAGTAAGACGTGGAGAAGCAGAATTCACACCAAGGGATGCCACTACCATTTGAACAGGGTGCGTGCGTGCGTTTCCCAGACGCGGAGGACGAATAGAGCAGTCCACCAAGAAATGTTCGGTACTAGCGCAGTACAGACATAAATTTTTATCTCTGCGGCGAGTCCTCTCTTCATGGGTCAGGCGAGACCGATCCACTTGCATAGCCTCCTCGGCGGGAGGCACAGGGGTAGATTGCAAAGGATACTGGGAGAGAGGTGCCCAGAGATCAAAGTCCTTTTCCTGGCGGAGCTCCTGGTGTCTTTCAGAAAAACGTTTGTCGATGCGGGTGGCCAAAAGGATAAGTTCAGACAGGTTAGCTGGAATTTATCGTGCGGCCAGTACATCTTTGATGTTGCTAGATAAGCCTTTCTTGAAGGTCGCGCAGAGGGCCTCATTGTTCCAGGCTAGCTCTGAGGCAAGGGTACGAAACTGGATGGCGTATTCGCCTACGGAAGAAGTTCCTTGGACTAGGTTCAGCAGGGCAGTCTCGGCAGAGGAGGCCCGGGCTGGCTCCTCGAAGACACTACGGAATTCAGCGAAGAAGGACTGGACTGTGGCTGAGGCAGGATCATTGCGGTCCCAGAGCGGTGTGGCCCAAGACAAGGCCTTTCCAGACAGAAGACTAACTACGAAAGCCACCTTAGACCGTTCTGTAGGAAATTGGTCCGACAACATCTCCATATGTAGGGAACATTGAGACAGGAAACCACGGCAGAGTCTAGAGTCCCCATCAAATTTGTCCGGCAGGGACAAGCGGAGGCTAGGAGCAGGCACTCGCTGCGGAGGATGTGCAGGAGCTGGCGGAGGAGAGGGTTGCTGCTGTAGCAGTGACAGAAGTTGCTGTAGCATGGCAGTCAACTGCGACAGCTGCTGTCCTTGTTGGGCGATTTGCTGAGATTGCTGGGCGACCACCGTGGGTAGGTCAGCGAGACTTGGCAGCGGCACCTCAGTGGGATCCATGGCCGGATCTACTGTTATGATTCGGCTGGCTGGAGGTGGATCCTCTGTGTCAGAGAGGGATTGGCGTGGACCGTACCGGTGGACCGGTTCTAAGTTGCTACTGGTATTTCACCAGAGCCTGCCGCAATGCGGGATGGTCTTGCTGCGGCGGTAGAAACCAGGTCGTATCCACCGGTAACTGCTCAACCTCTCTGACTGCTGAGACAGGCTCGGTACAAAAGGATAAGGCAGGAGCAAGGTCGGACGTAGCAGAAGGTCAGGGCAGGCAGCAAGGGTCGCAGTCCGGGGCAACAGCAGAAGGTCTAGAACACAGGCTTGGGACATACACTAAACGCTTTCTCTGGCACAAGGCAACAAGATCCGGCGAGGACAGGAAGGGGAAGTGAGGTTATATGAGCAGGGAGCAGGTGGAGGCTAATTAGACTGATTGGGCCAGGCACCAATCATTGGTGCACTGGCCCTTTAAATCTTAGAGAGCTGGCGCGCGCGCGCCCCAAAGAGAGCGGAGCTGCTCGCCAGAATGTGACAGCCGGGGACCGGGACAGGAAAGTGACTTGGGATGCGATTCACGAGCGGGCGCGTCCCGCTATGCGAATCGCATCCCCGTCGTGAGTGTCAGTGCAGTGCTCCCGGTCAGCGGGTCTGACCGGGGCGCTGTAGAGAGGAGAAAACCGCGAGCGCTCCGGGGAGGAGCAGGGACCCGGAGCGCTCGGCGTAACAACTGTGTTATGTCCAGTGCACAGAGCATGATACAGGGATCAAAAGTCCACCAAACACATGGATCAAAAGACCACCAAACACACATGGATCAAAGACCACCAAACACACATGGATCAAAAGACCACCAAACACACATGGATCAAAAGACCACCAAACACACATGGATCAAAAGGCCACCAAACAAACAGGTATCGAAAGACCACAAAACACACAGGGATAGACAGACCACCAAACACACAGGGATCAAATGACCACAAAACACACAGGGATAGACAGACCACCAAACACACAAAGATCGACAGACCACCAAACACACAGGGATCGACAGACCACCAAACACACAGGGATAGACAGACCACCAAACACACAGGGATAGACAGATCACCAAACACACAGGGATCGACAGACCACCAAACACACACGGATCGAAAGACCACCAAACACACAGGGATAGACAGACCACCAAACACACAGGGATCGAAAGACCACCAAACACACAGCGATCAAAAGACCACCAAACACACAGGGATAGACAGACCACCAAACACACAGGGATCAAAAGACCACAAAATACACAGGGATCGAAAGACCACCAAACACACAGGGATCGAAAGACCACCAAACACACAGCGATCGAAAGACCACCAAACACACAGGGATCGAAAGACCACCAAACACACAGGGATCAAAAAACCACAAAACACACAGAGATCGAAAGACCACCAAACACACAGGGATAGACAGACCACCAAACACACAGGGATCAAAAGACCACAAAACACACAGGGATCGAAAGACCACCAAACACACAGGGATCGAAAGACCACCAAACACACAGGCATCGAAAGACCACCAAGCACACAGGGATCGACAGACCACCAAACACACAGGGATCGAAAGACCACCAAACACACAGGGACCGAAAAACCACCAAACACACAGGGATAGACAGAGCACCAAACACACAGGGATAGACAGACCACCAAACACACAGGGACCGAAAGACCACCAAACACACAGGGATCGAAAGACCACCAAACACACAGGGATAGACAGACCACCGAACACACAGGGATAGACAGACCACCAAACACACAGGGACCGAAAAACCACCAAACACACAGGGATAGACAGACCACCAAACACACAGGGATAGACAGACCACCAAACACACAGGGATAGACAGATCACCAAACAGCAGAAGGCTGTAATGATGAAGTGCTTACTACGGGCTTCTTTGGGTTGCCTTTCTATTTCCCAATGTTCCCTTGGTTATCATAGGGTGAGTCTGAGATGGAAGAACATAAGAATAAAACACTATAATTCATTCATTCGTGGACACTATCATTGGAGAAATTGCTTTATCTTTATGATGATGACTCTCAGCAGGTACATTAGGTGGTTGTGCACTGTCAGTGTTTGTAGTAGGACAATATATACACTTCTCTCCTATATAGGTCACCACCTGGTCCAGCGAGACTCTTGGGTAACTTTTTTTTCTTTTTCAGAAGTTACTTCTACCCTCAGCTTTCGAGGCAGTGTATTTGGGGATATTCTACTTCCCGAGGAGCACCTGCTCAGCCTGCAGCAATGGTTGTACAGCGTTAGAATCAGGGCTCAAGTCCTGCAGGAACACGTGGGAACTGAGTTCCTGCACTTTTTCCACAGCAGGAACACCATTCCTATTAGCAGGACCAGCCCTTGAATGGAAATCTTGGGTGAGTTCCCACACTTTTTTTTCCCCAGGACTTGACCCCTGGTTAGAATAATGGACAATCTTAATCCTTGGATGGCTTTAAAGGGGCACTCTGGTACTTCATGTCCTGAACCTTTTGTTCAGAACGCTCTGAGCCAGAGGTTGTGATCGTGATGTCATGGCCACGCCCCCTCATGATATCGCACCACGCCCCCTCCATTCATGTTTATGGGAGGGGGGTGTAGACATGAAAGGAGGAGGTGTGACATCCCGATGGGGCGTGACCATGACATCACAACCACTGCCGCAGAAACCCGGCATTTGTTCCAAAGACCGGGTGTTGTGGGAGCCACAGCAGCGGGACCCCCGTGATCAGATATCTTATCCCCTATGCTTTGGATAGGGGATAAGATGTCTAGCAGTGGAATACCCCTTTAAGGGCGGCAACACTGTATGACACATAGGACTTTCTAGATTCTGGAGGGGGTCCTCTAACATTCCTGCTCTGCCAGTCTAGTAACATCCCCTGAATTCGGCATTGATTCAGGCTTTTTGATGGGCTGTATGTGGGGGTTTCTGGCTTCCAGTGTTTGGCCCCCAACTCATGGCCCATAAATCCATCTAATCCTCACATACATTTATCCTAAGGACCATTGGAACATTAGCCGCATGTCACCACCACTACATCTCTACTCTCATACACAAATGGATGGGACAATTGTTTACAACCTTGAGGTGCACCCAAGTCAAGCTTCCTTCACATGGAGGGAAAGTCAGTTTTAATGATGGATTTGGCCATAGCTGCCATTTGCAGGGGCGGCTCCACCTATAGGCTAAATAGTCAGCCGCCTAGAGCGCCCTCTTGATGGGGGCGCCGTTCTGCCTTCTGCAAGAGAGTTATTTCTCCAGGTCCTGACAGCCGCTAAGCTGCCTCCCCAGTAGTGATGACATGAGAAGTGGGTTTGTTACAGTGTGTCACCCCAGTAGTAAGGTAATTAAGTGAGGAGGAGGTTTGTTACAGTGTGTCACCCCAGTAGTAAGGAGATTACATGAGGAGTAGGTTTGTTACAGTGTGTCACCCCAGTAGTAAGGAGATTACATGAGGAGGTTTGTTACAGTGTGTCACCCCAGTAGTAAGGAGATTACATGAGGAGGAGGTTTGTTACAGTGTGTCACCCCAGTAGTAAGGAGATTACATGAGGAGGAGGTTTGTTACAGGGTGTCACCCCAGTAGTAAGGTGATTACATGAGGAGGGGATTTTTTACAGTGTATCACCCCAGTAGTAAGGAGATTACATTAGGAGGAGGTTTGTTACAGTGTATCACCCCAGTAGTAAGGAGATTACATGAGGAGGGGGTTTGTTACAGTGTGTCACCCCAGTAGTAAGGAGATTACATGAGGAGGAGGTTTGTTACAGTGTGTCACCCCAGTTGTAAGGTGATTACATGAGGAGGGGGTTTGTTACAGTGTATCACCCCAGTAGTAAGGAGATTACATGAAGAGGTTTGTTACAGTGTGTGACCCCAGTAGTAAGGAGATTACATTAGGAGGAGGTTTGTTACAGTGTGTCACCCCAGTAGTAATAAGATTACATGAGGAGGAAGATTGTTACAGTGTGTCACCCCAGTGGTAAGGTGATTACATGAGGAGGGGGTTTGTTACAGTGTATCACCCCAGTAGTAAGGAGATTACATGAGGAGGTTTGTTACAGTGTGTCACCCCAGTAGTAAGGAGATTATATTAGGAGGAGGTTTGTTACAGTGTGTCACCCCAGTAGTAAAGAGATTACATGAGGAGGAGGTTTGTTACAGTGTGTCACCCCAGTAGTAAGGTGATTACATGAGGAGGGGGTTTGTGACAGTGTGTCACCCCAGTAGTAAGGAGATTACATGAGGAGGTTTGTGACAGTGTGTCACCCCAGTAGTAAGGAGATTACATGAGGAGGAGGTTTGATACAGTGTGTCACCCCAGTAGTAAGGAGATTACATGAGGAGGTGGTTTGTTACAGTGTGTCACCCCAGTAGTAAGGAGATTACATGGGGAGGAGGTTTATTACAGTGTGTCACCCCAGTAGTAAGGAGATTACATGAGGAGGAGGTTTGTTACAGTGTGTCACCCCAATAGTAAGGAGATTACATGAGAAGGGGGTTTGTTACAGTGTGTCACCCCAATAGTAAGGAGATTACATGAGGAGGAGGTTTGTTACAGTGTGTCACCCCAGTAGTAAGGAAATTACATGAGGAGGGGGTTTGTTACAGTGGGTCATCCCAGTAGTAAGGAGATGACATGAGGAGGTTTGTTACAGTGTGTCACCCCAGTAGTAAGGAGATTAAATGAGGAGGTGGTTTGTTACAGTGTGTCCCCCCCAGTTGTAAGGAGATTACATGAGGAGGTGGTTTGTTACAGTGTGTCACCCCAGTAGTAAGGAGATTACATCAGGAGGAGGTTTGTTACAGTGTGTCATCACCGTAGTAAGGAGATTTCATGATGAGGAGGTTTGTTACAGTGTGTCATCCCCATAGTAAGAAGATTAAATAAGGAGGAGGTTTGTTACAGTGTGTCACCCCAGTAGTAAGGTGATTACATGAGAAAGAGGTTTGTTACAGTGTGTCACATCAGTAGTAAGGAGATTACATGAGGAGGAGGTTTGTTACAGTGTGTCACCCCAGTAGTAAGGTAATTACATGAGGAGGTTTGTAACAGTGTGTCACCCCAGTAGTAAGGTAATTACATGAGGAGGTTTGTTACAGTGTGTCACCCCAGTAGTAAGGTAATTACATGAGGAGGTTTGTTACAGTGTGTCACCCCAGTAGTAAGGAGATTACATGAGGAGGAGGTTTGTTACAGTGTGTCACCCCAGTAGTAAGGAGATTACATGAGGAGGGGGTTTGTAACAGTGTGTCACCCTAATAGTAAGGAGATTACATGAGGAGGAGGTTTGTTACAGTGTGTGTAAGTAAGGAGATTACATGAGGAGGTGGTTTGGTACAGTGTGTCACCCCAGTAGTAAAGAGATTAAATGAGGAGGTGGTTTGTTACAGTGTGTCACCCCAGTAGTAAGAAGATTACATTAGGAGGTTTGTTACAGTGTGTCACCCCAGTAGTAAGGAGATTACATGAGGAGGGGGTTTATTACAGTGTGTCACCCCAGTAGTAAGGAGATTACATGAGGAGGAGGTGTGTTACAGTGTGTCACCCCAGTAGTAAGGAGATTACATGAGGAGGGGGTTTGTTACAGTGTGTCACTCCAGTACTAAGGAGATTACATGAGGGGGTTTGTTACAGTGTGTCACCCTAATAGTAAGGAGATTACATGAGGAGGAGGTTTGTTACAGTGTGTCACCCCAGTAGTAAGGAGATTACATGAGGAGGTGGTTTGTTACAGTGTGTCACCCCAGTAGTAAGGAGATTAAATGAGGAGGTGGTTTGTTATAGTGTGTCACCCCAGTAGTAAGGAGATTACATGAGGAGGAGGTTTGTTACAGTGTGTCATCCCCGTAGTAAGGAGATTACATGATGTGATTTGTTACAGTGTGTCATCACCATAGTAAGGAGATTTTATGAGGAGGAGGTTTGTTACAGTGTGTCACCCCAGTAGTAAGGAGATTTTATGAGGAGGAGGTTCGTTACAGTGTGTCACCCCAGTAGTAAGGAGATTACATGAGGTGGTTTGTTACAGTGTGTCATCCCCGTAGTAAGGAGATTACATGAGGTGGTTTGTTACAGTGTGTCATCCCTGTAGTAAGGAGATTACATGAGGTGGTTTGTTACAGTGTGTCATGCCCATAGTAAGGTGGGGCGTATCAATGGGAGGAGTCAAAAGGGCAGTAAAAGTAACTTATGCCTATGGGGGGGAAAAACCTTGCACCAGTCCTGGCCATTTGGGACCCAGTGTCCACATGATAAGACATCCTTACTCCATAAAATGTGGTCACCACTACCGGGCATTTTGCCAACACGTCCTTTGCTTCTAACAGGAGACATAATTCAGCAGAGTCATATATTCTAACCTAGATGAATGTATTTTTGGCTATATTATATCCCTCCATCCTTTGAGGGCAGTAAAGAGTTAACAGATGTTTGATGATTTCACGTAAGGTCTCCAAAGCCTTCTCATAAAGGAAACCACAGAAAATGATATATAATCCCCGGGAATAATTAAGTCTTTACAGCAAGGTAAACATTCTGCCTCCCATATTTACAGACAATTGTCTCTGTCATCTTCTTGGGGCGCTGAATCAGGACACCTTTATTACCAGGTTATGTAAGAAGCGGATATTTTAGGTAACACAAAACAAAGATACAATAGAAGAAAATAGTGGCCCCTGTGAACTTTGGGATTCTGTGAAAATTCCAGGAATTTTTTTTGAAGCAAAATTAAGAAATTAAAAAAAAAAAAAAATTAGAAAGAACAAAAGTTGAAAAAAAGAAAACAAAACAAAAACAATTGAATAAATTGCAGAATTTGCCCTTTTTCAAAATGTTTCCAAAATATCCTCCACATTTAAGGAAGAGGCTACGTTCAGTCTGAAAAAGCATCATGACTGATGTTAGATCATATTAAAGCATTAAAAGAAATATATAAGATTGGCTACCAGTGGTTTGTGTTGTGGATCCAGGTCCTTTTATCTCTTTGTTGATACCTTAAAGGGGTTCTCCAGGAAAAACTTTTTTTTTAATGTTAAACAGATTTGTAAATTAGAAAAAGAGACAATAATACCCAGACCTCAAGGAAGGTAAACTATATGAATACAATTGAAGGAAACAAGGATCGTGCTTCAATTATAATGGGATATACAGATTTTATTAAAAAGTTAATATAAAATATAAAATATTCCACCTCACAAGGGGAGTAGACAATGACCTAAAATAGATATCACTGGTAACTAATTAATATCACAGAATTCACTATTATACTGGAACAGTTACAGACAAATTGCACTGAAATAGTGAAGGCAAAATATACTGATATGGACTGAAAGAGTTAAAGACCCTTGAATTGCCGGAAAGTCTCTTAGAAATCAGTCCTTTTCACTGGAGAGATGATAATGTAATATTGTGACAAGTTCCTCTTAATGGTTGACAATGAAACAATGTTTGGGGTGTTAAACTGAGAAAGTATTAAAGTTCACAGTTGCTGGTTTCACTGTATCACTGTGTCAGGACAGATAACAGGCAGCTTGGTGGTCCATTACCGGTCCTGAAAGCGGAGGACTCCCGTGAGGCTGGATTGGTGGTACATTACCGGTCCTAAGAGCGGAAGACTCCCGTGAGGCTGGATGGATCTAGCACTTGGATGGTCACTGCACGTGGGCTACCTCCGAGTCCCGGCGCTGGCAGGCGTGGGGGATGGACACTTTCAGAGGTGGCACTCACTGATGGAAAAGTCCTGCCGTGGAGACCAGGTCTGCAGCAGACCGGTAGTAGATGCCTTTGCCTCGTGAGGGTGGCGTGTGGTGTCAGTGCCAGCACCTGCAGGATGTGCTTTGATTCCACGGCTCGCTGGGGATCCACTCAAAACTAGATGTAAATTATGGACCGGAGCGGCAAGATCAACAGGGTCGTCTCCGGACCGGACCAGCAAGACCACAGAAGTAAGTCCAGATTGAATTTAAGTGCCAAGTGCGGTCAGTGATAGTCCACAAACTGACTAGACGCGTTTCAGGGTATATGAATGGACCCTTTCTTCAGTAGTCATGTAGTCTGACTACTGAAGAAAGGGTCCATTCATATACCCTGAAATGCGTCTAGACAGTTTGCGGACTATCACTGACTGCACTTTGCACTTAAATCTATCTGGACTTACTTCTGTGGTCTTGCTGGTCCGGTCCAGAGACGATCCTGTTGCTCTTGCCGCTCCGGTCCATTATATGCATCCAGTTCGGAGTGGATCCCCAGCGAGCCGTGGAATCAAAGCACATCCTGCAGGTGCTGGCACTGACATCACACTCCACTCTCACGAGGCAGAGGCATCTACTACCGGTCTGCTGCAGACCTGGTCTCCATGGCAGCACTTTTCCACCAGCGAGTGGACATCATTTAGGACCACCAGAGATACTAGGCTGGGTCCCCATTAGACATGGAAGGTTTGGCATACTGTAGAATGCATGTTGGTAGCTGTCAAAGTGAATGGGAATGGGATTTTGACATTTCTGGAAAAAAAAGTGTGTGTAGCCTGGGGGGATATTGCAGCCCTAAGCTTTACCCACACCACTGTCCCTACCTACTAAGACGGTCCGCCCTTGATAGCAGCCCCAACTGGGTAACAGTCCCTACGTTAAGAGCACAGGGCCTAGCTTAGGAGAAGGGGTGGTCAGACCAACAAAATGTTAGAGTTTGAAACCAGAGAATAATGATAAAACAGGCTGAAGTCAGAATTACAGGATGGGACAGAGACAAAACAGACAGGGTCAAACCAAGAGAGTCCGTCACAGGCAAAATCAGTGGTCAGAGGCGAGGTCAAAATAGGAAGGAAGTCATCAATACAGAAGTCCACTTCCCAAAGAGAAAATGCTTAGTGTGGCCAGACGTTGCCATTTTAAGGCAGTTTGAAACACCAGTGCTGCCTGTACGGCCAAAAAACCCTGCTTCCTGATTGGCCAACCAGACCACTGTAGGCAGGACAAATCACCCTAAAAACAAAGTGGTGCCATCGGCAGAGGAAAGAGGAGACTGGGACTGGCATAAACCTTAACAGTAAGTACAGTATTACCCTGAGCAGGGGCATTGCTAGGTCTTCAAAAGACCCAGGGCTAGAGTCCAAAGCCCAGCCACACCCCTAGCCCACCCTCAGACATGCCCCCGACAGAATGGCAACCTCCATCTTTACCACCACAAACCATATATATATATATATATATATATATATATATATATATATATATATAAATACAAAAATAGCTGCATCACTGCTCAGTTCAAATAATGAATATGGTGCCAGCGCCCCAAAACCTGATCAAGGTATCATTCAGATAAAAAATTCCAATGGCGCAGCACTCCCAAAAAAGGGGTGTATTTATTCACACATGTCTCAACACACCAACGTTTCTGCTCCTATGGAGCCATTTTCAAGCCTTTCAGGCTTGAAAATTGCTCCATAGGAGCAGAAACGTTGGTGTGTTCAGACATGTGTGAATAAATACACCCTTTTTTTTGGAGTGCTGCGCCCTGGGAATTTTTTATCTGGATGGTACCTTGATCAGGTTTTGGGGCGCTGGCACCATATTCATTATCACCACTTTTATTTTGGAGTGCTGCGCCATTAGAATTATATATATATATATATATATATATATATATATATATATATATATATATACACATATCTAGCCAGGATTTCTTCGAATTGCTGCATGTCACGCAAGTGGTATTATGTGATGTCATAGGCAGTGAGGAGACTATTACAAGCTCACTTACTTGCAGCTATTTCCGAAAATTAGAGGTGGACTTCGTATGAGAGCAGTCAGTGACCGGCCAGGTAGTGGCTGGCAGTGAAATATAAGAGAAAAACAATGTTCACCAATCCACGGCTCCGGTGATCTCTCCTCTGGTTCAGATGGTGCTGGACCGGGTCTTGACTGAGAGAGAATGAGGTAAGTATCTCTGGCACTCATCTATATAAAATCTAAAGCATTGTTTATGGTATTACAAACATGTAGGGCGGATTAAAATAAGAAGAAACAGAACTAATGTCCTGGTACAGGACAAAATGGCCTACTTCAGACCCTAAGTCTGAAACATGTTGGCCATTTTGTCCTCTACCATGGATATATATATATATATATATATATATATATATATAGAGATATATATATATATAGATATATATGTGTATATATATATATATATATATATATATATACACATATAAATATATCTAATTTTTTATATATTGCTCAGCCCTACGTGTTTTAATGGCAGAGATAGAGCTATGGAATTTATATAGACAAGTGGCCGAAATACTTACTCCATTCCCGGACCCAGTGTCTGGCACCCTTGGATGGATGGACCACCAGAACGTCATGTTTAGTGTTGAGCGGCATTGGCCATATTCGAATTCGCGATATTTCGCGAATATATGGACGAATATTCGTCATATATTCGTTAAATTCCCATATTCGTAATATTCCCGTTATATTTTCGCATATGCGAAAATTAGCATATGCAAAAATTCGCGTATGCGAAAATGATCATATCCAAAAATTTGCAGAAGCGAAAATTCGCACGCCAATCTCACACAGTAGTATTAGAACCTTCTTTACACCACACAAGCTGGAAGCAGAGAGGGATGATCACTGTGATGTGTACTGTGGAAAAAAAAATAAAATCCGAATATTCGTAATTACGAATATAAAGTGCTATATTCGCGAATATTCGCGAATTCGCGAATATGCGATATTCGCGAATAACATTTGCATTGCGAATATTCGCGAGCAACACTAGTCATGTTATGTAAATTAAGTGATTTGCACTTTATTATGGTCACACTGGCTATCATTTGAGGTAAAGGGGTTGTCTGATGAAAATAATCTTATCCCCTCTCCGACCGCTGGGACCCCTCGCAATCTCCAGAACGGGACCCCGTCTCTTAATGAGAGCGCGCGCTGTACACAGTATGCCTTCCATTCATTTGTATGGAAGCACCATACATGAGACCCGGACCCTGCCCGATCAGATACTTATTGCCTATCCTGTGGACAAACCCTTTAGTAGGAACCCATTTAATTTCTTCACCCACACGTTTCAAGTTTAAAGGGGTACTCCACTGGTGCCTTTCTCTCAACTGATGCCAGAAAGGTAAACAGATTTGTAAATTGCTTCTATTTAAAAATCTTAATCCTTACAGTACTTATCAGCTGCTGTATACTACAGAGGAAATTCTTTTATTTTTGAATTTCTTTTCTGACTGGCCACAGTGCTCTCTGCTGACACCTCTGTCCATTTTAGGAACTGTCCAGAGCAGGAGCAAATCCCCACAGCAAACCTATCCTGCTCCGGACAGTTCCTAAAATTGACAGAGGTGTCAGCAGAGAGCACTGTGGTCAGACAGAAAGGAAATTCAAAAAGAAAAGAACTTTCAGTGGAGCATACAATATTTGATAAGTACTGGAACGATTAAGATTTTTTAAATAGAAGCAATTTACAAATCTGTTTAACTTTCTGGTACCAAAAATGTTTTCCAGTGGAGTACCCCTTTAAAGCGTGTCCACACTTTCAGCTAACTTTTCAAAATAAAATTCCATGTGTGTACATGATGTATATTACTGTTTCTTATGCATATATAACTTGTATATGGCAATTGTGCACCAGAAGAGAGGATCCTTCTCCACCAAATCTCTATACAGCACCCTCAGAAGCAGCAAAATGAAGGACATTATACAGCAGTATTAAGCAGTGTAATCCCAGCACTATAGAAAAGAAAGAAGAAAAAAACAGGGATATGCGCCCCTAGTGAAGGATGTTTATAGGTGAGATGAAAACAGGTTAAGTTGTAACACTCACCTATTTTCGTTGTGCTGAGAGCACAACATCTATGATAGCCTTGGGTGATGTCTCAGGTCTGCAGCCACGGTCCTCTGGAGCAAAGGTGATGTCCCAGCAGTGTAAGTAACAAGAAAAAAGCAAAGTTGGGCCATTGGTGGCGCTGGTCCTGATATAAAGAAAGCTCTGTAGACCCTTCTCAGTGTCTAAACGTGGTTTTATTAGCACAGAAAGCAACGTGTTTCTGGTCCGAACTGGACCCTTCGTCTGGCAGACTGTGCACACTGCCAGACGAAGGGTCCAGTTCGGACCAGAAACACGTTGCTTTCTGTGCTAATAAAACCACGTTTAGACACTGAGAAGGGTCTACAGAGCTTTCTTTATATCAGGACCAGCGCCACCAACGGCCCAACTTTGCTTTTTTCTTGTTACTTAATCCCAGCACTAAGAAGAGATATAACACTCACTACGGGCTACAGACACTTTCTCTTCAGACACACCCCTCTTCACCCTCTTGTCTACATAGACCTCTATGAGCAGCTGTAACCTGATACTTCAGGGAGCTAATCAGTCTCCAAATGGAATTTATCATTGCAGAAAGAGGTGTTTTTTTTCTGATAAGATATACCACAACATTTTTACATGTGTCACACATCTATCAAGTACAAAGTGCTCCAAAAGCCAATCACGCTGCCCACAGGGCCAGACACCATTCACATCCATAACAAGTTACAGCCCCCCTAAAAGGCAGTTCCCCTGTATAGTCCTCCCCTGACATGCAATCGGCAGCCAAAGTCTTTCTGTGGCAGATTAGTTATTAAGCAGAGATAATCATTTCCTGTGTAGCGCCACCTATCTGTCTGTACTCATCATGTCATCATACATAGATAATACCGGTAATTTTTTTGTGTTATATAATACTGTCATAGAATAATACTACCATAGAATAGTTGGCTTTAAGAAAACCAGGGTTAAATGATTAGTTAGACATTATGTTATCCTCTAAAGCGTGTCTGGGATGGCTGCCATCTAGGATGTCCGCATGCTATTAAATATTTAGTTTACAATTGTACGTACAATAATAGCCGATGTGCGTCGTCATTTATTTTTTGGAAAATGTTCACAGACCTGAAGCAGTAGTGAGCGGTCCTGAGGATACAGTAGATACTGTTATTACTGAAACAATGTGCCTAGTAGTGATTTTATAGAAATTAATTTACTATGTATCACTGTGAAGTATTCAAATTGTATATTTAAAAGGGTACTTCGCCCCTAGACATCTTATCCCCTATCCAAAGGATAGGGGATAAGATGTCAGATCGCCGGGGTCCCGCCGCTGGGGACCCTGGCAATATAGCAAGCAGCCCCCACCTGTAACTGCTTCCGGAAGCACTGGAGGTTCTCTGGCTAATTCCTCCCGACCATGGAAGATCGCGATGAACCGACTCCGTCCCGGTGTGATGTCACACCCCGCCCCCTCAATGCAAGTCTATGGGAGGGGGCGTGACGGCCGTCACGCCCCCTCCCATAGACTTGCATTGAGGGGGCGGGGCGTGATGTCACACGGGGGCGGAGTTGTGACGTCACAATCTTCCTTCCCCGTGGTCGGGAGGAATTAGCCATAGAACCTCCAGTGCTTCCGGAAGCAGTTACAGGTGGGTGCTGCTTGCTATATTGCTGGGGGTCCCCAGCGGTGGGACCCCGGCAATCTGACATCTTATCCCCTATCCTTTGGATAGGGGATAAGATGTCTAGGGGCGGAGTGCCCCTTTCAAAGAGTACTCTACTTTAGATAAACCTATTCCTTATCCTTAGGATAGGGGATGTGCTTGATCAAGGGGGCTCCGACCTCTTGGACCCCACACAATCTCCTGAATGTAGTCCCTCCTCTCCCCTTTAGGCACTGCTTTCCCCAACACCAGCCCTAACCTTCAGAGATAGATGACCCCATTTTAGCCTGTGGCTGTTACTGTTCAACTCCAGAAGGCCATCTCTGAAGGTGAGGGCTGGTGTTGTGGAGAGCTCAGAAGGGGGAAGCAGCATCCAGAGGTGAGAGATGAGGCTCAATTCAGGAGATTGCGGGGGTAATTTATCTAAAGGGGAGACCCTTTAACCCCTTAGGCCTATTTTCACCTTAAGGACCCATTTTCGCTTTTTCCTCCTTCCTTTCTAAAAATCATAACGCGTTCAATTTTGCACCTACAGACCCATATAAGGGCTTGTTTTTTGCATCACCAATTGTACTTTGTAATTACATCACTTATTTTAGAATATAACCTGCGGAAAAAAAAAATATATATATTTGTGGGGTGAAATAAAAAAACAAAACACTATTTTGTAACTTTTGGGGGCTCCCGTTTCTACGCAGTGCAATATTTTTCTAAAAATGACACCTTATCTTTATTCGGGGTGGTATGAGGGCTCATTTTTTGCGCCGTCATCTGTAGTTTTTATAGGTACCATTTCTGTTTTGATGGGACTTTTTGATAGCTTTTTATTAATATTTTTATGGTATATGAAGTGACCAAAAATATCACATATGATTTTTTTTATTATTTATTACATTATTTTATTAAAAAATGGGAAAAGGGGGCTGATTTAAAATTTTAATAGGTTAATGAACTTTTATAAAAAAACATTTTTTACACTTTTTTTTTTTTTAATCCCCCATAGGTGTCTCCCTAACTTGTCCAGAGCACATTGGGAGACACCTGTGAATCTGACTGAGCAGAAAATACAGAGGAATATCAAGGTATAAAAGTAACAAATAATAAAAATAAAGGCAGGGGGTGGTTTATCATGATGGGGGCAGTGAATTGGGAGGATTATAACATTTAACAAGATCATGAGAGGTACTCTTTAAAGGAGTTTTCTGGGACTGGAATATTCTCAAGACTACCCATTAATATCTGATTAGTGAGGGTCTGACACTTGGCACTTCCACCAATCAGCTTTTGGACAGAGCTTTGGTGCCTGCATTACACAGTGAATGTAGAGTCATACCAATTTCCACCATATAATGCTCCATTTCATCTGCAAAGGCCACATGCAGGGCCGGACTGGCCTAACGGGATACCGGGAAGATTCCCCGTGGGCCGACCGCACAGTGGGCCGGTTTTCTGCACTACACCGGCCGGCCCGTGTGCAGCCACACAGTGGCTTCTCACTCACACAAGGTGCTGACACTAAGTCAGGACCTTGTGTGAAGCGGCCACAGAGAGGCGGAGCTATGAGTTCTAGGCTCCCAGCCCCACCACTCACCCCAGCAGTACCTGCGCATCCAGAGCGCAGTGATTTCCAACCCGGCGCCGCAGGACCTGCGATGATGTCACCGTCAGCAGCCCCTGATCATGTGACTCCGACTCCTCCATGTGACTGATCACATGATGGTCCGTCATGTGATCAGTCACATGGAGGAGTCGGAGTCACATGATCAGGGGCTGCTGTTATAGGCCTCAGCAAACCCCTATGCCTCCCAGCGTCCCTTAGCTTCTCCCTCCCGCTGCAGCCCAGAGAGGGTGAAGTATGCGGAAGCTGCGTCGGGCCAGTGTAGTGACCCGTGCCCCAGCATTCCCCTTCGGCGCCGTGAATGATTGCCCTGCCGGAGCCCTGAGTCGGTGCCCTGGGGAAGAACGGAGAAGAAAAATGGCGTTCTTAAAGGTACTGTACCATATCCATCCCCCCCTCCCTCCCCCACCCATATCCATCCCCCCCTCCCTCACCCATGTCCCTCCCTCTTTCACCCATGTACACCCCTCTGTCACCCCCATATACTCCCACACACCTGTCTCCCATGTACACCCCTCTGTCACCCATGTACACCCCTACACCCCTCTGTCACCCATGTACACTCCTCTACACCCCTCTGTCTCCCCCGTATACTCCTCTACACACCTGTCTCCCATGTACACCCCTCTGTCACCCATATACACTCCTCTACACCCCTGTCACCCATGTACACCCCTTTGTCACCCATGTACACCCCTACACCCCTCTGTCACCCATGTACACTCCTCTACAACCCTCTGTCTCCCCCGTATACTCCTCTACACACCTGTCTCCCATGTACACCGCCTCTGTTACCCCTTTACACCTATACGCCCCTGTTTTCCTCTTCACTTTTAAAAGGGGAATCTGGAGGCTAATGCTAAGTGCGGAGCCTAATAGATTTGTTTTGCAGGTTTAACGGTGAAGAGTTGTGGCTGGAATAAATGGTCAGGACGGTCCGGACCAGATGAACGACGCTGATCAGAGAAGATGTCACATGTGAGTTGCTGTCTAAAGCAGCACTTTAAACTACATACCCACTGATAAATAGATAATGGAATTTGTGTGCATTGCAGCTTTTTTTTTTAAACATTATTATTTTTTTTTTTTGCTCGTCAACTTCGGTCAGGGTGCCCCGTGCAAATATATATATATTTTTTGGAGGGGTGCCCCGAGCTGAAAAAGGTTGGGAAACACTGGCATGCAGGATTTAGTCAGTAACAGTATGATGGTAATATGTATGGTGATAATATTCCTCCTTTTATGGTGCCATTATTGTTAATATCAGTCTAAGTATAGAGGACTTGGTCAGTTACAGTGTGATGGTAATATTTCCTTTCCTCCCATACTATTGTTACTTGGTAAATGTATGACTTATATAGACATATTCAGTATTATAATGCATGGAAAATTGACACATATATAAATTGCTTCCCCATAGTGAAATACAGTAGCAATTTATTTCTTCGAAATATATATCGAGGAAATAAAAAAATAAAATAATATATATATATATAATTAGTGTACTATAAAGGGATAAATCTAGGCGTGGCTGACGTGGGGCTGGTCTGCAGTTATTTCCAGGGCTGGTTTTAATCCCCAGGCCGGCCCTGGCCACATACACATATCAGTAATCATTCCTTGGACATGTAGTCCAGCCACACTCCATGCAGTGAGCTCCTTCTAGAGGAGATAGCAGGTAAGCACTATGACAGTTTGTAAGTAAGCATGGGAGGTAATTAGACTTCAGGACCCCTCCCACCAAGAGCCCTATATTAGCAGCCGGAAAGCTTTCTTAATTTGAATGATTTATTTATGTAGTGAATACGTCTGGAATTAAAATCAATTAATAAAACAAGGACAAAAATACGAAATTTCAATCTTAAATGTAATTCACAATCTAAATTTTACAAAAATATAGATATCAGAGCATAATGTTATTACTAGTAATTTATACAACAATATCATGCAGACAACATGGCTATGAAAGGGTATCTGTCCTTGGTTTGGCAGTCAATGTATTCAGAGTGTGAACTTGTCTCTGGGGTGTGTTGGGTGAACCTTGTATAACCTTGCTGCTATCATGGCTACTGACCACATTGCATACTGACAACATGGCTTTCTCAATATGTGATCATCAGGACCAGTGATTGATTCAGGCCTAATAGTCCTGACAGATGAAGCTTGTAGACTTACTCAGAAATGGTTCTGACCAATCATATTCTTGGTTGCTCAGCAGTGCAAGGGAGGTCTCATGATTGGCCAATCATGTGAAGGTGGTTGATAAGTCCTGTATTCTAAGGTCTCATGTGCACCACTGTTATGTTTTGTAAGCAGTTGTATGGGGGCTCCCATAGTGGTATTAACCCCTTAAGGACTCAGCTCATTTTGGCCTTAAGGACTCAGACAATTTAATTTTTACGTTTTCGTTTTTTCCTCCTCGCCTTCTAAAAATCATAACTCTTTTATATTTTCATCGCCAGACTAGTATGAGGGCTTGTTTTTTGCGCGACCAGTTGTCCTTTGTAATGACATCACTCATTATATCATAAAATGTACAGTGCAACCAAAAAACACTATTTTTGTGGGGAAATTAAAAAGAAAAAAGCAATTTTGCAAATTTTGGAAGGTTTCGTTTTCACGCTGTACAATTTACGGTAAAAATGACGTGTGTTATTTATTCTGAGGGTCAATACGATCAAAATGATACCCATTATTACATACTTTTCTATTATTGTTGTGCTTAAAAAAAATCACAAACTTTTTAACCAAATTAGTACGTTTATTATCCCTTTATTTTGATGACTTTTTTTGATACCACATTTGCTTATAAAAAACTTTTAATACATTTTTTATAATTTTTTGTAATAAAATGTATTAAAAAAGTAGCAATTTTGGACTTTTTTTGGACGTTCACCGTACGGGATCATTAACATTTTATTTTAATAGTTCGGACATTTACGCACGCGGCGATACCAAATACGTCTATTAAATTTATTTTTTACGCTTTTTGGGGGTAATATAGGAAAAAACGGACGTTTTACTTTTTTATTGGGGGAGGGGATTTTTCACTTTTTTTTTTACTTTTAATTTTAAATTTTTCAAAATTTTTTTTTACACTTGAATAGTCCCCGTAGGGGACTATTCATAGCAATGCCATAATTGCTAATACTGATCTGTTCTATGTATAGGACATAGAACAGATCAGTGTTATCGGTTATCTTCTGCTCTGGTCTGCTCGATCTCAAACCAGAGCAGAAGATGCCGGGAGTCGGACAGAGGCAGGTGATGGGACCTCCGTGCGGCGTTCTGAATGATCGGATCCCCGCAGCAGTGCTGCGGGCGATCAGATCATTCATTGAAATCGCGTACTGCCGCAGATGCTGGGATCTGTATTGATCCCGGCATCTGAGGGGTTAATGGCGGACGCCCGCGAGATCGCGGGCGTCGGCCATTGCCGGCGGGTCCCTGGCTGCTATCAGCAGCTGGGATCAGCCGCACATGACACGGGCATTGCTCCGATGCCCGCGGTTATGTGCAGGACGTAAATGTACGTTCTGGTGCGTTAAGTACCACCGCACCAGGACGTACATTTACGAAAGCAATTTTTTTTTAAATCAACTGGTACCAGAAAGTTAAACAGATTTTTAAATTACTTCTATTAAAATAATATTCTTTCTAGTACTTATCAGCTGCTGTATACTACAGAGGAAGTTCTTTTCTTTTTGAATTTCTTTTCTGTCTGATCACAGCGCTCTCTGCTGACACCTCTGTCCATGTCAGGAACGGTCCAGAGCGGGAGAGGTTTGCTATGGGGATTTGCTCCTACTCTGGACAGTCCCTGACATGGACAGAGGTGTCAGCAGAGAGTGGTTGACCACGGTTTTGACTCCGGTTTAAAAACCGTACTGCAACCGCATACGTTTTTTTTTTTAACATGGATGTCAATGGGAAACGCACATGTATACAGTTCCATACGGGAAACCGTATATGGTTTTTACTTTGCACATGCACATTTGCATCCTAAAATCCCCACGCAACACCCCTCCCATTAAAAATGGACAAAATTATCAAAAACGTATGTTTTTTTTAAATAAAAACGGACAGAACTGTATGTACTTTTAAAAACAGTATACAGTTTAAAAACGCATACGGTTTACTTTTTCCCATACTGTTCCATCTGTTTTTTTGCCATACGGTTTTCTTTAGAAAAACGGATTGAAAACAGTATGGCAAAAACGTGATGTGAACCCAGCCTAATACATTATCTTACAAAATAGCCTTTACATAGTACAAGATAACTTTATTAGTTTTATTCATCTAAGAGTATTTTAGGAAAACCGTATAGCTTTGTTAGACAGGTGCTCATTAGTAATCATAACTTCTTCTAATATGTGAGCATCATTGAGAAAGAGGCCCCAGAGCAGGGTCAAATGTCTCCAGGCTTAGTCAGTCCATTGGTTGCACCAAGTCTTTTGAACAATGTGCACTGCCTATATCATTCCTTTCCCCACGCAAGGTTTAGATATCATCATCTGGGTAAATTAAAGTCACTTTGGAACCTCTTTTGTAGTCATGGTGTAACTCCGTGGTCGGTGTGCCATGGTGTTGGGTGGTTTTCCCACCTCTGAAAAATTTGATTCTGTTTGAGTATTTTGAGCTTATTCCCCATGATAACATCACAGTAAAGTTCAGACATCCTTTGGTATTTATAAATGCTTCCTTGGCTTCAAGTATTTTGAGTCACATTTGTCCCTCTAGATTTTCTTGCCTTCCTCATCGATCTGGAAATCTACATGTAAGAAAAGAAAATTGTTAATAAAAACAAATTATTCCAACATATATCATTTTTAATAACATACTAGTATACCCCAAATGTACCAAAGACAAAGTTAACCTGTATTCACGCTGGCTCTGGGTTCTGCTCGGTCAGGGTTCAGCTGTTTTGTAAAGAAAAAATGCCTCCTATTGGAAACTTGATGGACTCGTAGGAGTGGGAGCCAAGAATGGAAGCTATGACCAGGAGGCGGAAAATGAAATGGAGATGGGAAAAGCCTGCATATCTACAAATATTGTTGCCCCCTGTAGACCTTGCCCCTTGGCCTCGGTCATGACAGTAGTGTGACCAGGGCGTAACTCTTTTATTGTATCTCCTATGGTGAATCAAACATGGTCAAATAAATACATAATAAATAAACAAATACTCTACGTCCAGACAAAATATTTATGGTAGCAATGCAACTTTCAAGTAGAAGTGAAAGCACGAATCACTCACCGGTTCTAGCCTGTCAAGCATGATTTTCATTATCTTAGGTACTGCATAGTGGTACACAAATACGGGGCGGGTAGGGAGGGTTCTTGAGTGAGACGCAGGAGGGACGAGGCAACACCTTTTCGTTCCAGCAAGGAACTTCTTCCGACCTCCTTTGTGTACCACTATGCAGTACCTGAAATAAAGAAAATCCTGCTTGACACACTAGAACCGGAGAGTGATCCGTTCTTTCACTTCTACTTGAATGTTAAATATATAAATTGACTCATTAGATTTGACAAGCTTACCGTAAGGAAAAGCATAAACAGGAGACTGGTGATCAGGGCCGTAAGGGCAGCCACTAATATGATGATCCAAATCTCGATATTATTGCTCGGTTGTGATTGGGTGGTACCAGGGCTGCTGGGAGCTGTAGTTAGTGAACATACTGGAACCAATGTAGCATTTGGTGAAGATGGACTGGTAGTTGTTACTGTAGTAGAAGGTGGAGAAGTAGTAGTAGTTGTAGTTGACTGCGTACTCAAGATTGTTGACGTTCCAAAGCTTGTGCTGGATGTTGTTGTTGGTAGAATAGTTGTTGTTGGCTGTGAAATCTTTGTTAAAGTAATGGCTGTAGAGCTTACTGTTGTTGGAGCTGAATTTGTAGTGGTTGAAGGAATAGTTGAAGTGCTGGTTGTTGTTGGTTCTGTACTTGAGAAAGTTGAAGGACTACTTGTTGTAATGGTAGTTGTTGTTGTTGAAGGGCTATGTGTAATAATTGTTGTTGTAGGGCTATATGTAGTCCTGGTTATTGTTGAAGGGCTATGTGTATTAATGGTTATTGTAGGGCTATATGTAGTACCGGTTGTTGTTGAAGGGCTATGTGTAGTAATGGTTGTTGTAGGTGTAGGGCTATCTGTAGTACTGGTTGTTGTTGAAGGGCTGTGAGTAGTAATGGTTGTTGTAGGGCTATATGTAGTACCGGTTGTTGTTGAAGGGCTATGTGTAGTAATGGTTGTTGTTGTTGTTAAGGGAGTACTAGTAGTGATTGTTGTTGTTGGTTCTGTGCTTGACGTAGTTGAAGAACTATGCGTGGTTATTGCTGTTGTTGGTTCTGTGCTGGACGTAGTTGAAGAACTATGAGTGGTTATGGCTGTTGTTGGTTCTGTGCTTGACGTAGTTGAAGAACTATGCGTGGTTGTTGCTGTTGTTTGTTCTGTGCTTGACGTAGTTGAAGAACTATGAGTGATTATGGCTGTTGTTGGTTCTGTGCTCGACGTAGTTGAAGAACTATGAGTGGTTATGGCTGTTGTTGGTTCTGAGCTTGACGTAGTTAAAGAACTATGAGTGGTTATGGCTGTTGTTGGTTCTGTGCTTGACGTAGTTGAAGAACTATGAGTGGTTATGGCTGTTGTTGGTTCTGTGCTTGACGTAGTTGAAGAACTATGAGTGGTTATTGCTGTTGTTGGTTCTGTGCTCGACGTAGTTGAAGAACTATGAGTGGTTATGGCTGTTGTTGGTTCTCTTGTAGTAATAAATGTTGTGGATGGTGTACTGCTAAGGGTTGATGGAACAGTTGTTGTACTTGTTGGTTGTGTACTTGTTAATTCAGTAGTTGTGGGAGCAGTTGTAGAGCTGAATGTTGTAGTAGTATATGTAGTGGTTAAGGGGGTAGTGGCAGAACTGGTTGTTTCTTCTGTACTTGATGTTGTTAATGGTGTGCTGGTAACAGTAGTTGGGGTGGTGGTAGTAGTAGCAGTAGTAGTGGTGAGTATAGTGAATTTAGGATTCAATGTAATTGATCTTCTTTTAGGGTTGGGGGCCCCAAAAAATAATGATGAAATAATAGTAGTTTTGCTGTCAACAGCTATAATTTCAATATTAGCACTCGCTTTGTTTAAAGAGCTAGCAACAATGTTGCTTGTTGAAGTAGTCATAGCAGCACCTAAGCTGATTTTCATTAAAAGGTTTTCAAAACCTAGCTCAAAGTAACATGTAAAATTATTTGTGCTATTACTAAAAGTGATGTTTACAACCAGTAGAGTATCATTGGTTGTGGCATTACATGGTCTCTTAGAAGTTGAAGTTCCGTAAGTGGTGACAACAGGGTCAGGGCCACTGGGGCTTGAGTTGAAAATCGCTGTGGTTTTGCTGGTATCATTGCTAGAAGAACTATTTGTACATTGAGATTTTGTCCCATTGGCTGACACGTAAAATACACTGGACTCTGTATACACTGTAGATGTATCTTCCAGCGCAGCTTCAGTAATTTGTGCATTATTGAAATTACTGTTTTGAGGTATGAAAGCATCAATAGTGATTGATTTGAGCTCCACTACATTAATCACATTGTTGCCTATGTTCCTTGTCTCTGCTGTTTGGGGAAAAAAAAAGTATAAACATTTATTACATGTAAAGGGAGATGACAAAAATTTTTGTGTAAGCAACAGATATAGAAGTGCTTTCTTGATTAGAAAACACTTTAATAAAAACTATATAAAAGAAAATAATAAGGGCTTAAAATTTCCTGAGGTTATACTCTAGGGAAATGAACACTTACTGCCAGTTTTTAAAGATTATAGCTGATTCATGAAGTTCATGGTTAAAGGGGTACTCTGTCCTAGACATCTTATCCCCTATCCAAAGGATTTTTCTGCCCTATAAGACTTCTAACTTGTTGTAAACAAATCATTATCCAAAGTGAAGATTAAAGGTGCTCATACACATTGTTAATTTTTGACAAACCCACCTGCCGACTACTGATGGTGTCGGCTAACCATCTAGTGAGTATGGGGGAGGGCAGAGATGGCACTGTCTAGCTATCTGTAACAGCTGTGTCTGAAGGAGGAATATATATTGGCTTATAACCATTTTAGGAGTATGAAGACTAGAGATGAGCAAAGTTTTGAAAAATTCGATTCGACCGATACGCCAAATTTTCCCAAAAAATTTGGTTCGGTCAGAATTAATTTGCGGCAAATCTCTATTAAAAATGGCTATTTCTGGCCTAAAGAGAGCCTCCATAGGGGTGTAGAACACTTTGCCTTGCTGTAACACGCATAGGGTGTGTGCTGGGGTAGTGAAATATTACTGTTATTCAGTATGACATGCAGATTACAGGCGTCGCTATTAGAATCACTGCCACAGGGCGGCACAATGACAGAGGCTGGAGGTGGCATCAGTATGAAGAGACCATATAGTGGCTGAATGACATAGCGTGGAGGTGGCGGAAGCATGAGTAGACCATATAGTGGCTGAATGGCACAGCCTGGAGTTGGCGGCCGCAAGAGGAGACCATATAATGGCTGAATGACACAGCCTGGAGGTGGCGGAAGCATGAGTAGAGCATATAGTGGCTGAATGGCACAGCCTGGAGTGGGCAGCAGCAAGAGGAGACCATATAGTGGCTAAATGACACAGCCTGGAGGTGGCAGAAGCATGAGGAGACCATATAGTGGCAGAATGAGACAGCTTGGAGGTGGCAGCAGCATAAGGAGAACTTATGGCAGCAGTATGAGACAGCCTGGAGCTGGCATCAGCATGAGGAGAACATATGATGGCAGAATAAGACAGTCTGGAGGTGGCATCAGAATGAGAAAAACATATGGTGGCAGTATGAGGCAGCATGGAGGTGGTATCGGCATGAGGAGAACATATGGTAGCAGAATAAGACAGCCTGGAGCTGGCATCAGCATGAGGAGAACATATGGTGGCAGTATGAGGCAGCATGGAGGTGGCATCAGCAAGAGGAGAACATATGGTAGTAGAATGAGACAGCTTGGAGCTGGCATCAGCATGAGGAGAACATATGGTGGCAGAATGAGACAGCCTGGAGGTGGCATTAGCAGCATCAGGAGTCCTGAAAGTGAAAGGTCAGTCTCTCCCCATTTTTCGTAGACAGACGAGTTCTCCTTGGGGTTAGACAGACGAGTTCTCCTTGGGGTTACTATATGAGACAGCCTGGAAGTGGCATCAGCAGCATCAGGAGTCCTGAAAGTGACCCGGTGACATAGTGGGGCAGTGGGTGGCAATACCAGTACCCGGTGATGAAGGTGGGTGAAAAAAGGAAAACTTGGCATCAGATGTGTGGCATCAGGCGGATGGCAGGATCAGAATAGTAGCTGAGGCAGGTAGGCAGAAGAAAACGGTCTCTTTTGTAAAAGTGTTAGTGTGCACAAGTAAGTATTGAGGATATGCATTACGTAAAAGGTAACTTTTAAGGGTGTGTTGGCACGGTCTTCAGGGTGTGTTTGCATGGTCATGTCAAGGTATGCCACCACCTGCTGGTTCAGGTCATGCTCCAGGTCTACCTGATGCTGATGAGTTGCTTCACTATGTGGGGGAGAAAGCTACTCATCAGCGACTGTAGACTCAGGCTGCTGCTGATGGAGCTGGTATTGCTCCTGCCACCCCACCCTACCCCTCCGTAGCTGCCATGGCAGTGGAAGGTGAGCGCAGAGGGCCCCCCGAGTCAGACCTGCGAGAGGATGGACGATGGCGCAGATAGGCATCGGCCAACTGACTAGGATGTCTCTGTAGTAGGTCAGTTTGTCCTTCCTCTCAGTGGGTGTACAAAAGGACCCCTTTTTGTGCTGGTAGTGAGGGTCCAATAAGGTGGAGAGCCAGAAGTCATCCAGCTGCCGAATGGTGATAATTCGGCGGTCACTACGCAAGCAAGTGAGCATGCATCGTGCCATTTGTGCAAGTGACTTGGAGGGACTACCTGCCTCCATCTCCACTGCATACTGCCACAGTGTGTCTGGGTCCTCTGTCTCGCTTTCCTCATAACCCTCTTGCTCCCCTGGCTGCTACTGCTCCTCTTCTCCTGTCAGATGATTAGAAAAACCGCCCATCTCGCGAAATCTAAACTGTGCTCCACTGTGCCCCTCCCCTATCTCCTCCTCCTCCAGTTCAGCCCCCACAGGGCTCATGTGGCCGTGACATGTACGTGCCACATCTCCAGTGCCCTGACCAGCCATTGTTTCCAACACGTGTGGCTTCCTCAAAGGGCCTGAGCAAACGACCGGTATGAGCTGCCACTGGTTGACATTGAAATTACATTGGGGAGTCCCCTATCTGCTTGGATCATCAAGAAATAGGTGATGGCTTTTCTCTGTTTGTATAGTCTGTCCAACATATGGAGGGTGGAATACCAACGTGTGGACGCTGCAGCTCAAGGAGGGTGTGCTTTGCGATGTACGAGTTGCTGAAGTGCATGCAAAGTTTCCTCCCCATTGTTAGGATGGGGGGAACACTTCAGGAACAGCTTGACAACCAGGTTGAACATGTGTGCCATGCAGGGCGCATGGTTCAGGCTTCCTTGTCGCAGCGCAAACAAGATGTTCTTCCTGTTGTCGGTCAGCATGGTTACCATTTCCAGTTTTCATGGAGTAAGCCATGCTCCGATTTCTTGATGAATGACTTTTAGCAGTTCCTCCCCTGTGTGACTCCGTTCGCCAAGGCAAACCATGTGAAGAACAGCGTAACACCACCGTGCCCTGCACACATAGTAACATAGTTCATAGGGTTGAAAAGAGACCAGAGTCCACCTAAAGTTCAACCTATATTCCTAATGAAAAAATGAAAGAGATTGGATCCAGCTCAATGCAGACAAAATCGGGTTTAATCCATAGGACAAGGAAGGAACAAGTTACGCGTTTCAAGCGCTGCAAGCGCTCTTAGTCATACAACAAATGCATGTTACAAGTCGGCTTAAATAAGCAGTGGGGCAATTACAGCCGGTCACAGGTCATGTGACCGGCAGGAATTAACCCCTTACAGGTAAATAGAGGCATACAAAATATACTTCAAGTATCAAAAGCGATGGATAAATACAGATATAATTAGTGACTACATAAAAGGAAAATGTCTAGGAACAACAAATGACCAATATGTAGAGAGATGGGAGAAAAAAAATATAATCAATGAGTAAAAAGACATAAGATATTATGTTTCATATTAAGAGGATATATGCCAATCATGTACATAGGCTGTAAGGAAGCTACATGTAAATTAACATCTTAAGTGTGTATCACCAGATAGGTCCTATGTGAAAATAACATGAATATACGAATAAATCAGTATATATTAATGGACGTCTGGGGAACATGTGAGGATGTCAAGAAGTACATAAACGGTAACATAAATGAAATAATACTTAATAATGTAGAATGACATCCTGTCGTTTGTTCATACCAAGGGGAACTCGTGTTGATAATTTAAGAATCCAAAAGACTTCTCGATTGAGATGCTTTTGTTTCAGGTCACCTCCTCTCTTGGATGGGTTGACACGTTCAATGGCAGTACACTGTAAGGAAGAAAAGCTACCATGATGTGCTTCAGCACAGTGTCTGGACACTGCAGAGGTGTTTCTAGAATTGAAATGGGGAATATCGGATAGATGTTTTCTCAACCGGACTTTTAATGGATTTGTGGTACAGCCGACGTATTGTAGACGGCAAATCATGCACGACACGAGATACACCACATACGTGGTATTACAATTAATGTACTGTTTAATTGTATAAGTGACATTAGTGACAAATGAGGTAAAGGACCTGGTGACGTGCATCACCGAACAACAGGTGCAACGGCTGTGCCCACATCTAAATGAACCAGGGTAGGATAGCCAAGTGGGTGGAGTAGGCCTGGAGGTGGAGAAAAGACTCGGGGAGACTCTTTGGCCGATTGTGGGAGCCTTTTTGGGAACACATTTGTAACCGGTTGCTTTGATACATGCATGCTGAGGATCAGTCAAAATCATAGGCATATATGTGTGTATGATCTTACAAATAGTAGAAAAGTCAGTACTGTAAGGAGTAGTGAAAGTCCGCGGAGTTGGATTGTCATGTTTCATTTTAGGTTTACGGGAACTGTTAAGTAGTTCCTGTCTGTTTCGACTAAAGGCAATCTTTTTAGCTCTTTTAAGTGACCAATCAGGGTAGCCACAGGCTTTTAGACGTGTCTGGATAGACTCTGCCTCAGTAAAAAAATCCTTATCTGTAGAACAATTTCTGCGTGCCCGAATCATCTCACCCACCGGCAGGTTTTTGATAACGTGGGGTGGGTGACATGAGTGGGCACACAGAATGGAATACCTTAGAGATGTTCAAGATTATCGGTCTAATAGTGTTTTTCCCTGGCCACAGATAACCACTCGGGCGAATACACCTCGTTCTATCCTAAAAAAACACTCTGCTAAGAGACGCTCTAATAAACAAAACAAGAAACGAGGCACCACCAGGGTTAACTTCAGTTCAACAGAACCAGATACCTCTGACTCTACCTCCGACCCCGGTGAATTAGCCATTAATGAGAATACGCCCAACCAGGACCTCAAATCTGGTTCACACCCTGCGACTTCTACTTCAAAAAACGACGGGCGGGTCGGAAACACAGAGCCAGAAAGACGCAGTCTGCGCAATCACCGGGACAGAAAGAAATGAACACTATCCCTATCTACAATATTTCAGCCAAGATTCTTACCACTTCTCAGATCTCGGTTTTGTCACGGGGACTGTCTTTCTCTCCAACCACTAGATTTGATTTATTCAGAACTTTGATTGATATCAACAGATTTGTGAGGGGTATTACCATTCGTCGTCATTTTTCTAATATGCCTAAAACAGATAACTCTACTGTACCTGATTGTGACGATATGATTAATTATGACCTCGTACCATCCCCTTCACCTAATCCTGTTGTTCCAGAACATGGATTAGCCACTAATTTTTCTTTTCAGGATATGATGTCTATCTCCACACTGGACCAATTGTGTGATCACAGCTCCACCGCCTTGGACACAGTTCCCAAGATCACCACACATAACTCTAATTTCTATCCTGTCATGTCCAGAACACCTGTTCTGGACATGTTCCAGGAGGCAGTCGAGCGTGATCTCACAACTTTGGCCCACATTAGGAGCTATCATGCCAACAATCTTACTCGCTCAGAAAAAGCTGCTCTTGACAGCCTGTCCACGGCAGATGATTTTGTTGTCAGACAGGCTGACAAGGGGGGCGCCGTTGTCATACTAGACAAGGGACTCTATCGTCAAATCAATTTGGACATGTTATCTGATCCAAACACATACCGTGTTCTCAGATCAGACCCTACTAGCATTTTTAAACAACGGCTGGTGGAGCTTGTGGATCTTGGGAAGGAAAAGGGTTTTTTCACTTCGCGTGAAGCAGATTTTCTTATTGTTGAATACCCAATAATCCCCATTTTTCATTCTCTTCCCAAGATCCACAAACTTTGTTTCCCCCCACCTTGTAGACCTATTGTCGCCGGCATCGGCTCTTTAAATGAAAATCTTTGTGCCTGGATAGACTCGCTCCTCCAACCACTCATCCCTCAGATTCCGGCATACATACAGGACACTAAACATTTACTTCTCAATCTGAATCACACACCCTGGCATTCATCCTTCTCCTGGGTCTCAGCGGATGTCACATCCCTGTACTCAGTTATTCCACATCATCTTGCACTCACTGCACTCCAATGGTTCCTTTCCACTTATTCCACTTACACTCTTGATCTTTGCGAATTTCTGGGTACATGCGTTTCTTTTCTTCTTGAACACAACTTTTTCATGTTTGATGGGTGTTTCTTTCTCCAAATCACTGGCGCTTCTATGGGGGCTAAATTCTCCCCCTCTATTGCTAATATCTACATGTGTTGGTGGGAATCTATCTATCTTTTTTCTCCTTCCAATCCTTTTGCTAAACACCTCATCTGGTACGGTCGCTACATAGACGACCTCATATTTATATGGGGCCCCGGTGTGGCGACCGTGCCAGACTTCTCTCTCTACCTCAACACCAACACTCTCAACTTGCAGTTCACTGTGTCAGAACACACACACACTATTTCTTTTCTTGATGTCAATCTGAGGGGTGACAGTGCCACTGGCCAAATACAGTCATCTACATTTCGCAAAAGCACAGCCGTCAATTCCATTCTGTGTGCCCACTCATGTCACCCACCCCACGTTATCAAAAACCTGCCGGTGGGTGAGATGATTCGGGCACGCAGAAATTGTTCTACAGATAAGGATTTTTTTACTGAGGCAGAGTCTATCCAGACACGTCTAAAAGCCCGTGGCTACCCTGATTGGTCACTTAAAAGAGCTAAAAAGATTGCCTTTAGTCGAAACAGACAGGAGCTACTTAACAGTTCCCGTAAACCTAAAATGAAACATGACAATCCAACTCCGGTGACTTTCACTACTCCTTACAGTACTGACTTTTCTACTATTTGTAAGATCATACACACATATATGCCTATGATTTTGACTGATCCTCAGTATGCATGTATCAAAGCAACCGGTTACAAATGTGTTCCCAAAAAGGCTCCCACAATCGGCCAAAGAGTCTCCCCGAGTCTTTTCTCCACCTCCAGGCCTACTCCACCCACTTGGCTATCCTACCCTGGTTCATTTAGATGTGGGCACAGCCGTTGCACCTGTTGTTCGGTGATGCACGTCACCAGGTCCTTTACCTCATTTGTCACTAATGTCACTTATACAATTAAACAGTACATTAATTGTAATACCATGTATGTGGTGTATCTCGTGTCGTGCATGATTTGCCGTCTACAATACGTCGGCTGTACCACAAATCCATTAAAAGTCCGGTTGAGAAAACATCTATCCGATATTCCCCATTTCAATTCTAGAAACACCTCTGCAGTGTCCAGACACTGTGCTGAAGCACATCATGGTAGCTTTTCTTCCTTACAGTGTACTGCCATTGAACGTGTCAACCCATCCAAGAGAGGAGGTGACCTGAAACAAAAGCTTCTCAATCGAGAAGTCTTTTGGATTCTTAAATTATCAACACGAGTTCCCCTTGGTATGAACAAACGACAGGATGTCATTCTACATTATTAAGTATTATTTCATTTATGTTACCGTTTATGTACTTCTTGACATCCTCACATGTTCCCCAGACGTCCATTAATATATACTGATTTATTCGTATATTCATGTTATTTTCACATAGGACCTATCTGGTGATACACACTTAAGATGTTAATTTACATGTAGCTTCCTTACAGCCTATGTACATGATTGGCATATATCCTCTTAATATGAAACATAATATCTTATGTCTTTTTACTCATTGATTATATTTTTTTTTCTCCCATCTCTCTACATATTGGTCATTTGTTGTTCCTAGACATTTTCCTTTTATGTAGTCACTAATTATATCTGTATTTATCCATCGCTTTTGATACTTGAAGTATATTTTGTATGCCTCTATTTACCTGTAAGGGGTTAATTCCTGCCGGTCACATGACCTGTGACCGGCTCTAATTGCCCCACTGCTTATTTAAGCCGACTTGTAACATGCATTTGTTGTACGACTAAGAGCGCTTGCAGCACTTGAAACGCGTAACTTGTTCCTTCCTTGTCCTATGGATTAAACCCGATTTTGTCTGCATTGAGCTGGATCCAATCTCTTTCATTTTTCCACTGGCTGGTGCCGTCCAGCGCCCGGATCCGTGCTCTACTGTTTGGGGCGGGGTGAGTTGGCTCTTACCTTGTCTGCCTTTATATTCCTAATGAGTACCCGCTGAGTTGATCCAGATGAAGGCAAAAATCCCTCATACTAGAGGTAAAAATTCCTTCCCGACTCCAAAATGGCATCAGAATAAATCCCTGGATCAACGTTCTGTCCCTATAAATCTAGTATACATAACCAGCAATGTTCTTACTCTCCAAATATGCATCCAGACCCCTTTTGAACTCTTTTACAGAGTTTACCATGACCACCTCCTCCGGGAGAGAATTCCACAGTCTCACTGCTTTTACAGTAAAGAACCCCTGTCTGTGCTGGTGTAGAAACCTTCTTTCCTCTAGACGTAGAGGATGCCCCCTTGTTATAGATACAGTCCTGGGTATAAATAGATCATGGGAGAGATCTCTGTATGGCCCCCTGATATATTTATACATAGTTATTAGGTCGCCCCTAAGCCTTCTTTTTTCTAAACTAAATAACCCTAATTCTGATAATCTTTCTGGGTACTGTAGTCCTCCCATTCCCCGTATTACTCTGGTTGCCTGTCTTTGAACCCTCTCCAGTAGTGATGAGCGGCAGAGGCCATATTCAAATTTGCGATATTTTGCGAATCTATTGACGATTATTTGTCCTATGTTTGTAAAATTCGCATATTCGCTATGTTCATGCATTTTTTTTCCAAGAGAAAATTTGCATAAAATTTGCATGGGAAAAACAAACAAAATATAGCACTATATTCTAAATATTTGCAAAATCGTGAAGTGCCGATATTCGTGATAAATATTTGCATTATGAATATTTGTGCTCAACAGTACTCTCCAGCTCCACTATATCTTTCTTGTACACTGGTGCCCAGTACTGTACACAGTATTCTATGTGTGGTCTGACTAGTGATCTATGCCCCTATTGATGCACCCCATGATTTTATTTGCCTTGGCAGCAGCTGCCCAACACTGGTCACTACAGCTAAATTTACTGTTAACTAAGACTCCCAAGTCCTTTTCCATGTCAGTCGTCCCAAGTGTTCTCCCATTTACTTCATAATCCCAGCCTGTATTTTACCTCCCCATGTGCATTATCTTACATTCATCAGTGTTAAACCTCATCTGCCACTTCCCAGCCCAAACCTCCAACCTATCCAGATCCATTTGCACTGTCCTCTATAGTGTTTACTGCTTTGCAGAGTTTAGTATCATCTGCAAAGATTGCTACTTTACTATCCAGCCCCTCTACAAGGTCATTAATGAATATATTAAATAGAACAGGACCCAAGACGGACCCCTGTGGTACCCCACTAGTAACAGTCACCCAATCCGAATAAGTAACATTAATAATCACCCTCTGTTTCCTATGACTGAGCCAGTTACTTACCCACTTACACACATTCTCCCCCAGCCTAATCCTTCTCATTTTATGAACCAACCTTTTATGTGGATCCTTATCAAATGCTTTGAAAATATCCAGATATACGACATCCCGCGATTCCCCTCGGTCCAGTCTGGAGCTCACCTCCTCATAATAGCTGATCAGGTTAGTTTGACAGGACCGATCCCTCATAAATCCATGCTGATATGGAGTCATACATTTATTTTTATCAAGATATTCCAAAATAGCATCTCCTAGAAAACCCTCAAACAATTTACATACAACGGAGGTTAAACTAACAGGTCTATAATTCCCGGGGTCACCTTTTGACCCCTTTGTAAATATTGGTACCACATTTGCCATGTGCCAGTCTTGGGGAACGGTCCCTGTCACTATATAGTGCATGAAAATTAAAAATAGGGGTCTGTCTTTTACATTATTTAATTCCTATAGAACACGGGGGTGAATGCCATCTGGACATGTGGATTTGTCCATTTTGATTTTTTGTAGGCGGCACTGTACTTCTTCCTGGGTTAGACAGGTGACCTGTACTGGGGAGTTTACCTTATCACACTGTATTTCACCTGGCATTTCATTTTCCTCGGTGAATACAGTGGAGAAGAATTTGTTTAATATATTTGATTTTTCCTGATCCCCGTCTATAATTTCTTCCTCATCATTTTTTAAAGGGCCAACACTTTTTGCTATTTATATAGTTAAAGTACATTTTGGGGTTAGTTTTACTCTCTTTGGCAATGAAAAGAACAACTCAACTTCAGAAGCTCATAAGTACTTAAAGGATTAAGATTTTTTAATAGAAGTAATTTACAAATCTGTTTAACTTTCTGGAGCCAGTTGATATATATATATATATATATATATATATAGAGAGAGAGAGAGAGAGAGAGAGAGAGAGAGAGAGAGAGAGAGCAAAAAGCGGTTGCAGCACACAAAATAGGTGAAAAAATAGTAGTAGCTTTAAACCATTATAAATACAGATGCAACGTTTCAAGCAAACATACTTGATAAAGGCTGCACTGGCAGCTGAAACGTTGCATCTGTATTTATAATGGATTAAAGCCACTACCATTTTTTCACCTATTTTGTGTGCTGCAACCGCTTTTTGCTCTTTACATTGGGGACCAGGGACCGGGGTCCATTTGGCTGCCTGCACCTGAGATTTTTTACAAGGTGTGCTACTCTTCGCTATTTCTTCTTCTATTTTTATATATATATATATATATATATATATATATATATATATAAGTTTTTTTTCCTGGATAACCCCTTTAAATGCTTTATTTTTGTCATTTATTGCCCCCCTTAACATTTTTATTCCTCCATATTGGTTTTCTTTTATTTATCTTTATCTTTTTATTTATTTATCTTACAGTGAGAATTTAAAATATTCTTAAAAGTTTCCCATTTAGTGTCAGTATTCTTGTTTTTGAGGACATTATCCCATTTTATATTGTTATGGGCTTCTCTGAGTTGATCAAACTTTGCCTTCCTAAAGTTAATTATTTTTGTGGCCCCTCGAGAGATTCCCTTATTGAAGAACAAGTTATAATGTATTATATTATGATCGCTATTTCCTAGGTGTCCTTCTACCTGCACATTAGTTACTCTGTCAGGTCTGTTGGTTAATGTCATGTCTAGTAGGGCGCCCCTCTGGGACAGATAATTGTCTTTAGCTATAGTCAGAAACCTGTTTCCTTTATGAGATTCACAAGTCTCAGTCTCCCAGTATATATCAGGATAGTTAAAGTCCCCCATTATTATCACCTCATTCTGATTTGCTGCCTTGTTTATTTGCCTCAGTAATTGATCTTCCTCACCCACCCACTCACCCACCCACACTTCACTACACTTAAAACAGTATTTGTCTACAACACCAGCAGGTGTGTACTTTTGGCTGGCCTTTCATAGTAACTAGGCCCTTAGGACTATAAAAGGAACAAAATGGTACACCACTTAGATGTATGTACGTGGTATGCACGGGAGTACAATGCGCTCCACTATGCTTAAAACAGTATTTGTCTACAACACCAGCAGGTGTGTACTTTTGGCGGGCCTTTCACAGTAACTAGACCCTTAAGACTTTAACAGGAACAAAATGGTACACCACGTAGATGTACATACACGGTATGCACTTATTAGAGGAGTACAACGCGCTCCACTACGCTTAAAACAGTATAGGGACCGGCACCATGGTTGTCGATCCGCCATTTAGGGCAGATGGGCAAGTAGGCAGGGAGAGTGGTTATTAGGGAAAGCTTAGGGCTCACTCTCCCTGTCCCTCCAGTCGTATATGAATGATGGCAATGCACACTACTAGAGTACAATACAAATATACTTCCCTCAGGTGAAGGAAGCCAGGCCTTTGTGGTGAAACACATGGGGACTACAGTGGGCCTGACCCCAAAGATTACCTCTTTATGGGTGATATTCTATCTCTAGATATATCTCTATATCCAGGACCAGATCCTTGGGTATATATATATATATATATATATATATATAGTATATTTTGGTACTGAGGATATTTTTTTTACTTTAGTAAATTAGTCTATGGAAATTCTGCTACGAATAATTCCAAGTGGAATTCTGCTTGCACAGTTGCAGAATCGGTGCTGCCAGAAATAAGTACAGAATTTTACAGTGAAAAAAGCCTCCTGAACAAATGGGAATTTACTGAAGAATTGGTAGAGTTATGATTCTTGGGGGTTTTGTCCTAATTGTAAACCAATAAAGTATGTTTGGATTGTACCCTAGTGGTGTGACTCTCCATCATTTGGCTACTCATATTATATTATGTTTGTGTTGTTATTATGTGTGGTTAGCTGGTGATATTGCACCTCAATTATTAGTGTTACTAGAAGTAAGGCTTGATTCACACTATGGAATTTCTGAACGAAATTCTACTTGGAAATTCCTCTCAGAAATTCCAGTACAGCAGAATCCCATTGCTATCAATGAGATTCTGCTGCCCCAGGCACTAAAATTCATCGATCGAAAGAATAAACCTGTCGATGCTTATAGAATGCATTGCCGTCTTTGGGGACCAGCAATGACTGTGCGGTCCTAGCAGTTGGGTCTGGCCGCCCTCGGAATCTCTGACATGTGAACCCATCCTAATAACTGCTTGTGTTTTGTCTTATGACTTTATAATTTACTTTAAATAAAAAAAAGTCATTTAATTACACAACACTGCAGCACATGGCTGTCTGACATGCCCAAAATACAAAGAAAATTTAATAAGGGAATATCTTTATAGAGGTAGCATTGGACCCCTAACCCCGCGGTCTGAGGAGGCTTTACAAAAACCATCAACCCATAAAAATAAATAAATTAATTAATTAATATATAAATAAATAAATTAAATGTAAAAGAGGTCAGACACTGCAAACAAAACCATCCAAAATAATCAAAAATGTCAGAAAAGCGAGGTTATCATAAATGCATTTTATGATAACTTAGCTTTTCTGACATTATTGATCTTGACTTAAAATACACCACATAAATAAAGAAAATCCCTAGAAGAAAAGTGGTAACACCATATACAAATTATATGAGGTTATACAAAACCTCACAATATTAAGTAACAAAAAACAATGCAAAAGGACAGTAGAGGAAAAAGTTAATTTAAACAGTCTTACTGCATCCATCGTGTCTCTCGTGTAGACATTAGGGGAAACTTCCAGATTGAAGAAATCCATCCTGACAAGAGTGACTTGCTCAGATCCTCATCCTTATGCCACTTTATGGCATAATAGGACATACTTCAGATGGGTTGCTATCCCATAGATAGACTTTATGGGTTATAGTAGGTCCTCTTATTTTTTAATAGGAACAGATACCATCCTAACCACCATCGATGCATCCACGATCTTGATACCTCCATCAACATGATGAACACACTGGATACCGTCTGGTTTCCAATTTACTTTTGCCACTATTGTCCGAATGTATATAATTTCTTTCACATCATATTGAGAGGTTTTATATTACTTCACCAAGATGTTTACATTTCTTTATATATCCTTGAGTTTATGATATCTTACTCTTTCTGCCATTTTTCAAAAACTGTCAGTAAGCACCCCAAAAAGTTCATAAATAGAAATACATGCTCCAAGTCTACAAATGCCATCAAAAATAGCCAAGTTGTGGTTTCAGCCACTTCATCTTCTTTGTAGACCATAGTAGACATGATGATATTTCTGTCGACCCTAAATGTTACAATGTATCTCTCAGGGATATAATATAAAGCTCTGGGACCCAAATACATAACAAGGTCACAGTGGAAGTAGATTGCTTTAAAATTCCCATATTGCAGTAGGTTGAAACCAAAGTTATGAATGAATTGTCTTGACCTCTACCAAGAAGATTTTTAATCCACACAGGTCAGATGATAAATTCCAAGAAAACCAACATAGATCAAACGTAAGTCAGAAGACAAATAGTAAGAAGGTTATGAAGACCAATAAATAGAAAAATACACCATCAATTCACCATCAATTGTTCTAGTTGGTGTACCAACTAGAATAATTGACCTTCAACAAGATGATTTTCCATTCATACACGTTAGATAAAAATTCTAAGAAAGCCAACATAGATCAAATGTTAGTCAGCAGACAACATGTAAGAAGGTTATAAAGACCAGTAGATAGAAAATCACACCATTAATGGACAAGTTAGAACAATTTACCTCCAACAAGATGAGCCACACAGGTTAGGTAATAAATTCCAAGAAAGACAACAAAGATGAAACGGAAGTCAGTAGACAAAATGTAAAAAGGTTATGAAGAACAGTAGATAGAAAAATACAACATCAATGGACCAACTAGACCAATTGACCTCCAACAAGATGATTTTCAAGCCGTACAGGTAAGGTAATAAATTCCAAGAAAACCAACATAGATCAATTGTAAGTCAGTAGAGAAATGGTAAGAAGGGTATGAAGACCCATAGATAGAAAAATGCACCACCAATAGACCAACTAGAACAATTGGCCGACCATCGATGAAGTTGTATGACAATATCATTTCACTATGACTAGAGTAGACTTTCTCCTTCACTCCATGTCCTACAGTAAAGAAAATATTAAGATTTGCTCTCTTACCGATCACACACAAGCCCAATACGGTGAATATCCAGGGCCCTCGTCCCATCTCTCAGCTCTTTCCCCAACCGAGCAGAAAGCCACTTTGCTATATAGGGCAGTTTGTAATATACAGCGAAGGACGATGGGTGGGTCCTTTATCAAATGTCTTTTGTGAGACGCTATTAGAAGGAGCATGTCTATGGGAGAACTTTTCATGCACTGTTGATAATCCCCGACCTCTGCCTGTGTGCTTAGCAATTATTAACACCACTATGTGCATAACTTATCTTCTGCTACCGCTGGGAATCAAAAAAAATATTATTATAATTTAATATAATTATGAACAAAACTCCTGTTCTAATAATTCATTGATTCCTAGAGGTTAATCGGTTTATGGGATATTAGCATTTTTTTTTACATGGAATAGATGTAAAAGTTAAAGGAAATATATCATGCCCAAAAAAATTATCCCCTGTCCGCAGGATAGGAGATAAGATTTCAGGGACGTAGCTAGAAACCAAAGGGCCCTGGTGCAAAATTTTGCCCAGGGCCCCCCTACCACCTGACAACCCGCTTACCCAATCCCGGACAACCCCTTACTCGGCCGCTCAAAGATATCAGTGACTACAGCACTGATGGGACACAGTCAGGAGAATACACCGTGATATAAGTGAGTAACAGGCAAGGCCAGACAGACAAAACATAAGCCCAGGCATTTAAGAATAAGCAGCCCATTTTTCTAGTGGGGGTCCAACTGCTGGGATCCCCACCTATCACCTTGGTTCCAATTGCTCTCCAGTTGTTGTAAAGCTATAACTCCCATCATGTCTGGAGAGCCTCAGGCATTATGGGAGTTGTAGTTTTTCAACAGCTGGAGAGCCACAGATTAGGGTACATTGTTACCTATCATCACTGCAGAACTAACAAGTGATTACAGCTGATGGGATAGTCAGGAGAATACACAATATCAGTGACCTGAGTGACGTCTTCTCTGTTGTCTTTTCTTCTCCATCTGGTCCAGACGTCAGGACTTCTTGCAGCTCCATCTTCTCTGCAGAGTCTGGCATCCAGGCATCACAAGTTCTCACATTGTCAGTAGATCCTCATCCTCTGCATGAAGACAATAATCATTATTATTCTGCTAAATACTGTATCCCCTGAACATAAAACTACCATCCACTGTACCCCTTGAATATAATACTGCCACCCACTGCACCCCCTGAATATAATACTGCCACCTACTGTACCCCCTGAATATAATACTGCCACCTACTGTACCCCCTGAATATAATACTGCCACCTACTGTATCCCCTGAATATAAAACTAACATACACTGTACCTCCTGCATATAATACTGCCACCCACTGTACCCCTTGAATATAATACTGCCACCTACTGTATCCCTGAATATAATGCTGCCACCTACTGTACCCCTGAATATAATATTGCCACCTACTGTACCCCCTGAATATAATACTGCCACACACTGTATCCCCTAAATATAATACTGCTACCTACTGTACCCCTTGAATATACTGCCACCTACTGTTCCCCCTGAATGTAATACTGCCACCTACTGTTCCCCCTGAATATAATATTGCCAACTTCTGTTCCCCCTGAATATAATCCTGCCACACACTGTACCCCTGAATATAATACTGCCCCCACTGTGCTCTCTGAATATAATACTGCCACATGCTGTACCCTTTGAATACAATCCTGCCACACACTATACTCCCTGAATATAATCCTGCCACATACTGTACCCTCTGAATATAATACTGCCACATGGTGCCCATGAACGTAATACTGCCACCCACTGTACCCCTGAATATAATACTTCCACACACTGTGCCCCTGAACATAATACTGCCACCTACTGTACCCCTGAATATAATACTTCCACACACTGTGCCCCTGAATATAAACCCTCAAAAATAACCATGCTATACGCTGTACCCTCTGAATATAACCCTGCCCCACAACACTGTACCTTCCAAATATAATAATCCCTCCATTATAATAATACTAATACTGTCACACACTGTTTCTTCTCAGTTTTGCTGATTCACACCTGTCCTCCTCCATACCCCTCTGTCCTCCTCCTGGCTCCTCTGTTCCAACCCCCCTTTCCCCAGAGACCCATAAGTCCTCCTACGTGCTCCTCTTCCCCCCCTCCCTAGACCACTAAGTCCTTTCCAGGCTCCTCTGCCCCCTCCCCAGACCCCAGAATTCCGCTCTGGGCTCCCCTGCCCAACTCTCCAGACCCCAAAGTCTGATCCATACCCAATCACCTCCTGTCCCCAAACATTGATGAACAGTATATGTATTTATGTATGATAGATGTGTATGAGACTGGTGTATGTATGGTAGATGTATGATTATGATATGTGCGTGTATGATAGATGTATGTATGGTAGATGTATGATACATATACACATCATACACCCATCTATCATACATACACACACCTATCATGCATACATACATCTATCATACACACATCCATCATACATACACATACATCATACATCCACACATCATAGATACATCCATCTAGCTTACACACATCTATCATACATACATAACATACATACACACATCACAAATACATACACATACACATCTAGCTTACACACATCTATCAAACATACACACATCATACAAACACATGCCCGTCACCTACGCCCCCCCCCCGCCCCTCCCACACACACACATGCATAATACATACATATACACGCACATCATACACATCATACATTCCCATACATTATACATAAACACATATCATACATACACCTGCTGCCTCCAGATCTCCCCGCATAATACATCTCCACACATCATACATACATCTTGCTTACACACATCTATCATTCATACACACACCATTCATACACACACATCATTCATACATCATACATACAGTACATACACACACATCATTCATACATCATACATACAGTACATACACACATCATTCATACATCATACATACAGTACATACACACATCATTCATAGATCAAACATACAGTATATACACACACATCATACATACACACGCCACCTCTGCCCACCCACATACACAGACATCATACATAAACACATCATATACACACCCACCGCCTCCAGATCCTTCCCCATAATATAATACATCTCCACACATCATACATACATCGTTCTAGCTTACACACATCTCCACACATCATACATACATACATGTTGCTTACACACTGCTAGGCCATTGCTGCAGGCATTAGGAGCGTGCCTGCAATGCCTACGCTGCATACGGTGAGGGGAGGAGGGGGGGCAAAGTTACGGTGTGCTTAGGGGTTGTGAAGCCTCCCCTTCAGGACCGGGACCTTAGGCTGTGCCTGAGGGCCCGACCTGCAGCCATAGTATAGTATAGTGGCAGGGGGCAATGGCGACCTTTGCGATCTCTATAGGTAGGCCACTGTAAGCTTTAGATCGTGGGGGGTCCAACCGCTGGGACCCCCATGATTTCCTGTACAGGGCCCCGGGAACGGGGCATGTCAACCCCGATGGCTGATATGCCCCCTCCATATATCTTTATGGGAGAGCAGTTCGGCTGTCTTTGGCTCTCCCATAGAGATATATGGAGGGGGAATGTCAGCTGCCAGTTCATGCTGGGGTCATGACGCTGCATTTCTGGGGAGAGCTGGGCCCTTGTACAGGAGATTGCAAGGGGTCCCAGTGGTTGGACCCCTCGTGATCTAAAACCTACCCCTATTCTGCCGATAAGTTTTTGGGCATGATACTTCACCTTTAAATAGGGGCCCTGCTGCTGACTCTAACCCCTTCTGCTGCACTATCTGGGGATCCAGACGGTTCAGCAGTATGGGGCCCCAAAATTTCGGATTATAGTCCTGTACAGCTGAGCAGTTGGAAATCCATTAAGAGGTGATAGTAGAAAAATGATTGCTCATACAAAAATGATTGCTCATACAAGACCCCTAGGGGGACTAAAAAAGTATATAAAATAACTAAATTTGAATATAAATAAATCCCTCACATAGTAAAAAGTTAAAATCAAGCCCTTTTTCACATTTTCCAAAAAATAAATAAATAAATAAATTTGAACCAAATAAAAATAAAACAAATTTGATATCCCTGCATAATGCCTCAACTAATAAAATATGGCTATTAAAAGCCATACAAACAATAGCATTTTTTGGGTTGTAAAGGGGTTAACCATTTTGCATACATTTTTATTTTGTATAAGTGAAAAAAGGGGTACTGCTAAAAAATTAGCAAAGAAAACCCTTAGCTACAAGATAGGGGATAAGTGTCTGATTGTGGTGGTGGTGGGTCCAACCTTTCGGACCCCTGTGGTCTCCAGAATGTGGCCTCAAATCTCCTTACTCCATGGAGCAGGGGGTCTGCATGCACTTGATGCATTCTTTGTGGAGCGCCGGAGATACAAAAACATTGTGCTTAAAGGGGTACTCCAGTTATATATATATATATATATATATATATATATATATATATTTATTTTTTATCAACTGTGCCAGAACGTTAAACAGATTTGTAAATTTATTTGAAAATCTTAATCCTCTCAGCACTGTGTGATGTTACTTTTTAAAGAGCTACAATGAAGACTAAATCGTTTTACCAAGAGTGGCAACAATTCTGCATTGCCTGCTATTACATGCTTTGTACCCAGGGGCGGACTGACACCACCCGGGGCCCCCGGACCAAATAAAGCAAGGGCCCCCAGCAAGACTCCACCCCTGGCTCCACCTCTGCCCCGCCCCTATCCCCGCCCAGTGTGCATATGAATATCTGCCATAGAAAGGAATAGGGGGTGCAGTGCGCTTGAGGCTATGGGGTACTTTGAGGGATGGCAATGCCAATCACCTTAACTACACCGAGGGGGAGATTCATCAAAACTTGTGCAGATGAAAAGTTGTCCAGTTGCCCATAGCAACCAGTCAAATTGCTTCTCTAATTTTTCTGAGGCTTTTTCAAAAATGAAATAAATGATCTGATTGGTTGCTATGGGCAACTCAGCAACTTTTCTTCTGGACAGGTTTTGATGAATCTCCCCCCCCAAGTGCCTTAAAACACTGAACTCCTCCTTTTTGTGCCAACTTGGGATCTCTGTCTGTGATACCCAGTCCAACTTGGCTCCAGCCTCCACTCACCTTTAACGGGGTACTCCGGTGGAAAACTTTTTTTTAATCAACTGGTGCCAGAAAGTTAAACATATTTGTAAATTACTTCTATTAAAAATTCTTAATCCTTCCAGTACCTATTAGCTGCTGTATACTACAGAGGAAATTCTCTTCTATTTGGGATTTCTTTTCTGTCACGAGCACAGTGCTCTCTGCTGACATCTCTGTCCATTTTGGGAAATGTCCAGAGCAGCATATGTTTGCTATGGGGATTTTCTTCTGCTCTGGACAGTTCCTAAAATGGACAGAGGTGTCAGTAGAGAGCACTGTGGTCGTGACAGAAAAGAAATCCCTTAAATAGAAAATAAATTGTTCTTTAGTATACAGCTGCTAATAAGTCATGAAAGGATTATAAAATTTTAATAGATATAATTTAAATATCTGTTTAACTTTCTGGTACCAGTTGATTTAAAAAATAAAAAAAAAGTTTTCCACCTGAGCACCTGTCTTTCACCGCTCACTACATGATGGCACAGTCCGATATATAACTCATCTCTGACATCATATAGTGAGCGCTGAAAGGCAGGTAGAAAATAGCAACTAGTCCATAAGCCATAAGTCATAAGCCACACACTTTACCTTTTTTGCCTCCTGCTTGGGTGAGCCTCTTAGATTTATTACAGAAATAGCACAGCAGCACAGAGTATTTCTGGAGGGAACTGTAGTGAGGCAGACTGTCTGAAATACTCTGTGCTGCTGGGAAGCCTACACCATCTTCTACCTGCCTTTTACCGCCCCCTACATGATGGCACAGTCAGAGATATAAGCTATATTTCACATATAACTAAGTCAGACTGTTCCACCATGTAGGGGGCGGTGAAAGGCAGGTAGAAGATATATACAATTATACAATTCATAAGTCACCCACCTGGACAAGCGGGGCCCTGTACACTGAGGACAAGCGGGGCCCTGTACACTGAAGACAAGCGGGGCCTTGTACAGTGAAGACAAGCGGGGCCCTGTACACTGAGGACAAGCGGGGCTCTGTACACTGAGGACAAACGGGGCTCTGTACACTGAGGACAAGTGGGGCTCCGTACACTGAGGACAAGCAGGGCTCCGTACCTGAGGAAAAGCGGGGCTCTGTACACTGAGGACAAGCAGGGCCCTGTACATTGAGGACAAGCAGGGCTCCATACCTGAGGAAAAGCAGGGCTCTGTACACTGAGGACAAGCGGGGCCCTGTACACTGAGGACAAGCGGGGCCCTGTACACTGAGGACAAGCGGGGCCCTGTACACTGAGGACAAGCGGGGCCCTGTACATTGAGGACAAGCGGGGCCCTGTACACTGAGGACAAGCGGGGCCCTGTACACTGAAGACAAGCGGGGCCCTGTACATTGAAGACAAGCGGGGCCCTGTACACTGAGGACAAGCTGGGCTCTGTACACTGAGGTCAAGCAGGGCCCTGTACACTGAGGACAAGCGGGGCCCTGTACACTGAGGACAAGCGGGGCCCTGTACACTGAGGACAAGCGGGGCCCTGTACACTGAAGACAATCAGGGCCCTGTACACTGAAGACAAGCGGGGCCCTGTACACTGAGGACAAGCGGGGCTCTGTACACTGAGGACAAGCGGGGCCCTGTACACTTAGGATAAGCGGGGCCCTGTACACTGAAGACAAGCGGGACCCTGTACACTGAAGACAAGCAGGGCCCTGTACACTGAGGACAAGCGGGGCTCTGTACACTGAGGACAAGCAGGGCTCTGCACACTGAGGACAAGCGGGGCCCTGTACAGTGAGGACAAGCGGGGCCCTGTACACTGAAGACAAGCGAGGCCCTGTACAGTGAGGACAAGCGGGGCCCTGTACACTGAAGACAAGCGAGGCCCTGTACACTGAAGACAAGCGGGGCCTTGTACACTGAGGACAAGCAGGGCTCCATACCTGAGGAAAAGCGGGGCTCTGTACACTGAGGACAAGCGGGGCCCTGTACACTGAGGACAAGCGGGGCCCTGTACACTGAGTACAAGCAGGGCGCCGTACCTGAGGAAAAGCAGGGCTCTGTACACTGAGGACAAGCGGGGCCCTGTACACTGAGGACAAGGCGGGGCCCTGTACACTGAAGACAAGCGGGGCCTTGTACAGTGAAGACAAGCGGGGCCCTGTACACTGAGGACAAGCGGGGCTCTGTACACTGAGGACAAACGGGGCTCTGTACACTGAGGACAAGTGGGGCTCCGTACACTGAGGACAAGCAGGGCTCCGTACCTGAGGAAAAGCAGGGCTCTGTACACTGAGGACAAGCGGGGCTCTGTATATTGAGGACAAGCGGGGCCCTGTATACTGAGGACAAGCGGGGACCTGTACACTGAGGACAAGCGGGGCCCTGTACACTGAGGACAAGCGGGGCCCTGTACACTGAGGACAAGCGGGGCCCTGTACACTGAAGACAATCGGGGCCCTGTATACTGAAGACAAGCGGGGCCCTGTACACTGAGGACAAGCGGGGCTCTGTACACTGAGGACAAGCGGGGCCCTGTACACTTAGGATAAGCGGGGCCCTGTACACTGAAGACAAGCGAGGCCCTGTACACTGAAGACAAGCGAGACCCTGTACACTGAAGACAAGCAGGGCCCTGTACACTGAGGACAAGCGGGGCTCTGTACAGGGAGGACAAGCAGGGCTCCGTACCTGAGGAAAAGCGGGGCTCTGTACACTGAGGACAAGCGGGGCCCTGTACACTGAGGACAAGCGGGGCCCTGTACACTGAGTACAAGCAGGGCTCCATACCTGAGGAAAAGCAGGTCTCTGTACACTGAGGACAAGCAGGACTCTGTACACTGAGGACAAGCGGGGCCCTGTACACTGAGGACAAGCGGGCCCTGTACACTGAAGACAAGCGGGGCCCTGTACACTGAAGACAAGCGGGGCCCTGTACACTGAGGACAAGCAGGGCTCTGTACACTGAGGTCAAGAAGGGCTCTGTACACTGAGGACAAGCAGGGCTCTGTACACTGAGGACAAGCAGGGCTCTGTACACTGAGGACAAGCGGGGCCCTGTACACTGAGGACAAGCGGGGCCCTGTACACTGAGGACAAGCGGGGCCCTGTACACTGAGAACAAGCAGGGCTCTGTACACTGAGGACAAGCGGGGCTCTGTACACTGAGGACAAGCAGGGCTCTGTACCTGAGGAAAAGCGGGGTTCCGTACCTGAGGACAAGTGGGCCCTGTACGAGAGAGCGAGCGAGCAGGGCGGCGGGCGCACAGTGAGCTCCGACGCGGCGTAGTGGCGCTTAGACGTGAGGTCACGTCACCCCCCCACGGTGACGTGACCTCACGCGCCGCGCCAAGATTTCAAGGCGCATCTCCCAGGCAGCCACTGCGGTTCTCTTACAGGGCTGCCGTGGCTGTTTGGGAGATGCCAAACAGCAGCTAGCAGCACCGTTCTCCGGGTCCGGGTGTGTGCCAGGCAAGTAGATAACATTTTTATTTTATTTAATGTGGCAGGCAGCGGACAGTAGGCCCTTTCCCCGAATGGACCGGCCTGTCAGTCTGCCCCTGTTTGTACCTTAATAAAGTCGTGGGTTGACAAAACATGCGTTGGGGCAGGCAATGTGACTTATCAATATGGGCGAGTTGCTATGATCTAACACCCTATGTATTCATTGCATAGTTAGGCACTTTAGTTTAGAGACAACTTGTCCAGATTACTCAGTGCACTTTGCTTCTATGTTAGTTGTCCCGTACCTGGATGTAGGCTGTCACGAAGCTGGAAGTGGATCCTTCTCCTGTGTAGCTGATGACTCGGATCGTATCGGGAGCCGCTGGTCTTCCCCAGAGCCTGCCGCAAGGCAGGATGGGCTTGTTGTGGCAGGCGACACCCAGGTCGCTACCCCCCGACACAGCTTGACCACACAGGTAACTGGGCAAGGCGAGGTACCGTAGAATGAGGCTGTAGCATAGTCAAACGTAGCAGAAGGTCCAGGCAGGCGGCAATGGTTCGTAGTCAAAAAACGTAGTAGGAAGGTCTGGATACACGGGAATGGCAAAACAGGCAATGGGAACGCTTTCTCTCAGGCAAATGGCACTGAAGATCCGGCAGGGGTATGTGGGAGGTGCAACAACTTATAATGTGCTGTCAGGTGCGTTTACTAATTATGGGCGTACTGGCCCTTTAAATTTCAAAGCTCCGGCGTGCGTGCCCTAAGGGACGGGGACACACGCACCGGAGCTGAGAGAGTGAGGAAGCTGCAGGAGCGGGACTAGGTGAGTGACGGGCTGGGGTTCGCATGCGGGCACGTCCCATGATGTGAATCCCGGCCCCGCCAGCGGTCGGGGACACAGGGACACTGTGCTCTCGGCCAGTGCATGCGGCCGGGGCGCAGTGTGTAACATTAGTTTGTTGGAAGCCTTACAAAATATTTTTTTAGTATCTCTCCCATGTTTAAAAATTCTGTAATTTATATTATATTGCTTATACTAAAGCCACACTGCTTGTTGTTTTTAAAGTTTTCTATTTTCCCTGTATTTAAGGTATTTAATAAAGGTATATTTTTTTCAGTAGCTATGGCTCCTTTTTTCATTGTATCATGCAGTTTTTTGGAGCTATACTGTACATGTTAATAATATGTTTAGGTTATAACCAACATGGGTACTTCTATTTGGGGTGTATGCTTTTGTCTATTAATGCTTTGTACCTGGCTGGTGTGGATCTGTGTGACTTTGTGACCCGCTTCCACTGGATTCTTGACCATTACCACCCTGCACTTCTGCAATGTGTGTGTTCCACTCCTGCCTGTTCCCGCACATGCGCCTCTAACCCCGCCTGCTCCCGTACATGCACCACTAACCCCGCCTGCTCCCGCACATGCGCCTCTAACCTCGCCTGCTCCCGCACATGCGCCTCTAACCCCGCCTGCTCCCGCAACATGTGTGTCCAATCCCGTCCACTCCCACTAACATGCGTGTCCAATTCGGCCCTGCCCTGTGTCATTTTAATTTCCCCACCTTCCTGTGCCATTTTAACTCCCCCAATATGATTTTTAATTCCCCCACCCCATGCCATTTTCTCCTACCCCCTTTGCCATTTTTACACCCCCTCCCCTCCCTCTGATCCCCTTGCTATTTATTACCTGTCCGGCGTCCACCGATGGGCTACCGCAATCTCAGGTGCAGGGTTTCAGTGGGTCCAACATCCTATAAGCTGCACTGATGAGTGACGTCCTCATGCTCTGTGGCGGGATGTAAGGGGCAGCTCACTGATGTAAGTGACCACGGCCCGTGCTGCAGATCCTGAACATACTGCTGGCGCTGCGGCCACGTGAAATCAATGGCGGCACCAAATTTTGCAGTGCTATACATACAGGTGTAGTGTCCCGTAGTATGATTATTGTGTATGTATTAAGATTTCCTGATTTTATATCTCTTTTGTCTGCAAGTGACAATGATATTTCATATTTACATATACAGCAGGTGAAGTAAGTATTGAACATGTCACCATTTTTCTTGCTAAATATGTTTCTTTGAGACAATAGTAGCTGTTAATTCCAGGTCTTTTTGAAGTTCTCCACAATTGTCCTCGGGCTCTTGGACAACTCTTCTGATTATTCTTCTCGTTCCTCTGTATCTTGTGAGGAGCACCTGGTCAAGGCAAATTTATTGTGAAATGGTTGTCTCTCCACTTCTGTATTATGACCCCTACAGTGCCAGTGGAACATTCAGAAGCTTAGAAATGCACCTGCAACCAACACTATTGTTATGTTTTACAACAATTTAGTTGTGACGTTCTGAAGACGGCTCTTTACTTTTACCCATCATTAGATGTGTCTTGTGTGACACCTTGGCAATGAGACTTTTTGTAACCAACAGTTGGGACTGAACCACTTGATATTAGTTTGGAAGGGGCTGGATTGTTTTTAATTACTGGTAGATTTCAGCCGTTGTCTTGGCTTTGCATGCTTTTTTGCACCTCCCTTTCTTCATGAGTTAAATACTTTTTTCCCTGTGTCATTTCACATTATTACACATAACTAAATTTCTGATCTTATTTGTTTTGGTTTCTTTGTATGTATTGATCACTTGGGTTGTTACCAACATATAGTGAACATTTCATGTCAATAGCACTTTTGGAAATATATTTAGTGAGAAAAATGGTGACGTGTGTAATAATTACATGTATTTCACTTACTGTAGTTACATTGTTCATAAGGTAGAAAAAAAAGATTAAAAAAAGAGTCCATTAAGTTTAACCTATATCCCTATTGATCCCTATTGTGCCCCCACTGTGTTGATCCAGAGAAAGACAGAAAACCATTATGAGGCTGATGCCAATTGCCCCTTACCAGAGGGAGAAATTCCTTCCCGACTCATATAAAAGGAGTTGCAGCTGACCTCTACCTGTACTACGTGCGTTTACCATGGTTGCACCTGAAGTATAGCACCACCCTAGGTGAGCTCATACAAAGATACAAAAAATACAGCACTACAAACCCTCAGACATGTAAACACTAAATACGTAGATTACCGTGAACTGCTTTCCTGCTATATTTACTATACATATACTGAGGTTCTTAGTGCACAATTTGATCAAAATATTCATATAGATATAGTAAATAAAGCACTAAAGCAGTTCAAAATCTTACATATATTTGATGTCCATATCTCAGTCCAGTGACCCACCCAGGGAGAGGGTAAGTTGGTGGAATTAACTGGGTTACTGTTATATGTCGCGCCGCAGCTGGTCTTGCTGGCCGTGGGCGCACTCTCAACCTGTCTCCCTGTCCTGTTTCAGGGATGGGCAGCGCCACGGCTCACAAGTCAGGCTGCGGGCACACTGTTTCACCCGGCAGTTACTTACCTCTCTGCGCTCCTGGCTCCTCTGCTTCCTCTGACAGCTGGCGTGTGCATACCCATCTCCTAGGGCCAGCGCACCGGTAGTTGATCCTTGCTGGATGCTGACCCTATATAGTGTCTGCACTTCCTCTTGATCTCTATCAGATCTTTGTGTCTAGTAGCCACTGAGAAAGCATTCCTTGCTGTGTCCAGTCTATACCGTGTCCAGTTCCATTTTTCTACATTTCCTGACCACGTACCTATCAGCCTGCCTTGACCTTCCTGCCTCACCCTGACTCTGAGTTTTCTTATTAAATTGTATCACGTCTCACCTCGGCCGCCACTGTGGGTTAATGGTACCAGGGGTAGCGACCTGGGAGTTCGCCTGCCGCAGTGAGTCCATCCCTTTTTGCGGCGGGCTCTGGTGAAAACCAGCGGCTCCTTAGACTCCGCTCCCTGGTGCGTCTTTCTCCAGTGGTACAGCGGATCCACTACTCTGACCATTACAGGTACACTAGGTCCTTTGGTGTGCCACTACCTTGTTACAGTAATAAATTGCACGAGCTTGTGGGAGGACAACATCCATACTCCCATGACGAGAAGGCCACTGTGTCTGCCCAAAGAGTGTGGGAGAATCCATTGGTAGCCCTCACATCTACCTGACCTTAACCATGACAGGCTGTGTGCCGGGCCATCCCACTGGATCTGTCTACTGCAATACTTCCTCTGGCTACCACAATAGTATAAAAGGATCCTACCTGTCCTGAGTTACAAAATAATTCATAAACACAATGTTCACATAGTGCTTGCAGTGGGTTGCTGTGTTTTTGTATTGCAGCCATAGCACATGTGCCTTTGTTTTTGAAGATACTAATCATTTTAGTTTTTTCCTAATATCAAACTTTCTACCCAATTTGCCCCTTGGCTCAGGGGCATCTGTATGATAAGGTGCCATTCGCTTTTCAATTCAAGCAGCTTCAGGTAAATAGGGATGGCCTGGCAAAGGCACCATATGGTTTCATGCCGAAAGAAACAAAGAAAGGACTGCACTGACGGCCTGCACTGCTGGTGTCTGAGCTGTCTATACGTTTTTAGATGGTGTCACATGTCAAGTAGGGACAGGATGGTTCAGCCCTAAGCTTACCCCAATCAGCCTTCCCTACCTACTTGGATGGTCCTCCCTATATGGCAGCCCCCAACTAGGCGACAGTCCCTATACTTACTGTGCACATAGGCCGGATATAGACCAAGAGTAGTCAACAGGATGGGTCAGAAGCAAACTACTGCCCTATCTCACTGCCCAGCAAACAGTACAAACACCAGAGACAAACCAGGGATGAAAACCAAAGGGCAGCATCAGAACCAAGTCATAAAACAAAAAAATGGTACCAGAAAGCAAGTCAGGTAAGAACAGGATGCCTCATCAGAATGGTCAGAAGGTCAGGTAAAAGTGGGAATGTTGGAGATCACACAGTAGAGCTAAAGCTAAGGAACACGAGTGATGGCTCAGAACTCCAATCTCGGTTCCACTCTGAGAGGGCATGGGATGCTGGCACCAGGAATGATTGGGCCGGCATCCTTGCTCTTTATAGGTCGACAAGCCCTATCGTCATCAGGGTTGGTCAATAGAGGAACAGAATGATGCACCCCTGTGGCACCACAGTGAAGCCAGGAATGCTGCGGGAGGGAGGACAGGTAAGACTATGACAGGTGGATTTTCTCTTTAAGCAGTGACTAAATCTTTATGTGATAAGCATCTGGGGGCCACATCATCCATATCCATGTTCTAAAGAAACCAAGAAACCAAGGAAGGAGGTCCAGCCCGTGAAATCTTGTGGAACGGCAAATGCTTTATTTCTTCACGTTTAAAGGAAATCTGTCATCAGTATCACCAGCACTAACCTGACATACAGGCTTGTAGTGTGGATGATACTGATCAAAATGATACTTACGGTGTCCTGAACCATCACGTCGTTCCACCGCTATTTCTCTTTTTTTGGATATGCAAATGAGGTCCTTGGGGCATGGGCAGAGTTCCGACCCGAGCTCCAGGCACTCTGAAGTAATCTTTGGCAGGGTGGGAGCTCTGCTCGGCTCATCCATATGCATAACCCCTGTTAGCGCGGCCGTGCTACTGTACGGCGCATGCGCCACTTCCAGGGTACACCCAAAAGCGGCATGTGCCGTACAGTAGCACGGCCGCACGAGCAGGGAGGAGGTTATGCATATAGATGAGCCGCCCCCCTAGCTGAATATTACATCAGAATGTGTCGGAGCTCCGTCCATGCCCCAAGGACCTAATTTGCATATCCCAAAAACAAGCAATAACGGCGGAACAGCGTGACGCTTCCGGATGCCACAGGTATCATTTTGATCAGTATCACCTCCACTACAAGCCTGTATGACAGGTTAGTGCGGGTGATACTGATGACAGATTTCCTTTAAAATAATTACATGGAGAACATCCAGCTGGCTGATGATAGCCTGACGGGTTTTGGCTTTCCTTACAGCTTAGTCATAGGCAGCCATTATCAAAATGACATGCTGACATATCCACGCTTGTATAGGCCCGGGCCCCATTCATTTTAATGGCCCAATCATAGCCAGGTGGTGACTTTTTTCGGGTGTATCTGAGTTTCGGCTCTCACTGAGAGGCTTAGTTTGCAGCACTATTCTGTCTGAGACAAAATTCAGATATGTTTACTAAATGACTTGAATGTAGTCACTAGACCAGTGTTTCCCAACCAGAGTGCCTCCAACGGTTGCAAAACTACAACTCCCAGCATGCCCGGACAGCCGAAGGCTGTCCGGGCATGCTGGGAGTTGTAGTTTTGCAACCGCTGGAGGCACCCTGGTTGGGAAACAATGCACTAGACAAATGGGGACAGTGCCTGACAGTTTTCCAACATACTTATGCTTTTTCAGTAACTTGCCCATACACCACCCGGCGCGTTCCGTTTCTCAGAATTTGGTAAACGTGAGTCTTACAGTAGGTATAGGACAAGGTTTCCAATCTCAATGCATGACAGACTGTCTAAATAGAAGATAAGCAATGTCTAAAGAGATTAGGGAGCGGGAAATATTCTATATATGCAAATTCTCCTGCGTTATGCAGCAGAGATCTTTACATTGGGCAGCATTATCAGCTCTGCCGTATTTACATTACCGCTATATACTGTGACAATGTCAGCTGAAGGGCACCGTTATGTATTATAACATGTAATGTCACATGATTTATCCTGGTCGGGGAGAAATATTCATTTCACAATGACACATTGTCACATAGATGTAATCTGGCCACATTTTTCCTATATGAGGCCTAGGCATGGCATTATAGGGCACATCACTGCCAGGCATATGGGCTGCAGATAGTGACTTCCATGCCCAATATGGTGGAGAGATGTTGGGTTACTCCCGGTTTTGTCATCATGGCATAATGTGGCATATCTTGTATAACCTTGGCACTGTTGCCCTCTAAGACAGTGTTTCCCAATTGGGACACACCTCGGAAATTTTTTTTTTTTTTACAGTGGGGCACACCTATCCAACCTCCCCTCCCATGTGCACTTTGACCCCTGTAGGTAGTTTGCCCCCTGGGACCCAATCTGTAGTCAACTTGCCCCCTGTAGGAAGCTTTCCTCCTGTGTATAGCCCCCCCCCCTTGTATTTAGCTTGCACCCATAGGTAGCTTTCGCCCTATGGATATGGCTCCTTTGGGGTTAGCTTGTCCCCTTTAGGTTGCTTTTTCCCTGTGTATAGGGGCCCTTGTAGTTAGCTTGCCCCTGTAGGTAGGTTTCTCCCTATATACAGTGGTCCCTCAACATACGATGGTAATTCGTTCCAAATGACCCATTGTTTGTCGAATCCATCGTATGTTGAGGGATCCGTGCAATGTAAAGTATAGGAAGCTGTACTCACCTGTCCCTGTCGCTCCGGACCAGGTCCTCACTGCTCATGATGCTGTCCCAGGGGCTCCCGATGCTGTCCCGCTGCTCCGGTGTCTTCTTCGCGATCCTCCGGTGTCTTGCACATCTTCTGCAGGGTCCGGGCCTCGCTTTCTGGTGACGTTATTAAGCTGCTGCGCCGTCGCGGCGTGCGTAGTGACGTAATAACGACGCCGGAAAGCGAGGCCCGGACCCTGGAGAAGATGCGCAAGACACCGGAGGATCGCGAAGTGGACCCGGAGCAGCGGGAATAGGTAAGTGAACCTGCCAGGGATGCTTAAACTGCTATCCGACAGCAGCTTAAGCATTTTGCGCTGTCGGATAGCAGTTAATGCGATGGCCCCGACATATAAAAGCATCGTATGTCGATGCTGACATCGACATGCAATGGCCTCTGAGAGGCCATCGTATGTCGATTTTATCATATGTCGGGGCCATCGTAGGTCGGGGGGTTACTGTATATGGTCTCCTTGTGGTTAGCTTGCCCCCTGTAGGTTGCTTGCCACCTATATTAAGGGCCCCCTGTTATATTCTTGCTACCTGCAGGTAGCTTTCCCTGTATATAGCCCCCACTGTAATTACCTTGCCTCTGTAGGTACCTAGCCTGTAGGTGGCTCCTCCCACCCCCCCCCTCCAGGAGAAAAAACTGAAACAAAAAGAAAATCCACATACCTCAGTCCCACAGTCGCCGGTGTCTTCTCCTGCTTCTTCCTATGGCCATTAGAGGCCGGAAGCTTCTCTATCTATGGGACTTCATCGTGTGTGTTCCAGAAGAAGTGAGGTTCCCTGCCTCTAGTGGCTGCTGGTAGTATCAGTAGAGGATGAAAGCCCCTGGAGGCCTCAAAGCTATGACTCTGTAGAACCCATGTGATGGTCATGTAGAGTATACAGATAAAGCTGGGAGGGGTATAACTACTATATATATCCTGATCCAATAGAGATAGCAGCAGCAGTATACAGATAGAGCTGGAGGAGCGGTGTATAACTACTATATATCCTGATCCAATAGGGATAGCAGCAGTATACAGATAGAGCTGGTAGGAGAGCTGTATAACTACTAAATATCTTGATCCCATAGAGATAGCAGCAGTAGTATACAGATAGATATGGAGGGGAGGTGTATAACTACTATATATCCTGATCCCATAGAGATAGAAGCAGTAGTATACAGATAGAGCTGGAGGGGAGGTGTATAACTACTATATATCCTGATCCCATAGAGATAGAAGCAGTAGTATACAGATAGAGCTGGAGGGGAGGTGTATAACTACAATGTATCCTGATCCCATAGAGATAGCAGCAGTATACAGATAGAGCTGGGGGGGGGGTGTATAATTACTTTATATCCTGATCCTATAGAGATAGCAGCAATATACAGAGAGAGCTGGGAGGGAGTGTATAATTACTTTATATCCTGATCCCATAGAGATAGCAGCAGTATACAGATAGAGCTGGAGGGGAGGTGTATAACTACTATGTTTCCTGATTCCATAGAGATAGCAGCAACAGTATACAGATAGAGCTGGGAAAGGAGGTGTATAACTACTAAATATCTTGATCCCATAGCGATAGCAGCAGCAGCAGTATACAGATAGAGCTGGAGGGGAGTTGTATAACTACTATACATCCTGATCCCATAGAGATAGCAGCAGTATACAGATAGAGCTGGAGGGGAGGTGTATAACTACTATGTATCCTGATCCCATAGAGATAGCAGCAGTATACAGATAGAGCTTAAAGGGGAGATGTATAACTACTATATATCTTGATCTCATAGAGATAGCAGCAGCAGTATATATAGAGCTGGAGGGGAGGTGTATAACTACTATATATCATAATCCCATAGAGATAGCATCAGCAGTATACAGTACAGATAGTGCTGGGAGGGGGTGTATAATTATTTTATATCCTTATCCCATAGAGACAGCATTAGCAGTATACAGATAGAGCTGGAGGGGGGGGGGTGTATAATTACTTAATATCCTGATCCCATAGAGATAGCAGCAGTATACAGAGAGAGCTGGTAGGGGGTGATTCCATAGAGATAGCATCAGCAGTATAAAGAGAGCTGGAGGGGAGGTGCATGAGATCTAGCAGGGGCGTTCTGGTAGGTGATGATGTCATCCTCTCATTTTGTAGTCCTCAGGTAGTCAAGAGCCAGCACTGACATCCTGTCCTGGCCCATTAGGCACTAGAAGATTTGGAGAAACAGACTTGTGATCACAAGACCAAGTTACTGGATGAAACGGATGGAAGCAGCTGTGCTGGAATATAACAGATGGCGCTGTAGGACAAGTGATAGTGAGTGTGTATGATTTTGAGTAAGATATAAGGCTTAAAAGTGTCTAAAAAGTCTCTAGAATGATAAATGTTATAGAAGGCATTTATATTGGCAAAAATGTTGTGCGGAACAAACCCAATAACACGAGGCGATGACTGGTGTTTAGCAGCATCAACATTCATACTTTATTGTAAACATCTCATATAAAGTCATAGGTTATTATCAGAGCCGGGACTCTTCATGCTTCTTAGAACAAATAAATACTGTAATGAATTCAGATAATAGGTAAGGACACCCTCTTCATGTCTGCGGGGCGGGAGAACACCTGGGGTCATCACTGTTGGCAGCCTTGGTTCTGTAGGTAGATCCCACTAGCGCAGCTCTGCTTGCACCCTTTTTTCATTCCGCAGACAATCTGATATAGAAGAATGGAAGACAAACATGGCGATCATTAGGTCACATGACTTACACCAGAATACATGGCATCAGGAGTGGTCACATGGTATATTAAAGGGGCTCCCCACCTTCACAGCCACAAGGGATTTGTGAGGAGAAGGGATTCAAGTGATAAAAGACAAGGATGTGGGTTTAGACAACTGGTGGCCCTCCAGATGGTGCAAAACTACAACACATCAAGGTAAAATGTCGGATTGATACAAAATTCAGGAAGCAGTTATGTGTTTTATATATATATATATATATATATATATATATATATATATATATATATACACACACACACACGTATAGATATGTATAAAGCCTGCAGGGCTGTATTTGTGTGATGGGCAGAAGTAATTAATCTCTCCCTGCACTTCCAGGTGGGGCTTATTGGGAACAGGTGGGGGCGTGTGTATATAACTCCCCCCTCTCCTACAGGGGCGGAGCACGTGTCATTTGTGGAACCCTCCCTTATTTTATTCCTTCACTATAGGGCATGCCCTCTATAGGCGTGCCCTCATTGCGCGGTTATGGAACAACTCAGACCGCTATGCTAGGGTATATATATATATATATATATCTTGTATAGGTATATAGGCAATCTTTCCTGTCAATAGTACACGTATGGAGCCTGAGCACAAGTAAATGTCTTAGTAAATGCTGTCTTATTATAAAAGCTCTCAGAGGCTACTTTGAGGTAGTGTACCTCTTGGTGAGAGATCGTTGACAGCTAGACATGCTACCCCATCTCTTCATTACACACCCCCATCTTTTCATTACACACCTGTGTTTTCATTACACCTCTTTCTCTTTGTTACACACCCCCTTGTGTCTTCATTACACCCTTTGTCTCTTCATTACACACCCCAATCTCTTCATTACACCCCTATCTCTTCATTACACACCCCCTGTCTCTTCAGTACACACCTATGTCTCTTCAATATGCAATCCCCTGTCTCTTTATTAGACACCTCTGTCTCTTTATTACACGCCTCCTGTCTCTTCATTACACCCCCTGTATCTTCATTACATTCCCTGGCTCTTCATTTCACCCCTGGCTCTTAATGACACCCCCTGTCTTTTAATTACATCCCTGGCTCTTCATTACACCCTCTGGCTCTTCATTACACCCCCTATATCTTCATTACACCCCTTGGCTCTTCATTACAACCTCTGGCTCTTCATTACACCCCGGCTCTTCATTACACCCCCGGCTCTTCATTACACCCTATGGCTCTTCATTACACCCTATGGCTCTTCATTACACACCTATGGATCTTCATTTCATCCCCTGGCTCTTCATTACACTCCCCTGGCTCTTCATTACACCCCGGCACTTCATTACACCTCCTGGCTCTTCATTACACCCCTGGCTCTTCATTACACCTCCTGGCTCTTCATTTCACCCCTGGCTCTTCATTACACCCTATGGCTCTTCATTTCACCCCATGGCTCTTCATTACACCCCCAGCTCTTCATTACACCTCCTGGCTCTTCATTACACCCCCGGCTCTTCATTACACCTCCTGGCTCTTCATTTCACCCCCTGGCTCTTCATTTCCCCCTCTGGCTCTTCATTTCACCCTCTGGCTCTTCATTTCACCCTCTGGCTCTTCATTACACCTCCTGGCACTTCATTACACCCCCGGCTCTTCATTTCACCTCCTGGCTCTTCATTACACTCCCCTGGCTCTTCATTACACCCCCGGCTCATCATTACACCCCCGGCTCTTCATTAAACTCCCCAGGCTCTTCATTACACCCCCGGCTTTTCATTACACCCCCGGCTCTTCATTACACCTCCTGGCTCTTCATTTCACCCCCTGGCTCTTCATTTCACCCCCTGGCTCTTCATTAAACTCCCCTGGCTCTTCATTACACCCATGGCTCTTCATTACACCCATGGCTCTTCATTACACCCCCTGGCTCTTCATTTCCCCCCCTGGCTCTTCATTTCCCCCCTGGCTCTTCATTTCCCCCCCCCCCCCTGGCTCTTCATTACACCCCCTGGCTCTTCATTTCACCACTGGCTCTTCATTCCCCCCCCCCCCCTGGCTCTTCATTACACCTCCTGGCTCTTCATTACACCCCCTGGCTCTTCATTACATCCCCTGGCTCTTCATTACACATCCCTTGTTTGGGTCCAAAGTGCAGAAGAGGGAAACCAACAGCAGGGTCTTACTGTATATCCTGGGTGGCAAAACCCTGCACCATGATTGAGATGTTTGCTTTGAAGCCCCTTCCCTTCCATGTCCACCTCTGCCTTATGGTAAAGGTGGCTGTAACTAACCATGGATTACCCACTGTGTAGATAGTTCACACAATACTTGTATAGATTCATTGTATGTGTGTTACTCACCATGGTGACATAGCCTAACAGAATGAAGAACAGAGTAATACTGAGCAAGACTATGACAGCGATCTGCCAGGGACAAATTTTACTGCGATCTGAGAAAGAGAAAAACACACATTAATAGTAAAAATGATCTATCTCATATCTATCTATCTATCTATCTATCTATCTCATATCTATCTATCTCATATCTATCTATCTATCTCATATCTATCTATCTCATATCTATCTATCTATCTATCTATCTCATATCTATCTATCTCATATCTATCTATCTGTCTATCTATCTCATATCTATCTATCTCATATCTATCTATCTCATATCTATCTATCTATCTATCTATCTATCTATCTATCTCATATCTATCTATCTCATATCTATCTCATATATATCTATCTCATATCTATCTATCTCATATCTATCTATCTCATATCTATCTCATATCTATCTATCTCATATCTATCTATCTATCTATCTCATATCTATCTATATAACTATCTAGAAGAAAAAATTTTGGCTGCAGCACACAGGAGTAAAGTGTCAAGTAGTTTATTCCATTCCAAAGCTACATTTCAGCTGCCCATGCAGGCTGCATGGGCAGCTGAAACATAGCTTTGGAATTTATTTATTTTATTTTATTTATTTATTTATATAGTGCCTACAGATTCCGCAGCGCTTACAATTATGGGGTACACACAAAGACAAGTATCAGACATAAAATTACACAATAACTATTCAAACAAGAGGTGTGAGGATATGTTGGGGATAGGTTGGGGATATAGGTTGGGGATATAGGTTGGGGATATAGGTTGGGGATATGTTGGGGATATGTTGGGGATATGTTGAGGCCAATTAAAGAATGTTATAGGCCTGTTTGAAGAGATGTGTTTTTAGGCCACGTTTGAAACTATGGCTGTTGTTGTTGAGTCTGAGGGATTGAGGGATAGCATTCCAGAGAACCGGTGCAGCACGAGTGAAGTCTTGGAGACGGGAGTGAGAAGTTCGGATTATAGAAGATGTTAGTGTGAGATCATTAGCAGATTGGAGAGAACGTGTAGGATGGTAGACGGAGATGAGAGAGGAGATGTAGGGAGGTGCAGCATTGTGGAGAGCTTTGTGTGTGAGACTGAGGATTTTGTACTGTATTCTGGACTGAATTGGTAACCAGTGTAGTGACTGGCACAGGGAGGAGGCATCGGTGTAGTGACTGGCACAGGGAGGAGGCGTCTGTGTAGTGACTGGCACAGGGAGGAGGCGTCGGTGTAGCGGCTGGAGAGGAAGATGAGTCTGGCTGCGGCATTAAGGATGGACTGGAGAGGAGAGAGTTTGGAGAAAGGAAGGCCTATTAGTAAAGAGTTACAGTAGTGGAGGCGGGAGGGAATCAAAGCAATAATGAGAGTTTTAGCAGATTCAGTAGTGAGAAATGGGCGGATTCTGGAAATGTTTTTGAGATGCAGGTGACAAGAACGTGAAAGAGACTGAATATGGGGAGTGAAAGACGGATCAGAGTCAAGTATAACTCCAAGACAGCGAACCTGCTGCCCGGGAGTTATGATAGTACCACATACCGAGATGGAAATGTCAGGGTTAGGTACAGTATCAGTTGATGGAGAAAAGACAAGAAGTTCTGTTTCAGAAAGATTTAGTTTCAGATATAAAGAGGACAAGATGTCTGAGACAGCAGAGAGACAGTCACTGGTATTGTGTAGGAGTGCAGGGGTGATGTCTGAGACAGCAGAGAGACAGTCACTGGTATTCTGTAGGAGTGCAGGGGTGATGTCTGAGACGGCAGAGAGACAGTCACTGGTATTGTGTAGGAGTGCAGGGGTGATGTCTGAGACAGCAGAGAGACAGTCACTGGTATTCTGTAGGAGTGCAGGGGTGATGTCTGAGACGGCAGAGAGACAGTCACTGGTATTGTGTAGGAGTGCAGGGGTGATGTTGGAGGAGGAGGTATAGAGTTGGGTGTCATCAGCGTAGAGGTGGTACTGGAAACCAAATCTACTGATTGTTTTTCCAATGGGGGATGTGTAGAGTGAAAAGAGTAGAGGACCCAGGACCGATCCCTGGGGAACCCCGACAGCAAGGGGAAGAGGAGAAGAAGTAGAGCCAGAAAACGAGACGCTAAAGGAGCGGCCAGAGAGATAGGAGGAAAACCAGGCGAGAGCAGAGTCCTTGAGACCAATGGAGCGGAGACTACTGAGGAGGAGTTGGGGATCCACAGTGTCAAAAGCCGCAGAGAAGTCCAAGAGAATCAGTAAAGAGAAATTGCCATTTGATTTGGCCGTCAGAAGATCGTTAGTGACTTTGGTTAGGGCCGTTTCTGTGGAGTGAAGGGAGCGGAAACCAGACTGTAAGGGGTCAAGGAGAGAGTTCTCAGAGAGATAGCGGATAAGGCGGGAGTAGACCAAGCGTTCCAGGAGTTTGGAGATAAAGGGAAGATTTGAGACGGGTCGATAGTTGGCTGCACAGGATGGGTCCAGAGATGGTTTTTTCAATAGTGGGGTTATGATAGAGTGTTTGAAAGAGGAGGGAAAGACCCCAGAAGAGAGGGAGAGGTTAAAGATTTTAGTTAGGTGACAGCTGATAGCAGGAGAGAGAGACTGGATGAGGTGTGAAGGCATGGGGTCACTAGAGCAGGTAGTGGGGCGGGCGGAGGAGAGGAGCCTGGAAACCTCATCCTCCATTACAGGCTCAAAAACTGAGAGTGATGAAGAGGAGACGTGGCTGGGATGGAAGAAACTACTTGTCACTTTACTCCTGTGTGCTGCAGCCAACATGTTTTCTTCTGGATGACTGTGGACCTCTGACCTGGGTCTTTTCTGCTGTTTTGCACCAAGTGTGATTTTTTGCATTGAGGTGCTGCTTAACCATAGACTTCTCTATCTATTTATCTATCTAAAAAAAATCCAAATAGAAGCAGCACATCAAGCAATAGAAAATATAGATAGATTCGGGGTGCTCGCATAGTTGGAGCCTGGGTCCACCGGTTCCTTAATCCAGATACAAAAAATATATAGGATGCAGCACACCACAAGTTGCAATCAGGAGTGTAGGTTTATTCCATAACGTGCAGAGGACAACGTTTCACCAGCCTCACACTGGCTTTCTCAAGTGGGAAAGCCAGCGTGAGGCTGGTGAAACGTTGTCCTCTGCATGTTATGGAATAAACCTACACTCCTGATTGCAACTTGTGGTGTGCTGCATCCTATATATTTTTTGTATCTATCTATCTATCTATCTATCTAACAAAAACCAGATTGGAGCAGCACGCCCTATTGTACCATAGTGCTGGTGCAAGCGGCGAAAAGAGCTTTGGTCAAAGCAAGTCAGACATCTAGGAAGGATGCCGCAGCACACAAAAATAGTTCAAGTGTAAAAAACAGTGGTTTATTCCATGGAAATACAAGCTTGCTTGTATTTCCATGGAAGAAACCACTGTTTTTTACACTTGAACTATTTTTGTGTGCTGCGGCATCCTTCCTAGATATCTATCTATCTATCTATCTATCTATCTCATATCTATCTATCTATCTCATATCTATCTATCTCATATCTATCTATCTATCTCTCATATCTATCTATCTATCTATCTCATATCTATCTATCTATCTATCTCATATCTATCTATCTATCTCATGTCTATCTATCTATCTCATATCTATCTATCTATCTATCTATCTCATATCTATCTATCTATCTATCTATCTCATATCTATCTATCTATCTATCTCATATCTATCTATCTATCTATCTATCTATCTCATATCTATCTATCTATCTATCTCATATCTATCTATCTCATGTCTATCTATCTATCTCACATCTATCTATCTATATATCTATCTCATATCTATCTATCTATCTCATATCTATCTATCTATCTATCTATCTCATATCTATCTATCTATCTATCTATCTCATATCTATCTATCTATCTCATGTCTATCTATCTATCTCATATCTATCTATCTATCTATCTATCTCATATCTATCTATCTATCTATCTATCTATCTATCTCATATCTATCTATCTATCTATCTATCTATCTATCTCATATCTATCTATCTATCTATCTCATATCTATCTATCTATCTATCTATCTCATGTCTATCTATCTATCTCATATCTGTCTATCTATCTATCTCGTATCTATCTATTTATCTCATATCTATCTATCTATCTATCTCATATCTATCTATCTATCTATCTATCTATCTATCTCATATCTATTTATCTCATATCTATCTCATATCTATCTATCTATCTATCTATCTATCTATCTATCTATCTATCTATCTTACAGTCTATCAAGTTGCAATGTTTGTTTCATATAAATAGAATGAATTGTACCATAGTGGGGGCCGCCTGATATAAGTCACACAATGTTTACACATAAAGCTCTACTCACCACTAGAACACTGGCACAGGCCTCCTGCAAATAATGAAATAGAAAAGAGATCATTAGAAAATATTTTACATTAATATATCAAAAATCACATGGACACATATAGAGAATACAATACTATGAGCACCGGGTCTGGAAGCTCTTAATGTAACTCCCTCCGTCTGGAGAAGAAAAAGTTTAGTCTCAAGGAGCGACACGCCTTCTTTACCATGAGAACTCTGAACTTATGGAACAGTCTACCTCAGGAACTGGTCACAGCAGGAAAAATTAACAGCTTTAAAACAGGATTAGATACATTCCTGGAACAAAATAACATTAATGCTTTTAATTGATGGACATATGTCTTTTTTCGACCGTACTAACTATGTAACTATGTAACTTAGAAAACTAGGATTTTGCTAATTGTATTTGAAAGGGTAGAATGAGATTAGAGAACATAAACAGCACCACTGTTGTCTATGTGGCTGTTTCCGGTATTGCAGTTTACAAACCTTATATCACACACAGTCCTTGGACAAGAATGCAAACAAATGTGGGTTTATGGTGGATTCTAGATATAATCTATCTTTATCCATCTCATATCTATCTATCTCATATCCATTGTTACGCCTAGCGCTCCGGGTCCCCGCTCCTCCCCGGAGCGCTCACGGCGTCTTTCTCCCTGCAGCGCCCCGGTCAGTCCCGCTGACCGGGAGCGCTGCACTGTTTTGGCCGTTGGGGATGCGATTCGCACAGCGGGACGCACCCGCTCGCGAGTCGCATCCCAGGTCACTTACCCGTCCCGGTCCCCTGCTGTCATGTGCTGGCGCGCGCGGCTCCGCTCTCTAGGGCGCGCGCGCGCCAGCTCTCTGAGACTTAAAGGGCCAGTGCACCAATGATTGGTGCCTGGCCCAATTAGCTTAATTGGCTTCCATCTGCTCCCTGCCTTTATCTGACCTCCTCCCATGCACTTCCTTGCCGGATCTTGTTGCCTTGTGCCAGTGAAAGCGTTTAGTGTGTCCAAAGCCTGTGTACCTGAACTTCTGCTACCCATCCTGACTACGAACCTTGCCGCCTGCCCCCGACCTTCTGCTACGTCTGACCTTGCTTCTGCCTACTCCCTTGTACCGCGCCCATCTTCAGCAGCCAGAGAGGTGAGCCGTTGCTAGTGGATACGACCTGGTCACTACCGCCGCAGCAAGACCATCCCGCTTTGCGGCGGGCTCTGGTGAAAACCAGTAGTGGCTTAGAACCGGTCCACTAGCACGGTCCACGCCAATCCCTCTCTGGCACAGAGGATCCACTACCTGGAAGCCGAATCGTGACAGTAGATCCGGCCATGGATCCCGCTGAGGTGCCGCTGCCAAGTCTCGCTGATCTTCCCACGGTGGTCGCTCAGCAATCGCAGCAGATTGCCCAACAAGGACAGCAGCTGTCGCAGTTGACCGCCATGTTACAGCAAATTCTGCCCCTGCTACAGCAGCAACCATCTCCTCCGCCAGCTCCTGCACCTCCTCCGCAGCGAGTGGCCGCTCCTAACCTCCGCTTGTCCCTGCCGGACAAATTTGATGGGGACTCCAGACTCTGCCGTGGATTTTTGTCTCAGTGTTCCCTGCATATGGAGATGTTGTCAGACTTGTTTCCTACAGAACGGTCTAAGGTGGCGTTCGTAGTAAGCCTTCTTTCAGGAAAGGCCTTGTCTTGGGCCACACCGCTCTGGGACCGCAATGATCCTGCCACAGCCACAGTCCAGTCCTTTTTTGCTGAAGTCCGAAGTGTCTTCGAGGAACCTGCCCGAGCCTCTTCTGCTGAGGCTCTCTGCGCGACCTTTAAAAAAGGCCTATCCAGTCGCATCAAGGATGTGCTGGCCGCACGAGAGATTCCTGCCAACCTCCAAGAACTCATCCATTTGGCTACCCGCATTGACATGCGTTTTTCTGAGCGACACCAAGAGCTCCGCCAGGAAAAAGACTTAGATCTCTGGGCACCTCTCCCACAGCATCCTTTGCAGTCTATGCCTGGGCCTCCCGCCGAGGAGGCCATGCAAGTGGATCGGTCTCGCCTGACCCAGGAAGAGAGGAATCGCCGTAGAGAAGAAAATCTCTGTCTGTACTGTGCCAGTACCGAGCATTTCTTGGTGGATTGCCCTATCCGTCCTCCACGCCTGGGAAACGCACGCACGCACCCAGCTCACGTGGGTGTGGCATCTCTTGGTTCTAAATCTTCTTCTCCACGTCTCACGGTGCCCGTGCGGATTTCTCCTACAGCCAACTCCTCCCTCTCAGCCTTGGCCTGCTTGGACTCTGGTGCCTCCGGGAATTTTATTTTGGAGTCCTTTGTCAATAAATTCTGCATCCCGGTGACCCGTCTCGCCAAACCGCTCTACATTTCCGCGGTCAACGGAGCCAGATTGGACTGCACCGTGCGTTACCGCACAGAACCCCTCCTGATGTCTATCGGACCCCACCACGAAAGGATTCAGTTCTTCATTCTCCCCAGTTGTACCTCTGAGGTCCTCCTCGGTCTGCCATGGCTCCGGCTTCATTCCCCCACCCTTGATTGGACCACCGGGGAGATAAAGAACTGGGACTCTGCCTGCCATAGGAAGTGCCTCTCCCCCCCTCCCAGTCCCGTCAGGCAAACCTCTGTGCCTCCTCATGGCCCCCGTCCTGGTGTCACACTGCCCCGTGCCCGGCTTCGCCCTCTGCCCTCCCTCCCCATTCCCACTCCTGCTGTACTGCCTGCCGTTGAGGAAACCCTCCATTCTTTCCCGGGGTCCTCATCCCAGGGGAGGCAGTTGCCGGTCAAAGAAAAGGGGAGACCTAAGGGGGGGGGTACTGTTACGCCTAGCGCTCCGGGTCCCCGCTCCTCCCCGGAGCGCTCACGGCGTCTTTCTCCCTGCAGCGCCCCGGTCAGTCCCGCTGACCGGGAGCGCTGCACTGTTTTGGCCGTTGGGGATGCGATTCGCACAGCGGGACGCACCCGCTCGCGAGTCGCATCCCAGGTCACTTACCCGTCCCGGTCCCCTGCTGTCATGTGCTGGCGCGCGCGGCTCCGCTCTCTAGGGCGCGCGCGCGCCAGCTCTCTGAGACTTAAAGGGCCAGTGCACCAATGATTGGTGCCTGGCCCAATTAGCTTAATTGGCTTCCATCTGCTCCCTGCCTTTATCTGACCTCCTCCCATGCACTTCCTTGCCGGATCTTGTTGCCTTGTGCCAGTGAAAGCGTTTAGTGTGTCCAAAGCCTGTGTACCTGAACTTCTGCTACCCATCCTGACTACGAACCTTGCCGCCTGCCCCCGACCTTCTGCTACGTCTGACCTTGCTTCTGCCTACTCCCTTGTACCGCGCCCATCTTCAGCAGCCAGAGAGGTGAGCCGTTGCTAGTGGATACGACCTGGTCACTACCGCCGCAGCAAGACCATCCCGCTTTGCGGCGGGCTCTGGTGAAAACCAGTAGTGGCTTAGAACCGGTCCACTAGCACGGTCCACGCCAATCCCTCTCTGGCACAGAGGATCCACTACCTGGAAGCCGAATCGTGACATCCATCTATCTCATATCTATCTATCTATCTCATATCTATCTATCTATCTATCTTTATCTATCTATCTCATATCTATCTATATTTCTCTCTATTTCATATCTATCTATCTATCTCATTTCTATCTCATATCTATCTCATATCTATCTATCTATCTCATATCTATCGATCTCATATCTATCTCATATCTACCTATCTCATATCTATCTATCTATCTATCTATATATCTCATATCTATCTATCTCATATCTATCTATCTCATATCTATCTATCTCATATCTATCTATCTGTCTATCTATCTCATATCTATCTATCTCATATATATCTATCTATCTATCTATCTATCTATCTCATATCTATCTATCTATCTCATATCTATCTCATATCTATCTATCTATCTATCTATCTATCTCATATCTATCTATCTATCCATCTCATATCTATCTCCTATCTATCTCCTATCTACCTATCTATCTATCTATCTATGTATATATCTATATATCTCCTATCTATCTATCTCATATCTATCTATCTCATATCTATCTATCTATCTATCTATCTATCTATCTATCTACGTATCTCATATCTGTCTATCTCATATCTATCTATCTATCTATCTCATTATCTATCTATCTATCTATCTATCTTTCTATATATCTCATATCTATCTATCTATCTATCTATCTCTCTAATATCTATCTATATATCTCATATCTATCTATCAATCTATCTCATATCTATCTATCTATCTATCTCATATCTATCTATCTCATATCTATCTATCTATCTCATATCTATCTATCTCATATCTATCTATCTATCTATCTATCTATCTCTCTAATATCTATCTATATATCTCATATCTATCTATCAATCTATCTCATATTTATCTATCTCATATCTATCTATCTCATATCTATCTATCTCATATCTATCTATCTCATATCTATGTATCTCATATCTATCTATCTATCTCATTTATATCTATCTATCCATCTATCTCATATCTATCTATCTCATATCTATCTATCTCATATCTATCTATCTCATATCTATCTATCTATCTATCTATCTATCTATCTATCTCATATCTATCTCATATCTATCTATCTATCTATCTATCTATCTCATATCTATCTATCTATCTATCTATCTATCTATCTCATATCTATCTCATATCTATCTATCTATCTCATTTCTATTTGTTATGAAAACAAATATGATAAAAAGTTCAACATAAATCAAACAGTAGTAGTTAGACTAATATCAGTAATCCAATCATAACAATAATAATAATAACAACAACAACAACAATAAAAAAAATCATTGCAAAACTTTAAAGTCAAGAATGGATAGAGCAATCAAATATTGCGCTCATTTGTGCAAACTCAGCTCTGCTGCACCTGAAGACAGACTCAGCTCTGCTGCACCTGAAGACAAACTCAGCCCTGCTGCACCTGAAGACAAACTCAGCTCTGCTGCACCTGAAGACAAACTCAGCTCTGCTGCACCTGAAGACAGAGCTGGTATAGTGCACAAACTCAGCTATGCTGCACCTGAAGACAAACTCAGCTCTGCTGCACCTGAAGACAGAGCTGGTATAGCGCACAAACTCAGCTCTGCTGCATTGCCTATAGCACTTCTATGTCTTATCTGACTGCAGCTCAGTTCTACTGACTGTCCAGGACCTACCTGCGATCTGGAGACAGACCAAGAGAGCTATGGGGAGGTAGGAAGCCATTTTGCTGTGAGCGGTGTGCGGTGTTATCTGTTTGATAGTAACTTTTTATAGGGTTTATAAAGCCGTCGGCCTCATGTATATCAGGTCCAACCTCTCTCGGGATTCAGGTGTAAACAGGTTTCTCCTCTTCCTGATTCTGATTTCCTAATCGCTATTGTTTGATGACAACAGTGTGATATATATATATACCACGACATTCCTGACATAGGCACAGGGCCGCCATCCTATAATCAATGCCCCACATTCCCAGCATGCCTCCTTTTCGATAACATATTCCATTTGTCACGGCGCCAGATGTAATTGATATTGTTTGGGTATCATCGATACTCCCTGATAGCCACATTCCATGTCACTGCGGTAATGTCACGTCCTATACATTATATTGCGACGACAGAATAATGGCATAAATTATCCCAAAAAATCGTAACATTTTAAAGTGCGCCAAAATGTGAATATAGGTAGAGTAACCTCCTTCAAAAACAGTGTTTTCCAACCAGTATGCCTCCCGCTGTTGCAAAACTACAACTCCCAGCATGCCCGGACAGCCGAAGGCTGTCCGGGCATGCTGGGAGTTGTAGTTTTGCAACAGCGGGAGGCACACTGGTTGGGAAACACTGTTCTAGATATTGTCCTAGACTGGAAAATGAACCATTATCCCTCCCCTGCTGAACCAGCAACTGCCCCGCCCCCTCAGAGCTGGTATTTGAACATTAAAGGGGTATTCCGGCTTTTTTTTTTTTTTTTTTTTAATAAAGTTATTGTAGTTCATAATATAGTGTTCGTACCCGTGTTTCATGGTGGTCTCGAAAATTCTTCTGTGATTTTTTGCTCCAGTATACAAAATGACTGTCATCTCAGGTTTTCCCAGGTTACAGTGCGGCCTGAGACATTACATCACTAGCCAGGTGTTCAAAGGGGAGTCTGTGTTTGCTTCCATGGGTGGAGCGACCAGTGGGTAGGAGGGAAATCATTCTGCAAGAATTTTGCAATAGCTGAAGGCAGCCTGGTCAGAAAACACTGGTCTATTGCATTGAAGGGAGCACAGGTGTGTTTCAATGGTTGGGGTGGCCCGATGTGTGGGAGGGAAAAAAAGTGACCTCACACTTACAAACAATGAATTATGGGACATGTAGTTGGAGGGAGGGAACTCCAACAGGAAATAGCCAGTTCATAAAAAGATAGCCACAGTGTTATGGTGGACTCACAACATAGCCATTTAGCCCCGAGACAAGCACATGATCAGAACAATAGAAAGGAACCTTCAAACTTTTCTGGTAAGTTTTATCCTGCAATCCATGGACTATTTTACTGTGGTATCTTCTCTGAACTACCTTCAAAATATCTATATCCTTCTGGAGATACGGCCTCCAGTACTGCGCACAATACTCCAAGAGAGGTCTTACTAGTGTTCTGTACAGAAGCATAGCATTTCCCTCTCTACTGCTTATACCTTTCCCTATACACCCATGAGGATTTCCCTCTACTGCTAATACCTTTCCCTATACCACAGGAGCACTTCCCTCTCTACTGCTAATACCTCTTTTGATACACCCATGAGCACTTCCCTCTCTACTGCTAAGACCTCTCCGTATACACCTATGAGCACTTCCCTCTACTGATAATACCTCTGCCTATACACCCATGAGCACTTCCCTCTCTACTGCTAATACTTCTCCCTATACAACCTTGAGCACTTCCACCTTTAAATGGTAATACCTCTCCCTATACACCAATGAGCACTTCCCTCTCTACCACTATTACCTCTCCCTATACACACGTCAGCACTTCCCTCTACTGGTAAGAACTCTACCTATACACTCATTAGCATTTGCCTCTCAATTGCTAATATCTCTCCTTATACACCCATGAGTACTTCCCTTTACTGCTAATACCTCTCCCTATACACCCATGAGTACTTCCCTCTTTACTGCTAATACCCCTCCCCATTCATTTATGAGCACTTCTCTCTCTCTACTGTTAATACCTCCACCTATACCCATTAGCACTTCCACCTCTTCTGGTAATACCTCTCCATAAACACCCATGAGCACTTTCCTCTCTACTGCTAATACCTCTCCATATACACCCAAGCATTCTTCTAGCATTTCCAGCACCTCTCTTGCATTTAAGGGATCTGTTCTCCTCGAGTTTGAGGCCTTAACTTATCAGAGAAACATATCCTATGAATGAATCCTATGAATAGTCCCTGAGCCTATCTTATATGAAGGATAGCCTTATACCTATCCCTATCTTATATGAAGGATAGCCTTATGCTTATCCCATGCATGTTTAAACTCCTTCACTGTATTTGCAGCGACCACTTCTGCAGGAAGGCTATTCCATGCATCCACTACTCTCTCAGTAAAGTAATACTTCCTGATATTACTGCAGAAACCTTTGCCCCTCTTGTGGTAGTTTTTCTTCTTTTAAATATGCTCTCCTCCTTTACCGTGATAGAAACATAGAAGCTTCATTATGTATCCTAAGGGTATACCACAAAGTCTAAGGTTGGGTTCATTTGGTCACATTCACAGCTGGATTCATATTGCTATAATTAGAGATGAGAAAATTTTGGAAAAATTAAATTCAGCCGATTCACGAATCTTCCAAAAAAAAGAAAATAGTTTCTGTTTGAATTTATTCACAGCGAATCTCTATTAAAAACAGCTATTTCTGGCCTACAGAGAGCCGAATAGGGGTGTAGAACACTTTAATTTGAATTTATTTTAATTTTTTAAAATCCTTTTTTGAGGACCCATTCTGGTGAGCATTAAGCTGGTGGTCCGCCGCAAGGCGATATACCACCTGTTCCAGCCCCTGCCTCTCAGCACCCCCCGACTGTGAAAGTGCCAATGTTTCATTTAATCAGTTATGGTTCATTGTTATCGCTCTGACCTGTTTCATTGGATTCTTGTGATAATTCCACAGGTAATATATGACGTTGACGACCATAGGGCCTCAGTCTGGAAAAGATTACATCGATTTTAAAAAATTTAAATTCAAGATTTTGATTAGATTCACAAGTTTAATGTCCCGGATGCTCGAAGCGTTTATTTTGAACTAGTGATGAGCGGCAGGGGCCATATTCGAATTTGCGATATTTCGTGAATATATGGACAAATATTTGTCCTATGTCCGTAAAATTCGCATGTTCACTATGTTTATTCTCTTTATTTTTCCATGCGAAAATTCATATTTAAATTTGCATAGTGCGCATGCGCAATTATATCTTTCACCTAATAGAAGGGAGGGATCAGTGTCCAGTCTGGAAGTGCCGATTTTCGCATAAATATTTGCATAAATTTGCATAAAAAACTAATATTCATCATTACGAATATATATCACTATATTCTCAATATTCGCGAAATAGCAAAGTGCCGATATTCGCTGTAAAAATTTGCATTTCGAATATTCGCGCTCAACACTACTTTGAACTAATACTGTATGACCACAAAACCTAATCTAACAATGAGTCACATGGCGGCACAATGACAGAGCCTAGAGGTGGCAGCAGCCTGACAAGACAATAGAAAAGATTAAAGATATTTTGTAAAATTTTGATTGAAGGTTTTAAAAGTTTTATTTAAGGTGCCAACAGCATGATGAGACCATATGGTGGCACAATGACACAGCCTGGAGGTGACAGGAGCATAAGGAGACCATGTAGTGGCAGAATGACCAAGCCTGGAGGTGGCAGCAGCAAGAGGAGACCAAAGGGTCTCACAATTGAAAAGATTAAAGATATATTTTCAAATTTAAATTGAAGATTTGAAATAGATTAACATAAAAATGTTTATGTAATGTGCCAGCAGCAAGAGGAGACCACATGGCGGCACAATAACATAGCCTGTAGGTGGCACCAGCATGAGGAGACCAAAATGTGTCAGAATGTCCAAGCTTGCAGGTCGCAGCAGCAAGAGGAGGCCATACGGTGACAGAATGACACAGCTTGGAGGTAGCGGCAGCCTGACCAGACCAAAGACCTCACAATTGAAAAGATTAAAGATATTTTTTTAAATTGCATGCGGCCATGTTAACATCCTCCGGATACTTGATGAAAAACTGCCACACCGTAGACCAGCTGATTTTCCCCCAACAGTCCGCACTGACTGACTGCTACTGCCGCCGACTTCAGTGACCCCTGTTCCACTACCTCCGGAAAGGTAGGCTGCCACAAAGCAGGTGGTCAACCCTGGGCACGTTTGGCTCCAGACTTCCCACCGCTGCCACCATGCTGACTGCCAACCATGCTACCATCTTGCTGGCTCAACTGCGGCCTCACGGGTAACCTACCACCCTCTTCTCCTGATGATGATGAAGCCCCTTCTGCAACCGGCTACCAAATGTGATCGGCTTCATCATCATCGAGTTGTGTCAGTACATCACTGATGTCCTCCTCAGATTCCTCAACAGTGTCTGCTTAAGGAGCCTGAACGCTCGCAATACCACCTAACACGCCACTTTCCTCATCCCTACTTGCCCGCCTTGCGAAGGAAACAGGGGATGTCTCCTCCACTTCTTTGCTGGGAAGTAGCTGCTGACTGTCCTCTAGTAGATCGTCCTGACTAAAAAGTGGAGCTGAACCCACATCATAGGACAGAGGCAATGGGAGGACAGGGACTGACTGCTGATAGGCTGCATCCTTCATGTGATTCAGGGTCATCCCGCCTACCCTTGTTCCCTCCTTCCCAGCATTCCTTGCACCATGTCCTCACATGTGGAGCTGCCATCTTAGATGCACTGGAGCCTGGACTGCACTAAATGGAGTTTAATGAAGCGATTCGTGCGATCGATTCGTGCGATGCAAAGCAAATTTTTCCTGAAATTCGTAACAAATTCGGATTCGTCAGATTCGATTCACTCATCCCTAGCTATAATCAGAACATTTATTACCATAAAATTGTACTGAACTTTGCCAAAAAATCATTAACCATTTCACATTTGCTAAATACAATATACTGGACCTGATAACAACCAATGATTTCTAAGCAGAATAGATTTCACATTGATTTAAGTTGTTGACTTTTTGTCGCATTAACCAACAATCACCAAAAGATGGCGCCCAAAGCTTGCAACCTACACCTGAACCTTCAGAGATTATCAGGTAACACATGACACCATTATGATATATTTTTCAGACCGTACGTTCTTTCTTCTGCTAAATGTGACCTTAACATCTGTCCATTATCTCCATAGGGACTTACATTCAGAACAACGAAACCCCAAGGTCCAATGACAATTAGTTGATTAGGATGAAGCACAATCCATTGTGATATTGTCATAAATCTTCTGGAAAGTATTTAAAAAGCAACTCTGTATACCTGTATATAAAACTCAACATATGTGTATATATGTTCCCCATAACTTCTGAACCGCTGGAGATATTTAGATTAAACTTGGTCTACATGTGACTTATATGTCAAATAAAAATATACTATAGTTTAGGGATGTCCTAAAACTGACAAACTCTACAGCCTGAGGTTAAAACAGTGGAGCCTGGACAGTTAAATTATACTTTACTATGACGTTGGTCCAGAGGCAGAATGTTTAAAACTTCCGGCCAATCTCCGCAGCCCGAGAGTAACGCAAACAGGAGATGTACCGTAAGTCCAATGCAAGTCTCCTGATGGGGTTAGTCTTTGACTGCGGAGATTGCCCAAGGGTTTTAAGAATTCTGCTGCCCTTGCCAACGTCATGGTAAAGTATGATTTAACTGTCCAGAAGGCAGGTGCAGAGAATAGTTAGTGTGGGGGCGGGGCGAGGGGACCAGGCGAACGGAGGAGAGAAGATTTAATGTGAGCTGGGAGAAGACATCAGTGGGGAGGTAGGGAGAGGGCATGACAGCACTGCTGCAGTGAGGAGTGTGAGGAGGACGACCAGCCTATGACAGCTGGGGCTTCAGGAGACTTGGAAATCTGGTTGGCAGGCAGGATGTGTGCCACCCAGCTTTCCCAGTGTCCTGAAGAGCACTGCTTTTCCTCTTCCACAAGGTTTAGGTAGGAAGACATATACTAGAAAAATAATATATTATCCAATAATATATTGTACAATAAAATAAATACCACCATATAAGTGCCCAAATAACACCAACATACAGAGACCAAATATCAACTCCATACACGACATAATAAAATATACAGAGATACAAAAAACATTCAAATAATACGGCCACATGATAAAAAGTAAGATTTGTGATAATCACAGGGACCTCCCCCTTCACAGGCCACACCCCCAAGACCACCCCTGCTTATTAATGCAAATCAAAACCAGGGATATCTATAGCATTCTATCCCAAGTTTTGGGAGTAGATCACTCCAAGCAGCACATAAGGGCCGTCCAACCGGTTCTTAGAATCAATAGGTGTTAATGTATCTGTGATTGATTAACGAGATTATAATTATTGTTGGGTCATTAGATGAGAAGAAAAATGACATAATGGAGGAGGATAAAATTAGAATGTGGTGTTCTGATTAATGTATACTGTGGCACGTTCACCTACACTGGTCTCCAGGTTTTGCAAAACTACCACTCCCAGCATGCCCGGACAGCCAAAGGCTGTCCGGGCATGCTGGGAGTGGTAGTTTTGCAACAGCTGGAGGCACCCTGGTTTGGAAACACTAATCTAGTGAGAATTTAGAGGAAGAGAAGATGACCAGGGTTTTGGCGCCAAGAAAATGTAAGCCGACATGTTCAAAACTTAGCGTAATTTTTGCACCAAATATATGTTTGGTAAAATTGCGCTATCCTTTCAAAATAAAAATAAAAAGCTAAAATTTGCACCATGCTTGGAAAAGCGGGTGCGGTGTGGGATTTAGTCCAGATTAACCCCTTAACGACGCAGGACGTATATTTACGTCCTGCGCCGGCTCCTGTGATATGAAGCGGGGTCGAAGTTGCGATCCCGCATCATACCGCATCGGTCCCGATTAACTGCCGCTTCTGAAGTGAAAGTGAAACTATCCCGGCTAGTAAGTAGGGCTGTTCGGGACCGCCGCGGTGGAATGCGGCGTCCCGAACAGCTTACAGGACACTGGGAGGGCCCTTACCTGCCTCCTCGGTGTCCGATCGACGGATAACTGCTCCGTGCCTGAGATCCAGGCACGAGCAGTCAAGCGCCGATAACACTGATCACAGGCGTGTTAATACACGCCAGTGATCAGCATGAGAGATCAGTGTGTGCAGTGTTATAGGTCCCTATGGGATAATAATGATCAGTATAAGAGATCAGTGTGTGCAGTGTTATAGGTCACTATAGGAGAGATCAGTGTGTGCAGTGTTATAGGTCCCTATGGGACCTATAACACTGCAAAAAAAAAGTTTAAAAAAAGTGTTAATAAAGGTCATTTAACCCCTTCCCTAATAAAAGTTTGAATCACCCCCCTTTTCCCATAAAAAAAATAAAACAGTGTAAATAAAAAAAAATAAACATATGTGGTATCGCCGCATGCATAAATGTCCGAACTATAAAAATGTATCATTAATTAAACTGCACGGTCAATGGCGTACGCGCAAAAAAATTCCAAAGTCCAAAAAAGCGTATTTTTGGTCACTTTTTATACCGTTAAAAAATGAATAAAAAGTGATCAAAAAGTCCGATCAAAACAAGAATTGTACCGATAAAAATTTCAGATCACGGCGCAAAAAATGAGTTCTCAAACCGCCCTGTACGTGGAAAAATAAAAAAGTTATAGGGGTCAGAAGATGACATTTTTAAAAGTATACATTTTCCTGCATGTAGTTGTGATTTTTTCCAGAAGTATGAAAAAATCAAACCTATATAAGTAAGGTATCATTTTAACCGTATGGACCTACAGAATAATTATAAGGTGTCATTTTTACCGCAATATGCACTGCGTAGAAACGGAAGCCCCCAAAAGTTACAAAATGGCGTTTTTTTCTTTGATTTTGTCGCACAATTATTATTTTTTCTGTTTTGCCGTGAATTTTTGGGTAAAATGACTAATGTCACTGCAAAGTAGAATTGGTGACGCAAAAAATAAGCCATAATATGGATTTTTAGGTAGAAAATTGAAAGGGTTATGACTTTTAAAAGGTAAGGAGGAAAAAACGAAAGTGCAAAAACTGAAAAACCCTGAGTCCTTAAGGGGTTAAAGGACATTTGCAAAGGTTCATAGTCGTGCTAACGTGAACGTTCTGGCACAAAGTTTACACTATCTTTGGTATGGTAGGAAAAAGGTAAAAAATAAATAAAAAGTATAACAAATAAATCATGTTTTTGCATTTTTTTCCTCCTCACCTTTTAGTACTAATAGTAATTCTTTACATGTAGCGCACACAGACTCCACAGCGCTGTACACTGAGGCCATGTTCAAACGTCGGAATGTCCACACGGATCATCTCAGTGCGGACATTCCGTGCGGAGTCTGAACGTGTTCATTCTTTCTGTGGACATGGAAATCAGAATTTCCGTGCACGAAACATCTGGCAAAGAAATTCCGCTGTTATGAGTCACGCCACAGTCAGACATGCTGGCCGCGGACGCACTCCTTCTCCTTTGCATGGCACTGCCCGTATTGTGCGTGCTGCGATGTGCATCACGTGATGCGATGGCATCCAGCCCTCCACTCCTCACCTTCCTCTTCGTCCCCATGTGCTTCTTGCATGCTGGCGCGTGCTTCACTGCCTCCCAGGGCACCCAAGTGCTGGCTCTGTGAAATTTAAAGGGACAGTACGTAATTAATTGGTTCTTGCTGCCCCATGACCCTTCCTTTTGACTCTTGCCAGATCTTTTGCCTTATCAGCCTAAGAGAAAGCGTTCAGTTTGTGTCTTGCCTTGCCGTGTATCTGACCCTATTGCTACGTATCCTGACCTTGCTCCTGTGCCGCCTGCCCTCTGACCTCTTGCTACGTGACTTGACCTTGCTACTGTGCTGCCTGCCCTGACCTCCTACCTGCCTTGACTACGCCTTGCCTTATGATTCCAGTACCATATTTTACCTCGGCCGCCTAAGTGGACGAGTTGTATCAGGGGTAGAGACCTGGGTTCTGCCTGCTGCAGCAAGTCCATCCCGCTTTGCGGTGGGCCCTGGTGAAAACCAGCCGCACCTTAGACTCCGCTCCCTGGTACGGCCCATGTCATCATCCACGCGGGTACAGCGGATCCACTTCCCCTCAGCCGTAACATCCGCCATGAGCACAGCACAGCTGAATCCCGTTGAATTCAATGTGGAATCCGGCACTTAAATTGCAAGTTGTGAACATGGCCTTATAATTTAAATTCAGCTATCAGTATGCTTTAGAGTGTGATAGAAAACCCATGCAAACACGGGGAAAATATAAAACGCATTGCAGATGTTCAGGCCCGGCGCTTACATAAGGCAGCTCAAGCAGCTGCCTTACAGCACAGGCGGTGGAGGGGTGGAAAACTCCGAACCCTCAGCCACAGGCAGGGGATTCGGATGAGATGCGCCCCAACCCCCCTCCAAAGCACCATGTATGCATCGTCACTCACTGTACTGTATAGGAGCAGGGAACAGCATTCTCCCTGCTCCTATACTTCAGAACGACACAGCGCAGCACATCACGCAGGGCTTGCTGAAGATGTCCTGCGCCGGAGCCCGGACCTGAAGGAGGAAGAGGAGCAGAAGGAAGGTGAGTTAAAGTTTTATTGTTTTTGGTGGTGGAGGGTGGCATGGCTGCAATACCCTACTAACGGGAGGAGGGGGGCTGCAATACCTGTGTAACTAATTGGGGGGGGCCTCAAAACTCAAAAAATTCTAAAATTTTTAATCCATTTACGGTTGAAAACCTTATACAGTTTGAAAAATGATGTCCGGTTGCATCCGTTTATTTAAAGAAAAAAACGTATAAGTTTTTAACTTTTCACTCCATTTTGAATAAAGTTTCACTTGTTTGATTGAAATTCCAAGAAAAAAAAACTGAGCAAAGCCAAGAACCGTATGGTGAAAACCAGATGGAACCGTACGCACATACAGTTCTGTACGGTTCCCATTGACTCCCATGTTAAAAAAAAAACGTATACTGTTTAATACCTTGACCAAAAAATGTGTTAGATTACGGTTTTGGGTACGGGTGAAAAAACTGACAAAACCGTGTAAAACACAAAACGGACTAAACTGGATGATGCGTTTGACATACGGTTTAAAATGTTAAGTCAATGCATACGGTTTTCTATTCAGTTCCATATGGTTCTTAACTTGAAACCGTATACGGGAACTGTATAGCAAAAACGTGGTGTGCAAGATACTTTAGCAGGATTTGAACCTAGGACCAGGTTCTGCAAGGCAACAATCCTAACCACAGAACCACTGTGCTACCCATATGACTGCCCCAAAACACTTTACGTTTTCCACCTACAGGGCCATATTGTACTTTGTGACAACATTTATTGTACCACCAAATATATGGTGAGGCCGGAAGAAAAAAATATTTGTAGGATGAAACTGATGATTTGACTGATTTGATTTCTGGGTACCATTTTTGTTTAGATGAGACTCTTCGATCGCTTTTTATAATTTTTTTCTGAGCAATTCTTGGCTTTTGCATTTTTTTTTTTTTACATTTACGCTCATTATCTTGCGGTTTTCATTTTCCATTATAATTATCTAGTTCCAACAACTTCACATGTGACGATATCAAATATGTTTATTTTGTTTACATTATTTTATTTGGGAAAAGGGGGGGGGGGGGGGTGATTTGAAATGGTATTAGAGAAGGGGCCTATTTCATTTTAGTCACACATTTTTTTTTATTGACAAATTTTTTGTCCCCATAGGAACATTCGCTCAGTTGCTGACACTTAACAATGCTGTAGTATACCACTGATCAGTGTAATCAGCGATCTGCTTATATAGTCTGCCTAAGTCAGGTTGTATGAGCAGACAGAAGATAAATGCAATGGAGTTAAGTGGAAGCCTGCAGACCACCTTACATTTTAACCCATCACTTGTGAGCATGCTTCATACACTCGAACCACGACCAGGGCGTACATGTATACCCGGTGTTATTAAGATGCTAAAACAGGCCCCCCACAACAATGTAAATTTCCCCTGCAGCATAGGTGTCCACATAATACATGGAATACTGTATTACTGTATGAGTACTTTTCACCACATCGGATGCATAAGACAGGTTGACTTTATGGGATAGGACAGCGTGTTTCGATGCTCACATGCCCTTTCCTCAGGTCTACCATTGAACACCTCTCGGGGTTCAGCGTGGCTTCCACATACATCTGTTCTACAAACCTCTGGTGCAATGACCCTATAAGACGTTTCTCAGTAACAATGTGGTTTCAAATACTTGCACTGCTTGATACTGCCAGCAGGTGTCACCTCAGTAGTACAAATCAGGGAGCCCTACCATGGAACAGTCTTGTATTGCAAGCATTATAGGGGTATTCTGACTTAAATTAAATAAAATGCAGTCGAAAAGTTTTTAGATCCTTTACATAAAACTGCCAGAGATAGCTGAGTACAGGGGTACTCCATTGGCCAGTGGTCAAAACATTTAGTTCTGAACGCTGTGGACACGCTGCATGGGTCACGTGATGTCACGCCACGCCCCCTTAATGCAAGTCTATGGGGCATGGCGTGATGTCACGAGGGGCTTGGCCGACCCCCGCAGTGCGCACACAGCATTCGGAACTAAATGTTACGAACACTGTCCAGTGGAGTACCCCTGTAAGGAGTTTTTCTAGGACATTCTGTAGAGCTAAAAGCCTGTGTTATGGATATGTCATTAATATGTGATCTGTGGATATGTCATGTGACCCCTGGGAATCCCACTGAGTAACATACTAAAGAGTCTCTGATGTCTGATGGTTCATGACGTCCCTTCTGCAGTGACCTCTGTTGCTCAGACATATTAAAGGGGTACTGGTGCCAGAAAGTGTAACAGACTTAATCATTAAGTCTTAATCCTTCCAGTACTTATTAGCTGCTGAATACTACAGAGGAAATTATTTTCTTTTTGGAACACAGTGCTCTCTGCTGACATCACGAACACAGTGCTCTCTGCTGACATCTCTGTCCATTTTAAGAACTGTGCAGAGTAGGAGAAAATCCCCATAGCAAACATATGCTACTCTGAACAGTTCCTAAAATGGACAGAGATGTCAGCAGAGAGCACTGTGGTCATGATGTCAGCAGAGAGCACTGTGTTCCAAAAAGAAAATAATTTCCACTGTAGTATTCAGCAGCTAATAAGTACTGGAATGATTAAGATTTTTTAATAGAAGTAATTTACAAATCTGTTTAACTTTCCGGCACCAGTTGATTTAAAAAAAAAAAAAAGTTTTCCACCGGAGTACTCCTTTAAAGTCCTATAACTTTGTAATTTATTTTAATTAACATTTTTTAAGCCTTTATTTCTGACCACCCATAAAGTTCAAGGCAACTGTCGCTTGTGTTAATGCCAGTGTACCTACTGCTGTACAGCCATGACGTTCCCCCTTAAAGGGGTACTCCGCTGCTCAGCGTTTGGAACAATGCAAGTCTATGGGAGAGGACTTGACAGCTGTCATGAGGGGGCGGGGCTATGACGTCACGAGCTCCCGGGTCCAGCGTTCGGAACAGTTTGTTCCAAACGCTGAGCAGCCGAGTACACCTTTAACATTGAGTTTACAACACCACTAGCTCCTTCTACCTGTTTATTTTACTATTCCTTTGTTCTTCTGATCTGACATTTGGCTTGTACTTTGACTACCCCTAAACTTACTATATTTATACTGCTTTGCTCTCACCTGTAAAGACTTGGTTTGTTTGAATCAGATTTTTTGTTTGTATGTAGATTCCCTGTCTATTTTTTGCTGGGCTGTTGTTAGTTAAAGGGGTACTCCTTTGGATAGGGGATAAGATGTCAGATCACCGCGTTCCCGCTGCTGGGGACCCCCGGGATCACCACTGGGGCGCTGCGCTATCATTGCTGCACAGAGCGAGTTCGCTCTGTGCATAATGACGGGCGATACAGGGGACGGAGCAGCGTGACGTCATGGCTCCGCCCTTCGTGACATCACGGCCTGTCCCCTTAATGCAAGTCTATGGCAGGTTTTTTTTAATTTTATTTGACAATGCTACAGGGGCTGTAAAGTTAGTGCAGTTCATAATATAGTGTCTGTACCTGTGTGTGACGGTTGTCTCAGATTTTTCCCAGGTTGCAATGCGGCCGAGACCTGACATCACTAGTCAGCTGATGACAGGCAGCCTGTCTGCTTCAACGGGTGGAGAGAGCAATCTGCAAGTAATGCAACAGCTGGAGGCACCCTGATTGAAAACCACAGGTCTTTTGAACGGATGCAGCTCATTTATGTTTCAATGGGTGGTGTGGCTGATGTGTGGGAGGGAGGAAAATTGAATTATGGGATTTGTAATGAAAAAAGAAAAAATCAAACAGGAAATACAAGTTCACAGAAAGCTAGCCACAGTGTTATGGTAATCTCATGACATAGCCATTGAGCCTCAAGACAAGCACAGATCCTTCCTAAGCATGTCCATTACTGTCTGCCAGGTACGTACTAAAGTCACCTTATGGTGTAGAACCCCTTTAACCCTTTTGGGCCTTGACCTTATTTCTGACTTCTGCACTGTGTTTGTTTATTATTTTGACTTTGCAATGTCCTGCACTTTAGTAGAGTAGAGACTGACACTTTGGATGGGGCCACCCTATTAAGGAAGTGGGAACCCTATAAGGCAGGGACAGAGGTTTGACCATGACAAGAGGTCTATCCTCTTCATTGATTAGTCACACTGAACTCACACTAACAGACTCCTCCCTGACTAGCCAGACCAGAGGGATTAGGGTGTGACTCTGATTGGCCATAGTGATCACATGACTCCTCTGCAACCTTTCCCTTAAAGGCACAGTACACTTTACACAGAATAAACAGTATACATTAGTATAAAACACAGAATAATAAAGACAAAATTTAATGGAGCTGTGGGCCGAAACAGACACCCGAGACAACATCTCGCTGAGAGGACAGGCAGTGTAACATGTTCTGTACCGGGTCACCACAAAGAATGTTTAGATCTTGATTGTGCTTCTCCAGTGTTCAGTTGATTGACCGTGTTCAATGAAGTATTGTAATGATGAAAGTGCTTGCTTCTGTAAGTTCATTCTATCTGTACAATTTTCAGTAAATACTTTTTCTCTGCACTGTGGATGTTTACTCCGTGTGCTCAATAAACACTTGTACAACTGTTTTTTGTTAGTAGTTTATTTAGATTTGTTTCTCTACCATTGTAATTTGAGAACAATCAGACCACATTTTATTCATTTTTTTGTGATGTAGAAATCCAGGATATTCCTAAGATTTCACTTACTTTGTCTTAAACCTGTAGCTATTTTCTGGTGTTTTGTCTTGCTACACCAGGCCTTCTCCAACATACATGACTAATTTTAGAGTTCAGGTCATATGTGAATGTATAAAGATGTCATTACATCTGTAATTTGGGCTGTTTAGACCTAAATTTTCTATAGCCTATAAAAACCCAACTATACAGTCATGGCCGTAATTGTTGGCACCCCTGAAATTTTTCAAGAAAATTAAGTATTTCTCACAGAAAAGGATTGCAGTAACACGTTTTGCTACACACATGTTTATTCCCTTAGTGTATATTGGACCTAAACCAAAAAAAAAAAGGAGGAAAAAAAGCAAATTGGACATAATATCACCAGACTCCAAAAATGGACTGGACAAAATTATTGTCACCCTTTCAAAATTGTGGAAAAATAAGATTGTTTCAAGCATATGATGCTCCTTTAAACTCACCTGGGGCAAGCAACAGGTGTGGGCAATATAAAAATAACACCTGAAAGCAGATAAAAAGGAGAGAAGTTCACTGGGTGTGGACAGAAGAGAAAAATTGATGAAAGGTGTCAACGCAGGATAGTCCTGATGGTGGATAAGCAGCTCCAAACAAGTTCCAATTATATTCAAGCTGTCCTGCAGGCTCAGGGAGCATCGGTGTCAGCGCAAACTATCCGTCGACATTTAAATTAAATGAAACGCTATGTCAGGAGACCCAGGAGGACCCCACTGCTGACACAGAGACATAAAAAAGCAAGACTACATTTTGCCAAAATGAACTTGAGTAAGCCAAAATCCTTCTGGGAAAGTGTCTTGTAGTGTCCCGGTACAGGACCTGGTCCTGTCCCTGTCTAATGTCCCCTCAGCCAGAGTCCCTCCATTTCCATAGGGCTCTCCTGCAGGGCTTACCACTGGTCGCCTCATATAAATTCTATTGATATATTATTTAATGTATAGGAAATATAGATGTATAGGACCTTTCCCAGGTCATGTGATGTACAGTTGTGATGTATAATAGTTTAAGGACCTTACTGCATCATGTGATGTACCCAGAGTTCACTGGGTTCAGGACTTACAGGTTTGCTTACCAATTAGCTTAGTCCAGCCCCCTTCATATATAAAGGTCTGTAGCCACTAAATTCTCTCTCTTAGTTCCGGGCTATCAAGCAAGCAAAATCAGCATTACTTCATTCAATTTGTCTAGGCCAAAGCTTGAAAGAACCATCAGCCACTAAAACCATGAGTTGTCAAGCTCAACCTATCAAATCCTATGTGGCTACTGCCAGCTAAAATCTTATAATTAGTAGCACAGTGGCCTGAATAAACAGCTCATTATTTCAAGTCCCAGCAAAACCTGTGAGGAACCTGCATCCCGGTTCTCTCCGAAAGACTGCAGAATTGTAAAGACTGTTGCATACCAGTTACATAGTTACATAGTTAGTATGGTTGAAAAAAGACATACGTCCATCAAGTCCAACCAGGGAATTGAAGGGTAGGGGTGTGGCGCGATATTGGGGAAGGGATGGGATTTTATATTTCTTCATAAGCATTAATGTTATTTTGTTCCAGGAATGTATCTAATCCTGTTTTAAAGCTGTTAATTTTTCCTGCTGTGACCAGTTCCTGAGGTAGACCGTTCCATAAATTCACAGTCCTCACGGTAAAGAAGGCGTGTCGCCCCTTTAGACTAAACCTTTTCTTCTCCAGACGGAGGGAGTGCCCCCTCATCCTTTGGGGGGGTTTAACCTGGAACAGTTTTTCTCCATATTTTTTGTATGGGCCATTAATATACTTATATACATTTATCATATCCCCCCTTAAACGTCTCTTCTCAAGACTAAACAATTGTAACTCCTTTCCTCCTCATAGCTAAGATGTTCCATGCCCCATATTAGTTTAGTCGCGCGCCTCTGCACCCTTTCCAGCTCCACAGTGTCCCTTTTATAGACTGGTGCCCAAAACTGAACAGCATATTCCAGGTGAGGCCGTACCAATGCTTTATAAAGGGGGAGTATTATGTCCCTGTCCCTTGAGTCCATGCCTCTTTTTATACATGACAATATCCTGCCGGCTTTGGAAGCAGCAGCCTGACATTGCATGCTATTCTGTAGTCTGTGATCTACAGTTAAAGTTTTCCCTTTACTTCATAAATCCTGCTGTGGACATTCCGTTTATTATCCCTGCCCTTTGTGGGCCGGTTGGCGGCAGGAACATTACTATTAACCCCTTAAGGACGCAGGGTTTTTCAGTTTTTGCATTTTCCTTACCTTTTAAAAATCATAACCCTTTAAATTTTCCACCTAAAAATCCATATTATGGCTTATTTTTTGCAGCACCAATTCTACTTTGTAATGACATCAGTCATTTTACCCAAAAATCCACTGCAAAACAGAAAAAAAAAATCATTGTGCGACAAAATCGAAGAAAAAAAGCAATTTTATAACTTTTTTGGTAAAAATAACACCTTATCATTATTCTGTAGGTCCATACAGTTAAAATGATACCCTACTTATATAGGTTTGATTTTGTATACGTTTAAAAATGTCATCTTCTGACCCCTATAACTTTTTAATTTTTCCACGTACAGGGCGGTATGAGGATTAATTTTTTGCGCCGTGATCTGAAGTTTTTATCGGTATGATTTTTGTTTTGATCTGACTTTTTGATCACTTTTTATTCATTTTTTAATGGTATAAAAAGTGACCAAAAATACGCTTTTTTTGACTTTGGAATTTTTTTACGTGTACTCCATTGACCATGCGGTTTAATTAATGATATATTTTTATAGTTCATACATTTACGCACGCGGCGATACCACATATGTTTATGTTTATTTTTATTTACACTGTTTTATTTTTTTTTATGAGAAAAGGGGGGTGATTCAAACTTTTATTAGGGAAGGGGTTAAATGATCTTTATGAACACCTTTTTTCCTTTTTTTTTTGCAGTGTTATAGCTCCCACTGATCATTGTTATCCCATAGGGGACTATAACACTGCACACACTGATCTTTTACACAGATCACTGGCGTGTATTAACACGCCTGTGATCAGTGTTATCGGCGCTTGACTGCTCCTGCCTGGATCTCACCGGACACCGAGGAGGCGATTTCACCGCGGAGGTCCCGAACAGCCCGACTGAGCAGCCGGGATACTTTCACTTTCACTTCAGACGCGGCGGTCAGCTTTGATCGCCGCGTCTGAAGGGTTAATACAGGGCATCACCCCGATCGGTGATGTCCTGTATTAGCCGCGGGTCCCGGCCGTTGATAGCCGACTGCATGACCCCACGGCATATCGCGGTAGACGGCAGAGGACGTAAATATACATCCTTCGTCATTAAAGGGTTAAGCACACTGCACCCTGGCGTCATGACAATTAAGGGTTAATACCACCAGACCCTTCATTCACCATTGCAACACCCCAGACAAAACAGTCTTGTGGACAGATGAGACCAAGATAGAGCTTTTTGGTAAAGCCCATCATTCTACTGCTTACCGAAAACGGAATGAGGCCTACCAAGAAAAGAACACAGTACCTACAGTGAAAAATGGTGGAGGTCAGTGATGTTTTGGGGTTGTTTTGCTGCCTCTGGCACTGGGGACCTTGAATGTGTACAAGGCATCAGGAAATCTGAGGATTACCAACGGATTTTGGGTCGCACTGTACAGCCCAGTGTCAGAAAGCTGGGCAATGACCCCAAACATACGTCAAAAAGCCCCCAGAAATGGATGGTAACAAAGCCCTGGAGAGTTCTGAAGTGGCAGCAATGAGTCCAGATCTAAATCCCATTGAACACCTGTAGAGAGATCTTAAAATTGCTGTTGGGAAAAGGCGCCTTCCAATAAGAGAGACCTGGAGCAGTACAAAAAGGAAGAGTGGTCCAACATCCCGGCTGAGAGGTGTAAGAAGCTTATTGATGGTTATAGGAAGACACTGATTTCACTTATTTTTTCCAAAGGGTGTGCAACCAAATATTAAGTTAAGGGTGCCAATAATTTTGTCCAGCCATTTGTTTTTTTTTTTCCCTCCCTTTTTTGGTTTAATTCCAATACACACAAAGGGAATAAACATGTGTATAGTAAAACATGTGTTACTGCAATCCTTTTCTGTGAGAAATACTTTCTGTGAGAAAAACAAGCCATGACTGTACTACATACTAAAAGGTGCACTCATTGCATAATACCCAATATTAAAGGTTCATTCTCATACGGTAAGGGGATGGTATATCACATGGATATGCCATCATTTTGAGATTGTGGTGGTGGTAGGGGCAATTTTAAAAATGGCCCCCTGGGCTGTAGAATGAAAAGGCCACAGTACTGATGTAGTGCTATATCTCCTTATAGGTGTTCCCCGCGCAGTGGCACTGCTGGCTACCTGGTTCTGACTTATAATCGGTTTCACCGAATTGTCGTTTATGAAAGCCCCAAATGGAGCCTCTGAGAACCAAGTGAACACAGACTTACCTCATCGCCTTGTATCAATCCATTTAGCCCATCCCCCACCACAGCTTTATTCACAATTCTGCAGAATTTTGGATTCACATATCCCAGCATCCCTTGCTTCAGTGGTTTTACCAACCTGGTTCTCTGCTTTGGCTCAGTAGATGCCCTGAAGACCTGGGATATTCTGAACTTGAGTAAATAAAACAAATCTAGGGCAAAAAATACTTGGAGTTTGCTCATTTTTGTCCTATCTAAGGGATACTTATTGGCCTGTAGACTTCTTATCTAATTTGGAGTACCCCACAACCAACCTATTTTACAGGATTGTCCAGCAAAACAGATCTCATGGAGGATTGGCCATTTTCAAACATGCCACCAAGTGGGTATTTCTAAGCGGTATTATAGGGGATCCTGAATGTTCCACAAATAATAATTCAGATGCTGGAAATCGGAGCATACAGAGAAGTCATGGGGTTGAATAGCAGAAATCAGAATTGGGCCCCGTGACCGGCGGTGTGGTAACATGCGGACCGTGGAGGAGGCGGAGCCAGAGCCATCAGTCATGTGCGTTGCGCACTGTGTATGACTCGTGTGGCTAATGAAACAGCGCCAGCAGCAGAACATCTCTGCTCATTGACCGGCTGAGTCCTGTAGCCTGAGTCTGGAACCTTCAGTACAGGGCAGGGGTGTTCAGCTACTTTCAGAAAACGTCCACTTACCTGGCTCTGTTTTCACTTGAAGGTCCAAAATGAATACCAGTAGAGTGAAGATACAGTACAGTTAAAGGAGTAGTATAGTGAAAATTATCTTCCTCCTGTTGTGCCCGGGCTGCAAAAAAACCAAAACAAACATTAACTCACCTTCCTCCGTTCCCCCGTTGCGCTGCTATAGCTCTTCGGTCCTTCGGTCGGGTGTTCTTCTTTCTTCCGTGTGCACAGATGGTCACACTGCAGTCAGCATATTGCCAGCCGCAGCGATGTCCTGCCTCAGGCGGTGATAGGCTGAGCGTAGTGTCATGTAAGGAGCCCGGGCCCCCCCTTCTTCCTGCTGCTCGGGCTCCTTACATGACCGTGTGCTCAGTCTATCACCGGCCGAGGTGGGACATCGCTGCGGCTGACGACCGATGCACATGGAAGACGGCGGAAGACTGGACCGGAGGACGAAAGAGCTATAGCAGCGCTTGGAAGGAAAGAGAGTTAAAGGGGTACTCCAGTTGAAAACTTTTTTTTTTTAAATCAACTGGTGCCAGAAAGTTAAACAGATTTGTAAATGAATCCTTCCAGTACTAAATCATAATCCTTCCACTACTTATCAGCTGCTGTATAATACAGAGGAAGTTCATTTCTTTTTTTATTTCCTTTCTGTCTGACCACAGTGCTCTCTGCTGACACCTCTGTCCATGTCAGGAACTGTCCAGAGCAGGAACAATTCCCCATAGCAAACCTCTCCTGCTCTGGACAGTTCCTGACATGAACAGAGGTGTCAGCAGAGAGCACAGTGGTCAGACTGGAAAGGAATTAAAAAAAGAAATTAACTTCCTCTGTATTATACAGCAGCTGATAAGTAGTGGAAGGATTATGATTTAGTACTGGAAGGATTCATTTACAAATCTGTTTAACTTTCTGGCACCAGTTGATTTAAAAAAAATGTTTTTCACTGGAGTACCCCTTTAATGTTTGTTTGTTCTTTGCAGCCTGGGCACAACAGGATGAAGATCATTTTCACTATACTACTCCTTTAACTTCAATGACTAGCAGATTATGTCTTCTCTGATGAGAGTCATTCACCCTTTCCTTTTTCCTCCATCTGGCCCAGACCACCATGAAGACTTTTCCTGGTCTTAAATATGCTGAACAAAATTTTAGGCTCCTTTCTCCAGCAAAATTCCATCCCATCTCTATGCCCCTATATAGTAAATGAGTCCCCCTGTGCTCCATATCCCAGTGTGGTGTCCCGGTACAGGACCTGGTCCTGTCCCTTTGTTTGGAGTCCCCCCAGCCATAGTCCCTCCATGCTAATGGGCTCTCCTGAAGGGCTAACCCCTAGTAGCCTCTTAATATGGTAATATTTAATGTATATATTTATATATGTAATTAATCTAGTGTGCTAGGCCTCTGGGGTAGGGGTAGTGTAGCCAGGGTGTTGCTTCAGTATATCAGGGGTTAAGGTTAACCCTATCACTTGTGATGCCAGGCTGAGGGCTAGTATGCTGAAATAATTCTCCGGCCTATCGCTGCCCTTCCCAGTAACGATAGGTGCATGCAAATTATGACTGAAGGTCCACAAGGTAGCTGAACTTGAACTTGGATAAACTTTACTTAAAGACTTGCGCCACATCCAATGAATAGTAACAGTCTCATTAATACAGTCTCCATACACCTCAGTGACTGACAGTTGTTGCGGACCTTGACTTTTTATATAAGTCTCAGAATTTAGGGTAATTTGCGAAGATCCGTTCAGATTTAGTAGTTAGATATGGTCCGGTGATCCTGCAGAGTGCTTAGGGATTGATTACACTCACAGTTTTGTAGAGATCAGCCGTCGCCGCAAGGCTCGGGCCTAACTCACTCATGACAGCAGCGCAGATCCTTAGGTAAGGACCGGGGACCGGCGGCAGGCACACGTGGAGGCGGCGGCGGTAGGCAAGTGGAAGTGGCAGTGAAGATCGCCGTAAAGTGATATTCACTGCTGCTTCTAGGAGTTTCAAAACTACAACTCCCAGCATGCCCAGACAGCCTTTGGCTGTCTGGGCATGCTGGGAGTTGTAGTTTTGCAACATCTGGAGGGCCGCAGTTTGGAGACCACTGTGCAGTGGTCTCCAATCTATGCACTTCCAGATGTTGCAAAACTACAACTCTCAGCATGCCCAAACAGTCCAGGCATGCTGGGAGTTGTAGTTCTGTAACATCTGGCCCTTTAGATGTTGCCGAACTACAACTCTCAGCATGCCTGGGCAGTCTGGGCATGCTTGGAGTTGAAGTTTTGAAACAGCTGGAGGCACACGGGTTGGGAAACACTGTGTTAGAAAACAATGTTTCCCAAGCAGTTTGCCTCCAGTTGATGCAAAACTACAACTCCCAGCATGCCCAGACAGCTGAAGGGCATGCTGGCAGTTGGAGTTTTGCAACAACTGGAGGAGAACAGTTGGGAGACCGCTAAGTAGTGGTGTCCAAACTGTAGCCCACCAGATGTTGCAAAACTTTAATGTAATTGTAGTTTTGCAACAGCTCGAGGTTTGCCCCCCCCCCCCATGTGAATGTACAGGGTACATTAACATGGGCGGGCTTACAGCGAGTTTCACGCTGCAAGTTTGAGATGCAGCAAATTTACCGCTGCAGCTCAAACTCCCAGTGGGAAACTCGCTGTGAACCCCCACCCGTGTGAATATACTCTAAAAACACTACACTACACAAAATAAAAAGTAAAACACTACATATACACATACCCCCCCCCCCAATAAAAATGAAAAACATCAGGTACGGCACTGTTTCCAAAATAAAGCATCCAGCTGTTGCAAAACAACAACAACCAGTATTGCCGGACAGCTATTGACTGTCCTGGCAGGCTGGGAGTAAAGTGCTCTGTAAAGTGCTCTGCGGGCGAACTACAGGGCTCAGAAAAGAAGGAGCGCCATTTGGCTTTTGGAGAAAGAATTTGGATGGATGGAATTGAAGCCCATGTGCGTTTACAAAGCCCCCATGGTGCCAGAACGGTGGAACCCCCCCCCACATGTGACCCCATTTTGGAAACTACACCCCTTACAGAATTTAATAAGGGGTGCAGTGAGCATTTACACCCCCATAGATTTCTGACAGATTTATGGAACAGTGGTCCATGAACAGTCCACTGTTCCAAAAGTCTGTCAAACACCAGTGGGGTGTAAATGCTCACTGCACCCCTTCTTAAATTCTGTGAGGGGTGTAGTTTCCAAAATGGGGTCACATGTTGGGGTGTCCACTGTTCTGGCATCACTGTGGGCTTTGTAAACGCACATGGCCCCCGACTTCCATTCCAAACAAATTCTCTCTCCAAAATCATTGTAGTGCGCCTGCAGAGCACTTGACGTCCACACATGGGGTATTTCCATACTCATAAGGAATGGGGTTACACATTTGGGGGTGCATTTTCTCCTATAACCTCTTGTAAAAAATAGTGGGAAATAATTTTGGGAAAAAACAGCATTTTAGTGATTTTTTTTAAATTTTATTTACACATCATCGTCACATACAGTCGTCAAACACATACACAAGCACATAGAGTTGTCAAACACCTGTGGGGTGTTAAGGCTCATTGTACCCCTTGTTACATGCCTTGAGGGGTCTAGTTTCCAAAATAGTATGCCATGTGGGTAATTACAGCTAAATTCACTCTCCAAAATCCCATTGTCGCTCCTTCCCTTCTGAGCCCTCTAGTGCACCCACAGAGCACTTTACATCCACATATGAGGTATTTCCTTACTCAAAAGAAATTGGGTTACGCATTTTGGTGGGCATTATCTCCTTTTAACCCTTGTAAAAATTCAAAAACTGGGTCTACAAGAACATGTTAGTGTAAAAAAATGGAGATTTTGAATTTTCTCCTTCAATTTTCTGCTATTCCTGTGAAACACCTAAAGGGTAAATAAATGTTCTGAATATCATTTTGTATACTTTGATGGGTGCAGTTTTTATAATGCGGTAATTTATGGGGTATTTCTAATATGAAGACCCCTCAAATCCACTTCAAACCTGAACTGGTCCCTGAGAAATTCCGATGTTGAAAATTTTGTGAAAAATTGGAAAATTGCTGCTGAACTTTGAAGCCCTCTGGTGTCTTCCAAATGTAAATACATGGCAACTTTATGATGCCAACATAAAGTAGACGTATTGTATATGTGAATCAGTATATAATTTATTTGAAATGTCTATTTTCCTTACAAGCAGAGAGCTTCAAAGTTAGAAAAAATCCCAAACTTTAGAATTTTTCATGAAATTTTGGAATTTTTTTTACCAAGAAATGATGCAAGTATCGACAAAAATTTGCCACTATGATAAAGTAGAATATGTCACGAAAAAACAATCTCCGAATAAACTTCATAAGTAAAAGCATTCCAGGGTTATTAATGTTTAAAGTGACAGTGGTCAGATGTGCAAAAAATGCTCTGGTCTTTAACCCCTTAAGGACCAGGCCATTTTACACCTTAGGACCAGAGCGTTTTCTGAACATCTGACCACCGTCACTTTAAACATTAATGACTCTGGGATGCTTTTACCTATCATTCTGATACCGAGATTGTTTTTTCATGACATATTCTACTTTATGTTATTGGTAAATTTTTGCTGATTTTCGTTTCTCAGTGAAAAATTCCAAAATTTGATGTAAAAATTTAAAATTTAGCATTTTTCTAACTTTGAAGCTCTCTGCTTGTAAGGAAAATGGATATTCAAAATAACATTTTTTTTGATTCACATATACAATATGTCTACTTTATGTTTGCATCATAAAATTGACGTGTTTTTACTTTTGTAAGACACCAGAGGGCTTCAAAGTTCAGCAGCAATTTTCCAATTTTTCACAAAATTTTCAAACACTATTTTTCAGGGACCAGTTCAGGTTTGAAGTGGATTTGAAGGGTCTTCATATTAGAAATACCCCATAAAAGACCCCATTATAAAAACTGCACCCCCCAAAGTATTCAAAATGACATTCAGTCAGTGTTTTAACCCTTTAGGTGTTTCACAAGAATAGCAGCAAAGTGAAGGAGAAAATTCACAATCTTCATTTTTTACACTTCATGTAGACACAATTTTTTAATTTTTACAAGGGGTAAAAGGAGAAAATTTTTACTTATGTTTGTAGCCCAATTTCTCTTGAGTAAGCACATACCTAATATATGTCTATGTAAAGTGTTCGGCGGGCGCAGTAGAGGGCTCAGAAGTGAAGGAGCGACAAGGGGATTTTGGAGAGTAGGTTTTTCTGAAATGGTTTTTGGGGGGCATGTTGCATTTAGGAAGCCCCTATGGTGCCAGAACAGTAAAAAAAAACACATGGCATACCATTTTGGAAACTAGACCCCTTGAGGAACGTAATAAGGAATAAAGTGAGCCTTAATACCCCACAGGTGTTTTACAACTTTTGCATATGTAAAAAAAAAAAATTTTTTTTCACTAAAATGCTTGTTTCCCCCCAAATGTCACATTTTTGCAAGGGTTAATAGCAGAAAATACCCCCCAAAGTTTGTAACTCCATCTCTTCTGAGTATGGAGGTACCCCATAAGTGGAGCTGAAGTGTACTGCTGGCGAACTACAATGCTCAGAAGAGAAGGAGTCATATTTGGCTTTTTGAGAACAAATTTTGGTCGGGGGGCATGTTGCATTTAGGAAGCCCCTATGGTGCCAGAACAGCAAAAAAAAAAAACACATGGCATACCATTTTGGAAACTAGACCCCTTGAGGAACGTAACAAGGAATAAAGTGAGCCTAAATACCCCACAGGGGTTTCACGACTTTTGCATATGTAAAAAAAAAAAAATTTTTTTCACTAAAATGTGTGTTTCCCCCCCAAATTTCACATTTTTGCAAGGGTTAATAGCAGAAAAGACCCCCCAAAATTTGTAATGCCATCTCTTCTGAGTATGAAGGTACCCCATAAGTGGACCTGAAGTGCACTACGGGCGAACTACAATGCTCAGAAGAGAAGGAGTCATATTTGGCTTTTGGAGAGCAAATTTTGCTCGGGAGGCATGTCGCATTTAGGAAGCCCCTATGGTGCCAGGACAGCAAAATAACCCCCACATGGCATACCATTTTGGAAACTAGACCCCTTGAGGAACGTAACAAGGGGTACAGTGAGCATTTACCCCCCACTGGTGTCTGCCAGATCTTTGGAACAGTGGGCTGTACAAATTTTTTTATTTCCACAGTCCACTGTTCCAAAGATCTTTCAGACACCAGTGGGGTGTAAATTCTCATTGTACCCCTCATTACATTCCGTGAGGGGTGAAGTTTCCGAAATGGGGTCACATGTGTTTTTTTTTTTTTTCTTGCGTTTGTCAAAACCGCTGTAACAATCAGCCACCCCTGTGCAAATCACCTCAAATGTACTTGGTGCACTCTCCCTTCTGGGCCTTGTTGTGCGCCCCCAGAGCACTTTGCGCCCACATATGGCGTATCTCCGTAGTCGGGAGAAATTGCATTATAAATTTTGGGGGGCTTTTTTCCCTTTTACCTCTTGTCAAAATGAACAGTGTAGGGCAACACCAGCGTGTTAGTGTAAAAAATTTATTTTTTTACACTAACATGCTGGTGTAGACCCCAACTTCACCTTTTCATAAGGGGTTAAAGGAGAAAAAGCCCCACAAAATTTGTTAGGCAAAGTACGGCGATACCCCATATGTGACCCTAAACTGTTGCCTTGAAATACGACAGTGCTCCAAAGTGAGAGCGCCATGCGCATTTGAGGCCTGAATTGGGAATTTGCATAGGGGTGGACATAGGGGTATTCTATGCCAGTGATTCCCAAACAGGGTGCCTCCAGCTGTTGCAAAACTCCCAGCATGCTTGGACAGTCAACGGCTGTCCGGCAATACTGGGAGTTGTTGTTTTGCAACAGCTGGAGGCTCCATTTTGGAAACAGTGGCGTACCAGACGTTTTTCATTTTTATTGGGAGGGAAGGGGGGCTGTGTAGGGGTATGTATATATGTAGTGTTTTTTACTTTTTACTTTATTTTGTGTTAGTGTAGTGTAGTGTTTTTAGGGTACAGCCGCACGGGCGGGTGATTATAGCGAGTTTCCCGCAGCGAGTTTGAGCTGCTGCGCAAAATTAGCTGCATCGCAAACTTGCAGCCTGATACTCACTGTAAGCCCCCTGCCCATGTGAATGTACCCTGTACATTCACAGGGGGGAGGGGGGGACCTCCAGCTGTTGCAAAACTACAACTCCCAGCATGCACAGTCTATCAGTGCATGCTGGTAGTTATAGTTTTGCAACAGCTGGAGGCACATGGGTTGGGAAACACTGAGTTAGGAAACAGACAAGATTTCCCAACCAGTGTACCTCCAGTTGTTGCAAAACCATAACTCCCAGCATTCTCAGGCATGCTGGAAGTAGTAGTTTGGCAACATCTTTAGAGCCAGATGTTGCCAAACTACAACTCCCAGCATGCTTGGAGTTGTAGTTTTGCAACATCTGGAGGACTACAGTTTGCTGACCACTAATACAGTGGTTCCCAATCTGTGCCCTTCCTGATGTTGCAAAACTACAACTCCCAGTATTCCAAAACTGTCCAGGCATGCTGGGAGTTGTAGTTCTGCAACATCTGAAGGGCCAGATGTTACAGAACTACAACTCCCAGCATGCCTGGACAGTAAGGGCATGCTGAGGATGTGTAGTTTTGCAACATCTGGAAGGGCACAGTGGTCTCCAAACTGTGGACCTCCAGATGTTGCAAAACTGCATCTCCCAGCATGCCCAGACGCCAAGGGCTGTCTGGGCATGCTGGGAGTTGTAGTGTAAGGGGACCAGATGGAGCAGTCCTGATCGCTTTACGGCGGTCTGGACTGCTGCAAAGGTCCCGCGCCGCCGCCGAAGATCCACTCACCTGTCGCTGCTGCCGCTGTCTCCGCCGCCGGGATCCTGGTCTTCAGGGACGAGGTAAGTACCGGGGTCGGGCCCCAGCTAGGGTTGCCACCTTTCCCTCAGAAAAATACCGGTCATGGGTGTGGCTATGTGGGGGTGGAGCTACAAAAGGGGAGGGGCCAGATTGCACAGGGGCTGAGGGATCAGAGGTTTAAGAAATGGCATGGGGGATGGGAGGGGGGTTTAAGAAATGGCATAGGGGATTGGAGGGATACAATATATATGCGGGGGGAATTTTCCTATATCGCACAAAAAAATTTACATTTAGAGAATACCTACCAAAACCCTAATTTATGTCAGCGGCGGCGGCGGCGGTAGTGGTGGTGCGCGACAGCAACGCTGGCTCTCTCTGATGACGAGTGACGTCCCCCTGCGCAACGTCAGATAAACAGGCTAATCAGACAGTATCACACATGACAGATTTAGATGCACAGGCTCAGCAGACAGTATCACACATAACAGGATTAGATACACAGGCTCAGCAGACAGTATCCCACATAACAGGATTAGATACACAGGCTCAGCAGACAGTATCACACATGACAGATTTAGATGCACAGGCTCAGCAGATAGTATCCCACATAACAGGATTAGATACACAGGCTCAGCAGACAGTATCCCCACATAACAGGATTAGATACACAGGCTCAGCAGACAGTATCACACATGACAGATTTAGATGCACAGGCTCAGCAGACAGTATCACACATAACAGGATTAGATACACAGGCTCAGCAAACAGTATCACACATGACAGATTTAGATGCACAGGCTCAGCTCACAGTATCACACATGACAGGATTAGATACACAGGCTCAGCAGACAGTATCACACATGACAGATTTAGATGCACAGGCTCAGCAGACAGTATCCCACATAACAGGATTAGATACACAGGCTCAGCAGACAGTATCACACATGACAGATTTAGATGCACAGGCTCAGCAGATAGTATCCCACATGACAGATTTGGATATACAGGCTCAGCTCACAGTATCACACATGACAGAATTAGATACAGAGGCTCAGCAGACAGTATCGCACATGACAGGATTAGATACAGAGCGCAGCAGATAGTTTCACACATTAAAACATTAAATCAGTGTTTCCCAACCAGGGTGCCTCCAGCTATTGCAAAACTACAACTCCCAGCATGCCCGGACAGCCAAAGGCTGTCTGGGCATGCTGGGAGTAATAGTTTTGCAACAGCTGGAGGCACCCTGGTTGGGAAACACTGCATTAAATACACAATTTTGCAGAGAGGTCTCACCAGTCTCTTGTCTTCACTTTCTCCTTTCCCCGGGCGGCTCCAGGTAAAGGAATGTCCGGGGTGGAGGAGGAATGGGGGGGGGGGGGGCAATTATTTATCCCATGGGGCCACATGAGAAACTAAAAATATTGTGGAGGGCCGGGTAGTTTTTCCCCAGATCACGCAGCATAGTTGTCCCCCAGATTAGGAGCATAGTTGTCCCCCAGATTAGGAGCATAGTTTTACCCCAGTTGTCCCCCAGATTAGGAGCATAGTTTTACCCCAGTTGTCCCCCAGATTAGGAGCATAGTTGTACCCCAGTTGTCCCCCAGATTAGGAGCATAGTTGTACCCCAGTTGTCCCCCAGATTAGGAGCATAGTTGTACCCCAGTTGTCCCCCAGATTAGGAGCATAGTTGTACCCCAGTTGTCCCCCAGATTAGGAGCATAGTTGTACCCCAGTTGTCCCCCAGATTAGGAGCATAGTTGTCCCCCAGATTAGGAGCATAGTTGTCCCCCAGATTAGGAGCATAGTTGTCCCCCAGATTAGGAGCATAGTTGTCCCCCAGATTAGGAGCATAGTTTTACCCCAGTTGTCCCCCAGATTAGGAGCATAGTTGTACCCCAGTTGTCCCCCAGATTAGGAGCATAGTTGTACCCCAGTTGTCCCCCAGATTAGGAGCATAGTTGTACCCCAGTTGTCCCCCAGATTAGGCGCATAGTTGTACCCCAGTTGTCCCCCAGATTAGGCGCATAGTTGTACCCCAGTTGTCCCCCAGATTAGGCAGCATAGTTGTCCCCCAGATTAGGCAGCATAGTTGTCCCCCAGATTAGGCAGCATAGTTGTCCCCCAGATTAGGCAGCATAGTTGTCCCCCAGATTAGGAGCATAGTTGTCCCCCAGATTAGGCAGTTTAGAGACACATACACATATATACACAGACACATATATACACACACACACACACATATATACACACACACACACACACACCTATACACACACACCTATACACACACACCTATACATACACACACACCTATACATACACACACACCTATACACACACACCTATACACACACACCTATACATACACACACACACCTATACATACACACACACCTATACACACACACCTATACACACACACCTATACATACACACACACCTATACACACACACCTATACACACACACCTATACATACACACACACACCTATACATACACACACACACCTATACATACACACACACACCTATACATACACACACACCTATACATACACACACACCTATACACACACACACATCTATATACACACACACTCACCCGCCCTGCGCAGCAGATGGAGACAGAATACACGGCCTCTCCCCTCCCTGCTCTGCCTATGGAGGGTTGTAAGACTGCACGGGGCAGAGAGAAGGCGGGGGAGGGGGAGAGAGGAGACAGGAGGTCACGCCCCCTCCCCAGCACTGTACAATCTCTTCCTGTCATCGCACGGAGCTCTCCCTGTCACAGGCTGCTGGTGTCAGACCTGGGCATTGTACGGCCGGTCATGAAAGCAGTGCTGTTCTGGGGATGCTGCTCCGTCCGCCCCTGTCAGTGAATGAAAAATACCGGCCATTGCATGGCCGGTATTTTTCATCCAAATTTACCGGCACAGCCCGGAATGTAGATGAAAATACCGGCTGTGCCGGTAAAATACCGGCAGGGTGGCAACCCTAGCCCCAGCACTCCCCCCCCCCCCTGCCATGTCCACCGGTCTTCCTCCCGTTCTCTCCAGACTTCCAGGGGCCAGGCAGGACGGGAGGAAGTAACCGCACCCCCCCCCCTGCGATTGGTCGGTTAGCTAACCGAGGAATCGCAGGGGATAGGAGGAGGTGGCAGGCTTGCCACCTCGCTCTTAGGCTCCAGCATGGTCCTGGCTGTCTGTGACAACCGGGATCATGCAAAATTACCAGGCGGTCGGGTCCCAGAGACCCGATCAGCCCGGTATCGCCGCCGATCGCAGGGGCGATTTCCCTCGCGATTTGCGACGATCGCCGACATGGGGGGCCTACATGGCCCGCCTCGGCGTTTGCCCTGGATGCCTGCTGAAGCATTTCAGCAGGCATCCGGTCTGATCTCTGCCCGGCGCGCGGCAGGGACCGGAAAACGCCAGGACGTATGAGTACGTGCCTGGTCCTTAAGGGGTTAATGGGGTACTCTGGCGCTAAGACATCTTATCCCCTATCCAAAGGATAGGGGATTAGATGCCTGATCATGGGGGTCCTGCCGCTGGGGACCCCCGTGATCTTGCACGAAGCACCCCGCTAAAACCAGTCCCCGGAGTATGTTCGCTCCGGGTCTGATTACTGTTGATCACGGGGCTGGAGCATTGTGATGTCACAGCTCCGCCCAATGTGATGTCACACTCCGCCCTCTCAATGCAAGTCTATGGGATGATCGACAGTAATCAGACCCAGAGCAAACATGCTCCGGGGACTGGTTTTAGCGGGGTGCTGCGTGCAAGATCACGGGGGTCCTGCCGCTGGGGACCCCCGTGATTTGGATAGGGGATAAGATGTCTTAGTGCTGGAGTACCCCTTTAAGGCCAAAATGACCTCGGTCCTTAAGGGGTTAAAAAAATTTTTTTCCAGTAGAGTACCCCTTTAAGTTCCCCACACTGCACTCATACAGTAGTAGTCTCAGAAAGAAAATGTTCAACCTTGGAATATTTACTGTACAAACCACATCAAGTTTACTATAAAGTTTAATAGAAAAAAAAGGTTTCTTCAAAATGCAGAAAAAACAGAAAAGTGACAACAGGTTGTCTTTAAAGGGGTACTCCACTGCCCCAGCGACCGGAACGTTTAGTTCAGAACGCTGGGTGCGTGGGTCGTGATGTCATAGCCACGCCCCTCATGACGTCACACCCCCTCAATGCAAGTCTATGGGAGGGGGCGTGACGGACGTCACGCCCCCTCCCATAGACTTGCATTGAGGGGGCCTGGTGTGACATCACGACCCCCACAGCCCGTACCCTGCATTGGGAACTAAATGTTCCGGACACAGGGGCAGTGGAGTACCCCTTTTAACTGCAAATTCAATGTCACCCAACTCCACCAGTGTGACATATTGGACATTTTTTTATTTTTACAAAGTGCCTTTAGCAGGTATTTTATTAGAAAAGAGCAATAAATCTATAAAGAACTACAACAGATTCGAAGACTCCAAAATGTGGGGTAAAATATCCTTCATGAACTCCGACATTTTTATTTTGTTGCATCAAAAGCCGCAAGGGAATGTATTACTCCAAGATCTCATTCGGTAGAAACGTCTTGACATTCCTCATCCTCGATCACAGCGTTTACACTGTCTACGTCGCATGGCGAGCTGGAACGTAAAAGGCAAAAAGTATAAGGTGAAGGTCATCGTTGGCAAGAAACCCTCTAGGATCAGGTAGGATCAGGTAGGATCAGGTAGGATCAGGTAGGATGTATTCGATCCCCCTGCAGCACCATCAGGGGGGAAATGAAATGTTGGATGGTGCCCATTTAAATCAATGACAATATCTGGCTTATGCTTGAACAGCCCAAGTCCTTCAGAGGAAGAGGCCATTGTTGGGTGCCAACTTCCAGCACCCCCCTCTAAGCAGCTGTTTGGGTGAGCCATAAAACCCCATACTGCCCATTGCACGTGGCACTGTTCATTGTGTAGTATTGATGCTGGGTTACTGCAGTTCAGTTTCTATTAAACTGGCCCTGTACCCCAACTATGTTGTGTGGGGTATCATGGCTCTCCCGAACAGCTAATCGGCTAGGTGCTGGGTGTCAGTAAAATTTCACAAATACAATGATCTTAAATTTAAAGGGGTACTCCAGTGAAAAAAAAAAAATTTCATATCAACTGGCTCCAGTAAGTTAAACAGATTTGTAAATTACTATTAAAAAAAATCATATTCCTTCCAGTACTTATCAGCTGCTGAAGTTAAGTTATTATTTACTGTCCGACCACAGTGCTCTCTGCTGACACCTCTGTCTGTCTCAGGAACTGTCCAGAGTAGGAGCAAATCCCCATAGAAAACCTCTCCTGCTCCGGATAGTTCCTGAGACAGACAGAGGTGTCAGCAGAGAGCACTGTGATCAGACAGAAAAGAACAACTCAACTTCAGCAGCTGATAAGTACTGGAAGGATTAAGATTTTTTAATAGAAGTAATTTACAAATCTGTTTAACTTTCTGGAGCCAGTTGATATGAAAGAACATTTAACAAGATGTTGGGGCTGCATACTGACTGGACTTGGGGGTAAATCTGGCAGAATGAGCTCTGAACGGCATTGAGCATCTAACGTCATATTGTTAGGCTATGGTTCCACCATTTGTTTTGAAGGCTTCAAAAAAGTCTTATTACTACTAGCAAAATTGGTGTAAATTTTTTATAACCTGTGGAATGTTTTTGAGCAGTTTTTTCAGCCATTTTTCATCCCATTTTTGCTAGTTATGCTGTTGTCCAATTTAATACCCCACAGGGAGGGGCTATAGCAAAACCAGACTTTTTGGGACAGTAAAGAGACAAAAAAAAAGCAACAAAACCTAAATGGTCAAAACAAGACCCTTGCACTTAATTTTACAGCAGTCATACTAATGGCTGTAAAGTTAAAGGGGTAGTCCACTGGAAAAAAAACATTTTTTTAAATCAACTGGCGCCAGAAAGTTAAACAGATATGTAAATTACTTATTTTAAAAAATCTTAATCCTTCCAGTACTTAGCTGCTGTTGTGATCCACAGGAATTTCTTTTCTGGCTGACCACAGTGCTCTCTGCTGACACCTCTGTCCATTTTAGGAACTGTCCAGTCATTATAGGCTTGCTATGGGGATTTTCTCCTATTCTGGACAGTTCCTGACATGGGCAGAGGTGTCAGCAGAGAGCACTGTGGTCAGACAGAAAGGAAAAGCAAAAAGAAAAGAACTTCCAGTGGATCATAACAGCAGCTGATAAATACTGGAAGGATCAAGTTTTTTTAAGAGAAGTAATTTACAGATCTGTTTAACTTTCTGGAACCAGTTGATTAAAAAAAATTATAATAATGTTTTCCAGTGGAGTACCCCTTTAAACTGCATTTGTGAACAGATGTTATCCCAATGAATGTAGAGCATTCCAATGGGAATACAAACTGCCTTTTTGGATGTTTTTTGAGTCATAAAACAGATGTTTTTATGCCTCAAAATAAGGTCTGAAAGCGATGTGTGAATATAGTCTAAGACATGGAAACTGGAGGAGAGAAATGGTCCAAAATTTTTAATCAAAACCAATTAGGTAGTGGTTCACCATTTAAAAGAGAGCCCTGATAAAATCTTTTAGTGGCTCATTATGCCTAGTCTGCCGAAATTAAAATAATAAGAAGACCGCACCGGAGGACGAAAGAGTGATACCAGCGGTACAGGGGGGAGTGGCAGGAGGTAATCCAATGTTTATTTTTTTAATTGTGGCAGCTCGGCCATAATGGGACAATAAAAAATTGTTTAAGTATTGTTGTTGGTTCCCATTGTACTTGTTTTGTCTTAATATTTTTTTAAGAAAATTAAAGTTAAAAAACCTCTAAACATTTTCCTCTCTAGTGACCAATTTAAAATAACTTACCATAACAGCAAAGCCGATGAATATCAGGATCAGTACCGAACCCACAAGGGCCAGACACACTATTCCCCATGTTGGGACGTAAACTAAAGTTATAAAGAGGAAAAGACAAAAATGTTAGAACAGGTCACAATTCGGTAAAACAGACGAATTATTTTAATAATGATTGAAGAGCTGCGTAGGGAAGAGTTATAGGGAAAGGTCTAAAACACCAAACCCAGACTCAACCCAAAATGTATCACGTTTTTGGTTCCTGACATATTGTAGAAAATGTCTTAGTTTATCTCTGTTGGTAACGTCCGTAAACCATCATCTGTTGCTATTATTAGTGATATTGGGGGGTTGTCTGGCAGGATATAAAATGGAGGGGGCAAACTAGGTTAGAAAAATGCAGTACTTACCTCATTGATCCCAGATGGCTGCTGTTCTGATGGTTCCCAGGTCCTGACTGATCTTGACTTCCTGGTCTCCATTTTGGCACAAAGGAAGTACCTGCTTAGCCAATCAATGACTGCAGTGGCAACCTGCTTCACTCATTGGTTGACTGAACAAGTGTGTTCTTGTGCCCAAATGAGGATACGAAAGTAGAGATCAGAGAAAACTTGGGAATCATCTAAAAGGTCGAGGTGAGGAATTTGTATGGCCCCATTCTTTTATTTTACCTTGATAAAATCCCCCCTATAAGGCATCTGACTCTGAGGACCCCTTCAGCCAATATCTCTTGGGCACAGGCCTAATGCCTAAATGTCCCTCTCTGATGTAACATATTGAGATGATTTATTTTGTTGACCTGTTAGCTGAACAGTACATATACAAAGGCTTGGAAATAACATGATTACCAAATCATCTCTATCATCTAAAGGGACGCAATGAAGACAACTAGAATGAAGAGGGGTAGATAAAGAATGAACAGCGCAATAAGGAGTAGAAGCTCAATAGAAAGAAGAATAGAAGGAGAAAGAGTTGTAGAAGAGGGAGGAGTAGCAGAACATGAGGGAGTGATGAAAGAAGAAGGCATAAAAGAAATAGAATTTGGAGAAGATGGAGTAAAAGAGGAAGTAGGAGGAGTAAACTGTTAGGAGTCGTGCTGCGGACGCACTCCTCCTCGGCTGCCCGGCACTGCTCGTACTGCGATTCGCATCCCGAGATGTGATCGCATTTAGTTCTCTGCTCCTCTCCTCCCTCGTCATCTCCATGTGCTTCCTGCTTGCCGGCACGCGTGTACCGGCTCTGTGAAATTTAAAGGGACAGTACGCAATGAATTGGTTCTTGCTGCCCCATGACCCTATAAGTACATTCACTTCCTTTTGACCCTTGCTGGATCTTTTTGTCTTTTCAGCCTTAGAGAAAGCGTTCAGTTTTGTGTCTGGCCTTGACGTGTATCTGACCTTATTGCTACGTATCCTGACTTTGCTCCTGTGCCGCCTGCCCACTGACCTCTTGCTATGTGACCTGACCTTGCTACTGTGCCGCCAGCCCTGACCTCCTGCCTGTTCAGACTTCGTGTTGCCTCTTCCTTCCTGTGCCACGTTACACCTCAGCCTCCTGTGTGGACGAGTCGTATCAGGCGTAGCGATCTGGGTACCTTCTGCCGCAGCAAGTCCATCCCACTTTGCGTCAGGCTCTGGTGAAAACCAGTGGCACCTTAAACTCCACTCCCTGGTGCAGCCCACATAATCATCCACACAGGTACAGCCGATCCACTTAATCGCCAGTCGTTACATAGATGAAGGATAAGAATATGAAAAAGTGGAAGAGGAAGGAGAAGAAAAAGAATTAGTGCATGAAGGAGAAGAAGAAAATGAGTAGTAGAGAAGTTGAAGAAGAATAGTAGAAGGAGTAGAAGAAGAAAGGGTAGAAGAAGTAGAAGAAGGGGTAGAAAAAGCAGTAGTAGAAGAAAAGAGTAGTAAAAGAAGGAGTAGTGGAAAAGGAGTAAGAGTAGAAAAAGGAACAGTAGAAGAAGATGGAATCAAGGGAGTAAAATAATAATAGAAATATATTAGAGAAAAAGGAGAATGAGAAGTAGAAGGAAGAAGTCAAAGGAGTAGAAATAGTAGGAGTAACAGAAGAAGGATTTGGAAAAGGAGTATAAAGTACGGAGTACGGAGGTAAAGACAATTCCACTGAGATTTCTTTATCCTCTGTATTCATCTTTTACATGAAAACCTGGAAATAAAGTATGATGATAATAACGTCATGAAGAATGAATCTTCCCACTTTCACAGGATAATGATAGTTAATGATGTTCATATACTAGGTAAACAGGTGAATAAGAAAATACCATCTGATAACTAAACGCATTTGTCTACATTCCTTCCCTTCATCATGGCTGCAAATACCTCACAGACTTATCATCCAGTCTTTCTTGGCTTCTTTCTTCCCATGATATTTGTTACCATACTAATAATTCAATATGGTGATCTCCTTGGTATAAGGGATGATATAAGTCTCTGTCCACATCATACTTTGGGTCTCCATTGCCGGTGTACACTGAAAACTGTTAAAAAGGTAATATACGTGCCTGTAGCATAGCCATAGGGTTGAATAAACCAAATAGAGTCTATTTGTGACTAAGTGTCTTCTCAGCGGTAAAGGTTCTGTACACCGGGCTCACAAGCATAGTCTAGGATTTCCCAGTCCTTAGTCCCACTCCCCAATCCCTGTTGAGGAGAACCCATAACTGAGGGCTCATTCGCATTATCATTAATATAATGTAACAAAGCAAAATATTATATATAACAACTTTTTGGGTAAAGGGGTGTGGTACACCCCCTTACACAGCCACTCCTTATTGAGATCAATAGGCACTATGAAGGTTACGGAGTTGGAGCCCCCCATTGATTTCATGAGGATAAGGAGGCCAAATAGGACCAGTCATGTCTCAGTTTCAGAAGCCCAGCTAATGTAACGATGACATATCTGACTGTCTTGCCATGGAAGTCTTTTCAGAAGCTCTATAGTTAGGTTATGATATCTCTTGGTTCGGATATTAGTGTGTATCTGTCGTTGGTTTGCACATAACATACAGTATCTTTTGTTTTTGAAATAGGAGAATAAAGGATTTTTGTATACTTACAATATGAATAACACAGAGACCCTGCAATACAGAGAAAAGAAGATATCAATCGCAATGTACAGTCATTGAGGAAGAATTTTGGAGATAACATGAGAGGTTTACGTATGCCGTCATGTGCCGAACCATTCCTACTGTATTATAATGATTTCAGTGATAAGAATATAATGAGGCTGGTTATTAAAAGTTGGCTACGCATTCAGCAATGATTTGATCTATCTAAAGATAAAAGTCTACGGAGCTGCAAGAGGGCTGGTAGGTGCCGAGATACAATGAGCACTCTGGCCTCTCAATTACAAAAACAGCAGATGAAGGGGCAACATTTGGGGGTGCCGACACAACTCCTGCCACTGGCACTCCAGTTACTTGCATTTCAATATTACCGATCCCGACGCGTGTGGACTAAGCTTAGGCCTCACTTGGTTTTGACTATGTTGCCATATCTGACTACACATATAAAATTACTATGGGTTAATATCTTATATTCCTTGTCATTAGGGTAACTAAAGGGTTCCTGGTGGTCTAGGGAACATGGTAATTTGAGGGTTAGATTTTGTAGTTTTGGTGCTATATGTGGTTTAGAGGTTAATAGAATTAATCATGGCGGTGTAGGATAGTAAAAAGAGTTAATCTTAAAGTGGTACTTTACTATTTTAAAACATATCCCCTAGCCACAGGATAGAGGATGAGTGTCTAAATAGAGGAGATCTGACCTCTATGACCCCTTGTGATCTCCACAACAGCGCTCTGTTTCTCACTGTACATGGAGCGGTGTGTCTACACGCTTGCTTTATGCACCAACAAGAGACGGAGCCCTATTCTGAATATCTCAAGGGATCCCAGAGGTCAGCCAGTCAGCCATGTATAGTGCCGGGACAATCATTGCATACATACCTCAACATACGTTTCACTGCCTTTCTGCTTCGTCAGGGGAAAAAAACAGAAAGGTAGTGAAACATACTTTGGGGTACGTCTGCAGTGATTGTCTCAGCGCTAAATTCACACATTGAAAAAAACTGGTACCCGCACTCACAACTTAGCTGCTGTAGCTTGACTCCTTCGGCTCCCAGACGATCCGGTATCAGACCTGTAGCAGGGCGCTCAGAAGCGAGGCGACTGTTGGCGAAGTTTCGCGCATTAGCGCGAAACTTCGCCGACAGTCACCTCGCTTCTGAGCGCCCTGCTACAGGTCTGATACCGGATCGTCCGGGAGCCGAAGGAGTCAAGCTACAGCAGCTAAGTGGTGAGTGCAGGCACCTGTTTTTTCAGTGTGGGAATTTGGTAGATGACTTTGGGCTTTCTGGTTCCCAGCACCCCCGGACTCGCAGGCAAAATGACCGTGGTCTCCCGCATTGATAGCTCACACTGATCAGCATCCTTACAGGCCGTGACCTGTCATACTAAGCTAGGTCTCCGACCACAATAGTGCCATCTTCAGTTTTCTAGTAGTTGCATTGTCTCAGCACTATACAGGCTGGTAATGTTCTAGATTCCACTCTAGGTTGATTGCTGAGGTTGATTTCTACTTACTTTATATCTTGCTGTATGTTCTTTTTTCCTTGCAGCGTGTTGTCATTATATACAGCTAATACCTATAGACTCATCTTATCCTCCACTTTTCATTATCTCTTTTTTTGCCAATGTTTGTGTGTTGTGTGCTCCCCATTCATGTTCTATGAGTGCACTATGGTATTGATTTTATTCTTCCCATGCAATAGTTTTAATGTGATTTTATATTGTGTTGTATACTCAATAAAGATTGTTTACACTCTTAGCGATCTAAATGTACAGGCTTCCTAGATAGTCTGTATAAGAAGATTGTCAATAATAGGAACGGAGGTAAGGAGAAGCCTTCTGGCCATCATGTTAGCTAAGCTGGACCACCGCACTGCACTGCAGAGGTCCTGATCAGACCCCACATAACCCCGGGACATGTCATTTCACCGTTGATCGGGGCACCTAAAAGGTTAATGGCAAACATCAGTGTGATTACTGATATTCACCATTAGTGGTGAGTCCCAGCTGCTGATAACAGACACTACTCACCGGATAGAAAGCTCGTTCAGCTCCAGCTTCATAGTTCCCTAGCATGCAGCAGCCTTATATATATGGCATTGTGAGGTAAAGGGGTTAAAGGGGTATTCCGGGCAAAAGCATCTTATCCCCTACCCTTAGATGTCTGATCGCGGGGGGGGGGGGGGGGGGGGGTTGTTCACTGCTGGGCATGACGTCACATCCCCAGCAGTCCCGGAAACCTGGAGGTTTCCGAAACTGGAGACGCAGCCCAGCATAGAATGCGGGTGCTGCAGGGAGATCGCGGGGGGTCCCAGAAGCGGGCCCCCCGTGATCAGACATCTTGTCCTTTGGATAGGGGATAAGATGTTTTTGCCCGGAATACCCCTTTAAAGCAGTGGTCTTAAAACTGTGGACCTCTAGAAGTAGCAAAACTACAACTTTGACTGTCTAAGCATGCTAGGAGTTTTTAAATATCAAAGCATCTTCAGTTTTTGAGACTTTGTCTGGGTCACATCCAGGGTCTCACGGCCTATTTATACAGCACATGAATACTTCAGGTTAAACAAGCTAACCTATATTCAGATGAAACTAGGACTACATTCATTTTAATTTCATACAAGAGGCTAATTTTTATTCAAGGAATTTGGAGAACATCTCATACTTAATAGCGTCCATGGCTAAGGCCTAGTATATCCACATTCCATTCATAGCACAGACATATACAGTTCTGAGGAAATTAGGCCTCACCCTTGGCACAGACCTTAGATATTCTTGATAAGGTGAAGACACCATACAACAATGCAGAATTATGGCTATAACCAAAATATTCAAAGACTGTAACAATCGACCCTCAGAAAACCAAGTGGGCCTTTATGCATTCCTAAAAACAGTACTGAACAAGTTATAAATAGGCGTATGCACCATTCTCCCTTACAATGTATTACAGTACATACATTATATGGCTCCAAACATTAAATAAAAAAATTCTAAAAATCCTAATGTATGTGCTTATGAGGTCCACCATGTTATATACATTATGGCTTCCATAGACATGGAATCGGAATTGATTTTCATCCCCTAAGCTAGGGCTCTCATTGCCATAAATACAGATACAGATATACCCTCACATCTCTGCCACATACTGTATATCTCTCTTTCATGCTGCGTATTTTGTTGTGTTTTAGGGTGCAGATTAGCCCCGTTCAATGTCTGGCTTCCCCATACCCATACATTTCCGTGTACAAAATACTCAAGGATAAGTGACATTTCCTTTCAAATCCAGTTCAGAATTGGCACACTTTGAGATCAAATGGAACGTATTGAGGAACAAGAATTTATTCATGTAATAGAAACGTATTACACACCGAAATATGCACCAAAAACACATTAGGAACATGGCCTGAAGGATTCGAGGTCAGTCACTCAGCTATACTCCTAAAAATATGACCACCTAAAAATATTAATCCTAAAAACTTATGGGGGCCCTGAGATGCCCACCATGTAGATATATGCTCCTCATGTCCAATAATGTAAGAAGGTGTAGAGGACTCACCAGTGAATTGTAGAGTGAAGACCAGGAGAAGCAGGAGGTAGGACATTTTGGAAGGACTGCATTCACTGTTTACTTTGTCTGGGAAATTCTTTATATATGAGGGAGTGCACCACACCTACTGTATCTAATAGGAACCCGTTCTATGCCAAGCCCTGAATTAACCCATTAACACAGAAAGTGCAATCTGACAATGTTTATGTAGTACAGTCACCTTCATGGAGTGTTATATTGCAGTAATAAATTTGTGAACATTTTATTTGGAAATGAACCCCATTCTTTTTATAGGAACACTTAAAAAATGTATCCTTGTGTCTTCTGCATGGCCTGATTAAGATTGGTGAAGGCTCCTTCTGGTTCCTAAACCCTGCCTGACCCAGTACTGTAGCCACATATAGGAGAGATGCTGCCAGTGACTCTCTGAGCCTCAATCGGGAGCCACACCCATGAGGAGCCCCCACTTTATGCTTTCTCGGTCATCAGAGGACAGTGTCTGTAGTAAAGTTGGCACTTTGCAGAAAACAATTTACCATTGGACAGAAGATAGGAACAGAAAGAATAGGAAGCTCCCAGTTGTGCTGCCAGCTTGATGACAAAAGGACAACTTGAATATAGTAAGTGATACTTTATTACTAACAGGCGACGCGTTTCAAGGCTGTATCTGACTTTTCCTCAGGCGTGCATTACAACAATAAAAAGAATATGCAAAGCAGCTCATCACACCATCTTCTCAGGTAGGATGCCCTAAGATCAGCTCTGGCTCCAGTTACAAAGTCTCAGAAACTGATTGGGATTTATGATTACTGGACCGAATCTAAACCCCTAAATCCAGTGGATCACTGCAACAATTATCTTCCTAAGCTCAATAGACTCACGAGGTCCCAACCACTTGTCAAGCTCTAATAGACTCTGTTGTATGGACTGTTTCTGTTCATTATTGCCTTACAGTAAAAGTTCCGACAAGTTTCTGCAAATCTCCGTTTGTGGACAATCAATTATTTCCTATCTTTCTATCGCTCTTGGGAAGGGTGGCGGTAGGACAAGCATACAGAGACTAGCCCTCACCCTGGCGTCACGAATAGAAAGGGTTAACCAAGAACCCTTTAGTAACCGCACAGCTACACCCCATATACCCTACATCCCCAGGCTACCACAAAAGTTTTGTGCCGCATTTCTCCTCTAATTAACCTCTGGTATCGATTAAACGAGTGTTCCAGAATTGATTCCAGGACACGTACAGAAATGCCATCAGTGTTCCTTGCATGAGAAAAAAAAAATATGACGGGAAACGCTGTGCTGTATGAAATTTATAAAAATATTATGACAGTGCTTGTTCCTTCTGGCATGGAGTGTTTGTACCATCCGGCCAACATATTGAATATTGCATTTACAGGTGAGTAGATAAATCACGTAAGATGAGGCACAATTATATACAATAGCTCTTTTAACCAGAAGATCTCCCCTGTTGAATAAGATTTTACGTATTCCGAATTATCCTGCGCGATCCAACGACAGCAAAGACACTCAGTAGAATCACATGTAACAGTATCTACTACTGACCGATTTAGATTTATCAAAATGTTTAATCTTTTTTAAGTGGGTAGGGGCCAGAGGGTTACAAAGTGTCATTACCCTACATTATACCAGGGGTCTTTGGAATGTGCTGCTTAAAGGGGTACTCCGCTGCTCAGTGTTTGGAACAAACTGTTACAAAAGCTGGAGCCGGCGTCGGGAGCTCGTGATGTCATAGCCCCGCCCCCTTATGACGTCATGCCCCAACCCCCTCAATGCAAGTCTATGGGAGGGGGCATGACAGCCGTCACGCCCCCTCCCGTAGACTTGCATTGAGGGGGCAGGGTGTGAAGGCATGAGGGGGCGGGGCTATGACATCACAAGCTCCCGGCGCCGGCTCTAGCGTTCGGAACAGTTTATTCCAAACACTGAGCAGCGGAGTACCCCTTTAATTAATGATAATATAGCAGTCAGGTAAGTTCCTGATAGAAAGTCCTTCCTCCTCCTCACACATAGATAAAGCCTGTGAGAGAGCAGGACTCACAGGCATTATCTATATGAGGATTGAGGGAGCAGGACTCACAAGCTTTATCTATATGAGGATTGAGGGAGCAGGACTCACAAGCTTTATCTATATGAGGATTGAGGGAGCAGGACTCACATGCTTTATCTATATGAGGATTGAGGGAGCAGGACTCACAGGCTTTATCTATATGAGGATTGAGGGAGCAGGACTCACAGGCTTTATCTATATTAGGATTGAGGGAGCAGGACTCACAGGCTTTATCTATATGAGGATTGAGGGAGCAGGACTCACATGATTTATCTATATGAGGATTGAGGGAGCAGGACTCACATGCTTTATCTATATGAGGATTGAGGGAGCAGGACTCACAGGCTTTATCTATATGAGGATTGAGGGAGCAGGACTCACAGGCTTTATCTATATGAGGATTGAGGGAGCAGGACTCACAGGCTTTATCTATATGAGGATTGAGGGAACAGGACTCACAGGCTTTATCTATATGAGGATTGAGGGAGCAGGACTCACATGCTTTATCTATATGAGGATTGAGGGAGCAGGACTCACAGGCTTTACCTATATGAGGATTGAGGGAGCAGGACTCACAGGCTTTATCTATATGAGGATTGAGGGAGCAGGACTCACAGGCTTTATCTATATGAGGATTGAGGGAGCAGGACTCACATGCTTTATCTATATGAGGATTGAGGGAGCAGGACTCACAGGCTTTACCTATATGAGGATTGAGGGAGCAGGACTCACAGGCTTTATCTATATGAGGATTGAGGGAGCAGGACTCACAGGCTTTATAAATTGTGGCAGCATTTGAACAGCTTTTTACATAAAAATGTAATTAAATGTTATAAATCCCTTAGCTCAATGACTCTCATGCTATATTAAGCTGCCCTCAAATAGGAGGTAAACACCTAGCGAGATGTCTACTAGTTGCGGTAATTTTTTGCCCCGCATATTATAAAGTTTCGGCCATTGTTGTTTTGCTGGATTTACTGAGAAATGCACCTCTAGCAAATCCAGTAGCACCATGAATGCCCTTGCTGGTGTACATTTCTGCGACTTATGGTGTCACAAGTCAGCCTGAATGTGCATGTGAGAAGGATTTGCCCCCAGCATGCCCATTACATGGGAAGCCCCCTTCCAGCCCCCTTATCCCTTGTTCAGGCTTCCTTGGTATGGCTGATGTACTTACTCCAAATGTAGTTATTTCTTCCACAAAAATGGCATTTTTTGCTCAAAAATCTGGATTTATGCAAAAAAAAAAAAAAAAAAAAATAATTACATTTGGGCATCTGGTCTGCTTCCCAAATGTCACTCTTTTTCGCTCTTTTTTTTTTTTTGTATAAGTCCAGATTTTTGAGCAAAAATGGCATTTATGTTGAAGAAAGACTATATTACAATCCCTATAACCATAGTGTCTAGTAATATTGGGGGTAGGTTTGTAGGTGCCCATAGATAGGAGACCTGATAATTTTTTTCGGATTAAAAAACAGTCCTGCTCGGTTAAAGGGGTACTCCGTCCCTGAGACATCTTATCCCCTATCCAACGGATAGGGGATAAGATGTCTCACCGCGGGGGTACCGCCACTGGGGACCCCCGCAATCTTGTATTCGACACCCACCTGTTTGAGCTGCACGCCATGGCGTGCAGCTCAAACAGGTGGGTGGCGAATACAAGAATGCGGGGGTCCCCAGCAGCGGGACCCCCGCGGTGAGACATCTTATCCCCTATCCTTTGGATAGGGGATAAAATGTCTCAGGGTCGGAGTACCCCTTAAAGGGGTACTCCTGTGAAAACCTTTTTTCTTTTAAATCAACTGGTGGCAGAAAGTGAAACATATTTGTAAATTACTTCTATTAAAAAATCTTAATCCTTCCTGTACTTATTAGCTGCTGAATACTACAGAGGAAAATCTTTTCTTTTTGGTATGCTCTCTGATGACATCACGAACACAGTTCTCTCTGCTGACATTATTATAATAATAATAACACTTTATTTATTGTTGTTCTTAGTTCTTGTGCTCGTGATGTCATCAGTGTTCCAAAAAGAAAGGAATTTCCTCTGTAGCATTCAGCAACTAATAAGTACTGGAAGGATTAAGATTTTTTAATAGAAGTCATTTACAAATATGTTTAACTTTCTGCCACCAGTTGATTTAAAAGAAAAAAAGGCTTTCACCGGAGTATCCCTTTAAGGATATACAATGAAAAAGGGAGAAAAGAAAGAAAAGACCAGGGGAAATATGTCCAATAGATTAAATTACAATTTATTAAAATATACTAAGATGTCTTCTGCAGGGCCCTTGTATCAGACATAAGTTAAAAATAAAAATAAAGTAATAATATTTTTGTTTTTACTTTACTTTATTACTTTTTTATTACTTTATTTTTAACTTATGTCTGATGCAAGGGCCCTGCAGAAGACATCTTAGTATATTTTAATAAATTGTAATTTAATCTATTGAACATATTTCCCCTGGTCTTTTCTTTCTTTTCTCCCATTTTCATATCCTTAAAGAGGTACCCCGCCCCTAGACATCTTATCCTCTATCCAAAGGATAGGGGATAAGATGTCAGATCGCCGGGGTCCCGCTGCTGGGGAGCCCCGGGATCGCCGCTGCGGCACCCCGCTATCATTACTGCACAGAGCGAATTCGCTCTGTGCGTAATGACGGGCGATACAGGGGACAGAGCAGCGTGACATCATGGCTCCGCCCCTCACGACATCACGGTCTTCCCCCTTAATTCAAGTCTATGGCAGGGGGCGTGACGACCGCCGCGCTCCCTCCCATAGATTTGTATTGAGAGGGCAGGCCGTGATGTCACAAGGGGCGGAGCCGTGACAACGATGCTCCGGTCCCTGTATCGCCCGTCATTATGCACAGAGCGAACTCACTCTGTGCAGTAATGATACTGCGGTATCCTTTGGATAGGGGATAAGATGTCTAGGGGCGGAGTACCCATTTAACCTAGCAGGACTGTTTTTTAATCCAAATTTTTTCCTCTTTTGTCCTGGGCACATAGGGTAATGTGTATCATAGTATCCTCGGTTTAGGATTCTGTTTTATGTAGAGATCCCAATCAATTTTTTCTCTGATTCTTTTTTTACCTGATTTATTTTAATTGAGAAAACATATATAGCCGGTAATTGTTGTAACTAGAGATGAGCGAACTTACAGTAAATTCGATTCGTCACGAACTTCTCGGCTCGGCAGTTGATGACTTTTCCTGCATAAATTAGTTCAGCCTTCAGGTGCTACGGTGGGCTGGAAAAGGTGGATACAGTCCTAGGAACGAGTCTCCTAGGACTGTATCCACCTTTTCCAGCCCACGGAGCACCTGAAAGCTGAACTAATTTATGCAGGAAAAGTCATCAACTGCCGAGCCGAGAAGTTTGTGATGAATCGAATTTACTGTAAGTTCGCTCATCTCTAGTTGTAACACATGTGTGTGCAGTACATTACAGCAACATATCAATAGGATTTACATTATAATATATATATGTTGTATCATGCTGATTATCTCTAGAACAACACTACTATATTATTGTAATTTACACAGTGTAATAACAGTATCTCTTATCTTAGACTACACATACTAAAACAATACACAGGATGTTAGTATAGGGAAAGCAGGAGGGAAGATCTATATAATTATCAAGTAAGAAGCAAGAACACATGTAAATGATATCTGGGAGTGATGGTGCATTTCTTTATAATAGAACAAAGCAATGTAGTACCTTATACAAAGGCATAATGTATATATAGTAGAAGAGGGCATAACATAGACAGTCCTTGGAGATAGAGAGGTTAGTTACATCTTCTCTGTTCCTGTGGGTTAAGACACCTGGGCAGGACTTCCCTCCCCTGAGGAACGGCACAGTCAGCAAACAATAGGTGGGGAATATTCACAATAATACCAGGTATGGTATCCAGTCTGGCAAAGCCCAGCATTAGAGATGAGCGAACTTTTGAAAAGTGTGGTTTCTCTAGTTTTGCTGAACTTTTTCAAAATTGTCAGTCCGATTTGGCTTGGTTCGACACGAATTGGCACTAAAATAAGCCCCAAACATGTTTCTAACACTGCCTAACAGCTGTGAAGCCCTGTCTAACACTGCTGTAGTTTTAAAGTGTTTTTAAGGCTAAGTTATGACATTATACAGTAACCCATGGTAACTAACAACTTTTGAATGTACTGGCAGATTTTTTTAAGCTTATTCAAACTATAATAAAGCGGCATCAAGTATCTGATTTTCGGGAGATTCCTGCTGTTATTTAAATGCACACTGAGATCTTAAGCCGCAGTGGCTTTTTCCAAGTGTTCAAAAAATCATCCCTTTTTGGAAGTAGCAAGAGCTTTTTTGTCTGCCAAGTGAAGAAGATGGCATGGATTTCTCCAGCCATTCAAAAAAAATCATCCCTTTACAGAATTTGCAGAATATCATTTACAGCATACAGCAGGAGGTGGCGGACTGGTGTTACTGGCATCAGCCCGCGTACAGCAGGAGGTGGCAGATTCGTGATACTAGCATCAGCCAACGGACATCAGGGGTGGAGGTAGTTTTGTTTAATCAGTGTAATTTGGCACAGATTTTTTTCCAAATTTTTTCGGCCAGGCAACCCAGGACTGGCTGGATGTAACAGGTTTGAAAAAGATTTTTTTGTCAATCTTGCCAGCCAGACGGATCAGGCCTTGCTGTAAGTAACAGGTGTGTGAATAACACTGACATCAGGCACAATTATGGTCCAGGAATGTTTGACAGCAAGATCTAGCACCTGACCTGGAGCAAAACTAGTTTTCGGACAAGTTAGCCCCAGCCAGGTGGACCAGGCCTGGCTGGAAGTAACAGATTAAAAAAAATGATTCCCCAATGGATAACTGACAGGATTTGGTAGGAGGAGAAGGAGGATGACACAACATTAATCATGAGGTAAATACCAAAAACAATAACATAATACAATCAAATCCCACCATAAACCCCTTGGATATGGAGCACCCTTTTCTTCTATGGACTAACAAGGAAGACTGGCATTCCTGTCATCAGGGCAGCAGGTTTGGTATTATCAAAACCTGTGTAGAGGAAGAGTGGTGCTGTTGCCCATAACATCCAATTCAATTTTTTGTTTCATTTTTAAAATGGCCTGTTAAAAATTAAAGAAACTATCCGAGTGGTTGCTATGGGCAACTGCACCACTCTTCCTCTACACAAGTTATGATTAATCCCTCTCACTGTCTCTTTAATATGGCTGACAGTATCTGAAGGTTTAGGAGGAAATTGATCATTGGTTTTGCACAGATTTGGTAAAAAGTCACAGATTTTTTGCCCAATGGGTAAAAAGTCACAAACTTTCCGCAATGCATTTAGTCTCATTCAAGAAAACAAATGTAGTTCGGCACGGTTAGCTTTTTGCAGTGGTTGAGTATTTATCAATGGCACACTTTTTTTTTAAATATGCATATATATTTTTTTTATTATATTCACAAGAATATTGTACATAAATACATTATATTAGAAATCACAGAAGAACAGTATTTCATTTCATGCAAAAATATATAAAGTTGCACTTATGTACAAAATACAAATACATATGTGATACTTCAACAGACTTCAAAATGAGTCGCATATATACTCATCACTTACATAAACAAAGACATTGATAAAACGTAAATTTCTTTATGAATGTAGTTTTAACTTGTTGCTGTCTAAGCCGGCTCGTCCTAAGATGGCAAACAGTGTATGGTGCGGGATCCTGACTTAAGCCTGCGCCATAGCGGGCAGCCCTCAGCTGATTGCTTTAGCTGAGGGCCACCGTTAATAGCCGACATGCAGTGATCACTGTTGCCGGCTAATAAACCTTTAGATTGCTGCTGTCAAAACTGACAGCGGTGTCTAAAGGGACCTTTAAACAGTCCCTAGTGGTCCAGTGGGGTGGATCAAACCCCCCTCACAGCGCTATTGCAGGGGGGACCATCCACTGTGGAGGTAGACGGAGGGCTTACCTCTCCTATAGTCTAGTCTGTGGTTGCCCTGGCTAAACCAGGCTTTATCAATCTAGCGCAGAGCACACAGATCAATGGAGTTCTATGGAACTACATTGATCTGTATGAGGAATCTAATGATCCCTCCTAAAAGTCCCCTAATGAGACTAATAAAGTGTAAAAAAAAGTTGAATAAAAGTAAAAAAAAAAAAACGAATTAACACTAATTGACTTCCATATTAAAAGTTTAAATCACCCCCCTTTCCCAAATTCCATATAAAAATATGTAAACATAATAAACATAAACAAATGTATCATTGCCGCGTGCGAAAAATATCCAAACTGTAAAAATATAAGGTTAATTAAATCACACGGTCAATGGCGTATACATAAAAAAATAAAAAGTCCAAAATTGAGTATTTTTGGTCACTTTGTATACCCTAAAAAAGTCCCATCAAAACAAAAATGGTACAGATAAAAACTACAGACCATGGCGCAAAAAAGGATCCCCGTGTACGTAAAAATTTTATAGGGGTCAGAAGAGGTAACATACAAATTTTCGTGCAAAAAGTTATAATTTTTTAACAGTAGTAAAACAAAATAAAACCTATATATTATTATATTATTGTAAGGTGTAATTTTTACTGAAAAGTGTTCAGAAGCCCACAAAATTTACAAAATTGTGTTTTTTTTTTATTTTGCCCCACAAATAATTTTTCTCAATAATTTCATCAATAATTTCACCACAAAATCTATGGTGAAAATGAAAAAACCTATGGTCCTTAAGGGGTTAATGTTATTAATTAATTCCGTGTACAGTTGATTAATTTATCAACTGCACACTTAATTAATTAATAACATTAAAACGACATTGTCCTAAAGCTAAATACATAAATGAAATGCTTTACCTTGATAGAACTATTTAATTTATAAAAAAAAATTAAAATAAAATGGTAGCACTTTCTATTTAAAAAAAATTAAAAAATAAAAATGACTGCAAATTTTTGCCCAAGCACCTCCAAAAAGTCTCAAAAATACACCAAAAAGATGCAAAATTTTGTGCAACATGATAAAAAGTCCTAAAATTTGGTGTACTTACTTAAAGGGGTACTCCGCCCCTGGCATCTTATCCCCTATCCAAAGTATAGGGGATAAGATGTTAGATCGCCGCGGTCCCGCTGCTGGGGACCCCGGTGATCGCCGCTGCGGCACCCCGCCATCATTACTGCACAGAGCGAGTTCGCTCTGGGCGTAATGACGGGCGATACAGGGGCCGGAGCAGCGTGATATCATGGCTCCGCCCCTCATGACATCACGGCCCGTCCCCTTAATGCAAATATATGGCAGGGGGCGTGACGACCGCCTCGCCCCCTTCCCATAGACTTGTATTGACGGGGGCGGGCCATGACGTCATGAGGGGCGGAGCCGTGACGTAACGATGCTCCGGCCCCTGTATCGCCCGTCATTACGTGCAGAGCGAACTCGCTCTGCGCAGTAATGATAGCGAGGTGCTGCAGCAGCGATCCACGGGGGTCCCCAGCAGCGGGACCGCGGAGATCTAACATCTTATCCCCTATCCTTTGGATAGGGGATAAGATGTCTAGGGGCGGAGTACCCCTTTAAGGTATAAAAATTGGTGTAATGAAGTGAAAGTTTAGGAAATGTGTTCTTGTGCAAAATGTATCAAATACCTTCACATTAGCCCCTCACAAAATATAGGTGGACATAAGTCATGCACCTACAATGATAAATTTCCTCCTCAGCCTCTTTAGCTAGGCCCCAAAAATGATGTGCCTCCTCTCTGGACAATAACACAGGGACCGGAAGACATTTGGATGAGGCTGTATAGTGACCATACAGAACTTCCCGTACAGTCTGGGTTCTTTTCCCTTTCTCTGTGTAAGACAAGGGGGGGGGGGGTCAGAGACCATTGTTGGTGGGTAGATCTGCAGTGCTAGCGTGCGGGAGATTCTAGGGACAGTGTTACCCCCGATGTGCCGCTCAGGTCGCTTCATGTTGGAAATGGCGGAATCTGCAATCTGTAGTAAATAAAGCCTTGAGATTTATCAAAACCTGTCCAGAGGAAAAGTTGCTGAGTTGCCCATAGCAACCAATCAGATCACTTCTTTCATTTTTCAGAGGCCTTTTTAAGCCTTTGACAGCAGTCCCGCCCCCTGCCATAGACTTGCATTGAGGGGGCGGAGTGTGACATCATGAGGGGACGGGGCTATGACGTCACGAGCTCCCGGCACCGACTCCAGCGTTCGGAAAAGTTTGATGCGGCAGCCGGCACATCCCTCAATGAATCCAATAGAGATACATGGAGGGGTGTGCCGGCTACCGCGTCATGCCGGGACAGAACGGCCTCTTTCCTGTACATTGCCACGGCCCCGTACAGCAGATCGCGGGGTGCCCCAGCCTTCGGATAGGGGATAAAGTTCAGAGCACAACAGATCTCCTTTAAGGGGAAAATGGGCTGAGTCTTTTTGGGGTTAAAGGGGTACTCCACCCTAGACATCTTATCGCGGGGGTCCCGCCGCTGGGGACCCCCGCAATATAGCATGCGGCACCCACCTGTTTCTTGTCCGGAAGCGCTGGAGGGTCTGGGTCCCGTCCACGGGAACGGAAGTTCGTGACGTCACAACGTCACGCCCCATCCCCTCAATGCAAGTCTGTGGGAGGGGCGTCACGCCCCCTCCCATTGACTTGCATTGAGGGGGCGTGACCATGATGTCACAAGGTGCGTGGCCGATCCCCGCAGCATGAGAACAGCGTTCACTTCCGAACGCTGGCTAGTGGAGTACCCCTTTAAGCAATCCCCAGCTAGTACAAGATCATGCCTTTACATAAATAGGTTCCTATGCACCCTTACTGAAGTCTACACCAGCTCGGAGGTGCTATAGAGTTCAGCTAAAATTTATCATGCTCCACTTGTCATGGTCAATGCCAAGTGACACATGAGTTGATGATAAATCCCCCCTCCCATTTTTTTTTTAAGTAACAATTAACATCCACTTCTTCCTGAAAGCCCCAAAACATTTTTGGGAAAAATCTTCTCAGTGAGATGTCCTGGAGACCACTTTATACACGGGCAATCATTGTCTGCCATTTGCTTGTTTTACTTGTTCTTTCTATCAAAACAAATAAAAAACTTTTTTTATTTTTTATTTTTTAAACATTTTGTCTACCTTGTGATGAGGGTTGTAGAGGCCTCCAAGACCCAATTGGATCTTGGTCATGGCAATGAGGTCCAGATTATATATCATTTTCAATTTTAACCACTTATTTTATAATTAACCCCTTAAGGACACATGACGTACTGGAACGTCATGTGTCCGCTCCCGATCTATAACGCCGTGGCCCCGCGTCATATCGGGTCGGGCCCGGCCTCTAACATCGGCAGGGACCCGTGGCTAATAGCGCGTGGCATTGATCGAGGTGCCGTGCGCTATTAACCCTTTAGACGCGGCGTTCAAAGTTGAACGCCGCGTCTAAAGTGAAAGTGAAACCATGCCGGTTAGCTCAGTGGGCTGTTCGGGATAGCCGCGACAAAATCACGGCATCCCGAACAGCTTACAGGACAGCAGGAGGGTCCCTACCTGCCTCCTCGCTGTCCGATTGCCGAATGACTGCTCAGTGCCTGAGATCCAGGCATGAGCAGTCAAGCAGCAGAATCATTAATCACTGGTTTCCTATGAGAAACCAGTGATCAATGTAAAAGATCAGTATGTGCAGTTATAGGTCCCTATGGGATAACAATGATCAGTATAAGAGATCAGTGTGTGCAGTGTTATAGGTCCCTATGGGATAACAAAGATCAGTGTGTGCAGTGTTATAGGTCCCTATGGGATAACAATGATCAGTATAAGAGATCAGTGTGTGCAGTGTTATAGGTCCCTATGGGATAACAAAGATCAGTGTGTGCAGTGTTATAGGTCCCTATGGGATAACAATGATCAGTGTGTGCAGTGTTATAGGTCCCTATGGGATAACAAAGATCAGTGTGTGCAGTGTTATAGGTCCCTATGGGATAACAAAGATCAGTGTGTGCAGTGTTATAGGTCCCTATGGGATAACAAAGATCAGTGTGTGCAGTGTTATAGGTCCCTATGGGATAACAATGATCAGTGTGTGCAGTGTTATAGGTCCCTATGGGATAATAATGATCAGTATAAGTGATCAGTGTGTGCAGTGTTATAGGTCCCTATGGGATAACAAAGATCAGTGTGTGCAGTGTTATAGGTCCCTATGGGATAACAATGATCAGTGTAAAATATCAGTGTGTACAGTGTTATAGGTCCCTATGGGAGCTATAACACTGTAAAAAAAAGTGCAAAAAAAAGTGAATAAAGATCATTTAACTCCTCCCCTATTAAAAGTTTGAATCACCCCCCTTTTCCCATAAAAAAAACCCAGTGTAAATAAAAATAAAAATAAACATATATGGTATCACCGCGTACGGAAATGTCCGAATTATAAAAATATATCATTAATTAAACCGCACGGTCAATGGCATACGCACAAAAAAATTCCAAAGTCCAAAATAGGGCATTTTTGGTCACTTTTTATATCATGAAAAAATGAATCAATACGACCTATCAATGCAAAAATGGTACCGTTAGATGGTACTTCAGATCATGGCGCAAAAAATGAGCCCGCATACCGCCCCATACATGGAAAAATAAAAAAGTTATAGTAGTCAGAAGATGACAATTTTAAACGTATATATTTTCCTGCATGAAGTTATGATTTTTTTTCCAGAAGTGCGACAAAATCAAACCTATATAAGTAGGGGATCATTTTAATCGTAGTGACCTATAGTATAAAGATAAGGTGTCATTTTTACCGAAAAATGTACTACGTAGAAACAGAAGCCCCCAAAAGTTACAAAACTGCGTTTTTTTTTTTTCAATTTTGTCTCACAATGATTTTTTTTTCCATTTCACCGTAGATTTTTGGGCAAAATGACTGACGTCATTACAAAGTAGAATTGGGGGCGCAACAAATAAGCCATCATATGGATTTTTAGGTGCAAAATTTAAAGAGTTATGATTTTTTAAAGGCAAGGAGCAACAAACGAAAATGCTAAAACGGAAACCCCCCCAGTCCTTAAGGGGTTAAATCCTGAAATCTTGCAGTTTGGTCTCTTATTTAAGGTATGTGAACCAGGTTATCTCTTTTTTTTGATAGTTAAAGGGGTTGCCTGGTTTGGTAAAAAAAAAAAAAAGAAAGAAAAAAAAATAACCATTTTCAGATACCCTATTATGGAATTAGGAGTTAATAGAAGGGGTTGTTCCCCTGTTCAATTATTTCTATCTCTGGGGGACCTAACAAGTCTATGCATTTTGTTGACAGTTCTTTGAAATGGATCTGTGTAATGCTACATATGTCCTGTGGGGGCACTCACATAGACTTGCATTGAGGAGCAGGGCTATGACGTCACGAGCTCCCGGTACAGTTTGTCCCAAACGCTGAGCAGCGGAGTACCCATTTAAACCTTTCAGTGCTAGAAAGTTGAGCTATTTATTGCCTTTACCCTTCTCTTTGGCAGGGGTATTTCAGTTTGAGGGTACGTTCACACGCACGGATTTTTGCAGCGTATTTAGCTGCAGATCTGCTGGTGAAGGCCCGATCTATGCTGGCTTTACATGTGCCTGCTGGTTGCGGCAATACGCCACTACCAACAGACACAGTGCAGCGATGTGCGCGGCGTATTCGAACATCGCGGCCGCTCTCCCTGCTCTGAGCTAGGCAATGACCTCCTGCCATGTGCGAGTATACTGCGACTCCCACATCGCATTGTGCCTGCTGGTAGCGGCGTATTGCCACTACGAGCAGGCACATGTAAAGCCAGCATAGAGCGGGGCCTTCACCAGCGGTCGGCAGCGTAAAATATACTGAAAATCCGTGCGTGTGAACGTACCCTGAATGGAAATACATAGATAATAATGACACTTACCATTACAGATGAAGGAATCTCCAATGGAGGTCAGCTCTCATACCCAACCACACGACATGAGATTTGGAAGAGTTTGGATTTAGCAGACTCTTTCGGCACCAGTTTGACTGGAATAATAGATTAATATTATTTGTTGTTGTAGATGTTTATATTGTGATCCTAGCTCCCTGCCACCGCCTTCATATGTGATTATATCCTGGCACAACCGAGATGGACGGCTTCAGATATCTCGTGTCTTATGGTGGCACCTGCTGCGGATAAGGACTTGCATCCATTGTTCTGCACCTTTGCTGAGTATGCTATGTAGTATATGTATATCATGTATACATCTTTACCCACATCGGGATTTCTGTCTTGTCTTGGACTACCAAGTAGTTATTTAGAGTCCTAAGGAAAGGTCATTCATATCCAATCAGTGAAGGCCCGATTACTGGTACCCCCGTGATCAGCTGATTAAAGTTGTGGTGGCGCCTGTGCAAGCACTGTGGCCTCCTCACTCACTATCAGGCAGAACTACGCTTGATCAATAACGGCTGTTCCTGGTACTGCGACTCATCTCATTGAAGTTAAAGGGATACTCTGGTGAAAAACTTTTTTTTTTAAATCAACTGGTGCCAGAAAGTTAAACAGATTTGTGAGTTACTTCTATTAAAAAATCTTAATCCTTCCTATACTTATTAGCTGCTGAATACTACAGCGGAAATTCTTTTCTTTTTGAAACACAGAGCTCTCTGCTGACATCATGACCACAGTGCTCTCTGCTGACATCATGACCACAGTGCTCTCTGTGACATCTCTGTCCATTTCAGAGCAGCACATGTTTGCTATGGGGATTTCCTTTTACTCTGGACACTTCCTAAAATGGACAGAGATGTCAGCAGAGAGCACTGTGCTCATGATGTCAGCAGAGAGCGCTGTGTTTCAAACAGAAAAGAATTTCCACTGTAGTATTCAGCAGCTAATAAGTACAGGAAGGATTAAGATTTTTTAATAGAAGTAATTTACAAATCTGTTTATCTTTCTGGCACCAGTTGATTTAAAAAAAAAAAAAAGAAAAAAATTTTTTTTCACCGGAGTCATAGCCCACCAATCAGATATTGATGGTCCACCCTAAGGATAAGACATACAGTCATGGCCGTAAATGTTGGCACCCCTGACATTTTTCTAGAAAATGAAGTATTTACAGAAAAGGATGTTTTGCTATACACATGTTTATTCCCTTTGTGTGTATTGGAACAAAACCAAAAAAGGGAGGGAAAAAAAGCAAATTGGACATAATGTCACCAAACTCCAAAAATGGGCTGGACAAAATTATTGGCACCCTTAACTTAATATTTGGTTGCACACCCTTTGGAAATAATAACTGAAATCAGTGGCTTCCTATAACCATCAATAAGCTTCTTACACCTCTCAGCCGGAATGTTGGACCACTCTTCCTTTACAAACTGCTCCCGGTCTCTCTTATTGGAAGGCGCCTTTTCCCAACAGCAATTTTAAGATCTCTCCACAGGTGATCAATGGGATTTAGATCTGGACTCATTGCTGCCACTTCAGAAATCTCCAGCGCTTTGTTGTCGTCCATTTCTGGTGCTTTTTGACGTATGTTTGGGGTCATTGTCCTGCTGGAAGACCCAAGATCTTGGATGCAAACCCAGCTTTCTGACACTGGGCTGTACAGTGCGACCCAAAATCCGTTGGTAATCCTCAGATTTCATGATGTCTTGTACACATTCAAGACACCCAGTGCCAGAGGCAGCAAAACAACCCAAAACATCACTGACCTCCACCATATTTCACTGTAGGTACTGTGTTCTTTTCTTTGTAGGCCTCATTCCAGTGAACTTTTCTCCTTTTTATCTACTTTCAGGTGTGATTTTTATATTGCCCACACCTCTTACTTGCCCCCAGGTGAGTTTAAAAGAGCATCACATGCTTGAAACAATCTTACTTATCCACAATTTTAAAAGGGTGCCAATAATTTTGTCCACCCCATTTTTGGAGTTTGGTGACATTATGTCCAATTTGTTTTTTTCCCTCCCTTTATGGTTTGGTTCCAATACACACAAAGGGAATAAACATGTGTATAGCATAACATGTGTTACTGCAATCCTTTTCTGTGAGAAATACTTCATTTCTAGAAAAATTTCAGGGGTGCCAACATTTACGGCCATGACTGTAAATATTAAAGAAGTTTACACTTAAAATGTACTTGTCATCTCACAGAAATCAAATAATGCTTCTATATGCTACTCACTAGGTCATGCAGATGCTTTACATGACTTTTTAATATGTATTTAGGTTCTGCATTTGGCTCACAATATCCTCTGTTCTGCTGCTCGCTAATTCTGACATCCACTGCTCAGGAAGGGCAAACCCTGAGCCTGCCCTCACTCACCATGCACTCACTTCCTTCCTGAGTCTGCTGGGTCTCTTCATCCAATCACTGCAGGCTGCTCTGTAACCCCCTCCTCTCTGTAAACCCCCTCATGCTGCAGTGTGATAGGACAGGAGTGATCAGAGAGGAGTACTAGTCCCGCCCTCACTTCCTGGACTTTATCCCAGTCTTTGCTCCATCCGGGACAAAGATGAAGCTGCAGTCTGACAGGATTATGTTCTGGAAGCTATGGGGACCCCTAGTTTTATTTTTTTTTTTTTTTATAAGCAATGATTTCTATGAAAAGGAGATAAATATTTTTATTAAAAAGGTTAATGTGTTGCCAAGATGTACAAAATATGAAAAGTTTTTTAATCTGACAGTGCCCATTTAAATGTTATGAAAAATGTAAACATGTTTTGGGTCCAACATTCTGAGCTGATTCCATTTTTCAAGGGGTTTCCAACAATTTTGATATTGATGACCTTGTGATTGGCCATTAATATCAGAGTGGTGGTGGCCAAACTCCTACCACTCAGTCGGTCAGCTGTTTAAATGAGTTCTGTCCCCTTCATTGTTTTAGGTATAGCGCTGTATATTTTCTAGTGGCTGTGCCTGGTAATGCAGCTCTGTAAAGCTCGGCCCTTTTTAAATGAAGAGGAGCTGCAATACTTGTGCAGAACTGTGCCTGGTAAACTATGAAGAGAATCTAATTGCTCAAAGGCACAGTAAATAGAATAATGGGTTAACCGAGGAGCAGTATTTTAACCCTTTATATAAGTGACTGTTCAGGCAGCATTTGTACAGGCCTGATGAAGAGGGAATGATCTCTCGAAACGCGTTATAATAAAAAAAGGGCACTTCACTGTGTATAGCATGCATGTACTGTGACAACACTGTGTATTATCCCTGTACTGTGACATCACTGTGTGTATTATCCCTGTACTGTGACATCACTGTGTATAGCATGCATGTACTGTGACAACACTGTGTATTATCCCTGTACTGTGACATCACTGTGTATATTATTCCTGTACTGTGACATCAATGTATATTATCCCTGTACTGTGACATCACTGTGTATAGCATGCATGTACTGTGACATCACTGTGTATAGCATGCATGTACTGTGACATCACTGTGTATAGCATGCATGTACTGTGACAACACTGTGTATTATCCCTGTACTGTTGATAGGGATGACCCTTATGTTTCTGATAACTGATCAATATATTAATACTAATATGCCAATATGCCATTGCTGATGCTCGAGAAAGATATTTGTTAAACTACCCTTAACCCGTAAACCAGTTTTCTATTTGCTTGCAGCTAAGTAACCTTGGAATCATGCCAAGAGGCCCAAGACGTCAGAAGACAAAATATTTGAAGCAGATACGGATTGTATGGATGGACAAAGATCCGGGTTTTTCCAGTTTCAGAGTGAAAAGAGCTGCATGAGTGAACTTTGGCCGAGAAAGAAATAGATGCCTAAAATATGCTAATATATACAGATTTAAAGATCAAATAACCAATCGAAATGTAACATGCTGATTCTGACGTCATCACTAAACCTCCTCTTTTGTCAAATGTAAAAAATAAATGTACTTCCTGAATTAAAACAGGCAACTCTTTAGGCAGTATGCTGAGAAGGAGATTTTATACCAACATCCTGTCTGGTGTGAATTCCTTGTGCCGGCCCTCAGCCATATGCAGCAGCGGTCACTCACATTTTAATGCCTCACCTCGAGCTATCCTTGACACTGTGACATCACTGTGTGTATTATCCCTGTACTGTGACATCACTGTATGTATTATCCCTGTACTGTGACATCGCTGTGTATTATCCCTGTACTGTGACATCACTGTGTGCATTATCCCTGTACTGTGACATCCCTGTGTGTATTATCCATGTACTGTGACATCACTGTGTACATTATCCCTGTACTGTGACATCACTGTGTGCATTATCCCTGTACTGTGACATCACTGTGTGCATTATTCCTGTACTGTGACATCACTGTGTACATTATCCCTGTACTGTGACATCACTGTGTGTATTATCCCTGTACTGTGACATCACTGTATATTATCCCTGTACTGTGACATCACTGTATATTATCCCTGTACTGTGACATCACTGTGTGTATTATTCCTGTACTGTGACATCACTGTATATTATCCCTGTACTGTGACATCACTGTGTGTATTCTTCCTGTACTGTGACATCACTGTGTGCATTATCCCTGTACTGTGACATCACTGTGTATTATCCCTCTATTGTGACATCACTGTGTGTATTATCCCTGTACTGTAACATCACTGTGAATTATCCCTGTACTGTGACATCACTGTGTGTATTATCCCTGTACTGTGACATCACTGTGTGCATTATCCCTGTACTGTAACATCACTGTGTATTATCCCTGTACTGTGACATCACTGTGTGTATTATCCCTGTACTGTGACATCACTGTGTATTATCCCTGTACTGTAACATCACTGTGTATTACCCCTGTACTGTGACATCACTGTTTGTATTATCCCTGTACTGTGACATCACTGTGTATTATCCCTGTACTATGACATCACTGTGTATTATCCCTGTACTGTGACATCACTGTGTGTGTTATCCCTGTACTGTGACATCACTGTGTATTATCCCTGTACTGTGACATCACTGTGTATTATCCCTCTATTGTGACATCACTGTGTGTATTATACCTGTACTGTGACATCACTGATTGCCTTTTAGCTGCGACTTTACTGCTATTTGGCACAAATCGTGGCAAAATGCAATAATATGCCTGTCAATAAGCCATTAAGGGCAGGTGTAGAATAAGGGCAGGGGCTTAAAGGGGTTATCCAGGAAAAAACTTTTTTTTATATATCAACTATATAGGTCATCGCCAGGCAATTATAGACCGGTAAGTCTAACGTGCATTGTGGGTAAATTGTTTGAAGGACTTATAAGGGATTACATACAGGAATACATAGGGGATAATAGTATTATAAGTGATAGCCAGCATGGGTTTACTAAGGATAGAAGTTGTCAAACCATTCTAATTTGCTTTTATGAAGAGGTGAGTAGAAGCCTTGACAGAGGAATGGCTGTGTATATAGAGGGGGGCTGTGTATATAGAGGGGGGCTGTGTATATAGAGGGGGCTCTGTATACAGAGGAATGGCTGTGGATATAGTGTTTCTGGATTTTGCTAAAGCGTTTGATACTGTCCCTCACAGACTTCTGACAGGTAAGTTAAGGTCTTTGGGTTTGGAAATTTTAGTTTGTAACTGGATTGAACACTGGCTCATGGATCGTACCCAGAGAGTGGTGGTCAATGATTCGTACTCTGATTGGTCCCCGGTTATTAGTGGTGTACCCCAAGGTTCAGTACTGGGCCTGCTGCTGTTTAATTTATTTATCAATGATATAGAGGATGGTATTAACAGCTCTGTTTCTATCTTTGCAGATGACTCCAAGCTTTGTAGCACGGTACAGTCTATAGAGGATGTGTATAGGTTACAAGATGACTTGGATAGACTAAGTGTCTGGGCATCCACTTGGCAAATGAGGTTCAATGTGGATAAATGTAAAGTTATGCATCTGGGTACTAATAACCTGCATGCATCGTATGTCTTAGGGGGGATTAAACTGGCAGAGTCACTGGTAGAGAAGGATCTGGGTGTACTTGTTGATCACAGACTACAGAATAGCACAATGTCAGGCTGCTGCTTACAAAGCCGGCAGGATATTGTCATGTATCAAAAGAGGCATGGACTCAAGGGACAGGGACATAATACTCCCCCTTTATAAAGCATTGGTACGGCCTCACCTGGAATATGCTGTTCAGTTTTGGGCACCTGTCCATAAAAGGGACACTGCGGAGTTGGAAAGGGTGCAGAGACGCGCGACTAAACTAATATGGGGCATGGAACATCTTAGCTATGAGGAGCGATTAAAGGAGTTACAATTGTTAAGTCTTGAGAAGAGACGTTTAAGGGGGGATATGATAAACGTATATAAGTATATAAATGGCCCATACAAAAAATATGGAGAAAAACTGTTCCAGGTTAAACCCCCCAAAGGATGAGGGGGCACTCCCTCCGTCTGGAGAAGAAAAGGTTTAGTCTAAAGGGGCGACACGCCTTCTTTACCGTGAGGACTGTGAATTTATGGAACGGTCTACCTCAGGAACTGGTCACAGCAGGAACAATTAACAGCTTTAAAACAGGATTAGATACATTCCTGGAACAAAATAACATTAATGCTTATGCAGAATTATAAAACTACATCCCTTCCCCTTATCCCCTTACACCCTTCCCTTCAATTCCCTGGCTGGACTTGATGGACGTAGGTCTTTTTTTAACCATACTAACTATGTAACTATGTAACTGGTTCCAGAAAGTTATACAGATTTGTAAATTACTTCTATCTAAAAATCATAATTCTTTCAGTACTTATGAGCTTCTGAAGTTAAAGGGGTATTCCAGGCCAAAACTTTTTTATATATATCAACTGGCTCCGGAAAGTTAAACAGATTTGTAAATCACTTCTATTAAAAAATCTTAATCCTTCCAATAGTTATTAGCTTCTGAAGTTTTCTGTCTAACTGCTCAATGATGATGTCACGTCCCAGGAGCTGTGCATGATGGGAAAATATCCCCATAGGAACTGGACAGCTCCCGGGACGTGAGTCATCAGAAAGCAGTTAGACAGAAAACAACAACTGAACTTCAGAAGCTAATAACTATTGGAAGGATTAAGATTTTTTAATTGAAGTAATTTACAAATCTGTTTAACTTTCCGGAGCCAGTTGACATATAAAAAAAAGTTTTTGCCTGGAATACCCCTTTAAGGTTGTTCTTTTCTGTCTAAGTGCTCTCTGATGACACGTGTCTCGGGAAACGCCCAGTTTAGAAGCAAATCCTCATAGCAAACCTCTTCTAAACTGGGCGTTTCCCGAGACAGGTGTCACCAGAGAGGATTTAGACAGAAAAGAACAACCTTAACTTCAGAAGCTCATAAGTACTGAAAGGATTAAGATTTTTTTAATAGAAGTCATTTACAAATCTGTTTAACTTTCTGGAGCCAGTTGATATATATAAAAAAGTTTTTTTCCTGGAATACCCCTTTAACCCCTTAAGGACCAGGCCATTTTATACCTTAAGGACCGGAGCATTTTTTGCAATTCTGACCACTGTCACTTTAAACATTAATAACTCTGGAATGCTTTTAGTTATCATTCTGATTCCGAGATTGTTTTTTCGTGACATATTCTACTTTAACTTAGTGGTAAAATTTTATGGTAACTTGCATCCTTTCTTGGTGAAAAATCCCAAAATTTGATGAAAAAAATGAAAATTTTGCATTTTTCTAACTTTGAAGCTCTCTGCTTGTAAGGAAAATGGATATTCAAAATATATTTTTTTGGGGTTCACATATACAATATGTCTACTTTATGTTTGCATCATAAAATTTATGAGTTTTTACTTTTGGAAGACACCAGAGGGCTTCAAAGTTAAGCAGCAATTTTGAAATTTTTCACAAAATTTTCAAACTCCCTTTTTTTCAGGGACCAGTTCAGTTTTGAAGTGGATTTGAAGGGTCTTCATATTAGAAATACCCCATAAAAGACCCCATTATAAAAACTACACCCCCCAAAGTATTCAAAATGACATTCAGTAAGTGTATTAACCCTTTAGGTGTTTCACAGGAATAGCAGCAAAGTGAAGGAGAAAATTCAAAATCTTCATTTTTTACACTCGCATGTTCTTGTAGACCCAATTTTTGAATTTTTTCAAGGGGTAAAAAGGAGAAAATTTTTACTTGTATTTGGAACCCAATTTCTCTCGAGTAAGCACATACCTCATATGTCTATGTAAAGTGTTCGGCGGGCGCAGTAGAGGGCTCAGAAGAGAAGGAGCGACAAATGGTTTTTGGGGGGCATGCCGCATTTAGGAAGCCCCTATGGTGCCAGGACAGCAAAAAAAAAACACATGGCATACCATTTTGGAAACTAAACCCCTCAGGGAACGTAACAAGGGGTAATGTGAACCTTAATACCCTACAGGTAATTCACGACTTTTGCATATGTAAAAAAAATATATATTTTTTACCTAAAATGCTTGGTTTCCCAAAAATTTTACATTTTTAAAAAGGGTAATAGCAGAAAATACCCCCCAAAATTTGAAGCCCAATTTCTCCCGATACAGAAAACACCTCGCATGGGGGTGAAAAGTGCTCTGCTGGCGCACTACAGGTCTCAGAAGAGAAGGAGTCACATTTGGCTTTTTGAAAGCAAATTTTGCTCTGGGGGCATGCCGCATTTAGGAAGCCCCTATGGTGCCAGGACAGCAAAAAAAAAACACATGGCATACCATTTTGGAAACTAGACCCCTCGGGGAACGTAACAAGGGGTAATTTGAACCTTAATACCCTACAGGTGTTTCACGACTTTTCCATATGTAAAAAAATATATATTTTTTTTTACCTAAAATGCTTGTTTTCCCAAAATTTTTTAATTTTTTAAAAGGTAATAGCAGAAAATACCCCCCAAAATTTGTTAGGCAATTTCTCCCGAGTACGGTGATACCCCATATGTGGCCCTAAACTGTTGCCTTGAAATATGACAGGGCTCCAAAGTGATAGCGCCATGCGCATTTGAGGCCTAAATTAGGGACTTGCATAGGGGTGGACATAGGGGTATTCTACGCCAGTGATTCCCAAACAGGGTGCCTCCAGCTGTTGTAAAACTCCCAGCATGCCTAGACAGTCAACGGCTATCTGGCAATACTGTGAGTAGTTGTTTTGCAACAGCTGTAGGCTCCGGTTTGGAAACAGTGGCGTACCAGACGTTTTTCATTTTTATTGGGGAGGGGAGGGGGGCTGTGTAGGGGTATGTGTATATGTAGTGTTTTTTACTTTTTATTTTATTTTGTGGTAGTGTAGTGTTTTTAGGGTACAGTCACATGGGCGGGGGGTTCACAGTAGTTTCTCGCTGGCAGTTTGAGCTGCGGCAGAAATTTTGCCGCACCTCAAACTTGCAGCCGGATACTTACTGTAATCCTCCGCCCATGTGAGTGTACCCTGTACATTCACTTTTGGGGGGGGGGGGGGGGGGGGAATCCAGCTGTTGCAAAACGACAACTCCCAGCATGTACGGTCTATCAGTGCATGCTGGGAGTTGTAGTTTTGCAACAGCTGGAGGCACACTGGTTGTGAAACACCGAGTTTGGTAACAAACTCAGTGTTTTGCAACCAGTGTGCCTTCAGCTGTTGCAAAAGCTACAACCCCCAGCATGTACGGACAGCGGAAGGGCATGCTGGGTCTTGTAGTTATGCAACAGCTGGAGGCATACTACTTTGGCTGGGGATGCTGGGGATTGTAGTTATACAACAACTGGAGACACACTGGTTTGCTACTTAACTCAGTGTGCCTTCAGCTGTTGCAAAACTACAACTCTCAGCAGTCACCGACAGCCAACGGGCATGCTGGGAGTTGTAGTTATGCAACCACCAGATGCACCACTACAACTCCCAGCATGCACTTTAGCTGATTGTGCAAGCTGGGAGTTGTAGTTATACAACAGCTGAAGGTACACTTTTCCATAGAAAGAATGTGCCTCCAGCTGTTGCAAAACTACAAGTCCCAGCATGCCCATAAGGGAATGCTGGGAGTTGTGGTGGTCTGCCTCCTGCTGTTGCATAACTACAGCTCCCAGCATGCCCTTTTTGCATGCTGGGAGCTGTTGCTAAGCAACAGCAGGAGGCTGTCACTCACCTCCAACGATCCTCGCCGCACAGGTCAGTCCCTCGTCGTCTCCGCCGCCGCCGCTGCTCCTGGGGCCCCGATCCCAACATTGACGCCGGGGATTGGGGTCCCCAGCACCTGGGGTGCACGTCCCGCACCCGCTCACATCCTCCGGAAGAGGGGCGGAGCGGGTTGCGGGAGTGACACCCGCAGCAGGCGCCCTGATTGGTTGGCCGGTAATCCGGCCGACGAATCAGGGCGATCGTGAGGTGGCACCAGTGCCACCTCACCCCTGCTGGGTCTGGCTGTTCAGCCAATAATTCCGGGTCACCGGGTCACTGGAGACCCGATTGACCCGGAATCCGCCGCAGATCGCTGGACTGAATTGTCCAGCGATCTGCGGCCATCGCCGACATGGGGGGGACATAATGACCCCCCTGGGCGATATGCCCCGATGCCTGCTGAACGATTTCAGCAGGCATCGGGCACCGGCTCCGCTCCAGATGGTTGCGGGGGGCCGGTAAAACACATGACTTTCTCATACGTCATGTGTCCTTAAGGACTCGGAAATGGAGACGTATGAGAACGTCTTGTGTCCTTAAGGGGTTAAACCCCCTTTTAGGTCTATGTGTGCACGTCCCTGCTGGTTTATCTATATGGTCTATATACCCTAGTCAATAGCAGTATCCAAGATAGAAAAAAAGGGCAAGCACCAGAATTGCAGTAAAACACTTGTGATTTCTTTATTTGTTAAACATCACATGGAACAGGAACGCCATTTTGGATACCGATGTGGACTGGACATGTTGCTGGTCAAGCCCAGGCACAGGTCCAGTGAGTGACGGTGAGAGCAGATACAGTGGTCCCTCAAGTTACAATACAAATTGGTTCCAGGACGACCATTGTATGTTGAAACCATTGTATATTGAGACCAGAACTCCATGGAAACCTGGTAATTGGTTCTGAAGCCACCAAAATGTCATCCAAAAATAGGAAAAAGGGAGAATTAAAGAAAAATAAGTAGATACCTAATATAGATAAGATCTGCTGGGATCTGTAAATCACTGTCTATGTCAGTGTTTCCCAAGCAGGGAGCCTCCAGATGTTGCAAAACTACAACTCCCAGCATGCCCAGACAGCCAAAGGCTGTCCGGGCATGCTGGGAGTTGTAGTTTTGCAACAGCTGGGGGCACCCTGCTTGGGAAACACTGGTCTATGTAGAGGACAGGAGCTTCTTCAGGGTCTTGTACAGTACACAGTGTCCTAAAAAAGTAATGGAGTCGCCTTCATCTGGTGTCCAAAGGAGCTGCTAACCCTGGCACAGGTAAAGAGTACAGAACATGTAATACCTCCCTGTACTGTAGGGGGCGCTACCAGACACCAGTCAGTGCATACACTTCAGTAATACAGGTAAAGTGTACAGAACATGTAATACCTCCCTGTACTGTAGGGGGCGCTACCAGACACCAGTCAGTGCATACACTTCAGTAATACAGGTAAAGAGTCCAGAACATGTAATACCTCCCTGTACTGTAGGGGGCGCTACCAGACACCAGTCAGTGCATACACTTCAGTAATACAGGTAAAGAGTCCAGAACATGTAATACCTCCCTGTACTGTAGGGGGCGCTACCAGACACCAGTCAGTGCATACGCTTCAGTAAAACAGGTAAAGTGTACAGAACATGTAATACCTCCCTGTACTGTAGGGGGCGCTACCAGACATCAGTCAGTGCATACGCTTCAGTAATACAGGAGTTTTACCAGTGAATGCCCATTCTGATTGGTCGGTTCTTCCGGCCATTGACACGTTTCACAGATCTGGAATGTCTGTACATTGTATGTTGAGTCTGGTTTCAAGTTACAATGGTCCAGAAAAGACCATTGTATGTTGAAACTATTGTATGTTGAGGCCATTGTAAGTTGAGGGATCACTGTACTTCTGGTTTCTGTCTAATATACTGTAGGGTCAGTATGTCACATTGTCAGTGGATGACATTCATTTTATAGAGTTCTTACATGGTATCTGGGATATTTTGTACATAAATGTCAATGTGTATTTTGGGAATGTCTGGGAATGCTGAAGTGCGAGACAATAGAAGGAAGCGCTCGCCTCTCGATGACGTCAGATTTCATCATTATCTTCTACATTATAATTGTCTTTTCCCTTTAATTCCTCTTTACAGTGACCCGGTGGTGACTCAGAGTCACGTTCTAATAATGGATCTGAGCGCTCCAGGTGAGCGCAAACTGGTATTTGGGTTACTTATTACAAGCAGGAGGTTTTCAGGATGAGGTCACCATACACAACCTATTTTTGGCACTGTCTTTTAATATTAAAAATTAGAAAAAAAAAAGAAGGAAAGAGCGCTCCATAGCGTAATACCGCAAGGTAGGGGATCCACAGGTAAAAAAGGAAATGCCCTGACCATGAGCGGTTGTGTAAACTCACACACAACAGTGGTCAGAGTGAGTGAGAGACAAGTCCAGTCTGCAGCCTTCCCATCCGAGCGAGACAATGGCAGGATAAGACTTCAAGGTGTGATGGGATTGAATGGCGCTGAGCAGGAGCAGACACGTCAGGTAAGGTGGAGGATGGCTTTAGTAAAACAATGCTACGCGTTTCACTGCAGGTGCGGCTTCATCAGGCATCTACGCCTGATGAAGCCGCACCTGCGGTGAAACGCGTAGCATCCTTAATATAAAAAATGGTAGGTAGGATAAGGTTAGTATATAGACCAACAGCAAAGTAAAAGATCCCTCACAGAATCAATAAAATATCGTATCACAGCCCTTGTAGACCCTAGTTTAGATTACAATTAAAACGTATACCGTATATACTCGAGTATAAGCCGACCCGAGTATAAGCCGAGACCCCTAATTTCAACCCAAAATCCCAGGAAAAGTTATTGACTCGAGTATAAGCCTAGGGTGGGAAATACCTCATCCCCCCCTGTCATCATCCAGACCCGTCATTAACATCCTCATCATCCCACACATCCCCTTATCATCCCACACATCCCCCCTTCATCATCCCCTTGTCATCATCCCACACATCCCCCCTTCATCATCCCCTTGTCATCATCCCACACATCCCCTTATCCCACACATCCCCCCTTCATCATCCCCTTGTCATCATCCCACACATCCCCTTATCCCACACATCCCCCCTTCATCATCCCCTTGTCATCATCCCACACATCCCCTTGTCATCATCCCACACATCCCCCCTTCATCATCCCCTTGTCATCATCCCACACATCCCCTTATCATCCCACACATCCCCCCTTCATCATCCCCTTGTCATCATCCCACACATCCCCTTATCATACCACACATCCCCCCTTCATCATCCCCTTGTCATCATCCCACACATCCCCTTATCATCCCACACATCCCCCCTTCATCATCCCCTTGTAATCATCCCACCCCCCCCCCCCCCCCTTCATCATCCCCACCCCCCCTTCATCATCCCCACACCCCCCCCCCTTCATCATCCTCTTCTCATCATTCGCCCTCAGTGGTCTTCAACCTGCGGACCTCCAGAGGTTTCAAAACTACAACTCCCAGCAAGCCCGGGCAGCCATCGGCTGTCCGGGCTTGCTGGGAGTTGTAGTTTTGAAACCTCCGGAGGTCCGCAGGTTGAAGACCACTGCGGCCTTCAACATCATCCAGCCCCCTCTCACCCCCTTTAGTTCTGTACAGTACTCACCTCCGCTCGGCGCTGGTCCGGTCCTGCAGGGCTGTCCGGTAAGGAGGTGGTCCGGTGAGGAGGTGGTCCGGGCTGCTATCTTCACCGGGGGCGCCTCTTCTCCGCGCTTCCGGCCCGGAATAGAGCCGTTGCCTAGACAACGACGCATCTGCGTCGTTGTCAAGGCAACGTGACTATTCTGAGGCCGGGCCCGAAGCGCTTAGAAGAGGCCTCCCCGGTGAAGATAGCAGCCCGGACCACCTCCTCACCGGACCACCTCCTTACCGGACAGCCCTGCAGGACCGGACCAGCGCCGAGCGGAGGTGAGTACTGTACAGAACTAAAGGGGGTGAGAGGGGGCTGGATGATGTTGAAGGCCGCAGTGGTCTTCAACCTGCGGACCTCCGGAGGTTTCAAAACTACAACTCCCAGCAAGCCCGGACAGCCGATGGCTGCCCGGGCTTGCTGGGAGTTGTAGTTTTGAAACCTCTGGAGGTCCGCATGTTGAAGACCACTGCGGGTGGGGGAGTTCACTCGAGTATAAGCCGAGGGGGGTGTTTTCAGCACGAAAAATCGTGCTGAAAAACTCGGCTTATACTCGAGTATATAAGGTACCTTTATTGATATGCTTTAAAAGAATTTTTAGATACTTACCGTGTTTTTCGCCCTACAGGACGCACCGGCATATAAGACGCAACCAATTTAAAAGGTGCAAAATCTAGAAAAAAAAGATTCTGCACCCAACAGTGATCTTCAACCTGCGGACCTCCAGGTCCGCAGGTTGAAGACAACTGGATAGGAGGTAGTACTCACGTGTCCCCGCCGCTCCGGACCCGTCACCGCTCGTCACCGCTGCCCTGGTTGTTGCTCCATCGCTGTTGCCGAGTCCTCGGGGTGTACCCGACGCTCCGGACGTCTTCTTCCCCGGGATCCACGCTCTCCGTTGCTGTCATCACGTCGCCGTCATCACGTCGCTACGCACGCCGCTCCTATTGGATGATGGGACGGCGTGCGTGACGATGTGATGACGTCGAAGGAGAGCGCCGGCCATGCAGGGGATCCCGGCACGGAGGCAGGTAAGGTCCCTCCCGGTGTCCTGTAAGCTGTATTTCACCGCGGCGGTCCCGAACAGCCCGACTTTCGCTTCGGACGCGGCGGTCAGCTTTGATTGCCGCGTCTGAAGGGTTAATACAGGGCATCACTGCGATCGGTGATTTCCTATATTAGCCGCAGGTCCCGGCCGTTGATGGCTGCAGGGACCGACCCAATAGGTGTGTATTCGCCGTATTCGGTGTGTTTTTTCCCCCCAGTTTTGGGGAAGAAAAAGTGCGTCTTATACGGCGAAAAATACGGTAACATAAATTGTGACTACACTCTTGTGACACAAAGAAAAATACCACAATACCTGAAAAAGATCTGCACATGACCAGAGTCAGTCCTGACTAATAGAAAGTATAAATTCCGATACAGTCAATGATGAGCTAACAGTACTAAATTGGTCTGTGGTACTACACATATACCGATCGGGGCGCACACCTGACCTATACGCGATGCAGGAGGAATGAGGTTTATCGGCGTTATCTATAAACTAGCCTCATCCTGTGACACCTGTCCATATCTTTAGGACGAGTTACCCATATGTTCCTTGAGAAACCCCGAAAGAATGGGGGGAAACACGTCGGAACTAAAGGGCACAAAACTGTAATGTTCTCTTTTTATTATCTTTTTTTCACATAATTTTGCACAAGAGATTTTTTGGTTTATGGTGGATACCTGAATTTGGTGGTGAGTGAATTGTCCCCCATAAAAGCTTTTTGACAGCACTATAGAGTGGTAAAGTAATTTTTTTGTATTATATATATGTCATTCTGACCCCATTGGGGACACTGGGAGCTTTAAGTGTCTGCTCTGGTCTGTGTATCCTGGGAGACCAATTTAGGACTGTTAGCTCATCATTGACTGTATCGGAATTTATACTTTCTATTAGTCAGGACTGACTGGTCGTGTGCAGATCATTTTCAGGTATTGTGGTATTTTTCTTTGTGTCACAAGAGTGTAGTCACAATTTATGTTAAGTATCTAAAAATTCTTTTAAAGCATATCAATAAAGGTATCAGTTTTAATTGTAATCTAAACTAGGGTCTACAAGGGCTGTTATAGGATAAGGTTAGAATATAGACAATAACATTAAAAAGTCCAGGAAGAACCATATACAGATATATACTACATATCAATGGTATGTAGTCACATGGAAGATCATGTACAGATGCTTGTTAAGGATCTAATGATGCTGCCCCCACCATGATCACTGTAGGGATGGTATTGGGCAGGTGATGGGCAGTGCCTGGTTTCCTCCATACATGATGCTTCCCCCACCATGATCACTGTAGGGATGGTATTGGGCAGGTGATGGGCAGTGCCTGGTTCCCCCAGATATGATTCTGCCCCCACCATACTTCACTGTAGGGATGGTATTGGGCAGGTGATGGGCAGTGCCTGGTTTCCCCCAGACATGATACCTCCCCCACCATGATCACTGTAGGGATGGTATTGGGCAGGTGATGGGCAGTGCCTGGTTTCCTCCAGACATGATGCTGCCCCCACCATGGTCACTGTAGGGATGGTATTGGGCAGGTGATGGGCAGTGCCTTGTTTCCTCCAGACATGATACCTCCCCCACCATGATCACTGTAGGGATGGTATTGGGCAGGTGATGGGCAGTGCCTGGTTTCCCCCAGACATGATACCTCCCCCACCATGATCACTGTAGGGATGGTATTGGGCAGGTGATGGGCAGTGCCTGGTTTCCCCCAGACATGATGCTGCCCCCACCATGATCACTGTAGGGATGGTATTGGGCAGGTGATGGGCAGTGCCTGGATTCCTCCAGACATGATGCTGCCCCCACCATGATTACTGTAGAGATGGTATTGGGCAGGTGATGGGCAGTGCCTGGTTTCCTCCAGACATGATGCTGCCCCCACCATGATCACTGTAGGGATGGTATTGGGCAGGTGATGGCAGTGCCTGGTTTCCTCCAGACATGATGCTGCCCCCACCATGATCACTGTAGGGATGGTATTGGGCAGGTGATGGCAGTGCCTGGTTTCCTCCATACATGATGCTGTCCCCACCATGATCACTGTAGGGATGGTATTGGGCAGGTGATGGGCAGTACCTGGTTTCCTCCAGACATGATGCTGCCCCCACCATGATCACTGTAGGGATGGTATTGGGCAGGTGATGGGCAGTGCCTGGTTTCCTCCAGACATGATGCTGCCCCCACCATGATCACTGTAGGGATGGTATTGGGCAGGTGATGGGCAGTGCCTGGTTTCCTCCATACATGATGCTGCCTCCACCATGATCACTGTAGGGATGGTATTGGGTAGGTGATGGGCAGTGCCTGGTTTCCTCCAGACATGATGCTGCCCCCACCATGATCACTGTAGGGATGGTATTGGGCAGGTGATGGGCAGTACCTGGTTTCCCGCAGACATGATGCTGCCCCCACCATAATCACTGTAGGGATGGTATTGGGCAGGTGATGAGCAGTGCCTGGTTCCCCCAGATATGATTCTGCCCCCACCATACTTCACTGTAGGGATGGTATTGGGCAGGTGATGGGCAGTGCCTGGTTTCCCCCAGACATGATACCTCCCCCACCATGATCACTGTAGGGATGGTATTGGGCAGGTGATGGGCAGTACCTGGTTTCCCGCAGACATGATGCTGCCCCACCATGATCACTGTAGGGATGGTATTCGGCAGGTGATGGGCAGTGCCTGGTTTCCCCCAGACATGATGCTGCCCCCACCATGATCACTGTAGAGATGGTATTGGGCAGGTGATGAGCAGTGCCTGGTTTCCTCCAGACATGATGCTGCCCCCACCATACTTCACTGTAGGGATGGTATTGGGCAGGTGATGGGCAGTGCCTGGTTTCCCCCAGACATGATGCTGCCCCCACCATGATCACTGTAGAGATGGTATTGGGCAGGTGATGAGCAGTGCCTGGTTTCCCCCAGACATGATACCTCCCCCACCATGATCACTGTAGGGATGGTATTGGGCAGGTGATGGGCAGTGCCTGGTTTCCCCCAGACATGATGCTGCCCCCACCATGATCACTGTAGGGATGGTATTGGGCAGGTGATGGGCAGTACCTGATTTCCTCTCTACATGATGCTGCCCCCACCATGATCACTGTAGGGATGGTATTGGGCAGGTGATGGACAGTGCCTGGTTTCCTGCAGTACTTATTAGCTGCTGAATACTACAGAGGAAATTATTTTCTTTTTGGAACACAGAGCTCTCTGCTGACATCTCTGTCCATTTTAGGAACTGTCCAGAGCAGCATATGTTTGCTATGGGGATTTTCTCCTACTCTGGACAGTTCTTAAAATGGACAGAGATGTCAGCAGAAAGCACTGTGCTCGTGATGTCAGCAGAGAGCTCTGTGTTCCAAAAAATAAACCATTTTCTCTGTAGTATTCAGCAGCTAATAAGTACTGGAAGGATTAAGTTTTCCACCGGAGTACCCTTTTAAGTTCGGATGGTTGGTTTTTCAGGGTTTCCACTAACTTCTGGAACCATCTTATACATGAGCATTAGTAAATCTGGACTCACATTCCTTCTATGCTGGAACATGAATGGGTCCTTGGGACTTTTCCCAAACCAGACAATACTATCTTCTAGTACTAGAATCATGACAACAGCTCTGACCATGATTCCTACTCCACCAGGTGGCACTATATCTTTGGACGGAATAGATTAACCCCTTAAGGACTCAGGGTTTTTCCGTTTTTGCACTTTCGTTTTTTCCTCCTTACCTTTTAAAAATCATAACCCTTTCAATTTTCCACCTAAAAATCCATATGATGGCTTAATATTTGCGTCGCCAATTCTACTTTGCAGTGACATTAGTCATTTTACCCAAAAATGCACGGCGAAACGGAAAAAAAAATCATTGTGCGACAAAATCGAAGAAAAAACGCCATTTTGTAACTTTTGGGGGCTTCCGTTTCTACGCAGTGCATATTACGGTAAAAATGACACCTTATCATTATTCTGTAGGTCCATACGGTTAAAATGATCCCCTACTTATATAGGTTTGATTTTGTCGCATTTCTGGAAAAAATCATAACTACATGCAGGAAAATTTATACGTTTAAAAATGTCCTCTTCTGACCCCTATAACTTTTTTACTTTTCCACGTACAGGGCGGTATGAGGACTCATTTTTTGCGCCGTGATCTGAAGTTTTTATCGGTATGATTTTTGTTTTGATCGGACTTTTTGACCACTTTTTATTCATTTTTTAATGGTATAAAAAGTGACCAAAATACGCTTTTTTTGGACTTTGGAATTTTTTTGCGCGTACACCATTGACCGTGCGGTTTAATTAATTATATGTTTAATATTTCGGACATTTACGCACCTGGGGATACCACATATGTTTTTTTGTTTTTTTTTTACACTGTTATTTTTTTTATGGGAAAAGGGGGGTGATTCAAACTTTTATTAGGGAAGGGGTTAAATGACCTTTATTAACACTTTTTTTTTTACATTTTTTTTGCAGTGTTATAGGTCCCATAGGGACCTATAACACTGCACATACTGATCTCTTATACTGATCATTATTAGCCCATAGGGACCTATAACACTGCACACACTGATCTCTCATCCTGATCACTGGCGTGTATTAACACGCCTGTGATCAGTGTTATCGGCGCTTGATTGCTCCTGCCTGGATCTCAGGCACGGAGCAGTCATTCGCCGATCGGACACCGAGGAGGCAGGTAAGGGCCCTCCCGGTGTCCGGTCAGCTGTTTGGGACGCCGCGGCGGTCCCGAACAGCCCGACTGAGCAGCCGGGTCACTTTCACTTTCACTTTAGAAGCGGCGGTCAGCTTTGACCGTCGCTTCTAAAGGGTTAATACCGCACATCGCCTCGATCAGCGATGTGTGGTATTAGCCGCGGGTCCCGGCCGTTGATGAGCGCCGGGACCGACGCGATATGATGCGGGATCACGGCGCGATCCCTTTATATCGCGGGAGCCGGCGCAGGACGTAAATATACGTCCTGCGTCGTTAAGGGGTTAAAGAGGTTGTTGAGGAATAGAAAACCAGAGCTAATTTCTTCCAAAAGCCCCACCCCTGTCCTCAAGTTGTGTTTGGTAGTACAACATGGCTCCATTCGATTCAAAGGGGTACTCCACTGCCCCAGCGCTCGGAACATTTTGTTCCAAACGCTGGGTGCGTGCTCCGGGGGTTGTGACGTCACACTACGCCCCCTCAATGCAAGCCTTTGGGAGGGGACGTGGGCCCCGCAGCCCGCACACAGCGTAAACAACAAAATGTTGCAAACGCTGGGGCAGAGGAACACCCACCCCCCCAGCACAAAACAAACAGGGCGGGTGGGAACTTCTCTTTTTCACGTGCTAGCTCCATTTGGCTCCTCCCCTTCCGGCCTCCTCACTTATACCCCCAGGACCACCCCTTCCTGTCCTGCCCGTTAACCCCTAAACTCCCGAATGCTACTCATACCCCCCCCTGTCATAGGCCCCTCCCCTCCCATGCTGTACACTCCGGGGGCCTCCTAACATTGCATGGCTACCACCTTGGATTTGAGCTGTTGTTGCTCAAAAACAGAATGTTTCCTATTAAAGGAGTAGTCCAGTCCTGAAAAACTTAGTCCTGAAAGTCCATCGCGATCTCCTGTGAAGGGGGCGTGTTGACCACCACACAAATCGGCGGCTGACACGCCCCCTCAATACAACGCTATGGCAGAGCCGGAGATTGCCGAAATCAGCGCTGGACTACTCCAGTAACACAATAATATCACATATAAGTAACATATAAGTAACACATAATAATATCTTAATATCATGACAAACTCATTGACACTACATCTGTCCCTTACAGTTAACAGCTATGACTATAAAACTGAGAAGGCGCCACCCTAGGTTAGGGCCTTGTGGGAACTCATGGAGCCTCATAGGAACCTTCTCTCTCCTTGGTCTCAATGAAAAATCAGTACAGGGCCCCTACCTGCCACGTATAACAAAGGTTTCCTATCATGAGGCCGAGGGCCCCTGGTGCAATTACTCCCTATGCTCCCCCACAGCTGTGGCCCTATATACATTGATATACACCGTATATAGGCACATGAAGCTGCACACAGAAGGAGCCGCTTACATAAATGTACTGAGACATTTATATAGATGAAAAACAACCACTCCTCCCTCCGCATCATCCCTGTAATTGTCGGTACATGAAGTGCATGTCACTAAATTACACTCACGCCCATATAATCCTCGCATTCCCGGCTGACTGTACAGAAAATAGGGCAACAGCCGGGAACATCACCTCTGTGATGTGTAATTCACATTGCTTCCTCTAGTTGGCAGTCAGCAGCTGTGCTGTGATTCGTTCTACACTGCAGATGCTCATTCCTGGAATTCTGTTCATCACACCAGTATGTCTAGTATCTTATATACATATGCTTCATAGCAGTGGTCTCCAAACTGTGGACCTCCAGCTGTTGCTGATATACATATGTGGTGTCCCGGTACCGTATCCTATCCGGTACCTTTTATTGTGGGTCCCCATAGCCGGTGTCCCTAGGACGTCGGGGTCCCTGTTGTCTTATCCACCCCTAGTCACCTCTCATCCCTATAGTGCTTATCCTGTAGCCATTTAGGATTTGTATGTGTAAGATTGTATAAATGTAAATAAATAGTTAATTACCTGTCCATACTGTAGCAGGACCTGCGGGTCACGTGGTTAGGTGAATTCTATGGTATTTCTGCTTGAGGACCTTTGGAGGTCCTTGTGACGTAGTCAATCCCATCACACTGTGTAACAGTGAGTGACGGGTGTTCAGACCAATCAGATTAGCCCCGCCCCCTGCCCATGTAAGGGAGCGGCGGCCATGTTCTCGCTCTCTTGTTCCTGTGCAAGCAAGCAAGAAGCATCTGCGCTGCTGAGATCAGTGAGTCTAGGCCTGAACCTTGCGGCTGTCACGATCCCGGCTGGTAGGAGGTGGATCCTCTGTGCCAAAGAGGGATTGGCGTGGACCGTGCTAGTGGACCGGTTCTAAGTCACTACTGGTGTTCACCAGAGCCCGCCGCAAAGCGGGATGGTCTTGCTGCGGCGGTAGTGACCAGGTCGTATCCACTAGCAACGGCTCAACCTCTCTGACTGCTGAAGATAGGCGCGGTACAAGGGAGTAGACAAAGCAAGGTCGGACGTAGCAGAAGGTCGGGGCAGGCAGCAAGAATCGTAGTCAATAAGGCAAGCAGGAGGTCAAGTACACGGTATGGATAAACACAGTAACGCTTTCACTAGGCTCTAAGGCAACAAGATCCGGCAGGGAAGTGCAGGGACAGAGAACATATATAGGCTGGGGGCAGGTGGAAGCCAATTAAGCTAATTGGGCCAGGCACCAATCATTGGTGCACTGGCCCTTTAAGTCTCAGGGAGCTGGCGCGCGCGCGCCCTAGAGAGCGGAACCGCGCGCGCCAGCACATGACAGCAAGGGACCGGGACGGGTAAGTGACCTGGGATGCGATTCGCGAGCGGGCGCGTCCCGCTGTGCGAATCGCATCCCCGACGGCCATGACAGTGCAGCGCTCCCGGTCAGCGGGACCTACCGGGGCGCTGCGGAGAGAGAGACGCCGTAAGCGCTCCGGGGAGGAGCGGGGACCCGGAGCGCTAGGCGTAACAGTACCCCCCCCCTTAGGTCTCCCCTTCTCTTTGTCTGGTAACTGCCTCCCCTGGGATGAGGAGACCGGGAAAGAATGGAGGGTTTCCTCAAGGGCAGGCAGTACAGCAGGAGTGGGAATGGGGAGGGAGGGCAGAGAGGCGAGGCCTGGCACGGGGCAGTGTGACACCAGGACGGGGGCCATGGGGAGGCACCGAGGCTTGCCTGACTGGACTGGGAGGGGGGGAGAGGCACTTCTTATGGCAGGGCGGCAGACCGGTTACAGGGGGAACCACAGGGTCACGGCAGGGAGTACTGGGAACCGGTTTAAGGCAGTCCTTGAAACAAGAGGAACCCCAGCTCTTGATCTCCCCTGTGGACCAATCCAGGGTTGGGGGATGGTGTTGAAGCCAGGGTAGTCCAAGGAGAATTTCGGAAGTGCAATTGGAGAGGACCAAAAACTCAATTTTTTCGTGATGAGGTCCGATGCACATTAGGAGGGGCTCCGTGCGGTAACGCACGGTGCAATCCAACCTGACTCCGTTGACCGCGGAAATGTAGAGTGGCTTGACGAGACGGGTCACCGGGATGCGGAATTTATTCACCAAGGACTCACGAATAAAATTCCCAGAGGCACCAGAGTCCAGGCAGGCCACGGCTGAGAGGGAGGAGTTGGCTGAAGGGGAAATCCGCACGGGCACCGTGAGACGTGGAGAAGCCGACTTAGAATCAAGAGACGCCACACCCTTGAGAGCTGGGTGCGAGCGTGCGTTTCCCAGACGTGGAGGACGGATAGGGCAATCCACCAAGAAATGTTCGGTACTGGCACAGTACAGACAAAGATTTTCTTCCCTACGGCGATTCCTCTCCTCCTGGGTCAGGCGAGACCGATCCACTTGCATGGCCTCCTCGGCGGGAGGCCTAGGCGTAGATTGCAACGGAGACTGTGGGAGAGGTGTCCAGAGATCTAAGTCTTTTTCCTGGCGGAGCTCTTGATGTCTCTCAGAAAAACGCATGTCAATGCGAGTGGCTAGATGAATGAGTTCATGCAGGTTAGCAGGAATTTCTCGTGCGGCCAGAACATCTTTAATGTTACTGGATAGGCCTTTTTTAAAGGTCGCGCAGAGGGCCTCATTATTCCAGGATAGTTCAGAAGCAAGAGTACGGAATTGTATGGCGTACTCGCCAACGGAAGAATTACCCTGGACCAGGTTCAGCAGGGCAGTCTCAGCAGAAGAGGCTCGGGCAGGTTCCTCAAAGACACTTCGAATTTCCGAGAAGAAGGAGTGTATAGAGGCAGTGACGTGGTCATCGCGGTCCCAGAGCGGTGTGGCCCATGACAGGGCTTTTCCAGACAGAAGGCTGACTACGAAAGCCACCTTAGACCTTTCAGTAGGAAACTGGTCCGACATCATCTCCAAGTGCAGGGAACATTGCGAAAGAAAGCCACGGCAAAACTTAGAGTCCCCATCAAATTTGTCCGGCAGGGACAAGCGGAGGCTAGGAGTGGCCACTCGCTGCGGAAGGGGTGCAGGAGCTGGCGGAGGAGATGGTTGCTGCTGTAGCAGAGGCAGAAGCTGCGACTGAAGTTGTTGCACCATGGTGGACACTTCCGACAGCTGGTGGGTTAGATGGGCGATCTGTCGGGATTGCTGGGCGACCACCGTGGTGAGATCAGAGATAGCTGGCAGGGGAACCTCAGCGGGATCCATGGCCGGATCTACTGTCACGATCCCGGCTGGTAGGAGGTGGATCCTCTATGCCAGAGAGGGATTGGCGTGGACCGTGCTAGTGGACCGGTTCTAAGTCACTACTGGTGTTCACCAGAGCCCGCCGCAAAGCGGGATGGTCTTGCTGCGGCGGTAGTGACCAGGTCGTATCCACTAGCAACGGCTCAACCTCTCTGACTGCTGAAGATAGGCGCGGTACAAGGGAGTAGACAAAGCAAGGTCGGACGTAGCAGAAGGTCGGGGCAGGCAGCAAGAATCGTAGTCAATAAGGCAAGCAGGAGGTCAAGTACACGGTATGGATAAACACAGTAACGCTTTCACTAGGCTCTAAGGCAACAAGATCCGGCAGGGAAGTGCAGGGACAGAGAACATATATAGGCTGGGGGCAGGTGGAAGCCAATTAAGCTAATTGGGCCAGGCACCAATCATTGGTGCACTGGCCCTTTAAGTCTCAGGGAGCTGGCGCGCGCGCGCCCTAGAGAGCGGAGCCGCGCGCGCCAGCACATGACAGCAGGGGACCGGGACGGGTAAGTGACCTGGGATGCGATTCGCGAGCGGGCGCGTCCCGCTGTGCGAATCGCATCCCCGACGGCCATGACAGTGCAGCGCTCCCGGTCAGCGGGACCGACCGGGGCGCTGCGGAGAGAGACGCCGTAAGCGCTCCGGGGAGGAGCAGGGACCCGGAGCGCTAGGCGTAACAGCGGCGATGGCCGATAACTTCTAATTTCTGAGTGTATCAATCCCCACTCACTCTGCAGGATCACCGGACCTTATCTATCCCCTAAATCCGGACGGATCTGCAATAATTACCCTAAATTCAGAGACTTTAGTCTATTTCAAGGTCCGCAACAGTTGTCAGTCATTGAACTATATAAAGACTGTATTCCTGAGACTGTCATTGTTCACTGGATGTATCGCAAGCACTTAAGTAAAGTTTGTTCAAGTTCAAGTACCTTGTGGACCTTCAGTCATTTTATTACATGCACCTATCGTTTCTGGGAAGGGCGGCGATAGGCCGGAGAATTACCTCAACATACTAGCCCTCAGCCTGGCGTCACGAACTATAGGGTTAACATTAACCCTTACCTACTACAATATTCAAACTACCCTACACCCCCCAAGGCTACCACACATATGCTTTATAGCAGTGGTCTTTAACTACTTAGGGACCTGTACGCCCGTGGGAATTCCAGTCCCGAAATTCCGGACCGGGTTGCCTGTTGAAATCATTCAGCAGGCATCCCATGACAATGCTCACCATGTCGGTGAATTCACACCGGCGATTTGCGGCGATTCCAGGTCATACTGGTCTCCGGTGAAGCAGAAAATATGGGGGATCGGGGTTGTCCAAGACACCCACGATCCCCTTGAAGGGATAGTAGTGAGGTGGCAGGGGTGCCACCCCTCCTATCCCTGCTTTTGGTCGGTCAAAAGCGACCGACCAATAGCAGATCAGGGGCGGGGGGGGGGGGGGGGTTAAAGTTTGGTTCCCCCGCTCTGCACACCCACTGTAGTCCAGGCAGAGCAGGGGAACAGGCGGTGACCGGCGCCGGAGATCCACTTACCATCGGCGGCAGGCGGCAGAAGATGGCAATGCAGCTCCCTGGTGTGGCTCCCTGATGCGGCGATCCTACGGAAGCCGGTGAATTGCCTAGCAATATCTGGAGGGCTACAGTTTAGAGACCACTGTATAGTGTTCTCTAAACTGTGGCCCTCTAGATCTTGCAAAACTACAACTCCCAACATGCACAAACAGCAAACAGCTGTCTCGGCATGCTGGGAGTTGTAGTTGTGATCCCTCCAGCTGTTGCATAACTACATCTCCCAGCATGCCCTTCGGCGATCAGTACATGCTGGGAGTTGTTGTTTTGCAACAGCTGGGGGCACACTGTTTGGAAAATACTGAGTTAGGTAACAGAACCTAACTGAAGGTTTTCCAACCAGTGTGCCTCCAGCTGTTGCAAAAGTACAACTCTCAGCATGCATGGTCTGTCAGTACATGCTGGGAGTTGTAGTTTTGAAACAGCTGGAGGTTTGCCCCACCATGTGAATGTACAGGGTACATTCACACTGGCAGGTTTACAGTGAGTTTCCTGCTTCAAGTTTGATCTGTGGCAAATTTTCTGCCGCAGCCCATACTCCTAGCGGGAAACTCACCATAAACCTCCGCCTGTGTGAATGTACCCTAAGAGCACTACACTACACTAGACTAACACATAATAAAGGATTAAACACTACATATACACCCCTTACACTGCCCCCCCCCCAATAAAAATGAAAAATTTATCATACGGCAGTGTTTCCAAAACGGAGCCTCCAGCTGTTGCAAAACAACAACTCCCAGCATTTCTGGACAGCCACTGACTGTCCAGGCATGCTGGGTGTTTAGCAACAGCTGGAGGCACCCTGTTTGGGAATCACTGGCGTAGAATACCCCTATGTCCACCCCTATGCAATCCCTAATTTAGTTCTCAAATGCGCATGGCGCTCTCTCACTTCGGAGCCCTGATGTATTTCAAGGAAACAGTTTAGGGCCACATATGGGGTATTTCCGTACTCAGGAGAAATTGCACTACAAATTTAGGGGGCTTTTTCTCCTTTTACCCCTTATGAAAAGGAACAAATGGGGTCTACACCAGCCTGTTAGTGTAAACAAATTTTACACTAACATGCTGGTGTTGCCCCATACTTTTTATTTTCACAAGAGGTAAAAGGAAAAAAATACCCCCAAAATTTGTAACGCAATTTCTCCTGAGTACGGAAATACCCCATATGTGGGCGTAAAATGCTCTGCGGGCGCACAACAAGGCTCAAGAGCATCATGTACATTTGAGGCCTAAATTGGTGATTTGCACTGGGTTGGCTGATTTTACAGCGGTTCTGACATAAACGCAAAAAATTAAATACCGACGTGTGACCCCATTTTGGAAACTGCACCCCTCACGGAACGTAACAAGGGGTATAGTGAGCTTTAACACCCCACAGGTGTTTGAAGAATTTTCATTAAAGTTGGATGGGAAAATGAAAAAAATATATATTTATTTTTAACTAAAATGCTGGTGTTACCCTAAATTTTTAATTTTCACAAGGGAAAATAGGAAAAAAGCCCCCCAAAATTTGTAACCCCATTTCTTCTGAGTAAGAACATACCCCATATGTGGATGTAAAGTGCTCTGCTGGTGAACTACAATGCTCAGAAGAGAAGGAGCACCATTGGGATGATTTTGTTGAGAAAATTTTTCCAGAATTGAAGGCCACTTGTGTTTACAAAGCCCCCATGGTGCCAGAACAATGGACCCCCCCACATGTGACCCCATTTTGGAAACTACACCCCTCATGTAATGTAATAAGGGGTACAGTGAGCGTTTATGCCCCACAGGTGTCTGACAGATTTTTGGAACAGTGGTCCATGAAAATGAAAAAAGTAAAACTGCATTTTAGTGAAAAAACTTTTTTTTCTTTTACACATCCAACATAAAAAAAAAGTCATCAAACACCTGTGAGGTGTTAAGGCTCACTGTACCCCTTGTTACGTTCCTTGAGGGGTGTAGTTTCCAAAATAGTATGCCATGTTTTTTTTTTTTTTTTTTTTGCTGTTCTGTCACCATAGAGGCTTCCTAAATGAAACATGCCCCCTCCCCCAAAAGCATTTTGCAAAATTTGTTTTCCAAAAGCCAAATGTGACTTCTTCTCTTCTGAGCATTGTGGTTCGCCAGCAGAACATTTTATGTCCTAGTATGAGGTATTTCCATACTCAGAAGAGATGGGGTTACAAATTTACCCCATTACCCTTTGCAAAAATGGTAAATTTGAGAAAAAAACTGCACTTTTGTGAAATTTTTTTTTTCATTTACACATCCGACTTTAACGAAAAGTTGTCAAACACCTGTGAGGTGTTAAAGATCACTGTACCCCTTGTTACTTGCCTTGAGGGGTGTAGTTTCCAAAATAGTATGCCATGTGTTTTTTGTTTTTTTTTGCTGTTCTTGCACCATAGGGGCTTCCTAAATGCGACATGCCCCCCAAAAACCATTTCAGCAGAATTCACAGTCCAAAATCCCAATGTCATACTGCGCCCGCTGAACACTTGACATACACATTTCTTTACTCGAGAGAAATTGGGTTACAAATTTTGGGGTGCTTTTTCTCCTCTTACCCCTTGTAAAAATTTGAAAACTGGGTCTACAAGAACATATGAGTGTAAAAAATTTAAATTTTGAACATTCTCCTGCACTTTGCTGCCATTCCTGTGAAACACCTAAAAGGGTTAATAAAAAGGGTTAACAACCCTTCTGAATGTTATTTTGAATACTTTGAGGGGTGCAGTTGCTATAATGGGTCATTTGTGGGGTATCTCTAATATGAAGGCCCCTCAAATCCACTTCAAAACTGAACTGGCCCCTGAAAAATTTTGATTTTGAAATTTTTTTGAAAAATTAGAAAATTGCTGCTGAACTTTGAAGCCCTCTGATGTCTTCCAAAAGTAAAAACATGTCAACTTTATGATGCAAACATAAAGTAGACATATTGTATATGTGAATCATTACATAATTTATTTGGCATGTCTATTTTCCTTACAAGCAGAGAGCTTCAAAGTTAGAAAAATGCAAAATTTTAATTTATCATGGAATGTGCGAATTTTTCACCAAGAAATGATGCAAGTATCGCCGAAAATTTACCACTATGTTAAAGTAGAATATGTCATGAAAAAACAATCTCGGAATCATATTTATAAGTAAAAGCATCCCAGAGTTATTAATGCTTAAAATGACAGTGGTCAGATGTACAAAAAATGCTCTGGTCCTTAAAGGGGTACTCCGCCCCCAGACATCTTATCCCTATCCAAAGGATAGGGGATAAGATGTCAGATCGCCGGGGTCCCGCTGCTGGGGACCCCCGGGATCGCCACTGCGGCACCACGCTATTATTACAGCACAGAGCGAGTTCGCTCTGCACGTAATGACGGGCAATACAGGGGCCAGAGCATCGTTACGCCCCTCGTGACATCACGGCCCACCCCAAATCCCAGGGCTCCCCAGCAGCGGGACTGTGGCGATCTGACATCTTATCCCCTATCCTTTGGATAGGGGATAAGATGTCTAGGGGCAGAGTACCCCTTTAAGGTGAAAATGGGCTTGGACCTTAACGGGTTAAACTGTGGACATCCAGCTGTTGCTGGTATTCATATGCTTTATAGCAGTGGTCTCCAAACTGTGGACCTCCAGCTGTTGCTTGTATACATATGCTTTATAGCAGTGGTCTCCAAACTGTGGACCTCCAGCTGTTGCTTGTATACATATGCTTTATAGCAGTGGTCTCCAAACTATGGATATCCAGCTGTTGCTGGTATACATATACTCTATAGCAGTGGTCTCCAAACTGTGGACCTCCAGCTGTTGCTTGTATACATATGCTTTATAGCAGTGGTCTCCAAACTTTGGATATCCAGCTGTTGCTGGTATACATATACTCTATAGCAGTGGTCTCCAAACTGTGGACCTCCAGATGTTGCTGGCATACATATAAACTATAGCAGTGGTAGCAAACTGTAGACATCAATACGTTGACTGTCCAGGCATGTTGGGAGTTGCAGTCTAGAGACCACAGCATTATAGAAAGGGTTAAACAGCTTCTGCTCCTGTGGACTTTGGTCATCCATGTAATCCATGGTTGGACATTATTTAAATGTACAGACAGTTCTCAGTTCTCCCATAGACAATAAATGGAGCCCATGCTGACCCGCTACGACATTCAGTGGGAAGAGTTTGGTTCCTGTTCTCGTGATCACAGGGGTCCCAGTCCCAGCAACTACTGTATGTCCTGATAGATTACTCCAGAATTCTAATTTATCAGATCCCAGACCAGATCCCTAAATTCACTCAGACCCCAGGACAAGATCCTACAGTATTAGACCCATAAATGATTTGACCCCTGGCCAGACCCATAAAGAGAATGTGTCATTTCGATGCTTTTTTTCTTGAATAGAGCCAGATACTGAAACATGTTCTTTTTTTCTAACTTTTTTTCTTTTTGTACATTATTATGAGGGCTGCCATCTTGCTTAAAGGGGTACTCCACGTCTAGACATCTTATACCCTATCAAAAAGGAATAAGATGTCTGATCGTGGGGGTCCTGCCGCTGGGGACCCCCGCGATCTCGGCTGCGGCACCCCAGACATCCAGTGCACAGAGCGAACTGCGCTCTGTGCTGGATGACTGGCGATGCGGGGCGGAGACTCGCACCCCACTCATGACATCACAGCCATGACCCCTCAATGCAAGTCTATGGGAGGGGCCGTCACGCCCCCTCCCATAGATTTGGATTGAGGGGGTGTGGTGATGACATCACAAGCAGGGCGCGGCCATGATTCCACGAGTCTCCAGCGCTGCACACGACGCTCTAAATGAATGCCGGGTGCAGCAGGGAGATCGCGGGGGTTCCCAGCGGCAGGACCCCCATGACCAGACATCTTATGCCCTATCCTTTGGATAGGGGATAAGATGTCTAGGGGTGGAGTACCCCTTTAAGACATTTTCAACACAAGTGATATGCTTTACAGCAAGACCCGTGGGCATATGATAATATGCTAAAGCTGTCCCATTGACATGAATGAAGGTGTCTAGTTCTGCTCTTTGACCTTTGCAAAGGTAATTTTAGATGGGGGGGGGGGCAGATCAGTGAGCAACAGCTATTGTATGTATCTATGTTGTCTATATACTGATGTCACCTTTCACTGTACTCCTGTCTATGATGATAAGGAGGAGACTGCTGGGAAGTGATCAGTACCGAATAGGAAGTTTCAGCTTAGTTATATGTTTAGTGGCCAGAATGGAAACTGATATATATCTATATATACAAATGGAAAATTAGAAGAAAAAAAAACACAAAAAAGTCTTAAAAAAATATGGTTAACATAAAAACTTGATTGAAACAATAGATCCATTTCTGATACATTCCCTTTACATTGTCTGACTTAAACTCCAGTGCTCCAGGGATTAATACACGATTTTTCTTTTGTGGAAGCATTAATGCCACATGCTTGGGGTCCACTGCATTCTCATCTCTCCAGGCTCCAGCACTGCCCCAGCTGTAACTTCCTGATCACTTTAGAGCTGAGTGCAGAGAGGAGGAAGAGAGGACTGTGCAGCTGTGTCTGTAGTTTTTCACAATTCTGTCTGTGATCATAGAGATGAGGGGATGGAAAGGACTGTGCAGCTGTGACTGTAGGACCACACCCTCTATGATTGGGCAGAGTATTTTAGGAGGCTCAGTTTGTACACTGACATAACACTAGTTAATCCCTGCCCCCCCCCCCCCCCACTTCCTCGGTTCAGTCTATGTCTCTCTGCTGCTAGAGACAGAATTCCCCTAACAACAGGCAGTGGACAGCAGATTGCAGGAAAATAAGACACCAAATGGCCAAGATTTTAAGCTTGATATTTGGGGTAAGGAGTAGGTTTTGGAAAATAAAGTGATTCACAGCAATATAAGGGCAGAAAAAGCCTTGACACCCTTTGAATGTGTTGTCGGGTCCACCAATGGGGACAAACTTATCTCCACACTGGGCCATTATTACCATTGAATGTGGGCACAGCTACTGAAGCTGCACAATTCCAGTGCCTCATATTTATGGAGTAATGCAGGACAGAATTTTCAGCTTTTATGTAACAAGAGTTGTGTAATGAAAGATTTACATTCGTCTTACATACTTGTGTTTCACCCAGTCCTCAGGAATAGAAAAACAGAGCAAATTTCTTCTTAAAAAAAACAGCACCACCCATGTCTTTAGGTTGGGTTTAGTATCACAACTTTGCTCCATTCATGTCAATGGAACTGAGCTGCAATACCACTCACAACCTGAGGACAGGGGTGATGCCGTTTTCTAATCCTGGATAACCTCTTTAATATTTTTGCCTATTTTCAATTATAAACAAAGAAAATTGAGTCATTTAAATTAAAATAGAGTTATTTCATTGTTTGCAGTTTAAAAACAATAGGCAGGGGAAATTAACACAGGAGGGGAAATAGGACAAACAAAGTGCATGAAATAACAATACAACCTCAAATAAATGAAAAAAGTGCAAGAGTGCAGCAGTGCAGTTAACTATTTTTATGCATATTGCCCAATCAGGAACCAGAACACCTAATTAAGGTAAATATTATGTACCTGTCAAGCCTGGAAAAGCGCCTGTCTCCATTACGACGCATAGCTCGCGAGCCTCCGAACGCCGCGCGTACCTCTGGGTATTGTGTCAGCTGACAAATCACGTGACGGGCAGTGAACAACACGAACCTGTTTTCAATAAATGGAGAGCTGTCATCCTATCAAACTGAAATACAAGTATGACATTTAAAGAGTACCTGTCTTCTCCCACACAAAAAAAACCTCAAAATGTTACATGTTACTCAGTACCTAATCCTGATCATGTACATAATATTTTATGTGTCTAGCACCTATACTTCTCTCACAAATACCTTTTATCTGTGACTCACTTGGATTGTCATTCTGTAGGAGGAGGCGTGTCCTCTCTCTTTATGACTCATCTTCCTCCTGTGCTGTGCTGGGTCTCTTCATCCAATCACTGCAGGCTGCTCTGTAACCCCCTCCTCTCTGTTTTCATCCTGCAGTCTGATAGGACAGGAGTGAGCACAGAGGAGTGGTAGTCCCGCCCTCACTTCCTGGATTTTGTCCCAGTCTTTGTTTCAGCTGGGACAAAGAAGATGCTGTAGCCAGACAGGATTATGTTTTGGATGGTATGGGGACCCCTAGTGGTCTTTTTTTATTATATAAGACATGATTTCTATAAAAAGGAAATAACATTTTCTTGTGAAGTTAATGTCAATATTAGAAAGGTTAATGTTTTGCCAAGATGTACAATGTATAAAAAGTTGACCGCGCCAATTTAAGTGTATCAGAGTTATTTTCTCTTCAGTAACATTCAATTAATTCTGTTCTGCCATGTAAATGTTTCCATTCACTGACAGAAAGCAGAGGAATATAAAGAACTACGTAATTCAGCATGACCTCAGTTGAAATCAGCTCAGAAAACAGTTTCCATTCATACGCATGGCCTATGGCAGTGTTTTTTTAACCCATGTGCCTCCAGCTGTTGCAAAACTACAACTCCCAGCATGCCCGGACAGCCGAAGGCTGTCCGGACATGCTGGGAGTTGTAGTTTTGCAACAGCTGGAGGCAAAAAAGTTGGAAGATATCGGCGTATAGAATAAACACCATCATGCATATGCAATGAGCAAAATAATAATATGCAAAACCGTATGGAAAAATAAAAAGAAATTAATTAATTAAAAATAAATAAATAAATAAATGAAATAAATAAAATAAATGTATTACTTTAAAAAAAAAAAAATGATAAAATGTCTTTTTAATGGGAGATTCACATACCAGGAGGCCGGGAGACGTCCTGACATGCGAGGAGCTCTATGTTAGAGATGAGCGAACTTACAGTAAATTTGATTCGTCACGAACTTCTCGGCTTGGCGGTTGCTGACTTTTCCTGCATAAATTAGTTCAGCTTTCCGGTGCTCCGGTGGGCTGGAAAAGGTGGATGCAGTCCTAGGAAAGAGTCTCCTAGGACTGTATCCACCTTTTCCAGCCCACGGGAGCACCTGAAAGCTGAACTAATTTATGCAGGAAAAGACATCAACTGCCGAGCCGAGAAGTTCGTGACGAATCGAATTTACTGTAAGTTCGCTCATCTCTACTCTATGTGATTGTTTTTTTTTGCGGTTACATTACTACGGCTGATTCATGATGATTGGATTTTATAGGATTTTCTAAATAACAATTAAGGGGATTAAATTCGACCTGACTAGAGATGAGCCAGAACACCCCATAAACCCTGTACGAGGTGCTGCTCACCCTGCTCGGGATTTAAAGGGATTATACATGATTTCTATTTACATCCATGTTTTGACCTATAAAAAAACTTAAAATATCTCCCCTGTAAAAATAACACTGTAGTAATTGCTGTGACCCGCTGATGGGGAGATAAAATAGAAATATAGGTATCTATACAAACAACACAACATATGTGTATAATACAGTCATGGCAGTAAATGTTGGCACCCCTGAATTTTTTCTAGAAAATGAAGTATTTCTCACAGAAAAGGATTGCAGTAACACATGTTTTGCTATACACATGTTTATTCCCTTTGTGTATATTGGAACTAAACCAAAAAAGGGAGGAAAAAAACCAAATTGGACATAATGTCACCAAACTCCAAAAATGGTCTGGACAAAATTATTGGCACCCTTTCAAAATTGTGGAAAAATAAGATTATTTCAAGCATGTGATGCTCCTTTAAACTCACCTGGGGGCAAGTAACAGGTGTGGGCCATATAAAAACACACCTGAGAGCAGATAAAAAGGAGAGAAGTTCACTTAGTCTTTACATTGTGTGTCTGTGTGTGCCACACTAAACATGGACAACAGAAAGAGGAGAAGAGAACTGTCTGAGGACTTGAGAACCAAAATTGTGGAAAAATATCAACAATCTGAAGGTTACAAGTCCATCTCCAGAGATCTAGATTTGCCTTTGTTCACAGTGTACAACATTATCAAGAAGTTTGCAACCCATGGCACTGAGGCTAATCTCCCTGGGCGTGGACGGAAGAGAAAAATTGATGAAAGGTGTCAATGTAGGATAGACCGGATGGTGGATAAGCAGCCCCAAACAAGTTCCAAAGATATTCCAACTGTCCTGCAGGCTCAGGGAGCATCAGTGTCAGCGCAAACTATCCGTCGACATTTAAATGAAATGAAACGCTATGGAGGAGACCCAGGAGGACCCCACTATGGCAGGAGACCCAGGAGGACCCCACTATGGAGGAGACCCAGGAGGACCCCACTATGCAGGAGACCCAGGAGGACCCCACTGCTGACACAGAGTCATAAAAAAGCAAGACTACATTTTACCAAAATTAACTTGAGTAACCAAAATCCTTCTGGGAAAACATCTTGTGGACAGATGAGACCAAGATAGAGCTTTTTGGTAAAGCACATCATTCTACTGTTTACCGAAAACGGAATGAGACCTACAAAGAAAAGAGCGCAGTACCTACAGTGACATATGGTGGAGGTCAATGATGTTTTGGGTTGTTTTGCTGCCTCTGGCACTGGGGACCTTGAATATGTACAAGACATCATGAAATCTGAGGATTAGCAACGGATTTTGGGTCGCACTGTACAGCCCAGTGTCAGAAAGCTGGGTTTGCGTCCAAAATCTTGGGTCTTCCAGCAGGACAATGACCCCAAACATACGTCACAAAGCACCAGAAATGGACGACAACAAAGCGCTGGAGAGTTCTGAAGTGTCAGCAATGAGTCCAGATCTAAATCCCATTGATCACCTGTGGAGAGATCTTAAAATTACTGTTAGGAAAAGGCGCCTTCCAATAAGAGAGACCTGGAACAGTTTGTAAAGGAAGAGTGGTCCAACATTCCGGCTGAGAGGTGTAAGGAGCTTATTGATGGTTATAGGAAGACACTGATTTCAGTTATTATGTCCAAAGGGTGTGCAACCAAATATTAAGTTAAGGGTGCCAATAATTTTGTCCAGCCCATTTTTGGAGTTTGGTGACATTATGTCCAATTTGCTTTTTTTCCTCCTTTTTTGGTTTAGTTCCAATACACACAAAGGGAATAATCATGTGTATAGCAAAACATGTGTTACTGCAATCCTTTTCTGTGAGAAATACTTCATTTTCTAGAAAAATTTCAGGGGTGCCAACATTTACGGCCATGACTGTGTATATATATATATATATATATATATATATATATATATATATGTATATATATATATAATGTATATACAAATGTATATGTTTGTTCCATCATAACATCTGCAAATATTTTGATTAAACTTGGTACTTCTTTCTTATATGTCAAATAAAGATAGAGTTTAGGGATGTCACTGGAGATGTACCAGAAGTTCTATGCAAGTCTATGGGACTTCGGATACATCTGATCACGTTACTCTCGGGCTATGGAGATTCTCCGGGAGTTTTGAACATCCTGTCATGGTAAAGTATAATTTAACTGTCCAGAGGGCAGGTGCAGAGAATAGTTCTGTGGGGGCAGGGATAGGGGATGGGGCGGGCAGGGGAGGGAAGACTTTGCAGGCTGAGAGAAGAGTGGAGGGGGAAAGAAGACATCAGTGTGAGGGCATGGCAGCCCAGGATGAGCAGCCTGTCACTGCTGAGGCTTCAGGATAGCGGGAAAGCTAGGTAGCAGGCAGTATGTGTGCCACCCAGCTTTCCCAGTCTACTAAAGAGCTCCAATATGGCTACTTTAACGGACAGATATTCTCTTTAGGAGACTGGGAAAGCTGGGGAAGTACTGTGAGCCCTACACTGTGTACTTCATGTCACTCAGATTTCCCAGTCTCCTGAAGAGCTCCAATATGGCTGCTTTACCATTCTTCAAGAAGCATGTAGGGCTCCCCTGGACCATATTAGACACTATTCACACTGTATTCTCATTGTCCATTTGCCACATTCACCGGGAGATCTTCCAGAATATACAATAAATGTATTTATAGAAACCCATTAGTCAGTGGAGGCCAAAATATGTATTTATGTGGTTTAGTTTACCACCCAGTATACATTATTTAATATGGCATGAGACAGTGACAGGAATCTGGCCTGGCTTTACCGTCTTTATCGTCCTATAGGACGCATCGGCGTATAAGACGCACCCAATTTATAGGTGCAAAATCTAAAAAATAAAGATTTTGAACCCAATAGTGGTCTTCAACCTGCGGACCTCCAGATGTTGCAAAACTACAACTCCCAGCATGCCCGGACAGCCAACGGCTGTCCGGGCATGCTGGGAGTTGTAGTTTTGCAACATCTGGAGGTCCGCAGGTTGAAGACCACTGCATAGGAGGTAATACTCACTTGTCCCCGCTGCTCCGGACCCGTCACCGCTGCCCTGGATGTTGCTCCATCGCTGTCGCCGTGTCCCCGTCGCTCCGGAACGTCTCTGCTGCCGGCCGGGTATCATCGCTCTCCGTCGCCGCCATCACATCGTTACGCACGCCGACGCATGTATGTGACGACGTGGTGACGAGGAAGGAGAGCGCCGGCCATACAGGGGATCCCTGAACGGAGAAGACACCGAGGAGGCAGGTAAGGTCCCTCCCGGTGTCCTGTAAGCACTAACCTGACTATTCAGTCGGGCTGTTCGGGACCGCCGCGGTGAAATCGCGGCGGTCCCGAACAGCCCGACTGAACAGCCGGGTTAGTGTCACTTTCCCTTCAGACGCGGTGGTCAGCTATGATCGCCGCGTCTGAAGGGTTAATACAGGGCATCACCGCGATCGGTGATGGCCTGTATTAGCCGCAGGTCCCGGCCGTTGATGGCAGCAGGGACCGCCGCGCGTAGGTGTGTGTGTATTATACGGCGAAAAATACGGTAATTAGATAAAAAGCAGGTTTGGTAGTGGGGCCTTTCATCCCCCTTCTTGGGCCACTTCAGGTTTTCAGTATTGTTGAGCAAGAATATTTGTAATGCAAATTTTTATTGCGAATATCGTCACTGCGCGATTTCGCGAATATTAAGAATACAGTGCTATATATTCTCAATGACGAATATTCGTTTTTTTTTTCCCATGCAAATTTTGATGCAAATTTTTTATGTAAATTTTCCATGCGATTTTCCGCATGGAAAAATAAGTAAATGAACAAAGCAAATATGCGAATTTTGCGAACATAGGACGAATAATCGTCAATATATTCGCGAAATATCGCAAATTCGAATATGCTGCTAGTTTTCAGATTGGCCACAGGTGCTGAGGTCAATTAATAATGGGTTTGCATAAAGTGTAACCAAGTCTGCGCTGAGAGGCTGTGAGGAACCTCTGCTAAAAGTCCTAAGCCCTTTGCAAACAATTTGGTTGACACTTTAAAGGAGATATCCATTGGAATGTTTTATCCTTCCATTGTGCCTGGGCTACAAGCTACAAAAAAATTAAATAACAAACTCTAACTCTCCTTCCGTCACTCCCCCGATGTGCCGATATCTTCCGTCTTCTGGGCCCGATCTGTTTCCGCATCTTGGAGCCTGACGAGTCACACTGTGATCAGCTTATCGCCATCCGCAGCGATGTCGCGCGTCAGCTGGTGATAGGCTGAGCGCAGTGTCATGTAAAAGGCCCGGGCAGCAGAGAGGAGGCGGGGCTCAGGCGACTTCATAATGCCTGGTTTCCACTGTGGATGTGCAGTCACCACTAAAATATGATGGAGCCCATTAAACCCCTCTGGCTGTGCCCCTAGTTGCATCAAAAGGGGATAGTGAAGTGTACAATCCATAGCTGCACAAATAGTGTCCTCGTAGGAACTCTGTCACCAGTGCCCAACTAAAGTTTTTTTGTTTAGCTGGGAAATTACAATAAGTAGCCGCCTACTTGAACGTTGGTTTTATTTGTTTTGATTTATTGACAGCCGAAAAAAGACGACACCTGTAGGATCTTCATAATGGAAGTTCATCTTATATCTATATCTATCTAACATCTTTATCTAATATCCACTTCTTAAAGGGGTAATCCGCCCCTAAACATCTTATCCCCTATACAAAGGATAGGGGATAAGATCTCTGATCATGGGGGTCCCGCCGCTGGGGACCCCCGCGATTTCGGCTGCGGCACCCCAGACATCCGGTGCACGGAGCGAACTTTGCTCGTGCTGACTGGCGATGCGGGGCAGAGGCTCATGACGTCACGGCCATGCCCCCTCACTGCAAGTCTATGGGAGGGGGCGTGATGACTGTCACGCCCCCTCCCTTAGACTTGCATTGAGGGGGTGGGGCTGTGACTTCACAAGCATGGCCCGACCGTGACTTCACGAGCCTCTGACGCTGCACCCAATGCTCTAAACAAACGTCGTGTGCAGCAGGGTCCCCAGCAGCGAGACCCCCACGATCAGACATCTTATCCCCTATCCTTTGGATGACATATGACAATGTAGATTGTTTTGGGGGCTTACACCATGGATATCTTACTTCATCATGTGAGCATGTCCACTTCTAAAATATGTTACTTGTACATTGAAGCATATAAGTAGATAGTGAGCCCTCGTGGGCAGGGTCCTGTCTCCTGGCACCAGTGGTTTACAGTATAGCAGACATGGGTTAGTCAGTTACCCTATAATATTTCCTGGGAGGTCAGAGGTCAGTACCCCTTGGGGAACCCGTTCCTCTGGAGATCAAAACTAAAGTGCATGTATTGTGTCAAAAAAGAGTGAAGGGTTTACAAGAACTCCTGTCCCATTAGGAGAATTAGTCATTGTCGAAAATAATTATTTTTTAATCCTCCGCTATTAATTCGGGGTTAGGATAAAATGACTGACAGTCCTCCAGATCTCAGTATTTACTCAGGGAGGTATAAAATAAGAGGAACATGAATGTGAGAACATCAGCCGGAGAACATCAGACCAAAAACCGTCCGACCGAGGTCACTGACTACCCGGAGAACATCAGCATGGCCACCACTTGTCCTGTGCGCACCGCTGCTGTCTGGATTCTGGCCTCTTGTATCATCCTCAGCCTACAGGGAGCAGGTCAGTCCATAGTCTCCTATCTATCCATCTATCTATCTATCTATCTATCTATCTATCTATCTCATATTAATCTATCTATCTTATATCTATCTATATCACATCTATCTATCTATCTATCTATCTATCTATCTCATCTATCTCTCTCATATTTATCTATCTCATATTTATCTATCTCATATCTATCTATCTTTCTCATATCTATCTATCTATCTATCTATCTCATATTTATCTATCTATCTCATATCTATCTATCTCATATTTATCTATCTCATATCTATCTATCTCATATCTATCTATCTATCTCATATTTATCTATCTCATATCTATCTATCTCATATTTATCTATCTCATATCCATCTATCTATCTCATATTTATCTATCTATCTATCTCATATCTATCTATTTCATATCTATCCATCTCATGTCTGTCTATCTCATATCTATCTATCTATCTATCTATCTATCTATCTATGTCATATCTATCTATCTATCTCATATCTATCAATCTATCTATCTATCATATCTATCTATCTATCTATCTCATATCTATCTATCTATCTATCTATCTGTCTCATATCTATCTATCTCATATCTATCTATCTCATATCTATCCATCTAATGTCTGTCTATCTCATATCTATCTATCTATCTCATATCTATCTATCTGTCTATCTATCTATCTCATATCTATCTATCTCATATCTATCTATCTCATATCTATCTATCTCATATCTATCTATCTATCTATCTATCTATCTATCTATCTATCTATCTCATATCTATCTATATCTATCTATCCATCTATCTATCTCTCTCATATCTATCTATATCTATCTATCCATCTATCTATCCACAGCAGAGAAGATAGCAGTACTCAGGTCAAGGTGAAAAAACTGGGGCTTTATTCACCAAACATCAGAACGATGTTTCGGCTGTCTCACACGGCTTGACAATGGCCGTGTGAGACGGCCGAAACGTCGCTCTGATGTTTGGTGAATAAAGCCACAGTTTTTTCACCTTGACCTGAATACTGCTATCTTCTCTGCTGTGGATCATTTTGGGACTTTTGGAGACTGAGTCTATCTATAGCTAGCACTATTGAGAACTATTATCACTATAAGTGCTGCCCGAATTTCTGGAACTATCTATCTATCTATCTCATATCTATCTATATATCTATCTCATATCTATCTATCTATCTCATATCTATCTATTTCATATCTATCTATCTATCTCATATCTATCTATCTATCTCATATCTATCTATCTATCTATCTATCTATATATCTATCTCATATCTATCTATCTATCTCATATCTATCTATCTCATATCTATCTATCTATCGATCTCATATCTATCTATCTCATATCTATCTATCTATCTCATATCTATCTATCTATCTATCTATATATCTATCTCATATCTATCTATCTATCTCATATCTATCTATCTCATATCTATCTATCGATCTCATATCTATCTATCTCATATCTATCTATCTCATATCTATCTATCTATCTCATATCTATCTATCTCATTTCTATCTATTTCATATCTATCTATCTATCTCATATCTATCTATCTCATATCTATCTATCTATCTCTCATATCTATCTATCTCATATCTATCTATCTCATATCTATCTATCTCATATCTATCTATCTCATATCTATCTCATTTCTATCTATCTCATATCTATCTATCTCATATCTATCTATTATCTATGTATCATAAATCTAAACAAATTTAATAATTTTTCTCTGTTTTTTTGTCTAGATGCTCAAACCAACACAACATCAAGTGAGTTTATACTATTTCTTTTTCTCTCCCGCGTCTTCCTCTTCTCTTCTGCCAAATGTGATGGACGTATTTTCCCTGTCACACTATAAAGGTTTCCACACAGGTTATTTTTTGGCATTTTGTGGAATAATGCCCCTGCAGTGAAGTCAGAAGTGGATCCGGGATGAAGGAGGAATATAAGTCCTTCCTTTATATTTTTCATTCCTTCCAAACACACTTCTGGCTTTGGCTCAAAAACTGCAGAGGTAGATATCCCCCCCCCCCCCCCCCCCCCCCAAAAAAAGAAAAAGAAAAAACTGTGCGGAAACCTAGCCTAAAGTTAGAGGTAAATACCAAAAAAACTAAAAAGAATAACTTAAAAATAATGAATAGCAATATAATGTTATTGATACACAAAAATACTTAAAGGGGTATTCCAGGCAAAAACGTTTTTTATATATCAACTGGCTCCAGAAAGTTAAACAGATTTGTAAATTACTTCTATTAAAAAATCTTAATCCTTCCAATAGTTATTAGCTTCTGAAGTTTTCTGTCTAACTGCTCAATGATGATGTCACATCCCGGGAGCTGTGCATGATGGGAAAATATCCCCATAGGAACTGCACAGCTCCCGGGACGTGAGTAATCAGAAAGCAGTTAGACAGAAAACAGCAACTCAACTTCAGAAGCTAATAACTATTGGAAGGATTAAGATTTTTTAATAGAAATAATTTACAAATCTGTTTAATTTTCCGGAGCCAGTTGATATATAAAACATTTTTTTTGCCTGGAATACCCCTTTAAATAATTCTAAAAGGAGGAGATAGACAACCCATGGGACAAAAAAATAAATAAATCTTAATTCAACTCTCTGCTGACATCTCTGTCCATTTTAGGAACTGTCCAGAGCAGCATATGTTTGCTATGGGGATTTTCTTCTGCTCTGGACAGTTCTTAAAATGGACAGAGATGTCAGCAGAGAGCTCTGTGCTCCAAAAAGAAAATAATTTCCTCTGTAGTATTCAGCAGCTAATAAGAACCGGAAGAATTAAGTAATTTACAAATCGGTTTAACTTTCTGGCACAGTTGATTTGAAGAAAAAAAAAAAGTTTTCCACCGGAGTACCCCTTTAAGGTTTACCGATGTAACACTTGCTTTCTTCCTATAGGTTCCCCTGTACCCGGATGGGGAATCGCTCTCTTGGTGCTGATGTCTCTATTTCTTGCCGGCATCTTGTTCTGTGTCTGCTGTGCGGTAAGAACCATCTTTACCTTTATCATTAAAGATGAGCAAATTGGTGACATTTCTTACTTAGAGATGTTCAGTATCTGTATTAACCCTTTTAAGAGGTATTCCAGGATTTTTATTTTTTTATTTATTTGACTACGCTACAGGGGCTGTAAAGTTAGTGTAGATCATAATATAATGTCTGTACCTGGGTTTCATGGTGGTCTTGAAATTCTTCTGGGATTTTTGCCCCAAGGTTTATTTTTATCGGCATACAAAATGACTGTGGTGTCAGGCCCGAGACATTACATCACTAGTCAGGTGATCAGAGGGAGCCTGTCTGATTCAATGGGTAGAGAGACTGCTGGCTGGGAGGGAGATCAATCTGCAGTGAATTGTAGGTTTGCAACAGCTGGAGGCACCATGGTCAGTAAACACTGGTCTATTGCATTGAAGGGAGCACAGGTGTGGTTCAATGGATGGGGTGGCTAATGTGTGAAAGGGAGAAAATTGACCTCACACTTACAAATGAGGAATTATGGGATTTGTAGTTTGAGGGAATGAATTCCAACAGCAAATACCCAATTCACAAAAAGAAAAAAAAGCTTTATGGTAATCTCACAACAGAGCCATTTAGCCCCGAGACAAGCACAGTTCCTTGGTAAGCATGTCCATTACTGTCTGGCAGGTAAGTATTAAAGACACCCCTTAAAGTGGATAACCCCTTTTAGGACAAGGCCTGTTTTTACCTTAGTGACCATGCCCCACTTTCCAAATCTGAAATTTATTTAAAGGGGTATTCCACCGAAAAACATCTGATCCCCTATCCAAAGGATAGGGGATAAGATGTCCGATCACGGGGATCCCACCACTGGGGACCCCGTGATCTTTGGTACCACAAAGCAAACTCTGCTCCATGCCGGATGACTGGCAACTACATCTGCCACGCCCCCTCCATTCATGTCTATAGGAGGAGGCGTGATAGCTACATACTAGCCGTCATGCCCCCTCCCATAGACATGAATGGAGGGGGTGTGGCTTGACATCACGGACGCAGAAGCTCTAAGCTTCCATGTTCCGGACACCGCTGCTGCCGACCCGGAGATCAGACATCTTATTTTCTAACCTTTCATTGTTTTCTCGTGACATATTTTACTTTATATTAGTGGTAATTTTTTGTTGATAAAAGCAGCGTTTTTTGACAATTTCTTTCCCTTTGTACTGACAGATACAGTTTTCCAATTTTTCCTTCGACCTCATTGTGTCAGGGCTTATTTTTTTTGGTGATGAGCTGTACTTTTTATTGGTACCAATTCTGCCATACATGAGATCTTCTGATCATTTTTTGTTCACTTTTTTTTTACCAAAATTGGCAATTCTTTTACTTAAAGTGGTACTCCCCTGTAAATCATCATTTTTTTTAAATCAACAGACGCCAGAAAGTTAAACAGATTTGTAAATTACTTTTAATTAAAAATCTTAATCCTTCCTGTACTTATCAGCTGCTGTATAATAAACAGGAAGTTCTTTTCTTTTTGAATTTCTTTTTTGTTTGACCACAGTACTCTCTGCTGACACCTCTGTCCATTTTAGGAACTGTCCAGAGTAGAAGCAAATCCCCATGGCAAACTCCTGCTCCGGACAGTTATTAAAATGGACAGAGGTGTCAGCAGAGAGCACTGTGGTCAGACAGAAAGGAAATTCAAATAGAAAAGAACTTCCTCTGTAGCATACAGCAGCTGATAAGTACTGGAAGGATTAAGATTTTTTAAATAGAAGTAATTTGGAAATCTGTTTAACTTTCTGGCACCAGTTGATTTAAAAAAAAAAATTGTTTTCCAGGTGAGTATCCCTTTAACATTATCTATTTATAGTACAAGCTGTTAGGAATGTGACAGTACCTATTATGTATATATTTTTTGTATAATAGGGCTTTATTAGGAAAGGGACATTTTAAATATAGGGCTTCATTGGAAAAGGGACATTTATTTATTTATTTATTTATTATTTCACACTTTACTTATTTATTGAAAAACATTTGATTTGGAAACTTTTCACTTTTTAGGCTAAGTTCACATTACTGTTTGCAACCATCCCATTCAGGGTCGGCTCGAGTCGGAGCACAATGGACACTGCTGGGTCCCGATGGACCCCATTCATTTAATTAGGGTCCGTCGGGGATCCAGTAGTTTACTGCGGTTTAGCGAGAGAAAAAAAATGTGCGTTGTACTGTCGTTGTGACGGAATTCCGAATAGCAGAGTCCAATGGCAATGTGAACTTAGCCTTACCTGTTATACTATACTGTACTGTACAACAGCATAGTATACCTGTCAGTATCACACTATAGCTGGACCTCACAGACTTCCATACTCGGCAGAAGGAGGCCATCAGCTCGCCTCCTGCTGCCATGGCAACCATCGGGACCCTGAGATCGCATGATTGGGTCGCTGATGGGGGATAAGGGAAGCACCCTCTCCCTTTTGATCCCATAAATGACACATTTATGGGATTGATGCTACCGAGACTGGCACCATCTCAGTCTCGGCAGCTACATCAGGATCCCGGTTGTCATTGAAAGCTGACCCCCACCACCGATCTCCTTCTGCATGCAGCGCAGAGGGAGTGTTAAGCAAGACGGAGGCAAACGTCCATTTGCTGAAACGTACCAGCAGCAAGGACGTATTCATACGTCCTGTGGAGGAAAGGGGTTAAAACATCCCAGTCTCCACTATCCTTTATAATGGGAAAAACTTATCTATAGTAGGAAACAAAATAGACAGACAATTCTCTAATACGAAATGTTCCCAGATCTGTTCATCTCTATTGACGAGGAATTTAACACACAACTTTTTCTATTTTTTGTAGCCATTCGTCTGCAGAAGCAATGGGATGGATGGACAACATGGACTATCGTCTGCCATCAATAACATCAAGTGCTGGGAATGAAGGGTTCAAGATGCACCTGGGGTTCTCTGTCTGGTTCTTGATATCTTGGCACCTTTCTCCTGTCTATGTTTGTCTTACATTTCAAGCCTCCTATATGTTACTAAATTACCAACCGGATATCAATCATTGGCAATACTGATCTCTCCTATAGATGGGTAAACACTGGGTTACCATGTGGTGTCACCTAAGATTTAGTGGTGGTCCATACTCATACTCCATGTATCTATGACATAGTTGATGACCACCATATTGGTGGTCATCAACTATGCCATAGATACATGGAGTATGAGTATGGACCACCACTAAATCTTAGGTGACACCCCATGGTAACCCAGTGATTTCTTACCAAGGTGCTTCTAGCAGCCAAAGGCTTTCAGGGCATGCTGGGAGTTGAAGTTTTACAACCGCTGGAGGCACCCTGGTTGGGAAACACTGTTCTCAGCCATGGACCATGAGGTGAATAGATTTTTTCTTAGATGGTTCCATCACACTCCCAGTGGTCTTCACTTATATGATCTTCTTGAATATATCCATGACCTGTCATTCTGATATGATTTTATATATGTAAGAGCACTCCAAGTGGTCAGGCATGGTATTACGGGTAAACATTTTTAGTCTTTCTTTTATATAAAAAATGTTATTCAAAGTCTACCTTCAATGATGGTCCCAGCGGCAGGGTATCTTTTTGAAATTTGCAGCTTCTTTTAAGCCTAAGACTTTGCCCCAAGACTTTTGCCACCTAGAGACGGATTTGTCAGACGTCCTATAGATGACGTTTCCATCTCTGTGTAAAAGCCTTGGGCTCAGAAGTTGCTGGAAATTTCAAACAGGTATCCGGCCGCCGGGGACCATCATCGGAGGTACACTTTAAAAAACATTTTTGACATAAAAGGAAGATTCAAATTTTTTACCCCTAAAACCATGCCAGACCACTTTGAGTGCACTTTTAAGGAATCCTGTCATGCATATATCCCCTGTACAACACAAATAATCAAAGACCTCCAACTTATTCTGAGACCGCCAATGAACGGCTGATGTTATGTAATTAATCAATATAAAAAAAAAATCAATAATGGAAATCATTGCCAGCGAATTTCATTATTGATTTGTTGGTTGTTAGGGGGCATGGCTTAGCAACAATAGTACACCTACAACCACTACCTCTTATTCCGGCTTCTGCGCCCCTCCGTCTGCCCCTACATGTCCCCCTCCATCTTCCCCTTACACCCCCCGATGCCTTTTTGAAGGCGCTTCTGCCTAGCGACATTTGCGGTCTACCCCCAGCCAGAGACCGAGGCCTGGGGTCTAGAAGATTGCATAGAGTCCTCAGTGAGCGCCGCCTCCTTGTCCTTGGCACCTCCAGTTCTGATATAGCCGGAGTCCCCTGTCTGGCAGGAAGTTCCGTTCTCCATCCTACCTGCAGTGACAGTGACCTGCAGTGACTTCCTGGTGCATGGAGGGGTGGCCATCTCAAAGGTCTGTGAACCTTTGTAGTGAGGCCCATAGGTTAACCCTTCAGGTACTGTCCCCTTTCTTTCCCCTTGTTAACCCTTCAGGTACTATCCCCTCTCTTTTCCCCTGTTAACCCTTCAGGTGCTGTCTCCCCCTCCCCCATTAACCCATCAGGTGCTGTTCTTTATCTTTTCCTCCCTGTTAACCCTTCAGATGCTGTCCCCTCTCTTTCCCTCTTGTTAACCCTTCAGGTACTGTCCCCTCTCTTTCCCCCCTGTTAATCCTTCAGGTACCGTCCCCTCATTTTTCTCCCTGTTAACCCTTCAGGGGCTGTCCCCCCCCATTAACCCTTCAGGTGCTGTTCTTTCTCTTTCCCTCCATTAACCAGTCAGGTGCTGTCCCATCTCTTTTCCCTTTCCCCCTTGTTAACCCTTCAAGTGCTGTACCTTTTCTTTCTCCTCTGTTAATCCTTCAGGTGCTGTCCTATCTCTTCCCCCCTGTTTACTCTTTAGCTACTTTCCCCTTTCTTTTCTCCCTGTTAACCCTATGGGTGATGTCCCCTCTCTCACCCATGTTAACCCTTCAGATACCCTGCCCCTCTCTTTTGCCCCTGTTAACCCTTCAGATTCTGTCCCCTCTCTTTCCCCTCTGTTAACTGGCCACATTGCAGCCCCCACTTCCCTCCCGTCCTTCAGTTAACTCTTCCATGGTCCTGTAATCCTGTTTTTATTTTATTTTAATCCAATTAATCAATTAATCAAAGAAATAATCAGCCAACAAATATATTGTGAACATAAATGTTAGTTACAGCCATAATTATATGCATATCCTTGGAATCCATCTTTTTATATGGCTTTATTTCCTATTCCATTTCTTTTTCAGTTTCCAGCCTGTTCTCATACTTTCTTCATGGCCCCAGTACATTAGTATTTTGCAATTTTGGTTTTGCCCTAAGCTGTAGCTACTGTACAATTATTTATTATATCTGCTGTATATCTGTATTTATTGAAGTCTGTATGTACTGTATGTTACTATATATCAATATTTATATGTAACCCACCCCTCCATCATGTTACTCTGTAATAAACATGACTGTATGAGCTTACACAGTATGGAGTTTTTCTATGCATTATTTTTATATTGACTTTTCTATTGAAGTTGTTCTTGTTTAATATTATCAGTATTATTGGATGTGTTGGTAAGGACTCATTGACTTGACTTATATTGGCACCTTGAAGAAACTAAAGTGGTCATCTGGTAAAACAGTTTTGAATATCCTATGAGTGCCTGCAAAGCCTGTCTCAATGTCTAGAGAAATCTTGTCTCCTTCTGTCCATTACCAGGAAAGCACAAAACTCAACCAGACCAACCAGGCACATAGCCAATCAAACCAACCAGGCGCTTAGCCAACATAGCCTAGGCACATAGCCTGCCTACCAGAAAGCACATAGTCAAACAGACCAACATGGCACATAGATGGCTAAAAGCACATAGCCAACCAGACCAACCAGCCATAGCCAACCAAAAAACACATAGCTAACCAAACCAACCCGACACATAGCCAACCAGACCAATTAGGCACATAGCCAATCAAACCAACCAGGCGCATAGCCAACCAGAAAGCACATAGCCAACCAGCCCAACTAGGCACATAGCCAACCAGAAAGCACATGGACAACCATACAAACCAGGCATAAAGCCAAACAGACCAACCCTGCACTGAGCCCACCAGACCAACCAGACACATAGCCAACCAGACCAACTAGGCACAAAGCCTACCAGAGAGCACATAGTCAAACAGACCAATATGGCACATAGCCAGCTAAAAAGAACATAGCCAACCAGGCATTTAAACGTCTTCCAAATACCTGTTCCCTCCCAGGCTACAGGTTTTCCTACACAACCTTGCCTTGATCTGCTCCCTATTCACTCTCCTGGCCTAGCTCAGTGATATCCAGATGACAACTACTTGCTATTGAGTCCTCTAATAGCATGCTACACAACTCTCCATGCAGCATCTCCACAGGCCAAATGTCACATTTCAGACTTCCAGCCCAGTGCTTCATTCATGGTAAACAAGCTCAGTCTACAGGAGTCCCTGCTCCTGTACACTGAGCCGTGTTGCCTGCACTGTATGTCTTGCTCCTCAAGTTGCCCCACCCAGAGAACATGGGGAGTGTACGAGGTGACGCATACAGCATCACAGCGTACCTATGGTCAGCTACTCTATGACTGACCCAGCAATGAACTGAGCAGAGGGGCAAACATTGTATGCCTTGCTGCTCAGTACATAAAAGCAGCAATTCCAACATTTGACAAGAGTGCCCACTCCTGTATGCAATTTATTTTAAAAAATCCATGAATTCAGGTATGGACAATTGTGAAATTTAGTGGAAATTCAGAGAAACTCAAACTCCATTCGCTCCATTCATAATTAAATAAACCCTATTACTACTGAATCATTAAATCACTAGATGCGCCTGGAGGCAGAGAAAGTGGTGGAGAGAATTTGGCATGTTTCCGTATGATCATATCACATTTCCCTGCTCAACAACATCCTCCTAACATGTAGGTGACTTTGCTTATCACTTATAATTATCAGGAGGAATTAGACATAGACATGATGCAAATGTCTAAGATCTGTTATGCCAGAGAGTAATAATAACAGTAGAGACAACGCACACTACAGAGTGTACAACACACCCTACACTTTTCTTTTCTTTTCTTCAATTTTTCTTTATTGTTGCTTAAATTGTACCTGTCATTTTAGGTTAGCTGTTATGTATGTGTACATGAGGAGCAGCACTTATTTCTGGCCATTATATACCTTGTATATAGCATTTTTCAGCTGATTTCTGCTCTGAAGACTTTAGCTATAATTTGCAGTTCTCCAAGAGCTGATGGGCAGAGCTCCCTCTTTCCCCCTCCAAAGACTTGTCTTGGAAGCAGCTTACTTTTTTGTTTACAGCTCCTATGCAGTCTTATGTGTCTCCATAGTTACAGACTACAATGGAACCCTGTGTAGTCTGATCATGCAGTTGTGCGTTACTCTTTTTCCTTTTCTGGCAGAACTACAGCCAATAGGAAGTAGATAAAAGGGAATAGCACACGGCAGAAATTATTATAACTACTACAAGTGCTGCAAACTACAGTAAAATCATTCAGCCATAACATTATGTTTTTATTACGGCATTGGCACCTATGAAGGGATTACTGCATAATAGACTATGTAGCTGCATGCCAGTAACAGTGCCCATGCCAACCCTGATAAATCTATTTTGGTGTACTCATTGCCAATATAGATCATCCTATGTTTTTTTTTATTTTTATTTTGTTGTAGAATACATATATTTACAAAATATTTAGAAATGTTACTAAAATAACATAGACAAAAAGCAACATACCTAACAAATCCAATTTACAAGTAATTAACTGAGATACTATACGTAATATTACTCCTACTCTCACATTCTTAGTCCCTATTCATAAAACATTTTCCCTCGTCAGAAAAGCTCCTTAAAGGGGTACACCACTGGAAAAATTTTTTTTTAAATCAACTGGTGCCAGAAAGTTAAACAGATTTGTAAATTACTTCTATTAAAAAAAATGTATCCTTCCAGTACTTATCAGCTGCTGTATGACCCACAGGAAGTTATTTTCTTTTTGAATTTTCTTTCTGTCTGACCACAGTGCTCTCTGCTGACACCTCTGTCCATTTAAGGAACTGTCCAGAGCAAGACAGGTTTTCTATGGGGATTTGTTCCTACTCTGGACAGTGCCTGTTACGCCTAGCGCTCCGGGTCCCCGCTCCTCCCCGGAGCGCGTACGGCGTCTCTCTCTCCGCAGCGCCCCGGTCGGTCCCGCTGACCGGGAGCGCTGCACTGTCATGGCCGTCGGGGATGCGATTCGCACAGCGGGACGCGCCCGCTCGCGAATCGCATCCCAGGTCACTTACCCGTTCCCGTCCCCTGCTGTCATGTGCTGGCGCGCGCGGCTCCGCTCTCTAGGGCGCGCGCGCGCCAGCTCCCTGAGACTTAAAGGGCCAGTGCACCAATGATTGGTGCCTGGCCCAATTAGCTTAATTGGCTTCCATCTGGTCCCTGACTATATCTGACCTCCTCCCATGCACTCCCTTGCCGGATCTTGTTGCCCTTGTGCCTAGTGAAAGCGTTTTGTGTGTCCAAAGCCTGTGTACCAGAACTTCTGCTATCCACCCTGACTACGAACCTTGCTGCCTGCCCCGACCTTCTGCTACGTCCGACCTTGCTTCTGTCTACTCCCTTGTACCGCGCCTATCTTCAGCAGCCAGAGAGGTTGAGCCGTTGCTAGTGGATACGACCTGGTCACTACCGCCGCAGCAAGACCATCCCGCTTTGCGGCGGGCTCTGGTGAAAACCAGTAGTGACTTAGAACCGGTCCACTAGCACGGTCCACGCCAATCCCTCTCTGGTACAGAGGATCCACCTCCTGCCAGCCGGCATCGTGACAGTAGATCCGGCCATGGATTCCGCTGAAGTTCCTCTGCCAGTTGTCGCCGACCTTCCCACACTGGTCGCCCAGCAAGCCCGACAGATCGCCCAGCAAGCCCAACAGATTGCCCAACAAGACCACCAGCTGTCGTACTTGACCACCATGACTCAGCAACTCCAGTCGCAGCTACAGCAGATTCAGTCTCAGCTACAGCAGCAGCAACCATCTCCTCCGCCAGCTCCTGCACCTCTTCCGCAGCGAGTGGCCACTCCTAGCCTCCGCCTGTCCTTACCGGACAAATTTAATGGGGACTCTAAGTTTTGCCGTGGCTTTCTTTCGCAATGTTCCCTGCACTTGGAGATGATGTCGGATCAGTTTCCTACTGAAAGGTCTAAGGTGGCTTTCGTAGTCAGCCTTCTGTCTGGAAAAGCCCTGTCATGGGCCACACCGCTCTGGGACCGCGATGACCCCGTCACTGCCTCTGTACACTCCTTCTTCTCGGAAATTCGAAGTGTCTTTGAGGAACCTGCCCGAGCCTCTTCTGCTGAGACTGCCCTGCTGAACCTGGTCCAGGGTAATTCTTCCGTTGGCGAGTACGCCATACAATTCCGTACTCTTGCTTCTGAACTTTCCTGGAATAATGAGGCCCTCTGCGCGACCTTTAAAAAAGGCCTATCCAGCAACATTAAAGATGTTCTGGCCGCACGAGATACTCCTGCTAACCTGCATGAACTCATTCATCTAGCCACTCGCATTGACATGCGTTTTTCTGAGAGGCATCAAGAGCTCCGCCAGGAAAAAGACTTAGATCTCTGGACACCTCTCCCACAGTCTCCATTGCAATCTGCGCCTAGGCCTCCCGCCGAGGAGGCCATGCAAGTGGACCGGTCTCGCCTGACCCTGGAAGAGAGGAATCGCCGTAAGGAAGAGAATCTTTGTCTGTACTGTGCCAGTACCGAACATTTTTTGGTGGATTGCCCCATCCGTCCTCCACGTCTGGGAAACGCACGCTCGCACCCAGCTCTCGTGGGTGTGGCGTCTCTTGATGCTAAGTCAGCTTCTCCACGTCTCACGGTGCCTGTACGGATTTCGCCTTCAGCCAGCTCTTCCCTCTCAGCCGTGGCCTGCCTGGACTCTGGTGCCTCTGGGAATTTTATTCGGGAGTCCTTGGTGAATAAATTCCGCATCCCGGTGACCCGTCTTGTCAAGCCACTCCACATTTCCGCGGTCAACGGAGCCAGGTTGGATTGCACCGTGCGTTTCCGCACGGAGCCCCTCCTAATGTGCATCGGACCTCATCATGAGAAAATTGAGTTTTTGGTCCTCTCCAATTGCACTTCTGAAATTCTCCTTGGACTACCCTGGCTTCAACACCATTCCCCAACCCTGGATTGGTCCTCAGGGGAGATCAAGAGCTGGGGTACCTCTTGCTTCAAGGACTGCCTTAAACCGGTTCCCAGTACTCCCTGCCGTGACCCTGTGGTTCCTCCTGTATCCGGTCTCCCTAAGGTCGTTATGGACTCTGCCCGCCTTAAGAAGTGCCTCTCCCCCCCTCCCAGTCCAGTCAGGCAAGCCTCGGTGCCTCCTCGTGGCCCTCGTCCTGGTGTCACACTGCCCCGTGCCAGGCCTCGCCCTCTGCCCTCCCTCCCCATTCCCACTCCTGCTGTACTGCCTGTCGTTGAGGAATCCCTCCATCCTTTCCCGGTGTCCTCATCCCAGGGGGGGCAGTTACCGGACAAAGAGAAGGGGAGACCTAAGGGGGGGGGGTACTGTTACGCCTAGCGCTCCGGGTCCCCGCTCCTCCCCGGAGCGCGTACGGCGTCTCTCTCTCCGCAGCTCCCCGGTCGGTCCCGCTGACCGGGAGCGCTGCACTGTCATGGCCGTCGGGGATGCGATTCGCACAGCGGGATGCGCCCGCTCGCGAATCGCATCCCAGGTCACTTACCCGTTCCCGTCCCCTGCTGTCATGTGCTGGCGCGCGCGGCTCCGCTCTCTCGGGCGCGCGCGCGCCAGCTCCCTGAGACTTAAAGGGCCAGTGCACCAATGATTGGTGCCTGGCCCAATTAGCTTAATTGGCTTCCATCTGGTCCCTGACTATATCTGACCTCCTCCCATGCACTCCCTTGCCGGATCTTGTTGCCCTTGTGCCTAGTGAAAGCGTTTTGTGTGTCCAAAGCCTGTGTACCAGAACTTCTGCTATCCACCCTGACTACGAACCTTGCTGCCTGCCCCGACCTTCTGCTACGTCCGACCTTGCTTCTGTCTACTCCCTTGTACCGCGCCTATCTTCAGCAGCCAGAGAGGTTGAGCCGTTGCTAGTGGATACGACCTGGTCACTACCGCCGCAGCAAGACCATCCCGCTTTGCGGCGGGCTCTGGTGAAAACCAGTAGTGACTTAGAACCGGTCCACTAGCACGGTCCACGCCAATCCCTCTCTGGTACAGAGGATCCACCTCCTGCCAGCCGGCATCGTGACAGTGCCTAAAATGGACAGAGGTGTCAGCAGAGAGCACTGTGGTCAGACAGAAAGAAGATTTAAAAAGAATATAGCTTCCTGTGGGGCATACAGCAGCTGATAAGTACTGGAAGGACTAAGATTTTTTAATAGAAGTAATTTACAAATCTATTTAACTTTCTGGTATCAGTTGATAAAAAAAAAAGTTTTCCAGTGGAGTACCCCTTTAATGCATCCATAGGGGCCTGACAAAGGCCACAAGGACACTCTGGATATAATAAATTAATATACTGGAAAAAAAAAGTATAGAATTGTTTTGTAGACTTTGTTCTTCCATACCTCAGGATCAGACAATAACTGAGACATCATATTAGCCCAACAGTGATGGAATGGAAGAAGCCTGGCAAAAAGATGCCGACTTTATTTTTGCATGACGAAGCTAGACCTCTTCAAGTAGGTAACAATTTTTAGACTGAAAGAAAAAAAAAATCACTGTGTTGGCAAACCTGACCCTAAATGGGAAGATGAGCATCATGCAAGTAGTACACAACAAAGGTAACCCGGCACTGCTACTTCACTATTCACGGTCACGCTATGCTCCTCTATGCAGGTGACTATTCCGGTGCCCACATATAACAGTCCAAAACATTATCCATGGTAGAAAAAGAAAAAATGGAGCACTCACCATGTCTTACAATAACAGCAAGCTTCTTTATTTCATGGTAGCTTGACAGTGTTCCAACATGTGCGGGAGAGCGGACGGAAGCAGAGGGGTGGGGGAGAGGGTTGGTCGACGGTCCGTATTGCGCAATCAGCGCTTGGTCAGGCCCCTCGAGGGGCCTGACGAAGCGCTGATTGCGCGATACGGACCGTCACCAAACCTTCTCCCCCACCCCTCTGCTTCCGTCCGCTCTCCCGCACATGTTGGAAAGCCAGAGAACCAAAGACCATCCATGGTTACAGATGAATCAATGCCATCTCTTCTAGAGGTGACACCTGAAAGCCAAAGTATAGCATCTCGTATAGGCATCCGTTTAAGAGATACCTTGGGAAACCCCTGTGATGTCATTCTTCATTTAAGGTCACCATCATTAGAGTTTCCCGGGGCAGAAATGCAGGGACCTTTTTCTCTTCCTTCTGAGCCCCTCCACAGAGGAGGTATTGTAGTCAGTCACTGGCACACATTTTACCTTAAAATGTGCTTTTGGTGGCTGGCAACAGTACCATAACTGTACAGGAAGCTCTGGATGAGGAGAGGAAGATTGACTGGTTTCTCCATTGAAGACCCAATGATGGTAAGCTGCTATGTATCACTGGAGCTTCTCTGCGGAATTCTTCAGAATAGGTGATGAGTTTTAATTCTGGGATAAAACCTTTGAAAAAAAATATATCTTCATTTCTCCAATTGGTCTGTGACGTAGAAATGTAGACTAAGAGTAGACCATCGTTTGCCACGCTGGACACAAATAGTTTGTACTCCTATTGAGACACCAAAATGGCCTATAATCTGTAGAGCATATGCCTAAAACACATGGGGGGAGATTTATCAAAACCTGTGCTAAGGAAAAGTTGACCAGTTGCCCATAGCAACCAATCAGATTGCTTCTTTTATTTTTAAAAAGGCCTCTGAAATTTGAAGAAGCGATCTGATTGGTTGCTATGGGCAACTGGTCAACTTTTCCTCGGCACAGTTGTTGATAAGCCAGGTGTCGGTACATTTTTATTCCATGACTTTTATGTGCAGAGACATGGCACAGCCATTGGGACCAATGTGAAGAATGCTATGTGGCAGAATCTGATGAATGACATGTCTACTGCTCTGTCCAGGAGGAGGTATATGGACAACATATTCTACCTATGGGGAGAGGGGGCACATTGGTCTCCCTTCTATTTTTCATACTCTCTGCAGTTAGGAGAAGTCCTCACTGCCGTGTGCTCCTCCCCTTGCTCTGTGTCACAGGATAGAGACACGCTCCATAGACTAACATTATGAGACCATCTCAAACATGTGACACGGATTTGGGAGAGAACGCGATGAGCGCAAACTATTCTCAGCTCGTTCTCCTGGTCGTTGGAGGTCTGAACACTCAGATCCCTGCCGATTTTGACATGTCAAAGGTTTTTCTGAATGACAGTGCCCATTTATTTTCTCCTGTAGAGGCACTGTGGGGGAATTGAGCACCAGCGACAAAGCTATGCCACTGTTTACAGCAGTTCATTGGGGGTTCCAGTATATTTTGGGATTAGCCAAATGTACAAAAATTTTGTAGAATGCCCCTGTCATTCAAAAGAAACCCCCAAAAACTGATATGCCCCATGACAAATGTATTGATTGGTTGAGGTTTCGGTGCTGAGACCCCACCGATCCGAAGAATGAGCCGGGGTAAGCGGTAGTTCACTTTATTACTGTCCAGCTTCTCTGAATGGACAATGCCACATATCTGCAAGATGGGGAGTGAAGTGCGCTACTGCTTCTCCCTGCTCGTTCTTCTGATCAGTGGGGGTCTTAGCACTGAGACCCAAGCTGATCAAAACTTCTGTTTTCCAACTAACAGGTATACTTTAAACAACAATTATGCTAAAACGCAGACACTTCATGATACTGTCCAATAATATAACTGCTATGATTCCGCATAACGTAGAAGGTTTGTCAATCAGTATTTGGCCCTTTTCTTGCTTTCCTACAATGGCCTCTTCCTGCCGGGTGAGTCACATGGATAATGAGGGATCTGTCAGTTTGGTAGCAGAGTTTATGCTTTGTAATTTATGAGTGCAGCCTCAGCCCTTGTAAATGTGTCACCTCACCTTAAATATACAGGCCTGTTAATAAAGTGCAGAAAATATATCTGTGTATCTCGGCCTCCAGTAAATTGTTATCATCTGCTTCACGATTCTTGGGGACCGGTTCATGTTTACAGATGCAGCATTCCTTCATTATAACATAATGAACCATGATATATGAGAGCTCCATATTATGCGTAATGTTTATAGGATACCGCATAGTCCTCCATGAGTTATAGGGGGTTTCCTCTTATCATTAAAGGGGTACTCCACCCCTTGACATCTTATCTGGGGGTCCCGATCTCGGCTGCGGCACCACAGACATCTAGTACAAGGAGCGAACTTTGCTCTGTGTCGGATGACTGGCGATGTGGGGTGGAGGCTCGTGACGTCATGGCCATGCCCCTCAACGCAAGTCTATGGGAGGGGGATGTGATGGCTGTCATGCCCCTCCCATAGACTTGCATTGAGAGGGCGTGGCCGTGATGTCACGCGCCTTCAGCGCTGCACCCGATGCTCTAAACGAATGCTGGGTGCAGCAGGAAGATTGTGGGGGTCCCCAGCGATCAGACATCTTATCCTCTATCCTTTGGATAGGGGATAAGATGTATAGGGGCAGAGTACCCCTTTAACTCCTTAATGGATTATGTCATTCAGGGGCATAGCTACAATAAATTGGGACCCAAAGCAAAAGATCCCTGGGATGCCCCACTAACCTCCCCCCCTCCCCTGTCAATTCCCCGCGCAACACCAGCTCCCCCCGAGGATGGCTGTAGAGAAGAAGGCGGCGGGACTCTTGGCTGATGCAGACCACTTCACTACAATCGGGACCCCATGTCACATGGACCGCAAAGCGGTTGCGTGGTCTGCCTATGTGGGCACTATGCCCACAGATTTCATCCATAAAAGGAGCTCTGACCCCAGCAACATACCTGCTTCTTCCAATTCACTACAAAATAACAGACAAGAAAATACCTGTGCCATTGAAATCTGATCTGCATTAACAGCTTCTACATAATGTATGGAGTTGTCTGCTTCCATCTTTAATGAACATATAGGTGCCACGGCAAACGGCTAATTAGATATTAATCTATCCTGAGGAAAGTCCCCTTTTAGGGTAAAGTTCAAACACTGAGCCCACATGAGAGGGTATACTACTTAATGTTTTAATATTAAATTGTGGGACAATTAAGCCTTGTTAGGGAACAATCCTAAAATGTCAACCCATTAACCCCTTAAGGATTCAGACAATTTAATTTTTACGTTTTCGTTTTTTCATCCTTGCCTTCAAAAAATCATAACTCTTTTATATTTTCATCCACAGACTAGTATGAGGGCTTGTTTTTGTGCAACCAGCATGAAGCCTGCCTCAGAATACTTGGATGGTCTTCAACTCAAGACCAATTTGGCATTGATGTAAAAGCAGACAAAGGCCATAGAGACTTGAGGACAACAGACTACTCTTTTTCTTTAGTCTGTTACCATTTTATCATTGAATATATTTTAAATTAAGTTAATTTAATGAAAAAAAAAACATAGCTTTAATTTTATAGGTTTCAATGGGTATGCAACCTCTTCATACCACACCAATTATGTCATTCAGATTCCTCATAAAAGTTTTAATTTGGACTAGGAATGGGACAGGATCATATGTTCTATTTTATATCAGGTTGTAGATATGAGCGACATCTCTATAATATATCAAAAGGGGTAAAATGGACTTGGCAGCATGTCAGAGAGAATAGATGTAATAACACAATTACAATATATTATCTGAGGGTAAATAGTCAAGGCAAACAATGACCAATGTGATTATATAAGATGCTTTACATCTGTTTCCAGTTCATTTATAACATCTTCAAAGGGAGGTGACGTATGACGAAAATTATACCTGACACATCAGCCCCATCATCATCCTCACCATGAACAAGACTCTTGCATAATGCATATTAGCTGTATTAGACATCAGAAACTCTGGTTTATTTTTACCAGAAAAATTAAATTAAGATTAATATTATTTTGATCAAGGGCAATAGCAAAATACTACTACTATTACTACTACTACTACTACTACTACTACTACTACTACTACTACTACTACTAATAATAATAAATTATATTATTTTATAAATTATAATAAAAAAATGGAGTAATAACAATATAGGAAACCTCATTTCATTTATTTATTTTTATAATTTTGTTATTATGATTTTTATTACTATTATACTATTTAAACATAACATGAATAAATAAATAATGTAATATATAATATATTTTGTTTTTTTTCTAGAAAAATTCACTGATACAAATACTAATAATACATGTGGTAGTAAAAATGAACAACAATAATAATTATTATTATTCTTATTGCAATAAAATAAAATACTAGAAACGGAATTTAATCATTATTATTATTAATAATAATAATAGTAATAATATTAACAACAAAAATAATACTGATGATAATAATAATATATAGAAGATAAGGCGAGTGGCACGGCACTGCTGTATATTGTTAGACTCGATGTGGTATGGGTGGATGGATGTAGATGAGGGTGGTGGTGCTCTGGTCAAAGCTGAGGCACAGTAGAAATGATAGAATAAGAACAACGAATCAGACCGGCAGACTCACCACGTTTCTCTTCTTCTTTATTTGCGTAAGCAAGGCATAGACAGATACTCACAAACTTGGGGGATAGGACGTGCAATGGGGGGACAAACTGGCAACAGACTCCGTTTCGCACAGACCACCGTGCTTCCTCCGGCCGGAGGAAGCACGGTGGTCCGTGCGAAACGGAGTCTGTTGCCAGTTTGTCCCCCCATTGCACGTCCTATCCCCCAAGTTTGTGAGTATCTGTCTATGCCTTGCTTACGCAAATAAAGAAGAAGAGAAACGTGGTGAGTCTGCCGGTCTGATTCGTTGTTCTTATTCTATCATGATAATAATAATAACAACCATTATACTGATGATGATAATAATAATAATAATAATAATAATAATAATAATAATAGCAACAATAATACTGATAATAATAACAACAATATCTATTATTGTTATCATTATAATAATAATTATTATTATTAATAGGTTGACAAACATATCTGTCAGGTGAGGTTTCTTTTTTTTCCGTTTAATAAATCTGTACATTGCGCCAACATCACAGAACTTTTACAACATTAGCAAGTAAAAATGACACAAGGGGATAATAAGAACAATTATATACATCAAACCACTTGTACACACAAGTCACAACAAGGAGGAGAGCTCTGCCTCAATAAGGTTACAACCTGAGTGTGAGAGGTCTTAGAATCAAGTCTTATAGAGACAAGTGATTTCTTAGCAGTTTCCTTCGTATACTGATAAGCCACCTGTGTGATTTATAATAGACTGATATATATGTCACGATGCCGGCTGGCAGGAGGTGGATCCTCTGTGCCAGAGAGGGATTGGCGTGGACCGTGCTAGTGGACCGGTTCTAAGTCACTACTGGTATTCACCAGAGCCCGCCGCAAAGCGGGATGGTCTTGCTGCGGCGGTAGTGACCAGGTCGTATCCACTAGCAACGGCTCAACCTCTCTGACTGCTGAAGATAGGCGCGGTACAAGGGAGTAGACAGAAGCAAGGTCGGACGTAGCAGAAGGTCGGGGCAGGCAGCAAGGATCGTAGTCAGGGGCAACGGCAGGAGGTCAGAAACACAGGCTAGGAACACACAAGGGAACGCTTTCACTAGGCACAAGGGCAACAAGATCCGGCGAGGGAGTGCAGGGGAAGTGAGGTATACATAGGGAGTGCACAGGTGAACACACTAATTAGAACCACTGCGCCAATCAGCGGCGCAGTGGCCCTTTAAATCACAGAGACCCGGCGCGCGCGCACCCTAGGGAGCGGGGCCGCGCGCGCCGGGACAGGACCGACGGAGAGCGAGTCAGGTACGGGAGCCGGGGTGCGCATCGCGAGCGGGCGCCACCCGCATCGCGAATCGCATCCCGGCTGGAGGCGGTATCGCAGCGCACCCGGTCAGCGGATCTGACCGGGGCGCTGCAGTAACGAGAGTGTAGCGAGCGCTCCGGGGAGGAGCGGGGACCCGGAGCGCTCGGCGTAACAGTACCCCCCCCCCTTGGGTCTCCCCCTCTTTTTAGCGGAGAGCCATACCTTGTCTCCGGGAGAAAAAATGGGGGGAGCTCTTCTTTTCTTATCAGCAAACTTCTTCATGCGTGATGAAGCCTGTAAGAGAGAATTTTGGGTCTCTTTCCATATGGTGGAAAGATCACGAGTTATTTCATCCACAGCGGGCAAACCAGAGGGCAAGGGAGTAGGGAGGGGGGGAAGAGGGTGAAGGTGACCAGCAGGCTTCTGGCGAGGAGTCTTGTCCCGGGCACAGACAGTGCAGGCCCGCACAAAATCAACAACATCCGTCTCCAGAGTCGGCCACCAATAGAGACGAGAGATGAGTTGCACGGATTTCTTGATGCCCGCATGGCCTGCGAGATGGGAGGAGTGACCCCATTTGAGGATTCCGAGGCGTTGGCGTGGAGAGACGAAGGTCTTCCCCTCTTTTTTTAAATTTTCCTGGATGTACTCAGACATAGCAAGAGTCTCTGGGGCGGACAGAGGATAAATTCTGCCCCGGGGTGGAGTAGTGCCCGGGAGGAGGTCAATAGGACAGTCATAAGGCCTGTGAGGAGGTAGAGTCTCAGCTTGTTTTTTGCAAAACACATCAGCAAAGTCCATATAGGCCTTAGGGAGACCGGTTACAGGGGGAACCACAGGGTCACGGCAGGGAGTACTGGGAACAGGTTTAAGGCAGTCCTTGAAACAAGAGATACCCCAGCTCTTGATCTCCCCCGTGGACCAATCCAGGGTTGGGGAATGGCGTTGGAGCCACGGTAGTCCAAGGAGAATTTCGGAAGTGCAATTGGGGAGGACCAAGAACTCAATTTTTTCTTGATGAGGTCCGATGCACATTAGAAGGGGCTCCGTGCGGTAAGGTATGGTACAGTCCAATCTTTCATTGTTAACACAATTGATGTAGAGGGGCCTGGCGAGACTGGTTACCGGGATGTTGAACCTGTTGATGAGAGAGGCCAAAATAAAGTTTCCTGCAGATCTGGAATCCAAGAAGGCCATAGTAGGGAAGGAGAAGGTAGATGCAGATATCCGCACAGGCACAGTAAGACGTGGAGAAGCAGAGTTGACATCAAGGACTGTCTCACTTTTGTGCGGAGTCTGCGTGCGTCTTTCCCGGCGGGGAGGACGGATAGGACAGTCCTTCAGGAAGTGTTCGGTACCGGCACAGTACAGGCAGAGATTCTCCATGCGGCGTCGTGTCCTCTCTTGAGGTGTCAGGCGAGACTGGTCAACTTGCATAGCCTCCACGGCGGAAGGCACAGGAACGGATTGCAGAGGACCAGAGGAGAGAGGAGCCGGGGAGAAAAAATGCCTCGTGCGAACAAAGTCCATATCCTGGCGGAGCTCCTGACGCCTTTCGGAAAAACGCATGTCAATGCGAGTGGCAAGATGAATGAGTTCATGTAGATTAGCAGGAATTTCTCGTGCGGCCAGAACATCTTTAATGTTGCTGGATAGGCTTTTTTTAAAGGTCGCGCAGAGGGCCTCATTATTCCAGGATAGTTCAGAAGCAAGAGTACGGAATTGTATGGCGTACTCGCCAACGGAAGAATTACCCTGGACCAGGTTCAGCAGGGCAGTCTCAGCAGAGGAGGCTCGGGCAGGTTCCTCAAAGACACTACGAATTTCCGAGAAGAAGGAGTGTACAGAGGCAGTGACGGGGTCATTGCGGTCCCAGAGCGGTGTGGCCCATGACAGAGCTTTTCCAGACAGAAGGCTGACTACGAAAGCCACCTTAGACCTTTCAGTAGGAAACTGGTCCGACATCATCTCCAAGTGCAGGGAACATTGTGAAAGAAAGCCACGGCAAAACTTAGAGTCCCCATCAAATTTATCCGGCAAGGATAGTCGTAGGCCTGAAGCGGCCACTCGCTGCGGAGGAGGTGCAGGAGCTGGCGGAGGAGATGATTGCTGAAGCTGAGGTAGTAGCTGCTGTAGCATCACGGTCAGTTGAGACAGCTGGTGGCCTTGTTGCGCTATCTGTTGTGACTGCTGGGCGACCACCGTGGTGAGGTCAGCGACAACTGGCAGAGGTACTTCAGCGGGATCCATGGCCGGATCTACTGTCACGATGCCGGCTGGCAGGAGGTGGATCCTCTGTGCCAGAGAGGGATTGGCGTGGACCGTGCTAGTGGACCGGTTCTAAGTCACTACTGGTATTCACCAGAGCCCGCCGCAAAGCGGGATGGTCTTGCTGCGGCGGTAGTGACCAGGTCGTATCCACTAGCAACGGCTCAACCTCTCTGACTGCTGAAGATAGGCGCGGTACAAGGGAGTAGACAGAAGCAAGGTCGGACGTAGCAGAAGGTCGGGGCAGGCAGCAAGGATCGTAGTCAGGGGCAACGGCAGGAGGTCAGAAACACAGGCTAGGAACACACAAGGGAACGCTTTCACTAGGCACAAGGGCAACAAGATCCGGCGAGGGAGTGCAGGGGAAGTGAGGTATACATAGGGAGTGCACAGGTGAACACACTAATTAGAACCACTGCGCCAATCAGCGGCGCAGTGGCCCTTTAAATCGCAGAGACCCGGCGCGCGCGCCCTAGGGAGCGGGGCCGCGCGCGCCGGGACAGGACCGACGGAGAGCGAGTCAGGTACGGGAGCCGGGGTGCGCATCGCGAGCGGGCGCCACCCGCATCGCGAATCGCATCCCGGCTGGAGGCGGTATCGCAGCGCACCCGGTCAGCGGATCTGACCGGGGCGCTGCAGTAACGAGAGTGTAGCGAGCGCTCCGGGGAGGAGCGGGGACCCGGAGCGCTCGGCGTAACAATATATATATATATATATATATATATATATATATATATATAGGAACTACATGATAAAGTCTCTAAATTCATATAAAACAGAGAATCTATATTTTACCTTCACATTTTACATTAGTTTGGTGATAGACAAAATGGGATTTCTTGTCTTCATTTATTCCTTTACAATTATAAAAATATGAGATTATTTCAAAATAATATGAAGGGGTATTGCTTACTCCAGGAATTAGCAAGGGTGAAAGGTAACTAAATACAGCTTCTGCCTGTCTCTGGAGGACCAAGTGGTGTAATTGCTACATTTCCCCTGTTGAGCCACTGCAGGAATTGATATTTGTCATTGTTGTGTCCCCGTACAGGACCTGGTCCTGTCCCTTTGTCTAAAAGTCCCCTCAGCCAGAGCCCCTCCATGACCATAGGGTTCTCCTTTAGGGCTAACCCCTAGTCGCCTCCTATAAATAGTATTTAATGTATCTACCGTATATGTATATTTAATATGTTATGTAGGAATACCTCTGTATAGGACCTTAGAGGTCACATGCCTTAAATTAATTGAATTATGGTTTAAGAACCTTTGGGTCATGTGATACCCAGAGATCACTGGGTCAGGAATGACAGGTTCTGCTGACCAATGAGTTTTGTCCCACCCCCTTAATATATAAGGGGCTGCTGCCACTAAATTCTCTCTTATCTCCTGGACACTAAAGAAGCACATCTGAGCACAATTCATCAATTCAAGCTAGGCCCAAAGCTTAAGAATCCGCAGCCACTAAATGTGAGTTATTCAAAACTCAACTACTGAATTCTGTGTGACTACTAGAAACTCAAATCTCCTAAAAATAGTAGCGCAGTAGCTAACAAACAAAGCTCATTGATTCCTGAGTCCCAGCAAACCTGTGAGGAACCTGTAGCCATTGTCCTCTCTCTAAAAGACTGTTCTGTTACATGCCGTTGCATAAAATTTACAGTAAAGTAACTTCAAGTGTACTTCATAAAATCTGCTGTGGACATTCCGTTATTTCTCCCTGCCGTTTGTGGGACGGTTGGTGGTAGGACAATTACATTGAGGAAACCGCACCCTGGCGTCACAACATTTAAGGGTTATCACCAATAGACCCTACACTATCACCAGCACCACCCCGTCACCACATCATCCTGGTTCTCTCTCATATTAGAGCTGATTTCTGTGCACCTTAACAATGGGACACCCATTGGAGGATGGTTGGAGGACTACATTCATTGAGTAGAAAGACACATATTGACTAAACCTCCTTTAAAGACCTGCTTATATTTAATTAGTCATGTACAATCTCTGATTTGTATCAGAGATATTATTTATAAGTTTTTCTATTTGTATTTATTTAATTTATTATTTGTACTGTTATTTGTTTATATTATATTTTTATTTATTAAGTTTAAAAAAATAATAATCTTTAAAAAAAGTAATAGTGATCAGTTTGTTCATAATGGCTTATGTTCCATGGTGAACATAAGCCAAAAGGGCAAGCAAATTAGATTTATTTTCCACTTTGCTGGAGCATAGAGGGCAATGGGAGAGAAAAAAATAAAAAACAAAATTCAAACATGGTAAATATATTCTCATAAGTGAAGGGGCGGCAGTACTACTGGGGTAAGGGCAGCAACCAGACAAAACCTAAAAAAGTACAGAGTAAATAGAGGGTGCCAAGGGAAACAGAGGGTATATGGCAGTCTATCGGGGATGCAGCACAAACAGCAAAGTCCAATGAAAAAAATGGAAAAAGAAGAGCGGCACTCACCCAGAGAGAGAGAGAGAGATGCATTCAGCCAAAGCTGACTAATGGTGATAGAGCGTTTTGTGGTTCCTTGCTTTTCCGTCACCGCCAGTTGCTCAGTCTGCTGCACCTGAATACATCTCTCTCTGCCTACCGGCTCATTGTAATGAATTAAATCAATAAAGCATTAGAGATTTTAACAGATGAGTGCCGCTATACCTCTTCTTTTTCTTTTTTGTATTCTCATGGTTATGGAATCCGGTGACCAGAAACTTGACCAAAAAATAAATAAAAAATGTGATGAAAAAAGGTTATGAAAATGGCAACTTGTTCCATGTGACTGATTAGTCCAATGAATAAAAAGTGTAACTCTGAGCTCAAGCAAAAGTCATTTGGAGGACTTTGTTAAACCTCTCCAAGTTTTTACCATACAAAGGTGCCCATTTGTTTCATCTGCATAAATTATTGTCCTCCACACTTTTTCTCCCCTCAGAAATTAGTGGAAAATGTGAGATGATCCAAATGTATTAAGAAGACTTGGCCTCTTATTAATGGTGGCACAAGTTTTATTTGTTTATCTATGTAATTTATTTGAATTAATTTACCACCTTTCTGAGTATAAGCACAATGCTACCCAGATAACCAGTTAAAAATTTCCCCATTGTCTATCCATGTTCTAAGACCGCAGATCACAAACATGTAACACAAAGTTAACAAAAAAAGAAATAACCAAACATGTCGTATATCTACTCTACGGTGTCAACTTTGTAAATATCACAGATAAACAATATAGAGAATCACACGTCAGTCCTAAACCATTAAAATCAGTCACACTTTAGAACAATTATCACTAATCCTGCAAAGCCCTACACTCATCGGCTTCAGAATTCTAACGTAATGGTCATGCAGGTTTGGGTGTCTCCTTATCCACTTAACGTAGTGACTGTCCCGTCACCCGGCCGTATATAAGATCCAGGTTTTCAGAGGAAGGGACATCACAACGCAGTCAACCCTCCTAGGAATAACAGCTTCAGCTGAACCAAGCTCTCATACCAAGATGGCAGCCGAACAAATCCTGTGCAAAGCTGGTCTTTTGGTACTGGCCGCTTGTATGATCTTTAGTCCACAAGTTGCAGGTAAGGACAGATCTTATTGATCCTATTGATTGTAATACTTATCGATGGAGCATTCCTTACAACCTGCCGTTAGATTCCATTTGTTTCCTGTCTCCCTCACTGATCCTATTCTGGTCATACTGTCTTAGAACATCTTACTTCTCAACTGTTAAATTCTTTACTCTTCCTTCTTTCCATTGACCCTTGAGCTTCCGTAAATTGGATCTCAAGATGGTTTTGGGAGAAAACTTGTGTTACTTGTTGGAGAATCAAGCCCGATTTTCTATGGGTACCAACAGAGAAGCAATGGATAAGCTTTAAGGTTCAGATATTGCTCTTTAGGGGTTGGGCTCCTTTGAGATGACCCTCTTATATATACAATTTAGTGGGCATAATATGCAGAAAAATTACAATTTTAGGAGCTACAGACAAGGGGACATATTGAAGGACCACAGGGACACCAAGGAAACCCAATTTAGTAAGGATTTCCATTGTATTTGACCTCTCACTTGTCTTGGTGACCTGTTGTTGTTCCTTGCCTCAAGACAGATATCTGGATGTCCTCAAAAACAATACTTATGGAGAGTTTCGTCTGGGAAATAGTTCCCAGCATATGAGAACGGTTGAATGACCACTTTAGAGGAACCTATATGCCTATTTTTCAAGTTGGTCCTTCTCTATTTCAATATATCCATATGAGTTATATAAAATGTACCATCTCGTGATTGGACTTTCCTTTCTTTCTTGATCATCCTTTTTCCAATAACATTGGGCTTAAGGGAAATTCCACTCAAAAGAGATCTTCTGACATGTGTATGCTTTCTTCTCTCCACAGAGGCTCAGACAAACTCTACCGCTGGTGAGTATGAAGGAAGATAAAGACCTTTTTAGCCCATGCATGTAGAAATAGTTCCAGGAATACAATACTTTTCTATATCTAACACCCACCACCAAGGAGCCCAGGAAAGAAACAGAACTGTTATGTCTACACCATCCATTGCATGTGCCAATATTCTCGTGATTTATGTGCAATGTCAGTCACATAACTTCTTCTGCACATAGATTTCCATAGGAGATGTGTCAATAGCGAACACTCAATGGCTGAAAGCATGTATGTATACATGGCAATGCATATACTTCATGACTGAATACTGTCCCATAGGGCTATAGGGCTCTGGTCTCAAACTGTGGCCCACCAGACATTGCAAATCTTCAACTCCCAGCATGCCCGGACAGCCGTTGGCTGGGAGTTGCTGGGAGTTGAAGTTTTGCAACATTTGGATGGCCACAGTTTGAGACCACTGCTGTAGGACCAGAAATTTTGTGTGAGAATTCTCATTTCCATCTCTAGACTTCTACTGAGTTCACACATAACATTTTGTCAATATTTTTAGCCAAAACCAAGAGTGGGACAGACACAAATGGAAAAAAAAAATGCAAAAATTTGTTTTGGACCCATTTATGGCATTGGCTACATAATACTGACCAAACACATTACTAGATATAAAGAAGAAATACTATTATTGCCCACAATATATGAATGATCAGGTCTTGCTCCGACCTCTCCGACTAACACCCGATTCTCTCTCTACAGTGCCTGGCTGGGGTGTGGCCCTTCTGGTGTTAACATCTCTGATCCTGGCTTCCATGCTGGCTAGCTTGTGCTGTGTGGTGAGTCTTTCTCTGTTCATAGATAGATGCTCTTCAATACTTTCCAGGAGGTTAAGTCATGACAGGAAAATTATAGGGATTAACTGAGAATTAGAGGACCTGAAGGGATTATTGATCTCACAGGCAGAGGGAGGAGAAGTTTACACATTCGACAAATTGCTTGATCTGAATTTGTCATCAGACTAGAAGAGTTGGAATCGATTACTTACTGTTTAGGGTGACTTAGTATTCAGAGATGGTACTAGAAAGAAGTCCACTATTCAAGACCCTTAGCAGCAGATACAAGAGGGACATTTGCTATGGATTCCAAAGGCCCTAGTGGTGGCTTTGCTGGGAAATTGAAGATTTGGTGCCAAGTTCTCACACCGAACACAGGCCTGGTGCAAGGATTTTTTCCACCCTAGGCAAAAGCGCCTTCCAATGTATGAAGGCATGCGCGTTGGACAGATCTGACCTTAGTGATTGCCCCTGTCTGCCTCAGAAGTGGTGCTGCGCTCATTCAGCAGGCTGAAAAATGACAACTATTATAGTACGGGTGGGGGTAGCATGGCAGGGTTTTGCTTGATGGGCAGGTGCTTCAGATGGGCGGGTGCTTTAGATGTTGGCTAACTTTATTGCAGTTGACAGAGAGGTACCCCCATCAAGTGGGTGCTCCAGATGGCTGCCTATTTTGCCTATAGACAGAAGCGGCCCTGGGTGTTCCAGCGGTGGGGAGTCCTCTGCTTAGCTTATCATTGGCAGACTAACTTAGAGGGATTGTCCAAAGTAGACTACCCCATAAATATTGTCTTTACTTTAAGGTTCAAATTTAGTATATTGTTTCCATTTGCAAAATCGTTGCTCCCTCAATCAATACATAGAAATTATAGTGCTTTTGTCCTCTGATGGTGCTAGAAAACCTCACAGGTCTCTCATGCAGGGGGGGGGGGGGTGGTTGGGAACAACCATTAGCTTTCCCATTGCTTTTTGACCATGATATCAAACCTGTTCTCACACTGTAACTATTTCTCTTCCAGCCTTTGATGTGCAAGAGTCACGGAGGAGACAGTCATTGTGGATTTTCACTTGGAAAGTAACAGGCAAAGGAAACCTTGAAAGTATTCTCTGCTATCTCATCTTGGTCTTTTTAGATGCGAGTCTATTTCTCATCCTTGTCCCCTAAGTTCTATGTCTGGATTTCTGTTTTCTGGATCAGTAGTTGTTGAATATCAATAATCTTGATACCTGGAACCCCAGCTATATGGAGCCCGCCCAATGTCTTCAGGACCAGGGTCTCAACTATCTCTGGTCCCACATATGAACTCTACCCTACTCCCAACCTCTTTCATACAGTATTGTTTTCCCAATTCCTAGTAAAATATCATTACTGGCATGTGTACCATTGGTTTCAAGGTGAACGCCATGCATGTTGTATTTTATTATTTATTGGAATCTTTATATTTATATAAACCACAATAAAATGCATTTTACTATTTATGTCTGTCTCAGAGTTTTATATTAAGTAACCAAATATTATGTGATTGTCAACATTTTAATCTCCAATGATCTGCAAACTGTATGCAGGTTAAGAGATCCAACCACAAATATCTGATGGACATCTAATGCTCGGAAACATAGTATCACATCCCCTCCCCTTCATCTACTTAAACCTCTTGACCTCATCCATCTCCTTCTCCTTGGTTGAACTTGGGGGACATTAGTCTTTTTTCAACTGAAGAAGGCCACTTGGTCCATCAAATCTGCCCTATTTTAGGGTAGATATATGCTTATTGAAGGTATGCTTACATTCACTTACTGTGAATTTACCAATTCTGCCATACTACAAGATAAACCCATATAATGCTCATACTATAACAATGGTCTTGCCAAATCAAAGCATTGGTGCCGAGATGACCTTCACCCAGACCTACATTCCTGATTCCACAATATCAGACAGAAATACAGAAATGAACATACATAGAATCCAGCACTCACTGCCAAGCAAGTGTCTTTCCGTTCGTCTTTGGAACTCCCGGTGGACGGGAAGGTAGGTATGGCGAAGGGCATTCTGAGCGCCCCATGCCGTACCTACCTTCCTGTCCACCGGGAAATCCGAAGAGGAACGGAGAGAAATTTGCTTGGCATTGAGTGCTGGATTATATGTATCTTTACGTCTGTATTACTGCCTGAGATATTCTACTGGTGTTTCCTAGCAACGCCATGAGTCTCATCTACCTGACAGCCCACAGTGTTTCCCTGAGAATCCTCCTCCCTGTATGTTCGGTGGAGCCGGGCTTGCAGTGCCGCCTTGTGTCTTCTACAATTTACATATGATTCCACAATGGCCCTCATTTACTATTCTAAACCAGACTTCTTTTGTCGGGTTTTTTTGGCGCATCTTTGTCTGCGACATGTCGCAGACATCCTGCGCCAGTCTGCGACATGATGCAACATTTTTTCCCGACGGACCCGATGTGGATTCTCCCAAACCCGAAAAAGGGGCGCAACCCGACATTTCTGAGCTTTCCCACGTATTTATAAAGGTTTCCAACCCGAATTTATTGAATTGTTGTGGATTTTTTCCCGACAACTCAGAGGAGTTGGAAACCAAAACCAACAAAACCCACGTGCGACAAACAGGATGCGACGTAATAATAAATACCAGGGGAAAAAAGCAGTCGGGTAAGAAAGCAAGATAGACTTACAACCCGATTTTCTAAGTAAATGAGGGCCAGTATGTCTAGACAGCTGCTGACCTCAACCCTTAACTACAAATGTTCGCGAGGCTACAGAGTTTTGTTAATCTAGACACAGGTGTTGAGCGGCATAGGCCATATTCGAATTCGCGATATTTCGCTAATATATGGACGAATATTCGTCCTATATTCGCTAAATTTGCATATTCGTAATATCCGAGTTTTATTTTCGCATATGCGAACATTCGCGCATGTGAAAATTAGCATATGAGAAAATTAGCAAAAACCAAAATTAACATAAGCGAAAATTCACATATGCGAAAATTAGCATATGCAAATTTTCGCATGTGCGAAAATTCGCACGCCAGTCTCACACAGTAGTATTAGAGCCTTCTTTACACCACACAAGCTGGAAGCAGAGAGGGGTGATCACTGTGATGTGTACTGTGAGAAAAACAAAAACAAAAAAACGAATATTCATAATTACGAATATATAGCGCTTTATTCGCGAATATTCGCGAATTCGTGAATATGCGATATTCGCGAATAAAATTTGCATTGCGAATATTCGCGAGCAACACTACAGGTGAATAGTAAGTGCTTGAAGGCGAAGTTATGTAAGGGCTTTTAGTTTAAAATAATGACCTTCCTCATGCGTCTTGAGGAAGGTCATGTTAGTCAACTAAAAGCCCCTAGATTTTTGTATCATTGCTCAATTGGTCTTGAGTCAAGACCAATTGAGAGATGGTGCAAAAATCTTAAAGGGGTACTTCACTGGAAAACATTATTTTTTAAATCAACAGGTGCCAGAAAGTTAAACAGATTTGTAAATTATTTCTATTTAAAAATATTAATCCTTTGAGTATTTATCATCTGATGTATGCTCCACAGGAAGTTAATTTCTTTTTTAATTTCCTTTCTGCCTCACCACAGCGCTCTCTGCTGACACCTCTGTCCATTTTAGGTACTGTCCGGAGCAGGAGCAAATCCCCATAGCAAACCTAGCCTGCTCTGGACAGTTCCTGACATGGACAGAGGTGTCAGCAGAGAGCACTGTGGTCAGACTGAAAGGAAATTAAAAAAGAAAAGAACTTACCGTGGAGCATACAGCATGTTTTCCAGTAGAGTACCCTTTTAAGCTCTAGGTATTTCAAAAAGCACAGCATGATAACAATGTAGGTGCCCCTATCTATCTACTTTTGAACACCCTCTAACACAAAGCTAGGGAAATGTATGACCAGAAAGAGCTTGAGATGTTTATATTGGCATATTTATTATACACATTTATTATACAGATTTATTACACATATCTATTATACCCATTTATTATGCACATTTATTCACACATATTCACCCAACTCTTGTGCATTCTTGATTTACTATTTGTCATGTAGATGCCATTTTTATATACAAAAGCATATAAACTATTCACTGGGAATAGATGTTCTGCGCATAACTCATCTTCATCATTGTTGGTGACCTATTCATTCTCTGATGTGAACTCCAATAAAACCTTTGCATTATACTAGTAATAAAGTGATCCAGAAATTCTTTCGCCATCCATGCTGTCATGTCTGTAATCACTTGATTTACTTGTCTTTAATACAATGGCCCAGATTTATTAATCTGCCTGAAAGCGCTAGTGGCCCATAACAACCAATCACAGCTCAGCTTTTATGTCCTAACAAAACTGTGATTGGTTGGAAAACTACACAGATATGTTTTCTGGCCCAATGTATATGATGACTTAATGAGGCATTGTTTAAAATAATTTAAAATTAAAAAAGGGGTCTCTCATTTTGACCCTTCTGGTTTAGTAGCTGCTTCATCCCTACATGAGTGGCTTATGAGGGGTCCTTTAGCAGGGAACCCCAACTATTAGCTTTTATGTAACTGCTTAATAACTGTTTAATACCTGTTCTATACTGATATATAGGTCCTTATGTCCTGTTGGAGTTCTGTGTAAATGTTTCACATATTTATGGTATATATATATTTTTTTCTTGTTTTTTCTCCACTCTATACTTCTTTTCAGCTAATTTTCCAAAAAAAGTGGGTGGTTTCTTTTTTTTGTCTTTATTACAATCCGAGTTATTTATGAAATGTTCATTTAGTTTTTGTTGCTTTTTTTCTGCTCAAATTTTTCACTTTTCACAACAGAAATGTTAAAAACTGTGGCTCACTTTAGAACATTGACAATGCGCCAAAGCTTCTCGACATGTGCTACCCCATTAATGCATTTTTTTTAGATCAATTCGTCACTTTTTGTAATTGTTCTAAAATGTGTACTTGGTTTTCTTTTTTTTTCTTCTCACAATTCGAGTCTTTTATATATGCACAGTTACATGCAGTGAAGTGGGGAAAATAGACTCATGGTTAAGGTGTTCTGGCACCAAATTCAAAATTAATAGTGTACAGTGCTGCGCTATAGTCCTTTTTCATAAAAGTGAATAAAATTGTAGAGGTGCACCTCTACCCACCTACCAGTGGTCACAGCAGTGTCCATTCTCTTTCACAGTGTTGCCTTAGTAGTTTTCCCAAGAACAGTCCATGTAGTCCCCTCGATGGTCAAGACAGTATTACTCTTCGTATGCATACAATTACAATAGTGTCACCCTCACTCCCCAGTATTAAAGGGGTACTCTGCTGGAAACATCTTATCCCCTATCCAAAGCGATCTCCCCTGCGGTACCCTTGTCATTCGGTGCATGGAGCGAACGCCACGACCCCTCCATGCATGTCTATGGGAGGGGGCTTGGCATGATGTCACAAACGCGGAAGCAGCAAGCTTCTGTGTTACGGACGCCGCCACTGCCAGCCCTGAGATCACGGGTTGCCCAGCCCCCCCGCGATCTAACATCTTACCCCCTATCCGTTGGATAGGGGATAAGATGTTTCCAATGGAGTACCCCTTTAACAGCAATACCCCTCTCCACAGTAGGAATTTCCCTAGCATTTCCTCACTGGGCACAGCAGGTCCCCCCAGTCTTTTTTTCTTCCAGCACGGAGTCACAGCAGCGCCTTACTCTAGCAGTCACAGTTGAAAGCTTTATCTTTCCCTATTCCCACTTTGGTCATTCTCTTTATCAGCATAAACCTATGAGATGAGGTTGTAATGATGAAGGTTTTTTTTATGAAAAATATAGAATAAGTGACAGCCGAGGGAGTTTGTTATTCTGTAGGTCACTGTTTGGGAGACAAAAACATATTTATCTTACTTTGAGAAACCCTACAAGTCACTGAGTTTGTGCAGGTATTGTAGTAGTGAGAGTAGAGCCAGTAATGCTTCTATGGTGTTTGATATATTAAAGGGGTATTCTGGCCAAAGACATCTTATCCCCTATCCAAAGGACAGGGGATAAGATGTCTGATCGCGGGGGTCCTGTTGCTGGGATGCCCCCTACATTTATGTCTATGGGAGGGGGCGTGAAGGCTGTCCACATAGACTATGTGTATAGTACAAATGTAGTTTGATTCATTTTGTCTAAACTGGAATGGGTTTCCACCAGTGGTACCTAGCACTTCATATAAATAACATTCAATGTTCAGCTGTCAACTGATGTCTTTGGTCAGATACAAAACAATTAGACCTCATCCATTAGTTTGATACTCAGATTACAAGATTTTATATAAGGGTTCTATCAAGCCACCTTTACCATAAGAACTGTGAATTTATGGAATAGTCTACCTCAGGAACTGCTCAGAGGAAAAACTGTTGAGGGCTTCAAAACAGGCTTAGGCTGGGTTCACATCACATTTTTACCAATACGGGACCGCATACAGCTGGGGGGAGCTAAAACCTTGCGCTCCCGTATCCCTGCCGTATGCCGCCCGTATGTAATTCATTTCAATAAGCCAACCGAAGTGAAACACTGACTCCGGTCGGCTCATTTTTGCCCCGTATGCGGTTTTCCCACTGCACCTAAAACCGTAGTCGACCACGGTTTGAGGTCCGGTGGAAAACCGCATACGGGGCAAAAATGAGCCGACCAGAGTCAGTGTTTCACTTTGGTCGGCTCATTGAAAAGAATTACATATGGGCGGCATTCAGCAGCGCAAGGTTTTAGCTCCCCCCCAGCCGTATATGGTCCCGTATTGGTAAAAACATGATGTGCACCCAGCCTTAGATACATTCTTAAAACAAAATAACGTTATTGGGTATTTAAAAATATAGTATCCTCTCCCCTTCATCCACCCATACCCTTTTACCCATCTTCTCCTCTCCATGGTTGAACTTAATAGACATATGACTTTTTTTCAATCGTAACATATAACAACAAGTCATAGACAGACTCCGTTTACTGTAAGTTTCCAAGACCCAATAAAATGAGGATTTCACTTTGGTTGCTAGTGTGCAAATCATTTACAAGTAATCATTAATGGAAATCAACACAAGGCCATGCCGAGAACAAAAATGACAATAATTCTCAGCAATTTTACCCTTTTCCCTCCCATCTTAAAGGGGTTACCCAAGAACAACAGATTAGGGGAGCACTAGCTAATCAGTAGGGTCCGACCACAATGGTCCTCTAAACAAAGTGCATATTTAGGGGGAGATTTATCAAAACCTGTCCAGAGGGAAAGTTGCTAAGTTGCTCATAGCAACCAATCAGATCGCTTCTTTCAGTTTTGAATGGGCCTCTGAAAAATGAAAGAAGCGATCTGATTGGTTGCTATGGGAAACTCAGCAACTTTTCCCCTGGACAGGTTTTGATAAATCTCTCCCTTAGAGCGTCATTTATTAATTCTTTATGGATTTTCCAAACATTGCCGAGCTAGGCAATGTTCCACAGCCCCATAGAGAATGAATGAAGCCCTAGCTGCACATACTGCTCGTTTTGGGGACAAGTTTATTCTTGGGATTGGTGGTGGTCCCAGTGGGTGTACTCCCACAGATGAGCTAGTTCTTTGAAGCAATCCAACACAATGTAGAAATGTTCTCTGTCTCGAAAGGGTTCTTAAAGATTCCACAGAATGGGAAATAACTTTTGATGATCTTTTGAGAACCCCAGAGAACTATCACTCAACCAATATTGACATTGTGTTGGATTGCTTCAAAGAAAAACGCTGCATTATTTTATGGCTCAGTGCACATGTCTAATGAGCCTATTAGCAGAAATGCACATGTAACAGTGAAGTAAATTGTTGACCTAAATTAAAAATAGCTCAGAGTAGAAAGAGCCTCTACTTTATGTTCCGTGTAATAAAAACACAATAAAAAGATGCCAGTTGGCCAAGCTCTATAATTATTCTGACTTTATCCAGTCACTCATACATTTGGGAATGTCTTGGGTGCACATGGTATTACATTGTGTCATGATTGTGTCCCGGTGCGGTATATAAAGCTGGACATCTGAGATGAGGAACATCAGAAGCTTCAGGCTCCTCTTGTACTAACATCCTCTCCAGCTTCACACCAGCATTAACATGGCAGCTCAAAAGTCCACCACCAAGACAGCTCTCTGGACTCTTGCCGTCCTTGCCATCCTAAGCCTACACAGTGCAGGTAAGTATTCCAGTGGCCCTTCTGTTAACTTACATAGGCTTCAAGTACAACTAGCCAGGTCCAAAATCTGCTAAGAGTCTGGTTGATCTAACTCCTTAGGAGAAATATTTTATAATGTTTCTTTACTTGGATAGTAATTTATTTTTTTAATTGTTATTTTTTTTTAAAGTAGCTTTCTTAGAGAAAACATAGATTATACTTAATAATATTCAATATTTTTTTTAAAGTACCTTCAAATTTACAATTAGCAATTTTTTAACCATTTCCAATGACTTAATAATTACTACCACATCTAAGAAAGAAAATGTGTATAGTGTACAAGCCAAAAATTAGAATAAAAAAATTAGATTAAAAAAAGAATATATATATATATATTTTTTTTTTTAAAGGGATGAATCATCATAAGCAATGTATACATTGAAAATAGAAATTGAATGGGGCAAGATAGAGCAACAATTGAGTTGTTGTATTTTTTATTATTTCTTATTATTTCTTTTTACTTTGTTATTTTTAATTTATAACATGTATCATATCAGTTTAGCAAATTGGTTGAGTATATTAAAATACTACTTTCCTTTGAGACCTCCATACACATTAGATGGTGGGACCATTTTTGCCAGATAGTTTGGTCAATATTCGTTGAACATATATGGCCACTTTGATCTGCTATCTGATGTCTATAACCAGCTATTGGGAGGCTTTGCACCTTAACCTAGCCAAGGATTTTAGATACTTGTTGGCCAAAAGCTTGTTTTATAGACAGTTATCTATGTTCTGCATTGTTGAGCATCCTTCTTTCTCATTGGAATAAGAGGACTGAGCTGCCACCAGACTCCTCTGGTTTTGGTTTATCTCCTACCAGGGCAAAAAATTGGCTTTGTTACATCCAATACCTCTGCCAATGTCCATCTAATATGTATAGCCACCTTTAGTCAGACTTAGAAATACAGAATCTGTTGATAACATTGACCAAGCAGTAGTGTCTTCATTCGTTCATTGCAATTTTTGCAAATATCTAATGTTTTTTATTCTTCGTTTTCAGATGCGCAGTGTAATTGTACTTTTGACAGTAATTGTAAGTATGAAACAAAAAAAAATATAAAATATATATATATATTAATAATGTATAGCATCCATGTATGCTAAATATGACCATAAGGATAGAAAAAAATGATATTCCGCATTACCTACGCTTTCCATGACCACTATATATTGCTTCCCTCCCCCCCCCCCCGTGTTTCATGTATTACATTCCAATGTCTTCCTCTTTCAGATGTCCCAGGCTGGGGTATCGCCATCATAGTGATGACTGCTCTGCTTCTGCTGGCATGTTTGTGCTCTTGCGGCATTGTGGTAAGTGAATTTTTGAAAATACCAACAGAGAAAGGAACCCCCGTTTTTATTTATTTGTTCTCCAAGCCAGTTTAAGGGCAGTCTAGGCCTACTAACACAATATGACCACGTATTTCAAAGAGCAACTTAGCCTTATCCACGCATGACAAAATATCTGAGATAGGCCTACCCAGTAAACTTGGAACAACCCTAAGATCGGCATGTGATGAGTCTTCCATAGGGTTAGCTGCACTGTATAGGATGGAGACTCACTTTTATTGCTTTAGAGCAGTGTTCCCCAACTTGTGGATCTCCAGTTATGGCAAAAAAAAAAAAATCCAATTTTGTAATTTGAATTTCTTTTTCTTTCAGCCAATAATGTGCAAGAAAGGAGGCGATGGATGCAGCCAGTCTCAGACATGTTGCTGTTCGCAGTAACTTCAATAGCACGAATCTTGGACGCCGACTGCTGAATTTCCACTGAGTCTCTTTATGAATTTGCACCGTATTCCAGACTTTGTGCTCATAGTCATTTTCAGCGCATGTACCTAGACTTCTCTAAGGTTAATGCTGAAGACGTGTAAATAACATAATCGTTGTTCATGTATGTAAAGGCGCATTAATAAATACTAGAAAAGAAATATTCTATACCTTTCTTGTGTTTTTACTGCCATTGGTATATTTTTTGTTATTTTTGGCTTAAAACAAACAAACAAAAAAATCCAAAATTCAATCAGTAATGTGGATACATTGATTGGTTTACTATACTAGAAATGAATATTAGAATATACACATAAGGTCAAAAATCTGAATTTTCTTTTAGAGGAAACCATCACAATTCCGCTCTGAACAGTGCTAAGGGTTTAAATTTAGTCAGGGACAACATTATGTTTTCTTGGGTCTTCTCTTTTAAACTGACTGATTATTGAACAAATGAGTGTTCTGGGCTTTTCTATTTTACTATTAACATTTTAAAACAATCTAAAATGTAGTAGTTTTCATTCTGACCACGGAGCTGCATAATAAGTCGGAACTTCCTGGTCTGTAGAGATCACTTATCAGCAGTCTCCTTCTTTTCATCACATACAGGATAACAGTGATAGGTGACACCAGTATATAGGTAAGACAGGATCAGGATATTCACCCTGGCTGATGGTCACAGCTTCCATCCTCCCCCTCCTTGTACAGTGGCACATAGGGTGCCTAGAAAACTTTTTCATAGAATTCAATTAGTCCCCTCCAAACTATTGTTTCCTATGTCCATGTAGCTACTATAAATATCTATCTATCTATAATCTATGTATCTATCTATCTCCTATCTATCTATTTCTATTTACCTATCACTTATCTACCTATCAGAGGGGAGAAAACTTTAGAAGTTAGGTACAGCCAATTGCAACAAAAATTTCTGTTCAGGCCGAAGTCATTGAACTGAACCCTGACTATATCAATAGCCATAAAACAATAGCTCTAATAACAATAGCTCTTATATTTCTGAATAACAGTGTATCTAATTACTTTTCAAGTACTTACTTATGGCAACATTAAAAAAAAGAATGTGCAAACAAGTGACACTAAACCCTCTATGCACGGCTTTATCACAACAATTTTTGTACCACAAAAAACTCCTCACACGTAACTTGCAATGAAAGAGATTGCACTGACAGAACAGATGTGGAACACTCTCTTCTGCTTTGATCCTATTATTATATATGTGTGCTCGTACTCCTATCTGTGTTGTTCACTGCTCACTGTCCCTCACAGAGATCTTCATCTAAAACCTGCTATCTCTAAAATGGCTGTTGAAGCTATGTACATAGGCTTTTATAGTGGCTTTGACATCTCCCTCTATACCACTACCTGATTGGCTGGAAGAACTGTTTGTAAGGTATTATGGGCTACCCTGAGGCTATGTGGTCCTACCTCCTTTTAGCAAGGCATTATGGGCTACCCTGTAATGTGATATTTTCTTCTTCTCCCTTCTGCCAACACTATTTTATCAGGTTTTGCCAAAACGAACAACCCAAGGTTCTAGTTCTCGCAGAACTAAACTCTTGGCAAAAGTTTAGTTCTGTTTATCTATCTACAATACTGTATTTTGCCCAAATACTAGTCAAATAGTCCAACATTACTTTTTAACTTTGTATTGGTATTTTTGGAGTTGCTTAAGGGCCCAGATGGCTTTGCCTGTACAATACAGAAAATATAGTTATATATTTTGGGGATAAAATAAAAAAAAATAGCAGTTTCCAGGGATAATGTGGCGTCATCAGAGTAGTGACAAGATGACTTTAGAGCCCCTGAGAGCCCACTCCATGGTGCACAGCTATTTAAGATTTTTTATATTTCAGAGGGTGGGACAAAAGCTGAACTATTTGTCAATAGTACTCACACTTGGTCTTCCTTTACCTTACTTCTATGGCCAATCACAGGACAGAACCTATACCTCTACTTCTGTTGAAAGTGCACTGGATTGAACAGTACTGTGCTGGGGGGATGATTTACAGTACTATAGGTGGCATGTGGAGGGAGAAGGCGGTTACTGATACACTGGCTGTGCACAGTGCTATGTCAGCAGAATGAAAAGAAACAGCAGCAGGAACACAGCAAGGAAGAAGTTACACTAAGCACTGAACTTCTGCTGCTTAGCAGACATATCAATCAAAGGGCAAAACAGTCATGACATAGTAGCAAAAAGGAATTGTAACCAAGGGGCAAAGCAGACCCTCGGCCATGCCTTTCTGAGATTGTGAGATGCATAAAAAACTTAATTGTATTACAGAAAAAGCCACCACATTACATAAAAAGGTAAAGTTTGCATGGGGACACAAACCCCTGCTACACTGTGTGGTTGGTTTTATAGGGTTCAGTTAAGTGACAGATGTATTTTAAGTGATGGGTTGGGGATTACATTCAGGAGGCAGCACATACAGCACGTACAGTAATAGGAACACAAGTATTTACACAAGGGACAGCTGCCCAGAACTTTATGGGTATGTAAAGAACAGTACACCAACTACAATTAGACAAACTGCATTATAATAATAGATAGTAGTCTGTCCACCTTAGGAAAAGAAAATACAATAAAACACTACAAAGTCATTATTTGTGGACACTGGACCATGTGACTGATGTTCACAATATATCACAATATACAAATACATCTGGTGCTATTAAATTAATAAAGTGTTCTTTATAACTGATCCAGCAACTAAAACCGGTCTTTAAGGCTCACAGGGAAGACCAGTTTTCCTACCTCTAAAAGAAGTAGGTAAACATCTAAAAAAAAAAAGAGTTTGAAAACCATGATTATAAAAAGGCATCTTAGATATTTGGAAAGAGTCTTCAAACCTCTAGGGCAGTGTTTCCCAACCAAGGTACCTCCAGCAGTGTTTCCCAACCAAGGTGCCTCCAGCTGTTGCAAAACTACAGCTCCCAGCATGCCAACAGCTGTCCGAGCATGTGGGGAGTTGTAGTTTTGCAATAGTTGGAGGTGACCTGGTTGGGAAACACTGCTCTAGGGCAGTGGTCTCCAACCTGCGGACCTCCAGATGTTGCAAAACTACAACTCCCAGCATGCCTGGACAGCCAACGGCTGTCCGAGCATGCTGGGAGTCGTAGTTTTGCAACATCTGGAGGTCGGCAGGTTGAAGACCACTGCTCTAGGGGAATCATGATAAAAGCTCTGGCCTAACTGGGGACACATTTAGTCCCCATTGCTGCACCCGTCAAGAGATCAAGAGTAAAATACCGAAAATAGATTAAAGTTTACTTTCGGTATTTTACTCCTGTTATAGAAAATCTCTCTCTATTCATATATATATATATATATATATATATATATATATATATATATATATTTATTAATTTTTTCGTATATTTTGTCTTTTTTATTTCATTTTTAGTACAAGAATTTTTAGGCAGCCATCTTGCCTGAGCTACATTTAATAGCATTTACAGATATGCTTTACAGTAAGCCCCATGGACATTCATAGGAACCTAAGAGGGGATGTGATCCTATTGTCTTCTATGGGAGAATTTCCAGGCATGCTTTGTGAACTTTGTGACCTGTTAAAGGAGGGGGAGAGGCTGAACTCCTATTGTCTTCTATGGGAGAATTTCCAGGCATGCTTTGTGAACTTTGTGACCTGTTAAAGGAGGGGGAGTGGCCTGATCCTGTGTTATCTATACACTGGTGTCTCCTTTTACCGTAATCCTGTCTTTGATAGAGATATAGGAGATGCTTAAAAGTTTCCTCTACAGAACAGGAAGTGTCAGCTCCCTAGGCTTAGTGGCCGTAAGAAAAATGACAATATTTCAGGATTATTATAAATTATAGATAGTAAATGAAAAATGAAAAAAAAAAGTCACCAAACTAATTTGTAGAACATGATTTAGGGTAGAGTCACACGTGCCGTCATTTGCTGCATATTTGTGGCTGCATATTCTCCTACCCATTGAAGTCAATGGGTAGCAAAATCAGCTGCGTATTTTGCTACCCATTGACTTCAATGGGTAGGAAAGTAGACAGCAGCAAATACCCAGCATTATTACGGCACGTGTGACCCTACCCTTCAACAATAGCTTCCTTTCTGATTACACAATGGGCCTCATTTACTAAGAGTTTCGGGTTTTTACTAGTGGGAAAAGTTGTTTCAGACATGCAGGATTCCTCTCTATTCACTATTGGGAAAAGTCGGGAACATTTTCTGACCAGCTTTTTTAAGGTCGATATATCCAGCCATTTACCCACAGGATTTTCTGTGAATTCCATAGTAAATCGGTCGGGTTGTGAAACCACGCCCCTTTTGGGCGACCACCTTTTGTGACAGGCCATGCCCCTTTTTCGGGTTTGTCGGGTTTTTCAGGCGTACACTGTCGCACACTGGCTCAGACATGTCTCAAAATAACCAGACAAAAACTGGTCGGTTTTTAAGCTTAGTAAATGAGGCCCAATATGTCTGTAGCATCTTGTGAGTTGTTAAGATGCCAAGTTAACTCTTTAAAATATTTTTCGACCTAAAAATGCCATAAAAAAAAAAACCTGGAATAATGGGCACTGTAGAATTGTTTTATTTAAATCTTATACACTATGTGGCATTATATTCTTCCTCATTTTAAGGAAATCTGTTGTCAGTTTATCCCAGGTGACACTGATGACAACAATACTTACCTGTCCCCGCTCCGTGCTCTGGTCTTGTTCTGGTTCTCCATATCTTCCTTTCAGGGGCTATTTTAAAGCATGGACGGAGATTCCTGACGTCACCACTGCTGTTTGATAGCAACGGGACCCAGGAAGCAGACATCAGGAAGCTCCGCCCATGCTCCAAGTCGGCTCCGGGATGGAAGATACAGAAGAAGATAGTGGGAGAAATGGAGCACAAAACAGGACTAGGTAAGTATGGTTGTCATCAGTGTCACCTGCACTACCTGTCTGTACCAACAAGTTAGTGCAGGTGAAACTGATGACAGATTTCCCTTAAAATACCCCCACCCCCCATCATGTCTACAGGTGTATTCACAGTTTTGCTGCACATCTCCCATATTCTGACTTTCAGGTGAACTTAAGATATTTGACCGTATTCTACCATAATTTCCAGGCTTTCTAGGTCTTGTATAACTGCTCTCCTGAATGAACGCGTCAGCACATCCATTATTACTCTGCTGCGAATAGAATTACAACCTATTTTTGAAACTAGAACATAAAGCTGAATCATAAGAATACAAGGTGACTCAAAAAGGATGGTGGAAAATGATAGCCTGGGTATTTCTAACTGAGAGAACATTACCCAAATATATCAGCATTAAAAGAGGCACTATCTATCCAAGTTAGCTATACACTACAGATGATTTCCATTAGTGACACGGCAGATGTCTAGGTGGTAGTCCAGTTCTATCCAGACGTGGCCAACTACTCCTCTCAGATATGGAGTCCACTGTTTTACTGATGCATTGTCTCAGGTCGGTCAGATCTTGTGGCTGGGGGGGCTGATACACTTTCTGTGTAGCCCAAAGGAAAGAAGTCTTAGGGTTTTAGATCTGGCACATTTGGTGTATCATTGCTTCCTTTTGGATGTTCACCGATTCCTGAAAAAACCTCTACCGAAACACTGGATCGGCCGCGCCAGAAACAACTATTTTTCAATGTCCCCCACGATCGCTCGATCTAACACCCTGCAATATCCTTTTGTGGAGCTACATCACTGACAACGCACTACTGAAACAGTGGAGTCAATATCCAAGGAGATGCTTAAAGGGGTATTCCACTGCTCAGCGTTTGGAACAAACAGTTCCGGACGCTGGAGCCAGCGCCGAGAGCGCGTGACATCATAGCCCTGCCCCCTCATGACATCACGTCCTGCCCCCTCAATGCAAATCTATGGGAGGGGGTATGACGGCTGTCACGTCCCCCCCATAGACGTGCATTGAGGGGGCCGAGCATGATGTCGTGAGGGTGCAGGGCTACGACATCACGAGCTCCTCTTGGCACCATGTACACATTGGGGATGTAAATGAAACAGTATCTAATTCTTAGCACAGACTAGACGTTCTACAAATGTGCCTGATTTTGGAGCAGGCTGTTTAAAAAGCTGGTACATCATGAGACTGCCTAGTTCCAGTTTGCACTATCTTTAAAGGTTATGTATCACTTTGTTTTCTGATTAAAGACAGATAATGAAATATTTTCTTTTTTTTCTAATCATTTTTTGATATTTTCTATTTGTATTTTTTTTTATTTTTTTTTTATTTTTTTTTGCCTGACCTGTTTTTAACAGCATTTAGTGACAATGCTTTATGACAATGTTCAGATAAATTGTAGACATGCTATTGAGCATTCTCTGTGAACTTTTCAGAGGTCATTCTATAGAGAGGGACTGATCTCGGCTGTGAATGGTGGTGGATCCAGTGCTATCTATATAAAGGGAGGGGAAGCTGATTTCTGCTGTGAATGGTGTTGGACTTAGTGTTACCTAAATACAGGGAGGGAGGGGCGATCTCTGCTGGGAATGGTGGTGGATCCAATGCTATCTATATAAAGGGAGGGGAAGCTGATCTCTGCTGTGAATGGTGTTAGACTTAGTTTTATCTAAATACAGGGAGGGAGGGGCAATCTCTGCTGTCAATGGTGTTGGATCCAATGTTATCTCTCTACTAATGTCACCATTCACTGTGCTCCTGAGAAAAAAAGGCATTACTGGGAAGTGATTTGTACAGTACATGAAGTCTTTTGCTAAGCCCCGGCCCTAAAAACAATTTTTTTATTACTCTAGCAAACACACTTTTATTAATTCCCCTCCCATTGTAATCCAATGCTCAAACAACACAACTCAACGGCAAAGATGCTGCCATATTCTAACATGAAAAACACCAAAATAAAATTATTATGCAGCCCGTCCCAAACATTTTACTAGCACGGTACTGTATGAACCATATGGCTGCAAAGGGCCATGGAATATGCGAAACAGTCAAATCAATATAAATAAGTACAAAAAGTTAAAAAGACATCTCGGTCCATATTTGTAGTGACAGGTTGCTGAGGCTATTACCGGACCCAGCATTATCCTGCCTCAGCTGGTGATTGACTGAGCGGGCCGTCACTGCTGAGACCAGTTGGTCTCAGAAGGGCGTGCCTGGAGTGCTAAGGGAGGTGAAACAGTCAGTCAGACCCCCGCGATCGGACACTTATCCCCTATTCACATAAAAAGGGATAAGTTCTTACAAAAAAGAAAGGAAAAGTAAGATCGGCTCAATATTATTGAATTCAGAGTCCAGGCAACATGGAAAGTCTATCTTGGAGGCATGGAGGGAATACACCTGAGCCGGGCCTCAGGGTGGATCATCCACGCAGTAAACGGGAGGTGTTCTCCAGTTTCCAAGATTAAACTTCAAAATATTAATATGTTCATCTTAAAAAAGTAACAAAAATGAAACAAAGGAGAAATGAAATACGTTTCGATCTGTTAATAGACCTTAAAGGGGTATTCTGGCCAGAGACATCTTTTCCCCTATCCAAAGGACCCCCCCCCTATTTTATGCACCTCCTGACGTCACTCCACGCCCCCTCCATTCATGTCTATGGGAGGGTGCATCACGCCCCTCCCATAGACATGAATGGAGGGGGCGTGACATGACGTCACGTCTCCAGTCCCGGAAACACAGAGGTTTTCAAGACTGGAGCTGCAGCCCGGCATAGAATACGGATGCTGTATGGAGATCGCGGGGTTCCCAGCAACGGGCCCCCCGCGATCAGACATCTTATCCCCTATCCTTTGCCTATGGCCAAAATACCCCTTTAATTACGACACGTAAGAATACTTGTCCAGTATTATATTCTTCTATTTTTTTATGCCATGATTTAGGTCTGTTAATACATCGAAACGCGTCAGCATTTTATTTACGGTTTGATGCTTTTTTTTTCTTTGTACCATTTTTGATATTTTTTTTAAGATGAACATATATGAGTTTTGAATTTGAGACCTGGATAATCCCTCCTGTTTGCTGCATAGATAAGATTTAAAGGGGTATTCCAGGAATCAAAAAGGCCTTTTTTCTTTCAAAGACAGCGCCCTCCTTGTCTCCAGTTTGGGTGTGGTTCTGCAGCTCAGCTCCATTGAAGTAAATGGAGCCAAGATGTAATACCACACCCAAAGTGGAGACAAGGAGGGCGTTGTCTTTGAAAGAAAAAATGCCTTTTTTAAATTTATTCCTGGAATACCTCTTTAAGAATCCAGAGTTCCCCTTTTAATCCTTAGGTAGCCCAGACAAAGAAGAGTTATATTACGGTAAGACATTCCCCTGTGTAGCTTTGTATTGTAAGACCAAATGGGGCCACAACAGGTTTAAAAAAAACTTTTATTTGGTACACTATTATTATTATTTTATTTTATTGTATTGTGTCCAATCATCCTTTAGCTTAGGATTGTTCATACTTTTTATTTTATAAAATCTTTTTGGTTGCAAATAGAAATTAAGTATATTAACATATTCTATATTTATAGCTATATTAACATATTCTAAATCTAACATTACAATAACCCTTGACTTCAAAAATTCCATGAAGGTCCAAGAATCTTTTTCCTGCGGTATGTGGTAGTAAAATGAGTCATGGTTCATGGAATAGAAAAATGTGTAGTGACAGAGCAGATTGGCTCCTACTAAATATATCAAGGAATGCGTAAGACTTCTATAAAACCTGTAAATAATGTGTGACGTGAGGTGCACATGCTTAAGGAGTTTGTAGTGTCACGATATATTAGAAGTATTTAGTTAAAGAAATACTGTAGTGGAAAATAACTCATCCCTTATCCGAAGGATAGGGGATAAGTTATAGATTTCGGGGGGTCTGACCACTGGGACCCCCGCGATCTCCTGTACGGGGCCCCGCTAGTCTGCAGGAAGCACCGTACTAACACCCGCAGGAAGCCGTGGTAGACACGCCCTCTTCATATATCCCCGTCATGCGAGGGTCGGCACAGTGCTTCCTGCGGACTACCGGGGCCCCCTAAAAGGAGATCGGGAAGGGGGGGGGGGTCTATAACTTATCCCCTATCCTTCAGATAGAGGATAAGTTATTTTCCACTACAGTATTCCTTTAAATGGGTACTCTAGTGGAAAAAAAAAAAATCAACTGATGCCAGAAAGTTAAATTTGTTAAAAAGTTAGATTTGTGAATTTGTTCTATTAAAAAATCTTAATCCTTCCAGTACTTATTAGCGGCTGTATACTACAGAGGAAATTCTTTTCTTTTTGGATTTCTTTTTCTGCCATGAACACAGTGCTCTCTGCTGACACCTCTGTCCATGTCAGGAACTGTCCAGAGCAGGAGCAAATGCCCATAGCAAAGATATGCTGCTCTGGACAGTTCCTAAAATGGAACACTGTGGTCGTGACAGAAAAGAAATCACAAAAGAAAAGAATTGCCTCTGTAGTATATACAGCCACTAAAAAGTGCTGGAAGGATTAAGAATTTTTAATAGAAGTAATTTACAAATCTGTTTTACTTTCTGGCACCAGTTGATTTAAACAAAAAGTTTTCCACCGGAGTACCCCTTTAACTAAATACTTCTAATATAACATGATACTACAAAATCCTTAAGCATGTGCACCTCACGTCACACATTACTTTATGGGTTTTATAGAAGTCTTGCGCATTCCTTTGGACTGTCACGGCCATGTACAGGAGATCGCGGAGGGGGTTCAGCAGTCAGACCCCTCGCGATCTATATCTTGTCCCCTATCCTTCGGATAGAGGATAAGTTGTATTCCACTACAGCATTCCTTTAATAGAATCCATGTCACTGTATATTTTATTTGAAGAGAAAAAAAAAATCTCGGGGGGCTCTTACTAAGACCTATTTGTAGGCAATGATCCAAGGAGAAAAAGTATGTGAATAGTAAGCATACACTTTCTGTATAGCCCAAAGGAAAGAAGTCTTAGGGTTTTAGATCTGGCTCATTTGGTGTATCATTGCTTCCTTTTGGATGTTCACCGATTCCTGAAAAAAACTCTACCGAAACACTGGATCGGCCGCGCCAGAAACAACTATTTTTCAATGTCCCCCACGATCGCTCGATCTAACACCCTGCAATATCCTTTTGTGGAGCTACATCACTGACAACGCACTACTGAAACGGTGGAGTCCATATCCAAGGAGATGCTTAAAGGGGTACTCCATTGCTCAGCATTTGGAACAAACAGTTCCAGACGCTGGAGCCAGCGCCGAGAGCGCGTGACATCATAGCCCTGCCCCCTCATGGCATCACGTCCTGCCCCCTCAATGCAAATCTATGGGAGGGGGCATGACGGCTCTTGCATCCCCCCCATCGACGTGCATTGAGGGGGCCGAGCATGACGTTGTGAGGGTGCAGGGCTAAGACATCGCGAGCTCCTCTTGGCACCATGTACACATTGGGGGTGTAAATGAAACAGTATCTAATTCTTAGCACAGACTAGACATTCTACAAACGTGCCAGATTTTGGAGCAGGCTGTTTAAAAAGCTGGTACATCATGAGACTGCCTAGTTCTAGTTTGCACTATCTTTAAAGGTTATGTATCACTTTGTTTTCTGATTAAAGACAGATAATGAATGAATTTTTTCTAATCATTTTTTGTTATTTTCTGTTTGTATTGTTATTTTTTTTTCTTTTTTGTAATTTTTTTGCCTTAGCTGTTTTTAACAGCATTCAGTGACAATGCCTTATGGCAACGTTCAGATAAATTGTAGACATGCTATTGAGCATTCTCTGTGAACTTTTCAGAGGTCATTCTATAGAGAGGGACTGATCTCTGCTGTGAATGGTGGTGGATCCAGTGCTATCTATATAAAGGGAGGGTAAGCTGATCTCTGCTGTGAATGGTGTTGGACTTAGTGTTACCTAAATACAGGGAGGGAGGGGCGATCTCTGCTGGGAATGGGAGGGGAAGCTGATCTCTGCTGTGAATGGTGTTAGACTTAGTTTTATCTAAATACAGGGAGGGAGGGGCAATCTCTGCTGTGAATGGTGGTGGATTGATGTCAATGGTGTTGGATCCAATGTTATCTCTCTACTAATGTCACCATTCACTGTGCTCCTGAGAAAAAAAGGCATTACTGGGAAGTGATTTGTACAGTACATGAAGTCTTTTGCTAAGCCCCGCCCCTGCTCAGTATATAAAAACTATTTGTTTATTACTCTATCAAACACACTTTTATTAATTCCCCTCCCATTGTAATCCAATGCTCAAACAACACAGCTCAACGGCAAAGATGCTGCCATATTCTAACATGAAAAACACCAAAATAAAATTATTATGCAGCTCACGTCACACATTACTTTATGGGTTTTATAGAAGTCTTGCGCATTCCTTTGGACTGCCACGGCCATGTACAGGAGATCGCGGAGGGGGTTCAGCAGTCAGACCCCTCGTGATCTATATCTTGTCCCCTATCCTTCGGATAGAGGATAAGTTGTATTCCACTACAGCATTCCTTAAAATAGAATCAATGTCACTGTATATTTTATTTGAAGAGAAAAAAAAAATCTCGGGGGGCTCTTACTAAGACCTATTTGTAGGCAATGATCCAAGGAGAAAAAGTATGTGAATAGTAAGGATGGAATACATAGTAAGGATGGAAAAATAGGCACATATCTGTCAAGTTCAACCAGGAGGAGGAGGACATGGGAAGGGGAATGAGTGAGGAGGATGCAACACCATATTTCTACATACACAATAATGTTATTGTTACGCCTAGCGCTCCGGGTCCCCGCTCCTCCCCGGAGCGCTCACGGCGTCTTTCTCCCTGCAGCGCCCCAGTCAGTCCCGCTGACCGGGAGCGCTGCACTGTCATGGCCGTCGGGGATGCGATTCGCACAGCGGGACGCGCCCACTCGCGAATCGCATCCCAGGTCACTTACCCGTCCCGGTCCCCTGCTGTCTTGTGCTGGCGCGCGCGGCTCCGCTCTCTAGGGCGCGCGCGCGCCAGCTCTCTGAGACTTAAAGGGCCAGTGCACCAATGATTGGTGCCTGGCCCAATTAGCTTAATTGGCTTCCATCTGCTCCCTGGCTATATCTGATCTCCTCCCTTGCACTCCCTTGCCGGATCTTGTTGCCTTGTGCCAGTGAAAGCGTTTAGTGTGTCCAAAGCCTGTGTACCTGAACTTCTGCTACCCATCCTGACTACGAACCTTGCCGCCTGCCCCCGACCTTCTGCTACGTCTGACCTTGCCTCTGCCTAGTCCTTCTGTCCCACGCCTTCTCAGCAGTCAGCGAGGTTGAGCCGTTGCTAGTGGATACGACCTGGTTGCTACTGCCGCAGCAAGACCATCCCGCTTTGCGGCGGGCTCTGGTGAAAACCAGTAGCCTCTTAGAACCGGTCCACTAGCACGGTCCACACCAATCCCTCGCTGACACAGCGGATCCACAACCCGTAAGCCGAATCGTGACAGTAGATCCGGCCATGGATCCCGCTGAGGTGCCGCTGCCAAGTCTCGCTGATCTTCCCACGGTGGTTGCTCAGCAATCGCAGCAGATTGCCCAACAAGGACAGCAGCTGTCGCAGTTGACCGCCATGTTACAGCAACTTCTGCCTCTGCTACAGCAGCAACCATCTCCTCCGCCAGCTCCTGCACCTCCTCCGCAGCGAGTGGCCGCTCCTAGCCTCCGCTTGTCCCTGCCGGACAAATTTGATGGGGATTCTAAACTCTGCCGTGGATTTTTGTCTCAGTGTTCCCTGCATATGGAGATGTTGTCGGACTTGTTTCCTACAGAACGGTCTAAGGTGGCGTTTGTAGTAAGCCTTCTTTCAGGAAAGGCCTTGTCTTGGGCCACACCGCTCTGGGACCGCAATGATCCTGCCACAGCCTCAGTCCAGGCCTTCTTCGCTGATGTCCGGAGTGTCTTCGAGGAGCCAGCCCGAGCTTCTTCTGCTGAGACTGCCCTGTTGAACCTGGTCCAGGGTAATTCTTCAGTGGGCGAGTACGCCATCCAATTTCGTACTCTTGCTTCCGAGTTATCATGGAATAACGAGGCTCTCTGCGCGACCTTTAAAAAAGGCCTATCCAGTCGCATCAAGGATGTGCTGGCCGCACGAGAGATTCCTGCCAACCTCCAAGAACTCATCCATTTGGCTACCCGCATTGACATGCGTTTTTCTGAGCGACACCAAGAGCTCCGCCAGGAAAAAGACTTAGATCTCTGGGCACCTCTCCCACAGCATCCTTTGCAGTCTACGCCTGGGCCTCCCGCCGAGGAGGCCATGCAAGTGGATCGGTCTCGCCTGACCCAGGAAGAGAGGAATCGCCGTAGGGAAGAAAATCTCTGTCTTTACTGTGCCAGTACCGAGCATTTCTTGGTGGATTGCCCTATCCGTCCTCCACGTCTGGGAAACGCACGCACGCACCCAGCTCACGTGGGTGTGGCGTCTCTTGGTTCCAAGTCTGCTTCTCCACGTCTCACGGTGCCCGTGCAGATTTCTCCTTCAGCCAACTCCTCCCTCTCAGCCGTGGCCTGCTTGGACTCTGGTGCCTCTGGTAATTTTATTTTGGAGTCGTTTGTGAATAAATTCCGCATCCCGGTAACCCGTCTCGTCAAGCCGCTCTACATTTCCGCGGTCAATGGAGTCAGACTGGATTGCACCGTGCGTTACCGCACAGAACCCCTCCTGATGTGTATTGGACCCCACCACGAAAGGATTGAGCTCTTCGTTCTCCCCAACTGTACCTCTGAGGTCCTCCTCGGTCTGCCATGGCTCCGGCTTCATTCCCCCACCCTTGATTGGACCACCGGGGAGATCAAGAACTGGGACTCTGCCTGCCATAGGAAGTGCCTCTCCCCCCCTCCCAGTCCCGTCAGGCAAGCCTCTGTGCCTCCTCATGGCTCCCGTCCTTGTGTCACCCTGCCCCGTGCCAAGCTTCACCCTCTGCCCTCCCTCCCCATTCCAACTCCTGCTGTACTGCCTGCCGTTGAGGAAACCCTCCATTCTTTCCTGGTGTCCTCATCCCAGGGGAGGCAGTTACCGGACAAAAAAAAGGGGAGACCTAAGGGGGGGGGTACTGTTACGCCTAGCGCTCCGGGTCCCCGCTCCTCCCCGGAGCGCTCACGGCGTCTTTCTCCCTGCAGCGCCCCAGTCAGTCCCGCTGACCGGGAGCGCTGCACTGTCATGGCCGTCGGGGATGCGATTCGCACAGCGGGACGCGCCCGCTCGCGAATCGCATCCCAGGTCACTTACCCGTCCCGGTCCCCTGCTGTCTTGTGCTGGCGCGCGCGGCTCCGCTCTCTAGGGCGCGCGCGCGCCAGCTCTCTGAGACTTAAAGGGCCAGTGCACCAATGATTGGTGCCTGGCCCAATTAGCTTAATTGGCTTCCATCTGCTCCCTGGCTATATCTGATCTCCTCCCTTGCACTCCCTTGCCGGATCTTGTTGCCTTGTGCCAGTGAAAGCGTTTAGTGTGTCCAAAGCCTGTGTACCTGAACTTCTGCTACCCATCCTGACTACGAACCTTGCCGCCTGCCCCCGACCTTCTGCTACGTCTGACCTTGCCTCTGCCTAGTCCTTCTGTCCCACGCCTTCTCAGCAGTCAGCGAGGTTGAGCCGTTGCTAGTGGATACGACCTGGTTGCTACTGCCGCAGCAAGACCATCCCGCTTTGCGGCGGGCTCTGGTGAAAACCAGTAGCCTCTTAGAACCGGTCCACTAGCACGGTCCACGCCAATCCCTCGCTGACACAGCGGATCCACAACCCGTAAGCCGAATCGTGATAGTTATTTTGTTATAAGAATGTATCTTACCCTGATTGAAAGCTCTCAACTGTTCCTGTTGTGACCAGTTCCTGAGGTAGACTGCTCCATAATTTCATAGTTCTTATGGTAAAGGCTGCATGTCGCCCCTGAAGACTAAACCTTTTTTTCTCCAAACGGAGGGAGTGCCCCATTGTGTTTTGAGTGGGTTTTACCTGGAACAGTTTTTTCCCATATTGTCTGTATTGGCCATTTATATACTTAATAAGTTGATCATATCCCCCCTTAAAGGGATACTCCGCTGCTCAGCGTGTGGAACAAACTGTTTCGAATGCTGGTGCTAGCAGCGGGAGCTCGTGACCTCATAGCCCTGCCCCCTCTTGATGTCACACCCCACCCCCTCATAGACTTGCATTGAGGGGGCGTGGTGTGACATCATGAGGGGGGCGGGGCTATGAGGTCATAAGCTCCCGGTCTGGCTCCAGCATTCAGGACAGTTTGTTCCACAGGCTGAGCAGCGGAGTACCCCTTTAAACGCCTATTCTCAAGTGTAAACAAATGTAATTCTTTTAATCTTTCCTCATAGCTAAGATGTTCCATGCCCCTTATTAGTTTAGTTGCTGTCTCCGCACCCTTTCCAGCTTTGTTACGTGCCTTTTATGAACCAGTGCCCAAAACTGAGCATATTCCAGGTGAGGCCGTACCAATGCTTTATAATGGGGTAGTATTTTGTCCCTATCCCTCGAATCCATGCCTCTTCTCATACATGACAATATCCTGCTGGCCTTAGAAGCAGCTGCCTGACATTGTGCTATACTGTAGTCTATGATCTACAAGTACACCCAGATCCTTCTCTACTTTCCCAGTTTAATTCCCCCTAAGACATATGATGCTGCAGATTATTACTCCCCCTAGGACATATGATGCTGCAGGTTATTACTTCCCCTAGGACATATAATGCTGCAGATTGTTACTCCCCCTAGGACATATGATGCTTCAGGTTATTACTCCCCTGGAAAATATGATGCATGCAGGTTATTTACACTTCCTAGGACATATAAAGCTGCAGGTTATTCCTCCCCTTTATGCACATCTTCTATAGACTATACTGTGCTACAAAGCGTGGTTCCCCAGAAAATAGCCTATGAATTATCAAGTGGTGTCATAGGTTGCTCCTGGGAATAAAGGGGGGGATTTATTATGCTCCTACGCCTGCATTTTAGGCATGGAAAAGTCACGCATTCTTGTGTAAGATCTGGTTTAAATGGGCTCTGTCATTAAAACAATTTTTTGCTATTGCACTCCTTGCGGTAAATAAAAATCTTTCTAATGTACTTTGTTAAAAAACAATCAAGTTTTCTATATTTTATTTGTGTTTAAAAAAGCTTCCACTAGGTGTCTCCCTAACTTGTCCAGAGCACATTTCCCCCCATCTCTTGCACGGACTTTGGACTCCTGCTGGCCTGGCAAGAAGTCCAAAATCTGGAAATGCAGCCTGGAGTGCTGAAGGTTGTGTGTGCAGCCTTAGCCAATCATAGCTCATCTCACACTGAACTGCTCTGGGCTGTGTGTACTGCAGTGAGGGAGGAAGTTCTCCCCTGTATGGCTTCAGATGATGTCCCGCCTGCTGGGGAACGCCCCTTCCCAGTCTGTGAATCTGACTGAGCAGAAAATATAGAGCAATATCAAGGTAGAAAACTAAAAAAATAATAAAAATAACGGCAGGGGGGCGGTTTATCATAATGGAGGCAGTGAACTGGGAGGATTATAAAATTTAACAAGATCATGACAGGTACTCTTGAAGCAAAAATGTGCAACTACTATGTTCTATAAGGGTATGTTCACAAGTGTGTATTTTGCTGCATATTCTGCTGCAGATTTTCTGCTGCTGACTTTCCTACCCATTGACTTTGTGTGAACGTAGCCTAAAGGTGAATGTGGTCTAGTGTAAAGGAGGCATGGCCTAACCCAGCATCTAATTTATTACAATATTCTGGCATATGTTGTAGCTGAAATCTACACTAGCCGCTTCTAGGTCTGCTGTGGGGGATCGGTGCATTAATGACTGATTCATTAAAGGGGTACTCCGGCACTAAGACATCTTACCCCTATCCAAAAGATAGGGGATACGATGCCTGATCGCGGGAGTCCTGCCACTGGGGACCCCCGTGATCTTTCATGCAGCACCCTGCTACAATCAGTCGCCGGAGCATGTTCGCTCCGGATCTGATAACTGGCGATCACTGAGCGGGAGCTTTGTGATGTCACGGCCCCGCTCCCACCCCTGTGTGATGTCACGCTTCCCCCTTCAATGCAAGCTTATGGGAGGGGGCATGACAGCTGCCACGCCCCCTCCCATAGGCTTGCATTGAGGGGGCGGAACGTGATGTCACACGGGGGCGGAGCCGTGGCGTCACAATGCTCCGGCCCAGTGATCGCCAGTCATCAGATCCGGAGCGAACATGCTCCGGCGACTGATTGTAGCGGGGTGCTGCGTGTAAGAACATGGGGGTCCCCAGCAGCGGGAACCCTCTGCGATCAGGCATCTTATCCCCTATCTTTTGGATAGGGGATAAGATGTCTTAGCGCCGGAGTACCCCTTTAAGAGGCTGTAGCTATGGCCGTGAAGGCTAAGACTGGGTGGGAAATGCCTGTCTTTGTAAATCACCCCTAGAGTCTCTAAATTCATTTCCATGGCTTGTGAATATGGGCACTTCTAAAACAGGTGTGAGGGTGTTTCAGCAGAGAATGGGTGCTTCGGACACTATCTTGTGGCATACATTGCATGGATTGCATTAAAGTTTTAATGGGGCAGACCTACCTACATGGCCATCCGTGCCAGTCCTTATGCCCATTGGTCAACCTGCTAAAAGCTAGATTCCATTAAAGGGGTACTCCGGCCCTAAGACATCTTATCCCCTCTCCAAAGGATAGGGGATAAGATGTCTGACCGCAGGGGTCCTGCCGCTGGAGACCCCCGCAATCTTGCATTTAGCACCCACTTCGGGAAGCTGCAAGCCGCGCTGCCAGCTCAGAATCTGCCGTGTGACGACCACAGGGCCAGAGTATCATGATGTCATGACTCCGCCCCATGTGACGTCACGCCCCGCTGTGCAAGTCTATGGGAGGGGGCATGATTCAACCTTAAACAGCTGTTTTGGGGTTCTTGACCCTTGCCGGTATAGAGCATGGGACTGGTTGGCTACAGATGCCTTCAATGTGGGATGGGTACTGATTCTCAGTAGAGAGAGTCAGTAACATAGTTACATAGTTCATAAGATTGAAAAAAGACCAGAACCCACCAAGTTCAACCTATATCCCTATTGTGTCCCTACTGAGTTGATACAGAGGGAGGCAAAAAACCTTTATGAGAATGATGCCAAATACCCCATACTAGGGGTAACAATTCCTTTCTGACTCCAAATATGGCATTAGAATAAATCCCTAGATCAATCCAGAATAAATCAAACATTCTATTCCTATTAATCTATTATACATAACCAGTAATGTTATTATTCTCCAGAAATGCATCCAGACCACTCCTGCTCGCTTTACACAGTTCACCATGACCACCTCCTCCGGGAGAGAATTCCACAGTCTCACTGCTCTTACAGTAAAGAACCCCTGTCTGTGCTGGTGTAGAAACCTTCTTTCCTCTAGATGTAGAGGATGCCCCCTTGTTATAGATACAGTCCTGGGTATAAATAGATCATGGGAGAGATCTCTGTACTGTCCCCTGATATATTTATACATAGTTATTAGGTCGTCCCTAAGCCGCCTTTTTTCTAAACTAAATAACCCTAATTCTGATAATCTTTCTGGGTACTGTAGTCCTCCCATTCCCTGCATTACCCTGGTTGCCCGTCTTTGAACCCTCTCCAGCTCCACTATATCTTTCTTGTACACTGGTGCCCAGTACTGTACACAGTATTCCATGTGTGGTCTGACCAGTACTGTACACAGTATTCTATGTGTGGTCTGACGAGTACTGTATACAGTATTCTATGTGTGGTCTGACCAGTACTGTACACAGTATTCCATGTGTGGTCTGACCAGTACTGTACACAGTATTCCATGTGTGGTCTGACCAGTACTGTACACAGTATTCTATGTGTGGTCTGACGAGTACTGTATACAGTATTCTATGTGTGGTCTGACCAGTACTGTACACAGTATTCCATGTGTGGTCTGACCAGTACTGTACACAGTATTCTATGTGTGGTCTGACCAGTACTGTACACAGTATTCTATGTGTGGTCTGACCAGTACTGTTCACAGTATTCTATGTGTGGTCTGACCAGTACTGTACACAGTATTCTATGTGTGATCTGACCAGTACTGTACACAGTATTCTATGTGTGATCTGACCAGTACTGTACACAGTATTCTATGTGTGATCTGACCAGTACTGTACACAGTATTCTATGTGTGATCTGACCAGTACTATACACAGTATTCTATGTGTGGTCTGACTAGTACTGTACACAGTAATCTATGTGTGGTCTGACCAGTACTGTACACAGTATTCTATGTGTGGTCTGACCAGTACTGTACACAGTATTCTATGTGTGGTCTGACCAGTACTGTATACAGTATTCTATGTGTGGTCTGACCAGTACTGTACACAGTATTCTATGTGTGATCTGACCAGTACTGTACACAGTATTCTATGTGTGGTCTGACTAGTACTGTACACAGTATTCTATGTGTGGTCTGACCAGTACTGTACACAGTATTCTATGTGTGGTCTGACCAGTACTGTACACAGTATTCTATGTGTGGTCTGACCAGTACTGTACACAGTATTCTATGTGTGGTCTGACCAGTACTGTACACAGTATTCCATGTGTGGTCTGACCAGTACTGTACACAGTATTCCATGTGTGATCTGACCAGTACTGTACACAGTATTCTATGTGTGGTCTGACCAGTACTGTACACAGTATTCTATGTGTGGTCTGACCAGTACTGTACACAGTATTCTATGTGTGGTCTGACCAGTACTGTACACAGTATTGTATGTGTGGTCTGACCAGTACTGTACACAGTATTCTATGTGTGGTCTGACCAGTACTGTACACAGTATTCTATGTGTGGTCTGACCAGTACTGTACACAGTATTGTATGTGTGGTCTGACCAGTACTGTACACAGTATTGTATGTGTGGTCTGACCAGTACTGTACACAGTATTCTATGTGTGGTCTGACCAGTACTGTACACAGTATTCTATGTGTGGTCTGACCAGTACTGTACACAGTATTCTATGTGTGGTCTGACCAGTACTGTACACAGTATTCTATGTGTGGTCTGACCAGTATTGTACACAGTATTCTATGTGTGGTCTGACCAGTACTGTACACAGTATTCTATGTGTGGTCTGACCAGTACTGTACACAGTATTCTATGTGTGGTCTGACCAGTACTGTACACAGTATTCTATGTGTGGTCTGACCAGTACTGTACACAGCATTCTATGTGTGGTCTGACCAGTACTGTACACAGTATTCTATGTGTGGTCTGACCAGTACTGTACACAGTATTCCTTGTGTGGTCTGACCAGTACTGTACACAGTATTCTATGTGTGGTCTGACTAGTACTGTACACAGTATTCTATGTGTGGTCTGACTAGTACTGTACACAGTATTCTATGTGTGGTCTGACCAGTACTGTACACAGTATTCTATGTGTGGTCTGACCAGTACTATACACAGTATTCTATGTGTGGTCTGACTAGTACTGTACACAGTATTCTATGTGTGGTCTGACTAGTACTGTACACAGTATTCTATGTGTGGTCTGACTAGTACTGTACACAGTATTCTATGTGTGGTCTGACCAGTACTGTACACAGTATTCTATGTGTGGTCTGACCAGTACTGTACACAGTATTCTATGTGTGGTCTGACCAGTACTGTACACAGTATTCTATGTGTGGTCTGACTAGTGATTTGTACAGCGGTAGAATTATGTCCTTGTTGTCGGCATCTAGGCCTCTATTGATGTATTCCAGTAGTTTATGAAGAATTAACTTCTCAAAATACTCCATGGGGAAAACAGTATACTAATAAGCTCTCCTACAGAAGGTCTCCTTTATAAGGAGTGAAATAACCAATACTATCTAATGGAATTAATATTAGACATAAGTATTAGTATATTTTATGTGTCATTGATAGTGTTGAGCACAAATATTCTTAATGCTAATTTTTATCACGAATATCAGCACTTCGCGATTTCATGAATATTTAGACTATAGTGCTAAATATTGACGGATATTCTTTTTTTGTGTTTTTTTCACATGCAAATTTTTATGCGAATTTTCTCACGGAAAAAAAGTGAACGAACATAGCGAATATGCGAATTTAGCGAACATAGGACGAATAATCGTCAATATATTTGCGAAATATCGCAAATTTGAATGTGGCCCCTGCTGCTCATCACTAGTCATTAAATGTGGACTCTCAGCCTGTAAGGTTGTTATTATGGCCTGGATGGATACTTCCCCTCCTCCTCTTTCCCACTGGTGTAATCTGGTTAATAAGTATGTCCTGCTGTATAGAACCCTGTATATAAGTCGTAAGTGCCCCAAAAAGTTCAATAAGGTCTGGATGCCATGGTTGATATTGGGGGAGTCAGTTGTCCCTTTAGAGAGTGTGGCATCCCCACAATAAGTGTGAGTTGTTATCACAATCTATGTGGAGGAATGGAGGGTGCTCTGGGGTGTATGTATGGTGTGTGATTGTGGTTGTGTAGTTGTCTGTTGTTGGGCAGTTCTTCTACAGGGTCTTCGTATTTAGCCGTTTCCTGGCAAGCCTCCTCGGTGTCCTCGTTTTACCTGGAGACTGAATCTTTATGCTGATGTATTGCTATTATGCTTGCATTTCTCTATGTGAGATTTGACCTGTATCCTGTATACAGAATAAAAATGGGTATTCAGACCTCAAAGAACAGTTGGTGGGATGATGATATGATTTGAGGATAATTTACAATAAAATAGATTATAATATATATAATGTAATGCTGGAGAAGCCGCTGGTTATACAATACAATTTTATTCATATCACAATACAATAAAATGCTGTACCCTGAGCAGGTCCCTTGCTACAGGGCCAGAGACTTATAGATTAAAATAAATTAAAATAAGTTATAAAATGTTATTTTAATACATTTTATACATTTATAGATAGATATTTATTTTAATTTATTTCAATTTATTTTATTTTAATACATTTTATAACTTATTTTAATTTATTTTAATCTATAAGTCTCTGACCCTGTAGCAAGGGCCCTGCTCAGTGTTCAGCGTTTTATTGTATTGTTATATGAATAAAATTATTGAAGAAAGTAGAATGTCCAGCGCAAATAGATTCAATGGAGCAGTTTATTGAAAAGTAAAACTGCTCCGTTGGATCTATTTGCGCTGGACATTCTACTTTCCAGGCCTAGCCCACACCAGTCTGGGCGCGTTTGGTATTGAGGAAGAGAGCTGGGATATTGTTTCTATTTGCTATGAATAAAATTATATTGTATAACCAGCGGCATCTCGAGCCTTATATTATATGTAACATCTGCGCTCCGCCCGGAAACGCCGGCCGTGAGCGCTCCTTGTCTGTGTCCCCTCTGCTGGCGGGGCTGAGATTCTCCTCGCGGGACGCGCCCGCATGCGAGTCTCAGCCCGTCACTCACTGTCCTCTGTGTCTGCTCCCTGGTGTCCCTGTAACTCCGGCGCATGTGTCTCCGCCTCTTAGGGCACGCAAGCGCCTGAGCTCTTTCTCTTAAAGGGCCAGTACCCAATTAATTAAAGTGCTTGCACCTGTCCCCTAATCCATAAATATCTGTTCCTCCCTGCTTTCCATCTTTAGTTGTCTTAGCCATAGTGAAGTCCTGTATCCCAGTTACTGTATATCTGTTCCTAGCTTCCGTTCTGTCCTGTACCTGTGTTCCGGCCCTGACCTTCTGCCATCCCGCCACCCCGCCACGTTCTGTCAGTCTCCTTCTGTGCCATGCCGCCCCCCAGCTACCTGTGTGGACAAGTCGTGCCAGGGGTAGCTGCCTGGGTGCCACCTGAGGAAGCAAGACCATCCTGCTTTGCGGTGGGCTCTGGTGAAAACCTGTGGCACCTTAGACCCCGCTCCCTGGCAAGGCTCAAGTCTCCTACCACACAGGCCCAGAGGATCCACCACGTGCCGTGATTCCTAACCGTCACCTGCCGTGATTTCTAACCTTATATAATATCCTATTTTATTGTGAATTACCCTAAAATCATATCATTATCCCACCAACTGTTCCTTGAGGACTGAATACCCATTTTTATTCTGTTTACTAATTATTGGCACTATGGGTACAGTGCATTCAGAACCTCTGTACAGTTTGGACATTTATTATCTTAGTGTGCAGCCACCCACCTTTTATCTGTATCCTGTGTAGTTTGGGCACTCTCGCGGTGCTCTCTGGAGTTTTGTTGTATTGTTTGCCAAAAAATAATAAATAAATAAAAAGGGTGGACTCTCAGAATTAGAGAAGAGCGAACTTACAGTAAATTCTCGGCTCGGCAGTTGATGACTTTTCCTGCGAAAATTAGTTTAGCCTTCAGGTGCTCCGGTGGGCTGGAAAAGGTGGATACAGTCCTAGGAAAGAGTCTCCTAGGACTGTATCCACCTTTTCCAGCCCACCGAAGCAACGGAAAGCTAAACTAATTTATGCAGGAAAAGTCATCAACTGCCGAGCGGAGAAGTTCGTGACGAATCGAATTTACTGTAAGTTCGCTCATCTCTACTCAGAATCATCTCCTTCGATAGTTCCCCAGTCAGACTCTATAACCTTACGTGCCTCAAAGGAGTCACATTAGTACCGTATACTAGTTCGAAGAACTTTTCCCTAGTCATAATGTTGATGACCAATGACAAACAAGCCTTTGGTGGTCTCTTCTGGTAGGTCTAAAGCAGGGGTCTCAAGCTGTGGCCTTCCGGATGATGAAAAAACTTCAACTCCCAGCATGCCCAGACAGCCAACGGCTGTCTGGGCATGCTGGAAGTTGAAATTTTGCAACGTTTGAAGGGTCACACTTTGAGACCACCGGTCTAAAGTGTTAACCAAAAGTAGATACATTCCAGTAGCCTATAACTCTTGACATGTTGCTACCTAAATGGGTAAAAGATTTCTTGGTGGTAGTATTGTGCCAGTTTTTATTTTAGAAAGGCAATAAAATATTATTTACTCAAAAAGATAAAGAAAAATAAATAAAAAATAAATAAATAATCAGCAGCAAGAGTTGATGGGGCCAAGATATTAAAAGAGATTACTACTGTAACACTGGGCATGGGTAACTGTGCTAGCAGGATCTATAAACCAAGCAATGTGCACCTACAGTAACTCGTAAAAGTAATTGATGCAATTGTCTTGACCTATGTTGTAAAATGATTGTTCTACTAAGAATGGCAGAGCCGGAGCAATATAATCTAAAATAAAATGCCAGTACTCTGCAATTACTTCATGTTAATGCCTACACTCATATATCCGAGAATGCATTGGGCACCTACCGACTGGCCATGTGTCACTGCTGGGAGTATAAATAGTGGCTGCAACCACCGAGAGGATATCAGAACTTTGGGAACTATCTTAAAGAAACTACCTCTCTCCAAAAAGACCAAGGAAGGAACATGGCAGCTCAAGGTTGTATGGGAAAATCTGCACTCTTGGTCCTGGCTCTGTGTGCCACGCTGAGTCTGCCTGGAGCAGGTAAGAGATTTCTAGGGTTAAGTCAACCTTCACTGGCTATAGAGTGATCCATGTTGCTGGATCTAGAAGTCAGGCAACATGGAAAGATTTCTTGGGACTTAGGGAGTGAATACAGTCCTTCAGAGGACCTAGTAGAAGATGGCAAAGTTGTCTCCTTAGAGAAGCCTTCTTAGATACTAAGCTGAATCTTCTATATTCTTGCACCTAAACCTTCAGCCCACTGCTGGGGCAATGTACCTTGGATGCTTCATTTCAATCAGATATTTTGTTCAACAATATTGGCAAAACTGAAGGGATCTCCTAATAGCTCTTGTTTACAGTAGTGCCTGACACTTCATACTGGGATTAGGTGCTGGAAACAAGTACTGCAAGAGCTTAGCCATTGACACGAGGACGACGATCCCTTCGCTTTAATCATATGTTTCCAAAAATATTTTTATATACAATGTCTTGTGTTTTGTGTTAACTCCTCATTGTTCTCCCATGATACTGTCATTTGGGCAACTCATGTGTCAATCAGCCTGAAGATCCATGTTCACGTTGACATATCTTCTGACATGTCCTTTGATATATGGAACAAAAAATTATTCTTGGAGGAGCTGAGACACATCCAAATGCTAGAATGATGGGAGGAAGGCAATTGTGTGTTAAAATCTCATGGGGAGGAAGGCCAACATGTAACCAATGGGGTTCAGTAGGTCCTTGAGAAAATTGGTGGTCATCTCAACCATGATGGATTCTGTTATCTGACTTGATCATGGTAGATAAGTGAACATTAACATAAAGGGAGCTGGTCACATTGAATAAGTAGGATCTGTAGAATCTGCTGGTAGCATGTTAAAGAACTGACTTAGCCGAGCGGATTCATACTTAGGTATAATTTGTAACTTACTGAGCGAAATCTATGCTCATTTAAAGCTTTGGAGTCCAATGGGCGGTCCTTATAAGTGATTGACAGCTGTCTGGAGGCGTGCTCCTACAAGAAAGGCTGCTAATCATCGATGAAACCGCCCACTGGACACCTAAGCCCAGAATGAGCAGAAATTTCAATTAATAAGTTATACTGAATATTTTTCAATAAAACATTTCCTTATGAATAGTGGAGCTATGATATTTGTACAGTTTTTAACATTTATTTTAAACAATGACTGTAACATCTGCTTTTTGTTTTCTTACAGAGGCACAAAATTGTACCTATAATGGTGAGTATCAGATAAGCTATGGTATACTGTTTGCATTGTATCTCAGACAGTACAAAATTAGAAACATTACAAAAATGGAGCTTTATAATGTTCTCCAGCCTGGCTCCTTCACAGTTAATGAAGTTTCCAGCATTGTGACCCATACATGATATATTACACTGGTTGGGGGTCTCCATATATCACATGGTCTGGTTCCTCCATATGTCATATGTTCTCTAGCTTAGTTTCTCCATAGATATAATATCCTGGAGTCTGGCTCCTCCATATATCACATATTCTCCAGCATGTCTCCTCTATACATGAGAGATTCTCCATCCTGGCTCATTTATACATTAAATATTCTGAAGCCTGGCTCCTTTACATATTTAAAGGGTACCTTTCTTCAAAAAACATTTTTGATATATTATAGATTAATGTATGAAGAATAACTTTCCAATTGCATGTTATTAAAAAAAATGCTTCTTTCTATTTCATTTTCCACTTTGAAAAAATGACCACTAGAGGTCTCCCTGCCAGTCCTGGCCGCAAGCCCTTTTTATAGATTTCAGACTCATGCTGGAGTCCTAAATCTCAGATTGCAGCCAGGACACAGACAAGCTCAGCACTGCTCCCTGCCTGTCAATCAGACAGGTAGGAGTCAGCACTGTGCTCTTAGCACAGAACTGCCTTACTGCATGCCCTCATTCATTTTACTATCTGAGCTCCGATCTTTCTTCTCTCTGCACATGCAGTTGTAAACAGAGAGGAGAATTTTCAGAGCTGCCGGCTGCTGTGTTCACAGCCTCTATGCTGGGCCACACCCCCTTCCTCCCTCACACTAGGACGGCTGAATGAGCAGCCAAGAAGACAATAAATTCCATAGAAAGATGGGGTTTTGAATGAAAAGAAACACAGGGATAGTGTCAGTGAGAGTCAGGGACAGATGGGGGGGGGGGGGGGGGGAGGGGGGATTAGGGAGAGTTTAGATCATGATAGGTACTCTTTAATGTTCTCCATCCTAGGAGTACATGTGAACAGTGTATTCTAGATTGACCCAAAGGGATGTTCCCACTTGAGATATCACCAGCGATGATTCTATGTGCCATTACTTCAGGAACCACTAAACTCTACTAATGCCCCGCTCTTCCTTTTTCAGGTACCCCTGGATGGGCTATTGCTGAAATAGTTATGTTGGCCTTACTTCTAGCCTCACTGCTCTGCAGTTGCTGCCTTGCGGTAAGTGTTAAATATAGTATGTAATGGATACTTGTCACATGACTTTCAATCACAATGCAACTCTGACAGTCAAGAAACTTCAGCTTTTCGACATAACTTAAAGGGGTACTCCGCTGGGTGCGGGCTGCGGGGGTCATGATGTCACGGCCACGCCCCCTCAATGTAAGTCTATGGGAGGCATAGACTTGCATTGAGGGGGGTGGCGTGACATCACGAGGGGCAAGGTTGGGATGTCACAACCCCCCGTAGCCCCCATCAGCATTCGGAACAGAATGCTCCGAACGCTGGGACGGCGGATTACCCCTTTAAAGGGGTACTGCGGTGGAAAACTTTTTTTTTTAAAATCAACTGGTGCCAGAAAGTTAAACAGATTTGTAAATTTCTTCTATTAAAAATCTTATTTCTTCCAGCACTTATTAGCTGCTGAATACTACAGAGGAAATTATTTTCTTTATTGAAAGGATTAAGATTTTTTTAATAGAAGTAATTTACAAATCTATTATATACATATATTTCCACTGGAGTACCCCTTTAAGTTGGTCTTCCATCACTAGCTCCAACCTCTAGGATTGGTGCCGCACAGGTTTTAAATGCCTAATATACAAGTAATACAATCATCCTAGTACAGGCTACAAGCCCATCTGGGCACATCTATGTATATCTATGTAGAGTACTGACCCCCAAAAGCTTACATGGGTGACACCAGCATTTTCCAGCATAGTCCTCCTGCCTCCATTGCTGATAGTTGATACTTATTTTCTTTATTTTATTGTTTTCCAGCCTCTGTGCGCTGGCATGTGTAAGGGCAGAGATGATACCTGCCAGACTGGAATCTCCTTCGGAAAATAAAATTGACTCCACAAGGTCAAGAGACGCGACACCCTGGCTGCACAGTGCGTTCTGGAGCTCCTAGCTTTGGTCTTTAATCTAATATGTAATTAATTTGCAACAAGAGAAGCCTTTACATATGTGTGTAGACAAAAATAAATTGTTTTGAAATTTTAATTCTGTGGCAACTTGTTCTTCTTCTTCGGTTATACTAAAGTCAGGGCATAAGTTGTGTAAAAATGTTTATGTAGATGTAACTACAGGGGGTGCAGAAATTTATGTTCACCAGCACCTTGAGGCTCAGGACAGGGGCATAAGTGGAGAAAGCTCGACCCTGTGCCAAACGTTTGAATGGGCTTCTCTAACGTGGGCCGTACACTAACACCGTCCCCCAGAGAGAACCCCAAAATGAGACCGCAGATGAAACTGAAAAACAACATCCACAGGCATTTACTTGCCATTACTTGTGTCCCTGGACTTCAGGCCCCTATACTCACACCTGATGGTGACGTTATATGTGACACCACAAACTTGATGCTGAGTCAGGACCTTGTATTCACAATTGAATATTGGGTCCTTATGCTTGGTCAAAATTATGCATGAGCTACAGTAAACAACGTACTATTGTTTTCCAATGTTAGGACCTTGTATGCGCCACTCCTCATAGCATTAGGACCTTGTATGCACCACTCCTCATAGCATTAGGACCTTGTATACACAACTCCTCATAGCATTAGGACCTTGTATGCACCACTCCTCATAGCATTAGGACCTTGTATGCACCACTCCTCATAGCATTAGGACCTTGTATGTACCACTCCTCATAACATTAGGACCTTGTATGCACCACTCCTCATAGCATTATGACCTTGTATACACCACTCCTCATAGCATTGGACCTCGTATACACCACTCCTCATAGCATTAGGACCTTGTATACACCACTCCTCATAGCATTGGACCTTGTATGCACCACTCCTCATAGCATTAGGACCTTGTATGCACCCCTCTTCATAGCATTAGGACCTTGTATGCACCACTCCTCATAGCATTAGGACCTTGTATTCACCACTCCTCATGGCATTAGGACCTTGTATGCACAACTCCTCATAGCATTAGGACCTTGTATGCACCACTCCTCATAACATTAGGACCTTGTATGCACCACTCCTCATAGCATTAGGACCTTGTATGCACCACTTCTCATAGCATTAGGACCTTGTATGCAACACTCCTCATAGCATTGGACCTTGTATACACCCACTCCTCATAGCATTGGACCTTGTATGCACCACTCCTCATAGCATTGGGACCTTGTATGTACCACTCCTCATAGAATTAGGACCTTGTATGCACCACTCCTCATAGCATTGGACCTTGTATGCACCACTCCTCATAGCATTAGGACCTTGTATGCACCACTCCTCATAGCATTAGGACCTTGAATGCACCACTCCTCATAGCATTAGGACCTTGTATGCACCACTCCTCATAACATTAGGACCTTGTATGCACCACTCCTCATAGCATTGGGACCTTGTATGCACCCCTCCTCATAGCATTAGGACCTTGTATGCACCACTCCTCATAGCATTAGGACCTTGTATGCACCACTCCTCGTAGCATTAGGACCTTGTATGCACCACTCCTCATAACATTAGGACCTTGTATGCACCACTCCTCATAGCATTAGGACCTTGTATGCACCACTCCTCATAACATTAGGACCTTGTATACACCACTCTTCATAGCATTAACACCTTGTATACACTACTCCTCATAGCATTAGGACCTTGTATGCACCACTCCTCATAGCATTGGACGTTGTATGTACCACTCCTCATAGCATTAGGACCTTGTATGCACCACTCCTCAAAGCATTGGACCTTGTATACACCACTCCTCAAAGCATTGGACCTTGTATGCACCACTCCTCATAGCATTAGGACCTTGTATGCAACACTCCTCATAGCATTGGACCTTGTATACACCCACTCCTCATAGCATTGGACCTTGTATGCACCACTCCTCATAGCATTAGGACCTTGTATGTACCACTCCTCATAGAATTAGGACCTTGTATGCACCACTCCTCATAGCATTGGACCTTGTATGCACCACTCCTCATAGCATTAGGACCTTGTATGCACCACTCCTCATAGCATTAGGACCTTGAATGCACCACTCCTCATAGCATTAGGACCTTGTATGCACCACTCCTCATAACATTAGGACCTTGTATGCACCACTCCTCATAGCATTAGGACCTTGTATGCACCCCTCCTCATAGCATTAGGACCTTGTATGCACCACTCCTCATAGCATTAGGACCTTGTTTGCACCACTCCTCATAGCATTAGGACCTTGTATGCACCACTCCTCATAACATTAGGACCTTGTATGCACCACTCCTCATAGCATTAGGACCTTGTATGCACCACTCCTCATAACATTAGGACCTTGTATGTACCACTCCTCATAGCATTAGGACCTTGTATACACTACTCCTCATAGCATTGGACCTTGTATGCACCACTCCTCATAACATTGGACCTTGTATGGACCACTTCTCATAGCATTGGACCTTGTATGCACCACTCCTCATAGCATTGGACCTTGTATGCACCACTCCTCATAGCATTAGAACCTTGTATGCACCCCTCCTCATAGCATTAGGACCTTGTATGCACCCCTCCTCATAGCATTAAGACCTTGAATGCACCACTCCTCATAGCATTAGTACCTTGTATACACCACTCCTCATAGCATTGGACCTTTTTTGCTAGACCCTGAAGGCTGGATGTGGCTCCTTGGCTCTTTGGAATTCTTTAGTTACACCACCGAATGAGGGAGTTATAATGTTCCTTCTACTTGGAGACATCAGCTATAAATAATATGAGAGAACACAGACCTTGTAGTGGCTCTTGCACTTGGGCCCTGCAGCCTCATGCTATTCCTCTTCACTTCAGATCATGATCACATGTGTGTGGTCGTACTGTACCTGTACAGTCTCTCCGCAGCTTCTCTTTATCTTTCTGCTGTATGAAGCGAGGTAACTGCTGGTGGATCTCAGCTGTCATTTCTTCATCTTGGGTGGAGTGGCCTGAGGCTAAGGCTGGGTGCAACATCTGAAACAGTGTGCAGGTGAATAAATACTTGTAGCATATGACTGGATTATTATACTTTAGTAGTGTAATTGTATCTATGCATCTCATATCTATCTACCTATCTATCTCATATCTATCTATCTATCTATCTCATATCTATCTATCTAGCTGTTATCTATCTGTTATCTATCTATCTCATATATATCTATCTCATATCTATCTATCTCAAATCTATCTATCATCTCTCTATCTATCTATCAATCTATCTATCTATCTGTCATCTATCGATCTGTCATCTATCGATCTGTCATCTATCTATCTATCTCATATCTATATATCTATCTAGCTATAAATATTTTATCTATATATCATTTATCTATCTATCTATCTCATATCTATCTATCTATCTATCTATCTATCTATCTATCTATCTAGCAACAGGAGAATACAGCAGCACACTGCTAGCACAAAGATATAGATAAAACATGAGTATATAGATACAACATGAGAAGCTATTCAGCTATGGTGCAGTAATGAAATAGTGAGATACTTAGCTTGCAATTTGGCGGCCAAATAGCTTGGACCGTCCCACCACGGTAAGGTGATCTCATTGGGACGGACCCTACACTATGAATATGCCTATGTGTGAATAGAACATCAGGCATTGCAGGATCTGAAACATCCAAACCACCTTATATACACCTGATAGAGATGGGTGGGTCCCAACTAGATCACCTTATCGTGGTGGGACGGTCCAAGCTATTTGGCCGCCAAATTGCAAGCTAAGTATCTCACTATTTAATTACTGCACCATAGCTGAATAGCTTCTCATGTTGTATCTATATACTCATGTTTTATCTATATCTTTGTGCTAGCAGTGTGCTGCTGTATTCTCCTGTTGCTGTATATTTAGCCCAGCAGCCTGCACCTGTAAGCTAGGCCCGTATAATAGTTTGGAATCAATAGTGCTGGCCAACTTATTCTTTGTTTGTATTACACATATGGGGGAGTGGCTACCTCCATGTTGGTTCTTGCACCCCACCCACCTCTATCAGGTGTATATAAGGTGGTTTGGATGTTTCAGATCCTGCAATGCCTGCTGATCTATTCACACAGAGGCATATTCATAGCGTAGGGTCCTTCCCAATGAGATCACCTTACCGTGGTGGGACGGTCCAAGCTATTTGGCCGCCAAATTGCAAGCTAAGTATCTCACTATTTCATTACTGCACCATAGCTGAATAGCTTCTCATGTTGTTTCTATATACTCATGTTTTATCTAAATCTTTGTGCTAGCAGTGTGCTGCTATATTCTCCATTGGCTCACAACTCAATAATCAAACATGCTGACAAAGGGGGTGCAGTTGTGATCTTGGACCGTTCTAAATACATGACTGAAGCCATGAGACAGTTAGAGGACAGATCTACTTACTTACAATTACATAAAGATCCAAAGTTTGACATTTAGAGAAGGATCAACACTGTTCTGGTAGAAGCATTAACCCTTGAGAAATTGACAGACCATTGTTACATTTTTTGACTGTACTTAATTCTAACGCACCAATGATTTCTCCCAAAGATCCATAAATGTCTGGAAAACTCGCCCAGAAGATCTACCATTTCCAGACGGGGTTCACTAACGAGTCACATTTCCATATTTTTAGATCAACTTCTGCGACCATATGAGTACAGAGCCAGGTCATATACAAAAGACACCTCCCCTTAGATTTTCTGAAGAAAATTGTAAATATCACTCGACCAGACAGTGTTATCTTGGCATCTCTGAATGTCACTTCAATATACTTCAATCCCGAACTGGTTAGGTATCCAGACAAAACATAAGTTCATTTTCTCTGACTTTTCACCCAATCAGGTGGCCTTCATTATTCAGCTGCTAAAACTGTTTTTTCAGTGTAACTATTTCTTATTTAATGACCATTTCTACCTCCAAAAAGCGGGAAAAGCCATGGGGACCAATGTGGCACCCAGCTACGCCAATTTGGTCATGGCCGAGATTGAGGAGATGTCCGTCTATGTGTCCCACCATGTCAGCAATTTGTTGGTGTGGTGGAGATACATAGACAACATTTTCCTTGTCTGGACAGGTACAGAGTCTGTTTAACATGATTTTTTTTACATTTCACAACAACATCAATGAGCATATACAATTTACTTTGACATACTCAACCACTTCAGTTCAATTTTGGACACATTAGTGATTGCACACAATGACAAACTCAATACAGACCTATACACCAAACTGACAGACAGCAATTCCATCTTACACTATGAAAGCCACCATCCACGACCAATGGTCAAGTCTTTTCCCAAAAGTCAAATAATAAAGAGTACCTCTCACCGATCGGACGTGACGGAGACAGGTGAGGGGACCTCCGCTCGCGTCCTAGCTGATCGGGACATCATGATTTTATCGTGATAGTCCCGATCAGCCCGACTGAGCTGCCGGGAAGCTTTTACTTTCATTTTGGACGCGGTGATCAACTTTGATCGCCACGTCTGAAGGGTTAATAGCGCCCGGCACAACGATCTGTGCCGCACGCTATTAGCCCAGGGTCCCGGCTATGATGCGGAATCACAGCGTGACCCTGTTTTAAACACCGGGACTGGGCGCAGGGCGTACAGGTACGCCCTGCATCCTTAAGAGGTTAAATGAACTGGTGCCAGAAAGTTAAACAGATTTGTAAATTACATCTATTAAAAAATCTTAATTCTTCCAGTACTTTTTAGCAGCTGTATGCTACAGAGGAAATTCTTTTCTTTTTGAATTTCTTTTTTGTCCACAGTGTTCTCTGCTGACACCTTTGTCCATGTCAGAAACTGTCCAGAGCAGCATAGGTTTGCTGTAGGGATTTTCTCATGCTCTGGACAGTTCCTGATACGGGCATCAGGTGTCAGCAGAGAGCCTTGTGGACAAGACAAAAAAGAAATTCAAAAAAGAAAATAATTTCCTCTATAGCATACATCTGCTAATAAGTACTGCAAGGGAAAAAAAATTTTTTTTAATAGAAGTAATTTACAAATCTGTTTATCTTTCTGGCACCAGTTGATTTAAAAAAAAATGTTTTCCCCCGTAGTACCCCTTTAAATCCAAAGTCGAAATCCGCACCAAAAAGTGTAGATTATAGTGCTAATGATTTATTTCACATTTGCTGACTTGGGAACGGGTTGTTTTTAAATGAATATATTTAAGAGTTACAGATTTTTCTGCAGCTAAGTCCACACCAACAACTTCTTCCAGAATTTTACTTCCCTATTGAAGTCAATGGGGAAAATCCACAATAAATATGCGGCATTGCAGCAAGGGCCCAGCTCAGCCAAGGACAGGTAAGTAGCCAGCCCCTATACAGGAGAAGGGGGGGGGGGGGGGGTGCAGTGGTCAGACCCCCAGCGATCAGAAATGTATCCCCCTACAGCAGTGGTCTCAACCTGCGGACCTCCAGATGTTGCAAAACTACAACTCCCAGCATGCCCGGACAGCCAATGGCTGTCCGGGCATGCTGGGAGTTGAAGTTTTGCAACATCTAGAGGTCCGCAGGTTGGAGACCAGTGCCCTACAGTGTAAGTACATCTTATTTAGCTGATACATCTTATTTAGCTGAAGTACCCCTTTAACCCCTTGAGGACGCAGGGTTTTTCCGTTTTTCGTTATTTCCTCCTTACTTTTAAAAATCATAACCCTTTCAATTTTGCACCTAAAAATTCATATGGTGGCTTATTTTTTGCACCACTAATTCTACTTTGTAATGACATCAGTCATTTTAACCAAAAATCTACGGCAAAATGGATAAAAAAAATCATTGTGCGACAAAATTGAAAAAAAACCACACCATTTTGTAAGTTTGGGGGGGCTTCCGTTTCTACGCAGAACATTTTTCGGTAAAAATGACACCTTCTCTTTATTCTGTAGGTCCATTGGATTAAAATGATACCCTACTTATATAGGTTTGATTTTGTCGTACTTTTGGAAAAAATCATAACTACATGCAGGAAAATTAATACGTTTAAAATTGTCATTTTCTGGCCCCTATAACTTTTTATTTTTATGTGTACAGGGCAGTATGAGGACTCATTTTTGCGCCATGATCTGAAGTTTTCAACGGTACCATTTTTGTATTGATTAGACTTTTTGATCTGATCGCTTTTTAATTATTTTTTCATGATCTAAAAATTGACCAAAAATACGTTATTTTGGACTTTAGAATTTTTTTGCACGTACGCCATTGACCGTGCGGTTTAATTTTATTATGATTACATATTTTTTTCTATGGAATTTGTGAAAAGGGAATTTGGGTTAATGTGTGTGTTTTTAAACTTTTTTTTAACTTTTTTTTTTTAGGAGGAATCATTAGATTCCTCATACAGATCAATGGCGTTCCATAGAACCCCATTGATCGGGGTGCTCTGCGCTCAATTGATAAAGCCTGGCCCTGACAGACTTCATCATTCTGAGTGCCGGAGCTGCCGCAGCAGGAGAGGTAAGCCCTCAGGCTACCTCAGTAGTGGATCGACCACCGACCCCCCCCCCCCCCCCCCCCGCGCGATCGTGCTGCGGGGGGGCGATCCACCCCACTGGACCACCAGGGAGCGTTTAAATGTTAACTTTGACAACGGCGATCTAAAGGGTTAATAACCGCCAGCGGCATGTCGGCTATTAACACTGGCCCCCAGCTATAGGAATCAGCTGCGGGCCGCGTGGTATGACGTGGGCTCCAGTCAGGAGCACGCCTCATATATCGGTTACCAGCTTAGGATGTGACTAGCAGTTGCAGTGTAACACTGTGGTATGAGCTATTCACATACACGCAGTCCCATCCTCTTCATCTGAGTGCATAGATGAAATGAAGTGAGGCAAGATGGCCGCCGATTATATAGGGGCTGTGACATCACAGGAGTCAGTGAACACTGATAGGCTGCATCTCACATGTGATTCAGAGTCAGCCCATCTACCTTCATTCCCGCCGCTGTTTCCCACCCTCCCATAATCCCCTGCCCCATGTACTCACATGTGGATCCGCCATCTTAGGTCTCCAATAGCCTGGAACGCTGTAAAATGGAGTTTAATGAAGCGATTTGCGCGATCGAATCGCGGCGATATTCGCATTCGCATTCGTCAACTTCGATTCGCTCATCTCTATTTGTAACCTGATTCACAGAGGTAGAGATATCAAAAAAATGTCTTTGGATAACAAATGTATTAAAGGGGTATTCCAGGAAAAAACTTTTTTTTATATATATATCAACTGGCTCCAGAAAGTTAAACAGATTTGTAAATTACTTCTATTAAAAAATCTTAATCCTTTCAGTACTTATTAGCTTCTGAAGTTAAGGTTGTTCTTTTCTGTCTAAATCCTCTCTGATGACACCTATCTCGGGAAACGCCCAGTTTAGAAGCAAATCCCCATAGCAAACCTCTTCTAAACTGGGCGTTTCCCGAGACAGGTGTCACCAGAGAGGATTTAGACAGAAAAGAACAACCTTAACTTCAGAAGCTCATAAGTACTGAAAGGATTAAGATTTTTTAATAGAAGTAATTTACAAATCTGTTAACTTTCTAGAGCCAGTTGATATATAAAAAAAAGATTTTTCCTGGAATACCCGTTTAATGTCCAAAAGAGTGGCAAATAAATCAAAATTTCTGGTGGGAGAAAACGAAAGTCCCTGTGATACCAAAATGTGATCCCCACACAGTATCTTGGCCGATAAATTGAAGATAGGGATGGTCTTCACTGTTTCTTTCTGTGATGGTAACTGGGCCCTTGCTTAGCTGGAACGGTGTTTACGGTCCGCTTGTCTTTTTTGTCGAAAAGACGAGCAGGTGCCGACTGATGACACAGTCGATGGAGTAGAACGATCAGGTGTCTCCTTAGGTTGGGTGGAGTGGTTCGATTCCTCCACAGCAGAATCAGAAGACTCGCTCTCAGTGGAACTGAAATGAACTCTTTGGTTGACTTTCGGTTTACGTTTCCTATTTTGTTTCTTAACCCCTTAAGGACTCAGGGTTTTTCCGTTTTTGCACTTTCGTTTTTTCCTCCTTACCTTTTAAAAATCATAACCCTTTCAATTTTCCACCTAAAAATCCATATTATGGCTTATTTTTTGCGTCGCCAATTCTACTTTGCAGTGACATTAGTCATTTTACCCAAATATGCACGGCGAAACGGAAAAAAAAATCATTGTGCGACAAAATCGAAAAAAAAACGCCATTTTGTAACTTTTGGGGGCTTTCGTTTCTACGCAGTGCATATTTCGGTAAAAATTACACCTTATCTTTATTCTGTAGGTCCATACGGTTAAAATGATACCCTACTTATATAGGTTTGATTTTGTCGCACTTCTGGAAAAAATCATAACTACATGCAGGAAAATTTATACGTTTAAAAATGTCATCTTCCGACCCCTATAACTTTTTTACTTTTCCACGTACAGGGCGGTATGAGGACTCATTATTTGCGCCGTGATCTGAAGTTTTTATCGGTATGATTTTTGTTTTGATCGGACTTTTTGATCACTTTTTATTCATTTTTTAATGATATAAAAAGTGACCAAAATACGCTTTTTTGGACTTTGGAATTTTTTTGCGCGTACGCCATTGACCGTACGGCTTAATTAATGATATATTTTTATATTTCGGACATTTACGCACGCGGCGATACCACATATGTTTATTTTTTATTTTTTTTACACTGTTTTATTTTTTTTATGGGAAAAGGGGGGTGATTCAAACTTTTATTAGGGAAGGGGTTAAATAACCTTTATTAACACTTTTTTTTTACATTTTTTTTGCAGTGTTATAGGTCCCATAGGGACCTATAACACTGCACACACTGATCTCTAATGCTGATCACTGGCGTGCATTAACACGCCTGTGATCAGCATTATCGGCGCTTGACTGCTCCTGCCTGGATCTCAGGCACGGAGCAGTCATTCGTCGATCGGACACCGGGGAGGCAGGTAAGAGCCCTCCCGGTGTCCGATCAGCTGTTCGGGACGCCGCGATTTCACCGCGGCGGTCCCGAACAGCCCGACTGAGCAGCCGGGTCACTTTCACTTTCACTTTAGAAGCGGCGGTCAGCTTTGACCGCCGCTTCTAAAGGGTTAATACCGCACATCGCCGCGATCGGCGATGTGTGGTATTAGCCGCGGGTCCCGGCCGTTGATTAGCGCTGGGACCGACGCGATATGATGCGGGATCGCGGCGCGATCCCGCTTCATATCGCGGGAGCCGACGCAGGACGTAAATATACGTCCTGCGTCGTTAAGGGGTTAAAGGGTACTCCGGTGAAAACCTTTTTTCTTTTAAATCAACTGGTGGCAGAAAGTTAAACATATTTGTAAATTACTTCTATTAAAAAATCTTAATCCTTCCAGTACTTATTAGCTGCTGAATGCTACAGAGGAAATTCCTTTCTTTTTGGAACACTGATGACATCACGAACACAGTGCTCTCTGCTGACATCTCTGTCCGTTTTAGCAACCATGCATAGCAGATGTATGCTAAGGGCAGCATGGTGGCTCAGTGGTTAGCACTGCTGCCTTGCAGTGCTGGGGACTAGGGTTCAAATCCCACTAAGGACAACAATACAGAAAGTGTTATTGTTATTATTATAATAATGTCAGCAAAGAGCACTGTGCTCGTGATGTCATCAGAGAGCGTTCCAAAAAGAAAATAATTCCCTCTGCAGTATTCAGCAGCTAATAAGTACAGAAAGGATTAAGATTTTTTAATAGAAGTAATTTACAAATATGTTTAACTTTCTGCCACCAGTTGATTTAAAAGAAAAAAGGTTTTCACCGGAGTACCCCTTTAAGAATGGAGCATGGAGTAGATGATTTCTAATCTGTAGATGGCCAAGTATAAACATTGTTGGTTTGAAAGTCCTGTACATCTCGTATAAATGTAGATGTTTTAATTTCAGTGATAATAGTCTCCAGTTTAGACAAGTTGTCTTTGATAGCATTGTCCATTTGTACAAATAAGTGGTGATTTGAAAAACTGCTTACCGACTCCTGTAACTTAAAGATGTTACCTTGTACCTCCTGGAGAGCACGTTCTTCATAGGAGATGAGTCTAATAAAGCGGTTAGATGAATCGGTAAGGATTTCTTCCCACTCTTTTTTTTAAATCTTCATTATAGATAGTAGTGGGAAATTTCCTAAACCTCAAGCCACGTGGAATAAGATGTTGATCCAAATATTTCCGTAGTGTGGACAAGTCGGATGATCGCTGTGCAAGAGCAGAAGATGTTCCAATTGCTGAATATGTCACATTGCAAAACACAGGATACAGTGAATCTCCGTATCAAGATGACTAATTTGGAAAAAGCCTTAAAAGGGTTATCCAGGAAAAAACTTTTTTTTTATATATCAACTGGCTCCAGAAAGTTAAACAGATTTGTAAATGACTTCTATTATTTTTTTTTATCCTTTCAGTACTTATGAGCTGCTGAAGTTGAGTTGTTCTTTTCTGTCTAAGTGCTGTCTGATGACAAGTGTCTCGGGAACCGCCCAGTTTAGAAGCAAATCCCCATAGCAAACCTCTTCTAAACTGGGCAGTTCCCGAGACACGTGTCATCAGAAAGCACTTAGACAGAAAAGAACAACTTAACTTCAGAAGCTCATAAGTACTGAAAGGATTTTAAAAAATTAATAGAAGTAATTTAAAAATCTGTTTAACTTTCTGGAGCCAGTTGATATATAAAAAAAAGTTTTTCCTGTATAACCCTTTTAACTCAAGAATCGCGCATATTGTCCACGCTACGGGAATATTTGGATAAATTAGATTTTTCTTCTTCTAATAATAGGCGGAAGCTACAAGCACCTCTCGAAGATTCTTACAAATATTATTAGAAGAAGAAAAATCGAATTGATCCCTCGCAGAAACCAAGCTTAAGGAACAGTGAGAAATTGTGCTTAAGTTTAAGGACGACCCAGAATTTAAAGCTTAAGAAACACAGGCAAAGGGAACCATTGAGAGATTTCAGTACTATCTTAAGGAAAGAAAACATACTCAATTTATCAGGGATTTGCAGGAATTTAGGGAAAATAGGGCATACTCTGTACTAGACAAACATAATCCACCCCGAGATACAGAAAAAGAGATCTCTTCCTCCGATACAGAGGGAGGGGATATCGATAGACCTCCGAGTAGGGGGACAGAGGGAGAGGGGGTAGAAGAAATAAAGGAGGGGGCCACAACCGTGGTGATACCAATAGGAACCAATGTAACAACTCAGAATGGATTACAGGCAATTCCTCCTCTTCACAACCCTCCTCGCCTTTTTTAGGGACTAGATGAAGGAAGGAAGGACGCAACAGATGACATCAACGGGAGACGAGGGAAGTCTCAGGGTTGTTAATTTGTCACACATGGTTTTGAGTGATGCACAGGTGAAGGTCCTCGGTCGAGGCCTACATAATTTGATGCCTTTACATGGACAAAAGATCTCCACCTTTTCATCAGAAAACTAAAGTGGCAAAAATTCTTTTAAATGGGCACTGTCACCAACTTTTATTTTTGATATGTTGTAGTACTTATGTACTACAACATATCTCTAATACAGTTTAATTATTAATTTTTTTATTAACACAGTGTATTTTACGTTTGAAAACCGGCCACTAGGGTCACCCTCCTAGTGGCTGGCTGCAGGCTGGCGTGACGTCACGCCTGAAATCGGACTGATGCCGGCCGGGCATTGATCCTAATTCATTAATCCTGAGCTCGCTCCCTGCCTGTCAATCAGACAGGCGGGAGCGAGCGCTGAGAACAGAAGAAGCGCGCATTGGCTCCCCTGCTCCCTGGCATCGCACGCCGGCCCTGCCATCCCGTCGCTGCTGTCCTGCACTTACTTCTCAAACCGGCCCCGTCTCTGCACAGTCCTGGTATGTCTGGGGGGGGATAGGACCGGGTTGTGCGGCGGGGTTCAGGCGGGGGGGGGGGGCGTTGTTTTCGGGTTGCGCCGCGGCCATGTATTGTTTTTAACACAGGGTGCCTCCGGTTTTTTCCTCACTACAACTCCCAGCATGCACTGACAACCAATAGATGTCAGGGCAAGCTTGGAGTAGTAGTGGTAAAACAGCTGTAGGCACCATGTGTAGATGAACTAAGGGCGGAAGTGTCGGCCCCAGCAGGCATCACTGACATGGTGCCTGCTGGGGAAGTCTGCCTGGTAGTGAGCACACTACCAGGCAGACAAAACTGCATTTTTTATATAGTAAAAAAAAATTTTTTAAGGCAGGGAGGGGGTAAGGGATAGATGGGAAATAGGCAGGGACAGAGAGGAAAAAAAAGGGATGGTGGGAGCTACCCTTTAACAAAAAGATAGAAGAGAGGCCTTAGAACCAGGCATAGGAGTTAATGAACTCCCTGCTGTAAGAGATCTGGCTACTCTTCTAGGAGATAGTGAGAATCCTCGAGATGAGGGACCTTTCACTTCCCTTAAACTGAAAAGCAAGGCCTTTCCACCAGTATCTGAAACCTCTTGTTTAGATGTGTTCCTTGAGCTAGCCCTTCAAGATATCAGGAAACTCTCCACAGCCCCTGACTCAGTGATGAGACCTAACCTCTCTCAAACTGAGAGACGCGCATTGAAAGAACTCCAGGACAATAAGGACCTCATACTTAAGTTGGTGGTTAAAGGTGGCAATATAGTTTTAATGGACCGCTTACAGTATACTATCATGTGCCGTAAAATTCAAGATGATCAACTTACTAGTGACCCCACTATGCAGTATAAACAGGAGCTATTACTCCTTGTCACGCAGGCTAAAAGAAACAAACTCCTCAGTGATGATGAGTGTGAATTCCTGATCCCCAAAACACCGGTTCTGGCGACTTTTTATGCCCTACCCAAGATCCATAAAGGGATGTCCCCCCTAAAAGGGCGTCCAATCGTTTCAGGAATTGGAAGCTTGAGACAAAATATTGGAGTGTAAATTGACAGGCTTTTACGTGAATTTGTACTTTCACTCCCGTCATACACAAGGGACACTATGGACCTATTACAAAAACTAGAGGGGATCACAATTGATAAAAACACTCTTCTCACCAGCATAGACGTGGAGGCACTCTACTCCTCCATACCCCACGACATGGGATTGAAGGCAGTGGCATACTATCTCTCCCTTAGAGGTGTACATATGAAGGCACATAATGAGTTCATTCTAAAGCCTTTGAAGTTTATCTTGACAAGAAATTGTTTTTTATCCAATAGTAAAATCTTCCACCAGCTCAGGGGTACGGTCATGGGGAGCCCGTGTGCCCCCACATATGCCAACTTACTCCTGGCCTGGTTGGAGGCCACCATTGTTTTTAATACACCAAGGGAACATTTCAGTGAACAAGCCCTTTCATGGGCTAGATATAAAGATGATATTTTTATTCTCGGGCATAGCTCTAAAACCACCTCGAGCAATTTCTGTCATCCCTTAATCAAAATCATATTGGTCTACATTTTACATATGAAGTGAATTTTACCCAATTACCCTTTCTGGACATTATGATTAGGAGAGATGAGGACGGTTGTCTGTGTACATTAATACACAGAAAACCTACAGCAAAAAGCAGCCTCCTGAGGTGGGAAAGCTGCCATACGGGCCCCATCAAGAGGGGGATCCCGTGGGTGCAGTACCTCCACCTCAGGAGGAATTGCTCGAGGCGTGACTAGTTTGTAAAAGAGGCAAGAAATCTGAGAGCCCGTTTTAAAGATAGGGGATACCCCAGTCATGTACTCACCACTGCAAACAAACAGGCCTTCGATACCCCTAAAGAAACTCTTCTTACTCCTAGAATACATAATGATACTGTTAATCCCACTCGAATAATAGCAACATTTGATCAACGCTCTCAACAAGTGAGAGAAATCGTCAGCAAGTATTGGAACATACTAAAAATGGACCAAGACACTGGAGAAACCCTATCGGATATACCACTCATTACGTATAGACGGGGACGCACCCTAGGTGATCTGCTCATGCCGAGTCATTTGGACCCAAACACGATATCTAGAGAGACTTGGCTAGGGAGGATCTCCAGAATTCTTGCGGACGGTGTAAGGCATGTACTCACCTTCCTAAAACAGACAATTTTAAGGACTGCACGAGTGGTAAACAGATCAAGATATGTTAATTTATCAACTGCAAAACATGATATGTCATATACATGGCAACCTGTGAATGTAGGATGAGATACATCGACAAGTCTACTCTAATATTCAAAAACAAATGCTGGAACATCTTGGAAACATCAGGCATAACCGTGATACTCCCTTAGCTTAACACATTAATGTAGCCCATGCAGGTAACTACAGCAAGTTATAGTTTATTGGGATTGAGAGTATTATTCCATCAATAAGAGGAGGGGATGTGGATCGTCTATTACTCCAGAGGGAGAGCTGCTGGATATATAAATTGAATACGGTTGCTCCCTCTGGACTGAACGAACAGTTGACATTTGCATGTTTCTTATAAATTTACTTCCCTCCCCCCCTCCCCCTCCATCTCTCCCTCCTTCTCCATTGTCTATATCTGGTGACGGCTAGGTAGTTAGTGGGTGTTGTAGCTGACCCCTTGAGTCAATGTCACCATTACTAGTGCAGGGACTTTAGGGAAACAGGAGGCACGAGAGCGGGACCGCCCTTGTTAAGGCTGATTATCTTGCCTAAGTTGAAGGCTAATAGTTACACTTGGGTGCATCAGGCTCACTAGGCCCTGCTATATTCTCCCATCCCTCCCCGTTAGGTATCACCAAAGCCCCCTATGGACAATGGGATACCAAGGGTGTGAGGGGGGCTACATGCTAATTGTCCCACATCTATTCCCCTCCATTCTCCATACGCAGTTAGTAAATCGATGTCTACGGGGAAAATGGCTCTACGGTACACCCGAAGGGTTGATATCGTTAGAAAAAGTTCCACCAAAATAAACGCACAAAAAAACGCAGAAAATATAATTGCGCAAGATTTTGCATGGGTAAATACACTTAAGAATGCTCTATATAGATTGATGAATCCGGGGGGGGATTGCATGTATTTTTCTTCACAGGTTCCTGGAGATGGACGGTTAAGCGTCATTACCAATAGGGGTTTGATCTATTGCAGTTCTGCTATCAAAGGCTGCTACTCCTGATACGCTGCTGTTTCTACATTTTGTCTGGTTGCATAAATCTCTTGTAATTTCTGAGCAAGCATCTATATCATACTGAAATACTATATAGTGCGTGAGTTACCCCTGAAGATGCAGAACAATTGCGTCAGAAACGCGTTGGGTACGTGTTTCGATGAATTGACACCAGCACTGTGGTGCTAGTGGATTATTCCACTTGGTTGCTCATATACATGTAACCTCTATCTGTACTTATTATATAGTTGAGTGGGCGTGGACATACTGAAAGGGGATGGGAATACAGTCTCCTGGTTGATCCATCTTGCCCACACACTTGTCCTTAAGTTGTCAGGTGGATTATCTGTCTGACATCTATCATATGAAACAGAAATTTGTAAATGTGGGCGTGTCTGTGCCCACATGTAAGTGTTGAAACATGGTCAATGGTCTTTTCTGTCTAAGTGCCTCAGGAATTGTCCAGAGTAGAAACAAATCCCTATAGCAAACCTCTTCTACTCTGTGCAGTTCCCGAGACAAGCAGAGATGTCAGCAGAGAGCACTGTTTCCAGACAGAAAACAACAACTCAACTTCAGCAGCTAATAATTATTGAAAGGATTAAGATTTTTTAATAGAAGTAATTTACAAATCTCTTTAACTTTCTGGAGCCAGTTGATATAAAAAATATTTTTTTTTCCTGGAAAACCTATTTAACTAGCCCAGAGTGAGCCACACAAGCATATGCTGCTACTTATGCCTCGTAACAGCAAAGGAATAGAGAGGGCACTACCTAGCGCATTACCACTAAAAACCATGGTGAACAGAGGTAATTACAATGCTCACCCAGAATGTTACACTCGCCAAGTGTAACAATGGAAAATAACTTGTGTGTAAGTATGCCGGCAGCCGGTCCACCTTCAGAAAGATGCACAAGGAAAACAAGGAGCCTCCAAGGAGGTGGCGGACATCAGGAGGCGTTGGACACACTCGGAGGGTAAAATCAACTTTAATCACCCATCATGCAACGTGTTTCACAGATTATCTGCTTCATCAGGTATACTCAGGTGAGTAAAAGCATACTATATATAGGGAACTGGGAGGTTAGCCCTCCAGGTGAGCCAAGGAGGGAATTAACCCTCAAGGCTCCACTGGAGGGGAACCACCCAGTATACAAAGATACACATACGAATAAACAGAAAAGGGGGAAAATTTCACATATGATCAATACATATAGAAGGGAACATGTATAAAAAGATATATAAAAAATATAAAATATAAAAAAAATATATATATATAGAAATAATATGTTCATATATACAGGAATGCAGGGGTGAAAAACACCTAGCTAACTAGCAACTATGTTCAATAAGGTAGAGTATTACACCAAAGGCAACTAGTAGAGAGTAATGATGAATAAATAATAAAAAAAACAAAAACAAAAAAAACAATTTTTATAAAAAAAAAATATTAATATAACATAGAGTATAATATATATAAAAAACTAAATTATACATATTACTTATGCCTCGTGGCCTTTCCTTTTGGTACAGAGTAGGCACCTGCCATTCAGGTAAGCAGGTGCCTGCTCTGCACAGCAGCAATACCAGCCGATTCATTGGCAGCCCTGACATGGCCAGTAGGCCGGATCTTGGGTGCCCATGACAGATTACAGCGGGGCCAGGCCCTGTGCCCACTCTAGTGGTGTCCTGGACATGTTCCATACCTATATCTGAAAATGGAAGTGACAGCGCTCCGTGGTGTGATAAAAGAGGATTACGTGGAAATTAAAAAGGCATGTAAGTCGCTTACCTGATAAGGTTGTGTACCCACATACACAACAATGGTGAGCGTGTGGTATAAAAGTGTCCGCAGCCTCCGGCTTGTACTGGTAATCGGGAGAGAAGAGCTTTAAAAAAGACAACGGCTCCACGTGGCGCAGGACACAAACAGCAGGTAGGTAAAAGACAAGGTATTTTATTTCCCAGAATAAATATTTTACCTGACATGCCCTAGTTACACCACTGTTAGTCTGCACTGGGAGGCTGGGAAGACACTGGTGACACTTCAAGTCTTCTGTGGGTAACACAATGGATGCCTACTGTTTTTGGTCAGGTGACTGGTAGCAAGTCATCTGTACAGTTTAGAATACTGTGCTAGTGACCGCTTTAACAGGCAGGATTTATTTTCTATTTTTTTGCCTGAAGACTGTATTTGGTTTTGTGTTGTTTGGTGTGTGGTTCTGTGCCAAGGTCTCTATTTTGCCGTTGTTTGCCTAGCTCTACCGTGCTAATCTCACACAATGTATAAATCTGAACTGTATACAAACACTGTCATGCTACCATGAATTCCTTATTAATCCCTTGTAAAGGCGATGGATGTGTAACATGGACCCTCCCATGTGTAAACAGGACTGACAATGATGTGAGTACTGACTATATAAGAGAACATCTTTTAGGATGTCAAATAGGAAACTAGACTTATCTAAAACAAATCCCTCCTTGACACCAATATGGCTGCTAAACGCTCCCTCCATAAAGCCGGGCTCTGGATTGTGGCTTTTCTCCTCCTATTCAATCTGCAGGAGACGGGTAAGAAAACCTGATTTTGTATAACATTTAATTAAAGGGTGAATATAATTTTACAATCATTGCTCCAGTGAATATTAAAAAGGAAGAAACTCTGCAAATAGTTTTAATTAGAAATCTCCAACAATATCCTGCACGCAGCACCTATACAGATTTAACCCCCTAAGGACGCAGCCCTTTTTCACCTTAAGGACTGAGCACTTTCTTTTGGTGGTAAATTTTTGTCGTTACTTGCATCCTTTTTTGGTGAAAAATCCCCAAATTTCATGAAAATTTTGAAAATTTAGCATTTTTCTAACTTTTAAGCTCTCTGCTTGTAAGGAAAATGGATATTCACAATAAATTTTATTTTTATTCACAAATACAATATGTCCACTTTATGTTGGCATCCTAAAATGGACATATTTTTACTATTTGAAAAAATTAGAGGGCTTCAAAGTAGAGCAGCAATTTTCAAAAATTTCATGAAAATTGCTAAATCTGAAGGGACAGATGTTACAGAACTACAAATCGTACACCAAAAAAGAGGGGCCAAAATATTGGTTATCAAAAGTATAAATTTTTATTACAAACTTAATAAAAACAATCCAAAAGATTAAAAGATGGCAGTGTTATGAAAGCAGTTACACACACAGAAAAAAATGGAGGTGAGTATATCATAAGAAGCGTCTGATGGAAATGATCAACCTACATAGTAATAGGTCAAACGGTATAGCTGGATTGCTGAAGTATGCCAAATCCTGGAGAATCAACAAGAAGCAAACAAGACAAGCATAATGATAATAATGATTATACACTACAGGGAAGAAGGGCTGGAAAAGAAGAGGAGAGGTCACAAATAACATATGAAAGACCGGCCAGACCATATACCCCCATACAATACCTCACCTCACCCCGAACGCGTTTTCGCTAAGGCTTTGTCAAGGGGCGCCTCTTGACAAAGCCTTAGCGAAAACGCGTTCGGGCAAATTGTATTAGCAGAATTACTATAGCAGACATGGAGGCCTATGAAAAGCCTCCAGCTGCCATAGTTACCAATCGGCACCCCTCAATTGTGCTGCGGGGGTGCCAATAGGGCACTGGATTGCACTGGACTGCCATTTAAATCAATTGGACTGCCATTTAAAACCTGGGCTTGTTATTGATTGTGGCCTTTAAAGGGTAAATAACTAAAGTCAGCATGATCGCTGTTGTCGGTCATTGACAGCGAGTGTCGGCTGCTGATAACAGCCAGCACCCGCCGTCTATGAACCAATTTTAGCTCCATACATATCCTTCAGCTTTCTAAAAGCTTATGGTTTGCTTATATTAGAGTGACATGTTTCATTTTAGGCTCATCATGAAATTCTGTGATCACAATGTGACTTTATTAGTTTCATATAGGAAAAGATTGAAGTTGTATTGTCTTACACACCATGTGTTGATGTGACAATTGACATCCATGCTAATTCTGCTGCAGAGTCAGTATGTAACACATAGGGATTTTACTACAAGTTTGACGTGGATTTGCCATTACCGCAGCAAAATCCCTAAAAATACCTGTACTCCTACCTATATTGTTAGACCAGTCAGCAGTAACATCTTTATTTTATGTTTCTTCCACAGATGCTCAAACAAACACAACCACCACCGGTATGTATATACACTCTATATATACTGTTTACTTCTGTGATAATCTTTATGGATCTACAGAGATTTGTATTGAATGTATAGAAATCTGATCATTGTCTTCAATTCGAAAGATACAAACAAGAACATATGTAGCAGAGCTGAACTGTTTTTTTGGGGTATGAAGATAATTTAGGGTTACTGAGATGATGCAGTCGGTCAACCTCAAGTTATAATAGAAACACAGTATAATAGCCTCAAGCAGGGGCATATTGTGCTTCACAGAGAACTCTGGGCAAGATATTGTATAAATACCCCTTCCTCTACTGGGAAGGACAGTAATAAATAACTACTTATAACAATGGGGTTAATAACTTCCCTATGCTTCAGTTAAAGGGGTACTCCGACCCTAAGACATCTTGTCCAAAGGATAGGGGATAACATGTCTGACCGCGGGGGTCCCGCCACTGGGATGTCACAAGGGGGTGGAGTTGTGACGTCACTAATGCAAGATTGCAGGGGTCCCCAATGGGGGGACCCCCGCGGTCAGACATCTTATCCCCTATTCTTTGGATAGGGGATAAGATGTCTTAGGGCTGAAGTACCCCTTTAATGCCCATACAGTGCATCACCATGATAAGTAATACTGCCATACAGTACCACAGCAAGTTATAGTGCTATATGGTGTCCAAATAATAGTAACTGAATGCAGAAGTGTTATGGAGTAATAGAAAAGTTATAGTGCTGTACAGTACACAAATAATCTATCCTTTCCCATATTAACTTATAGTGGTATATAGTAACTGGGAAACACTATTTTACCATATTAAGTTATAGGGATATACGGGGCCCAAATAATGGTGCCTTACCATATCAAGTTAAAGTGTTATATGGTAACTTAAAAAAAAAAAAAAAAACCTTTACCATATTGAGTTAAAGTGCAATACGGTGCCCTACCATATCCAGCTATAGTCTTAACCCCTTAAAGGGTAGCTCCCACCATCCTATTTTTTTTTCTGTCCCTGCCTATTGTCAATCTATCCCTAACCCCCTCCCTGCTTTTAATTTTTATTTTTACTATATTAAAAATGCCTTTTGTCTGCCTGGTAGTGTGCTCACTACCAGGCAGACTTTCCCAGCAGGCACCATGTCACTGATGCCTGCTGGGGGGGACTTCCGCCCTTAGTTCATCTACACAGGGTGCCTCCAGCTGTTTCACCACTACAACTCCCAGCTTGCCCTGACATCTATTGGCTGTCAGGGCATGCTGGGAGTTGTAGTATTGAAACAGCTGGAGGCACCCTGTGTAGATAAACTATTAGTTATTTACATGCGGCGCTAGCCCGTCCCCTCTGTCTCCCTCCCCCCGCGCCATACCCCATTCCCTCCATCACAAACCCCCCTCCCGCATACCCCCCTCCCTCATTACACTTACTACAGAGTCCGGCAGCGAGCGTGCAGGGACAGCAGCGGCGACGAGGTGGCGGCGGCGGCGATGTGCGGGAGGAGTGGCCTCCCAGCCAGTGGCCGGGGAGCCAATGCGCTCGCTCCCTGCCTGTCTGAGCGAGCGCAGGCTGAATGAAAAAGGACCGATGCCCGGCCGCATCAGTCCTTTTTCAGGCGGGACGTCACGCCAGGCTGCAGCCGGCCACTAGGAGGGAGACCCCCTAGTGGCCGGTTTTCAAATGTAAATTAAACAATTTTAATAAAAAAAATAATAATAAAAGTATATTAGAGATATGTTGTAGTACATAAGTACTACAACATATCAAAAACTAAAGTTGGTGACAGTGCACATTTAAGGACCCGGGCTTTTTCCGTTTATTCATTTTCAATATTTCCTTCTTAACTTTAAAAAAATCATAACTCTTTAAAATTTTCACCTAAAATTCTATATGATGGCTTATTTTTTGCGTCACTAATTCTACTTTGTAATAACATTAGTCATTTTACCCAAAAATCTAAGGTGAAACGGGGAAAAAATCAATGTGCAACAAAATTGATGAAAAAACACTATTTTGTAAGTTTTGGGGGCTTCCGTTTTCACGCAGTACATTTTTCGGTAAAAATGACACCTTATCTTTATTCTGTAGGTCCATACGGTTAAAATGATCCCCTACTTATATAGGGTTGATTTTGTATCACTTCAGAAAAAAATCATGAATACATGCAGGAAAATTTATATGTTTAAAATGGTAATCTTCTGACCCCTATAACTTTTTATTTTTCTGTTTTCAGGGCACTATGAGGGCTCATTTTTTGCGCCGTGATCTGAAGTTTTTCGCGGTACCAATTTTATTCTGATCAGACTTTTTGATCACTTTTTATTCACTTTTATGTGGTATAAAATTTTTTGACGCGTACGCCATTAAACGTGTGGTTTAAAAAGCGGTATATTTTTATAATTCGGACATTTCCGCACGCGGCGATACCACATCTGTTTATTTTTATTTTTATTTACACTGTGTTTTTTTTATTCTTGGAAATGCCGGGTGATTCAAACTTTTATTAGGGGAAGGGATAATTGAAAGGGTTAATGATTTTTTTACACTTTTCTTATGCCATATTATAGCTCCTATAGGGGGGGCTATAACATTGCATTAACTGATCTTTTACACTGATTGATGCATCTCCATAGGAATGGACCAATCAGTGTTTTCGGCGATTGATTGCTCAAGCCTGGATCTCAGGCTTGAAGCATTCAATCGGTGATCGAACTGCAGGAAGGAAGGTAAGAAGACCTCCTCCTGTGCTACAGCTGTTCGGGATGCCGCGATTATACCGCGACGATCACGAATAGCTCCCTGAGCTAACCGGCCACTTGTTTTTAGCCGTGCGGCTCAGCTTTGAGGCGGGTCCCGGCTTCACTATGACGCCGGGCCCGCCGCAATATGATGCGGGGTCACCGTGTGACCCCGCGTTATATCGCAGGACCGGGACCCAAGACGTACCCATACATCCTGGGTCCTTAAGGGGTTTTAAAGGGGTACTCTGGTGGAAAACTCTTTTTTTTTTTTTTAAATCAACTGGTGCCAGAAAGTTAAACAGATTTATAAATTACTTCTATTAAAAACTCTCAATCCTTCCAGTACTTATTAGCTGCTGAACACTACAGAGGAAATAATTTTTTTATGCAACACAGAGCTCTCTGCTGACATCATGAGCACAGTGCTCTCTGCTGACATCATGAGCACACTACAGGAATCAGCTGGGGGCCGGCCGAAATGACGCAAGCTCGAGTCGGGAGCCAGCGTCATACCCTGTTAACGGCCATTGGACGAGTATACACATCCATGGTCCTTAACAGGTTAAGACAACCAGGGAGCGGAAGTAGTACGGTAGAACCCTTTAAATGGGTTGTCCAGGGAGCAGAAAAGGCCCTACCAGTTCTGCTCCGCAGACAACCCCTAAAGGGGTACTCCGGTGGAAAACTTTTTTTTTTTTTCAAATCAACTGGTGCCAGAAAGTTAAACAGATTTGTAAATTACTTCTATTAAAAAGTCTTAATCCTTACAGTACTTTTTAGCGGCTTAATACTACAGAGGAAATGCATTTATTTTTGGATTTCTCTTCTGTCACGACCACAGTGCTCTCTGCTGACATCTCTGTCCATTTTAGGAACTGTCCAGAGCAGCATATGTTTGCTATGAGGATTTTCTCCTACTCTGGACAGTTCTTAAAATGGACAGAGGTGTCAGCAGAGAGCTCCGTGTTGCAAAAAGAAAATAATTTCCTCTGTAGTATTCAGCAGCTAATAAGTACTGGAAGGATTAAGATTTTTTAATAGAAGTAATTTACAAATCTGTTTAACTTTCTGGCACCAGTTGATTTAAATAAAATAGAAAAAATTCCACCAGAGTACCCCTTTAACCTGCATAGTAAACACCATACTGTGCTGAAATTATCATCAAACTTGCCTGCAAATAGATAATAATAATATTTTCTATATCTCCTCTATAGGTGTGCCCGGCTGGGGTATCGCGCTCCTGGTTCTGACGTCCCTTATACTGGCCTCCCTTCTGTGCAGCCTTGTATGCGTGGTAAGACCAATACTTATGCAAATAGGTGATAAAATAAGAATCTAAAATCTATTCAGTCAGAGATAAGTTGCCCAGTTGCCCATAGCAACCAGTCAGTCGCTTCTTTCATTTTGCAGAGGCCTTGTTAAAAACGAAAGAAGTGATCTGATTGGTTGCTAGGGGCAACTCAGCAACTTTTCCTCAGGACAGGTTTTGATAAATCTCCCCCAATGGGGGGGCATAGTGATCTCCAAACTGTGTCCCTCCAGATGTTGCTAATGGCCATCCGGGCAGAGAGGGGGCCCATTCAGGACAGGTGCTCACTTTCTAATGGGTAATCCAGGACACTTGTCCCGGATTTTAAAGCGAGCGAGCACCGCTTCCAGCTGTATGCGCACACACATGTACAGTAAAAGCTTCCTCTCCGTGTCCTACACGGAGAGGAGACCGCGACCTCTGCCCTGACGCAGCGCGGGTGTCATGACATCACTCATCAAAGCACGCCCTGTAAACGGAGAAAGACACGGCCAGCCCATGCTGCGGAGGAGATTTCTGCGCGTGGCATGAGGTAAGTATCCTTTCCCCCCTTTTTTTCTCCCTTTTTTGGCTGCTTACTTGCCAACATACATATATGCTCACCTACATAGCTACCTAACTATCTACTTACATAGCTTACTACCTACTTACTTACCTACCATCCTGCTTACCTACATAGCTTCGTACCTGGCTACCTACCTACACAGTTACCCTACCTGTTTGCCTACCAACATAGCTATCTACTTACTTACCTACTTGGCTACCTACTTTGCTACCTACCTGCCTACCTACTTGCCCAGCTAGCTACATACTTACCTACCGACATATTTATCTACGGGGGAGGGGGGCGGAATTTATCTACCTACCTAAGGATGTATTTACCTATTCAGGGGGAGGCTACCTAACCTGAGGCCATACCTGCCTAAGGGGTACTTCTTAGTAAGTGAACTATCTAACTACTATGGGACATACCTACCTATGGAGGAACTAGCTGCCTACTGTGGGGATATATCTTCTTAATGGGGGATCTACTAACCTGCCCTCTTTTACTGTGCGGAACTCCAAGGGGGACATTATTACAGTTTGGGGGCCTATAGAGGGGACATTGTGTAAATGTGGCTAGGGCACTGGAAAACGATGATGTCTGCCCTGCAGATGTTGGGGGGCGGGGGGTGCGGTGGGCACCGCGTCTGAGAGCTTGTCGGCTCTCGCTCCCCGCTATGGAATTGTGATTTTCCTGTTCTACTGATATATGGAATAAAAGATTCTGAAATGCTGAAGATACATTCAGGTGAGTGCGACTGCAGTCATTTATTCTAAGTCCACCCCACCATGGTTCCACAATTGCAAGGTTCGTAACCTCTCAATCCGGTTGAGAATCTGTGGGGTGTACTGGTAAAATAACCGAAAGACTCCAAATCTCCATAAAACACCTCAATTGGGATTATAGATCAAATCCCTTTCTCCTCATGGCAATGTTTCTCTTAAAAACACATCAAAGAAAACATATCAAAACTGCATGTGATGTGAACTGACACCAACTTACAGCTGGCTAGACTCCAGTACCAGCAGCCTGATGAGATGACCAGGTGCGGTGATCAAATGCCACACCCAATCTTTCTGAACAGCCAGAGGATTCATGGGAAATGTGGTCAATATTATGAAGTCATTTCAGTGATAGATTTGTAATCAGAAATGGCTGAAACCCAATGCCTGCCACATCAGAAAAAAACAGGTAAGCAAAAGGCATACACAAGAACGTCTACATTATTCTTCTAAAAATAGGCTATGCTGCACTATAAAGGCAGAAAAACAACAACAACAAAAAACTCCTGGAGTGCTTCTTTAAAGGGGTACTCCGGTGGAAAACTTTTTTTTTTTTTAAATCAACTGGTGCCAGAAAGTTAAACAGATTTGTAAATTAAAAAATCTTAATCCTTCCAGTACTTTTTAGGGGCTGTATACTACAGAGGAAATGTTTATATTTTTGGATTTCTCTTATGTTATGATCACAGTGCTCTCTGCTGACCTCTGCTGTTCATTTTAGGAACTGTCCAGAGCAGGAGAAAATCCCCATAGCAAACACATGCTGCTCCGGACAGTTCCTAAAATGGACAGCAGAGGTCAGCAGAGAGCACTGTGGTCGTGACATAAGAGAAATTCAAAAAGATAAACATTTCCTCTATAGTATACAGCCCCTAAAAAGTACTAGAAGGATTAAGATTTTTTTTAAGGAAGTAATTTACAAATATGTTTAACTTTCTGGCACCAGCTGATTGAAAAAAAAAAGTTTTCCACGGTAGTACCCCTTTAATCCTTCCAGTACTTATTAGCTGCTGAATACTACAGAGGAAATTCTTCTCTTTTTGGAACACAGAGCTCTCTGCTGACATCATGAGCACAGTGCTCTCTGCTGACATCTCTGTCCATTTTAAGAGCTGCCCAGAGTAAGCGAAAATTCCCATAGAAAACATATGCTGCTCTTGGACAGTTCCTAAAATAGACAGAGATGTCAGCAGAGAGCACTGTGCTCGTGATGTCAGCAGAGAGCTCTGTGTTCCAAAAAAGAAAATAATTTTTACTGGAAGTATAAAAATTTTTTTTAATAGAAGTAGTTTACAAATCTGTTTAACTTTCTGGCACCAGTTGATTTAAAAAAACAAAGGTTTTCCACCGGAGTACCCCTTTAAAGGGGTACTCCCATGCCCCAGCCTTCTGAACATCCAGTTCAGAAGGCTTGGAACAGCGGCCACAACATCAAAGCCATGCCCCCTCGTGATGTCACGCCATGCCCCCTCGTGCCCTCCCCCCCCCCCCCCGCATGTCACGCCATGCCCCCTTTCATTGATGTCTATGGGAGCTGGCATGGCGGTCGGTACGGGAGTATCCCTTTAAGTGATAAACAGAGGCAGGAAAGAAAATGCCATTGACGTTCATGTGGAATTATCCGCTATACTATTGCGTAGCCTCACAATATTTTTGTTCTGTCTTTTCCAGCCGCTGCTCTACAAGTACATTGGTCAAGACTCCCACAGCTTTCAAAGATAACAAAAATATTATCACCGTAGATCAAACCTAACTGCGAATGTATGTAAGACAGATATGATTGTATCCTCCACTACTGCTCAATAAAAGATTATTTTATTATATTTTGGACATGGCCTTTTTTGGAATTTGGGAGGTTGTGATGTTTGACCATCATGGATACCATTACAGACTCTATATCCAGGGGTGCAAGGAAATCAATAGAGCAGCGGTCTCTTCAACCTGCGGTCCTCCAGATGTTGCAAAACTACAACTCCCAGCATGCCCGGACAGCCAACGGCTGTCCGGGCATGCTGGGAGTTGTAGTTTTGCAACATCTGGAGGTCTGCAAGTTGGAGACCACTGCAAAAGAGGCTTCCTCAACAAGAAAAACACGAATAGGGACAAATAGGACCAATTTTCAAAGCTAATATTTTGTCGCATAAAGGTGTTACATGGTGTAAATAGCACCAAATGACAAAACAAGCTCCATGGGAGGTCCAATTTTCCAGTTTTGAAGGGTCTCCTTTTTATTTATTTTTTATTTTTAATAATAGTTATAACCCCTAGAGGATGCAGGGTGTAAATGTACGTCCTGGCCACCTGAGACTTAAAAGGGTTATCTAGGAATAGTAAAAACAGACCTAATTTCTTCCAAAAACAGCACCACACCTTGTCCTCAGGTTGTGTGTGGAATTACAACTTGCCCCCATTCACTTCAATGGAAGTGAGCCGCAATACCAAACAACCTGAAGACGGGTGTTTTTAAAAAAAATTTTGATTGTCTGCTTCAACGTCCGCTACAGAACTATATATATATATATATATATATATATATATATATCTAATAAACCACCCCACAGGCCAAAAACAGCATCACAGCAAGTGCTATAGAAATAAGACAAGTTACCAAGTCTACAGTGTCCTGCAATGTATTAACCCACATAACAAACTCCATAACCCACGTGAAACACAGGAACCCTTAAAGTGCATTTCACGTTAGCTTGTTTACAGGAAACGGGCATACTGCTGGATACCTTTGGTTCAGTTTCCCAAAAAAAAAAAAAAGCATTTTTTTCCCCACCCCTGATGAATCACTTTCAGGTGAAACACGTCGGCAGTAAGTCGCTACTGTGGTGCTACCATATACTCCTGTAGGTAACTTACCACTGCCAGCCTAATCTTCTTAATGATTTATTTTTCTTTGTGGTATGCGGTGGTATGCGATGCCCTTTTCTCACCTTGCCTCAATGCCTAGAATTTATTTTTAACATTTTCTTGATGAATTAATAAAGACTAAGGGGAAAATGTATCAAGCAGAATTCTACAAATTATGTGGGCAGAAATATGCCAACTGTTGCTCTATGTTGCATTCACAGAATTTCTTTTTAAAGGGGTATTCCAGGGAAAAACTTTTTTTTTTACTTGTAATCTATTCTATTACTTCTATAAAAAAAATCTTAATCCTTCCAATAATTATCAGCTGCTGAAGTTGAGTTGTTCTTTTCTGTCTGGCGACAGTGCTCTCTGCTGACACCTCTGCTTGTCTCAGGAACTGCACAGAGTAGAAGAGGTTTACTATGGGGATTTGCTTCTACTCTGGACAGTTTACGAGTCATCAGAGAGTACTTAGACAGAAAAGAACAACTAAACTTCAGCAGCTCATAAGTACTAAAAGTATTAAGGTTTTTTAAATAGAAGTAATTTACAAATCTGTTTAACTTTCTGGAACCAGTTGATATATATATATATATATATATATATATATATATATATATATATATAGTGCCCCAGTACCGCATTCTATACGGTATTTATTTCTTTATGGGTCCCCATAGCCAGAGTCCCTAGGACATAGGGATCCCTGTAATCTAGTCTACCCCTGGTCGCCTCTATTCTAATGTATAATTAGTAATTTATGCATAGGTTAATGTAAATAGCATAGTATGTGTGGATAAATGGTTGATTACTTGTTTCCATTAGCGTTGCAGGACCTGCAGGTCATGTGACAAGGTGAACTCTATGGTATTTGGCTTAAGGACCTTAGGAGGCCCTGTGACGTAAGCAATCCCATCACACCATGTAAGGTGAATGGCAGACGTTCGGACCAATCAGATTCGCCATGCCCCTGCCCATATAAGGGAGCGGCGGCCATGTTTCTCTCTCTTACCTCGTGGGCTGTCAAGCAGACAAGACCTGTACAGCAGTAATCGCAGTGAGTTAGGCCTGAGCCTTGCGGCAACGGCTGAACAATTATAATTATAGAGTGTATCACCTCCCAAACACTCTGCAGCATCACCGGACCTAATAGTTCCCCTAAATCCGGACGGATCTGCAAATCTCTTCCTAAATTCAGAGACTGTATGTCTACCTCAAGGTCCGCAACTACTGCCAGTCGCTAAGTAACCAAAGAACTGTTTGTACGAGACTGTGACTGTACCGTGAATATTGCAAGCACTTCAGTAAACGTTATTCAAGTTCAAATCTCCTTGTGGACCTTCAGTTATTTTATGCACCTATCGTTACTGGGAAGGGCGGCGATAGGCCGGAACACTGATTCAGCATACCAGCCCTCAGCCTGGCATCACGAACTCTAGGGTTAACATTAACCCCTTTTATACCTATGTCATACCACCACTACCATACACCCCCCCAAGGGCTACCACATATATATATATATATATATATATATATATATATATATATATATATATATATATTACAAAAGCTTTTTTCCTGGATAACCCCTTTAAGTTTTAGCTAGCACATTTTCAGTTTTTTCTCTGTTCGCCATAGTGTCAATTATTTGCCTCTAGGGGGCCTGGTTTGTTATTTGCATGTGTTTTCCAGCTACTCAATATATTTGCACTATTTTTTTTTAACAAATTGCACACAATATGCACATCTGTACTCCATCTCTAACCAGGCACAGTTTTTACACATGCAGCTCAAAGGTAAAGGGGAACTATTATTATTATTATTATTTTTTTTTTTAAGCAAAATGTATGAAGAAGCTTGCACATTTATTTGAATTTTGTTAAAAAAAATAAAAATTTCCATGCACAACAGTGAAAAAAAAAGCCTAAAATCATCAAAAACCCTGCATATGATACATCTCCCGCTACATAATTTTGTACTTATATTTTGACTATATTTTTGAGCCCTGAACAAAAAAAATGTTCCGGAAATAAACTGAACATAGTCAGGTCTGCCATGGATAATATAGATGTGTGTTTTTTTTTAAACATTTTTAACTGATATCTGGACATACATTTATACTGATAATTTGGAAGACAAATAAGATCTAAATTGGGCCTTTCGGAAACAACATTTTCTAGTGTTCTCGATAGAAAATTTGGCTAGGTGTGTAGTAATAATATCAAAAGGATCCATCATTTCCATCCATCCTTGTGAAACCAAATTGACTTGGCTCTATAACAGCTGGTACAAGGTTTTGGTCACCGAAAATGGGCCCCCTGGTGGTGGAAGTATATATTCTGGATGTTCTATATTTATCAAGCAAAGTCAAAAGCTGGTGTGAAACCCTTTAGAAGGAATATTGGTGTCCAAACTGGCTCTAAAAAAAAAAAAAAAAAATTTATAAATTCATTGAGGATTTCGGAAAGAAAGGAATATTTTTGAAATTTGCCCCCAAATTAACAAAAATATACCAGGAATTGCTAATCTTTCAGTAGTTTTTGTCAAATTTAAAAAAAATGTAATTTAGAATTTTTCAAAAATTTACAGAAAACTACTGTGAGAGTAATACTATCGGGGATAGTTTTTGTTAATTTAAAGCAAGAAATTTGATTACCTTCCAAAATTCACAATACATTTTTTTTACAGATTTTTTTTTAAATATTTAGCTTTTTTTTATTGAGGATTTGGGAAGAAAATAAATATTTTTGAAATTGGCCCCTAAACTAACTAAAATATACCCAGTAATTTCTAATATTTCAGTGTTTTTTTGTAAAATTTTGAAAAAATTCAGTTCCGAATTTTTCAAAAATTGATGGAAAACTACTGAGAGATTAATATTACCGGGGATAGGATTTCGGAAAGAAAGAAATATTTTTAAAATTTGCCCCCAAATTAATAAAAATATACCAGGAATTGCTAATCTTTCAGTAGTTTTTGTCAAATTTTTCAAAAATTTATTTCAGAATTTTTCAAAACATTACAGAAAACTACTGAAAAATTAATATTACCGGGGATAGTTTTTGTTAATTTAAAGCTAGAAATGTGATTACCTTCCAAAATTCACAATACATTTTTTTTACAGATTAAAAAAAAAAAATGTATTTAGCTTTTTTTATTGAGGATTTGGGAAGAAAATAAATATTTTTGAAATTGGCCCCTAAACTAACAAAAATATACCCAGTCATTTTTAACCTTTCAGTGTTTTTTTGTTAAATTTTGAAAAAATTTAACAAGAGAGAGATTAATATTACCGGGGATAGGATTTTGTAAAGAAAGAAATATTTTTGAAATTTGCCCCCAAATTAACAAAAATATACCAGGAATTGCTAATCTTTCAGTAGTTTTTGTCAAATAAAAAAAAAAATGTTAGTTCAGAATTTTTCTAAAATTTATAGAAAACTACTGAGAAATTAATATTACCGGTGATAGTTTTTGTTAATTTAAAGCATGAAATTTGATTACCTTCCATAATTCACAATGATTTTTTTTTTTTTTTACAGATTTTTAAAAAAATATTTTATTGAGGATTTGGGAAGAAAATAAATATTTTTTGAAATTGGATCTTAAACTAACAAAAATACACACAGTAATTTCTAATCTTTCCGTGTTTTTTTTTTTAAAATTTTTTCAAAAATACAGTTCAGAATTTTTCAAAAATTGACGGAAAACTACTGATAGATTAATATTACCTGGGATAGTTTTTGCTAATTTAGGGGAAGATTTTAAGAAATGTTGTCACCTTCCCAAATCCACAATGAATTTTTTTTTAAGAATTTAGTTTTTTACATTTTGCTTTACAGTTAATAATATACAAACATATAAAAATAACAGTTATATATTTTTTGGTGTATACATACATATCTATATATATATATATATATATATATATATATATATATATATTGTCTTTAGTTTTTCCTTTCTTAATAAAAAAAAAGGGAGTGAAAAGTAATTTTTTTTAGAATTTATTCATTTATATCATACACTGAATTGATACTTAACTTTTTTAACATGATAAATTAAATCATCAAATTTTCATTTACATATTTAAAAACATAGAAATCAATGTTACATCATCCGTTGTAATAAGTTAATGTGAAAAATAGTTTGTTTCTGTGGAAAAAAAGAAAAAAAATCATAATTAGTAGATGCATTTTAGGCTGCGCACTTAGGCTGCATCACACCACGGTCTGACCTTCCGATGCACAGATATGATTTCGGAAGCATGGATATGATTTCGGTGCATGGATAGGTACGGACAGATATGGAGCCATTAACTATTATGTGGCTGCAGATCCGATCGTACTCAGCTAGTGACTACCATCTGGTCATTTTCTCAGGGGATCTGATTTTTGACTCGGACTGAAAATCATGGTGTGAATGCAGCCTTAGCACAGTGTTTCCCAACCAGCGGGCCTCCAGCTGTTTCAAACCTACAACTCCCAGCATGCCCAGACAGCCTATGGCTGTCTGGGCGTGCTGGGAGTTGTAGTTTTGTAACAGCTGGAGGTGCCTTGATTGGGGAGCACTGATTTAGAATATGGCTTCAATGTCTGGGTAGTGAGGATCTGTCCGATATAACAAGCAGAGAAAACCCGCTCCACATATAAGATAAGGGAGATGATCTTACATGTATGGGGAGAGCGGAGGACAGGACTAGCAGGAGGAGCGTTTCTTCATACAATAAAGGAGGGTCTGTAAAAATAGAAAATAAACAATACTAAATAACAAGAGAATTAAAATGTATTATCTATCTATCTATCTATCTCATATCTATCTATCTATCTCATATCTATTCATCTATCTATCTATCTATCCATCTATCTCATATCTATCCATCTATCCATCTATCTCATATCTATCTATCTCATATCTATCTATCTATCTATCTCATATCTATCTATCTCATATATATCTATCTATCTATCTAATATCTATCTATCTATCTCATATCTATCCATCTCATATCTATCTATCTAATATCTATCTCATATCTATCTATCTATCTATCTATCTATCTCATATCTATTCATCTATCTATCTATCTATCTATCTATCTCATATCTATCCATCTATCTCATATCTATCTATCCATCTATCTATCTATCTCATATCTATCTATCTATCTCATATCTATCTATCTATCTATCTATCTCAATCTCATATATATATATATATATATATATCCATCTATCTATCTATTTATCTCATATCTATCTATCTATCTATCTACCTATCTATCTATGTATCTCATATTTATCTATCTATCTCATATCTATCTATCTATCTATCTCATATCTATCTATCTATCTCATATCTATCTATATATGTATCTATCTCATATCTATCTATCTATCTCATATCTTTCTATCTATCTCTCTCCTATCTATCTATCTATCTATCTATCTATCTATCTATCTCATATCTATCTATCTATCTAAAGCAAATAAAAAAGGCACAACCAATATCCAGAGTAAAGAAGAAATTCGGGGTGCCCGCATATCTGGAACCTGGGTCCGCCGGTTCCTTAATCCAGACAAAGCAAATATGATGCAGCACTCCACAGATAGCAAAGAAGGTGGTTTTTATTCCATCATGTGCATTGAAACAACTTACAATTGCGTGGTCTGCAATGGCAAGAGATACTCAACCCCAAGTGCAGTTGTGCACCTATATTGGGGTGGAGCTCCTGCACTTGTGGTCCGTTGCTATGGGCGATCCCCAGCACAAAATATGCATACAATGGAGGATGCCTGCAAACGGTCACAAGTACCACAAGGGCATCCTACACATGATAAACGTGTGGATGCATGACATATAAACATTAGACAAATTCACCGATGTGGTCTAAAATGGCAGATAATCCTCAACCCCAAGTGCAGTTGTGCACTGTAAGCTGGGGTAGAGGTCCTGCATTTATGGACCACAATATAGGTTCACCACTGTGGTAGATGTAACAATGACATTAACTAACCCTCAAAACTGATGTTAAAATTGAAATCTGCCATTTTAGACCACATCGGTGAATTTGTCATCATGTGCATTGACAACGTTTCACCAGTCTCACACTTGACTTGAAAAAGCCAGTGTGAGACTGGTGAAACGTTGTCAATGCACATGATGGAATAAAACCAACTTCTTTGCTACTTGTGGAGTGCTGCATCGTATTTGCTTTATCTATCTCTCTATCTATCTCATATCTATCTATCTCATATCTCTCTATCTATCTCATATCTATCTATCTCATATCTCTCTATCTATCTATCTATCTATCTATCTATCTCATATCTATCTATCTATCTCATATCTATCTATCTATCTATCTATCTCATATCTATCTATCTCATATCTCTCTATCTATCTATCTATCTATCTCATATCTATCTATCTATCTCATATCTATCTATCTATCTCATATCTATCTATCTATCTATCTATCTCATATCTATCTCATATCTATCTATCTATCTATTTCCAAATGGCGGAGGACAGCACAACCACTATAAGTCTTGAGACAGTAATCCGGGTGCAATAGGTAAAAAACGTGGTCCCAGTCGCAGACCACATCCATAAATTCCAACAATAAGTCCAGCAGCACTCACGGGATCAAGTAAAAAACACAGCAGTGTTTACATGGTTTAATAAACACTGCTGTGTTTTTTACTTGATCCCGTGAGTGCTGCTGGACTTATTGTTGGTATCTATCTATCTATCTCATATCTATCTATCTATCTCATATCTATCTATCTCATATCTATCTCATATCTATCTCATATCTATCTATCCATCTCATATCTATCTCATATCTATCTATCTCATATCTATCTATCTATCTCATATCTATCTATCTCATATCTATCTCATATTTTTTATGTAGATATTTTGGGGGAGATTTATCAAAACCTGTCCAGAGGAAAAGTTGCTGAGTTGCCCATAGCAACCAATCAGATCACTTCTTTCATTTTAGAAAAGGCCTCTGAAATATGAAAGAAGCGATCTGATTGGTTGCTATGGGCAGCTGGTCAACTTTTCCTCTGCACGGGTTTTGATAAATCTCCCCCTCAGGGCATGCGCAGTGTACTCACAGACATTGCGGTCGCTCTCAGTCTAGCTCAGGGAGCAGGGGGGGGCAGCTGCGATGCCTGTGAGTAAACTGCGAATGCGTGAGACGCAGATCCTTGTATCTGATCGTAGCCGCAGACAACGCACCACACACAGACACAGCAGGAGGCGCCCTTTAGGGACGGTCGCTACATGACAAAGGCGATTTACACAACACAAAATATCTGTATATCTCTAAAGTCTTACCCCAAATATGAAAAGAAGTAGGAAAACGAAAGTCAGAACAACCAAAACCAAGATGGCCACCTCCGCTTCAGTCATGGATTCTGTGGTTAAGGCAAACAAAAAAGTACACATTAAAAATGTTTAATCTAATGTTTGATACACCGTACAGCCCCCGTATGTAGGTGTGAAGATGGTGAACCTGCATTTACTTCACTGGTATCGTAGAGAGCGGCTTATCTATACACTATCTATCTACATTATCTATCTGCACTATCTATCTGCACTATCTATCTGCACTATCTATCTACACTATCTACACTATCTATCTACACTATCTACACTATCTATCTACTCTATCTACACTATCTATCTACACTATCTATCTGCACTATCTATCTACACTATCTATCTGCACTATCTATCTGCACTATCTATCTACATTATCTATCTACACTATCTATCTGCACTATCTATCTACACTATCTACACTACCTATCTACACTATCTACGTTATCTATCTACTCTATCTACACTATCTATCTACACTACCTATCTACACTATCTATCTACACTATCTACACTATCTATCTACACTAGCTACACTATCTATCTACACTATCTATCTACACTATCTATCTACACTATCTACACTATCTATCTACACTACCTATCTACACTATCTATCTACACTATCTACACTATCTATCTACACTAGCTACACTATCTATCTACACTATCTATCTGCACTATCTATCTACACTATCTACACTATCTATCTACACTATCTACGTTATCTATCTACTCTATCTACACTATCTATCTACACTACCTATCTACACTATCTATCTACACTATCTACACTATCTATCTACACTAGCTACACTATCTATCTACACTATCTATCTACACTATCTATCTACACTATCTATCAGTATCTACATGACCTACACTATCTATCTACACTATCTACACTATCTATCTACACTATCAGTATCTACATGACCTACACTATCTATCTACACTATCTACACTATCTATCTACACTATCTAATACACTACACAAGAGAAGGCAAATCTCATAAGATCTATACAGCACTGCATCACACTACAACTCCACTGTGCTTTACACTGCACCTCCACACTGCTTCACACCACAACTCCACTATACCTTACACTGCAACTCCACACTCCATCACACTACAACTCCACAATACCTTACACTGCATCTCCACACTGCATCACACTACAACTCCACTATACCTTACACTGCATCACACTACAACTCCACTATACCTTACACTGCATCTCCACACTGCATCACACTACAACTCCACTATACCTTACACTGCATCTCCACACTGCATCACACTACAACTCCACTATACCTTACACTGCATCACACTACAACTCCACTATACCTTACACTGCATCACACTACAACTCCACTATACCTTACACTGCATCTCCACACTGCATCACACTACAACTCCACTATACCTTACACTGCATCACACTACAACTCCACTATACCTTACACTGCATCACACTACAACTCCACTATACCTTACACTGCATCTCCACACTGCATCACACTACAACTCCACTATACCTTACACTGCATCTCCACACTGCATCACACTACAACTCCACTATACCTTACACTGCATCACACTACAACTCCACAATACCTTACACTGCATCTCCACACTGCATCACACTACAACTCCACTATACTTTACACTGCATCTCCACACTGCATCACACCACAAATCAACTATACTTTACACTGCATCTCCACACTGCATCACACCACAACTCAACTATACTTTACACTGCATCTCCACACTGCATCACACTACAACTCCACTATACTTTACACTGCCACTCCACACTGCATCACACTACAACTCCACTATACCTTACACTACATCTCCACACTGCATCACACTACAACTCCACTATACTTTACACTGCAACTCCACTATACCTTACACTACATCTCCACACTACATCACACCACAACTCCACTATACTTTACACTGCAACTCCACTATACCTTACACTACATCTCCACACTACATCACACCACAACTCCACTATACTTTACACTGCAGCTCCACTATACCTTACACTGCATCTCCACACTGCATCAAACTACAACTCCACTATACCTTACACTGCATCACACTACAACTCCACTATACTTTACACTGCAACTCCACACTGCATCACACTGCAACTCCCCTATACTTTACACTGCATCTCCACACTACATCACACTACAACTCCACTATACCTTACACTGTATCTCTACACTACATCACACTACAACTCCACTATACCTTACACTGCATCTCTACACTACATCACACTACAACTCCACTATACCTTACACTGCATCTCCACACTGCATCACACTACAACTCCACTATACCTTACACTGCATCTCCACACTGCATCACACTACAATTCCACTATACCTTACACTGCATCTCCACACTGCATCACACTACAACTCCACTATACCTTACACTGCATCTCCACACTACATCACACTACAACTCCACTATACCTTACACTGCATCTCCACACTGCATCACACTACAACTCCACTATACCTTACACTGCATCTCCACACTCCATCACACTACAACTCCACTATACCTTACACTGCATCTCCACACTGCATCACACCACAACTCCACTATACTTTACACTGCATCTCCACACTGCATCACACCACAACTCCACTATACTTTACACTGCAACTCCACAATGCATCACACTGCAACTCCACTATACTTTACACTGCATCTACACACTGCATCACACAACAACTCCACTATACCTTACACTGCAACTCCACACTGCATCACACCACAACTCCACTATACATTACACTACAACTCCACACTGCATCACACCACAACTCCACTATACTTTACACTACATCTCCACACTGCATCACACCACAACTCCACTATACCTTACACTGCATCTCCACACTGCATCACACCACAACTCCACTATACTTTACACTACATCTCCACACTGCATCACACCACAACTCCACTATACTTTACACTGCATCTCCACACTGCATCACACCACAACTCCACTATACTTTACACTGCATCTCCACACTGCATCACACTACAACTCCACTATACTTTACACTGCAACTCCACACTGCATCACACTACAACTCCACTATACCTTACACTGCATCTCCACACTGCATCACACTACAACTCCACTATACTTTACACTGCATCACACTACAACTCCCCAATGATTCACACTGCAACTTCACACTGCATCACACTACAACTCCACCCATAATGCATTGTGTACAAGTGCAGTGCATTATACCAGCAATCTAGTGTTCACTGTAATGTCAGTCCCCTTTTGGGTCTACATAAAAATAAAAATAAATATATTTACACTTTATATCCCTTCTAACAGATAAAATAAAACTAAGAAAAAACACCTATTTGGTATTGCCACTTCTGCAATCACCCAAGCAATAATAAAAGTTTTTTTATTATGATATCATATACATTTATATCCTGCATGATAAACTGTAAAAAAACGTTAACGTTAAAAAAAGGAGGAAAAGTCCATGACTGCAGCATTTTCTTTACTCCCCCCCCCCCCAAAGAAAAAAGAAAGAAAAAATGATCAAAAAATTGTACGCATGCTAAAATAGCACCAATAAAAACAGCCCTAACATAGTGAGAAATAAAACATTTTCTTTTATGACAAAAAAAGAGTTAATAAAAATTAACCAATAAAATATATATACCTCGAAATGCCGGTATTGAAAAGTACAATCCACAAAAATAACAAGCCCTCATATGACTTTTTGAACGTACTCCGGTGGAAAACAATTTTTTTCAAATCAACTGGTGAAAGAAAGTTATATAGATTTGTAAATTACTTCTATTTCAAAACGTTAAGCCTTCCAGTACTTATTAGCTGCTGTATGCTCCAGAGGAAGTTGTGTAGTTCTTTCCAGTCTGACCACAGTGCTCTCTGCTGCCACCTCTGTCCATTTCAGGAACTGTTCAGAGCAGGATATGTTTGCTATAGGGGTTTGGTGCTCTTCTGGACAGTTCCTGACATGGACAGAGGTGTCAGCAGAGAGCACCGTGGTCAGACTGGACAGATCTACACAACTTTCTCTGGAGCATACAGCAGCTGATAAGTACTGGAAGAATTAAGATTTTTAAATAGAAGTAATTTACAAATCTGTTTAGTTTTCTAGCACCAGTTGATTTGGGGGGAAAAAATTGTTTTCTATCGGAGTACCCCTTTAATGGTTGGAGATATGCAGGGAGTGGGCGTGACAGGAGGCGTGGCCTCTTGAAGCACCGCTTCACTGCCTGATTCTGACTAATAAATCAGGGATGCAGAACGTAGGGCACTTTTCTATGTAAATCAATGTGTCAAACGGCAGTCTTCATAATTCCCTCCAAAATGTTTTAATAACTGAATTCTAAAAAACAAAATAAAAAAGGAACACCACCGATTATGTCCGTGTGTATACATACGTGGAGTTGTAGCTGCAAAAAAAAAAAAAAAAAAAAATTAATAATTAGAACTTATACAGATTCAGCCATGTTACAGCTAACGACAAAGGTGTAAAGCAAGAGGGCAAGTAAGTGTGAGTGTGTAATGGTACAATAAACAACATAACATCATCCAGCCACTAAAAGAAAGCAGATGGAAGTGAAAAGACTGAAAAGTTAGCACTGCAAGTTAAAAGGATACTCCGGACATGTTTTTTTTTCCCAAAATGAACTTGTGCCAGAAAGTTATACACATTTGCAAATGACTTCTTTTTAAAAATGTCAAGCCTTGAAGTGCTTAAAGGGGTTATCCAGGAAAAAACTTTTTTTATATATATATGAACTGGCTCCAGAAAGTTAAACAGATTTGTAAATTACTTCTATTAAAAAATCTTAATCCTTTCAGTATTTATGAGCTTCTGAAGGTTGTTCTTTTCTGTCCAAATCCTCTCTGATGACACTTGTCTCGGGAAACGCCCAGTTTAGAATAGGTTTGCTATAAGGATTTGCTTCTAAACTGGGCGTTTCCAGAGACACGTGTCATCAGAGAGGACTTAAAAGAAAAGAACAACCTTAACTTCAGAAGCCCATAAGTACTGAAAGGATTAAGATTTTTTTATTGAAGTAATTTACAAATCTGTTTAACTTTCTGGAGCCAGTTTATATATATATATATATATATATATATATATATATATATATATATATATATATATATATATATAAGAAGTTTTTTCCTGGAATACCCCTTAAAGGGGTACTCTGGCCGCAAGACATCTTATCCCCTATCCCAGTGGTCTCCAACCTGCGGACCTCCAGATGTTGCCAATCTACAACTCCCAGCATGCCCGGACAGCCGCTGGCTGTCCGGGCATGCTGGGAATTGTAGTTTTGCAACATCTGGAGGTCCGCAAATTGAAGACCACTGCCCTATCCAAAGGATAGGGATAAGATGTCTGATCGCGGGGGTCCTGCCGATGGGGACTCCCGCAATCTAGGATGCAGCACCCACCTGTAAGTACTTATCAGCTGCTGTATGACCTGAAGGAAGTCATGTAATTCTTTCCAGTCAGACACAGAGCTCTCTGCTGCCACCTCTGTTCATGTCGGTAACTGTCCAGATTATCACAAAATCCCTATTGCAAAACTCCTTACACGCACAGAGGAGGCAGCAGAGAGCACTGTGTATGACTGGAAAGAACTACATGACTTCCTTCAGGGGGCATACAGCAGCTGTTAAAGGGGTTACTACACCTCAAGACATCTTATCCCCTATCCAAAGGGTAGGGGATAAGATGTCTGATTGTGGGGGTCCCACCGATGGGGACCCCTGCAATCTAGCATGCAGTGCCCACCTGTAAGTACTGCCGGAAGCGCTGGAGGTTCTCAGTCTTTTGCCTCCCAACCACGGGGACGGAGTATCGTGATGTCACGACTCAGCCCCCTCAATGCAAGTCTATGGGAGGGGGCGTGACGGCTGCCACGCTCCCTCGCATAGACTTGCATTGAGGGGGCGGGGCGTGATGTCACACGGGGGCGGAGTTGTGATGTCACGATACTCCGTCCCTGTGGTCGGGAGGCAAAAGACTGAGAACCTCCAGCGCTTCCGGCAGTACTTACAGGTGGGTGCTGCATGCTTGATTGCGGGGGTCCCCAGCAGCGGGACCCCCCGCAATCAGACATCTTATACCCTATCCTTTGGATAGGGGATAAGATGTCTTGGGGCGCAGTTACCCCATTAACAGTTGCTGTATGCCCCGAAGGAAGTCATGTAGTTCTTTCCAGTCAGACACAGAGCTCTCTCTGGAGTTTAGATTTTCTGATACTCTCGACAGTTCCCAACATGAACAGAGGTGGCAGCAGAGAGCTCTGTGTCAGACTGGAAAGAACTACATGACTTCCTTCAGGTCATACAGCAGCTGATAAGTACTGGAAGGCTTGACATTTTTTTTTTTTAAAAGAAGTAATTTGCAAATCCGTAAAACTTTTTGCCACCAGTTAATTAAAGGGGTACTCCGGTGAAAACCTTTTTTCTTTTAAATCAACTGGTGGCAGAATGTTAAACATATTTGTAAATTACTTCTATTAAAAAATCTTAATCCTTCCTGTACTTATTAGCTGCTGAATACTACAGAGGAAATTATTTTCTTTTTGGAATGCTCTCTGATGACATCACGAGCACAGTTCTCTCTGCTGACGTTATTATAATAAAAATACTGCTGCTTTATTTATTGTTGTCCTTAGTGGGATTTGAACCCAAGTCCCCAGCACTGCAAGGCAGCAGCATCTGCTATGCATGGTTGCTAAAATGGACAGAGATGTCAGCAGAGAGCACTGTGCTCGTGATGTCATCAGTGTTCCAAAAAGAAAGGAATTTCCTCTGTAGCATTCAGCAGCTAATAAGTACTGGAAGGATTAAGATTTTTTAATAGAAGTGATTTACAAATAGGTTTATCTTTCTGCCACCAGTTGATTTAAAAGAAAAAAGGTTTTCACCGGAGTACCCCTTTAAGAAAAAAAAACATTTGTTTCCCTAGAATAACCTTTTAAGTGTATGTATTATCATAGTAATAGATACGGTAGTGATACTTGTATTTGTAGTAAGTGATGGTAATAGGACACTTTGGGTTATTAGGTTAAACAGTATAAGTAGTTGTAATATTAGTAGTAACAGTAAGTGCTTCTATTTGTATACATACCTGTAGTTGTAGCTGAAAAAACAAACACAAAAGATAAATATATATTAGAGTTCATGCACAGTAATATTATATCTATTCTGTCAAATAAATGAGAGGAATAAAATGGCGAGTAAAGAGGTATATATTATTGTAGTAATAGTTATAGTAATGGTAGTAATAATAATAGTAATAGTAGTGTTAGGGTTATTATCAGAAACTGTATTAGAGGTTGCAATGATAGTAGTAACTATTTCTTTGTGTATATTTACCTTCAGTTGTAGCTAAAAAATAAAATAAAAAATACAAAAAAAAGATGAATGTATATTATATATATATATAGAGAGTTAATACATGGTAATATTATTTCTATTCTGTCAAGGAAAGAAGAGGAATAAAATGGCGAATAAAGAGGTATATATTATTGTAGTAATAGTTATAGTAATGGTAGTAATAATAGTAATAGTAGTGTTAGGGTTATTATCAGAAACTGTATTAGAGGTTGCAATGATAGTAGTAACTATTTTTTTGTGTATACTTACCTGCAGTTGTAGCTAAAAAAAAAAGAAAAAAAAAAAAAAGATGAATGTATATAATATATATATATATATATATATATATATATATATATATATAGTTGATACATGGTAATATTATTTCTTTTCTGTCAAGGAAAGAAGAGGAATAAAATGGCTAACACAGCAAGTATACGCGAGATCTCCCTTAGCGGACACCTCCCAAAAAAGTGACAATTTTTAATTAATCAGCAGAGTCCCATAAGACATATTGTATTTGCACCCTCCAAATAGGGGACATTCTTAATAGTGGACGTGGACACACCCAAAAGGGAGCAATAGGGGACAAAATACTCCCCAGAGCGGTGCCCCCTCCCCCCTTAAGAGGGCGCTCTAGGCGGCTGCCCATTTTGCCTGTAGGCAGAGCCGGCCCTGAGAAATGGTACTAGTAGTTGTGATGGTAATAGTAGTGTTCGGGTTATTAGCAGAAACTTTATTAGCATTTGCGATGATAAGGGTAGTAACTATTTCCATGTGTATACATACCTGCAGTTGTATCTGAAAAAGCAAACAAAAAATGATAAATATATATTAGAGTTAATACATGGTATTATTATTTCTATTATGTGAAGGAAAGAAGAATGAAATGAGGAGCTCTGCAAGTTGTGAGGCAGATAATATTGTAGTGATAGTAGTTACAGTAGTCTTATTGTAGTAGGGATAGTAGTAGGACTGTTAGGGTTGTAACTTATTAGCAGAGACTGTATTAAAGGGGTTATCCAGGAAAAAAAATGTTTTATATATCAACTGGCTCCAGAAAGTTAAACAGATTTGTAAATGACTTCTATTAAAAAATCTTAATCCTTTCAGTACTTATGAGCTTCTGAAGTTAAGGTTGTTCTTTTCTGTCTAAGTGCTCTCTGATGACACGTGTCTCGGGAACCGCCCAGTTTAGAAGCAAATCCCCATAGCAAACCTCTTCTAAGCTGGGCGTTTCCTGAGACACGTGTCATCAGAGAGCACTTAGACAGAAAAGAACAACCTTAACTTCAGAAGCTCATAAGTAGTGAAAGGATTAAGATTTTTTAATAGAAGTCATTTACAAATCTGTTTAACTTTCTGGAGCCAGTTGATATATAAAAAAAAAAAGTTTTTTTTCCTGGATAACCCCTTTAATAATAATGGTAGCGAGGCAAGTATTGTGTCAAGGCAAGAAAAAGACTGGAAGCACTGCAAGTCAGGAGGCATATAATTACTCATACTAGTCTTAAAGGGGTTCTCCGGTGCCTAGACATCTTATCCCCTATCCAAAGGATAGGGGATAAGATGCCTGATCGTGGGAGTCCGGCCGCTGGGGACCCCCGGGATCTTGCAAGCGTGTCACGCCCCCTCCCGTGGGCTTGCATTGAGGGGCGGAGAGTGACGTCACATGTCGCCGGCGGCGTGACATAGCACGCCGCCGGCCTTGTGGTCGTCCGTAATCAGACCCGGAGCGAACACGCTCCGGGGACTGATTAGAAACAGGGGGCCGCGTGCAAGATCCCGGGGGTCCCCAGCGGGTAGAACCCCTTTAATAAAATATACACCAAAAAGCATCCTGTGGGATACAGAGTCCCAGCAGGGAAAGAGGGGGCTAGTAATACATTCAAATATAAACACTAAAAAGAATTACCAGGCATCCAAGAAAGCAATGAAAAAAACATACAAAATCTTTATTAAATCAATATAGACATACATAAAAAATGCATGAAAGCAAAAAAGAAAACTGGCACATCAAAGTAACACCATGGAAAGCATATACCGGAGGTAAGCCATAATTAGATATGAATTAGTAGTCCAGATAGTAGATCTCCTTCAGGAGGCATAAGTGCAGCAAGTAATGAGGTAAGAGAGTAAAGAATACACTGAAGGCATAAACCAGACTAGTATACCAGTACCAATTGACTTAACAGGTCTTACCCAGGGATATGCACAACCCCTACATATGTTTTGCTCCTTCGAGCTTCCTCAGGGGGCGTGACGCCCCCTGAGGAAGCTCGAGGGAGTGAAACATATGGTGTTACTTTGCTGTGCCAGTTTTCTTTTTTGCTATTATGTATTTTTTATGTATGTCTGTATTGATTTCATAAAGATGTTGTATGTTTTTTCATTACTTTCTTGGATATCTAGTAATTCTTTTTGGTGTTTATAGTCTTAATAAAAGGAGCAGTAATAGTGAAAGCTGTAGTTCTAGAAATTTTCATAGTGATTGTGTAAATAGTAGAGTTGAGCGAGCCGAGACCCCCAAACCAATTCTATTCCGAACTGTGCGAGTACAGCTCAGCCCAGCAAGGAAGGAGTTAACTCTAGTTAGTTAAATGGGCACTGTCAGATATGCAAACTTTTTCTATGTTGTACATCTTGGCAAAACAGCAGTTTTTCTATTATACTTCTTTAAAAAAGAAAAATGTTTTTGTGTGTACAGCATAAATTCAGAGAGGATTGGGTTACAGAGCAGGGCTGTCAGGCTCTCGAGAGCAGTGAGTCAGCAGAGGGAGGGAGGGGGAGGAGTCATCACAGTGCAGACAAGAGAGGACACGCCCCCTACCTTTGAGATAAATGAAAAGACATTGAGCAGCTATTATGTGCCATTTTTACTTTAATATAGGCAATAGAGACATACAAATTATATGTACACGATCAGGATTAGGTATTGGGTAACATTACAGGTTTTTTTTGTGGGATCTTACAGGTAGCTCTTTATGGCTATATAATGTATACAGCAAAGAAAGTTATGTCATCACTAGAGGCGAAGCTACAAGGGAAGATAGTAAGTATTCAACCAGTTATTCAGACCAGTATATGGAGGGTCAATTGATATGTAAACACCTATAGATCACTCCTAGGAGGGATCTAAAAGAACCCTGGTTTTCCCATATACTAAAAACCCATAAGCTTCATTGAAAATACACACATATTTTTAAATCAAGTGGCGCCCCCCCTAATAATATAACTGATATGCAACTGTCTCAGTGGTCATTCGACCACGCCAGATCAATACGTCTCACTTGTATGCTTGTGCCTGCAGAAACACATGCTACGTGATGGAGGATTTGGCACTGTATTATAATTATATTCACTCAGCCTCCCTCAACATGTTTTGCCACAAACCAGTGGCTTTGTCAGGGGGAAATGGGCACTGAGCTGAAAGACTCAGTGTTTGGGGTTTTAAAACCTTCTATTGTGACATCACGATGGGTGTACAGGAATGGGGGGGCCTACAGATGCTCGCTCTACCAGAACAGCCATTCAGCAGCAAAAGATCCGTGATTGACAGGTGTATTGTCCTATCACAACTCTGTGACAGCAATATTATTGCTGTTTTTTGCATCCCTCCTAGGGGTGATCTATAGGTAAGATAGTAAGTATCACTCTCTTCACTGTATACATTATACAACAGTATAGATGGCTGTAAAATATATATACCCCCCAGGAGTTAAATAGCACTGCTGAGCATTGCTTATTGACTCCTTACTTGCTAGGCTAGCACATAGCTGATTTACTGTGACCAAGGAGTTACGTTGTGCTGTTTGCTGCAAACCAAATACCTTCCGAAGGTTTGGCAAGCCAAACATTTGGAAAGCTCGCTCAACTCTAGTAAATAGTATTTCTAGTATTTTCAGAAGAAGACTGAAATGGTTAGCAATAGTAATAATAGTTACAGTAGTGGTACTAGTAATTGTAGTAGATATGGTAGTTAAGGACTGTTTGGTTATTAGCAGAAACTGTATTAGTAGTTGTAACATTAGTAGTGGTAACAGCAACCATTTCCACGTGTATACTTACTTTGAGTTGTAGCTGCAAAACAAAGCAAAAACATAAAAAGAAAATAGATTAGATTTAGTAAGTGGTAATTTTTTTCTATTTTAATAAGGAAAGAAGACGGCTAAAATGGTTATCACTGCAAGTTAGGAGGTGTATCATTACTATTAGTATTATTAATTGTTGCAGTAGCAATAATAGTGACAGTAGTAAAACTACTAGAATTTTAATAATAATAGCAATTGTAGTTATAATAAATATAGTACTAGTGGAAGCAGTAATTACTTTCAATTTTTTTTCTTATGGAGCATTGCTCCACATGGACCAACACACTAGTATGGTGGTCACCTCAAGGAGACGCACTACTATATCAGTAGGAATAGTAGTATATTTAGTAGTAGTGGTTCTACTACTTGTAGTCTGAAGAATAGTTGTAGTAGTAGTAGTAGTTTCAGTAGTAGTAATAACTACAGAAGTTGTAGTAGTTGTATTTGAAGAACAGTAGTAGTAGTTGTAGTTATTGCAGTAGTAGACAGTGATAGTTTTAGTAGTAGTTGGAGTAACAGTACTTGTAATTTCAGAACTAGTAGTAGTAGTAGTAGTAGTAGTATACCACCAAAGAATGGCGTAAATGTAAAAAAATAAAAAATAATAATTCAGACCCCAGAATTGTGTTGTTTTTTTTTATCACACCATAAAAGCCAGTAGATGAAAAAATAAAAATGGCAATTTAAAATATTATTTTTCTAAAAAGTTTAGCATTTTTTTTAAATACCGAAAAATTTGCAAACTATTTTTTTTACAATTTCATCTTACAATTTTTTTTAAATTATGTTATGGAAAAATGTAAAGAGGTTTTTACAAAGTTAAATTGGTCCCATAAAAAACAAGCCCCCATATGGGTATGTTGATGAAAAAATATAGGACTATTAAAAGGCGACAAGGAAAAAACAAAAGTGCAAAAATTAAAATTGTCCTCAAGGGTTAAAGGAGAAAAAGAGCATCATTGGGTGGATCTAGAACATTCCTTCACTCCATCACAGGCACATGGGATTTTATCACGTCCAACAATATATATGAGAAAAATATATAGACAAGGCTGGACAGTATTAATATGTGACACAAAAACCTCCCCTCTGAGAGGATAAATAAGTAGAGGAAAGAAGAAGAAAAAGAAAGAGATATATGTCTGAGATATATATGGAGAGTCAAATAAACATATATGATATATGTGTTATGCCTAAACCAAGCGCCCCCCACTCCAACCAGACATTGCCGGAAAGAAATCTCTGCAAATCCAAAAGAGCACAAATGTGGTATTAAAAAGCAAACTCACAAAAAGCAAATGAAGAGTACGACCTGACTGACCACCACAGTCCACCAACCCCTTACGTACATTTCTCATTTGGGCTTCATCAGGGGATCCCTTGCTTTCTTTGTAGTGTGCTGAACACTAATTTAGGTACAGTAGTATTTTTTATGGGGTTAGTCTATAATGTAATAGCAGCGTGTCCCAGAACTGTGGGCACTATGCAGAGACACGGTCCCAGATTTACTAATCTGTCTGATTTGCCCACAACAATGCCTGTCAATCAAATCCGACTCTGATCTGGTGGCCGGCTGGGGTATGAAGTTCACTGCCACACACTTCAGCCGGGGAGTACGAATACAGCAGGTCTGAGGTCTGAAGTGCTATCTAAAAGGGATTATCCAGGAAAAAAACTTTTTTTTTTTTTTTAAATCAGCTGGCTCCAGAAAGTTAAACACATTTATAAATTACTTCTATTTAAAAATCTTAATCCTTTCAGTACTAATGAGCTGCTGAAGTTGAGTTGTTCTTTTTTTTGTCTAAGTGCTCACTGATGACACCTGTCTCGGGAACTGTCCAGAGCAGAAGCAAAATCCCCATAGCAAACCTCTTCTACTCTGTGCAGATCCCGAGACAAGCAGAGATGTCAGCAGAGAGCACTGTTGTCAGACAGAAAAGAACAACTCAACTTCAACAGCTGATAATTATTGGAAGGATTAAGATTTTTTTAATTGAAGTCATTTGAAAATCTGTTTAACATTCTGGAGCCAGTTGATATTATAAAAAAAAAAAATTCTGGAATACCCCTTTAACTTTTCATATGTCTGGAAAACACATCAAACTTTTTCCAATATGCATACTGACTATTTAAATAAATAAAAAAATTCCAAGAAATGTTTCATAAATTCACACTACAACCTGCTGTATCATTGCTCTTTTCTTAGCCTCCCAGCCCCTTTCCTTACCTGACATCGGGAGGCACATTAACACCAGAATGGCCAGAACCCATTGTTGGGCTTTGCAGTGTGCTGACATCATGGTAAATTTGTGAAACTCCAAAATTCTTAGCAGCAAATTTTTAAGGTTCCTCTAAGTTCTGTTGAAGACTAAACTCTATGTACAACATGGCATTATATAGGATCCTTGAAACAATCGCCTGTCAATTTACATAGTATCGCTCCGATCGTCATTAGTAATGTAATTAATAGTTTGCCGATCTCTTAGTGAGTTATGTGTGTCCCTCAGTACTTACTGTCACCAAGAAAACTGTAATTTTGCAGATGTTGAAATCCAGTTGTATATCTTGTTATTATAAGTAAATGACACATTGCCCTGGATATCATGACGATAAGCAAGAAATAATCATTCAGACCTAACAACAATGTGTTTTCTCATCTCTTCTGGAATCTCCTTTAATGATAGTCTTCGGCTCTTGTGACATCTGTAAGACTCATTAGGTTATTTCTTTAAAGAGTACCCGTTACTAAAAATAAACCTTTGACGGGTTGTCCAAACATGGCAAAAGTTAAGATAACATTGGGTATCATGATATTTCATGAGTTAGAAGCCAATTTACTCCATTATAGTCTATAGAGTGAGTGTGTTGGATGGGGTGACCGGATGGGGAGTGCAGCGCATTCACCTTAGGTCACAGTGATCTAAACTTTTGTTATATCTGGACAACATGTCTAAAGTTTCTTGATGACAGTGACCATTTTAAGGATAACCAATACTCACACTTAACCTATACACTACCTATATACATTTGCATTGTTTTGTAAAAAATTGAGAAATCTGAAAAAGTAAGTCTCTGGTGTGAATTCTAGACAATTTGTACCCAAATACTGCCATGTAATGCTAAAAAAAAAATAGCTTAAAGGGGTAGTCCAGTGGTGAAAAACGTATCCCCTATCCTAAAGATAGGGAATAAGTTTCAGATCGCGGGGTTCCAACTGCTGGGGCCACCCGCGATCTCTCTGTACGGGGGCCAGGCTCGCTGGCCAGATAGCACGTGTTGACCCCGCACGAAGCGGCGGCTGACATGCCCCCTCAATATAACTCTATGGCAGAGCCGGAGATTACCCCTGCGATCTGAAACTTATCCACTATCCTTAGGATGGGGGATACGTTTTTCACCACTGGATATCTTCTTTAATTCAACCCCAAATCTTTAATGGTACCTCTGTAACACCTTTATTATACCAATAGTGTTTGGAGGGACGTTCGATTCTGCAGTACCTGCTAAAATAACATCAGCCACATGGCAGCAAGGAGAAGGAGGAAGAATCAGAGGACCTCACAGAATCCCATAATGCCTTTCAAAGAACCCTCCAAGCCAATCAGGAGGCAGTATAGGGGTGATATCAGAGCAATTTTAAAAGCCTATATACATAGCTTCAGCAGCCATTGTAGAGATAGCAGGTGTTAGATGAAGATCTCTGTGAGGGACACTTAGCAGTAAACAACACAGATAGGAGTAGAAGCCACATATACTGTATAATATTCGTAGTGAAGCAGCAGAGTGTTCTGTATCTGTTCTGTCTTTTTGTTTTAAACTACAGTTATTGTAAAAAAAAAACATCATGCCCCCTCCCATAGACTTACATTGAGGGGGCGGGACGTGACATAAGGAGGGGGCAGGGCTATGACGCCATGAGCTCCCGCCTCTGACTCCAGCATTCAGAACAGTTTGTTCCAAACATTGCAAAGGGTGAAATTTACAGTGGTTCGGCCAATATATTGCTTCTTACATCCACATTCTATAATGTATAAGACACCCTTTGAATTGCAAGTTATTAGATCTTCAATTTTCCATTTATTTTATTTTATTTCATATCTATGGTTAATTACATTTATTTTTATTTTATTACTTTTCTTGTTTCATTCCTGTTTTATTTTATTGTATTTTATTGTATTCCCCTATTTATCTATTCTCAATACACTGTCTGTTATTTAATACTATCTCTCTTTATGATACAAAAAAAAACCATCTGTGTGGGAAAACGCATCGTTACAATTTTCCAACAGAATTTACACACTACTCTATACTTAGTACTGCTCTCTAGGTGAACCGATCCATTGAATCCATTTATGCTTTTTATTATTATCTATCAATGTGTTAAGGGGTGGGATTTGTGCCCATATTAAACAACTGATGATCTATGGCAACTATCATGACTACTGAGGAAAGGGTTATACTATACAACCCTGAAACGCGTCTAGTCGTTATCTACTGGCATAGCAGTACTTGAACTGTGCCCAAATTTTATGGCCAGTTACACTTCATGAACTGTACCATCATTAGTGCTCTCACTCTGCTACCTACCCGGTTCAGCAGTTCAGATCCATCCCGGTGCAACTATCCTGGTGTAGCCATCCCGGCCCTGACGTCAGACGCCGGCACCACGAGGTGAACTTCCAGCCTTCCAGTATATGGTCCTGTCTACCAACTAACAAAGCGGTGAGGAATACCAACTCTAGCGCACGCCAGCGCCAGCAGTCCCCGGACACCACCACGATCTTCGGCGCCCGCCAGCGCCTTATCCGACAGCGACTGCCACCACGCTCAGACCCTACTGGACCAGGCTTACAATTGGAAGCACCGCACAGTGAACTGTGCACACCACGGACACTCAGCCATTGCGGGAGCAATATCCACCGCCTGAGCTACAATTTACAGACCGGTTACAATTTCTAATAATACAGACTGTTTGCTACTGTATCTAAAAAGGGACATATTTACCCTAAACATCTAGAAGAGCAACTTTCTAATATATTTGTATGGTACAGATCTTACTCTGCTATTTTATTCTATTACTCTATGCCAAGTTTATAATTTTAATACTATTGCCTAATACATTGTTAGGTTGCCTTTTAATATGTATGTTCTTCTCACAAGGGCCCTGTGAGAAGTGTTGAAATCTTATTTTTATAAATAAATGATAATTATTATTGAAGCACGATCCACGTATATCCATTTTATACTCACCTAGAAGGTCCGGGCTACACTGTATTTTTTGGTTTTCCTTTTCTAGCAATTAAGGTATAGTTGCTTGCCCCGTTTGACCTCGGTGCGTAATAGTTGTGAGCTGCACACATCTACATAGTTTTTTCTTTCTTAATTTACAAATCTGTTTAACTTTCTGGCACCAGTTGATGAAACATTTTTCACCAGAGTACCCCTTTAAGATAGATGTAAACTGTGGCTGGTGGGTTGTGCCTTGCATAATGTTTGAGTGTAGAGCCGTAGTCAGGAGAAGGGGGACTGATGGAGCGTGTGCCCTGGGTACAAGACTGAGGCAGCAAACTGGTTCTTTGCCCAGAGTGAAGGCAAAATGAGCTCTGGCCGAAAAAGTTTGCCGAGGTTAAGAGAGGAACTCTCACTTTAGTTTATGAGACAATTTGGGTTATGTTCTGTGAGAAAGGGGTTTTGTGTGTCTGGGGGTATCATGGTTGATGTTTATGGGGGTATTGTGGCTGATGTTTATGGAGATACAATTGGGGTTTGTGTCTGACATTTATTGTAGTCATTGGCTTATGTTGAAGGGGTACTCCGCTGCTCCGCTGGAGGCGGCTTTGGTGCCGGAGCCGGGAGCTCGTGTAGTCATAGCCTTGCCCCCTCATGACATCACATCCCACCCCCTCAATGCAAGTCTATGGGAGGGGGCCTGACAACCGTCACGCCCCCTCCCATAGACTTGCATTGAGGGGGTGGTGCGTGACATCAAGAGGGTGCGGGGCTACGACATAACAAGTTCCCGGTGCAGGCTCCAGCAGTCGGAACAGTTTGTACCCGTTTAATGGGGCATTTTGTGTTGTATGTATGTGGGCTTCGTGTCCGTCGTTTATGGGGGCCACTCCATCATAGTTTTATAAATCTGGAAGGTATTCCGTAGCATGGAGTGGCAGAAAGACCTCGTTCCGGCGCTCAGTTCAGATCTTGTAGCTAGTAGGCAGGTACAAATGGCATTTCTCCTACCCCAAACGCGTTTTCGCTCAGTCAGCTTCGTCAGGGGGCGTGGACACCCCCTGACGAAGCTGACTGAGCGAAAACGCGTTCGGGGTAGAAGAAATGCCATATGTACCTGCCTACTAGCTACAAGAACCAAAGTGAGCGCCGGAACAAGGTCTTTCTGCCACTCCATGCTACGGAATACCTTCCAGCTCCTTACTACCGCATTGAGGGATCCTCGATACGGGAACATCTCGGGCAGCTCCTTCCTTCTTACCCCCGGCATCAGGTGAATGCGTTTTTAGATGTTATGCTCTCAGGTGAGCACTAACTTGCTACCCACAACTTAGATTAGAAAAAGCTGGCCGGCACTGCCAAGCTTCCCGTGACTCCTATGCGAACCAGGTCAATCCCATAACAGTTAGTGGTGCTCAATTCCTTATGAAAATGAAGAGTATTCAAAATCCCAATATGCAAAGAAAGGAGGAATGGCACTCACCGCTTACTGTAATTTCTTTCTTTTATTCTCCATAAAGTGCAGGTGCTTTAAAAAGGCATTTCACCCAGCCGGGTGTGGACGCCAGTGCGCGTGCTACAGGTAACAATTGTTTCGCTCTGGCTTGAGCTTCAACAGACCTTCCCTTTCCCATGCTCCTTCATTCCTTATAACACGTCATGAAGGATCCACGGGGCGGGGAATACAAGCACAATAGGTTTAAAAAACAGTGTAAAGTGCAAAAAACACATACATTTAAAACCAAAAACTAAATAACTACAAAAATAATCCTAAGTCAATCCTGTCATTTAATCCTCCTAACTCTTGTGCACCAGTTTTCAAAATCCACTTTGCTTCGATCTCGCGGAGGATTTTTTCATTATCTTTACCTTGAGTACAAATTAACCTTTTAATGCCCATAAATTTCAGGACGCTTGCATCTCCATTGTGTGCCGAATTAATATGTTCTATTAATCTTGGGGAACCTTTTCCTGATTTTATTGACCAGGTGTGTTCCCGAAAACGTGTATTTAGTGCACGAATAGTGCTTCCTATATAAAATCTCCCGCAGGTGCAAATTAATGCATACACTGCAAAGGAAGTTTTACAACAAATAAATTCGGTAATATTTTTTGTTTGGCCACCAATGGAGATGCATTTTCCTGGTTGGAAATATGCGCACCAATTGCATCGTCCACACCTATGATTCCCGACTACTGCGTTTTTTTCTAACCATGTTTTGTTACTTTCCTTTTCTTTATATTTACTACGTACTAATTCGTCTTTCAGATTTTTTGTACGTTTAAAAGTAACTATTGGTTTATTTTTTCTAATATTCCCCATAAGCGGATCTCTCTCAATTAAATGCCAATTGGAAAAAATAGCACTTTTTATTATTTCTGCTACTGGACTATATTTAAAGGAGAAACAGAACCTGTCATTTTCGGGATTTTTAATTTTTCGTTTATTAGTTTTTTTATGGAGTAGAGTTTTTCTATCTAATTTTCTGGCTCTAATTAATGCTTCATTTAACACGGTCTGAGGGTATCCCCTTAACAAAAAGCGCTTCGTTAGGGTCTCGGCTTGTTGCTCAAATGTTTCATCCGAGCTGTTAATCCTCCTTAATCGTAAATATTGGCTATATGGGATTGCGTTCCTGGTATGGGATGGGTGATAGCTCTGGTAATGTAAATATGAATTTGACGCTGTTTCCTTTCTATAACCTTCTGTTTCTAGAATACCATTTTTTGCTATCACACGTACATCCAGGAACTCCAATTCCTCTTTACTCCATTTACATGTGAAGAACATGTTCATGTCATTGTTGTTTAACAAGGACATGAACCCTTTGAAATCCTCTACAGACCCGTTCCAAAGTAGGAAAACATCATCTACAAAACGAAAATAACAACGTATAAATTTAAGAAATGGGTTTCTCAAACAAAAAACATATTTTTCCTCAAAATAGGCGAGAAAAAGGTTAGCCAGGGTACATGCTACCGGGGTCCCCATCACGGTCCCCCGGTTTTGACTGTACCACTGGCTACCAAACTTAAATACATTATTACCCAAAATAAATGAAAGAGATTCTCCGACAAATTTAATATAGGTTTCACTTTTTCCTGCTTTTCCCAAGATTTCCTCAATGCACTGGACGGCCAATTCCTGGGGGATCCTGGTATAAAGACTCTCCACGTCTATGGATACTATTAGGAAATCATCCTGCCAGGGGATGCCATCCAGAGCAGTGAGGAAATCATTGGTATCTTTTACGAGGGAGGGAACGTTCTGTAATAAAGGTCTAAGTAACCAATCCATATATTTCGATAGAGACTCCGTTAGAGACCCCACCCCGGAGACAATCGGTCTCCCGGGTGGGGTCTCCAGTGTTTTATGTATTTTCGGCAAAAAATACCAATTGGCCTCTTTTGGTGTTTCGGGAAATAACCGTTTTGCCAAATTCTCTGAGAGAATTCCCATTTCTACCTGTTTTCGTAAGAAAGACTGTAATTTAGATGTCAGTATTTTCATGGGATTTTTTTCTAATTTTGTATAGGTGATCGGATCATTTAATTGGCGCAATGCCTCTTTTTCGTAATAATCTCTAGATAATATCACCGCGTTACCCCCCTTATCTGCCTTCTTTATAATAATTTCATCATGATTCTTTAGCCATTTCAAGGCATCTAATTCTTCTTTGGCAAGATTAGGGGGGACGTGGGGATAGATTAGAGCTCGTACTTCAGCTAATACTTTTTGTTGGAAAATATCAATGTTCCCTCCAGGAGTCAACTGGGGTGAGAACCTTGACTTATTTCCACCTCTAAATTCTGCAATCTCAATAGTGTCGATCTCTTCTTTATCTAGAATATTTGATTCTTCACCCATTAAATCTAGAAGTGCTCTAAGACCTTCCTTTTCTATATCATTTATCTCTCCCATAATACTAAAGCCCAAAGGGCCTATCACAGTAGGTACCTCTCCCTCCCTCCTTTTTTCCTCTTTTTCTACTTTATTTTTATCTGAAAAAAATCTCTTTAAGTTTAATTTTCGTATACTTCGGAACAGGTCAATTTCAAAATCTTCAAAATCAAATTTTTCTGTCAAACAAAAATTTAAGCCTTTTTTAAGTAGCGATTCAACTCCGGATTTCAATGCAATACCAGACAGATTTATTACGCTTGCTGCGTCCCTTGAGGTAGAATCAAAGTTCTTGTCCATAAGTCCGGGACTCAGATCTCCATATTCTAATCCTGCTGCCAAGAGACCCACTTCCTTTTGTGTTTCAAGGAGTTTTTTCTTTTTCCTTCCTCCTCTCCGTATCCTTCTTTTTTCTTTTTCTCTACTTCCCCGTTTTTTGATGGACCTTGGGGTTTATTCACATTATCTTCTCTCTGTATCCTTTTATTTTCCAAATCTTCTGAACTGCTCGAGTCAGATTCGGTAGTCCAGGTGTCAGAGAATTTTTTATTTTTATTTTTATTTCCTTTCTTTTTGTAGAAATTTCTACCTCCTTTTTTTACATTTTCATTTCTTTTTTGAAAAATATTGCCACTTTCGTAGTCTTCACGATCGCGCAAAAATGTATCCCTTTTTGTATCCTTTAATATCTTTTGTAGATTTATTAATCTTTTTTCCAGTTTTTTCATAAAATCGTTATAGGTTTGTTCAGACACACGTTTCTTGAGTTCCAACTTGGCTGCTTTTAATTCAGCTGTTACTCGATTGTATTCTTCAGTGTTTCTTTCTAACACTAGATTTAATATGTCAAGGGAATAAGATTTATGCAGTTCTGTCCATTTCAACATAAAAGTGGGATCATTTGCAAATTGGGACGCTTCCTTATAACCTCTAAGTCCTCTTGGGACCCTTTCGCAATCCTGATATGATTCCAGGGAATTTATAGTCCAAAAGAGGCGCGTCTCTTTTTCTGCAAGGTTTGAGATTTTATACTCAAGTGTTTTGGTGCTCATGAATTGACATGGATCTTTAGTGTTACAAAGTTTAAAAAACGCACTGGCGTCCTGCCTACCTGCTCGCAATGATGACTCTGGTTCTTCTTTATCCTGCACCGGCAATGCAGTTTCCATTTCCATTCTCAAGTGAACAGTAAGTCACGGTTTCTATTGAAATGACAAGCTTTCTCAGGCGTGCTCAGGTCAAAAGGGAGCAAAGTTCTGATAATCACAACTTAGATTAGAAAAACTCTACTCCATAAAAAAACTAATAAACGAAAAATTAAAAATCCCGAAAATGACAGGTTCTGTTTCTCCTTTAAATATAGTCCAGTAGCAGAAATAATAAAAAGTGCTATTTTTTCCAATTGGCATTTAATTGAGAGAGATCCGCTTATGGGGAATATTAGAAAAAATAAACCAATAGTTACTTTTAAACGTACAAAAAATCTGAAAGACGAATTAGTACGTAGTAAATATAAAGAAAAGGAAAGTAACAAAACATGGTTAGAAAAAAACGCAGTAGTCGGGAATCATAGGTGTGGACGATGCAATTGGTGCGCATATTTCCAACCAGGAAAATGCATCTCCATTGGTGGCCAAACAAAAAATATTACCGAATTTATTTGTTGTAAAACTTCCTTTGCAGTGTATGCATTAATTTGCACCTGCGGGAGATTTTATATAGGAAGCACTATTCGTGCACTAAATACACGTTTTCGGGAACACACCTGGTCAATAAAATCAGGAAAAGGTACCCCAAGATTAATAGAACATATTAATTCGGCACACAATGGAGATGCAAGCGTCCTGAAATTTATGGGCATTTAAAGGTTAATTTGTACTCAAGGTAAAGATAATGAAAAAATCCTCCGCGAGATCGAAGCAAAGTGGATTTTGAAAACTGGTGCACAAGAGTTAGGAGGATTAAATGACAGGATTGACTTAGGATTATTTTTGTAGTTATTTAGTTTTTGGTTTTAAATGTATGTGTTTTTTGCACTTTACACTGTTTTTTAAACCTATTGTGCTTGTATTCCCCGCCCCGTGGATCCTTCATGACGTGTTATAAGGAATGAAGGAGCATGGGAAAGGGAAGGTCTGTTGAAGCTCAAGCCAGAGCGAAACAATTGTTACCTGTAGCACGCGCACTGGCGTCCACACCCGGCTGGGTGAAATGCCTTTTTAAAGCACCTGCACTTTATGGAGAATAAAAGAAAGAAATTACAGTAAGCGGTGAGTGCCATTCCTCCTTTCTTTGCATATTGGGACTAACTTGCTACCGTTTCAGTGAACCTATCTTACATTGGAGTAACGGCACAGGTTGCGCTGTTTTGTCTACCTCCTCCCCTCTTTCTTTTTTTATTTTTCCTATTTTGCATAGTTTTATAAAGTTATTTTGGCTTATTCTGACTTCTGTTCGTTGAACACACTGGGTTATGTTATTTGGGGGGGTGCTCGTGATTTTGTGTCTGATATTATGGGGCAGTGTGACCGGGTGAAAAGTGGGGCAAGTTAAAGGTAAGACAGAATAAGACCAAGTCCAAACTTACACTGCCGGGTAGAAAGAACACCCACAGCTCAGCAATTGCTTCTCTTAAAAAAGTAACATTGCTAAAAGGGAAGAATAAGACAATTATTTGTAATTAATACTTTTCTAACATTTTCCAACTCAAAGGGGTACTAGACATTGCTAGACATCTTATCCCTATCCAACGAATAGGGAATAAGATGTTTGATCGAAAGGGTCCAGCAGATGGGACCATATCACCACCCCAGGGCTCTCCATCCAGGTACCCGGCGTCTAGAACATCGGGTGCGTGAATGGAGATTGCGGGGGTCCCAGCGGCTGGCCCCCAGCGATAAGACTTCTTATTCCCTATTCTTTGGATTGGGAATTAGATGTCTAGCAATGGAGTACCCCTTTAAGACCAATACATTTATGCATATATGCTCACCCACACACTCTGTCTTTTACCCCCACCTCTGATTTTCCAGTAAGGAGGCCAAAATATTTCATCCTTTGAGAACTCAGTGATTTAATGTGCTAAAAAGAGTCAAAGGGGGAGATTTATCAAAACCTGTCTAGAGGAAAAGTTGCACGGTTGCCCATAGCAACCAATCAGATCGCTTCGATCTGATTGGTTTCTATGGGCAACTGGGCAACTTTTCCTCTGGACAGATTTTGATAAATCTCCCCCATCGACCCTGGAGGTGCAGAAGGTACCAGGCATGGGCATAACCACCCCATGGTAGAACCCATAGCAGCTCTTATGGGGCCTAACCAATAAAGGGGTACTCCGGCGCTTAACATCTTATCCCCTATAAAAAGGATAGGGGTATAAGATGTTAGATCGCGGAGATCCCTACGGTGGGCACCCCCGCGATCTCTCCTGCAGCACCCCCGTTTTTCTGGGCGATGGAGGGGACGGAGTATCACGACGTCACGGCTCCGCCCCCCTTGTGACGTCACACCCCGCACCCTCAATGCAAGTCAATAGTAGACTTGCATTGAGGGGGCGGGGCCATGATGTCACAATACTCCGTCCCCTGCACCACCCGTCATCAGCCACAGAGCGATCCTCGCTCTGTGTAGCTGAAAAATGGGGTTGCTGCAGGAGAGATGGCGGGGGTCCCCAGCGGAGGGATCCCCACAATCTAACATCTTAATCCCCTATCCTTTTGATAGGGGATAATATGTTTAGCACCGGAGTACCCCTTTAAGGGGTGGGGGACAATTACACACAGCATGGACAAAGCAGAGGGGGCATGGAAGATTCATTGTCCATTCTAAGTTTCACTATGGACCCCTATGGTTACCCCCCTACTGTGTACAACATACCCCTTCTGCTGCATGTTTTTTGCTTTATTCTATACCTGTTGTGTGTTACTATGTGTGCATTATACTTGCGTGTGACATCATTATTTTTTTTGTGCTGTGATGTCACATAGTACTTTGTAACCATTATTCTTGTGCTATAATTTCATGAAGTGTTTTATACCTGCACTATGACATCACTGTATTTATTCTTCTTACATTGTGATATCACTTCACCATCTGTGGTGAAGTGGTTTTAAAGGGGTACTCCGGCCCTAAGATATCTAATCCTCTATCCAAAGGATAGGGGATAAGATGTCTGACCACAGAGGTCCCACCGATGGGGACCCCTGCAATCTTACATTCGACACCCACCTCTTTGAGCTGGGTGACTTGCATAGCTGGGGCGTGACGTCACGATACTCCAGCCCCGTGGTCGGCACCCGGCAGTTTGTGAGCTGGCAGCGCGACGTGCAGCTCAAACAGGTGGGTGCCAAATGCAAGATTGTGGGGGTCCCCAGTGGCGGGACCCCCGCTGTCAGACATCTTATCCCCTATGCTTTGGATAGGGAATAAGATGTCTTGGGGCCAGAGTACCCCTTAATGACGCAGGATGTGTATTTACGTCCTGCGCCGGCTCCTGCGATATAACGCGGGGACCCGCGGCTAATACAGGACATCACTGATTGCGGTAATGCCCTGTATAAACCCTTCAGACGCGGCGATCAAAGTTGACCGCCGAGTCTGAATTGAAAGTGAAAGCAACCCCGCAGCTCAGTCGGGCTGTTCGGTACTGCCGCAATAAAATTGCGGCATCCCGAACAGCTTACAGGACACCGGGAGGGACCTTACCTGCTTCCTCAGTGTCCGATCGACGAATGACTGCTCCGTGCCTGAGATCCAGGCAGGAGCAGTCAAGCGCCGATAACACTGATCACAGGCGTGTTAATACACGCCAGTGATCAGTGTAAAAGATCAGTGTGTGCAGTGTTATAGATTCCTATGGGGGCTATAACACTGCAAAAAAAAGTGGAAAAAAAACGTATTAAAGGTCATTTAACCCCTTCCCTAAGAAAAGTTTGAATCACCCCCTTTTCCCATAAAAAAAAGCAGTGCAAATAAAAATAAACATATGTGGTATTGTCGCGTGCATAAATGTCCGAACTATAAAAATATATTGTTGAATAAACCACACGGTCAATGGCGTACACGTAAAAAAAAATCCAAGTCCAAAATAGCGTATTTTTGGTCACTTTTTATACCATTAAAAAATGAATAAGAAGCGATCAAAAAGTCAGAATAAAATGGTACCGCAAAAAACTTCAGATCATGGCGCAAAAAATTAGCCGTCAAACTGCCCCGTACGTGGAAAAATAAAAAAGTTATAGGGGTCAGAAGATGACATAGGTATAAATTTTCAAGAAGTACGACAAAATCAAACCTATATAAGTAGGGGATCATTTTAATCGTATCGACCTACAGAATAAAGCGAAGATTTAATTTTTACCGAAAAATGCACTGCTTAGAAACGGAAGCCCCCAAAAATTACAAAATGGCATTTTTTCTTCAAGTTTGTTGCACAATGATTTTTTTTCCATTTCGCCATGGATTTTTGGGTAAATGACTTATGTCACTGCAAAGTAGTTAGTGACGCAAAAAATAAGCCATAATATGGATTGTAGGTGGAAAATTGAAAGGGTTATGATTTTTAAAAGGTCAGGAGGAAAAAACGAAAGCGCAAAGACTGAAAAACGCTGAGTCCTTAAGGGGTTAAGTTTTGTTATGTAGTCTTGGTATTATGGTTACTTATTACACAGAAGTCTTTCAGTGAAATCATTGTTGAGGGACTGAAGGGGTGTCGGGGAGCCCCATCACGGTCCCTTGAGCAATTGACATTCTCTCATCTATAAACATATTCTAAAGTCTTAACACAGCCATGAACATGATAACAGTGACAAAGATCAAGATGGCGAACACCAAGATGGCAATCTCTTCTTGCGTCATAGTCGCTGGGGGAGAAGGAAGAATTATCAGCAAACTTTATCTCTTCAGTATAAAAGTCCCCCGGCTTCACTTGACCGACCTGTGGTCTTAGCCTCAAATAATCCTATTAAGCTTTCCAAACATTCAACAAATTAGCAAAAGGCAGTGAAAAGAAAGAAAGTAAATCTGACTACAGGATTAGACTGAAGTCTGTAACCGTGGAGATTTATAGGTCTGCATAGGAGCTGTATACACAAAATGGTTGGAGATTTGTTAATCTAGGATGCTCGCCGTAAATCCCTGTGTTTTTTTTTTCTATGGATATGTTAACAATTTGGTGATTTATGTTGGCCATATGCTTAGTTGCATATTTGTAAAAAGTATTAAAGGGGTACTCCCGTGGAAAACGTTTTTTTTTTTTTAAATCAACTGGTGCCAGAAAGTTAAACAGATTTGTAAATTACTTCTATTAAAAAATCTTAATGCTCCAAGCACTTATTAGCTGCTGAATACTACAGAGGAAATGGTTTTCGTTTTGGAAGAGAGCTCTGTGTTCCAAACAGAAAACCATTTCCTCTGTAGTATTCAGCAGCTAATAAGTGCTTGGAGGATTAAGATTTTTTAATAGAAGTAATTTACAAATCTGTTTAACTTTCTGCCACCAGTTGATAAAAAAATAAAAAAATAAATAAAGTTTTCCACGGGGGTACCCCTTTAAACTCTTCAGGACATAGGGCGTATGGATACGCCCTGCATCCCGAGTCCTTAAGGACCGAGGGCGTATCCATACACCCGTGGGAATTCCGTCCCCCACCGCTAGCCGGTTGGGGACCGGAGCCGGATGCCTGCTGAAATCGTTCAGCAGGCATCCCGGCATATCGCCCAGGGGGGTCATTATGCCCCCCCATGTCGGCGATCGCCGCAGATCGCTGGACAATTCAGTCCAGCGATCTGCGGCGATTCCGGGTCAATCGGGTCTCCAGTGACCCGGTGACCCGGAATTACTGGCTGTTCGGGGCCGTCTCCGACGGCCCCGAACAGCCAGAGCCTGCAGGGGTGAGGTGGCACTGGTGCCACCTCACGATCGCCCTGATTCGTCGGCCGGATTACCGGCCGACCAATCAGGGCGCCTGCTGCGGGTGTCACTCCCGCACCCGCTCCGCCCCTCTTCCGGAGGACGTGAGCGGGTGCGGGACGTGCACCCCGGGTGCTGGGGACCCCGATCCCCGGGTGCTGGGGACCCCGATCCCCGGCGTTAATGTTGGGATCGGGGCCCCAGGAGCAGCGGCGGCGGCGGGACTGACTCTCCGGCGTGGATCGTTGGAGGTGAGTGACAGCCTCCTGCTGTTGCTTAGCAACAGCTCCCAGCATGCTAAAAGGGCATGCTGGGAGCTGTAGTTATGCAACAGCAGGAGGCAGACCACCACAACTCCCAGCATTCCCTTATGGGCATGCTGGGACTTATGGTTTTGCAACAGCTGGAGGCACATTTTTTCTATGGAAAAGTGTACCTTCAGCTGTTGTGTAACTACAACTCCCAGCTTGCACAAACAGCTAAAGTGCATGCTGGGAGTTGTAGTGGTGCATCTGCTGGTTGCATAACTACAACTCCCAGCATGCCCGTTGGCTGTCGGTGACTGCTGAGAGTTGTAGTTTTGCAACAGCTGAAGGCACACTGGTTGTGAAACTCAGAGTTTTTTTTTACCTAACTCAGTGTTTCACGACCGGTGTGCCTCCAGCTATTGCAAACTACAACTCTCAGCAGTCACCGTACACCATGCACCGTACATGCTGGGAGTTGTAGTTTTGCAACAGCTGGAGGCACACTGGTTGTGAAACACTGAGTTAGGTCACAAACTCAGTGATACATAACCAGTGTGCCTACAGTTGTTGCAAAACTACAACTCTCAGCAGTCACCGACAGCCAACGGGCATGCTGGGAGTTGTAGTTATGCAACAGCTGGATGTCCCCCCCCCAATGTGAACGTACAGGGTACACTCACATGGGCGGAGGATTACAGTAAGTATCTGGCTGCAAGTTTGAGCTGCCGCAAACTTTCTGCAACAGCTCAAACTGCCAGCGAGAAACTACTGTGAACCCCCGTCCGTGCGACTGTACCCTAAAAACACTACACTACACTAACACAAAAAATAAAATAAAAAGTAAAAAACACTACATATACACATACCCCTACACAGCCCCCCTCCCCTCCCAAATAAAAATGACAAACGTCTGGTACGCCACTGTTTCCAAAACGGAGCCTCCAGCTGTTGCAAAACAACTCCCAGTATTATCGGACAGCCGTTGACTGTCCAGGCATGCTGGGAGTTTTGCAACAGCTGGAGGCACCCTGTTTGGGAATCACTGGCGTAGAATACCCCTATGTCCACCCCTATGCAATCCCTAATTTAGGCCTCAAATGCGCATGGCGCTCTCACTTTGGAGCCCTGTCGTATTTCAAGGCAACAGTTTAGGGCCACATATGGGGTATCGCCGTACTCGGGAGAAATTGTGTTACAAATTTTGGGGGGTATTTTCTGCTTTTACCCTTTTTAAAAATGTAAAATTTTTGGGAAAACAAGCATTTTAGGTAAAAAAAATTTTTTTTTTTTTTTTACATATGCAAAAGTTGTGAAACACCTGTGGAGTATAAAGGTTCACTTAACCCCTTGTTACGTTCCCCGAGGGGTCTAGTTTCCAAAATGATATGCCATGTGGTTTTTTTTTTGCTGTCCTGGCACCATAGGGGCTTCCTAAATGCGGCATGCCCCCAGAGCAAAATTTGCTTTCAAAAAGCCAAATGTGACTCCTTCTCTTCTGAGACCTGTAGTGTGCCAGCAGAGCACTTTTCACCCCCATATGGGGTGTTTTCTGAATCGGGAGAAATTGGGCTTCAAATTTTTAGGGGTATTTTCTGCTATTACCCTTTTTAAAAATTAAAACATTTTGGGAAAACAAGCATTTTAGGTAAAATTTTTTTTTTTTTTTTTTACATTTGCAAAAGTCGTGAAACACCTGTGGGGTATTAAGGTTCACTTTATCCCTTGTTACGTTCCCCGAGGGGTCTAGTTTCCAAAATGGTATGCCATGTGGTTTTTTTTTGCTGTTCTGGCACCATAAGGGCTTCCTAAAGGTGACATACCCCCCAAAAACCATTTCAGAAAAACGTACTCTCCAAAATCCCCTTGTCGCTCCTTCCCTTCTGAGCCCTCTACTGCGCCCGCCGAACAATTTACATAGACATATGAGGTATGTGCTTACTCTAGAGAAATTGGGCTACAAATACAAGTAAAAATTTTGTCCTTTTACCCCTTGTAAAAATTCAAAAATTGGGTCTACAAGAACATGTAAGTGCAAAAAATGAAGATTGTGAATTTTCTCCTTCACTTTGCTGCTATTCGTGTGAAACACCTAAAGGGTTAAAACACTTACTGAATGTCATTTTGAATACTTTGGGGGGTGTAGTTTTTATAATGGGGTCATTTATGGGGTATTTCTAATATGAAGACCCTTCAAATCCACTTCAAACCTGAACTGGTCCCTGAAAAATACTGAGTTTGAAAATGTTGTGAAAAATCGGAAAATTGCTGCTGACCGTTGAAGCCCTCTGGTGTCTTCCAAAAGTAAAAACTCATCAATTTTATGATGCAAATATAAAGTAGACATATTGTATATGTGAACCAAAAAAAATGTATTCGTAATATCCATTTTCCTTACAAGCAGAGAGCTTCAAAGTTAGAAAAATGCAAAATTTTCAAATTTTTCATCAAATTTACGGATTTTTCACCAAGAAAGGATGCAAGTATCGACAAAATTTTACCACTATGTTAAAGTAGAATATGTCACGAAAAAACAATCTCGGAATCAGAATGATAACTAAAAGCATTCCAGAGTTATGAATGTTTAAAGTGACAGTGGTCAGATGTGCAAAAAACGCTCCGGTCCTTAAGGCCAAAATGGGCTCCGTCCTGAAGGGGTTAAATGTGTGAAATAGAAATATTCCCAACTGGATATTTGTGGCATGTCCAAGGAATATGCCATAAATGTCCGATAAATGTCTAATAGATCTTAAATGTGTTATCAGAAAATGACCTATTATTCAAATCAGGTTTTTATGTTAAAGGAGTACTCCGGTGGAAAACATTTTTTTTAGGTCTTAAGTCAACTGGTGCCAGAAAGTTAGACAGATTTGTAAATTTAATTACTTCTATAAAAAAAAATCTTAATCCTTCCAGTACTTCTTAGCAGCTGTATGCTACCAAGGAAATTCTGTTATTTTTGAATTTCTTTTTTGTCTTGCCCACGGTGCTCTCTGCTGACACCTCTGTCCGTGGAACTGTCCAGGGCAGCATAGGTTTGCTATGGGGATTTTCTCCTGTTCTGGACAGTTCCTGATACGGGCATCAGGTGTCAGCAGAGAGCACTGTTGACAAGATAAAAAATGAAATTAAAAAAGAACAGAACTTCCTCTGTAGCATACAGCTGCTAAAAAGTACAGGAAGGGTAAAGATTTTTCAATAGAAGTAATTTACAAATCTGTTTAACTTTCTGGCACCAGTTGACTTATGAAGACCTAAAAAAAATGCTCTCCACCGGAGTACCCCTTTAACATTATTTTTAAAGATTTTTTGGTGATGTTTTCAATTCTATTATCGATATTTTAAAATATTCCTTAAATCTTGCAGGCTTCCTGGTCTGTACAAATCACTGCCCAGCAGTGTCCTCCTTATCATCACAGACAGGATTACAGTGAGAGGTGACACCAGTGTATAGAGAACAGAAGTACACACGACAGCTGTTGCTCTTAGCTCAGCCTCCCCCTTCCTCTAGAATGCCCTATGCAAAGATTACAGAGCACGGCCAGACACCTTTCCTAGTCATAACAATGGGTCAGCTTTAGTCTATTGTTGTCGAGATCCTTGGGGATTGCTGTAAAGCATATCTCTAAATGCTGCTAAAACAAGGTGATACTGATGGTCTAGGGCTCCCTAAACCCCTCCAGCCCGTTTGTGGCCACCGGAAGTGGCCAGGAAGCCAAAATCATCCAAGCTGGCTTCTTTACACAGTTTGCGTAACTCCCATTGATGGTAATGAGAGTTATATACAGTAAAGAGTATAACACTTTAAGCAAAGGAAAGTCAGAATTTGTCCATACTTATTACCTTGATTTGATTTACATTAGAATTTTTGCACTCTTCAGCCCAATATAGCACCAATTTTAATTGTATAATTTTTTTTTTTATTTATTTATTTTTTTACATACCTGCAGTTGAAGCTGGAAAAATAGGGAGAGAAGCAAAAACAAATTTAGTTCGCAATTAAAAAAATTGAAAAAAAATAAATAAATTGGTACACAGTACATAGTATACTGGGGTATAAAGCTTGGATGTGTATACAGCATTAAAGGGGTACTCCAGTGAAGAACTTTTTTTTAAAATCAACTGGTGCCAGAAAGTTAAACAGATTTGAAAATTACTTCTATTAAAAAATCTTAATCCTTCCAGTACTTATTAGCTGCTGAATACTACAGAGGAAATTCTTTTCTTTTTGGAACACAGAGCTCTCTGCTGACATCACGAGCACAGTGCTCTCTGCTGACATCTCTGTCCATTTTAGGAACTGTCCAGAGCAGCATATGTTTTCTATGGGGATTTTCTCCGACTCTGGACAGTTCTTAAAATGGACAGAGGTGTCAGCAGAGAGCTCTGTGTTCCAAAAATTAAAAAAAAAATTCTCTGTTGTATTCAGCAGCTAATAAGTACTGAAAGGATTAAGATTTTTTAATAGAAGTAATTTTCTGGCACCAGTTGATTTAAAAAAAAACATAAAACAAATCCAACGGATTACCCATTTAGCCTCCCAAGAGTCAGTTTTTTTTTCCCTCTAAATCGGTGGTTTCCAAACTGTGGTGGGTGGATCTCTAGATGTTGAAAAACTACAACTCCCAGCATGCCAGAACAGCCGTTGGTGTTAGGGTCAAGGTAAGGGTAATGCTGTCTAGGTGTTAGAATCATTGTTAGGGTAAAGCTGTCTTGGTGTACGAATCAGGGTTATGGTTATGCAGTCTTGACATTAGGGTCAGGGTCAGGATTATGCTGTCTTGGCAATAGGGTTAAAGGGGTATTCCAGGCAAAAACTTTTTATATATATATATATATATATATATATATATATATATATATCAACTGGCTCCGGAAAGTTAAACAGATTTGTAAATTACTTCTATTAAAAAATCTTAATCCTTCCAATAGTTATTGGCTTCGGAAGTTGAGTTGCTGTTTTCTGTCTAACTGCTTTCTGATGACTCACGTCCCGGGAGCTGTGTAGCTCCTATGGGGATATTCTCCCATCATGCACAGCCTCCGGGACGTGACATCATCATTGAGCAGTTAGACAAAAAACTTCAGAAGCTAATAACTATTGGAAGGATTAAGATTTTTTTAATAGAAGTAATTTACAAATCTGTTTAACTTTCCGGAGCCAGTTGATATATTAAAAAAAAGTTTTTGCCTGGAATACCCCTTTAATGTCGCACTCCCTAACTCTATCCCCTTTCAAGTTCTTCAACTCAAAGACAGAATGAACCTAACCCATACTTAACCCCTAACATTTCTTCTGATCTTTAATATAGCAGCTGCCATTTTGAACGAACTGTTGGCAGTAAATGCTAAAGGTTTTGGATTTACCGAAATCTGTAACTTAAAAAAAATTAACCGATAGGCGTCCAATTAACATTGAATCAATTCACAAATCAAACAATTTATTACAGCAAAAAGTACAAGATTATTCAATTATTTTGAGAAAAATTAATATTTTTTTTCCTGTATTTTTCTCCCACAAGATTGCCCCTAGTGTCCTCCTTCTTACAGTACTGTATTATATAGTGATATAAAACGTTTTTTAGTAGGTACTTACTTGAGTTCTGCAGCATCACTGTGAAAAGATACAAGAAAACAAAAATGATAAATATAATGCATTATTTAGGCAAAACATTTCAATTCCCTAGAGCTCCCTAGGGAAAACTGCCACCGGGTCCAAAACGGCAGAAAAACAATAAAGATAAGTGAAAAAAATATATATATAATAATATATATATATATATATATATATATATATATATATATATATATATATATATTTATATATATATGCCAAGTGGGTTTGACATTTTTCAAATCCCTTTTGACTTTCAGCTAAGATCTGGCCAAAAAATGCTGTGTGGCGTTTGTGGTGTTTTTGGGGCGTTTTTGCAAAAAAAACTAAGAAAAAATAAATAAATAAAAAAAACTTACTTAAAGGGGAGCTTGTGACATCATAGCCCCACCCCATCATGCTATCATGCCCCGCCCCCTCAGTACAAGTCTATGGGAGGGGGCGTGACAGCCGTCACGCCCCCTCCCATAGACTTGCATTGAGGGGGCGGGGCATTACACAATGAAGGGGCGGGGCTATGACATCACAAGTTCCCGGCTCCAGCGTTCGGAACAGTTTGTTCCAAACTCTGAGCAGCGGAGTACCCCTTTAAGTGAAGACTTTCTTCAATGGAAATCCTTTTGTGATGAAACAATCATATGACCTGTCATGATAAAAACACAGGGGAAAAAAACACCCCAAAAAAATTTGCCAAGACTGAAAGTCAAAAAACGCCAGAAAAAAGATTTTGCCTTAGGGTCTTTTCACACGTACAGTATTCTGCACAGATTTGATGCGCAGGATTTCAAGCTTTGTTCAGTCATTCAGTTTACATTGAAATCTGCAGCAGAAAATCCTGCGCATCAAATCTGCGCAGAATACTGTACGTGTGAATAGTCCATTAAAGGGGTACTCCCTGGAAAGTTAAACAGATTTGTAAATGACTTCTATTTAAAAATCCTATTCCTTCTAGTACTTATTAGCTTCTATTTGCTCCACAGGAAGTTATTTTCTTTTTGAATTTCCTTTTCAGTCTGATCACAGTGCTCTCTGCTGACACCTCTGTCCATTTTAGGAACTGTCCGGAGCAGGAGAGGTTTGCTATGGGAATTTGTTCCTACTGTGGAAAGTTCCTAAAATGGACAGAGGTGTCAGCAGAGAGCACTGTGGTCAGACAGAAAGGAAATTCAAAAAAGAAAAGAACTTCCTGTGGAGCAAATAGAAGCTGATAAGTACTGGAAGGATTAAGATTTTTAAATAGAAGTCATTTACAAATCTGTTTAACTGTCTGGCACCAGTTGATTTAAAAAAATATTTTCCAGGGGAGTACCCCTTTAAGGGGATTTATGTGGAGTTTTTCCCTTGGTTGTGCACAGCTGTATATGTATCACAACCTTTCTTCTTACCTGACATTGGGAGACTCAGTATCACCATGACGGGCAGCATCCATTGTGGAGCCTTGTAAAGTCCTGATGCCATGGTGGTGGGAGAGCTTGGGAAGTTCTCTCAGGAACTAATGAAGGTTCTACCAAGATTTCCTAAAGACACGCGGTTATATATATAACTTGGCACAATATACCATTATAACCCAAATGACAACGCGCCTACCCAATGTGTCACCACAGATAACTATCACACCAGAAAGTTCCAGCAGATGACTATAATAATCATTAATACTCTACAGTGATTCCTCATATCTCCAGATATCTGAGGTCGGAGCACAGGCCCAAATTATCCCGGTTGACATGGTGCCATTATAATGACAGTAATTAATGGGGTAACGTGGTCACATGGGTCACAGAGAGGGGATAATAACATGGAGTTAGTGTGATTACAGCTTTTTTGATAAAAAAAAAAACACATGCCATTTATACCGTTTTTTTTAGGCATTTTATGGCAATTTTTTAAGCCCAATGAGGGTATGTTCACTCAGCGGAATGTTTCCCATGAAAATTATAGGGTAGACAATGAAAACAATGGCAAAATCATTTTTGTACCAGATTCCGCTCGGAAATGCTGTTGTGTAAAGTAGTGTTGAGCGGCATAGGCCATATTCGAATTCGTGAATATTTGCGAATATATGGACGAATATTCGTCATATATTCGCGAATATGCGCATATTTGTAATATTCTCGTTTTATTTTCGCATATGCGCATATTCGCATATGCGAAAATTTGCATATACAAAATTTACCTAAGCAAAAAATCGCATATGCGAAAATTTGCACACCAGTCTCACACAGTAATATTAGAGCCTTCTTTACACCACACAAGCTGGAAGCAGAGAGGGATGATCACTGTGATGTGTACTGCAAAAAAAAAAAAACAATATTCGTAATTACGAATATATATCGCGATATTCGCGAATAAAATTCGTATAGCGAATATTCGCGAGCAACACTAGTGTAAAGTCCATTTTCACAGAAATGTTACTATGACCAGAGATTTTGCATCTGTATTTTTATGGTTGCAGACCAGACTAGTTCGCTTTGAAAGGCGGGGACCAGAGCATTCTGAGTTAAAGGGGTACTCCGGTGGAAAACAATTTTTTTTTTAAAAATCAGCTGGTGCAAGAAAGTTAAACAGATTTGTAAATTACTTCTATTAAAAAATCTTAATTCTTCCAGTACTTATTCCAGTACTTATTAGCTGCTGAATACAGAGGAAATTCTTCTTCTTTTTTTTGGAACACAGAGCTCTCTGCTGACATCACGAGCACAGTGCTCTCTGCTGACATCTCTGTCCATTTTAAGAACTGTCCAGAGTAGGAGAAAATCCCCATAGAAAACATATGCTGCTCTAAAATGGACAGAGATGTCAGCAGAGAGCAAGGGGGGAGATTTATCAAAACCTGTCTAGAGGAAAAGTTGCCAAGTTGCCAATAGCAACCAATCAGATCACTTCTTTTATTTCTGAAAAGGTCTCTGAAAAAATGAAAGAAGTGATCTGATTGGTTGCTATGGGCAACTCGGTAACTTTTCCTCTCGACAGGTTTTGATAAATCTCCTCCAATGTGTTCCAAAATGAAAAGAATTTCTTCTGTAGTATTCTGCAGCTAATAAGTACTGGAAGGATTAAGATTTTTTAATAGAAGTAATTTACAAATCTGTTTAACTTTCTGGCACCAGTTGATAAAAAAAAAAAGTTTTCCACCGGAGTACCCCTTTAAGAGACAGGCCCTATTGCACCTAAACCAAAGTCCCTCAAAACTACAACTCTTAGAATTTCCGGAAAGCCAAAGGCATGCTGGGAGTTGTAGTTTTGCAACAGCTGGAGGCACCCTGGTTGAAAAACACTGCTCCATCTGTTGCAAGTTTTAGGGCATGCTGGGAGTTGTAGTTTGCAACAGCTGGAGGCACCCTGGTTGGAAAACACTGCCCTAACCTGTGAATGGGGGATAAGTTTAACGTAACCGGACAACCGGACATGTGTGTACATAACATGATTGAGAAACCATGCGAAAACTCCTATGTGAATACAGCACTATGTAGAACCATGGGTCTCCATGGTTACAGACTACAAACCATACTTAAAGGGGTACTCCAGTGGAAAGCATTTTTTTTTTAAATCAACTGGTGCCGGAAAGTTAAACAGATTTGTAAATTATTTCCATAAAAAAAAAATCTTTACCCTTCCAGTTCTTTTTAGCAGCTTTATGCTACAGTGGAAATTCTTTTCCTTTTGAATTTCTTTTTTGTCTTGTCCACAGTGCTCTCTGCTGACACTTCTGTCCATGCCAGGAACTGTCCAGAGCAGCATAGGTTTGCTATGGGGATTTTCTCCTGCTCTGGACAGTTCCTCATACGGGCATCAGGTGTCAGCAGAGAGCACTGTAGACAAGACAAAAAAGAAATTCAAAAAGAAAAGAATTTCCTCTGTAGCATGCAGCTGCTAAAAAGTACTGGAAGGGTAGAGATTTTTTTTAATAGAAGCAATTTACAAATCTGTTTAACTTTCTGGCACCAGTTGATTTAAAAAAAAAAAAATTCCACCGGAGTACCCCTTTAAGCGTAGTCTTATCGTTCCTGTTATACCAATGTCTCTACCACTGTTTTGGATAATCTATAGACAGTAAAAGAGGGATAGGTGGAAAAAGGTAAAACATGACCAAAGGACCTTTATTTGGAGTCTATGACCAGAAAGACATATAGATCTAGGTAGGAGCTATAGACACAAAATAGTAGGAGATTCTGTTAAAGACTTTTTATTTTTGATGCATATTTGTGTATCGGTTATGTTCTTTTTTAAACATTGTGCTTTTTAAACCTTCCCAGGACCCCAAATCCATGATGTCACATCCCTTATTGTATAACAGTCACATGACTGCAGCGTCCAATGGTTCCTGCTCTGTAGATCACATGGTTTTAAAGGGGCTATCCAGTCCTAAATTAAATTGGTGGCATATCATCAGGTTTCCCATTAAAGGGGTACTCCCATGGAAAACTTTTTTTTTTTATCAACTGATGCCAGAAAGTTAAACAGATTTGTAAATTACTTCTATTTAAAAATTCTTAATCCTTCCAGTACTTTTTGGGGGCTGCATACTACAGAGGAAATGTTTTTCTTTTTCGATTTCTCTTATGTCACGACCACAGTGCTCTCTGCTGACCTCTGCTGTCCATTTTAGGAACTGTCCAGAGCAGCCTATGTTTGTTATGGGGATTTTCTCCTCCTCTGGATATTTCCAAAAATGGACAGCAGAGGTCAGCAGAGAGCACTGTGGTCGTGACGTAAGAGAAATCCAAAAAGAAAAACCTTTCCTCTGTAGTATACAGCCCCTAATAAGTAATGGAATGATTAAGATTTTTTTAATAGATGTAATTTACAAAAAAAAAATTTACAAAAAAATTTACGAAAAAAAAAAAAGTTTTCCACGGGAGTACCCCTTTAATGTTAAATCTGTGGGGGTCTAACCATGCTGAGGTTTGGATAAGACAGCTTTTCCCACTCGTACCCCGGTTCTCAGCCTCCAACAAGCAATAAGGATGCGGCCAAGTAGGACTGGACCACTTCTCCCCACACGGTCTACTTTTATGTCACAATGATGACACCCACACATTATAGAGTATAAACAAAAATACAGGGGGCTTCTGGGTACAATTTATTGGATTTAAAAGTTAGATAACACATATTTACAGGTATAGAACACATAACATAAACATTACATAAAACCCAAAATACAAAATAATCTACAAAAATTTTAAATAAGAAAGTAAAAAAAAAATCCCCAGACCTTCTATAATAATGGTGTGAATAATAAAGAAATAAATCATAGAACATAGGAAACAGTGATAGTCAGTGACCAAATGGACATATGGGGCAGAACCGGACTAGTCATTTAACTGTGTCCTTTGCAGGCTGGCAACAGTATAAGGTGGTTATTTAGGATTAGAAAAACAGAGATGATTTCTTCCAAAAATAGCACCACTCCCAACCGTAGGTTGTCTGTGGTATTGCAGCTCATTTCCTTCGAAGTGAATGGAGGTGATTTGTAATACCACATATAACCTGAGGACATGGTTGGTGCTGTTTTTGGAAGAAAATTGTTTTTCTGTTCCTAGATAACCCCTTTAAGATCCGTCTCTCTGCAGGACATGGGCTCCATTATAAGGCTACGCAGCAATTCCCTTTCAATGAGATCAACTGAGCATTAAAGGGGTACTCCGGCCCTAAGACATCTTATCCCCTATCCAAAGGATAGGGGATAAGATGCCGACCACGGGGCCGGAGTATCGTGACATCACGACTCCGCCCCCGTGTGACATCACCCCCCGTCCCCGCTATGCAAGTCTATGGGAGGGGGCGTGACGGCCGTCACGCCCCCTCCCATAGACTTGCATAGCGGGGGCGGCACGTGACGTCACTATACTCTGGCCCCGTGGTTGGCACCCAGAAGTTTGTGAGCTGGCAGCGTGGCGTGCAGCTCAAAGAGGTGCAAGATTTCGGGGGTCCCCAGTGGCGGGACCTCCGCGGTCAGACTTCTTATCCCCAATCCTTTGCATAGGGGATAAGATGAATTAGGACCGGAGTACCCCTTTAAGCCCGGGACTGTAACACATGCCTGTGCGGGTCAATGGGGGTCTCAGGACGGAGAAACCGACCAATCAAAAAGTTTGACATATTTGGGTGACATGTTAAAAGTTTTTGGAAATGACAGTAACAAAAAGTTAAAAATTTAAAGTGGACTTGTCACCACTTTTTAGTCTCTACTTAAAGGGGAACGCCAGACAAAAATTAGCTAGATGTTATGGATAAATTTGAGAAGACTACACAGGCTTGTGAATTCCATCTGCTTCAAATTGATTTTTGTTTTCCTACTAAATGTTTTTTATTTATTTTATTGCTTTGCATCACCATATCCTGACTAATAAAACTTTTTAAATTTTTTTTTTTTCATTGCGGCGGGGTTGGATTATAAAAATGGCTGACCTGGAGATCTTCTCAAGGACAAGTTACTGGAACTGACTGGCGTACAGCTTTTAACTGCCTGGATGCCAAAGTCAGAGGCCAGATTTGGAGGTAAGTTTGATCCCAGCTGTTTGTCCACTATACAGTATGTGGCCAATAGCGAAGGGGTTGAAGATGGAAACCTGTCCTAAAGTCTGAGATCTTAGCTCTGACTTCACCTATAAAGTTTCTCTGTCATTTTGAACTTTTGACCTATCATAAAGACATTATAAAAGTTTTGATCAGTGAGGGTCGTGGTGTTCAGACCCTCACGGATTGCTGGAATGAACCAGGTAAAGTTCTGGTTGAGCATTTCTCTCCACAGCTCCCTGCAGGAGATGGACTTCATAGACTTACAATAGAATTCATCTGTTGCTGTGAATCGGGGACAGCAGTTCGATCGGTGGGGGTCTGAACATCCAAACCCTTAAAGGGGTACTCCAGCCCTAAGACATCTTAAGGGGATAAGATGTCTGACCGTGGGGGTCCCGCCGCTGGGGACCCCCGCAATCCTGCATTCGGCACTCACCTCTTTGAGCTGCACGCCGCGCTGCCAGCTCAAAAACTGCTGGGTGCCGACCACGGAGCCGGAGTATCGTGACGTCACGACTCCGCCCCGCTATACAAGTCTATGGGAGGGGGCGTGACGGCCGTCACGCCCCCTCCCATAGACTTGCATAGCGGGGGCGGGGAGTGACATCACACGGGGGCGGAGTCATTACGTCACGATACTCCGGCCCCGAATGCAAGATTGCGGGGGTCCCCAGCGGTGGGACCCCCGTGGTCAGACATCTTATACCCTATCCTTTGGATAGGGGATAAGATGTCTTAGGGCTGGAGTACCCCTTTAATCGATCAGAACTTATGAAAGCCTCTATGACATGTTCAAAGTCTCTATTAAATGTCCATATTAACCCTTTAAGTTGGTTGGCAAGTAAGTGGTAGGCAAGGAGAGGGGTCATCTTTTCTTAGAATCGGTAACAAACACAGAAAATTCTGCTCAATTGCAGGAAAAAGGTTTTCCCAATGCTCCACCCACTTTTTCAAAAGGAGGAGCTACAGTAGGATGATATGAGCCATGGAATATCTCCACTTTTCCATGAAGGATACACTTTAGTTAAAGAGACATATGAAGGCATGGAATAAGGGATAAAAATAGGAAATAAATAATAGAATTATGTCTCATTGGAAGAGTCAAACCGTGAGACTAAAGAGCAGAACATATTGGGGGAGATTTATCAAAACCTGTGCAGAGGAAAAGTTGTCCAGTTGCCCATAGCAACCAATCAGATCGCTTCTTTCATTTTTCACAGGCCTTCATGAAAATGAAAGAAGCAAGCTGATTGGTTGCTATGGGCAACTGGGCAAGTTTTCCTCTGCACAGGTTTTGATAAATCTCCCCCATTGTGATCATATATATATATATATATATATATATATATATATATATATTTCTAGTTCTCTTCCTCGCTGTCCTCACATTGTACATTACAGTTTTCTCTAGGTTGACATGTGCTGGCTGAGGAATAGTAAGATCTCTCCTCATATTCTGGTGGCACACACACAATGCTAGGAGTAGCACAGGATCCCACCTCACATTCGACTCGGAGTTCTCTTGGCTTACTCAAGTTGCTAGGAGAAGTAAAAGATCTGTCCTCACATTCCACAGTACGAGGTTCTCTTGGCTTAAACAAGATGCTAGGAGAAGTACAAGATTCTGCAGTACGGGGTTCTCTTGGCTTACACATGATGATAGGAGAAGTACGGGGCATCGGCTCACATTGTCTATTACAGGGGTCACTTGTATTAAACACGATGTTAGGTGAAATGCACGATCTCTGCTGACATTGCTCATCACAAGGTCCTCTTGGCTTACACAAGATGTTTGGGGAATAAAAGGATATTCCATCTTGGCAGTCGTTCTCTGTATTTTGGCACCACAATGGCTGAAAGAGAAGATTCAGATTGGAAGTTACCAACAACAACACATAAGACATTTTGCTGCAGTGATCTATTCTTTGGAAGCCACCAAGTATCCTGTACAATGCTGAGTAGCCATGGTAACTATAATAATATCCAAATATTTATTGGGAAATATGCTTATCTTCAAATATCATTCAGTGGGGTCGGTGTGATCCCCATTACTGTACCTAATTCTTGATTCATTTAATTATCTGCAATATTGTAAGCTCTCTGTTTCCTAATATTTGGTCTAAACATGACATCATTTCACACTACACCCCCCCCACACTGCAGACACCCTCACACTATGCACACTCTGACACTACACACATACCCACTGTACACACTTTGACACTGCACAACCTCCCAAACTGTACACATCCTGACACTTCACACACACCCACACAGTACACATCCTGACACTTCACACTCTCTCATACTGTACGTATCCTGACACTGCACACACACCCACACAGTACACATCCTGACACTGCACACACACCCACACAGTATACATTCTGACACTGCACACACACCCACACTGTACACATCCTGACACTGCACACACCCCCACAGTACACATCCTGACACTGCACACACACCCACAAGTACACATCCTGACACTGCACACACACCTACACAGTACACATCCTGAAACTGCACACACACCCACACTGTACACATCCTGACACTGCACACACCCACACAGTACACCTCCTGACACTGCACACACATCCACACTGTACACATTCTGACACTGCACACAAACCCACACTGTACACATCCTGACACTGGACACACACCCACACTGTACACAGACACCCTCACACAGTGCACACTCTGACACTACACACACACCCACACTGTGCACAACCTCCCAAACTGTACACATCCTGACACTTCACACTCTCTCATACTGTACACATCCTGACACTGCACACACACACACAGTACACATCCTGACACTGCACACACACCCACACAGTACACATCCTGACACTGCACACACACCCACACAGTACACATCCTGACACTGCACACACACCCACACAGTACACATCCTGACACTGCACACACACCCACACAGTACATATCCTGACACTGCACACACACACACACACACACACACAGTACACATCCTGACACTGCACACCCCCCACACTGTACACATCCTGACACTGCACACACACCCACACTGTACACATCCTGACACTGCACACACACCCACACTGTACAAATCCTGACACTGCAAACACACCCACACTGTACACAGACACCCTCACACTGTGCACACTCTGACACTACACACACACCCACACTGTACACACTTTGACACTGCACACACACCCACACTGTACAAATCCTGACACTGCACACACACTCACACTGTACACATCCCGACACTGCACCCCCCCCCCCCATGCTATACACATCCTGACACTGCACACCCTTCCACACTTCTAATTAAAAGCTCTCCATTCGCAATCATAAAATTATTTTATTTTATCGCTGCGGAATCCTGTGCTTTGTATTTTAATGGCATAATTTTGAGTTACTTTCAGATGTAGCCCTGCCAATATGATTCGCGGTGCACTACTCTTGTGCCAAGATTGTGCCCAATGCATATACAGGAGCAGGGACTCCTTGCAAAGCTCCATGTTCCTGTTCACTGAGCAGTGAATCATACAGTATTATAAGCCTTGCCGCTCAGTGAATATTCATCACTCATTTTCAGGCTGTGGTGCACATATGTTTGGACAGATACAGTGTTCCCAGCCCAGAGAATATAGTGAGCAAGAGAAAATGTATACAGTTGCCTATTACCTCGCTGCTCATCTCTGGATACCATACACATTCACTGGGACGGGTGCAGAATTCACAGGTCAACAAATGTTGTGAGTGACTGATGAGGCAGCACTGTTTGCATCGCCATTTTCATACATTTTTCTAGATTGCTCCTGGTGCAGGCACTGGGTGCAGTGGCCGCAGTGTGCCAGTGTTCTATCATGTGATGCTGCCACTATCATGCTCATGCCACACTGCTATAATTGATTGGTTAGCTTTTATAATTTTATTTATACATTTTTTTGGAATTGAAGGGGGTGGTTTAAATGCAAAAAAACACAAAATCCATACAATAAAAAGATGTTTTTGGGGAATGGGTTTAACTAGTGACATTTTGGAGTATATATATTTCTGAACTAATTATAATACAGTTTTTTGAAGGAAATGCTTTTTTGTGTTTCTTTTATTTGCAGTTTTTACTATTTGTATGGTGAACTATAAAAATATTTTTGTTATTTAAATTGGGGGAGGGAGGTTTTCATTGTTATTTTTTTTAAAAAGGGAAACTTTTTTTTAATTCCATTTCATTCAACTTAATTGTACTTTTTGAATTCGGGTAGAAAACAGACATGGTGCACATCTACAGTCTTGTATAATGATCTGATTGCTTCTCAGCATAATATCAAAAACTAACAGGTTGTTAGTATACATTTTTGATCAAAAAGTACAAGCCCACTCGCCACGTCAAGGCCACCTATTCAGAGTGGGTCCCTAACGTCCCTAGCATAAAATTTTAATTGTACTTTTTATCCCATAGCACGACATAAAGCAGGAATTGCTTGATCGCCGCTATAATTCTTTGAAATACTTTCGTTTTCAAAGTTTTATTACCTGTCAATGTTATACTAACAAGCAGACATTAATGAAAGACCAAGTGTTTTTGTCAGACCCCTATCTAACATGGAAATCTATTGGAAACATCATGGGAATCCAACAGGCTGACAAACATGGCCCCATCTTTATATCAAACAACTAAGATGCTGTGATTTCTGTTGACTGCTGCATCTAAGGCATCAAAAAGGACCGGTAAGTAGTTTTAAACTACTGATAACCCTATGAAGAGGTCGATGAGTATGGGAGCACCTTTATTTATTTTTTTATTGCACTTTTAATTTAGCTCACTAGTCTGATTTCTTCTCAAAGGGAGGGGGTGTGGCCTCACTGTGCAGGTCTCCGCCCCCTCCCTCAGTATGCTGTCTGCTTACATCTCCCCTACTATTAGCAAAACTACAACTCCCAGCTTGTCCTCACTGACAGTAGCGGGACACAAGCTGACAGTGGGAGGACTTTTCCTCCAGCTCTGAGCCCTGCGCTCACAGCTGTCAATCAAGGAAGTGTGTCCATGATATGGGTGATGACTCATGGACACAGCAGGACTAGTATGTGTCCAAGCAGGCAGGGGGGGGGGGGGCGTTTGTTTAACTGGCTTTTTCAGTATGAAATACTGAAAATTTTCTAATGAAAGCAATTGCAAAACCAATTGATTTTGCATGATTTACAACATATTAAAACCTTTTGTATCTGACAGTGCCCGTTTTACCTATTTATGTTGTTTCCATAACTCTCATACACACAAATGAGGTTGTAGAAACAGTGTAGAACCACATGTTAGGCAGATTATTTAACTCAGATGTTACTGAGATTGTATAGGACAGCTTAGCTACTTTTGTGGCCTTCCTATTCTGATGAGGATTCTCATTTTAGCCATGTCTGAGATGGGAATATCCTTTAAAAATCTTGATTCCTTCTTAAAAACTCAGTTCCAATGCTTTTTATGAATGCTATGTGGCAGGGTATAGGGTATAACAATAACACCCTGTTCAATGGTATTGGATCTACTAGAAAAGTCTTAGATTTCAGGCACCGTAATGCTGGCCTAATACTGCTGAATTTGTCACTAAGCCATCAGTCAGTGCACAGTGTAGAGTAAATGTCGCCCCTGGTCAGTCCACAGTCTAGTGTATCTGCTGCCCCTGGTCAGTCCACAGTCTAGTGTATGTTTTGCCCCTGGTCAGTCCACAGTCTAGTGTATCTGCTGCTCCTGGTCAGTCCACAGTCTAGTGTATGTTTTGCCCCTGGTCAGTCCACAGTCTAGTGTATCTGCTGCCCCTGGTCAGTCCACAGTCTAGTGTATGTTTTGCCCCTGGTCAGTCCACAGTCTAGTGTATCTGCTGCTCCTGGTCAGTCCACAGTCTAGTGTATGTTTTGCCCCTGGTCAGTCCACAGTCTAGTGTATCTGCTGCTCCTGATCAGTCCACAGTCTAGTGTATCTGCTGCCCCTGGTCAGTCCACAGTCTAGTGTATGTTTTGCCCCTGGTTAGTCCACAGTCTAGTGCAATAGCTGCCCCTGGTCAGTCCACAGTCTAGTGTATGTTTTGCCCCTAGTCAGTCCACAGTCTAGTGAATCTGCTGACCCTGGTCAGTTCACAGTCTAGTTTAATAGCTGCCCCTGGTCAGTGCAAAGTCTAGTGTAAACAAAAGGGTTACTTTTTATTATGTTATCATTGTTATTATTTTTTGGTTATTTCAATGGGTAGACTAGGTGTCATTAGGTTAGAAATCCCTCTTTTGTTTTTATTAAACGTTGGGAGGTATAGTTTGCTCTAGGCACATAACAAAAAGATCATGCCTTCTGGGTACTTTGAGTGGGAGCTCAAACAATGTTTTTTTAAAATTTTTATAACTATTATTATTATTATAATGATATTTCTCAGTCATGCAAGCTGCATGACCTAGACCACAGCTATAACTCCCCTCCCCAACATCTGTATAGAGCTGTCAGCGGTGTCCAGGACTCTAAACAAACAAGATCAGAGATTTCTGTGATCTCAGGCATTGTGGAGAGTCACTCTGCTGTGAATTAGTGCCAGCTTCTGAGTCTGAACGATCCCCATTATGTACGACATGGTGTCTTAAAGGGTTACTCCACCCCTAGACATGTTATCCCCTATCCAAAGGATAACATGTCTGATTGCGGGGGGTTCGACCACTGGCACCCCCCGCTATCTCCAGGCCAGCAAAGCAGCATTCATGAACACAAAAGCTTGGGGCTTCCATGTTTGTGATATCAAGCCACGCCCCCTCCGTTCATGTCTATGGTAGGGGTCCCGTCTCCTCCCATAGACATGAATGGAGGGGGCTTGGTGGCTGTGGTCTCCAGTCATCTGGCACAGATTGGCCGGACCCCCGCAATCAGACAATTGATCCCCTATCCTTTGGATAGGGGATAACATTTCTAGCAGCGGATTACCCCTTTAAGTTTCAAATTAATTAATAATAATGTAAGGATGTGAAGAAGTTTTTAAACAACATGTTTTTAAGAAAACACTAAATTACAGGTACATAGAGTTCTGCCATCTAAGTGGCTGCTCTCACATTCACACCATTAAAAAAGACTATTGATGGGTAATATGTACAACTATTATATCATTATCATTAAAGGATAATTAATGCAAATAGTTCTCTTTTTTTCTACTTACTAGAAAGATTATGCCAAGCAGCATTAAAGCAGCCAAAAGTGACAGCATGACTAAAAGTGCAATACCCCATCCTGGAACAGGGCCTATAAAAAAAACAACTTATGATTAACATCTAGGTTGTGAAATTGAACAAACTAATAAACCATACACCACCCGAATCCGCACAAATATCATTTCCATGGTCTGTTTCCTAGGAACTGGAGACTTGTCTTCTGCTGTATGTGTGCTAGTCCTCTGGGGTAGGGGTAATGTAGTCAGGGTTTTGCTTTAGTATATCAGGGGTTAAGGTTAACCCTATAGTTCGTGATGCCAGGCAAGAGGGCTAGTATGCTGAGGTAATTCTCCGGCCTATCGCCGCCCTTCCCAGTAACGATAGGTGCATAAAATGACTGAAGGTCCACAAGATAGCTGAACTTGAACTTGGATAAACTTTACTTAAAGGCTTGCGATACATCCAATGAACAGTAACAGTCTCATCAATACAGTCTCTATACACTTCAGTGACTGACAGTTGTTGCGGACCTTGACTTGTTTTATAAGTCTCTGAATTTAGGGTTAATTGCCAAGATCCATCCGGATTTAGGGGATAGATAAGGTCCGGTGATCCTGCAGAGTGCTTAGGGATTGATACACTCACGGTTTGGTAATGATCAGCCGTTGCCGCAAGGCTCGGGCCTAAACTCACTGATGACAGCAGCGCAGATCCTTCTCTCATCAAAGCCCGGGAACACGAGAGCGAGCCATGGCCGCCACTCCCTTATATGGGCAGGGGCAGGGCTGTTTCAATTGGTCCGAATATCTGTCACTCACTGTTACAAGGAATTGTGGGCGCAGTATGTCATAGGGACCTCCAAAGGTCCTTAAGCAAAAACCATAGAGTTTACCTGATCACGTGACCCTTCTACGCTCCGTACAGGTAATTAACCACTTATATACATTTGTACAATTACATTTATAGAAATTCTGAGTAAACTGTAAGATAACTAATATCTAGAGGAGAGGTGACAAGGGGTGGACTAAACAAGAAGGACCCCGACGTCCTAGGGACTCTGGCTATGGGGACCTATATACAGGTACCGTAAAGGATGCGGTACCGGGACACCTCATATGAAATTCCTTTTCATGACTTTACAAACTTATACAGCGGTGTACAAATGGCTCCACCCAGTGATGAGCGTCAAAACAAATAATACAGTTTTGATCATTCATTTATTAATAATTTAGATTTTTATATAATGTAACTGACAGCTATAAAAAGCTGTTGTAAGTGATGGCTATGATAAGCTCAGTCTGCCCCCACACATATAAGGGTTAGTTTCTTGGCATTACACTTACCTGTTGTGTTTCTGTACACGCGAGTAGTCTGCGCTCCTGGTGGGAATAAAATAACAGTTTTAACTCCTTCAGTTTACTAATAGTAGTAATAATAATAACAACAACTGGGACATAATACTGTACCTGGCTGTGGTAACTAGCAATGGGTTTAAATAGTTAATAAGATGTTTAAAGGGGTATTTCCATCTCATACACATAATTAAACTTGGAGGGCATGTCAAGATAAATAATTTTGCAAATACGTATGTTTAGCCATTTTTTTTTCCTCCTGATATTCCAGCCTTTCTTCTCTTTGTTGACAGCTCATTGCCTAGGTTACAGACCACCGCTTCACTCTAGAAGCAATGCTCAGGCTGGTGTGTGTGTAGCTAGACAGATAGACAGCTAGGTAGACAGACAGACAGACAGACAGACAGATAGATAGATAGATAGATAGATAATAGATAGATATGAGATAGATAGATATGAGATAGATATGAGATAGATAGATAATAGATAGATGTGAGATAGATATGAGATAGATAGATATGAGATAGATATGACATTGATAGATAGATATGAGATAGATAGATATGAGATAGATATGACATTGATAGATAGATAGATAGATAGATAGATAGATAGATAGATAGGCAGATTCTTTTGTAAAGTGGAGAGGTGGTCGGAAACCTAGGCAATGCGCCATTAACAGGGGTAAGAAAGGAAAAGGAATTTCAGGAGGAGGAAAATTTGCTAAATGAGTGTATTTGCCTTGTATTTGTATTTACCTTGGTGTATAAAGTTAGTTGAGATGGAAATGCCCCTTTGAAAGAAATAAGATTTATAAACCTCTATACTGCATGCTAAAGGAGTACTCCAGCGCAGCATAACTTATCCCCTATGCAAAAGATAGGGGACAAGTTATAGACCTTGGGGGGTCCGAGCACTGGGGCCCCACGGGATCTCCTGGACAGGGCTGCGACAGTCAGCAGAAATTCACGGCAGACACGCCCCCTCCATGTATCTCTATGGGGTACATGAAGGGGCGTGTCGGCAGCCGCATCATGCGGGGACGGAACGCCCCCTTTCCAGCATACTGCCGCGGCCCTGTCCAGGAGATCCCAGGGGGCCCCAGCGCTCGGACCCCCCCATGATCTATAACTATCCCCTATTCTTCAGATAGGGGATAAGTTATATTGCACTACAGATGTCCTTTAACTAATGCTAGAAGCCTGACCAATAAAATGGATGTACTGGACTGAGTAGGAAAATATATGGGCATAATTAAAACGTGGCTGGATGATAGTTATGACTGCTCAGGATGACCTCTATAGACATGACTGGATAGAACACAAGAGAGGACAGAGCACTATGTATAGCAGATAGTACAATAGAGCACAGTGCACTGTGTATAGTAGATAACACAATGGAGGACAGAGCATTGTGTATAGTATGTAACACAATAGAGAACAGTGCACTGTATAAAGTAGATAACACAATAAAGGATAGTGCACTGTGTATAGTAGATAACACAATAGAGGAAAGTGCACTGTATATAGTAGATAACACAATAGAAGACAGAGCATCGTGTATAGTATATAACACGGTAGAGGACAGTGCACTGTGTAAAGTAGATAACATAATAGAGGACAGAGCATCGTGTATAGTATATAACACAATAAAGGGAAGTCCACCGTATATAGCAGATAACACAACAGAGGACAATACACAGTGTACAGTAGATAACACAATTGAGAAGAGTGCACTATGTATAGTAGATAACACAATAGAGGACAGAGCATTGTGTATAGTAGATAACACAATAGAGGGCAGTGCATTGTATATAGTAGATAACACAATAGAGGACAGAGCATTGTGTATAGTATATAACACAATAGAGGACAGTGCACTGTATATAGTAGAGAACACAATAGAGGACAGTGCACTGTATATAGTAGATAAAACAATAAAGGACAACACACTGTGTATAGAAGATAACACAAAAGAGGGCAATGGACTGTATATAGTAGATAACACAATAGAGGGCAGTACATTGTATGTAGTAGATAACACAATAGGGGACACTGCACTGTGTATTGTAGATAACACAATAGAGGACAGTGCACTGTTAAAAATGGATTTGGATAGGCCGGAAGGCTGAGAAGTGGAAGATGAGGTTTAACACTGATAAATGTAAGGTTATGTACATGAGGAGGAAAAATCCAGGCTGGGAATATGTATTAAATGGTAAAACAATGGGCGAGACTGACATGGAAAAGGAGGTTTAGTTAATAGTAAATGTAACTGTGGTGACCAGTGTCAGGCAGCTGCATTGCAGGGTCATTTAAAAGAGGGATAGATGGGCATGACAAGGAAATAATTCTACCACTGTACAAACCATTAGTCAGACCACATATGGAATACTGTGTACAGTACTGGACACCAGTGTACAAGAAAGATACAGTGGAGCTGGAGAGGGTTCAAAGACGGGCAACCAGAGTAATACGGGGAATGGTAGGATTACAGTACCCATAGATATTATCAGAGTTTGGGTTATTCAGTTCAGAAAAAAGAAGGCTTAGGGGAGACCTAAGAACTATGTATAACTATATCATGGGACAGTACAGAGATCTCTCCCAGGATCTATTTATACCCAGGATCTATAACAAGGGGGCATCCTCTACGTCTAGAGGAAAGAAGGTTTCTACACCAGCACAGACAGGGGTTCTTTACTGTAAGAGCAGTGAGACTGTATTACTGTCCACCAGAGGAAGTGGTCATGGTGAACACAATAAAAGAGACGAGAAGGAGCCTGGACACATTTCTGGAGAGTAATAACATTACAGGTTATAGTCATTGCTCCTCAGATTTATTGTGCCAGATTTATAGTCAGAAAGGATTTGTTTTTTCCTAATTTGAAGAAAATTGATTTCTGCTTCAGGATCAACACTATAGGACAGTGTTTTCCAATCATGGTGCCTCCAGCTGTTGCAAAACTATAACTCATAGCATGCCCGGACATCCAGTCTTTTAAGCCATGTCTGGGCCGGTGTAGATTTGGGAACAATTGAGGACTTTGCAATAAATTGTGCAATAAGTCACTCATGATAAATTCATGACCACTATGGCAGAGCTGCACAATTCAAGAAAAAGCATCTAAAGCAAAAAAGCATCTAAACAGCAAATGCGACAGATCAAAACCTATGATAAATTCCCCCCTATATTACTAATGCTACTGAAATGGTAACGATAAATACTTTCATTGCTACTGCTGCTGCTATTACTACTACTACTATAACAATAAAATTATATTATTGCTAAAAATAATTACACAACAGTTATAATAATCACAATAACAACAAACTATATATATATAAAAATAAACGGAACAATAAACTCCTGACACAATTTTATTTAAATTATAAAAATATCAATATCGATAAGAGAACATAAAAAATAAAACATATTCTTGCTACTACTTATTAATATTATAACCATTAATAATAGTAAAAACTATAATAAAAATCATCTTCTTGTTGCAAATCCTTTTACTATTACTACTACAACAACTTTTACTAATAATAATTACAATGATGATAATTTTTGGTGCGACTAATAAATATATTAGAGACACTACTATAGCTGCCTAACAAAACTTATTCTACAATTGCTTATTATTATTATTATTATTATTAATAATAATAATAATAATAATAATATGCCTTTTAATAAAATTCCTTTTACTGTTAATACTACTACTAAAACTACAACTATTACTATTATAACTACTACCACTACCATTAATAATGATGATGTTATTAATAATGATAATAATAATAATATACATCAGCTTCAATTCCTTCTACTGTTACTACTACTAATAACATTTTCACTAATAATAAGAACAATGATTATAATTTTTGCTCCTACTACTAAATATAATAGAGACACTACTAAAGCTGCCTAGCAACACTTGCATGCTACAATGGCATAATAATAATAATAATTGTTGTTATTATCATTCTTCTTCTTCTTCTTCTTATTATTATTATTATCATTATTATTATTATATACATCAGCTTCTTTCTACAATCCCTTCTACTGTTACTACTACTACTACAACTATTACTAATACTAGACAAAATCCAGCTCACCATGCAGTCATCCCTCGCTCGGACCGTGCCGTGGTAGGCACAACAGCAGCGTAGCAGACAAAAGGAATTGTCCAACGTGGTAAAGTGCGAAAATCTTCTTTATTATATAAAAGCCAGCAAACAGGAATAAAGTAACGCGTTTCAGGTGTCCATCTTACACCCTTAATTGTACATGATTAAGGATGCAGATGGACACCTGAAACGCGTTTATTATATAAAAGCCAGCAAACAGGAATAAAGTAATGCATTTCAGGTGTCCATCTGCACCCTTAATCATACATGATTAAGGGTGCAGATGGACACATGAAACGCATTTATTATATAAAAACCAGCAAACAGGAATAAAGTAACGCATTTCAGGTGTCCATCTGCACCCTTAATCATGTACTATTAAGGGTGCAGATGGACACCTGAAACGCGTTACTTTATTCCTGTTTGCTGGCTTTTATATAATAAACGCGTTTCAGATGTCCATCTGCATCCTTAATCATGTACGGTTAAGGGTGCAGATGGACACCTGAAACGCGTTACTTTATTCTTGTTTTCTGGCTTTTATATACCGTAATAAAGACGATTTTGGCACTTTACCTCGCTGGACAATTCCTTTTGTCTATTACTACTACTACCACCATTACCAATAATAACAATGATAACATTTTTTGCTACTACTACTAAGTATAATAAAAACAGTGCTACAGCAGCCTAGCAAAACTTCTGCTACTACAGTGGAATAATAATAATAATCATCATAATAATAATAATAATAGCAATAATAATAGTAATAATAATAATAATAATAAAAGCACTAGTAATAATAATACCACTATATTTGTACACTATGGGGGAATTAATCCAAAGGGGTTGTGGTTTGCCTCTTTTGTTGCAGATTTGGTGCAGATTATACAGCGTCCGATAATTTCTCTGCACAGACACCTTTCTAAATGTGGTTTGGAGTTGCGCAGGGTTGCGCCTTTTGAGGGCTACTTGCTCCAGAATGATGCGACTTTTTAAAAAGACGCACATTGTAAATTTATGACCACTGCACAAACCGATCCAAAAGACTGACTACTGCACAACACCTTAAAAATTTCTCTATTTTAAAAGGTGCACAATTTTGACGCAAAAAAATGCTGCACCAAACAATTGCGCCAAAAATAGACACCCCCCTCCAAACATAATGAGAAACACCCCCCTATATCACTGTTACCTGTATTCTGAAGACCGATCAGCATCCAGGCCACTGCGAGCAGCACTGCAGCTTTAGGATGGGCACAGAGGCGCTCCATGGAGAGGCAGAATGCAGAGGCACTAAATAGATATAAATGCACAATAAACGTCCTCTATAGTCACAGGGACTTGTCTCTATTCCTGGGAGGATGTCTGTGCTGGAGCTGGCATGTTTGTGCGGTATTATTGTAGGATTCGTGGTAATGGGGCAGCGTCTGCACCTTTATAATCTGCCTTACCTATAGGATGAGTAAGAGGAGCAGACGACATTCCGGGTAAGAAATTCATCGTTACATATTTAGGTTTTGATGCCTTTGTGTCTCCTAATAAATTCCCAAGTTCTCCGGCAATAAATGTTTAATTTAACTGTAAGAAGATAAATACACGTGTGGGATAAGTCCTCATCATTCTCTAATCATAGCCGTCCTTTATTTCTTGGGGTTTATTAGACACTTATGCCTATTACAGGGTTAAATAGTTGCGGTAGCAGTTTGTAGAGCAAAAGCACAAAGCACAATACAAGTGGTTGTATTTGCTACAATTAATTTCACAAATATTATAGGAAATCCCAGACATGGTTCTAATGGTACAGAGCTTATCATACTAGACATACCTTACACACCTCCCATGTATTGTGTTATACAAATTTCCCTAAAATCGTTAAAATTAATTAAAAACACATATTTTTTTGCCTGGGCACAAGTATTAAGACCCTTTAAAAGGGTACTCAGCTGCTCCCATAGACTTGCATTGAGGGGGCAAGGCGTGATGTCACGAGGGGACGGGGCTATGACATCCCGGCGCCAGCTCCAGTGTTCGGAACAGTTTGTTCCAAACGCTGGAGCTGGCGCCGGGATGTCATAGCCCCGCCCCTTCATGACGTCACGCCTTGCCCCCTCAATGCAATTCTACGGGAGGGTGCGTGACGACTGTCATGCCCCCTCCCATAGACTTGCATTGAGGGAGCAGGCCGTGACGGCACGCGGGAGCGGGGCTATGACGTCTCGAGCTCCCGGCACCAGCTCTAGCGTTCGGAACAGTTTGTTCCAAATGCTGAGCAGCGGTGTACCCCTTTAAGCCATGTTCACATGTCCCATTGTTTTCAACAGGATTCTGCTGCACCATGCACTTGGCTAAATTTCCACAGCAGAATAATCTGCTACGGAAATTCTGATTCTTTCTGCGAAATCCATTTGGAAATGATCTTTGAGATGTTTCTACACTTTGAGTCACTTGTGGTAAATTCAGCTGGTTGGACAGGATTTGGAAAGACACAGACCTATCTGTATAAGGTCTCACAGCTGACAATGTATATTTCGAAAACCAGGCCATGAGGGGGAAAAAACTACCCATAGAATTAGGAGACAGGACTGTGTGAAGGGACAGCTTTGCCCCTCTCAACTAGTAATCAGGTGATCAGATAATCAGGTGAGATGGGCTTAGTAAGAGAGGTGGCCATAGAATAGGGGATAAGATGTCTGATCGCGGGGGTCCCGCCGCTGGGACCACCGCAATCTTTGTGCAGACACCCGACGTTCTGAACATTATTGAGAACACTGGGTTTGGGAGGCCGTGGTCGTGATGTCACGCCACGTTCCTCCATTCATGTCTATGGGAGGGGGCGTGACAGTGTTCTAAACATAATGTTTAGAATGCCAGGTGTCTGCCCGAAAATCGCAGAGGGTCACAGCGACGGGACCCCCGATCAGACATCTTATAAGATGTCTGGCAACAAAGTACCTCTTTAAGGCAAAGTGAACAGATAGAAGCCTCTCCTCAGTAAAAGACACTTCTAAGGGGTACTCGTTTGGAACCAACTGTTCCGAATGATGGAGCCGGCGCCGGGAGTTTGTGACATCATAGCCCCCCCCCTCATGATTTCATGCCCCGACCCCTCAACGCAAGTCTATGGGAGGGGGCATGACAGCCGTCATGCCCACTCCCATAGGCTTGCATTGAGGGGGCGGGGTGGGACATAATGAGGGGGTGGGGCTATGATGTCACGAGCTCCCGGTGCCGGCTCCAGTGTGCCTTAAATTTGCAAACAAGAAAAGCATCCTAAGGACTCTCAGACTATAAGAAACAAGGTTCTCTAGTCTGAGGAAACCAAGATTTAACTTTCAAACATCATGTTTGAAGAAAATAGTTAAGCATGGTGGTGGCAGTATCATGCTGTGGGGTTGTTTCAGCAGCTAGTACAGGGAGACTGGTCAGAGTTGAGGGAAAGCTGGATGTGATGCTGATCCAGAGCACTCTAGGCCTCAGACTGGCCAAGGTTCACCATCCAATAAGACAATGACCCTTAACACACAGCAGGGACAACATGGGACAACTCTGTTAATGTCCTTGAGGGGCCTGGCCTAAGTGAACCCAATGTACCATCTCTGGAGAGACCTAAAAATGGCCTCCACTGACTATCTTCATCCAACCTGACAGAGCTTGAGATGATCTGCAGAGAAGATTGGCAGAAAATCCCCAAATCCAGGTGTGTAAACCTTGTAGATAAACATATACAAAAAAAATGGATCAGCTCACCATAAACTCCATGTGTCCATGTATCCAGCACAACCTTTCCTTGTGGAAGCCCGGATGCAAGCACCCCAGGTGGATGAGTCAACTGGAAATGAAGGTAGACTTCCGGCTCTCAACACCGATAAAATCCAATTTTATTCCAACGATAGTAAAATCCAAGTACAGCATAACAGAAAATGTAAAAACACACAAATGAAACACACCATGGTGCGTTTCGTTTGTGTGTTTTTTAACTATATTCTGTTATGCTGTACTTGGATTTTACTATCATTGGAATAAAATTGGATTTTATTGGTGTTGGGAGGCGGAAGTTACCTTCATTTCCAGTGTAAACCTTGTGGCCTCATCCCCAAAAAGTCCCATGCAGGAAGAAATAGATGGCACCTCGCAACGTGGATGAAACATGGAGAATTTTATTCACTTACGTGAGACAGGATAGCGACAACTGTGTAGAGGGAGGGAGCAGACAGATTAGAACAATGTCCATTTGGCGGCTACTTGCCTCTTCTACTCGTTCCCCTACGGGTTCTACTGGTTCATCCCCAAGAAGACTGGAGGTTGGAATCACTGGGGGGCTTCAATTAAAGGGATTATCTGGTGCTCACACATCTTTTCCCCTATCCAAAGGATAGGGGATAAGATGCCTTATCGCGGGAGTCCTGCCACTGGGGACCCCCGGGATCATGCACGCGGGACCCCGTTTGTAATCAGTACCCGGAGCGTGTTCGCTCTGGGACTGATTACAGGCGACCACCAGGCCGGCGGCGTGTGTCGTCATGCCTCCGCCCCCGTGTGATGTCACGCTCCGCCCCTCAATGCAAGCCTACGGGAGGGGGCGTGATAGCTGTCACGCCCCCTCCCGTAGGCTTGCATTGAGGGGCGGAGCGTGACATCACACGGGGGCGGAGGCATGACGACACACGCCGCCGGCCCGTTGGTCGCCTGTAATCAGTCCCGGAGCGAACACGCTCCGGGTACTGATTACAAACGGGGTGCCGCGTGCATGATCACGGGCGGCCCCAGCTGCGGGACTCCTGCGATCAGGCATCTTATCCCCTATCCTTTGGATAGGGGAAAAGATGTGTAAGCACCGGAGAACCCCTTTAGGTATTTTTTCCTTTTCAATAAATTAGCAAAAATTTCTAACATTCTGTTTTAACTTGATGGTATTTTAAGTGCAAAATAGGTGGAAAACTTTATTTTTATTTTTATTTTAGCACAAGGGCACAATATAACTAAATATTATGAATTGTATATTCTGTACTTTCTTGCATAGTACCTTATAGTCTTCCTATATAAATGACATCACAGTTCCCATACATCTTACGTTACATACTAACCTACATTCCCAGATATGACGCCATACATTTCATACACGGTATCCCATATTTGTTATACACGGTATAAACTTCCCATAGAAGGCTCCATTCAGTCCACTCATTGCATACTTTTCATACTTTTTCTATGTTGTATATTTCTTAGCTGTCAATTTACAAATAATTCTGTCACACTGTGAATGAGTAATGTTGTCACTCGACACTGTCATGGATTACATAGACTGAGCCCAAAATACAGTGCTCAAATAATACCAGCATACGGTGGCCAAAAAGCATAGACTTCTAGTGATCAAAGAATACTGCCATAAAATGTCAATGTAATATTCCATACAATTCACCCAGGGCATTATCTGTCTTGAGGCAAGATAAGTGTCTCACCTCAGGCAGCAGATTGCAGAGTCACTGAGAGCAGGATGTACCATGGACTGGTCATAAATAATAAGGTCTACACACCACTGGCTCCATTTTTGCTGCATACTGTATACTCTAGGGACAAAAGTATTGAATCCCACCTTTAAAGGGGTACTCAACTGCTCAGCGTTTGGAGAAAACTGTTCCGAAAGGCTGGAGCCAGCGACTGGAGCTTGTGATGTCATAGCCCCACCCCCTCATGATCCCGCCCCTCCCCCGCAATGCAAGTCTATGGGAGGGGGCGTGACGGCTGTCACACCCCCTCCCGTAGACTTGCATTGAGGGGGCTCCAGCGTTCGGAACAGTTTGTTCCAAACGCTGAGCAGCGGAGTACCCCTTGAAATCAATGTTTCATTCAATTCCATCGCCACATGTGTATAAAATCTAGCCCCAACCAATGCAGACAACTTCACATACTTTTTTTGATAGGGGTCTCTGACACCAGCATGTAGTAAGAGGCACTGCTGCAACACGTTTGTTTCTAAAATTTCTCTCCTGCTACTGTCAATCTTCCATTATGAACTGTGGGCGGGAGTATTGAGAAGTGGAAGAATTTAGGAACCACAGCAAAAGTAAAGTTTACATAATACATAAAAGTCTCCAACGCTCTGCTGGCACAAACCTCAGAGACCAAACCTCTTCTGGCATTAAAGGGGTATTCCACTGCTCAGCATTTGGAACAAACTGTTCCGAACACTGGAGCCAGCGCCGGGAGCTTGTGACATCATAGCCCCACCCCCTCATGGCGCCATGGTCCGTCCCTTCAATGCAAGTGTGGTGTCCCGGTACCGCATCCTATGTGGTCCCTTTATGTGTATGGGTCCCCATAGCCAGAGTCCCTAGGACGTAGGGGTCCATGTTGTATAGTCTACCCTTTGTCACCTCTATTCCATCTAGTAAACCAGTAATTTATGCAAGGTTTATGTAAATATAGTTATATAAATGTAAATGAATAGTTAATTACCTGCGCGTAGCATACCAGGACCTGCGGGTCACGTGACTAGGTGAACTCTATGGTATTTCTACTTGAGGACCTGTGGAGGTTCCTATGACGTATGCAATCCCATCATTCTGTGTACTAGTAAATGACAGATATTCGGACCAATCAGATTCACCCCGCCCCTGCCCATATAAGGGAGCGGCGGTCATTATTCTCTGTTTTGTTCCTGCGCAACAAAGCAGTAAGCACCTCTCTTGTTCCTGGGCTTTCAACCGGGAAGGACCTGTGCAACTAATCTCGCAGGGAGTTAGGCCCGAGCCTTGCGGCGACGGCTGATCAATACTAAATCGAGAGTGTATCAATCCCCAGACACTCTGTAGCATCACCGGACCTAATCTAACACCTAAATCTGGACGGATCTGCAACATCTAACCTAAATTCAGAGACTTTCTAAATGCCTCAAGGTCCGCAACAACTGTCAGTCACTGAGCAATATAAGGACTGTTATATTAGACTGTTACTGTGCCTTGGATGTACTGTAAGCACTTAAGTAAATTTGTTCAAGTTCAAGTTAAATCTTCTTGTGGACCTTCAGTCATTTCATGCACCTATCGTTACTGGGAAGGGCGGCGATAGGCCAGAAAATTACCTCAGCATACTAGCCCTCAGCCTGGCGTCACGAACTATAGGCTTAACATTAACCCCTCATATACCGATACAACATCCCCTCTACTATACACCCCCCCAAGGGCTACCACACAAGTCTATGACGTCACGAGCTCCCGTCTCCAGCTTTCTTAACAGGCATCACAGAACACAATGCCATGTGTCCTATGGAGTGGTGTAGAGAACTCCGCTACTGGGGCATTTCTATGTGGTCGGCCTAGGCCCCTAAGTTCCAGTAAAGAGAAACCTTACTGCTCCAGCATACCAAGGCATTTCGGACAATTGTACCCTTTGAACTTTTTGGGAACAGTTGGGGTTGGACCTTTTCTGTTCCAGCATGAATGTGCCCTTGAGCACGAAGCAAGTGTAATGATAGGGAAAGGGGTGTGAGGCCCTAAATCTGGCCCTGAACCTATGTTCCTGCCTCCATGGAGCATTCTTACTGATAAGGGTGACCCCAACCATGACGATGGTCCCCTCCTGAGCTAAATGCAAGGGTATACAGAGACTATTGGAATTAAAATCTAGGGTCAAAATCTAGGGTCAAAAAATCTAGGGTAAACTGGGTCCAGTTTATAGGAGAATTGGTAGACTGTGGGTATTCAAGGTTTAGTCTCAATGCAATAGCTAGGAGGGAACAACATACCAAAACAACATGTCAAAGGTTAAAGGGGTACTCTGGTGGAAAACAATTTATTTTAAATAAATTGGTGTCAGAAAGTAATACAGATTTGTAAATGACTTCCAATAAAAATTCTTAATCCTTCCAGTACTTATCAGCTGCTGTATACTACATGGAAAGTTCTTTTATTTTTTTTCTGTCTGTCCACGGGGATCTCTGCTTACACCTCTGTCCATGTCGGGAACTGCCCAGAGTACAAGCAAATCCCTATGGCAAACCTATCCTGCTCTGGACAGTTCCTGATAGAGATGAGCAAATTTTTGAAAAAATTTGGTTCAGTCAGAATTTGTTTGCGGCAAATCTCTATTTAAATCAGCTATTTCTGGCTTAAAGAGAGCCTCAATAGGAGGGTAGAATACTTTGCCTTGCTGTAACACGCATATGGAGTGTACAGGGTTAGTGAAATAACACTGTTATTCAGTAAGACATATAAATTACCAGTATAGCTATTAGAATCACTGTCGCAGAGTGGCACTATGACAGCGACTGGAGTTGGCATCAGTATGAGGAGAAAATATAGTGGCTGAATGACACAGCGTGGAGGTGGTGAAAGCATGAGGAGACCATATAGTGGCTGAATGAGCTCAGGCATCTCGCTGCGACTCCTGATGCCACTCGCCCCTAGTCTGCTGCGACCATTGCCTGCGCCTGATGAATTTAGGCCTCTGCCACTCCACTGTGCACGTCCTGGCACTCATCTGCCTGACATACTTAGTGCTTATATGAGGGGAGTACAATATGCTCCACTATGCTTAAAACAGTATTTGTCTACAACACCAGCAGGTGTGTACTTTTGGCTGGCCTTTCACAGTATCTAGGCCCTTAAGACTTTAACAGGAAAAAAATTGTACACTCCTTAGATGTACGCACAGGTTACACTTAATAGACAGATCTAAAGCCGAGGGACGTGCTCTCGAATGACCCAAAGTGCAAGAAAAAGTGCAAACGTGTTACACTAAAAAAACGTGCACAAAGGATGCGGTCTATCGCAAGCCCTTCTCCGATAGGAGAGAGGCCCCCCAACAAACCTTACCCTTCGCCTCCGGACCAAAAGGTACCTGCGAGGTTCCAGGTTCGATGTCCCTTTTCGCCAAAGCTACTAGGGGACCACAAATGCTCCCGGCATCCCCCTTGGCGTTAGCCAAGGTATCTGCCTGCAGAGCCGATAACGGTTGGTACCCTGCCAAAGCAGGAGTACCCGGGGTGTTTGCAGGGAGGTGCGGAACCTAATGGCCACACACACCACCCCTAGACCGCCAGGAGGGACACCCAGAAGGGCTACCGCATCCTGACAAATCCTGTGAACACACAAAAAGTGACACAGTGAGACAAAAAGAAATAAATAAGTGAATGTGTGCAAATATACTGCCCGGACATCCGGCCGGATCTATAAAAATTTCTCTGATCCTAGCCAGAAGGCCGGGAATCAAGAGGTGAGTGCCACAAGGTGAAGAGATTATGGTGCCCGTGCTTCAACTCAGTGAGCCAATACTCCCAGTGAGTTTCGGCACCTCGGGGTCACCACTCCCTGAGGCACAAAAGTACCTCGGCTCTAGACCCTCTCAGCCTCATGGCGAGACCCGGAGGGAACAGGTCACATCTGGGCAGCCGTCGAGCTGATTCCACAGAACCAGCCCCGGAAAGCCCTGGTACACCTGCATCCTCCATGCAGCACCCATCCCGACCAGCATGGAAACTGATAAGAACAGATACTACACTTGATCTTAGCCAAAAGGCCGAGAAGCGATTACAGTTACACTTAATAGAGGACAATATGCTTAGTGCCCTGCTCACCCTAACTGGCTGGCTACTATTAGCTTTTCAGTTGTTGTACACACCAGTGCTGCAGCACTAGTGTTGAGCGGCATAGGCCATATTCGAATTTGCGAATATTCGCGAATATATGGACGAATATTCGTCATATATTCGCGAATATTCGCATATTTGTAATATTCTCGTTTTATTTCCGCATATGCGATAATTTGCGTATTCAAAAATTAGTATATACAAAAATTAGCATAAGAGAAAATTCGCATATGCAAAAATTAGCATATGCAGATTTTCGCATATGCGAAAATGCGCACACCAGTCTCACACAGTAGTATTAGAGTATTAGTGAAAAAAAAACCGAATATTCGTAAATACGAATATATAGTGCTATATTCGCGAATATTCGCGAATTCGCGAATATGCAATATTCGCAAATAAAATTCGCATTGCGAATATTCGCGAGCAACACTATGCAGCACACAGTCGCAGTGTAATATACCCACAATTGCACTTTCTCTTTCAATCTCACTCCCTTCCCTATCAGGGCTTCTAGGCTGGATTTGGGCTACAGTAAAAAAGCTTTTCTATGCAACACACACTGCTCTCTGTCCCTCTCTCTCTCTGTAATAGAATGCTGAAGTGACTGGCCGCAAGATGGCTGCCGATTATATAGGGCTGTTACATCACAGGGGTGACTGGCTGCTGATAGGCTGCATGCTGCATGTCATTCAGGGTCATCCGCCTACCCACCCTCCCAGAGTTCCTTGCCCCATGTCCTCACATGTGGATTTGCTATTTTAGATGCCCTGGAGCCTGGACCGCACTAAATGGAGTTTAATTAAATGATTTGTGCGATCGAATCGCAGCGATATTTGTTGCGAATAGAATTTTTCCTGAAATTGGTAATGAATTCGGATTCGTCAGATTTGATTCACTCATCCCTAATTCCTGACATGGACAGAGGTGTCAGCAGAGAGCACCGTGGACAGACAGAAAAGAAATTCTAAAAGAAAAGAACTTTCTCAGTAGTATAGAGAAGCTGATAAGTACTGAAAGGATTAAGTAATTTACAAATCTGTTAAACTTTCTGGCACAAGTTGATTTAAAATAAATTGCTTTCCATCAGAGTACCCCTTTAACAAGGATACAGGTCAGAAACCTCTGGTAAGCTCTTTGCAGAACAATTACAATCATATGTCTAGTCCTTGCTCTTTGCTTTGCTCTTTGGGGGTAATAAAAGGGGTGATAACATTTGATAATGAATTTGCACAGAGTGGCTATCTCTAAAAGTGGGCAGGATTGGACATAGGCTGCAAGAGCGGGCAGAAGTGGAATACCTACCTTGTGGGAGTGGATGGTAATGGTCCGAAATTCTGCAGGAGCGGATGGGAACAGAATAAAGAAACCTATTGCAATAGGACACAGAATCTACAGATAGGTGCCTTTAAGTGTAGGGGGCCATCGAAACAGAAGGCGGAGCTGATTACATTTTAAGCTGAGCAGTCATGTCCTGCCATTACAAGATGAGGACTGCAAGTGGTGGAGATTTGACAATGGCCGCAGTGAGGGAGTTGTGGAGGTGAGTATAAAGGCTTTTTTCTTTTGAGTGTAAAGGGAGGCATAAAACATAAATGTATTCTCAGAAAAAATTCTTCAACTGCTACAATTTTAGAATTTTAGTTTAAATAGTAGATGTGCTTCTACCTATTGTGATATTACTGTGCATTATTTATGGTGACAAATTCACCTCTGTTAAATCTTCTTCATATGCGTGCACCTGTGATGGACATTCTGTTTAGTACTTGTATCTACCCAAAGTACTTAAAGGGTTACTCCGCCCCCAGACATCTTATCCCCTATACAAAGGATAGGGGAAAAGATGTCTGATCGTGAAGGGCCCGCCCGTGAACTCCCTGCCGCTCCGGAGGTTCGTGACATCATGGCCACGCCCCTTCAATGAAAGTCTGTGGGATGAGGCGTGGAACGCCCCCTCCTATAGACTTGCATTGAGATGGAAGATGTGACATCACGAGGAGGGCACGGCCGTGACAGCACCGCATAGCTAGTCATCAGGCACAGAGCGAAGTTCGCTCCATGCACTTGATGACTGCTGCAGCAGAGATCACGGGGGTTCCCATCAGACATCTTATCCCCTAACCTTTGGATAGGGGATAAGATGTCTATGGGTCGTGTGCCCCTTTAACAGAAAGTACTCCTGCTGCTCATAAGATGATGGTCGTAGCAGGACCTATCTGCAGAGCTAATCTCTGGCCGATATCGGACACTGCGCCCACCGGTGATACGCTGAGCGTCACGTGACTCTTCGACGTACAGGAAGCGGAAGAAGTAGGGCACCGGAGAATGGGACATCCATATCAGCGCAACGGGGGAACGTAGGAAGGTGAGTTAAAGTTTTTTTTGTTTCTCTTGGCAGCACGGGCACAGAGGGTTAAAAAAAAACCACCGGAGTACTCCTTTAAGGCTAGTTCACACCACCGCCGGTCTCCGTCCTGTTTATGGTCCGTTCATCGTCAAACAAGGTTGCTGAACAAATTCATTTTCACAATTAATTTCAGGCCATTGTAAATCACATTAAGGCAAAGAATATGATGGGTTCTTCTTAATTTTATTTCCTTAATTTTTATCTCACTCTTCCTGCATCTTATGGTCCCTTAAAGGGGTACTCCGCCTCTAGATATCTTATCCCCTATCCAAAGGATAGGGGATAAGATGTCTGAACGTGGGGGTCCTGCCGCTGGGGACCCCTGTGATCTCGGCTGCGGCACCCCAGACATCCGGTGCACGGAGTGAACTTTGCTCCATGCTGGATGCAGGGTAGAGGCTCGTGATGTCATGGCCATGCCCCCCTCAATGCAAATCTATGCAAATCACAGTCACACCCCCTCAATGCAAGTCTATGGGAGACTTGCATTGAGGGGGCGTGGCCATGATGTGATGAGTGGGGCGTGGCCATGATGTCACGAGTGGGGCGTGGCCGTGATGTCACGAGCCTCCTGCACTGCACTTGATGCTCTAAACGAACGCCTTGTGCAGCAGGGAGATCGCGGGGACCCCAAAGGATAGAGGATAAGATGTCAAAGGGTGGAGTATCCCTTTAAGATATGTAAGAACGGTCCACAAACCAATCTACACACAATGTTAAGACCAGCAGCTGTAAATTTGCTTGCTTTTGTGTAAAATGCAAAAATGTGGACAGTTTGACATCAACATAACCAATGAAGATACTTCCTCCAATCTACTGAACAAATCCTTCATATTCTGTATCCTACCGGGCTGATATAGTATCATTGCCAATCTCAAACCAAATGTCACCATTAGCCAGGACAGATGAGGTCTTATTACACCCTGTTTGATGCTAAATCTCAATACAAGCCTCACTGAACACAACAATGAAGTTGAATGAACCACAGCGCAAAATATTTGCTATAACTAATATGTCATTTTATGATGACCCTTTAAATGGGTACTCCAGTGGGGGGAAAATAATTAATCAACTGGTGCCAAAAAGTTTTACAGCTTTATAAATTACTTGTATTTAAAAATCTTAATCCTTCCAGTACTTATCAGCTGCTGTATGCTCCAGAGGAAGTTGTGTGGTTCTTTTTTGTCTGACCACAGTGCTCTCTTCTGCCACCTCTGTCCTTGTCAGGAACTGTCCAGAGCAGGAGCAAATCCCCATAGTAAACCTCTTTGGATAGGGGATAAGAAGTCTCAGGGCCGGAGTACCCCTTTAACAATATAGGTTGCAGTACGATTACACAGATTCTGCCCCACGTGTGGTGGAGATAGGTGTCCATTTAAACATTGGTCACATAGTTTACTATTGGCCTAAATCTGACTTCTATGCTGCACATTTACTGCCTTGAAAGTAATCTAACAGGTGAGACCAGTCACGGGCCATTGAGAGAAGTATGAAGGCTTCCTCCATGTCAGGTATAATAACCCTCTACCCAGCCGGCTGATTTACAACCCTTGGTGATGATTATTGAGTCACTTTACGTAGCTGAAGTTCACCCATCTTTTTATTTTACTTTGTAGAAAATGCACAAATCACAGATATAAAACAAAACAATGTTAACGAGCAAAAACATTAAACACATGAAAGGAGAATAAATTGTTTTCGGTTCATGTTGCCCAAGATCGAATTAGAAAATTTGTAGAATCGCCTTGTAATTTGCAATTCTAAAAATAAAAAAATCTGGCAAAAGTTTAACCCCTTAAGGACCAAGCCCATTAGGACCATAAAGGGGTACTCCCCTGGAAAACATTTTTTTTTTTTAATCAACTGGTGCCAGAAAGTTAAACAGATTTGAAAATTACTTCTATAAAAAAAATCTTCAATGCTGGCTTTGTGGGGGTGGGGCTGGGTACGGTGTTTCATATTTCATTATTGGAAGAAAGTGCAGTGCCTAATCTCTGACTCCCTGGGTGTTTCGGTCCCTCTGGACCCCTTGGTCTACCTTCTTCACCTCTTTCATCCTACTCTATCTAAGAAGCCGTTTAGGCTTTTCATGCACATTGTCTTAAACCCTTATAGCGAAGTGTTGGAAAAGGACTCTTCCTCCCTCTGAGTCTGATTTGTTAACCCAAATACGTGAGATCCGTTCCTTGGAATTTCTTCTTTGAATAATTCTATCCCCTCATTCCTCTCTGTTTGAGAACCCTAGGACCGTTTTTTTATTATCACCAACCACCTTGATTCCTCTGCCCTATTCTTCCTCTCTTTCCTTCCCTCCTCTACTCTCCTTGGGGATTGTAGTTTGTTTGTCTTTGTCTTTGTGGTCCATTTTTGTTCTTCTCCTTACCCCTCTCCCTCCCCTCCTCTCCCCGTGTCTGTTGTCCATGGGCCCCGCTATCTACATGGTTAAAGGGGTATTCCAAGGAAAAACTTTTTTTTTATATCATCTGGCTCCAGAAAGTTAAACAGATTTGTAAATTACTTCTATTAAAAAATCTTAATCCTTTCAATAATTATCAGCTGCTGAAGTTGAGTTGTTGTTTTCTGTCTGGCAACAGTGCTCTCTGCTGACATCTCTGCTTGTCTCGGGAACTGTCTCGGAGTAGAAGAGGTTTGCTATGGGGATTTGTTTCTAAACTCGGTGGTTCCCGAGACACGTGTCATCAGAGAGCACTTAGACAGAAAAGAACAACTCAACTTCAGCAGCTCATAAGTACTGAAAGGATTATGATTTTTTTAATAGAAGTAATTTACAAATCTGTTTAACTTTCTGGAGCCAGATGATACATAAAAAAAGTTTTTTTTTCCCCGATAACCCCTTTAATATTATGCCTTTTGTTTTATTTTACTCTCTTATCCATGTTAACCTGATGGCTGCAGGGTTCTGACCCTTTCTGATGTTATTTGTATATTTTTTCCCATTATTTGGAATTGTATACTTAACAAAATCTTAAATAGAAATTACAGTTGAAAAAAAATAAAAAATAAAAAAAATCTTAATCCAGTACTTATGAGCTGCTGTATGCTCCACAGGAAGTGGTTTTCTTTTTTAATTTCCTTTCTGTCTGACCACAGTGCTCTCTGCTGACACCTCTGTTCATTTTGGGAACTATCTGGAGCAGGACAGGTTTGCTATGGGGATTTGCTCCTACTCTGGACAGTTCCTAAAATTGACAGAGGTGTCAGCAGAGAGCACTGTGGTCAGACAGAAAGGAAATTAAAAAATAAAAGAACTGTGGAGCTTATAGCAGCTGATAAGCACTGAAAGGATTAAGATTTTTTAATAGAAGTAATTTACAAATCTGTTAAATTTTCTTTAAGGACTAGAGCATTTTTCACATCTGACCACTGTCATTTTAAGCATTAATACATTTTAATTATGAATTTCATTACAAGATAGTTTTTTTCGTGACATATTTTACTTTAACATAGTCGTGAATTTTTGTACTTGCATCATTTCTTGGTGAAAAATTCCAAAATTTCATAAAAAATTTAAAATTTTCTAACTTTGAAGCTCTTTGCTTGTAAAGTTTAGCAGTTTAGCTTCAAAGTTCAGCAGCAATTTTCCAATTTTTCACAAAATTTTTAAAATCTGAATTTTTCAGGGACCAGTTTAGTTTGAAGTGGATTTGAGGGGGCCTTCATATTAGAAATACCCAATAAATGACCCCATTATAAAAACTGCACCGCTCAAAGTATTCAAAATGACATTCAGTAAGTGTATTAACCCTTTAGGTGTTTCACAGGAATAGCAGCAAAGTGAAGGAGAAAATAAAAAATCTTCATTTTTTACAATTGCATGTTCTTGTAGACCCAATTTTTTTAATTATTTTTTTACAAGGGGTAAATGGAGAATTAGCCCCCCAAAATTGTTAACCCAATTTTCTCAAGTAATGAAATACCTCATATGTGTTTGTAAAGTGTTCGGCGGGCGCAGTAGAGGGCTCAGAAGAGAAGGAGCAACAATGGGATTTTGGAGAGTGAATTTTGCTGAAATGGTTTTTGGGGGGCATGTCACATTTAGGAAGCCCCATGGCAACTATTTGAAAAACTTCCCCCCTCAGGGCATGTAACAAGGGGTCCAGTGAGCCTTAACACCCCACAGGTGTTTAACAACTTTTCGTTAAAGTCTGATGTGTAAATCAAAAAAATTTTTTCACTAAAATGTAGTTTTTTTTCCCCAAATTTAAAATTTTTACAAAAGGTAATATGAGTATGGAAATACCCCATATGTGAATGTAAAGTGCTCTGCGGGCAAACTACAATGCTCAAAAGAGAAGGAGCGCCATTGGGCTTTTGGAGAGAGAATTTGGTTGGAATGAAAGTTGGGGCCATGTGCGTGTACAAAGCCCCCGTGCTACCACAACAGTGGACCCCCCCCCCCACATGTGACACTATTTTGGGAACTGTGCCCCTCACAGAAAATAATAAGGGGTGCAGTGAGTATTTACACCCCACTGGGGTTTGACAGACCTTTGGAACAGTGGGCTGTGCAAATGAAAAATAAAATTTCAAAAATGTCACTGCTGAAAAAATCTGTCAGACACCTGTGGGGTGTAAATGCTCATTGCACCCCTCGTCACATTCTATGAGGGGTGTAGTATCCAAAATGGGGTCACATGTGGGGGGGGGGGGTTCCACTGTCCTGGCACCATGGGGGCTTTGTAAACGCACATGGCTTTTAATTCCAACCAAATTCTCTCTCCAAAAGCCTAATGGTGCTTCTTCTCTTCTGAGCACCCGCAGAGCACTTTACATCCACATATGGGGTATATCCACACTCAGAAGAAATGATGTTACAAATTTTGGGAGGCTTTTTTCCTATTACCTCTTGTGAAAATGAAAAATTTGGAGCAACACAAGCATTTTATAAAAAAAGAAAACAGCAATTTTTTCATTTTCACATCCAACTTTAAAGGGGTACTCCGCTCCTAGACATCTTATCCCCTATCCAAAGGATAGCTGAAGGGCATGCTGGGACTTGTAGTTATGCAACAGCTGGAGGCTGACGAATCAGGACCATTGTAAGGTGGCACCAGTGCCACCTCACTCCTGCTGGTAAAAGGGTGATAGGTGCTGTCTTGGACGGCCCCTATCATCCTTTTTTTCAGGGTCACGGGGACCCTGTTGACCCGGGATCGTGGCAAATCGCCGGTCTGGACCCTCCCAGGGGTGTGCACAGGGTGCCTGCTGAATGATTTCAGCAGCATCCCGTTCCGTTCACCGCCCGGTTACTGGCGGTGAACAAAAACGTCCAGGGTGTACAGGTACACCCTGGGTCCTTACGTCCCAGGATGCCAGAGTACCTGTACACCCTGTGTCCTGGACAGGTTAAAGATGTTAACTAGTTTGCAGATAAAAAGGAAAATGCAACAAAGGGAAAGAATGATACAATTTGTTTAACATAGAAATCTAACTTCAAGTGCAGCAAAGATGTTGGTTGTTCCCTGTCAGTGATTAGTGAAATTTGATGCATGCAGAAGCTAAATAAGCCTGGACCGTGAGAGCATGGATTCCGAGGCGGCAGGGATTGGATATGGCGCTGCCGCTAGATCATGGTCAGGTAAGAATGTCTTTGTTTACATTTTTAATAAATAAAGATTGGGAAACTGTCAGGGCAAGGTTTTTTTTTTTTCTTTGGGCATAGATGCAAGGAAGCATCACTGATTTTGCAAACCTTTTCATGAAACAATGTATATCAAATTTTTATATAAATAAAAACTGTATAAGCAAAAAAATACGCCCACGCCCCCTGACGAAGCACAGCAGCGTGAAACATATGTTGGGGTAAGTGCAGGTGGCATATGGCTCTACATTGGGTTATTATCTTCTCCTCTTTTTCTTGTGTATGTATACTTTCTGAGTTATTCTGGTTAGGGTTTATATGAACCCTCAGCAATACACTGTATGTGATCGTATGTATACACTTGTACCTGTTTCATTTACAATTCCAATGTTTTAGCCTGTATTTCCTGCATTCTTTCAGTCCTGTGCACTGTGCTCATGCATTGATTTTAATATGTTTTATATGTATTCTCAATAAAGCTTTGTATACTTTTGCATACTTCCTTGCGTTGCTGAATCTGTATATTTGGCGTAATATACACTTATTATTTTGTGTTTGGTGATAAACCTTTTCATGAAACAATGTATATCAAATAATTTTTACATAAATAAAAGCTATATAAGCAAAAAAATATAATAAAAATCACATTATACATTATTTATGCACCCATCCGTTACATTCCTGCCTTCTGCCTGGCTCGCCAAATTATAAGAATTCTCAGCATCTTACTAGGTTTGATTCTAGGGTTATACACAAAGAATGACCTACAGGTACAGTACAAAAATGTTTATTCTGTACAATCCCTGTTACATTTACTATGGGAATTTCAGATGGAGAGGGCATACACATGTCATAGACACACACTTATTATAAACAACAAAGGTTATTCTTAGAACAGGTATAGTTCACATGTATATGAACCTGTAAACCTAACATATTGTTATTGTAGTCATAAGAAACACATTCTACACAATAAATCAGTGATGAGTCGAAGGAATGTTGAGGATTGTATCTTTGATCTTGGTAGAACCTTGATCCTGGTGGAACCTCAAATGTTTCCAGTAATGGTTTTTACCAAGATCTTGACTGGATGGGATTTTAGATACATCCCTTCCTCTCTAACCCACTCTTAACCACGTAACAACCCCTTCTCCCAATAGAAAATACACTGACACCTGCTGTGGGAAAATTGGGCCGTGTGGCCCATTTATTTAACAAACCAATAAATAACATTTGAATATTTACATATAAACATAACCAAACTGGAGGGCACTCCCCTCCCCCAACCGGATTTGTGCAACACGCTTCTTACCCCTGGCCGCGAGCCCCTGGCCCAGGGGCACCCCGGTAACCTTCCGCACAATCCCTCGAACTCCTGAGGCCCAGAACCACCACCAGGAGGCCCAATTGAACCATCTCAAACATTTATCTTTCAAACTACTAACTCCCCCGGAACCCTTTCACATGCCTCCCCCTTATCAGAATCCCACCCACCAAGCGTTTAAAAGAGGGCGGGCGGGACTTTCTTCTCGCTTCTACACGCCGACTGGTGAGTACCCTCCCCCCTGGGGCACCCCCCTATATACACTCCTCCCCCTCCCCTCCAGATGACCTCTCTTTCACCCCACTCTCGAGCCACCTGCTACTGTCCCTTAAAGGAGCAGCAGCCATTTAACCCTTTAACCCCCATTCCCTTGAAATATACCTCTAACCCCATTAACCCTTACTAACATCTGGGAGGGCCACTAAAACCCCCGTCAAGACGCCACTACGCCAGGGGTTCCCCCGCTCCGTTTGCTCCCATTCTTCTTCTCTATATAACTTTTACAAGGAGTATTAAATATGGACAAAAGAAATGAAGACTATTGTACCATTGGGATTTAATGGTGGCTCATAATGGAATTTAGATGTTTTTCGTTACTAAAGGTGAAACAGAAGTGACTCATTGACCGGACTGATTCAAAGTGACACCAGACACTTGTGATGCTTGAAACTACTTTATTACAGTTTTTGTTTTTTGGAATTGTAGTATTGGCGGCTCATCCTTAGGATAAGCCATCAATACCTGACTAGTGAAGGTCTGATTCCTAAAACAAAAACAAACAAAGGGGGTGAAACAATCATTAGAGTGCTGGGGTACCATTATTCAACTGACCAGAGTCAGGAGGTAAAGGGGTTATCCTCAATAAGGTGATTTTAGTACTTACCTGCCAGAACTGGGTATTTCCTGTAGGATTTTGTTCTCTAAACTACACATCCCACAGTTCCATGCTTGAAAGTTTGAGATCACTTTCCTTCCTCCCACACATCAGCCACTCCACCCAATGAAACACAGTCTTTTTTAGCCAACGGGCCTACAGCTGTTGCAAAATTGAAGCAGGACTGGCTCCCTCTGATCACCTGACTAGTGATGTCAAGTCTCACCGCACTGCATCCTGGGAAATCCTGAGACATGAGTCATTTTGTATGCTGTTAAAATTAAATATTGGGCAATAATCACATAAGAAATGTGAGACCACTGTCACACACAGGTACACCTGGATAGTGTTGAGCGGCATAGGCCATATTCGAATTCGCGATATTTCGCGAATATATGGATGAATATTCGTCATATATTCGCTAAATTCGCATATTCGTAATATTCGCTGCTTATTTTCGCATATGCAAAAATTTGCGTATGCAAAAATTTTCATATACGAAAATTAGCATAAACGAAAATTCGCAAATGCGAAAATTTCGCACGCCAGTCTCACACAGTAGTATTAGAGCTTCCTTTACACCACACAAGCTGGAAGCAGAGAGGGGTGATCACTGTGATGTTTACTGTGAAAAAAAAAAATTACAAAAAAAAAATTACAAAAAATAAAATAAAAACTATATTCGTAATTACGACTATATAGTGCTATATTCGCGAATATTCGCGAATTCGCGAATATGCGATATTCGCGAATAAAATTTGCATTGCGAATATTCGCGAGCAACACTACTCCTGGAATACCCCTTTAAAATCCTACCCATTAGATAGCGGTGCCCTATCCTAAAGATAGGTCATCCCTATTAGGCTACTGTATGTGGACATTGATTTTTTGGCATATATGCTTCTTTTAGAAATAATAATTCAAACATCATAACCATCAGTAATTCTAAACTGCAAAAAGAGTAAAAAGTCATTTCAAGCAGTAAATCATATTTAAAAAAGAGAATGCTGACAGGTTTTTCTTCAGTTTTCTTCTGCCCCTATCTATACGGTAAGGCATAACTAGCTGATTGCTCGTACTACCTCTAATCATAAGAACCGGGGTTAAAAAGGTTGTCCAGCCAAAGAAACAACCTGTGTATGGTGTCAAAAAGTGTGATAAAGCAACTGACTAATATAATGTTATTAGTCAGAGTGCACAAATCTTTCATATCATCTGTGCTATCTAGCTTGTAAGCTGTGATATCACACTAAGGGGATAATCCGCGAGTGGAATTCCTCGCAGTGAATATTCGCATCAGTGTTGCAAAATTGACCTGTTCACGCTGAGGAATTTCAGTGGCAGACAACTCCGCCGCTGAAATTGTTCCACGCAAAGAAAGAACATGTTCTTTCTTTGCGCAGAATTCCGCGAGCACTGCATAGCCGTCAATGGAGGCGGCCACCAGACGGAATCTCTGCAGTGTGAACATATCCTAAAGGCTACCAATGCAGAGCTCCCATCCCTGCTTACCCCTCCCCTCCTGTCAGAAGTACAAAATCAGTGATGTGAAGAGGGGGCTGGAATTACTTCTCATTAGAGTTATGAATCATTAGATAAGGCAGCAGGATACCATTCTCGGTCAGAGTAGTTTATGTCAAAACAGGCTTAGTGCTGCCTTAGTGAATCATAAATTTAAGGAGCAGTAATATGAGCTTCCCCGTTAACATCACTGGGGGATAGGAGCTCTCTGCCTTCACAGCATGTGATGTGATGTCACTGCTATAATGGAGAGAGTAGAGCTGAAATGGAGAGATCTGTTCAGTATGGCTAATAATTTTTTTTTTTAGTAAGTTGCCTTATAATACTTTTAGATTTCATACACAAGTTGTTGTTTTTTTTGCTGGACAACCCCTTTAAACGTTCCTCAGAATGAATTGCACTGCACATGTAAGGCCAGTGCTCTATTAATACTCTGCTGGGCTTCCAAACCTCATTGCTGAGCTCAGTGCCATATGTATAAGTATGGAGTGCTGGCCGTGCATGCACTGTGCTCTTTGTTCTGGGGCACGTTTCTTCTCCCTTCTCTTGACAAGTTAACAATAGTATAAGGGATAACTAGTTGAACTGTAGTGGTTGACCACAGGGACCCCTCTTTAAATGTTCTCATTCTTCCTAAAACTCAGTTTCCTTCTTGGTACCGCCCAACAGGATATGCAGGAATGGCTCCTTTGTAACTTATGCCACACCCACCTTAAAGGGGTTCTCCGGTGGCAAACATCAACTGGTGCCAGAAAGTTAAACAAATTTGTAAATGACTTAAAAAAAACTATTAAATAAAAATCTTAATCCTTCCAGTACTTATTAGCTGCTGGAACACAGAGCTCTCTGCTGACATCATGACCACAGTGCTCTCTGCTGACATCTCTGTCCATTTTAAGAACTGTCCAGAGTAGGAGAAAATCCCCATAGAAAACATATGCTGCTCTGGACAGTTACTAAAATGGACAGAGATGTCAGCAGAGAGCACTGTGTTCCAAAAAGAAAATAATTTCCTCTGTAGTATTTAGCTGCTAATAAGTACTGGAAGGATTAAGATTTTTTAATAGAAGTAATTTACAAATCTGTTTAACTTTCCGGCACCAGTTGATTTAAAAAAAATAAATAAAAAAGTTTTCCACTGGATTACCCCTTTAACTCCAACATCTTGGAGGAAAACAGTAGGGAATCCCAATAGGGCTCCCTGACCTCCTCTCCCTTGTCCTCTGTAATTCCTCCTCCTTTTTGCAGTTATAGTAGCCAGGGTCGGCCATGTTTTAACAACCTATCACCGCCAGGCTTTTTTGTGCCCTCCCGTACCTCTTATATCCAGATGCATTTTTGTGGCACCATTCCCCCTGTAGTATCTCGGAGGGTTTCCCGCCCTCCCTCTATTGGAAGCTTTTCTTTCTTTCTTAAGATGTTAATGTTTGTTTGTTTTACAATGTCGTTCTTGGATTTGTCCTTCACGTCATTGCAGAAGGCCATTTGACAGATTTGTTCTGGTGATGTACTTTGTCGAGTCTGTGGAGCATACCCCGTGGACCTTGCTCAAGATAATATTTGTTATATTCAATTTATTATTAAAAGGGTACTCCACTGCCCCAGCGTCCGGAACGTTTAGTTCAGAATGCTGGGTGCGGAGGTCGTGACTTCACGGCCATACCCCTCATGACGTCACACCCCCTCAATGCAAGTCTATGGGAGGGGGCGTGACGGACGTCACGCCCCCTCCCATAGACTTGCATTGAGGGGGCGTGGTGTGACATCACGACCCCCGCAGTCCGTACCATGCATTCGGAACTAAATGTTCCGGACACTGGAGCAGTGGAGTACCCCTTTAATGCTGTGGAAGACCCCCACCCATTAAAAGATAAAATGTTCTGCTGTCTTCATTTAAGGGAGATGTCATGGGATGGTTATTGGGGTTTGGTCTGGGTCTCAGAAGTCTTAATGTTCTCACCTACTCAACACCGGGCTGAAATTTTTGCTAACCTCCCAAAAAATAAATGCCTCCAAAAAAAATTATCAAAGAGGGCAGGCCACACCTTATTACTTTACATTTGATGCCAAATCTCACGATGATCCCCACTGAATATTATAGTGAATCAGTAATCTAAGACGGTGCCCTTTAAGATAGTTAACCTTATAGTGCAGTGTCCTGTAGAATTTGAACTAATCATGGAATTACTAAACCTTAAAGGGGTTATCCAGGAAAAAAACTTGTGTATATATATATATATATATATATATATATATATATATATATATATACTGGTTCCAGAAAGTTAAACAGATTTGTAAATTATGAATTTGGGTAGAAAACAGACATGGTGCACATCTACAATCTTGCATAATGATCTGATTGCTTCTCAGCATAATATCAAAAACTAACAGGTTGTTATTATACATTTTGATCAAAAAGTACAAGCCCACTCATCACGTCAAGGCCACCTATTTAGAGTGGGTCCCTAACGTCCCTAGCATAAAATGGCGTAGCACTGGGCGGCGACCACCACCGCCGCGACACCAGTGCCCACGGGGGGGAAACGACCCACTGGCAGAGCGTCCCCAATGCCACTCAAACCAGTCTACGGGTCGTACCTCCCCACAGACACGGCGCCACGGCAGCAACGGACACCGCATAGCACCACACCAGTGTGAACAAGGTGTTATAGCTCACTTACCATGCTCTCCCAGTCAGACAGGGAGGCTGCTAGGAAAGAAATGGCCCTTGTGTAGCTAACTACTACTTTTTTTTGTTTGAACATGTGCTGCACTCTTCCCCCACCCCCTCAGCCCAACCCTATATAAGTAGTAGTTAGCTACACAAGGGCCATTTCTTTCCTAGCAGCCTCCCAGTCTGACTGGGAGAGCATGGTAAGTGTGCTATAACATCCTGTTCACACTGGTGTGGTGCTGTGCGGTGTCCGTTGCTGCCGTGGCACCGTGTCTGCGGGGGGGGGGGGGGTGCAGGGTGCGGCCCATAGACTGGTTTGAGTGGCATTGGGGCCGCTCTGTCAGTGGGTCGTTCCCCCCCCGCGTGGGCACTGGTGTCGCGGCTGTGGTGGTCGCCGTCCAGTGCTGCGCCATTTTATGCTAGGGACGTTAGGGACCCACTCTAAATAGGTGGCCTTGACGTGGCGAGTGGGCTTGTACTTTTTGATCAAAAATGTATACTAACAACCTGTTAGTTTTTGATATTATGCTGAGAAGCAATCAGATCATTATACAAGATTGTAGATGTGCGACCATGTCTGTTTTTCTACCCGAATTCAGATTTGTAAATTACTTCTATTAAAAAATCTTAATCCTTTCAGTAGTAATGAGCTGCTAAAGTTGAGTTGTTCTTTTCTGTCTAAGTGCTCTCTGATGACACGTGTCTCGGGAACCGCCCAGTTTAGAAGCAAATCCCCATAGTAAACCTCTTCTACTCTGTGCAGTTCCCAAGACAAGCAGAGATGTCAGCAGAGAGCACTGTTGCCAGACAGAAAACAACAACTCAACTTCAGCAGCTGATAATTATTGAAAGGATTAAGATTTTTTTAATAGAAGTAGTTTACAAATCTGTTTAACTTTCTGGAGCCAGTTGATATGTAAAAAAAGTTTTTTTTCCTGGAATACCCCTTTAACCCCTTAAGGACGCAGGACGTAAATGTACGTCCTGGTGAGGTGGTACTTAACGCACCAGGACGTACATTTACGTCCTAAGCATAACCGCGGGCATCGGAGCGATGCCCGTGTCATGCGCGGCTGATCCCGGCTGCTGATCGCAGCCAGGGACCCGCCGGCAATGGCCGACGCCCGCGATCTCGCGGGCGTCCGCCATTAACCCCTCAGGTGCCGGGATCAATACAGATCCCGGCATCTGCGGCAGTTCGTGATTAAAATGAACGATCGGATCGCCCGCAGCGCTGCTGCGGGGATCCGATCATTCATAACGCCGCACGGAGGTCCCCTCACCTTCCTCCGTGTGGCTCCCGGCGTCTCCTGCTCTGGTCTGTGATCGAGCAGACCAGAGCAGGAGATGACCGATAATACTGATCTGTTCTATGTCCTATACATAGAACAGATCAGTATTAGCAATCATGGTATTGCTATGAATAGTCCCCTATGGGGACTATTCAAGTGTAAAAAAAAATTTAAAAAAATTTAAAAGTAAAAGTAAAAAAAAAGTGAAAAATCCCCTCCCCCAATAAAAAAGTAAAACGTCCGTTTTTTCCTATTTTACCCCCAAAAACCGTAAAAAACATTTTTTATAGACATATTTGGTATCGCCGCGTGCGTAAATGTCCGAAATATTAAAATAAAATGTTAATGATCCCGTACGGTGAACGGCGTGAACGAAAAAAAATTTAAAAAGTCCAAAATTCCTACTTTTTTAATACATTTTATTTAAAAAAAAATTATAAAAAATGTATTAAAAGTTTTTTATATACAAATGTGGTATCAAAAAAAAGTACAGATCATGGCGCAAAAAATGAGCCCCAATACCGCCGCTTATACGGAAAAATAAAAAAGTTATAGGTCATCAAAATAAAGGGATTATAAACGTACTAATTTGGTTAAAAAGTTTGTGATTTTTTTTAAGCGCAACAATAATATAAAAGTATATAATAATGGGTATCATTTTAATCGTATTGACCCTCAGAATAAAGAACACATGTCATTTTTACCAGAAATTGTACGGGGTGAAAACAAAACCTTCCAAAATTAGCAAAATTGCGTTTTTTGTTTTAATTTCCCCACAAAAATAGTGTTTTTTGGTTGCGCCATACATTTTATGATATAATGAGTGATGTCATTACAAAGGACAACTGGTCGCGCAAAAAACAAGCCCTCATACTAGTCTGTGGATGAAAATATAAAAGAGTTATGATTTTTAGAAGGCGAGGAGGAAAAAATGAAAACGTGAAAATTAAATTGTCTGAGTCCTTAAGGCCAAAATGGGCTGAGTCCTTAAGGGGTTAACTGTTTAGGTAGAGCATAAGGATACGTACTCTGCTCTATCTGCTCCACATGTATTGGAAGTAATGTCCATTCTAAAATTGACCTATATCTGATTCCTGTAATGTCACAAGCAGCAAATTTGCTGCCCCAACAAAAGTGACCCAACAGGCTAACCCTGTCTGGGTTCACTGCAAAAAAAGCATGTAGGCTGCCATAATGTCAGCTCGGGCTATAATAACCACCTTCTCTAACACCAACTCCTAGTAACCGGCATTGAATCATCACATCTGAAGAATGTTCACTGAGCTACAAATATATAAATTACAGAGATGACACAAAAAAATGTTAAATAGCGGAACGGTGCGACTTCATAAAACATATCTCAAACGCGTAAATTATTTAAACTAATGATATACAGAATGTTTTCCTAGGTCAAGTAGAGGAAAAAAAAATAATGAAATGACTCAAAGGAGAATAAAATGATAGATTCCCCTTGAAAAGACATTTCTAAAATAAATACAAGCACAACTCTAAAAATGTTACCGTATTTTTCGCCCTCTAGGACGCACCGGCGTATAAGACGCACCCAATTTATAGGTGCAAAATCTAAAAAAATAAAGATTCTGAACCCAACAATGGTCTTCAATAGAGATGAGCGAACTTACAGTAAATTCGATTCGTCACGAACTTCTCGGCTCGGCAGTTGATGTCTTTTCCTGCATGAATTAGTTCAGCTTTCAGGTGCTCCCGTGGGCTGGAAAAGGTGGATACAGTCCTAGGAGACTCTTTCCTAGGACTGTATCCACCTTTTCCAGCCCACCGGAGCACCTGAAGGCTCAACTGATTTACGCAGGATAAGTCATCAACTGCCGAGCCGAGAAGTTCGTGACGAATCGAATTTACTGTAAGTTCGCTCATCTCTAGTCTTCAACCTGTGGACCTCCAGATGTTGCAAAACTACAACTCCCAGCATGCCCGGACAGCCGTTGGCTGTCCGGGCATGCTGGGAGTTGTAGTTTTGCAACATCTGGAGGTCCGCAGGTTGAAGACCACTGGATAGGAGGTAGTACTCACCTGGAGGTAGTACCCGTCACCGCTGCCCTGGATGTCGCTCCATCGCTGTCGCCGCGTCCTTGTGGTGTCCCCGACTCTCCGGACGTCTTCTTCCCGGGGATCCACGCTTTCCGTTGCCGTCATCACATCGCTACGCGCGCCGCTCCTATTGGATGACGGGACGGCGTGCACGACGACGTGATGGACATCGAAGGAGAGCGCCGGCCAAGCAGGGGATCCCTGAGCAGACACCGAGGCAGGTAAGGTCCTGTAAGCTGTTCGGGACGCCACGATTTCACCGCGGCGGTCCCGAACAGCCCGACTCAGCAGCCGGGTTAGTGTCACTTTCCCTTCAGACGCGGCGGTCAGCTTTGATCGCCGCGTCTGAAGGGTTAATACAGGGCATCGACGCGATTGGTGATGTCCTGTATTAGCCGCGGGTCCCGGCCGTTGATGGCCGCAGGGACCGCCGCGATAGGTGTGTATTCGCCGTATAAGACGCACCGACTTTTCCCCCCAAGTTTTGGAGAAGAAAAAGTGCGTCTTATACGGCGAAAAATACGGTAAATAGTAGATAGGTAAAAGGGAAAGTGCTAACAGACCTCACTGAGCTGCAGCTACTGGAAGAAAAGGAACTCATTCAGGGCCTATTTACACGTACAGTATTCTGCACAGATTTGATGCGCAGGATTTCCAGCTGTGCTCAGTCATTCAGTTTACATTGAAATCTGCAGCAGAAAATCCTGCGCATAAAATCTGCGCAGAATACTGTACGTGTGAATAGACCCTTAAGGTGGAAATCCAGCTGGGAGTGTGGCAGAAGATGTTGGTTGTTCCCAGTCAGCTGGGACACTTAATTATAGAGCCCCATCAGTTCAAAAACCTAAAAAATAAAACAAGGCCATAATGATTTAAAGGGAAATATCATGGAATGTGGAGGATTGGAGGAGCGGTATCACGAATCAAAGCTGACGAAGTCGAATTCATTCCGAATGTCATGAAAAATTTGATTCTGAACGAATCCGAATTTTCTTGCGCTTCGTGGTAACGAATGACTTCATTCACTACATTTTGCATTTTGTGCTGGTCGGGGGGGGGGGGGGTTAAAATGGCAGCTAAAATGGTGGCTGCGAGGACATGGGTCAAGGAAGTCTGGGAAGGCGGGATCACCGTGATTCCTATGGCAGCATGCAGTCTATAAGCAGCCAGCCCTGTGATGTCACAGCCCTATATATTCGGCAGCCATTGCCGAAGACGGGCATTTCCTGAGAGAGCAGAGACTGTGTGTACGCACCAATCCCCATTACTGATGATACAGATCTTTACAGCTGTGAATCCATTCCATGACACATTTGCAGTTTCATATGCAGTTTCAGAGTACCAGCCGCGTTTACTTATACGTGCATGGCTTAATATTTTAGACAAGCATATGATACTGGCAGGATCTACCCAGTAGCCCTCCCGGGCCAGTCGTGCACCACTGAAAGGGAGGACAAACTTACACACTACTCTGTCATTGGGCTGCTCTGTGGCCTACATAGGCTGCCGCCACCTCCAGACTGTGTCATTGTGCCGCCATATGATCTCATGCTGCTGGTGACACATTAAACACGTTAATCCCTTTAAACTCTTCAATTGACATCTCAAAAATCTCTTTAATCTCTTCAATTGTGATGCCATATGGTCTCCTGACCCTCCTGCCACATACAAACTCTGTTATTGTGCCGTTCTGCGGCAGTGATTCTAATAGCGATGCCTGTAATCTGCATGTCATACTGAATAACAGTATTATTTCACTACCCCAGCACACTCCCTATGCGTGTTTTGGCAAGGTAAAGTGTTCTACACCCCTATTGAGGATCTCTGTAGGCTGGAAATAGCCATTTTTAATAGCGATTTGCCGCAAATATATTCGGATCGAACCAAATTTTTTCTGAAAATTCGGCGAATTGGCCGAATAAAATTTTTTTAAAATTCGCCCATCTCTAATAGACAGATAGATATGAGATAGATGGATAGAGAGATATGTGGTGTCCCGGAGTGGAACACACCTGTCTTCCTGTCCCGTCAGGTGGCTGTAACTATGCATGTCTGCCCCAGGCCCACTATTCAGGTTTAAATCTACAATTTGTTGTATTGTGTCATATACTGTAAATACACTTTCATGCTTTATTGTGCCCTAAGGGGTTAACCTGTCTGTGCAGGAGGATGCTAATGGGATCACATGCTTGCTTTAGCCATGCTAGACTGGAAGGAGTTAGTCAGTGTCTAGTGGGAGGAAGAGAGGAAAGTAGAGGTCCCCATTAATCCCTTAAAGGGGCACTCCGGCGCTAAGACATCTTATCCCCTATACAAAAGATAGGGGATAAGATGCCTGATCGCGGGGGTCCCGCCGCTGGGGACTCCCGTGATCTTCCACATTGCACCCTGTTAGAATCAGCCCCCCAGAGCATGCTCGCTCTGGGTCTGATTACTGGCGATCACGGGGACGGAGCACAGTGCCGCCACGCCCCCCCACCCCCTGTGTGAGGTCACGCTCCGCCCGCTCAATGCAAGCCTATGGGAGGGGGCGTGACAGCTGTCACGCCCCCTCCATAGGCTTGCATTGAGGGGGCGGAGCCGTGACATCACTATGCTCCGTCCCCGTGATCGCCAGTAATCAGGGGCTGATTCTAAAGGGGTGCAGCGTGGAAGATCACGGGGGTCCCCAGCGGTGGGACCCCCTCGATCAGGCATCTTATCCCCTATCCTTTAGCGCCGGAGTACCCCTTTAAGGACCAGGCCAATTTTATTTTTGCTTTTTTGTTTTTTCCTCCTCGCCTTAAATAAAAAATCTTTTATATTTCCATCTGTAGACCCATATAAGGGCTTGTTTTTTGCGTGACCAATTGTACTTTGTAATGAAACCTCTCATTTTACCATAAAATGTATGGCGAACACAAAGAATGATTTTTTTTAGGGAGGAAATTTAAATGAAAACCACAATTTTGCACATTTTGGACAGTTTCGTTTTCACACTGTACACTTTACGGAAAAAATGACATGTGTTCTTTATTCTGTGGGTCAATACAGTGGTCCCTCAACATACGATCCCCGGGATCGTCGCTCTCACATCACCACCATCACGTCACTAAGCATCACGACAACGTGATGATGACGATGGAGAGTGCCGGCGATGTAGGCAATCCTGAAGAGGGCGCTCCGGAGCCCAAAGGACAGGTAGGAGACTATCACCGGAGCACACGGGGTACCGTAAACGGCTATCTGTCGGCAGCTGAAGCAGTCATCTGCCGGATAGCCGTTTATGCGATGGCCCTGACATACAAAAGCATCGTATATTGATGCTGCCTTCAACATGCGATGGCCTCTGAGAGGTCATCGCATGTTGAAATTATCGTATGTCGGGGCCATCGTAGGTCGGGGGTCACTGTACGATTAAAATGATACCCATGGCTAGATACTTTTATATTAAATCAGTAATCTAAAATCGCCTTATTTTGATTCCAGCGGCGACCTCCCCCCCCCCCCCCCCCCCCCCACCGATAAGATATCTTATCCCCTAGGGGCAGGGTACCCCTTTAAAGATTGTTCTCTCTTTTATTATGTTCTATGTAAATCCATAGTCTTCAAAGTAGGTGTACTTTCTTTTTCTCATGACTATATACTTTCTATGGAAGCAGAACAAAAAGCTTTCAGCTTCCTTTGTGGGAAAACCCCTCTATCTGTAGCCTGGGAGACCCCTGGAAAATCCAGGCTAAGAACAGTGATTTCTGTTTTGGATGACGTCCATCTCAACCTACAGTCATATCCTACGGCTGTAATTTTGTCAATAGATGCTGAAAAGGCTTTCGACAATATAAATTGGGACTGGCTGTGAGATGTGTTGAACGCCATGGGGTTCGGAGAGTCCTTTGTACGATACTATTTCCCCTTGGCTAGCGTCCACACCCCTGGATTTTTGTCTACTCCCTTTGCACTGCAGAAGGGGACAAGACAAGGCTGCCCTCTTTCCCCCCTTCTGGTTATTGAACCTTTATCCCGTGTTCTCCTGAATGACCCTCTTGTGGAGGGTATTCCCGTAGGCACGTCGATAGTGTCTCATGTTCTGTTCACAGACGATCTTCTGATATTTTTTACTGATCTGGCAAGGGATGCAGAGCTGGTCTTTGAAATTTTAAGAGATTTTGGGTGGGTCTCGAGTTTTAGGGTGAATGTGTCATAAAGTATTCTTCTCGATCTCTCAGCGCCCCATCTAGCTTGGTAACAACAGAGTCTCGTAGTACCTATTTACTTTACCAGAGTCTCTATTAAATATCTGGGTGTTTGTGTGGGATGGTCGCCACACTCATTGTATACTCTTAATTCCCCCCCCCCCCCCTTGATAGGGAAGATAACAGCAGAACCACACTGATGGACCCACCTCCCCGTTCCGTTTCTGGAAAGGTACCATTTAATTAAAATGCTGAGCTTTTTGAAGCTGCTCTACCCTATGCAGACCATACCAGTATTATTGAAACATGGGGATGTCTAGATGCTAAATACGGCATTTACGTACATCATAACAATTAAGCCCGCCTATTTCGTTACTTTGTTGACTAGTTGAGAGAGAGTGCCTGTTACTCCAATATTGAGCAGGAGTCTGGATCAGTTCATCCTTGGACTCAGCCGGCCCTCCTTCATACTAAATTTGTGGCTATCCTGGCAAAACTGCTCCAGAGTCTGTTACTACAAGATACTATAATGGCTTGTAATCGGTGCCAGGCGTTGATACAGTTTGCCCTTCTCACTCAGTAAACACATGCCACAATGGCCCCCACCTGGAATTCCCCCAGGGACAGGACAATAGGATGTACATGAGATGGAGGGAGGTTGGAGTCATACAAGTGAAACACCAATATATCTTTCTTTACTGCCATGTCCTGGCATTCCTTCTGCCCGACTTTGGGATCTGGCCAAGGAATACAACACCACATTTTTTGACGCACTTTTGACATCTAAATCCCGTTATATAGAGCTCCGGCTCTCCCACAGAGTGGCGCGTCACGACCCTTGCCCCAAGCGGGGGGCCACCCCGTCCCCTCCATATATCTCTATAGGAGAGCCAAAAATAGATGAATGGCTCTCCTATAGAGATAAATGGAGGGAGCGTGGTGGTCCCCGCTTTGGTCAGGGGTCCTGATGCGTCACTCTTTGGGAGAGCCAGGGCTCTGTGCAGACGATCAGGGGGGGCAGAATATGGGATACAGGCGATTGCATGGGGCCACAGTGCTCGGACCCCCATGATCTAAAACTTATCCCCTATGCTGTGGATAGGGGATACGTTTTTCTGTCCTTATCGGCATGGTACTTGTTCTTTAATGGAAAGGGTAGTGACTCATTGGCCACTGGTTTATTTAGGTATTGGGAGTCTAAAATTGGACAGGGAACCCCTGACTTTGCCCATATTGGAGGGGTGGGCTAAACTTCATAAGGCGGTGGTGAGTAAAACTTTGGAGAGAATTCAAAGATCAAGATCATGCATCACACAGTTTATGGGTTCACTCTCCCAAGGACTCCTGACCACCCTGACAGGATAGAAAGCTGCCCGAATTGTGGGGATTACAAAATTAACCTTCTCCAAGGACTGGTAGGCTGCGTGCAGGTGGACAGATTTTGGAGGGATCTCTTCTCTATGTTTTCCAGGTAGTTGGCTGTCACTCTGCTAGTAGATCCGGCATTGATAGTTTTACACGTTGTACCGGATGATGTCATGGTAACTCTACTGCTCTATACCTTCATTCTAGTGGATAAACAAAGCCTCCTCTCTCATTGGTTGGTGGCGGTTATGCCAACCCCATCAGAGGGAGTTCAACAAATAAAGCATTATTTGCTTTTTAAGTAGAAGTCGGTAAAAGGCTTCTTCAAGCGATGGAAGACATTTATGGTTTCCTTTCTGGATGACACTGAATTGGATCGGGAAGTCCACCCCTTTATTAACACAATTTGGTACCTTACGAGGAGCCTGGCAGGTTCGCTGGGATGTTTCCAACTTCATTGACTTGTTCTCCTACAGAGGAGCAGAGCTTTGCAAGATTTCCTGGCGAGCTCGATGAGTGTGGTCCTTAAAGGGAACTCCGGTGGAAACACGTGGAAAACAAATGTTTTTCAAATCAACCGGTGTCAGAAAGTTAAACAGATTTGTAAATTACTTCTATTTCAAAATCTGAAGCCTTTCCAGTACTTATCAGCTGCTGTATACTACAGATAGACTACAAAGATAATTGTGTCGTTCTTTCCAGTGTGACCACAGTGCTCTATGCTGACACCTCTGTCCGTGTCAGGAACTGTGCAGAGCAGAAGGTCTGCTATGGGGATTTGCTCCTGCTCTGGACAGTTCCTGACACGGACAGAGGTGTCAGCAGAGAGCACTGTGGTCAGACTGGAAAGAACTACACAACTTCCTGTGTAGCATACAGCAGCTGATAAATACTGGAAGGATTAAGATTTTTATATAGAAATAATTTACAAATCTGTATAACTTTATGGCACCAGTTGATTTGAAAAAAAAAAAAATTCCCCCACTGTATAATTTTTTTTTTTTTTTAGCTATCTCATGGAGCTAATATTTAAGTGGGATCTAGGTTCTTTTGTTCCCTTAGTTAGGGTGCAGGGGGTGGATAGGTAATTTAGGAAAGAAACAAATATGAGGGCTCGTTCACACGGACAGATCCATAGCGTACTTTACGCTGCGGCTCCACCAACAATGGACCCTACATTGTGACTCTATCTGTGCCTGCTCATAGCGGAAATCCTCCGCTACGAGCAGACACACTGCGATGCGAGAGTTGTCGTTGGCATGCACAGTATACTTGCTCACGTCGCGGCTGCTCTCGGCCTAGCTCAGGGAGCAGGGGGAGCACCGCAATGTACGCAAGTATACTGCTTATGCTCGCTGCGACTCGCACATCGCAGCGTCTCTGCTTGTAGCGGCGGAGCAGGCATAGAGGCAACACTGTAGGGTCCATCGTCGGCGGATCCGTAGCGTAAAATATGCTGCAGATCCGTTTGTGTGAACGAGCTCTTATATTTGTTTCTTTCCTAAATTGCCTATCCACCCCCTGCACCCTAACTAAGGGAAGAATACATAGAACATCATTTGAACATTAGAACCTGAGATACAGCAGCACGTCGATGACGTAACATAATGGATTCCACCCTGGGAGCTGAGATGGTGTGTAGACATTGGTGGTTGTCATTACAGACCTTGATGGTAGACGAGCAGTTCCCCTTCTATCTTCATTCCATTCTATAGAATCATCTACCTACAAAGATGTGGTTCGTTTTTATTTGAAGCTTTGATGCCACCTGGTGGTCATTACTAAGAACTACAAACTCTACTGTAATACTGGGAGTTTACTTTTGATTTTACTCTTATATAAAATGTCTTGGCTTTATTGCAGTGTTTCCCGAACAGTGCGCCTCCAGCTGTTGCAAAACTACAACGCCCAGCATGCCCGGACAGCCGTAGGCTGTCCTGGCATGCTGGGCGTTGTAGTTTTGCAACAGCTGGAGGCAGTATCAGTTACTGTGGGACCAACGTGACAACCAATATGGCCACCATTACTGGACAGTAATTCTATGGTGCCAACTAAAGGGATCTTCTCATACGAACCTAAAAAATGTAGCAAAATCCGCATAACTGGATTAACCCTTTAACGACTGACAGCGACCGAAACTGTAAACTGTAAACGAAAAAATGTACTTAAAGGAGTACTTTCTTTTTCTAAATCAACTGGTGCAGGAAAGTTAAACAGATTTGTAAATTTCTTCTATTAAAAAATCTTAATCCTTTCAGTACTTTTTAGGGGCTGTAAACAACAGAGGAAATGCTTTTCTTTTTGGATTTCTCTTCTGTTACTACCACACTGCTCTCTGCTGACCTCTACTGTCCATTTTAGGAACTGTCCAGAGCAGCATATGTTTGCTATGGGGATTTTCTCCTGCTCTGGACAGTTCCTAAAATGGACAGCAGAGGTCAGCAGAGAGCACTGTGGTCGTGACAGAAGAGAAATCCAAAAGGAAAAGCATTTCGTCTGTAGTATACAGCCGCTAAGAAGTACTGGAAGGATTAAGATTTTTTAATAGATGTAATTGACAAATCTGTTTAACTTTCTGGCACCAGTTGATTAAAAAAAAAAAAAAAAGCTTTAAACCGCTATTACCACCATGATCACCACCGCCATCACTAGCATCACCATTACCACCTCCACCCCCTTCATCACTATTACCACCACTATCACCACCGCCATCACTAGCATCACTACTAGCACCTCCACCCCCTTCATCACTATTACCACCACTATCACCACCTCCATCACTAGCATCACCACTACCACCTCCACCCCTTCATCACTATTACCACCACTATCACCACCTCCATCACTAGCATCACCATTACCACCTCCACCCCCTTCATCACTATTACCACCACTATCACCACCTCCATCACTAGCATCACCACTACCACCTCCACCCCCTTCATCACTATTACCACCACTATCACCACCTCCATCACTGGCATGACCACTACCACCTACACCCCCTTCATCACTATTACCACCACTATCACCACCTCCATCACTAGTATCACCACTACCACCTCCACCCCCTTCATCACTATTACCACCACTATCACCACCGCCATCACTAGCATCATCCCTACCACCTCCACCCCCTTCATCACTATTACCACCACTATAACCACCTCCATCACTAGCATCACCACTACCACCTCCACCCCCTTCATCACTATTACCACCACTATCACCACCGCCATCACTAGCATCACCACTACCACCTCCACCCCCTTCATCACTATTACCACCACTATCACCACCTCCATCACTGGCATCACCACTACCACCTCCACCCCCTTCATCACTATTACCACCACTATCACCACCTCCATCACTAGCATCACCATTACCACCTCCACCCCCTTCATCACTATTACCACCACTATCACCACCTCTATCACTAGCATCACCACTACCACCTCCACCCCCTTCTTCATTATTACCACCACTATCACCACCTCCATCACTAGCATCACCACTACCACCTCCACCCCCTTCATCACTATTACCACCACTATCACCACGGCCATCACTAGCATCACCACTACCACCTCCACCCCCTTCTTCATTATTACCACCACTATCACCACCGCCATTACTAGCATCACCCCTACCACCTCCACCCCCTTCATCACTATTACCACCACTATCACCACCTCCATCACTAGCATCACCACTACCACCTCCACCCCCTTCATCACTATTACCACCACTATCACCACCTCCATCACTAGCATCACCACTACCACCTCCACCACCTTCATCACTATTACCACCACGATCACCACCTCCATCACTAGCATCACCATTACCACATCCACCCCCTTCATCACTATTACCACCACTATCACCACCTCCATCACTAGTATCACCACTACCACCTCCACCCCCTTCATCACTATTACCACCACTATCACCACCGCCATCACTAGCATCATCCCTACCACCTCCACCCCCTTCATCACTATTACCACCACTATAACCACCTCCATCACTAGCATCACCACTACCACCTCCACCCCCTTCATCACTATTACCACCACTATCACCACCGCCATCACTAGCATCACCACTACCACCTCCACCCCCTTCATCACTATTACCACCACTATCACCACCTCCATCACTGGCATCACCACTACCACCTCCACCCCCTTCATCACTATTACCACCACTATCACCACCTCCATCACTAGCATCACCACTACCACCTCCACCCCCTTCTTCATTATTACCACCACTATCACCACCTCCATCACTAGCATCACCATTACCACCTCCACCCCCTTCATCACTATTACCACCACTATCACCACCTCTATCACTAGCATCACCACTACCACCTCCACCCCCTTCTTCATTATTACCACCACTATCACCACCTCCATCACTAGCATCACCACTACCACCTCCACCCCCTTCATCACTATTACCACCACTATCACCACGGCCATCACTAGCATCACCACTACCACCTCCACCCCCTTCTTCATTATTACCACCACTATCACCACCGCCATTACTACCATCACCCCTACCACCTCCACCCCCTTCATCACTATTACCACCACTATCACCACCTCCATCACTAGCATCACCACTACCACCTCCACCCCCTTCATCACTATTACCACAACTATAACCACCTCCATCACTAGCATCACCCCTACCACCTCCACCCCCTTCATCACTATTACCACCACTATAACCACCGCCATCACTAGCATCACCCCTACCACCTCCACCCCCTTCATCACTATTACCACCACTATAACATCCGCCATCACTAGCATCACCACTACCACTACCACCTTGTAATTGAAGTACAATCATGGCTGACCCTGGAAGACTTTACAAAGCTACCGGTTGCCATAAAACCTTAACGGCACCCAGGGGTCCAATCTGGAAACAAAGCCCCATTGATGTCAATGAAAGGTCCTGAGAAGGAGTATTTTTTGCTTGAAGAATTGACGTTCCAGTCCCATGTAAAATCATAGAAAATCTACTTAGTCTCATTGACCATCTCACATCTTTACTGCCACATTATAACCCAGTTGTTCTCTTATGTGGCAAATAACTTTAAATGGGCACTCTCCTTAAAACTAATTTTTGATATTGCACTCCTTATGGTAAATAAAACATCTTTCTAATATACTTTGTTTGCTGAGCGGTCCTAGTGCCTGCCGGTTTACCCAAATATATTGAATGTCTACAAGGGATTGGCCATGTGCACATAGCCATCAAGAATTCTGCTGTGTGAATGGGACAGTAGATCTCCATACAACACAATGCACAGTACATTTTGCAGAATTTCTTAGGGGAATTTATCCAGCAGATTCCACTAGGAAATTCTGCTGTGTGAACATAGCCTCATATGGAAATTCTGCTTGGAATCTGCATCAAATTACTTGGATTTTTTCGCATGGAGAAGTAGGGAAATTAAGTGAGAAAATTCAGCCCTGTGAACATCGCCTTATTCTGCTCAGTTCAAATGTTAGTTGAAGTCTACTTCAGTTTAAACAAAAGTGAACCTGGAGGCGGCTATAAGCCCTGATTTAATTTGTTATGGTACAGATGGCATTATGCAGAACTAATCTTGTTTATTTCACTAATTGTCTGATGGAGAGATAAGGTAGAAAGTTTTCACAGGATGAAGATTGTGCCTTCCAGGTACAGAACACCGGTAAGAGGAAGCCGAGATACAAGAACGAGAGGAACCTGTGGGCCGCCTGGCCGCCAACCTTGCTGGATTGAAACCAAGTGTTGGAACTGGCAGTGGTAATAGTGGTGGTGGGAGGGGAGGGGGGTAGTGGTGGTTCCAGTCGTGATGATAGTTGAGATAGTAGTGGCGGTGGAGATGGTGATGGTGGCAATGATAAAAGTCGGCATAGTGGCTGATAATAAACAGCTGGTAAAATTGGTGGTGGAGAGAATGGTGGTGTGCATGTGGAGATTCTGGTAATGGAGGTGGTGTAGGTGGTGGCTCTAGTGATGGAGGTGGTTATAGTGGTGGTAATAGTGATGAAGGGGGTGGAGATGGTAGTGGTCATGCCAGTGATGGAGGTGGTATAGTGGTGGTAATAGTGATGAAAGGGGTGGAGGTGGTAGTGGTGATGCTAGTGATGGAGGTGGTTATAGTGGTGGTAATAGTGATGAAGGGGGTGGAGATGGTAGTGGTGATGCTAGTGATGGAGGTGGTATAGTGGTGCTAATAGTGATGAAAGGGGTGGAGGTGGTAGGGGTGATGCTAGTGATGGAGGTGGTATAGTGGTGGTAATAGTGATGAAAGGGGTGGAGGTGGTAGGGGTGATGCTAGTGATGACGGTGGTTATAGTGGTGGTAATAGTGACGAAGGGGGTGGAGGTGGTAATGGTGATACTAGTGATGGCGGTGGTGATAGTGGTGGTAATAGTGATGAAGGGGGTGGAGGTGGTAGTGGTGATGCTAGTGATGGCGGTGGTTATAGTGGTGGTAATAGTGATGAAGGGGGTGGAGGTGGTAATGGTGATGCTAGTGATGGCGGTGGTGATAGTGGTGGTAATAAGGATGAAGGGGGTGGAGGTGGTAGTGGTGATGCTAGTGATGGCGGTGGTGATAGTGGTGGTAATAGTGATGAAGGAGGTGGAGGTGGTAGTGGTGATGCTAGTGATGGAGGTGGTGATAGTGGTGGTAATAGTGATGAAGGGGGTGGAGGTGGTGGTGGTGATACTAGTGATGGAGGTGGTGATAGTGGTGGTAATAGTGATGAAGGGGGTGGAGGTGGTAATGGTGATGCTAGTGATGGAGGTGGTTATAGTGGTGGTAATAGTGATGAAGGGGGTGGAGGTGGTAGTGGTCATGCCAGTGATGGAGGTGGTTATAGTGGTGGTAATAGTGATGAAGGGGGTGGAGGTGGTAGTGGTGATGCTAGTGATGGCGGGGGTGATAGTGGTGGTAATAGTGATGAAGGTGGTGGAGGTGGTAGTGGTGATGCTAGTGATGACGGTGGTTATAGTGGTGGTAATAGTGACGAAGGGGGTGGAGGTGGTAATGGTGATACTAGTGATGGCGGTGGTGATAGTGGTGGTAATAGTGATGAAGGGGGTGGAGGTGGTAGTGGTGATGCTAGTGATGGCGGTGGTTATAGTGGTGGTAATAGTGATGAAGGGGGTGGAGGTGGTAATGGTGATGCTAGTGATGACGGTGGTGATAGTGGTGGTAATAGTGATGAAGGGGGTGGAGGTGGTAGTGGTGATGCTAGTGATGGAGGTGGTGATAGTGGTGGTAATAGTGATGAAGGGGGTGGAGGTGGTAGCGGTGATGCTAGTGATGGCGGTGGTGATAGTGGTGGTAATAGTGATGAAGGGGGTGGAGGTGGTAGTGGTGATGCTAGTGATGGCGGTGGATATAGAGGTGGTAATAGTGATGAAGGGGGTGGAGGTGGTAGAAGTGATGCTAGTGATGGAGGTGGTGATAGTGGTGGTAATAGTGATGAAGGGGGTGGAGGTGGTAGTGGTGATGCTAGTGATGGCGGTGGATATAGAGGTGGTAATAGTGATGAAGGGGGTGGAGGTGGTAGTGGTGATGCTAGTGATGGAGGTGGTGATAGTGGTGGTAATAGTGATGAAGGGGGTGGAGGTGGTAATGGTGATGCTAGTGATGGCGGTGGTAATAGTGGTGGTAATAGTGATGAAGGGGGTGGAGGTGGTAGAAGTGATGCTAGTGATGGAGGTGGTGATAGTGGTGGTAATAGTGATGAAGGGGATGGAGGTGGTAGTGGTAGTGGTGATGCTAGTGATGGCGGTGGTGATAGTGGTGATAATAGTGATGAAGGGGATGGAGGTGGTAGTGGTAGTGGTGATGCTAGTGATGGCGGTGGTTATAGTGGTGGTAATAGTGATGAAGGGGGTGGAGGTGGTAGAAGTGATGCTAGTGATGGAGGTGGTGATAGTGGTGGTAATAGTGATGAAGGGGGTGGAGGTGGTAGTGGTGATGCTAGTGATGGCGGTGGTGATAGTGGTGGTAATAGTGATTGGAGTAGTTCTGGCAGTGGTGGTGTAGATTGTGGTGATAAAAGTAGAGTAGTGCAGATAATGGGGGTGATAATATTATTGTAGTATTTATGTTGGGGAAAGACGGGTCGATGATTTGGTGTCAAACAGCTACTTATGAGCATGAACAAGAAATAAACAGTATCATACAGAGAATAAAGTGTTATATTGCGTCACATCAAAAGGTTTGATCAGTGGAGGTCCCAGTGCTGAGACCCGCACGATCTCTAGACACATTCGGGAGAAGAGTGCGGTTACATGCTTCATTCTCTAGCTCCCCGTTCAGTTTGACTTTTGCAGGACATGGGTTCAATAGACTTAGAATGGAGCTTCTCTCCTGCGACGAGATGGATCAAGCAGAGAGTCTGGGAGAGAAGCATATTCCCATCAGTCTAAACATTGGTGGGGGTCTCTGAGACCCTAGCCAATCAAAACTTTTCACACGTCAAAAGTTTTTTTTTAAATGACCGTAACTCTTTTTGAATGGATATTGGCCTCCAGACTGTAGTCCACGATATTGAATGACAAAGGAAGCTTTAGACCGAGGTTAGAAAGCAAAAGAAACCAGGGTCTAGGGGGTCAAACCAATTAAAGGAGTACTCCGCCCCTAGACATCTTTGGATAGGAGATGAGATGTCTAATCGCTGGGGTCCAGCAGCTGGGACCCTTGCGATCTCCGTGCAGCACCCGTCGTTTGTTTAGAATGCTTGGTGTGGGGGTCATGATGTCACGCCACACCCCCTCAATGCAAGTCTATGGGAGGGGGCGGCACGCCCCCTCCCATAGACTTGCATTGAGGGGGTGTGGTATGACATCACAAGGGACATGGCTGGGACATCACAACCCCCGCTGCCGGCTCCAAGTGTTTGGAACAAAATGTTAGGGCACCAGAGTACTGCTTTAATGTGAAGGACTAGGACATAACACAACCAGTGCCCCATAGAAGGTCCTGCTAGGGAATCATGATGATGCGGATGCATTATATGGTACATTGTACTTTTTGTTTTGGTTCTTGTTGTTTTCCCATAGAATATCTGTGAAATTATCTATCATTACGATCATTAATATATATAGAAGGTTTTGTTCTTTGGGTGGATGTGTTATTATGACCTTGTCAGGCTGCGATCCCATCATCTGTCATTGAACCTGGAGAACCAGATTGTAGGTGTGGAGAGTTCTGTGAGGGCAGAGCCCAACAATGTCTCCTATTGACAATGACTTATAGGGCCATGTGCTCGGCGTGCCCGGGAATCATCTTCAGCTCACCCCATAGATATTTCGTATCTCTCATAGTTTCTATGTTTTTCCTATTGTGAATTGTTATCTAAAAATCATGACAGGTGACAGAGCATTCCTTATTACTCTACAATATTTCCAATACGTAAATAAGAAGAATTATTATCTATCTATCTATCTCATATCTATCTATCTCATATCTATCTATCTATCTATCTATCCCATATCTATCTATCTATCTCTCTCACATCTATCTATCTCATATCTATCCCATATCTATCTATATATCTATCTATTTCATATCTATCTATCTATCTCATATCTATCTATCTATCTATCTATCTATCTATCTATCTATCTCATATCTATCTATCTCATATCTGTCCATCAATCTATCTATCTATCTCATATCTATCTATCTCATATCTATCTATCTCATATCTATCTATCTATATCTATCTCACATCTATCTATCTATCCATCTGTCTCATATCTATCTATCTATCTATCTATCTCATATCTATCTATCTATCATCTATCTATCTATCTCATATCTGTCTATCTATCTATCGATCTATCTATCTCATATCTATGTATCTCATATCTATCTATCTATATCTATCTCACATCTATCTATCTATCTATCTATCTATCTATCTCATATCTATCTATCTATATCTATCTCATATCTATCTATCATCTATCCATCTCATATCTATCTATCTATCTCATATCTATCTATCTCATATCTATCTATCTATCTATCTATCTATCTATTTATCTATCTATCATCTATCTATCTCATATCTATCTCATATCTATCTATCTATCTCATATCTATCTCATATCTATATCTATCTATCTCATATATATCTATCAATCTATCTCATATCTATCTCATATCTATCTATCTATCTACACTGCTCAAAAAAATAAAGGTAACACTTAAACAACACAATGTAACTCCGAGTCAATGACACTTCTGTGAGATCCCACTGTCCACTCAGGAAGAACACTGATTGACAATCAATTTCACATGCTGTTGTGCAAATGGAACAGACAACAGGTAGAAATTATAGGCAATTAGCAAGACACCCCAATAAAGGAGTGGTTCTGCAGGTGGTGACCACAGACCACTTCTCAGTTCCTATGCTTCTTGGCTGATGTTTTGGTCACTTTTGAATGCTGGCAGTGCTTTCACTCTAGTGGTAGCATGAGACGGAGTCTACAACCCACACAAGTGGCTCAGGTAGTGCAGCTCATCCAGGATGGCACATCAATGCGAGCTGTGCAAGAAGGTATGCTGTGTCTGTCAGCGTAGTGTCCAGAGCATGGAGGTGCTACCAGCAGACAGGCCAGTACATCAGGAGACGTGGAGGAGGCCGTAGGAGGGCAACAACCCAGCAGCAGGACCCCTCCCTCCACCTTTGTGCAAGGAGGAGCAGGAGGAGCACTGCCAGAGCCCTGCAAAATGACCTCCAGCAGGCCACAAATGTGTCCACTCAAATGGTCAGAAACAGACTCCATGGGGGTGGTATGAGGGCCAGACGTCCACAGGTGGGGGTTGTGCTTACAGCATGCAGGACATTTGGCATTTGACAGAGAACACCAAGATTGGCAAATTCGCCACTGGCGCCCTGTGCTCTTTACACTGAGCATATGTGACAGATGTGACAGAGTCTGGAGACGCCATGGAGAACGTTCTGCTGCCTGCAGCATCCTCCAGCACGACCGGTTTGGTGGTGGGTCAGTAATGGTGTGGGGTGGCATTTCTTTGGGGGGCCGCACAGCTCTCCATGTGCTTGCCAGAGGTAGCCTGACTGCCATTAGGTACCGAGATGAGATCCTCAGACCCCTTGTGAGACCATATGCTGGTGCGGTTGGCCCTAGGTTCCTCCTAATTCAAGACAATGCTAGATCTCATGTGGCTGGAGTGTGTCAGCAGTTCCTGCAAGAGGAAGGCATTGATGCTATGGACTGGCCCATCCGTTCCCCAGCCCTGAATCCGATTGAGCACATCTGGGACGTCTCGCTCCATCCACCACAGACTGTCCAGGAGTTGGCGGATGCTTTAGTCCAGGTCTGGGAGGACATCCCTCAGGAGACCATCCTCCACCTCATCCGGAGCATGCCCAGGCGTTTTAGGGAGGTCATACGGGCACGTGGAGGCCACACACACTACTGAGCCTCATTGGGACTTGTATTAAGGACATTACATAAAGTTGAATCTGTAGTGTAGTTTTCCACTGTGATTTTGACTGTGACTCCATATCCAGACCTCCAGGGGTTGATAAATTTGATTTCCATTGATAATTTTTGTGTGATTTTGTTGTCAGCACATTCAACTATGTAAAGACGAAAGTATTTCATACGATTAGTTCATTCAGATCTAGATGTGTTATCTTAGTGTTCCCTTTATTTTTTTTGAGCAGTGTATCATCAATTTATTTCGTAGATATCTATGACGGCATGCCCATTAGTTTGGTGGAAGTTGATCCTGTGCACTTTACCAGTCAATGGAACTCAGAACTATTACAATGACTATAAAGAGAAATATTTGTTTTATCAGAAGAATGTATGTTACGTGTCTCATAAAATGATTTAGATCTAAAGTTCTATGATAGATATGAGATAGATATGAAATAAAATATATATATATATTAGATAGATATGAGATAGATATATATTAGATAGATAGATAGATAGATATGAAATAGATAGATAGATATGACGTAGATACATATGAGAGATAAATATGAGATAGATAGATATGAGATATATAGATATGAGATAGATAGATATGAGATAGATAGATATGAGATAGATAGATAGATAGATATGAGATAGATAGATAGATAGATAGATATGAGATAGATAGATAGATAGATAGATATGAGATAGATAGATAGATAGATAGATATGAGATCGGTAGATAGATATGAGATCGATAGATAGATAGATAGATAGATATGAGATAGATAGATAGATAGATATGAGATCGGTAGATAGATATGAGATCGATAGATAGATATGAGATGGATAGATATGAGATAGATAGATAGATATGAGATAGATATAGATAGATAGACTGATATTAGATATGATATTAGGAGATGGGAATGTGAGGACACATGGCTCCTGGGGTCAGAGTACTGAACGTGGTTGGAAGCTCCAATAGGTAAGTGACTCTTTGTATCGTATCACGTGCATCGATTTCCAAAATGACATTATCATATCTTGATATACGGCCAATAATTCCTATGTAATGATGTCATTGTTTCTGGCTGATTCGGCTGCACTGATCTCCGGCTGCATACTGATGTCTGGTATAATGGAGGGTAATAAAACTCAAATACATCTAATAAATCACAATATGTCACATAAAACAAGAATCCTACAATGTACTAAGGGGAAATCATCTACAATAATGTCACATCAAAATCAATATGTGACAACCGCTACATCTTTATTGGATCCTCCCTAGTCTCTGGTTATCATCAAGTTTGATTTTTCTAACTAAAATTCCCTCTTAAATGGGCACTGACATTATGCAAAACGTTGTCATGTCCTACAGCTTTGATCAACAGGGATCTGAGTGTTTAGACTAGAAATTAGCAACATTTTTTAAAAATTTAGTTTGATCCGAATTTATTTGCAGCAAATTTAAATTTAACTCCTTAACGATGAGGACATATATTTACGTCCTGCACCGGCTCCCACGATGTGCCGCGTCATATCACGGTGGTCCCGGCGGCCATCAATGGCCAGGACCCACGGCTAATACAGGACATCACCAATCGCAGTGATGCCCTGTATTAACCCTTCAGACGAGGTGATCAAAGCTGACCGCCGCGTCTGAGGCGAAAGTGACACTAGCCTGGATGCTCAGTCGGGCTGTTCGGGGACCACCGCGGTGAAATTGCGACGTCCCAAACAGCTTACAGGACACCGGGAGGGACCTTACTTGCCTCCTCAGTGTCCGATCGGTGAATGACTGCTCCGTGCCTGAGATCCAGGCAGGAGCAGTCAAGCGCCGATAACACTGATCACAGATGCGTTAATACATTGAGTGATCAGCATGAGAGATCAGTATGTGCAGTGTTATAGGTCCCTATGAGACCTATAACACTGCAAAAAAAAAGTAAAAAAAAAGTGAATAAAGATCATTTAACCCCTTCCCTAAAAAAAAGTTTGAATGACCCCCCTTTTCCCATAAAAAAAAAAAAACAGGATAAATAAAAATAAACATATGTGGTATCGCCGCGTGCATAAATGTCCCAACTATAAAAATATATCGTTAATTAAACCGAACGGTCAATGGCGTGCAAGCAAAAAAAATTCCAAAGTCCAAAAAAGCGTATTTTTGGTCACTTTTTATACCATAAAAACTGAATAAAAAGTGATCAAAAAGTCTGATCAAAAGAAAAATGGTACCGGTAAAAATTTCAGATCGCGGCGCAAAAAATAAGCCCTCATACCGCCCTGTACGTGGAAAAATAAAAAAGTTATAGGGATCAGAAGATGACAATTGTAAATATATAAATTTTCCTGCATGTAGTTATCATTTTTTCCAGAAGTACGACAAAAAGAAACCTATATAAGTAGGGGATCATTTTAACCGTATGGACCTACAGAATAAAGAGAAGATAACAATTTTACCGAAAAATGTACTACGTAGAAACGGAAGCCCCCAAAATTTACAAAATGGTGTTTTTTTCTTCAATTTTGTCGCACAATGATTTTTTTTCCGTTTTGCCATGGATTTTTGGGTAAAATGACTGACGTCATTACAAAGTAGAATTGGTGATGCAAAAAATAAGCCATCATATGGATTTTTAGGTGGAAAATTGAAAGGGTTATGATTTTTAAAAGGTAAGGGGGAAAAAACGAAAATGCAAAAACTGAAAAACCCCCGGTCCTTAAGGGGTTAAAACAACTATTTCTGGCCTACAGAGAGCCTCAATAGGGGTGTAGAACACTTTGCGTTGCCGTAACACGCATAGGGAGTGTGCTGTGATAGTGAAATAATACTGTTATTCAGTATGACATGCAGATTGCAGGCGTTGCTATTGGGATCACTGTTGCAGAGCGGCACAATGACACAGCCTGGTGGTGGCAACAGGGTCGGGAGACCATATGGCATCACAATTGAAGAGATCAAAGACATTTTTTATATGTCAATTGAAGATTTTGAAGAGATTAAAGGGGTACTCCAGTGGTCATCGTGTTTTTCTGATTTTCACTTACCCTTTTTGTTTCTTTTCCTTTCTCTTCTTGGTGTTTTGGCCACTCTCTTTCCGTTCTTTGTCTCTTTTTATCACCCACTTTGTTTTCCTATCGTTTCTTCCACTTCCTTTTTCTTGCTGTGCTGAAAACTACTAATCCCAGCATGCCACATGTCTTGCTGGTTTGGGGCATCTTTTCTTTTTTTTTTTGGGTTACGCCCTGCTGTTTTTCCTCCCCTTTTTTCCCCTTTGGGTTACGCCTGGTGATGCCCATCTACATATCTACATTCCCATCCTCTGCAAACAGACATAACCAAAGGAAAAAATAAATAATAATAATTTATTCACATAAACGCACATGCGCAAAATACACACAGACGCACACACAATTTAGCCAAATCTTATGAATGTACCGAAGGACATGCTAAAACCCGCTTTAGACATCGAGATTGGACGGCAGGAAGCGCACGACCCCATACAAGCGCGTCACAACATACATAAGTCCCAACATACATATGCATGCGTTAGCAACAAATACCGATTGGTTCAGCTTTGTGGAGGGAGTTACGGAACTAAAAATAGCGAACCAATGATGGAAGAGCCGGAAATAAACATAATACATATTCAGTAGCTGGGCGTGAAAGAAGCCGCCCACTAACTGAGAAAAAACAGAGAAAAAAAAGCCCTGACGCGTTGTCCACAGCATACTCTGAAAATGGCCGACACGGTGGACGATAGTAACAAATACTACACAGAACTACAGAACTTCTTGGCCCACAAACAGGTTAGAAATTCAGACACATGCTCCACAAACATAAAATAACAAGATGCAACATAGCCAAAGATATTAACCACCGGAGTACCCCTTTAACAAGTTTAATGTGCCAGCAGCATGAGGAGATCACATGGCGGCACAATGACAGAACCTGGTAATTGGAATGAGCAAACTTTAAATCCTTTTTTTTTGAGGACCCATTGGAGGGCAAGTCTGGTGCCAGCAGCGGCGGTAATTCCAGCTCCAAGTACTGGAAGTGTTAAGATTTTTAAAGGGGTACTCCGCTGCTCAGCGTTTGGAACGAACTGTCCCGAACGCCGGAGCTGGGAGCTTGTGATGTCATAGCCCCCTCCCATAGACTTGCATTGTGGGGGCTAGACTATGACATCACAAGCTCCCGGTGTCGGCTCCAGTGTTCTGAACAGTTTGTTCCAAACACTAAGCAGGGGAGTACCCCTTTAAGTAGAAGAAAATTACAAATCTGAAAAAAAAATTTTTTTAAACCAACTGATGGCAAAACATTATGATCTTAGAGTTAAACAACCTCACACAGGTTTATGGGACGATCTGTTGCAGAAATTTCTACAACTTAAACTGCCCCCCTTTTAAATCCACCCTTGATGACCTTGTCACATATAATACTACCTCTTTTTTTATAGCACTTTTTTCACAGATTTTAGTGTTTTTTGAAGTTTGCGTTTTTTGCACTTGCATGTTCTGTAATGCACATCATGTAACAATGTTTAGCGCTTCTCTGATCTCTGTCATAAGAGTCTTGTAATTTGCAGACTTTGTTTAAAGACGTTTTATAATTTATGAAAAGTTCTAATTTAAAGGGGTTCTCCGGTGCGTAGACATCTTATCCCCTATCCAAAGGATATGAGATAAGATGCCTGATCGCGGGGGTCCCGCCGCTGGGTACCCCCGTGATCTTGCAGACGTCACCCCGTTTGTAATCAGTGCCCGGAGCGTGTTCGCTTCGGGACTGATTACCGGCGACCACAGGGCGGGGGGCGTGTGACGTCACGCCCCCACCCCAGTGTGATGTCCAGTGTGACACGCCCCCTCCCGTAGGCTTGCATTGAGGGGTGGAGCGTGACGTCACACGGGGCGGAGGCGTGACGTCACACACCGTCAGCTCTGTGGTCGCCGGTAATCAGTCCTGGAGTGAACACGCTCCGGGGACTGATTACAAATGGGGTGCCGCATGCAAGATCACGGGGGTACCCAGCGACGGGACCCCCACGATCAGGCATCTTATCCCCTATCCTTTGGATAGGGGATAAGATGTCTAAGCCCCGGAGAACCCCTTTAACATTCCAATAGGCTAAAGATAAGCACTTATTTACATAAATGAAAAGCTACACAGCTGTCTGGATTGGAGTGAGAATGTGGGAGATTTGCAGGATAGCTTGGATATGAAGAGTGCTGTAGAAGTGACACTAATGTAAAGAAATTCTTACAAAAACATCATAGGCGTCCATAGCCATTAAATCATTTCACCCCTTAAGGACCCAGCCAATTTTCAGTGTAGGACCCGGTCATTTTTTGCACATCTGACCACTGTCACTTTAAGCATTAATAACTCTGGGATGCTTTTACCTTTCATTCTGATTCCGAGATTGTTTTTTCATGACATATTCTACTTTAAGTTAGTGTTAAAATTTTGTCGATATTTGCATCATTTCTTGGTGAAAAATTCAAAAATTTGATGAAAAAATCGAAAATGTAGCATTTTTTTTTAACTTTGAAGCTCTCTGCTTATAAGAAAAATGAATATTCCAAATAAATTATATGTTGATTCCCATATACAATATGTCTACTTTATATTTGCATCATAAAGTTGACGTATTTTTACTTTTGGAGGATATCAGAGGGCTTCAAAGTATAGCAGCAATTTTCCAATTTTTCACAAAATTTTCAAAATCGAAATTTTTCAGGGACCAGTTCAGTTTTGAAGTGGATTTGAAGGGCCTTCATATTAGAAACATCCCATAAATGACCCCATCATAAAAACCGCACACCTTAACGTATTCAAAGTGACATTCAAAAGGTTTGTTAACCCTTTAGGTATTTCACAGGAATAGCAGCAAATTGAAGGAGAAAATTCTAAATCTTCATTTTTTTACACTCGCATGCTCTTGTGGACCCAGTTTTTGAATTTTTACAAGAGGTAAAAGGAGAGAAATCTTCCTAAAATGTATAAACCAATTTCTCTCGAGTAAGGAAATACATATGTGTATGTCAAGTGTTTGGCGGGCGCAGTAGAGGGCTCAGAAGGGAAGGAGCGACAATGGGATTTTGGAGAGTGAGTTTTTCTGAAATAGTTTTTGGAGGGCATGCCCCTATGGTGCTAGAAAAGCAAAAAAAAAAAAAAAAAAAACACATGGCATACTATTTTGGAAACTACACCCCTCAAGGAACGTAACAAGGGGTACAGTGAGCCTTAACACCCCACAGGTGTTTGACGACATTTCGTTAAATCTGGTTGTGTAAATGATTTTTTTTTCACTAAAATGCTAGTTTTCCCCCAAATTTAAAATTTTTACAAGGGGTAATAGGAGAAAATGCCCCCCCAAAATTTGTAACCCCCATCTCTTCTGAGTATGGAAATACCCCATGTGTGGACGTCAAGTTCTCTGCTGGCGCACTACAATGCTCAGAAGGGAAGGAGACACATTTGGCTTTTGGAAAGTGAATTTTGCTGAAATGGTTTTAGGGGGGCATGTCCCATTTAGAATGCCCCTATGCTGCCAGAACAGCAAAAAAAAAAAAAAAAAAAAAACACATGGCCATACTATTTTGGAAACTACACCCCTCAAGGAACATAACAAGGGGTACAGTGAGCCTTAAGACCTCACAGGTGTTTGACGACTTTTTGTTAAAGTTGGATGTGTAAATGAAAAAAAAAATTTTTCACTAAAATGCAGTTTTTCCCCCCAAATGTTTAATTTTTACAAGGGGTAATAGGAGAAAATGACCCCCAAAATTTGTAACCCCATTTCTTGTGAGTATGAAAATGCCCCATGTGTGGACGTCAAGTGCTCTGCTGGCGCATTACAATGCTCAGAAGAAGAGGAGCGCCATTGAGCTTTTGGAGAGAGAATTTGTTTGCAATGGAAGTCAGAGGCCATGTGCGTTTACAAAGCCCCCGTGTGGTGCCAGAACAGTGGACCCCACACATGTGACCCCATTTGGAAACTGCACCCCTCACAGAATTTAATAAGGAGTGCCGTGAATATTTACACCGCACTGGTGTTTGACAGATCTTTGGAACAGTGGGCTTTACTTTTTTCATTTTTATTGGGGGGGACAGTGTAAGGGGGTGTATATGTAGTCTTTTACCCTTTATTATGTCTTAGGGTAGTGTAGTGTTTTTAGGGTACATTCGCACTGGCGTGTTACGGTGAGTTTCCGCTAGGAGTTTGCACTGCGGTGAAAAATTTGCCGTAGCTCAAACTTCAAGCAGGAAACCTCCGGCTATTTCAAAACTACAACTCCCAGCATGTACTGGCAGACCGTGCATGCTGGGAGTTGTACTTTTGCAACAGCTGGAGGCACACTGGTTGGAAAACCTTCAGTTAGTTTCTGTTACCTAACTCAGTATTTTCCAAACAGTGTGTACCCAGCTGTTGCAAAACTACAACTCCCAGCATGTACTGATCACCGAAGGGCATGCTGGGAGATGTAGTTGTGCAACAGCTGGAGGTACACAACTACAACTCCCAGCATGCCGAGACAGCTGTTTGCTGTTTGGGCATGCTGGGATTTGCAGTTTTGCAACATCTCGAGGGCTACAGTTTAGAGACCCCTGCACAGTGATCTCCAAACTGTGATTCTCCAGATGTTGCAAAGCTACAAATCCCAGCATGCCCAGACAGCAAACTGCTGTGTGGGCATGCTGGGAGTTGTAGTTTTGCAAGATCTAGAGGGCCACAGTTTAGAGATCACTGTGCAGTGGTCTCTAAACTGTAGACCTCCAGCTGTTACAAAACTACAAATCCCAGCATGCCCAAACAGCTGTCTGGGCATGCTGGGAATTGTAGTTTTGCAACATCTGGAGAGCTACAGTTTAGAGACCACTGTATAGTGGTCTCAAACTGTAGCCCTCCAGATGTTGCTAGGCAACTCACCGGCTTCCGTAGGATCCAGGGAGCCAGCCGTATGACATCGCCGTCCGCCGATCTCCGACACCGATCGTCGCCCGCAGCCTCCGCCGATGGGTAAGTGGACTTTGGTGTTGGTCCCTGTCAGTTTCTCCGTTCTGCCCCGCCTATTGTGGGTGGGCAGAATGGGGAAACCAAAAGTTAACCCCCCCGCCCTCGATCTGCTATTGGTCGTCGCATCTATACGACCAATAGCAGGGATAGGAGGGGTGGCACCCCTGCCACCTCACTCCTATCCCTTCAGGGGGGTCGTGGGTGTCTTGAACAACCCCGATCCCCCATATTTTCTGGGTCACCGGGTCACCATAGATCCGTATGACCCGGAATCAGCGCAAATCGCCGGTGTGAATTCACCGGTGATTTGCGCCGATCGCCAACATTGGGGGGGTCTAATGACCCCCCTGGGCATTTGCGCGGAGTGCCTGCTGATCAATATCAGCAGTCACCCCAGTCCAAAATTCACCCCAGGGACCAAAATTCCCACGTGCGTACAGGTACGTCCTGGGCCCTTAAGTACCAGGGTGTCAGGATGTACCCGTACGCCCTGGGTCCTTAACAGGTTAAATAAAGTGCTGATTTGACTCTAAGTAAGGTTTGTGATTATAATGTGAAAGTGTCCAAAACATTTTCTAGCGTTTCATTCAGGCTTCAGTTTTCGAGAATTTTTCATACAGAAGGGAATTAAAGGGAATCAGTCATCAGATTTTACCCTATATAATGCTTGGCAAAGCGTTATATAGGGTAAAATCTTTATTTTCGCAATTCCCGGGGGATGCTCCTGCCCCCAGGGATGGTGAAGATATGAAGTTATAAACTAGTCACCGCCGCCGCCGTAAGTAGTCACCTGGGCGGGGAGCTCTTCTCATCTACTCCCATTCTTCGGCCGGCAGCGACGCCCCCTCCGCTTGATTGATGGGCCGAGTCATCGTTCTGCTCACTGAACAGACGGAGCAGAGTGATGACGCGGCCCGTCAATCAAGCGGAGGGGGCGTCACTGCCAGTCGAAGAACTGGAGTGACTAGTGACTAGTTTATAACTTCATATCTTCACCATCCCTGGGGGCAGGAGCGTCCCCCGGGAATGGTGAAAATAAAGATTTTACCCTATATAACGCTTTACCAAGCGTTATATAGGGTAAAATCTGATGATTGGTTCCCTTTAAGCAGCATCCAACCAAGAGCCCCAAAAACATAATTGCTATACATAAAAGCCAGGTAAGAAGTAACTCTTGTCACTACATTCTCATAACAAAAAAAACACACCCAGAAGTGCTCCAATGCGAAGGATCCAACCAGTTCAGGTGATGACAACACCCTGCTGATAGGAAGCAACTCACCAGATTCCGTTGTGCAGGTACGAGGCACAACTCTCAATATAGTAGAAGAGAAGATATGTCCTCTATAACTCTGCTCCGACCATGGTGGTGGTAGTAGTACTCTCCAATCTGCAGGAAAAACAAGAAAAAACAAAACGGGCTGCAGCTCCCCCTTACTACCTCCAGGGCCGGTTTTAGGCTTAGCATGGCCCTGGGCAAAATCAAAAAAGAGGCCACAAAAGTCGTAATAGTGCACTAACCAGATTTGCACATTTTTCGGCTCTTCAAATACCATAAAAAATATCTAAAGAGCAATTGAAAAGTCCCATCAAAACAAAAATGGTACCGATAAAAACTACAAATCACAGTGCAAAAAATGACCCTCATACATCCCCATATACCGAAAAATAAAAGAGTTATAGAGATCAGAATGATACAATTTTATATTTTTGTTTAGTTCCCCAACATTAGGTTGGCAGGGCAGTATAAGTCCCCCCACATTAGGTTGGCAGTATAATTCCCCCACATTAGGTTGTAGTTGCCCCCCACATTTGGTTGGCAGCATAGTCCCCCCACATTAGGTTGGCAGTATAGTTCCCCCCACATTAGGTTGTAGTTCCCCCACATTAGGTTTGCAGTATAGTTCCCCCACATTAGGTAGACAGTATAGTTTCCCCACATTAGATAGGCAGTATAGTTCCCCCACATTAGGTAGGCAGTATAGTTTCCCCACATTAGGTTGGCAGTATAGTTCCCCCACATTAGGTTGTAGTTCCCACACATTAGGTTGGCAGTATAGTTCCCCCACATTTGGTAAGCAGTATAGTTCCCCCACATTAGGTTGTAGTTCTCCCACATTAGGTTGGCAGTATAGTTCCCGTACATTACGTTGGCAGTACAGTTCCCCCACATTAGGTGCAGTACAGTTCCCCCACATTAGGTGCAGTACAGTTCCCCCACATTAGGTGCAGTACAGTTCCCCCACATTAGGTGCAGTACAGTTCCCCCACATTTGGTGCAGTACAGTTCCCCCACATTAGGTGCAGTACAGTTCCCCCATATTAGGTGCAGTATAGTTCCCCCACATTAGGTGCAGTACAGTTCCCCCACGTTAGGTGCAGTATAGTTCTCCACATTAGGTGCAGTATAGTTCCCCCACATTAGGTGCAGTATAGTTCCCCCACATTAGGTTCAGTATAGTTCCCCCACAATAGGTGCAGTATAGTTTCCCCCACATTAGGTGCAGTATAGTTCTCCACATTAGGTGCAGTATAGTTCCCCCACATTAGGTGCAGTATAGTTCCCCCACATTAGGTGCAGTATAGTTCCCCCACATTAGGTGCAGTATAGTTTTCCACATTATGGCAGTACAGTTCCCCCACATTAGGTGCAGTATAGTTCTCCACATTAGGTGCAGTATAGCTCCCCACATTAGGGGCAGTATAGTTCCCCCACATTAGGTGCAGTATAGTTCCCCACATTAGGTGCAGTATAGTCCCCCCCCCCACATTAGGTGCATTATAGTTCTCCACATTAAGTGCAGTATAGCTCCCCACATTAGGTGCAGTATAGTTCCCCCACATTAGGTGCAGTACAGTTCCCTACATTAGGTGCAGCATAGTTCCTCCACATTAGGTGCAGTATAGTTCCCCACATTAGGTGCAGTATAGTTCCCCCACATTAGGTGCAGTATAGTTCCCCCACATTAGGTGCAGTATAGTTCTCCACATTAGGTGCAGTATAACTCCCCACATTAGGTGACTGCACCTAATGTGGGGAGCTATACTGCACCTAATGTGGGGAACTATACTGCACCTAATGTGGGGAGCAGTATAGTTCCTCCACAGACATACAGCCTTCAGCCATATACAGTGTATGGCTGGAGACTGTATGTCTGTGTACTGCCCCATATCAGTGTTTTGACCACCACTCCTCTGGTCCAGGATCATGATCTACTACTATGGCCTATAGACCATAGCAGTAGGTCCTGGGACCGGAGGAGCGGTGGTCGGAACACCAAAGATGACTTGCTGCCAGCTGGTGCTGGTGACTTACCATACTGGCCCGCGCACGTCCTCCTCGTCAATGCTCCGCTCCTCCATTGCTATGGGCGCAGTGATGTCCCTGCGTGCGCTACCTCCCGGCGGCCCCTGCATTTTTAAAGGTAACAAGGGGGCCACCGCAGAAAGGGATGTCCAGAATGTGATGGGGGCCCCCTGCAGGCTGCTCAGTGGCAGCCGTGGATCCCCCCCCCCCCCATGGCTTGATTAGCATCCTGTGTGCATGCCTATGCTGAGCAACCGGCAGTGGGCCCCCTGGGGGATGGGGGACCTAGGCAATTGCCTGGTTTGCCCCGCCCTAATGCCGGCCCTGACTACCGCACTAACCATGCAGAAAATAATGGAGCAAACAGGTATGTATCAAATATACTATATGCAAGGGTTGAGGCGGAGTGCTGCCACAAAATGGTAGGACAAACGTAGGGATTTATTGCATTTAATTCATTTAACGCATTTCAGGATCGATCTGACCCTTTCTTCAGATGTATGAAGAAAGGGTCAGATCGATCCTAAAACACCTTACATGAATTACATGCAATAAATTGCTACATTTGTCCTATCATTTTGTGGCAGTGCTCCGGCTCAACCCTTGCATATAGTATCTTTGATACTTACGGTACCTGTTTGCTCCACTATATTCTCATGGCATGAAGGACATGTTGCGGGGCTTGGAGGTTCAACCAGACACTTACCAATCGGATGTGTTCCGGTCTCCACAATGCAAACAGGAACCGGTTGGTGATAGATGACTTCAGGTTGACACGGAGTGAAAATGTGAGAAATAGCTTGTGGATGTGTCATAGTGGCCACTGGCTGCAGGCAGTAGTATGGAGTACTTCATCCATATTAGCTGTGCTTGGGTTCTTCTGGTCAAATATTTTTTAACATTATCGACTTTACATGTACATTCAGCTCCTCAAATGGAACCTTTCTAACTTGCAAGGCTTTTAGGAGGGAACAGCATAGGACAGAGGCAGTTGGAGGACAGGGACTGCCCAAAAAGGTTGCACCAGACACAAGCGTAACAATCTAGTACGTTAGTGTTTTAGTGCTTTTACACTAACAGCCTCCTATGGTCTTTAACCAGAAAAAACATAGAACTGCTTAGTGCAGGGTCGGCGTTGGGGTGGGGCAAAACAGGCAATTGCCTAGGGCCCCCATCCCCCAAGGAGCCCCCTGCCAGATGCTTTTAAAGTGGCCGCAGTGCCGGCTGCTTGTTAAACATTAGCAGCCCGGCCGCGGCCACTTTAGAACAGTGACCAGCGGAGGATCCTGCGGGCCTGGACACTTCTCCTGCTTTTTCTATTTTTCATATTTCCTTACCTGGCCATGCTCGGCAGGCTCTCGTGGGCTGTGTGGATAATATGACGAGTGACGCCTCCTGAGGCTCCTCTGCACAGCGTCAGGGACGTCACTCATCATTTCCTGCAGCCGTGGCCGGACTGCTAAACTTTAGCAGCCGGCGCTGCAGGAAATGATGAGTGACATCCCTGACGCCGTGCAGAGGAGCCTCAGGAGACGTCACTCGTCATATTATCCACACAGCCCACAAGACCCGCCGCATTACCTGAGCCTGCCGAGTGTGGCCAGGTAAGGAAATAGGAAAAATAGAAAAAGCAGGGGTAGAGGTGGGACCTAATGTGGGGGAACTATACTGCCAACCTAATTGGGGGGAACTACAACCTAATGTGGGGGAACTATAATGCCACCTAATGGGGGGGACTACTATCTAATGTGGGAGAACTATACTGCCAACCTAATGTGGGGGAACTACAACCTAATGTGGGGGAACTATACTGCCAACATCATGTGGGGGAACTATACTGCCGACATAAGGGGGGAACTACAACCTAATGTGGGGGAACTATAATGCCAACCTAATGTGGGGGAACTACAACCTAATGTGGGGGAACTATACTGCCAACCTAATGTGGGGGAACTATACTGCCAACCTAATGTGGGGGAACTATACTGCCAACCTAATGTGGGGGAACTATACTGCCAACCTAATGTGGGGGAACTATACTGCCAACCTAATGTGGGGGAACTATACTGCCAACCAAATGTGGGGGAACTATACTGCCAACCTAATGTGAGGAAACTATACTGCCAACCTAATGTGGGGAAACTATACTGCCAACCTAATGTGGGGAAACTATACTGCCTACCTAATGTGGGGGAACTATACTGCATACCTAATGTGGGGGAACTATACTGCCAACCTAATGTGGGGGAACTATACTACCAACCTAATGTGGGAAAACTATACTGCCAACCTAATGTAAGGACAGATGAGGCAGAAAAAAAAACGGTTTGGCGGAGGCGCTGCTCAACTTTAAACATGAAGAGATGATTTGAGCAGCACATGACAATAAAATATTTTTATTGGTACAACAGGGACAACAGGTTTCGGCATGGACTCATGCCTTCCTCAGGTCCACTTATAGTGCCCAAGGGAATGCTTGGTTTAGTACTGTAGAGCTTGTATTGAGGTCCTGTGTGTGTCTGTCCATGTCGAAACGCGTTGTCCCCGTTGTACAAAAAATTTTTTATTGTCCTGTGCTGCTCGAGTCCTTTCTTCATGTTTAAAGTTGAGCAGCACCTCCGCCAAACCGTTTTTTTTCTGCCTCATCTGTCCTCCATTATTATCTGTCCCCAACATTGGGGTCCGATACTGGTAGGAGCGCAGCAGCCAACTATCACTACTGACACATCGCGTGCCAACCGCTGCACCAACCAGCCAATGGTTATACAAGGTGGGTATCTCACTTAGGTGTGGTGAAGGGCTCAAACCAGCAGATACCCCTCATCAGGGAGCGCCCCCTGTGTTTTTTTTTTATCCTTCTCCAAGCAACCTAATGTAAGGGGAACTATACTGCCAACCTAATGTGGGGGGACGGGACGGGACGGACTATACTGCCAACCTAATGTGGGGGAACTATACAAAAATATAAAATTGTACTATTCTGATCCCTATAACTCTTATTTTTCTGTATATGGGAATGTATGAGGGTCATTTTTTGCGCTATGATTTGTATTTTTTATCGGTACCATTTTTGTTTTGATGGGACTTTTCTATTGCTTTTTAGATATTTTTTATGGTTTTTAAAAATTACCAAAAATGTGGAAATCTGGTTAGTGCACTATTACGACTTTGGGGCCCCTCTTTTGATTTTGCCTAGGGCCATGCTAAGCCTAAAACCTGCCCTGGCTGAGTGCGTATATATTTCCCTACTTTGCATATAATACGCCCCAAAAAGGTTGCACTGGGAATAAGTGTACTCTCTCTCACACTCCGAACTGTCCCTGCCTGTCTGCAGTGATGCAGGCTTGAGGTGAATGAATTCGCTGCTGTGAAGAACTCGATCTGGATTGTCAGTAACACACAGTCTACTCTTTGAGGTAAATGTCCCAGAAATTCCTGTGTTCAGCAATGGCTGCTGAATATATAGGGCTGTGACATCACAGGGCTGGCTGGCTGCTGATAGGCTGTATGCCATCATGTGATTCAGGGTGATCCCTCCTACCCACCTTCCCAGAATTCCTTGCCCCATGTCCTCATGTGAAGCTGCCATTTTAGCTCCCCTGGCCCACACAAAATGGAATTTAATGAGGCGATTTGTTTTATCGAATTGCGGCAATGTTGAGATTTGTTACAAATCGAATTTTCCATGAAATTTGTAACAAATTCTGATTTGTCCGGTTCAATTCGCTCATCTCATGTTTAGACCTCCACCAGTTTATGCCACATGATCAAGACAAACTCTCCATGTATGTCTATGAGAGTGTCTTGGTCACGTGACACAGGCAGGATGGGGGAGGGAAGTCAGGGAGAAGTGCGAGGGGCAGTGTAGACTATTCTCGACTCGTTCTCTTGATCGGTGGAGGTCTGAACACTCAGACCCCACAGCCGTCACCCCCCTCCCATAGACTTGAATTGAGGGGGCGGGCATGATGTCATGAGAGGACAGGGCTAAGACGTCACGAGCTCCCGGCACCAGCTCCAGTGTTCGGAACAGTTTGTTCCAAATGCTGAACAGCGGAGTACCCCTTTAATACATGAATATATTAAAAACTAAAAACCGTATTTTTCGTCGTATAAGACGCACTTTTTCTTCCTCAAAACTGGGGGAGGAAAAGTTGGTGCGTCTTATACGGCGAATACAGACACCTATCGCGGCGGTCCCTGCGGCGATCAACTGCCGGGACCCGCGGCTAATACAGGACATCACCTATCGCGGTGATGCCCTGTATTAACCCTTCAGACACGGCGATCAAAGCTGACCGCCGCGTCTGAAGCGAAAGTGACACTAACCCGGCTGCTGAGTCGGGCTGTTCACCGCGGCGTTCCGAACAGTTTACTGGACACCGGGAGGGACCTTACCTGCCTCCTCGGTGTCTGCTACGTGCCGGGATCCCCTGCATGGCTGGCGCTCTCCTTCATCGTCATCACGTCGTCGCGCACGCCGTTCTGTCATCCAATAGGAGCGGCGTGCGTAGCGACGTGATGACGGCGACGTGATAACGGTGACGGAGAGCGTGGATCCCGGGGAAGAAGACGTCCGGAGCGTCGGGGACACCACGGGGAAGCGGCGACAGCGATGGAGCCACATCCAGGGCAGCGGTGACGGGTCCGGAGCGGCGGGGACACGTGAGTATTACCTCCTATACCAGTCGTCTGAGATTTTTATATTAGATGGCATCAATTACTAAGCCCAGGTTAGTATTAGCATTTAAAGTGGCTACGAATAATTTGTACCTGGCTCATGATGAAAAAGTGGGAGAAACTCCACTTATTAACTTTAAAAAAAAAAAATATATATAGTGGTGAGTTGCAGGGGCCATATTTGAAATGTGCGATATTACGCAAATATATTGACGATTATTTTTCCAATGTTCACGAAATTCACATATTCGCTAAGTTTGATCCCTTTTTTTTCATTAATTCATTAATTTTGCATTAAAAAAATTGCATGTGAAAAATAAAAAAAATAAAAAGAATATTTGGCAGGAGACCAAACTCAGGAAGCGTTTCTCTGCACTGAGCTTGATTGACAGCTGCACAGAGCCTCACTGAAAGCTGCATAGAGCCTCACTGAAAGCTGCACAGAGCCTGAGGTCTTCTATTCATCACAGCACTGCAACCATGTGAGGGAAGAAGTGTTCCCCCAGCAGGCTTCAGTGATGTCATGCCTGCTGGGAAACGCCCACTTTCTCCTGATGGGAGATTGCACTATGCGAGCAACAATAAAGGTAAGGCTGCATTCACACCACGTTTTTGCAATACAGTTCCCGTATACGTTTTCAATGTGAAAACCATACGGAACCGTATTGAAAACCGTATGCATTGACTCTCCATTGAGAACCGTATGCCAAGAGATTCATCAAGTTGTGTCCGTTTTGCATCCTGTACGGTTTTGTCAGTTTTTTTTCCCGTACCCAAAACCGTAGTCTACCACGGTTTTTGGTCCGGGTGAAAAACTGTATTAAACTGTATACGTTTTTTTTTTTTTTTTACATGGGAGTCAATGGAAACCGTACAGAACCGTATGTGCGTACCGTTCCATTCGGTTTTCACCATACGTTTTTTGATTTTGCAGTTTTTTTTCTTGGAATTTCAATCAAACAAGTGAAACTTTATTCAAAATGGAGTGAAAAGTTAAAAACGTATACATTTTTTTCTTTAAAAACGGATGCAACCGGACAATATTTTTCAAACCGTACGGTTTTTACTGTATACGGGTTGAAATTTGTACACATGTTTTCATACAGTTTAGTCAGGTTTTGAGGAATCCGTTTTTCATCAAAAACCTGATACGGGAACTGTATTGCAAAAACATGGTGTGAATGCAGCCTAAGTTACACATCTTTTTAAAACTCTGATTTTTTTTTTTAAGGGTGGGAGGGGTGTTAGGAGTAGTTAGGGAACATAGCCTGAGGTAGTTAAGAAAAGTTTATTTGGTGACCGGTACTTTTTAAATGATGCTTTTATAGCAGCTTCACTGAATTCAGCAATCTCTGAAGTGCTTATTTGCTATTATAGTGAAATGGCTAATGGAGATGGCAATGTAGACTGATGCAGATGTAAATGTTCACAGATGTTTACAGTTTAACTGAACTACTAATAATCTTCCCAGTTTGGCTTGTTGTCGAGCAATATGTAAACTTTTCTTTACTCACATAACTTTGGTTGATGACATGATACCTGTAGGGATGTACAGTAAGCAGGAAGATTTCGATGTCGTCCAGCACTAACTCCATCCAGAGGCCACCAAAGAGATTTGGCTATTGTAGAGAGGCCCTTGTTCAGCCTTATTCTCATCGCCTTCCATCAACATTTTCCACTGTAAAAACTAAAAACTTTAAGGCCAGCTAATTGTCATTTTTGTTGTTGTTAATTTTTGTTTTTACTCCTCAGGTTCTAAGAGCCCTAACTCTTCACAGAACTATATGAATTAGTTTTTTGCAGGACCAATTATACTTGACATCCTTGTAATGTCATCCTTTATTTTACCATAAAATGTACTGTGAAGTGGAAGAAAAAATTTTTATTAGGTTATCTTTATTCCTCAAGTCAGTGCAATTACAACAATGTACAATTTATAAAAACATTTTTTATTATATTATTACTATATTTAAATAGCCATTTTTTTAACCCCTATAACCTTTTTTTCTTTTTTTTGCCTACAAAGCTGTTTTAAGTATAATGTTTTGCGTTGAAGGAAACAGGTAAACATCCGGCTCACAATGAGGGACATTTATCAATGTTTGCTTATGTATCCTTTTTTTTGTAATTTTTTCCTTACTTTTTTTTTGCTTATGTGGGACTTATTTATCAACTGGTTTCAGCCTGTTGATAATTTTCTTTCACGTAAGCAATTTTTCCTTTTTTACTTTGGTTGTAGCTTTTTCTGCTCCATGTTTGAGCTGGAGTAAATTTAGTCAATTTTTAACCCTGTTGCGACTTTTTTTTGCGCAGTTGCGACTGTCGCAGTTAATAAATACCTGACTACCCGTAGTCCATTTTAAAATTATTACTACGTAGTAAATTTTTGGAAAACTTGCTTTTCTAGCTTTCCAGTCAAAATGTCGCACGAAAAATTGCGTAGTCGCAGTTGCAACAATTTTGCGACAATTATAGTAAAGAATACCTGACTAAACCCGTTGATAAATGTCCATAAATAAGAGGAAAAATCTTTATCTTTAATAGAAACTTCTTAAAATACAGGTGGATCCAAAATAAAGAAAATGGTGGAGGATAAAATCGCAAACGAAACACAGATGCGTTTCAACTTGTTAACAAGTCTTGTTCATGGCAGTCAAATAATATACAACATCACATGACAAATAGGGTATTTAATGTGATGTTGTATATTATTTAACTGCCATGACTAAGACTTGTTAACAAATTGAAATGTGTCAGTGTTTCGTTTGCGGTTTTATCCTCCACCATTTTCTATATTTTGGATCCACCTGTATTTTATGAAGTTTCTATTAAACATAAAGATTTTACCTCCTATTGGGAGACGGATGTTTACCTGTTTCCTTCAATGTGGACTATTGCACCTGGAGACTCGGCTCCTGTGTTCATTTCTGGGCTTCCATGCGAGAGTTGTGCTGCTGCCATATAGGATTGATTCATATGAGCGGGTGAGCTGATCGTCTTTATATATTTATACTATAATATAGTGTTGAGCGGCATTGTCCATATTCGAATTTGCGATATTTTGCGAATATATAGACGAATATTCGTCCTATATTCGCGAATTTCGCGTATTTGTTACATTCGCATATTCGCGTATCCGAGGTAAAAACCAGTGAGGGGGTGAGCAACTTTACTATTGGTTGCTAGGGATGTTGTTGATAACCTCTGACAAGTGTATTTGTATCATTTTAATTGGCCCACAAGTTAAAAGAAGGAATATGCGCATATGCAGAAAAAAAGCTAATATTTGTAATTTGCGATATTCGCAATAAAACTTCGAAATGCGAATATTTGCGCCCAACACTACTATAATTTTACATTTTTTTGAATCACTCTTATTTATTTTTACAGAGAAGTGACAGGCGAAATGGACAATTGAAAATGTTGGCATTTTTCCCACTAACAGACTTTAATTGCCGGATCACTGAACAATATAGGACAATATAGTGTGTAAAACTCTTAACTTCTGATCGAGTGTGATTACGAGTTTAACAGAAAATGTAAGAATTAAAAAGTACAAGTGTAACATAAAAATTAAGAATGTAGTTGAAAGAGCTTTTGATAAAGGACTTGTGTTTTTGCTAGTTACAAACTCCTAAACCTTAATTCTAAAATTACTCCAAAAGATCCATTGCTCCAAATCCCCATCGTGTCTGGGCTTCTATGAATATTTCCATATTTTTAATATTTTAATATTTCCATATTTACGAAAAATATGTTGAGACCATATGCTACTAGAGCCAAAAGCTATGCATGGGACATGTCAGATTTCCTGGTAAAAATTGAACAAATTTAATTGCCTAAAAAGGTTATCAGAGCCTATAAATCTCTGCAAAATGGTATTGGAGATGTTGAGGCCATTAGGTTAGCCCTTCTACAATTAGCAATATCCAACAGAAGAAAGAAAGAAAGTCCAAGTGGCACTACTATAATGAGAATGATACTGTCACTTTAAACACGACAATAAAGGATACCATCAGTGGATCAAAAGGCATAAATGGGTCCCTCTGCGGTGCTGGACAAATGATAACCAGAATCATAAAGTGCAATGCAAATGAAAGATGTAATCCTGCACTCACCGCATGGGTACCGAATATTCTGCTCCTTCTCCCGGATCCTCCGTTAGCTCAGCAGACATCCATGGCGTGGGGCTCTCAGAGGCGACTGCAGGCGGTTTCACGCACAGTGATGATGCGCTTCTTCCGGCCATTTCTTTTGTACAGATTATCCTTACCAATAATTATTTTATGGTTAATTTTTTATTTTATGAAAATAAGGGGTATTGCAATGGGCACCAATGTCGCTCCTACATACATATTTTGTCATAAATATGGAGCATTAGTCTATGTGTCTCACCACTTCAGACATGTACTATGGTGGTGGAGATATATAGACGACATCTTCCACATTTGGTTAGGTGGCCATGACAGAGACAGAATATGCACTTCAAAGAAAAAAACACCTGAAAAGCCGATCTACAATGTTTATTTGCAAATTACATATACAGAAAACAGCATCCAACAAGAGTCCTATCTAATAGCCGCAACACATAAAAATGTTGCATGTATTGAGTAGGTCCTTGAACCAAATGGCAGGCAATTTTATACAGAGGGGTTACCCATAAATTGTAATATCTTCTTACAAATCTTGTGTCAGAAATATGGATACAAACGAGTTCATTCATGTCTCTTAGTCATAGGACCATCTAATTAGGGCCCCATTTGTTTTTACCTATAATTACTTATCAGGACAAATCACAAATAATTAGGAACTATAGTCATCTGGTTAAAGAAGGTTTTGGACAAATCCCTTCATTCCAGGAATATCCCTTTATATAATTTAGGTAACCCCAACCGTAAAGACTGGTTAGTGAAAACTGACATCTCCACTGATCTTGTTGGACAAAAGAGATATAAGACCACCCAGACCAAGGGTTATTTTCCTTTCTATAGTTGCATTAAATGCGTCGTCCAGCCAAAAACAACTGATCCCCTATGCACAGGATGTGTCTCATCGCAGGGGGTCCAATGGCTGGGATCACCCTACCCCTGCGATCTCCAGAATGGGACCCAACTCTTTACGCATTCTACAACGGCAGACATCAGATGAATGGATGATGTAGCTCCAGGTCCCACAGAGAGTTGGAGCCCCTCTTGGGAGGGGATAAGGTTTTTTTTGGGCTGGACAATCCCTTTAGCTGCCCATTAAGGCAAACATACCACATTTTTTTTACTCTTCCCATAGAGAGTACAAAATCAATTAGTCTATGTAGACTAAGACAGATGAGATATGAGATAGATATAAGTAGATAATTAGTATCTGAAGATAGATGATAGAAATAGATGCTCTGCGACATATCTCTTACATATCTATGTCCTCATGTCACATAGATACTGACAGAACCTACAATTATCAGCTATTGGGAAATATAGGGCACTGCGTTTGGATATTTGGGATGCCAATATCAATACTCTCACTCAGCATTCCTTGTCGTGAGTGATGACAACAATAACAGGAACAATGGAAGAAGAGGAAGAGGCGGTGAGCAGATCAGACTCCGGTGTATAAAACCCCAACGTGTGTCCAGCGTCCTCACTGCACCGTGCTGCGCTCTAGCTCCTCTGGTTCCCAGACTAACAAAGACATCATCATGGTTTCTAAGGTCGTGACTCGGGGGCTCATCCTGCTGGTGTTCCTCACCTTACAAGTAAAAGGTAAGAACTCTTCCAAAACAATATAAACAGGTGAAAATGTCAATATATATCTAAAAGTTCTTCATAATCTACGATTTTACATTTCCAAAGAATTGTTTCTTTATATTTTCTTTTGTTGCTGAGGTTGGGATGTATTAGATTAAAGGGGTACTCTCCTGGCAAACATTGCTTTTTTTTTAATCAACTGGTTCCAGAAAGTTAAAGAGATTTGGAAATTACTTCTATTTAAAAATCTTAAAGGATTACTCCGGTGAAAAACGTTTTTTTTTTTTTTTTTTAAATCAACTGGTGCCAGAAAGCTAAACAGATTTGTAAATTACTTCTATTAAAAAATCTTAATCCTTCCAGTACTTATTAGCTGCTGAATACTACAGCAGAAATTCTTTTCTTTTTGAAACACAGAGCTGTCTGCTGACATCACGAGCACAGTGCTCTCTGCTGACATCTCTGTCCATTTTAGGAACTGTCCAGAGCAGCATATGTTTGCTATGGGGATTTCCTTTTACTCTGGACAGTTCCTAAAATGGACAGAGATGTCAGCAGAGAGCACTGTGCTCGTGATGTCAGCAGAGAGCTCTGTGTTTCAAATGGAAAATTTCCACTGTAGTATTCAACAGCTAATAAGTACCGGAAGAATTAAGATTTTTTAATAGAAGTAATTCACAAATCTGTTTAACTTTCTGGCACCAGTAGATTTAAAAAAAAAAAAAAAAAAAAGTTTTTCACCGGAGTACCCCTTTAATCCTTCCAGTATTTATCAGCTGCTGTATGCTCCATGGGAAGTTGTATTCTTTTTGAATTCCCTTTCTGTCTGACACAGTGCTCTCTGCCGACACCTCTGTCCATTTTAGGAACTGTCCAGAGCAGGAGCAAATCCCCATAGCAAACCTATCCTGCTCTGGACAGTTCCTGACATGGACAGAGGTGTCAGCAGAGAGCACTGTGATCAGACAGAAAGGAAATTCAAAAAGAAAATAACTTTCTGTGGAGCATACAGCAGCTGATAAGTACAGGAAGGATTAAGATTTTTAAGTAGAAGTAATTTACAAATCTGTTTAACTTTCTGGCACCAGTTGATTACATTTTTTTTTCCAGTGGAGTACCCCTTTAAGGACACTTTCATATAGTCACCCCTTTTATAGATACAGCTCGTATGGAGACCTATGTGTTCCACAGTAGCTAACTACAAGTATATCTCCTATAGTCTGATACAGCAGTCATGTGCTGCTCTTTCATATGCTACATCTTCTAGGCTAGCAAGAAGAAGGTGGTAATACTGACCTCTCCTCTACCATGGTCACTACAAAGACATCACAATGGTCATTGATATTTACCCACTCAACACCCTAGACCACCGGGAATGGTGGGCAGGTATGTTGGCAATGACTCTATAGTTAGTTAAGACCACCATAGGTAACATCATCTCCTCTTTAAAGGAGTCAACTTTGGTGGAGGACAATGATGCCTAGCTAAGCTTCTACTCAAGAGACCATGGGCCTTCATGGAGTAAATGGAAACTTGTCATAAAGCTGGAGATAAGAAAAGTGATACTTACCTATCCTCTGTCCCTCACAGCCCCTTCTGCAGCTCCAGTGTCGCTCCTGGTAGTTCCTCGATGCTTGTCTCTTGTGCCTGCTTTCAAGACTAGAGGTTAGAGCAGGACCTGCCCACTCAGCCAATGGCTGGTCGATATGGAACACCTTTTCAGCAGGTGATTGGCTGAGCGGGCAGGTCCTGCTCCAACCTTTTGTCTCAGTAGCAGGCTGCAGAGATGAGCATCAAGAGACCTTAAAGGGGTACTCCGCCGCTCAGCGTTTGAAACAAACTGTTCCGAACGCTGGAGCCTGCGCCGGGAGCTCGTGATGTCATAGCTCCACCCCTCATGCTGTCACGCCCCGCCCCCTCAATGCAAGTCTATGGGAGGGGGCGTGACGGAAGTCACGCCCCCTCCCATAGACTTGCATTGAGGGGGTGGGGCGTGACATCATGAGGGGGCTATGACATCACGAGCTCCAGCATTCCAAACAGTTTGTTCCAAACGCTGAGCAGTGGAGTACCCCTTTAAGGAGCCAAACGGGAGTCAGAAAACTTTTGAACATGTTAAAATTAAAACCTATGTAAATTGTAGGTTTCCTGCTGTTTCCTGGAGTCTGTGTGCAGTTTATCCTTTTTCTACAATTCATTGACTCAACACCTTGGTTCTTTGTCATTTGCACATCCACAAGCCATGCGAAGAACACACATAAAAAAATAAAAAAAATAAATCAGCCTCACGCTCCGGCCCCTCTGCCTCTGCTCTAGCCATTTCTCAATTTTACCTCCGTGTGAAAATGAGCCAACCGGAGTCATTGGAATGCCATACCAAATGCACGTGGGTGCTTTTTCCATGGCGTGGAGCCAGATAGTCCATGTGGCTCTACCCTTATGGTCATAATATAGTATCTAACAAACAAATAGTCCCAATTTCTCTTCACCTTCCTCATTCTCATTTATTAACCTGGGCTGGATAAATCTCAGGAGCCGGTAGCCAATGTGCCTAGAGATCTGTAGCCGCTACCTAATTTTTGGTATAGCTGTCATAGCTGGCTGCTACACAGTTCAAAATGGCTTCCATATCATTTTTGGTCACCCTTAGTGCCAATTTATTAGCTTTCCTGTACAAAGACAATGTTCACTGTGTACAGTATATAATCCTCTTTATTAGAGATGAGCGAATTTACAGTAAATTCGATTCGTCACGAACTTCTCGGCTCGGCAGTTGATGACTTATCCTGCATAAATTAGTTCAGCTTTCCGTTGCTCCGGTGGGCTGGAAAAGGTGGATACAGTCCTAGGAAAGAGTCTCCTAGGACTGTATCCACCTTTTCCAGCCCACGGGAGCACCTAAAAGCTGAACTAATTTATGCAGGATAAAGTCATCAACTGCCGAGCCGAGAAGTTTGTGACAAATCGAATTTACTGTAAGTTCGCTCATCTCTACTCTTTATGTACCCAGCGTATATTAGCATGCTACTTTTATCATTAATTTCCTCCACTGTTGTAACTTCTGCAGGTCAAAATTCAACCACAGCTACAGCAGCAATGACAGCAGCAACTACAAATACAGCAGCAACTACTACAACAACAGCAGCAGCAGCAGCATGTAAGTATTTAAGACTGTACGCTTGTAGACATCACAAATGTGTTTACACAACATATTTATTGGAATCTTCTCTTAACTTTCTATTGTTCCTTCTATGCTTTGAAGGGGTTTTCTGGACAGTTTATATCAATGTCTGATTGACCCCCACCGATTGGCTGTTGTATGTATGAAGCTGCTGCAGACAGCCAATCAATTGAAGGGGTACGCCCCTGGAAAACATTTTTTTTAATCAACTGGATTTGTAAATTACTTCTTTTTAAAAATCTTAATCCTTCTAGTACTTATCAGCTTCTGTATGCTCCACAGGAAGTTCATTTCTTTCCTTTCTGTCTGACCACAGTGCTCTCTGCTGACACCCCTGTCCATTTTAGGAACTGTCCAGAGTAGGAACAAACCCCCCTAGCAAACCTATCCTGCTCCGGACAGTTCCTAACATGGACAGAGGTGTCAGCAGAGAGCACTTGTGGTCAGACAGAAAGGACATTAAAAAAGAAAAGAACTTCCTGTGGAATATAAAACAACTGATAAGTACAGGAAGGATTTTTAAAAAATTTTAATTTTTTAAAAGAAGTAATTTACAAATTTGTTTAACTTTTTGGCACCAGTTGATTTTTTTTTTCTTCCAGGGGAGTAGCCCTTTTATGTTTCCTGGAAAACCCCTTGGCAGTATTGTTATAGCACAATAGTATAATATGTGGGTTAGAAAAGGAAATCAGGAAGATAGGGACTATATATTGCTCTGGGCCCCGTCTTGACTATATCTTGTGGTTATCTATTGTAATTTTGCGTTTCCTCTTGCAGCGTCCCCCAAGATAAGCCCTGCAGAAATCGCCATCATTGTCTTGACTGTGCTGATCCTCTTCTTCTTACTTTTGTTCCCCTGCCTGTTTGTAAGTATTTTTATTCAAATTGAAGACAATCTACATTTGTTACAATGAGGTCACCCCTACAAGGGTATGAGGAAGATATAAAGGGGACCCCCTTCACTCAGGAACTGCCTTTGTAAGCCAGAGTAGCAACTACTGTACAAAATGAATGCAGATCAGAGGACACAGCCAGGGGTCTAACCATAGGGGAAAGGGAGTTGTAGTCTCTTTCCTTGGTGCCTGAAGTAACTCAAAGGTCCTTCTGCCACATAGGAACACACCAGGTACATGGTGGGGGGGGGGGGGGGGGGGGTCCTGATAAAGATTTGGCTGTGGGGCCCAGGACCTTGGACAATGGACTTAAAGAGGTTATCCAGGGAGACACATTTTTTTTATATATCAACTGGTTCCAGAAAGTTAAACAGATTTGTAAATTACTTCTATTGAAATCTTAATCTTTTCAGTACTTATGAGCTTCTGAAGTTACGGTTGTTCTTTTCTGTCTAAGTGCTCCCTGATGACACGTGTCTCGGGAACCGCCCGGTTTAGAAGAGGCTTGCTATGGGGATTTGCTTCTAAACTGGGCGGTTCTCGAGACACGTGTCATCAGAGAGCACAACCTTCACTTCAGAAGCTCATAAGTACTGAAAGGATTTAGATTTTTTTATAGAAGTAATTTACAAATCTGTTTAACTTTCTGGAGCCAGTAGATATATAAAAAAAAAAGTTTTTTCCTGGATAACCCCTTTAAAGGGGTATTCCAGCCCCGATACATCTTATCCCCTATTTAAAGGATAGGAGATAAGATGTCTGATCGAATGGGGTCCCGCCGATGGGGACCCGTGGAATCTAGCATGCAGCACCCACCTGTAAGTACTGCCGGAAGTGCTGGAGGTTCGCAGTCTTTTGCCTCCTGACCACGTGGACGGAATATCATGACTTCATGTCCCCGCCCCTGTGTGACGTCACGCCCCACCCCCTCAATGCAAGTCACTACAAGTCTATGGGTCACGTCACGCCCCCTCCCACAGACTTGCATTGAGGGGGCGGGGCAGGCGTGGCATCACACAGGGGCGGGGGCATGAAGTCACGATATTCCGTCCACGTGGTCGGGAGGCAAAAGACTGCGAACCTCCAGGGCTTCTGGCAATACTTACAGGTGGGTGCTGCATGCTAGATTCCATGGGTCCCCGGTGGCGGGACCCCCCTGCAATCAGACATCTTATCCCCTATCCTTTGGATAGGGGATAAGATGTCTTGGGGCTGGAGTACCCCTTCAACACAACCATAGATTACACATCTAATAACCAAGTCCTCACTTAGGAAATGGCCCCTACCTTGTTTTAACCCTTTTGTCCCTATCATTAGACAGATTAACTCGGACATCTAAAGAACATAACTTTACATCCTGTTATGTTGTAAATATTACAGCTCACCAGCACCCTGTGAACCCCAATATCTAACATGTATTTAATTTTTTATTTTTTTTTGCAGTTTTTCTTCTTTAGAAACTGCAAATAATTGAAGACTCTGGAGCCAGAGACCGAGCATGAAGAACCCTTACTTTGTAGAGCTCCTCCTGTATTTATTTTTACAGTCATCGTGACATCATGTGGGCAAAACTCACAGAGGTGCCACGTCCCTGGAGCCACATTGTAGGATCTAAGCATCTCCATCTGTGGAGGTGCACACAGGAGTCTTCCATATTGCTTCTGGAGATGTCATGTATGACCTTCAGCCAAGAAGGGGTCTGATCATCCACAAACCTTTGATTTGTATTTATTTCTTGTATTTTAACTCAAAATAAATTTATATATCTAAAATACTTTAGTGTTAAGCAAGTAAATTTTGTGGGTGAGGGGACTGCATTTCTACATTGAATACTGATAAAATACGGATTGTTCTCTATGTCCCAATAATAGACGAACACAGGTTGTACTGTTCATGACATTTATTGAGTACACTTATTGAGTAAACATCCACAGGGAAGGGGGCAAAAAAGTAAGGCTGGGTTCACATATGTCCGGCATCCAGTAAAGGTGAACGCTAAAGGTGAAGGCCTAAATCTAGACGCAACTGATGCCACAACTGATGACAAGTTGTCATCAGTTGTATTGCATCTGGCGTCCATTGTTTTTGCAGGCTGCGTTTCCCTGTCTGGTGCCCTCCAGCATGTCCAACCATCCAGCGTCAAAATTGAGACGCTGGATGATTGTAAACTATCCCATTAAAATGAATGGGATCCGTTCTAGCATCAGTTTCCCTCCGGTGCACGCCAGAGGGAAACTGTGCCGGACGCCAGATATATGTGGACCTAGCCTAAGTGAACTTCTGTGTTAATGACTTCCCCAGTAGGTAATTGACCAAGGTGTTCTCTTAAAGGGGTTGTCCAGGGATGAACTATTTTGCCCCCAGGTGCTGCCAAAGTAACTCATAGTCACCTGTCCCACTCCCCTGCTGCTGCCATCCTAATGGTGCTCGCCCCCTGCTCCTTCATGCTTTATCTTTACTGATGATATCAGGAAACTACAGTAACTCAGCCAATCATTGGCCACCGTGGTGAGTGGTCAGTGGTTGGCTAAGAGGGTAGTTGTGGCAGCATCGGGACAAAATAAAAACAGAATTAAGCCAATACAAGAAGGGAAAAAGCACTGTGAGAATGGCAGCAGCTGGGGGTGTCACGATTCGGCTGGCAGGAGGTGGATCCTCTGTGCCAGAGAGGGATTGGCGTGGACCGTGTTGGTGGACCGGTTCTAAGTTGCTACTGGTATTCACCAGAGCCCGCCGCAAAGCGGGATGGTCTTGCAGCGGCGGTAGCAACCAGGTCGTATCCACCAGCAACGGCTCAACCTCTCTGACTGCTGAAGATAGGCGCGGTACAAGGGAGTAGACAAGAGCAAGGTCGGACGTAGCAGAAGGTCAGGGCAGGCAGCAAGGATCGTAGTCAGGGGCAACGGCAGGAGGTCTGGAACACAGGCTAGGAACACACAAGGAAACGCTTTCACTGGCACAATGGCAACAAGATCCGGCAAGGGAGTGCAGGGGAAGTGAGGTATAAGTAGGGAGTGCACAGGTGAACACACTGATTAAGCCTGCTGCGCCAATGAGTGGCGCAGTGGCCCTTTAAATTGCAGAGACCCGGCGCGCGCGCGCCCTAAGGAGCGGGGCCGCGCGCGCCGGGACAAGACAGACGGGGAACGAGTCGGGTACGGGAGCCGGGATGCGCATCGTGAGCGGGCGCCTCCCGCATCGCGAATCGCATCCCGGCTGAGAGTGATATTGCAGCGCACCCGGTCAGCAGGTCTGACCGGGGCGCTGCGAATGAGAGGATGCTGCGAGCGCTCCGGGGAGGAGCGGGGACCTGGAGCGCTCGGCGTAACAGGGGGTCAGCAGGGTTTACACTTTATTGTAGCAGCATTTATGAGACAACCAATTTAGGGAGATGACATTGAGAAAGACTGGTAAGAGTGAGTTGTGTTTTAACCTGAGAATATCCTGAGAGACTTTGCTCTGCCGGTTATCCTCAAAAGGTCTATACAAAATACTGACGCTATATAAAAGAGGAAGACGCTCTTAGTGAGGGTGACAAAAAGCTCACTAACCTTTATCAGCTGTGCCAGGATAGGCTCAACACCCAGCCCAAAATTAGGAATCAGCTACAATTGTCCAGTGATTAGCCATACAGAAGACCTGAATTAGAAGTCAATGGAGTAGGCAGGGACACATCTATGTAGGAATTTCTGGAATAATCTAGAACAATGAGGAATATTTTGCTAAGCTGGCTTGTGTCACGATTCGGCAGGCTGGATCCTCTGTGCCAGAGAGGGATTGGCGTGGACCGTGTCGGTGGACCGGTTCTAAGTTGCTACTGGTTTTCACCAGAGCCCGCCGCAAAGCGGGATGGTCTTGCAGCGGCGGTAGCAACCAGGTCGTATCCACCGGCAACGGCTCAACCTCTCTGACTGCTGAGATAGGCGCGGTACAAGGCAGTAGACAAGAGCAGGGTCGGACGTAGCAGAAGGTCAGGGCAGGCAGCAAGGATCGTAGTCAGGGGCAACGGCAGGAGGTCTGGAACACAGGCTAGGAACACACAAGGAAACGCTTTCACTGGCACAATGGCAACAAGATCCAGCAAGGAAGTGCAGGGGAAGTGAGGTATTAATAGGGAAGTGCACAGGTGAAGGTACTGATTAAAACCTCATGCGCCAATCAGTGGCGCACCGGCCCTTTAAATCGCAAAGACCCAGCGCGCGCGCCCTAGGGAGCGGGGCCACGCGCGCCGGGACAGCACAGACGGGGAACGAGTGTGGTAAGCGGGCCGGGATGCGCATCGCGAGCGGGCGCGTCCCGCATCGCGAATCGCATCCCGGCTGGGGACATTATCGCAGCGCACCCGGTCAGCAGGTCTGACCGGGGTGCTGGGAACAGGAGAACGCTGTGAGCGCTCCGGGGAGGAGCGGGGACCCGGAGCGCTCGGCGTAACAGTACCCCCCCCCCTTGGGTCTCCCCCTCTTTTTAGAACCTGAGAATTTGTGGATAAGGTTCTTGTCAAGGATGTTGTCCTTGGGTTCCCATGACCTCTCCTCTGGGCCGCAATTCTCCCAATCTACAAGAATTTTTTTTTTTTACCTCTGACTGTCTTGGATGCCAGAATTTCTTTCACCGAGAAGATGTCAGAGGACCCGGAAACAGGAGTAGGAGCAACAACCTTGGGAGAGAAGCGGTTAAGGATGAGTGGTTTAAGGAGAGAGACATGAAAAGCATTGGGAATACGCAGAGAAGGAGGAAGAAGGAGTTTGTAGGAGACAGGGTTGATTTGGCATTTGATTTTAAAAGGACCAAGATAACGTGGTCCCAGTTTATAACTGGGGACACGAAAGCGGACATACTTGGCGGAGAGCCATACTTTGTCTTCGGGAGAAAAAACAGGTCGAGTTCTTCTTTTTTTATCGGCATGTCTCTTCATCCGGGATGAGGCCTGTAGGAGAGATTTTTGAGTTTCTTTCCAGATGGTGGAGAAGTTCCGAGTCACCTCATCAACAGCGGGCAAACCAGAAGGCATGGGAGTGGGAAGGGGGGGGGAATAGGGTGATGGCCGTACACCACAAAAAATGGGGATTTAGCGGAAGACTCAGAGACTCTGAAATTGTACGAGAATTCGGCCCATGGTAGAAGATCGGCCCAGTCATCCTGGCGGGAGGAAACAAAATGTCGCAAAGAACCTGATTAATTCTTTCCACTTGCCCATTTGATTGGGGATGATAAGAAGATGAGAAGTTTAATTTGATTTTAAGTTGATTACAGAGGGCCCTCCAGAATTTCGACACAAATTGAACGCCTCTATCCGAGACGATATGCGTAGGAAGCCTGTGAAGGCGAAAAATGTGCACAAAAAATTGTTTCGCCAACTGAGGCGCAGAAGGAAGACCTGGAAGAGGGATAAAGTGTGCCATCTTGGAGAACCGATCAACGACCACCCAAATAACTGTGTTGCCATGGGATAAAGATAAGTCGGTAATAAAGTCCATACCAATCTGAGACCATGGTCGCTCAGGAACAGGCAGAGGATGGATGAGACCAGCAGGCTTCTGGCGAGGGGTTTTGTCCCGGGCACAGACTGTACAAGCCCGCACAAAATCAGCAACATCAGCTTCCAGGGTAGGCCACCAATAAAAACGAGAGATGAGCTGGACGGATTTTTTGATGCCAGCATGGCCTGCGAGGTGTGAGGAGTGTCCCCACCTTAGAATCCTGAGGCGCTGGCGTGGAGAGACGAAGGTCTTCCCTGGAGGAGTTTGTCTGATGGAAGCTGGAGAAGTGGAGATCAGACAGTCCGGAGGAATAATGTGTTGCGGGGAAGCTTCCATTTCAGAGGCATCCGATGACCGAGAGAGAGCGTCAGCCCTAATGTTCTTGTCAGCGGGGCAAAAATGAATTTCAAAGTTAAAACGGGCAAAGAACAACGACCACCTAGCCTGGCGAGGGTTCAGCCATTGGACAGACTGAAGATAAGAGAGATTCTTGTGATCAGTGTATATAATAACTGGGTATTTGGATCCCTCCAGCAGGTGCCTCCATTCCTCAAGCGCCAATTTTATGGCCAGTAGTTCTCGATCACCAATGGAGTAGTTTTTTTCCGCCGGAGAGAAGGTCCTAGAAAAGAAACCACAAGTAACAGCATGTCCGGAAGAATTTTTCTGTAGGAGTACCGCTCCAGCTCCCACCGAGGAGGCGTCTACCTCCAGTGAGAAGGGTTTAGACGGATCAGGTCTGGTGAGTACGGGAACAGAAGAAAAGGCAGTTTAGAGATGATTGAACGCCTCTTCCGCTTGAGGAGGCCAGGACTTAGGGTTGGCGTTTTTCTTGGTTAGGGCCACGATTGGGGCCACAATAGTGGAAAAATGTGGAATAAATTGTCTGTAATAACTGGCAAACCCCAAGAAACGTTGGATAGCACGGAGTCCGGATGGGCGTGGCCAATCCAATACGGCTGATAGTTTGTCCGGGTCCATTTGGAGTCCCTGGCCAGAGACTAAGTATCCTAGGAAGGGAAGAGATTGACATTCAAAGAGACATTTTTCCATTTTGGCATATAATTGATTGTCCCAAAGTCTCTGAAGAACCATGCGGACATGCCGGCGGTGTTCTTCTAGGTTAGAAGAAAAAATCAAAATATCGTCCAGGTAGACCACAACACAGGTATATAGAAGATCACGAAAAATTTCATTTACAAAGTCTTGGAAGACGGCAGGGGCGTTGCAAAGCCCAAAAGGCATAACCAGATATTCAAAGTGTCCATCTCTGGTGTTAAACGCGGTCTTCCACTCGTCCCCTTCCCTGATGTGGATGAGAATATATGCACCTCTTAAGTCCAATTTGGTAAAGATGTTGGCGCCACGTAGGCGGTCAAAGAGTTCCGAGATAAGAGGTAGGGGATAGCGTTTTTTTACAGTGATTTTATTAAGACCGTGGTAATCAATGCAAGGTCGTAAGGAGCCGTCTTTTTTGGAAACAAAGAAAAATCCAGCTCCGGCAGGGGAGGAAGACTTGCGGATAAACCCCCTTTTAAATTCTCTTGGATGTACTCCGACATGGCTTGTGTTTCCGGAGCGGACAGAGGATAGATTCTGCCCCGGGGTGGAGTAGTACCAGGGAGGAGGTCAATAGGGCAGTCATAAGGCCTGTGAGGAGGCAAAGTTTCTGCTTGTTTTTTGCAAAAAACATCAGCATAATCCAGATAGGCCTTGGGGAGACCTGGTATCAGAGGAGCCATAGGATTTTGACTGACAGTACTGGGAGCAGACATAAGACAGTTCTTGTGGCAAGCAGTACCCCAGTTCTTGATCTCCCTGGTGGTCCAATCGAGGGTTGGGGAATGGCGTTGAAGCCAAGGTAGTCCAAGAAGAATTTCCGAAGTGCAGTTAGAGAGGACCAGAAATTCAATCTTTTCGTGATGGGGTCCAATGCACATTAAGAGGGGTTCCATGCGGTATCACACAGTACAGTCCAATCTTTCATTATTAACAGAGGCGATGTAGAGGGGTCTGGCGAGACTGGTCACCGGGATGTTGAACCTGTTGACGAAAGAGGCCAAAATAAAATTTCCTGCAGATCCGGAATCCAGGAAGGCCACAGCTGAGAAGGAGAAGGTAGAAGAAGAAATCCGCACAGGCACAGTAATACGTGGAGAAGCAGAGTTCACAACTAGAGCTGTCTCACCTTTGTGCGGAGTCGGAGTGCGTCTTTCCTGACGTGGAGGTCGGATAGGACAATCCTTCAAGAAGTGTTCGGTACTGGCACAGTACAGGCAAAGGTTCTCCATGCGGCGGCGTGTCCTCTCTTGAGGTGTCAAGCGAGACCGGTCAACTTGCATAGCCTCCACGGCGAAAGGCACAGGAACAGATTGCAGTGGACCAGAGGAGAGAGGAGCCGGGGAGAGAAACTGCCTCGTGCGAACAAAGTCCATATCCTGGCGGAACTCCTGACGCCTTTCGGAAAAACGCATGTCAATGCGGGTGGCCAGATGAATAAGCTCATGCAGGTTAGCAGGGATTTCTCGTGCGGCCAGCACATCTTTGATGTTACTGGATAGGCCTTTTTTGAAGGTCGCGCAGAGGGCCTCGTTATTCCAGGACAATTCGGAGGCGAGAGTACGGCATTGGATAGCGTACTCGCCAACAGAAGAATTACCCTGGACCAGGTTCAGCAGGGCAGTCTCGGCAGAAGAGGCTCGGGCTGGTTCCTCGAAGACACTTCGAATCTCCGTGAAGAAAGAGTGTACAGAGGCAGTGACAGGATCATTGGGGTCCCAAAGCGGTGTGGCCCATGACAGAGCTTTCCCAGACAGAAGGCTGACCCCGCAAGCCACTTTTGACCTTTCAGTTGGAAATTGGTCCGACATCATCTCCAAATGTAGGGAACATTGTGAGAGAAAACCACGGCAAAAAAACACTGCACAGTTTAGCAGACTTTCCATACAGCCATGTTACTCTTCTTCAGCATCAATCTATTGTACTGTAATTGAAAAAGATGCTTCAGTGGCCCCAGGATATGACTGACATAATAATGGGGCCCGCAAGTGTCTGTTTCTTAAGGGATGAACTATTAGGTCTTATTCTAGTATGTTCTGTGAGCGGAATGATAACTACAAAGATTATAATACAATTAAGCCAAGATGGATAAACGTTCGATATTGATGAGACAGGAAGGGGTTAAAATGGTAGCGGACAAGATGTCTGATCACGGTTGTCCTGATGCTGGGGACCCCCGCTATCTCGGCTGTGGCACATCAGATATCCTGTGCAGGGAGCAAACCTCTTTGTGCCGGATGACTAGCGATGCGGAGGCTCGGGACATCATGGTCACGCCCCGCTCGTGATGTCACGGCCAAGCCCCCCTCAATGCTAGTCTATGGGAGGGGGCGTGACGACGTCACGCCCCCTCCCATAGACTAGCATTGAGGGGGCATGGCCGTGACGCCACGAGCGGGGCGTTACTGTGATGTCACGAGCCTCCGGTGCTGCACCCAGTGCTCTAAACGAACCCCGGGTGCAGCAGGGAGATCGTGGGGGTCCCCAGTGGCAGGATCCCCGCAATCAGACATTTTATCCCCTACCCTTTGGATAGGGGCTAAGATGTTTAGGGGCGGAGTACCACTTTCAGTTCCTCCAATGGGCTGAATATATCCAACACTTGAGTGTTGAGTAGTGCATGGTATAGCACAAAGTATAAAAATGTATATAGTACAGAATAATATTATACAACTTGCAGTACAGAATAGTACAATGTGCAGTATTTTGCACTCTAGGCAAGACCAGCTACTTGCACAGTTCTGTATAATTTTTTTTAAACAGTTAATGGTCATGTGAAGTTACCCTAAAGAATTGTACATTGCAGTATACTACGGTATATAGTGTAATTCAGTATTATACAGTATAATGTTGTTTATAGAAAAGATAATAAAATGCATCTTCTCCAGTATAAATGAAGAACATTATAAAGGGGTCCCCCGCGGTAACCAAAGTGTGGGCTAAATAATGTGACACTTACCTGTTGCCCAGGATTTGTCGTGAACATATTTACATTCCATGTGACTCAGACCATTTCCTGGTGGAATTAATGAGCTGTAAAATCTGCGGTTGTATAGTGACACCCAATGGAGAGGGAACGGAAGGACACTGTACATTCAACATGATTATATATAGTTTATACTGTACTAGGGAATACCGGAATACAATAAGGTCCCAAAACTGAGGTTTAGGGATTTTTTTTTTCTGTCTTTTTCACAGCTATCTATTGAACAGACAGTAAGCTATGGTAAGTCATGGACCATGAGGTATATATATATATATATATATATATATATATATATATATATACAGCAACAGAAGAATACAGCAGCACACTGCCAGCACAAGGATATAGGTGAAACATGAACATGCAGATAAAACATGGAGAGCTATACAGCTATGGTGTAATAGATGCAAATGTGAAACTATGAAATAGTGAGGCACTTAGCTCGCAAATTTGTCTCCGCCGGCGGTCAAATAGCTTGGACCGTCCCACCGCGATAAGGTAGCCTCCTTGGGACCAGGGCCGGATTAACGTAGGGGCGGATGGAGCTGCCGCTCCATGCCCCTACATGAAAATAGGCCCAGCGTCCTGCACAGGCGGCCCGGTGCCCACGATAAATATGATAACAGGAAAAGAGGGCCGGCCCTGCACTGTCCCAGGCCGGCCCTGCTTCTTACTTACGACACTGGGTCACTGCAGGCCGCTGCAGCACTTTTTTATTTTTCTTTTTTAAATAGTTAGCCTCCGGCCCTTTAAGATGAGTGAAGGGGCCGTGGCCGCAATGCATCTCTGGGAAGAGAGCAGAGGGACGCTCCTCCCCCTCCCCCACACTCCTCTGTGTGCAGGCTGCAGCCCTATTGGAGCAGGCAGGTGCTTTGCTTCCTGCTCCATTGCTGACTACATCACCCGCCCGCGCCGAAGGGGAACAGGAAGACTTCCCCTGCCCACCGCCGCGGCCCTCCATACAACAGGTAATTTTCTGGGAGGAAAAGGTTGAGGGGAAAATTGCTGTTTCGGAGGTCAGTGGGAGTTAAATGGGCAATTTCTTAATGTTTCCTGACCAGGGTGCCTCCAGCAGTTTTAAAACTACAACTCCCAGCATGCCTTTGGCTGTCCAGACATGCTGGGAGTTGTAGTTTTGCAACACTTTATCTAATCTCATATCTAGCTATCTTATATCTATCTATCTCATATCTATCTATCTATCTATCTCATATCTATCTATCTATCTATCTATCTATCTCATATCTATCTATCTATCTATCTATCTATATCATATCTAACTATCTATCTCATATCTATCTATCTATCTATCTATCTATCTATCTCATATCTATCTATCTATCTATCTATCTCATATCTATCTATCTATCTATCTCATATCTATCTATCTATCTAATGCAAATAAAAACGGCACAACCAAAATCCAGGGTAAAAAAGAAGAAATTCGGGGTGCCCGCATATCTGGAACCTGGGTCCTTCCGGTTCCTTAATCCAGATAAGTAAATACGATGCAGCACTCCACAAGTAGCAAAGAAGGTGATTTTATTCCATCATGTGCATAGACAACGTTTCACCAGTCTCACACTGGCTTTTTCAAGTGAAAAAGCCAGTGTGAGACTGGTGAAACGTTGTCTATGCACATGATGGAATAAAATCACCTTCTTTGCTACTTGTGGAGTGCTGCATCGTATTTACTTATCTATCTATCTATCTATCTATCTATCTATCTATCTCATATCTATCTATCTATCTATCTCATATCTATTTGTCTATCTATCTATCTCTCTATCTCATATCTATCTATCTCATATCTATCTCATATCTATCTGTCTCATATCTATCTATCTCATATCAATCTATCTCCTATCTATTTATCTACATGATATCTATCTATCTCATATCTATCTATCTATCTATCTATCTATCTATCTATCTATCTATCTTATATCTATCTATCTATCTCATATCTATATCATATCTATCACATATCTATCTATCTATCTCATATCTATCTGTCTCATATCTATCTATCTATCTATCTCATATCTATCTCTCTATCTCATGTCTATCTATCTATCTATCTATCTATCTCATATCTATTTGTCTCATATCTATCTATTTCATATCTATCTCTCTATCTCATGTCTATCATCTATCTATCTATCTCATATCTATCTTATTTCTATCTTATATCTCAGTGTTTCCTGACCATGGTGCCTCCAGCTGTTGCAAAACTATACCTCCCAGCATGCCTTTGGCTGTCCAGACATGCTGGGAGTTGTAGTTTTGCAACACTTTATCTATCTAATCTCATATCTAGCTATCTCATATCTATCTATCTATCTATCTATCTATCTCCTATCTGTCTATCTCATATCTATCTATCTATCTATCTACCTATCTAATATCTATCTATCTATCTCATATCTATCTATCTACCTATCTAATATCTATCTATCTATCTCATATCTATCTATCTCATATCTGTCTGTCTCATATTTATCTATCTCATATCTATCTATCTATCTATCTATCTATCTATCTATCTATCTATCTCATATCTATCTATCTGTCTAACTCATTTCTATCTCAGATCTATCTATCTATCTATCTGTCTATCTCATATCTATCTTTCTATCTGTCTATCTCATTTCTATCTCATATCTATCTATCTATCTCATATCTATCTTATTTCTATCTTATATCTCAGTGTTTCCTGACCATGGTGCCTCCAGCTGTTGCAAAACTATAACTCCCAGCATGCGTTTGGCTGTCCAGGCATGCTGAAAGTTATAGTTTATCAACAGCTGGAGGCACCCAGGTTAGGAAACACTGATCTATTTATGTATCTAATATCTATATTATATCTCAGTGTTTCCAATATACCAGTGTACCCAATATACCAGTGTACCCAGTGATCCAGTGTATCCAATATACCAGTGATCCAGTGTACTGAATATACCAGTGTACCCAATATACCAGTGTACCCAGTGATCCAGTGTACCCAATATACCAGTGTACCCAATATACCAGTGTACCCAGTGTACCCAATATACCAGTGTACCCAATATACCAGTGTACCCAGTGATCCAGTGTATCCAATATACCAGTGATCCAGTGTACTGAATATACCAGTGTACCCAGTGATCCAGTGTACCCAATATACCAGTGTACCCAGTGATCCAGTGTACCCAATATACCAGTGTACCCAATATACCAGTGTACCCAGTGTACCCAATATACCAGTGTACCCAATATACCAGTGTACCCAATATACCAGTGTACCCAGTGATCCAGTGTACCCAATATACCAGTGTACCCAGTATACCAGTGTACCCAGTGATCCAGTGTACCCAATATACCAGTGTACCCAATATACCAGTGTACCCAGTGATCCAGTGTACCCAATATACCAGTGTACCCAATATACCAGTGTACCCTATATGCCAGTGTACCCAGTGATCCAGTATACCCAGTATACCAGTGCACCCAATATACCAGTGTACCCAGTGATCCAGTATACCAGTGTACCCAGTGATCCAGTGTATCCAATATACCAGTGTACCCTATATACCAGTGTACCCTATATACCAGTGTACCCAATATACCAGTGTACCCTATATACCAGTGTACCCAGTGATCCAGTATACCCAATATACCAGTGTACCCAGTGATACAGTGTACCCAGTATAACAGTGTACCCAATATACCAGTGATCCAGTGTAGCCAATATACCAGTGTACCCAGTGATACAGTGTACCCAGTATACCAGTTTACCCAATATACCAGTGTACCCAGTGATCCAGTGTACCCAATATACCAGTGATCTAGTGTACCCAATATACCAGTGTACCCAGTGATCCCAATATACCAGTGTATCCAGTGATACAGTGTACCCAATATACCAGTGTACCCAGTGATACAGTGTACCCAATATACCAGTGCACCCAATATACCAGTGTACCCAGTGACACAGTGTACCCAGTGTACCTAATATACCAGTGTATCCAGTGATCCAGTGTACCCAGTATACCAGTGTACCCTATATACCAGTGTACCGAGTGATACAGTGTACTCTCCCCAGGGCATCGCCTGCTCCTCTGCCCCACATAGTGGATAGTCCTGATGGGTAGGGGCATATACTGTCACTAGGGTCCGGGTATATACCGTCACTGGGGTCCGTGTATATACCGTCACTGGGATCCGGGCATATACTGTCACTGGGATCCGGGTATATACTGTCATTGGGGTCCGGGTATGAACTGTCACTGGGATCCGGGTATATACTGTCACTGGGATCCGGGTATATACTGTCACTGGGATCCGGGCATATACTGTCACTAGTGTCCGGGTATATACCGTCACTGGGGTCCATGTATATACCGTCACTGGGATCCGGGCATATACCGTCACTGGGGTCCGGGTATATACTATCACTGGGATCTGGGTATATACTGTCACTGGGGTCTGGGTATAAACTGTCACTGGGGTCCGGGTATATACTGTCACTGGGGTCCGGGTATATACTGTCACTGGCATCCGGGCATATACCGTCACTGGGGTCCGGGTATATACCGTCACTGGGGTCCGGGTATATACCGTCACTGGGGTCCGGGTATATACCGTCACTGGGGTCCGGGTATATACCGTCACTGGGGTCCGGGTATATACCGTCACTGGGGTCCGGGTATATACCGTCACTCGGGTCCGGGTATATACCGTCACTGGGGTCCGGGTATATACAGTCACTGGGGTCCGGGTATATACTGTCACTGGGGTCCGGGTATATACCGTCACTGGGGTCCGGGCATATACCGTCACTGGGGTCCGGGCATATACCGTCACTGGGGTCCCGGTATATACCGTCACTGGGGTCCCGGTATATACCGTCACTGGGGTCCGGGTATATACCGTCACTAGTATTATTGTGTGATGTATATATTTCCTCCTTGTATACTGGTATTCTTGTGTGATGTATATATTTCCTCCTTGTATACTGGTATTATTGTGTGATGTATATATTTCCTCCTTGTATACTGGTATTCTTGTGTGATGTATATATTTCCTCCTTGTATACTGGTATTATTGTGTGATGGTATATATTTCCTCCTTGTATACTGGTATTCTTGTGTGATGTATATATTTCCTCCTTGTATACTGGTATTCTTGTGTGGTGGTATATATTTCCTCCTTGTATACTGGTATTATTGTGTGGTGGTATATATTTCCTCCTTGTATACTGGTATTATTGTGTGATGTATATATTTCCTCCTTGTATACTGGTATTATTGTGTGATTTATATATTTCCTCCTTGTATACTGGTATTCTTGTGTGATGTATATATTTCCTCCTTGTATACTGGTATTATTGTGTGATGTATATATTTCCTCCTTGTATACTGGTATTATTGTGTGATTTATATATTTCCTCCTTGTATACTGGTATTCTTGTGTGATGTATATATTTCCTCCTTGTATACTGGTATTATTGTGTGATGTATATATTTCCTCCTTGTATACTGGTATTATTGTGTGATGGTATATATTTCCTCCTTGTATACTGGTATTATTGTGTGATGTATATATTTCCTCCTTGTATACTGGTATTATTGTGTGATGGTATATATTTCCTCCTTGTATACTGGTATTATTGTGTGATGTATATATTTCCTCCTTGTATACTGGTATTATTGTGTGATGCTATATATTTCCTCCTTGTATACTGGTATTATTGTGTGATGTATATATTTCCTCCTTGTATACTGGTATTCTTGTGTGGTGGTATATATTTCCTCCTTGTATACTGGTATTATTGTGTGGTGGTATATATTTCCTCCTTGTATACTGGTATTATTGTGTGATGTATATATTTCCTCCTTGTACACTGGTATTCTTGTGTGATGTATATATTTCCTCCTTGTATACTGGTATTATTGTGTGGTGGTATATATTTCCTCCTTGTATACTGGTATTATTGTGTGATTTATATATTTCCTCCTTGTATACTGGTATTATTGTGTGATGTATATATTTCCTCCTTGTATACTGGTATTATTGTGTGATTTATATATTTCCTCCTTGTATACTGGTATTCTTGTGTGGTGGTATATATTTCCTCCTTGTATACTGGTATTATTGTGTGGTGGTATATATTTCCTCCTTGTATACTGGTATTATTGTGTGATTTATATATTTCCTCCTTGTATACTGGTATTCTTGGTCATGTAAAATTATCTCACCTATGTTAACTTGTTATATATTTTCTTTTATTTTGTGTGTAGGTTGGGGCATTAGGAGGCATTTGGATGGGATAGGGGCATGGCAGAGGTGTGGCCATGGGTGGAGCCTCACAGGGGGCCCTTGCTTTATTTGGTCAGAGGACCCTGAGTGTTGTCAGTCGGCCCCTGCCTGGGTGGTCACATGGGCTGGGTAACCTCCTGACCAGCGTGACTCATGTCACGGTATCGTAGGACGCTCCTTCCCCCTGTCAGAAAGAGGATGGTATGTGCTGCTTTCCTGCCTGGCCCACGCCCGTCAAAAAATGTTACTGTGTAACAGCGGCTGAGGTCCCACCGGCGGTCATTGTTCTCTGCCTCTGAAGTCCCCCAAAAAGGTACCACCACCAGTCATGAACTGACTTGATATTTAGGTACATAGAAAAGCTAGGTGACAATTCCTCACCTAGCTTTTCCATGCCTAGCTTTTCTATGCCTGCTTATAAAAGCTCAGTTATTATAGGCAGACATGCCATTCTAGAAAACTAGGTGAGGAATTGTCACCTAGCTTTTCTGTGTACCTGAATGGCATGTCTGCTTATCGTAGCTCAGCTATTATAGACAGATTTGACTAAAGTTTATAGGTAAATCTATAATAACTGAGCTATTATAAGCAGATATGCCATTCAGAAGCATGAAAAAGCTAGGCAAGAAATTGTCACCCAGCTTTTCTGTGCTCCTTAGTGCCATTTCTGCTTATATTAGTTAAGCTAATATAAACAGATTTGCCTATAATTTATAGTAAGTTATCCTTATAGGCTATAAGCAGCAATGGCATTCAGGAGCACGGAAAAGGTAGGTGATAAGTTCTCACCTAGCTTTTTTATGCTCCTGAATGGCATATCTGCTTATAATAGCAAAGCTATTATAGACAGATTGGCCTAGAAGTTATAGACAAGTGTGCTTGACCCCTTCCTGCGAAAAAAAAGTAATAATAAAATTTAATTAACCCTTTCCCTAATAAAAGTTGAATCACCTCCCTTTTCTAATTTTTCAAATAAAAAAATGTTATCCAAAAAAAAAAAAGTGGTATCGCAGCTTATAATGTTGAGTAATCTGCATGGTCAATGGCCCAATTTGGGTATTGTTGTAATCGTATGGACCTACAGAATAAAGCTAATGGGAGAGACTTATCAAAACCTGTGTAGACTAGTGGTGCAGGTGCCCATAGCAACCAATCAGATTGCTTCTTTCATTTTTTAAAAAGCCTCTGAAAAATGCGATCTGATTGGTTGCTATGGACAACTGCACCACTCTTCTTCACAGGTTTTGATAAATCTCCCCCAATGTGGGACTGTTTGCAAAAAGTGCTCTGTGTAGAAAGCCCCCAAAAATAGAATTTTTTTTTCAAGTTTGTCCCACAAATGTTTGTTTGTTTGTCATTGCAAAGTATAATTGGTGACGCAAAAAAACAAGCCCTTATATGAGTCTGTAGGTCGAAAAATAAGAGTTATGTCTAGAGATGAGCGAATCAGAGCTGACGATCCAGAATTCATTACGAATTTCAGAAAATATACGATTCGCAACGAATGCGAATATCGCCGCTATTCTATTGCGCAAATCGCTTCATTGAACTCCATTTACTGCGGTGCAGGCTCCAGGGCATCTAAAATGGCCGATCCACATGTCAGTATATGGGGCAAGGAATTCTGGGAAGGCGGGAAGGGAGGTAGACATGATGACCCTGAATCACATGCAGCATGCAGCCTATCAGCAGCCAGTCACCCCTGTGATGTCACAGCCCTATATAATCGGCAGCCATATTCCGGTTAGTCACTTCATTATATTACACTGCAGAAGGAACATAGGACGCAGAGCCTGTGTGTGTTACAGCAGAGAAAAGCGCAGTCCAGCAGCGTTTAACATCCTCCTAGTAACATCAGATAAAAGAAGCAACTTTTGGACACTAACATATATTCATCTATCCTGGTAATTTAATGTGCATAACGTGACGGATGCGCTTTATTTGTGTTAAACAAAATTGCTTTGTGTTGCTTTCTCATTTTATATATTTCGATAAAAAAGGCCCATCAAAATCTTCAGCACCAGGCCCATGATCCTCTTAATCCGGCCCTGCTTGGGACGGACCCTACACTGTGAATATGCCTCTGTGTGAACAGTTCAGTAAGCATGGCAGGATCTGGAACATCCAAGATACCTTATATACACACCTGATAGAGGTGGGTGGGGTGCAAGGCCAACATGGAGGTAGCCACTCCCCCGTATGTGCAATACAGACAAAGAATAAGTCAGCCAGCACTTTAGTTGATACCAAACTATTATATGGACCTGGCCTACAGGTGCACGCTACTAGGCTAGATATACAGCAACAGAAGAATGCAGCAGCACACTGCCAGCACAAGGATATAGGTGAAACATGAACATGCAGATAAAACATGGAGAGCTATACAGCTATGGTGTAATAGATGCAAATGTGAAACTATGAAATAGTGAGGCACTTAGCTCGCAAATTTGTCTCCGCCGGCGGTCAAATAGCTTGGACCGTCCCATATATATATCACTGTTCTGAAGGAATGGGGCTTGTTGTTACACAGCTACACTTTTACCAAAACAATTTTGTCTTAGAGGTGTCCTCTAGAATTCTGTTATTGGACCAACAACTTAGATTCACCAGAGGATTCTGCAGTACTTTATGTACTATGCATGTGGAGCATGCTACATAATTCAGTACCTCTAACCTCTTAGGGACGCAGGGCGTACAGGTACACCCTGCATCCCAGGTCCTTAATGACGCAGAGTGTACATGTACACCCTGGTCCCGTTTATCGGGTTTAAACCGTTCTCACTAGTGGAGAACGGGTTAAACCTGGTGGGTCCCGGTTGCTACGGGCAGCTAATGCCAGGCACCACAAATCGGGCCGATGCCCGGAATTAACCCTTTAGACGCCACGATCAAAGTTGATTGCGGCGTCTAAAACAAAAGGGAAAGAATCCTGGCAGCTCAGCAGAGCTGATCGGGACTATTGCGACAAAAACGTGATGTCCCGATCAGCTTAACGGATGAAGAGAGGATCCTCGCCTGCCTCTTCGTTGTTACGCCGAGCGCTCCGGGTCCCTGCTCCTCCCCAGAGCGCTCACGGCGCCTCTCTCCCTGCAGCGCCCCGGTCAGACCCGCTGACCGGGAGCACTGCACTGACATTGCCGGCGGGGATGCGATTCGCACAGCGGGACGCGCCCGCTCGCGAATCGCATCCCAAGTCACTTACCCGTCCCGGTCCCCGGCTGTCATGCGCTCTCTAGGGCGCGCGCGCGCCAGCTCTTTGAGACTTAAAGGGCCAGTGCACCAATGATTGGTGCCTGGCCCAATTAGTTTATTGGCTTCCACCTGCTCCCTGGCTATATCACATCACTTCCCCTGCACTTCCTTGACGGATCTTGTTGCCTTGTGCCAGTGAAAGCGTTTAGTGTTGTCCAAGCCTGTGTTACCTGATCTCCCGCTATCCATATTGACTACGAACCTTGCCGCCTGCCCCGACCTTCTGCTACGTCTGACCTTGCCTCTGCCTAGTCCTTCTGTCCCACGCCTTCTCAGCAGTCAGGTTGAGCCGTTGCTAGTGAATACGACCTGGTTGCTACTGCCGCAGCAAGACCATCCCGCTTTGCGGCGGGCTCTGGTGAACACCAGTAGCCTCTTAGAACCGGTCCACCAGCACGGTCCACGCCAATCCCTCGCTGACACAGTGGATACACAACCTGTAAGCCGAATCGTGACAGTAGATCCGGCCATGGATCCCGCTGAGGTGCCGCTGCCAAGTCTCGCTGACCTTCCCACGGTGGTCGCTCAGCAATCGCAGCAGATTGCCCAACAAGGACAGCAGCTGTTGCAGTTGACCGCCATGTTACAGCAACTTCTGCCTCTTCTACAGCAGCAACCATCTCCTCCGGCAGCTCCTGCACCTCCTCCGCAGCGAGTGGCCGCTCCTAGCCTCCGCTTGTCCCTGCCGGACAAATTTGATGGGGACTCTAGACTCTGCCGTGGATTTTTGTCTCAATGTTCCCTGCATATGGAGATGTTGTCGGACTTGTTTCCTACAGAACAGTCTAAGGTGGCCTTCGTAGTGAGCCTTCTTTCAGGAAAGGCCTTGTCTTGGGCCACACCACTCTGGGACCGCAATGATCCTGCCACAGCCACAGTCCAGTCCTTCTTCGCTGAAGTCCGTAGTGTCTTCAAGGAACCAGCCCGAGCTTCTTCTGCCGAGACTGCCCTGCTGAACCTGGTCCAGGGTAATTCTTCAGTAGGCGAGTACGCCATCCAATTTCGTACTCTTGCTTCCGAATTATCTTGGAAGAACGAGGCTCTCTGCGCGACCTTTAAAAAAGGCCTATCCAGTAACATCAAAGATGTGCTGGCCGCACGAGAGATTCTTGCCAACCTGCAAGAACTTATCCATTTGGCCACACGCATTGACATGCGTTTTTCTGAGAGACATCAGGAGCTCCACCAGGAAAAAGACTTAGATCTCTGGGCACCTCTCCCACAGTATCCTTTGCAATCTACGCCTGGGCCTCCCGCCGAGGAGGCCATGCAAGTGGATCGGTCTCACCTGACCCAGGAAGAGAGGAATCGCCGTAGGGAAGAAAATCTTTGTCTGTACTGTGCCAGTACCGAGCATTTCTTGGTGGATTGCCCTATTCGTCCTCCACGTCTAGGAAACGCACGCACGCACCCAGCTCACGTGGGTGTGGCGTCTCTTGGTTCAAAGTCTGCTTCTCCACGTCTCACGGTGCCCGTGCGGATTTCTCCTTCAGCCAACTCCTCCCTCTCAGCCGGGGCCTGCTTGGACTCTGGTGCCTCTGGGAATTTTATTTTGGATTCTTTGGTGAATAAATTCTGCATCCCGGTGACCGGTCTCGTCAAGCCGCTCTACATTTCCGCGGTCAACGGAGTTAGATTGGATTGCACCGTGCGTTACCGCACAAAACCCCTCTTAATGTGCATTGGACCCCATCACGAAATGATTGAATTTTTCGTCCTTCCCAACTGCACCTCTGAGGTCCTCCTCGGTCTGCCATGGCACCAGCTTCATTCTCCCACCCTTGACTGGACCACCGGGGAGATCAAAAACTGGGACTCTGCTTGCCACAAGAAATGCCTCTCCCCCCCCCTCCCAGTCCCGTCAGGTAAGCCTCAGTGCCTCCTCCTACACCTGGTTCCCCCAAGGCTTATCTGGACTGTGCCTTGCCTCCTCATGGCCCCCGTCCTGGTGACACCGTGCCCGTGCCAAGTTTCACCCTCTGCCCTCCCTCCCCATTCCCACTCCTGCTGTACGGCCTGCCTTTGAGGAAACCCTTCAATCACTCCCGGTGTCCTCATCCCATGGGAAGCAGTTGCCGGACAAAGAAAGGGGGAGACCTAAGGGGGGGGTACTGTTATGCCGAGCGCTCCGGGTCCCTGCTCCTCCCCGGAGCGCTCACGGCGTCTCTCTCCCTGCAGCGCCCCGGTCAGACCCGCTGACCGGGAGCGCTGCACTGACATTGCCGGCGGGGATGCGATTCGCACAGCGGGACGCGCCCGCTCGCGAATCGCATCCCAAGTCACTTACCGGTCCCGGTCCCCGGCTGTCATGTGCTGGCGCGCGCGGCTCCGCTCTCTAGGGCGCGCGCGCGCCAGCTCTCTGAGACTTAAAGGGCCAGTGCACCAATGATTGGTGCCTGGCCCAATTAGCTTATTGGCTTCCACCTGCTCCCTGGCTATATCACATCACTTCCCCTGCACTTCCTTGCCGGATCTTGTTGCCTTGTGCCAGTGAAAGCGTTTAGTGTTGTCCAAGCCTGTGTTACCTGATCTCCCGCTATCCATATTGACTACGAACCTTGCCGCCTGCCCCGACCTTCTGCTACGTCTGACCTTGCCTTTGCCTAGTCCTTCTGTCCCACGCCTTCTCAGCAGTCAGCGAGGTTGAGCCGTTGCTAGTGGATACGACCTGGTTGCTACTGCCGCAGCAAGACCATCCCGCTTTGCGGCGGGCTCTGGTGAACACCAGTAGCCTCTTAGAACCGGTCCACCAGCACGGTCCACGCCAATCCCTCGCTGACACAGTGGATACACAACCTGTAAGCCGAATCGTGACATTCGTCATCCGATCTGCGATCTACTTGTCACATATGGGCAGGGAAGGAGTGCACATTATTCTCGCCCACTCCCTGCCTACTTACGTACATGCTAGGGATGAGCGAATCAAATCTGACAAATCTGAATTCCTTATAAATTTCAGGAAAATTTTGTGCGAATGGCTTTATTAAACTCCATTTAGTGCGGTCCAGGCTCAATGGCGGATTCACATGTAAGGACATGGGGCAAGGAATCCTGCGAAGGCGGGAACAAGGATAGGCGGGAACAAGGGTAGGCGGGATCAGCAGCCAGCCACCCCTGTGATGTCACAGCCCTATATAATTGGTAGCCATCTTGCGGCCAGTCACTTTAGCCTTTTATTGCAGAGAGATAGAGAGGGACAGACAGCGCTGTATGTTGCACAGAAAAGCATTTTTCCAGCAGCGATTCACCTCCCAGTCACATCAGCATTATGTTGCAGAGAGAGAGGGACAGACAGCAGTGTGTGTTGCACAGAAAAGCATTTTTACACCAGCGATTCACCTCCCATTCACTACAACGTTCTATTACAGAGAGGGACAGAGAGCAGTGTGTTGCACAGAACAGCAGCGATTCACCTGAAGCCCAAATCCTGCCTAGAAGCACTGATAGGGAAGGGGGTAAGATTAAGAGAGAGAGTGCAATTTTGGGTGTAATACACAGCGACTGTGTGCTGCAGCACTGGTGTGTACTGCTGGTGTTGTAGACAAAAACAGTTTTAAGCGTATTGGAGCGCATTGTCCTCCCCTCATAAGTGCATACCACATACGTAAATCTCAGTGGTGTACTATTTTGTTCCTGTTAAAGTCTTAAGGGCCTAGATACTGTGAAAGGCCAGCCAAAAGTACACACCTGCTGGTGTTGTAGACAAATACTGTTTTAAGCATACTAGAGCGCATTGTCCTCAGAGTTCCCCTCACTCAGGTTTATGGAACGGTCTGTTGCAGAAATTTCTACAACTTAAACTGCCCCCCCCCCTTTTAAATCCACCCTTGATGACCACATATAATACCACCTCTTGTTTGATAGCACTTTTATCACAGATTTTAGTGGTTTTTGAAGTTTGTGTTTTTTGCACTTGTATGTTTTGCACAGGGCTGTAGCTCTGATGAGGCGAGTGAGGCGATCACCTCAGGTGCATTGTTGCAAGGGGGTGCAAGGGGGGTCCAGCAAACATTACACTGAGGCATTGATTCACAACCAGGGTACCAGGACACTCTGGTGGGAAATATGGCATGCAGTGCCGGGACGGGTGAGCTGCAGCTCCAATCCTCGTGTATCCTCCCTCTCCTGTGGAGTAGCTTTGGACTCTAGATTCTCCCTGGTCCCTCAGCAGAATGATGTGGATGGAGGGACGGAGCAGGGGCAACGCTGACAAAGGCCTACTCAACTTCAGGTAGTGCACCCCCACCCTTCTTTTACTCCTCTACACCTCTCTGTCACCCCTCGTAACCTCTCTGTAACCCCTGGACTACCCTGTATTATCCCGTACACCCTTTTGTCACCCCCCCTACACCCTTTTGTGACCCCTGTACACCCCTCTGTCACCCGGTACACCCAACGGTTACCCGTACACCCCTCTGTCACCCCTGTATGCCCCTCTGTCACCCATGTACACCCCTCTACACCCCTGTCTCCCATGTACACCCCTCTGTCACTGTGTGGGGTAATGCAGGAGGCATTGTGTGTGCTTGTGGGGGGCTGGAGGCATTGGGGGAGATTTATCAAAACCTGTACAAAGGAAAAGTTGCCCATAGCAACCAATCAGATTTCATTTTGCAAATGCCTTGTTAAAAATAAAAGAAGCAAACTGATTGGTTGCTAAGGGAAACTTTTCCTCTGCACAGGTTTTGATGAATATCCCCCCTTGTACGTTGTGGGAAAGCTGGTGGCACTGTGTTTGGAGGAGGCTGGAGTCCTTTTTGGGGAAAAGGGGAGGACAATGCTGGAAAAGTACAGAGCCTAATTCTAATATGTTTGTGTTGCAGGTTCCATGATGTCCTGCGCCAGATGGGGAAGAAAAAAAAGAGAATGACTGATTATTTGGTAAGGGTGTCCCGCAGTTTTTAATTTTTTTTTTTTGCATGGGGTGCCCCAAGCCAATTTTCTGTTCTCGCCTCAGAAGCAAAAGGAGCTAGCTACAGCTCTGTCTGTAATGCACATCATGTTTACGAAAAGTGACTTGTAAATTTTTAAATAATATTTAATATAATTTAAATGAATAATTACTATACATAAAATCCAGGTAAGAAGTCCAGAATGGAAGGTAACTGGTCACTACCTTCTCATGGCATGAAGGACATTTCCAAAAGAATCTGCATGTCATACTGAATAACAGTATTATTTCACTAATCCAGCACACATCCTATGTGTGTTACAGCAAGGCAAAGTGTTCTACACCCCTATTGAGGCTCTCTGTAGGCCAGAAATAGCCGTTTTTTAATAGCGATTCGCCGCGGATAAATTCAGACTGAAACTATTTTTTGGGGAAAATTGGCGAATCAGCCGAATCTAATTTTTCAAAAATTCGCTCATCTCTAGTACCTGCCCTTAATGACAGGTACGTAACCACGGTGACAGTCCCTTTCTAAACAAGTAAGGGACGCAAAATGTCAAAATAATAAAATACAATAATTCAGACTCAGTAGGGAACAGACACACTAACAAAACAAAACTAACACACTCACACAATGAGTAAATGTCCACGATCCGCAAAGCCAAAGGATCAAAATGCCCGATATCACTGATACAGTATAAAGTTAGCTACACATCAACTCCAGTCCCTTCACTTCCCTTCCAACCCCCCCCCCCCCCCACCACCACCACCACAGCCAGTTATGTTATCTCACATCAATTTCCCGATTATCCTTCCCTTTTCTAGGTATTAAAATAAAAATGGCTTCCGCCATTGTAGGGGACGACTCCCCTTTATCCAAAGATTCATTAATTACCTCAAGAAGATATGATAACGGGATCACTGAATTTTTAATAGATGTCAAATACCAGACTATCTGACCCTGGGCCAGAGCAGAGCAGAATACCATCTCTGAATGCACAACATGTCCAACCTTGAAGCAGATGGGCTACAGCAGTGGAAGACCACAGCGGGGCTAAAATTCACAATGGTCACCAAAACTGGACAATGGAAGATGGAAGAACGTTGTCTGGTCTGATGAGTCTCCATTCCAGCTGTGACATTCAGATGGCAGGGTCAGAATTTGGTGTAAACAGCATAAAAGCCTGGATCCATCCTGCCTTGTATCAGTGGTTCAGGCTGGTGGTGGTGTAATGGTGGGGAGGACATTTTCTTGGCACTTTGGGCCCCTTAGTACCAATTGATCCTGGTATAAACACAGCAGCCTACCTGAGTATTGTTACTGACCATGTCCATCCCTTTATGACCACAGTGGACCCACCTTCTTATGATACTTCCAGCAGGATAATGCCCCAAGTCACATGACATCATCTCATACAGGACAATAAGGTCACTGGACTCCAATGGCCTCCACAGTCACCAGATCTAATCCAATAGATCACCGCTGGGATGTGGTGGAATCGGAGATTCTCATCATGGATCCGACAAATCTACAGCAACTGTGCGATGTTATCATGTCCATATGGAAGAACTGTGTGATGTCATCATGTCCATATGGAGGAACTGTGTGATGTCATCATATCCATATGGAGGAACTGTGTGATGTCATCATGTCTATATGGAAGAACTGTGTGATGTCATCATGTCCATATAGAATAACTGTGTGATGTCATCATGTCTATATGGAAGAACTGTGTGATGTCATCATGTCCATATGGAGGAACTGTGTGATGTCATCATGTCCATATGGAAGAACTGTGTGATGTCATCATGTCCATATGGAGGAACTGTGTGATGTCATCATATCCATATGGAGGAACTGTGTGATGTCATCATGTCTATATGGAAGAACTGTGTGATGTCATCATGTCCATATAGAATAACTGTGTGATGTCATCATGTCTATATGGAAGAACTGTGTGATGTCATCATGTCCATATGGAGGAACTGTGTGATGTCATCATGTCCATATGGAGGAACTGTGTGATGTCATCATGTCCATATGGAGAAACTGTGTGATGTCATCATGTCCATATGGAGGAACTGTGTGATGTCATCATGTCCATATGGAGGAACTGTGTGATGTCATCATGTCCATATGGAGGAACTGTGTGATGTCATCATGTCCATATGGAGGAACTGTGTGATGTCATCATGTCCATATATATGGATGAACTGTGTGATGTCATCATGTCCATATATATGGATGAACTGTGTGATGTCATCATGTCCATATATATGGTTGAACTGTGTGATGTCATCATGCCCATACGGAGGGAAATCTATGAGGAATATTTTCAGCCCCTTGTAGAAAGTATAACACTGAGAATGAAGGCAAAAGGGGGTTCAACCCAGGACTAGCAAAGTGTACCTAATAAAGTGGCCAGTGAGTCCTTTTTTTTTTTTTTTCTACATATCGTAAGGACTTAAGTCCTTTTGTAAGGGGTGTCTCACCAGTGGAGGCTGCCTGTATTTGAAGCACTGGTGTATCGATTGGCCATAACATTATAAGATAGATCATTTTTGGAATCATATACAAAGTTCAAAGTGTATTTAATGGTTTATGAATTTTTTATTTAAGATTTTTTTATTGAAAATAAACTATAAATACAATATATCAAATGTTCAACTAAAATATTTTGTGAAAATAAACATAACACAAATATGTCTTTACATACACAGCTTATAATAAATACTCAATAAAATAAATAAAGAACTTCAAAACGACTTGTCATATTGGTGTAAAATATTCATACAATCTTATTGGAATACAGACTTACAAAAATAGTTTTCGTTTTAACCCTTAAAGGGGTACTCCACTGGCCAGTATTCGGAACTAAATGTTCCGAATGCTGTGTTAGCTCTGCGGGGGCCAGCCACGCCCCCTGTGACATCACAACCATGCCCCCTCGATGCAAGTCTATGGGAGGGGGTGTGACTGCCGTCACACCCCCTCCAATAGACTTGCATTGAGGGGGCGTGGTCAGAATGCCATAAGGGGGTGTGAACGGGCATCGCGAGGGGGGCGTTGCCGACCCCCGCAGCGCAAACACAGCGTTCAGAACATTTAGTAGCCAATTAGCCAATGGAGTCCGCCATTCAGCAAAGTGAATGGAGAGGAGTGTCAGGACCCTGTTAGTGTCCATAATTGTATACAACTATGCCCGATACGGCAGCTCAGCCTCATTGCTCTGCCCATCAGCGAAGGTCCTAGGAATCGATCCTCCATGATCCCAGAAAACCATTTGAAATTTCAGACATGGTTATTACAAGATGCTTGGTCCTTCTTCTTCTGTTGTTTGAACTGCTGTTGGGTCATTTTTTGTCCACCCGCCTCTGTATGATGAATAGGGGTTGCTTTATTTCATGATGTTGGCGGACCCGCATTTCATACACATAATGCACTTAATAATCTGTAAATTGATTGGAAATCAGAAAGTAGTTAGTCACAGACTGGTGGTAGAGGAAGTGTTAAATCCATTAAAGGGGTATTCCGCCCCTAGGCATCTTATCCCCTATCCAAAGAAAGGGGAAAACATCTTCGCTGCGGCACCCCATACATCCGGTGCACGGAGCGAACTTCAGATAACTGGTGATGTAGCGCTGGAGGCTCGTGATGTCACAGCCACCCCCTCAATGAAAGTCTATGGGAGGGGGCGTGACGGACGTCACGCCCCCTCCCATAGCCTTGCATTGAGGGGGCGTGGTCGTGACGTCATGAGGAGCGTGGCCGTGACATTGCGAGCCTCTGGTGCTACACCAGAGCACGGGCGCAGCAGTTAGATCTTGGGGGTCGCAGTGGCGGGACCCCCTCGATCAGACATCTTATCCCCTATCCCTTGAATAGGGGATAAGACGTCTAGGGGCAGAGTACCCCTTTAATCACTATAATACACTGTGCCAGATAAGATAACGATTGCAACTTCTGTCAGTCACACACCAAAAATCAACAGCATGGAAGACATTACACAGCAGTACTAAGCAGTGTCTCTTCCTATTTTATTTTACTACATTTTTACATAGTACAAAAGAGGTCCTTCTCCTCCCCCTCTTCTCTTCATTGACTTTTATGGGCAGCAGTTGTAACCTGATCCCTTTTAGTGATACTTTCCCTTTCTGAAGATGATTGAGTGATCAGTGCAGGAAGAACAGGGTGGAGGAAAGGAGTCTGCTGAGTGGAGAAAGAGACATTTTACTTTTCGAAGATATACTACAAAATGATAGTTATGATTTAATGCAGAGCTTTTCAAAATGTGTGCAGTGACACATTAGTGTCGCAGGACTGTCTCTCAGCAGCTGCCACTGGTCACTGGGCACTGTGCTGCTGAATTTCGAACTGGCAGGCGGCGTGATCTGCAATGGCTCCCAGAACTGACGAGTGATGCCACTGATGTTGTGCCTAAGGAACGGATCAGGTGGCCATCTAGCCTGTACTTGTCGGTACAGGACTGAAAGACACAGGTCAGGTGGGAATGGAATGGCATAGGGAATTATCAATAAGGCACAGGGTCTAATAAAGGGGGTGATGAAGTGGGTAATGAAGTGGCACAAGGGGTGATGAAGGGCGATAATATGGCACAGGGGGTGATAAAGTGGCACGATGGGATGAATAAGGGAGTGATAAAGTGTAACAAGGGGTGATAAAGGGGGTGATGATATGTCACAAGGGGTGATGAAAGGGGGAGGAAATGGCACAGGGGGCGATAGAGGGGGTGATTAAATGGCACAGGGGTGTAGCAGCACATTTGTAATGCCCATACTGGATACAGGTATTATGTGATGTGTCGTAGGACGCACAACGCCATACATTCAATTGAAGGAGTGTGTAAAAAAAACTATGTATGTCTAAAGGGTGTGTCACCAACATGAAAAGTTTGGAAAGCACTGATTTAATTAAATAATGACAATGAAAGACTCACCGAGAATAATATAAACATCAGGATGGGTGTAATGATTGAAACCCCCAATGCAATGAGAAGTCTTCCATACCATGGCAAGTAGGGTCTTTTAGGCACTGTGTAGAACAATCATAGATAAGTACTAGGTCCAATGGTGCAAGAACATTTCATTTTCGGATTAGTATCAATTAGTATTGTACGCAAGACTACAGAAAGGTAACACTTTAGGTTAAATAAAAAATTTGTGAAAAAAATATTTCTTAAATGTTACCACAAAGTACTTAGTGACACCAAATAGACAGCCCTTTCTATGTTTTTGCAAATCATTGTGAGGATGAGTGACTGGCATGCTTAAAAATGGTATAAACTTTTACTAGTAGTACAATCATGCAATTGTTATTTCAGATTTGCCCTAACCATTTCCCCCAAATGGTCTTCTAAAGGGGTTTTATTAAAGAAGAGAGACAAAATATAAGGCTATAAAGGAACTGAAAACCCTTCACAGAACAAACAAAATCAAAAGAGATGGTTACTTAAAGGGGTACTTTTCAATCTCCGGGCCAGCACCCCGGGCATTCTAAAGACTTATGTGCAGAATGCTGGCTTCGGTCAGGCATGGTCGTGACATCACACCACATACTCTCCATTCATGTCTATGGGAAAGAGCGTGGTGGCCGCTACGCCCCCTCCCATAGACATAAATGGAGAGGATGTGGTGTGATGTCACGACCACAGCCGCCCAAAGCCAGCATTCTGCACATAAATATTCAGAACACCGGGTTGCCGGCCCGGAGATCGTGGTGGGTCTGAGCGTTGGGATAAGATGTCTAGGGGCAGAGTACCTCTTAAAGAAAAGACAAAGTAGGGGTCTAGCCTTTTTTTTTTTTTTACTGCTAATTGGCAGGGTCTCTTAGGTGATGGAAGAGCAGGTAGAGCAGTTAAAATAAAGAGAATAGTTAGTAAAATAACAATAATAATAAGAATACATGCACAAAAATGTAACCCTATTAGTTATGTATTAGTCCAACCTGTAACAGCATAAAATGTTAAACATATCTGTTAATATGATATAATACAGAAAGCACAGGTTATTGTTAAATGGTGCGGTGGTTAAAAGTTGTTGTTTAGTTAGTGGTTTTTAATAATGCCTTTATCCAGTTATTAAATAAAGTTAGTCCAGAAACCAACAGGAAAGCTTTATTAGTTAGTTATATTAGACCATAGTTATTAGTTATCGTAAAATCCTAAATCATGTGGATGTCTGTGGTTAGTTGTTTAAACTATGTTCCACTTACTGTTGTTGTTCGCTGTAGTGTTGGTCTGTTGTGTCGATGAATTTGTTGTGGTGCTATATATAATAGACGTCATAATGTAGGAATAATTTTTTAGGTTGTTTAACGTTGTCATCGATTCACCATCAGTTTGGATGGATGAGGACATTTTACTACTTTGTGTGGTAGTTGGGATAGTTGTTCTATCAGTTGACCTTGTGTTGTCTATTCTAGATGTAAAGACTGAAGCAGTTGATGAATTTGTGTATTTTGAGGTATTAGGAACAATTGGTGTAATAATGTAGGATGCATTCGTAAAGTCGTTTGGGCTCAATGTTGTTTTAGAACCTCCATAGCTCATTGTTCTACGTGTGGTAGTTGGAAAAATTGTGGTATCAGATGTTTTGTCTATTTTAGATGTGAAGACTGAAGTAGTTGATGAATTCAAGTTTTTCAAAGTATTAGGATCAATTGATGTAATAATATATGATGTATTCTTAAAGTCATTTGAGCTCAATGTTGTTTTAGATCCGCCATTACTCTGTTTGGGAGAGGACATTCTTCTACTTTGTGTGGTAGTTAGGATAGTTGTTGTATTAGTTGGCCTTGTTTTGTCTATTCTAGATGTGAGGACTGAAGTAGTTGATGAATCCGTGGTATTGGAGGTATTGGGAACAATTGATGTGATAATGTATGATGTATTCCTAAAGTCATTTGGGCTCAAGGTTGTTTTAGATCCTCTATTATTCTGGGTAGAAGAGGATGTTTTTCTACTGTATGTGGGGGTTGGGATAGATGTTGTATCAGATGATTTTGTTTTATCTGTTCTAGATGTGAAGATTGAAGTAGTTGATGAATTAATGTTCTTTGAGGTATTAGGAACAATTGATGTGATAATGTATGATGTATTCCTCAAGTCATTTGGGTTTAATGTTGTTTTAGATCCACCATTACTCTGTGTGGAAGAGGATATTCTTCGTCTTTGTGTGGTAGTTGGGATAGTTGTTGTATCAGATAGCCTTGTTTTGTCTATTCCGGATGTGAAGACTGAAGCAGTTGATACATTTGTGTACTTCAAGGTGTTAGAAACAATTGTTGTGATAATGTATGATGTATTCTGGAAGTAATTGGGGCTCAATGTTGTTTTAGATCCCCCATTACTCTGCGTGGAAGAGGACATTCTTCTACTTTGCGTGATAGGTGTGTTAATTGTTGTATGAAATGACCTTGTTTTGTCCATGCTAGATGTGAAGACTGAAGTAGGTGATGAATTCATGTTCTTTGAGATATTAGAAACAATTGATGTCATAATGTATGATGTATTCTTGAAGTCATTTGGGCTCAATGTTGTTTTAGATCCTCCATTATTCTGGGTTGAATAGGAAATTCTTCTACTTTGTGAGGTGGGTGGGATAGTTGTTGTATTGGATGACCTTGTTTTGTCTATTCTAGATGTGAAGACTGAAGTGGTTGATGAATTCATGGTCTTTGACGTATTGGGAACAATTGATGTGATAACGTAAGATGTATTCCTAAAGTCATTTGGGCTTAATGTTGTTTTAGAGCCTCCATTATTCTGGGTGGTATAGGGCATTCTTCTACTTTGTGTGGTAGTTGGGATAGTTGTATCAGATGACCTTGTTTTTTCTATTCTAGATGTGAAGACTGAAATAGTTGATGTATCGGTGGTCTTGGATGTATTGGGAACAATTGATGTGGTAACGTATGATGTATTCCTAAAGTCATTTGGGTTTAATGTTGTTTTAGATCCTCCATTGTTCTGGGTAGAAAAGGATATTCTTCTACTGTATGTGGTGGATGGGATAGTTGTTGTATCAGATGATCTTGTTTTGTCTATTCCAGATGTGAATACTAAAGTAGGTGATGAATTCATGTTCTTTGAGATATTAGAAACAATTGATGTGATAATATATGATGTATTCTTGAAGTCATTCGAGCTCAATGTTGTTTTATATCCTCCATTACTCTGTGTGGTATAGGGCATTCTTCTACTTTGTGTGGTAGTTGGGATAGTTGTTGTATTGGATGATCTTGTTTTGTCTATTCTGGTTATGAAGACTGAAGTAGTTGATAAATTCCTGGTCTCTGAGGTATTAAGAACAATTGATGTGATACTGTATGATGTGTTCTTGAAGTCATTCGAGCTCAAAGTTGTTTTAGATCCACCATTACTTTGGGTGGAAGAGAACATTCTTCTACTTTGTGTGGTAGTTGGGATAGGTGTTGTATCAGATGACCTTGTTTTGTCTATTCTAGATGTGAAGACTGAAGTGGTTGATGAATTCATGTTCTTTGACGTATTGGGAACAATTGATGTGATTATGTAAGATGTATTCCTAAAGTCATTTGGGTTTAATGTTGTTTTAGATCCTCCATTATTCTGGGTAGAAGAGGATATTCTTGTACTTTGTGTGGTAGTTGGGATAGTTGTTATATCAGATGACCTTGTTTTGTCTATTCTAGATGTGAAGACCAAAGTGGTTGATGAATTTGTGGTCTTTGAGGTATTGGGAACAATTGATGTGACAATGTATGATGTATTCTTGAAGTCATTTGGGCTTAATGTTGTTTTAGATACTCCATTACTCTGGGTGGAAGAAAACATTCTTGTACTTTGTGTGGTAGTAGAGATAGTTTTTGTATCAGATGGACTTGTTTTGGCTATTCTTCTTGTTGAGTTTGAAGTAGTTGATGGATTAATGGTCGTTGAGGTATTAGGAACAATTGATGTGATAATGTATGATGTATTGCTATAGTCATTTGGTTTTAATGTTGTTTTAGATCCTCCATTACTCTGGGTGGGAAAGGACATTTGTGTGGTAGTTGGGATAGTTGTCGTATCAGATAAACTTGTTTTGTCTATTGTAGATGTGAAGACTGAAGCAGATGATGCATTTATAGTTTTTGAGGAATTAGAAACCATTGATGTGATCATGTATAATGTATTCCTAAAGTCATTTGGGTTCAATGTTGTTTTAGATCCTCCATTACTCTGAGTGGAAGAGGACATTCTTCTACTTTGTGTGATAGTTGGGATAGTTGTTGTATTTGCTGGTTTTGTTTCTTCTACACCAGTTGTGAAGACAGATTTACTTGATGAGTTTATATTATTTGTGCTATTTGTAGTAGATTGTATTTGTGTTATCATGGTATTCCTTGTAGGTGAAGTGAAGGTTTTTACAACGGTACTTCCCAAACTGCTTTTGGCAAAGGCTGAGGTTGTAGATAACCTTGGGGAACTGTGTTGTGTATAGGCCACCATTATACTACTGTTGGGAGTACTGGTTGTTTGGGCTTCTGTGGTTTCAGATATAGTTGGGATTTTTGTTGTTAAAGAAGCTAAACTAATCCTAGGGTTGGGTGTTCTGGTAAGAGATGTCTGCCCAGTAACATCTGTTACAGGAGTTAGGTTTTTACTAGTCTGCGAGAGAGTGGATGTTGTACTGGTTCCTGTCTTTATCTCTTCTGTAGATTTTATATTACTGCTACTGGACTGTGGCATTGTGATTGTGAGTTTTATTAAGGTATTTCTTGTATCTTGCATTGTAGGTGTGACCTCTGTACTGGATCCACTAATGGCAGAGACTATCTTAGTTTTGGAAATGGAATATACAGTACTTGTTGAAGCCATAGTTTTTCCAGAGTTTTGGCCAGTAGTTTCTGTAATTTTGCTTTCTGTGGTAGATGATTTTGAGGTAGATTTTCTATTGGTGAATTCTGGGCTCATCCTTGTTGCGGTGGATTCAGTATTAGACTTTGTGGTGCTTTTCATGGACCTTGTGTTGGAAGTTCGGATGCTGTCAAATGTTGGACTTGCCCCTGTAGGTATAAGATTTATTGTGTTCTTAATATCATTAGTTGTAGTCCTTCCAATACTCGTTGAGCTGGTAGATCCTATGGTAATATCTGTAATACTAGTTTCTGTTGTGACTGTTGTTGTAGTGGTGCCTGCACTGGATTTAGATACAAATTCCTTAGATACAGATTCATTTGAGGTTAGTGTAGTAGAGGCAACATTAGACTGTGTTGTGTTAGTATTTGTATTCATCCCAGTGGTCATTTCAGTGCTGGACTTCATGGTTCCTTCCTTGGTTCCAGCTGTTGAAGATTCCATTGTCGGTTCTGTAAAGGTTTCTGTAGTGGCCGGAACTGTCTGTGAGGTAGTGTATTCTGGACTGGTGCTGGGAAGTTTTACTGTGGTAACAATGGTTTAGACATTTAGCCATTAACATGAACATTTTCAACTTATTCTATGTCGGGATGGGTATTAATTGAAGTATGAAGTATAGTAATAATTGAAGTCTGAACTTTTTTTTCTAGTAGTCAACCAACATCTTCTGAGATAAGCACCAAAAAAAAATGTAGATTTTTCCCCTAGATCATTCCTGTGGCTAAATATTTCTTTTTAATTTATTAAAGGGGTATTCTGGCTTTATACGTATTATCCCCTATCCAAAGGATGATAAGATGTATGATTGCAGGGTCCCGCCACTGGGACCCCAGCGATCTCGGTGCAGCCCCTGGCCTTCCATGCCGGGCACCTCCTCCGAGACATGAAGGGACCCCTGCGATCATACATCTTATTCTCTCTCCTTTGGAAAGGCAAAAAGATGTATAAAGCCGGAATACCCGTTTAAGTTATATTATAATATCTACTCTCAGTTTTTCTATATCTGATAAACTTATCGTAGGTCCCATTCAAATTGCATTTAATATTCCTTTGGGGTGAACTTAGGAGGACGGCAACTGTATACAGTAGAATACATTACTAGCTCCCATAAGAAGGCATTGGGGTCTCTAATGGGCTATTTGTAAAAAATGGACATACATGGACAGTAATATCATCAGAGCTTCCCTGGAAATGTCTTTCTATGTTCCTTCTATGCCCCTTGACACACATTATAATTCAAAATGTATGTTGTAGGGCTGTAAGCAATACTATCCCTCTTAAAGGGGCACTCCACTGCTAGACATGTTATGGATAACATGTCTGATCACGGGGGGTCCGTCCGCTGGGGACCCCCACGATCTCTGCCATGAAACCCTAGTCATCTGGTGCAGTGCAGTGTTGGATGACTGGCGAACACAGCCCTCTATTCATGTCTATGGGAGGAGGCATGACGGCTGTGTACTAGCCGTTACGTCCCCTCCCATAGACATGAATGGAGGAGGCGTGGTGTGACGTCACGATCACGGAAGCCCCAGGCTTCCATGACCGTAGTGCCGCAGTGCCGCAGTGCCGGCCTGGAGATCAGACATGTTAACAGACATGTAATCCCCTATCCTTTGCATGGGGATAACATGTTTAGGAGTGGAGTACCCCTTTAAAGGAGCTTACAAGGATAAGAGGAAAGAGATCCCTGCATTTCCTTCTCAGGAAACCCTAGTAATAGTATTCAAAAATGAAGAAGATGTGATTTCTCTATTAGGATTTCAACCTGTAACAATCTTCTTTATTTCTCCATAAGAAAGGGGGCACTAAGGGCTAATTCATCTCTAAATAAAGTTCTTCTACCTGTCACACAGCTTGGATTTGTAGTTTCACAGCACCTTAAGATGCACGGGTTAGAAACCACCTTTTTGCATCACAAATTTATCAATAAAATATGATGTGTTACTGATCACTGACACCGCCAGTCTCGCCCTGTGCGGAGGAGTGGTGCTTCTGAGTGCAGATGGGTATGTTCTCCCCACATTAGGTATATTTTATCAAACAAATGTAGTTAGGTAAAAATAAAATAAAATTTAAGATTCTACACATTCACATCACAGTTAATGGAAAACATGGACTTACTGTAATCATCAGTTGTTAATGTGGTAGAATTCATGGTCAGCCCATTGGTCCTTGGTGTCATGACTGAAGTGGGTAAAGTTGTGGATGAATTTGATAAGAGTGATGCTGATAAAGATAAAACTTGATCAAATTTAACTCTAACAAAGAATGGTTAACCATGATGCCTCAGTAGTTGCTTCTTTCAGAGGTATGGAATAAGGATGCTATGGAAGAAACACTTAAAGGATAGGGGATAAGATGTCTGATAGCGTGGGTCCAGCTGCTGGACCCACCCCGCGATCTTCCGCGGCACCCCGCGTTCTAAACAAACACTGCGTTCCTGCACCAGTGGCCGTGATGTCCCGGCCACGCCCCTTGTGACATCATATCCCCCATTCATGTCTATGGGAGGGGGTGTGTTGGCTAACACGCCCCCTCCCATACACATGAAAGGAGGGGGTGTGGTGTTACGTCATGAGGGGCGTGGCCGTGACAAACAAAATGTTTTGAATGATGGAGCACTGGAGTACCCCTTTAATTTAAGCAAATTTAGATCTTTCCAAATCTGGTCTTTTGGGATTCCTTCCATGAATGTCCTGTCTTTACTGTAACTATTATATCTAATATAATGCCATTAAGGTTTTCTAATGTTCTCAAAATGTGCACCGTGATTCCGAAACAGTCCTACTCAACAGGAACAAAAGTATTTCTTGTCTATCATTTAGATGTTTAACCATGAAGGTCCTTTAAGGTGAAGGTTGCATAATACCTTACACTTTTCCCTACAATTTAGACCAAACCAGTTCTAGGTGTAGCATAGAAGGATCTGATCCCAAGGAGAGGCAGTGGCACTTATACATTGTCTTGTTTTCTGTTAATAAATCTGCAAATACATATAAGTGTAATGTCCATTTCTATGTTTTTGCCTTTTTATGTTTTGGGTTCTGGTCAGACATTGGGTTTGTGTCTCACCAGTTTTTGTGTTAATTCTCCCTGCAACGTTCTAACACTTATCCCCTATCCACAGGATAGGGGATAAGTGCTTGATCGCGGGGGGTTCGACCACTGGGATCCCCACATTAGCACTCATTGAGAGTGCTAATGCACGTGGCGTCGACCTAGAGAGGTCGATCCCCCTCCACTCCCCATACAGTTCTATGGGAGAGGCAGGGAGACGCAAACGCTGCCTCGCCGCCTCTCCCATAAAACTACATAGAGGAGGCGTGATGTTGCGGCCGGCACGCCTCCTGCACGGGAGAGCCGTGGCAGAGTCCCAGCGTTCGGACCCCCCACGATAAAACACTTATCTCCAATCCTGCGGATAGGGGATAAGTTGTTTTTGCCCGCAGATGGCCTTTAAGCCCATGAAAGCTCAGGTGTGGTTACTTAGACCCGAGCTCTGCTGGAACTCTCAGTTGGTTATTAGACCTGTACTCTGTCCATGTCTTGTTTATTATGCACCTAATTTTTGTCTGTTTAAGCAGAAATCCTGAGTTTTAACCATAGTTATCTGTCCTGTTTAATATATATAGATTTTAGCCTGCTCTGTTTTAGTACATTTGTTGGGTTTTAGTGTTTTGTATATTGGTTTTGCTTTTGCCTTGTGTTGCCTTAATCTCTGTTCACACTATGCATTATGTTAGTCCTGTTTGGATCTTGTTCATTTCTGCTACTCCTAGGATAGAATCCTGTTTCCGAGCCTTGTGCTAATCCGTCTATCTAGGAGTGAATTTTGCTGTACCCGTGTTTGCTTGTATTAAGTATTTCTATTTCCTCCTAGGCCAGTATCTTGATCACTCGGTGGAGAGTGCCTGCTGTCTAGGAGTCCCTCCTAGTGATGAGCGGCAGGGGCCATATTTGAATTTGTGATATTTCGCAAATATATGTACGAATATTCGTTCTATTCGTTCGCAAATTTCTCATATTCGCTACGTTCATTCCCTTTTTTCCCATACGAAAATTCATAATGAAATTCACATATTGTGCATGCGCAATTATATCTTTCACCTAAAAGAAGTGAGGGATCAGTGTCCTCTGGATGTGCCGATATTCACGAATATTCGCGAATATTTGCATATACAAAATATTCCACACAAACTCACACAGTAAATAATATTGGAGCCTTCTTTGGACTACAAGCTGGAAGCAGGGAGGGTTCCTCCATGTTTGGAGTGGGGTGTCTAGTGTGTTCATTATTTTGAGTCCAGTGTGAACAATGCTCTTGATTTCCTGACCCGTCTTATGTTAGTATGCTATATCCTGCCTTGCCTGTCATATATATATATATATATATATATATATATAGATATATATGTTTGTGCTTCATAGTATTCCTGTTATGTTCCTGACTTGTCCCCAACAGTTTGTTTTGTTGATTTTGATGCCCATGCACTTTAGCGCTTGGAAGGAACCGACTCCAATTTGTCGATCTGTCATTCAGGGTGGATGGGCAAGTAGGCAATGAGAGTGGTTTATAGGAACAGCTTTAGGGCTCCCTTCTCCCTGCCCCCCGTTCATGACAATTAGTTTATAAATTATCTATAGACATCAAAAAGACATCAAGTAAAAATTTTACATTTTGAGAAGATGACATAATCTTGAAGATCTTATACATGTACATTCACATCAAAGATTTGGCAGAACATGGACCTGCTGTACTCACCAGTTCTTGATGGAGTAGAGGTTGTGGTCAGCACATTGGTTCTTGGCGTCATGAATGAGGTGGGTAAAGTTGTGGATGAATTTGATAACAGTGGGGCTGATAAAGATAAAACTTGATCAAATATTACAGTTCTAGCACAGAATTGGTAGAAACTATATGATCCCTTTGTAGGAGCCTCTTCAAGGGATATGGAAATAACATTGCTATGGAGAAACCTCTTAATTTAGGAAAATTTAGATCTTTCCAAATCTGATACTTAGAACTGTCTTTTGAGTTTCCTTCCATGATTGTCGTGTCTTTCTGAAACTATTATCTATAATGTTCAGCCTGATGAAGCACACACGGACGTGAGAAACAGCTGTCGCTGATTACCTCTCCCCGTCTGCTTTGAACTACTCCCCGCAGAGTGTATGTTTTAATGCAAGATATGGAATAAAACTGAAGAATTTACTACAGTTGGTGAGTTGCCCTTTTTTCTTATCCTATTATGTGCACTGGACTGTATGCTTTCCATTGAACGTGCACCACCTATACTGTAGGAAGATTGCAGTCTAAGTTAACCCTCCATTCACTACGAGGACACTAGACCTGATCGTTTCAGTGCCAGAGAGACCAGTATTTTTGTGGCCATGTTATCTATAATGTACTGCCAATAACATTCAAAAATGTTCTGTGTGATCCTGAACCAGTCCTACTCCAATTGGAAGAAATTTATCTCTAGTTTACCATTGACATGGTCGACCAAGAAAGTCAAGGATTTGCTGTACTCACCAGTTATTGATAGGGTAGAGTTTGTGGTCAGCCGATTGGTCTTTGGCGTCATGACTGGGGTGAGTAATGTTGTTGGTGAACCTGATGACGGAGGTGCTGATAAAGATAAAACTTGATCAAATTTCATTTCTAAGAAATGATTAGTAGTTAAGGTGCCTTCCCAGGTTATGGAATTAAGAAGGATTTAAAGGGGTACTCTGCTGCTAGACATGTTATCCCCTATCCAAAAGTTAAGGGATAACATGGCTGATCGCCGGCAGCTGAGGACCCCCACGATCTCCGCTGGGGCACCCAAGTCATCCGATGCATGGAGCGAACTCCACTCTGTGCCAGATGACTGGCGATCACGGCTGTGTACTAGCCGTCATGGCCCCTCCCATAGACATGAATGGAGGGGGTGTGGCATGATGTCATGATCACGGAAGCCCCAGGCTTCTGTGACCGTAACGCCGCAGAGCTGGAACGGAGATTGCGGGGGTCCCATTGGCCGGACCCCCCGCAATCCGACATGTTATCCCCTATCCTTTGGATAGGGGATAACATGTCTATGGGCGGAGTACCCCTTTAATTTAACATTTTTCATATCTCTCTAAACCTCAGTACTTAGAAATTTCTCAGATTCTTCCAATGATTATACTAAGATTGGGCTACATGGCAACTTTAATGGCACCAAGGGTCACAAGACCAAAGATTGCCACGTTGCATCTCAGGAATCATGCTGCATTACAGCTAATGGAAATAAATGAGGTCATTTGGCAAACCAGAAGTGGCCAAAGGCATAACCAAACAGTGAAAGAAATGGAAATTATTTTTTGTCACTGTCACATGGTAGGTTTCCACAAGACCCCATTTCTTTATATTATTTGTGACATAACATATGATCCCTTCAATGCGACATGGAGGTCTTTGGTTGCAATCTTTGTTGCATTCAAATTGGACATGAAGCCCTAACATTTTGTACAACTGTGGTGCTTAAAAAAATAAAAAAAACATGATCAAGTTGAACAGTTTTAAAGGGGTACTCTGCTGCTAGACATCTTATCCCCTCTCCAAAGGAGAGGGGATAAGATGTCTGATCGCTTGGGGGTCCTGCTGCTAGGGGTCTCCCACAGCACCCGGCGTTCTAAACAAACACTGGGATCCTACGGCAGTGGTCGTGATGTCACGGCCACACCCAATTGTGACATCACGCCACCCCCCTCCATTCATGTCTATGGAGGGGGCGTGTCGGATGACACGCCCCCTCCTATAGACATGAATGGAGGGGCATGACGTGACATCACGAGGGAGCGTGGTTGTGACGTCACGATAAGGCCCTCCGGCTCCGAGCGTTCTGTACAAAATGTTCAGAATGCTGGAGTACCGGAGTACCCCTTTAAGGATCGGAATAAACAATAAGATATTATCAGAAGGAAGTTCTACCTGCGTTGTATTTCTCTTTGTAATCTCCCTATATAAATATCCCTCCTCCAACAAGAAGAACATTTTATCCATACTGCCGATAACATGGTTGTCCTTGACAGTCAGCTCGAGAAGGGGTCCTAGGACATGCCCTGGGAAGCTTACTAGAAACATTTCTCTATGGACACATCTACAAGGATAGGTTAAACCGGTTGTCCCAAATCCTTACCAAAAAGGAACAGCTAGTGATCAGCTGATGGCCGCTTACCAGGAAACTGAACCATGATCAGCTGCCATCGCCAGGTGACAATGTGAGTGGTTGTACAATAGTGGCCACTGCAGGAGAAATGTGGTATTACATGGAGCCCATTCCAATGATTGACTAATACAAGGTCCAGCTGAGTCTCCCAAAGTAAGAGTGGCCTATTGTAATAGCTGGAGATTCTAATATAGAAGACTCCTCTAAATTATGTTTATATACCCAAATGGCTCTCTGTTTTGTTAGTTGACCCTTGTTATAGCACTCCCTGTGGAAGAAATTGTTTACTACACTTTAAACACAACCTTCATTCCCTTAGAGAACAATATACTTATTCTTCCCATGAAGCAATGCATGATGTCGTCCTACCTTTGTCTATTAACAGTAGAGTAAGGTTTTAAAGCGGCACTTCAGTGGAAAACATTTTTTTTTATTTCAACTGGTGCCAGAAAGTTATACAGATTTGTTAATTAATTCTGTATAAAAATCCTAATCCTTCCAGTACTTATCAGCTGCTGTATGCTCCAGAGGAAGTTGTGTAGTTCTTTCCAGTCTGACCACAGTGCTCTCTGCTGACACCTCTGTCGATATTAGGAACTGTCCAGAGCAGGTACAAATCCCCATAGCGAACCTCTTCTTCTATAAACAGTTCCTAATATGGACAGAGGGGGCAGCAGAGAACACTGTGGTCAGACAGGAAATAACTACACAACATACAGCAGCTGATAAGTACTGGAAGGATAAAAAAGGTTTCTCATATGAACACGGACACGGTCATTAAAAAACAGGTACAATGAAGCACAAATCTACGCGTTTCTGACCAGGATTGGGCCCTTCCTCAAGATGAAGTGCATCATAAGGTACAATGGAGACATATGCAGTATACATACACACTTTGTGATGCTCTGTAATTTGTGTGAAAGCTTTGTGTATGTGTGTATATACTGGATAAGTCTCCGTTGTACCTTATGATTCACTTAATCCTGAGGAAGGGCCCAATCCGGGTCAGAAACGCGTAGATTTGTGCTTAAATAAACAATTTATAGTTAATACTGTTGCATGCTATGCTTTTTGGATCCAGCGCTGCAACAAGTTCCAGTTTTTATTGCCTATCCTCTAACATTATACCGGACCTTCACCTGTTGTACCGGGAGGAACACAGCCGCAGGATCATTTGTACTATACGCTAACAGATGTGCTCTCAGCGCAACTCTGCAGAGTCAGGTACATGGACATGGAGCAGTAACTGGAACATGAAGTTCTTAAATTCTATAAACAATAAATTCTATAAACAGTGGCCCTCATTGCCCATGCGACACAAATTTGGTCGCACAACCTGACAAAAGATATCATCACTCTGAGTGTTTTTTAAACCCGTCAAAATGGGCGTGGTTATCACAAAAAGGGGCGTGTTCCCGACAAAAAAGAAAAAACACTCGGAGTATGATGAAAAACTCACAGGAAAACCTGTGAATTTTTATTCACCAAAACCCGACAGCTCTGAGCTGTCGGGAAATTACTGAAAACCGAGTGAATCCTACCCCCATCATGGAACAGGGTCTGTTCCATGTTGGGGGTAGTAGTACAGAGGTTGATCGCATCGGGTCTCACTTCTGAGATCCGATCCGATCAAAAGTTATTAAGCAGGGGAGCGGGCGGCATGGTCCACTCCCCAGCGATGTATGATGTGTTTTACTTTCATTTTCCCAGCCGGGCTCCCTGAATAGCCCGTACTGAGGAGCCAATCAGGGATCCCTGCGAGCTGCGGTGGGGAAAGATATATAGAATCGCTGGGGGGAGATGTATATGTCCCCACAGCTTCTATATATCTTGCCCCCCGCTGCACAATATGTCTTGTCCCCCGCCGCAGTGCATGTGTACACATATATATATATATATATATATATATATATATACTATATACCCCCCCGCATAGCGCTATTATATACCCCCCGCAGCGCATGTGTACACATATATATATATATACTATATACCCCCCGCATAGCGCTATTATATACCCCCCGCAGCGCATGTGTACACATATATATATATACTATATACCCCCCGCATAGCGCTATTATATACCCCCCGCAGCGCATGTAGATATATATTATACATGCCCCCGCACAGCGCATCTATATACACAACATGCCTCTGAAGCGCTATCAATGACTAATGCAGTGGTCTCCAACATGCGGACCTGTAGATGTTGCAAAACTACAACTCCCAGCATGCACTGAGCATTCTGGGAGTTGTAGTTTTGCAACATCTGGAGGTCCGCAAGTTGGAGACCACTGGCTAATACTTGTCAATGATAGCGCTTCAGAGGCATGTGTATAGAAGCGAAGTGGGGAGCAGACCTATAGCGTTATCTGGTCCCCACTTTGCTACAATACACAATCCTCAGCCATCACCGGAGCTGCCCCATCGCCTCCCCCATCCCAGGTGTTATAATTACCTGTTGCCGGGGTCCGCGGTCTGCGATGCTCCTGGCTTCGGTGCTCTTGCTGTGCGCTGTCACTGTGCGCACTGATGGTGACGTCACAACGTGCGTTGGGGACGTCACAATACAACCTGCGGGCCAACGGCTGTCCGGGCATGCTGGGAGTTGTAGTTTTGCAACATCTGGAGGTCCGCAGGTTGAAGACCACTGGTATTGGAGGTTATACTCACGTGTCCCCGCCGCTCCGAACCGTCACCGCTCGTCACCGCTGCCCTGGATGTCACCTTCCATCGCTGTCGCCGCGTCCCCGGGGTGTCCCCGACGCTCCGGCAAGGCCTCTGCTTCCCCGGAATCCTCGATCTCACGTCGCCGCCATCACGTCGCTACGCACGCCGCTCCTATTGGATGACGGGACGGCGTGCGCAGCAACGTGATGACGATGATGGAGAGCGCCGACGATGCAGGGGATCCCGAAGAGGACGCGCCGGAGCCCCGAGGACAGGTAAGTGATCGTCAGCGGACCACACGGGGCACCGTAAACGGCTATCCGGTGGCAGCTGAAGCAGTCTGCGCTGCCGGATAGTCGTTTATGCGATGGCCCCGACATACAAAAGCATCGTATGTTGATGCTGCCTTCAACATGCGATGGACTCTGAGAGTGATCGTATGCTGAAATGATCGTATGTCGGGGCCATCGTAGGTCGGGGGTCACTGTATATGTAATCTGTTGTGTATGTTCTCTGCAAGTGTGTTTGTGTCCATGTTTATGGCAATAAAATATTGTAATAGTAATATACATTGATGAAATACTGTAATCTTGAAAAACAAAAATAGGAAAAAGAAGGTTTCTCACCTCTACATGGAGAACAGTACGATGGGCGGATACAATACTTCATGGTTTGACCATAGCAGGTACACGGACAAGGTGTAGGCGTTGTGGGCTTTGTGGTTGTGGAGGTCACCACAGGCTTTATAGTGGTCACTGAAAACAAATATTTAATATCATAGTGAAAGTTGTCTCCACTGCGCCCTCTCGTATTCTGTAAAGTAGTTGTATTGGTCATGGTTAAGAAGGTGGAAAAATGACAATAAAAGGGGGTTATCCAAATTAGGTTAGGCTATAAATATTAGATCAGCACGGGTCCAACTCCTGGCAAAAATGTATATGATGTAAATGTGGTATCCTAGTACTTTACTGCGTCCTGTCAGGTAAACAGTGCTTCAAGTGCCATCGCTAGGCCCTGCTGCTCAGGTGATGCTTTAAAATTTGTTATGATCTTTGCCTGTTAGTTTATAAATTTATATTGTGTTGCAATGTACCTTCAAAACATGTACAGAATATCTGTAAGGAGGCATGATGCAGGGTACCAATGTGACCCTGATTGCCCAATGGGAGATCCCCTAGCTAGGTCATAAATAGTGTGTGGGGGGGGATTTATTAAGTTTAGAAGTTTGGGGTGACTAGTGCAGAGCTCTATGTGAGCTGCAGTGTGGAGAAGAGACAGCAGGAGAGTGAGGTGATTCAAGGGAAGCCTAGAATAAATCTTTAAGCAACCGCTCCATTCTGCAAGTGTTCCCAACCCAGGAGGATTCAGAAATTCCTAATCGTGAGTATAATGTATGGTGAGTCGACGGGCCACACAGAGATAGTTCATACTCTGGTGGTGTAGTGTTGATTGGACACTTTTAGAACCCTAGTCAGCGTGGGAGGCCTCAGAATTATGTCTAAAGTCCCACGTACGATACTACAAGTCACAGCAAGTCTACTGGGCTCCCAAGGGTTACACTGCATCTCCTCTTCTCTAGTCTGTGCTGTTAGGATTGTTATGTCTACTCCTGCCTCAGTAAAGACAGTTATCTATAACCTGACATAGGTGGATTTATTATTCCATGCCTGGCCCAGAAGAAGCTGTCCTATCATTGGACCGTGTAGGTTAACGGTGCCCTGGTGTCACGATCATACCCATACACCCTGCACAGAGTACCCCCAAAATGTGCGGCATATAAATAAAAAAGAAAAGACTCTCACCTAAACATGAAGAACAGTAGGACGGCCGGACACAAAACTTCACAGCTTGACCGAGGCAGGTACATGGACAAAATGGAGGTGTGGTGGTGTCTGTGGTTGAAGAATTTGTCACAGGACTCTTTGTAGAAGCTGAAATATAATGACATCCATTATTATAGGAATAAACACAACACTCAGGGATATAACAATGTCCGATCATTCTAGATGTTACATATACAGGGAGCAGAGGGGAATACACCCAATTCCCTGGCTCCTCCCCCCTGATCTCTATCTTTGGCTCCTATATATAATGTTGTCTACCAGCTGCTTATGATAGGTATATACCTTTCACCAGCAGATGGCAGCTGCAGACAGCGATATATACCATACAAAGTCAATGTAACATCACTGCTGTCTGGATCAGACTGTGCTGTTGTGTCCACTCCACCTCTTGTCCAGCAGAGAAGGTAAGTGAGTATATGTATGTGAATGTATGTATACACAGTACTGTATGCGTCACAGTGTGTATATGTGTGGGTGTGTATACATGTGTATATTTTTCAAAGTGTGTATATGTGTGAATATATGTTTGTATATGTGTTTTTTTTTTACTTGAGTACTTTCTCTGCAAGTGTGTATATGTCCATTCTTTTGGCCATGAACAACCCCCCCCCCCCCCCTTTACTAAATCCTGTGTATGAATGGTCCCGAGTTGTAGAGTTGTAAAAAATAAAAAGGTTATTTTAAAGGTTATAAAGAGGTTTCTCACCTCTACATGGAGAACAGTAGGATGGGCGGAAACAATACTTCATGGTTTGACCATAGCAGGTACACGGACAAGGTGTAGGCGTTGTGGGCTTTGTGGTTGTGGAGGTCACCACAGGCTTTATAGTGGTCACTGAAAACAAATATTTATTGTCATAGTCAGAATTGTCTCCACTGCGCCCTCTTGTATTCTGTAAAGTGGTTATCTCGTCATGATTATGAAGGTAGAAGAATTACAAAGGGGGTTATCCAAATTAGGTTAGGCCATAAATATTAGATCAGCAGGGGGCCAACTCCAGGCAAAAATGTATATGATGTAAATAGAAAAGAAAAGATTCTCACCTGTACATGGAGAACAGTAGGACGGACGGACACAAAACTTCACAGCGTGACCGAGGCAGGTACATGGGCAAAATGGAGGTGTGGTGGTGTCTGTGGTTGTAGAAGTTGTCACAGGGCTGTCCGTAGGAGCTGAAATATAATGTGTAAGAGTGAGTATATGTGTGTATATATATATATATATATATATATATATATATATATATATATATATATAGCAAAAAGATGGAACTTGCACTCACCGTTCTTGTAGAGATTCTTCATACGGTCATTCCATTCTGGAAGGGAGACCTCGGTGATGTGGGGTGCTCAGAGGCAAACAGACATTTTCGCACACACCTGTGTGCTTCTTCCGGCCTCTCAGAGGCCGGAAGAAGTACACAGGTGTGTGCGAAAACGTCTGTTCGCCTCTGAGCACCTCGCATCACCGAGGTCTCCCTTCCAGAACGGAATGACCGTATGAAGAATCTCTACAAGAACGGTGAGTGCAAGCTCCATCTTTTTGCCATATTTATGCCAGTTCTGTTGCTATCCTTCAGCTTTGCACCCCGTCGGTAGTACCACAATCAATGAATCTGGCTGCTGTCCTGCTGGGCTTACCGATTTTTTTCTATGTTGACAAAGACGGATTTGTATAATTGTGCTCTCTGATTTGCCTTTTTTCAATACATTAAAATGATTCTGACTGCCGATCAATATATATTAATACTTATATACTCATATACCATTGCTAATGCTGCAAAAATATATGTGTTACCTACCCTTAACCCATATATTAGCTTGCTATTTGCTTGTAACTAAAAGGAAGACCTTGGGATGATGCCAGAAGGATCAAGATGAGAAGTCAAGAGACAAAATATTTGAAGAAGATATAGACTGTATAGAAGGACAGCGAAATCTTGAATTTTCCGGTAGAAGAGTGAGGGGGTAAGTGAACTTTGGCCAAGAAAGAAATGTATGCTTAAATATGCTAATATATACAAACACAAAACTCAAATAACCAATCAAAATATGACATGATGATTTTGACGTGATAACTAACCTTCCCTTTTTTGTCAAATGAAAAAACAATGTACTTCCGTATAGTAAACAGAACTCTCTCTGGGAACTCTCTGAGTTTCTTGCTGAGAAAGAGTTTTATGCCAACTTTTTGTCTGGTGTAAATTTCTTGTGTGGACACGCACATTTTAAGGCCTCACCAACAGCCATCCTTGACACTGTATGTGTGTGTGTGTGTGGATATATTTGTATGTGATTTTTTAGGCACATGTTCTCTGCAAGTCTGTTTATGTCCAATTTTATGGCTATAAACATTCCCCCTGCAAAATCCTGTGTATGGATGACCTGAACTTTAAAAATAAAAGCTTAGTAATGTAGCTTGATGTATTATATTAATAGTAAAAAATAATAAAATAAAAAAAGGGAGAAGTAGGTTTCTCACCTCCACATGGAGAACAGTAGGACGGTCGTACACAGTATTTCATAGTTTGACCATAGCAGGTACATGGACAAGGAATGGGGTTGGTCAATGTTGTGGTGGTCACAGGAGTTGTTGTCATAACTGGGATGAAGAAACGTCATGTTAGAGACTGGATGTAGATGGACGAGGCCTGTTGGCCAAATTACAGCAAATATCTGTTGGGGGCAGTAGGAGGTCCCCAATATATCTACATTACATTGTCACATATCCCACCGAAACTGAATGGATTCTTCAACAACTATGAAATGTGTATGGACGCACTCACTCACTGTGTATGGACGCACTCACTCACTCACTGTGTATGGACGCACTCACTCACTCACTGTGTATGGACGCACTCACTCACTCACTGTGTATGGACACACTCACTCACTCACTGTGTATGGACGCACTCACTCACTCACTGTGTATGGACGCACCCACTCACTGTGTATGGACGCACTCACTCACTCACTGTGTATGGACACACTCACTCACTCACTGTGTATGGACGCACTCACTCACTCACTGTGTATGGACGCACTCACTCACTGTGTATGGACGCACGCACTCACTCACTGTGTATGGACGCACTCACTCACTGTGTATGGACGCACTCACTCACTGTGTATGGACGCACTCACTCACTGTGTATGGATGCACCCACTCACTGTGTATGGACGCACTCACTCACTCACTGTGTATGGACGCACCCACTCACTCACTGTTTATGGATGCACCCACTCACTCACTGTGTATGGACACACTCACTCACTGTGTATGGATGCACTCACTCACTGTGTATGGACGTACTCACTCACTCACTGTGTATGGATGCACCCACTCACTCACTGTGTATGGACGCACTCACTCACTGTGTATGGACGCACTCACTCACTGTGTATGGATGCACCCACTCACTGTGTATGGACGCACTCACTCACTCACTGTGTATGGACGCACCCACTCACTCACTGTTTATGGATGCACCCACTCACTCACTGTGTATGGACACACTCACTCACTGTGTATGGATGCACTCACTCACTGTGTATGGACGTACTCACTCACTCACTGTGTATGGATGCACCCACTCACTCACTGTGTATGGACGCACTCACTCACTCACTGTGTATGGACGCACTCACTCACTCACTGTGTATGGACGCACTCACTCACTCACTGTGTATGGACACACTCACTCACTCACTGTGTATGGACGCACGCACTCACTCACTGTGTATGGACGCACTCACTCACTCACTGTGTATGGACGCACTCACTCACTCACTGTGTATGGACGCACGCACTCACTCACTGTGTATGGACGCACGCACTCACTCACTGTGTATGGATGCACCCACTCACTGTGTATGGACGCACTCACTCACTCACTGTGTATGGACGCACTCACTCACTCACTGTGTATGGACACACTCACTCACTCACTGTGTATGGACGCACCCACTCACTGTGTATGGACGCACGCACTCACTCACTGTGTATGGACGCACCCACTCACTGTGTATGGACGCACTCCCTCACTCACTGTGTATGGACGCACTCACTCACTCACTGTGTATGGACACACTCACTCACTCACTGTGTATGGACGCACTCACTCACTCACTGTGTATGGACGCACTCACTCACTGTGTATGGACGCACGCACTCACTCACTGTGTATGGACGCACTCACTCACTGTGTATGGACGCACTCACTCACTGTGTATGGACGCACTCACTCACTGTGTATGGATGCACCCACTCACTGTGTATGGACGCACTCACTCACTCACTGTGTATGGACGCACCCACTCACTCACTGTTTATGGATGCACCCACTCACTCACTGTGTATGGACACACTCACTCACTGTGTATGGATGCACTCACTCACTGTGTATGGACGTACTCACTCACTCACTGTGTATGGATGCACCCACTCACTCACTGTGTATGGACGCACTCACTCACTGTGTATGGACGCACTCACTCACTGTGTATGGATGCACCCACTCACTGTGTATGGACGCACTCACTCACTCACTGTGTATGGACGCACCCACTCACTCACTGTGTATGGACACACTCACTCACTGTGTATGGATGCACTCACTCACTGTGTATGGACGTACTCACTCACTCACTGTGTATGGATGCACCCACTCACTCACTGTGTATGGACGCACTCACTCACTCACTGTGTATGGACGCACTCACTCACTCACTGTGTATGGACGCACTCACTCACTCACTGTGTATGGACACACTCACTCACTCACTGTGTATGGACGCACGCACTCACTCACTGTGTATGGACGCACTCACTCACTCACTGTGTATGGACGCACTCACTCACTCACTGTGTATGGACGCACTCACTCACTCACTGTGTATGGACACACTCACTCACTCACTGTGTATGGACACACTCACTCACTCACTGTGTATGGACGCACGCACTCACTCACTGTGTATGGATGCACCCACTCACTGTGTATGGACGCACTCACTCACTCACTGTGTATGGACGCACTCACTCACTCACTGTGTATGGACACACTCACTCACTCACTGTGTATGGACGCACCCACTCACTGTGTATGGACGCACGCACTCACTCACTGTGTATGGACGCACCCACTCACTGTGTATGGACGCACTCCCTCACTCACTGTGTATGGACGCACTCACTCACTCACTGTGTATGGACGCACTCACTCACTGTGTATGGACGCACGCACTCACTCACTGTGTATGGACGCACTCACTCACTGTGTATGGACGCACTCACTCACTGTGTATGGACGCATCCACTCACTGTGTATGGACGCACTCACTCACTCATTCACTCACGGTGTATGGACGCACTCACTCATTCACTCACTGTGCATGGACGCACTCACTCACTCACTCACTCACTGTGTATGGACGCACTCACTCACTGTGTGTGGACGCACTCACTCACTCACTGTGTATGGACGCACTCACTCACTCACTGTGTATGGACGCACTCACTCACTCACTGTGTATGGACACACTCACTCACTCACTCACTGTGTATGGACGCACTCACTCACTCACTGTGTATGGACGCACCCACTCACTCACTGTGTATGGACGCACCCACTCACTGTGTATGGACGCACTCACTCACTCACTGTGTATGGACGCACTCACTCACTGTGTATGGACGCACGCACTCACTGTGTATTGACGCACGCACTCACTCACTGTGTATGGACGCACTCACTCACTGTGTATGGACGCACTCACTCACTCACTGTGTATGGACGCACTCACTCACTGTGTATTGATGCACCCACTCACTCACTGTGTATGGACGCACTCACTCACTCACTGTGTATGGACGCACCCACTCACTGTGTATGGACGCACTCACTCACTCACTGTGTATGGACACACTCACTCACTCACTGTTTATGGACACACTCACTCACTCACTGTGTATGGATGCACTCACTCACTCACTGTGTATGGACGCACGCACTCACTCACTGTGTATGGACGCACTCACTCACTCACTGTGTATGGACGCACCCACTCCCTCACTGTGTATGGACGCACCCACTCACTGTGTATGGACGCACCCACTCACTCACTGTGTATGGACGCACTCACTCACTCACTGTGTATGGACACACTCACTGTGTATGGATGCACTCACTCACTCACTGTGTATGGACGTACTCACTCACTCACTGTGTATGGATGCACCCACTCACTCACTGTGTATGGACGCACTCACTCACTGTGTATGTACGCACTCACTCACTCACTGTGTATGGACGCACTCACTCACTCACTGTGTATGGACGCACCCACTCACTCACTGTGTATGGACGCACCCACTCACTGTGTATGGACGCACTCACTCACTCACTGTGTATGGACGCACTCACTCACTGTGTATGGACGCACGCACTCACTGTGTATTGACGCACGCACTCACTCACTGTGTATGGACGCACTCACTCACTGTGTATGGACGCACTCACTCACTCACTGTGTATGGACGCACTCACTCACTGTGTATGGATGCACCCACTCACTCACTGTGTATGGACGCACTCACTCACTCACTGTGTATGGACGCACCCACTCACTGTGTATGGACGCACTCACTCACTCACTGTGTATGGACACACTCACTCACTCACTCACTGTTTATGGACACACTCACTCACTCACTGTGTATGGATGCACTCACTCACTCACTGTGTATGGACGCACACACTCACTCACTGTGTATGGACGCACTCACTCACTCACTGTGTATGGACGCACCCACTCCCTCACTGTGTATGGACGCACCCACTCACTGTGTATGGACGCACCCACTCACTCACTGTGTATGGACGCACTCACTCACTCACTGTGTATGGACACACTCACTGTGTATGGATGCACTCACTCACTCACTGTGTATGGACGTACTCACTCACTCACTGTGTATGGATGCACCCACTCACTCACTGTGTATGGACGCACTCACTCACTGTGTATGGACGCACTCACTCACTCACTGTGTATGGACGCACTCACTCACTCACTGTGTATGGACGCACTCACTCACTCACTGTGTATGGACGCACGCACTCACTCACTGTGTATGGATGCACCCACTCACTGTGTATGGACGCACTCACTCACTCACTGTGTATGGACGCACTCACTCACTCACTGTGTATGGACACACTCACTCACTCACTGTGTATGGACGCACCCACTCACTGTGTATGGACGCACTCACTCACTGTGTATGGATGCACTCACTCACTCACTGTGTATGTACGCACTCACTCACTGTGTATGGACGCACGCACTCACTCACTGTGTATGGACGCACCCACTCACTGTGTATGGACGCACTTACTCACTGTGTATGGACGCACTCACTCACTGTGTATGGACGCATCCACTCACTGTGTATGGACGCACTCACTCACTCATTCACTCACGGTGTATGGACGCACTCACTCATTCACTCACTGTGTATGGATGCACTCACTCAATCACTGTGTATGTACGCACTCACTCACTGTGTATGGACGCACCCACTCACTGTGTATGGACGCACCCACTCACTGTGTATGGACGCACTCACTCACTCACTGTGTATGGACACACTCACTCACTCACTCACTGTTTATGGACACACTCACTCACTGTGTATGGATGCACTCACTCACTCACTGTGTATGGACGCACACACTCACTCACTGTGTATGGACGCACTCACTCACTCACTGTGTATGGACGCACCCACTCCCTCACTGTGTATGGACGCACCCACTCACTGTGTATGGACGCACCCACTCACTCACTGTGTATGGACGCACTCACTCACTCACTGTGTATGGACACACTCACTGTGTATGGATGCACTCACTCACTCACTGTGTATGGACGTACTCACTCACTCACTGTGTATGGATGCACCCACTCACTCACTGTGTATGGACGCACTCACTCACTGTGTATGGACGCACTCACTCACTCACTGTGTATGGACGCACTCACTCACTCACTGTGTATGGACGCACTCACTCACTCACTGTGTATGGACGCACGCACTCACTCACTGTGTATGGATGCACCCACTCACTGTGTATGGACGCACTCACTCACTCACTGTGTATGGACGCACTCACTCACTCACTGTGTATGGACACACTCACTCACTCACTGTGTATGGACGCACCCACTCACTGTGTATGGACGCACTCACTCACTGTGTATGGATGCACTCACTCACTCACTGTGTATGTACGCACTCACTCACTGTGTATGGACGCACGCACTCACTCACTGTGTATGGACGCACCCACTCACTGTGTATGGACGCACTTACTCACTGTGTATGGACGCACTCACTCACTGTGTATGGACGCATCCACTCACTGTGTATGGACGCACTCACTCACTCATTCACTCACGGTGTATGGACGCACTCACTCATTCACTCACTGTGTATGGATGCACTCACTCACTCACTGTGTATGTACGCACTCACTCACTGTGTATGGACGCACCCACTCACTGTGTATGGACGCACTAACTCACTGTGTATGGACGCACTCACTCACTGTGTATGGACGCATCCACTCACTGTGTATGGACGCACTAACTCACTGTGTATGGACGCACTCACTCACTGTGTATGGACGCATCCACTCACGGTGTATGGACGCACTCACTCACTCACTGTGTATGGACGCACTCACTCACTGTGTATTGACGCACGCACTCACTCACTGTGTATGGACGCACTCACTCACTGTGTATGGACGCACTCACTCACTCACTGTGTATGGACGCACTCACTCACTGTGTATGGATGCACCCACTCACTCACTGTGTATGGACGCACTCACTCACTCACTGTGTATGGACGCACCCACTCACTGTGTATGGACGCACTCACTCACTCACTGTGTATGGACACACTCACTCACTCACTCACTGTTTATGGACACACTCACTCACTCACTGTGTATGGATGCACTCACTCACTCACTGTGTATGGACGCACACACTCACTCACTGTGTATGGACGCACTCACTCACTCACTGTGTATGGACGCACCCACTCCCTCACTGTGTATGGACGCACCCACTCACTGTGTATGGACGCACCCACTCACTCACTGTGTATGGACGCACTCACTCACTCACTGTGTATGGACACACTCACTGTGTATGGATGCACTCACTCACTCACTGTGTATGGACGTACTCACTCACTCACTGTGTATGGATGCACCCACTCACTCACTGTGTATGGACGCACTCACTCACTGTGTATGGACGCACTCACTCACTCACTGTGTATGGACGCACTCACTCACTCACTGTGTATGGACGCACTCACTCACTCACTGTGTATGGACGCACGCACTCACTCACTGTGTATGGATGCACCCACTCACTGTGTATGGACGCACTCACTCACTCACTGTGTATGGACGCACTCACTCACTCACTGTGTATGGACACACTCACTCACTCACTGTGTATGGACGCACCCACTCACTGTGTATGGACGCACTCACTCACTGTGTATGGATGCACTCACTCACTCACTGTGTATGTACGCACTCACTCACTGTGTATGGACGCACGCACTCACTCACTGTGTATGGACGCACCCACTCACTGTGTATGGACGCACTTACTCACTGTGTATGGACGCACTCACTCACTGTGTATGGACGCATCCACTCACTGTGTATGGACGCACTCACTCACTCATTCACTCACGGTGTATGGACGCACTCACTCATTCACTCACTGTGTATGGATGCACTCACTCACTCACTGTGTATGTACGCACTCACTCACTGTGTATGGACGCACCCACTCACTGTGTATGGACGCACCCACTCACTGTGTATGGACGCACTCACTCACTCACTGTGTATGGACACACTCACTCACTCACTCACTGTTTATGGACACACTCACTCACTGTGTATGGATGCACTCACTCACTCACTGTGTATGGACGCACACACTCACTCACTGTGTATGGACGCACTCACTCACTCACTGTGTATGGACGCACCCACTCCCTCACTGTGTATGGACGCACCCACTCACTGTGTATGGACGCACCCACTCACTCACTGTGTATGGACGCACTCACTCACTCACTGTGTATGGACACACTCACTGTGTATGGATGCACTCACTCACTCACTGTGTATGGACGTACTCACTCACTCACTGTGTATGGATGCACCCACTCACTCACTGTGTATGGACGCACTCACTCACTGTGTATGGACGCACTCACTCACTCACTGTGTATGGACGCACTCACTCACTCACTGTGTATGGACGCACTCACTCACTCACTGTGTATGGACGCACGCACTCACTCACTGTGAATGGATGCACCCACTCACTGTGTATGGACGCACTCACTCACTCACTGTGTATGGACGCACTCACTCACTCACTGTGTATGGACACACTCACTCACTCACTGTGTATGGACGCACCCACTCACTGTGTATGGACGCACTCACTCACTGTGTATGGATGCACTCACTCACTCACTGTGTATGTACGCACTCACTCACTGTGTATGGACGCACGCACTCACTCACTGTGTATGGACGCACCCACTCACTGTGTATGGACGCACTTACTCACTGTGTATGGACGCACTCACTCACTGTGTATGGACGCATCCACTCACTGTGTATGGACGCACTCACTCACTCATTCACTCACGGTGTATGGACGCACTCACTCATTCACTCACTGTGTATGGATGCACTCACTCACTCACTGTGTATGTACGCACTCACTCACTGTGTATGGACGCACCCACTCACTGTGTATGGACGCACTAACTCACTGTGTATGGACGCACTCACTCACTGTGTATGGACGCATCCACTCACTGTGTATGGACGCACTAACTCACTGTGTATGGACGCACTCACTCACTGTGTATGGACGCATCCACTCACGGTGTATGGACGCACTCACTCACTCACTGTGTATGGACGCACTCACTCACTGTGTATGGACGCACTCACTCACTCACTGTGTATGGACGCACTCACTCACTCACTGTGTATGGACGCACTCACTCACTCACTGTGTATGGACGCACTCACTCACACACTGTGTATGGACGCACTCACTCACACACTGTGTATGGACGCACTCACTCACTGTGTGTGGACGCACTCACTCACTGTGTGCGGACGCACTCACTCGGACAGGGTACATACTGTAATCCAAATATACAACTATATAGTGTAATGGTGCTTTTTATGTACAGAATGTGGTAAACTATATAATCTCAGGGTATTGGTATTTGAAATTAAAGTATATGCTATAAATAGTAGAGAAAAGATTCTCACCTGTACATGGAGAACAGTAGGACGGCCGAACACAAAACTTCACAGCGTGACCGAGGCAGGTACATGGGCAAAATGGAGTTGTGGTGGTGTCTGTGGTTGTAGAAGTTGTCACAGGGCTGTCCGTAGGAGCTTAAATATAATGTGTAAGAGTGAGTATATGTGTGTAAATAAATATACATATATATATATATATATATATATATATATATATAGCAAAAAGATGGAACTTTCACTCACCGTTCTTGTAGAGATTCTTCATACGGTCATTCCGTTCTGGAAGGGAGACCTCGGTGATGTGGGGTGCTCAGAGGCAAACAGACATTTTCGCACACACCTGTGTGCTTCTTCCGGCCTCTCAGAGGCCGGAAGAAGTACACAGGTGTGTGCGAAAACGTCTGTTCGCATCTGAGCACCTCGCATCACCGAGGTCTCCCTTCCAGAACGGAATGACCGTATGAAGAATCTCTACAAGAACGGTGAGTGCAAGCTCCATCTTTTTGCCATATTTATGCCAGTTCTGTTGCTATCCTTCAGCTTTGCACCCCGTCGGTAGTACCACAATCAATGAATCTGGCTGCTGTCCTGCTGGGCTTACCGATTTTTTTCTATGTTGACACAGATGGATTTGTATAATTGTGCTCTCTGATTTGCCTTTTTTCAATACATTAAAATGATTCTGACTGCCGATCAATATATATTAATACTTATATACTCATATACCATTGCTAATGCTGCAAAAATATATGTGTTACCTACCCTTAACCCATATATTAGCTTGCTATTTGCTTGTAACTAAGAGGAAGACCTTGGGATGATGCCAGAAGGATCAAGATGAGAAGTCAAAAGACAAAATATTTGAAGAAGATATAGACTGTATAGAAGGACAGCGAAATCTTGAATTTTCCGGTAGAAGAGTGAGGGGGTAAGTGAACTTTGGCCAAGGAAGAAATGTATGCTTAAATATGCTAATATATACAGACACAAAACTCAAATAACCAATCAAAATATAACATGATGATTTTGACGTGATAACTAACCTTCCCTTTTTTGTCAAATGAAAAAACAATGTACTTCCGTACAGTAAACAGAACTCTCTCTGGGAACTCTCTGAGTTTCTTGCTGAGAAAGAGTTTTATGCCAACTTTTTGTCTTGTGTAAATTTCTTGTGTCGACACGCACATTTTAAGGCCTCACCAACAGCCATCCTTGACACTGTATGTGTCACTGTGGGTATATGTGTGTGTGTGGATATATTTGTATGTGATTTTTTAGGCATATGTTCTCTGCAAGTCTGTTTATGTCCAATTTTATGGCAATAAACATTCCCCCTGCAAAATCCTGTGTATGGATGACCTGAACTTTAAAAATAAAAGCTTAGTAATGTAGCTTGATGTATTATAGTAATAGCAAAATAATAATACAATAAAAAAAAAAGAAGAAGTAGGTTTCTCACCTCCACATGGAGAACAGTAGGACGGTCGTACACAGTATTTCATAGTTTGACCATAGCAGGTACACGGACAAGGAATGGGGTTGGTCAATGTTGTGGTGGTCACAGGAGTTGTTGTCATAACTGGGAATGAAGAAACGTCATGTTAGAGACTGGATGTAGATGGACGAGGCCTGTTGGCCAAATTACAGCAAATATCTGTTGGGGGCAGTAGGAGGTCCCCAATATATCTACATTACATTGTCACATATCCCACCGAAACTGAATGGATTCTTCAACAACTATGAAATGTGTATGGACGCACTCACTCACTCACTGTGTATGGACGCACTCACTCACTCACTGTTTATGGACGCACTCACTCACTGTGTATGGACGCACTCACTCACTGCGTATGGACGCACTCACTCACTGTGTATGAACGCACTCACTCACTGCGTATGGACGCACTCACTCAATCACTGTGTATGGACGCACCCACTCACTGTGTATGGACGCACTCACTCACTCACTGTGTATGGACGCACTCACTCACTGTGTATGGACGCATTCACTCACTCACTGCGTATGGACGCACTCATTCACTGTGTATGGACGCACTCACTCACTGTGTATGGACGCACTCACTCACTCACTGTGTATGGACGCACTCACTCACTCACTGTGTATGGACTCACTCACTCAATCACTTTGTATGGACGCACCCACTCACTGTGTATGGACGCACTCACTCACTGTGTATGGACACACTCACTCACTCACTGTGTATGGATGCACTCACTCACTCAATCACTGTGTATGGACGCACTCACTCACTGTGTATGGACGCACTCACTCACTCACTGTATATGGACGCACCCACTCACTCACTGTGTATGGACGCACCCACTCACTCACTGTGTATGGACGCACTCACTCACTCACTGTGTATGGACGCACGCACTCACTCACTGTGTATGGACGCACCCACTCACTCACTGTGTATGGATGCACCCACTCACTCACTGTGTATGGACGCACTCACTCACTGTGTATGGACACACTCACTCACTCACTGTGTATGGATGCACTCACTCACTCACTGTGTATGGACGTACTCACTCACTCACTGTGTATGGATGCACCCACTCACTCACTGTGTATGGACGCACTCACTCACTCACTGTGTATGGACGCACTCACTCTCTCACTGTGTATGGACGCACTCACTCACTCACTGTGTATGGACGCACTCACTCACTCACTGTGTATGGACACACTCACTCACTCACTGTGTATGGACGCACGCACTCACTCACTGTGTATGGATGCACCCACTCACTGTGTATGGACGCACTCACTCACTCACTGTGTATGGACGCACTCACTCACTCACTGTGTATGGACACACTCACTCACTCACTGTGTATGGACGCACCCACTCACTGTGTATGGATGCACTCACTCACTCACTGTGTATGGACGCACTCACTCACTGTGTATGGATGCACGCACTCACTCACTGTGTATGGACGCACCCACTCACTGTGTATGGACGCACTCACTCACTGTGTATGGACGCATCCACTCACTCATTCATTCACTCACGGTGTATGGACGCACTCACTCATTCACTCACTGTGTATGGACGCACTCACTCACTCACTCACTGTGTATGGACGCACTCACTCACTGTGTATGGACGCACTCACTCACTCACTCACTGTGTATGGGCGCACTCACTCACTGTGTGTGGACGCACTCACTCACTCACTGTGTATGGACGCACTCACTCACTCACTGTGTATGGACACACTCACTCACTCACTGTGTATGGACGCACTCACTCACTCACTGTGTATGGACACACCCACTCACTCACTGTGTATGGACGCATCCACTCACTGTGTATGGACGCACTCACTCACTCATTCATTCACTCACGGTGTATGGACGCACTCACTCATTCACTCACTGTGTATGGACGAACTCACTCACTCACTCACTGTGTATGGACGCACTCACTCACTGTGTATGGACGCACTCACTCACTCACTCACTGTGTATGGACGCACTCACTCACTGTGTGTGGACGCACTCACTCACTCACTGTGTATGGACGCACTCACTCACTCACTGTGTATGGACACACTCACTCACTCACTCACTGTGTATGGACGCACTCACTCACTCACTGTGTAGGGACACACCCACTCACTCACTGTGTATGGACGCACCCACTCACTGTGTATGGATGCACTCACTCACTCACTGTGTATGGACGCACTCACTCACTGTGTATGGACGCACTCACTCACTGTGTATGGACGCACTCACTCACTGTGTATGGATGCACCCACTCACTGTGTATGGACGCACTCACTCACTCACTGTGTATGGACGCACTCACTCACTGTGTATGGATGCACCCACTCACTGTGTATGGACGCACTCACTCACTCACTGTGTATGGACACACTCACTCACTCACTGTGTATGGACACACTCACTCACTCACTGTGTATGGATGCACTCACTCACTCACTGTGTATGGACGCACGCACTCACTCACTGTGTATGGACGCACCAACTCACTCACTGTGTATGGATGCACCCACTCACTCACTGTGTATGGACGCACTCACTCACTCACTGTGTATGGACACACTCACTCACTCACTGTGTATGGATGCACTCACTCACTCACTGTGTATGGACGCATTCACTCACTCACTCACTCACTGTGTATGGACGCACTCACTCACTCACTGTGTATGGACGCACTCACTCACGCACTGTGTATGGACGCACTCACTCACTCACTGTGTATGGATGCACCCACTCACTGTGTATGGACGCACTCACTCACTCACTGTGTATGGACGCACTCACTCACTCACTGTGTATGGACACACTCACTCACTGTGTATGGATGCACGCACTCACTCACTGTGTATGGACGCACCCACTCACTGTGTATGGACGCACTCACTCACTGTGTATGGACGCACTCACTCACTGTGTATGGACGCATCCACTCACTGTGTATGGACGCACTCACTCACTCATTCACTCACGGTGTATGGACGCACTCACTCATTCACTCACTGTGTATGGACGCACTCACTCACTCACTGTGTATGGACGCACTCACTCACTGTGTATGGACGCACTTTAATTTCAAATACCAATACCCTGAGATTATATAGTTTACCACATTCTGTACATAAAAAGCACCATTACACTATATAGTTGTATATTTGGATTACAGTATGTACCCTGTCCGAGTGAGTGCGTCCACACACAGTGAGTGAGTGCGTGGACGCACTCACCCGGACAGGGTACATACTGTAATCCAAATATACAACTATATAGTGTAATGGTGCATTTTATGTACAGGATGTGGTAAACTATATAATCTCAGGGTATTGGTATTTGAAATTAAAGTATATGCTATAAATAGTAGAGAAAAGATTCTCACCTGTACATGGAGAACAGTAAGACGGTCGGACACAAAACTTCACAGCGTGACCGAGGCAGGTACATGGGCAAAATGGAGTTGTGGTGGTGTCTGTGGTTGTAGAAGTTGTCACAGGGCTGTCCGTAGGAGCTTAAATATAATGTGTAAGAGTGAGTATATGTGTGTAAATAAATATATTATATATATATATATATATATATATATATATATATATATATATATATAGCAAAAAGATGGAGCTTGCACTCACCGTTCTTGTAGAGATTCTTCATACGGTCATTCCGTTCTGGAAGGGAGACCTCGGTGATGTGGGGTGTTCAGAGGCAAACAGACATTTTTGCACACACCTGTGTGCTTCTTCCGGCCTCTCAGAGGCCGGAAGAAGTACACAGGTGTGTGCGAAAACGTCTGTTCGCCTCTGAGCACCTCGCATCACCGAGGTCTCCCTTCCAGAACGGAATGACCGTATGAAGAATCTCTACAAGAACGGTGAGTGCAAGCTCCATCTTTTTGCCATATTTATGCCAGTTCTGTTGCTATCCTTCAGCTTTGCACCCCGTCGGTAGTACCACAATCAATGAATCCGGCTGCTGTCCTGCTGGGCTTACCGATTTTTTTCTGTGTTGACACAGATGGATTTGTATAATTGTGCTCTCTGATTTGCCTTTTTTCAATACATTAAAATGATTCTGACTGCCGATCAATATATATTAATACTTATATACTCATATACCATTGCTAATGCTGCAAAAATATATGTGTTACCTACCCTTAACCCATATATTAGCTTGCTATTTGCTTGTAACTAAGAGGAAGACCTTGGGATGATGCCAGAAGGATCAAGATGAGAAGTCAAAAGACAAAATATTTGAAGAAGATATAGACTGTATAGAAGGACAGCGAAATCTTGAATTTTCCGGTAGAAGAGTGAGGGGGTAAGTGAACTTTGGCCAAGAAAGAAATGTATGCTTAAATATGCTAATATATACAGACACAAAACTCAAATAACCAATCAAAATATAGCATTATGATTTTGACGTGATAACTAACCTTCCCTTTTTTGTCAAATGAAAAAACAATGTACTTCCGTACAGTAAACAGAACTCTCTCTGGGAACTCTCGGAGTTTCTTGCTGAGAAAGAGTTTTATGCCAACTTTTTGTCTGGTGTAAATTTCTTGTGTGGACACGCACATTTTAAGGCCTCACCACCAGCCATCCTTGACACTGAATGTGTGTGTGTGTGTGGATATATTTGTATGTGATTTTTTAGGCACATGTTCTCTGCAAGTCTGTTTATGTCCAATTTTATGGCTATAAACATTCCCCCTGCAAAATCCTGTGTATGGATGACCTGAACTTAAAAAAAAAAAAAGGAAGAAGAAGGTTTTTCACCTCCACATGGAGAACAGTAGGACGGTCGTACACAGTATTTCATAGTTTGACCATAGCAGGTACACGGACAAGGAATGGGGTTGGTCAATGTTGTGGTGGTCACAGGAGTTGTTGTCATAACTGGGAATGAAGAAACGTCATGTTAGAGACTGGATGTAGATGGACGAGGCCTGTTGGCCAAATTACAGCAAATATCTGTTGGGGGCAGTAGGAGGTCCCCCACATAGCTACATTACATTGTCACATATCCCGTGTATGGACGCACTCACTCACTCACTGTGTATGGACGCACTCACTCACTCACTGTGTATGGACGCACTCACTCACTCACTGTGTATGGACGCACTCACTCACTCACTGTGTATGGACGCACTCACTCACTCACTGTGTATGGACGCACCAACTCACTGTGTATGGACGCACCCACTCACTGTGTATGGACGCACCCACTCACTGTGTATGGACGCACTCACTCACTGTGTATGGACGCACTCACTCACTGTGTATGGACGCACTCACTCACTGTGTATGGACGCACTCACTCACTGTGTATGGACGCACTCACTCACTGTGTATGGACGCACTCACTCACTGTGTATGGACGCACTCACTCACTGTGTATGGACGCACTCACTCACTGTGTATGGACGCACTCACTCACTGTGTATGGACGCACTCACTCACTGTGTATGGACGCACTCACTCACTGTGTATGGACGCACTCACTCACTGTGTATGGACGCACTCACTCACTGTGTATGGACGCACTCACTCACTGTGTATGGACGCACTCACTCACTCACTGTGTATGGACGCACTCACTCACTGTGTATGGACGCACTCGCTCACTCACTGTATGGACGCACTCACTCACTGTGTGTGGACGCACGCACTCGGACAGGGTACATACTGTAATCCAAATATACAACTATATAGTGTAATGGTGCATTTTATGTACAGGATGTGGTAAACTATATAATCTCAGGGTATTGGAAATTAAAGTATATGCTATAAATAGTAGAGAAAAGATTCTCACCTGTACATGGAGAACAGTAGGACGGCCGGACACAAATCTTCACAGCGTGACCGAGGCAGGTACATGGGCAAAATGGAGGTGTGGTGGTGTCTGTGGTTGTAGAAGTTGTCACAGGACTCTTTGTAGGAGCTGAAATATAATGACATCCATTATTATAGGAATAAACACAACACCCAGGGATATAACAATGTCCGAACAGTTATACAGGGAGCAGAGGGGAATACACCCCCATATGCCCCAATCCCCGGGGCTCCTCACCACTGATCTCCATCTTTGGCTCATGTATATAATGCTGAATAAAGTTGAACCATTCATGGGAGATATTTACCTTTCACCAGCAGATGGCGATATATACCATACAAAGTCAATGTAACCTCCCTGCTGTCTGGATCAGACTGTGCTGCTGTGTCCACTCCACCTCTAAGTGTGTATTTGTGTCACAGTGAGTACAGGTATGTGACTGTATGTATACACAGTAATGTACGGGTCACAGTGTGTACAGGTATGTGACTGTATGTATACACAGTAATGTACGGGTCACACTGTGTATATGTATGTGACTGTATGTATACACAGTAATGTACGGGTCACAGTGAGTACAGGTATGTGACTGTATGTATACACAGTAATGTACGGGTCACAGTGTGTATATGTATGTGACTGTATGTATACACAGTAATGTACGGGTCACAGTGAGTACAGGTATGTGACTGTATGTATACACAGTAATGTACGGTTCACAGTGTGTATATGTATGTGACTGTATGTATACACAGTAATGTACGGGTCACAGTGTGTATATGTATGTGACTGTATGTATACACAGTAATGTACGTGTTACGCCGAGCGCTCCGGGTTCCCGCTCCTCCCAGGAGCGCTCGCTACACTCTCGCTCCCGCAGCGCCCCGGTCAGATCCACTGACCGGGTGCGCTGCGATACCGCCTCCAGCCGGGATGCGATTCGCGATGCGGGTGGCGCCCGCTCGCGATGCGCACCCCGGCTCCCGTACCTGACTCGCTCTCCGTCGATCCTGTCCCGGCGCGCGCGGCCCCGCTCCCTAGGGCGCGCGCGCGCCGGGTCTCTGCGATTTAAAGGGCCACTGCGCCGCTGATTGGCGCAGTGGTTCTAATCAGTGTGTTCACCTGTGCACTCCCTATGTATACCTCACTTCCCCTGCACTCCCTCGCCGGATCTTGTTGCCATTGTGCCAGTGAAAGCGTTCCCTTGTGTGTTCCTAGCCTGTGTTCCAGACCTCCTGCCGTTGCCCCTGACTACGATCCTTGCTGCCTGCCCCGACCTTCTGCTACGTCCGACCTTGCTTCTGTCTACTCCCTTGTACCGCGCCTATCTTCAGCAGTCAGAGAGGTTGAGCCGTTGCTAGTGGATACGACCTGGTCACTACCGCCGCAGCAAGACCATCCCGCTTTGCGGCGGGCTCTGGTGAATACCAGTAGTGACTTAGAACCGGTCCACTAGCACGGTCCACGCCAATCCCTCTCTGGCACAGAGGATCCACCTCCTGCCAGCCGGCATCGTGACAGTAGATCCGGCCATGGATCCCGCTGAAGTTCCTTTGCCAGTTGTCGCCGACCTCACCACGGTGGTCGCCCAGCAGTCACAACAGATAGCGCAACAAGGCCACCAGCTGTCTCAACTGACCGTGATGCTACAGCAGCTACTACCACAGCTTCAGCAATCATCTCCTCCGCCAGCTCCTGCACCTCCTCCGCAGCGAGTGGCCGCCTCAGGCCTACGACTATCCTTGCCGGATAAATTTGATGGGGACTCTAAGTTTTGCCGTGGCTTTCTTTCCCAATGTTCCCTGCACTTGGAGATGATGTCGGACCAGTTTCCTACTGAAAGGTCTAAGGTGGCTTTCGTAGTCAGCCTTCTGTCTGGAAAAGCTCTGTCATGGGCCACACCGCTCTGGGACCGCAATGACCCCGTCACTGCCTCTGTACACTCCTTCTTCTCGGAAATTCGAAGTGTCTTTGAGGAACCTGCCCGAGCCTCTTCTGCTGAGACTGCCCTGCTGAACCTGGTCCAGGGTAATTCTTCCGTTGGCGAGTACGCCGTGCAATTCCGTACTCTTGCTTCAGAACTTTCCTGGAATAATGAGGCCCTCTGCGCGACCTTTAAAAAAGGCCTATCCAGCAACATTAAAGATGTTCTGGCCGCACGAGAAATTCCTGCTAACCTACATGAACTCATTCATCTAGCCACTCGCATTGACATGCGTTTTTCCGAAAGGCGTCAGGAGCTCCGCCAGGATATGGACTTTGTTCGCACGAGGCGTTTTTTCTCCCCGGCTCCTCTCTCCTCTGGTCCTCTGCAATCCGTTCCTGTGCCTTCCGCCGTGGAGGCTATGCAAGTTGACCGGTCTCGCCTGACACCTCAAGAGAGGACACGACGCCGCATGGAGAATCTCTGCCTGTACTGTGCCGGTACCGAACACTTCCTGAAGGATTGTCCTATCCGTCCTCCCCGCCTGGAAAGACGTACGCTGACTCCGCACAAAGGTGAAACAGTCCTTGATGTCAACTCTGCTTCTCCACGTCTTACTGTGCCTGTGCGGATATCTGCCTCTACCTTCTCCTTCTCCACTAAGGCCTTCTTGCACTCCGGATCTGCAGGAAACTTTATTTTGGCCTCTCTCATCAACAGGTTCAACATCCCAGTGACCAGTCTCGCCAGACCTCTCTACATCAATTGCGTTAACAATGAAAGATTGGACTGTGCCGTGCGTTACCGCACGGAACCCCTCCTAATGTGCATCGGACCTCACCACGAAAAAATTGAGTTTTTGGTCCTCTCCAATTGCACTTCCGAAATTCTCCTTGGACTACCCTGGCTTCAACACCATTCCCCAACCCTGGATTGGTCCACAGGGGAGATCAAGAGTTGGGGTCCCTCTTGTTTCAAGGACTGCCTTAAACCGGTTACCAGTACTCCTTGCCGTGACCCTGTGGTTCCCCCTGTAACCGGTCTCCCTAAGGCCTATATGGACTTTGCGGATGTTTTTTGCAAAAAACAAGCTGAGACTCTACCTCCTCACAGGCCTTATGACTGTCCTATTGACCTCCTCCCGGGCACTACTCCACCCCGGGGCAGAATTTATCCTCTCTCTGCCCCAGAGACTCTTGCTATGTCTGAGTACATCCAGGAAAATTTAAAAAAGGGCTTTATCCGCAAATCCTCCTCTCCTGCCAGAGCCGGATTTTTCTTTGTGTCCAAAAAAGATGGCTCCCTACGTCCTTGCATTGACTAACGCGGTCTTAATAAAATCACGGTAAAGAACCGCTACCCTCTACCTCTCATCTCTGAACTCTTTGATCGCCTCCAAGGTGCCCACATCTTTACCAAACTGGACTTAAGAGGTGCTTATAATCTCATCCGCATCAGAGAGGGGGATGAATGGAAAACGGCATTTAACACTAGAGATGGACACTTTGAGTATCTGGTCATGCCCTTTGGCCTGTGCAACGCCCCTGCCGTCTTCCAAGACTTTGTTAATGAAATTTTTCGTGATCTCTTATATTCCTGTGTTGTTGTGTATCTGGACGATATCCTGATTTTTTCTGCCAACCTAGAAGAACACCGCCAGCATGTCCGCATGGTTCTTCAGAGACTTCGTGACAATCAACTTTATGCCAAAATGGAGAAATGTCTGTTTGAATGTCAATCTCTTCCTTTCCTAGGATACTTGGTCTCTGGCCAGGGACTACAAATGGATCCAGACAAACTCTCTGCCGTCTTAGATTGGCCACGCCCCTCCGGACTCCGTGCTATCCAACGTTTTTTGGGGTTCGCCAATTATTACAGACAATTTATTCCACATTTTTCCACCATTGTGGCTCCTATCGTGGCTTTAACCAAAAAGAATGCCAATCCTAAGTCATGGCCTCCTCAAGCGGAAGACGCCTTTAAACAGCTCAAGTCTGCCTTTTCTTCAGCTCCCGTGCTCTCCAGACCTGACCCATCTAAACCCTTCCTATTGGAGGTTGATGCCTCCTCAGTAGGAGCTGGAGCGGTCCTTCTACAAAAAAATTCTTCCGGGCATGCTGTTACTTGTGGTTTTTTTTCTAAGACCTTCTCTCCGGCGGATAGGAACTACTCCATCGGGGATCGAGAGCTACTAGCCATTAAATTAGCACTTGAGGAATGGAGGCATCTGCTGGAGGGATCAAGATTTCCAGTTATTATTTACACCGATCACAAGAACCTCTCCTATCTCCAGTCTGCCCAACGGCTGAATCCTCGCCAGGCCAGGTGGTCTCTGTTCTTTGCCCGATTTAATTTTGAAATTCACTTTCGGCCTGCCGATAAGAACATTAGGGCCGATGCTCTCTCTCGTTCCTCGGATGCCTCGGAAGTAGAGCTCTCTCCGCAACACATCATTCCTCCTGACTGCCTGATCTCCTCTTCTCCAGCCTCCATCAGGCAAACTCCTCCAGGGAAGACCTTCGTCTCTCCACGCCAACGCCTCGGAATCCTCAAATGGGGTCACTCCTCCCATCTCGCAGGTCATGCGGGCATCAAGAAATTCGTGCAACTCATCTCTCGTTTCTATTGGTGGCCGACTCTGGAGACGGATGTTGTGGATTTTGTGCGAGCCTGCACTGTCTGTGCCCGGGATAAGACTCCTCGCCAGAAGCCCGCTGGTCTTCTTCATCCTCTGCCTGTTCCCGAACAGCCTTGGTCTCTGATTGGTATGGACTTTATTACAGACTTACCCTCATCCCGTGGCAACACTGTTGTTTGGGTGGTCGTTGATCGATTCTCCAAGATGGCACATTTCATCCCTCTTCCTGGTCTTCCTTCTGCGCCTCAGTTGGCAAAAAATTTTTTGTACACATTTTTCGTCTTCACGGGTTGCCCACGCAGATCGTCTCGGATAGAGGCGTCCAATTCGTGTCTAAATTCTGGAGGGCTCTCTGTAAACAACTCAAGATTAAATTAAACTTTTCTTCTGCTTATCATCCTCAATCCAATGGGCAAGTAGAAAGAATTAACCAGGTCCTGGGTGATTATTTACGGCATTTTGTTTCCTCCCGCCAGGATGACTGGGCAGATCTTCTACCATGGGCCAAATTCTCGTATAACTTCAGAGTTTCTGAATCTTCTTCCAAATCCCCATTTTTCGTGGTGTACGGCCGTCACCCTCTTCCCCCCCTCCCTGCTCCCTTGCCCTCTGGTGTACCCGCTGTGGATGAAATATCTCGTGATCTTTCCACCATATGGAAAGAGACCCAAAATTCTCTCTTACAGGCTTCATCACGCATGAAGAAGTTTGCTGATAAGAAAAGAAGAGCTCCGCCCATTTTTTCTCCCGGAGACAAGGTATGGCTCTCCGCTAAATATGTCCGCTTCCGTGTTCCCAGCTACAAATTGGGACCACGCTATCTTGGTCCTTTCAAAATTTTGTGCCAGATTAATCCTGTCTCTTATAAACTTCTTCTCCCTCCTTCTCTTCGTATTCCTAATGCCTTTCACGTTTCTCTTCTTAAACCACTCATCATCAACCGTTTCTCTCCTAAACTTATCTCTCCCACTCCTGTCTCCGGTTCTTCAGACATCTTTCCCGTAAAGGAGATACTGGCCTCCAAAAAGGTCAGAGGAAAAACCTTCTTTTTGGTTGACTGGGAGGGCTGTGGTCCTGAAGAGAGATCCTGGGAACCTGAGGACAATATCCTAGATAAAAATCTGGTCCTCAGGTTCTCAGGCTCCAAGAAGAGGGGGAGACCCAAGGGGGGGGGTACTGTTACGCCGAGCGCTCCGGGTTCCCGCTCCTCCCCGGAGCGCTCGCTACACTCTCGCTCCCGCAGCGCCCCGGTCAGATCCACTGACCGGGTGCGCTGCGATACCGCCTCCAGCCGGGATGCGATTCGCGATGCGGGTGGCGCCCGCTCGCGATGCGCACCCCGGCTCCCGTACCTGACTCGCTCTCCGTCGGTCCTGTCCCGGCACGCGCGGCCCCGCTCCCTAGGGCGCGCGCGCGCCGGGTCTCTGCGATTTAAAGGGCCACTGCGCCGCTGATTGGCGCAGTGGTTCTAATCAGTGTGTTCACCTGTGCACTCCCTATGTATACCTCACTTCCCCTGCACTCCCTCGCCGGATCTTGTTGCCATTGTGCCAGTGAAAGCGTTCCCTTGTGTGTTCCTAGCCTGTGTTCCAGACCTCCTGCCGTTGCCCCTGACTACGATCCTTGCTGCCTGCCCCGACCTTCTGCTACGTCCGACCTTGCTTCTGTCTACTCCCTTGTACCGCGCCTATCTTCAGCAGTCAGAGAGGTTGAGCCGTTGCTAGTGGATACGACCTGGTCACTATCGCCGCAGCAAGACCATCCCGCTTTGCGGCGGGCTCTGGTGAATACCAGTAGTGACTTAGAACCGGTCCACTAGCACGGTCCACGCCAATCCCTCTCTGGCACAGAGGATCCACCTCCTGCCAGCCGGCATCGTGACAGTACGGGTCACAGTGAGTACAGGTATGTGACTGTATGTATACACAGTAATGTACGGGTCACAGTGTGTATATGTATGTGACTGTATGTATACACAGTAATGTACGGGTCACAGTGTGTACAGGTATGTGACTGTATGTATACACAGTAATGTACGGGTCACAGTGAGTACAGGTATGTGACTGTATGTATACACAGTAATGTACGGGTCACAGTGAGTACAGGTATGTGACTGTATGTATACACAGTAATGTACGGTTCAAAATGTGTATATGTGTCGGTGTATATTTTTTTTTTAAGTGTGACTATCTGTTTGTATATGTGTTTTCTACTTGAGTATGTACTCTGCCAGGGCTCAAGTCCTGCAGGAACGGGTAGGAACTGAGTTCCTGCACTTTTTCAACAGCACGAACACCGTTCCCATTAGCAAGAGTCCTGCAGGACCAGTCCTTGAGGGGAAATCTTGGGTGAGTTCCCACACTTTTTTTCCCCAGGACTTGACCCCTGTACTCTGCAAGTGTGTATATGTCCATTCTTTTGGTCATGAACAACACCCCCCCCCCCCCTTTACTAAATCCTGTGTATGAATGGTCCTGAGTTGTAAAAATAAAAATCTTTGCCATTTATCATTGATATTATATTGTAATCTTGGAAAATAGATGGTTTCTCACCTCTACATGCCGTACAAAAAGATGGGCGGATACAATACTTCATGGATTGACCGTAGCAGGTACACGGACAAGGTGTAGGCGTTGTGGGCTTTGTGGTTGTGGAGGTCACCACAGGCTTTATAGTGGTCACTGAAAACAAATATTTATTGTCACAGTCAGAATTGTCTCCACTGCGCCCTCTTGTATTCTGTAAAGTGGTTATCTCGTCATGATTATGAAGGTAGAAGAATGACAGAGGGGGTTATCCAATCTTTAGATTAGGCCATAATTATTAGGACAGCAGGGGTTCAACTCCTGACAATGCACCCCCCCCCCCTCCCTCTGACCCGCTATTTGTAGAAACTGAATCCTCTTCATGGTTACTTTCTATAGATTTCAGACTCATGCTGGAGTCCTAAATCTCAGACTGCAGCCGGGACACAGACAAGCTCAGCACTGCTCCCTGCCAGGGAGCAGTGCTGAGCTTTTCTGTGTCCTGGCTGCAGTCTGAGATTTAGGACTCCAGCATGAGTCTGAAATCTATAAAAAGGCTTGCAGCCAGGACTGGTAGGGAGACCCCTAGTGGTCATTTTTTCAAAGTGGAAAATTAAATAGAAAGAAGCATATATTTATTTTAAAAACATGCTACTGGAAAGTTATTCTGCATACTGTACATTCTATTCTATTGTATAATAAATCAAAAGTTCTTTTTAATGAAAGGTACACCTTTCACCTTCACCAATCTAATATTGATGGTCAATCCTAAGGACAGACCATTCATTTTATAGGAATAAATAACCCTTTCAGTGCCAATAACATAAAACAAAGGAGGTTTCTCACCTCCACATGGAGAACAGTAAGACGGGCGGATACAATAATTCATAGTTTGACCATAGCAGGTACATGGACAAGGAATGGGGTTGGTCAATGTTGTGGTGGTCACAGGAGTTGTTGTCATAACTGGGAATGAAGAAACGTCATGTTAGAGACTGGATGAAGGTGGACGATACCTGTTGGCCAAATTACTGCGAATATCTGATATCTGCTGGTGGGGGCAGTAGGAGGTCCCCCATATACCTACATTACATTGTCACATATCCCACCGAAACTGAATGGATCCTTCAACATCTATGAAATGTGTATGGACGCACTCCCTCACCGTGTATGGACGCACTCACTGTATATGGACGCACTCACTCACTGTGTATGGACGCACTCACTCACTCACTGTATATGGACACACTCCCTCACCGTGTATGGACGCACTCACTCACCGTGTGTGGACGCACTCACTCACCGTGTGTGGACGCACTCACTCACCCACCGTGTGTGGACGCACTCACTCACCGTGTATGGACGCACTCACTCACTCACCGTGTATGGACGCACTCACTCACTCACCGTGTATGGACGCACTCACTCACTCACTCACCGTGTATGGACGCACTCACTCACTCACTCACCGTGTATGGACGCACTCACTCACTCACTCACCGTGTATGGACGCACTCACTCACTCACCGTGTATGGACGCACTCGCTCACTCACCGTGTATGGACGCACTCGCTCACTCACCGTGTATGGACGCACTCGCTCACTCACCGTGTGTGGACGCGCTCACTCACCGTGTGTGGACGCGCTCACTCACCGCGTGTGGACGCGCTCACTCACCGTGTGTGGACGCGCTCACTCACCGTGGGTGGACGCGCTCACTCACCGTGTGTGGACGCACTCACTGTGTATGGACGGACTCGCTGTGTATGGACGCACTCGCTGTGTATGGACGCACTCGCTGTGTATGGACGCACTCGCTGTGTATGGACGCACTCACTCACTGTGTATGGACGCACTCACTCACTGTGTATGGACGCACTCACTGTGTATGGACTCACTCACTGTGTATGGACTCACTCACTGTGTATGGACTCACTCACTGTGTATGGACTCACTCACTGTGTATGGACTCACTCACTCACTGTGTATGGACTCACTCACTGTGTATGGACACACTCGCTGTGTATGGACGCACTCACTGTGTATGGACACACTCGCTGTGTATGGACGCACTCACTGTGTGTGGACGCACTCACTGTGTGTGGACGCACTCACTGTGTGTGGACGCACTCACTCACTGTGTATGGACGCACTCACTCACTGTGTATGGACGCACTCACTCACTGTGTATGGACGCACTCACTCACTCACTGTGTATGGACGCACTCGCTCACTCACTGTGTATGGACGCACTCACTCGGACAGGGTACATACTGTAATCCAAATATACAACTATATAGTGTAATGGTGCATTTTATGTACAGGATGTGGTAAACTATATAAACACAGGGTATTGGAAATAAAAGTATATGCTATAAATAGTAGAGAAAAGATTCTCACCTGTACATGGAGAACAGTAGGACGGCCGGACACAAATCTTCACAGCGTGACCGAGGCAGGTACATGGGCAGGATGGCGGAGCGATGAGCTCAGTGGTTGGAGGGGTTGTTGATGGTCTCATAGTTGTGGCTGGAAACATTTAAAGGAAATCTGTCACTACATTCACCCGCACTAACCAATGGTACCGGCTGCTAATGCTGGGAGTTGTAGTTTTGCATCGTGCAGTAGGCACTTAGAGCAAGGAATGAAGTGAATATTAATAAGCCTGGGCGAGGACTGAGCAGCGATGATGTCACTGTGCCCGAGGCCGGGATCGTAGCTCCGCCCATGCCCCAGACTGTTCATTTGCATATTCAGTCAAATACACTCACTCACCGTGTATGGACGCACTCACTCACTCACTCACCGTGTATGGACGCACTCACTCACTCACTCACCGTGTATGGACGCACTCACTCACTCACCGTGTATGGACGCACTCACTCACTCACCGTGTATGGACGCACTCACTCACTCACCGTGTATGGACGCACTCACTCACTCACCGTGTATGGACGCACTCACTCACTCACCGTGTGTGGACGCGCTCACTCACCGTGTGTGGACGCGCTCACTCACCGTGTGTGGACGCGCTCACTAACCGTGTGTGGACGCGCTCACTCACCGTGTGTGGACGCGCGCACTCACTGTGTATGGACGCACTCACTCACCGTGTATGGACGCACTCACTCACTGTGTATGGACGCACTCACTCGCTGTGTATGGACGCACTCACTCGCTGTGTATGGACGCACTCGCTGTGTATGGACGCACTCGCTGTGTATGGACGCACTCACTGTGTATGGACGCACTCACTGTGTATGGACGCACTCACTCATTGTGTATGGACGCACTCACTCACTGTGTATGGACGCACTCACTCACTGTGTATGGACGCACTCACTCACTGTGTATGGACGCACTCACTCACTGTGTATGGACGCACTCACTCACTGTGTATGGACGCACTCACTCACTGTGTATGGACGCACTCGCTGTGTATGGACGCACTCACTCGCTGTGTATGGACGCACTCACTCACTGTGTATGGACGCACTCACTCACTGTGTATGGACGCACTCACTCACTGTGTATGGACGCACTCACTCACTGTGTATGGACGCACTCACTCACTGTGTATGGACGCACTCACTCACTGTGTATGGACGCACTCACTCACTGTGTATGGACTCACTCACTGTGTATGGACGCACTCACTGTGTATGGACGCACTCACTCACTGTGTATGGACGCACTCACTCACTGTGTATGGACTCACTCACTGTGTATGGACTCACTCACTGTGTATGGACTCACTCACTGTGTATGGACTCACTCACTGTGTATGGACTCACTCACTCACTCACTGTGTATGGACTCACTCACTGTGTATGGACTCACTCACTGTGTATGGACTCACTCACTGTGTATGGACTCACTCACTCACTGTGTATGGACTCACTCACTCACTGTGTATGGACGCACTCACTGTGTATGGACGCACTCGCTGTGTATGGACTCACTCACTGTGTGTGGACGCACTCACTGTGTGTGGACGCACTCACTCACTGTGTGTGGACGCACTCACTGTGTGTGGACGCACTCACTGTGTGTGGACGCACTCACTGTGTGTGGACGCACTCACTCACTGTGTATGGACTCACTCACTCACTGTGTATGGACGCACTCACTCACTGTGTATGGACGCACTCACTGTGTATGGACGCACTCACTCACTGTGTATGGACGCACTCACTCGGACAGGGTACATACTGTAATACAAATATACAACTATATAGAGTAATGGTGCATTTTATGTACAGGATGTGGTAAACTATATAATCTCAGGGTATTGGAAATAAAAGTATATGCTATAAATAGTAGAGAAAAGATTCTCACCTGTACATGGAGAACAGTAGGACGGCCGGACACAAATCTTCACAGCGTGACCGAGGCAGGTACATGGGCAGGATGGCGGAGCGATGAGCTCAGTGGTTGGAGGGGTTGTTGACGGTCTCATAGTTGTGGCTGGAAACATTTAAAGGAAACCTGTCACTACATTCACCCGCACTAACCAATGGTACCGGCTGCTAATGCTGGGAGTTGTAGTTTTGCATCGTGCAGTAGGCACTTAGAGCAAGGAATGAAGTGAATATTAATAAGCCTGGGCGAGGACTGAGCAGCGATGATGTCACTGTGCCCGAGGCCGGGATCGTAGCTCCGCCCATGCCCCAGACTGTTCATTTGCATATTCAGTCAAATAAAGATATCTCCGGAACGCAATGACGGATCCGGACACAAAAGGTATCGTTTTAGTCAGTGTCACCCGCAGTACCAGACAGTACTGTATGTAGTGACAGATTTCCTTTAAATTACAGGTGACATATCCCTCAGAATTTACAATATAATCTATTTAGAAATATTAGAAATGATACCAAAGGGCAGGATCTTTTCCCGTCCACCTTTATTGTGATATCCAACCATGATACAGATGTAACCAATAGTAACATGATTCCTGGAGCGCTAAAAAGATCACTAAGCAAAAGAGAGAAGCGGAAGGAAAGAGACAGGTCAGAAGGATAGAGAGACAGAGGAGGAGAGAGACAGGTGAGCAGGATAGAGACAGAGGAGGAGAGAGACAGGTGAGCAGGATAGAGACAGAGGAGGAGAGAGACAGGTGAGAAAGATAGAGAGACAGACAGAGGAGGAGAGAGACAGGTGAGAAAGATAGAGAGACAGACAGAGGAGGAGAGAGACAGGTGAGAAGGATGGAGACAGAGGAGGAGAGAGACAGGTGAGCAGGATAGAGACAGAGGAGGAGAGAGAGACAGGTGAGCAGGATAGAGAGACAGGAGGAGAGAGACAGGTGAGAAGGATAGAGAGACAGGAGGAGAGAGACAGGTGAGAAGGATGGAGAGACAGGAGGAGAGAGACAGGTGAGAAAGATAGAGACAGAGGAGGAGAGAGAGACAGGTGAGAAGGATGGAGACAGAGGAGGAGAGAGACAGGTGAGCAGGATAGAGACAGAGGAGGATAGAAACAGGTGAGAAGGATAGAGAGAGGAGGAGAGACAGTTGAGCAGGATGGAGAGACAGGAGGAGAGAGACAGGTGAGCAGGATAGAGACAGAGGAGGAGAGAGACAGGTGAGAAAGATAGAGACACACAGAGGAGGAGAGAGACAGGTGAGCAGGATAGAGAGACAGAGGAGGAGAGAGACAGGTGAGCAGGATAGAGACAGAGGAGGAGAGAGACAGGTAAGAAGGATAGAGAGACAGAGAAGGAGAGAGAGACAGGTGAGAAGGATGGAGACAGAGGAGGAGAGAGACAGGTGAGATAGAGAGACAGAGAAGGAGAGAGAGACAGGTGAGCAGGATAGAGAGACAGAGGAGGAGAGAGACAGGTGAGAAGGATGGAGACAGAGGAGGAGAGAGACAGGTGAGCAGGATAGAGACACACAGAGTAGGAGAGAGACAGGTGAGCAGGATAGAGAGACACAGAGCAGACAGGTGAGCAGGATAGAGAGACACAGAGGAGGAGAGAGACAGGTGAGCAGGATAGAGACACACAGAGGAGCAGAGAGACAGGTGAGCAGGATAGAGAGACACAGAGGAGAGAGACAGGTGAGCAGGATAGAAAGACATAGAGGAGAAAGGTGAGCAGGATAGAGAGACACAGAGGAGGAGAGAGACAGGTGAGCAGGATAGAGACACACAGAGGATGAGAGAGACAGGTGAGCAGGATAGAGAGACAGGATGAGAGAGACAGGTGAGCAGGATAGAGAAACGCAGAGGAGAGAGACAGGTGAGCAAGATAGAGAGACACAGGAGGAGAGAGACAGGTAAGCAGGATAGAGAGACAGAGGAGGAGAGAAACAGGTGAGCGGGATAAAGAGACACAGAGGATGAGAGACAGGTGAGCAGGATAGAGAGACAGGATGAGAGACACAGGTGAGCAGGATAGAGAAACACAGAGGAGGAGAGAGACAGGTAAGCAGGATAGAGAGACAGAGGAGGAGAGAGACAGGTGAGCGGGATAGAGAGACACAGAGGAGGAGAGAGACAAAGGTGAGCAGGATAGAGAGACACAGAGTAGGAGAGAGACAGGTGAGCAGGATAGAGAGACAGAGGAGGAGAGAGACAGGTGAGCAGGATAGAGACGCAGAGGAGGAGAGAGACAGGTGAGCAGGATAGAGAGAGACAGAGGAGGAGAGAGACAGATGAGCAGGATAGAGACACACAGAGGAGGAGAGAGACAAGTGAGCAGGATAGAGAGACACAGAGGAGAGAGACAGGTGAGCAGGGTAGAGACACACAGAGGAGACAGGTGAGCAGGATAGAGAGACAGAGGAGGAGAGAGACAGTTGAGCAGGATAGAGAGACAGAGGAGGAGAGAGACAAGTGAGCAGGATAGAGAGACAGAGGAGGAGAGAGACAGGTGAGCAGGATAGAGACACACAGAGGAGGAGAGAGACAGGTGAGCAGGATAGAGACACAGAGGAGGAGAGAGACAGGTGAGCAGGATAGAGACACACAGAGGAGGAGAGAGACAGGTGAGCAGGATGGAGACACCCGGAGGAGACAGGTGAGCAGGATAGAGAGAGACACACGGAGGAGACAGGTGAGCAGGATAGAGAGACACGGAGGAGAGAGACAGATGAGCAGGATAGAGAGAGAAAGGTGAGCAGGATAGAGAGACAGAGGAGGAGAGAGACAGGTGAGCAGGATAGAGACGCAGAGGAGGAGAGAGACAGGTGAGCAGGATAGAGAGAGACAGAGGAGGAGAGAGACAGATGAGCAGGATAGAGACACACAGAGGAGGAGAGAGACAAGTGAGCAGGATAGAGAGACACAGAGGAGAGAGACAGGTGAGCAGGATAGAGACACACAGAGGAGACAGGTGAGCAGGATAGAGAGACAGAGGAGGAGAGAGACAGTTGAGCAGGATAGAGAGACAGAGGAGGAGAGAGACAAGTGAGCAGGATAGAGAGACAGAGGAGGAGAGAGACAGGTGAGCAGGATAGAGACACACAGAGGAGGAGAGAGACAGGTGAGCAGGATAGAGACACAGAGGAGGAGAGAGACAGGTGAGCAGGATAGAGACACACAGAGGAGGAGAGAGACAGGTGAGCAGGATGGAGACACCCGGAGGAGACAGGTGAGCAGGATAGAGAGAGACACACGGAGGAGACAGGTGAGCAGGATAGAGAGACACGGAGGAGAGAGACAGATGAGCAGGATAGAGAAACAGAGGAGGAGAGAGAGATAGGTGAGCAGGATATAGAGAAAATGAGCGGCGGGAAAAGACAATGGGCTGGGGAAAGAGACAAAGAGACAGGTAAGTAGGAGAAAGAAACAAGTAGGCAGGGAAAAGAGACACATGAGTGGAGGAAAGAGACTGCTGGGATATCAGGTCAGAATATGAGGACGGGATATGAGGACGGGATATGAGGACGTAATATAAGGATGGGATATGAAGATGGGATAGGAGGGCGGGATAGGAGGGCGGGATATGAGGACAAGATTTGAGGATGGGATATGAGGACGAGATATGAGAACGGGATATGAGGACAAGATATGAGGACGAGATATAAGGTCGGGATATGAGGATGAGATATGTGGATGGAATATGTCGACAGGATATGGGGACAAGATATGAGGATGGGATATGAGGATGGGATATGAGGATGGGATATGAGGACGGGATATGAGGACGGGATATGAGGACGGGATATGAGGACGGGATATGAGGACGGGATATGAGGAAGGGATATGAGGACTGGATATGAGGACGGGATATGAGGACGGGATATGAGGACGGGATATGAGGATGGGGTATGAGGACAGGATATGAGGATGGGGTATGAGGACAGGATATGAGGACAAGATATGAGGACGGGATATGAGGACAGGATATGAGGATGAGATATAAGGACGGGATATGCGGACAGGATATGGGGATGAGACATGAGGATGGGATATGAGGACGGGGTGTGAGGTCGGGATATGAGCACAGGATATGAGGATGGGATATGAGAACAGGATATGAGGATGGGGTATGAGGACGGAATATGAGGACAAGATATGAGGACGAGATATAAGGTCGGGATATGAGGATGAGATATGTGGATGGAATATGTCGACAGGATATGGGGACAAGATATGAGGATGGGATATGAGGATGGGATATGAGGACGGGATATGAGGACGGGATATGAGGATGGGATATGAGGACGGGATATGAGGACGGGATATGAGGACGGGATATGAGGACGGGATATGAGGACGGGATATGAGGACGGGATATGAGGATGGGGTATGAGGACAGGATATGAGGATGGGGCATGAGGACAGGATATGAGGACAAGATATGAGGAGGGGATATGAGGACAGGATATGAGGATGAGATATAAGGACAGGATATGCGGACAGGATATGGGGATGAGACATGAGGATGGGATATGAGGACGGGGTGTGAGGTCGGGATATGAGCACAGGATATGAGGATGGGATATGAGAACAGGATATGAGGATGGGGTATGAGGACGGAATATGAGGACAGGATATAAGCATGGGATATGAGGATAGCATATGAGGAAGAGATATGAGGACAGGATATGAGGATCAGATATGAGGACAAGATATGAGGACGAGATATGAGGACAAGAGCATCATTGTTGTTTTTCCTTTCCCACAAGGTTTCGGTAAGAAGAACGGTCAACACCAAGTACTCTGCTGGTTATTAGGAAAAAAATACTTTGAAATATTTAGAACAATGTTAATTTGCAGGGTCTTTACACCAAAAGTAAAATAATGTCCCCCTGACCTAGCGATAATAGTGAACAATGGGATTAGCATAAGCATAGACACAGTAATAACTTCAGAAGATAACAGAGGAAAAAACATGGTTTCTCACTTGTACATGGAGAACAGTATGACGGCCGGACACAGTAACTCATCGCGTGACCCAGGCAGGTACATGGGCATGGAAGAGGTTGGGTGGGCTTTGTGGTCATGGAGGTTGTTTTGGGTTTAATAGTTGTAACTAAAAAAAAAACATTAAGAGTTAAAAGTCTTATGTATCTATGAGAGACTGAGACCAATTTTCCATCTAAACTGTGTAAGCTAGAGGTCAATAACATTTTTCCTAGTGTGAATTCGGGTAGAAAAACAGACATGGTGCACATCTACAAACTTGTATAATGATCTGATTGCTTCTCAACATAATATCAAACACTAACAGGTTGTTATTATACATTTTTGATCAAAAAGTACAAGCCCACTCGCCACGTCAAGGCCACCTATTTAGAGTGGGTCCCTAACGTCCCTAGCATAAAATGGCGTAGCACCAGGCGGCGACCACCACCGCCGCGACACCAATGCCCACAGGGGGGGAACGACCCACCGGCAGAGCGGCCCCAATGCCACTCAAACCAGTCCATGGGCCGCACCCCCCCCCCCCCCCCCGCAGACACGGTGCCACGGCAGCAACAGACACCGCACAGCACCACACCAGTGTGAACAAGGTGTAATGGCTCACTTACCATGCTCTCCCAGTCAGACTGGGAGGCTACTAGGAAAGAATTGACCCATGTGTAGCTAACTACTACTTATATAGGGTTGGGCTGAGGGGGTGGGGAAGAGTGCAGACAACATGTTCAAAAAAAAAAAAAAGAGGGGATAGAAATCACAGTGTGAATTCGAGTAGAATACAGACATAGTGCACATCTACAATCTTGTATAATGATCTGATTGCTTCTCAGCATAATATCAAAAACTAACAGGTTGTTAGTATACATTTTTGATCAAAAAGTACAAGCCCACTCGCCACGTCAAGGCCACCTATTTAGAGTGGGTCCCTAACGTCCCTAGCATAAAATGGCGCAGCACCGGGCGGCGACCACCACCGCCGCGACACCAATGCCCACAGGGGGGGGGGGGGAACGACCCACCGGCAGAGCGGCCCCAATGCTAGGGACGTTAGGGACCCACTCTGAATAGGTGGCCTTGACGTGGCGAGTGGGCTTGTACTTTTTGATCAAAAATGTATACTAACAACCTGTTCGTTTTTGATATTGTGCTGAGAAGCAATCAGATCATTATACAAGACTGTAGATGTGCGCTATGTCTGTATTCTACTCAAATTCATATTGTGATTTCTATCCTTTCTTTTTTTTTTTTGAACATGCGCTGCACTCTTCCCCCCCCCCCTCAGCCCAAACCTATATAGGTGGTAATTAGCCACACTAGGGCCATTTCACTCCTAGCTGCCTCCCAGTCTGACTGGGAGAGCAAGGTAAGTGAGCCATTACACCTTGTTCACACTGGTGTGGTGCGGGGCGGCGTCCGTTGCTGCCGTGGCGCTGTGTCTGCGGGCGGGTGCAGCCTATAGACTGGTTTGAGAGGCATTGGGGCCGCTCTGCCAGTGGGTCGCTCCCCCCCCCCCCCGTGGGCACCTGTGTCGCGGCGGTGGTGGTCGCCGCCCGGTGCTGCGCCATTTTATGCTAGGGACGTTAGGGACCCACTCTGAATAGGTGGCCTTGACGTAGCGAGTGGGCTTGTACTTTTTGATCAAAAATGTATACTAACAACCTGTTAGTTTTTGATATTGTGCTGAGAAGCAATTAGATCATTATACAAGATTGTAGATGTGCGCTATGTCTGTATTCTACTCGAATTAACATTTTTCCTACCCCGCTTGTCTGTATGAGTTCTAATGTTTAACTCTATCATTTCCAAGGAGCACAACTTAGTAGGAACAGTGACTGAGACCCTCACAATTGGTAAAGTTATTGGGCCTCTTTTGGCTGCCATTGGATTTTTACTCTTCATCTCAAAGTAGTGACCTTTGGCCACACAATACTAACCTGAATCCCAAGATGAAAAATGCAGATTGGGGTCAAAGAGCAAAAATACTTATCCAATGTTGTAGTGATCAGTGGGGATCTCAGCAACCAGATCCCCAATTCAAACTTCTGACATTTGTAATGATGTATTTTTGGAGTAAGATGAGATTCTTACCTGGACAAGGAGAACAGTAGGATGGCCGAACACAGTAATTCATAGAATGACCATAGCAGCTGCATAGACATCTATCAATGTAACTGGGCTCTACCGTCACTGGGATGATCACTGGGTGCTTAGTGGTAGCTACAAAAAGAGAAAACGGGAAGATAAAAGTATAGTGAAGGGAAATCTGTTCTGTAAGTATACGGAGAGTAAACCAACCAATATAGGATCCTGTAAGAGTATAACCTGGTACTCCACAGCTGCCTCATGCACAGTACCATCAATTAACATACAGTATTGAAGAGGGGGTATCCAGTAGCTCAAAAATCATACCTATAAATGTGCCCTTACTTAAAGGGGTACTCTATAGCTCAGTGTTTTGAACAAACTGGTCCGAACGCCGGCAGCAGGAGCTTGTGATGTCATAGCCCCGCCCCCTCGTTATGTCACATCCCGCCCCCTCAATGCAAGTCTTTGGGTGGGGTCGTGACGGCCGTCACGCCCCCTCCCATAGACTTGCATTGAGAGGGTGGGGTGTGACGTGATTAGGGGGCGTGGCTATGACATCACAAGCTCCCGGAACAGTTTTCCAAACGCTGAGCAGCAGAGTACCCCTTTAACATACCTCTAAACTGTGTATATCCTGGGGATGGGAGGTGAGATACGACCAGCTTTTGACAACAACATGACTTTGTGACACTCTGTCACTGTGTGTGTACACTGTGATTGTCTATGTGTGGGACCAAAGGGGTTATGTTTTTCCTTGAGGAAAGCACCATGAAGACATGTGGAGACTCAGAGACTATTCCCACGGTGGAATTTCCACTTGCGGAATTCCGCCTCGAATTAAAGCCTATAGACCTCTATGGGATTCCGCACTCCCATTCACACTTCTGAATTTCCGCTTGCGGAAATTCAGAAGTGTGAATGGGAGTGCGGAATCCCATAGAAGTCTATGGGCTTTAATTTGAGGTGCAAGCAGAAATTCTGCCATCTGAATACACCCTTATAGACCATACACACTCGTCTGGAAACCTTAGGAAGAAGAATATGCGAAGCAGCTATCTGACACCTCCTTTTGGAGGTTGATATTTCTTAAAGTCAATATTTGACTCCTTAAAGGGGTATTCCAGGAAAAAACTTTTTTTTTTTTTATATCAACTGGCTCCAGAAAGTTAAACAGATTTGTAAATTATATGAACTATAGATACAGAAACCGTCACTGCTGTATATGCGGCAATTACAAAACTGTCAGGTGGATGTTAGAAGCCAAATTAATTCATATGGTGCTCAGTCCAGATAAAGCAAGTAAATCCAATAATCAAAGTAGTGAGAAAAGAGGACGGCACTCACCCAGGATAGTAGCTTCAAAAGTCCTTTATTATATGAACACGGTGGCGGTGTCAGACAGGTGAGAGGGCAGGCACTTTGAGATTCGTAAATTACTTCTATTAAAAAATCTTAATCCTTTCAATAACGATCAGCTGCTGAAGTTGAGTTGTTGTTTTCTGTCTGGCAACAGTGCTCTCTGCTGACATCTCTGCTTGTCTCGGGAACTGCACAGAGTAGAAGAGGTTTGCTATGGGGATTTGCTTCTAAACTGGGCGGTTCCCGAGACACGTGTCATCAGAGAGCACTTAGACAGAAAAGAACAACTCAACTTCAGCAGCTCATAATTACTGAAAGGATTAAGATTTTTTAATAGAAGTAATTTACAAGTAATCAGAATTGTATAATAAAATATATTATAGTTAATTATAATTGAAACACAATCTTTTATTATTGTATTGGAATATAGTATTTATTCTCCTGGAGGTCTGGACAAAAAAAACAAAAAAAACCTTTCTTTCATAATTTACAAATCTGTTTAACTTTCTGCATCCAGTTGATATATATATATATATATATATATATATATATATATATACACATAAAAAAGTTTTTTCCTGGATAACCCCTTTAAGGAAGCCTTATAACATGACTGGGGATTTAGAAAGCTAAGCCAGAAACTCGTCCAGACCAGGAAGCTACCCATCTGTAAGGCTGCGTGCACACGGCTGTCTAGATCCATCCCGTTCTTCTCCCGTCAAAAATAAAAACGGACTTAAAAAAATAAAACAACAATAACGGATGCAAACGGATGTTATCCGTTTGGATCCATTTGGATCCATTATTGTTCAGTTAATAAACCCAAAATGTTCTGAGCATGCTCAGAAGTAAAAACGGATCAAAAAACGGATTGAAAAAACGGATACAAAAGGATGATATTAAAGGCTCATCCGTTTTCCAAAGACTTCAATGTTAAATTTACTGTATCCGTTTTTTCTTCCGTTTTTTTTTTTTTTTGATGGAAGGAAAAATACTGCATGTACTGTTTTTTCTGCTGCCAAAAAATGGAAATGGGTGCCGACGAGTACAAACAGATGTAAACGGATTGTAAAAAAATCCTATTGACATGAATAGGATTTTTTTTTAAACGTTTTCAATCCGTTTACAGCCTGCAAGAACGGAACCGAAACAGGGATTAAAACAAATGGGGACAGACGGCCGCGTGAACGTACCCTAAAGAATAAACATTACCCTTTTGGTCCTACAATATTAGGACTCTCTGCAGCCAATCAGAACCCTGCTCATAACTCACAAGGTGCAACACTCCCAAAACAGCTGTCTACCTCCACCGCTAAAGGAAGCCCACGGCATACTGTTTTATTATTCCATTTATAAATCTCCCTAAGGCTATGTTCACATGTGCTGAGGTGGATATTCATGTTTTTATCCCCAAAACTTCCAAATAGAACATGTTAAAGAAACTCAAGTTTTTTTTTGTATGTTTTCCCTTGAAATCATTTGGAGATTCAATCAATTAAATGTTTTTCTTTAGGTAAAACACCATGGTTAAAGGAGTTATCCAGGATTTTTTATATATATATATATATATATATATATATATATATATATATATATATATATATATCAACTGGCTCCAGAAAGTTAAACAGATTTGTAAATTACTTTGATAAAAAAAATATTAATCCTTTCAGTACTTATGAGCTTCTGAAGTTGAGTTGTTCTTTTATGTCTAAGTGCTTTCTGATGACACCTGTCTCTGGAACTGTCCAGAGTAGAAGCAAATCCCCATAGCAAACCTCATCTACTCTGTGCAGTTCCCAAGACAAGCAGAGATGTCAGCAGAGAGCACTGTTGCCAGACAGAAACTACAACTACAGCAGCTGATAATTATTGGAAGGATTACGATTTTTTAATAGAAATCATTTACAAATCTGTTTAACTTTCTGGAGCCAGTTGATATAAAATATTTTTTTTTCCCTGGAATACCCATTTAATGTCTGTATGAACAAGCCTTTATGCTCTTTCTATTTACCTCTTCCTAGCATTTACCTCTTTCTTTATATTAAGTGTAAATTGCCGCTAAAAAGTAAAAAATTGGTAAAATAACACCAAAGAATTTTTACTTACAAGGACAGTCACATGGGACAAGGGGGCATCGGTTATAGTAGTACATAGTGGGGTTACAGTTTTCATGAAGACACCAGCACTGTTTCTTTCCTGTTCAGGAGATAAGATTATCGAGGTAAAGAATGGTAGAATCATAGATCTGTAGGATTGTTGACCATTTGTCTGATATCTCTATAGAAAAAAGTTGTGGTTGTCGGGTAGCGTAGATACTTAGCAAACTTCATAAAAGACTTAAAGGGGTACTTCGCTCTCCCAAAGGCAGAACATTTTGTTCCTAACACTGGGTGCAGGTTGCGGGGATCCTAATGTCACGGCCATGCCCCTCGTGCCGTCACCCCACGCCTCTCAATGCAAGTCTATGGGAGGGGGCGTCTATGGGATCCAGCCGCGAGATTTTAACTTTTTAGCTCATGTCACATTGGCAAAATGGCAAAAAGAAGGGAATGAAAAAAAAAAAAGGGTACCAGCAGAGACTTTATAGCCAGTCAGGTGGTAAACTTCAAAATGTGGAAAGAAGCCATAGAGCTTGACCAAAGCTCCAATACTCTCCGGTAAGTCTTGTATGAACAAATCTGAAAGTACAGCCTGACACCATAATCTTATCTATTAGATTATTTTCTTTGAAGTATATTAAACAATGTCTTTTCTTGTAGGTACATACCTGTAGTGGTAGATGCTTCCATGGTAGTTATTGGGTGTTGCGTTGTTGTAATGCCTGACATAGAAATAAACCAAGACTTAATTATCTTAAATGGAAGAGAAGCAAAAGATATAAACAAAAGGGCTTGTTATACGGTATATGTGATGTGGATATCACAACTTATTGGCCCCAGGGGAAACGCTGCAAAAGGGCTCTGTATAAGTCACTAGTCAGACCACATATGGAGCATTGTGTACAGTACTGAGCACCTGTATATAAGAAGGATATGGCCGAACTGGAGAGGGTGCAGAGGAGGGCGACAAAGATAATAATGTAATGGGAGGATTACAGGACCAAGACAGGTTATCACTTGGGGTTATTTAGTTTGGAGAAAAGAAGTCTTAGGGGGATCTGATCACAATGTACAAATATATGAATGGACAGTACAGAGATCTATCTAGTGATATTTTTATACCTATAACCATGGCAAGGGGGCATCCTCTACGACTAGAGGAAAGAAGGTTTCCCCATCATCACAGACAGAGATTCTTTACTGTAAGAGCAGTGAGACTGTGGAACTCTCTGCCGCATGATGATGTGATGTCTGACTCAATAAACAAGTTCAAGGGGACCTGGATGTTTTTCTGGAAAAATATAATATTACAGGTTATGGATACTAGATTTATGGGGATAGAACATTGATCCAGGAATTTATTCTGATAATTTGGAATTTTTCCCCTCTGTTATGGGGCAAATGGCTTCAGCTGCATAAGGGTGTTTTGCCTTCCTCTAAATCAACACAGTAGGGTTACAGGCTCAACTTGATGGACTTTTGTCTTTTTCAACTATGTAAATATGTAATTAAAGGGGTATTCCGGCCAAAAACATCTTATCCCCTATCCTTTGGATAGGGGATAAGATGTTTCTTGCCGGAATACCCCTTTAACAATAGAATAGAGAGATCTTTTAGGCCCCTATAGGAATCATCTGTATACATTATTGCTGGACCCCCGCTGGAGAGTCACAATGATTGGGAAACACTGGTCCTGTCTTTCCCACAGATCGAGGAGAAGCCTCTCAGCTGCAAGCTTCTCTCCTCTCGTTCTAGCGATTGTTGCTGGTCTGTACGACCAGACTCTCACCGATCAAAACTTTTGATATGTCTATTTCATAGGCCCCATAACTTAGTAGAGTCACTGGTAACACGTAACAATAACTCACTTGTAGTTGCAGGAATGGCAGGTGTTGTAGTTAAGGACTTAGGGGTAGAAGCAGCTGTACAAAAAAAGAGAAGGTGACCATCATTAATGCCAAGAAAAATCTGACAACCTCTCTATCAGAAGTGGAGAAAGTGGTCGAACACTTTGGCCTTATGTAGACTGCAAAAGTGAATAGACCCTTTACCACTACGTAGCCTCTATAATGTTTTCTTCATACATATGTACTATTACTACGGTTATCTTAACCCAACACAGAAAGCACGAACATAAAACACGAAAGATCAAAATAAGGACAAAACATTGAGGAGTAAAGTTAAAATTAGGTTTGTGAACCACGTTAGGATAAGTTACTGTATCTCAACTATAGGAGCGCATTTTCGTAACGCGCCAGAAAACAAGATGATCCTAGTGACATCTGTAGGTACCAAATGTGCCACCATATGGCATTTCTACATGGGAATGTATTCTTCTTGAGAAGCAATTCTAAGACACCTTAGATTCAGCCTTGTTATGTTCCTCTGTTAGTCCTCCTGGAAATATATAAATTCCTTTACAGCTGGGTGTTACCAATCCCTTGTCAGTAGGGTTTGTCTTAAAGGGCTATTCCGGGCAAAAACATTTTATCCCCTATCCAAAGGAGAGGGGATAAGATGTCTGATCGCGGGGGGGGGCGCTGCTGAGACCCCCCGCAATTTCCCTGCAGCACCCGCATTTTACGTGGGGACTGCGTCTCTAGTTTCGGAAACCTCCGGGTTTCCGGGACTGGGGTCGTCACTCCATGACACGTCCCCACCATTCATGTCTATGGGAGGGGGCGTGACGTTAGTCACGCCCCCTCCCATAGACATGAATGGAGGGGGGCATGGCGTGACATCACGTCCCCAGTCCCGGAAACCCGGAGGTTTCCGAAAGTGGAGATGCAGCACCCACATAGAATGCGGGTGCTGCAGGGAGATCGCGGGGGGTCCCCCCCCCCGCGATCAGACATCTTATCGCCTATCCTTTGTATAGGGGATAAAATGTTTTTGCCCGGAATACCCCTTTAACACACTAGAAATTGTCAGGTATATGTAGGGACCTGCCACTATGTCCAGTAGTAAATTTGTATTGATTTGACCTGCATCACCATTTTACGCGGGGACTGCGTCTCAAGTTTCGGAAACCTCCAGGTTTCCAGGACTGGGGACGTGATGTCACGCCATGCCCCCCTCCATTCATGTCTATGACGTTAGTCACGCCCCCTCCCATAGACATGGATGGTGGGGGTGTGGCGTGATGTCACATCCCCAGTGCCGGAAACCCCGAGGTTTCCGAAACTAGAGACGCAGTCCCTGCGTAAAATGGGGGTGCTGCAGGGAGATCGCGGGGGGTCTCAGCATCGGGCCCCCCGTGATCAGACATCTTATCCCCTATCCTTTAGATAGGGGATAAAATGTTTTTTCCCGGAATACCCCTTTAACACACTAGAAATTGTCAGGTATATGTAGGGACCTGCCACTATGACCAAGGGAAATGGTAATATCCAATAGTCAATTTGTAATGATTTGACCTGCAAAACCAGACATCACCTATAGCCATGAGTGGTACTTTTTCTGGCAAAAAAAAGGGTTTGATTTTTTTATCTTATATCACGTTATGAATGGAAATCTTACTTACTAGGACAGTCACATGGTAGAGGAGAGCAGTGGTTGAAGTAATACATATACGGATGACAATTCGGAGAAAGACACCAGCATTTCTTCTCTGTTATGGGATAAATATAATCAAATTACTATTCTATACATTGTCCTTTATATAGTGTCAGCATTTTTTCTCCACTAGGTGGCTCACTCCTTGTAAGGACAAATGGCTTTTTGCCCCCGAAGAGCCCATTGGTTTCTATATATAATGTCCCAGGGGTCCCTTGTACAAGGAGTGATACAGAATCAGAGGACTACAGTGGTACATGTGATAGAACAATATATTCTCTGCTCATCTCACACCACAATCTTATCTATTAGACTGTTCCCATAAAATGTTATAATAAACAATGTCTCCTCGGTTAGGTACATACTTGTAGTTGCAGGTTCTATGATGGTAGTCATTGGGCGTTGTGAAGTAGTGATACCTGATCCATGGAAAACAAAGTTATTTCAGTTAAATAGTCGAGAAGCAGAGGGTAAAATAAGGCTTGTAGGCAGGTTATGGGATGTGGATGCCTGAGGTCAGTAGATCGCCCCCTACAGTTCTTCAGTTGGGCTTCAATGGAAAATCTACAACAAGACACTGTAACACTGCTTTATTCTTATGGGACAGAGGGATTTGTGGACTGGAGGACACAGGTCAGAGCTCACCAATATTCCCATAACTCCTATGTATATAAGTGTTCACCATACTGAGATAATAGGCTTTGTGTATGTCATTGTCCTGTCCAGTCATCAGTAACACATAACAAGAACTTACTTGTAGTTCCGGGGATGAGAGGGGGTGAAGTTAAGGCCTTTGGTGTGGGAGCCGCTGTACCAGAAAGAGAAGGAGGACATTATCAATGCTGGGAAGGAAAAGGAGGCCTCTGTGTTATGTCTGGGCTGATAATGGGGGGGGAAGACTTTGGCCTCATGTTGCACAATGTACAGATGAGTGCATGGACCCCGATCTACTAGAGAGGCCTTGTCATGTGTTCTATTTCGGAGACTAAGGCCTCTGGCGTGCCATTGTATGACGTCTCCATATGGCACCACGTTCTTCTAGACATCACATTTCCCTGTTAGTCCTCTTAGAAATTAATGAATATGTTTACAACCGGGCATTAAGAAGTGCAGAGACTATGTAGGGAGGTGCCACACTGACAAGGGGAATGGTAACGCCCAGTTGTCAGATTATTTTCATATTTCAAGGTAGAAAAAGAAAGAACATAACTGTACAGATTAACAAAAAAATTAGGAGTTGTATGAAACTGAAAAAAGTTTTTCCTTTTCAGAGAGATTGTCGCTCTTGTCTGGGACCTGTGCCTGGCATTTGGTTTTCACTTGACCTGCAGTACCAGACATAGCCTATAGACAAGAGTGGCGCTATTTCTGGAAACAGGATAATACATTATAGATATGACTGTTACTTACGAGGACAGTCACATGGGAGAGGAGTGCAGAGACTAAAGTGGTACATATAGGGGGTGCAGTTTGGAGGGAGGCACCAGCACTTCTTCTCTGTTATTAGAAAAGCAGAATTGTATTATCATTATTATTATTATTATTATTATATACATCATCCTTAATGTAGTGTCCGCACATTGGTTATATTGCCTAAATCAGTGACAGTATTTTTCTCCTCCTGGTGGCTGAGGACAATCGGCCCTTTTCCCATAAGATCCCATCAGTACAATAAATAATGTCCCGAGGCCTCCTGTCTAGGTCAGAGTTACCCCATAAATACATCTTTACTAGTACATTCCTAACCTGTATTCACTGCAGAGAGCTGCACAGAGGAGGGACTGATAAGTATTTGCCTAAAAAAATTGAAATCCAATAAGACTATACAATGTGTCCTAAATTGTCCCAAAAATGCGTCATAGGATGAAATTTATTTCGCAATGAGAATTTTCTGACTGTGCGTTGGCTGTTTCATAAAGCAGATGGAAAATCAGCAAAAAATGTTAAAGGGGTACTCTGCTGCTCAGCATTTGGAACAAAATGTTCCAAACGCTGGAGCCGGTGCCGGGAGCTTGTGAAGTCATAGCCCCGCCCCTCATGATGTCATGCCTCACCCCCTCAATGCAAGTCTATGGGAGGGGGCGTGACGCCCCCTCCGATAGACTTGCATTGAGGGGGTGGGACGTGACATCATGAGGGGGGCAGGCCTATGACGTCACAAGCTCCCAGCGCCGGCTCCAGCGTTCGGTACAGTTTGTTACAAACGCTGAGCAGCAGAGTAAAGTCGTGCGCCATTTTTTGGCGAAAATACTGGTTTACATGGCTCAGTAACCTGAAGAAGTATTTGTAAAATTCCCAGAGGAAGAGGGTGAAATGGAAACTAAATAGTTAATAGTAATTGGATGATTAAATACCAGAAAAACAAGCTAGATTCTAAGAGCAAGGCCATGGGATATGGCTCTTTTTGGAGGTGGGCCGACCTTTAGAGAAGGGACAAGTAGTCTACAAGGCATATCTAGAAAATGTCCGGGAGGGTCGCCAGTAATTGTGAGGTCAGGCAGATGTCTGGGGGATGTCTTCTGGTTATTTTATGAGAAAATGCTGTGTATGTAAATGCTGTTTAATCTATGGTGTATACCCCGTGTATAAAAGATGGATTGCTCTTTCAATAAACGGCATTTGGCACATAGCATTTAACATATTACCAAGCTTTCCTGTGTATTCTCAGACTTTAACAACATTTTAACTTTTTAAACATTTTAACAGGTCACTTTACATTTTAACATGGGACCCCTTATTTGATAGCAGCTTCACAAGTCTTGCATCCATTGAACTTGTGGGTTTTTGGACAGTTTCTGCTTGAATTTGTTTGCAAGATGCCAGAATAGCCTCCCAGAGCTGCTGTTTGGATGTAAACTGCCTCCCAACCTCATAGATCGTTTGCTTGAGGATGCTCCAAAGGTTCTCAATAGGATTGAGGTCAGGGGAGGATGGAGGCCACACCATGACTTTCTCTCCTTTTATCCCCATAGCAGCCATTGATGCAGAGGTATTCTTTGCAGCATGAGATGGTGCATTGTCATGCATGAAGTTGATTTTATTACGGAAAGCATAGTTCTTCCTACTGTACCGTGTAAGAAACTCCACATACTTTGCAGAGGTGATCTTCAAACCTTCGGGGACCCTAAAGGGGCCGATCAGCTCTCTTTACACGATTCCGGACCAAAACATGACTCCACCACCGCCTTGCTGACGTCGCAGCCTTGTTGGAACAGGGCGGCCATCCAGCAACCATCCACTACTCCATTCATCTGGACCATTCAGTGTTGCATGGCACTCATCAGTATTTTTCTGCCCAAACTCTTCATGTATTTTTCTGCCCAATGCAGCCATTTTTGCTTGTGAACATTGGTTAGTGGTGGCCAAATAGAAGGTTTATTCACAGTTGCAAGACTCTACAGGACTCTACACCTTGATGTCTGTGGGACTCCAGAGGCACCAGCAGCTTCAAATATCTGTTTGCTGCTATGTAATGGTATTTTAGCAGCTGCTCTCTTGATTCGATGCATGGATCTGGCTGAAATCTTCCTCAATGTGTCTTTATCTGCACAAACCCATCTGTGCTCTGAATCAGCCACAAATCTCTTAATAGTGCGATGAACATGCTTAAGTTTTCATGAAATATTTAATGTTTTCATACTTCACACAAGGCATTCAACTATTTCACATTTTGAGATTGATCAAAAGAGCCCCGAGACACAATGCCATCCATGAGTTAAATGAAAAACAAAATATTTAATCTTTGTGACACTTCAATAGAATTTGCATAATAATTTGGAACAGGGTGTAAATGCTAGTTCCTGGCTAACCTCATAGCCTAATTTGGTCCCACACAGGTGACCCGTAATTGGATGATTTTCAGATCAAGAGGTCATCAGGGTGCCTGTTTCTCCTTACTATGGTATTGGAGCTCAATGTGCCGCCATATGGTGCCTCAGTATAGCTCTGTATTATAGAGATAGTTTCCACTAAAAGCAAAACGTTTCTAGAAGAATACTACATGTAAGCTCATCCTCATTGACCTTCAGTGTGATGGACAAGAATTGATGGGGCCTACTTTATAAACAATGTGTCCTCGGTTAGGTACATACTTGTAGTTGCAGGTTCCATGATGATAGTTGTTGGGTGTCGTGTAGTAGTGATACCTGATCCAGGGAAAAAAAAAGTTATTTTAGTCAAATAGTCGAGAAGCAGAGGAAGAAACAAGGCTTGTAGACAGGATATGCCGTCATGGGATGTGGATGCCCGAGGTCAGTAGGTCACCTCCTACAGCTCCTTAGTTGGGCTCCAATAGAAAATCTACAACAAGACCATTACATGAAATGTCTAATACCGGTTTAATCTTATGGGACAGAGGGATCTTGTGGACTGGAGGTCACAGGTCAGAGCTCACCAATATTCCCATAACTCCTATGTATATGAGTGTTCACCATACTGAGATATTAGGCTGTATGTCATTGTCTTCAAACCTCAGTCTAGTCATTAGTAACACATAACAAGAACTTACTTGTAGTTCCGGGGATGAGAGGGGGTGAAGTTAAGGCCTTTGGTGTAGGAGCCGCTGTACCAGAAAGAAAAGGTGGACATTATCAATGCTGGGAAGGAATAAGAGGCCTCAGTGTTATGTCTGGGCTGATAATGGGGGGGAAGACTTTGAACTCATGTTGCACACTGTAAAGATGAGTACATGGACCCCAAACTACTAGAGAGGCCTTATCATTTCAGAGCCTTAGGCCCCTGGTGTGCCACTATATGATCTCTCTATATGGCACCATGTTCTTCTCAACAAGAAATTTTGAAACTGCTTCTTTCTCTATTAATCCCCTCTTGCATATTTATGAATACATTGATAATACATTATAGATATGACTGTTACTTACGAGGACAGTCACATGGGAGAGGAGTGCAGAGACTAAAGTGGTACATATAGGGGGTGCAGTTCGGGGGGAGACACCAGCACTTCTTCTCTGTTATTGGAAAAGCAGAATTGTATTTTTATTATTGTTATTATTATTATATACATCATCGTTTATGTAGTGTCAGCACATTGGTTATATTGCCTAAATCAGTGACAGTATTTTTCTCCTCCTGGTGGGTAAGAGCAATCGTCCCTTTCCCCATAAGATCCCATCAATACAATAACTGATGTCCTGCCCCGGGGTCTCCACTTTAGGTCAGAGTTACCCCATACATACATCTTTACTAGTAACTTCCTAACCTGTATTCACTGCAGCGAGCTGCACAGAGAAGGGACTGATAAGTATTTGCCTAAAAAATTGAAATCAAATAAGAATATACCATTGTGTCTTAAACTGTCCCAAAAATGTGGCCTAGGAGGAAATTTAGAAAATAACAAGAATTTTTTTTCTTACTGTTCTTTGGTTGTGTCAAAAATCAGATAGAAAATCAGCAAAATGTTGTAAAGACATGTACCATTTAAAGGGCAAAATACTGGTTTACATGGCAGAGTTGACCTAAAGAAGAATTAGTATAATTACAAGAAGAAGAGGAGTAATCATGGTGCCTGTTACTCCTTATGATAATATTGGAGATCCATGTTCCGCCATATGGTGCCCCAGTATAGCTCTGCATTATATAGTCTCCACTACAAGCAATACGAGTCTATAAGGATACTATATGTAAGCTCAGCCTCATTGACCTTCAGTGTGATGGAAGAGAATTGTTGGTTTGTCATTACAGCCAGGGGCCTACTTTATAAACAATGTGTCCTCGGTTAGGTACATACTTGTAGTTGCAGGTTCCATGATGGTAGTCATTGGGTGTCGTGTAGTAGTGATACCTGATCGAGGGAAAACAAAGTTATTTTAGTCAATTGGTAGAGAAGAAGAGGATAAAATAAGGCTTGTTAGACATGTTATTGGATGTGGTGCATGAGGTCAGTAGGTCTCCCCCTACAGCTCCTTAGTTGTGCTCCAATAGAAAATCTACAACAAGACCATTACATGAAATGTTTAATACTGGTTTAATCTTATGGGACAGAGGGATCTTGTGGACTGGAGGTCACAGGTCAGGGCTCACCAATATTCCCATAACTCCTATGTATATGAGTGCTCACCATACTGAGATATTAGGCTGTATGTCATTGTCTTCAAACCTCAGTCCAGTCATCAAAAACACATAACAAGAACTTACTTGTAGTTCCGGGGATGAGAGGGGGTGAAGTTAAGGCCTTTGGTGTAGGAGCCGCTGTACCAGAAAGAGAAGGTGGACATTATCAATGCTGGGAAGGAATAAGAGGCTTCTGTGTTATGTCTGGGCTGATAATGGGGATGAAGACTTTGGCCTCATGTTGCACAATGTAAAGATGAGTTCATGGACCCCGATCTACTAGAGAGGCCTTATCATTTAAGAGCCTTAGGCTCCTGGTGTGCCACTATATGATCTCTCTATATGGCACCATGTTCTTCTCAACAAGAAATTCTGAAACTGCTTCTTTCTCTATTATTCCCCTCTTGCACATTTATGAATACATTGATAATACATTATAGATATGACTGTTACTTACGAGGACAGTCACATGGGAGAGGAGTGCAGAGACTAAAGTGGTACATATAGGGGGTGCAGTTCGGGGGAAGACACCAGCACTTCTTCTCTGTTATTAAAAAAGCAGAATTGTATTATTATTATATCATTATCATTATTATTATTATTATTATTATTATTATCTACTTGATCCTTTACATAATGTCAGCACATTGCTTGTATTGATCAGTGACAATATTTTTCTCCTCCTGGTTTGCTTGTATTGATCAGTGACAATATTTTTCTCCTCCTGGTTTGCTTGTATTGATCAGTGGCAATATTTTTCTCCTCCTGGTGGGTGAGGACAATTGGCCCGTTGCCCATAAGATTCCATCAGTACAATAAATGTGTTTTTACCAGATGTTTAAAAAGTTTTGGCACCTTGCGCCAGAAATTCTGTCTGTGCCAGAATTTGCGCCATAATATAGAAAAACCCGACTAACTCTCCATTTTACTAGAAAAACCTGAAAAGGGGGCGTGGTTGTCTGGGAAAGGGGTGTGGTCACCTAAAAGGGGCGTGTTCCTGACATTTTCACAAAAACCAACATATTTACCGTATATACTCGAGTATAAGCCGACCCGAGTATAAGCCGAGACCCCTAATTTCAACCCAAAATCCCAGGAAAAGTTATTGACTCGAGTATAAGCCTAGGGTGGGAAATACCTCATCCCCCCCTGTCATCATCCAGACCCGTCATTAACATCCTCATCATCCCCTTGTCATCATCCCACACATCCCCCCTTCATCATCCCCTTGTCATCATCCCACACATCCCCTTATCATCCCACACATCCCCCCTTCATCATCCCCTTGTCATCATCCCACACATCCCCTTATCATCCCACACATCCCCCCTTCATCATCCCCTTGTCATCATCCCACACATCCCCCCTTCATCATCCCCTTGTCATCATCCCACACATCCCCTTATCCCACACATCCCCCCTTCATCATCCCCTTGTCATCATCCCACACATCCCCCCTTCATCATCCCCTTGTCATCATCCCACACATCCCCTTATCATCCCACACATCCCCCCTTCATCATCCCCTTGTAATCATCCCACACCCCCCCCCCTTCATCATCCCCACCCCCCTTCATCATCCCCACACCCCCCCCCCCCTTCATCATCCTCTTCTCATCATTCGCCCTCAGTGGTCTTCAACCTGCGGACCTCCAGAGGTTTCAAAACTACAACTCCCAGCAAGCCCGGGCAGCCATCGGCTGTCCGGGCTTGCTGGGAGTTGTAGTTTTGAAACCTCCGGAGGTCCGCAGGTTGAAGACCACTGCGGCCTTCAACATCATCCAGCCCCCTCTCACCCCCTTTAGTTCTGAGTACTCACCTCCGCTCGGCGCTGGTCCGGTCCTGCAGGGCTGTTCGGTAAGGAGGTGGTCCGGTGAGGAGGTGGTCCGGGCTGCTATCTTCACCGGGGGCGCCTCTTCTCCGCGCTTCCGACCCGGAATAGAGCCGTTGCCTTGACAACGACGCATCTGCGTCGTTGTCAAGGCAACGTGACTATTCTGAGGCCGGGCCCGAAGCGCTTAGAAGAGGCCTCCCCGGTGAAGATAGCAGCCCGGACCACCTCCTCACCGGACCACCTCCTTACCGGACAGTCCTGCAGGACCGGACCAGCGCCGAGCGGAGGTGAGTACTCAGAACTAAAGGGGGTGAGAGGGGGCTGGATGATGTTGAAGGCCGCAGTGGTCTTCAACCTGCGGACCTCCGGAGGTTTCAAAACTACAACTCCCAGCAAGCCCGGACAGCCGATGGCTGCCCTGGCTTGCTGGGAGTTGTAGTTTTGAAACCTCTGGAAGTCCGCAGGTTGAAGACCACTGCGGGTGGGGGAGTTCACTCGAGTATAAGCCGAGGGGGGTGTTTTCAGCACGAAAAATCGTGCTGAAAAACTCGGCTTATACTCGAGTATATACGGTACTAAGGTTTCCACAGAAAATGTGGTGGATTTGAGCTGAGGAAAACCCTACAGATCAGAGCATGTGCAAAAAAAAGCAAAATGTAGGGAAAGTGGAAAATGTAGCGAAACCTTAGTAAATACCGTGGGAAAAAAAATTGTAGGGAGTTAAAACCCACAAAGAAACCTACTCAACACTCTTAGTAAATCAGGGCCATTGGCCCTGATTTACTAAAAGTGTTGTGTAGGTTTCTTTGTGGGTTTTAATTCCCTACAATTTTTTTTCCACGGTATTTACTAAGGTTTCCTTAAATTTTCCACTTTCCCTACGTTTTGCTTTTTTTGTTATTTATTTATTTATTTTTTACACACGTTCTGATCTGTCGGGTTTTCTTCAGCTGAAATCCACCACATTTTCTGTGGAAACCTTAGTAAATATGTTGGGTTTTTGTGGAAATGTCTGGAACACGCCCCTTTTTGGTGACCACGCCTCCTTTCCCTGACGGTTGCCTCCCTTTTTCCCTGGAGAGTTAGTCGTTTTTGTTTTTATTCTGGCGCAAATTCTGGCTCAGACAGAATTTCTGGCGCAGAGCCCAACAAAACATGGTGGGTTTGCAATAGTAAATGTGGGCCAATATGTATAATAAAAAAATTCCTGCCATGTTACCTATTTCCGTGGATGTAAACAAAAGGGTAAATTTAGCAAAACCTGTGCAGAGGAAAAGTTGCTGAGTTTCAAATGACTCTTGAGATGCACGATGGATATGCACATTTTTTCAATGTTCTTTGTAAGTCACCTATTGAATGGAGTTGGGCAAAAGTTTTGCAACTTTTTAAACCCCTGACCCCCCCCCCTCCTCCCCACACACACATACGAACAATATACAGAACACCACACTATAATATAAATTCATCTTTATTACATATATGGGTAAAAAGAAAACAATATGAATGGTCCAAGAGGAGTCCCAAAAATAGCCCCCTAGTGCATAATTTCCCCATATATATTGGTCCTCATTGACTTATGTGGTTCTGACAGTTTTGTCTTTGTTAGTTTGTGTGTCGATATTGTGTGCTGAGAATTTTCCACACTCTGCACCTATTTGGAGAGGGGATAAGATGTCTAGGGGGGGGGAGTACCCCTTTAAACAATCAGAATGGTAACCTAATTTTTAACACATGGACTTTTTTTTTATCTTGTGTTTCTCATTTTGATAAAATACAAGGACTTACCAGTAGTAAGAAGTGTTGTTGTTGTTGAATTTAATGTTGATGATGAAGGTTTAGCTGTATAAAAAGACAGAATTGTTAAACAATAGGAATCTAAATTGTATATGGAAAAATGTGGCCGCCTTTCCATTTTTTCCATTACTTTCTAACTATTGTTTTTTTCCCCCAAAACATTCTTTTTTTTTCTTTAGAAGAGAAAGTTCCAGCTCCCGAAAAAATAATTGTAAATTTTAAAAGTCCAAAATGTATTCAGTCCATATTAAAATCAAAAAACAAAGCACCCTGTGTGGTTAAAAAAAAACCCGCCGACGCGTTTCGTACTGTCTAGTCCTTAGTCATGGCATGACTAAGGACTATTGTTTAACAAATTTACAATGGTAAATTTCTAATGGTACAAGGCAGGGTTGCCCCCTGTCTCCCCTGCTTTTTGTTCTAGCAATAGAACCACTGGCGGAGCAAATGAGAAGGTCGGGTGACATACGAGGTATCCCAGTAGGTACAGGCACTGGAGACTATCGAATAAGTCTTTTTGCAGATGATATACTGATTTCATGTGTTGACCCACTGAAATCTTTAAAATCAATAGTAAGGATATTAGAGGAGTTCAGCAAAGTAAGTTTTTATAAACTTAATATAACAAAATCTGTGGCCCTTATGCTTAATATTGATAAAGTAACTAAAAGGTGCTTGGGGGAAAAATATTCATTCATGTGGACAGAGGAAAACATAACTTACTTAGGCATAAAATTAGGGACTACGCTACAGTATACGGGGAAACTAAATGTGGATTCACTGATACTTCAAATGAAGCTGGATGTGGCAACTTATTCCAGACTGCCGATTTCATGGCTGGGGAGGGTGTCAATAGTTAAAATGATGCTGCTGCCTAAGATTTTATACATCTTTCGCAATATGCCAATCAAAATACCAAATAAGTCAATTAAAATCCTTCAGCAAATAATATTAAACTATATTTGGAAAAACAAGAAACCAAGAACCTCTGCTCAAATACTATATCGTCCAATTAAAGAAGGGGGACTAGGCTGCCCAAACCTTTTAAAATATTATTACACTTCCCTCTTAACCCAGGTTCAGAGATTATGGCATAATGAAGTGGGGATGCACTGGGTAGTCTTGGAAACTGAGCTGATGGGGGGAGTGCCCCCTGGGTTAGTATTGTGGGTATTAGCTTTATTAAATAAGAAAATGGGAAGGGATGTTGCGACGGTTGTCGCGGGTTTGGAAGCATGGCGGTACGCGTTGCAACATCAAATCCTAAACCCATGCATATTGGAGAATGTTCCACTGGCGGTAGTCCAGTTCCTTATACCAACAACAGATTTTGCTGCCTGGATGAAAAAGGGTATTTTAACACTAGGAGATATTGTGGGGGATACAGGACTGCTGCCATTTGAACATATCACTAAAAAATTTGAAATCCCTCCAAAAGACTTTTTTAAGTATTTGCAGCTGCGACATTGTGTCTCCTCTTTTGATTGGAGAATTGAAGTAAAGTCAAGATACAATGAGTATTTCTTTAATAATAAGGGGGGTAGAGGTGGGATATCTAGATCATATAAAGCTTTACAACAAACAGAGCCCAAAATAATGAATTTTCAGGTCAAATGGGAAATTGACCTAGGGTTTTCTATCTCTGAAGAAACATGGTCGGGTATCTTTACTATCCCAGTCAAGTTTTCACATTGTCTCTCCCATTTGGAGTCATCACGCAAGTTACTATATAGGTGGTACCTGACCCCGGTTAAAATGGCTAAATTCAATATAAAGAACTCTTCGGTTTGTTGGCGGTGTAAGCTGGGGGTGGGTACATTAAAACATATTTGGTGGGATTGCCCACATATAAAAAGGTTTTGGGATGAGATATATGAATTACTGAAGCTATTGTGGGGTGAAACTATGGATATTATCTGGGGGCCAGGAATGGCGTTATTATCATTGGGTTTGAATCACCTTCAACCGAAATATTCAGTGATAGCCTTCCATGTACTGGTTACAACAAGGGAGGCAATAGCCAGTTGTTGGAATAGCCAAACTCTTCCAAATATAATTTCCATTGTTAGAACATTGAAACAAATATGTATTATGGAGAAATTAAGATTAAATAGGATTGTAAAGGATAAGTCAAAAGACAAATGGCAGGAGATCTGGGAAATTTTTGAAACCCAATTAAATAAGTTGGTGTGAACCTCCCTAAATATTAGGGGTGAACTCTGGGTGTGAGTGGAAAAGGGAGGCGGAAGGATGGTTAGGTGAGAGGGGTGAGAGAGAGGGAGAGATTGTAGGATGTTGTTAAGTAGAGGTTTGGTTGTTTTGAGTTTTATTTATGTATATGTGCGATAATTTTATCTTGAAAATAACAATAATAAAATATTATAAAGGAAAAAACAAATTTACAATTATTTTTTTCGGGACCTGGAACTTTCTCTTCTACGGTTTATATATATATATATATATATATATATATATATATATATATATACCAGGACAACGGCTTGGCTCTTTCTCCGGGCTTCCGTACTAATTCCTACGAGTGTCAGGACCAAATCATTACAAATGGTGAGCTGGCTATATACTTTTTTCTTTGTTTGAATCTTTTTTTTTCTTGGTAATAAAAACATAAAAGACTTACCTGTTCTTAACATTGAAGAATTTGTGGTTAGATTTGATGATGATGTAGTAGGAGCTGCGTCAAACACGGCAGAAAACTATTATTTTTTAAATCAACTAGTGCTGGAAAGTTAAACAGATTTGTAAATGACTTCTAATAAAAAAATATTTCCAGTACTTATCAGCTGCTGTATGCTCCACAGAAAGTTGTGTAGTTCTTTTCAGTCTGACCACAGTGCTCTCTGCTGACACCTCTGTTCATTTTAGGAACTGTCCGGAGCATGACCAAATGCCCATAGCAAACCTCTCCTGCTCTGGACAGTTCCTGACATGGACAGAGGTGTCGGCAGAGAGCACTGTGGTCAGACTGGAAAGAACTTCACAATTTCCTGTGGAGCATACAGCAGCTGTTAAGTATCGGAGGAATTAAGCTTTTTAAATTGAAGTAATTTACAAATCTGTTTAACTTTCTGGCACCAGTTGATGTAAAAAAAGGAAAAAAAAATGGTTTTCCCTGGAGTACCTCTTTAAGCAATGGCAATTAAAACAATTCTATAAAAATATCCCTTATATATGTTTCATTTTGGATGACTAGGATTCTATTGGTTTTTAAGTCTTTTTTTTATTATTTAATAAATACCCAATAATTTCCTGTAGTAACAATTAATGAGGTTGCAATTGGGTTTGTTGCAGTTAAAGCTGTATTAAATGATGTTTGAAAATAGCACTCGACATCATATTTGGGAAAAAATGTTCCCCTATTTTTTCCCCCTTGGTATACCTATTATTTCCCAGAATATTTGTCCTTATTATAAATACATAAAACACATACTGGTAGCTGTAGTGGTGGTTGCGGATGTATCTGGAGCTGTTACAAAAGAGACAAAGCTACAGTATAAAGCAATGGCAATAATAATAATAATAATATAAATAATAATAATAATAATTTTTTTGTAAATACTCCCTTACATAGGTCTAATTTTCATAATTTTGTTTAGTTTTTTATGACATAAAGGCCCAAAAACTCACCAGTAGGAAGAAGTGACGTAGTTCTAGTTGAGGTTGTTGATGTAGCAGGAGCTGAAGTACGGAAACAAAATAATCTCTCTTTTATCTTCACATCATTTTGAATGGATACATTTTTTATTTTCTTTATCTCATTTTTATGTGACAAATACATAAACCTACCAGTAGTAACAAGTGATGTGGTTGTATTGAATTTTGATGATGTAGGTGTATAAAAAGACAGAAGGGCTAAACAATTGGAATGTAAATTGTATTTAAAATTATTATTTATTATATTTTACTTTCTATACATAGTTTTTTCCCCCAAAACTTTTTATGCTAATAAAAACATAAAAGTCTTACCTGCACTTAACATTGAAGTATTTGTAGCTTGGTTTGATGCTGTAGTAGGGGCTGCGTCAAACAAAGGCGAAGTTACTAAGCAATGACAATCAAAAAATATTACCCTCTTCATATGTTTTTATTTTGGACGTTTTTGGGTTTTTTGTATCTTTTTTTTTTTTTTCCAATTAACTAAATACACAATATTTACCAGTAGTAACAAGTAATGTGATTGCAATTGGGTTGTGTCAACCAAACAAAAGCAAAGTTATTAAGCAAATACTTAAAAATAAAATAATATAAAAAAATACATGTACTTTTTTTTTTACTTTTTACCAGTAGTAATGTGGTTACGATTGGGTTTGATATAGTTAAAGGGGTACTCCAGTGGAAAACATTTTTTTTTTTTTTAAATCAACTGGTGCCAGAAAGTTAAACAGATTTGTAAATTACTTCTATAAAAAAAATCTTTACCCTTCCAGTACTTATTAGCAGCTGTATGTTACAGAGGACACCTGATGCCAACATCAGGAACTGTCCAGAGCAGGATAAAATCCTCATAGCAAAACTATGCTGCTCTGGACAGTTCCTGATACGGGCATCAGGTGTCAGCAGAGAGCACTGTGGACAAGACAATAAAAAAATTAAAAAAGAAAAGAATTCCCTCTGTAGCAAACAGCTGCTAATAAGTACTGGAAGGGTAAAGATTTTTTAATAGAAGTCCTTTACAAATCTGTTGAACTTTTTGGCACGAGTTGATTTTTAAAAAAAATAATGTTTTCCACTGGAGTACCCCTTTAACTCCTTCAGGACGAAGGGCGTACCTGTAAGCCCCTCGCCTGATCCCGGTTTTTAAAATGGGGTCACACTTTGACCCCGCATCACACCGGGTCGGTCCCGGCTGCAAACAGTAATCGGGACCCTGGGCTAACAGCGATCGTTGTGCCGCGCACTATTAACCCTTTAGACGCGGCAATAAAAGTTGATCGCCGCGTCTAAAAATGCGAGCAGAGTGGAGGTCTCCTTACCTGTCTCCGCCGCGTCCGATCGGCGTTTGATTGCTCCAAGCCTGAGCTACAGGTTTGAGCAATCGAGCCCTTATCTCGCTGATCCATGCAAAGCTATGGCTTTGCAGGGATCAGGGTAAAAGATCAGTGTGTGCAGTGTTATAGGTCACTATGGGATAACAATGATCAGTATAAGAGATCAGTGTGTGCAGTGTTATAGGTCACTATGGGATAACAATGATCAGTATAAGAGATCAGTGTGTGCAGTGTTATAGGTCACTATGGGATAACAATGATCAGTATAAGAGATCAGTGTGTGCAGTGTTATAGGTCCCTATGGGAGCTATAACACTGCAACAAAAGGGTGAAAAAAAAAGTTAACAAAGGTCATTTAGCCCCTTCCCTAATAAAAGTTTGAATCACCCCCCTTTTCCCATAAAAAAAAACTGTGTGAACAAAAATAAAAATAAACATGTGGTAATGTCTGAACTATAAAAAAATATTGTTAATTAAACCGCACGGACAATGGCGTATGCGCAAAAAAATTCCAAATTCCAAAGTAGCGTATTATTGGTCACTTTTTAAATCACGAAAATAATGAATAAAAAGCGAACAAAAAGTCCGATCAATACAAAAATGGTACCGATAAAAACTTCATATCACGTCGCAAAAAATGAGCCCTCATACTGCCCCATATGCGGAAAAATAAAAAAGTTATAGGGGTCGGAAGATAAGAATTTTTTACATATACATTTTCCTGCATGTAGTTATGATTTTTTTCCAGAAGTCCGACAAAATCCAACCTATATAAGTAGGGTATCATTTTAATCGTATTGACCTACAGAATAAAGATAAGGTGTCATTTTTACCGAAAAATGTACTGCGTAGAAACGGAAGCCCCCAAAAGTTACAAAATGAAATTTTTTCTTCAATTTTGTTGCACAATGAATTTGTTTTCCGTTTCACCGTGGATTTTTGGGTAAAATGACTAATGTCACTGCAAAGTAGAATTGGTGGCGCAAAAAATAAGCCATAATATGGAATTTTAGGTGCAAAATTTAAAGCGTTATGTTTTTTAGAAGGTGATGAGGAAAAAATGAAAAACCCTGCGTCACATTGTAGCGTTATTGAAAATAACATTCTATATGGAAAAATGTTACTCCACAATTTATTACCTATTATTTCCTTATAATAAAAATATAATACACATACTTGCACTAGAACGTGAGGCAGATGTAGTTTGGGTTGCGGATGTATCTGGAGCTTTGAACAAAGAGACAAAGTTATAGTATTAAGCAATGCCAATAATAATAATAATAATAATAATAATAATAATAAAAATAATAATAATATAATGAAAACCTTACAAATGTCTCATTTTCATACTTTTGTGTTGTCTTTTTTTTTTTTTTTACATAAATAAGTTAAACTCACAAGTAGTAAGAAGTGACGTAGTTATAGTTGAGGTTGTTGATATAGCAGGAGCTGTGAAAACAAAATAATCTAATGTATCTCATGTATCTAATGGATACATTTTTTTTTCTTATGTAACAAATACAAAAACTTACCAGTAGTAACAAGTGATGAGGTTGTATTGGATGATGTAGCTGTAGAAAAAGGCAGAATTATATTATATTATAACAATAGGAATTCTATATTTTACTTTCTATCCCCAAAAAAAAAAAAATATATTTAAACATCTTTTTTTTCTTGTTAATAAAAACATAAAAGACTTACTTGTACTTAACAAGGAAGTATTTGTAGTTCGGTTTGATGATGTAGTAGGAGCTGCATGAAACAAAGGCAAAATTATTAAAGGGGTACTCCGCACCTTGGCCTATTTTGTCTTTTATTTAAAGGGTTTATTCAGGAAAAAACTTTTTTTTTTTTTTTTTTTTTTATATCAACTGGTCCCAGAAAGTTAAACAGATTTGTAAATTACTTTGATTAAAAAATCTTAATCCTTTCAATAATTATCAGCTGCTGAAGTTGAGTTGCTGTTTTCTGTCTGGCAACAGTGTTCTCTGCTGACATCTCTGCTTGTCTCGGGAACTGTACAGAGTAGAAGAGGTTTGCTCTGGGGATTTGCTTCTAAACTGGGCGGTTCCCGAGACACGTGTCATCAGAGAGGATTTAGACAGAAAAGAGCAACTCAACTTCAGAAGCTCATAAGTACTGGAAGGATGAAGATTTTTTAATAGAAGTAATTTACCAATCTGTTTAACTTTCTGGAGTCAATTGATATATAAAAAAAAGTTTTTTCCTGGATAACCCCTTTAACCCCTTAACCCCTTAAGGACCGGGAGTTTTTCCGTTTTTGCATTTTCGTTTTTTGCTCCTTGCCTTTAAAAAATCATAACTCTTTCAATTTTGCACCTAAAAATCCATATGATGGCTTATTTTTTGCGCCACCAATTCTACTATGTAATAACATCAGTCATTTTGCCCAAAAATCTACGGTGAAACGGGGAAAAAAATCATTGTGCGACAAAATTGAAAAAAAAAAAAAACGCTGTTTTGTATCTTTTGGGGGCTTCCGTTTCTAAGTAGTACATTTTTCGGTAAAAATGACACCTGATATTTATTCTGTAGGTCCTTACGATTAAAATGATACCCTACTTGTATAGGTTTGATTTTGTCGGACTTCTGGAAAAAATCATAACTACATGCAGGAAAATTAATACGTTTAAAATTGTCATCTTCTGACCCCTATAACTTTTTAATTTTCCGTGTATGGGGCGGTATGAGGGCTCATCTTTTTGCGCCGTGATCTGAAGTTTTTAACGGTACCATTTTTGCATTGATCGGACTTATTGATCGCTTTTTATTCATTTTTAAATTATATAAAAAGTGACCAAAAATGCACTATTTTGGACTTTGGAATTTATTTGCGCGCACGCCATTGACCGAGCGGTTTAATTAATGATATATTTTTATAATTCTGACATTTCCGCACGCGGTGATACCATATATGTTTATTTTTATTTACACTGTGTTTTTTTTTTTTATTGGAAAAGGGGGGTGATTCAAACTTTTAATAGGGGAGGAGTTAAATGATCTTTATTCACTTTTTTTTTCACTTTTTTTTTGCAGTGTTATAGCTCCCATAGGTCCCTTAAGGGGTTAAGGACCAAGGACGTACCGGTACGTCCTTGGTCCTGCTCTTCTGATATAACGCGGGGTTACACAGTAACCCGGCGTCATATCACGGCGGCCCGGCGTCATAGTGAAGCCGGGACCCGCCTCTAACAGCGCGCAGCGCTGATCGCGGCACCGCGCGCTATTTACCTTTTAGCCGCGCGCTCAGAGCTGAGCCGCGCGGCTAAAAGTGAAAGTTGCCGGCTAGCTCAGTCGGGCTGTTCGGGATAGCCGCGGTTAATCGCGGCATCCCGAAAAAGCTGACAGGACAGCGGGAGGGCCCCTACCTGCCTCCTCGCTGTCCGATCGCCGAATGACTGCTCAATGCCTGAGATCCAGACAGGAGCAGTCATCCGGCAGAATCGTTGATCACTGGTTTCTTATGAGAAACCAGTGATCAACATAGAAGATCAGTGTGTGCAGTGTTATAGGTCCCTATGGGATAATAATGATCAGTGTGTGCAGTGTTATAGGTCCCTATGGGATAATAATGATCAGTTTAAGAGATCAGTGTGTGCAGTGTTATAGGTCCCTATGGGATAACAATGATCAGTGTGTGCAGTGTTATAGGTCCCTATGGGAGCTATAACACTGCAAAAAAAAAGTGGAAAAAAAAGTGAATAAAGATCATTTAACCTTTTCCCATAAAAAAAAACACAGTGTAAATAAAAATAAAAATAAACATATATGGTATCACCACGTGCGGAAATGTCCGAATTATAAAAATATATCATTAATTAAACCGCTCGGTCAATGGCGTGCGCGCAAAAAAATTCCAAAGTCCAAAATAGTGCATTTTTTTGTCACTTTTAACATCATTTAAAAATGAATAAAAAGCGATCAATAAGTCCTATCAATGCAAAAATGGTATTGTTAAAAACTTCAGATCACGGCGCAAAAAATGAGCCCTCATACCGCCCCATACACGGAAAAAAAAAAAAGTTATAGGGGTCAGAAGATGACAATTTTAAACGGATTAATTTTCCTGCATGTAGTTATGATTTTTTCCAGAAGTCCGACAAAATCAAACCTATATAAGTAGGGGATCATTATAATCGTATGGACCTACAGAATAATGATAAGGTGTCATTTTTACCGAAAAATGTACTACGTAGAAACGGAAGCCCCCAAAAGTTACAAAACGGAGGTTTTTTTTTCAATTTTGCCGCACAATGATTTTTTTTTCCGTTTCACCGTAGATTTTTGGGCAAAATGACTAATGTCACTGCAAAGTAGAATTGGTGGTGCAAAAAATAAGCCATCATATGCATTTTTAGGTGCAAAATTGAAAGAGTTATGATTTTTTAAAGGCAAGGAGCAAAAAACGGAAATGCAAAAACGGAAAACCCCCCCGGTCCTTAATGGGTTAACATTTTTAAATGTAAGACAAAATGGCAAAACCCCTTACCAGTAGAAGACTGTGAGGTGGGTGTAGTTGAGCTTGTTGATGTGGAAGGAGCTGTGCAAAGACAAACAAACAAAAAGAGTATAAAGTGATACAACATAAAGTAAAGACACCCTCCTATTCAGTTTGTGTAAAAAAAGAAAAAACTAATTTATTAGAGTAAAAATTTATACACAAAGTTTCTCTCTTCATGTTTCTCTATGGGAGGGGGCACGTCGGCCGTCACACCCCTCCCATAGCCATGAATAGAGGGGGCGTAACTTGACGTCACGACCGCCACCGCCCGCAACCAGCATTCAAAAGATACAATTCAGAACGCCGGGTGCTGCAGGGAGCAGTGGAGTCCCCCTTTAAGATATCTCATGTTGAGGCTATGTCCGCACGTCTTTTAGCCTCATTCTGAGACATAAACGGCTGCAAAAAGTCTTATTTGTAAGCCATTTATTACTCATTATAACTGCTAAAATGACTGTGTATGAACATAGAATGAATGTTTATGTTTTTCTTTATTTTCAAGTCATTTTAAATGTTGTTTTTCATGGTTATAAATATCAATAACTTACCAGTTGTCACCATCTCCATCATTGTATCTGGGGTTGGGGATGTGCCTGGAGCTGTTTAAAAAGATTTAAAAGCTGTTAGAAATAGATATCTAATGTGTATAAAAGAATTGTCACTCTCTCTTTTATTTTTCCTTTTCTCTTTTCTATTTGGTGAAAAAATATAAAAAAATAAATAAAAAAAATCCGGTGGAAAACAAGTGGAAAACAAATGTTTTCAAATCAACTGGTGCAGGAAAGTAAAAAAAATAATTTGTAAATTACTTCTATTTAAAAATCTTAATCCTTCCAGTACTTATCAGCTGCTGTATGCTCCAGAGGAAGTTGTGTAGTTCATTCCATTCTGACCCCAGTGCTCTCTGCTGCCACCTCTGTCCATGTCCAGAGCAGGATAGGTTTGCTATGGGGATTTGCTTAATTCCTGACATGGGCAGAGGTGTCATAAAAGAGCACTGTGGTCAGACTAGAAAGAACTACACAACTTCCTCTGGAGCATACAGCAGCTGATAAGTACTGGAAGGATTAAGATTTTTAAATAGAAGTAATTTACAAATCTGTATAACTTTCTGGCACCAGTTGATTTAAAAACTTTTTTTCTCCACCAGAGTACTCCTTTAAGTAAGGCTATGTTCACACAGCCATTGTGCTACAACCTTTTCTGGGTCCATTCAATTTTTCTTTTTGCGCTAAATGGACCCTGAAATGGTTGAAGCACAACTGATACCACCGGGTCTGGACAGATCCTATTGACTTTAATGGGGTCTGTTGGGTGCCCAGTATATTACAGAAGTAGAGCGGAGAAAAAAATGTGGTATTTTGCAGCTAAGTACTGGAAGGATTAAGATTTTTAAATAGAAGTAATTCACAAATCTGTTTAACTTTCTGGGACCAGTTGACTTGAATAGGGTCTGTTGGGTGCCCAGTATATTACAGGAGTAGAGCGGAGAAAAAATGTGGTATTTAGCAGCTGATAAGTACTGGAAGGATTAAGATTTTTAAATAGAAGTAATTTACAAATCTGTATAACTTTCTGGCACCAGTTGATTTGAATAGGGTCTGTTGGGTGCCCAGTATATTACAGGAGTAGAGCGGAGAAAAAATGTGGTATTTTGCAGCTGATAAGTACTGGAAGGATTAAGATTTTTAAATAGAAGTAATTCACAAATCTGTTTAACTTTCTGGGACCAGTTGACTTGAATAGGGTCTGTTGGGTGCCCAGTATATTACAAGAATAGAGCGGAGAAAAAAAAGTGGTATTTTGCAGCAGATAAGTACTGGAAGGATTAAGATTTTTAAATAGAAGTAATTTACAAATCTGTTTAACTTTCTGGCACCAGTTGATTTGAATGGGGTCTGTTGGGTGCCCAGTATATTGCAGGAGTAGAGCGGAGAAAAAATGTGGTATTTTGCAGCTGATAAGTACTGGAAGGATTAACATTTTTAAATAGAAGTAATTTACAAATCTATATAACTTTCTGGCACCAGTTGCCTTGATTAGGGTCTGTTGGGTGCCCAGTATATTACAGGAGTAGAGCGGAGAAAAAATAGGACATGTGGTGTTTTTTTCCTATCCTTCCGACTGACTGAGCGACAGAACTCCCTTTGGCGGAACACAACAGCAGTGAGAACGGGCCCTAATACTAATTCTTATAGCTATCCTTATCTTATTTTGTCTAAAGAAGAGCCCCAAAAAAAACTAAGAAATAACTTTTTTCCCTTTATATTTACACATTACAAGACTTACTTGTACTGGAAGATGAAGTGGTTGTGGTTGGGTTTGATGATGTAGCTGGAGCTGGGCCAAACAGAACCAAAGTTAACAAGCAATAATAATCAAAATAATTTTAATTAAAAAAGTAGTCTCGTAATGTTAATGTTGGTTTAAATTGCTTTATTTAATTATTTTATATATAAAGTGGTCCCTCACAGTCCCTTACAATATTAATTGGTTCCAGGACGACCATTGTATGTTGAAACCATTGTATGTTGAGACCAGAACTCTATGGAAACCTGGGAATTGGTTCTGAAGCCACCAAAATGTCATCCAAAAAATAGGAAAAAGTGGGGACTAAGCAAAAATAAATAAATAAATAGATGACTAATATAGATAAAGCAAATCCTTAAAAGTAATAAAGATCTGCTGGGAGCTGTAAATCACTGTCTATGTCAGTGTTTCCCATCCAGGGTGCCTCCAGCTGTTGCAAAACTACAACTCCCAGCATGCCTGGACAGCCAAATTTTATAGTTTTGCAACAGCTGGAGGCACCCTGGTTGGGAAAGACAGGTCTATATAGAGGACAGGAGCTTCTTCAGGGTCCTGTACAGTACACGCAAAATGTAGCCGCCCTTACCTGGTGTCCAAAGGAGCAGCTAACCGTGGCACAGATAAAGAGTACAGAACATGTAATACCCCCCTGTACTGTAGGGGGCGCTACCAGACACCAGTCAGTGCATACACTTCAGTAATACAGGTAAAGAGTAGTACAGAACATGTAATACCTCCCTGTACTGTAGGGGGCGCTACCAGACACGAGTCAGTGCATACACTTCAGTAATACAGGTAAAGAGTACAGAACATGTAATACCTTCCTGTACTGTAGGGGGCGCTACCAGACACCAGTCAGTGCATGCACTTCAGTAATACAGGTAAAGAGTATAGAACATGTAATACCTCCCTGTACTGTAGGGGGCGCTACCAGACACCAGTCAGTGCATACACTTCAGTAATACAGGTAAAGACTACAGAACATTTAATACCTTCCTGTACTGTAGAGGGGGCTCCAAGACACCAGTCAGTGCCTACACTTCAGTAATACAGGTAAAGAGTACAGAACATGTAATACCTCCCTGTACTGTAGGGGGCGCTACCAGACACCAGTCAGTGCATACATTTCAGTAATACAGGTAAAGAGTACAGAACATGTAATATCTCCCTGTACTGTAGGGGGTGCTACCAGCCACCAGTCAGTGCATACACTTCAGTAATACAGGTAAAGAGTACAGAACATGTAATACCTCCCTGTACTGTAGGGGGCGCTACCAGACACCAGTAAGTGCATACACTTCAGTAATACAGGTAAAGCGTATAGAACATGTAATACCTCCCTGTACTGTAGGGGGCGCTACCAGACACCAGTCAGTGCATACACTTCAGTAATACAGGTAAAGCGTACAGAAAATGTAATACCTCCCTGTACTGTAGCGGGTGCTACCAGACACCAGTCAGTGCATACACTTCAGTAGTACAGGTTTAAATGCTCATTCTGATTGATCGGTTCTTCCAGCCATTGACAGGTTTCACAGATCTGGACTGTCTCCATTGTATCTTGAGTCTGGTTTAAAGTTACAATGATCCAGAAAAGACCATTGCATGTTGAAACTATTGTATGTTGAGGCCATTGTAAGTTGAGGGATCACTGTGTATATATATATATATATATATATATATATATATATATATATATATATATAGATATATACATATATATATATTTTTTCTTTTTTTTCTTTTTTTTTTAAGTAGAAAAGGATGAAAACCTACCAGTAGTCACAGATGGAGTGGTTGTACTTGGGTATGTAGTTGAAGCTATGTAAATGTTGAGAGTTGTTACAAGATACGGAAAAAAAATTAAAAAAATTAATAAATAAAAGTTATTACAAGATAAGTTTCCAGGCCCTGTAATGTCCCTAGCACAGTAGTTGTTCTTTCAACTGTATGTATATCCTTAGGATGCGCACAGAGCTGAAGATTGCGACAGAGCAAACAACAGCTGTCCGTGCATGCTGGGAGTTGTAGTTTTGCTAAAGAAGGTACAGAGGTTACAGTCAGTCACACCTCAAAGGCTCAAAGGCCTCTCTAAGCTGGCGAGAAGGGGTTTTCAAGACTTTCTATTATTCTCAGAACTTTTTTGTTACACGTTTAGAAACTTCCATTTTAAAACAGAGAATAAGTAGGGGAAAATGTATCTATCATTTATCTAAAAAAAAATGTATCTAAAAAAAATTATTCAATATTTCTTAAAGAAATGTATTTTATTATTATTATTATTATTATTATCATCATCAGCATATTCATCATCATCATTATTATTGTTGTTGTTATTATCATTATTATTTTCTGATTTATTATTCTTTAAAATTCCTTATTATTCTTTTTCACCACTAGATGGCACAGCATGCTCTACAGTTAGCATACGTCCGCTATTGGGGCAAATGGCATCATGAGGGGTTTTACCTTTCTCTGGATCAACACAGTAGGGACACAACAGTCATATTGGTTGAACTTGATGGGCCCTGGCCTTTTTTCGGCCTTATGAATTATATATAACAATTTAATATTTGTTATTTATTTTGAGTAACATATATATCTTCATTGGCTGCTGCTCTATTTTTCTAATAATGAGCTACGACAGTGGGGGAGATTTATCAAAACCTGTGCAGAGGAAGAGTGGTGCAGTTGCCCATAGCAACCAATCAGATTGCTTCTTTCATTTTCCACAGGCCTCTTTAGAGGCCTGTGGAAAATGAAAGAAGCAATCTGATTGGTTGCTATGGGCAACTGGACCACTCTTCCTCTGCACAGGTTTGGATAAATCTCCCCCCCAAGTGTTCGGAACATTTTGTTCTGAAGGCTGGGTGTGGGCTGTGGGGGGGTCATGATGCCCCCTGTGACGTCACGCCACACCCCCTCAATGCACGACCTTCGCAGCCCGCACCCAGCATTCGGAACAATAGGTTCTGAACGCTGGGGCAGCGGAGTACCCCAAAAATTTTTGTATTTTATCTTTTTCCTCCTCGCCATAACGCTTTAAATTTTCCACCTACAGACCCATATGAGGGCTGTTTTTTGCCCCACCAGTTTTACATTGTAATTACATTATTTTACCACAAAATCTACAGTAAAAAAATAATAATAATAATAATTTGTGTGACAAAATAAAAAACTTTACTTTGCAACGTTTTGGGGGCTTCTGTTTGTACGCAGCGACACCTTATCTTTATTTTGTAGGTCCACGGGATAACAGCGATACCCAATTTATATAGTGAATTCAGGTAGAAGACAGACATGGTCGCACATCTACAATGATCTAATTGCTTCTCAGGATAATTTCAAAAACGAACAGGTTGTTAGTATATACGTTTTGATCAAAAAGTACAAAGCCCACTCGCCACGTCAAGGCCACCTATTCAGAGTGGGTCCCTAACGTCCCTAGCATAAAATGGCGCAGCACTACTGTATACTAACAACCTGTTAGTTTTTGTAGATGTGGGACCATGTCTGTTTTTCTACCCGAATTCCCAATTTATATAGGTTTTGTTATATTTTTACTAGTTTTAAAAAAATAATAACTATTTGTACGAAAATGAGTATGCTTACAATTACCCTCTTCCGACCCCTCTAATTTTTTTTAATTTTTTTTGTATACAGGGATGTATAAGGTTAACTTTTGTGCTGAGATCTGAAGTTTTTATTGGTACTATTTCTGTTTTGTTGGGACTTTTTGATTGCTTTTTAGTTAGTGTTGTATTTTAATAGTTCAAACATCTAAGTACATGGCGATGTACCACATAGGTTTATGTTTTTCTTTGTTTACATGATTTTATTTAAAAAATAGGAAAAGGGTAATTTAAACTTTCATAAGGGAAGGGATTAATTCACGATTATAACCTTTATAACTTTTTTATTTTATTTTACATTTTATTCACTATGTTTTAGTCCTTAGACCCCATAGGAGACTATTACATGAAATCTTTAGATTGCAAAAACTGAACAATGTTGTTCCATACCACAGCATTGATCAGTGTTATCGGCGCTCCATTGCTTTATGCTGCCAATGCTGACTGGAGCATTGGAGCGCCAATTGGACAGTCCTCTTAGCTCATTGGAACCTCGAGATTTTTGCCTTGTTTTCCTGATAAGTTCCACTGAACTGCCGCAGGGTGATTTTTCCTGTTTTGGAAACTACAATCAGCTTTGTGGCAATTAAAGGGTAAATGCCAGGCATCATCCCGATCGGTGATATCTGGCATTAGCCCTGAGTCTCAGTTGCTGAAAGCAAATGGAACTGAGCGTGCTTCATATTGCGGGAGCAGGGGCAGGATGCTTCTATCTCTATTAGATCAGGATATATAGTAGTTATACACCTCCCCTCCAGCTATATCTGTATACTGCTGCTGTTATCTCTATAGAATCAGAATATATAGTAGTTATACACCTCCCCTCCAGCTCTTTCTGTATACGGCTGCTATCTCTACGGGGTCAGGATATATAGTAGTTATAAACTTCCCCTCCAGCTCTATCTGTATACTGCTACTGCTTTCTCTATGCAAACAGGATATATAGTAGATTTACACCTCCTCTCCAGCTCTATCTTTCTACTGCTGCTGTTATCTCTATGGGATAAGGATATATAGTAGCAATACACCTCCCCTCCAGCTCTATCTGTGTACTGCTACTGCTATGTCTATGGAATCAGGATATATAGTAGACATAAACCTCCCCTGAGGCTGTGTTCACAAATTAAACATTTTCTGTGATTTGTAATGTAACTTTTACCACGATTTTGGAAAATGATGTCAGAATCTGCCAAAATGCTGTAAAAGTTCCATGAAAACAGCCTAAAGACAACAATTTTTCATAAAACACCGCAATTGTGATAATAAAAAACGCTGTATGAATAAGAAAAGCTTTAAAGCTGCATTAAGTATAAACTGACCTCAACCCACTTATCAGTCTTATGCATTTACCCGGGTGACCTACTGCACCAGTAGCCTGATGAGCTTACCAGGTGCAGTAATCAAACACTACACCCAAGGCCAGGGGATTAATGGAAGATGTAGCCTGCATTCCAGAATCACTTCAGTGAAGGCTTGAGCCTTCTACATCAGCTACAACAGGTAAGCACAAGGCATACCCAAGAACCTCTACATTATTCTCTCATAATAGCCTTTACTGAACTGTATAAGGAAAATAAATCCGGAGTGCTTCTTTAACATTGTAGCTTCTATAGGAGCGCTGCCTAACATTGATATACGTATAAAGGAGAATAAAAGTTTCTCTGACCTTCTCTATTGGTTTAAGAAACTTACTTGTAGACAGAGGTAAAGTGGTTGTAGTTGCCAATTGTGATGTAGAATGAGCTGTAAAGAAACATCAATGTTACTGAATCGCCAATGGTAAATACAATACTTGGATGGCAAGAGTCGGCTATAGCAAGAACCACTGCTAACAAGATGGCAGCTCTCCATTCTAATTTATAGGGGTTGGTCTCAATAGGTGGTCCTGTGGGTCCCAATAGGTGGTTCTGTGGGTCCCAATAGGTGGTTCTGTGGGTCCCAATAGGTGGTTCTGTGGGTCCCAATACGTGGTTCTGTGGGTCCCAATAGGTGGTTCTGTGGGTTCCAATAGGTGTTCCTGTGGGTCCCAATAGGTGGTCCTGTGGGTCCCAATGGGTGGTCCTGTGGGTCCTAATGGGTGGTTCTGTGGGTCCCAATAGGTGGTCCTGTGAGTCCCAATAGGTGGTCCTGTGGGTCCCAATAGGTGGTTCTGTGGGTCCCACTAGGTGGTTCTGTGGGTCCCAATAGGTGTTCCTATGGGTCCCAATAGGTGGTCCTGTGGGTCCCAATGGGTGGTTCTGTGGGTGCCAATAGGTGGTCCTGTGGGTCCCAATAGGTGGTCCTGTGGGTCCCAATAGGTGGTCCTGTCTACATGTTGTCCATATACCCTCATAGGTCTTACGGACATGGATGTTGATAGGATAACACCTTCAATGTTTTGGACTTAGATTTTGGTTTTGACTTCTAAGGGGAAACCACCCAATCTTGATTGCAGTGAAAAAGGTGTAAGGCTATTTTCACACGGCAGAATTTCTGCACGTAATTCTGAATGGAATCCTTCATGAAAATTCTGTATAAATTTATAACCAATTCACTTCAATAGAATTCCAGCCCCAAAAATTCTGCTATGTGAATAGGACAGTGGAATTCCATTGAAGTGTATTGGCTATAAATTGTTGGAGAATTCCATGCAGAAATTTTGGCATGTGAACACAGCCTAAAGGTTTCTCTGACCTTGGTTGTTGTTAGAAGACACCTACTTGTAGTCGGTGAAGTGGTTGCAGCCACCAGTCGTGGTGTGGAAGGAACTGTAATATAGTCCATGGTATCGGGTCACAAAGCATAAATGATCCTTAACAATAGTACACTGCTTATCTTCTCAGACGTTCACACCAAAGTCATCACAATTTATTTTTGATGTACGAGGACTAACCACAAGCAATGGACCACCCCACGGAGAAGACTGTCCATCTCTATTTATCTGACATCTTCTATGATGGATTTTCAGTCCTATCTCATCCTATATATACCAACAAAACTACAACACCCAGTATGCCCGGACAGCCAATGGCTGTCCGGGCATACTGGATGTTGTAGTTTTGCAGTATCTGGATGGCCACAGTTTAGAGACCACTGCTCTGGGAGACCACTGTATGGAAAACGCTGCTCTTAAAGACTACTGTTCGGAGACCACTGCTCTTAGAGACTACTGTTTGGAGACCACTGCTCTTAGAGACTACTGTTTGGAGACCACTGCTCTTGGAGACCACTGCTCTTGGAGACTACTATTCAGAGACCATTGCTCTTGGAGACTACTGTTTGGAGACCACTGCTTCTGGAGACTACTATTTGGAGACCATTGCTCTAAGAGATTACTAGTTGGAGACCACTGCTCTTGGAAACTATAGTTCGGAGACCACTGCTCTTGGAAACTATTGTTCGGAGACCACTGCTCTTAGAGACTACTGTTTGGAGACCACTGCTCTTGGAAACTACTATTTAGAGACCACTGCTTTTGGAGACCATTGCTCTTGGAGACTACTGTTTGGAGACCACTGCTTCTGGAGACTACTATTTGGTGACCATTGCTCTTAGAGATTACTAGTTGGAGACCACTGCTCTTGGAAACTATTGTTCGGAGACCACTGCTCTTGGAAACTATTGTTCGGAGACCACTGCTCTTAGAGACTACTGTTTGGAGACCACTGCTCTTAGAGACTACTGTTTAGAGACCACTGCTCTTGGAGACCATTGCTCTTGGAGACTACTGTTTGGAGACCACTGCTTCTGGAGACTACTATTTGGAGACCATTGCTCTTAGAGATTACTAGTTGGAGACCACTGCTCTTGGAGACTATTTTCCGGAGACCACTGCTCTTAGAGACTACTGTTTGGAGACCACTGCTCTTATAGACTACTATTTGGAGACCACTGCTCTTGGAGACTACTTTTTCGAGACCACTGCTCTTATAGACTACAATTTATAGACCACTGCTCTTAGAGACTACTGTTTGGAGACCACTGCTCTTGGAAACTACTATTTAGAGACCACTGCTCTTGGAGACCATTGCTCTTGGAGACTACTGTTTGGAGACCACTGCTTCTGGAGACTACTATTTGGAGACCATTGCTCTTAGAGATTACTAGTTGGAGACCACTGCTCTTGAAGATTGTTTTCCAGAGACCACTGCTCTTAGAGACTACTGTTTGGAGACCACTGCTCTTATAGACTACTATTTGGAGACCTCTGCTCTTGGAGACTACTGTTTGGAGACCATTGCTCTTATAGACTACTATTTGGAGACCACTGCTCTTAGAGACTACTGTTTGGAGACCACTGCTCTTGGAAACTATTGTTCGGAGACCGCTGCTCTTGGAAACTATTGCTTGGAGACCACTGCTCTTATAGACTACTATTTGGAGACGACTGCTCTTGGAGACTACTGTTTGAAGACCACTGCTCTTGGAAACTATTGTTCTGAGACCGCTGCTCTTGGAAACTATTGTTTGGAGACCACTGCTCTTATAGACTACTATTTGGAGACCACTGCTCTTATAGACTATTATTTGGAGACCACTGCTCCTGAAGACTACTATTTGGAGACCACTGCTCTTGGAGACTACTGTGTGGAGACTACTATTTGGAGACCACTGCTCTTAGAGATTACTAGAGATAACTTCTACTGTTACTGATCATTATCCATTTCAAGTCAGCTCACAACTTTTGGATAAACCTTTCTTTATACTGGCTTGTAAAAGTGGGAAGGAAGGCTATAAAAAATAGGGAATATTGCTAAGTGTTATGTTAAAATGGGATTAGAACAACGTGAATAATTTCAATCTTAGATTTGACAAGATAAAGAGGTTAAAAAAACAACTATGGATGTCGAAAGCAAATGTAAAACAGTTTTGTTGGATGTCATCCAGTGTAAACCCATATATAAAATTGGTGATTATATTGGTAGTTTCCATAGGGGGAATGCTTAAATGGCCAGCTGCAGGTTATTAAATACTTTTAGATGTGACATGTAAAAAAAAGGCCCTTTAGGCTACACACACAAAAAAATAAATCATTGGCGCTATTTATATCTTTTAAGGAGCAGTCCAGGGAACTGAACTTATCCACAGACTAGGGGATAAATGCCTGTGAACTCCTGTATGGGGCCTGTCCTACTTACCCTTCCCCGGGGCACTCCAGTGCTTACCTTCCTGGAAGTGGGCAAGTGACAGCGCACTCAGCTAATCAGCGACTGAGGTGGGACATCGCTGCGCTGGTAATTGACTAAGCAGGCCATCACTGCATATGCCCAGAAGGGTGGGTATTTGAAACATGCCAAGCACAGGTATGTAGGATGAGCCCCATAAAGGAGATCACAGTGGTAATACCCCTCGCAATCAGACATTTATCCCCAATCCTTTTTCGATAATTGAGCTAGGAGGGCAATTTATTGGCTCACAATGGTAGAGGAGCAGGAAAACTGAGAACAAACAGGAATCCCTGCTTTTTAATGCCGCTGCAAATCCACAAATTCCATTTGGTGTGTTTTTTTTCTAAGTAAAAAAAAAAAAAACAGCCAGTTCTTGTCACAGGTTCTAAGCTGTAAATTTAGAAATAAACTAGCAGAGTACCCAGCGTTTCCCACTCTTCCTACCTAAAGCTTGTTGGAGCAGAAAAGCAACAATGAGGCTCTCGACCTTATATCTCATCCTCATATCCCGACCTAATACCCCAACCTAATATCCCGACCTCATATCCCATCTTCATATCTTGACCTAATACCCCGACCTAATGTCCCAACCTAATATCCTGACTCCATTTTCCATCCTCATATACTAAACTCATATCCCGCCCTCATATCCCGACCTCATATCCCAACTCCATATCCTGACCTAATATTCCGACCTCATATCCCGTCCTCATTTACCAAACTCATATTCCATCCTCATATCCTTATCTCATATCCCATCCTCATATCCTTATCTCATCCTCAAATCCCATTCTTATATCTTGTCCTCATATCTCATCCTCATATCCTGACCCCATATCCCGACCTCATCTTCCAACCTTACATCCCATTCTCATATCTCCAGCCATTTGGAATTTATGATGAAGCATACATACATACATTGAGTTTTATAAAAACAGATAATTAAAAAAAAATAAGTTATCTAGTAAACTATAAAAAAATAAAAAGTGATATGAGATTATGGAGGACACTGTAAAATAAAAAAGAAAAAGATAAAAAAAAATGCTTATATTGAATAATAAAATGATACAATATCTTCTAATATAGTCTAATATGCCCATTTTACTGATTTGAATATACAAATGAACAATAATTATCATCAATCATCATCATCATAGTTTGAAGCTCAGAATTTTTATAGAAATCTTTCTTTGTACTTACTTGTAGACAAGGGAAGGGAGGTTATGGCTGTTGTTTGCCGTGTACCTGCATGGAAAATAAGACTTATTAGATAAAGATATAAAATATGCATAAAGGCTGGAAACAAATGTAGAACAATTTGTTCGATTTCATCCAGTATGATAACTGATTTATGTGGATTTTATTTTTATCCTATATAAAATGATTGAAAAGGGAAGTTACACTTGTGGGTTTTACCAGGACAAAAATGGCGGCTGACCAGTGAAACATTATTAAATATCTTGGCTTAGGCTTTATTAACACATTGTAAAATGAATAAGTCTGTACTAATATATCCGTAAAATGGAAATAAAATATTTCCGTATTTTTAATCTTAGAATGTGCGCAGTTAAAATGAATGGTAGTGTCTTCTGTCATTGCACACAGTGTCTAAGAAAACAGCCGTAATTCAAACAATGGAATTACGGAAGCTTCTTAAACACTGTGCGCAATGACAGACACTTTTCTATAGCCTTTTATTTTATGCATTATTAGATTACGAATACAGACAAATTTTATTCCTATTTTACAGACATATATCGTTAGTCATTTTACAATGAGGGAACATAGCCTAGAATTAAAGTCTAGGATTGCGTTAAAATGGAGACCAGTTCTAAAAACCATATTGAATTAATTAAATAAAAAAATATATATATTAAATAATAGAAAACTTACTTGTATTCTCCAAGGAGGTGGTGGCAGCTTGTACAAAAGCAGTAGCTGTAAAGAAAAAATAGCATTAATAACAATCCAAATGACACTAAATAAATAATATATATTTGAGATCTATAAAAAGTATACTGTATATGTAGTTTCTGTGCTAGCAACATTAAACTACTATTTTTCGCTACCCTCCAGCCTCCATCAGTATAATTTTATTTGCACCATCTAGCCGAGATAACTAGCAAAAGTTACAAAAGAAAAAAGAAATGTAGTAAACAAGAACAAACAGATTCAGAAGATATATAGACGACATCTTCACTTAGTGAAGTAACTATAACTATAAGGAAGATGCTTGAACTGCTACTCTAGTACAGCTGTGTGTATACCTTCGTGTAGTCTATGAAGTATATATTACACCAGTTGGTGTAGAGTTGATGATCTATGACTGAAATCTATCAAAATAAGTGACAAAATAGAAAAATGAACATGTTGATGAAACAGTAATGGTTCATTTTACATGGACATTATCTGACTGGGCCCCTAATAGAGATTTGCATGGGAGATTTACATAATGGGTGATTTGCAAAAGAAACACATTCTGTGGATTGTGATTGAGATTTGATTACTCACAAATTAGAAAGTCTCTATTTAATACATTAAATTTGCTGTTTTAATAGGTGTCTTATTCTTTCCATATTGCTTGATTTCACTCAAATGAATGGAGCCAAGCTGTAATACCACATGCAACCTGAGGGCAGGTGTGGTGCTGTTATTGGAAAAAATTTGCTGTTTTTTTTTTCTTTTTAATTCCTGCATAACTCCTTTGAAGGTTTAAAAATATTTTTGAAAAGAATAAGTAGCATCTAAGTATAAGTATAGTTACTTTTATAGTAAAAGAGCTATGTGGATGTGACTACAGATGGTAATATCTCAGTATAGAGAACATTGCACCTAACATATATATGTTTACTTACACTGACAATTGCATTGTAGTAAGTAACAGAGATTTAAATTCAGAAGAATTAATGGACACAACTCCAAGGGACAAGGACAATGTGAACCTGCTGAAGAAAATTGAAAGTTAAACATCTAGATCAAAAAAGAACAAATACTTTTTAGGTAACTTTTTAGGGGATCTACTAAGTGACCAAGGACTGTACTGGTTTGTTTTCTTACTTGTGGAAGATATTAGAGTACTTGTACAGTTTGGACAGTCTGTAGTCGATGAGATGCCTTTATTCGTATCTACACAAAATAGAAGACTTTCTGAAAAACTGCATAGAAGGGTTTCATAATAATAATAACAGTGATTATTATTATTTTTATTATTATTATCTTAAATTGATTTGTAAAGGCGCACTATGATACAGTAGAAAACTAGTTTGACTTATAGGAACATAGGCTATCCCTTTATTTACATGGTATTGCCATATTTAAAGATCCTGAGTCAAAAAATGTTTATTAGGAATTAGGTCTATGTGGCATGGGCTTTACATAAGAAAGCTTGATGTACACATCTGAGCAATACTCAATACTATCGTATCCTGTCAGCACACAAAGGCTGTAGAGTTCCATACTACAGAGAAAAATGGACATATTGTTCTCTAGAAACAGTTGAGTAGAGATGAGTGAACCAAACCCGTAGAATCCAAGTTTGGAAGAATCTGCTAACAAAAAAATCAGCCACATGGCAGAAAGTAGAAGAGGAAAAATTGCATGACCTCAGGGAATCCCATAATGCCTTTCAAACAGCTCTCCCAGCCAATCAGGAAGCAGTAGAGAGATATTGTCAAAGACACTATTATATTCCTATGCATATAGCTTCAACAGCCATTTTAGAAGTAATAGATGTTAGGTGAAGATCTCTGTGAGGGACACTAAGAAGTGTCCCAGGGGCCCTATTAAACATGGTGATTATTGGCCAAACATCGCCCTGTGTATTAGGGCCAAAGATCCTGTAATAATCAGGCTCACTCGGCAGCTGATCAGGTCACTAAAAAATCATGAACCTGCACTATGTCCTATGTAATAGTCATGTGCGTTCTATGGCTGATGTCCTTATAGAGCTACAGGAATGTGATCGCCCAGCATTCGTTCTTGGAAACCTCCCTCAGTCACCCTCCAGGCTCTGTAAACATGCCCCGGTCTATACGATCAGCCCTTGGTTACAAAGACTACTGGCCAATTAATAAGGCCCTTATTTATTGAGGTGGGTCACAATAATTGGTCTCAATGATGTCTATATAGCATAATTCGGACATATGGATGTCACAATTCTTGTAACTATCTAGTTGCAGGTTTTCTTTTGTTACCTTTAAATAGGGGCCCCACCATATGGATTAAAATATATAACTGGCTAAATATCAGAGACAAAAGATTTATCTAATCTCCAGTATTCTTCGAAAAATCTTACTTGTAGTAACAGGTAAAGTGGTTGTAGTCAATTATGATGTAAAAGGAGTTGTAAAGAAAAGTCAGCGCTATTGAAATGCAATACATGGATGGAGTCCATCAAAAGAAGAGCAACTGCTTCTAAGAACATCTCCTAAACCAGAGAGGCTCGTCCTGGGCCAGCTCTGCCTATGGGAAAAGTAGGCAGCCGCCTAGAGCGCCCTCTTGAGGGGGGAGCTGCTCTGCCCGCCTCAAGAAATGTAGCCAGCCAGCATCTGAACCGTTGCACTCCTCTTATCTGTTCTTTGAGGCCCAATCACCCAGGTCAGGTTTGTCCAGAATCGTGTCAGCATGTGCACACTCACCACATCCCTAATGTACCCCCCCCTCCCCCCCGATACCGTAAATATTAGCATTTTTCAGTCTGCTAGAGGAGCGCAGTGTCATCCCTGTAGTAAGGAGATTACATGGGGAGAGGGTTTGTTACAGTGTGTCATCCCAGTAGTAAGGAGATTACATGGGGAGATGGTTTGTTACAGTGTGCCACCCAGTAGTAAGGAGATTACATGGGGAAGGGGTTTGTTGCAGTTTGTCACCCCAGTAGTATGGAGATTATATGAGGAGGAGGTTTGTTACAGTGTATCACTCTAGTAGTAAGGAGATTACATGAGGAGTGGGTTTGTTACAGTGTTTTATCCAAGTAGTAAGGGGCGGCAAAATTATCTTTCACCTGGAGTGACAAAGCCCAGCCCTGTGCCCGTCCCAGCTGGTCTCTATACCATTATAGACTCTAACACAGCAAATGGACAGGGGGTCATTCCAATAGGACAACCTCTTAAAGGATAGCTCCTGTTTCAATGAAGTCCAAATTTCTACTAAAGCGAGAGTTGTACAGAATCGATAGCAGTCCCATAGGCTTGCATTGCACCAAGAACATCAAAAACTGTGCAGCAAATTCCATGCAAATTTTTAGGAGTTTTGTTTGCCCATTTGAACATAATCAACAGTTTGGTTACATTCCTATAACCAAAGGATTCCTTTTTTAGGCATTTAAGTGAATTATCACCCAATAATGATTAGATTAGCACTGTCACCAACTTTTTTTTTTGATATGTTGTAGTTCATATGTACTACAACATATCTCTAATATAGTTTCATTATTATTATTTTTTTTTTATCATGGTGTAATTTACATTTGAAAACCGGCCACTAGGGATCTCCCTCCTAGTGGCCGGCCGCAGCCTGGCGTGGCATCACGCCTGAAAAAGGACTGATTTTGGCCTGGCAATCAGTCCTTTTTCATTTAGGCTGCTCTCGCTCCCTGCCTGCGGGAGCGAGTGCATTGGCTCCCCGGCCACTGGCTGGGAGGCCACTCCTCCCACACGTGTCGTTGCCGCCGCTGCCGGACTCTGCAGTATCTGTAAGTAAGAGGGAACGGGGTATGCGGGCGGGGGGTTTGTGATGGAGGGAATGGGGTATGCGGGCGGGCGGGGGGGGGGGTGTTTGTGATTGAGATTGAGGGGACGGGGTATGGGGGGGGCTTTGATGGAGGGAAAGGGCTAGCGCCGTAGCGCCGCATGGCACTAACTTATAGTTTATCTACACAGGGTGCCTCCAGCTGTTTCACTACTACAACTCCCAGCATTCCCTGATAGCCTATAGATGGAGTTGTAGTGGTGAAACAGCTGGAGGCACCCTGTGTAGATAAACTAAGGGCGGAAGTGTTGTCCCCAGCAGGCAAAATTGAAAATGTAGTGAGGGGGTTAGGGATAGATTGGCAATAGGCAGGGACAGAAAAAAAAATAGGATGGTGGGAGCTACCCTTTAAAGTTCATTGACAGAATTGCATTGAAGGGGCGGGGCTATGACGTCACGAGCTCCCAGCGCCGGCTTCAGCATTCAGAACAGTTTGTTCCAAACGCTGAGCAGCAGATTACCCCTGCCAGAAAGTTAAACAGATTTGTAAATTACTCCCATTTAAAAATCGTAATCCTTCCAGTACTTATCATCTGCAGTATGCTCTGCTGACGCCATTTTAGGAACTGTCCAGAGTAGGAACAAATTCCAATAGCAAACCTCTCCTGTTCTGGACAGTTCCCAAAATGGACAGAGGTGTCAGCGCACCTCTGTGGTCAGACAGAAAGGAAATTCAAAAAGAAAAGAACTTCCTGTGTAGCATACAGCAGCTGATAAGTACTGGAAGTATTAAAGGGTTACTCCGGTCCCCAGCATCCGGAACATCGAATTCCTTAACGCTGTGTGTGGGCTTCCGTGTTCACGCCTGCCCTCTCGTGATGTCACAGCCTGCCCCCTCATTGAAAGTCTATGGGAAGGGGGCGCGACTGCCGTCACGCATCCTCCCATAGACTTGCATTGAGGGGGCAGGACGTGACGTCACATGACGGGGCATGACGTCACGAGGGGGCGGGCGTGAACACGGAAGCCCGCATACAGCATAAAGGAACTCAATGTTCCGGACGCTGGGGAGCGGAGTAACCCTTCAAGATTTTTAAATAAAAGTAATTTACAAATCTGTTTGTTCACACTACGCTTTGTCCCATACGGGAGCGCATACGGCAGGGGGGAGCTAAAACCTCGCGCTCCCGTATGTCACCGTATGCGCTCCCGTATGTCATTCATTTCAATGAGCCGGCCGGAGTGAAACGTTGGGTCCGGTCAGCTCATTTTTGCGCCGTATGCGCTTTTACAACCGGACCTAAAACTGTGGTCAACCACGGTTTTAGGTCCGGTTGTAAAAGCGCATACGGCGCAAAAATGAGCCGACCGGACCCAACGTTTCACTCCGGCCGGCTCATTGAAATGAATGACATACGGGAGCGCATACGGTGACATACGGGAGCGCGAGGTTTTAGCTCCCCCCTGCCGTATGCGCTCCCGTATGGGACAAAACGTAGTGTGAACCCAGCCTAACTTTCTGGCACCAATTGATTTAAAAAAAAATGTTTTCCAGGGGAGTACCCCTTTAAAGAATAAAGACTTCTCAGGTCTTCACCATTGTTAGAAAAAACTTACTTGTAGTCGCAGGTGAATTATTTGTAGTTGTCATTTGTGATGTAGAAGAAGCTGTAATAAAAAGTCAATATTATCAAGTCACAAAATAGAAAACTTGAGCCATCCTGAGAAGACATTCTGGTTTTGTATTACTCCTATAGTATGAACCTGATAGGAAGGAACCATATACGTGTCTATGTACTCACTTAGGCCCCTTTCACACTATAAATTCATCTGTTTTAAAGGGGTACTCCGGTGAAAACCTTTTTTTTTTTTTTTAAATCAAAGGTTTGTAAATTATTTCTATTAAAAAATCTTAATCCTTCCTGTACTTATTAGCTGCTGAATACTACAGAGGAAATTCTTTTCTTTTTGGAATGCTCTCTGATGACATCACGAGCACAGTTCTCTCTGCTGACGTTATAATAATAATAACGCTTTATTTATTGTTGTCCTTAGTGGGATTTGAACCCAAGACCACTGAGCCACCATGCTGCCCTTAGCATACATCCGCTATGCAGCTGCTATGCATGGTTGCTAAAATGGACAGAGATGTCAGCAGAGAGCACTGTGCTCGGGATGTCATCAGTGTTCCAAAAAGAAAGGAATTTCCTCTGTAGCATTCAGCAGCTAATAAGTACTGGAAGGATTAAGATTTTTTAATAGAAGTAATTTACAAATACGTTTAACTTTCTGCCACCAGTTGATTCAAAAGAAAAAAGGTTTTCACCGGAGTACCCCTTTAAAGACCCGTTATAATGTTCTGTTATGAAATCCCATTATAGTCTATGGGATTTTTACATTATCCGTTTTAATCCATCATGGTCAGTTATTAATAATGGATGTTATTTTGTGATGGGAGAAAGTAACGGGAGAAATAGTGCATGCATGTTCTTTCTCCCGTCACAAAATAACGTCCGTTATTAATATCAGGCTATAATGGGTTAAAACGTATAATGTAAAAATCCCATAGACTATAATGGGATTTTGTAATGGCCGTTTAACGGACGATTTTAAGGGTTTTCATAACGGGACATTAAACGGATCTTTAAAATGAATTAATTTTATAGCCTTAAAGGAGCCTTAGAGGAGGGTTAGAAGAGGTGACACATTCAGGACAGTTCGTAGTTGTTGAGATTTCTGTATGGAAAATTACTAAAAACAGAAGATGGAAAATTGTGTTCAAAATTTTTGGAGCAACTTTTAAAGAAGGATCAGGAGAAGAGAAAAGTAATGTCGTATGGCACGGAAAACGAGACAAATGTCTAAGCAATTCAAGATGTAAAAGACACAATTTGTTAGTGGTTCTCTGATTTGACTTATAGAGGTGCGTCCAGGGGTGTAGCTATAGAGGTAGCAATTATATCGGGGCCTAAGAGGGCCCCAAAGCACATCTGTCCCATTAGAGACCAGTAATATAATTGGGGCCCTATTGCAGATTTTGCATCTGGGCCCCCGAAGATACAAGCTACGCCTCTGTGTGCGTCCAATAATGTTCACATATGATAATAGGCATATGAAGAGAAGTGGTCCTGGTAGGACAACCCCTGTAACATTTTGTTCCCTGTTTCTCCTTGGTAAGGAAGATCTGCACCATGTTGATTCCAGTGAAGAGATGAATAGACATAAGACAAGCACCATTTTTACTAGACACGTACTTGTAGTCACAGGTAAGGTGGTTGTAGTTGTCATGTGGGATGTAGAAGAAGCTGTAAGAAAAAGTCAGTATCATCAAAGGGGTATTTCGGCTTCATACATCTTATCCCGTATCCTTTGGATAGTGGATAAGATGTATGATCGCAGGGGTCCCGCCGCGGCGGGACCCTGCGATCATACATCTTATCCTCTATCTAAAGGTTAGGGGATAAGATGTATAAAGCCGAATTACCCTTTAAAGGGGTACTCCACTGGAAAACATTTTTTTTTCAAATCAACTGGTGCCAGAAAGTTAAACAGATTTGTAAATTCTATAAAAAAAATCTTAATCCTTACAGTACTTTTCAGCTGCGGTTATGATCTATAGGAAGTTCTTTTCTGTTTGAATGTCCTTTCTGCCTGACCACAGTGCTCTCTGATGACACCTATTTCCATTTTAGGAACTTTCCGGAGCAGGAGAGGCTTTTTATAGGGATTTGTTCCTACTCTGGACAGTTCCTAAAATTTACAGAGGTGTCAGCAGTGAGCAGAAAGGAAATTCAAAAATAAAAAAATCTTCCTCTGTAATTTACAGCAGCTGATAAGTATTGGAAGGATTAAGATTTTTAAATAGAAGTAATTTACAAATCTGTTAAATTTTCTGGCACCAGTTGATTTAAAAAAAAAAATTGCCAGTGTCACCAGCAACAAATGCAATACTTGGGCAAAAGTTCTAAGTCATGGAGCGGACTGGCAAATAGATGGTCTCGGTGATGCTGAAAACAACCAACGGGGTCATCTCCAGTTACCACTACTTACCGAAACAGGGGGCGGTATTTATTTTTGAAATAGCTGTGGATCCATAGAAACATAGAATGTGTCGGCAGAGAAGACCCATTCGGCCCATCTAGTCTGCCCAATAATCTGAATACTATGAATAGTCCTTGTCCCTATCTATGCCATATCCTAGAGAAATTTTAGAATTTCATGTGTATATGTGTAATATTTAAAAGGTAAGCATCATCACCTGCACTACCGATTTATTCAGAGTTATAGTGCCAGGGATGCTGAATCTAATGCAGGTCACTTTTTGAAATTATGTTGCTAAAAAAATAAAAATAAATAAACAAATAGATAAATCCAAGTAAACAAATGCTGAATTTGGGGAAGTAACCAGCCCCTTGTTGCATTGTTCTGGATGATCTTTATAATCAGGCCTCTTTAAAAATACTAAGGCACCAAGATCTTCATTTGCAAATGTGGAGTTTTTTTTTTTTTTTTTCAATAACGTAACTAAATTCAAAATGGTGACCTGCATTAGATTCAGCGTCACCTACACAATTACCCTATTTAAACAAAAAATATCTAAAAAAGAAAAAAAAAAAACGGAGACCACTAAAAAATGTGTAAACAACAATACTATATAATACTGGTTTCAGAAGATAAAGAAAAATATATTTATGAATACTCATACTTGTAGATGTTGTAGATGGAGGGGTAGTGGCTGTCGTTGTCAATGTTCCTGTTGTGACTCCTATTAATAAAATATAACTTTTTAAAAGTACATTTTTTAATGAACTGTGATCTGTGTCGTGGCCCTATAGAAGATAATGGCTGTGTGTTTAGTCCATGTATTTATGAACATCTTCCTCTAGTCCTTATGCACATACTTACTTGTAGATGATGGGGGAATGGTTGTTGAGGTTTCTGTAGTCATCCCTACACAATGAATACGTTTTTGTGATATAATATACACAGAAATATACTGATTACTCTTATAGTCTATACCAAGAAAAAAAAATTACAAATATACTTACTCGTTGATGATTGGGGGGTAGTTGATGGTGGGGAAGTAGTTGATGGTGGAGGGGTAGATGATGGTGGGGAGGTAGTTGATGGTGGAGGGGTAGATGATGGTGGGGAGGTAGTTGATGGTGGGGAGGTAGTTGATGGTTGGGAGGTAGTTGATGGTGGGTAGGTGGTTGATAGTGGGGGAGTAGTTGATGGCAGGGGAGTAGTTGATGGTGAGGAGGTAGTGGATGGTGGGGAAGTAGTTGATGGTGGGGAGGTAGTTGATGATGGAGAGGTAGTTGATGGTTGGGAGGTACTTGATGGTGATGGTGGGGGGGTAGATGATGGTAGGAAGGTAGTTGGTAGTGGGGAGGTAGTTAATGGTGGGGAAGTAGTTGATGGTGAGGAAGTAGTTGATGGTGAGGGGATAGTTGATGGTGCGTGTGTAGATGATGGTGGGAAGGTAGTTGATAGTGGGGAGGTAGTTGATGGTGGGGAGGTAGTTGATGGCGGGGAAGTAGTTGATGGTGGGGGGATAGATGATGGTGGGGAGGTAGATGATTGTAGGAAGGTAGTTGGCAGTGGGGAGGTAGTTGACGGTGTGGAGGTAGTTAATGGTGGGGAAGTAGCTGATGGTGGGGAGGTAGTTGATGGTGAGGGAATAGTTGATGGTGCGGTTGTAGATGATGGTGGGAAGGTAGTTGATAGTGGGGAGGTAGCTGATGATGGGGAGGTAGTTGATGGTTGGGAGGTACTTGATGGTGATGGTGGGGGGGTAGATGATTGTAGGAAGGTAGTTGGTAGTGGGGAGGTAGTTAATGGTGGGGAAGTAGTTGATGGTGGGGAGGTAGTTGATGGTGAGGGGATAGTTGATGGTGCGGGTGTAGATGATGGTGGGAAGGTAGTTGATAGTGGGGAGGTAGTTGATGGTGAGGGGATAGTTGATGGTGCGGGTGTAGATGATGGTGGGAAGGTAGTTGATAGTGGGGAGGTAGTTGATGGTGGGGAGGTAGTTGATGGCTGGGAAGTAGTTGATGGTGGGGGGATAGATGAAGGTGGGGAGGTAGTTGATAGTGGGGAGGTAGTTGATGGTGGGGACGTAGTTGATAATGGGAAGGTAGTTGATGGTAGGGACATAGTTGATGAGGAAGAGGTAGTAGATGGTGGGGAAGTAGTTGATGGTGGTGGGGTAGATGATGGTGGGGGGGTAGATGATGGTGGGGAGGTAGTTGATGATGGGGAGGTAGTTGATAGTGGGGAGGTAGTTGATAGTGGGGAGGTAGTTGATGGTGGGGAGGTAGTTGATGGTGGGAAGGTAGTTGATGGTGGGAAGGTAGTTGATGGTGGGGAGGTAGTTGATGGTGAGGAGGAAGTTGATGGCAGGGGGGTAGTTGATGGTGGGGAGGTAGTTGATGGTGGGGGAGTAGTTGATAGCAGGGGGGTAGTTGTGTTTGTTGAGACTTCTGTAGTGACACCTAAACAACAAACAAAAAAGACTCAGAAACAATTTTTTATAAAAACAGAGACTATTCCAAGATTTCAAACTCAACTGGATATGTTTCAGTGCTCACGAGGGGGCCTTTCATCCCTATAGAAAAACTTTGAAGGTGTGTGTCAAACTATTACAATTTTTACTACAAAATATAGAGAACCTGTCATTATAAAAGACCCTAATTAAGGATATCGGATTCCTTAAAGGGGTAACCCGGTGGAAAACTATTTTTTCAAAATCATCTGGTGCCAGAAAGTTAAACAGATTTGTAAATTACTTAAAACATCTCAACAGAGGAAATTGTGTTGTTCTTTTTAGTTGGACCACAGTGCTCTCTGCTGCCACCACTGTCTGTGTCGGGAACTATCCAGAGCAGGATAGGTTTGCTATGGGGATTTGCTTCTACTCTGCCTGATACAGACAGAGGTGTCAGCAGAGAGCACTGTGGTCAGACTGGAAATAACTTCCGCTGTAGCATACAGCAGCTGATAAGTACGGGAAAGATTAAGATTCTTTTTATTAGAAGTAATTTACAAACCTGTTTAACTTTCTAGAGCCAGAGGCTATAAAAATGTTTTTTTTCCCAACGGAGTACCCCTCTAAGTAATATTAGGAAGTAAAATGATACCCACTAAGTAGACTAGAAAGTATTTACTGGTTGTATGGAGGCTCAGCAGGCATCATGTGATCTCTCTTGTTAGAGCCTCTGATTGGATGGGAGGAATCATGTGGTCTTATTTATGACTATTTTAGAGCAGGTGCATTAGACAAATAGTAAGTGAATTCTGCCCATAGGGAACACTGCCTTTTGCTGAATTTCATCACCATTATGTGTCAGTGTACACGTATCATGGCTCACAAAATACAACAGTGGGTAAGTAGCCTAACTGTCTGGTTTGCCATGTTGCTAAAAATATAACCCACTGGGGGGAATTTATCAAAACTGGGGGTTTGTATTTCTCATGTTGTTTTATTCCCCACTGTGTGAAAACCCTTCACATTTATTAATGTGTCTTACATTACACCCAAATCACAAATTGTGAAGCACTACACCCAAATCTCTGACATACATCGCGTAATGCATATTTACCTCACATCTTTACCTCACATCTTTACCCCACAACATTACATCACATCTTTACCTCTAAACTTTCCATCACAGGTTTACCTCACATCTTTACCCCACAACTTTATATCACAGGTTTACCTCACATCTTTACCTCACAACTTTACCTCACAACTTTATCTCCTATCTTTTCCTTGCATCTTTACCTCACAACTTTACATCACATCTTTACCACACATCTTCACTTATTTTCTTTACCTCACTTTAAATTGCATCTTTACCTCGCAACTGTATATCACATCTTTACCTCACAACTTTATATCACACACTTACCTCACAACTTTACGCCACTACGAGTGGACACACACAGAGCGACCCAACCACAGCAGGGGCTTGCTCTGCAGGTCCTCTGTGTCTGCCACTGGCGCATCCCTAGCGTGAAAAATGCTGCAGATCTGCCTAATGTCACCCTGCCCTAAATTGTCAAAACTATCACTAATCAGGTTTGGAAAAGTAAATTTAGATACTGAATCCCTTTAAGCAGACAGAACAAAACTCACGTGCGGTCTGGTGTGGTGGTGTTGTGGTTCGAGATATAGTAGTAGCTGCAAAAAAAACAAAAAAATGTTATCCCACAGTAATAGATCTTGAGTAGGAGATAGACATTACTATAAAACCCCAATACAAATTACTTTATTACCATTTTTAGAATTTTCCACCCCCCTCCCCTGATATCGTTTAGTCCTTTTATATGTCTTATTCACAGTAGACAAGGCTCCACATCACATTACAGACCTATGTTTGCTCCTGGACCTGGCATATACTCGAAATATGTCCATAGAGCTCTATTAACCCAATATAGGCCAAAAAAGTGTCTTTTGGGCCTCTGTTGGGCTGATATACACCCTGGTTTGGAAATACTGGTCTACGCATGGAACTGTCTTTCTCTCGCTCCATGTAAGGCCCGTTTCACATTGCCGTTGCGCCCCGTCAATAACAACCATTAAAGTCTCTCTTTTTTTTGTGTGTGTGCCTTTAATGGCCGTTCTCGTGACGGGGCACAACGGGAAACAACAGGTCCCGACGGCTCCAGGAGAAAAAGACGGCGTAAGCAATATTTTTTCTCCTGCTATTCTCCCCATCTCCCCTGATGCGTGTCTCCCTGCAGTGTCATGACGGCAGTGTGAATGAAGCCTACGGTAAATGGTGTTGTCGTAGCCAAAAGTTTTGAGGCTACCGCAAATTTTGGTTCTCGTTAAGTTTGATGCTTCAGTGACTTTGAATATTTTAGTTGGATGTTTTTATAGTTTCTGAAGTACAATTATAGAATTTCAAAAGTTTTTTTTTTTACTTTTATTGACAAATACATCTGGTTAATGCAAAAACTCAATATTTCAAGTGTTAACCCTTCTTTGGATTAAAGACTTCTACTTTTTACCTTAACATGCGGGTTATCAGCTTCTGGGTCAAATTGTGCCTGGTGACAACCCCTTCTTACCTAATCCATGCTTGTTTCTTTTTTGTGCTTTGCTTTTTGAGGACTGACCTCAGTGAAATGTAAACTCTCTTCACTTTATTACTAATTGGTTGCTCTGTATAGTTATTTTTGTTTTGCTCTTGATATTTGCTCTTGGAGATAGTTGCTATGTGCTATGTAATCAGTGGTGATTGGGTATTTATTACCTATCAGTACCCCCATATCTATTGTAGGTGTAACCAGGACCGGCGCCACCTATAGGCCAGGTGGGCGCTCAGGATATCAGGGTGCCAATGAGGGATCAGGACTCACAAATGCTTTATTCATTTACAGTATAGTACATAAAATGGAGTGCGACCAAATAGGCCGCAAAATGAGGATTTGTGTGTCCCTTGTGTGATTTTGGGAAAATGTATACTGTTTTATTGTAAGAAACAGAAATTACTTACGAGGACAAGTGCATGACTGAATAGGAGGGTCACAGAGATTTAAGATCTGCAATAGTAGGGGGCAGTCTTTAGGACACCAGCACTTGGTTGTTTCTGTAGAATTTAGAGATGCAATAATATTATTTTTATTAATAATAATAATTACATAAATAAAGAGTTAGATTTTTTTTTATTAATTTGAAATAGAAAATCTTGTTCAATAGATAGAGACTTACGTGTGGTCTGTCGAGGCGTTGTTGTGGATGCAGATGTAGTTGTAGCTGTATAAGTAATGTTATCACACAGTTATTCATGGAGACATATCCAGGAGATATTAAACATTACTGAAAATCTAAATCTAAATTATAATTTTCCCATTTTTGAATTCCCTTTTACATTCATGCTATCTTGGAATTTCATCTTTTCATACCTTCCTTTATTAGAGCCTTTTAGATGGGTCCACGGGAGGTGAGATCAGTATTCATTCACAGAATCTTAAAGGGGTACTCCCCTGGAAAACATTTTTTTTTTTTAAATCAACTGGTGTCAGAAAGTTAAACAGATTTGTAAATTACTTCTATTAAAAAATCTTAATCCTTCCAGTACTTATCAGATTCTGTATGCTCCACAGGAAGTTCCAGGAAGTTCTTTTCTTTTTGAATTTCCTTTCTGTTTGACCACAGTGCTCTCTGCTGACACCTCTGTCCATTTTAGGAACTGTCCAAAGTAGGAGCAAATCCCCATAGCAAACCTCTCCTGCTCTGGACAGTTCCAAAAAGGGACAGAGGTGTCAGCAGAGAGCACTGTGGTCAGACAGAAAGGAAATTCGAAAAGAAAAGAACTTTCTGTCGAGCATAGAGCAGCTGATAAGTACTGGAAGGGTTAAGATTTTTAAATAGAAGTAAATTACAAATTTGTTTAACTTTCTGGCAACAGTTGAATTAAAAAAAATGTTCTTCAGTGGAGTACCCCTTTAACAAGACTTAAAGGAGTACTCCGCCACCAGACATTTATCCCCTATCAAAAGGATAGGGGATAAGATGTCTGATCATGGGGGTCCCGCTGCTGGTGGTCCCGCTGCACCTGGCATTCGTTTTGTAGCTCCAGAGGCTCATGACGTCACAGCTGCACCCGCTCATGAGGTCATGGCCACGCCCACTCAATGCAAGTCTATGGGAGGGGGCGTGACAGCCATCACACTCTCTCCCATAGACTTCCATTGAGCGGAATGGCAGTGATGTCACGGGCGGGGCGTGACTGTGACATCATGAGCCTCCGCCCCGCATTGCCAGTCATCCGGCATGAAGCGAAGTTCGCTCCGTGCACCAGATGTCTTGGGTGCCGCAGCTGAGATCGCAGAGGTCCCCAACAGCGGGACCCCCATGATCAGACATCATATCTGACCACAGTGCTCTCTGCTGACACCTCTGTCCCTGTCAGGAACTGTCCAGATCTAGATAGGTTGGCTATGGGGATTTGCTCCTGTCCTGGACAGTTCCTGACATGGACAGAGGTGTCAGCAGAGAGCACTGTGGTCAGACAGGAAAGAACTACACAACTTCATCTGGAGCATACAGCAGCTACTGAGTACTGGAAGGATTAAGATTTTTAAACAGAAGAAAGTAATAAATCTGTATAATTTTCTGGCACCAGTTTATTTGAAAACATTTTATTTCTTCAGAGTCCCTCTATAACTCAGGGAAATGTGGTCCCATAATTAGAAATTGACTCAGACAAACAAGCCTATTTTTCATGTTTCCCTCATCTCTATAAGATGTTTGAATCAGGGAAATGTTGGTGTGACAGTCCTATGTGACTTGGTGTTTAGTCCATGTACTCATGAACCTCTTCCTCTAGTCCTTATGCACATACTTACTTGTAGATGACGGGGAAACGGTTGTTGAGGTTTCTGTAGTCATCCCTATACAATGAATAAGTCTTTGTAATATAATATACACAGAAATATACTGATTACTCTTATAGTCTATACAAAGAAACAAAACTATGTTTACACATATACTTACTCGTTGATGGTGGGGAGGTAGTTGATGGTAGGGAAGTAGTTGATTGTTGGGGGGTAGTTGATGGTGGGGAGGTAGTTGATGGTGGGGAGGTAGTTGATGGTGGGGGAGTAGTTGATGATAGGGAAGTAGTTGATGGTTGAGGGGTAGTTGATTGTGGGGAGGTAGTTGATGGTTGGGGAGTAGTTGATGGAAGGGAAGTAGTTGATTGTTGGGGGGTAGTTGATGGTGGGGAGGTAGTTGATGGTGGGGAGGTAGTTGATGGTGGGGGAGTAGTTGATGGTAGGGAAGTAGTTGATTGTTGGGGGGTAGTTGATGGTGGGGAGGTAGTTGATGGTGGGGAGGTAGTTGATGGTTGGGGAGTAGTTGATGGTAGGGAAGTAGTTGATTGTTGGGGGGTAGTTGATGGTGGGGAGGTAGTTGATGGTGGGGGAGTAGTTGATGGTAGGGAAGTAGTTGATTGTTGGGGGGTAGTTGGTGTTGGGGAGGTAGTTGATGGTGGGGAGGTAGTTGATGGTGGGGGAGTAGTTGATGGTAGGGAAGTAGTTGATTGTTGGGGGGTAGTTGATGGTGGGGAGGTAGTTGATAGTGGGGAGGTAGTTGATGGTGGGGGAGTAGTTGATGATAGGGAAGTAGTTGATGGTTGAGGGGTAGTTGATGGTGGGGAGGTAGTTGATGGTTGGGGAGTAGTTGATGGTTGGGGAGTAGTTGATGGTAGGGAAGTAGTTGATGGTTGGGGGGTAGTTGATGGTGGGGAGGTAGTTGATGGTGGGGAGGTAGTTGATGGTGGGGAAGTAGTTGATGGTTGGGGGGTAGTTGATGGTGGGGAGGTAGTTGATGGTGGGGGAGTAGTTGATGGTTGGGAAGTAGTTGATGGTGGGGGAGTGGTTGATGGTTGGGGGGTAGTTGATGGTGGGGAGGTCGTTGATGGTGGCGAAGTAGTTGATGTTTTGGGGGTAGTTAATGGGGGAGAGGTAGTTGATGGTGGGGGAGTGGTTGATGGCGGGGTTGTAGTTGTGTTTGTTGAGACTTCTGTAAAAAACAAAGAGAAGACTTAGAGACCTTCTTGTAAAACTGATTTCAGTATTTGATCAAAAAGAATCCAGATGGAGAATGGGATCTTTTTCAATAGGAAATCCATCATTATACGCAAGGCCCACTCCTATGAATGGATGCCCCACTGCTGCTTATCCTGGTGACCACTGCTGATCATTAGGGGCAGTAGATGCCTTGAAACCAAACATAGGTCTGAGGAGCCTTTAGCTGCAATGATATTGTATGAACCGCAGGGAAGACAAAACGGACCTTAGCGACAGTCAAACCTTGTATCTTAGGCTGCTTTACTAATCAGATTTTAAAGTAAATTTAGATGGTGAATCCCTTTGAGTAGACAGGAAAAAACTCACGTGCGGTCTGGTGCGGTGTTGTTGTGGTTGGAGATGTAATAGTAGCTGCAAAAAAAGATAAAACATTTTATCCCACAGTTATAGATATAATCCTTAAATCTTTACATTTTGCGGAACGTGGCGGACAATCCGCCGTGTGAGTGTGACAGTGGAATCCCAGATAACATTATGGGTGCGATTATCAAAACCTGTCCAGAGGAAAAGCTACTGAGTTGCCCATAACAACCAATCAGATGGCTTCTTTCATTTTTAAAAAGGCCTCTAAAAAATTAAGGAAGCGATCTGATTGGTTGCTATGGGCAGCTCAGCAACTTTTCCTCTGGACAGGTTATGATAAATCTCCCCCAATGTACTAAACCCCTTAAGGACTCAGCGTTTTTCCGTTTTTGCATTTTCGTATTTCCCTCCTTACCTTTAAAAAATCATAACTCTTTCAATTTTGCACCTAAAAATTAATATGAGGGCTAATTATTTGCACCACCAATTCTACATTGTAATTACATCAGTCATTTTACCCAAAAATCTATGGCGAAACGGAAAAAAAAATCATTGTGAGACAAAATTAAAAAAAAAAACGCCATTTTGTAACTTTTGGGGGCTTCTGTTTCTACACAGTACATTTTTCGGTAAAAATGACACCTTATATGATTAAAATGATACCCTACTTATATAGGTTTGATTTTGTCGTACTTCTGGAAAAAATCATAACTACATGCAGGAAAATGTATACGTTTAAAATTGTCCTCTTCTGACCCCTATGGGGCGGTATGAGGGCTCATCTTTTGCGCCGTGATCTGAAGTTTTTAGCGGTACAATTTTTGTGATTTTTGGACTTTGGAATTTTTTTGCGTGCACGCCATTGACCGTGCGGTTTAATAAATGATATATTTTTATAATTCGGACATTTCCGCACGCGGCGATACCACATATGTTTATTTTTATTTACACTGTTTTTTTTTTGATGGGAAAAGGGGAGTGATTCAAACTTTTAATAGGGGAGTAGTTAAATGATATTTATTCACTTTTTTTTTCACACTTTTTTTTGCAATGTTATAGCTCCCGTAGGGGACTATAACACTGCACACACTGATCATTGTTATCCCATAGGGACCTATAACACTGCACATACTGATCTTTTACATTGATCACTGGTTTCTCATAGGAAACCAGTGATCGATGATTCTGCCGCTTGACTGCTCATGCCTGGATCTCAGGCACTGTGCAGTCATTCGTTGATCGGACAGCGAGGAGGCAGGTAGGGACCCTCCTGCTTTCCTAAAAGCTGTTCGGGATGCCGGGATTTCACCGCGGCTATTCCGAACAGCTCCCTGAGCTAACCGGCTGCGTCTAAAGGGTTAATAGCGCGTGGCAGCACGATCAATGCCGCGTGCTATTAGCCACGGGTCCCGGCCCATTGTTAGAGGCCGGGCCCGACCCACTATGACGCGGGGCCACGCGGGAGCGGACTCATGACGTAGCGGTACGTCATGAGTCCTTAAGGGGTTAAAAATACGGCGGAATTTCCAAATTCTTCAGCGGAAATCTACACAGAATTTCCACCCTGTGAACATAGCTTTACTGTCTCTCCATGCAAATGCTGTACATACATTCATGGCCAAAAATTTTGAGACTGACACAAATTTAGTTTTTTAAAGTTTGATGTTTCAGTCATTTTTGAAATTTTTTGTCAGATGTTTTTTTTTACTTTTATTGAAAAATACATCAAGTTTATGAACAAACAAGAAATGTTGCAAATTTCTAATAATAATTTAACTAAGAAATGTTGAAGAAAACCTTATGTGGTAACTGCCTTGGGGTGTTGTGTAGTTGGGGTGTTGCTGCGTTGGTATATGAGGGTTTAATTCAACCCTTGTCACTCGTGACGCCAGGTTGAGGGTTAATACACTGAGGTAAATCTTCGGCCTATGGCCACCCTTCCCAGAAACGATAGGTGCGTGCATAAATGACTGAATGTCCACAGCAAAGATGAACTTGAACTTGCGTGAAACTTTACTGAGGTATTTGCGGTACATCCAATAACAGCAACAGTCTTATTAACAAAGTCTCTATTCAGCACTAGTGTTGCTTGCGAATATTCGCAATGCAAATTTTATTTGCGAATAGCGCATATGTTCGCGAAATATCGCAAATTCGAATATGGCCTATGCCGCTCAACAATATTCAGCATGGCAGTGATTGACAGATGCTGAGGACCATTGAGTTATTCAGAAATTATTAGAATTAGAGTTTCTTGCAGAGATCCGCTGGATTTAGGGGAGTATTTAGGTCCAGTGATCTTGCGGAGTTAACAGGGATTGAAGTAACTCACAGTTTTTGAGAGATGGCCGCGGCCGCAGGGCTTAGGCCTAGCAAGTGCTGATGACAGCTGCGCAGATCCGTCTTCATCAGCAGCGCAGGAACAAGAGAGCGATCAATGGCCGCCGCTCCCTTATATGGGCAGGGGCAGGGCCGTTTTGGATTGGTTCAATGTCAGCTGTCACTCACCGTTACAATGCATGGTGGGTGATCACCTGACTACCTCCAAAGGTCCTTAACTAGAAAATCAAAGAGTTCTGGAACGCATCACGTGACCCGCAGGTCCTGCGACACTACAACAACGTAAGTATACATTATATACATATTTACACTTAGAATTTGAATAATTTTAACTACTAAAGGGGTGACTAGGGGCTAACCATAGATGAGGACCCCACCGGTACCTAAGGACTCTGACTTTGGGGATTTCACCATAAGGTAACGGATGTAATCCGGTACCGGGACACCACACTTACATTTCTTTTTTGCTTTTTTTTAAGCTGGAATTCTTTGAAGTCTTTAAAGGGATATTCCAGGATTTTTTTTTTTTTTATTATTTGACTGCGCTACAGAGGTTGTATAGTTAGTTCAGTCCATAATACTGTATGGCTGATAACCACTTTAAAAACATTTTGCTTTAAATGGCTAAGAAATGCAAAATGACTAGTTTCTCTATTAGAAATTTATAGTGAGATGTCTACTCTTCACTTTATTACTACTTTCATGCTCAGTCTAGTGATTTTTTGTTTGCTCATGAACTATTGGGTCATGGGTGACCGCTTTTGGAGAGAGATGTGTAATCAGTGATGATTGGGATGTGGAGATTTATCTACTATCAGTACCCCCATACCTGTTGTAGGTGTGGCATAACCTATTAGGAAATCCAAGGGTGCAGATGTAACTCATCCCCAGTGGGATTTTGGAAAAAAATTTATACTGTTTTATCATAAGAAATAGAAATGACTTACGGGGACAAGTGCATGACTGAGCAGGAGGGTCACAAAGATTTAAGATCTGCAACAGCAGGGGGCAGTCTTTTGTTTTTGGACACCAGCACTTGGTTGTTTCTGTAGAATTGAGAGATTTCATATTATTATTATTAATAATACATATATAATTAGATAATTTTTTTAAATTAAATTTAGATACAGAACCTTGTTTAGTGGATAGTAAGTAACTTACGTGTGGTCTGGCGAGGCGTTGTTGTGGTTGCAGATGTAGTTGTAGCTGTATAAGTAATGTTATCACACAGTTATTCATGGAGACATAATCAAAAGATAATAGACATTGGATGTCTAGAGGTGGAGTACCCCTTTAAGGGAGATATCCAGCCAAAAGTGGTAAAAAAACAATATATATACATATATATATATATATATATATATATATATATATATATGCTCACCATGACTCCACAAGGCAATCCAGCAGATTTGCTTCAAAATCAGGCCCCCATAGCCCCCATAAACAGCCTTTGAAAATCCTGCAAAAACTACACACACTGGGCATGTGTCTTGTTTATAAGCTGCAGGGAAAGGCTACTGTGAAAGTGAGCAGTGAGGAGGGTGTGTTGCCCTCCAGCCAATCAGGGACACTCACACACTGAAGCTGTCAGCTCTCTGAGCTGAGGAGAAGGAAGTGTGAAGTGTTGTCTATGGTAGAAGCTAGTCATCAGTGTGATAAGATCTCCTGGACTTCCTGCCTGGAGAGAAACAGGGTATGTGCTCAGCAAAGATTACAAGATTACTTCACATGGCAAAGTTATATAACTTTATCATGTGCGGCTAAATAAAGTTAATTTCATTTGGCTAGAGTTCTCCTTTAGCTGAGCACAGTGTAACGTGTCGGGCACCAAAAACAGGAAGAAAACCAGGGCCAGATGATGGGAAAGCAATTCCAGCAGCCTCAGTGGAGTGGTAGAAGGTAAGACAAATGTTGTTATTATTATTTTTATTATTAAGTTTATTTTAATTATAGTATCTTTCTTCAGATCATGGGGGGTCCCAGATGGATTAATTCCCCTCTCTTTTTTTTCTGATTACAGCCATTTTCTAATCTGTTTCTAAGTAACTTTTTTGTACATTATGATGGCAGCCATCTTGCCTCAACTGGTTTTAAAGCATTACTGTCATTAGTAAGAACATAAAAAAAAATTGCCTAAATCAGTGTAGTAATGTGCCCTAAGTAAGACCTGTATACATGATATTCATGTGTTAATATGCCAGATGTTAAATTATACTGAATATTAATCCTGATTAAACAAATAGAGTTCTGTTTTGCACTTTTGGGCTTTTGTAGGTTTATATATTTTTGTATTTTCCTATATTTCTATATGTTTTTGAGTCTTTATATAGGGGTAACTTTTTCACTGTGTGTATATATGTGTATGAATGTTGCAGCATCACTTACAAATGGCTGGAGATATTTTGATGAAACTTAATACACATATTAGGCCGTCAGGGCTGCCGGGGAAAATGGTGGGAGAAAAAATACAGCTTACGCCATCTTTTTTTCTCCCGCTACTGCCGCTGAAAAACAGAGGTGCCCGACAAGCTCCAGTGACTATAATGGGGTCCATTGAGACCTGCTGTTGCCCTTTGCGCCAAAATGACGGCCATCAAAGTAAAAAATAAAAAAAAGAGTTTGGCGGCAGCAGTTCTTGACAGGGCGCAATGGCAGTGTGAAAGAAGCTTTACCCTAACCCACCCACATTTGCGAGGGTCAGGGTTTTCGTCTGTAGTACCAAGCAAGTGTATAAGTGTATGGGGATTTTGCTCCCTTCTGCATCTCTTATTGAGTGTGAGGGTCTAGCTTGTAAAGTCACCTTCTCCTGCAAGCCACATCCCTACAAGCCATACCCCTTCTATTTTCAGACCTTTTTTTGTTTTGGCTTAAGGCCAAAAACATCATTTGTGCCCCATACACACACATAACAGGTCCTTCGACCACAATCCGTTCATCACAGCTCCATCACAGCTCCACCTAACTTCACAAGCTATGCATCTTCAGGTGAATGTGTCGGTCTGGCTTTCAAGCCACCCCCCTCTTCCACAAGCCATGCCCCCTTCCACAAGCCATGCTCCCACAACAGCCACACACCTTTCTATTTTCAGCCTACAATCTCTACATTACAGCTCAGCCCAACCTGAGGACAGAATATAAGGATGGAATATGAGGACGAGATATGATGACAGGATATGAGGATGGGATATGAGGTCAGGGAAAAAAAAAAAAGAGAGAGTTTGGTGGCAGCAGTTCTTGACAGAGCGCAATGGCAGTGTGAAAGAAGCTTTATCCTAACCCACCCACATTTGCGAGGGTCAGGGTTTTCGTTTGAAGTACCTTGCAAGTATATAGGTGCATGAGGATTCCGCTATCTTACTCGACAAGCTCCCCTCTGCATCTCTTGTTGAGTGTAACGGTATAGTTTGTACGCCTCCCCCTCCTGCAAGCCACATCCCCACAAGCCACGCCCCTTCTATTTTTAGCCCTTTTTTTTTTTTTTTTTGGCTTAAGGCCAGAAACACAAATTGTGCCCCATACACTCACACAACAGGTCCTTCAATCACAATCCGTTCATCACAGCTCCATCACTGCTCCACCTAACTTCACAAGTTGCGCATCTTCAGGTGAATGTGTCAGTCTGGCTTGCAAGCCATGCCCCCTTCCACAAGCCATGCCCCCTTCTACAAGCCATACTCCCACAAAAGCCACACACCCTTCTATTTTAAGCCTATAATCTCCACATTACAACTCAGCCCTACCTGAGGACAGAATATAAGGATGGGATATTAGGATGAGATATGATGACAGGATTTGAGGACGGGATATGAGGTCAGGATATGAGGTCAGGATATGAGGACGTGATATGAGGACAAAATATGAGGTCAGGATATGGGAATGGGATATGAGGACAGGATATGGGGATAGGATATGAGATCAGGAAATAAGAACAGGATATGAGAATTGGATATAAGGACAGGATATGAGTACAGATATGAGGATAGGAATTGAAGATGAGATATGAGGATAGGATATGAGGTCAGGTTGTAAAGAGGAGATATGCGGACGGAATAAAAGGGCGTGATATCAGGACAGGATATAAGTATGGATGTGTGGACAGGATATGAGGACGGGATATGAGGTCAGGATATGAGGACAAGATATAAAGACAGGATATGAGAACAAGAGCATCATTCTTTTTCTTTCTCAAAGGGATTAGATAAGAAGACTGGGCAACGCCAGTTACTCTGGCTGTACATTTTGAATAACGTATAATATTCTATACAAAGGCAATGAAGTCATGAAATGTATAGTGATTTGCGTTGTATGAAATAACCTTTACTTACGCGGGCAAGTGCATGACTGACGAAGAATAGCGCACAGTCTGATACCCAGCAGTGATGTGGGGCAGCGTATAGGAGGACACTGACACGTGGTTGTTTCTGTAAATGAGATATTATCATTATTATCTTTTATTTCTATTTAGTGATGATTTCAGCAGAGGTGGGTCTGTGACTACTGCTTAGTTCCTGGAAACATTTGTAGTATCATTAGCCTATGACCTTGTTTTACAGTTTCCTATTGGCTTAAAGGGGTACTCCGGCGCTAAGACATCTTATCCCCTATCCAAAGGATAGGAGATAAGATGCCTGATCACGGGGGTCCAGCGGCTGGGGACCCCCGTGATCTTCCACGCCGCACCCTGTTGGAATCAGCCTCCGGAGCGTGCTCGCTCCGGGTCTGATTACTGGCGATCACGGGGATGAAGCAAAGTGACGTCAAGGCTACGCCCCCTTGTGATGTCATGCTCCGCCCCTCAATGCAAGCATATGAAGGGGGCGTGACAGCTGCATGCTCCGGGGGCTGATTCTAACGGGGTGCGGCGTGGAAGATCACGGGGGTCCCCAGCGGCGGGACCCCCGCAATCAGGCATCTTATCCCCTATCCTTTGGATAGGGGATAAGATGTCTTATTGCCGGTGTACCCCTTTAATTCTAATATTATAGACGTTGTCTAGTGCTGAAAAAATTGTATGGACTTATGACTGTTTTAAAAGAAAAAAACAAATATGTCATAAACATCTTCTGCTTATCTCTACATGTAACACCTAGCCCCTCATTTACCATCGGACTTTTGTGTTTTTTTTTTGTTTTTTTTTTACAATTTGAGTTATTTACACATTTTTTTACCCTGCATTTAGTGTCTTTTCAGGCAGTGATTTTTTTATTTCAATAGTGAAGACATAAGTTTTTGCCCAATTTTGTGTACTTTGATGCGTGTTGGTCCATCACGAGATAAAAAAAATCCAGGCTTAGCTTACTCTTTTACTAGTGCCAATCCTATCTGTGTGCTTAAATCCTGTTTTTTTATCCTCTTATGTCTCCTAATTTCCGTTTTATGTTGCTCAGACTGCATGCAGTTGACTGAAGAGGAGGGGGCGTTCCCACATGAGATGATGTTTGCCCTCATATCTCATGTGGGAACTACCTCCCTCACTTCTCAGAGCTGACAACTGGCTGCTCCGTGCACTGAGGTTCTATGAAACACCCCTGACTCATACAGCAGGCTGATTGACAAACTGGGAGCCTGCACAGAGCCCTCTCTGTCCCACCCACACTTTATTTTGTCTTAGCCCAAAGACACACAGGCAATAATTGCATGGACAAGAATGTGTTCTGGACGGTAAAGGGACCCCTAGTGGTCAGAAGCATAGAGCATTTTTTTTTCACCCAAAAAAACTATTATGGTACATTACAAATAAACATATAATGTTATTTTCTACATTATATAAAACGTTTTTTGCAAATGGCTGTGCCCATTTAAAGTAATGCATCAAACATGCACCAAAGTTTGTCAATTTTTCCAACCATTCCATGATTTTAGTGTCTTTTTCTTTTTCGGAGGTGTGGCCATGTTTTTACACTGTTTTTGGTGTCTATTTCTTTAGGCTGTCAATTGTCGTTTTTAATAAGAATTGGCACAATTGTATGAACTTTGATGCATTTCTAATATGCCAAAGTTTAAAAACATGAAAAACATGAAAAAAGTTCATTAAAATTTACAATAAAAAGGAGGGGGGGGCGGAAGCAGGGGAATCATAGTACATAAGAGCCCCTCATGTCTATGTCCTGTCTGTACAAACGGCCAAGGCTAAAACGGATGCTGCTGCTGGAGATGGTGCGGAATAAGGGTCTATTTACATGGGGGAATTTCTGCTTGCAGAATTCTGTACTTTCATTGTTTTGTCTGCTATGCTTAAAGGGTGTCGATCCTCAGAAATAATGTTGTTCACTGTCATTACTGTATATCGTTGATTGGCGATCATAGACTTCTATGGGATTCCGCACTCCCATTCAACCTTCTGAAATTCTGCTTGCGGAATTTCAGAAGGTTGAATGGGAGGAATTTGAGGCGGAATTTCGCAAGCAGAAATTCTGCCGTGTGAATAGACCCTAACCCTTTTATTAACTGACAGAAATTGGTAGCAATCCATTTACACCACTGCATTGTACTTTCATTGTTTTGTCTGCTATGCTTAAAGGGTGTCAATCCTCAGAAATAATGTTGTTCACCGTCATTACTGTATATCGTTGATTGGCGCTCGTGAAGCATGCGCAGTCTGCCCATGTACAAATACCCTAGCTACACTGGAATTTTTTGAACCAAATATTATTATTTGAAAAACCTACAAACTGATGGTATACTCTGAAAATGATGTAGATGTCATCTACCATGGTGGGTACTCACTGGTATTTGGTGATGTTGTGGTTGTTTTCAATGTTGTTGCTTTAAACACAAACAAAGATATATAAATAAATATTAGATGGATTAGACTATCAATTATATTCAGTGGGATGGTTGATCTGGGTATTATATATGGAATACAGACAATTAAAGAGAACATTTTAGCTCTAGATCATGCACTGGGTTCTAGTGTCAAAAAAGCATGTGTTGAGCCACAGCATGCATGCCTCCTCCCTCCCCCACCTCTACCTGCCTTGACTAACTGATACACAGTAGTATACCTATAGATTCCATTTTAGGGCAATCCAAAAATACCCTTTCTACCCATATACCCGTTTAAAACTTCCCGTGAGCTCTAATAACCAATAAAGCTAATGGGAAGTTTTTAAAGGGTATATGGGAAGAAAGGGTATTTTTGGATTGCCCTAAAGGGGAATCTATAGGTATACTAATTGAATTAAACTCTCCATATACTTGTCTTGACTAAGTGTTTTAATTGAAACACAGTGCTCCACTTCCAGCACCATGTCTTGTACATCAATCAGTCAAGGCAAGGAAGGATGGGGGAGATATGAGGCATGGATGCTGTGGCTCAACTCCGCCTCTTTTACATATCATCATCGCTTGAAAAATTTACAATTTGATGGTATACTATGAAAATGATGTAGGTCATATCCGCCATAAAGGGTACTCCATTTCCCTTCTCACGATGTATATTTTTCTATGGAAAAACACAATTTATTCTCTATCCACAGGACAGGGGATATGTGTCTGATCGCAGGGGGACCCAGTGGTCAGATCCCCAGCTCTTGTGCTGAACTTTGATCCCCACCATAAAAGACGTGTAGGAGTAATGGCTGCTCAACCAATTGCCTGCTGAGATGTGACTCCATCTCAGCCAGTGATTGGCTAAGGGGACCCTCACACAAGCGGATCTGATTGTATATTGATGTAACGTATATCTTATCTTCCACAATGATACTTACTGGTAGTTGGTGCTGAGGTTGTAGTTGTATTCCATGTTGCTGCTTTACAAAAAAAAGTTAGCCATTATTAGATACGAGATAATTATATATTCATAAACGTAGAATGGCAACATATTTGTTGTAATTCTTAAAAAATTGCATCAATAGTGACAATGTATTATGGCAATTAAAAAAAATGCTAGCAAACAGCCCCCCCCCCCCCCCAAATAAATAAAGAAGAAAATTATAAAATATATATAATATATATTTTTACATAAATATTTATATATTGCCAACAAATCTGTTTAATTTTGCCTCAGTTTTGCAAAACCCATGGCAAACAACTTCATTTGACCACTCTGTGTGATATTTCAGCTTCTTGTTTGCTTTATCATCTTCAGCTTTAGGGGGTGGTACATGAATAAGACCTGGTTCACATTTCACATGTTTGTTGCAGCATTTCAGTTGCTTATTGTGCACCAAAATTAAACAATACCTGTAGGTTTTAAAGGGGCAGTCCAGGAAACTAGGGGATTAGTGTCTGATCCTACCAATACCTCCCCCCCCCCCATGATCTCAGCTACTTATGCATCCTCGGTGCACTCCAGTCTCACCTTCCCAAATTAAAGCAAGTGACGGCTCGCTTAGCCAAACACCGGCTGATACTGGACAACCCTGCGACCAGTGATTGGCTGAGCGGGCCATCACGTGCGTTCATCCAGGAAGGTGGGGGCTGCTCTCCTCCATGAACATGTATGTGGCCGGGGCCTGTAGAGGAGATCTTGGAATTCCCAGTGGTCGGTCCCTCCCCACGATCAGTCACTTATCACCTGTCCGTGGACAGGGATAAATGTCTAAAAGTTAAGTTTCCTGGAATAGCCCTTTAACAAGCAAGACAGTGACAGGAATAATGGTCAAAGATTTCTATATTTCCTCAAGATATCTCCCAGGTTTCAGTGAAGATTTCATCGAGAGAAAGCCTGGTGAGATATGAGAAATCTAGTATAATGTAAAATGAGATCATAGCTGGTAAGGAACCTTTTGTAAATTATATTTTTAGGCCGGGATGTTTGTTTAATGAAAGGCAGGTTGGTAGTGGGGTCTTTCATTCCCTTGCCAGTAAGTCCAGATTTTCAGTGTGGCCCCAAACCAGCACAGGTGCTAAAGACAACTTGTTACCGGACTTTAAAGCAAAAAACAACAATGTCTTCATAGAAGGAATGACTTCATGAAATCTGCAGTGCTGTAATACAAATTGTACTCACGAGGACAGCTGCACGGCTCAAGGCAAAGATTTAGAGCCAGCAACGCTAAAGGACATCCTTTAGTGGGGCACCAGCATGTATTATCTCCTATTAAATTGAAGAAACATGGTTGTTATCATGGTTGTTAATATATGTTGATCTCTATTTGGAGTATGAATATCTATGTTCATGTATCCTGTTAAAGGGGTACTCCGGTGAAAACCTTATTTCTTTTAAATCAACTGGTGAAAGAAAGTTAAACATATTTGTAAATTACTTCTATTAAAAAATCTTAATCCTTCCTGTACTTATTAGCTGCTGAATACTACAGAGGAAATTATTTTCTTTTTTGGAATGCTCTCTGATGACATCACGAGCACAGTTCTCTCTGCTGACGTTATTATAATAATAACTCTTTATTTATTGTTGTCCTTAGTGGGATTTGAACCCAAGTCCCCAATACTGTAAGGCTGCAGTGCTAACCACTGAGCCACCATGCTGCCCTTAGCATACATCTGCTATGCATGGATAGAGATGTCAGCAGAGAGCACTGTGTCATCAGTGTTCCAAAAAGAAAGGAATTTCCTCTGTAGCATTCAGCAGCTAATAAGTACTGGAAGGATTAAGATTTTTTAATAGAAGTAATTTACAAATATGTTTAACTTTCTGCCACCAGTTGATATGAAAGAAAAAAGGTTTTCACCGGAGTACCCCTTTAAGGGATTAGGGGGCAGACAGGGGACAGGGGTAGGAAAGTATAAACGTCAACAAAAGTTGAAATACCCCTGTGTCTTTATGTTAAAAACAGATGAAAAGTACTTAGATCCATTCCTAGGTGACCTACCAGTACTATGCAGGACTTTTATGGCTCTTAAACAGTGTTGTAAGCACATTTTAGGGCTATTGATGAAGTTCAGGTTCAAACCAAACTTTTTGCCTTAGGGGAACCTGCCAAACCATAAAAAAGTTTGCCTATGTCTATTTAGAAACATAGAAACATTTTGGGAAATTATTCTCCTAAAAAACCTTGAAAATTGTGGTTTATAAACTGAGCTTTTGAGCAGAAATGACATTTCCTATTTCTTCAGCAGTCACGTCAGCTTTGCTGTGTAGACTGGGACAGAATGAGCAGATGCATTATGTAAAGTATCACCCATAAAGTGTGGCTGACAGCTCTATGGTACAGGTACATTGCTGCAATGTCAATACATATATTCAAAGAAGGAAGTGGTTTCCTTTAAAGGACATTTCACATGCTGAAAAACATATCCCCTATCCAAAGTATAAGGGATACATTTTGGATTGCAGGGGGTCTGACCACTGGGACCTCCTGCAATTTCCTGTATGGGGCCCCAGCTCTCCGCTGGAGTGACACGTAATGAACCCCCGGTGGCTGACCCGCCCCCCTACATATATCTCTATGGGAGAGCTGAAGGTAGATGAACAACTCTCCCATAGATTTATATGGAGGGAGCATGTCGGCCACCGCTTCGTGCAGGGTGTTGTGACGCCCCGCTCCCGGGGAGAATGGGATCCCTGTACAGGAGATTGCTAGGGGTCCCAGCGGTTGGTATATGTCCTTTAATATCAACCCCAGGTCTTTTTGTTTTCTTTTTGTTTTTTTTTAAATAAAAATTCAAGTATTTTGCTTCTACAAATTTACAGTACATATAATTCACTAAACTAACACGTGAGCCATTTTTTACATTTTATATATATATATATATATATATATATATATATATATATATATATGGACAAATTCTCTTTTCTATAAGAAGTTAGTACTGACCTGTAGATGGAGGGTTCGCTGTATCTCCTAAAACAAACAAAAACATTGTAACTGTTTTGCACAGTGTCCAATATCTCATTCATGGAGTTTACCAAATATCTGTACAACCCATATTCAATCCTAACCCGATAGTCCGTGGTATTATTTCTAGTGTTTTTGTTGTTTTGCCATTGGGTAGATTGTGCAACTCCTGAGGTTGTATGATTGAATTATTCATTGAGATGAAATGTTTGCATTGAGCTGATTTGCCTATGTTATTGTTTTCTTACTACTCCATGTATATTATTTCCTCCTATAGATTGCAATCTTCACGATGAGTAAAGCAGCACATACAATGGGGGAGATATTCGGTTTCAGCAATATTAATCACACTTTTTACTTTCAAAGGTCTCTTGTGCTGCTATGAAAATATGTGAGAATTTTTTTTTGCTAGTTTTTATTTTAATTTTTTTTCTTCAAAATTGTGGAATTTGGAGGGAAAATATGTATATTTTTTTGCCACCATATTAAAAGTTTTGTTTGCAACAATATTGCCATGTTTGTTGCCAAAACCGGATTGAGCAGCAGATTGGGGAAGCGCTCAGCGTTATTCTCCCGATTCTACCTAGGGACTGATGGGGCTCTGGCTTAGACACAGACAAATTAAAGGGGTACTCCACTGCTCAGCGATTGGAACAAACTGTTCCGAATGCTGGAGCTGGCGCCGGGAGCTTGTGACATCATAGCCCCACCCCCACATGCCGTCACGCCCTAACCCCTCAATGCAAGTCTATGGGAGGGGGGCGTGACGGTTGTCATGCCCCCTCCCATAGACTTGCATTGAGGGGGCGGGGTGTGATGTCTTGATGGGGTGTGGTTATGACATCACGAGCTCCCGGCACTGGCTCCAGCACTTGGAACAATTTGTTCCAAATGCTGAGGAGCAGAGTACCCCTTTAAAACGGAGTGACAGTAACACTCACACTGAGTTCTGAAATTGTATAGTTAAAAAGGGATGCAGAAAAAACAAAAGTAACCCCCCAGTCTGAAGACTTTTTCTTACTAGGTAGATGGTTCTGTAAGAACTTAGCAAACCCCATAAATCTATGGATCCATTCGCCTTTGTGTCATAGAAAGTTTTTGCCATTACAATGCTCCTTATTAGCAAATGGTTGTTGGTAAAACTCTTTAGCCTTGTTGGGTATTCACATCCCTTTCTTGACCTTCCATGTTCTTATGTTTACTTCCAGGAGGTCCAAACTCTATGACGCCAACCTCAAGTTCGCCAGTCGGTTCCATGAACATGACAATGAGTTCAGGGAAATCCAGTGGCCTCTACAGTCCCCATCCTAAGAAGTGCTGCCCAGGACTGGAAACACGTACATACAGCGGCTGGGAGATCAATTTGACTATAAAATTTTTATGAGACAAATGAACTGGAATTAAAGCTGTTCTCCTGGATACGCCCTCAAGTTACTCAATATGCTTCTTTGTGTAATTGTTAATTTAGTTTTCTATAGTTTAATCCTTAAAGGGGTACTCCAGGGAAAATCAAATTTTTTCATATTAACTTGTTATACAGATTTGTAAATTATTTCTATTAAAAAATCTTTATCCTTCCAGTACTAATCAGCAGCTGTATGCTCCAGAGGAAGTTGTGTAGTTCTTTCCAGTCTGACAACAGTGCTCTCTGCTGACACCTCTGTCCATGTCAGGAACTGTCCGGAGAAGGAGAGGTTTTCTATGGGGATTTGCTCCTACTCTGGACAGTTCCTGACATGGACAGAGGTGGCAGCAGAGAGCACTGTGGTCAGACAGAAAATAAATTCACAAAGGAAATAACTTCCTCTGGAGCATACACCAGAGTACCCTTTAAATCTTGAATCAACACGACCTTAAACCACCAGGCCCCAATGCAAAATATGGTACACAAACCAACACCTGCCATGTGCCACCTATAGTTGTGGTATCTATTCATGTGGTAGAGTACCTTAGGGTTTCCTCAGCACCATGACATGTCAGGTTATAAAAACACAGTCGGTTGGAGGGCAGAACAGGGAATGGGCGCGCACAGGAATCATAGCAGTGCCAGCTGTATTCATTGTGCATCATAAATACCGTACATGACTTCTCTTGGGCCTACACCTATCTAAAGAAAAGGGTCTCAGGGTCTAAATTTACTGATTCATCATGGCCACAGTCTCCATAGATTTTAATGGATCTGTGTGATTTTGCCGTAAGGTGTGAAGGAGCCCTTCCCAATGTAACAGCCTTTAACAGTTCTATTGCACAATATGTTATGTTGTGTTCACACACTGTTTTAAATGGGAGCAGGTTGGTGTTGGTTACCATATCATGTGGAAGGGGTAATCTCCAGGTAAGATGGTGCCCTGCTGTGTTCTCTAGTCAGCCCCATGCTTTCGGAGTAGCTGTGAGGCTCACTCTATTGGGCAGGGGCTGGGTGCAGTCTTTAAAAGGAAAAAAGTTTGACAGCTCAACCTTCACAGGCCAGAGTACAAGATTTGTAATATTTGTAGGCATGTATAAAGTAACAGAACTGCAGTGGGCAGAGTATTCCTGGGGCTGCAGGTTCTGGGCTCAGTGGGCATTTACCCTAAAACTTCTAAATCTCTCTCCTCTTTTCTCCTATACTCTTTCCTTTAGATTGTGTGCCCCACCCCACTTCACCAAAGATTTTGCTAGGTACGTATAAAAACCTGACTAAACAAAATACTAGAAAGCAATGCTATATGCAAAACTTTTATTTTAGAAGGTGGAATAAATTTTTTGGAAATGTGAATGTATACTTTATATTGTCCCTGTTGTTTCAAGCAACTGCCCTACATAAGATAGCCTATGGGATTCCTAAAATATTTGTAAATCACTTAATTTTCGAAAAATGATCTCTTATATCAGAAAAAAACAACTCTTAAATCTTGGCTAGGTGTCTCACTTTTCACCAATCTGCTCTCCACTGTCTGTTGTGAGTGTAAATCTGTCTCTAGTAACAGAGAGACCCAGGACAAATTACATTAAATAGGGATGAGGGTTAGAATGTGCAGGAGAGAGAGAAAGTCTGAGAAAGCCTAGACTGTGTAGCTGCAAAATGAGTGAGACTGTCTACTGATGATTAGCCACACTGTTCCTGAAAGGAAAATCTTATTTCTCACTGCCCATAAGGCTGAAGGCAACTGTCCTTTGTGTACCTACTGTTGCATGTCTGCAGTGTTGTAATGTAATCCCCCCCCCTCCCCGTGCTTAGTGTTACCCTTTCCTTGCTGTGTTTGCCTACTGCTAACATAACATTGCACAGCTAGTGCTGATAACACTTCCTTCTCCACAGGCATTCTATAGTAAGGTACTATGTAAATCATCCCTAGCACAGTGGTTCACTAGTACCATGTCATAGCATTACAGAGAAGAGTACGTGGTATGCTTTAATTGGCCAGTTGAAGTAAGGGAAAGGAAGTTACTATGTATTTACTGCTGGTAAATAGCTCCGCCCTAATTTTGCCCCCTGAAACAGGGAGAATGAGCAACAAATGTGCACTATGGAAGGGGTTCAATGACACCAGTGAGAGGACCAAAATCACCTTGTCACAGTTATGCTCTAAGATATCTTACAACAATCTGTGTTTTTTCTTATTGGTTAAAGTGATGAGAGGCACCAGAATACCAAGAAGCAAAGTCTGATTTGCAGAGTAAATTCTGTATTCACATGCAAATGAACAGGCAGGAAGACAATTAAAGAGAATCCCTGGCAGATATTGCACATAGCTGAATTTGCCTATGCCTAGATATCTACATTACTGACAGATCCTTCTTGATTCTTACTTGTAGTATCCTCTGAGGTAAACCAAATAATACATTATACCTATCAGGGTGTGATCCAGCAGATAGAGAGTCACTTTTCAGCTTCTTATTTCCCCATTGCCTTGGACCATCGGAGGTGAGTGCACTGGGAGTCTTATTCTTATTGATTCTTGTTGTAATGATTTTTTGGATATTGATACCCCCACACCCATCTTTCTCCTACTTTTAATAATTTTCTTATTTTAAATGTTCTTTATCCTTTATGAATTGTATCCTAATTTTCTTCACTTTTCTGTCCTTTATGTTTCCTTTTCCCTCTATCGTCTACAGAGTTATTTATTCTTTCGTTGCTTTTCCCCCTAAGGGAGATATTAGCTTCCAAAAATGTAAAATATGTGGTTCATTTTCTTGTTTTAAACAACTCTATACATGCACCAACCCTCTAAATCCTGCTTCTTCTCACCTTTGGCACTTGTCCTTACACATTTTTTTATTTTACCCTTTAATTTTCTTTAAGTGTATTTTTTTTTTGCTCCACCCTCATATAAAAATACAATTATGTCTGTATATTCCTTGTAATGGATTTAGCGCTAGATTCTAGTATGAGTCTCGGACATTAAATAATTTTAACATCTCTTGTTCCGTCTATATTTCTCCTATAATTTCTTCTATCATTTCTATGATAACCTAACATTACATCTTTCTGGGGTCAATGTCAGTAGAGGAATGTTACCCTGAAGGGATTTAAAGAATCTGACTCTTTTTAAATGCCGTTTTTCAAATTGTATGAGTAATGTCCGTAAAAGGTTAAAGCGAAAATCTCCTCATTAAAACCACATCATTTTTTTGGTTGTTGTTAGTAATCAATGTCCTCTATTCCTTTTTTACTTTTTGTGGTGTTTATCCTATCTAAGCTCTTTAAATGTATCTTGTGTTCATATTATTTTATCATTTTCTAATCAAACTGGAAACAAATTTATAATCTAACTGGAAACATCATTTTTAATCCTTTCTCTATAAATGTATAATGTTATTTCTTTCTAGGTACTTTGTTAGGTTCTTTGTTGTGCTGTGTATGCTTTTTCTCTCACTGAATTTGTCTCTGTTGTCTCTGTTTTTTCCATTCTGTCTTTCTGCTCTTCTCTCTCTCTCTTTTTTTTTCTTAATTTTTCCTCTCACTTTGTCTCTGCTATTTTCCATTCTTCTTCTCTCCTCTGTTTGTCTTCTTTTCATTTTCTATCTGTCTCTATACTTTATTGATTTCTCATTCTACTATTTTCCCTTTTTTTTTCAATTCACTCTCTCCTATCTTAGTCTTCTCACTCTTCTTCTAACCTATACTGATTTATTCTAATTTTTTCTTCCTCTTCATATTCTGTCTTTCTTTCTCTCTATCTCTCTCTCCTTCTTTCTTTCTTTCTTTCTTTTTTTCTTTTTCTTTCTTTCTTTTTCTTTTTCTTTCTTTCTTCCTTTCTCTCTCTCTCTCTCTCTCTCTCTCTCTCTCTCTCTCTCTCTCTCTCTCTCTCTCTCTCTCCCTCATTCTTCTCTTTTCCTTTCCCTTTGTTCTTCCCTCTCTGGTGGTCCTCAGCACACCATCTCTGATTCTATTCTTTTCTGTCTCTCTCTTTCTCCCTTTCTGTATGTTTCATCCACTCTCTTCCTTTTCTATTCTTCTCCTTTCCCCTGATTGTTCTCTTTCCATGTCCTCACTGTTCTCTCATTCTCACATTTTCTCTATTTCTGTTCTTTGCCATTCACTCTCTCCCTCCCTGATTATCCTTCCTTTTCCTCTCTTCCCCGTTCTGTTCTGGTCTTTTACTGTTTCATCTCTGATTTTCATTGTTTCTACCTGCAGGTTTATCTTCTTTTCCATTCTCTCTCTCTCTCTGATTCTCTTTCTCTTCCTCTTCTGCCCTCCTCAAGTCTTTTTTTTTATTCCGTTACCGATTCTCCTCTTTTCTCTTTCTCAATCTCTTTTCTATTCACCTCTTCCCCTTCAGCTTGACCCCTTTCTCCTGTGTCAATCCCTATATCTTCCTTTTTTTTGTTCCTTTATGTGTTTTCTTTTTTCCCTGTTGATCTTTTATTCATTCTCTGAATCCCATTTCCCCCTCCCTCCCTATCTTTCTTTTTTCCATTCCTCTTCTCCATAGTTGATTCTTATTTCCTTATTTGTTTGCCCTCTTTCTTCTCCTTCACCTATTGTTTCTGCTTTTTCATCCCTTCCCTTTCTCATTTCTTCTGTTTTAATTTCTCGTCCCTCACTTATTATTTTCATTACCTCCTGTTTCTCTCCTAATTTTTTCGCATCCCTTTGGCCTACCTATGGGTCATCTCTCACATCGCTCCCCCATCCTCTGTACAGTAGATTCCTGTATACTCAGTTATTGATCTTACTCACTACTTTTAGGTACATTTAATAGAAATAACTTTGTCCTTGTGCTTTTATACCATTTTATAATTGAGCTAGTTCAAACTTTTAATAAATTCCCTTTTTTTTCCTGTTTACTTTGTTTTAAAAATGCAATCTTTCATGCCCATTTTATCTATTTATTTTGTTTCATTACTTTATAAGCTTATATATGACCTATTTTCATATCTGCGGCATTAATGCCGATATCCATATGTTCTATCACCAAACAACTAAAACAAAATTCTAACATTTCAGAACCAGTAGTACCATATGGTAGTGTGAAGCCATCTTGTTCATACTACCTTACAGCTCTTTATATTTTAAATTCTCCACCAGAGATAATTTTATAAAAGTTATGATGAAAATAAAACACCCTAAAAAAAAAAAAAGCTAAATCTAAAAAATAAAAAATGGAAAAAAATATTTCTATAGCTATAAAAGGCGCCATGGGATGAATGTCAACTTAAAGGCCACCAGAAACTATACGAGTAATTCCATGATGACTTTTATTTCCACAAAATATGACGGTCGATACAACTGTGGTAAACTGGTGCAATTTGTATTTACTCATTTTGTTTTTGACAAAAAAATGCAATTTAACACAAGGTTTGAACAAAAGTATAAACAGGACCTTACCAGCTGTTAGGAGATACATAGCTGACAGGAGTATCCATGAAGTCTTTAAGACCAAAGCCATCCCTGCACCATTAACGTTCCTCTTTGTTGCCAAGGAATTAGAGCAGATAGTTATACTGAGGTCAGTATGTTGCCCTTTCCGACTTTAAGGTCTCGGACAGAGGAGTTGACACTATTCTAGGTAAGAGGGAGGGATCACCAATAGGACATTACTTGCCCTCCGCCATTCTCGGTGACCAATGTGAGAAAAATGCAGGACCTGGTGAAGTACATTCTGGATTCCACATTTTCATTTTAGGATCAGGGTGTAGCCAGGTGAATTAAAATCGATCTACATTTAGTATGAATACATTCTTAAGCCAATGAAAATCATCTCATAGTCTGGAAAAGTAACTTTGTCTTTGACTTGTTGGTTCTGGTTTCGTTTATACCAACAAATAATTTTGGATTGTTAATGGATGAGACATAAAAATGTAAATGCTGTTATATACACTCATCCATAGGCTAAAATGAGATGGTAATACCTAAGTCCCATATTAAAGAATTCATGGTTTTTGGGCATTGAAGCATTGATGGAGAAACATTAAAGTCTACTGTATGTGATATTGTTGTCCCATCTGAAGGATGTTGTTGGCCTCTCCTGGATTGACCGGGGAATATCTTTTATATTGAAATGGACTCAAGCTGAGGGTAATAAAAAAAAAGAATAAAAAAGTGTGTACTCAGCTGCCCTAACTCCCCCTGCCACCATCCCTCTGTGCAGCCCTTTCTTGTCTTCATTTTGACACAAGGAGGGCCCAATTTAGGCAATCAGCAGCTGAGGTTGGTCATCACTGCACAGCTGGACTAGACTTAGTCACAACATCGATGGTGGGAGAGGAAGAGGGAAGGTAAGTACACTTTTTTTGTTTTTATCCCATCTGTAATAAAATAACAATGGAGTGTGTAAATAGGAAGGAGAAAAACAGGAAAAAATGCAGGGCGCTCCCTTGTGTAGTATTTAAAAACAAATGGGATGGATAAAAACTGCAAATACCCACCACCAACACCCAAAGTATCGTACGGACCTTCTGAGGGTATACAATAAGGCAAGTACCACTTGTACCATGGGGTTTAAGGGTGTGCGGGAGTAGTGGAAATCTGACCCCTTTTTATCAGTGGTCCCGAAGGATATGGAGAGAGAATAGTGAAAAAGACCCAGCTAAATTGAGGGGTTCTTGAGAGCGCTACTGTATGAAGAGATGAAAGAATTTCAATGTACTCCAAAAGTTGCACAGGACTGGCTTTTATTCAAAAAGTCAAAATGATACAGGACAACGTGTTTTGGCGCACACTCGCGCCTTCCTCAGGTCCACAAGAATTTACAGTCTGTAGTCCTGACAGGATTCAACACACAGGCAACCCCTGCTAGAACTGCAGACTGTAAATTGTTGTGGACCTGAGGAAGGCGCGAGTGTGTGACGAAACTCGTTATCCTCTATCATTTTGACTTTTTGAATAAAAACCAGTCCTGTGTAACGTTTGGCATATGTTGAAATTCTTTCATTTCTGGCTACAGTAGCGCTCTCAAGAAACCCCTCAATTTTGCATGTTCTTTTGGAGTGTGTACATGTGACTGCCACTCCGTTCTCAGGGGAGTCTCAGGTCCCCATCCTCAGGGGAGACTCCAGTTCCCATTCCAGAGATCACATGAGGTCCCAGCAGTCAGATGACTCCTGATCAGATAGCTATCCCCTATGCTGAGGACTTGTATTTGTGTGTTAACCCGTCTAGGGCTATCAGTATAACAATATAATTACAGTAATAATAATAATAATAATAAAAATGTATTATAATACAATATTTTTGTAACACTTATGCCAAAATAAATACATTATTTTAAAATGAATGCTTATGAAAATTGTGACAAAACCACAGAAGTTATTTCATATATTTCTATCCTTTTCTGGAAAATACCAAAATCTATCAATATTAACCCTAGATGAACTTAAAGCCTAAAGATTGATTTGATAATAGGCTTAAAAAAACAATTATTAATAAATAAATAAATAAATAGAAATTAATTTATTTTCGAGTTTAACCAAGCTAACAATTATTTTTGCAAAACAGAAAAATACGCTTATTTATGTATTATATCGTATAGATTTAAAATCTTGCCATTGTTTCTGTTGACGCTGAGCCTCACAAATAGCTGACACTTCCTATTTGGCTTTGTAGTCCTCCTAAGGGATTTGTATAAACAATCATTTGATTGCTTATGTAGTTTACTGCAATACTTTTAGATTGCAGCGATTAGTCATTTCAGTATTCTTCTAGAAGAGTCTGCATGTTGTAGGCTGTAATAGTAGATATTACAAGGCAGCCACAGAGGCATTCAGATGGTCTCTAGCTGCCGTAACAACTGATCAGCACCCTACAATATTGTGTAACAGGGGTGCTAAAACCTGACAAGTACAATATTTATCAAATAATATAATAGATTCTCCAGTTCCTGTTGGCCTTATCATCTAGAGATTTAAACAATTGCCATTAGAGTGATCCCTAATGCTGGTCACTAACAGTGGGTGTCAGCTGCAGATAGCAGCCAGCACCTGCCGTATGTGGAGCCGGTTAATCTCTCAAGTTCACTTTATATTTCCCTCCATCCAAAACATGACGTGCAGGTACATCGTGTGTTAGATGCAACAGCACCTTAGTGCTAAGATATGTGTAACCCTTAAAAAAAAAAATATATATATATATATATATATATATATATATATATATATATATAGTTTGTTTTTTTATGTAAAATTACATTACAGCTAAATGTTTCATCATTTGAGTTTTTTTAACACCCATTATAAACACAGTTGGTGTTCTCAACTCAGATGGGTCCCTACACTGTACCTGTGCAAGAAAAGACTTACTCGTATTTCTACAAAGGTAACTCAACATAGAAAGGAACCATCTTCATTGTGTAATAATGAAAGGGAATCTGACAGCCATGTCACCTGCATTAGAAGTAGAAGGAGTCGGCACTCGTAGCTGTAGTGTGGTGCCCGTGGACTGGTCAGCATACGGTAAATGGAAGGAATCCCGGCACACACGGATAGATGCAAATCACCTGAAGTGTTTATTCAAAAGTAAGCACAGCACGCAGGACGCGTTTCGGCCACCTCGTGGCCTTCATCAACTGATCTCATCCGCATCCTGCGTGTCGCTACATTGCCATGCCATCCATGCTGGTAGTGTCACCCCACATATTGGCTATGTGCTTGTAGAACAGGGGGGGGGGGGGGAAAGGTAAAAAGCCTTGGAATAAGCAACACCGCACTATTACTTAGTGCAAGATGGTTAATGCAGGTGACATACCGTAAATGGAAAGAATCTTGGCACATACGGACAGATGCAAATCACCTGAAGTGTTTATTCACAAGTCAGCATAGCATAGCATGGCAATGTAGCGACATGCAGGATGCGGATGAGATCGGTTGATGAAGGCCACGAGGTGGCCGAAACGCGTCCGTGTGGGGGGGGGGGGCTCAAGATAGAGGAATTGTCGGAAAGTGGTTTTTGGCAATTTCAAAGGAAGGGGGAGGGGGGAAGGTAGAAGGGTGGGGTGTTATGTTTCTCTCTCTCTCTCTCTCTCTCTCTCTCTCTTAATATGTGAATGAGGGCACTGGTTTGGAATGTAAGGGGGCTGGCGGATAGGGTGAAGCGAACGGCGGTCTATAAAGTAATCGAGATAAACATCTACCAGGTATTATTTGCCTACTAGAGACGCATTTAGCAAAAGACAAAACACAGATTTTACAGAGGAAGTGGATTGCAAAGCAATTTCACTCAACACATACTTGTTAATCTAGAGGGGTAAGTGTGTTACAGGGGTATTCCAGGCCAAAACTTTTTTTTATATATCAACTGGCTCCGGAAAGTTAAACAGATTTGTAAATTACTTTGATTAAAAAGTCTTAATCCTTCCAATAGTCATTAGCTTCTGAAGTTGAGTTGTTGTTTTCTGTCTAACTGCTCTCTGATGACTCACGTCCCGGGAGCTGTGCAGTTCCTATGGGGATATTCTCCCATCATGCACAGCTCCCGGGACGTGACATCCTCAATGAGCAGTTAGACAGAAAACTTCAGAAGCTAATAACTATTGGAAGGATTAAGATTTTTTAATAAAAGTAATTTACAAATCTGTTTAACTTTCCGGAGCCAGTTGATATATAAAAAAAAGTTGCCTGGAATACCCCTTTAATACATAAAGGAGTGAAGGTAGAAGTGTTAAACTCAAAAATACATAAAGAAGGAAGATATGTAATCTTGGTATTAAATTCGGAGGGAAATAGCCTGCTTTTCGCTATTTTTTATTAGAAATATTTAAGGAACTACGTTGCTTTACTAAAGATAAAGGAGGTATCCCAATTATGGTGATATAACATGAAACACCTCCAAACCCAGCAGAGTCAAACAGGCGCTTGAGACCAGGATAAAATCGCATTTTTCTTTATTCCCACAATGCAACACGTTTCTTGGAAGTTCCGCTTCATCATTATGCCTGATGAAGCAGAACTTCCGCGAAATGCATTGCGGGAATAAAGAAAAATCCGATTTTATCCGGGTCTCAAGCACCTGTTTGACTCTGCTGGGTTTGGAGGAGTTTCATGTTATCTCTATATTTGTATGAGGTGGAGTGGCTGCTGAGACCTCACTATATCACACCTTTATCCATGGTTGTAATTGGACGGAGTACAACTAATTCTGGTAAGCGCATATTCACATCTTGTGTTACCATTGTATCCTAAGATATCACACCACGGAGCGCATCCCGTTGTTATTTTATTTTTTAATTATGGTGATGGGAGATATCAATGCAGTTATGGATGAAGAGAAAGATAGAGTAAGAATAGGAAGACAAAATCTGAGTGGAGGAACAACAGGACTGAAAAGGATGATGGAGGAACTAGGATGGGTGGATTACTGGAGAGAGAGAAACCCAAAATTGAGAGAATACTCATGCTATAATAAATCTAAGAAAACATTATCCTGTATAGATATGAGAATTGGTGATAAGGAGATTATCCCACTGATAGAGGGTATAAAATACGGAGTATATCCGACCGTACACCGCTAATGCTTCAAATGACAAATAGAAGAACACCCCAGATGAACACGAGAAAAGACCCATTCTGGATAGAAGTATGGGGGGGGGGGATGGGGAGGTAATGGATAAAATGAAAACATACTTCATGATTAATGATGGAACAGCTTCAGAGGGGATGGTTTGGGATGCATTTAGGCGGTATTGTGTGGTATTTGTAAGAAGAAAAATTGTAAGAATGAAAAAGAAATCAAGGACAGAGGAAGAAGAGGAAAGGAAGGCAGTAGAGGAGGCGGAACAGCACTTTGTAGAAACAGGATTGGAAAAACATAGAAAAGAATGGGAAGAGGCAATAGGAAGGTATAAAGAAGTATTGACAGCGAGAGCAAAGAAAACATTGTTCAAATCAGAACAGAAGAGATATCTAGAAGGAAGGAAGCCAGGGAGATGGCCGGCTAAATTGGTGGAAGAAGAAAAAGGAAAAACATCAATAGCAGCCGTAAAAGATAAAAGGGGACGGGTTATAAAAGAACAGGAAGAAATCATAAAAGTCTTTCTAGATTTTTTATAAAGGGTTGAATACCTCACAAATAAAAATAGAACAAGAAGATAAACAAAAATATGTGGATTAATATGAATTACCAAAACTAACAAAGCAAGCTGTTAAGATGCTGGAAGGGGAGATTACAGAAAGTGAAATGTGGAAGGTGATAAAAGAAGCACCCAGATCAAAAGCCCCAGGTCCGGATGGGTTACCATTCGAGTTGTATAAGAAATATGTGAGCATTCTAGTCCCCAGATTAGTGAAGCTATTCAGAGATATTTTAAAGAGAGGAATGTTACCCCCGTCGATGAAGGAGGCAGTAATAACGCTGATCCTCAAGCCCTGGAAAAATGAATATGAGCCTGATGCGCATAGGTCAATCTCACTGCTAAATACCGATATGAAGATACTGGCAAAAATATTAGCAGTGAGATTGGTGAAGGTAATGCCTTTATTAATATCAAAGGACCAGAGTGGATTTATGAGCGAAAGAACTACGGCGGACAATGTGAGAAGGTTGTTTGGGAATCTGCAAATGGAAGTAGGGGGGACCGCTCCATCCTGTCGCTGGATACTGTTAAGGCCTTCGACAGGGTGGAGTGGTCCTACCTCTGGACTGTAATGAGGGGATATGGGTTTAGTGAAGAATTTGTGAAATGGAGGGGAATTCTATATGACTCTCCTGGAAGGATTTCAGTTGACCAGAGGAGCTAGAGAAGGCTGTCCTCAGTCCCCCCCATATCTTTGCCCTATATATTGAACCACTGGCAATAAGAATTAGAAATATGAAGGGGCAGGAGGGGTTTGGATGTCAGGGGACAGAGGACAGAATATCACTTTTCGCGGACGATATTCTGTTGTACATTCGAAATACGAAACAGGTATTGGAAAGGAGTATAGAGGAAATAGAGGAATTCGGGAGTAAATCTGGATTAAGTATAAACTGGAATAAAACTGTATTGATGCCATTAGATGAACAAATATCCTACGAGAGATTAAAGATATTAAGAGATGGAGAAAGTATTTGGGAGTAAACGTCGGAAGGCAAGTCTCAAAATATTATTAAATGTGTGGCCCATTCTTAGAGGGATAAAAACAAAAACTAAATCTGGATAGGTTTACCACTTAGTATGGTGGACAGGATTAGTTTATTAAAGATGACAATCCTGCCCCAGCTTTTGTTTGTGTTAACCAATAGCCCGGTATAGTTAGGAGAGAGACTATTTAAAGAAATTGAAGCTATGGAAAGGGAATTGGTATGGAAAGGGAAAAAAACAAGGATGAAACTAGCAAAAACGGAGGACTAGCGGTTCCAAACTTTAGATTATATTACATAGCGGCACAATTGAAGTATGTAAAGAACTGGAAGGAAACAGATATCTTCGCCAATATGGTAAAGGAAAAGAAGAGGATGTGCGAGGAAATGGGAGAATTCCTAGAATCTAAGTTGGGTGGGAGGGAACCAATAGCGCACATGGTGGATAAGGTATGGGCACAAATGAAGAAGGTAATGAAGGTGGAAGGTTCTTTAGAATGCACAAGATTATTTAATAATATGAAATTTTGAGAATTTGAGTTACAGTAGTGGAGATTTTAGGATAGCTATAATGTGAAATATGTTGCACAATTTTTGAAGGGGAGAAACTGAGATCATTTGAGGAATTGAGTGTACAATATAAAATCCCCAATGGCATGATGTCACTATTTAGATACGCACAGTTAAGGGAGGCAGTGAAAAAAAAAAGATCAAAAAGAGGAGCTAAGAATTTATGAGTGTTCAATAATGAAGGTTCTAAGGGGAGACACAAATAAAAAAATTCTAAAATATATAAAATAATGGTAGATATTAAAAACGAGGGAGTGAGACACTTTAGTATAAAAGAGTGGGAAAAGGATATAAGACAAGTAACTGAAAAGGAATGGAGGGTAATTTGGGAAGAGAACACTAATATTATTAAAAATGGTTCACATAGGATAACACAAATTTTTATAATGCACAGCTTATACTATACACCACAGTTTTTGGAAAAAATAGACAAATCTAAAAGATATAAGATTTGTCCAAGATGTGAGAGGGAAAATAAAGAGTTTTTTCATGTGTATTATGAGTGTCCTGGGATTAAGGAATTCTGGTGTAAAGTGATAAAGATGACGGAGGAAAGGTTGGAAATGGAGGGGGGAGACAAACTGATATCTTGGCTACTAGGGGGAGGAAGAACGGAAGGAAGAAGGATGGATAAGATTCTAAGAGGAAAAGTACAATTGTAACCAGACTATTGGTGGCAAAAAAGTGGATGTCTAAAGAGGTACCGAATATTGAGCAACTTAATGCTATAATATGCAAGATGATAAACTTTGAGTTTTTTTGGGCAGTTAAGGTTAGAGAGAGATTGAGATTGGTGGAGAATTTTAGATAAAAGTGTTGGTGAGGCGGGGGATTAAAAAAAAAGAAAAGAAAAGAAGGTTAGCACAGAGTCAATGCAGGAGGGTATAACAGTGCACTAAGGGGTCGGGATCACCTTGAGTGCACCAAAAAGCTATTTTTCATATTTATTTAGTCCATAATGATTAAAAAAAAAAAAAGTACAAAGCACTGGAATCCGCGCCACCACATTATTATCATGTGCAAGCAGGTCAGTCCGCTGTCTGCTGTCAGATTAATACTTGCACTATATATTATTAGGGAAAATATTATTCCCTTATTAACGGCAAATATCCTCCCCTTACCAACCTAATTTTATTACTCCTAGATTACTGGAACCAAAGATGCTATATAAATAAATACATCATGATGATGATAATAATAATAATAAATAATATCTAGTGCATTAGGATATCCCAGCAAAACACATTGCTGTGTTAGATTAATGCGTTTAAGTTAATCATGACATGTATCACCATCATGCATAGCGGGGAAAGTGGTTCATGCGCACTGGTGATACAGGCTCTTGTAGAATGTTCAATAAAAATAGTAATAATATTAATATTATAATCTCGGGTGCATTAGGATATCGCAACACAACAAATTGCTGTGTTGGGTTAGCACATTTAAGTTAACTATGGCATGGACCACAAGTGCGCATAGTGGGAAAGTGGTGCATGCGCACTGGTGCATGCGCACAGGCTCTTGTAGAATGTTCAATAATAATAATAAAATAATAATAATCCTCAGTGCATATCCGAGCACAATACATTTCTTTGTTGGATGAATGCATTTAAGTTAAAGATGGCAACAACTGTAAGGTGTAGAAGCACCTTCTTCCCTCTACAAATAGTAATAGGAAGAAAACAAAGTAAAAATAAATCTTTAAAAAAAAAAAAAAAAAAATCTCAACAAAAGTAGAGAAGTCTCTTGAGTTCCAGTCCAATATGTCATAGGTAACTTTGGCATGTGTCATAGGCAGTAAAGTTTTATAGGGAGTAGCATTTCCATTCTATTCATATTTATCCCGTATACGTAAACTGAAACATTTTAATGACATCCATTCTGACACGTTTCGGATCGCACCGGGCTGTAATTCCATGATGTAAGTTTGTGTCTTAATTATTATTTGTGTCTTGTGCTAATAAAACCATTTATAGACTTTAAATGTCATTTAATTAGAGTCTGTGTCTGTGCGTCACCCTCCCTGGGTCACTACAAATCTGATCACAGGACTTGATGTAGTGACATTTACAGGTTGTGTAACGGCTAAGAGACAGCTGTGTTATGTGTCTATCACTGGGGTGAAGGGCAGCATTCCAACATGATAATGACCCCAAACACCTCCAAGACCACTGCTGCCTTGCTAAAGTAGCTGATGGTACAGATGATGGACTGGCCATGCATGTCCCCAGACCTAAGCCCTGTTGACCATCTGTGGGAACATACTGGGAAGGTTAAACTCACTTATGGGAGATACTGTATATAATGTGAGGGGTGGACTCACTTATGGGATGTACTGTATATATAATGTGAGGGGTGGACTCACTTATGGGATATACTGTATATATAATGTGAGGGGTGGAGTCACTTATGGGATATACTGTATATAATGTGAGGGGTGGACTCACTTATGGGAGATACTGTATATAATGTGAGGGGTGGAGTCACTTATGGGAGATACTGTATATAATGTGAGGGGTGGACTCACTTATGGGATATACTGTATATAATGTGAGGGGTGGACTCACTTATGGGAGATACTGTATATATAATGTGAGGGGTGGAGTCACTTATGGGATATACTGTATATATAATGTGAGGGGTGGAGTCACTTATGGGATATACTGTATATATAATGTGAGGGGTGGACTCACTTATGGGAGATACTGTATATATAATGTGAGGGGTGGACTCACTTATGGGATATACTGTATACATAATGTGAGGGGTGGACTCACTTATGCAAGATACTGTATATATAATGTGAGGGGTGGACTCACTTATGGGATATACTAGATATAATGTGAGGGGTGGACTCACTTATGCAAGATACTGTATATATAATGTGAGGGATGGACTCACTTATGTGAGATACTGTATATATAATGTGAGGGGTGGACTCACTTATGGGAGATACTGTATATATAATGTGAGGGGTGGACTCACTTATGTGAGATACTGTATATATAATGTGAGGGGTGGACTCACTTATGGGAGATACTGTATATATAATGTGAGGGGTGGACTCACTTATGGGAGATACTGTATATATAATGTGAGGGGTGGACTCACTTATGGGAGATACTGTATATATAATGTGAGGGGTGGACTCACTTATGGGATATACTGTATATATAATGTGAGGGGTGGACTCACTTATGCAAGATACTGTATATATAATGTGAGGGGTGGACTCACTTATGGGATATACTGTATATATAATGTGAGGGGTGGACTCACTTATGGGATATACTGTATATACAATGTGAGGGGTGGACTCACTTATCGGAGATACTGTATATATAATGTGAGGGGTGGAGTCACTTATGGGATATACTGTATATATAATGTGAGGGGTGGAATCACTTATGGGATATACTGTATATATAATGTGAGGGGTGGAATCACTTATGGGAGATACTGTATATATAATGTGAGGGGTGGACTCACTTATGGGAGATACTGTATATATAATGTGAGGGGTGGACTCACTTATGGGAGATACTGTATATATAATGTGAGGGGTGGACTCACTTATTGGAGATACTGTGTATATAATGTGAGGGGTGGACTCATTTATGGGAGATACTGTATATATTGTGAGGGGTGGACTCACTTATGGGACATACTGTATATAATGTGAGGGGTGGACTCACTTATGGGAGATACTGTATATAATGTGAGGGGTGGACTTACTTATGGGAGATACTGTATATATAATGTGAGGGGTGGACTCACTTATGGGATATACTGTATACATAATGTGAGGGGTGGACTCACTTATGGGATATACTGTATATAATGTGAGGGGTGAACTCACTTATGGGATATACTGTATATAATGTGAGGGGTGGACTCACTTATGGGATATACTGTATATATAATGTGAGGGGTGGACTCACTTATGGGATATACTGTATATAATGTGAGGGGTGGACTCATTTATGGGATATACTGTATATAATGTGAGGGGTGGACTCACTTATGGGAGATACTGTATATATAATGTGAGGGGTGGACTCACTTATGGGAGATACTGTATATAATGTGAGGGGTGGACTCACTTATGGAATATACTGTATATAATGTGAGGGGTGGAGTCACTTATGGGATATACTGTATATATAATGTGAGGGGTGGACTCACTTATGGGAGATACTGTATATATAATGTGAGGGGTGGACTCACTTATGGGATATACTGTATATAATGTGAGGGGTGGACTCAATTATGGGAGATACTGTATATAATGTGAGGGGTGGACTCACTTATGGGAGATACTGTATACATAATGTGAGAGGTGGACTCAATTATGGGAGATACTGTATATAATGTGAGGGGTGGACTCACTTATGGGAGATACTGTATATATAATGTGAGGGGTGGACTCACTTATGGGAGATACTGTATATATAATGTGAGGGGTGGACTCACTTATGGGAGATACTGTATATAATGTGAGGGGTGGACTCACTTATGGGATATACTGTATATATAATGTGAGGGGTGGACTCACTTTTGGGATATACTGTATATATAATGTGAGGGGTGGACTCACTTATGGGATATACTGTATATATAATGTGAGGGGTGGACTCACTTATGGGATATACTGTATATAATGTGAGGGGTGGACTCACTTATGGGAGATACTGTATATATAATGTGAGGGGTGGAGTCACTTATGGGATATACTGTATATATAATGTGAGGGGTGGACTCACTTATGGGAGATACTGTATATATAAAGTGAGGGGTGGACTCACTTATGGGATATACTGTATATATAATGTGAGGGGTGGACTCACTTATGGGAGATACTGTATATATAATGTGAGGGGTGGACTCACTTATGGGGGATACTGTATATAATGTGAGGGGTGGACTCACTTATGGGAGATACTGTATATATAATGTGAGGAGTGGACTCACTTATGGGAGATACTGTATATAATTTGAGGGGTGGACTCACTTATGGGATATACTGTATATATAATGTGAGGGGTGGAGTCACTTATGGGAGATACTGTATATAATTTGAGGGGTGGACTCACTTATGGGATATACTGTATATATAATGTGAGGGGTGGACTCACTTATGGGGGATACTGTATATAATGTGAGGGGTGGAATCACTTATGGGAGATATTGTATATATAATGTGTGGGGTGGAGTCACTTATGGGATATACTGTATATAATGTGAGGGGTGGAGTCACTTATGGGATATACTGTATATATAATGTGGGGGGTGGACTCACTTATGGGAGATACTGTATATATAATGTGAGGGGTGGAGTCACTTATGGGATATACTGTATATATAATGTGAGGGGTGGACTCACTTATGGGAGATACTGCATATAATGTGAGGGGTGGACTCACTTATGGGAGATACCGTATATAATGTGAAGGGGTGGACTCACTCATGCTCAGTACAGTTAGGCCGGACTTGGGCGCAGCTAGGGGGAGGCCATCATGACAGGGTTTGCCAGGGAGTAAAAGGGTTAAGTGGAGGAAAAATGATACGAGGGCTGAAATGGGGGTCAAGGAGGGGACAGGGGGAGGGGGAGAAGGTGATGGAGGGGTTAAACGTGATTGGTGGAGGAGGGGGTAAGGTCTAGGGGGAAAAGGGGGGGAGGGATGTATAGAAGAAGTGGGGGGGGGGGAAGATTCAGTGTGACTGATTCGGGATGTAAAATTTGACATTTTAAGGGTGTGGGCCATGTTTCCGAACATTGAGGTGGTTTGATCAGATATTTTTCCCCGGAAGAAGTGGGACTTAGCCCGGTCCGTTGAGTGGATTAATAAAGCCAGGATAAAGGTGAATTGGGAGTTGGGAAAATTTGTGGCTCCTAAGGGATCGGTGGCAGTGAGACACACGTTGTTGGAAGATGGTGACGGGGCCTTTTGGCGGAGAGATGGCGTTCATCTAAATGCAGTTGGTATTGATGTGTGGTGCTTGGCGTTGCAGGAGAGGATTGAAGTGGCTATGAAGGTGTGGAGGGATGCAAATTCCCAAGGTTTCAGGAATTTTCATTGTGGCAGGGGGGTCCTCGAAGTCGGTGACGAAAAAGGTGTGGAAAAAGCTAAAGATGTGGAAGCGACTTGGTTCTGGACTCCTTTGTGGCGGTTTGATCTGGGTGGATGCGGTTCCAGTGGAGGAAGTCAGTAATGGGAGGCTTAGGCCTCTGGGGGTGGGTCCCCGCGGGGGAGTGTCCTGTCTCTGAGCCAGTGGGATCGGCTGGAGGCAAAATAAAGGAGCCCGTGTGGGATCTAAGTGGAGGAACCGCCATGTGGATTTTTGGGCTTCGAGGACCACCTTGGGATTTGATTGTATTATTTAATGTTCTATTAATGTTTTATATTTGTTATAATAAAATGGCTGCTGTGGCCAATTCATTCCATTCTGTGTCTGTGTTAATTATTGGTGGGAGGGGTGAGAGGGCACAGACTTGGCAATACCTCTGTCATGTGTCTTCCATTTAGTTTTTTTTTTATCTGGCCAGACACCTGCACACCAATTGAGGTGGCCCCTTGCTTCATTTGTATTTTTATTAATGTTGACATGTCTTAGTTTTCACTACATCAGTCCAAACCAATCTCCAGACCGGTGTTGGTTCCTAAAAGACTTTACAGCTCCCAGTACCTGAGCGATTGGTATCCAGTATATCTGGACTCCAGCTGCTATTACTTTATTATTATGTATTAATTCACATTTAACTGGTACAGGAGGGTAATTTGTTCCATGCCGATCCTTCGGATGATGGGAGTAAAGTGATTTATATGTTTTAATTATAAAGGCGACGTATTTGTTTGACTTGGGTATTGTTCAAGTGATGTGGCTTTGCTCATGTTGCCTCAGGTCTTTATTTTAAATATCGATCATAAATCATCCACAATGGGAATGCAGAAGCAGAAACTGACAATTCCATTGACTGTATATATCACGTGCAGATGAGGAGCTGTTGCTAGGATACACATTATTATGACTACCCCATGATTCTTATCTTCCTTAAAGGAACCTGTCACATAAATCCTCTTAAGGTTGGTAGGGGCCCTGACCCACCTCTAGGGCTCAGACCTCACCTGACCTGTGCCCGGATCTGTTCATAAGTTCTATAATAATGCTTAACTGCACCGCCACGGAAATCTATCCTACCGGGATACTTGTAGATGAAGGAAACCAAGGGATTGGACCCTCAGAATCTGGTCATCAGTGGGGAACATAGCAGATAGACCCCATCCATCAAGCATTAAAGGGGTACTCCACCGACAAACGTCTTATCCTGTATCCAAAGGAGAGGGGATAAGATGTCTGATCGCGGGGATCCCACCGCTGGGGACCCCCGTGATCTCCGGCGCTGCACCCCAGTCATCCGTGCATGGAGCAAACTCCACTCTGTGCCGAATGACTGGCAACTACAGACGCCATGCCCCCTCCATTTATGTCTATGTGAGGAGTCGTGATGGCTACGTACTAGCAATCACACCCCCTCCCACATAACATAAACATAAATGGAGGGGGCGTGGCGTGACGTCACTAACACATAAGCTCCAAGCTTCCGCGTTCTGGATGTCGATGCTGCCGGCCCAGAGATCATTGGGGTCCCCAGCGACGGGACCCCGGCAATCAGACATCTGATCTCCTATTCTTTGGGTAGGGAATAAGATGTTTGTTGGCGGACTACCCCTTTAGGTACCTAGGTGTATATATCAGGCTGAAATAGATAGATAGATAAATAGATAGATAGGAGAGAAAGATAGATAGATAGATAGATAGATAGATAGATATGAGATAGATAGATAGATATGAGATAGATAGATAGAAGATAGATAGATAGATATGAGATAGATAGATAGATATGAGATAGATAGATAATAGATAGAACCAACCATTCTTGTGCCCTCTCTATTATTTCACCCCCTCTACAGATGTGTCATACAGGTGGGATATTACCAGCTTTTTACGGCTCGTGTTTGTGACATTTTGCCACTCGGTGTACACTCTTATGTTTGTCTATGTGTAATACCCAGTCACTTTAATGTGAATGAAGTCTTTTGAATGTTTTGATAACATTTTGTTGAAAGCCGTGTTGTGTTTTATAAGAAATTGCAATCCTTAAAAGGAAAGGCTAGAGACATCTGTACAGTGAGGATTAAAAGTTTGGGCACCCCAGGTAAAAATTTGTATTCATGTGCATAAAGAAGCCAAAGAAAGATGGAAAAATTTCCAAAAGGCATCAAATTACAGAATAGACATTCTTATAATATGTCAACAAAAGTTAGATTTTATTTCCATCATTTACACTTTCAAAATAACAGGAAAAAAAATGGCGTCTGCCAAAGTTTGGGCACATTGCAGAATTTATAGCATACACTGCCCCCTTTGCAAAGCTGAGACCTGCCAGTGTCATGGATTGTTCTCAATCATCATCTGGGAAGACTAGGTGATGTCAATCTCAAAGGTTTTAAATGCCCAGACTCATCTGACCTTGCCCCAACAATCAGCACCATGGGTTCTTCTAAGCAGATGTCTAGAAATCTGAACCTGAAAATAGTTGACGCTGACAAAGCTAGAGAAGGCTATAAGAAGATAGCAAAACGTTTTCAGATGTCAATATCCTCTGTTCCGAATGTAATTAAGAAATGGGAGTCATCAGGAACAGTGGAAGTTAAAGCAAGATCTGAAAGACCAAGAAAAATTTCAGACAGAACAGCTCGCAGGATTTTTAGAAAAACAATTCAAAACCCACGTTTGACTGCACAATCCCTCCAGAAAGATCTGGCAGACACTAGAGTTGTGGTACACTATTCCACTATAAAGAGATACTTGTACAAATATGGTCTTCATGGAAGAGTCATCAGAAGATACCCTCTTCTACATCCTCACCACAAAAATCAGCATTTGAACTTTGCAAATGAACATATAGACAAGCCTGATGCATTTTGGAAACAAGTTCTGTGGACCGATGAGGTTAAAATTCACCTTTTTGGCCGGAATGACCAAATTATGTTTGGAGAAGAAGGGGAACAGAATTTAATGAAAAGAACCTCTGTCCAACTGTTAAGCATGGGGATGGATCAATCATGCTTTGGGGTTGTATTGCAGCCAGTGATACAGGGAACATCTCACGAGTAGAAGGAAAAATTGATTCAATAAAATTTCTGCAAGTTTTGGATTCTAACTTGATGCCATCTGTGAAAAAGTTGAAGTTAAAGAGGATGGCTTCTACAAATGGATAATGATCCTAAACACACCTCGAAATCCACGGGGGATTACATCAAGAGGCGTAAACTAAAGGTTTTGCCATGGCCTTCACAATCTCCTGACCTCAACATAATTGAAAATCTATGGATAGACCTTAAAAGAGCAGTGCGTGACAGAGAGCCCAGAAATCTCAAAGAACTGGAAGACTTTTGTGAGGAAGAATGGGCAAAGATACCTCAAACAAGAATTGAAAGACTCTTGGCTGGCTACAAAAAGCTTTTACAAGCTGTGATACCTGGTCTTCCCAGATGATGATTGAGAACAATCCATGACACTGGCAGGTATCAGCTTTGCAAAGGGGGCAGTGCATGCTATAAATTCTGCATGGTGCCCAAACTTTTGCAGACGCCATTTTTTTGTTTTCTGTTATTTTGAAAGTGTAAATGGTGGAGATAAAATCTAACTTTTGTTGACATATTATAAGAATGTCTAATCTGTAATTTGATGCCTTTTGGAGATTTCTCCATCTTTCCTTGGCTTCTTTATGCACATTAATAAAAAATTTTACCTGGGGTGCCCAAACTTTTGATTCTCACTGTATGTTATAGAACAGTAGGAGCTACGCAGATTACTATATAATTTTTTTGGCATGGTAAAAGAAAATAGCTAAATCAAAAACCTTCATCCTAGAGACTAATTTCAAGATAATTTTTTAGCCACAACGCTTTGTTTATTTTATTATATAAATATATATATTTATTCATCTTAGTTTATGTATTTTTAATTTTATTTTTTTTCATAAAAATGTTGAAGTTTCTTATTTGGTAATCTTTCTTGTTAAAAAATAAAATGAACAAGTTGGTAAATTCATTGTGTAGGTTGTTATGGTTATTGTCATTGCTGAGAGTGTGTGTTACCTACCTAATAAAATGTTCTAATTCCAAAACATATGTTTTTATAGCGTGTTTTGACTTTTGATTTGTTTATGATTAATGATTTTTACAGATTTTTTATCGTTTGTTATTTTTGTTTACTTTTCTTTTTTAGTATTGAGTTTTAACATCTTTCAAAATATTCTCTCTACATCCCCTGTGCAGACCTCTGACCCCTCTCCTAATGCCCCTAAGTGAGCAATAAGTGGGGGTACAGGGCAAAATGTAAGGGAAAGACAGCAAGATTAGACGCCCCATATGGGGTTTCACTGTAATCCTGTAACAGTGATGACACATTGTTCTGCATTGGAGTTGTTTACAAAAAACAGTAGGTGATATTTAAAGAGTACCTGTCAGGATCTTGTTACATTTCATAATCCTCCCAGGTCACTGCCCCCATCATGATAAACCACCCCCGGCCTTTATTTTTATTAATTTTTAGTTTTCTACCTTGATATTGCTCTGTATTTTCTGCTCAGTCAGATTCACAGACTGGGAGGGGCGTTCCCCAGCAGGCTGTGACATAATCTGAAGTCATACAGGGGAGAACTTCCTCCCTCTCTCTGCTACACACAGCCCAGAGCCATTCAGTGTGAGATGAGCTATGATTGGCTACAGCTGCATCCCCCCCCCCCTTAACACTCCAGACTGCATTGTCTGATTTTGGACTTCTGCCAGCCCAGCAGGTGTCCAAAGTCTGTGCAAGAGTTAGGGGGAAATGTTCTCTGGACAAGTAGGGAGACACCTATTGGCAGCTTTTTTAAACATAAGTAAAACATAGAAAACTTCATTTTTTTTAACAAAGTACATTTGAACTTTTTTTTATTGACCATAAGGAGTGCAATGCCAAAGATTAGTTTTAATGACAGTGCCCATTTAATGAAGACTATTCACTAATTTATTTTAGTTTTATTGGAACAATAACACAGTGTTGTAAATTTTCACATACCCAATAAAATTCTCTACCAATGATTTACAGGCTGTTGTAGCTTTAAAAGAATGTTAGGGCATCGTAAATTGTTCCGTAACTCACTTTCTCCAGTCAGAAAGAACCCAGCTCCATAGTGTCATTGTTGATGATGTTTTCTCAGTGATGTCAAAGGGGTCATCTCTTACAGCTCCATGGAGTTTAAAGGGGTATTCCGGCCATAGACATCTTATCCCCATCCAAATGTCTCGGTCTTGGGGCAGCACCCAGCACAGAATACTGGGGGCTACACCGAGATGGCGGGGTCCCAGCAGCGGGACCCCTGAGATCAGACATATTTTCTCCTGTCCTTTTGATAGGGGATAAGATGGGGAAAATCCCCATAGCAAACCTCTCCTGCTCTGGACAGTTCCTAACATGGACAGAGGTGGCAGCAGAGAGCACTGTGGTCAGACAGAAAAGAATAATACTGTACAACTTCCTCTGTATTATACAGCAGTTGATAAGTCCAGGAAGGGTTAATATTTTTAAATAGAAGTAATTTACAGATCTGTTTAACTTTTTGACATCAGTTGATTTAAAAAAAGTTAATAAATTATACCGGAGTACCCTTTAAGGGGTTAAAGTAACTCTGTCAGCTTATTTGTTTCTAAGAGCTGCAGACACTGTTACATAGCCGTTAGGGTACAACAGCAAACTCTACCTTTCCTGGAGCTGATGGTGGTCACCAAACTTGTAAATTATTATTATTTTTTCTGCAAATGTCAAGGGAGAATAGGATGCAGGTGTTTCATGCCGTTTAATGGCGCCAGAGTTTGTTGGGTGGCTGCTTAATACAGCTTCCCATGATTGGAGTTTTTGTGCCATCACTAGCATTCTTGAGCATGTCCTGCTGTTTGCCTGACCTCTGCTTTTGGATCCTCATTTGAACTTTATCAAAACTCCTTTTCTGACCCGGGTCGCTCTTTGGTACTGTTATGGAGTTTGACTTGTTTCTGATGCTATCCTTTGGTTATGACCCCTGACTTGTTTCAGGTTTTCCCTTATGCATTTGTTAAATTCTGACAAAGTTTGACTACTCCTGTTTATCTAGCCCCCATCAGTTAGGGGCTGCCAGTTAGGGTGGATTGTCCAAGTAGGTATGGACATTGGGTTGGGTTCTGCTTAATACTGCACTCTCCTCCTTACTCATAACAATGGTCATGCCACATCTGTTCCTGTTATGGAGGCCTAGTTTTTCAATGAAGACTCAATGACTGCCTTTAGGTGGGCACCTTTGTCTGTCAGTGATTTTCCCAATATAAGAGATCATAAAATTGGGCACACTCTAAAAAGAATCACCACCCCCCCATCTTGCCCTCAGGGAATCATATTTCCATGCTGTCAGGGAAGTTACTCATTGTTGGTTACCGTGAATGTTTATTGTTTTGTTGTGTGTGATCATCCTGTGTACTTTATGTAGTGTTACATTTTATATTAGGACATTTGGGCTTGAAGTCTGGTTCATAAAATGGTTGAACATATACATCTTTCCGTAGAATAGTTAAATCTTAATTAGGCAATTTTCTCACCACACCTTTGGCATAAATTTCTAGGTGTAGTAAACCTCTGCGTATGTTATGTATTTATCTGCAGTCTCTGACTACTGTATGTCATGTACTGGAGACAGTTTAATGATCTAAGGAGACATGAAATGTGGCATCGGCTTGGATCACCCCGTCATTACAGAGCGTTGTCATTCCAAATCTCTACTGGAGATATTCATATTCATGTTTCCTCTCAGGATTTATGACACCTTCAATGACTTGGAGAATGTTGGTCAAGAGACTCTGCCAATTTGAAATCTGAATGTTTTTCAAGGTTAAGAAACCCCACGATCCCTACAGATGTTCATTTCCGACATCTGTACTAGTGAAAGACAAATCATGTGGGTCCATCATAAAGGGAACAATTTTAATGGAACAATTGTAAATGGAACCATGTAATGGAACAATTTTGTTTCCTTGAAGTGGTGGAGCAAGACACAGGGGTCTCAAGGCAGAGGATGGGTAGGAAGTTTTGTTTGTTGTTTACAGTGATTGTCTGGTTCTTAAAATCCATTTAAGGGTAGGGTCACACGGGAGCGCATTCGCAGCGTATTTGATGCTGTGGATGCATTGCTGGCACATACAGAGTTACGGCAGAGCGAACTCCATGCTGCAGTAGCTCTGTGTGACGGCGGAAAATCTGTAGTGATGAGCGGACACACGGAGCTACGGGTCAGTACGATTACAGCAATACCAAATTTTTATATATAGAATTATTTTTTACTGCTCATCTATATTCACTGCTTTTCTAACCATGTGACCTGCTCAGCTGGCAGCTCACAGAGGAAACAAGCACAGGGGCTGATGGTCTGTGTCGTCTTCTGCATCTCTCAGCACCCTGTACAAACCAGGAAGTTTGTATTAAGCATATATACATAATTTATTTATGTTTTTACATTTACCACTTTTGGACCAATATATCCTTTAACCTGTAAGGACCCAGGACATACAGGTACGCCCTGATGTCCTGGTACTTAAGGACCCAGGGCGTACCTGTACATCTGTGGGAATTCCGGTCCCTGCCATGCGGCGTGTTATCCCAAATGCTGATGTTATCCCAAATATTTCCCTTTCACGAGGGGTAATAGGAAAAAAAAAACATAATTTGTAACACCATTTCTTCTGAGTATATAAATACCCCATGTGTGGATGTAAAGTGCTCTGTGGGCGCACTACAATGCTTAGAAGAGAAGGAGCGCCATTGGGCTTTTGGAGAGAGAATTTGGCTGGAATTGAAGGCCAAGTGAATTTACAAAGCCCCCTTGGTGCCAGAGCAGTGGACCTCCACCAAACATGTGACTCCATTTTGGAAACTACGCCCCTCACGGTATGTAATAAGGGGTGCAGTGAGCATTTACACCCCACAGGTGTCTGACAGATTTTTGGAACAGTGGTCCGTGAAAATGAAAAATGTAAACGCCAGTGGGATGTAAATACTCACTGTACCCCTTATTAAATTCCGTGAGGTGTGTAGTTTCTGAAATAGGGTCACATGTGGGGTGTCCCATTGTTCTGGTAGCATGGGGGCTTTGTAAACGCACATGGTCCCCGACTTCCATTCCAAATAAAATCTCTCTCCAAAAGCCAAATGGCGCTCCTTCTCTTCTGAGCATTGTAGTTTGCCCGCAGAGGACTTTACATTCACATAAGGGGTATTTCCATACTCAGAAGAAATAGGGTTTAAACATTTTGGGAGGCTTTTTCTCCTATTACCCCTTGTGAAAATAAAAAAAATTTGGGCTAACACCAGCATTTTGGTGAAAAAAATCTAATTTTTTATTTTCACGTTCAATCTTAGTGGAAGTTTGTCAAACACCTGTGGGGTGTTAAGGCTCACTGTACCTTTTTTTTTTTTTTTACATTCCTTGAGTAGTATTGTTTCCCAAATAGTGTGCCATATGTGGCTTTTTCTGTTGTTCTGGCACCATATGGGCTTCCTAAATGTGATATGCCCCCCAAAAACCATTTCAGCAATTTGCTTTCAAAAAGCCAAATGTGTCTCCTTCTCTTGTGAGCATTGTAGTGTGCCCGCAGTGCCCTTTACGTCCTCATATGGGGTATTTCCATACTCAGAAGAAGTGGGGTTACAACTTTTGGGAGGCATTTTCTCTCTCCTATTAACTATTGTAAAAAATGGTAAAATTGGGGGGGGGGGGGGGGGGGGACTGCATTTTAGTGAAAAAAAAATTCATTTATACATCTGACTTTACCAAAAAGTCATCAAACACCTGTAGTTATTATTTTTTTTTTTTTGCTGTTCTTGCATCATTGGGGCTTCCTAAATACATCATGTCCCACCCCCAAAAAATCACTTTCCAAAATTCCATTGTCGCTCCTTCCCTTCTGAGCCCTCTAGTGCATCGGCAGAGCACTTTATGTTCACACATGAGTTATTTGCTTACTCAAGAGAAATTGTGTTAAACATTTTGGGAGTCTTTTTCTCCTTTTACCCCTTGTAAAAATTCAAAAACTGTGTCTACAACATGTTAGTGTAAAAAATGAAGAGTTATTAATGCTTAAAGTGACAGTGGTCAGATTTGCAAAAAAATGCTCAGGTCCTGAAGGCAAAAATGGTCTGGATTCTTAAGGGGTTAATACATTTTTTTGCATATTTAATAAATAAAATGTCTCCTGAAAATACCACCACTCGGGGACCCCATACCAACTGGGACACTAACCAGTCTTGCAGCGGCATCAGGCTTGTCCATGAGTAATGGACAAGAGATGACTTGTGGACAAGACTACATAAGCAGAAACACCAATCACCTCCCACCACCACAAGTGAGAGACACGCCCCATTGCACCACACACTAATCACCTCCCACCACCACACGGGATGGACATGCCCCCTCCCATCACACACCAATCACCTCCCACCACCACAAGGGAGGGACACACCTCCTTGCCCTGATAGGATTTCTAACATTGTGAGCAAATGAAAAAATATATTTTTATAATAAATATAGGTGATAGAGGCCTGGTGGGATCTGACAGGTACGCTTAAGGCCTTAAATGGCCTGTCACACAGCAGAGTTTTTCGATATATGCATTGGAGCATTGTCCTAGTTTGGCTTCCTTCAAGTGTTGGCTGTAAAATAGTGATCCATGAACATATTTGCGATTTTGCTGGAAGGGGTTAAAGGGGTTCTCCGTTGCTCAGCGTTTGGAACAAACTGTTCCAAGCGCTGGAGGCGGTGCTGGGAGCTTGTGATATCATAGCCCCCTCAGCCGTCATCCCCCCTCCCATAGACTTGCATTGAGGGGGTGGGGCGTGATGTCATGAGGGGCAGGGCTATGATGTCACAAGCTCCCGGCTCCAGTGTTTGGAACAGTTTGTTCCAAACGCTGAGCAGCGGAGTACCCCTTTAACCCCTTAACTACGCAGGACGTAAATGTACGTCCTGGTGATGTGGTACTTAACGCACCAGGACGTACATTTACGTCCTGAGCATAACCACGGGCATCGGAGCGATGCCGGCATCATGCGCGGCAGGTCCCGTCTGTGGATCGCAGCCAGGGACCCACCGGTAATAGCGGACACCAGCGATCCCGCGGATGTCCGCCATTGACCCCTCAGATGCCGTGATCAATACAGATCACAGCATCTGCAGCATCGCGATCACTTAACAGGATGATCGGATCTCCCGCAGCGCTGCCGTGGCGATCCGATCATCCTGCACGGCAGACGGAGGTCCCCTCACCTGCCTCCGCTGTCTTCCGGGAGTCTTCTGCTCTGATCTGCCTTCCCGCAGACCAGAGCAGAAGATGACCGATAACCCTGATCAGTGCTGTGTCCTATACATAGCACTGAACAGGATTAGCAAACGAATGGTTGCTATAAATATTCCCCTCTGGGGACTATAAGAGTGTAAAAATAAAAGTAAAAAAGTAAAAAAAAAATGGGAAAAACCCCCTCCCCCAATAAAAAATGTAAATTGTTCCATTTTCCCTATTTTACCCCCAAAAAGTGTAAAAAAAAAATATTTTATATACATATTTGGTATCACTGCGTGTGTAAATATCTGAACTATTAAAATAAAATGTAAATGATCCCGTACGGTGAACGGCGTGAACGTAAATAAAAAGTCCAAAATAGCTGCTTTTTTATAACATTTTATTCCAAAAAATTTTTATAATAAATGTAATAAAAGCTTTGTATAAGCAAATATGGTATTAATAAAAAGTACAGATCACGGCACAAAAAATGAGCCCTCATACCACCGCTTATACGGAAAAATGGAAAAGTTATAGGTCTTCAAAATAGGGGGATTTTAAATGTACTAATTTGGTTAAAAAGTTTGCGATTTTTTTTAAACACAACAGTAATAGAAAAGTGTATAATCATGGGTATCATTTTAATCGTATTGACCCAGAGAATAAAAAACACATGTCATTTTTACCATAAATTGTACGGCGTGGTTTTCTTTTAAATTTCCCCACACAAATAGCATTTTTTTGGTTGCGCCATACATTTTATGGTAAAGTGAGTGATGGCATTACAACGGACAACTGGTCACGCAAAAAACAAGCCCTCATACTAGTTTGTGGATGAAAATATAAAAGAGTTATGATTTTTTGAAGGGGAGGAGGAAAAAACGAAAGCGTAAAAATAAAATTGCCTGAGTCCTTAAGGTCCAAATGAAAAGGAAAGGAAATAAGAAAAGCGCACCAACATAGTGTCAATGGGTGTTCCTGTGGAGGATCTATGGTCATAAGAGGAAATAGATCTCACTACCCATTTTGTACATGCAATATTTCAATGTCTTGACATTTTTATTGGTCTGTCTTTATAGTCTGTAAGTTTATCTGATAAAACTGGATATACAGGTCACTTTCAGTATCTCTAATTATATCCATTCACATTCCTAAGTGACAAGGATATATATATATATATATATATATATATATATATGAATATAAAGGGCATATATATATGTGTATGTATATATATATATATATATATATATATATATATATATATATACACACATATATAATGCCCTTTATATTCATAGGAAAAAAAGAGAGAAAAAGAACACAAACTAAAAAGTGATAAGACAAGAAGTAAACAAATAAAGAAAAGCAAAACTAAAAAGGTTGCATTATACTACTTTGATACTGGTGATTTCGCATTGTTATGGACGCCCTGTGGGTGTTGTCATTATGGGGTTACGCTACAGAGATTTCCCAAAAAAGATTATAAATTTGAGAGCAGAAACATATCTGTCATAGCTTTTGCTCACTAGAGGCCGTACAAAGAACTTACTTCAAAAAAGCAGATGATCAGCACAGCTTCTAAGCTTCAGGATACATCGGAGATTGCTCTGGGCCCAGGCTCAATGCACAGAGGTGCTCAATCCAAGGAAAGAAGCTTCCATAAAGTCCCAAGGCCAAGAAATATGGATGGAAGTCCATAGGGGTACGCAGGTTACTCCACCGGCATTTGCAAACGGAACAAATAGCAACAGCTGTTTCGGGCTTGAGGGAAACAGCTGTTGCTGTTTGTTATGTTTGCATTTGCCGGCTCAACAAATAGCAAGTTCAAACGTAACAAATAACCACAGCTGTCAGCAGAAGAAATAACAACAAATAGCACGTGCAAACGTAACAAATAGCAACAGCTGTTTCGCACTTGCACAAAACAGCTGTTGCATTTGCACATGCTGGCGGAGTAACCTGCATACCCCTTTGGACTTGTATTTTGCACTTTAATAAATCTGATATTTTTGCACATCAGTACAGGTGAGTGCCCTCCATATTTCTTATTCTTGGCTGTTTCTATTTATTACGTTTACACATGCTATTTGTTGCTATTTGTTCCGCTGGCATGTGCAAACATATCAAATAGCAACAGCTGTTTTGCGTAAGCATAAAACAGCTGTTGCTATTTGTTATGTTTGCACATGCCGGCAGAGTAACCTGAGTGTCATCTGTATTTCATCTTCTTGGGAGTTTACCGGCCATAGAAAGTTTCTAAACACGGGTGAGGGAAAGTCAATCCACACTGGAAAGGTGTAAGGGGACAAACAACCATCAAGTTCTTCTGTCATAAGAAAATTTAAGTGGGCACTGTCAGATATCAAACTTTTGATAAGTTGTAAAGCATGTATAACCAATAGGTTTTGCAATTGCTTTCATTAGAAAATTTTCAGTATTTCATACTTAAAAAGCCAGTCAAACAACTGCCCCCTGCCTGCTTAGACACATACTAGTCCTGCTGTGTCCATGCATCATCACCTATGTCATGGACACACTTCCTTGATTGACAGCTGTGAGCGCAGGAAAAATCCTCCCACTGTAAGCTTGTGTCCCGCTACTGTCAGTGAGGACAAGCTGTAGTTTTGCTAATGCTAGGGGAGATGTGAGCAGACAGCATACTGAGGGAGGGGGCAGAGACCTGCACAGTGAGGTCACGCTTCTTTTATCGGTGTACCAAAATAATGTAGTCTTATAAGGTATGGAAAAACTGAAGAATGGAAAGACCAAAAAGCAAATAAGTAGACCGTGAGAGCTGAGATGAAATTGAGTCCCACATCATTATTCGGAAAGGATTACTTGATGTGATGCAACCAGTGAAAACGTATAGAACAATAGCTGAGATCTGATAAAACTAAATATACCAAGGTGAATTAATTTGTCTCTTCAATTCTATATACACTGCTCAAAAAATAAAGGGAACACTTAAACAACTCCAAGTCAATGACACTTCTGTGAAATCACACTGTCCACTCAGGAAGCAACACTGATTGTCAATCAATTTCACATGCTGCTGTGCAAATGGAACAGACAACAGGTGGAAATTGTACACCCCCAATAAAGGAGTGGTTCTGCAGATGATGATCAGAGACCACTTCTCAGTTCCTATGCTTCCTGGCTGATGTTTTGGTCACTTTTGAATGCTGGCGGTGCTTTCACTATAGTGGTAGCATGAGATGGAGTCTACAACCCACACAAGTGGCTCAGGTAGTGCAGCTCATCCAGGATGGCACATCAATGCGAGCTGTGGCAAGAAGGTTTGCCGTTTCTGTCAGTGTAGTGTCCAGAGCATGGAGGCACTACCAGGAGACAGGCCAGTACATCAGGAAACATGGAGGAAGCCGTAGGAGGGCAACAACCCAGCAGCAGGACCGCTACCTCCGCCTTTGTGCAAGGAGGAGCAGGAGGAGCACTGCCAGAGCCCTGCAAAATGACCTCCAGCAGGCCACAAATGTGCATGTGTCCACTTAAATGGTCAGAAACAGATTCCATGAGGGTAGTATGAGGGCCCGACGTCCACAGGTGGCGGTAGTGCTAACAGCCCAACACGGTGCAGGATGTTTGGCATTTGCCAGAGAACACCAAGATTGGCAAATTCGCCACTGGTGCCCTGTGCTCTTCACAGATAAAAGCAGGTTCCCACTGTGCACATGTGACAGACATGACAGAGTATGGAGACACCGTGGAGAATGTTCTGCTGCCTGCAACATCAGTCATGTATAACGCATCCGCATATACATTTATCTGGCGTCAGGATGCCATTGTGGTACTTGTGACCGACTGCAGGCAACCTCCATTGTATGCAATTTTTGCTGGGGATCGCCTTTAGCAACGGACAAGTACAGGACCTCCACCCCATTAAAAGGTGCACAATTGCACTTGGGGTTGACTTTCCTGCTATAACCGTGTTCATGCAAATATAAGCCGATATGTCTTTGCTTAAGGCTTATACTAATGCACCCTTTTATCTTACTGGGTAGCATTAGGGTTTCACCTGTGAGGCCTGCTATAAATAACCCAACCAGACTGGGGCTTGTAGCTTGTCTCCCCCCTCCCATTGTATGTGTGCTCAGTCCACACTGGAGGTAACTGAGGAGCAATCTGCAAGTCTGACCTAAGGCTGCTGTAATTTGGTTCCTGGTTTCATTTATCTGGCCATGTAGTTTTTGTGCTAGGTCCCGCACCATTTGAGAAACCTTGGCTTGGTGTGTGGGCTCAAGTGTGTCCTTCATATAAGGATATACTGGCTAATGTCTCAACTTTACATCAGTTTTGAAGGTTAGCTAATGTCATTGTTTACATTAACCACAGCAGTGAAACCATATTGTGATCAATAGGTGCAGGTCCTCCACTCCAACGTAGGTGCCCAACTGCACTTGGGGTTGAGCACCTAGTATCACCTTAGACCATGTTAATGTAGTAATTGCCTGCAACATCCTCCAGCATGACCAGTTTGGCGGTGGGTCAGTAATGGTGTGAGGTGGCATTTCTTTGGGGGCCGCACAGCCCTCCATGTGCTTGCCAGAGGTAGCCTGACTGCCATTAGGTACCGAGATGAGATCCTCAGACCCCTTGTGAGACCATTTGCTGGTGCGGTTGACCCTGGGTTCCTCCTAATACAAGACAATGCTAGACCTCATGTGGCTGGAGTGTGGCAGCAGTTCCTGCAAGAGGAAGGCATTGATGCTATGGATTGGCCCACCCCTTCCTCAGACCTGAATCCGATTGAGCACATCTGGGACATCATGTCTCGCTCCATCCACCAATGCCACGTTGCACCACAGACTGTCCAGGAGTTGGCGGATGCTTTAATCCAGGTCTGGGAGGACATCCCTCAGGAGACCATCCGCCACCTCATCAGGAGCATGTCCAGGCATTGTAGGGAGGTCATACTGGCACGTTGAGGCCACACACACTACTGAGCCTCATTGTGACTTGTTTTAAGGACATTACATAAAGTTGGATCAGCCTGTAGTGGGGTTTTCCGCTGTGATTTTGACTGTGACTCTATATCCAGACCTCCATGGGTTGATAAATTTGATTTCCATTGATAATTTTTGTGTGATTTTGTTGTCAACACATTGAACTATGTAAAGACGAAAGTATTTAATATGGTTAGTTCATTCATTCAGATCTAGGATGTGTTATCTTAGTGTTCCCTTTATTTTTTTGAGCAGTGCATAAATGTAGATGGATAAATAGATCAATTTCCATGTCTTCAATGAGTATCTTAAAGAAGACCAACATGTCTTGATATGATAATGATTGCCAAGCCAAGACTGTCAAGTGGGTGGTGACCACCGGGAGGGCCCCATTGAGAAGCTCCATTCATGCCCCATTGACAGTCCGCATCAAATGCAATAATGCCCATAGACTGCCAGAAAGCCATTCACCACCGTGTAGAAGTCATAATGACACATAGAATGGGCAAACCCTGTTTCGCCTAATGCTGCATATCTTATCACGGACATATATTACCGTAGCCTACATTCCAGAAAAGCAGCATGTATATGAGAAACAGTGGCACTCCGACGATCAGAGGCAGCATATGCACCTTCTCAAAGTAACTTTATTCTAGTTTATCCTTAGTCTGAAAAGATTAATTTAGAATGGTAATAGACTGAAACTGACAATCTCCGTAATTCGAGAGTAAAAGAATATAGCCTAGAAACTTAAATCATACTTCACCTTGACGTTGGTCTGGTGGAAGAATGTTTAAAACTCCCGGGCAATCTACACAGCCTGAGATTAACACGATCCTTAGATTGCCCAGGAGTTTTAAGCATTCTGCCACGAGAACCATATCATGGTAAAGTATGATATAACTGTCCAGCAGGCAGGTACCGGTACAACTGTCCAGCAGTTTGTGCAGGGGCATGAAGAAGGGACGGGGCAGACAGGGGAGAGTAGGAGAAAAAATGTATTGTGGGCTGAGAGAAAAGTGAGGGGGAGAGAAGACGTCAGTGCAATGGCAGGGAGATGGCATGGCAGTGAGGAGTGCAGGGAGGACAAGAAGACTATCACTGCTGGAGTTTTAAGAGTATGGGAAAGCTGGATGGGACGCACACTGATTCTGAAGAGCAATGCTTTTTGTCTCTCTCAAAGGTTTAGGTAGGAAGATCAGGCCAGCTCGTAGATAAGTAAAAAAAGAAATGGAAAGCCTTTGTCAGTTAGTGGATATTTATAACAGACACCAGCACATATTCCCATTGGTTTGTAGGGCTCTCTTACTGCACAGTGGTATTGGTTTCCCCAATAGCTGTTGTGATTTGTGCACACATTGATGATGTCATCAGCTGACATTTATTTTTGGGTTTAGTTTCAAGAGCTGATAATCCATTAAAATGGTAATATATATATATTTATATATATATATATATATATATATATATATATATATATATATATATATATATATATATATATAAATAGCCAAAAAAGTATTGCAGCACTACTCAGCCTCAATGTGTGGGTGCCAGTGTCCAAAAAACTTCTTGACCAAAAGTCCTCAGTTTAAATAGGATCCAACAATAACGCAGCACTCCAAAGAACGGTGAAAAAAGTGTTGATTTATTCCTGTCACATCAGTACAAGCAACGTTTCTGCTCCTATGGAGCCATTTTCAAGCTTAGTGTCACACATCAGTAGGGGGTTTAAATACCCATGTGCATTAAACATCATACAAATTTCAATTAAGTGCTCATTACATAAAAACATTAAAATTTTATAAACAGTGTGTACATACATCTTCGATTGTGTATATATCATAGATCTTCAGTGCATGTTTCATATATTAAAGTGCAAATTAGTGCATATTAGTGCATATAAGTGTTTTAAAACATAGCAGCGCTCGAAATTGAATGCTCCACTAACATTATGTTAATACATAGCAGCTGTATGATATAATTATACATGTATAATATAATGAAATGGGGAGTTTGACTCTTACCCGCTCTGTACTAGTTTAATGGCGTCCAGTGGCGTGGGTGAAAACACCACTGCGCCTGTGCAGGAAGCGATCCCAGTCCAGAGCTGTCGCGCGAACAAGTCACGTGACTAACCCTGGGTCATGTGATCGCTTCCGCATACTACAGCACTGAAAGCGTCGCCCGTTGTCCTGGTTGCCACCTGTGCTGGTCAGCCCTGGTGTAAAGCAGAAAACAGACGCAGCGGATGCTATAAAGATATATACCAGACCTGAATACAAGTTAATCCATAGAGGCTTATGATGTATACTTATTATTAACCGAATCTATATAAATAGTGCATGAAGGTCAGTTCGTTAACCAACAAGAGTATTGGATAAAGAAAATAAAGAATATATATATATATAAAAAAAAAAAAAAAAAATACAAAAAGGAATAAAAATAAAAAAAATTAAATAAATAAAAAAATTTAAATTTGAAAATTAAATTAATTTTTTTTTTATAATAAAGAAATACATAAAGAAATATAAATAAATAATATAAAAAAATTAAAAAATATATGACATTTTTTTTTTTTTTATAAATAAATATCACTCCTTATTTATAAGGATCCCTTCTTTTTTAGGACAATTTTACACCCAGACACACCTTACATTTACATCTCAGAAACGCTCCTCTTATGTAGGACTTTCATCCTTCGGAGTCATCTCTGATCTCCAAAGGGATGTCTGTCACCGGGGGACAGTGACATTGGGATTGTAGGGTCCCAACATGTCTCCGTCTACCCACCTACACCTTGATTGGAGCTTCTCTGCTATTATAGCAGCATCAGTCTCACTCAATGTGGTCTGGGTTGTCCATTAATGGTATATGAATAATAAAGAAATAATAAAAAACCAAGTATAATAAAAAAGAGAAAAAAAGAAATAAAAAAAAAGAAATTTGAAAAAAAAATTAAAAAATAGATGTGTGTTGAGACAGAGTCACCCACTAACTGTATAGGGGGACTCTCTCTCGATCACACATCAACCTGTTGGAGAGGGGAACTGACATGCATGCACACTGAACCAATTCAAATTCTATAATACCATATTATATTCAAGAAAGGCACATATTCTAAACATAACTCTTTATTAATCTCTAGAATAACGCCATACAGATGATATACACAGAGCAGGTAATGTCTTCTCCTTGATGTTTCCTCTTGAAGTAAATCTATAAAAATAGACAAACAGAAAAAATTGTAAAAATTAATATCCACGTTATACATAGTACCCTATCAAATACTGTGTGTAACCGCCTTAGGATTCAGAGTCAGAACTCTATGTGGTCCCCCTGGTTATGCACTCTATGCCATATTCTAAATAATGTTAAAATCTACATTTAAGCCCTTTGGTCTTAGTGAATCCAACTTGTGAATCCACCACATTTCTCTCCTTTTCAATAATGCCAATCTATCACCCCCTCTTGTTGGTGCTGGTACAAAATCAATCGCCATGAATTTCAAGTCCTTCTCGGAATGTTTACACTCAATAAAATGTTTAGAAACTGGTAGATCAACTTTACCTTTCCTTATGCTATACCTGTGATTGTTAATTCTAACTTTTAAGCTCCATGTGGTCTGTCCCACGTATAGCTTCTTGCATGGGCACATAAGAATATATATGACCCATGTAGAGTCACACGTGAGGAAGTACCTACATGTATGTACTTGTTGGGTTACTGGATGTATGAATGTAGGTCCTTTCATCATCTGATTACAATTTATGCAGGACAGGCAAGGGTATGATCCCATCCTCTTAGGGGTCAAAAATGTCTGCCCTGTTTTTTTCTCCGGTATGACTTCTGTTTTTACCAATTTGTCCTTGATGTTCTGACCTCTCCTATAGGACATGAGTGGACCAATTGAAAATTCATCAATCTCCTTGAAGCTGTTTCTCAATATAAACCAATGTTTATTCAATATTTTTGCAATCTGTCCACTCATGTCATGATAGGTAGAGGTAAAGGGAATACGTTTGTTCTCAATTCTTGTTTTTTTCAACAATGTAGATTCTCTATCCAGAGTCTCCACCGTCTGTCTATGCTGATCCACCACCCTCCTCGGGTATCCTCTCACCAGGAAATTATTTGTCATGGTTTCAAGAGATTGTTTTAGAGCATCTTCATTATCCACCACCCTTCTTGCCCTCAGCATTTGGCTGTAGGGCAATGATTTTATCATACTCCTAGGGTGGTGGCTTTTGAAGTGTAGCAGTGTATTTTTATCTGTTGGCTTTGTATATAGTTGTGTTGTCAAATTACCATCTTCTTTCCTCACCAACACATCTAAAAAGCTCACTTCAGAGGTAGAATGTGTCATCGTAAAGTTAATATTTGGGTCCATATTGTTCAAAAATTGGTGGAATAGCTGTAACTCTTCCACTGACCCTTCCCATAAGAGGAAGATGTCATCAATGAACCGCCACCATCCCAGACATTGTCTGAAATGGTGGGATTCATAGACGACACCCTCCTCCAGGGTTGCCACAAATAGGTTTGCATACATTGGCGCCACATTCGTCCCCATGGCGGTTCCGGTTAACTGTAAATAATATTTATTATCAAAAACAAAATAATTGTTGTTCAAAATAAGATTCAAAAGTTGTAAAAGCAAATCCTGAACCGCCATGGGGAAGTCTGAGGTCGCCAATGTCTTTTTCACTGCCATCAAGCCCCTTTCATTACAAATAGAAGTGTATAAACTTGATATATCCAAGGAAACCAAGATTGTGTGATCTGTAATTTGTATAGGTTTAATTTTTGACAAAAAGTCATTGGTATCCTGGATATATGAAGCTGTCCAGAAAACAAAAGGTCTCAAGACCCTATCCAAAAAAATGGATGCTTTACTCAATACAGCATCCCGACCCGATACTATCGGTCTCCCAGGGGGGATCGCAGAGGGACTTATGGATCTTTGGTAAGATATATAACCTCGGTGTAATAGGGTATCTAATTATCAAAAATTCTTTCAGGTCTTTATCAATAAGTCCATCTGTGAATGCCCCCTCTACTATATTGGTAAGTCTGCCCATGATCTCTCTCATGGGATCCCCTTTCAGCTCTCTGTATGTCTGTACATCCGCCAATTGTCTATAAATCTCTTTTTTGGATTAACTTGTATTCAGGTCTGGCATATATCTTTATAGCATCCGCTGCGTCTGTTTTCTGCTTTACACCAGGGCTGACCAGCACAGGTAGCAACCAGGACAACGGGCGACGCTTTCAGTGCAGTAGTATGCGGAAGCGATCACATGACCCAGGGTTAGTCACGTGACTTGTTCGCGCGACAGCTCTGGACTGGGATCGCTTCCTGCACAGGCGCAGTGGTGTTTTCACCCACGCCACTGGACGCCATTAAACTAGTACAGAGCGGGTAAAAGTCAAACTCCCCATTTCATTATATTATACATGTATAATTATATCATACAGCTGCTATGTATTAACATAATGTTAGTGGAGCATTCAATTTCGAGCGCTGCTATGTTTTAAAACACTTATATGCACTAATATGCACTAATTTGCACTTTAATATATGAAACATGCACTGAAGATCTATGATATATACACAATGGAAGATGTATGTACACACTGTTTATAAAATTTTAATGTTTTCATGTAATGAGCACTTAATTGAAATTTGTATGATGTTTAATGCACATGGGTTTTTAAACCCCCTACTGATGTGTGACACTAAGCTTGAAAATGGCTCCATAAGAGCAGAAACGTTGCTTGTACTGATGTGACAGGAATAAATCAACACTTTTTTCAGCGTTCTTTGGAGTGCTGCGTTATTGTTGGATCCTATATATATAAATATATATAAATGGGTCAGCTAATGCCACTGATTTATAGAGGCTTGGCCAGCAATATTGTGTTCATAGGGGCAGCCTAATTTACCGACTGGGAGTCAGCATGCATTAGTATAGTTAATGCTTTGCTTTGGAAGAATTATGAAATTATGAGATGAGCAGAATCATAGAACTTCAACATTGATGACCGCTTCATCTCTCTCCCTGCTATCTCGAAAACAAAGGGGAACTCTGGTTCATAAGATCTTATCCCCAATCACAGAATAGGAGATGTGTCTCCTGCCCAGCACTCTAGCTCTGCACAGAGGGGACATGTCGACCTTGGCTGCTCCCAGCAAGAGAAGAGCTGGTATTCTGAACATAAATGTTCGAAACACCAGGGCGCCAGTCAGGAGATCACTGGACTTGTATCCCCCCCCTCCCCCCCCCCCCCCATCATCAGACACTTATTGACTATCCTATAGGGGATAAGATGCTAATGGCTGGAGTTCTGGCGCCTACTTTACGAGACAAACTGGTCTCTGTGGTGACAGCTCACTCCACAAACCACTGACTGAGGTTGTTGACTGGCTCAGAGGCCTCAGCACTCAAATGCAAGGGATTTGGGGGTTGTTGTGCATAGGGGATATGTTTTGTTAGGCAAATAACCCCTTTAGGTGTATCAACTTTTGATCCTAACTATTTTTGGGGAGGATATTCATGTTTAGTTATAAAAACATATATATTTTTTTAATTTCAAGAATAGTGTGTTTTTCTATATGTTGTAGAGTTACAAAAATATCAATAAATAACAGTACACAACTTAGTATAAAGAAATGTCAGCACAAAACTGTATATGGGGTAATGTATTCTGAATATAACAGAAGATAAACGATCTACGGTGATAGATCCATTGTAATGTTGACAAGGACTGGCAAAGTTCCACTGACTAATGTTTGAGAAACACTTCCTAAGAAAGTCTTAAGACTGTAATCTCCTACTATATATAAGACTGTAATCTCCTATTATATATAAAACTGTAACCTCCTACTATATATAACACTGTAATCTCCTACTATATATAACACTGTAATCTCCTACTATATATACAGTAAAACTGCAATCTCCTACTATATATTTAAGACTGTAATCTCCTATTATATATAAGACTGTAACATCCTATAATATATAAGACTGTAACCTCCTACTATATATAACACTGTAACCTCCTACTATATATAAGATTGTTTTCTCTTATTATATATAAGACTGTAATCTCCTACCATATATAAGACTATAATCTCCTTCTATAAATAAGACTGTAATCTCCTACTATATAAGACTGTAATCTCCTACTATATAAGACTGTAATCTCCTACTATATATAAAACTGTAATCTCCTACTATATGTATATATATATATATATATATATATATATATATATCTATCACTGCAATCTCCTACTATATACAGTATAAAACTGTAATCTCCTAATATGTATATATATATATATATATATAGAGAGAGAGAGAGAGAGAGAGAGAGAGAGAGAGAGAGAGAGAGAGAGAGAGAGAGAGAGAGAGAGAGAGAGGTATCACTGCAATCTCCTACTATATACAGTATAAAACTGTAATCTCCTACTACATATAAGACTAGATTCTTATTAACAGTGGAGATCATTACTATTTATAGTAAATGCATTAATGGGTCATAAACTGTCAAATAGTTTTTCTGTTTTAAAGCTTATTGATACTGTAAGTATCAATCACTCAAAGTACTTTTATCATCTAAGTTAACTATTGGCCTCAGTGGTATCTTGCTTTTTAAATACAGAAGTGTAGAAATAGATATTAAAGGGGTTATACACACAATAAGGTGATTCAAGTACTTATCTGTGTTACGCCTAGCGCTCCGGGTCCCCGCTCCTCCCCGGAGCGCTCACGGCGTCTCTCTCCCCGCAGCGCCCCGGTCAGTCCCGCTGACCGGGAGCGCTGCACTGTCATGGCCGTCGGGGATGCGATTCGCACAGCGGGACGCGCCCGCTCGCGAATCGCATCCCAGGTCACTTACCCGTCCCGGTCCCCTGCTGTCATGTGCTGGCGCGCGCGGCTCCGCTCTCTAGGGCGCGCGCGCGCCAGCTCTCTGAGACTTAAAGGGCCAGTGCACCAATGATTGGTGCCTGGCCCAATTAGCTTAATTGGCTCCCACCTGCTCCCAGACTATATCTGCTCACTGCCCCTGCACTCCCTTGCCGGATCTTGTTGCCTTGTGCCAGTGAAAGCGTTTAGTGTGTCCAAAGCCTGTGTTACCTGAACTTCTGCTATCCATCTTGACTACGAACCTTGCCGCCTGCCCCGACCTTCTGCTACGTCTGACCTTGCCTCTGCCTAGTCCTTCTGTCCCACGCCTTCTCAGCAGTCAGCGAGGTTGAGCCGTTGCTAGTGGATACGACCTGGTTGCTACTGCCGCAGCAAGACCATCCCGCTTTGCGGCGGGCTCTGGTGAACACCAGTAGCCTCTTAGAACCGGTCCACTAGCACGGTCCACGCCATTCCCTCGCTGACACAGAGGATCCACTACCTGGAAGCCGAATCGTGACAGTAGATCCGGCCATGGATCCCGCTGAGGTGCCGCTGCCAAGTCTCGCTGACCTTCCCACGGTGGTCGCTCAGCAATCGCAGCAGATTGCCCAACAAGGACAGCAGCTGTCGCAGTTGACCGCCATGTTACAGCAACTTCTGCCTCTGCTACAGCAGCAACCATCTCCTCCGCCAGCTCCTGCACCTCCTCCGCAGCGAGTGGCCGCTCCTAGCCTCCGCTTGTCCCTGCCGGACAAATTTGATGGGGACTCTAAACTCTGCCGTGGATTTTTGTCTCAGTGTTCCCTGCATATGGAGATGTTGTCGGACTTGTTTCCTACAGAACGGTCTAAGGTGGCGTTCGTAGTAAGCCTTCTTTCAGGAAAGGCCTTGTCTTGGGCCACACCGCTCTGGGACCGCAATGATCCTGCCACAGCCACAGTCCAGTCCTTCTTCGCTGAAGTCCGGAGTGTCTTCGAGGAGCCAGCCCGAGCTTCTTCTGCCGAGACTGCCCTGTTGAACCTGGTCCAGGGTAATTCTTCAGTGGGCGAGTACGCCATCCAATTTCGTACTCTTGCTTCCGAGTTATCATGGAATAACGAGGCTCTCTGCGCGACCTTTAAAAAAGGCCTATCCAGTCGCATCAAGGATGTGCTGGCCGCACGAGAGATTCCTGCCAACCTCCAAGAACTCATCCATTTGGCTACCCGCATTGACATGCGTTTTTCTGAGCGACACCAAGAGCTCCGCCAGGAAAAAAACTTAGATCTCTGGGCACCTCTCCCACAGCATCCTTTGCAGTCTACGCCTGGGCCTCCCGCCGAGGAGGCCATGCAAGTGGATCGGTCTCGCCTGACCCAGGAAGAGAGGAATCGCCGTAGGGAAGAAAATCTCTGTCTGTACTGTGCCAGTACCGAGCATTTCTTGGTGGATTGCCCTATCCGTCCTCCACGTCTGGGAAACGCACGCACGCACCCAGCTCACGTGGGTGTGGCATCTCTTGGTTCTAAGTCTGCTTCTCCACGTCTCACGGTGCCCGTGCGGATTTCTCCTTCAGCCAACTCCTCCCTCTCAGCCATGGCCTGCTTGGACTCTGGTGCCTCTGGGAATTTTATTTTGGAGTCGTTTGTGAATAAATTCCGCATCCCGGTGACCCGTCTCGTCAAGCCGCTCTACATTTCCGCGGTCAACGGAGTCAGATTGGATTGCACCGTGCGTTACCGCACAGAACCCCTCCTGATGTGTATTGGACCCCACCACGAAAGGATTGAGTTATTCGTCCTTCCCAACTGTACCTCTGAGGTCCTCCTCGGTCTGCCATGGCTCCGGCTTCATTCTCCCACCCTTGATTGGACCACCGGGGAGATCAAGAACTGGGACTCTGCCTGCCATAGGAAGTGCCTCTCCCCCCCTCCCAGTCCCGTCAGGCAAGCCTCAGTGCCTCCTCATGGCCCCCGTCCTGGTGTCACACTGCCCCGTGCCAGGCTTCGCCCTCTGCCCTCCCTCCCCATTCCCACTCCTGCTGTACTGCCTGCCGTTGAGGAAACCCTCCATTCTTTCCCGGTGTCCTCATCCCAGGGGAGGCAGTTACCGGACAAAGAAAAGGGGAGACCTAAGGGGGGGGGTACTGTTACGCCTAGCGCTCCGGGTCCCCGCTCCTCCCCGGAGCGCTCACGGCGTCTCTCTCCCCGCAGCGCCCCGGTCAGTCCCGCTGACCGGGAGCGCTGCACTGTCATGGCCGTCGGGGATGCGATTCGCACAGCGGGACGCGCCCGCTCGCGAATCGCATCCCAGGTCACTTACCCGTCCCGGTCCCCTGCTGTCATGTGCTGGCGCGCGCGGCTCCGCTCTCTAGGGCGCGCGCGCGCCAGCTCTCTGAGACTTAAAGGGCCAGTGCACCAATGATTGGTGCCTGGCCCAATTAGCTTAATTGGCTCCCACCTGCTCCCAGACTATATCTGCTCACTGCCCCTGCACTCCCTTGCCGGATCTTGTTGCCTTGTGCCAGTGAAAGCGTTTAGTGTGTCCAAAGCCTGTGTTACCTGAACTTCTGCTATCCATCTTGACTACGAACCTTGCCGCCTGCCCCGACCTTCTGCTACGTCTGACCTTGCCTCTGCCTAGTCCTTCTGTCCCACGCCTTCTCAGCAGTCAGCGAGGTTGAGCCGTTGCTAGTGGATACGACCTGGTTGCTACTGCCGCAGCAAGACCATCCCGCTTTGCGGCGGGCTCTGGTGAACACCAGTAGCCTCTTAGAACCGGTCCACTAGCACGGTCCACGCCATTCCCTCGCTGACACAGAGGATCCACTACCTGGAAGCCGAATCGTGACAATCTGCCAGACAGTAATTGACATCTGTGCTTGTCTTGGGGCTAAATGGCTGTGTTGTCAGTCCACCATAACGCTGCTTTCTTTTTGGGAAATGGCTATTTCCTGTTGGAGTTTCTTCACTTCAACTACAAGTCCCAGGATACCTTGTTTGTAAGTGTTTGTAAGTTTGAGGTCACTTTTCTACCTTCCGCACATTGCAGCACAGCTAGGCTCCCTTCCTTGTGTGCTGTGCTTGAAACTACAATTCCCTACAGCCCTGTGGAGAATGAGTATCCTCCTACCCAGCTGAAATTTTACCCATTGAAGCACTGCCATGCTCCCTTTCACCACCTGACTAGTGATGTAATGTCTCGGGCCACACTGTAGCTTGGGAAGAGCCTGAGACAACACTCATTTTGTATGCTGCTAAAAAAATAAACATCAGGGCCAAGACCCTGTAAGAATTGCGAGACCACCGTCACACACAGGTACAGATGATGAACTATATGATGAACTACACTTTCCAGCAGCTGTTACATAGTCAAATAAAAAAAAAATGAAAAAAAATCCCATAATAACCCTTCAAAAAAACATTACAGTGGTCCCTCAACATAGGATGGTAATCCGTTCCAAATGAGCGATCGTTTGTTGAAACCATCGCATGTTGAGGGATCCGTGCAATGTAAAGTATAGGACAGTGGTCTACAACCTGCGGACCTCCAGATGTTGCACAACTACAACACCCAGCATGCCAGGACAGCCAACGTGTAGGCATGCTGAGGGCATGCTGAGAGTTGTAGTTTTGCAACATCTGGAGGTCCACAGGTTGAAGACCACTGGTATTGGAGGTTATACTCATGTGTCCCCGCCGCACCGGACCGTCACTGCTCGTCACTGCTGCCCGGGATGTCGCCTTCCATCGCTGTCGCCGCGTCCCTGGGCTGTCCCCGACACTCCAGCAAGGCCTCTGCTTCCCCGGCATCCTCGCTTTCTGTCGCCGCCATCACGTCGCTACGCACGCCGCTCCTATTGGAGGACGGGACGGCGTGCGCAGCGACGTGATGACGACGATGGAGAGCGCCGACGATGCAGAGGATCCCGAAGATGACGCGCCGGAGCCCTGAGGACAGGTAAGTGATCGTCAGCGGATCACACGGGGCACCGTAAATGGCTATCCGGTGGCAGCTGAAGCAGTCTGCGCTGCCGGATAGCCGTTTATGCGATGGCCCGACATACAAAAGCATCGTATGTTGATGCTGCCTTCAACATGCGATGGCCTCTGAGAGGCCATCGTATGTTGAAATGATCGTATGTTGAGGCCATCGTAGGTCGGGGGGTCACTGTATATCATGGGTTATCTCAAGGAAGCAGCTTGAAAGGTTAGTTCTACATTACTAAAGCTTTATCACTTCACTGGTTATCAGCTATTCCCCCGAATTTCTTATATATTTCATGACCAGAATAATGTAATCTGCTACGCTGTATTTGTCATTAAACATTACAGAAATCTGAGAAACTCCTGTTGTGTCAAAGAGGTTTCTAAAGTAATCCTATGAGCTCCTACCCCCATCCCGAAATCTCCTACTCCCAATTTCCAGTTCCCAAAGCAAGGGCTCCTACCAATGACCATGTCTAGTTAGGCAACTAAGGCTCAAAGATCAAAACATACTCTAAGAGAAGTCTTCTGCTGCAACACGTTGCTTGGTGTTTGAGGTAGGTTCCTTTCCAGGCTCCATCTCCTATCCATTGCATTTTCTTTATTTTGCTGCATCATTATCCTAAACTCATCTCTGTTCATAAAGAAACAATTACATTGTCCTTTGATTTTCATGCTTGGTGCTTATCGTTCTAGTCTTGGTGATGACGCCTCGTTTCTTCTTGACTACACTTCTAAGTTCATTCTCTTGTTATGGTTTGGCCTATCCTGATCTGATGACAACCCTTGGATTTATTCTTGTGTTGGGCATCCCAGAGGTAAGCAGTGATGCTGTATGCATTGCTGCTTACTCACATTCTCTGGGCCAGACACTATGCACCAATCCCAGTGAATGTTGACTGAGCAGCCATACACTGAGTGTCTGCCTAACTGCTCAGTGAGTATACAGGAACAGGGACTCCTGCTGTTTGACAGACGTTTCTACTTCTGAATGTGCTTTCTCACATTTTCTGTATGGGCAACCACGGAAAGTACATACAGGAGCAGCGAGGTTTACATTGTACATAGAAGAGAAGGTTCACCTGTCTTTGATAGGAGACTCTGCTTCTGTAGATCGGCCTAGGGGTAAGTAGCAATGCTCTATGCATCGCCGTTAACAATTTCTAGTATTGTCACCGGGCTGGGTACTCTGCACTCCAAATCGTCAGTCAAACCAGTATTGAATCTATTGAACCAAGTCCTCCCAAAATACATTTTAGGAGATCTTTAAAGGAGTACTCCAGTGCAATGAAACTTATCCCCTATCCACAGGCACCCGAGCAGTCCCCAGGAAGGGGGCATGTTGACCCCTGCACAAAGCACCGGTCAACACACCTCCTCCATGTATCCCTTAGAGAAACATGGAAGAGCTGTGTCGGCCGCAGTTTCCTGCAGGGTTGGCATACCCCCTTCCTGGGGACTCCTGGGGTGCTGTGCAGGAGATCACGGGGTGCCAGATTTCAGACGCAGATAGGGGATACGTTTTATTGAACTGGAGTACTCCTTTAAATATAACAACTGAAATAATTCTTCACTACATAGTGACCCTGCCTGTACGACAAATCAAATCCTTGCTATCTAAAGTAAAGCATATTGTATTACCTTTACACTGTGTTACAAGAGGGTTTGGGCCCAGACTGAGTGGCGCCACCTCTGGTGTTACCCTGTATCTGTTCATCAACTATATTGAAGTGTTCTTTTTCACAGTATTAAATTCAGTGCCGTGTTCTGTGTCACCAGGTATCCTCCCGGGAATGTTAATTGCTCCTGTGATTAATACTTCTTTAATTGACTCTTACAGCAATGAAATAATCCCATGAGAAGTCTTATAGACACTGCAAGTGTAATACCTGAGTATTTCGAGTTACCAGGTTTATTCTGTATTCATGTGGTGTAAACCAATCTACTAGTATTTGATGCATTGTATATGGGCCAAGTACAAGTTTCATGTTAGATAATTGTAAATATTTACACTTGAGCACTAGATTTGTAATCGTTCTCTGATGAACCTATTATATTTAATAGGGGGAAACATGTTGGAACCAGTCGGAACATGTGTGGTTTTACTATGGATTATCACTGTTATTAACATTTTGCGGAGCCATCATTTTGCTATGATTGACATAGTGACTGTCAATGCCAAACAGAGTATCTTAGCTTGTACATATGGTTGTCAGTACATTTGGCACTTATACAAGTGTTTCTGATGTTTTGAACTCTGTGGAAAGAAATAGGTTTTCTTATTTGTATTCCCCTACAACAGGGACAAGGAGGCACAGTTTTTAAGTTAGGGGTTGCCCCTCTGGGGTGGGTGCTCCAAAAGGTAGGCATACAACCCCAAGGGAATCATAAGGGATGCATCCTTGCCTCCTTTTTCCTCCACTCTTGTGCTGGACTTACTCTAGTCCTTGTATGAATCTATATATTTATGTCTGTTGTAAGTAGTTTGGGGCTGAGTTTTATTTTATTAAAGGGATACTCAGCTCCTAGATATCTTATCCCCTTTCCAAAGGATAGGGGATAAGATGTCTGATCACTGTGGTTCAGCTGCTGGAACCTCGCGTGACCTCCGTGTGGGCACCCTTGCGTTCTTAACATTATGTTCAGAATGATGGGTTCGGGCAGCCGCGGTCGTGAAATCATGCCATGCCCCCTTGTTACGTCACGCCACTCCTCCTCCCAGTGCTAAACCCTTCTCAGTGTTAATCGCTGTCAAGGGTTAGGATTAGGGGTTGTATTTGGGTTAGGATTAGGGTAAGGATTAGGGGTTAGCGTTAGGGGTTAGGATTAGAATTAGGTTTAGGGATAAGGATAAGGGTTAGGAATTAACATTATGGTTAGGATTAGGGGTTAGGATTAGGGTTAAGATTAGAGGTAATGGTTAGGATTAGGGGTAATGGTTAGGATTAGGGCTAATGGTTAGAATTAGGGGTAATGGTTAGGATTAGGGTTAAGATTTGGGGTAGTGGTTAGGATTAGGGGTAATGGTTAGGATTAGGGTTAGGATTAGGGGTAATGGTTAGGAATAGGGGTAATGGTTAGCATTAGGGGTTAGGATGGTTTCAGATTAGGGTTTAGGATTAGGGTTAGGGAGTGAGAGGGAGCCTGCTGTAAAGCAGAAAACGTGTCCCTGTGTGGCGGGTCACATTCAGCTATAGGGATACAGTTATCTTCAATACATTGGACCTCCGCAATCAGACATTGATAGGGTATCAGATAGGGGAAAACATGTCTAGGGGAAGAGTTCCCCTTTAACTATGATCAATGGTCTATGTACGGTGAACCTCCTAATTTAAAAGTTGTTCTGCTGGCATATCAAATAGCATATCAAATATTTCAGCATTACCTGGATGTTCTTGTTTATTTTGGGTCGATAGACCTATTTTGGTTCATGCTATGCATATTTTATAGATTGTGGGAATTAGCTGAACAAATGGTAGGCTGACAGGCAGAAGGCTGGTGCAAAACAAAAGGGTTTATTTAAAAAAACAAGCAGGAACATAACAGTTCAGCTGAAGGCTTCTCAGCAGCCGGTTAACTCAGTCCATACAACAAAAAATAGAAGGATGCTCCCTCATAAACATCCATACATGACCTTGTAGTGGTGGTTACTCCAAGTGCAGGGCAGCAAGGCTCTCTCAGTCCTGTTCTCAGGGCACTGCTGTGACTGCTCCAGTCTGTAGATCACTGCAGACCTAAAACATGGCAACCACACTCTTTAGTCCACACTCTCCTCACCTGAGGTCTAGGAGCAGCAGTTTTAATACAGATTAAGTCCAGTAAAGCCCGGACCGGACTGTGGGAACGGCCTCCCACCCACACTACAGCTGTTCCAGGAAAAAAGCCCACTAAAACTGCATGGTAGTTATCCTAGCTATGCACATATCAGTAACCTACTGTTACTGATTACAAAAAATGCTCTTTTCCCCCACTGAGCCCCGGGACTTCGGTGGCACATACACTGCAGCTTCCCTGCTTTAACTTAGCTGCATGGCAACACTGAAACGGATTGCCGGATCGGCCTCTTTGACAACCCTGGAAGTTTAGTAGTGAATACAGAAATCTACTTGGCACATATCTACCTTCCACCACTTTGCCTACTGGTCTCCTACAATATATATATATATATATATATATATATATATATATATATATATATATATATATATTTATATATATATAGTCAAAAAACGGTAGGGAACCGGCACTGTATCAATGGACTTCATGTCCCAGGTGGGTGCTCAGCTTCAACAGGTTCAAACTCCAAACCTTCCAACGTAAATTCCAAAGAAGGAAGCGGCACTCCAAGTTGCAAAAAGCAGTGTGTTTATTTACCCATCAAGTCAATGCGAGGTTTTAGCCTCACAATGAGGCCTTTCTCAAGCAGTGTATCTGTGTTACATCCCTTCCTTATATATCATCAGAAGTAGTGACATCATCAATTCATTTGCATCAATTAAATAGTGCAACATACAAATACAAGTGTACAAATACATTAGTGTCTCAATAAGTACATTACAAGAGTATACAATATCCATATACAACATATACAAGTGCCGATCATCATTTCCACAAATATATACCAATAAGTGTGGCATGTAAACAAATATACACGTCATCCAAGGAGGTGGTCCCTCACCTTCAAATTGATGTGTCTCACCTCTGATTCGCCACTTCACCCATGCGTCCTCTGTTTGTAAACAAATCGGGTGCGCAAGTCAGGAAGTGCGCTGTTTCATAGCGCGCTCTTCAGTGTCTTCCCAAGTCCCGATCTCTGTATGCGCCCAGCGCATGGACATTAGGCAAAATGACCTATGTCTCCATGTAGGATGTGGGCAAGGCAATAACACACAAGCAGTGCGCACACTCTACGTGCGATCATTCATGGGCCATCTTGAGACAGGGCAAATAGCCCATACACCATCATGATTGCCCAGAACGTTCTGCCTAAGTACACCAAATAAGCCGAAGTTGCAGATGTCAGACTAAATACACAATATTTGTCAAAGAAGCCCAATCTCGCAAGGAGAATAGGAACACCATGGTTCAGGAGAGTGGTTAAGACAAATCCAGGGTAAGGTCCCGAGAAATCAAGATGTGGGAAAATGGGTGACAACTCTCTAGACTTCAAGAGCTATTATGCTAAGTGGAACCGTTCCCATAGGTCAATCTGGTGCAACACTATTAAGCCTACACAGTACCCTTATATGTCCTCAGTGTATGCTGTGTAGTCACACAGCTAACGGACAGGTGTGATCGTCAGTACACGATATATAATCGTACACAGCCCAATCCTGTGTATGTTTTACTCATGTCTGAGTGGTTTTGGGGGTTCAACCCCAGTGTCCCCAAAGTTCTATTGAGACGAAAATTGAGTGTTAAGAGCCCCCTCAGGGCTTCTCCACTCCTATGTAAATGAGAGGGATATGGATATTGTATATAACTCATTGTCCATACAGAGTACAGTTGTGCCACTCCCTCCTAGAAATCAAGGGAAGAATCTCATGGATGTCCAAAAACCACCTCCCCATGGTGTAAACATATCCAAACAGCACTAGATGGGCATTCAGACACTTTATTGTGAACCACATCATAACATATGCAACCCAACAGGACGGTCATTTTCATCAAACTAGTAATCCAGCCGACAAGAGGAAACTCCATTCTCCAGAGGGCGCGATGAGTGAAGCTGCGATCTTTGTGACGTGATATCTTCTTAAGTGAACCATTGTGCACTAAAAATAAGTAAAAAGGATGTGCCTTGCCCACATCCTACATGGAGACATAGGTCATTTTTTCCTAATGTGCATGCGCTGGGCGCATACAGAGATCGGGACTTGGGAAGACACTGAAGAGCGCGCTATGAAACAGCGCACTTCATGACTTGCGCACCCGATTTGTTTACAAACAGAGGACGCATGGGTGAAGTGGTGAATCAGAGGTGAGACGCATCAATTTGAAGGTGGGGAACCACTCCCTTGGATGACGTGTATATTTGTTTACATGCCGCACTTATTGGTATATATTTGTGGAAATAATGGTCGGCACTTGTATATGTTGTATATGGATATTGTATACTCTTGTAATGTATTTATTGAGACACTAATGTATTTGTACACTTGTATTTGTATGTTGCACTATTTAATGGATGCAAATGAATTGATGATGTCACTACTTCTGATGATATATAAGGAAGGGATGTAACACAGATACACTGCTTGAGAAAGGCCTCATTGTGAGGCTGAAACGTCGCATTGACTTGATGGGTGAATAAACACACTGCTTTTTGCAACTTGGAGTGCCGCTTCCTTCTTTGGAATATATATATATATATATATATATATATATATATATATATATCTTTTTGCTATTCAATACAGCTTCATTGTTTGATGGTTAAAATATTTCTGCATTTATATTTAATTAAATATGACATACATTTATGAAATGATGAGTAACTTATGGATCCAATAAAACAAGGGAAGAGAAGGACAACCCAATAACAGACTCCACATTTGAATACATTCTCGTACACTGTACATGCTTTCCTATATCCGTACGTGATTGATTATACAAGTCTATGCACAAGCCATACGGAGCTGTCACATTTCAAGCATTATTTTACATAATTACAAGGCAACTGTATTACTTCTGCCCTAAATCATCTGGGAAGAGCGATAATTATTATGGGAGGTGATAACGAGTGGATCGAAAAAACAGAAGTTGCTCCCTCTGTAAGCGTTCATGTGGTTTTTCTAGATTTTAATAAAGCCAACAAAATGTCTAATGTAACAGATATACATGTAACCTGTATAAGGCGTTATACATACTGTATCTTGTCCCAACAGGTCATTGTTAAATAATATGTCGGTTACATACGGTGCTATTTGCGCTGTTACTCACCACTCCACACTCCAATTCCTCCCTAATTTGCCCTATTGGTGGAGGTGCTTTGTAAGCAGGAAATCCACATGCAAACCTTCTGCATCAATAAAGTGACGGTATACTCTTCCAGGTTCTAAGTCCAGTTGCTATGCAGAAGTTTCTGATGGGATCATCAAGGTCTGCTATATAAACCCAACAAGTTCCCTCATTCTTGGTCTAATTGTCAATGTACGGTTCACAAGGGCAGTTCCTGATGTTCTGGCCCCATGCTTCAGTATCAGTAGACTCTATCTTAAAGGGGTACTATAGTGGAAAACATATTTTTTTTAATCAACTGGTGCCAGAAAGTTAAACAGATTTGTAAATTACTTCTCAGGATGTCATATTTTAGGACCTACTGGATGTATTTCAGCAAGTTGGACTCCTGTCCACCCACAATATAACTGGTGCCACAAAGTTAAATAGATTTGGATATTACTTCTATTTAAAAATCTTAATCCTTCCAGTACTAATCAGCTGCTGTATGCTGCAGAGGAAGTTGTATTTCTTTCTGGAATTCTTCCCAGTCTGACCACAGTGCTCTCTGCTGACACCAGTTATATTGTGGGTGAACAGGAGTCCAATGAGGGATCACTTGCTATAATACATCCAGTAGGTCCTGAGATGTGTCCCTCAGAAAATCATCTCTTAATTTCTGCGAATTGCACGGTGGAGGCGGGGCCCCGTTGGAGTTGCTGGTTACATGAGCGCTCAGTCAGTGCATATTCTCTCTGCAAAGAGCAGAGCGCTCACGTTACTAGGACGTGGAGTCACAGACCATAAATACGTAAATTGAGCCGGCGGGGCCCCACCTCTAGCGCGCAGTTCACTGAGTATAGCAGAGGATCTTCTGGGGGGGACATATCTCAGGACCTACTGGTTGTATTTTAGTAATTGACCCCTTCATTGGACTACAACTATAACCCAGTGTATTGGTTTTAGTGTGGGTGAACAGGCTGACATTTTTCCTTTGAAGCGGTACTCCATCAGTAAGTATTTTTACTGAAATATGCCCAGGATGCAGGACTGAAAAAACTTAAATGTGTACATACCTCCCTGTGCTCACATGTTGCCTCGATTTCACTGGTGCCAGTACTGGCACGCTCCTCTTCCTGGTGCTGGGGTTGATCTGTCACAAAGCTTTATAGCCAATCATTGGTCATGTGACAAATTGGCTCCCAGAACGAGGAAGATGAGGAACATGCCAATACCAGGAGCAGCAATACAGAGGCAGCAAGGGTGCGTAGGGAGGTATGTACATGTGTCTATTTTTTTTTTTTTAAAGTCCTGCAACATGTTTCTGTAAGAAATATTTTTTACCACCAGAGTAACATCTAAGTTGCCTTTCTGCCCTTTTATTCTTTCACGTTCCTGTCTTGCTCCAGTGCCATGTGTCTGGCCTACTTCAATTTCCTGTCCCAGCTTCCAGTTCATTTCTGGACTCCGTGTTCCTCTACTGGCTTCACAATCTTGTTCCCCACTCTATATCTAGTCTTGTTCTTGTCCTGTCATTACTGATACCTCCAGCCACCAACTAGTGGCTATTCTGGAGTCCTTCCTCTAGTCCAATCATGCAAGCCCAACCCTCCTTGCAAGGAGCAAGGGTAAAACATTTCCTCAGGTTCTGCACCCCAGTATACCCAGTGCCATCCAAAATCTTGCCTAGAAAACCTAGTAAACTGTGCACCTCCTCCCTTGGCACCTTCTCCCTTTGATCCCTGAGCAAGTGTTCCCTTTATTTTTTGAGCAGTGTAATTGAATAGCCCCACATATTTACCCATACTAAGTAGGATGTAAATATTTGATGATTTAACAGTAAACCTGTTATGAACAGGAGTTTCCTCATACTAGATGCCTCTTAAAGGGGTTGTCTCAAGAAGGACATATGAACACATCATAGAGTGGGGTCTCTGCCTGAGACTTTCTAAGAAGCCAAAATTATCCCATTTTGACAAACTTAAGACCTTCATGTATTATATTTATCCATAGACACAATGTCGGGCTATCCTCAGTATACGGTTATCCCCATGGTTCCAGATACTGACACCCTCTGGCTGATAGATGATTTTGCTGGGATGAGCCATGGCTTCCAATGACACACAACCCTCTTTAATCTGTCATAGAAATGGCTAATTGTTTTACTGTTGCCGGAACAACAAATTAGTCTTCATGTATTTTTCTCTATCAATGTAGTTATACTTTACATTTCAGTGATTAATGAACCTCTTGACATTATTCATGCAGAATAAACATTTTCTCAGGCACCTGTATATTTTACTTGGACTCTTATTATCATTACATACAATCTTTCTAGCCTGTAGGTAGCTTTTACATTTTACCACATTACTCACTGTCAAAAAACAGTCTTACCTATCTGCACCTTTGCATGTAGATTTTTTTTTCCGGCATTGACCAAGTTTCAGGTCAAGAACTAAATAATACTTCTAAAGGGGTACTACGCCCCTAGACAACTTATCCCCTATCCAAAGGATAGGGGATAAGATGTCTGATCATGGGGGTCCCGCCGCTGGGGACCCCCGCGATCTTGGCTGCGGCACCCCAGACAGCGTTAAATTCGCTCCGTGCCTTATGACTGGAGATGCGGGGTGGAGGCTATTGACATCACGGTCACGCCCTGCTCGTGATGTCACAGCCATGCCTCCTCAATGCAAGTTTATAGACTTGCATTGAGGAGGCGTGGCCATGATGTCACAAGTGGGGCACGGCCGTGACTTCACAAGCCTCTGGCACTGAACCCGATGCTCTAAACGAAAGCCGGGTTCAGCACGGAGATCACGGGGGTCCCAAGAGGGGGGACCCCTTACGATCAGACATCTTATCCCCAAACCTTTGGATAGGGGATAAGATGTCTAAGGGCGGAATACCCCTTTAAGGTCAAGAGTGCAGCTAGGGGAAGGCTAGCGGGTCATTTGTCCTAGGGTACATTAACAAGCCACTAGGCTTTGGTCCACGTATGGTATTTGCCTATGCTGTTCATCAGGAAGGGTTAAAAATAAGTCATTTTTAATTCTTTATCATACAGACTTGTTGTTTTATTAATCATATCTATGGCCAGATCAGTAATATAGCTTATGCTTATGGACCTCTATCATCCTGCTCTGCTCTCCTAAAGCCCTGGGGCAGAATGGATTTAGTATATTACTGTAGAAACAATTTATGGTTGCAACAGGTACAAACGTCTTCAGGGGCCCACTTTTGGCTTTCCATTTATTTTGCCTAAGCCAGCTGGAGTGGGGAGCTGGGTATTTCTGACTCAACCAAGCATTTATAGGTGTGTAATGGAGAGAGGGCTTCGGGCATTTGAAATTTATCATGAAGGCCCCATAAACATAAGACAGCCGCTCCAGCATGACAAAGGCCAAAAAAGTGTAATCCATTCAAGTTGTACATTTTAAAGTTAGCTGAATGCAATAGTGCAGACTGTTCTGCGCTTAAAAGATCGAGGCACAAGCCCCACAAACATGGTACCACAAGGGTGTTAGTTATGGATAACTGTCTTTACTGAGCTTGTGAAGATGGTAATACACTTAAACCTGGTTTTGGGTTTAAGTGAGAGAGTTCAGTATAACCCCTTGGGAGCCTTGTTGGGACTTGTGGTGCTTTCACCAAACAGATTAATACTGACTTGGGAAACAGGTAGATGAATCCTGGTAGGTTGGGTCCTGTCAAGGTACTGAAACCTTCTCCGCCGGGGCATGAAGTTCCATCGTGCGGGTAATCCTTGCAGAATGACCAGAGAGAGAGTAGATTTGAGCTAGGCCTCTCCTCAGAGCACATGACACACAACACACCTGAACCTCACTGTAGCTCAGGCTGGTCTCCACTGAGGCAACTCCTTCCCCCACTACACTATACAGGGGAGACTTTAGAGGTTCCTATTGGCAGGCAAGGTCACATGGGGTTCACTGCTCACTGCACACAGTGGTGTGCTCTAAGGGATCTTAGAGCACATCACTTTGTGGATGGTCACCAGGGCCGGCCCTACCATGGTCCCAGGCGGCACTTTTCAGTTTTTTTTTGTGCCACCCAGGTGGCACAAAAGTGGCCGCTGGTCTCACGAGGGACATCGCACAAGTGACGTTACTCCACAGACCCACGCAGGAGGATGTCAGTGATGTCACTCATTAGACCAACGCAAGAGAGGAGAAGCGATGTGCAGGCCATGTGAGTGTGTCTGTGTGTGTCTGTGTGTCAGGAGAAGGGGGGAACAATGCTACATTATGTGGGGAAACCATGTGTCACGATTCGGCTGGCTGGAGGTGGATCCTCTGTGCCAGAGAGGGATTGGCGTGGACCGTGTTGGTGGACCGGTTCTAAGTTGCTACTGGTATTCACCAGAGCCCGCCGCAAAGCGGGATGGTCTTGCAGCGGCGGTAGCAACCAGGTCGTATCCACCAGCAACGGCTCAACCTCTCTGACTGCTGAAGATAGGCGCGGTACAAGGGAGTAGACAAGAGCAAGGTCGGACGTAGCAGAAGGTCAGGGAAGGCAGCAAGGATCGTAGTCAGGGGCAACGGCAGGAGGTCTGGAACACAGGCTAGGAACACACAAGGAAACGCTTTCACTGGCACAATGGCAACAAGATCCGGCGAGGGAGTGCAGGGGAAGTGAGGTATAAGTAGGGAGTGCACAGGTGAACACACTAATTAAGCCTGCTGCGCCAATCAGTGGCGCAGTGGCCCTTTAAATTGCAGAGACCCGGCGCGCGCGCGCCCTAAGGAGCGGGGCCGCGCGCGCCGGGACAAGACCGACGGGGAACGGGTCAGGTACGGGAGCCGAGATGCGCATCGCGAGCGGGCGCCTCCCGCATCGCGAATCGCATCCCGGCTGAGAGAGATATTGCAGCGCACCCGGTCAGCAGGTCTAATGTGGGGAAACTGCAACCTAATGTGCAGGAACTGCTTTCTAATGTGGGGAAACTATGCTACCTAATGTGGGGAAACTAAGCTACCTAATGTGGGGAAACTGCTACCTAATGTGGGGAAACTATGCTACCTAATGTGGGGAAACTTTGCTACCTAATGTGGGGAAACTATGCTATCTAATGTAGGGAAACTGTGCTACCTAATGTGGGGAAACTATGCTAACTTATGTGGGGAAGCTGCTACCTAATGTGGGAAAACAATGCTACCTAATGTGGGGAAACTATGCTACCTAAGGTGGGAAACTGCTACCTAATGTGGGGAAACTGCTACCTTATGAGGGGAAACTTTGCTACCTAATGTGGGAAAACTGCTACCTAATGTGAGGAAACTATGCTACCTAATGTGGGGGAACTATGCTGCCTACATAATGTGGGAAAACTGCTACCTATTGTGAGGAAACTATGCTACCTAATGTGGGAGAACTATTCTGCCTATATAATGTGGGAAAACTACTGCCTATCTAATGCTTTTTTTTTTCTTTGGGGGGGAGGGGGGGTCAGCATTTCACTCTTGGACCCAGGCAGCACAATGTCTTGGGCTGGCCCTGACGATCACCAGAAACTGGGTTGAGTTAGGAGGTTTTCAACACAGGCTTATGTCTCAAGGACAGGAGTCCTTCTCATTTCAGGTAGGGTGACAAGGGAAAGACTTGTTATGACCCCCATCTATACAGTGCTAACCGTGGTTATTTTTACTACTTGGATACCCTTTTTTAAGCATGTATTTGTATGTATGTCCTCTTAATGTCGTGTTACTATTTTTATGGTTGTATGATTTATAATAATTTGACTTCACAAGAAAGGTGTTCTTCTCTTGATCTAATTCAATAAGGACACCTTCTTTTCTTATTGGTCTTGTAACACTTTTACCTGTTACACCTATACACCCAGTCATGGTGTAGAAACATCTCATAAATCATCAAGAAAAATTGGAGGCCCCCAGAGCTAAATTTTAAGTTTCACAGCAAAGGCTATGAAAACTTATGTCCATGCAAAATTTTAGTTTTTCCACTATATTAAATTAGCAAATGCTTTCCAAATTTATATTTCTTGACTGTAACAATGCAAAATTTACCAACAGCCGGAGCCATAGTCATCTAGATGTATAAACACAATCATGAAATGTGACTGGTAAGAATATTATGAAATCAAGAGATGAAGGTCAGATAATTTCTTAAATTCTTCATTAAAACTTTTTTATGAACCTTTTTAATGAGAACATCATTCGCCCTCATTAATTCAGAGCTGATTGGCGCTTAGATCATGTAATTATCCGGCGGAGCCGTCAATACCTTTGTAAGCCAAACGTAACTTTTGCCGCAGGTCGTTTTCAGGCACGAAGCCACAGCGTAGCAGCGATAAGATCTTGAGCAATATTTTATGTGTTATGACTTAGTAAAATAATGAAATACTTGTACTGAACAAGACTGTAAGGCAAATAAAATAAAATAAATAATCCACCACATTCTAATATGCAGTTTTCCCAACCTCTCGTGTGACATATGCCCTTCCCCCTAAAGTTTTCAGCCACTCGTCCATTGAGTTGAGATGGGTCATGTAATCCTTACTACAATTTTGAAACAGTCCTTATGGCGATTCCATTGAGATACAAATGGATCACATGATACACTTCCTAAGCTAAGGTTTATACTGTCTTTGTGCCCCCACTAGTTGTAACGGGAGACCAACGTATACTGTTACAATGGTACTTCGGAGGAAAACCAGTGCCAGAAAGGTATTCAAATTTGTAAATTACTTATATATAAAAATCGTAATCCTTCCAGTACTTTTCAGTGGCTGTACGCTCCCGAGGAAGTTCAGCCATCACACCTCACATAGACTTGCATTGAGGGGGTGGGGCGTGACATAATGAGGGGCGGGGCTATGATCTCACGAGCTTCTAATGGCGGCTCCATCGTTTGGAACAGTTTGTTCCAAACGCTGAGCAGCGAAGCACCCCTTTAAAGTAAATTGTTTTCCACCTGAGTACCCCTTTAATTGGAGAACCGGACCCTATTGATTTTTATAGCCAAATTGAGTCACCTAGTGACTCCCTTCAGGACCTACAGTACAGACCAAAAGTTTGGACACACCTTCTCATTCAAAGAGTTTTCTTTATTTTCATGAATATTGTAGATTCACACTGAAGGCATCAAAACTATGAATTAACACATGTGGAATTATAGACATAACAAAAAAGTTAGAAACAACTGAAAATATGTCATTTTCAAGGTGGAAAGTGTCCCCAAGTGCAGTCACAAAAACCATCAACAGCTACAAAGAAACTGGCTGACATGTGGAGCGCCCCAGGAAAGGAAGACCAAGAGTCACCTCTGCTGTGGAGGATAAGTTCATCCGAGTCACCAGCCTCAGAAATGGCAGGTTAACAGCAGCTCAGATTAGAGACCAGGTCAATGCCGCACAGAGTTCTAGCAGCAGACACATCTCTAGAACCACTGTTGAGAGGAAACTGTGTGAGGCCTTCATGGTAGAATATAAGCTTGGAAACCCCTGCTAAGGACAGGCAACAAGCAAAAGAGACTTGTTTGGGCTAAAGAACACAAGGAATGGACATTAGACCAGTGGAAATCTGTGCTTTGGTCTGATGAGTCCAAATTTGAGATCTTTTGTTCCAACCACCATGTCTTTGTGCGACGCAGAAAAGGTGAACGGATGGACTCTACATTCCTGGTTCCCACCGTGAAGCATGGAGGAGGAGGTGTGATGGTGTGGGGGGTGCATTGCTGGTGACACTGTTGGGGATTTATTCAAAATTGAAGGCATACTGAATCAGCATGGCTACCACAGCATCTTGAAGCGGCATGTCATTCCATCCGGTTTGCGTTTAGTTGGACCATCATTTATTTGTCAACAGGACAATGACCCCAAACACACCTCCAGGCTGTGTAAGGGCTATTAGACCAAGAAGGAGAGTGATGGGGGGCTGTGCCAGATGACATGGCCTCCACAGTCACCTGACCTGAACCCAATGAAGGCAAAAGGGCAAACAAGTGTTAAGCATCTCTGGGAACGCCTTCAAGACTGTTGGAAGACCATTTCAGGTGACTACCTCTTGAAGCTCATCAAAAGAATACCAAGAGTGTGCAAAGCAGTAATCAAAGCAAAAGGTGGCTACTTTGAAGAACCTAGAATATGACATATTTTCAGTTGTTTCTCACTTTTTTGTTATGTCTATATTTCCACATGTGTTTATTCATAGTTTTGATGCCTTCAGTGTGAATCTACAATTTTCATAGTCATGAAAATAAAGAAAACTCTTTGAATGAGAAGGTGTGTCCAAACTTTTGGTCTGTACTGTATGTGTTATTGCAAAAGTACAGGAGTCAACATTTTGAACCCCTTAACAATAATGCATAGGTCCTGAATGTAGTCACTAGTTGACTCCGCTCGGGCATAGAAATCAATATGTCCACTGCTCCCTTAACAGTATATGTCAGTATCTTGTCTTTAGATGCTGACAGATACAACTAATGGGGGAACTAACAAATTATGAACCTACCTTACGACTGAATGAAGAATTGGAGAAGTACCTGGGGGAAACACAATGGGACCCTAGTTGAGTTGAGAGGGGACATGCCTTAGTTTTTCTACCTGGTTTCCAGGATCTCTTGGTACCAATGGTCACCAAATTCAATTGCATCTGTTTCTTTTTTCCCTATGAGTTCCCCTTATGATACTTTTGGTGTCTTCAGAGTCTTTACCTTTGACCCCTCCATTATAGCATGGTTATATCAGGTGTGGCTAACTTCCATTGCAAGTTACATGTCAACCTGCAGCACCTAACCACAGTGAGCGATCATTGTATGGCTTGATAACATGGATGGTTATATGTGGAGAATAACACTCTAAAACACAATAAACATTATTTGACAGTCATCAAACAATCAAAAGGAGCTGAGAAGAAATCAATAGTTTTTGAAAAACAGAATTTTTTTACAGTAAATTACTTAATACTAGTCAATTAGTTTGTAAAATTTTTTTTATTTCACATTGGTGAAGCTAGCAAAAAGCTTCACCCAAATGCATTACGTATTTTAAAGTTTTTAGCTTTTTTAAAATCCTTGTTTTTTGTATGCTTTTGTAGCTACTTAACCCCTTAAGGACTTAAAGGGGTACTTCACTGGCCAGCGTTTGGAACATTTAGTATTGGTATGCAAAAAATTGTCCTTCTTTTGACCCCTATAACGCCGTTACCCTGCTTAAGCAGTGAGTGTCTGGTTACTGATGGTAGCTGACACTCACTGCTCTGAAGCAAGCGCAGCTCCTGTACTCACTTCAAACCACTTAATGCATCAGGGCGTACAGGTATGATTTTTGACACTACACAGCAAATCATATTTTGGGGTAGATACATAGATGATGATTTAAAGAGTACCTGTCACCAAACTAAACTTTTAACCCCTTAACGACACAGGACGTATATTTACGTCCTGCGCCGCCTCCTGCGATATGAAGCGGGATCGCGCCGCGATCCCGCATCATATCGCGTCGGTCCCGGCGCTCATCAACAGCCGGGACCCGTGGCTAATATCACACATCGCCAATCGTGGCGATGTGCGGTATTAGCCCTTTAGAAGCGGCGGTCAAAGCTGACCGCCGCTTCTAAAGTGAAAGTGAAAGTGACCCGGCTGCTCAGTCGGGCTGTTCGGGACCGCCGCGGTGAAATCGCGGCGTCCCGAACAGCTGACAGGACACCGGGAGGGCTCTTACCTGCCTCCTCGGTGTCCGATCGGCGAATGACTGCTCCGTGCCTGAGATCCAGGCAGGAGCAGTCAAGCGCCGATAACACTGATCACAGGAGTGTTAATACACGCCAGTGATCAGCATGAGAGATCAGTGTTGGCAGTGTTATAGGTCCCTATGGGACCTATAACACTGCAAAAAAAATTTTAAAAAAAAAGTGTTAATAAAGGTCATTTAACCCCTTCCCTAATAAAAGTTTGAATCACCCCCCTTTTCCCATAAAAAAAATAAAACAGTGTAAAAAAATAAATAAATAAACATATGTGGTATCGCTGCGTGCGTAAATGTCCGAACTATAAAAATATATCATTAATTAAACCGCACGGTCAATGGCGTACGCGCAAAAAAATTCCAAAGTCCAAAAAAGCGTATTTTGGTCACTTTTTATATCATTAAAAAATGAATAAAAAGTGATCAAAAAGTCCGATCAAAACAAAAATCATACCGATAAAAACTTCAGAAAAACGGAAAAACCCTGAGTCCTTAAGGGGTTAATATATTGTTCCTTATGTAATTATGAGACACTTTGCTATTTGCTTGCTGATAAAATTCTCAACCTATATATGTTTTTAATGTGATTGAAAAAACTACCACTAGGTGGCTCTGTTCTGTTCCCTGCACAGGTCAAAGAGTTAGTTTGGTCTCCTCCCGGCCTAGCAGGAGACCAAACTCAGGAAGTGCCTGTGGGGCATGGGGAGGCACAGCTCTCACAGGCTTCAGTAACATTGCACCTGCTGGGGAACTCCCACTTTCTCCTGCCAGGAGCTCACACAATATGAGCAAAGGGAAAGGTATGATACACAGCTTTTTAAAACTTGGAAAAATATTTTTTAAGGGCAGGAGAGGTGTTGGGAGTAGTTAGGGAATATAATCTGGGTTAGTTTAGAAAATATGGCTTGATGACAGGTTCTCTTTAACTCTTTGGGACATTATTTTATGAGTTTGTAGAGAAATCAAACAAAAATTCTATTGGTATGAAATTCACAGCTGAAGTAGAAGGAAGAAGCCTCAACCATTTACATAGATAGTGAAAATTGAATTCAGCCCAATATATATTGAAAACCCACAGCTACCAATAGCTTCCTCCACTGGAATAGTTGGCATCCAGTACCTCTAAAAGGAATTATCCCTGTAGGGGGATTAACCGAACTAGTGCGCCACCATATGGACTGGAGGTTCGGAGCGGGCTCACATGACAAATGTAGTGTCATATGATCAGATGGTGTGGCAGGACAAGATTGGCTGAGAATACCAAAAGTGACATCCAGAGAACCAGAAGTGACATCAGAATAAGTGAGTCCCTAGAAATATGTTTTTTTTTTTTTCCCAAGGGGGTCCTCCCGAAAAAGGGTATTAAATCAGAGGCGTAGTTTGTAGCTTCTGGGCCCCAATACAAAATCTGCAACAGGGCCCCATATGCCAATTATAATACTGGTCTCTTATGGGGAAGATGTGCTTTGGGGCCCCCTTAGGCACCAGTGCCTCCTGCAACTGCTACCTTTGCTACCTCTATAGCTACACCCTTGGATATTGTACATCAGGGTGTACAGGTACGCCCTTTTTCCTTATACAAAATCCTTTTTTTCTGTTTCTGCTTCTTTAAAGTAAATTCTGTATTTAATTTGTTTAGATTTAAGCCATATTTTTTTAAAGCTATGAACACATTAAAATCATCACAATCCATGAGAGCGAACAAGTAGGACAAGTTTTCATGTACTTGAAGAGCTCTCTGTGTAAAAAATGTATTCCATGTATACTGATTGCTTGCCTACATATTACGGCAGTATTTTATGTAAAGAAATGTATAATATGCAATTAATATGGGCATGTTTGTACAATTACTTTTTTCAATCTTAATAATGAAAATTAGTGAGACATGTCAGGAGGGCCATCCATAGGTGTTATGTTGGTAATGGGATAATTTTCATACATAATACAAATTTTAATTTGACTTGTAGATCCTGCTGTATCCTTCAAGACATTAATCTTCCCCTTGGGACAGACTTAATATTAATTTATAAAGTTAATTTGAAGGGATTAATTTGCTGTTATTTAATAATAGAAACTGAAAAATAATGCGTTATATATTCTGCCAAGTCAAACTTTAGATCTGAGCCTGAAATTCATTTCACGGTTCCTTTTCTTCTTTAATTTGACCCATTTTTTGCAAGAACAAAAACCTTTCAGTTTTTTCCTTTATTATGCAAAACATTGATGATATCAGTTAAAAAAAAAAGCCTGTTTTACTTAGAGTACGTTTACACCGTGTAATTCGAGCAGAATTTCCTTGCACGAAATAGAACGTTGGAAATTCATACTGTGAACATTACCATTGGTGTGAATGGGTTTTCCATGGATGGAATTGCTGGTCTCGTAATTCTTATGTGATCTTTGCCCGATGTTATTTTTTGGCAGCATACAAAATTAGTGTTGTCTCGGCTTTTCCAAGGTTGCAGTGCAGCCCAAGACATTACATCACTAGGTAGGTGTTGAAAGGGAGCCTGTCTGCTTAAATGGATGGAGTGACTGCTGAGTGGGCTAAAGATTAGTCATCACAGGTAGGGATGAGCGAATCGAATCTGACAAATCCGAATTCAGGAAAAATTTGATTCACAACGAATGCAAATATCGCGGCAATTCTATCGCGCAAATTACTTCAATAAACTCCATTTAGTGTGGCCCAGGCTCCAGGGCATCTAAAATGGCGGATCCACATGTGAGGACATGGGACAAGGAAACCTGGGAAGGTGGGAACAAGGGTCGGCAGGATGACCCTGAATCACATGCAGCAGGCAGCCTATCAGCAGCCAGTCACCCCTATGATGTCACGGCCCAATATAATCGGCAGCCATCTTGCGGCCAGTCCCTTCAGCCTATTATTGCAGAGAGAGAGGGACAGACAGTAGTGTGTGTTACACAGAAAAGCATTTTTACAGCACCGATTCACCTCCCAGTCAAATCAGCATTCTATTGCAGAGAGAAAGAGAGGAACAGAGAGCAGTGTGAGTTGCACAGAAACACAAATAATAGAAAAAGGAAAAAACGGTCTTGGAGGTGCTGCTCAAAAGGAGGTCACAAATGGAGAGACTCAGGCCAGCACAGGACAAGAAATAATTTATTTTTGGCAATACGGATGACACATTTCGGCACACAAGGAGTGCCTTCCTCAGGTCCAAACGTACAATGCTAAAAGACAGTAATATTAAGGAGACGAGTGATAACAAAAAGTCATAATACAGTCAAAAAAGTAATCATACAGTGATCCCCCGACATACGATAATTTCAACATACAATGCCCTCTCAGCATCAACATACAATACTTTTGTATGTCGGGGTCATCGCATAAACTGCTACCCGACAGCGCAGACTGCTTCAGCTACCACCGGATAGCCATTTAAGGTGCCCTGTGAGTGTCGTTCACCTGTCCCCGACGCTCCGGACCGTCCTCTTCAGGATCCACTGCATGGCCGTCGCTCTCCTTCATCGTCATCACATCGCCGTGCATGCCATACCATCATCCAATAGGAGCGGCATGCGCAGCGAAGTGATGACAGCGATGAAGAGCGACGATCCGGGGAAGCGGTGACCGTCCGGAGAGGCGGGGATACCCCCGGGTACGCAGACGGGGATACCCTGGGGACGCGACAACAACGATGGAGAGTGATGGAGAGCGACATCCAGGGCAGCGGTGATGGTCCAGAGCGGCGGGGACACGTGAGTATATCTTTTTATATTATTGCACGGATCCCTCAACATACGATGGTTTCAACTAACGATGGTTCATTTGGAACGAATTACCATTGTATGTTGAGGGATCACTGTATTAATAAATCTAAATAAATAAAAGTAAATATATTGTGGGTGTATGTCAGGAGTTGGTTATGCATACATTGAATGATGCTGCTATGTGTTGCTGTATAACAGACTATGAACAAATAGTAGGGTTTGGTAATGGCAAAGGTGGGAGGTTACACCAGATGGTGATTGTGTACTATATATGTTATGCATGATATATATATATCTATATCTATATATATGTATATATATATATATATATATATATATATATATATATATATAGTGTACAAAATGTACCCAATACATTAAAAGGTAAGTGGTGAAAGATGGTAGATACGGCGAATACACCCCTATTGCGGCGGTCACTGCGGCCATCAATGGCCGGGACCTCCGGCTAATACAGGACATCACCGATGGCGGTGATGCCCTGTATTAACCCTTCAGACGCGGCGATCAAAGCTGACCGCCACGTCTGAAGGGAAAGTGACACTAACCCGGCTGTTCAGTCGGACTGTTCGGGACCGCCGCGATTTCACCACGACGGTCTCGAACAGCCCGACTGAATAGCCGGGTTAGTGCTTACAGGACACCGGGAGTGACCTTACCTGCCTCCTCGGTGTCTTCTCCATTCAAGGATCCCCTGTATCCCCTCCTTCCTCGTCATCACGTCGTCGCGTACGTGCGTCGGCGTGCGTAACGAAGTGATAGCGGCGACGGAGAGCGAGGATACCCGGCCGGCAGCAGAGACGTTCCGGAGCGACGGCGGCAGCGATGGAGCGACATCCAGGGCATCGGTGACGGGTCCGGAGCGAAGGGGACACTTGAGTATTACCTGCTATGCAGTGGTCATCAATCTGCGGACCTCCAGATGTTGCAAAACTACAACTCCCAGCATGCCCGGACAGCCAACGGCTGTCCGGGCATGCTGGGAGTTGTAGTTTTGCAACATCTGGAGGTCCGCAGGTTGAACACCACTATTGGGTTCAAAATCTTAATTTTTGTTAGATTTTGCACCTATAAATTGGGTGCGTCTTATACGCCGGTGCGTCCTATAGGGCAAAAAATACGATAGCTCCTGGTAAAAAATTTAGAATAAAATAAGGAACCAAGGAATAAAAATACTTGGACTTGAAAAATAAAAATTCATAAGGACAAATGTTTAGTTCATGTACACGTAGTTGAATAAATGAAAAACACAAGTAAAAAACACAAATTGTCAGCCTAGAGAGACACACATTCCTATCTACACATGTGTACAGTGGCGTTGCGACCCGGGTGCGGGGGGTGCGGCCCGCACCGGGTGACACCAACCTAATGGGGTGACACCAAGACGCTCCGCAGCACCCACACCCCCTCCCCAGCTACACTGACACCCCCCTATGTGCCCGACCGGCCTCCCATCCGTCAGCAACCCCCCCCCCCCCGCCTGTGCTGTGTGTGCGGTGCGCCCGTCCGTTAGCAACCCCACCCCCCCCTTTCAGTGCGCCCGTCCGTCATCACGCCCCCCCCCCCCTCACCTTCACCAGTACTGCGCCCGGCCTCTGCTCACACGTCTGCGCCGGCCTGACGTCACACCGCATGGCCGCGCAGGGGGACGTCAGCTACGTCACTCGAATTGCGCCCGGTGAGAAGGAGCGCTGCGCTGGATGGGTGAGTGTGTGTGTGTGTCTGTCTCTATCTATGTTTGTTTGTGTGTGTGACTCTGTGTGTGACTGTGTGTTTGTGTGACTCTGTGTGTGTGTGTGTGTGACTGTGTGTGTGTGTGTGTGACTCTGTGTGTGTGTGACTCTGTGTGTCTGTCTGTGAGTGTGTGTCTCTCTGACTGTGTGTTTGTGTGTGTGTCTCTCTGTGTTGTATGTGTTTTTTTTTTGTGTGTGTGTGTGTGTGTGGGGGGGGAGACTTTGACGCATTGTGGGGAACCTGCGGCCTAATGTGGGGAGTCTATGCACCTAATGTGGGGAGTCTATGCTACCTAATGTGGGGAGTCTATGCTACCTAATGTGCGGAGTCTATGCTACCTAATGTGCGGAGTCTATGCTACCTAAGGTGCGGAGTCTATGCTACCTAATGCGGGGAGTCTGTGCTACCGAATGTGGGGAAACTGCTACCTAATGTGGGGAATATGTGCTACCTGATGTGGGGAAATTGCTACCTAATGTGGGGTAACTGGTACCTACCTAATGTGGGGAAACTGGTACCAAATGTGGGGAATATATGCTGCCTAATGTGGGGAAAAGATGCTACCTAAAGTGGGGAAACTGCTACCTACCTAATGTGGGGGAACTGCTGCCTACCTAATGCTCCCCCCCCTGGCAGTAGCACCCTCATCATCCGCCAGCAACCACCCCCCCCCCCCCCCCCAGCAGCAGCACCTCCATCAGCAGATCCTGATGGTGGATGATGGCGGTGCTCCTGCCAGGAGGATGATCCTGCCGATGGATGATGGGGGTGATACTGCCAGGGGGAATGACCAGTAGCACCCTCATCATCCTTCAGCAACACCCCCCCCCCAGTAGTAGCACCCCGATCATCCACTAGCAACACCACCAATACCCCCCTCCCGTGGTAATAGCATCAGCTAACGGATGTTGAGGGGTGTTACTGCGGTTGTGGTATTATATTCAGAGGGTGCACTGTATGGCAACGTTATATTCAGAGGGCGCAGTTTGTGGTAGTATTATATTCAGAGGGCACAGTGGGTGGTAGTATTATATTCAGAGGGCGCAGTTTGTGGTAGTATTATTAGAGATGAGCGAACTTACAGTAAATTTGATTCGTCACGAACTTCTCGGCTCAGCAGTTGATGACTTATCCTGCGTAAATTAGTTCAGCCTTCAGGTGCTCCGGTGGGCTGGAAAAGGTGGATACATTCATAGGAAAGATTCTCCTAGGACAATATCCACCTTTTCCAGCCCACGGGAGCACCTGAAAGCTGAACTAATTTATGCAGGAAAAGCCATCAACTGCCGAGCCGAGAAGTTTGTGACGAGTTGAATTTACTGTAGTTTGCTCATCTCTAAGTATTATATTCAGAGGGCGCAGTGGGTGGTAGTAATATATTCAGAGTGTACAGTATGTGTTGGTATTATATTCAGAGGGTACAGTATGTGATAGTATTATATTCAGGGGTACAGTATGTGGCAGATTTATATTCAGAGGGTACAGTATGTGATGGTATTATATTCAGAATGTACAGTGTGTGGTATTATTATATTCAGTGGGTACGGTGTATGGAAGGTTTATAATCAAAGAGTATAGTGTATAGTAGTATTATATTTAGAGGATATAGTGTCTGGCAGGTTTATAATAATACTTGTTTTCATATAGAGGATGAGAATGCGCTGACATAGTGAGGAGACGTCTGGGCGTCACATTCTACAGACAGAAGTTTTAGCTGGACCCTGTGGTATGTACCATCTGAATTAGATAAGGGAAGACTATAGAGAAGACGTCACCTGTAGTCACTGATATCATTGTGTATTCTCCTCACTATAGAGAAGACGTCACCTGTAGTCACTGATATCATTGTGTATTCTCCTCACTATAGAGAAGACGTCACCTGTAGTCACTGATATCATTGTGTATTCTCCTCACTATAGAGAACACATCACCTGTAGTCACTGATATCATTGTGTATTCTCCTCACTATAGAGAAGACGTCACCTGTAGTCACTAATATCATTGTACATTCTCCTCACTATGTCCTATCAGAGCTGTAGTCGCTTGTCAGTTCTACAGTTATGGTCAGTGAAACTACAACTCCCAGCATAACCTCACCACTGCTCAAAGGGGTACTCTACTGGAAAACATTTTTTTTTAATCAACTGGTGCTACAAAGTTAAACAGATTTGTAAATTACTTCTATTTAAAAATCTTAATCCTTCCAGTACTTATTAGCTGCTGTATAAGCGATTCACAGGAAGTTATTTTCTTTTTTAATTTCTTTTCTGTCTTACCACAGTGCTCTGTGCTGACACCTCTGTCCATGTCAAGAACTGTCCATAGTAGGAGCAAATCCCCATAGCAAACCTATCCTGCTCTGGACAGTTCCTGACATGGACAGAGGTGTCAGCAAATAGCACTGTGGTCAGATTGGAAAGAAATACACAACTTCCTGTGGAGCATACACCAGCTTATAAGTACTGTAAGTATTAAGATTTTAAATAGAAGTAATTTAAAAATCTGTTTAACTTTCTGGCACCAGTTAATATAAAAGTAAATGTTTTCCAGTGGAGTACCCCTTTAAGTAATTCTGGGAGCTGTATATTTCAATTGTGAAAACTTCTTTAACACTTTCCTATTCTGTGGCAACTGGTATATCTGATTATTATACTGGAATTTCTCACAATGCGCTACAACAGTGGTGTCTGTCACAACAGGCTAAAAACTTACTGGGGGGAGGGGGGAGATATGGGGGTGACACCATTTTCTACCGCACCGGGTGACACCAACCCTAGCAACGCCACTGCATGTGTACACAAATTGTCAAGATCAGTCAATAAAATACTTCGGTGATATGTCCATCACAAAATGTTACAGTGCTTCACAAAGCATTAAATTAACCAAGGCAGAGCTGTCAGTCCATTGCAATACTCATTTATATATGTATGTCCATACAGCATATGTGTGATTGCACTGTATCTCATAGCATCAGGGGCCTCAAGAGCAGAGAAGGTAAACTGGAATAATTATGCATACCGTATTTTTCGTCCTATAGGACGCACCGGCGTATAAGACGTACCAAATTTTTAGGGGCAAAATCTAAAAAAATCTAGATTTTGAACCCAATAGTGGTCTTCAACCTGCGGACCTCCAGATGTTGCAAAACTACAACTCCCAGCATGCCCGGACAGCCAACGGCTGTCCGGGCATGCTGGGAGTTGTAGTTTTGCAACATCTGGAGGTCCGCAGATTGAAGACCACTGCATAGGAGGTAATACTCATGTGTCCCCGCCGCTCCGGACCCGTCACCGCTGCCCTGGATGTCGCTCCATCGCTGTCGCCGTGTCCCCGTCGCTCCGGAACGTCTCTGCTGCCGGGCGGGTATCCTCACTCTCTGTCGCCGCCATCACGTCGTTACGCACGCCGAAGCATGTACACGACGACGTGATGACGAGGAAGGAGAGCGCCGGCATACAGGGGATCCCTGAACGGAGAAGACACCGAGGAGGCAGGTAAGGTCCCCCCCGGTGTCCTGTAAGCACTAACCCGGCTATTCAGTTAGGCTGTTCGGGACCGTCGCGGTGAAATCGCGGCGGTCCCGAACAGCCCGACTGAACAGCCGGGTTAGTGTCACTTTCGCTTCAGACGCGGCGGTCAGCTTTGATCGCCGCGTCTGAAGGGTTAATACAAGGCATCACCGCGATCGGTGATGTCCTGTATTAGCCGCGGGTCCCGGCCATTGATGGCCGCAGGGACCGCCGCGATAGGGATTTATTCGCCGTATAAGACGCACAGACTTTTTCCCCCCAGTTTTGGGGAAGAAAAAGTGCGTCTTATACGGTGAAAAATACGGTACATTGCAATAGTGTTTGAAAGTATAAGGGGACTTACCACTCCTCCCAGATAGTAGGATGCAAGGGTGCTGCAAAAAGGAGGAAGGGAGATGAAGTATAGCGCATGGGAAAAAGTAAACGCTGTGGAACGGAACATTTGGTAAGCAGGAATACCTGGTGGGGATCCTGTGAGTTGTAGAGCTGGCGTTGGTCTGACAGCGTGTGTCCCAGGAGCTTGCGTATTAGACGAGTGGATTACCGCTAAGTCACTATCGGCCAGCGCCGGGTTGCCGAGTAACCACAGACGCTAGCTGTCAGTGAGGCACGGCATGTGTAGGAAAAGAACGCACGTTACTATGTGCGCAGATTGGCGTGCCGTGATCGCAGTGGCTGGGGGTTGTAATGCACACCTAGATGTATGCGCATGTGAGCGCAGGGGGGAGCACATCAACAGAGAAGAAAATATTTTTTATATGACATAATTGATGGTGTTATAATGGCATGTGAATAGGCTGTGACTGTATAAGGAGGGGGAGAGATGGTATGGGAAACAGTTAGTAAGAAAAATTGAGGTGGTGGGTAGTGGATGTGTGATGCACCGAGGATCGATGGGGACCAGAAAGGGGGAATGGGAGGAGTTCAAGGCACTCATTCAAGCCGAAAAGCATTTTTACGGCAGCGATTCACCTCAAGCCCAAATCCAGCCTAGAAGCACTGATAGAGAAGGGAGTGAGATTGAGAGAGAGAGAGAGTGCAAATTTGGGTGTAGTACATATTGTACTGCAGCACTGGGGTGTAAAACAACTGAAAAGCTAATAGTAGCGAGCCAGTTAGAGCTAGCAGAGCACTAAAAGCATATTATCCTCTATTAAGTGTAACCTGTGCGTACATCTAAGTGGTGTACCATTTTGTTCCTGTTAAAGTCTTAAGGGCCTAGATACTGTGAAAGGCCAGCCAAAAGTACACATTGGCTGGTGTTGCACACAAATACTGTTTTAAGCGTGCCCTAGCGCATCGTCCTCCCCTCATAAGTGCATACCACATACGTACATCTAAGTGGTGCAATATTTTGCTCCTGTTGAAGTCTTAAGGGCCTAGCTACTGTGAAAGGCCAGCCAAAAGTACACATCAGCTGGTGTTGTAGACAAATACTGTTTTAAGCATACTGGAGCGCATTGTCCTCCCCGCATAAGTGCATACCACATACGTACATCTAAGTGGTGTACCATTTTGTTCCTGTTAAAGTCTTTAGGGCCTAGAGGCAGTAAAAAGGCCAGACAAAAGTACACACCTGCTGGTTATGTAGACAAATACTTTTTTAAGCATAGTGAAGCGTATTGTATTCCCCTCATATACGCACTAAGTATGTCAGGCAGAGAAGTGCCATGAAATACACAGAAGAGTGGCAGAGGCCTAAATTCATCAGGTCGCAGAAGACTAGGGGCAAGTAGCAGCAGGAGTCACAGCGAGAGGCCTGAGCTCCCGGTATCAGCTCGTAGTCGTGTCTCAACCAGCAACCCATCTGCCGTCATCGATTGGTTAACACAGTCATCCACTTCATCACAAATGACATCTGACACCCCCAGTAAAAAGTCAGTGGGTTCCTCAGACGCAACGCTCAGTTAGCATGGCATGGGAGCAGTCCCTGTCCTCCCATTGCCTTTGTCCTATGCTGTTCCCTCCCCCACAGAAGTATCTTATGCTGTGGGTTCAGCTCCACTACTTAGTGAGGACGATATACTAGAGGACAGTCAGCAGCTACTGCCCAACCAAGAAGTGGAGGAGACATCCGCCGCTTGCTCTGCCAGGTGGGCAAGTAGTGATGAGGAGAGTGGAGTGGGAGGTGGCGTTGCGAGCATTCAGGCTCCTGAAGCAGACACTGTTGAGGAACCTGAGGAGGACATCAGTGACGTCCAGACACAACTCGATGATGATGAAGCCGATCGCACTTGGGAGCTGGGTGCAGAAGGGGCTTCATCATCATCAGGAGAGGAGGGTTGCAGGTTGCCCATGAGGCAGCAGCTGAGCCAGCAAGGTGGTAGCACGGTTTGTCAGTTAGTATGGTGGCAGAAGTAGACCACCTGCTTTGTGGGAGCCTACCTTCCTGGGAGGTAGTGGAACAGGGGTTCCTGGAGTCAGCGGCAGTAGCAGTCAATCAGTGCGGACAGTTGGTTGGAAAATCAGCTACTCGGCGGTGTGGCAGTTTTTCATAAAGCATCTGGAGGTTGTTAACCTGGCCACATGAAAGATGTGTTGGCATAAGGTGCCAATGTTGGCACCACGGCCCTGCGTGAACACATGCAGCGTCGCCATAAAGCGGCCTGGGAGAACCGTGGCTCCGATGTAGTGGTCCAGCCTGCTGCATCACCCAGTGGCTAGTGATGTCGCGACCATAAAATTTTCAGTTCACGAACAGCGAACGCGAACTTCCGCAAATGTTCGCGAACCGGCGGACCGGGCGAACCGCCATTGACTTCAATGGGCAGGCCAATTTTAAAACCCACAGGGACTCTTTCTGGCCACAATAGGGATTTAAATGTTGTTTGAAGGGGACTAATACCTGGACTGTGGCGTGCTGGAGGAGGATCCATGGCAAAACTCCCATGGAAAATTACATAGTTGATGCAGAGTCTGGTTTTAATCCATAAAGGGCATAAATCACCTAACATTCCTAAATTCTTTGGAATAACGTGCTTTAGCCCCCTTTAGGCAGCACGTAGAGTCCCCCTTTAGGCATCACATAGTTAAATCCCCCCTTTAGGCAGCACATAGATTTCCCCATATTAGGCAGCACATAGTTAGAGCCCCCCTTTAGGCAGCACATAGGTAGAGCCTCCCTTTAGGCAGCACATAGAGCCCCCTTTAGGCAGCACATAGTTAGATCCCCCCTTTAGCCATCACATAGTTAGATCCCCCCTATAGGCAGTACATAGATTCCCCCATGTTAGGCAACCCATAGTTAGAGCCCCCCTTTAGGCAGCACATAGATCTCCCCTTTAGGCATCACATAGTTAGATCCCCCCTTTAGACAGCACATAGATTTCCCCATACTAGGCAACACATAGTTAGAGCCCCCCTTTAGGCAGCACATAGGTAGAGACTCCCTTTAGGCAGCACATAGAGCCCCCTTTAGGCAGCACATAGCTAGATCCCCCCTTTAGCCATCACATAGTTAGATCCCCCTATACGCAGTACATAGATTCCCCCATATTAGGCAGAACATAGTTAGAGCCCCCCTTTAGGCATCACATAGTTAGATCCCCCCTTTAGGCAGCACATAGATTTCCCCATATTAGGCAGCACATAGTTAGAGCCCCCCTTTAGGCAGCACATAGGTAGAGCCTCCCTTTAGGCAACACATAGTTAGATCCCCCCTTTAGCCATCACATAGTTAGATCCCCCTTATAGGCAGTACATAGATTCCCCCATGTTAGGCAGCACATAGTTAGAGCCCCCCTTTAGGCAGCACATAGAACCCCCTTTAGGCATCACATAGTTAGATCCCCCTTTTAGGCAGCACGTAGATTTCCCCATATTAGGCAGCACATGGTTAGAGCCCCCCTTAGGCAGCACATAGTTAGATCCCCCCTTTAGCCATCACATAGTTAGATCCCCCCTATAGGCAGTACATAGATTCCCCCATGTTAGGCATCACATAGTTAGAGCCCCCCTTTAGGCAGCACATAGTTAGAGCCCCCCCCCTTTAGGCAGCACATAGGTAGAGCCTCCCTTTAGGCAGCACATAGAGCCCCCTTTAGGCAGCATATAGTTAGATCCCCCCTTTAGCCATCACATAGTTAGATCCCCCCTATGAGCAGTACATAGATTCCCCCATGTTAGGCAGCACATAGTTAGAGCCCCCCTTTATGCAGCAGTTCTAACCTCTGAGCCACCATGCTACCCTTAGCATACATCTAATATGCACGGTTGCTAAAATGGACAGAGATGTCAGCAGAGAGTACCAGAAAAATTAGGCATGTACACATGGATGAAAAAGTTGGTATTGTTGCAGCCGCTGCTGTGGCAGCAGCCAGAAAAATTTCAGTTTTTTTCCCAGCCAGAAAGTGCCCAAAAACATTGCGGCTTGAACCATAGTTCGGGGCGGATAAGTCATGCAAGTCATCCTTGGTCGCCACCTTACCCAGACGGAATGTGATTGGTCGGATCCCCATGCCCATGTTTGGACGACCAATCAGCTTCAAGAGGCCCGTCTTCATTCAAAATTCACCACGGCAATCCTGCACAGCATCACCAGGTTTACCCAATGTGCAGTGTAGGTGATATATCTGCCCTGACCATGCTTTGCAGACCAGGTATCAGTGGTCAGATGGACCCTTGCCCCAACACTGTGTGCCAGACATGCTATTACTTCCTGTTGCACAATCGAGTACCGGTTGGGGATTGCCTTTTTTGCAAAGAAATTTTGGCCGGGTACCTTCCACTGCGGTGTCCCAATAGCTAAAGAAAATGTTTTGCTATTTTTTTACATTTTTTTAAAATGTTTTAAATTTTTTTAAATTTATTTTTTAAAAGCTGGTGGGCTATGAGTTCAGACAAGCCAGCTGTCAGACGCCGGGCTAGGGGGTGACCTTGTAACATTGGTGTCTTACGCTCAAACATGTCCTTGACAGACGTAGACGTAGAGTAGACGCTGTAGGCCTGACACACACGCTTGCAGACAACTAAATGCTATTCAATCTATTACAGTCAAAATTGGATTTATTTTTGTTAAATGTACACAACTGTCACACCACATATGATTTGCACTAGTGTGACAATGAGCCCAGCAGGCCCAAAAACTCCCAAGTGTGAAGTGAACTGACTGATTTTATTTCACAGCCAAAAAAGTTTTTATTTTTTTTTGCACAAGTGTCACACCAAATGTGATTTGCACTAGGGTGACACAATTTGCCCTGCAGGCAAAAAAAAAAAAACCTGGCAAATGTGACGTGAACTGACAGTAACTGGTTTTATTTAACAGCCAAAAAAGGTTTTTTGTTTTTTTTAAATTTGCACAACTGTCACACCAAATATGATTTGCACTAGTGTGACGATGAGGAAAAAAGCTTGCCAGCGGAGTTCCCCTTTTAAGCAGTGGTCCCCAACCAGGGTGCCTCCCGCTGTTGCAAAACACACGGACTAAGATATTTCAGCCCTTTAAATACTGTAGTAGTTAGTTGCTTTAAAGAAAAAAAGCTTGCCAGCGGAGTTCCCCTTTTAAGCAGTGGTGCCCAACCAGGGTGCCTCCAGCTGTTGCAAAACACACGGACTGATATATTTCAGCCCTTTGAATACTGTAGTAGTTAGTTGCTTTAAAGAAAAAAAGCTTGCCAGCGGAGTTCCCCTTTTAAGCAGTGGTCCCCAACCAGGGTGCCTCCTGCTGTTGCAAAACACACGGACTGAGATATTTCAGCCCTTTAAATACTGTAGTAGTTAGTTACTTTAAAGAAAAAAAGCTTGCCAGCGGAGTTCCCCTTTTAAGCAGTGGTCCCCAACCAGGGTGCCTCCAGCTGTTGCAAAACACACGGACTGATATATTTCAGCCCTTTGAATACTGTAGTAGTTAGTTGCTTTAAAGAAAAAAAGCTTGCCAGCGGAGTTCCCTTTTTAAGCAGTGGTCCCCAACCAGGGTGCCTCCAGCTGTTGCAAAACACACGGACTGATATATTTCAGCCCTTTGAATACTGTAGTAGTTAGTTGCTTGAAGAAACTTAAGTTTTATTCTGGAGTACCCCTTTTAACCAGCGGTTCCCTCCCAACCAGGGTGCCTCCAGCTGTTGCATGACTCACGGACTGATATTTGAGCCCTAAAAAGGGCTTTTTTGGTTGCTGTCGTTAAAGCAGATGTTACACTAGTGCTTTAGGAGTAAACTGGACCTTGAATACACCACCTAGCAGCAACCTAGCTATCGCTTTCCCTATGCAGCAGGAGCAGCTTCTCTGACCATCCACTTCCTAAGCCTGCAGCATGCTGAATGAGGTTAAATGGCATCCGTGCAAGAGGTAGGAGGGTCTGGAAGGGAGGGACTGCTGCTGATTGGCTGTAAAGTGTCTGCTGACTCTGACTCACAGGGTCAAAGTTTACCGCAATGTTAAAGTATAGAGGGCGGATCGAACTTCACATATGTTCGCCCGGCGAGGCGAACGCGAACATGCTAAATTCGCTGGGAACTGTTCGCCGGCAAACAATTCGCTATATCTCTACCAGTGGCACGGCGGTCCCTCTTACAGCCAGCCAAGGCTCCACCACCTCAGCCGAAGGGAGCTGTGTAACATACCCATCTTCTGTCACTCCAGATGCTCCTGCTCCTTCTACTTCGAGTCAGTCATTCCGCAGCAATCCATCGGTGAAGCCATGTCCAAGGGACAGCAGAATGCGCCCACTCCAACGGTGCAGAAGCTGCATGTGCTCCTGTCAAAGTTGCTGGTGCTGCAGTCTGTCCCTTTTCAAGTGGTGGACTCTGCACAATTCAGAGACCTGATGGCTTGTGCCGAGCCGAGGTGGAGAGTCTCAAGCCGTCATTTCTTTGCGAAGAAGGCAGTACCAGCCCTGGAACAGAAGGTGGGCCAGCCCTTGAGCCTGTCGGTGTATACCAAAGTTCATGGCAGCGCTGAAATGTGGAGCTGTAACTACGGTCAGGGACAATACATGTCCTTTACGGCCCACTGGGTAAATGTGGTTCCTGCACAGCCACAACAGCAACTTGGACAGGTCACGCCGCTTCCACCTCCACACTCTCCGGCCGTTGGTCCTGTGACAGTGTGCGACTCCGCCTCCTCATCCTCCACCTGTCCTCAGCCTCCACTGCACAGACAAGTGCCCCAGGGCCCCTTCAGCATACCCTGTGTGCAGGGCACAGCGGTGTCACGCTGTTCTTCACATGGTTTGCCTTGGTGAACGGAGTCACACAGGGGAGGAACTGCTAAAATTCATTCATCAAGAAATCGAATCATGGCTTACTCCATGAAAACTGGAAATGGGAACCATGGTGACCGACAATGGAAAGAACATCTTGTCTGCACTGCGACAAGGAAGCCTGAGACATGCGCCCTACATGGCACACATGTTCAATCTGATTCTCAAGCGGTTCCTGAAGTGTTCCCCCAAGACATCCTAACAATGGGAAGAAAACTTTGCATGCGCTTAAGCCACTCGTACACCCCAAAGCACACCCTCCTTGAGCTGCAGCGTCAGAACGGTATCCCCCAACATAGTCTGATTTGTGACGTTTCCACATGTTGGAATTCCACCCTCCATATGTTGGACCGATTATACAAACAGAGAAAAGCCATCACCAATTTCTTGATGATCCAAGCGGATAGAGGGAGTCTCCTGTATAACTTAATTGTCAACCAGTGGCAGCTCATACGTGACACCTGCCGTTTGCTCAGGCCCTTTGAGGAAGCCCCATTATTAGTCAGTCGCCAGGATTACAGGATGAACAACGTCATTCCACTGCTTCATCTACTACAACATGTGTTGGAAACATTGGCTGGTCAGGGCACTAAAGACGTGGTGCATACATCTCGCGGCCACATGAGCCCTGTGGGGGCTGAACTGGAGGAGGAGGAGGAGGGGGAGGAGCACAGTGGAGGACAGTTTAAGTTTTGCGAGATGGGCGTTTTTTATAGTCATCTGACAGGAGGGGAGGAGAAGGAGCAGCTAGAGGAGCTAGAGGGTTATGAGGAAGGGGAGACAGAGGACCCAGACACACCGTGGCAGTATGCAGTGGAGAAGGAGGCAGGAAGTCCCTCCGAGTCACTTGCACAAATGGCACAATGCCTGCTCAGTTGCTTGCGTATTGACTGCCGAATTGTCACCATTCGGCAGCGGGATGACTTCTGCCTCTCCACCTTATTGGTGGACCCTCGCTACCGCCACAAAATGGGGGCCTTGTTTACACCCACTGAGAGGGAGGACAAACTGACATACTACAGAGACATCCTACCTAGTCAGTTGGCCGATGCCTATCTGCGCCATCGTCCATACTCTTGCAGGTCTGACTCGGGGGGCCCTTTGCGCTCACCTTCCATTGCCATGCCTGCTGGGGAGAGGTGGGGTGGCAGGAGCAGTACCAGCTCCATCAGCAGCAGTCTGAGTCTATAGTCGCTGATGAGTAGCTTTCTTCACCCGCATAGTGAAGCAACTCATCAGCAGCAGGTAGACCTGGAGCAGGACATGAACCAGCAGGTGGTGGCACACCTTGACATGCCCATACCAACACACCATGAAGATCCGCTGGACTTTTGGGCAGCCAAACTTGATTTGTGGCCGCAACTAGCAGAGTTTGCCCTGGAAATGCTGTCCTGCCCGGCCAGTGGTGTGCCATCAGAGTGGGTGTTTAGTGCAGTGGGGGCCATAGTAACCCCAAGGAGAACTCGTCTGTCCACAAATAATGTGGAGAAACTGACCTTTGTGAAGATGAATCAGGCATGGATCAGCCAGGATTTCCACCCACCAATGCCAGATGCATCAAGGTAGATTGACCATGGTGCCACACCAACACTTTACAAATAGGGATAGTACTAAACATATTTAAGGCACTGCTCTAGAGTTACAGACATTTATCCGCATCAGACCACAAGTAAGTATTGAGGATATGCATTATGTAAAACTTAACTTTTAATAATATTCTTAGGATAAAAATAAATGTTAGAATAAAATATATGAGTGAATGTGTCTGAAAAAACAAAGCAGAGCTTCTCATGGGATAGTAGTCTAGATAGTTATTATGCCCATCCATATAGATAAGGGATAGGGGCAATCTCGCTCACCTTTTGTGGTTGTGTGCCAGACAAAACCACCAGTAACAGCGTTAGAATGTCGGTGCAGCCACCCGAGTTTCGGCAGTCAGGGGTCTTCAGCCGAATGTAGAGACCTCAAAATGGAGGAAGAAAATGAAATCTCACGGGTTCTCTTAGAGGTCTTTGCATCACATGAATACTTGGTGGTGTAGGTGGCACATGTTGTTTTTTGCACACCTTTCCTTTTGTTTGATTTAAAAAAATTATAATTGGGTCCATATATTTTATCCAAAGAATCTTATTAAAAGTTAAGTTCTACATAATGCATATCCTCAATACTTACTTGTGCACACTAACACTTTTACAAAAGAATACAATACAGGAATATGGGTGCACTACTGTGGTAGATGTATACAATGACATTGGCTATCCCTCAACACTGATGTTAAAATTGAGACATTCGCCAGTGTATCCTTATATGAAGGACACACCAGAGCCCGCACACCAACGCCAAGGTTTCTCAAGATGGTGCGGGACCTACGCGGGATCTGCTTCCCCAGTATAAATGCACAACCGCATCTGGGGTTGAGCACCTCCAGCCATTTGAGACCACGTTTTTTGTTGTTTGTTTAAATTTTATACTTGGAGGTGTATAAACTCCAAAATAAATGCGCCTTGAATATCTTCAAGGCAGCATTAAGGTAGCACCTGTCACGATGCCGGCTGGCAGGTAGTGGATCCTCTGTGCCAGAGAGGGATTGGCGTGGACCGTGCTAGTGGATCGGTTCTAAGTCACTACTGGTTTTCACCAGAGCCCGCCGCAAAGCGGGATGGTCTTGCTGCGGCGGTAGTGACCAGGTCGTATCCACTAGCAACGGCTCAACCTCTCTGACTGCTGAAGATAGGCGCGGTACAAGGGAGTAGACAGAAGCAAGGTCGGACGTAGCAGAAGGTCGGGGCAGGCAGCAAGGATCGTAGTCGGGGGCAACGGCAGGAGGTCTGGAACACAGGCTAGGAACACACAAGGAAACGCTTTCACTGGCACAATGGCAACAAGATCCGGCGAGGGAGTGAAGGGGAAGTGAGGTATAAATAGGGAGTGCACAGGTGAACACACTAATTGGAACCACTGCGCCAATCAGCGGCGCAGTGGCCCTTTAAATCGCAGAGACCCGGCCCGCGCGCGCCCTAGGGAGCGGGGCCGCGCGCGCCGGGACAGGACAGACGGAGAGCGAGTCAGGTACGGGAGCCGGGATGCGCATCGCGAGCGGGCGCTACCCGCATCGCGAATCGCATCCCGGCTGGAGACGGTATCGCAGCGCACCGGGTCAGTGGAGCTGCCCGGAGCGCTGCGGTAGCGAGAGAGAAGCGAGCGCTCCGGGGAGGAGCGGGGACCCGGAGCGCTCGGCGTAACAGTACCCCCCCCCTTGGGTCTCCCCCTCTTCTTAGAGCCTGAGAACCTGAGGAGCAGACTTTTGTCTAGGATGTTGTCCTCAGGTTCCCAGGATCTCTCTTCAGGTCCACAGCCCTCCCAATCCACCAAAAAGAACCTTTTTCCTCTGACCGTCTTGGAGGCCAGTATCTCTTTCACTGAGAAGACGTCAGAAGAACCGGAGACAGGAGTGGGAGAAACTAATTTGGGAGAGAAACGGTTGATGATGAGTGGTTTAAGAAGAGAGACATGAAAGGCATTAGGAATACGGAGAGAAGGAGGAAGAAGAAGTTTGTAAGAGACAGGATTAATTTGGCACAAGACTTTGAAAGGACCAAGATAGCGTGGACCCAGTTTGTAACTGGGGACACGAAAGCGGACATATTTAGCGGAGAGCCATACCTTGTCTCCGGGAGCAAAAATGGGGGGAGCTCTTCTTTTCTTATCGGCAAACTTTTTCATGCGAGATGAAGCCTGTAAAAGAGAATCTTGGGTCTCTTTCCATATGGTGGAAAGATCACGAGTCACTTCATCTACAGCGGGCAAACCAGAGGGCAAGGGAGTAGGGAGGGGGGGAAGAGGGTGACGGCCGTACACCACGAAAAATGGGGATTTGGAGGAAGATTCAGAGACTCTAAAGTTATACGAGAATTCGGCCCATGGTAGAAGATCTGCCCAATCATCCTGGCGGGAGGAAACAAAATGTCGTAAATAATCACCCAAGACCTGGTTAATTCTTTCTACTTGTCCATTGGATTGAGGATGATATGCAGAAGAAAAGTTTAATTTAATCTTGAGTTGTTTACAGAGAGCCCTCCAGAATTTTGACACGAATTGGACGCCTCTATCCGAGACTATCTGTGTGGGCAACCCGTGAAGACGAAAAATGTGTACAAAAAATTGTTTAGCCAACTGAGGCGCTGAAGGAAGACCAGGAAGAGGGATGAAATGTGCCATCTTGGAGAATCGATCAACGACCACCCAAACAACAGTGTTGCCACGGGATGGGGGTAGGTCTGTAATAAAATCCATACCAATCAGAGACCAAGGCTGTTCGGGGACAGGCAGAGGATGAAGAAAACCAGCGGGCTTCTGGCGAGGAGTCTTATCCCGGGCACAGACAGTGCAGGCTCGCACAAAGTCCACGACATCCGTCTCCAGAGTCGGCCACCAATAGAAGCGAGAGATGAGTTGCACAGATTTCTTGATGCCTGCATGACCTGCGAGATGGGAGGAGTGACCCCATTTGAGGATTCCGAGGCGTTGGCGTGGAGAGACGAAGGTCTTTCCTGGAGGAGTTTGCCTGATGGAGGCTGGAGAAGTGGAAATCAGGCAGTCAGGAGGAATGATGTGTTGCGGAGAGAGTTCAACTTCCGAGGCATCCGAGGAACGAGAGAGAGCATCGGCCCTAATGTTCTTATCGGCAGGCCGAAAGTGAATTTCAAAATTAAATCGGGCAAAGAACAGAGACCACCTGGCCTGGCGAGGATTCAGCCGTTGGGCAGACTGGAGATAGGAGAGGTTCTTGTGATCGGTGTAAATAATAACTGGAAATCTTGATCCCTCCAGCAGATGCCTCCATTCCTCAAGTGCTAATTTAATGGCTAGAAGCTCTCGATCCCCGATGGAGTAGTTCCTCTCCGCCGGAGAGAAGGTCCTAGAAAAAAAACCACAAGTAACAGCATGCCCAGAAGAATTTTTTTGTAGAAGGACCGCTCCAGCTCCTACAGAGGAGGCATCAACCTCCAATAGGAAGGGTTTAGATGGGTCAGGTCTGGAGAGCACGGGAGCCGAAGAAAAGGCAGACTTGAGCCGTGTAAAGGCGTCTTCCGCTTGAGGAGGCCAAGACTTGGGATTGGCATTTTTTTTGGTTAAAGCCACGATAGGGGCCACAACGGTAGAAAAATGTGGAATAAATTGCCTGTAATAATTGGCGAACCCCAAAAAACGTTGGATAGCACGGAGTCCGGAGGGGCGTGGCCAATCTAAGACGGCAGAGAGTTTGTCTGGATCCATTTGTAGTCCCTGGCCAGAGACCAAGTATCCTAGGAAAGGAAGAGATTGGCATTCAAACAGACATTTCTCTATCTTGGCATAAAGTTGATTGTCACGAAGTCTCTGAAGAACCATACGGACATGCTGGCGGTGTTCTTCTAGATTGGCAGAAAAAATCAGGATATCGTCCAGATATACAACAACACAGGAGTATAAGAGATCACGAAAAATTTCATTAACAAAGTCTTGGAAGACGGCAGGGGCGTTGCACAGGCCAAAGGGCATGACCAGATACTCAAAGTGTCCATCTCTAGTGTTAAATGCCGTTTTCCATTCATCCCCCTCTCTGATGCAGATGAGATTATAAGCACCTCTTAAGTCCAGTTTGGTAAAGATGTGGGCACCTTGGAGGCGATCAAAGAGTTCAGAGATGAGGGGTAGGGGGTAGCGGTTCTTTACCGTGATTTTATTAAGACCGCGGTAGTCAATGCAAGGACGTAGAGAGCCATCTTTTTTGGACACAAAGAAAAATCCGGCTCCGGCAGGAGAGGAGGATTTACGGATAAAGCCTTTTTTTAAATTTTCCTGGATGTACTCCGACATAGCAAGAGTCTCTGGGGCGGACAGAGGATAGATTCTGCCCCGGGGTGGAGTAGTGCCCGGGAGGAGGTCAATAGGACAATCATAAGGCCTGTGAGGAGGTAGAGTCTCAGCTTGTTTTTTGCAAAAAACATCCGCAAAGTCCATATAGGCCTTAGGAAGACCGGTTACAGGGGGAACCACAGAGTCACGGCAAGGGGTACTGGGAACCGGTTTTAGGCAGTCCTTGAAACAAGAGGGCCCCCAACTCTTGATCTCCCCAGTGGACCAATCCAGGGTTGGGGAATGGAGTTGAAGCCAGGGTAGTCCAAGGAGGATTTCGGAAGTGCAATTGGGGAGGACCAAAAATTCAATCTTCTCGTGATGAGGTCCGATGCACATTAGAAGGGGCTCCGTGCGGAAACGTATGGTACAGTCCAATCTTTCATTGTTTACACAATTGATGTAGAGGGGTCTGGCGAGACTGGTCACTGGGATGTTGAACTTGTTGACGAGAGAGGCCAAAATAAAATTTCCTGCAGATCCGGAATCCAAGAAGGCCATAGTAGAGAAGGAGAAGGCAGAGGCAGATATCCGCACAGGCACAGTAAGACGTGGAGAAGCAGAGTAGACATCAAGGACTGTCTCACCTTTGTGCGGAGTCAGCGTACGTCTTTCCAGGCGGGGAGGACGGATAGGACAATCCTTCAGGAAGTGTTCGGTACTGGCACAGTACAGGCAGAGATTCTCCATGCGGCGTCGTGTCCTCTCTTGAGGTGTCAGGCGAGACCGGTCGACCTGCATAGCCTCCACGGCGGGAGGCACAGGAACGGATTGCAGGGGACCAGAGGAGAGAGGAGCCGGGGAGAAAAAACGCCTTGTGCGAACAAAGTCCATATCCTGGCGGAGCTCCTGACGCCTTTCGGAAAAACGCATGTCAATGCGAGTGGCAAGATGGATGAGTTCATGTAGGTTAGCAGGGATTTCTCGTGCGGCCAGAACATCTTTAATATTGCTGGATAGGCCTTTTTTAAAGGTCGCGCAGAGGGCCTCATTATTCCAGGATAATTCTGAAGCAAGAGTACGGAATTGTACGGCGTACTCGCCAACGGAAGAATTACCCTGGACCAGGTTCAACAGGGCAGTCTCAGCAGAAGAGGCTCGGGCAGGTTCCTCAAAGACACTTCGAATTTCCGAGAAGAAGGAGTGTATAGAGGCAGTGACGGGGTCATTGCGGTCCCAGAGCGGTGTGGCCCATGACAGAGCTTTTCCAGACAGAAGGCTGACTACGAAAGCCACCTTAGACCTTTCAGTAGGAAACTGGTCCGACATCATCTCCAAGTGCAGGGAACATTGGGAAAGAAAGCCACGGCAGAATTTAGAGTCCCCATCAAATTTATCCGGCAAGGATAGTCGTAGACCAGAAGCGGCCACTCGCTGCGGAGGAGGTGCAGGAGCTGGCGGAGGAGATGATTGCTGAAGCTGTGGTAGTAGCTGCTGTAGCATCACGGTCAGTTGAGACAGCTGTTGGCCTTGTTGCGCTATCTGTTGTGACTGCTGGGCGACCACCGTGGTGAGGTCGGCGACAACTGGCAGAGGAACTTCAGCGGGATCCATGGCCGGATCTACTGTCACGATGCCGGCTGGCGGATAGTGGATCCTCTGTGCCAGAGAGGGATTGGCGTGGACCGTGCTAGTGGATCGGTTCTAAGTCACTACTGGTTTTCACCAGAGCCCGCCGCAAAGCGGGATGGTCTTGCTGCGGCGGTAGTGACCAGGTCGTATCCACTAGCAACGGCTCAACCTCTCTGACTGCTGAAGATAGGCGCGGTACAAGGGAGTAGACAGAAGCAAGGTCGGACGTAGCAGAAGGTCGGGGCAGGCAGCAAGGATCGTAGTCGGGGGCAACGGCAGGAGGTCTGGAACACAGGCTAGGAACACACAAGGAAACGCTTTCACTGGCACAATGGCAACAAGATCCGGCGAGGGAGTGAAGGGGAAGTGAGGTATAAATAGGGAGTGCACAGGTGAACACACTAATTGGAACCACTGCGCCAATCAGCGGCGCAGTGGCCCTTTAAATCGCAGAGACCCGGCGCGCGCGCGCCCTAGGGAGCGGGGCCGCGCGCGCCGGGACAGGACAGACGGAGAGCGAGTCAGGTACGGGAGCCGGGATGCGCATCGCGAGCGGGCGCTACCCGCATCGCGAATCGCATCCCGGCTGGAGACGGTATCGCAGCGCACCGGGTCAGTGGAGCTGCCCGGAGCGCTGCGGTAGCGAGAGAGAAGCGAGCGCTCCGGGGAGGAGCGGGGACCCGGAGCGCTCGGCGTAACAGCACCTGTGAGGCCAGGCCCCCATATGAGCCAACTCAGGTGGGGCTTGCAGCTTGCCTCCCTCCTCCCATTGCATGTGTGCTCAGTCACGCTGGAGGGTATCTGGGAGGAAGTTGTGAGCCGACCGAATGCTGCCGTAATTGCCCACTGGCCCCTGTTTTGCTTATCAAGCACAGGTAGGATTAGCGTAGGTCCCGCACCATCTTGAGAAACCTTGGCGTTGGTGTGCGGGCTCTGGTGTGTCCTTCATATAAGGATACACTGGCGAATGTCTCAATTTTAACATCAGTGTTGAGGGATAGCGAATGTCATTGTATACATCTACCACAGTAGTGCACCCATATTCCTGTATTGTATTCTAATTGTTACACATCCACACTGTTTATCTGATGCCAAGTTTTCCTTTTTTCACCCACCTTAGTCACTGGGTACTGGTATTGCCACCCACCGCACCACTCTGTTACCGGGTCACTTTCAGGACTCCTGATGCTGCTGCCACCTCCAAGCTGTCTCATTCTGCAACCATATGTTCTCCTCATGCTGATGCCAGCTCCAGGCTGTCTCATTCTGCCACCATATGTTCTCCTCATGCTGCTGCCACCTCCAGGCTGTGTCATTCAGCCACTATATGGTCTCCTCATGCTGCGGCCACCTCCACACTGTGTCATTCAGCCACTATATAGTCTCCTCATGCTGCCGACATCTCCACCTTGGGTCATTCAGCCACTATATGGTCTCCTCATGCTGCCGCCAACTCCAGGCGGTGTCATTCAGCCACTATATGGTCTCCTCATGCTGCTGCCACCTCCACGCTGTGTCATTCAGCCACTATATGGTCTCCTCATGCTGCCGCCACATCCATGCTGTGTCATTCAGGCACTATATGGTCTCCTCATGCTGCGGACAACTCCAGGCGGTGTCATTCAGCCACTATATGGTCTCCTCATGCTGCCAACACCTCCACGTTGTATCATTCAGCCACTATATGGTACTCTTCATGCTGCTGCCACCTCCAAGCTGTATCATTCAGGCATTATATGGTCTCCTTATACTGCTGCCAACTCCAGGCTGTGTCATTCAGCCACTATATGGTCTCCTCATGCTGCAGCCAACTCCAGGCTGTGTAATTCAGCCACTATGTGGTCTCCTCATGCTGCCGCCCACCTCTACGCTGGGTCATTCAGCCACTATATGGTCTCCTCGTGCTGCCGCCACCTCCACGCTGTGTCATTCAGCCAATATATGGTCCTCTCATGCTGCCGCCAACTCCAGGCTGCGTCGTTCAGCCACTATTTGGTCTCCTCATGCTGCTGCCAACTCCAGGCTGTGTCATTCAGCCACTATGTGGTCTCTTCATGCTGCCGCCCACCTCCACGCTGTGTCATTCAGCCAATATATGGTCCTCTCATGCTGCCGCCACCTCCACGCTGTGTCATTCAGCCACTATATGGTCTCCTCATGCTGCTGCCAACTCCAGGCTGGCTATGTCATTCAGCCACTATGTGGTCTCTTCATGCTGCTGCCCACCTCCACGCTGGGTCATTCAGCCACTATATGGTCTCCTCATGCTGCCGCCACCTCCACGCTGTGTCATTCAGCCAATGTATGGTCTCCTCATGCTGCCGCAAACTCCAGGCTGTGTCATTCAGCCACTATATGGTCTCCTCATGCTGTTGCCGCCTCCACGCTGTGTCATTCAGCCACTATATGGTCTCCTCATGCTTCAGCCTCATCCAAGCTGTGTCATTCAGCCACTAAATGATCTCCTCATACTGATGCCACCTCCACGCTGTGTCATTCAGCTGGGAACGCCGAACAGTGTGTTGTCTTCCTGGCGCTCGAGTTCGGCACATCGTGGATCGGGTTGACAGGTTGCTCGGTGGGGCTGGAGAGGACCCAGCAGTCATGGTACATATTGGCAAAAATGACAAAGTAAGAGGTAGGTGGAGAATCCTTAAAAATGATTTCAGGGACTTAGGCCGCAAGCTTAAGGCAAGGACCTCCAAGGTAATATTTTCTGAAATATTACCTGTACCACGAGCCACACCAGAGAGGCAGCGGGAGATCAGGGAGGTAAACAAGTGGCTCAGAAGCTGGTGTAGGAAGGAGGGGTTTGGGTTCGTGGAGAACTGGGCTGACTTCGCTGTCGGTTACCGGCTCTAAGGTAGGGACGAGCTGTACCTCAATGGGGAGGGTATAGCTGTGCTCGGGGAGAAGATGGCTAGAAGGGTGGAGGAGTGTTTAAACTAGGGACTGGGGGGGAGGGAACCTATAACATAGAGGGGGAAGACAGTGTAGATAGAGAGGGGGGACTTAGTAATGTACCTGGGGGTGGAGCAGAGGGGGGGGGGGGGGGTTAGAATAGTTAATATGGATAGGCTTCATGGGAAGAAAAATCATACACCATTGTATTGCATGATGACTAATGCCAGAAGTCTGACCAATAAAACAGAGGAACTGGAGTGGTTGATGTCTGAGGAAAATTATGACATAGCGGGTATAACAGAGACTTGGTTGGATGATACCTGTGACTGGGTGGTCAACATACAGGGATATAGTCTATTCAGGAAAGATCGGACAAAACGGAAAGGGGGAGGAGTTTGTCTGTATGTGAAATCAAGTCTGAAGGCCGCACTGTGGGAGGATATATGGGAGGGGGGCGATAATGTGGAGGCATTATGGGTAGAAATATATGGAGATAAAAATAAAATAATTCTGATAGGGGTTTGTTATAAGCCACCAAACATAATGGAAGAGGCAGAAGATCAATTACTGAGGCAAATAAACAAAGCAGCAAATCAAAATGATGTGATAATAATGGGGGACTTTATCTATCCTGATATAAACTGGGAGACTGAGACCTGTGAATCTCATAAAGGAAACAGGTTTCTGACTATAGCTAAAGACAATTATCTGTCCCAAATGGTGCAGGGCCCGATCAGAGGGGGCGCCCTACTAGATTTAATATTAACCAACAGACCTGACAGAGTAACTAATGTGCAGGTAAAAGGAGACCTGGGAAATAGCGATCATACTATAATACATTATAACTTGTTCTTCAATAAGGGAATCTCTCAAGGAGCCACAAAACAATGAACTTTTGGAAGGCAAAGTTTGATCAACTCAGAGAAGCCCTTAACAATATAAAATGGGATAATGTCCTCAAAAACAAGAATACTGACACTAAATGGGAGACTTTAAAAGATATCTTAAATTATCACTGTAATAAATATATACCTTATGGGAATAAAAGGGTCAGAAATAAAATAAAACCAATATGGATGAATAAAAACATTAAAGGGGCAATAAATGACAAAAATAAAGCATTTAAAATACTAAAACAGGATGACAGTGAGGAAACATTAAAAAGCTATAGAGAAAAATGTAAAATATGTAAAATAAAAAAACAAATAAAAGCCGCAAAAATAAATACAGAAAGACTCATTGCCAAAGAGAGTAAAACTAACCCCAAAATGTTCTTTAACTATATTAATAGCAAAAAGGTAAAAAAAATGGGCCCCTTAAAAATGATGAGGAAGAAATTCTAAACGGGGATCAGGAAAAAGCAAATATATTAAACAAATTCTTCTCCACTGTATTCACCGAGGAAAATGAAATGCCAGGTGAAATACAGTGTGTTAAGGTAAAATCCCCAGTACAGGTCACCTGTCTAACCCAGGAAGAAGTACAGTGCCGCCTACAAAAAATCAAAACAGACAAATCACCAGGTCCGGATGGCATTCACCCCCGTGTTCTAAAGGAATTAAGTAATGTTATAGACAGACCCCCTATTTTTAATATTCAGGGACTCTATAGCAACAGGGACTGTTCCCCTGGACTGTCGCATAGCAAATGTGGTACCAATATTTAAAAAGGGAACAAAAGGTGACCCCGGGAATTATAGACCAGTTAGTTTAACCTCTGTTGTATGTAAATTGTTTGAGCGTTTTCTAAGAGATGCTATTTTGGAATATCTTGATACAAATAAATCTATGACTCCATATCAGCATAGCTTTATGAGGGATCGGTCCTGTCAAACTAACCTGATCAGCTTCTATGAGGAAGTGAGCTCCAGACTTGACCAGGTGGAATCGCTGGATGTCGTGTATCTGGATTTTTCCAAAGCATTTGATACTGTGCCACATAAAAGGTTGGTGCATAAAATGAGAAGGATCGGGCTGAGGGACAATGTGTGTAAGTGGGTAAGTAACTGGCTCAGTGATAGGAAACAGAGGGTGATTATTAATGGTACTTATTCTGATTGGGTGACTGTTACTAGTGGGGTACCACAGGGGTCCATCTTGGGTCCTGTTCTGTTTAATATATTTATTAATGAACTTGTAGAAGGGTTGAATAGTAAAGTAACAATCTTTGTAGATGATACTAAACTCTGTAAAGTGGTAAACACAATAGAGGACAGTGCACTGTTACAACTGGTTCTGGATAGGTTGGAGGTTTGGGCTGGGAAGTGGCAAATGAGGTTCAACATTGACAAATGTAAGGTAATGCACATGGGGAGGAAAACTCCGGGCTGGGGTTATGTATTAAATGGAAGAACACTTGGGACAACTGACATAGAAATGGACTTAGGAGTCTTAGTTAACAGTAAATTAAGCTGTAGTGACCAATGTCGGGCAGCTGCGGCCAAGGCTAATAAAATCATGGGGTGCATCAATAGGGGCATAGATGCCCACGACAAGGAAATAATTCTATCGCTGTACAAATCACTAGTCAGACCACACATGGAATACTGTGTACAGTACTGGTCAGACCACACATAGAATACTGTGTACAGTACTGGGCACCAGTGTGCAAGAAAGATATAGTGGAGCTGGAGAGGGTTCAAAGACGGGCAACCAGGGTAATACGGGGAATGGGAGGACTACAGTACACAGAAAGATTATCAGAATTAGGGTTATCTAGTTTAGAAAAAAGAAGGCTTAGGGGCGACCTAATAACTATGTATAGATATTTCAGGGGGCCATACAGAGATCTCTCCCATGATCTATTTATACCCAGGACTGTATCTATAACAAGGGGGCATCCTCTACCTCTAGAGGAAAGAAGGTTTATACACCAGCACAGACGGGGGTTCTTTACTGAAAGAGCAGTGAGACTGTGGAATTCTCTGCTTGAGGAGGTGGTCATGGTGAACTCTGTAAAAGAGTTCAAAAGGGGTCTGGATGCATTTTTGGAGAATAACATTACAGGTTATATATACTAGATTTATAGGGACAGAACGTTGATCCAGGGATTTATTCTGATGCCATATTTGGAGTCGGGAAGGAATTTTTACCTCTAGTATGAGGGTTTTTTGCCTTCCTCTAGATCAACTCAGTAGGGACTCATTAGGGTTATATGTTGAACTTGATGGACTCTGGTCTTTTTTCAACCTCATGAACTATGTTACTATGTTACTATGTATTTGTTCTCGTCATACTGATGCCACCTCCAGGCTGTGTCATTGTGCCGCTCTGTGACAGTGATTCTAATAATGACGCTGTTACGCCGAGCGCTCCGAGTCCCCGCTCCTCCCCGGAGCGCTCGCTTCTCTCTCGCTACCGCAGCGCTCCGGGCAGCTCCACTGACCCGGTGCGCTGCGATACCGTCTCCAGCCGGGATGCGATTCGCGATGCGGGTAGCGCCCGCTCGCGATGCGCACCCCGGCTCCCGTACCTGACTCGCTCTCCGTCTGTCCTGTCCCGGCGCGCGCGGCCCCGCTCCCTAGGGCGCGCGCGCGCCGGGTCTCTGCGATTTAAAGGGCCACTGCGCCGCTGATTGGCGCAGTGGTTCCAATTAGTGTGTTCACCTGTGCACTCCCTATTTATACTTCACTTCCCCTTCACTCCCTCGCCGGATCTTGTTGCCATTGTGCCAGTGAAAGCGTTTCCTTGTGTGTTCCTAGCCTGTGTTCCAGACCTCCTGCCGTTGCCCCCGACTACGATCCTTGCTGCCTGCCCCGACCTTCTGCTACGTCCGACCTTGCTTCTGTCTACTCCCTTGTACCGCGCCTATCTTCAGCAGTCAGAGAGGTTGAGCCGTTGCTAGTGGATACGACCTGGTCACTACCGCCGCAGCAAGACCATCCCGCTTTGCGGCGGGCTCTGGTGAAAACCAGTAGTGACTTAGAACCGATCCACTAGCACGGTCCACGCCAATCCCTCTCTGGCACAGAGGATCCACTACCTGCCAGCCGGCATCGTGACAGTAGATCCGGCCATGGATCCCGCTGAAGTTCCTCTGCCAGTTGTCGCCGACCTCACCACGGTGGTCGCCCAGCAGTCACAACAGATAGCGCAACAAGGCCAACAGCTGTCTCAACTGACCGTGATGCTACAGCAGCTACTACCACAGCTTCAGCAATCATCTCCTCCGCCAGCTCCTGCACCTCCTCCGCAGCGAGTGGCCGCTTCTGGTCTACGACTATCCTTGCCGGATAAATTTGATGGGGACTCTAAATTCTGCCGTGGCTTTCTTTCCCAATGTTCCCTGCACTTGGAGATGATGTCGGACCAGTTTCCTACTGAAAGGTCTAAGGTGGCTTTCGTAGTCAGCCTTCTGTCTGGAAAAGCTCTGTCATGGGCCACACCGCTCTGGGACCGCAATGACCCCGTCACTGCCTCTACACACTCCTTCTTCTCGGAAATTCGAAGTGTCTTTGAGGAACCTGCCCGAGCCTCTTCTGCTGAGACTGCCCTGTTGAACCTGGTCCAGGGTAATTCTTCCGTTGGCGAGTACGCCGTACAATTCCGTACTCTTGCTTCAGAATTATCCTGGAATAATGAGGCCCTCTGCGCGACCTTTAAAAAAGGCCTATCCAGCAACATTAAAGATGTTCTGGCCGCACGAGAAATCCCTGCTAACCTACATGAACTCATCCATCTTGCCACTCGCATTGACATGCGTTTTTCCGAAAGGCGTCAGGAGCTCCGCCAGGATATGGACTTTGTTCGCACAAGGCGTTTTTTCTCCCCGGCTCCTCTCTCCTCTGGTCCCCTGCAATCCGTTCCTGTGCCTCCCGCCGTGGAGGCTATGCAGGTCGACCGGTCTCGCCTGACACCTCAAGAGAGGACACGACGCCGCATGGAGAATCTCTGCCTGTACTGTGCCAGTACCGAACACTTCCTGAAGGATTGTCCTATCCGTCCTCCCCGCCTGGAAAGACGTACGCTGACTCCGCACAAAGGTGAGACAGTCCTTGATGTCTACTCTGCTTCTCCACGTCTTACTGTGCCTGTGCGGATATCTGCCTCTGCCTTATCCTTCTCTACTATGGCCTTCTTGGATTCCGGATCTGCAGGAAATTTTATTTTGGCCTCTCTCGTCAACAGGTTCAACATCCCAGTGAACAGTCTCGCCAGACCCCTCTACATCAATTGTGTAAACAATGAAAGATTGGACTGTACCATACGTTTCCGCACGGAGCCCCTTCTAATGTGCATCGGACCTCATCACGAGAAGATTGAATTTTTGGTCCTCCCCAATTGCACTTCCGAAATCCTCCTTGGACTACCCTGGCTTCAACTCCATTCCCCAACCCTGGATTGGTCCACTGGGGAGATCAAGAGTTGGGGGCCCTCTTGTTTCAAGGACTGCCTAAAGCCGGTTCCCAGTACCCCTTGCCGTGACTCTGTGGTTCCCCCTGTAACCGGTCTCCCTAAGGCCTATATGGACTTTGCGGATGTTTTTTGCAAAAAACAAGCTGAGACTCTACCTCCTCACAGGCCTTATGATTGTCCTATTGACCTCCTCCCGGGCACTACTCCACCCCGGGGCAGAATCTATCCTCTGTCCGCCCCAGAGACTCTTGCTATGTCGGAGTACATCCAGGAAAATTTAAAAAAAGGCTTTATCCGTAAATCCTCCTCTCCTGCCGGAGCCGGATTTTTCTTTGTGTCCAAAAAAGATGGCTCTCTACGTCCTTGCATTGACTACCGCGGTCTTAATAAAATCACGGTAAAGAACCGCTACCCCCTACCCCTCATCTCTGAACTCTTTGATCGCCTCCAAGGTGCCCACATCTTTACTAAACTGGACTTAAGAGGTGCTTATAATCTCATCCGCATCAGAGAGGGGGATGAATGGAAAACGGCATTTAACACTAGAGATGGACACTTTGAGTATCTGGTCATGCCCTTTGGCCTGTGCAACGCCCCTGCCGTCTTCCAAGACTTTGTTAATGAAATTTTTCGTGATCTCTTATACTCCTGTGTTGTTGTATATCTGGACGATATCCAGATTTTTTCTGCCAATCTAGAAGAACACCGCCAGCATGTCCATATGGTTCTTCAGAGACTTCGTGACAATCAACTTTATGCCAAGATAGAGAAATGTCTGTTTGAATGCCAATCTCTTCCTTTCCTAGGATACTTGGTCTCTGGCCAGGGACTACAAATGGATCCAGACAAACTCTCTGCCGTCTTAGATTGGCCACGCCCCTCCGGACTCCGTGCTATCCAACGTTTTTTGGGGTTCGCCAATTATTACAGGCAATTTATTCCACATTTTTCTACCGTTGTGGCCCCTATCGTGGCTTTAACCAAAAAAAATGCCAATCCCAAGTCTTGGCCTCCTCAAGCGGAAGACGCCTTTAAACGGCTCAAGTCTGCCTTTTCTTCGGCTCCCGTGCTCTCCAGACCTGACCCTTCTAAACCCTTCCTATTGGAGGTTGATGCCTCCTCTGTAGGAGCTGGAGCGGTCCTTCTACAAAAAAATTCTTCCGGGCATGCTGTTACTTGTGGTTTTTTTTCTAGGATCTTCTCTCCGGCGGAGAGAAACTACTCCATCGGGGATCGAGAGCTTCTAGCCATTAAATTAGCACTTGAGGAATGGAGGCATCTGCTGGAGGGATCAAGATTTCCAGTTATTATTTACACCGATCACAAGAACCTCTCCTATCTCCAGTCTGCCCAACGGCTGAATCCTCGCCAGGCCAGGTGGTCTCTGTTCTTTGCCCGATTTAATTTTGAAATTCACTTTCGGCCTGCCGATAAGAACATTAGGGCCGATGCTCTCTCTCGTTCCTCGGATGCCTCGGAAGTTGAACTCTCTCCGCAACACATCATTCCTCCTGACTGCCTGATTTCCACTTCTCCAGCCTCCATCAGGCAAACTCCTCCAGGAAAGACCTTCGTCTCTCCACGCCAACGCCTCGGAATCCTCAAATGGGGTCACTCCTCCCATCTCGCAGGTCATGTAGGCATCAAGAAATCTGTGCAACTCATCTCTCGCTTCTATTGGTGGCCGACTCTGGAGACGGATGTCGTGGACTTTGTGCGAGCCTGCACTGTCTGTGCCCGGGATAAGACTCCTCGCCAGAAGCCCGCTGGTTTTCTTCATCCTCTGCCTGTCCCCGAACAGCCTTGGTCTCTGATTGGTATGGATTTTATTACAGACCTACCCCCATCCCGTGGCAACACTGTTGTTTGGGTGGTCGTTGATCGATTCTCCAAGATGGCACATTTCATCCCTCTTCCTGGTCTTCCTTCAGCGCCTCAGTTGGCTAAACAATTTTTTGTACACATTTTTCGTCTTCACGGGTTGCCCACACAGATAGTCTCGGATAGAGGCGTCCAATTCGTGTCAAAATTCTGGAGGGCTCTCTGTAAACAACTCAAGATTAAATTAAACTTTTCTTCTGCATATCATCCTCAATCCAATGGACAAGTGGAAAGAATTAACGAGGTCTTGGGTGATTATTTACGACATTTTGTTTCCTCCCGCCAGGATGATTGGGCAGATCTTCTACCATGGGCCGAATTCTCGTATAACTTTAGAGTCTCTGAATCTTCCTCCAAATCCCCATTTTTCGTGGTGTACGGCCGTCACCCTCTTCCCCCCCTCCCTACTCCCTTGCCCTCTGGTTTGCCCGCTGTAGATGAAGTGACTCGTGATCTTTCCATCATATGGAAAGAGACCCAAGATTCTCTTTTTCAGGCTTCATCTCGCATGAAAAAGTTTGCCGATAAGAAAAGAAGAGCTCCCCCCATTTTTGCTCCCGGAGACAAGGTATGGCTCTCCGCTAAATATGTCCGCTTTCGTGTCCCCAGTTACAAACTGGGTCCACGCTATCTTGGTCCTTTCAAAGTCTTGTGCCAAATTAATCCTGTCTCTTACAAACTTCTTCTTCCTCCTTCTCTCCGTATTCCTAATGCCTTTCATGTCCCTCTTCTTAAACCACTCATCATCAACCGTTTCTCTCCCAAGTTAGTTTCTCCCACTCCTGTCTCCGGTTCTTCTGACGTCTTCTCGGTGAAAGAGATACTGGCCTCCATGACGATCAGAGGAAAAAAGTTCTTTTTGGTGGATTGGGAGGGCTGTGGACCTGAAGAGAGATCCTGGGAACCTGAGGACAACATCCTAGACAAAAGTCTGCTCCTCAGGTTCTCAGGCTCTAAGAAGAGGGGGAGACCCAAGGGGGGGGGTACTGTTACGCCGAGCGCTCCGGGTCCCCGCTCCTCCCCGGAGCGCTCGCTTCTCTCTCGCTACCGCAGCGCTCCGGGCAGCTCCACTGACCCGGTGCGCTGCGATACCGTCTCCAGCCGGGATGCGATTCGCGATGCGGGTAGCGCCCGCTCGCGATGCGCACCCCGGCTCCCGTACCTGACTCGCTCTCCGTCTGTCCTGTCCCGGCGCGCGCGGCCCCGCTCCCTAGGGCGCGCGCGCGCCGGGTCTCTGCGATTTAAAGGGCCACTGCGCCGCTGATTGGCGCAGTGGTTCCAATTAGTGTGTTCACCTGTGCACTCCCTATTTATACTTCACTTCCCCTTCACTCCCTCGCCGGATCTTGTTGCCATTGTGCCAGTGAAAGCGTTTCCTTGTGTGTTCCTAGCCTGTGTTCCAGACCTCCTGCCGTTGCCCCCGACTACGATCCTTGCTGCCTGCCCCGACCTTCTGCTACGTCCGACCTTGCTTCTGTCTACTCCCTTGTACCGCGCCTATCTTCAGCAGTCAGAGAGGTTGAGCCGTTGCTAGTGGATACGACCTGGTCACTACCGCCGCAGCAAGACCATCCCGCTTTGCGGCGGGCTCTGGTGAAAACCAGTAGTGACTTAGAACCGATCCACTAGCACGGTCCACGCCAATCCCTCTCTGGCACAGAGGATCCACTACCTGCCAGCCGGCATCGTGACAGACGCCTCTGATCTGCACGTCATACTGAATAACAGTATTATTTCACTAACCCAGCACTTATTCTATGTGTATTACAGCAAGGCAAAGTGTTCTACACCCTTAGTGAGGCTCTCTGTAGGTCAAAAATAGCCGTTTTAAATAGCGATTTGCCGCAAATAAATTCGGACCTAATCAAATTTTGGGGGGAAATTCGGCGAAACAGCCGAATTGAATTTTTCCAAAATTTGCTCATCTCTAGTCACAGGGCTGCAGGGAATTGTAGTTCTGCACAGCAGAACATTGAAGGAAGCACAGGTGTGAGGCAAAGGATGGGGTAACTGATGTGTGGGAGAAAGAAAAGTGACCTTACACTTACAAACAAGGGATCCAAGGACTTGTAGTTGAAGTAAGGGAACTCCAACAGGAAATAGCCATTTCCCAAAAAGAAATCAGCAGCATTATGGTGGACTCAGAACACAGTCATTTAGCCCAGAGACAATCATGGATCCTTCCTAAGCATGTCCATTATTCTCTGGCAGGTGAGTACTGCTGGATAACCCCTTTAACTTATATAGAGCACATTTATTTTGCAAACACAGACACTAAATTTTCGCAATTTTACAGACACATTTTTTTTTTGTTAATGGGAAAAACTGAGAGGATGTCAAGGATTGAGGCCTGGAGAGAAAGGCCACTATCTGCTTTATGGAGTCATGGACTTAAAAGCTGAGAAAAGCATGGGCCTCCTAATGTTCATATAATTGGGACTATCTCGCCCCTCAAATGAGTATTAAACTAACCTAAGTTGGGGGTTTGGTAGTAAGATGGGGGTGTGCCTGAAGAGGATAACACCTCTTTCTGTTGAGCAGGGGAAGGTCTGAACAGGGCTGGAGAAGAATAAAGAAAGAAAAAGAAGGGAAAAAGAAAATGGTGTAAAAAAAAGAATGTCGAAGAGTCTGAGTGCGTGAGGAGGGTGAATGAGGACTCAAAGTTAAGGTATTATGATTGGTTATTAAATAAGGACATTTATTATTTCACTTTATTCATTTATTTATTTACTTTATTTATTTTACTTTCTGTCCCCTTCTCTTGAAAGGGAGATAGTGTGAAGATAATGATGGGATAGAGATAGAATCCCAAGAGACTAGACTTTGGCTGGAAGAAGTGGGAGGAATATAAAAAAAGTATAAGAAAAAATAGAGAAACACAAAGGAATCTACGAGACTTTAACTAAAAGAAACAAATTATATAAATGTTTCTATTGGGGGAGGGGATAGATAAGCAAGTAAAAAGAGGGAAATAGGTATTAAAGGATAAGTATCATGAAAGAAAAAACGGATTAAGTTTTAGATTGCGGGGGGTCCGAACTCTGGGGCCCCCCGTGATCTGCTGTTTAGAGCCCGACCTGAAGCTGGGCCGCCACGCCCCCTCTAGATATCTCTATGGTAGAGCCAAAGATTACCAAATGGCTTTCCCATAGAGCCATATGGAGGGGGTGTGGTGGCCCCCGCTTTGGGTGGGGGTCGTGACACTCCCCTGTGATAGAGAGCCGGGGCTGCACACAGCAGATTGCGAGGGGCCCCAACACTCGGACCCCCTGCAATCAAAAACTTTTGTTTTCATGATACTTATCCTTTAAGATATGAAAGAGGATATGTGCACTGTGATTTTGTAATAAACAAATTAAAATATGCATATATATATATATATATATTATTTTTCTATTTAAAGATTTAAAGTGTAAGCTGCAGCATCGTATCATCCGTGAGAGAATATGAAGTGAATGCATGATATGTGGGAACGATGATACGATCAGTCCTGTATATGTATAAGTTGCTGTTCAGTACATTCATCCAGGACAAAATCGTAAATCTTTTTTAATTGTCAATTTGCAATAGAAAATTAGTGTTTATGACAGAAGACATAGTGACTAAGTCTGTACATGTACAGCGGGTGAAATAAGTATTGAACACATCACCATTTTTCTCACTAAATATATTTCCGAAGGTGCTGTTGCCATGAAATGTTCACCAGATGACGGTAACAACCCAAGTAATCCATACATACAAAGAAACCAAAACTAAAAATATCAGAAATTAAGTTATGTGTAATTATGTGATGTGACACTTGGAAAAAGTATTGGACACTAGACAAAAGCGGGGTGCAAAAAGGCATGAAAAGCCAAGGCAGCAGCTAAAATTACCCAAAAAGCAATCCCGCCCCTTCTCAGTGCCAAATAATAGCAGCGGGCTCAGTCAGAGGCGTAGCTTGTGGCTTCTGGGCCCCAATGCAAAATCTGCAACAGGGTCCCAATGCCAATTATAATACTGGTCTCTTCTGGGGCAGATGTGCTATGTGGCCCCCTTAGGCACCAGGGCCCCGGTGTGACTGCTACCTCTGATATTTCTATAGATACGCCCCTGGGTTCAGTCCCAACTGATGGCTACAAAAAGGTCTCATTGCCAAGGTGTCAAACAAGACACATCTCATGATTGGTAAAAGCAAAAAACTGTGCAATACTTATTTCACCCACTACATATGTATGTGTATAAGTCAAACTAGAAAAAAAAGAAAGAGCAAAACATAGTTTATTGCGATATAGATGGTCGTCTATATGCTCAGTATAGACTATATGGAGAAAAGTATTGGGCCCCACTTCTTAAAGGAGGTCTGCTGCACTAGACACTTATCCCCTATTTGCAGGATAGGGGATAAATGTCTGATCGCGAGGGATCCAAACGCTGGGCCCCTCCGCAATCTCCTGTACGGGGCCCCAGCTCTCCCTTAGAGCTATATGGAGGGGGCGTGTTGTAGACCTCAACACCTTCTCTCATAGACATGAATGGAGGGGGGGGTGGCATGATATTATGACCATGGCTGCCTGAATCCAGCATTCTGAACGCCAGGGTGCTACCCAGAGATTGTGGGGGCTCCCAGCAGTGCAAAGCCCCCCCCCCCCCTTGCACAATCAGACATCTTATCCCCTATCTTTTGCATACCGTTTACAAAGAAAAGATTAACGTGGGGGAGTACCCCTCTAATCTTTTCTCTGCCTTTCTCTGAGCTTCTCTTACTGTATGTTCTCATTATATTCTGATTTTCTCATTAAATCTGCTCCTGAGTTTCACAACTTTCCTGCCGCCTGTCCTCGGGCCGTACGAAGGTGGCACCATCCAGGGATGTTTAGATATTTAAAGATTATCGCTCCCCTCATTACGTTCCCCCTACGGCTTCATTACGCAGTCTAATTATCCCGCTGATTTATTGACATGCTGACAACCAAGCCAGTGGTTAATATGTCAGAGGAAACAAGATCCGACTTTAGAAAACGTGGCTGAATTAATAGAACAATCTCTTGAGCAGTGTATATGATAAAGAGAGAGGAGATTAAAATACAGAACATATCTACTGACAGTAGGAGGTCCATGATAGGATAAACCAGCACTAAGAGTCATGAAAAACATGGTAAATGGGTTGAGCAACGAACATAAAATAGTTAATGATGAGCAGCAGGGGTCATATTCGAATTTGCTATATTTCGCGTATATATTGATGATTATTCATCCTATGTTTGTGAAATCTGCATATTCGCTATGTTTGTTCACTTTTTCCTCCGCAAATTTGCATGGAAAATTAGCATAAAAATTTTCATGGGAAAAAAACAATGAAAATTCGTCATTACGAATATATAGCACAATATTCTAAATATTTGCGAAATCGCGAAGTGCCGATATTCGCAATAAAAATTTGCTTTTGAATATTCATGCTCAACACCAAAAATAGTACAGGCTGGACACTACTCTCATCTCACAACATCGGCATGCCCATTACAAAGAAACAAGGTTGTGCAGCAGGGGCGTTGCTAGGTCTCTAAAAGACCCAGGGCTAGAGCCCATAGCGTAGCCACACCTCTAACCACACCTTCAGACACGCCTTAACCACATCCTGAGGCACGCCCTAACCACTCCCTCACACATGCTCTTAAGAGAATGCATGAAGCATTATCAGTTACATTACTCCTCCCTTCTGGTGATTGGTGGGTGTCCCAGCACACAAACCTCTCCAATCACCTAGCTATCCCCTATCATGTGGATAAGAAATCATTTAACATTTTGGAAATACCTCTAAGAGCAATGGATGATGTGATGTGATCATAAATCATCAATTTTGGTGTTTGGAATTCTTTAAAGTTTACTCCGTTCACCTCGTGGGATAAGAAACATTATATTTTCAAAGATCTGACATTTACGCATGCGCCAGTACCAGATATATAGTGTATTTTTATTTTTATTATATTTTTATAATGGGAAAAGGTGACAATTTTTATTTTTATTGTGGGGGAGGGTTATATTTTTTAAAAATATTTTTTTTCTACCTGGCTGGTTAGCAAATAAAGGGGGAACATCATGCATTTTTTTTCTTTTATAACCCCTTTGGGACATGCACTGTAAATGTACCCTGCAGTGAATAAAGTCTGTTGCAAGGAGATGCTGTCTCTATGGCCAGCCAAGCCTGAAAGGCTAAAATCTTCTGAAACCGCGGTTATGCGCAGAGGGCAGGAAACTAGCAGGGCTGAGAGGTGCCAGGAGCATCACATCACTTCCCAGAAGCCCTCGCTGTCTCTTAAAGCAACGGTGACAATAAAAAAAGAACAGTGGTAGCCAGAGACCCGAGGCCATAGGCCTGGGACCTGGGGCTACAGCCCCGTTAGAAAGCAACCGCACCCCCCCCCCCAGCAACATCCCTGTTGTGCAGCCTTCTGAAAAGGGCCACCAGGATCTGGTGCCACTATGGTCCTTTGGGTGGCATTGAAGCTCAGTTAACCCCTTTCAAACCCTTGATGTACCTGTTCCTCATGGGTCGAGTGAGAGAAATATGGCGTGAGCCTGCCTGTCGATAATGGCAGACATTGGAGATGTCTTATGGGTCTGAGAAGGTAAAGTAAACTTCAGTTACAAATCAAAAGGCATCATGAAGGGGTCTAAAGGTCTATTTGGTTCCAAGAGTGGTGCTGTTTCTACTTCCATACAATTTTTTACACTATTTAAGACTGCATTGCAAGCGCACCATATTGGCACTCTTGGACGAATTGTCTTATGAAGATAGCCCCATCTCAGATATTCCAATGAGTGAAGCCACATCTCAAGCACATCTCAGATATCCCAATGAGTGGAGCCAATTGTCAACAATATCTCAGATATCCCAATGAGTGTGGCCAAATGTTAACCACATCTCAGATATCCCAATGAGTGGGGCCAAATATAAGCTACATCTCAGATATCCCAATGAGTGGGGCCAATTTTAATCTACATCTCAGATATTCCAATGAGTGAGGCCAAATGTCAACAATATCTCAGATATCCTAATGAGTGTAGCTAAATGTCAACAATATCTCAGATATCCCAGTGAGTGCGGCCAAATGTCAACCACATCTCAGATATCCCAATGTGTGGGGCCAAATGTCCACAACATCTCAGATATCGCAATAAGTGGGGCCAAATGTCAACAACATCTCAGATGTCCCAATGAGTGGGGCCAAATGTCAACCACATCTCGGATATCCCAATGAGTAAGGCCAAATGTCAACAATATCTCAGATATCCCAATGAGTGTGGCCAAATGTCAACAATATCCCAATGAGTGTGGCCAAATGTCAACCACATCTCAGATATCCCTATGAGTGTGGCCAAATGTCAACAACATCTCAGATATCTCAATAAGTGGGGCCAAATGTCAACAACATCTCAGATATCCCAATGAGTGGGGCCAAATGTCAACAACATCTCAGATATCCCAATGAGTTGGGCATAATGTCAACCACTTCTCAGATATCCCAATGAGTGGGGCCAAATGTCAATCACATCTCAGATATCCCAATGAGAGGGGCCAAATGTCAACAACATCTCAGATATCCCAATGAGTTGGGCCAAATGTCAACAACATCTCAGATATGCCAATGAGTTGGGCCAAATGTCAACAACATTTCAGATATCCCAATGCGTGGGGCCAAATGTCAACCACTTCTAAGATATCCCAATGAGTTGGGCCAAATGTCAACCACATCTGAGATATCCCAATGAGTGGGGCCAAATGTCATTCACATCTCAGATATCCCAATGAGTGGGCCAAATGTCTAGCACATCTCAGATATCCCAATGAGTGGGGCCAAATCTCAAGCACATCTCAGATATCCCAATGAGTGTAGCCAAATTTCAACAACAACTCAGATATCCCACTAAGTGTGGCCAAACGTCAATCACAGCTCAGATATCCCAATGAGTGGGGCCAAATGTCAACCCCTTCTCAGATATTCCAATGAGTGAAGCCAAATGTCAACCCCATCTCAGATATCCCATTGAGTGGGGCCAAATATAAGCTACATCTCAGATATCCCAATGAGTGGGGCCAAATATAAGCTACATCTCAGATATCCCAATGAGTGGGGCCAAATGTCAACCCCTTCTCAGATATACCAATGAGTGAAGCCAAATGTCAACCACATCTGAGATATTCCAATGAGTGGGGCCAAGTGTCAACAATATCTCAGATATCCCAATGAGTGGGGCCAAATGTAAAACCTAAATTTGCTACCTTGGCAGCTTGAAACAGTTCAAAAGAAAATCGGTGTAATGCAAATCTAATAGAAACCTAAACTAAGTTGCATAAGTTGGTTCTTTTGTTGGTATAATTAAAGCTGGTCATGCACATTAGACACCTGCCAGCAGAAAGATGTTTCATCCATCAAACCTTAATCTTTCTAATAACCGGCTTACAAATTCCTAAAAAGGATTGAGGACAAGCAGTTTCAATACATAATAGAATCAGCTGATATAATCCATTGATAACATCCCAGTTGAGCAACATCCAAGCAATATTTTACCTCCTGGTTACTGCTGTAACTTCTCAATAGGTGTGAACGTGGTGCACCGCTATTTCTCTATGTTGCAGTATATGAGACTCAGGAATACAGCTTGTACAAATGTCCGTCAGGTAACAGTGTCCACCTTGGTGGTGTGTGTTAGTTCAAGAGATCAGAGTCTATGTAATTTTTGATTTGCAGTGAACTGATTCACTAATCAAATAATACTTCAAGCAACTTTATGACAAGGATATTAAAAAGTACCAATAGAGTGTAGAAATGTCTGGCCACTAAATCAATTGTATATGGAATGTTTTACAAGTCTTCCCTCTCAGGCTTCATTTATAATTTGAGCTAGTGGGTTAAAACTAACTTCTATGATGTCCCTAATATACTGCACACACACAGGAAAGGGACCCCTACCTCTCTATATCATACCATCAGAAGCAGCAGCATGGGGGACAGTATAGAGCAGATCAATCATGCAGGGCAGGGAGGGATGAATGAAGGAAAACATGATTTTATATCTTTGCAAAGAGTAAAGAGACAGGTATCATTTGTTTTATCTCCTTATTAGCCATCTTCCCCTGGCAGCAACTCTGAGCATGATTGTGCTAAGGGGCGCTTTAGGAGGCACAATTACTGTGAGGATAGCATTAAGGCAGAACTATTTCTATAAATACACAAATAAAAGTGTCTGGCACAAAGGGGAGCACTGTTGTTGTTTAGGACACTGTTATCATCTAGGGCACTGTCTGGCACTATTTTAGGGGGGATAACTATAGTATAGGCACTAGAGGCTACAGCAGTTTATGGTAGTAGAGGAAGTAGAAGGATGATACTGTTAAAGAGGAAACGGTATGAGAGGTGTATATAGAAGATGGGTCTTAGGTAGAAAAGATGCAGGAAAGGGGAGTAGTGGAAAGATGTCTAGGCAGCAAACTCTGCAGAGACAAATTGTAGCTAGAAGTCTCCATTAGAGATGAGCGAACTTACAGTAAATTCGATTTGTCACGAACTTCTCGGCTCGGCAGTTGATGACTTATCCTGCATAAATTAGTTCAACTTTCAGGTGCTCCCGTGGGCTGGAAAAGGTGGATACAGTCCTAGGAGACTCTTTCCTAGAACTGTATCCACCTTTTCCAGACCACCGGATTCTGCTCTTTTTCTATTGATTCTGCTCTTTCACCATTGATTTTGCTCTTTGGCCATTGATTCTGCTCTTTTTCTATTGATTCTGCTCTTTTTCTATTGATTCTGCTCTTTTTTCTATTGATTCTGCTCTTTTTCTATTGATTCTGCTCTTTTTCTATTGATTCTGCTCTTTTTCTATTGATTCTGCTCTTTTTCTATTGATTCTGCTCTTTTTCTATTGATTCTGCTCTTTCACCATTGATTCTGCTTTTTCTCTATTGATTCTGCTCTTTTTCTATCGATTCTGCTCTTTTTCTATTGATTCTGCTCTTTTTCTATTGATTCTGCTCTTTTTCTATTGATTCTGCTCTTTCACCATTGATTCTGCTCTTTTTCCATTGATTCTTCTCTTTCACCATTGATTCTGCTCTTTTTCTATTGATTCTGCTCTTTTTCTATTGATTCTGCTCTTTTTCTATTGATTCTCCTCTTTCACCATTAATTCTGCTCTTTTTCTATTGATTCTCCTCTTTCACCATTGATTCTGCTCTTTTTCTATTGATTCTTCTCTTTTTCTATTGATTCTGCCCTTTCACCATTGATTCTGCTCTTTTATCTATTGATTTTGCTCTTTCACCATTGATTATGCTCTTTTTCTATTGATTCTGCTCTTTTTCTATTGATTCTCCTCTTTCACCATTGATTCTGCTCTTTTTCTATTGATTCTGCTCTTTCACCATTGATTCTGCTCTTTTTCTATTGATTCTGCTCTTTTTCTATTGATTCTGTTTTTTTCTATTGATTCTCCTCTTTCACCATTGATTCTGCTCTTTTATCTATTGATTCTGCTCTTTTTCTATTGATTCTGCTTTTTTTCTATTGATTCTGCTCTTTCATCATTGATTCTGCTCTTTTATCTATTGATTCTGCTCTTTCACCATTGATTCTGCTCTTTTATCTATTGATTCTGCTCTTTCAACATTGATTCTGCTCTTTTTCTATTGATTCTCCTCTTTCACCATTGATTCTGCTCTTTTTTTATTGATTCTTCTCTTTCACCATTGATACTGCTCTTTTTCTATTGATTTTGCTCTTTTTCTATTGATTCTCCTCTTTCACCATTGATTCTGCTCTTTTTCTATTGATTCTCCTCTTTCAAAATTGATTCTGCTCTTTTTCTATTGATTCTTCTCTTTTTCTATTGATTCTGCTCTTTTTTCTATTGATTCTGCCCTTTCACCAATGATTCTGCTCTTTGGCCATTTATTCTCCTCTTTCACCATTGATTCTGTTCTTTCACCATTGATGCTGCTCTTTGATCGCTTTCCTTTTCCTTTGCTTTCCTCCTTTTATCTCAATAGTGTGCACACAACTCTGAGAAAATTAGATTCTTCCAATTATGCTGTCACCACTGAGATGAATCACCCGGCAGAACTGGGCTTATTTTCTACTAAATGCAGAACCACTCCCAGGGAGTGCCAGCGCCGCTTATAGCTCCAAATGGCACCGAGCTTCTTTAATTATATTAGAAAGATAAAATTAGCCCATTTTATTATCTGCTTACTGATCCGACTATACAATCCTCCTCCAGACATAACGGTGCCTGGTAGGGATATACATTCTTATTAATACTGCACATACAGCAAGCCCATGATATAGCCTGGATAAGATTTAAAAAAGATATATGAAAGATAGGTAGATAAACAGATAGGTAGATGGATAGATAGATAGATATGAGATAGATAGATATGAGATAGATATCGATAGATAGATAGATAGATAGATATCAAAAGATAGATAGATATGAGATAGATAGATAGATATCAAAAGATAGATAGATAGATATGAGATAGATATGAGATAGATAGGTAGATATGAGATAGATAGTGTAAGACTCACCGCAGTCGACTGGCATTCAGTAGATAGTAGATTCGTGACACCACGGTGTCTGGAGCTGGAGATGTAGTGGATCCGCTGGTCCTGTGTGGCAGATGACAAAGGCCGTACCAGGGAAGGGAGTCTAAGGTGCCGCTGGTTTTCACCAGAGCCCGCCGCAAAGCGGGATGGACTAGCTGCGGCTGGCGGCACCCAGGTCACTACCCCTGGCATGATTCGACAACACACAGGCGGCTAAGGTGAAGCGTGGAACAGAAGGGATGAGGCAAGACGAAGTCAGGCTAGCGGGATCTCAGGGGTGGCGGCACAGGAACGTAGTCAGTTGGGTAGCAGAAGGTCAATAGGCAGGCGGCTGGAATCACAGTCAGGTCACGGAATGCAAGCTCTGTTACACGGCAAGGAAACATGGAATACAGCTTTCTCTCAGGCACAAAGGCAAACAAAGATCCAGCAGAGAGTGGGGGGAGGTGCAGAAACTTATAATGAACGAGCTGGTGCAAAACATAATTACGGGCATACTGGCCCTTTAAATCTTAAACACGCGCACCAGAGCTGTGAAGAAACCGCAGGGGACAGAGGTTAATGACGGTCTTGTATTCGCATGCGGGCACGTCCCGCAGTGCGAATCCCAACCCCGCCGGTCAGAGGAGGAGAGGACACAATGCGCTCACTGCGTGGACGTGCGGCCGGAGCGCAAGATGTCACAGATAGATATATAGATAGATATAAGATAGATAGATAGAGACAGACAGATAGAAAGATATGAGATAGATAGGATACGTACTGAAAGGATTAAGATTTTTTAATAGAAGTAATTTACAAATCTGTTTAACTTTCTGGAGCCAGTTGATACATAAAAAAAAGTTTTTTCCTGGATAACCCCTTTAACCCCTTAAGGACCCAGGACGTCCTGTGACGTCCTGGCGTATTCCGGTCCCTGCCGCTCGCCGGGCAGAGATTGGAACCGGATGCCTGCTGAAATCAGCAGGCATCCAGGGCACACGCCGAGGGGGGCCATGTCTGCCCCCCATGTCGGCGTTCGTCGCAAATCGTAAGGGCGATACCGGGCTGATCGGGTCTCTGGGACCCGACCGCCCGGTAATTTTGCATGATCCCGGTTGTCACAGACAGCCAGGACCATGCTGGAGTATAGGAGCGAGGTGGCAAACCTCCTCCTATCCCCTGCAATTCCTCGGTTAGCTAACCGACCAATCGCAGGGGGGGTTACATCCTCCCGCCCTGCCCAGCCCCTGGAAGTCCGGAGAGGACGGGAGGAAGACCAGAGGACGCGGCGGGGGACGGGGGAGTGCTGGGGACCGGCCCCGGAACTGACCTCGTCCCTGAAGACCCGGATCACGGCTATGAAGACAGCGTCGGCGGCGACAGGTGAGCTGTAAAGCGACATGCATTGCTGTATTGGGACCCTGTATACTACAACTCCCAGCATGCCTATACAGCCCTTGGCATCCGAGCATGCTGGGAGTTGCAGTTTTGCAACATCTGGAGGTCCACAGTTTTGTGACCACTGTGCCCTTCCAGATGTTGCAAAACTACACATCCTCAGCATGCCCTTACTGTCCAGGCATGCTGGGAGTTGTAGTTCTGTAACATCTGGCCCTTCAGATGTTGCAGAACTACAACTCCCAGCATGCCTGGACAGTTTTGGCATACTGGGAGTTGTAGTTTTGCAACATCTGGAAGGGCACAGATTGGGAACCACTGTATTAGTGGTCTGCAAACTGTAGTCCTCCAGATGTTGCAAAACTACAACTCCAAGCATGCTGGGAGTTGTAGTTCGGCAACATCTGGCTCTAAAGATGTTGCCGAACTACTACTTCCAGCATGCCTGAGAATGTTTGGGAGTAGTGGTTTTGCAACAACTGGAGGCACACTGGTTGGGAAACATTGTCTGTTTCCTAACTCAGTGTTTCCCAACCCGTGTGCCTCCAGCTGTTGCAAAACTATAACTACCAGCATGCACTGATAGACTGTGCATGCTGGGAGTTGTAGTTTTGCAGCAGCTGGAGGTTCCCCCCCCCCCCTCCCCTGTGAATGTACAGGGTACATTCACATGGGCAGGGGGCTTACAGTGAGTATCAGGCTGCAAGTTTGCGATGCAGCAAATTTTGCGCGGCAGCTCAAACTTGCAGTGGGAAACTCGCTGTAATCCACCGCCCGTGTGACTGTACCCTAAAAACACTACACTACACTAACACAAAATAAAATAAAAAGTAAAAAACAAGACATATACACATACCCCTACACAGCCCCCCTCCCCTCCCCAATAAAAATGAAAAACGTCTGGTACGCCACTGTTTTCAAATGGAGCCTCCAGCTGTTGCAAAACAACAACTCCTAGTATTGCCGGACAGCCGTTGACTGTCCAAGCGTGCTGGGAGTTTTGCAACAGCTGGGAATCACTGGGAATCACTGGCGTAGAATACCCCTATGTCCACCCGTATGCAAATCCCTAATTCAGTCCTCAAATGCGCATGGCGCTCTCACTTCGGAGCCCTGTCGTATTTCAAGGCAACAGTTTAGGGCCTCATATGGGGTATCTCCGTACTCGGGAGAAATTGCCTAACAAATTTTGAGGGGCTTTTTCTCCTTTCACCCCTTATGAAAAGGTGAAGTTGGGGTCTACACCAGCATGTTAGTGAAAAAAAAAATTTACACTAACATGCTGGTGTTGCCCTATACTTTTCATTTTGACAAGAGGTAAAAGGGAAAAAAGACCCCCAAAATTTACAGGGTACATTCACATGGGCAGGGGGCTTACAGTGAGTATCAGGCTGCAAGTTTGCGATGCAGCAAATTTTGCGCGGCAGCTCAAACTTGCAGCGGGAAACTCGCTGTAATCCACCGCCCGTGTGACTGTACCCTAAAAACACTACACTACACTACACTAACACAAAATAAAATAAAAAGTAAAAAACAAGACATATACACATACCCCTACACAGCCCCCCTTCCCTCCCCAATAAAAATGAAAAACGTCTGGTACGCCACTGTTTTCAAAATGGAGCCTCCAGCTGTTGCAAAACCACAACTCCTAATATTGCCGGACAGCCGTTGACTGTCCAAGCGTGCTGGGAGTTTTGCAACAGCTGGAGGCACCCTGTTTGGGAATTACTGGCGTAGAATACCCCTATGTCCACCCCTATGCAAATCCCTAATTCAGGCCTCAAATGCGCATGGCGCTCTCACTTCGGAGCCCTGTCGTATTTCAAGGCAACAGTTTAGGGCCACATATGGGGTATCTCCGTACTCGGGAGAAATTGCCTAACAAATTTTGGGGGGCTTTTTCTCCTTTCACCCCTTATGAAAAGGTGAAGTTGGGGTCTACACCAGCATGTTAGTGAAAAAAAAATTTACACTGACATGCTGGTGTTGCCCTATACTTTTCATTTTGACAAGAGGTAAAAGGGAAAAAAGACCCCCAAAATTTGTAATGCAATTTCTCCCGACTACGGAGATACCCCATATGTGGGGGCAAAGTGCTCTGGGGGCACACAACAAGGCCCAGAAGGGAGAGTGCACCATGTACATTTTAGGTGATTTGCACAGGGGTGGCTGATTGTTACAGCGGTTTTGACAAAACCCCCCCAAAAAAAAACACATGTGACCCCATTTCGGAAACTACACCCCTCACGGAATTTAATGAGGGGTGCAGTGAGAATGTACACCCCACTGGTGTCTGACAGATCTTTGGAACAGTGGGCTTTGCAAATTAAAAATTTTGTACAGCCCTGACCTGACAGACACCAGTGGGGAATAAATGCTCACTGTACCCCTTGTTACGTTCCTCAAGGGGTCTAGTTTCCAAAATGGTATGCCCTGTGGGGGTTATTTTGCTGTCCTGGCACCAAAGGGGCTTTCTAAATGCGACATGCCCCCCGAGCAAAATTTGCTCTCAAAAAGCCAAATATGACTCCTTCTCTTCTGAGCATTGTAGTTCACCCGTAGTGCACTTCAGGTCAACTTATGGGGTACCTCCATACTCAGAAGAGATGGGGTTACAAATTTTGGGGGGTATTTTCTGCTATTAACCCTTGCAAAAATGTGAAATTTGGGGGGGGGGGGGGGGACACATTTTAGTGAAAAAATGTTTTTTCTTTACGTATGCAAAATATGACTCCTTCTCTTCTGAGCAGTATAGTTCGCCCGTAGTGCACTTCAGGTCAACTTATGGGGTACCTCCATACCCAGAAGAGATGGGGTTAAAAATTTTGGGGGGTATTTTCTGCTATTAACCCTTGCAAAAATGTGAAATTTGGGGGAAACACACATTTTAGTGAATTTAAAAAAAAAATGTTTTACATATGCAAAAGTAGTGAAACACCTGTGAGGTATTAAGGCTCACTTTATTTCTTGTTACGTTCCTCAAGGGGTCTAGTTTCCAAAATGGTATGCCATGTGTTTTTTTTTTTTTTGCTGTTCTGGCACCATAGGGGCTTCCTAAATGCAACATGATCCCCAAAACCCATTTCAGAAAAATGTACTCTCCAAAATCCCCTTGTCGCTCCTTCGCTTCTGAGCCCTCCACTGCGCCCGCCGAACACTTTACATAGACATATGAGGTATGTGCTTACTCGAGAGAAATTGGGCTACAAATATAAGCATACATTTTCTCCTTTTACCCCTTGTAAAAATTCTAAAATTGGGTCTACAAGAACATGCAAGTGTAAAAAATGAAGATTTAGAATGTTCTCCTTCACTTTGCTGCTATTCCTGTGAAACACCTAAAGGGTTAAAACGCTGACTGAATGTCATTTTGAATACTTTGGGGGTGGAGTTTTTATAATGCGGTCATTTGTGGGGTATTTCTAAGATGAAGACCCTTCAAATCCACTTCAATCCTGAACTGGTCCCTGAAAAATTGTGATTTTGGAAATTTTGTGAAAAATTGGAAAATTGATGCTGAACTTTGAAGCCCTCTGGTGTCTTCCAAAAGTAAAAACTCATAAATTTTATGATGCAGACATAAAGTGGACATATTGTATATGTGAATAATAAAAAAATATTTGGAATATCCATTTTCCTTACAAGCAGAGGGCTTAAAACTTAGAAAAATGCAAAATTTTCTAATTTTTCATCAAATTTTGGGATTTTTAACCAAGAAAGGATGCAAGTTACCAAAAAATTTTACCACCATGTTAAAGTAGAATATGTCACGAAAAAACAATCTCGGAATCAGAATGATAACTAAAAGCATTCCAGAGTTATTAATGTTTAAAGTGACAGTGGTCAGATGTTCAAAAAATGGCCAGGTCCTAAGGTGAAAAATGGCTGGGTCCTTAAGAGGTTAATTCCTCCTCCGCATGCGCCTTGCCTGGTATAGTGTAGTCTCAACACTCTCTGGCATTGTTGCATTGCTCTATTGTGCAGTGCAGCCTTGTGGGAGGAAGCACTGGGAATAAGTGAATTCCCTTAAAGGGGTACTCCACCCCTAGATATGTTATCCCCTATCCAAAGAATACATCGCTGTGATCCCCCGTGATAGCGGCACCGAACTTTGCTCCGTGCCAGATGATGGGCGGCCTCCACCGTAACAAACCTTCCATTCATATCTATGGGAGGGGGCATGACTAGTCATCACGCCCCCTTCCCATAAACATGACTTGTTTTCAAATTAACTGGTGCCAGAAAGTTAAACAGATTTGCTAATAACCTCTAAATAAAAATCTCAAGCTTTTCAGTACTTATCAGCTGTTGTATGCTCTGGAGGAAGTCATTTGGTCTTTCCGGAGTGGGTGCTCTCTGCCAGCGGAAAGCCGCCACATAACACTGTACTTTTCCTCTTCACAGGTTTAGATACATCTCCCCCCTGTGTTGCCACATATATGGTGTGATGTCCTAGTAAGGGTTATAGTCCTGTACAGTACTTAGGTCCTGTCAGGTTGAGTCCCTCTGTGTCCTATGGGCTCTCCTGCAGTGTCTTCCCCATTGTGTTATCTGTATATTAGATGTATTATGGATAAAGGACCTTTAAGGACATTTGAGTTAAGGACCACATTCTCTGCTAAGGTCAAGTTCAGTCCAGATGTCTCAGAGCCAGTGTCCAGCACAACTGGAGGCCTCAAGCCTAAATTACAGCCACATGTGAGTAAGTCAAGTCATCTCTGTCTGCTGTCACTACCTACAGTCAAGTCAAGTCTATTAACCCCTTAAGGACCAGGCCATTTTACACCTTAGGACCAGAGCGTTTTTTGCACATCTGACCACTGTCACTTTAAACATTAATAACTCTGGAATGCTTTTAGTTATCAATCTGATTCCAAGATAGTTTTTTCGTGACATATTCTACTTTAACATAGTGGTAAAATTTTGTGGTAACTTGCATCCTTTCTTGGTGAAAAATCCCCAAATTTGATGAAAAATTAGAAAATTTTGCATTTTTCTAACTTTGAAGCTTTCTGCTTGTAAGGAAAATGGATATTCAAAATATTTTTTTTTATTCACATTTCCAATATGTCTACTTTATGTTTGCATCATAAAATTTACGTGTTTTTACTTTTGGAAGACATCAGAGGGCTTCAAAGTTCAGCAGCACTTTTCCAATTTTTCACAAAATTTTGAACCTCGCTTTTTTTCAGAGACCAGTTCAGGTTTGAAGTGGATTTGAAGGGTCTTCCCATTAGGAATACCCCATAAATGACCCCATTATAAAAACTACACACCCCAAAGTATTCAAAATGACAATCAGTAAGTGTTTTAACCCTTTAGGTGTTTCACAGGAATAGCAGCAAAGTGAAGGAGAAAATTCACGATCTTTATTTTTTTACACTCGCATGTTCTTGTAAACCCAATTTTTGAATTTTTACAAGGGGTAAAAGGAGAAAATGTATACTTATATTTGTAGCCCAATTTCTCTCGAGTAAGCACATACCTCATATGTCTATGTAAAGTGTTCGGCGGGCGCAGTAGAGGGCTCAGAAGCAAAGGAGCGACAAGGGAATTTTGGAGAGTACGTTTTTCAGAAATGGTTTTTGGGGGGCATGTTGCATTTAGGAAGCCCCTATGGTGCCAGAACAGCAAAAATAACCCCCATGGCATACCATTTTGGAAACTAGACCCCTTGGGGAACGTAACAAGGAATAAAGTGAGCCTTAATACCAAACAGGTGTTTCACGACTTTTGCATATGTAAAAAAAATGGAAAAAAAATTTCACTAAAATGTGTGTTTCCCCCCCAAATTTCACATTTTTGCAAGGGTTAATAGCAGAAAATACCCCACAAAATTTGTAACCCCATCTCTTCTGAGTATGGAGGCACCCCATAAGTTGGCATGAAGTGCATTACGGGTGAACTACAATGCTCCGAAGAGAAGGAGTGATATTTGACTTTTTGTGAGCAAATTTTGCTCGGGGGGCATGTCGCATTTAGGAAGCCCCTATGGTGCCAGAACAGCAAAAAAAAACACATGGCATACCATTTTGGAAACTAGACCCCTTGAGGAACGAAACAAGGAATAAAGTGAGCCTTAATACCCCACACGGGTTTCACGACTTTTGCATATGTAAAAAAATATATTTTTTTTCACTAAAATGTGTGTTTCCCCCCAAATTTCACATTTTTGCAAAGGTTAATAGCAGAAAATACCCCCCAAAATTTTTTAACCCCATCTCTTCTGAGTATGGAGGTACCCCATAAGTGGATCTGAAGTGCACTACGGGCAAACTACAATGCTCAAAATGCTCAGAAGAGGAGGAGCACCATTGAGCTTTTGGAAAGAGAATTCGTTTGGAATGGTAGTCAGGGGCCATGTGCATTTACAAAGCCCCCCGTGGTGCCAGAACAGTGGACCCCCCCCCACATGTGACCCCATTTTGGAAACTACACCCCTTACAGAATTTAATAAGTGGTGCAGTGAGCATTTACACCCCACTGGCGTTTGACAGATCTTTGGAACAGTGGGCTGTGCAAATGGAAAATTTTATTTTTCATTTTCACGGATCACTGTTCCAAAAATCTGTCAGACACCTGTGGGGCGTAAATGCTCACTGTACCCCTTATTACATTACATGAGGGGTGTAGTTTCCAAAATGGGGTCACATATGGGGGGAGGTCCATTGTTCTGGTACCATGGGGGCTTTGTAAACACAAGTGGCCTTCAATTCCGGACAAATTTTCTCTTCAAAATCCCAATGGTGCTCCTTCTCTTCTGAGCATTGTAGTGCACCCATAGAGCACTTTACATCCACATATGGGGTATGTTCTTACTCAGAGGAAATAGGGTTACAAATTTTGGGGGGCTTTTTTTATTTTCCCTTGTGAAAATGAAAAATTTAGGGTGACACCAGCATTTTAGTGAAAAATTTTTTTTTTTTCATTTTCCCATCCAAATTTAATGAAAATTTGTCAAACACCTGTGGGGTATTCAGGCTCACTATACCCCTTGTTACGTTCCGTGAGGGGTGTCGTTTCCAAAATGGGGTCACATGTGGGTATTTATTGTGTGTTTATGTCAGAACCGCTGTAAAATCAGCCACCCCTGTGCAAATCACCAATTTAGGCCTCAAATGTACATTGTGCGCTCTCACTCCTGAGCCTTGTTGTGCGTCCGCAGAGCATTTTACGCCCACATATGGGGTATTTTCGTACTCAGGAGAAATTGCGTTACAAATTTTGGGGGTCTTTTTTTCTTTTTACCTCCCGTGAAAATAAAAAGTAAAGGACAACACCAGCATGTTAGTGTAAAAAAAATTTTTTTTTACACTAACAGGCTGGTGTAGACCCCAACTTTTCTTTTTCATAAGGGGTAAAAGGAAAAAAAGCCCCCAAAATTAGTAACGCAATTTCTCCTGAGTACGGAGATACCCCATATGTGGCACTAAACTGTTTCCTTGAAATACGACAGGGCTCTGAAGTGAGAGAGCGCCATGCGCATTTGAGGACTAAATTAGGGATTGCACAGGGGTGGACATAGGGGTATTCTACGCCAGTGATTCCCAAACAGGGTGCCTCCAGCTGTTGCTAAACTCCCAGCCTGCCTGGACAGTTAGTGGCTGTCCGGAAATGCTGGGAGTTGTTGTTTTGCAACAGCTGGAGGCTCTGTTTTGGAAACACTGCCGTACAATACGTTTTTTATTTTTTATTAGGGGGACAGTGTAAGGGGGTGTATATGTAGTGTTTTACTCTTTATTATGTGTAAGTGTAGTGTTTTTAGGGTACATTCACACTGGCGGGTTTACAGTGAATTTACCACTAGGAGTTTGCGCTGCGGTGAAAAATTTGCCACAGCCCAAACTTGAAGCAGAAAACTTACTGTAAACCCGCCAGTGTGAATGTACCCTGTACGTTCACATGGGGGGCAAACCTCCAGCTGTTTCAAAACTACAACTTCCAGCATGTACTGACAGACCGTGCATGCTGGGAGTTGTACTTTTGCAACAGCTGGAGGCACACTGGTTGGAAAACCTTCAGTTAGGTTCTGTTACCTAACTCAGTATTTTCCAACCAGTGTGCCTCCAGCTGTTGCAAAACTTCAACTCCCAGCATGTACTGATCGCCGAAAGGCATGCTGGGAGATGTAGTTATGCAACAGCTGGAGGGATCGCAACTACAACTCCCAGCATGCAGAGACAGCTGTTTGCTGTTTAGGCTTGCTGGGAGTTGCAGTTTTGCAACATCTGGAGAGCTATAGTTTAGAGACCACTGCACAGTGGTCTCCAAACTGTGGACCTCCAGATGTTGCAAAACTACAACTCCCAGCATGCCCAGACAGCAAACTGCTGTCTGGGCATGCTGGGAGTTGTAGTTTTGCAAGATCTGGAGGTGCACAGTATAGAAATCACTTTGCAGTGGTCTCAAACTGTAGACCTCCAGCTGTTGCAAAATTGCAACTCCCAGCAAGCCTAAACAGCTCTCTGGGCATGCTGGGAGTTGTAGTTTTGCAACATCTGGAGGGTTACAGTTTAGAGACCACTATAGTGGTCTCAGACTGTAGCCCTCCAGATGTTGCCAAGTAACTCACCGGCTTCCGTTGGATCCAGGGAGCTGCGTCGCTGTACTCTTCTTCCGCCGATCGTCGCCAGCTGCCGCCGCTGATCGTCGCCCGCTGCCGTCGCCGATGGGTAAGTGGATCATCGGCGCCGGTCCCTGTCGTTTTTCCATTATGCCCCGCCTATTGTGGGTGGGCAGGACGGGGAAACCGAAAGTAAACCCCTCCGCCCCCGATCTGCTATTGGTGGTCGCGTCTAGACCACCAATAGCAGAGATAGGAGGGGTGGCAACCCTGCCACCTCACTCCTATCGCTACAGGGGGATCGTGGGTGTCTAGGACACCCGCGATCCCCCTTCTATTCCGGGTCACCGGGTCACCATAGACCCGTATGACCCGGAATCGGCGCAAATCGCAAGTGTGAATTCACTTGCGATTTGCACCGATCGCCGACATGGGGGGGGTCTAATGATCCCCCTGGGCATTTGCGCGGGGTGCCTGCTGATAGATATCAGCAGTCACCCCGGCGCGATCCCCGCCCGGCGCGCGACGGGGACCGAAATTCCCACGGGCGTACAGGTACGCCCTTGGTCCTTAAGTACCAGGGAGCAAAGGCGTACGTGTACGCCCTTGGTCCTTAAGGGGTTAAAGTCAGCGTGGCTGAGTTAAAGCCTGTCCAGACACTGCAAGTCCCAGCAAGCTGCAATGTCCCCTCTGTGTTACTGGTCACCTCTCTGGGATCCTGGCCTAGCTGTAAAGACTTTGCTATCTGTCTACCTCACTAAAGCTACCGTTAACCCTAGCTTGGTCTTGGACTTTTATTACCCTGCCTAACCAAGGAATAGGGGTGCTACCGTTCAGGTGGTTACCAGGAAAGCCACGCCCTGGCGTCACTAACATTTAGGGGTTAATAACATCTGCCCCTGGGTAGTGTTGCTCGCGAATATTCGCAATTCGAATTTTATTCGCGAATATCGCATATTCCCGAATTCGCAAATATTCGCGAATATAGCGCTATATATTCTTAATTACGAATATTCGTTTTTTTATTTTTATTTTTTTCACAGTACACATCACAGTGATCATCCCTCTCTGCTTCCAGCTTATGTGGTGTAAGAAGGCTCTAATACAACTGTGTGAGACCGGCGTGCGAATTTTCGCATATGCGAAAATTTGCATATGATAAGTTTCGCATATGCGAATTTTCGCTTATACTGATTTTTGTATATGCGAATTTTCGCATATGTTAATTTTCGCACACGCGAATATACGCATATGCGAAAATAAAACGAGAATATTACGAATATGCGAATATTTGCGAATATGACGAATATTCGTACATATATTCGCGAATATTCACGAATTCGAATATGGCCTATGCCGCTCAACACTACCCCTGGGCTATAATATCTGCCTCATAAACCTCACACCTTCACACCCTGTGGCACACCACAATGGCATCTTGGGAGAAAAGAAATGAGGGGGCAGTTTTTTGTGGTGTTTTTTTCTTATTTTGGCAAAAAAAAAAATCTCAAACTGTTCCTAGGCCTAGACTGGGAGTAAAGGAAAACAGTTACCCATTCAGTCACACTAAACCCCATACACAGGGTTATAGTGCAGGTGACCATGAGACCGATACAAGCTCTTTGACCAATATGCGTACCTGTAGTCCGGAGCGGTGTCCTTCTGAAGGTCCGATTCTTCCTGCGCTGAATTGCACGCTGGAGGCGGCCTCGGCGGCTGGACTTGAATATTCATGGGCGCTGGCCACGTGAGCGCTCAGTAGGCACAAGTGCTCACGTGACCAGCACCCACACTATAACCCGGTGTTTCGGGTTTAGTGTGGGTGAACGGGTGACCGTTTTCCTTCAAACAAAACTTATGTGTGGCCTTTTTCAAAGCCCACATTGCTTTATTTCCCCCCCCCCCTTCCGACAGATGTCTGTCCAGCTGTTGCAAAACTACAACTCCCAGTATGCCCTGACAGCCTTCGGCTGTCAGGGCATGCTGGGAGTTGTAGTTTTGCAACTGCCGGAAAGCCACAGGGGATCACTGATGCAGTAAGTCAATCTCGGCCTACGGTGCCTGATCTTGAACTGGCAGCAGGAGCCACAACCACTTTAAATCAATAAGCAGCGTTGGCTGCCGGGACGTCTGACGAATAATATCCTTCCTCTCCACGCCGCAACGTCAGGGGCATCACTCGTCAGACGTCCCAGCAGCCAGAGCTGCTCATTGGGAGAGATTTATCAAAATCTGTCCAGAGGAGAAGTTGCTAAGTTGCCCATAGCAACCAATCAGAACGCTTCTTTCATTTTTTAGAGGCCTTTTCAAAAATGAAAGAAGTGATCTGATTGGTTGCCGCGGGCAACTCGGTAACTTTTTCTCTGGACAGGTCTTGATAAATCTCCCCCATTGAGCCTGCCAGAGCCGCAGTGATCTGTGTAAGGCTGGGTTCACACCACGTTTTGTTAAATATGGCTGGGAGGAGGGGGGGCGGGGCTTATTCGTGGCGCCCACACTCAGCCGTATTCGGCAACCGTATTTAATGCATGTCTATGAGCCGACCGGAGTGAACCGCAGCCTCCGGTCGGCTTAGTTTTCGGCCGTATGCGGTTTCCCGACCGCAGGCAAAAACGTGGTTGACCGCGTTTTTGCCTGCGGTCGGGAAACCGCATACGGCCGAAAACGCAGCCGACCGTAGGCTGCGGTTCACTCCGGTCGGCTCATAGACATGCATTAAATACGGTTGCCGAATACGGCTGAGTGCGGGCGCCGCGATTAAGACCCGCCCCCCCTCCTCCAAACCGTATACGGGAACCGTAAGTACAAAACGTGGTGTGAACCCAGCCTTAGCAAAATGTGGATGACAGAAGTGTCCAAAACTGCACGATCTGCACCATGTGATGAGGTGAGAGGCGGCTGATGCTGGGGGGTACAGTTGTCCAGGCAACCGTAGGGCACCCAGCAAGTTCTGATGTTTTATGCCCAGAAAAGGTTGGCTACTGTGTCAGAAGATTCTCATCCTATATATCAGTGGTCTTCAACCTGCGGACCTCCAGATGTTGCAAAACTACAACTCCCAGCATGCCCGGACAGCCAACGGCTGTCCGGGCATGCTGGGACTTGTAGTTTGGCAACATCTGGAGGTCCGCAGGTTGAAGACCACTGCTATATATGAAGACAATCACGGATCAAAACCTGTGGGGAGGAAAAGTTGACCAGTTGCCCATAGCAACCAATCAGATCGCTTCTTTCATTTTTCAGAGGTCTTGTTAGGAATGAAAAAAGCGATCTGATTGGTTGCTATGGGCAACTGATCAACTTTTACCCTGCACAGGTTTTGATAAATCTCCCCAATAATTATTACAACCATGTCACGCACTTAGGGTTGCCACCTGGCTGGTATTTTAGACACCCTGTCGGTATTTTGAATATAAAAATACCAGCAATTCAATGGCTGGTATTTATCTAAGCCCCCTGGGCTGTGATATGTAGAGATGGAGAGGAGAGAGCTAACCCCGCCCCTTCCCTCTGCCAGCTGAGCTCTGATTGGTGGAGACTTCTCCCTCACACACAGGAGCTCAGCACACTCAGCACAAAGGGAGAAGGTTAACCTCCTCCTGGCCGCCCTGATCCTACACTAAGTGACTGCAGCCCCTGTAAGCACTTACACTGTGACTGATAAGGTGGGGGAGGGAGGGGAGATGGCACAGCAGCAGACTGATAAGAACATTAAGGAGGAGGTTTTATTTTTTATATTATTTTTCAGTATCAGGGGCGGACATATCACTTGTTCAGCCGGTTCAGCTGCACAGGGGCCCAGCGTGTTAGGGGGCCCCCCTAGTAGCCCAGGTCACAGCCTGGGCCTCACAGTTTGGGCCCCTGCAGGGCCCCCTGCCAGAACTTCATACTAAATGCTGCAGCAACAGGTCCCGGACCTGCCGCTGACAGCAGTAATTTACCTTTAAACCGGCCGGGCGAGACTGACAGGCCAGGGGATGATGGGAACAGACGTGCCCCGTGCAGGCACGCACGTCTGTTCCAAGCCCCTGACGTCACGTGTCATGGCCTCTTACCCCGCCAGAAGCTACAGGAGCAGCAAACCCCCCCGCCTCACACGGCCGCATCACTGAGCAGATAAGGTGAGGAGAGTGACGATGGGGTGCAGGGCGGTGGGGGGTTGGGGAGGGGATTGTAATGATGATGAAGAGGACAGGACGGGTGTTGAAGAGGTTGGTGGTGTAATGATAAGAAGGATTGGGGGTCTGGGAGAGCGTAGTGTTGATAAGGAGGACCAGAGGGGGGGTCAGAGGTGTAGTGATTAGGGGGTTTATTGTTGATGAGAAGGACTGGGGGGGTGTCAGCTGTGTAATACTGATGAGGTGCTTAAGGTATATGAGGTGATGAGGAGACTGAGGATGGAGTGCATGGAGTGCGTGGGGTGTATGGGGTGATGAGGAGACTGAGGATGGAGTGCATGGGGTGATGAGGAGACTGAGGATGGAGTGCATGGGGTGATGAGGTGACTGAGAATTGAGTGCATGGGGTGTATGGGGTGATGAGGAGACTGAGGATGGAGTGCATGGGGTGTATGGGGTCATGAGGAGACTGAGGATGGGGTGCGTGGGGTGTATGGGGTGATGAGGAGACTGAGGATGGAGTGCATGGGTTGTATGGGGTGATGAGGAGACTGAGGATGGAGTGCATGGGGTGAGGAGGAGACTGAGGATGGAGTGCATGGGGTGAGGAGGAGACTGAGGATGGAGTGCATGGGGTGATGAGGAGACTGAGGATGGAGTGCATGGGGTGATGAGGAGACTGAGGATGGAGTGCATAGGGTGATGAGGAGACTGAGGATGGAGTGCATAGGGTGATGAGGAGACTGAAGATGGAGTGCATGGGGTGATGAGGAGACTGAGGATGGAGGGCATGGGGTGTATGCGGTGATGAGGAGACTGAGGATGGAGTGCATGGGGTGATGAGGAGACTGAGGATGGAGTGCATGGGGTGTATGGGGGGATGAGGAGACTGTGGATGGAGTCCATGGGGTGTATGGGGTGATGAGGAGACTGAGGATGGAGTGCATGGGGTGATGAGGAGACTGAGGATGGAGTGTGTGGGGTGTATGGGGTGATGAGGAGACTGAGGATGGGGTGCATTGGGTGTATGGGGTGATGAGGAGACTGAGGATGGGGTGCATGGGGTGATGAGGAGACTGAGGATGGAGTGCATGGGATGATGAGGAGACTGAGGATGGGGTGCATGGGGTGATGAGGAGACTGAGGATGGAGTGCATGGGGTGAGGAGGAGACTGAGGATGGAGTGCATGGGATGATGAGGAGACTGAGGATGGAGTGCATGGGGTGATGAGGAGACTGAGGATGGAGTGCATGGGGTGATGAGGAGACTGAGGATGGAGTGCATGAGGTGAGGAGGAGACTGAGGATGGAGTGCATGGGGTGATGAGGAGACTGAGGATGGAGTGCATGGGGTGAGGAGGAGACTGAGGATGGAGTGCATGGGATGATGAGGAGACTGAGGATGGAGTGCATGGGGTGATGAGGAGACTGAGGATGGAGTGCATGGGGTGATGAGGAGACTGAGGATGGAGTGCATAGGGTGATGAGGAGACTGAGAATTGAGTGCATGGGGTGTATGGGGTGATGAGGAGACTGAGGATGGAGTGCATGGGGTGTATGGGGTGATGAGGAGACTGAGGATGGGGTGCGTGGGGTGTATGGGGTGATGAGGAGACTGAGGATGGAGTGCATGGGTTGTATGGGGTGATGAGGATGGAGTGCATGGGGTGATGAGGAGACTGAGGATGGAGTGCATGGGGTGATGAGGAGACTGAGGATGGAGTGCATAGGGTGATGAGGAGACTGAGGATGGAGTGCATAGGGTGATGAGGAGACTGAAGATGGAGTGCATGGGGTGATGAGGAGACTGAGGATGGAGGGCATGGGGTGTATGCGGTGATGAGGAGACTGAGGATGGAGTGCATGGGGTGATGAGGAGACTGAGGATGGAGTGCATGGGGTGTATGGGGTGATGAGGAGACTGTGGATGGAGTCCATGGGGTGTATGGGGTGATGAGGAGACTGAGGATGGAGTGCATGGGGTGATGAGGAGACTGAGGATGGAGTGTGTGGGGTGTATGGGGTGATGAGGAAACTGAGGATGGGGTGCATTGGGTGTATGGGGTGATGAGGAGACTGAGGATGGGGTGCATGGGGTGATGAGGAGACTGAGGATGGAGTGCATGGGATGATGAGGAGACTGAGGATGGGGTGCATAGGGTGATGAGGAGACTGAGGATGGAGTGCATGGGGTGAGGAGGAGACTGAGGATGGAGTGCATGGGATGATGAGGAGACTGAGGATGGAGTGCATGGGGTGATGAGGAGACTGAGGATGGAGTGCATGGGGTGAGGAGGAGACTGAGGATGGAGTGCATGGGGTGATGAGGAGACTGAGGATGGAGTGCATGAGGTGATGAGGAGACTGAGGATGGAGTGCATGGGGTGATGAGGAGACTGAGGATGGAGTGTGTGGGGTGTATGGGGTTATGAGGAGACTGAGGATGGGGTGCGTGGGGTGTATGGGGTGATGAGGAGACTGAGGATGGAGTGCATGGGGTGATGAGGAGACTGAGGATGGAGTGTGTGGGGTGTATGGGGTTATGAGGAGACTGAGGATGGGGTGCGTGGGGTGTATGGGGGTGATGAGGAGACTGAGGATGGAGTGATGAGGAGACTGAGGATGAAGTGCATGGGGTGATGAGGAGACTGAGGATGGAGTGCATGGGGTGATGAGGAGACTGAGGATGGAGTGCATGGGGTGTATGGGGTGATGAGGAGACTGAGGATGGGGTGCATGGGGTGTATGGGGTGATGAGGAGACTGAGGATGGGGTGCATGGGGTGATGAGGAGACTGAGGATGGAGTGCATGGGATGATGAGGAGACTGAGGATGGGGTGCATGGGGTGATGAGGAGACTGAGGATGGAGTGCATGGGGTGAGGAGGAGACTTAGGATGGAGTGCATGGGATGATGAGGAGACTGAGGATGGAGTGCATGGGGTGATGAGGAGACTGAGGATGGAGTGCAAGGGGTGAGGAGGAGACTGAGGATGGAGTGCATGGGATATGAGGAGACTGAGGATGGAGTGCATGGGGTGAGGAGGAGACTGAGGATGGAGTGCATGGGATGATGAGGAGACTGAGGATGGAGTGCATGGGGTGATGAGGAGACTGAGGATGGAGTGCATGGGGTGATGAGGAGACTGAGGATGGAGTGCATGGGGTGTATGGGGTGATGAGGAGACTGAGGATGGGGTGTATGGGGTGATGAGGAGACTGAGGATGGGGTGCGTGGGGTGTATGGGGTGATGAGGAGACTGAGGATGGGGTGCATGGGGTGATGAGGAGACTGAGGATGGGGTACGTGGGGTGTATGGGGTGATGAGGAGACTGAAGATGGGGTGTGTGGGGTGTATGGGGTGATGAGGAGACTGAGGATGGGGTGTATGGGGTGATGAGGAGACTGAGGATGGGGTGTATGGGGTGATGAGGAGACCGAGGATGGGTTGTGTGGGGTGTATGGGGTGATGAGACTGAAGATGGGGTGCGTGGGGTGTATGGGGATGATGAGACTGAGGATGGGGTGCGTGGGGTTATGATTAGACTGAGAATGGGTTGTGTTGGGTGTATGGGGGGATGAGACTGAGGATGGGTGCGTGGGGTGTATGGGGGAGATAAGGAGACTGAGGATGGGGTGCGTGGGGTGTATGGGGGAGATAATGAGACTGAGGATGGGTTGCGTGGGGTGTATGGGGTGATGAGGAGACTGAGGATGGAGTGCGTGGGGTGTATGGGGTGATTCAGTGGTGTATCGTGATTGGCAGTATTATATTGATAGAGTACAGTGGTTGGCAGTATTATATTCAGGGGTACTGTATTTGGCAGTATTATATTCAGGGGTACAGTGGTTGGCAGTATTATATTCAGGGGTACAGTGGTTGGCAGTATTCAGGGGGTACAGTGGTTGGCAGTATTATATTCAGGGGGTACAGTATTTGGCAAGGTTATAATGATTATTGTCATCATACAGAGGTGAGGATCTACTGACAAATTAAGGAACCAATGATGTCTGGGTGTCAGACTCATTGTGTATTTTCCTAACTGTCCCATCAGAGCTGTAGTCACTGATATCATTGTGTAGTCTCCTGACTGTCCCATCAGCTGTAGTCACTTCAGACATGATGGGAGTTGCAGCTTTCCAACATCTCGGGAGCCACTTGAACCAAGGTGATTGGTGGGGGTCCCATGAGTCAGACCCCCACCATAAAAATGGGCTGTTTATTTTAAAATGCCTGGGCCTATTTTTGGTCCCAGTCTGGCCCTGCCTGTAAGTCACTTCTATCACTAAGGATAAGAAGCCAAGGAACCAGGGGGTGCCAAGGGGTGTCGTGCTAAGTCCAGGGGTGCGAATGTTAAGGGGAGCATTGCCCTCTGCCTCCCAGCTAGATACAGGTCAGGCTGATCTGGGGGGCTCACTGGGCCGCACACTGAGAGGGACAGGGGCCACCCGAAGCCCACCTCAGGAGTCGTTCCATCCACCTGTGGTGGACAAGGCAAGTGGCGACACTACACGTGCGGGGTAAGTGGAGGCCCTCCGGTGGGGTCTAGGTACATAAGGGGGCACAGTGCTGTGGGGGGGGCAGGCACATTCTTTGCACAGGGGCCCTCTGCTGTCTGTGTCCGCCCCTGTTCAGTATCTATAGCAACAGTGCTACAACTCCCATTGTAATGTGTCGGTTCGGCCTGGGCCTCTTCCAACCTTGAGCCTTATGGGGGCACAGATGGATCACACTGGGAGTTGTAGTACTTTAACTTTGTGAAATACAGTTCCCCTATAACTCTGCAGCTTCTGTAGAAGAGGCTCAGCCTTAGGGTCAGTTCACACATCCTTATTTATGCTGCAGATTTTGCTGTCTATTGACTTCAATGGGTAACTAAATCTGCTACAGGAAATCTGCAGCAGAAAATACACAGTGTGAACTCTCCCTTAGAGTGCCTTCGCATGAGCAGATTTGTTTTCAAACTCGTACCATGTTTCTTGCAGGGAGTTTGAATGGGGGCGGGCTCTCTGCGGCCTGTCCACAGTAGATTTTTGGTAGCGGATTTTTTTTCCGCTGTGCAAAATCCGCCACAGACCCTGTTGACTGCTGTATCTTTGCCACAGACAGACATATTTGCCGGGGACATATAGGGACTCAACCTGACAGGACTGTAGGACCATATCCCATACTGGAACACCACATATAAGGGTTTTCTAATCAGCTCCACCCATTGAAGCAGGACAGACTCCCTCTGATCACCTGACTAGTGATGTCAGGTCTCGACGCAATGTATCCTGGGAAATCCCGAAACATGAGTAATTTTGTATGCTGTTAAAGAGGTACTCTTTCCAAAGTATAGGGGGATAAGATGTTCAATCGCAGGGGTCCATAGCCATGAATGCAGGGGGCGTGGCGGGACGTCACAATCGGGGACTTCCATTTTCCGGACACCGCTGCTGCCGGCCCAGAGATTGCGAGGTTCCCCATCGGTGGGACCCCCGTGATCAGACATCTTATCCCTTATTCTTTGGATATGGAATAGGATGTCTAGGGGCGGAGTATCTCTTTAAAAATAAATATTGAGGTGAAAATAACAGAAGAATTGTGAGAAAACCGTCACACACAGGTACCAACACAATATTATGAACTACACTAACTTTACAGCCCCTGTAGCATAGTCAAATAAAAAAAGATCCTGGAATACCCCTTTAGGGTAGGATAAATCTCTGTATAAGGATAAAAAAAAAAGCTCCTCTCCTAATTAAAATTTAAACCATCCCTCTTTTCTTAGATTTTAAATAAAAAAAACACCTACCGTATTTTTCGCCGTATAAGACGCACTTTTTCTTCCCCAAAACTGGGGGGGAAAAGTCGGTGAATCTTATACGGCGAATACACCCCTATCGCGGCAGTCCCTGCGGCCATCAACGGCCGGGACCCGCGGCTAATACAGGACATCACCGATCGCGGTGATGCCCTGTATTAACCCTTCAGACGCGGCGATCAAAACTGACCGCCACATCTGAAGGGAAAGGGACACTGACCCGGTTGTTCAGTCAGGCTGTTCGGGACCGCCGCGATTTCACCGCGACGGTCCCGAACAGCCCGACTGAATAGCCGGGTTAGTGCTTACAGGACACCGGGAGGGACCTTACCTGCCTCCTCGGTGTCTTCTCCGTTCAGGGATCCCCTGTATGGCCGGCGCTCTCCTTCCTCGTCATCACGTCGTCGCGTACGTGCGTCGGAGTGCGTAACGACGTGATGGCGGCGATGGAGAACGAGGATACCCGGCCGGCAGCAGAGACGTTCCAGAGCGACGGGGACACGGCGACAGCGATGGAGCGACATCCAGGGCAGCGGTGACGGGTCCGGAGCGGCGGGGACACGTGAGTATTACCTGCTATGCAGTGGTCTTCAATCTGCGGACCTCCAGATGTTGCAAAACTACAACTCCCAGCATGCCCGGAGAGCCAAAGGCTGTCCGGGCATGCTGGGAGTTGTAGTTTTGCAACATCTGGAGGTCCGCAGGTTGAAGACCACTATTGGGTTCAAAATCTTCATTTTTTTAGATTTTGCCCCTAAAAATTGGGTGCGTCTTATACGCCGGTGCGTCCTATAGGGCGAAAAATACGGTATTTAATATTGTCCTGTACAGAAATGTCCATACTATTTAAACATAATGGGGGAGATTTATCAAAACCTGTCTAGAGGAAAAGTTGCTGAGTTGCCCATAGCAACCAATCAGATCGCTTCTGAAAAATGAAAGAAGCGATCTGATTGGTTGCTATGGGCAACCAATCAGATTGAATTTCCCTCTGGACAGGTTTTGATAAATCTCCCCCTATGTCTATGATCCCATACGATGAATGGTGCATACTCCTTTTGTCAAAAAACAGTGACATCTTTTAACCCCTAATCTGTCTCTGACATGCTTTTACTTAGGAACGCGATTAGGAGACAGTTTTTTCATGATATATTGTACTTTATATTAGTGGTAAATCTTTGTTGATTTATGCAGCATTTTTTAATGAAAAACTCCAAAATATTGTGAAAAATGTGAAAAAGTTCTGGCATTTCTTTAAATTTTTAAAAAACTTTTCCCTGTATGGTAAAAATTATGTTATTTTAATTCTTTGGGTCGGTACGGTTATAGCAATACCCAATTTATATAGCTTTTTTATGTTCTTTTTCTCTTTTCTCAACAAAATCCTTTTTTTCCCTTTTTTTGTGTTTTCATGTTCTGACAGCCATAACTTTTTTAATTTTTCGGCCAATGCCATTTTGTGGGGGCTTATTTTTTGCAAGACAAGCTGCACTTTTTATTGATACAATTTTTTTGTGATTCATGCTACCTTTTGACCTTTTTGCCTTTTTTTTTACTCTTTTTTTACGGGATAAATACAATTATCAATTTATTGTACAAGTCATTACAGACATGGCAATACCTTTTATGCATAGGTTTGAGAGTTTTTTTTTATTTTTTTAGGGTGACAATATATGGTTTTATTGGAAAAGGGGCATTTTTAATTTTTTTTTTTTTTTTTTTTACAATTTATTAATTTATTTAAAACCTTTACATTTTTTTTTACTTTTCGCTCTTTACCTGTTATACTATGCTGCAGTACATCTTTACTGCAGCACAGTATAACTGTCAGAGTACACTGACTAGCAGCCTGTGCGATCCAGCCTATGGCTACACCTCGCAGGCTGCCGTACTAGGCAGGCAAGAGGCCATCAGCTGGCCTCCTGTTGCCATGGCAACCAACGGGGTCCCGCGATCGCATTGCAGGATCACCGTTGGTGGACAGGATGAGCCCCTTCCTCCTGTCAACCCCATAGATTCCGTGACGGCATCTATGGGGTTAATGCTGCTGAGGTTGGTGTGATCCCGGTCTCAGCAAGGTCTGCGGTGGGACCTTGGCTGTGATTGACAGCTGGGTCCCGCCGTCGAACTCCTACAGCGCATCACGCAAAGCAGGAGATCACTAGGACAGTTTTCCAAGTGCTTTAAGCAGGGCAAAGGAGGCACTGCTGAGGCTACGCAGTCCCGGAGTGACTCCGGTGAAGGTGGACGAGATGCAGTGGTTTCTCGGCCAGTACCCAAACAGGGTGGGAGCTGAGTTTTTGTTGGCAGGTTTTTCAGAAGGTTTTCAGATTTCTAGTTCTGCAGTTGCATCTGGGTTACAGGTTCGGAATTTGTTGTCTGCTTATAGGTTTCCTCAGGTTGTGTTGAACAAGTTGGCAAAGGGGGTTAAGTTGGGACATATGGCGGTCCATTTTGGGACCCGTTATTGTTGGATCTAGTGGTCTCCCCGTTGGGGGTGGTTTCGAAGAAGGAACCGGGGAAATTTAAGCTCATCCATCATCTCTCACATCCTGCGGGATCGTCAGTGAATCATGGCATTGCTGAAGGGGCGTGCTCTGTGACTTATACGTCTTTTGACACTGCCGTCAATTGGGTGCAGAAGTTTGGCCAGGGTGCTTTAATGGCTAAAACTGGTGTGTAGTCCACCTTTCGGCTGTTGCTGGGTCATCGGTTGTTGGGGATTTGTTGACAGGGTTCGTATTATGTGGACTGTTGTCTGCCTATGGGTTGTTCGATTTCCTGTGCATATTTTGAGGCATTCAGTTGTTTTGTGGAATGGGTGGTGAAGCAGGGGGCAGGTTGGTCCTCTGTGCTGCATTCGATGATTTCTTGTTTGTTGGTCCGCCGGGATCGCCGGTGTGTTCGGTCCTTTTGCATACTATGGAAGCGGTGGCTCAATGTTTTGGGGTGCCTTTGGCGCCTGACAAGACCCAGGGTCCGGCGACTGTAGTCACATTTTTGGGTATTGTTATTAATTCTGATAGGATGGAGTGTTGTCTTCCGGTGGATAAGCTGTCGGATTTGATGGAGAGTGTGGCGAAATTTTGCCGGGTTAGGAAGGCAAAGTTGCAGGAAGTGCAGTCGTTGTTGGGTAAATTGTACTTTCCCTGTCGCATTATGCCTATGGGGAGTTTTTTTTTCAGGCGGTTGGGGTTGGCCACGGCAGGGGTGTTAGTTCCTCCATCACTATGTGTGCATGAATTCTGAAGTGCGGGACGACTTGGAGGTTTGGGAGTTGTTTCTGGCTTTGTATAATGGGAGGTCGCTGTGGTTGTCACCTTGGCTGGAGGATAGGGAGCTGTAATTGTTCACCGATGCCTCGGGTTCTGTGGGTTATGGGGCCTACTTTCAGGGGCAGTGGTGTGCAGGGGAGTGGTCTGAGTCCTGGCGTGCTGCTGGGTTGCTGTCCAATTTGGTTTTTCTGGAGCTGTTTCTGATTGTCTTAGCCACGGAGATTTGGGGAGGACAGGTTGCGTGATAGGAGAGTCAGATTACATTGTGACAAGATGGGGGTGGTCGTGCATCTCTCTGGTTGGTGTTGCGGGGTCTTGTTCTTAATTCTCATTTTGTCGCTGTGCATGTACCCGGGGTGTTAAACTCCATTGCTGATTCTCTTTCTCGCTTGCAGTGGGACAGGTTTCACGCGTTGGCACAGGAGGCGGAGTGAGGCGGGATTCCTTGCGCCTTGGAGCTGTGGAGCGTGGTCTGGGATTGGCGCCGGAGTTGATCCGGCGTTCTGTCCATGTCACTGCTTGGCAGTCTTATGTTATGGTTTGGTGTGAATGGGAGGATGTGTTGTTGGCTGTGCAGGGGGACGGGGAGGTGGACGATTGGGTGACTGTTGTGTTATACTTTGTGGTAGGGATCGACCGATATTGTTTTTTTAGGGCCGATACCAATACCAATAATCGGTGGAGGTTAGGGCCGATAGCCGATAACTTATACCGATATTCCGGTATAAGTTATCGGCTATTTATCCCCCCCGCGACACCGCTGCAAATCATTGATTTAAAGCGGGCGCTTTAAATCAATGCACTGCAGTGGCTTTTGCGGTGCCATAGGCCGCCGCCGCCACCACCCGCTTCTCTCCCCCTACCTGTCAGGGTGGTCCGGGCCATCCTTCCTTCCTGTAGTGTCCGGCGGCATTCCGGGTGGAGGGTGAACCGGTCCGGGCTGTTCTTCTTCTCCGGGGGTCATCTTCTCCACTCCGGACAGGCTCCGGCCTAGTAACGCAGCATAGATGCCTCTGCGCAGTGACGCCCGTGCGCAGCAACGCACCTGACGTCACGGCATAGCGGCGTCTATGCAGCGTACTAGGCCGGAGCCTGCCCGGAGTGGAGAAGATGACCCCCGGAGAAGGACAGCCCGGACCGGTTCACCCTCCACCCGGAATGCCGCCGGACACTACAGGAAGGATGAATGGCCCGGACCACCCCCATTACGGGTAAGTTTAATTTTTTTTATTGACTCGGAGGGTGGGGGAAGGGCCCGACTGGTATAGCGGTATGGGCAAAAATCCATACCGTGGGAGAAGAAAAAAAACGGTATCCAGGTTCATACCGGTATACCGCCCAGCACTACGGTGGGGGGTGCGACGCGGTGCGGTGGGTTGGGGGGGGGGCGGTCGCGGTGCCGTGGGGGCGGTGCGGGGGGCGGGGCATTATCGGCTTATCGGCAAGGTAATTGCCGATACCGATAATGCCCAAAATTGTGATTATCGGCCGATAATATCGGCCATACCGATAATCGGTCGATCCCTACTTTGTGGGGAGGTTGTATGAGCAAGGGGTGTCGGTTTCTGGGGTTTCCTGCCACATGGTGGCGTTGGGTTTTTGGTTTGAGTTGTGGGGGTTGGCGGCTGCCACTAAACACAATTTAGTCTGAAGGGCCTTGAGGGGCTATAGGCGGGGCATGGGCTCTCGGACTGATTATCGCCGTCCGGTTTCGTTTGAGTTGTTGGTGTATTTGGCTGAGCAGGTGGGGGTTGAGTGCCGGGACAACTATGAGGTCAGGTTGTTTCATTTAGTGTTTTCGCTGGCCTTTTTTGGGGCTTTTAGGATATCAGAGTTGGTGTCTCGGTCGCGGTCCGTAGGGGACGGATTGCCATTTACGGATGTGTCCTTGGAGGTGGGGATGGTCAGATGCAGGTTGAGCCGGTCTAAGACGGACCAGGTAGGTAGGGCTTCTTGGGTTGTGTTGGGCGCCTTAGATGGGTCCTTAGTGTGTCCGATTCGCTGTTCAAGGGAATTTTTGGTGTTCCGCCCATCTGGTCCAGTGCCGCTGTTGGTATACGGCACTGTCCCATTTTCAGTTTGTCTCTGTTTTTAGGAGGTGTTTGGTGGTGAATGGGTTGGTTCCAGGTCTGTACAAATCACATTCTTCCCAAATTGGGGCCGCTACGGAGGCGGCCCGTTGGGGGGTGGGGGAAGATCAGTTGAAACGTATTGGTCGGTGAGAGTCCAACGGGTATCGATTGTATGTTCGCCCTCATCTGCTATAATATGGGGGAGGGGCCTGTTTGGGCGTTCCTTTGGGTCTGTTCATTTATGGTGTGCTTTTTCTTTTCTTGTGTTTTTCAGGTTGGACCCCCGGTTTATTGTGCATAGTGGGCCATTCGTATGACCAGTGGGGCTCCATTCGGGCCGATGTTCGGCGTGATGGTCGGCAGTTGGGGTTCAGCAGGTCTCGTGTGGTGGTGTGGCTGATTGGAGTTAGCGGGATGATGTGGAGTGGCCTATTGCCGGAGGTACAAAATCACGCCGCTTTAGATCGTCCGCCAGATGTACTGGTGGTACAACTGGGGGGCAACGGTTTGGGGGTCCGTCCTTCTAGGGCACTGATTAGGGATGTTAAATTAGACTTCCTGTGCCTTTGGTGTACTTTCCCGGGGATTGTATTAGTCTGGTCAGACATGGTGGCTCGGAGGGTTTGGCATTGTGCGAGGTTGGTGCCTCGAATTAATAAAGCAGGGGTAAAGGCGAACAAAGAAGTGGGCCGTTTTGTGCGCCGTAATGGGGGGATTGTTGTTAGGCACCGTGAGTTGGAGGGGGAGCCGGGGCAGTACCTCTGCAGGGATGGAATACATCTGAATATCGTGGGTGTTGACCTGTGGGCCTTGGCTTTGCAGGAGGGAGTGGAGAAGGCTATTCTGGTGTGGAGGTATGGAAGTCGATGAGGTGTCACAATTCCATTCTGTGGCAGAAAAAAGGAATCTTTGTTGGGATTAATGGAGGTCAATTACAGTGTTGGTTAAAGGAAAGGTGTTGACAGCTGGTGGGGACACAGCTGGATGGGCCTCCTGGTGGTGTGTCGGGGCTCCAGGAGTTGTTGGGAGCAGGCACTAACGATTGTGGGTGCCCCTGGGTCAGGTGAATGTGGCCGGGGTAAAATAGTTAGTGCCTAAGTTAAAGAAAATGTATGGTTATGTAAATTATTACATTTATGTAAATACTGTTAATAAACGGACCTGACTGGCCCATTTTCACCATAACATGTGTCGGGTATTTTGTGGGAATAATTTCTACTAGGAAAGCTGAGTGAATGATGATTCCTGTGAGAAATATATCATTGCAGCCATATTTTTTCACCCAGTTTTCCTAGACTGTCCTCAGAACAGCAAAGTTTGCCTAAATATGTGGTAATATATATTTAGGCAAAGTTTGCTGTTTTGAAGTCTAGGAAAGCTGGGTGGAAAAAATATGGCTGCAATAATATTTTTCACTCAACTTTCCTATGGCTGCTGTTATATTTGTGCAATTATATTTTAGGTGTTACCACATATGTAGGCAAACTTGGCTGTTTTGAAGTCTAGGAAAGCTGGGTGGAAAAAATATGGCTGCAATAACATTTTTCCGGGTATTCCGGGCTTAACTAACTTTTAACTATCCTGCCCATTATGAAGAATTATACTAGTCCTACATTTATTTGCTATACGGCTCTGCCGTGGATCATCTACTTTTTCTTCTTTATATGGTCCCCCCCAGGTTTAGCGTTTCCGTTCAGGTTTTGATGACTTTCGTCTCAAGCCTATTTCCCAATCCTTTGCGGCTCGAGGCGGCAGATGGTGTCAGGGGGCTTGGCTATTTCTTATATTTCCTCACAAGCCAGCCCCCTGATGACGTTTGCGGTCCATCTGTACGTCCCGTTGTTCCAGCGTTCCCTGCGTTCCCGCATCCTGCAGATTGCCGAGATCACGGGATGCCGGCACGTCAGGACGTAGAGATGGACCGCAAACATCATCAGGGGGCTGACTTATGAGAACATACAAGATATAGCCAAGCCCCCTGATACCATCTGCCGCCTCGAGCCGCAAAGGATTGGGAAATAGGCTTGAGACGAAGATCATCAAGACCTGAACGGAAACGCTAAACCTGGGGGGGACCATATAAAGAAGAAAAAGTAGACGATCCACGGCAGAGCCATATAGCAAATAAATGTAGGACTAGCATAATTCTCCATAATGGGCAGGATAGTTAAAAGTTAGTTAAGCCCGGAATACCCCTTTAAATAGAAGTAATTTACAAATCTGTTTAACTTTCTGGCACCAGTTGATTAGAATTTTTTTTTCCACCGGAGTACCCCTTTATCTAGAAAGTCTCGGATGATTATACAAATTCTAAGACTGTATATTCCACCAACATTTAGGTCACCAAATTCTAGATAACTTTTCATTTGTCTTATGATATATAATATGGGAGTGTGTGTAATTTCTTCTTATTTGATACAATTTTTCTAATGACTCCATAATTACCGTATTTTTCGTCCTATAGGACGCACCGGCGTATAAGACGCACCCAATTTATAGGTGCAAAATCTAAAAAAATAAAGATTTTGAACTCAATAGTGGTCTTCAACCTGCGGACCTCCAGATGTTGCAAAACTACAACTCCCAGCATGCCCGGACAGGCATTGGCTGTCCGGGCATGCTGGGAGTTGTAGTTTTGCAACATCTGGAGGTCCGCAGATTGAAGACCACTGCATAGGAGGTAATACTCACGTGTCCCCGCCGCTCCGGACCTGTCACCGCTGCCCTGGATGTCGCTCCATCGCTGTCGCCGTGTCCCCGTCGCTCTGGAACGTCTCTGCTGCCGGGTATCCTCGCTCTCCGTCGCCGCCATCACGTCGTGATGACGAGGAAGGAGAGCGCCGGCCATACAGGGGATCCCTGAACGGAGAAGACACCGAGGAGGCAGGTAAGGTCCCTCCCGGTGTCCTGTAAGCACTAACCCGGCTATTCAGTCAGGCTGTTCGGGACCGCCGCGGTGAAATCGCGGCGGTCCCGAACAGCCCGACTGAACAGCCGGGTTAGTGTCACTTTTCCTTCAGATGTGGCGGTCAGCTTTGATCGCCGCGTCTGAAGGGTTAATACAGGGCATCACCGCGATCGGTGATGTCCTGTATTAGCCGCGGGTCCTGGCCGTTGATGGCCGCAGGGACCACTGCGATAAGGGGTGTATTCGCCGTATAAGACGCACCGACTTTTCCCCCCCAGGTTTGGGGACGAAAAAGTGCGTCTTATACGGCGAAAAATACGGTATAAATAATAACAGACTCACAGCGAATGATTTCACTATATCATCCACTATAAGGAGAATGTACATATACTGATGTGGGGAAGAGGATCTTGTGTCTGGATAAAGGGGACAAAATCTGCTCAGCTACGTTTGGGGACCATATCATAGGTTATAAATAAAAATAAAAAACAATCAGAAACCAAATATTTATTTTTCATGACAAGTTTATCCATCATTCAGACATTCCCTTGTAGTCCTCCTGAGATGCATTGCTCACGGCTCACGCACAATGTACATCGTCGTCCCATCACCATTTGCCTTTTTATAGTAGAAATACTGGAAGAGGAAAAAGGAAATAAATGATCAGTAAAGGAAATAAAAATGGGGTTATAATATATATGTTATTTATTTATTTTTTTTTTAAAGATACTAAAACAATAAAACAATCTATACTCACCTGCCTGACCCCATCTTGATCCCCTGTACAAGCTCCATTCGGCTTTTTTGAGAATCAGGCGACCAATCAGTGGCCTCAGTGTCATACACCTGGCATCACAGCTCAGTGATGGGCACCATTATGCCAGGAGTATGGCACATGGCTGTCACGTGTTGTCCGCTGTTGTATAAGGGATCAGCGCTATATTGGGCAGGTGTAGTATGTAGTAAATTGTTAAATTGTTTTAGTGTCTTTGGGGCCATTTAAAAAAATATATAATAATACGAATAATTATTATTATTTTTTTCTTAATTGCTCCAAAGATACGAAAAAAAACAATCCATACTCACCTGCAGATCCATCACTGATCTCATGTACAAGCACGAGTCAGCTGCTTGGTGTTACATCATGGTGCTCATCACTGACCGGTTAGGCCAGGTGTAGGACAGATCACCACTGAGGCCACTGATTGGCTGCAGTAGTCATGTGTTGTCTGCTTGTTAAAAAAAAAGCCTCCTGGAGTTGCACAGGGTATCAGTGCTGGACTGGGCAGGTAAGTATGGATTGTTTTATTGTTTTAGAACATTTAAGAAAAATATTTATAGCACAGTTATAAATGATTGTTGTCATTTGGATCATAATCAGGTAAGCTTCAATCAGAGTGATTCAAAGCAGAAGGGCCCCCCATCTCAAATAAGAACAAGTAAAAAGAAAAATGTGAAATGAGAACAAGTAACGAGTAACTTAGATGTTGGGATCTAAGTGTTGAGACCCCCACTGATCAGCAAAACAAGTATAGTTGAACGAGCCGAGCCCCCTGAACCCGGATTCGATCCGGGAGGTTCGCGGCTGGCCAAACTTTCGAACAATGCCAGGTCCGGTTCACAAAAACCTGGCAATGTCGGGGCTGAGCTGTGCTCGCAGCTGACAGCCATGGGTTCAGGTCAGCTCAGCAATGAATGAGTTAACTAGTGCTGCTGACCAGCACTAGTTAACTCCTTTGGGGAAGGGGGTGTATACATTATACAGCCGTCTATATGGTGGTATAATTAATGCAGAGAAGAGAGTGATACCATCTCGTCGCTGGTCCGGACCTCTTCTTGTGTAGCTCTGCCCCCCTCGTGACATCATTGCTAGAGGCCAGGCTACACCAGAAGAGGCTCGGACCAATGACAAGATGATAAGTATTGCTCTCTCTTTACTGTATACATTATACAGCCAAATAGATGGCTGTATAATGTATACACTTGCCCACCAATGAGTTAATTAGCACTGCTCATCAGTGCTAATTAACTTCTAACTTTCTGGGCTGGTGCATAGTGCTCAGCCCAACAAGATGTTACAGTAAATTGCGGATTTGCTGGTTTACTGTGACAAAGGAGTTAAGAGTTCCAAGAGTTTGGCAAACTGGCGAGCCGAACTTCCACAAAGCTTGCTCAACTTCAAAAACAAGCGTAGATAAGTTGCGGTAATTCGCTTTACTTCCTGTATACTTTACTTCCTATATACTTTACTATAAGTCTATATGGAAGGAAGACAAAGATCACTGATGGTCGGGAGTAAATAGGGCTACCCCATGGTTAACTCCAGTCCTTTGGTTCTCAGCACTGAGACCCCAACAGATCAAGATTTTTTTACATAGCTCTATAGTGAAAGAGACACTGTACAATTAAAGGGGTACTCTGGTGAAAAAAAAAAAAAAAATTTAAATCAACTGGTGCCAGAAAGTTAAACAGATTTGTAAATGACTTCTATTAAAAAAATCTTTACTCTTCCAGTACTTTTTAGCAGCTGTATGCTACAAAGGAAATTATTTTCTTTTTGAATTTCTTTTTTTGTCTTGTCCACAGTGCTCTCTGCTGAAACCTGATGCCCGTATCAGGATCTGTCCAGAGCAGGAGAAAATCCCCATAGCAAACCTATGCTGCTCTGGACAGTTCCTGATACGGGCATCAGGTGTCAGCAGAGAGCACTGTGGACAAGACAAAAAAGAAATTCAAAAAAGAAAATAATTTCCTTTGTAGAATTCAGCAGCAAAAAAGTACTGGAAGGGTAAAGATTTTTTAACAGAAGTAATTTACAAATCTGTTTAACTTTCTGACACCAGTTCATTTAAAAAAAAAAAAAAAAAATTCACTGGAGTACCCCTTTAGACGTTCTCAAACTTTCTCATAAACTTAGTGCTTTGATTCTTCACAATTGTCGAAGACTTCTGTTTTCACAATTGATTTTCGTTTGTTCACCTCGAATACCCTTCCTAAAAGAGTACTGCACCTACACCACCATGTATCCAGTCTTTAGTGAATACCTACCCCAAAGCAGCCAATGCAGGCCAATACTGTTCCGCAGGCCGATGCCAATGCAGTAAGGAGAATACCCCAAGGAGTGAGATCTTTATGTGGTTGTGTTTCCCCTAAAAAGAATTACAAAGATATCAATGATGCATATGCTGGTCATGATTATTGGAAATTTCGGGTGAAATTATTACGATTATTTGTTAAGCTATAAATAATTCTTTGTTTTTCAAGCAGCATTCAGTGAGTCATAATAGAACAAAAACTGTCATTGGCACTCGCCCATTATAAAACGTAGCTTTTATTGAAGTAGATTAAAAATTTTTCCATTTAACAAGTAGAACGGGCAAACTTTAACCGATGCGGCGGCAGCAACAGCCTTCAGAGCAGCAATGGCAACAGTGGGAGTCCGCAACGACAGCAATGGCGGCAACAGCCTGTTTCGTGGACTCCTGCTTCCTCTGGCCTCCCTGGAGGCCAGAGGAATCGAGAGTCCACAAAACAGGCTGTTGCCGCCATTCCTGTCTTCAGCCCTGGCAGAAGTTTGTCTGTTCTCCTCTGCTGATGGGCATTTTTAACCTACCTAAAGATACGTTTTATGAGTGCCAATGACAATTTTTCTACTATTATATTGGCGTTATTGAGCTGCTGTTTTCGCTACCTTGAGCACCCCTGTCCGACATGCTTCACAAGGTTTCTTCTTCCAGCATCCACAGATCTATTTTTTAGTGCTAAGGATGTTTAGCAGTAGTGCTGTCTGCTACAACCTCTGCGCCTAGTGTTTTTGAACATTCAGTCAGTGTTTGGGAAAAATATGAGCCATGGCCTGTCGGTGAAAACACTGGATCTCCATGTTCATGTTCTTTAGGAGTAGTGTTGAGCGGCATAGGCCATATTCGAATTTGCAATATTTCGCGAATATATGGACGAATATTCATCATATATTCACTAAATTTGCATATTCGTAAGATTCACGTTTTGTTTTCGCATATGCGAAAATTAGCGTATGCGAAAATTAGCATATGCAAATTTTTGCATATGCGAACATTCGTACGCCAGACTCACACAGTAGTATTAGAGCCTTCTTTACACCACACAAGCTGGAAGCAGAGAGGGGTGATCACTGTGATGTGTACTGTGAAAAAAAAATTAATAATTGCGAATATGTAGTGCTATATTCGCGAATATTCGCGAATTCGCGAATATGCGATATTCGCGAATAAAATTTGCATTGCGAATATTCGTGAGCAACACTATTTAGGAGATCTGGCAATGCCACAATGGAGTGAAGTGCTGGTAACACATAGGTATACCAGGCTTTTTAGCCATGGCTGCCAACAAGAAGATGAATGCCGATATCCCACTGTGGATGTTTGGATGAGTAGTTATCTAGTTACTTTATCCAGTAGGTATGTTGGGCTCAGTGGAGGCCCTGGAATAATGGAAACGTCTTACATCCCAACTAGACTTTTACGTGCTGCTTATTTCCTTATTTCCTTGTTACGACTGACAACTACACAGCCTGACAACATATTTTTATATTTAAACTTTGCCCAACTATTTATAAGGGACTGAAGGGGTAGTACTGTATTTCTCCTTGAGGAGATTACCAAACTGGTGGATGAAGCCTTGTAAGTCATACAATCTTCCATGGGAAGAAGTATGCACAGTAGCTCTCCTCCTAATGGGAATATACTTGCTCCCCACTTCCACCTACTGAAGGTACTAGCCTCATGCTAAATCAATGTTTAACCTATACAGAGCCTTGTAACATAACTGATTATGTGATTATATGGGATTATATGCAAAGCCAGAATATTTCCCGGCATTGTAAGTTACCCATCTGAAGACAGCTGTTCTAGGGTTCTTGCCTCTCGTCAGTACAGAGCCTGATGCTGGCTGGTTGGGTAAGAGGGCTTCGATGTGGGGTGATAGTGTGTCCCCTTGAGGAGACTGCCCCACCAGGGTAGGAGATCTTATAAGCCATGCAATACTAAAAAAGTGGTGCAAAATAGCTCTCTTCCAAACAGGAAAAACTTGCTCCTCACTTCCACCTATTGGGGTTAGCATTGCTTTCAATCTCTGTTCTGTTATCCATTGATCTATTGGGCAGATCCATCAGAATCCTTTCTTCACATGCATTGCCTGAGGCTTAAAGGGGTTATCCAGGAAAAAACTTTTATATATATATATATATATATATATATATATATATATATATATATATATATATAAAATATACATATCAACTGGCTCCGGAAAGTTAAACAGATTTGTAAAATACTTCTATTAAAAATCTTAATCCTTTCAGTACTTATGAGCTGCTGAATTTGAGTTGTTCTTTTCTGTCTAAGTGCTCTCTGATGACACATGTCTCAGGAACTGTCCAGAGTAGAATAAATCTTCATAGCAAACCTCTCCTACTCTGTGCAGTTCCTGAGACAAGCAGAGATGTCAGCAGAGAGCACTTAGACAGAAAAAAACAACTCAACTTCAGCAGCTGATAATTATTGGAAGGATTAAGATTTTTCAATAGAAGTAATTTACAAATCTGTTTAACTTTCTGGAGCCAGTTGATATGAAGAGAAGGTTTTTCCTGGAATACCGCTTTAATTCTCCAACTTTCCATCATGCATGTATAGAACAGTCCAAAGTTCTATTTATCTTAGAAAAACTAACACAAGAGCCTGAAGCTAGTTTAAGGTATATTTCATCTCATATTACAACTGTGATTCCATACCTCCATGGTTCTTCTCAACCAAATCGGATCACTGTAGAATCCTTATGTCAGAGGAAACATAGGAGGTTGGAGTATTACATTAAATGGACGTTACAATTTGTCATGGGTACGGCCATATAAACCAACCTTACAGTATACTGCTAAAGAAAAGTAACATGTTACAGTACAGCTTATTCCACTCTTAGATAATAATACTTTTTAGCATAATACACAAAAACAACAAAAATAAGCAGTGCCTTAATGGAAATCTGTCCCTATATTCACCCACACTAACCAGCAGTACTGACTGGTAGTGAGGGGGACCCTGATTAAAACAATACCTTATGTGTCTGGATCCGTCGCTGCGTTCCGGAGATATCTTTATTTTAGTAAATATGCAAATGAGCAGTTTTGGGCATGGGCGGAGCTACAATCCCAGACTCGGGCACAGTGATGTCAGCGCCTAGCTGTCTGGGCATGCTGGGAGTTGTGGTTTTCCATTGTGCAGTAGGCAGTGGCACTAAGACAGAGCAGAGAACAAAGTGAATATTAATATGCTGGGCTGACTCCTCCCATGCCCTAAACTGCTCATTTACATATTCACTAAAATAAAGATATCTCCAGAACGCAGCGACGGATCCAGACACAAAAGGTATTGTTTTATTCAGTGTTACTGCTGATTAGTGTGGGTGAATGTAGTGACAGATTTCCTTTAAAACCACAATTGTATTATTAATTATTCCCAAAAATCCACCAGTTAGAGGAAAAGTGCTTCCCAAAATAGAGAGCAGAGAATCTAAAACACAGAATCTAAAAACAAAGAAATGCACTGCTCATTTACCCTTGTGGGCCACCTATGGTTCACAGTGCATAACCAAATCCCATGGGTCACCGTATGTTATCCAGCCGTGCCCCCAATGGGAAAACAAGTGCAGATAAAGTTCACAATGAATTAAGCCACAAAATACAAATAAGTTACAAAGGTCTTTTTTCTTCCAACGCGTTTCTGCTTATCTATAATGACAGTGTCCTCAGGGGAAGACTCATCACACCAATTAAACCATGAGAATTCCAAAATGCAAGCCCAATATCACTTAGTTACAGTGTCATATACTGTAGGGGTTAAAATACACCACACTTGCGTCACTGCTTTTTGATGCTTCTATTTTACCCTAACCTATTGTAACCCCTGTATGACACTGTAACTAAGTGATATTGGGCTTCCATTTTAGAATCCTCAAGGTTTAATTGGTGTGATGAGTCTCCCCTGAGGACGCTGTCCTTATAGACAAGCAGAAAAGACAAGAGACCCTTGTAAAATATTTCTATTTTGCACCTTATTGTTAACTCTATCTGCATTTGTTTTCCTATTGGGGGCACTGCTGGATACGACATGAACGGTCCCTATTGTCTGCCTCTATCTAGATATAATATACGGTGACCCATGGGATTTGGTTATGCACTATGAACCATAGGTGGCCCACAAGGCAAAATGAGCAGTGCACCCCTATGTTTTTAGATTCTAGTCGGAGCTTCTGACTCCCTCTCTATTTCGGGAATCACTTTTTCTCTAACTGATGGATTCTAACGAATAATAATTAATAAAATTGTAGCTTTAAAGGAATACTCCATCTCTAGACATATTATCCCCTATCCAAAGGATAGGGGATAAAATGTCTGATCGCAAGGGTCCCGCCACTGGGGACCCCTGCGATCTCGGCTGCGGCACCCCAGACATCCGGTGCACGGAGTGAAGTTTGCTCCGTGCAGGATGACTGCTGATGTGGGGCAGAGGCTCATGATGTCACGGTCACGCCCCCTTAATGCAAGTCTATGGGAGGGGCGTGATCGCCATCATGCCCCCTCCCATAGACTTGCATTGAGGGGGCATGGCAGTGACATCACGATCCTCCGGCGCAGCAACCAATGCTCTAAATAAACGTTGGGTGCAGCAGGGAGATTGCGGGGGTCCCCAGTGGGGATAGGATAGCGGATAAGATGTCTATTGGCAGAGTACCCCTTTAAGGCACTTCCTATTTTTGTTGTTTTTTTTACAGTATACTCCTGAAACAACTATTTGAAGAGGACTAGTTTTACTGTACCTGCTTCGTTTGCTGGAATAACTTTTGAGGACTTCAATGGTGTTTCGTTCAAAGGGATGATACAAGCACTGACGCCTATACAATCTTCATTGAATGGGGTAGTAGCAGGAGAAGGAACTAAGGAGCTTGTAACTGCTGAGAATGCTGGTTGTGCTGTTCCATTACTCACAAATACTGTTGCAACCTCTGTGGTTGTTGTCTTTTTTTCAGTTGTTGATGTAATTTCCATCGTAGCTGTTAGTGTTGTATTTTTTGTCCCACCCTGTGAGGTTGATGCTGATATAGCTTCAAAAAGGGTTGTTGTGGTACTTGGTACAGTATGACCTTCGCTGGTTGAATCTGTTGCACTTTTTGTGGTTGTTGGGGCTGGATTTGTTTCTTTTATTCTTTTGTTACTTGATTTTATAGTTTTAGCTATTGATGGATCTTCTCGAATAACTAAGGGGGAACTTGTGATATTTGCTGCCGTTGTGCCCTGACCAGATAATGTTGTTGGTGGACTGACTGACTGTCCATATAATGTTGTTGGTGGACTGACTGACTGTCCAGATAATGTTGTTGGTGGACTGACTGACTGTCCATATAATGTTGTTGGTGGACTGACTGACTGTCCAGATAATGTTGTTGGTGGACTGACTGACTGTCCAGATAATGTTGTTGGTGGACTGACTGACTGTCCAGATAATGTTGTTGGTGGACTGACTGACTGTCCAGATAATGTTGTTGGTGGACTGACTGACTGTCCAGATAATGTTGTTGGTGGACTGACTGACTGTCCAGATAATGTTGTTGGTGCACTTACTCCTACACTAGATGATACAGTAGAGTCCTTTGTAGACAATGCTCCGGTGGTGCTATCAGATGATGTAATACCATTCACATTTGGGGATGATGGGGAGCTATCCATTGTTGATGCCCTACCATTTGTGGTTGTTGCTGTTTTTGTATTAGATTTGTTACTTTCTGTTCTATCCATATTAGTCGTTGTCTCTGCTGTATTATTTGCCTTAGCTGGAGAACTTGTAGTATCTTTATGAGACGTTTCCCTTGTGCCTGCAGCTACCGGTGAACTTTCAGATGTGACTGCTCCACTACTTGTAAAAGTTAATGTTTTTGTGTCATCCATATTTATTTGGGTAATAACTTCTGTAATTGGAGATATAGCGCCTCCTGTTGTGGATCCCTTAATGCTTTCTGTCAAATCAGAAGCTACTTTTGTCATCATTGCTGTGATGCCTGTAGTTTCTGATGTTGTATCTTGTGTAGATAAGGTTCTTGTGTCTTTTGGTGACACTTCTGTACTTTTAGTGGCACTTTCTATGTTTGTTGTGGTTGTTCCTTCTATAGATAATGCTGTTGTGCTATGTAAGGTCAATACTGGTGGATTTGAGACCATTGTCCCTGCTGTATTGTCTGCAGTAGTTCCTACATCTCCTGTAGAACTTGTACCTGTATTGGTTGTGGCTCCTGTAATCGTAGATATAGTGCCTCCAGTTGAGTCTTTTATGATTTCTGTAGCTGTTGTTATATCTGAAGCTACATTTGTTGTCATTCCTGTGATACCTGTGGTCACCGATGTTGCATCTTGTGTAGAGGAAGTGTATCTGTCTTTTGTTGACACTTCTGTACTTTTAGTTGTTGCACTTTCTGTTTTAGCTGTGGTTATTCCTTCTATAGACAATGCTGTTGTACCTTGTGAGGTCAATCCTGGTTGACTTGAGACCATTGTCCCTGCTGTATTGTCAGTAGCTGTTGCTGTTGTTTCTATATATCCTGTAGAAGTTGATTTTTCTGTTGCACCTGTAGCTACTTGTGCACTTTCAGATGTGACTGCTACGGTACTTATATAAGTTAATGTTCTTGGATTGTCCATATTTATTGTGGTAGTGGCGCCACCTGTTGTTGACTCATTCATGTTTTCTGTAGCTGTTGTAACACCTGATGCTACGCTTGTTGTTGATTCTATTATGTTTTCCATAGCTGTTGTGATATCTGTAGTTACTTTTGTCATTGAAGTGATACCTGTAACTGGTGAAGTTGCATCTTGTGTAGATGAGGTTGTTGTATCTTTTATTGACACTTCTGAACTCTTAGTTGTTGTACCTTCTATTGATAATGCTGTTGTGCCATCTGAAGTCAACACCGTGGATGTTTCCTTTGCGCTTCTCACTGTTGTTCCTTCAGATGTTCTCTCTGTAGGTACTGTTGATGCTTCCTGTGGAACTGTTGACACTAAGGTGGTACCTGTCACACCTATCCTAGATACTGTTATACTTTCCATTGTTACGGCTGAAGATCCCTTTGTAACTGATGTGGATGCTATGCCTGCAGTTGTTGTTACACCACCTGTATCTGTTGCTATTGTTCCAGTTTTGGATTGTTCTGTTATACCTACTGTAGATATTGATGGGAAGACTGTTGTATCTTCTTGTAGTTTTGTAGTGTCTCCAGTTGATATTGCAGTCGTAGCTTTAGTAGCTGTTGTTGGATCTTGTGTAGATCTTAAAGGAGTTGTAGCTGTTGTTGGACCTTCCGTGGATATTAATGTATTGCCCTCCGTTACTGCTGCAGTAGCCAATGTGGATGGCACCAGTGTACTTTCTATAGATGACTTAGTCGAAACTTTTATAGTTGCCTGGGCTGTGTCTTCTGAAATTGGTTTTGTTGTGCCTTCACTTACTGATTTATCTGATGGGATGTGCACTGTAGTAGTTCCCTCAGGTGTTAATACTGTACTAGTTGCTGAAGATTTTACATCAGAATTAGTCATTGTTGTAGATACCTTCGTAGACGATGTAGGGTCTGTTTTTAATTTGGTTATACCTTCTATAGTTACTGGCAATGAAGTTGTTCTGTCCGTGGCTGATGCTGCTGAGTTTACAGCGGGTCTGACTGTGGCGCCTCCTGTAGTTCCTGGTGCTGTACTTTCTGTTGCACCCTTTGTAGCTTCTACCTTTGCACTTTCTGTAGCTGATACTTTTGTGAATGTGGTGCTCTCAGTGGGAGACACCGCCATCATACCTCTCGTAGTCTCTGCTTCTGTTCCTTTGGATGCTATATTAGTGCTGTGCCCTGTAGATATTATGGTGGTCATTGCTGTTGAAGAACTCAAACTTGTCCCAGTTGTGTGTTTAGTTGTTTCTGCTGTTGGAACTTCTGTAGTCACTTCATGTGGACCTTTAGAGGTCAAGAATGTGCTAAATGTTTGCGTTGCTGCCTTTGTACCTTCTATGGTCGATGGAGATTTTGTAGTTATTGTTGCTACTACAGAACTTTCTACAAATAGAGCTGTGTTAGTGGTTTTTAATATTTCACCTATTGCATTTGGAGTTGATGGTCCTTTTACAGTTGACAAAGTGCTTTTTCCAGGCTTTGTAGATGTAAATACTGTTGTAGGTCTGGAATTTATCTGGGCCATTGTTACATTTTCTGTAAAATATTATACATATTGCTTAATACATTAAAAACTGATTTCAAAATATTTACTTACTAGCTGTTGCCCGCGGCTTCGCTTGCGTTAAATTTGGGGTAACATAGATTTACTTTTTACGATCCAATAGTAATGAGGCCGCTCTGGGTAAAGTCTGCGGGCATCCAAACATCCCGAAACATTACATCTGCTGTTTCATCGAATTGAAGATCGACATCCTTTGAGGACTTTTACCGAGTCTGCGCGCAGGGGAACCCGCCTTCTCCCGCTGCTTAGATACTGCCAACAGTCCTCATATCCCATCCTCATATCCCGTCCTCCTATCCCGTCCTCCTATCTCAACCTCCTATCTCGACCTCCTATCCCAACCTCCTATCCCTTGACAGCCCACTTTTAAGCAATTGAAAGAGGGAAATTATATAACCGAAACGCATTTTGCAATATATCATATGTTTTAATTGTTTTTATGGAACAATAAAAACTTTTATACTTCATCCTGGGATACGGAGTCTGAAGCGGATCGCATGAAAGCAGCGCCAGGGCAACAAAAGTTTTTTTGGAAGGTGATAGGTCCTACAGGTTGCAGGCTGCAGCTCGCGCTCCATACATCTGTACCTCATTCGGAGTGGTTCCGTGCATGAACCCAAGTATCCTGCCAGGTGAGCACAACACCTATACTGGGGAACCTTGGTACATTTCCACACAGAATTACACTAGGCACTGTCCTCCTGTCCTTTTTCCTTTTTTTTCTCTGAACCTCCTATCCCGTCCTCCTATGTCGACCTCCTATCTCGACCTCCTATTCCGTCCTACCATCCCTTCCTCCTATCTCGACCTCCTATCTTTACCTCCTATCCCGACCTCCTATCCCGACCTCCTATATCGTCCTCCTGTCCCGACCTCTTATCCCGACCTCCTATCCCGTCCTCCTATCTCGACCTCCTATCTCGACCTCCTATCCCGACCTCCTATCCCGACCTCCTATCCTGACCTCCTATCCCGTCCTCCTATCCCGACCTATCTTGACCTCCTATCCCGACCTTCCTGACCTCCTATCCCGACCTCCTATTCCTACCTCCTATCCCATCCTCCTATCCCGTCCTCCTATCCCGTCCTCCTATCCCAATCTCCTATCCCGTCCTCCTATCTCGACTTCCTATCTCGACCTCCTATCCTGTCCTCCTATCCCGACCTCCTATTCCGACCTCCTATCCCGTCCTCATATCCCGTCCTCCTATCCCGTCCTTCTATCTCGACCTCCTATCTTGACCTCCTAACCCGACCTCCTAACCTGACCTGGTATCCCGATCTCCTTTCCCGACCTCCTATCCCGTCCTCCTATTCCGACCTCCTATCCCGACCTCCTATCCCGTCCTCCTATCCCGTCCTCCTATCTCGACCTATCTCGACCTCCTATCCCGACTATCCCATCCTCCTATCTCAACCTCCTATACTGACCTCCTATCCCGACCTGCTATCCCGACCTTCTATCCCGACCTCTTATCCCGTCCTCCTATCTCGACCTATCTTGACCTCCTATCCCGACTATCCCATCCTCCTATCTCAACCTCCTATTCCGACCTCCTATCCCCACCTCCTATCCCGACCTCCTATCACGTCCTCCTATCCCGTCCTCCTATCTCGACATATCTCGAGCTCCTATCCCGACTATCCCATCCTCCTATCTCGACCTCCAATCCCGACCTCCTATCCCGACCTTCTATCCCGACCTCCTATCCCATCCTCCTATCTCTAACTCCTATCCCGACCTCCTATCTAGACCTCATATCCCATCCTCCTAACTCCACTTCCTATCTCGACCTCTTATCTTGACCTCCTATCCCGACCTCCTATCACAACCTTCTATACTCATCATCCTGTCCTCCTATCCTGACGTCATATCCCAACCTCCCATCCCGTCCTCATATCCCGACGTGTAATATGTGTACCAGGTATTGAAATATCTTGAGCCGTACAGAAGTTATGTGGGATTCTTCATCATGGAAAAATAAGAGATCCCCTGAAAATAAGACCTAGCGCATCTTTGGCATCAAAAATTGATATAAGACTGTCTTATTATCGGGGAAACAGGGTACATGGCACATATGGCAACATATTGCCGAATACTTCCATACTGTTAAGCAGATTTGTAAATTACTTCTGTTTAAAAATCTTAACCCTTCCAGTACTTATCAGCTGCTGTATGTGCTACAGGAAGTTGAGATGTTCTTTTCTGCCTGACCATAGTGCTCTCTGCTGACATCTCTGTCCATATCATGAACTGTCCAGAGCATGAGAGGTTTGCTATGGGGATTTGCTCCTGCTCTGGACAGTCCCTGGCATGAACAGAGGTGTCAGCAGAGAGCACGGTGGTCCAACTGGAAAGAACTATGAACTACAGAATTTCCTCTGGAACATACAGCAGCTGGTAAACAAATCTGTTTAACTTTTTGACATCAGATAATTAAAAAAAAAATGTTTTTTTGCACTGGAGTACCCCTTTAAGCCATATACAAATGTGGAACTAAGTTACTACATATTATGCATTTATATTATCTAAAATTCTGAATTATTAACAGATGAATGTTCAGAAATAATGGAAGAAGGAAAAACTAACATCTTTAGTATTAGATGAGACTAGATTACTGATCCCCTCAGACTCTAGAAGGTGGAGAAACTAAGGAGGATCATGACCGCATTCTAATGTAGACACCCAACCACCCATCTCCCTGCAATGGACTCCAAAATGTATAATGCAGCAAGTGGATACCAAAAATACAACGGGTAAATATACAAAGAATATCATCATCTTTGTTGGATAGTATAGATGACAGACATGATAAAATCACATTAAGGGTGCATGCACACTACGTTTCTTAAGATACGGGACCGTATACGGCTGGGGAGAGGGGGGAGGAGAGTCAGGGGCGGGGCAACCGCACACTGCCATATGCGGTCCCGTATCTAATTTATTTCAATGAGCGACCGGAGTGAAACGCTGCCTCCGGTCGGCTCCGTTTTGCCCCGTATATGGTTTCCCGACCAGACCTACAAACGTAGTCAACAGCATTTTTCGGTCTGGTCGGGAAACCGTATACGGAGCACAACGGAGCCGACTGGAGGCAGCGTTTCACTCCGGTCGCTCATTGAAATACATTAGATACGGGACCGCATATGGCAGCATGCGGTTGCCCCGCCCCCGACTCTCCGCCCTACCGTATCTTAAGAAACGTAGTGTGCATGCACCCTAAAAAGTATATAAATACACAGCAAGAATAAACTAAAAAGAATAGTTACTGGAGCGGAACAACACACCATGTACATAATTAATAATAGAATGTAAATAGATGAAATAACAGTAAAGTTAGTAGCACAATACTTTCTAGTGGCAGCTGTACCCTAGATATAAAGTACAAGTGCATAAGAAAGCCAATAATAGACAAAATCCCACATATGCTACCAGGGTGTGTACCCCACATCATAAACAAGTATAACACCCCAGTTATTGGTGGGTGGTATGCCGGTGGGCCTCTATGCCTCTCTTGATACATCCCATTACTTTGTTAGCCTTGGTAGCAGCTGCCTGGCACTGGTCACTAAAGTAGAGTTTACTGTCCACAAGTACCCCAAATCTTTTTCAGTTGTAGTTTTGCCTAATGTCTTATAATTTAGCACATAATTGTACATTTTGTTCTTACAGCCCAAGTGCATAATCTTACATTTATCCACATCCATAATTTTCCATATCTGTGCCCCCGCACCTCCAGCTTCCCCAGATCCCTCTGTAATATTATATTATCCTCCTCTATGGTCATTACTTTATCCAGTTTAGTGCCATCCGCACATATAACAATTCTCCTCACAAATCCCTCTACAAGGTTATTAATAAATATATTGAAAATAAGTGAACCCAGTGCTGCCCTTGTCGTCCCCACTCATAACTGTGACCCATTTGGAATATTTCCCATTAAATAACCACCCTCTGACTTACCTGAATACTGTAGGTAAAGCAGGAGAATAATAGTAATTTTCCATAGAGTCCAACTGGACTGGACGGCATTTAGGGCCTGGATACAGACACCATTACAGAATCCCATAGTGGAGATATCAGGGTATACGTTCTTCTTCCTGTGCAGGGCAAAACCTCCTCTAGACTTACATGAGGACCAATGTCAATTAATAAAAATCCATATCTCTAGATCCCCAGTGCTATATATTTCCAGTACAGTATGTGACGTTACGTTGTCCCATATAAAATATGGAATGAAGAGACTGCCTGAGGCCGACATACAAGTATCTATAGATTCACTGGGACAAGTTCAAACATAAGAAAATGTTAAGTATCAGTTTTACTTTGGAAGTTTGGATTTTATTGACTCTAATGATACAGAGGTTGTTTCTGTTTATCTAATATAAATACCCCATAGGATGGATATAACCAATAACGAAACTATATGAAACACTAAAACAACAGGGCAGCAAAGACGAATAGCGTGAAGCCCATAGCCTCCAGGAGCGGAGGTGTAAAATTATTATATCCATCACACCGAGGGTGAAGAGTTCAGATTGTCACTTCGCATAACTCATCATGAGTTGATTTTAGTTGAAATGGGCACCGTCAGATCCAAAAATGTTTCATATGTTGTTACTGATTAAAATGAAAAACCTTTTGTAATATGGTTGTTTAAATAGTGTTTAACATTTAATAAAGAAAACGGTATCAGCTTGTCCATGAGTCATAGACAAGAAGTGACTCATGGACAAGGCTGCATGAGCAGACCCACCAATCACCTCCCAGCACCACAAGGAGGGACACAACCCCTCCCACCACACACCAATAACCTCCCACCACCACAAGGAGGTACACAACTCATCCCACCACACACCAATAACCTCCCACCACCACAACTGGTGAAAAGTCAGCCAAACCCAGACCTGCTTACCCTCTAATATGTATGGAGACCTTCTCTTCACTGGCAGATGATGTCAGGGAACATAGAAATACTTTTTTTGAGTGATAGCTCACTACCAGGGCTATCTGGCAATGGCTTACCTTCCCTCTCCTCATTCAGAAGACATGAACATTTGGCCAAGCCAAATGTTCATGTGTATGGAGGGATCAGGAGAGATAGCTGTTGACCAAAAAAGCACTTGACCGACAGCTATTCAAGGTGTGTGGGCACCTATAGCTATTGGCTAACACCTTTGGTGGCAACCAACTGATTCTCAGAACTAAAGGATGGGGTGTGTTAAAATATCTGGGGAAAGTAATGGGATTCCCATACACATTAGATGGTCCTGGAATTAGTGGGTTTGGCCAACACTAATCTAATATCTATGGCCACCTTTACTATAGCCCATGAATGCTTGATCAGTGGGGGTCTGACTGTCAGGCTCTCATTCTAATTCTTTGTCCCCAAAGGCCCTTGAATGGGACAAGGTACAGTAACAGGACAAGCACATGGATGTGCTAGCTGGAGTGTGGTGTCCTCTTCCCTATTCTGTGGGGTAGTATGGAGGAAATTTTTTTTTACAAATCAACTGGTGCCAGAAAGTTATTCAGATTGGTAAATGACTTCTAATAAAAAATCCTCATCCTTCCAGTACTTATCAGCTGCTGTATGGTCCAGAGGAAGTTGTGTAGTTCTTTTCAGTCTTACCACAGTGCTCTCTCTGCTGCCACCTCTGTCCATGTCAGGAACTGTCCAGAGCAGGAAAGGTTTGCTATAGGGATTTGTTCCTGCTCTGGACAGTTCCTGACATGGACAGAGGAGGCAGCAGAAAGCACTTTGATCAGACTGGAAAGAACTACACAACTTCCTCTGGACCATACAGCAGCTGATTACTACTGGAAGGATTAAGATTTATAAATCTGTATAATTTTCTGGTGCCAGTTCAGATGAAACATTTTTACCCTCCGGAGTACCCCTTTAAGGTTGCAGAGAAAAGTTTTAAATAACCAGTCCATTCAGAATGATATTTGTCTGTATCAATCACTGGATGGTTACAGGAAAGAAAGAGTTAAAAAAAGGAGCACTCCCCCCTGGGGGCAGCATTCACGCTCTGTCTGATTCCGCCTGACAGCTTAACTGCTCATATGAAATTGTTTCCAGTTTATATGATGGTTTTTATAGCTGTGGTCTTCATCTAACTGTTGTGAGACTACTACTGCAAGCATACGCAGCAGCCTGCTGGGAGTTGTAGTGTCACAACAGCTGGAGAGCCACAATAGACTCCTACTTTATAGAAATGTTGGGTTATTCTCCTGACTGTTACTATATATGATAAGTAAAAATCAGTAAAACAATTCGGCATAAACGGAAGTCTGAACAAATTTCACATGAAATATTTGGATTTGTTAGAATCCCTTTTTTGTGATTTCTTTCTGATTTATTTTGTTCCTGCTCCTCAGTGGCCCAGAGGTAAATGACGATGCTGTGTATTGCAGCTTTTACTATGTTTGTAACATGTGTGGATAGTAATGCAGGTCAGCTGGGAGTAGTAGTCCCTCACATAGCAGATTAATGTAGCTGACCTGATCTTCCCTGTCAGTCTAAGTTCCTTTAGGTCAAATGAATTGTTCCCATAGTACAATGCGCAAGAATGAGATCTCTGGACACCAGAATTTTGTAAAAACAACTAGTTGGGGCACAATGACCAGAGGGACGTGCACAGGAAACTTTTGATGACATCATAACTTCGGAACAGTAACTCCGATCATAGGTTATTGAAGAGATTAAAGTATACAGAGGAATCCTTGTACAGAATTATTCTCCTCTGACTAATAGAAAGCTACTTCTTAGGGCTAAAGACTTAAAAGTGAACTTGTCATCTGCAAAAAAAAAAAAAAACATATATAATGTAGATGATAACATTATACAGTATGTATGTATGTAATAAATTAGGGGTACTTCCATTTTCACAATACTGTTTTGTCCCTGTAGCTAATGCCTGTGTGTCTCAGTTGGGACAAAATACAACAAGTAAGGGCAGGACAAGCAGCGCTCTGTGCAGGCTTCTGGCTTGTCAGTCAGCCCGCTTTGTGACCTGGGAATGTGTCATAGAGCCTCAGTTAGTACAGAGCTCTGCTTGTCCTCAGTCTACAGAGCCCTGCTTGTCCCCAGTGTACAGAGCCTTGCTTGTCCTCAGTGCACAGAGCACTGCTTGTCCTCAGCATACAGAGCGCTCCTTGTCCTCAGTGTACAGAGCCCTGCTTATCCCCAGTGTACAGAGTCCTGCTTGTCCTCAGTGCACAGAGCACTGCTTGTCCTCAGCATACAGAGCCCTACTTGTCCTCAGTGTACAGAGCCATGCTTGTCCTCAGTGTACAGAGCCCTATTTGTCCTCAGTGTACAGAGCCCTGCTTGTCCTCAGTGTACAGAGTCCTGCTTGTTCTCAGTGTACAGAGCCCTGCTTGTCCTCAGTGTACAGAGTCCTGCTTGTTCTCAGTGTATAGAGCCCTGTTTGTCTTCAGTGTACAGAGCCCTGCTTGTCCTTAGTGCACAGAGCCCTGCTTGTCCTCAGTGTACAGAGCCCTGCTTGTCCTCAGTGTATAGAGCCCTGCTTGTTTCAGTGTACAGAGTCCTGCTTGTCCTCAGTGTACAGAGGCCAGCTTGTCTTCAGTGCACTGAGTCCTGCTTGTCCTCAGTGTGCAGAGCCCTGCTTGTCCTCAGTGAACAGAGCCCTGCTTGTCCTCAGTGTACAGAGCCCTGCTTGTCCTCAGTGTACAGAGCCCCGCTTGTCCTCAGTGTACAGAGCCCTGCTTGTCCTCAGTGTACAGAGCCCTGCTTCTCCTCAGTGTACAGAGCCCTGCTTGTCCTCAGTGTACAGAGCCTTGCTTGTCCTCAGTGTACAGAGCCCTGCTTGTCCTCAGTGTACACAACCCTGCTTGTCTTCACTCTACACAGTCCTGTTTGTCCGCAGTATAAAGTGCCCTGCTTGTCCTCATTGTACAAAGTACTGCTTGTCCTCAGTTTACAGAGCCCTGCTTGTCCTCATTATACAGAGTACTGCTTGTCCTCTGTCTACAGAGCCCTGCTTGTCCTCACTGTACAGAGCTCTGCTTTTCTTCAGTCTACAGAGCCCCGCTTGTCCCCAGTGTACAGAGTCCTGCTTGTCCTCCGTGCACAGAGCACTGCTTGTCCTCAGCATATAGAGCCCTACTTGTCCTCAGTGTACAGAGCCCTGCTTGTCCTCAGTGTACAGAGCCCTGCTTGTCCTCAGTGTACAGAGCCCTGCTTGTCCTCAGTGTACAGAGTCCTGCTTGTTCTCAGTGTACAGACCCCTGCTTGTTCTCGGTGTACACAGCCCTGCTTGTCCTTAGTATACAGAGCTCTGCTTGTCCTCAGTGTTTAGAGCCCTGTTTGTCTTCAGTGTACAGAGCCCTGCTTGTCCTTAGTGCACAGAGCCCTGCTTGTCCTCAGTGTACAGAGCCCTGCTTGTCCTCAGTGTACAGAGCTCTGCTTGTCCTCAGTGTATAGAGCCCTGCTTGTTTCAGTGTACAGAGTCCTGCTTGTCCTCAGTGTACAGAGCCCAGCTTGTCTTCAGTTCACATAGTCCTGCTTGTCCTCAGTGTGCAGAGCCCTGCTTGTCCTCAGTGTACAGAGCCCTGCTTGTCCTCAGTGTACAGAGCCCTGCTTGTCCTCAGTGTACAGAGCCCCGCTTGTCCTCAGTGTACAGAGCCCTGCTTGTCCTCAGTGTACAGAGCCCTGCTTGTCCTCAGTGTACAGAGCCCTGCTTGTCCTCAGTGTACAGAGCCTTGCTTGTCCTCAGTGTGCAGAGCCCTGCTTGTCCTCAGTGTACACAACCCTGCTTGTCTTCACTCTACACAGTCCTGTTTGTCCGCAGTATAAAGTGCACTGCTTGTCCTCATTGTACAAAGTACTGCTTGTCCTCAGTGTACAGAGCCCTGCTTGTCCTCATTATACAGAGTACTGCTTGTCCTCAGTATACAGAGCCCTGCTTGTCCTCATTATACAGAGTACTGCTTGTCCTAAGTGTACACAGCCCTGCTTGTCCTCAGTGTACAGAGCCCTGCTTGTCCTCAGTCTACAGAGCCCTGCTTGCCCTCAGTGTACAGAGCCCTGCTTGTCCTCAGTGCACAGAGCCCTGCTTGTCCTCAGTGCACAGAGCCCTGTTTGTCCTCAGTGCACAGAGCACTGCTTGTCCTCAGTGTACAGAGCCCTGCTTGTCCTCAGTGTACAGAGCCCCGCTTGTCCTCAGTGCACAGAGCCCTGCTTGTCCTCAGTGTACAGAGCCCTGCTTGACCTCAGTGTACAGAGCCCTGCTTGTCCTCAGTGTACAGAGCCCTGCTTGTCCTCAGTGTACAGAGCCATGCTGGTCCTCAGTGTACAGAGCCCTGCTTGTCCTCAGTATACAGAGCCCTGCTTGTCCTCAGCGTACACTGTACAGTGTGATCTCTAATTTAATTTTTCAAAGGCATTTAAAAAAATGCAGCATGGACAGAAACATGACAGTCCCTTGCAGGTTCCATATTAAACAGGATTTCATCTAGAAGTAACACTTTGGTCCAGGTAGTGTGTAGACTTTACTAGACTATGCCAGACTGGAACTAATAAGTTTGGGTCCAACTTTCTCCGGGTAGAGGAGACTGGATTAGGGACTAGCCATAGACCAGGAAGCATAATGTGACCAAAGCATCATTTATCTAATACAACAGTTTATGCAGATTTTAACCTTACACTCAGTTTTACTTTAGTAAATGCTCTCAATGTAGTACAACAATGGTTTTGCTGGTAAAATCATAGTACCCCAAACACATGTATGATGTTTTCAGAAAGATTTCTCACAGCCACATGTCTTGCAGCCAGAACACAGGTACTGGACTGGGCACTCTGAACCTGGCCCGACAAATATGTACTGCTGCTCAGTGTACTGTATCCTCAGTGTATATACTTGGCCTGGGGGCTCTTCTAATTCCGAAGCAGGAACCGAAACCTCCGAGAACTCAAAGGATCTGAAAACTTAGTCCCTATCCTAAGTGTCAGATCGTGGGGGGGCCGACCGCTGGGACTCCTTGCAATCTCCAATATAGGGCCCCGGCAGTCCACAGAAAGGAGGCGTGTCGGCCTCTGCACAAAGCAGCGGCTGGTATGCGCCCTCAACACAACTCTATGGTAGAGTCGGAGAGCTGAATTTGGTAATTTCTGGCTATGCCATAGCACTGCTGAGTGTGGTGGTCAACATTCCCCCTTTCTGCGGGCCACCATGGCCCTGTATGGGAGATCGCGGCGGCGGGGGGGGGGTTCCCAGTAGTTGGACAAGCCCCCCCGCGCGATCTGACACTTATTCCCCTATCCTTAGGATAGGGAATAAGTTTTCAAATCCTGGAGAACTCCTTTAGGAGATGAGTAAATGTGACATTTGTAGTAGTATAGCATTCAATTTTCAAAAGCTGTTGGCCAGACATTCATTTTCTCTTCAGTCTCTCCAGTCATACGAATGACTGCCAGAACAATAGGGTCTGGAAATGAAAATCCAACACAAACATCTCCTGTTGATAGACAGTCGGAAGGCGGCCATACACCTTACACAGTCCACTGAATTTACACAGTTCACTGAACCACGCGAAGGTAGTGGTTTTGCCGGACTGCAGTATATAGCTTATGGGCACCTTTTAATATATATTGAAAAAAAAGAATTACCAACAAAAAAATATTTTATTTTTACGGGACAATTTATTTTTTTATTTTTTTCAATTTGTAAACCTTTTTGTTCAGCAAAATAAACAACAGAAAATGTACAGCCGTTTCTACATGTTTGAACAACTATTATATACATTAAAAATGAACCTTTGTGTCAATGGAGAATTTAATAAATAGGGAAATAATTTTACAAGTAGAATGAATGTCTTAAAAATTTTTACACAATCTTTAAAAAGAAAATTAAGTTCTCGTAAGACATTTGTTTGCCTTTTTTGTTGTATTTTTTTTTTTATTGTTTGATCAACCTAAATATATCCAGGGCTGCATATTTTTGCAGTTATTTATTTATATGGATTTAATTTTTATTTATTATGGAAAACTGAATGAATGGTAACATGGTAACACTTTCATAGACCATTTTAGGGAATTCCGAGTTCATAGACGGGCTCCTCTGGTCCTCAGGATCCTTATCACTTGGCCAGAGTTCAGAGTAGTTACAAAGAGTGTCTCTCATTCTGGGGGACCTGTGCTGTACTGCACAGGCAGCCCAATGATGTGAATGAACACTGTATCATGCTTTATTTCACCAGTGGCGGCGCTGTTGAGAAATTAAACACTTACTGTCAGGTTTCTCCACAGATCACTGAGGATTCAGCCAGGAAGACACTTTGTGACCTTCGTATTGTAAGTAGACTTTTCTAACAAGTAGAGATTCTTCACAACAGAGAACCCCTTTAAGACATTTGCACTTTTCAGTGTTCTACATTCGTCTTGATAAGGAATCAGAAGAAAGGTCTAAAAATTATTAACCTCTTGTTGTTCCATAAGGGAACTAGTTAGTAGCTCAAGATCAGCACATTCATTTCTTGACAGGCTCTGTTCTTCGATAGACCTTGGAGAACCTGCACTCACTACTTTTCAGCAAAATCTTGATCTCCCTCCCCATCACTGCGTTGTCTTCATTGCATGTAACCTTGCGTTTGTGACACAAGAGGACAGGCGACTACATGCCACATATCATTAGAAGCTTCCTTTTGACCAGAACACTCTTGCTGCTGAAGGCCAAGCTATAGTTCCCACATCATCAATGTTTGCCCCTGTAAGCATCCAACCTGGAGGATCTGCTTATGAGGCCAACATTGTTAATAATTTATCTTTTCTTTGGAATGTCCTCTGGTTGGACATCATTCCTCAAAAAGTCATGTTTTGAATGCCATGTTACATCACAGTTGTCACTTCTGTCCATCGTAGATGTCCCTTGGACTTCGTTTCCATAGACAATAATCATTTCTCCTGCATGTTCACGTAGGACCTTGAGTCTTAACTTTCCCAATGAGTCTATTATTTGGCGGATCACGGCTCGTTCACTACATATACGTGCCCTCTCTGAGCTTTTTTCCTTAGGGCGAGCATCTGAAAAAGAGAATGCAGTGAAAATGCAACTAAGACAAACACATGCATAAGGACTTGCTAACCTGATGCACCTACAAGCCCCTAGGTCCCCTATGCTCTGACCCTGAACAGGTTGGCCATTGGATGATGGATAGTCTGATGGTCTGATATTTGACATTAGATTTTTATTTGATTCCAGATTATGGGAAATATCAATGTTAACAATAAAGTTTATTGAGACCCAAGGCCCTGTCATTACAGTATAAGGGCTCACACAGAGGTTCAGTTCTACATGCGATATAGCGCCAAGCACCCAATTACTTAGTGCATCATATTGTAGCCAGCAGTGGTCTGTACTGGATGTCGTCTACCCACACAATTGCCTTTATCATGGAAAAAGAAACTTCTTGTACAGAAAACAAAATATAAATGACACCCGATACATCATACATTAGTTTAAAGCAGTCACAGTATAGACCGGTGACTAGTAAGTTTTTATCGTTCATTATGAGAGCATTGGCCTCAAAACGTACCTTAAAACCTACAAACGTAGACAAAACTGTCCCAGTGGCGACTCCCAGGCCGGTAAGGAGGATGCTTGAAGTGGGTAAATCACTATATTCACTCATCTCTGCAACACATAGAATTTTTTTTTTTTTTTAAAACATCAAAAATATAAAAAAAATTAAATAAAGTAAAAAACAATTTCCATTCTACTCAAACCTTCATGGGAAACTGTGTAGTCAAGGATGGCCGTCAAACTCACTGCCCGCTGCCCCCCAGGAACTTAACCTCTTAACAACCACGGACATATATTTATGTCCGTGGCTGGCTCCCGATCTGCGCTTCGTATCTGCATGGTCCCAGGACTGATGGGCGGTATTAACCTTTTAGACGCCACAATCAAAGTTGATCGCGGCATCTAAAATGAGAGAATATGCTGCCGGTTAGCTCAGTGGAGCTGTTCTGGACTGCAGCGGTGAAATCGCAACATCCTGAACAGCTGAGAGAACAGCAGGAAGCTCCATACCTGGCTCCACACTATCCACGCTGAGATCCAGGCTTGACTAATCAAGCGCAGATAACACTGATCAATGCTATGCTATGGAATACCATTGAACAGTGCTGGCAATCAGTGTAATGCAGTGTAATGCGTGTTATAGCCCCCTAGAGTTAATAAATGTGATTTAACCCCTTCCTTAATAAAAGTCTGAATCACCCCTATATCGTTGATTAAACCGCATGGTCAATGGCATACACGCAAAAAAAATCCAAATGCAAAAATCTATAAAAAGCAATAAGAAAAAAGCCCTCAAACCATCTCATACGCGAAAAAATAAAAAAGTTATAGGGGGTCAGAAAAGGACATTTTTAAACGTCTAAATTTTCCTGCATGTAGTTATGATTTTCTCCAGAAGTACGACAAAATCCAACCTATATAAGTAGGGTATCATTTTAATTGTATGGACCTACAGAATAAAGAGAAGGTGTACTGCGTAGAAACGGAAGCCCCCAAAAGTTACAAAATTGTGTTATTTCATCAATTTTGTCGCACAATAATTTTTTATTTCTGTTTCGCCGTAGATTTTTGGGTAAAATGACTGATGTCATTACAAAGTAACATTTTTAGCGCGAAAAAAATGCCATCTTTTGAATTTTTAGGTGCAAAATTCAAAGGGTTATGATTTTTAAAAGGTTAGGAGGAAAAAACGAAAGTGCAAAAACGGAAAAACACTTGGTCCTTAAAGGGGTATTCCGGGCCAAAATATTTTATCCCCTATCCAAAGGATAAGGGATAAGGTGTCTGATCGCGGGGGGCCCGCTGCTGAGAATGCGGGTGCTGCAGGGAGATCGCGGGGGGTCTCGACAGCGGGACCCCCGTGATCAGACATCTTATCCCCTATCCTTTGGATAGGGGATAAAATGTTTTTGCCCGGAATACCCCTTTAAGGGGTTAAATATACATCTTTCTTGTACCTTGAATTGAGAAGATACAGTGGTCCCTCAACATATGATATTAATTGGTTCCAGGAGAACCATCATATGTTGAAACCATCATATGTCGAGTACATATGTCTATGTAAAAATGGTAATTGGTTCTGGGGCCTTGGAACCATTGTATGTTGAATACATATCTCTATGGGAAACTGCTAATTGGTTCTGGGATGACCATTTTATGTGGAGTGTATGGGGAGTGTTTAACAAACCAGGGTGCCTCCAGCTGTTGCACAACTACAACTCCCAGCATGCATGTACAGCCACTGACTGTCTGGGCATGCTGGGAGTTATAGTTTTGCAACAGCTGGAGGCACACTGATAGGGAAACATTGATGTATGGGGTGTATAGTGTGTATATGTATTGTATGTGATGTGTGACATCGCATACAGTACTGTATAGTTCTTTAAATACCTTCAGGGGGGACAGAATGTCCTCCATTACGATCCTGCCGACAACAGCTCTATAGGAAAGGAAGGGGAGGGCAGCCAGCAGCTCATTGGATGCCTGCAGCAAGATGCTGCAGGCTATTGGCTATGGCGGCACTGGGGGGGCGGGGCTTACACAAAGCTCACAGTGAAAGCCTGCATGAGTTAGCAGGACAGCATGTGAGTAACAGGAGGCAGAACGGGGCACACAGGGCACATTAAACAACTATCTGTCAGTTGCTGAAGTTGTCAGCGCTGTCAGATAGCTGTTTGTACAATGGCCCCGACACACATACGATGGGCTCTAAGAGGCCATCATATGTTGAAATGATCATATGTCGGGGCCATCATAAGTCGAGGGGTCACTGTACAGTCCATGACCAACAATCTTCTCATGTATTATTGAAGGCTAATGGTCTCCCATTGAACAAGGACTAGTTTCTTGTCTCTATCTCCATACCTCCTACAATGTTATGCTTCTTTCACACTGCCGTTGCGTCCCATCAAGGACGGCCGTCAAACTCACTTTGTTTGACGACCGTCATTTTGACAGGTGCAAAGGGCAACATTGCAATCAATGGGGTCCGTTGGGTGCCGCTGTTTTTCAGCGGTAGTAGTGGGAGGAAAAAACAGTGCATGATGTATTTTTCCTCCTGATATGCTCCCCAGCAGCCCTGACAGCCGTTATACTAAGGTGTGACAACGGTAGTGTGAAAGGGACCTAAAATATATAAAGATGGTAAGAAATTAAATTTTCACATTTATTTTGATGAATTTATTGTTTACCTGCAGGTTTTGTTGCATTTAACGTTTTGCCAAATGGAGTCGTGGTGGTTGTGACATTCGCTTTGCTGAAAGACGTTGTCCTAGGAATTGTGACATTCTTACTTGTGACAGTTCCAGGTCCCTTGTCATTTGGAGTTACATATCTGCTCCTATCAGTAACTTGAGAAGTTTGTGAACCTCCGGTTATGTGCATGGAAGGTGTGGTAGCTTTAGGTCCCACAGTCACATGGACAGATTGTTCTACAGTTCTGTTAGTCGTTGTGACACTTATAGTTGTCTCTTTTTTAGGCTTAGTTTCTGGAGATGTCATCATCTTTGTATGTCCTATACTACTTGATGCTCGTATAGTCTCGATCAGAGTTGTTTGTTTATAGGTAGATGTGGTAGTCTCCACGGACAGTGGAGCAGCCCCCGTAGATGGAGAAGAATGATCTGAGATATCCCTTGTTACTGAAGAATCTTCTGAACTTGTGACTTTGTGCTTGTCAGTTTGTGTAGCTGTTGCTGTTATCGCGCTTCCATCAGTAGGTTGTGTTAGGGCAAGTGTGGCCTTCGTTAACACTGCTTTAGATGTTTCAATGGCCGATTGTGAGGTGTGTTCTTTAGTTGATGCATCTGCTGTCTTTGTAGTTGACCCTACAGGAGATATTGGAGTTGTCATTGTCCTCCTAGACACAGGACTGGTCAACGCTGTCCCAGTCAGCCCTCTGCTTATTACTGTTGTGTCTTTAGGTCTCAAAATACCTATTGTTGTTCCATCTGACCCTGTTTTCTCTATACTCTCAGTTGTTACTGTTTTAGTCATTGATGTGTCATATTTTCCACTTGTTTGGCTTTTATCATAACCCATTGTAGCTTCTACAGTTGTTGTTCTTCCAGCTTCTATGACCTGTCCAGTTGTAGTGGGTATACTTTTTGGTATGTCTTTTGTTATGACTGTTGTTGAAGGGTAACCTGTTGACTTACTGAGTATCTCAATCCCAAGCCCAGTGGTGGCATCATGTATTACATTGGTAGAAGTTGCTTTCCCACTTGTTAATATTGGTGTTTCATGACTGGCACTTGTACCATGTGTGTCACCATCTGAAGACACTGTAGTGCCTATAATATAAGATGTAATTTTAGAGAGTGTGGATGTAAGTTTAGAAATAGTCGTAGACAGTCCAGGGGGAGCTGTGACCATACCTGTACTAGCAGTAGTCACTGTACTGTGTTTGCTTTCTTTACTTAATGTACTTGTATCGTCACTGACTGTACTTGTTCCAGGCTGGAGAGCTCCAGCACTCACTGTTGCATTACCTATTGTAGGTACATAACTTTCTATTGTTGTTGCTTTTACTGTTTCACTCTCTAAAGTGGCTGACTGTACAGTTGTATCTTTTACTGTAGTAGTTGTCATACCTTCTGATGTTGTTCCTTTGATGGTTGCCAAAGATGATGTCTTCTCAGACACAATTGTACTACCTTCAGGGGACATCTTGTCTGCCAGGGTGGTTGTTTTAATCGTTGTGGGTACAAGTTTATCGCTTTTTGTTTTGCTAATTGTAGATTGTAGTGTAGATTTTTTGGTTGTTGTTACATCACCTAGAGTGGTTTTATCAATGTATTTAGTTGTTATTCCACTTGAATATTCTGCTGGTGTTTTGACTGTTGTAGATACAGTAGCAGATGATAAAGTACTGACCTCCCCCTCAGCTTTTGTTTGTGTCACAGCAGATGGTCCAGTTGATGCTGTAAGTACAGTTGTTCCAGTCGGGTCTCCAATTACTGGTGTATGGTCTGTGATGGCCATTGTGCCTAATAGTGTTGTATACTTTGTAGTTAAAGTAGTGACTTGCACAGTTGAATCTTTGGGGGTCTCTAATGTATGCCCAGTGGTAACACTTACTTCTGGGGTCAATAAAGTTGTATTTTCAGAATCACTTACAGGTGAAATGGTTGGTGCTGATGTAGGTCTAGAAATACCCATAGTTGTAGCTACTTCTATAACACCCTCTGTTGTTTCTCCAGATAGATTTACTGTAACTGTATCTGTTTTTTCTGTATGTATTGTTGTCACTTGTGTAGTTTGTTTGTGTGTAGTTCCAGTAATGTCTTTTGTTACTGGTTGTGTAGTCAGAGGTAGTGTAGATACTGAAGGAGTCATTGTGCTCATTGCTACAGTAGATGTTGTTGTGTCTTCTGTAAGGTTTGAGTATGGCTTGTTTGATTCTGTAGTTGATTCTAACCTTGTGCTTGTCACAATAGTTGTGGTTTCTGTTGTAATTTCTTTAGTACTTTCACCTACAGTGTTAGCACTAGTTGCAGTTTTTGTACTAATATCAATTCTAGGGGTAATAGTTTGATCTATTGCAGCTCTGGTGGTGTCTTTTATGGACTTTGTAGGGGTCAGTGCTGGAGCCACTGTTTTTGTGCTTGTCACATCTAAGTGTGATGTTGAGGCTGGTGTTGTTGTAACCACGGATGAGATTATATCTACACCTATTGAGCTTTTAAAAGTTGTATGTTGTGTTGCTGCTTCTGCTGTCACCGTTCTTAGTGTATCTTCTGAAGATGGTCCATCTGTTGTTGTTATAGTTGTTTCATTGGTAGCCACAGTAGAGGAACCTTTTGTGAAATATTTTAATGTTGATCCTGCACCTTCTAAGGAGCTGGTTAGTTCACTTACAATATTTGTTGTATGTGTTGAGGGTTCCGAGAGTGATCTGGTAACATCTTTTGAAGTACTCTGCTCAGCCGTTGATGTTTTGGCCTCAATAGAAGATGGTACAGCTGTTGTTAAAATGGATTTTGCTATCCCTCCTGTAGTACCCTTTCCTATTGTTGAAGCTTCTGACACTGCTTTAGTCCATTGTGAACTTTTTTCTGTTTTTTTTTCTGATGTTGTCATAGTTTTTAAACCTGTTGAGGTCATTATGATCGGTGATGTGATCAGTTCAGTATGTGATTGGGTTCCTTCTATAACATGCCCTGATGTCTCCTTGGGGATTGTTGGTACATATGTTGTTGTGGTTACATCAGTTGTTGAGAATGTTGTGGGATTTACAGATGTTGTTATCTCTTCCTGTTGTATTTTTGTTATAGTTATTACAGAGTCTGTAGCTATATTAGAACCTGTTGTAGGTTGTTTTGTAACCACAGAGGGTGATGGTGGACTTTTTGCAGTTGTTACAATCGTTGAGAATATTGTAGAATCTTTAGACATTGTATTTTTTACATCTGTTCTGGTTGTTTTGGCAGAACCTGTTGTTATCGATGCAGTAGTCTCTATGGAAATTGATGGCTTTTCTGCGTTTGTCCCAGTTGTTGAGATTATTGTAGGAGATATGGATCTTGTTGTCTGTTCTTCGTCCGTCCCCATTACTTTTGTTGTGGGTATTTTTGAACCTGTACCTGTAGCTATAGAGGAACCGGTTTTAGGAAGTGTTGTGATAACAATGAAAGTTGGTGAACTTTCCGCAGTAGATACAATTGTTGAAACCGTTGGTTCAATGGACGGTGTGGTCTTTTCCGCATCTGCTCCTGTGGTTTTTATTCTAGGTGTTTCAGAATCTACAGCTGAAACTATGACAGTAACTGTTGTAGGTTGTGTTGTAACATCAATGGACATTGTTGGAGTTTGTGTAGATATCCCAGTTGTTGAGTCTACTGTAGAGCCTACAGATGTTGCTGTGCCTTCTGCACTTGTTCCAGTTATAGCTGTAGATATTATTGTATTTGCAGTCGTGACTGTGGCAGAACCTGTCATAGGAAGGGATGTAGCCAGTAGGGAAGTAGGAGAAGTTTCTGTTACAGTTGTTGGGGATATTGTAGGATTTAAAGATGTGTTTGTCCCTTCTACATCTGTTCCTTTTGTTGTTACAGTTATTAATGAATCTGTAACTGTAATCGCTGTACCAGTTGTTGGAACTGCAGATGTTGTAAGACCTTTTATACCTGTTGTAGATTTTACTAAATCTGTAGCGGTGACTCTTGCGGCCCCTGTTGTAGGTAGGGCTGTAACCTCAGTAGAAGTTGTATTTTTTGCAGTTATTTCAGTTGTTGAGAATTTTGTAGAATCTATAGATGTTTTTGGTGTAGATAATCCGGAACCTGTAACTGTAGGAATACCAGAACCTGTTGCAGAAATTGTTGTAGTCCCAATGGATGTTGGTAGACTTGCTGCAGTTGACACAATTGTTGAGACTATTGTAGGATCGATGAATGTTGGTGGACTTCCTGCAGTTGATCCGATTGTTGAGACTATTGTAAGATTGATGGATGTTGTCCTTTCTACTTCTGTTCCTATTGTTTTTGTTGTAGGTATTTCTGAACCTGCAGCTATGACTAATGTAGACGCTGTTGCAGGTAGGGTTGTAGCTTCAATAATAGTAGGTGGAGTTTTTGTAGATTTCCTGATTGTTAAGTCCACTGTAGAAACTATAGATGTTACTGTTCCTTCTGTATCTGTTACGGTTATAGTTGAAGGTATTATTGTATTTGAAGTAGTGACTGCAACAGAACTTGTTATAGGAAGTGATGTAGCTCCAATGGAAGTAGGGGAACTTTCTGCACTTGTTCCAGTTGTTGAGAATATTGTAGAACCTATAGATGTTTTTGATGCAGATACGACAGAATCGGTAATAGTAGAATTGGCAGAAACTGTTGTAGGTAGTGTGGTATCCATGGAATTTGGTGGAGTTTGTGTAGGTTTCCCGGTTGTTGAGTCTACTATAGAACCTATAGATGTCGCTGTGCCTTCTGTATCTGTTACAGGTTTAGTAGTAGTTGTTATTGTATTTGCAGTAGTAACTGTTACAGAACCTGTTATAGGAAGTGATGTAGCCTCGATGGACATAGGAGAACTTTCTGCACTTGATCCAGTAGTTGAGAATGTTGTAGGATTTATGGATGTGTTTGTCCCTTCTCTTCCCGTTCTTGTTGCAGTTATTACTGGATCTGTAACAGTGGATATACCTGAACCTATTATAGGTTGCGTTTTACTTTCTGCAGTTAGTCCAATTGTTGAGACTATTGTAGGATTGATGGATGTTGTCCTTTCTACATCTGTTTCTGCTGTTTTTGTTGAAGGTGTTTCTGTATCTGCAGCTACGACTGAGGTAGAAGCTGTTGTAGGTCGTTTGGTATCCATGGAATTTGGTGGAGTTTCTGTAGATTTTCCGATTGTTACGTCTACTGTCGAACCTATAAATGTTTCTGTGCCTTTTGTATCTGTTACAGTTATAGTTGTAGGTATTATTGGATTTGCAGTTGTGACTGTTACAGAATTTGTTACAGGAAGTGATGTAGCTTTAATGGAGGTGGGGAAACTTTCTGCACTTGATCCAGTTGTAGCGAATATTGTAGGATTTATAGATGTGTTTGTCCCATCTGCATCTGTTCCCGTTGTTGTTGCAGTTATTACCGGATCTGTAACACTGGATATACCTGAACCTGTTGTAGGTTGTGTTGTACTCTCAATGGAAGTTGATAGACTTTTTGCAGATGTTACTGCTGTTTCTACACTTGTTGCTAAACTCCTAGTACTCATTTCTGAAGTGGTTTTTGCTCCTGATTCATCTACTGTTACAGAAATAGATACTGTTTTTTGTGGTATTGTGGTTGTACCCTCTGGTTGTGTACTTGGTGTTGTAGGATTTTCAGAGGTTTGAGTCCCCCCTTCTTTTATGCTTCCTGTCCATATTGTCTCGCCATCTGCAGCAGTTACCTCTGTTTTCTCCATTGTAAACGGTGTTGTTGATACTTGTCCGAAAAAAATAATAAATAAATAATTAAATAAATGTAAACATTTTTTTAAAATGGTTTAAAGGGGTACTCCTTTGCTCAGCGTTTGGAAAAAACTGTTCCGGACGCTGGAGACAGCACCGGGAGCTCGTGATGATATAGCCCCGCCCCCTCATGACATCACACCCCGCCCCCTCAATGCAAGTCTATGGGAGGGGGCGTGACGGCTGTCACGCCCCCTCCCATAGACTTGCATTGAGGGGTGGTGGCATGATGACATAAGGGGGCGGGGCTATGACATCACAAGCTCCCGGCGCCGGCTCCACCATTCAGATCAGTTTGTTCCAAACACTGGGCAGCAGAGTACCCCTTTAAGTATGTTTTCCACATTTTACGGAATGTTGAAGTTTAGGGCTATACCTAGTCTTTTTGTACTAAGACTTTTTTCAATGCACTAATCATAACCTTGATGACTGGTTTACAAGACATTTCCAATAAATTTTTACGGCCACAAACTTTTGAAAATTGCTTCGAAATTTGAGCAAATAATGATGAAAAACTGGTATCAACTCGCTTTACTGGAGCAATTTTGAAGAGATTTTCATGCCATTTAATGCATTCTTATGGGTGGTGATATCACTGAGCGATAAAAATTTGAGGCATAGCCTAACCCGAGATCTGGCCCTACACACTAAATTCAAGTTAGCAGAATCTGTCAATTTTTAAGTAATTGACCAACCATCTAATGTATATGGAAGCCTCCCAATTCTTCCCTGGCAGCAATCTCAGAGTAGACATAAATTTAAAGTTACCTGAACTTTTTGTTTATGGGGATAAGATTTGTCTGGCAGCAGCTTTCTCCCCTCTCTCATAAAGGGAATCAACACGGTAAAGGAGGAGAGCATATTTAAAAGAAGAAAAACTACCACAAGAGGACATAGTTTTAAATTAGAGGGGAAAGGTTTCTGCTGTAATATCAGGAAGTATTACTTTACTGAGAGAGTAGTGGATGCATGGAATAACCTTCCTGCAGAAGTGGTCGCTGCAAATACATTGAAGGAGTTTAAACATGCATGGGATAGGCATACTTCAAATAAGATAGGGATAAGCATAAGGCTATCCTTCATTTAAAATAGGGCCAGGGACTATTGGTAGGATTCAGATTAATGGGCAGACTAGATGGGCCAAATGGTTGTTATCTGCCAACACATTCTATGTTTCTCTCCATTCAGACTATGTGCACTCTAGCATGCATGCATGTCATGGGGCTGGGAGAGATAGCTGACAGCTGAATGAGGGTTCAGTCAACAGTTGTCTAAAATGTATGGCCAGCTAAATTGGGGTCATCCATTTTTCATAAACACCCCCTAGAAATAGGATTAGGGGAAGTCTCTGATCACTGTGGATCTGACCCCTGGGACCCCTCCGCAACCTCCGGAATGGGGGCCTGTATTTCTCTGCTGTGCACCCTCCCCCCACCTTCCGAGATGTACTGAACCCCTCAGCCAATCACCAGTTGTGGTGGGACACTCATGTGGCCAGTGGTTGACACTAATATGGCCCTGACGTTGACAAGACCAGTTTGTGTCAGAGGGTGGGGGGCTGTAGCGCTTAGTCGAAAGAATCAGGCCCCCTTCTGGAGATCGCTGGAGGTCCCAGAGGTAGAACCCCCCCATGATCAGACACTCATCCTCTATCCTGTAGACAGGGCATATGTTTTTGACAATTGGATAACACCTTTAATGTGTGAATGGTTAGACTCTGATCAATACTGAAAACATTTAGCTGTGTCCATTTTACGTTCGTTTCAGCAGAAAGTGACCACACTAGTCTATATTATAAAAAAAAAAAATAGGGGCCATGATCAAGTGATTCTCTGGACCAAGTGAGGGGGGTAGTGGAAAGTGTTAAAGGGCTTTGATTGAAAGTCCCATTAAATACTGTGTTACCATCCGGATCAGGGTTACAAACCAATATATAAAATCAAATCTATAAAAAAAAACAGAATAGATTGGATTGGAGGATGGAATAAAAATGTGATTAAATCTGATGCCATTTATAAAAACCGATATCAATACCATAATGGGATTCTCATGGCTCGATTCATAGTTGGCGATGTCTTGGTCAGTTATACGAATAGATTTTAATGAACCATCTATGTGACTGGCAGCCATTCGTTGTGAACTGTACTATACCATTGATATGCTCCCTATCTGATCAATACAACCTTGGAAGTCTAATCTCTTGTTACATTGTGGACATTTAAGAGTCATAGACGTAGAAAGAGCTTCTCGTGAATTCAACTGTCACCCTTTGTTAACCTATGTTGTCACCCTTTGTTACCTTTCTCATACATGCCGTAATATACTCTTACCTATGTGTTTGGTGAGAATTTCTCCCTATAAATAAAGAAAGAAAAGTTAAAACATAGATAGACACTAACAAAAAAGAGTTGTAAGTTCAGTCCTTATTGTGAACGTGCACCATAAAGGGATACTCTGCTGCCCCAGTGTTCGGAACATTTTGTTCCGAACGCTGGGTGCGGGGGTCGTGACGTCATAGCCACGCCCCATTGTGGCATCACACCATGCCCCCTCAATGCAAGTCTATGGGAGGGGGTGTGGAATGTGCCACGCCCCCTCCCATAGACTTGCATTGTGGTGGGCATGGTGTGATGTCACGAGGGGCATGGCCGTGAAGTCACGACCCCCACAGCCGGCACTCAGCATTTGGAACAAAATGTTCCTAACCCTGGGGCAGTAGAGTATCCGTTTAAGTCTCCGATAGCTAAATAGATGTAACATTTCAAGAAATCTTTGAAGAGATCCCGTCTAAGATTTATAGCCTGTCTCCTATGTGACATGTAATAATATCCTGTCGCCTATATAACATGTAATCTGGACCATTGTAACTTGAAACCAGACTCAACATACAATGTACAGACAGTCCAGATCTGTGATACATGTCAATGGCTGGAAGAACCGACCAATCAGAATGGGCATTCACTGGTAAAACCCCTGTATTACTGAAGCAAATGAACTGAAATCCTGTCTGGTAGCGCCCCCTACAGTACAGGGAGGTATTACATGTTCTGTATTACTCTTTACCTGTACCAGGGTTAGCTGCTCCTTTTGACACCAGGTGAGGGCGGCTCCTTTTAACTTTTTTTTAGGACATTGTGTGTACTGTACAGGACCCTGAAGAAGCTCCTGTCCTCTACATAGACAGTGATTACAGCTCCAGCAGATCTTTATTACTTTTATATATATATTTATATATATATATATATATATATATATATATATATATATATATATAAGGACTTGCTTTCTCTGTATTAGTTATCTACTTATTTTTCTTTCATCCTCACTTTTTCCTATTTTTGGATGACATTTTGGGGCTTCAGAACCAAATACCAGGTTTCCGTAGAGTTATGGTCTCAACATACAATGGTTTCAACATACAATGGTCATCTTTGAACCAATTAATATTGTAACTTGAGGGACCACTGTATAAGATGAGAAACATGCCCTGAAGGACTGTTACCTGTACACCTTCCACTCGTCCTAAGTCAATATCTGCAAAAGGTAAAAGAAAAAAATACATGTGTTATTCTGAAAAAAATTGAGGGTGCGACACAAGAAAACCAAGGTAAATAAGTTGTGAATGTACCTTTTGTAATTGCTTTGGTTGTTGATGTAGTAGATCTTGTTAATTCAGTTTTTGAGGTTTTGCTTACTGGTCCAAGGTCTGTGAATGTGAATGTAGTTGTTACGTATGGAGATAATGAAGCCTCTATTGTTGTAGATGTTGGTGATTTTGTTGTAGGTGTTGTATCTTTATCTTGGGCCTCAGGGGTTGACACGACCATAGTAGTTACTCCTCTTGTAAAAACTTCCCCTGATGTTGTTACCATAGATTCGGTGTTTATTTTTCTTGTAATTACCGATTCTGATTGACCTAATGTAACTGGACTTGAAGGCACAATTGTAAATGGTAAACTATCATCTTTTTGTGTTACCGTTGTATCTATTGCTATAACTGTTGACTTAGGACCTTCAGAAGTCTTGTCAGTTCTATCACCTGAAGATGTTCCTTGGCTGTCAGTTGTTCCCGTTGTAGCCACTGGAGATTCTATTGGATATATAGTGCCTCCTATTGTTGATACTATTATGTTTTCTGTAGCTGTTGTAATAGCTAAAGCCACTTTTGTCGTCATTGATGCAATACCTGTAGTAACTGATGTTGTATCTTGTGTAGATGAGGTTGCCGAATCTCTTGTTGACACTTCTGTACTTTCAGTATTTTTATAACTTGATGTTTTCATATCATTCATATTATTTGTGGTACTAGCTTCTGGAACTGGAGATGTAGCGCCACCTTGAGTTGATCCTTTTATATTTTCTGTAGCTGTTCTTGTATCTGAAGCTATGTTTGTTGTCATTCCTGTCATCACTGTCGATATAGATGTTGCATCTTGTGTAGATGAGGTTGTTGCATCTTTTGTTGACACTTTTGCACTTTGACTTGTTACACTTTCTATTTTTGTTGTTGTTGTTCCTTCTATAGATAATGCTGTTGTGTTATGTAAGGTCAATACTGGTGGACTTAAGGCTGTTGTTCCTGCTGTAGTGCCCTCCGTTGTTGCTTCTACTTTATCTGTAATTATGTTAGTGGTGGCTTCTGTAACTTGAGATGAAGTGCCACCTGATGTTGATTCTTCAGTATTTTCAGCAGCTGTTGTAAAATTGGAAACAACTTTAGTTGTCATTGCTGTGATGCCTGCAGTTACTGATGTTGTGTATTGTGTATCTGGTGCTGTTGAAACTTCTACAATTGTCTGTGTTGTGTCTTGTAAACGTGCTGTTGTACCCTTTACAGTTGGCTGTGTTGTGTCTTTTAAAGCTGGTGCTGTTATTCCTTCCAAAATTGTTTGTGTTCTGTCTTGCAAAGCTGGTGCTGTTGTTTCTTCTACAGTTATCTGTGTTGTGTTTGATGAAGCAGGTGCTGTTGTTCCTACTGCAGATGTTTGTGTTGTGTCTTGCAAAGCTGGTGCTGTAGTAACTTTTGCAGTTGTCTGCACTGTGTCTCGTGAAGCTTGTGTTGTTGTTCCCTCTACAGTTGTCTGTGTTGTATCTTGTGAAGCTGGTGTTATTGTTCCTTCTACAGTTGTAGGTGTTGTGTCTGGTGAAGTTGACATTGTTGTGCCTTCCACAGTTGTTTGCCTTGTGTCTTGTGAAGCTTGTGCTGTTTTACCTTCTATAGTTGTCTGCGATGTGTCTTGTGCAGCTTTTGTTGTTGCTCCCTTTACAGTTGTCTGTATTGTATATTGTGAAGCTGGTGTTATTGATCCTTCCACAGTTGTAGCTGTTGTGTCTGGTGAAGTTGACATTGTTGTGCCTTCTATACTTGTACGAGTTGTGTCTTGTGAAGTTGGTGTTGTTGTTCCTTCTACAGTTGTCTGTGTTGTGTCTTTTGAAGCTAGTGCTTTTGTTCCTTCTAAAGTTATCTGTGTTGTGTCTTGTGACGCTGTTCTTATTGTTCCTTCTACTGTTGTAGGTGTTGTGTCTTGTAAAGTTTGTATTGTTTCTTCTACAGTCATCTGTGTTGTGTCTTGTGAAGCTGGTGCTGTTGTTTCTTCTACAGTCGTCTGTGTTGTGTCTTGTGAAGCTGGGGCTTTTGTACCTTCTACAGTTGTCCTTGTTGTGTATTGTGAAGCTTGTGCTGTTGTGAGTTCTACAGTTGTCTGTATTGTATCTTGTGAAGCTCGTGCTGTTGTACCTTCTACAGTTGTACGTGTTGTGTCTTGTGAAGCTGGTGTTGTTGTTCCTTTAAAGGTTGTCTGCGTTGTGTCTTGTGAAGCTGGTGTTGTTGTTCCCTCTACAGTTGTCTGTGTTGTATCTTGTGAAGCTGGTGTTGTTGCTTCTTCTACGGTTGTAGGTGTTGTGTCTGGTGAAGTTGACATTGTTGTGCCTTCTATACTTGTACGAGTTGTGTCTTGTGAAGTTGGTGTTGTTGTTCCTTCTACAGTTATCCGTGTTGTGTCTTGTGAAACTGGTGCTGTTGTTCCTTCTACAGTTGTTTGCCTTGTGTCTTGTGAAGCTTGTGCTGTTTTACCTTCTATAGTTGTCAGCGCTGTGTCTTGTGCAGCTTGTGTTGTTGCTCCCTCTACATTTGTCTGTATTGTATATTGTGAAGCTGGTGTTATTGATCCTTCTACAGTTGTAGCTGTTGTGTCTGGTGAAGTTGACATTGTTCTGCCTTCTATACTTGTACGAGTTGTGTCTTGTGAAGTTGGTGTTGTTGTTCCTTCTACAGTTGTCTGTGTTGTGTCTTGTAAAACTGTTGTTATTGTTCCTTCTACTGTTGTATGTGTTGTGTCTTGGGAAGTTGGTGTTGTTGTTTCTTCTACAATCGTCTGTGTTGTGTCTTGTGAAGCTTGTGCTGTTGTAACTTCTACAGTTGTCTGTGTTGTGTCTTGTGAAGCTTGTGCTGTTGTACCTCCTACAGCTGTCCTTGTTGTATCTTGTGAAGCTTGTGCTGTTGTATCTTCTACAGTTGTCTGTGATGTGTCTAGTGAAGCTTGTGTTGTTGTACCTTCTACACTTGTACTTGTGTCTGGTAAGGTTGGTGTTGTTGTTCCTTCTACAGTTGTCTCTGTTGTATCTTGTAAAGCTGGTGTTATTGTTCCTTCTACAGTTGTAGGTGTTGTGTCTGGTGAAGTTGGCATTGTTGTGCCTTCTACACTTGTATGAGTTGTGTCTTGTGAAGTTGGTCTTGTTGTTCCTTCTACAGTTGCCTGCGCTGTGTCTTGTGAAGCTTGTGTTGTTGTTCCCTCTACAGTTTTCTGTGTTGTATCTTGTGAAGCTGGTGTTATTGTTCCTTCTACAGTTGTAGGTGTTGTGTCTGGGGAAGTTGGCATTGTTGTGCCTTCTACACTTGTATGAGTTGTGTCTTGTGAAGTTGGAGTTGTTGTTCCTTCTTCAGTTGTCTGTGTTGTGTATTTTGAAACTGGTGCTTTTGTTCCTTCTACAGTCGTCTGTGCTATGTCTTGTGAAGCAGGTGCTGTTGTACCGTCTACAGTCGTCTGTGTTGTGTCTTGTGAAGCTTGTGCTGTTGTAAATTCTACAGTTGTCTGTGTTGTGTCTCGTGAAGCTCCTGACGTTTTACCACGTACAGTTGTCTTTGTTGTGTCTTGTGAAGCTGGTGTTATTGTTACAGTTGTCTGTGGTATGTCTTGTGAAGCTGGTGCTGTTGCACCTTCTACAGTCGTATGTGTTGTGTCTTGTGAAGCTTGTGCTGTTGTAAATTCTACAGTTGTCTGTGTTGTGTCTCGTGATGCTCCTGCTGTTGTACCACGTATGGTTGTCTTTGTTGTGTCTTGTGAATCTGGTGTTATTGTTACAGTTGTCTGTGATGTGTCTTGTGAAGCTGGTGCTGTTGTACCTTCTACAGTTGTCCTTGTTGTGTCTTGTGAAGCTTGTGCTGTTGTTAATTCTAAAGTTGTCTGTGTTGTGTCTTGTGAAGCTCCTGCTGTTGTCCCACCTACAGTTATCCTTGTTGTGTCTTGTGAAGCTGGTGTTGTTCTTCCTTCTACAGTTGTCTGTGTTGTATCTTGTGAAGCTGGTGTTGTTCCTTCTACAGTTGTCTGTGTTGTGTATTGTGAAGCTATTGCTATTGTAACTTCCACAGTTGTCTGCGCTGTGTCTTGTAAAGCTGGTGCTGTTGTTCCTTCTACAGTTGTATGTCTTGTGTCTTGTGAAGTTAGTGTGGTTGTTCCTTCTACAGTTTTCTGTGTTGTATCTTGTGAAGCTGGTGTTGTTTCTTCCACGGTTGTAGATGTTGTGTCTTTTGATGCTGGTGATGTTGTTCCTTCTACAGTTATCTGTGTTGTGATTTGTGAAACTGGTGATGTTGTTCCTTCTACAGTTGTCTTTGTTGTGTCTTGTGAAGCTGGTGTTGTTCTTCCTTCTACAGTTGTCTGCATTGTGTCTTGTGAAGCTGGTGTTGTTGTTCCTTCTAAAGTTGTACTTGTGGAGTCTTGTGAAGTTGGTGTTATCGTTCCTTCTACAGTTGTCTGTGTTGTGTATTGTGAATCTAGTGCTGCTGTAACTTCTACAGTTGTCTGCGCTGTGTCTTGTGAAGATGGTGCTGTTGTTCCTTCTACAGTTGTCTGTGTTGTATCTTGTAAAGCTGTTGTTATTGTTCCTTCTACAGTTGTAGTTGTTGTGTCCTGTGAAGTTGGTGTTGTTGTTTCTTCTACAGTTGTCTGTGTTATGTCTTGTGAAACTTGTGCTGTTGTACCTTCTACAGTTGTCCTTTTTGTATCTTGTGAAGCTTGTGCTGTTGTAAGTTCTACATTTATCTGTGCTGTGTCTAGTGAAGCTTGTGCTGTTGTACCTTCCACAGTTGTACATGTTGTGTCTTGTGAAGCTGGTGTTGTTCTTCCTTCTACAGTTGTGTGCGTTGTTTCTTGTGAAGCTGGTGCTGTTGTTTCTTCTACAATTGCACGTGTTGTGTCTTGTGAAGTTGGTTTTTTTGTTCCTTCTACAGTTGTCTTTGTTGCGTCTTGTAAAGCCTGTGCTGTTGTAACTTCTACAGTTGTCTGTGCTGTGTCTTGTGAATCTAGTGTTGTTGTTCCTTCTGCAGTTATCTCTGTTGTATCTTGTGACGTTGAAGTTATTGTCACTACTACAGTTGTAGGTGTTGTGTCTGGTAAGGTTGGCGCTGTTGTTCCTTCTACAGTTGTCTGTGCTGTGTCTTGTGAAGCTGGCATTGTTGTTCCCTCTATTGTTTTCTGTGTTGTATCTTGTGAAGCTGGTGTTATTGTTCCTTCTACAGTTGTAGGTGTTGTGTCTTGTAAAGTTGGTGTTGTCGTTCCTTTTACAGTTGTCTGTGTTGTGTCTTTTGAAGCTGGTGCTTTCGTTCCTTCTCCAGTTATCTGTGTTGTGTCTTGTGAAGCTATTGTTATTGTTCCTTCTACTGTTGTAGGTGTTGTGTCTTGTGAAGTTGGTGTTGTTTCTTCTAAAGTCGTCTGTGTTGTGTCTTGTGAAGCTGGTGCTGTTGTACCTTCTACAGTTATCTTTGTTGTGTCTTGTGAAGCTTGTGCTGTTGTAAGTTCTATGCTTGTCTGTGTTGTGTCTTGTGTAGCTCCTGCTGTTGTACCACCTACAGTTGTCTTTGTTGTGTCTTGTGAAGCTGGTGTTGTTCTTCCTTCTACAGTTATCTGCGTTGTGTCTTGTGAAGCTGGTGTTGTTGTATCTTGTGAAGCTGGTGTTGTTGTTTCTTGTACAGTTATTTGTGTTGTGTCTTGTGAAACTGGTGTTGTTTTTCCTTCTACAGTTGTTTGTGTTGTGTCGTGTGAAGCTTGTGCTGTTTTACCTTCTATGGTTGTCTGCGCTGTGTCTTGTGAAGCTTGTGTTGTTGTTTCTTCTACAGTTGTCTGTGTTGAGTCTTGTGAAGCTGGTATTGTTCTTCCTTCTACAGTTGTCTGCGTTGTTTCTTGTGAAGCTGGTGCTGTTGTTTTTTCTACCATTGTACGTTTTGTGTCTTGTGAAGTTGGTTTTGTTGTTCCTTCTACAGTTGTCTTTGTTGTGTCTTGTAAAGCTTGTGCTGTTGTAACTTCTACAGTTGTCTGTGTTGTGTCTTGTGAAGCTGGTGTCGTTGTATTTTGTGAAGCTGGTGTTTCTTGTACAGTTATTTGTGTTGTGTCTTCTGAAACTGGTGTTGTTTTTCCTTCTACAGTTGTTTGTGTTGTGTCGCGTGAAGCTTGTGCTGTTTTACCTTCTATGATTGTCTCCGCTGTGTCTTGTGAAGCTTGTGTTGTTGTTCCCTCTACAGTTGTCTGTATTGTATCTTGTGAAGCTCTTGTTATTGTTCCTTCTAGAGTTGTAGGTGCTGTGTCTGGTGAGGTTTGCATTGTTGTGCCTTCTACACTTGTACGAGTTGTGTCCTGTGAAGTTGGCATTGTTGCTCCTTCTACTGTTGTAGGTGTTGTGTATTTTGAAGCTGGTGCTTTTGTTCCTTCAACAATTATCTGAGTTGTGTCTTGTGAAGCTGTTGTTATTGTTCCTTCTACTGTTGTAGGTGTTGTGTCTTGTGAAGCTGGTGTTGTTCTTCCTTCTACAGTTGTCTGCGTTGTTTCTTGTGAAGCTGGTGCTGTTGTTTCTTCTACCATTGTACGTGTTGTGTCTTGTGAAGTTGGTTTTGTTGTTCCTTCTACAGTTGTCTTTGTTGTGTCTTGTAAAGCTTGTGCTGTTGTAACTTCTACAGTTGTCTGCGTTGTGTCTTGTGAATCTGGTGTTGTTGTTCCTTCTGCAGTTATCTCTGTTGTATCTTGTGACGTTGAAATTATTGTTACTACTACAGTTGTAGGTGTTGTGTCTGGTAAGGTTGGCGCTGTTGTTCCTTCTACAGTTGTCTGTGCTGTGTCTTGTGAAGCTGGTATTGTTGTTCCCTCTATTGTTTTCTGTGTTGTATCTTGCGAAGCTGGTGTTATTGTTCCTTCTACAGTTTTAGTTGTTTTGTCTGGTGAAGTTGGCATTGTTGTACCTTCTACACTTGTATGAGTTGTGTCTTGTAAAGCTGGTGTTGTCGTTCCTTTTACAGTTGTCTGTGTTGCGTCTTTTGAAGCTGGTGCTTTTGTTCCTTCTCCAGTTATCTGTGTTGTGTCTTGTGAAGCTGTTGTTATTGTTCCTTCTACTGTTGTAGGTGTTGTGTCTTGTGAAGTTGGTGTTGTTTCTTCTACAGTCGTCCGTGTTGTGTCTTGTGAAGCTGGTGCTGTTGTACCTTCTACAGTTATCTTTGTTGTGTCTTGTGAAGCTTGTGCTGTTGTAAGTTCTATGCTTATCTGTGTTGTGTCTTGTGTAGCTCCTGCTGTTGTACCACCTACAGTTGTCTTTGTTGTGTATTGTGAAGCTGGTGTTGTTCTTCCTTCTACAGTTATCTGCGATGTGTCTTGCGAAGCTGGTGTTGTTGTATCTTGTGAAGCTGGTGTTGTTGTTCCTTCTACAGTTGTTTGTGTTGTGTCGTGTGAAGCTTGTGCTGTTTTACCTTCTATGGTTGTCTGCGCTGTGTCTTGTGAAGCTTGTGTTGTTGTTCCCTCTACAGTTGTCTGTATTGTATCTTGTGAAGCTCTTGTTATTGTTCCTTCTAGAATTGTAGGTGCTGTGTCTTGTGAGGTTGGCATTATTGTGCCTTCTACACTTGTACGAGTTGTGTCTTGTGAAGTTGGTGTTGTTGTTCCTTCTAACGTTGTCTGTGTTGTGTATTTTGAAGCTGGTGCTTTTGTTCCTTCTACAGTTATCTGGGTTGTGTCTTGTGAAGCTGTTGTTATTGTTCCTTCTACTGTTGTAGGTGTTGTGTCTTGTGAAGTTGGTGTTGTTGTTTCTTCTACATTTGTCCTCGTTGTGTTTTGTGAAGCTTGTGCTGTTGTAAGTTCTACAGTTGTCTGTGTTGTGTCTTGTGAAGCTCGTGCTGTTGTACCTTCTACAGTTGTATGTGTTGTGTCTTGTGAAGCTGATTTTGTTCTTCCTTCTACAGTTGTCTTCATTGTGTCTTGTAAAGCTGGTGTTGTTCCCTCTACAGTTGTACTTGTGGTGTCTTGTGAATTTGATGTAGTTGTTCCTTCTACAGTTGTCTGGGTTATGTATTGGGAAGCTGGTTCTGTTGTAACTTCTACAGTTGTCTCCGCTGTGTCTTGTGAAGCTAGTGCTGTTGCTCCTACTACAGTTGTACGTGTTGTGTCTTGTGAAGCTTGTGCTGTTGTACCTTCTAAAGTTTTACGTGATGTGTCTTGTGAAGTTGAGGTTGTTCTTCCTTCTAAAGTTGCCTGCGTTGAGTCTTGTGAAGTTGGTGTTGTTGTTTTTTCCTTATATGTACGTGTGGTGTCTTGTAAAGTTGGTGTTGTTCCTTCTACAGTCATCTGTGTTATGTCTTGTGAAGCTGGTGCTGTTGTACCTTCTACCGTTGTCTTTGTTGTGTCTTGTAAAGCTTGTGCTGTTGTAACTTCTACAGTTGTCAGCGCTGTGTTTTGTGGAGCTTGTGTTGTTGTTCCCTCCACAGCTGTCTGTATTGTATCTTGTGAAGCTCTTGTTATTGTTCCTTCTACAGTTGTAGGTGCTGTGTCTGGTGAGGTTTGCATTGTTGTGCCTTCTACACTTGTACGAGTTGTGTCTTGGGAAGTTGGTGTTGTTGTTCCTTCTACAGTTGTCTGTGTTGTGTATTTTGAAGCTGGTGCTTTTGTTCCTTCTACAGTTATCTGAGTTGTGTCTTGTGAAGCTCTTGTTATTGTTCCTTCTACTGTTGTAGGTGTTGTGTCTTGTGAAGTTGTTGTTGTTTCTTCTACAATCATCTGTGTTGTGTCTTGTGAAGCTGGTGCTGTTGTATCTTCTACAGTTGTCCTTGTTGTATCTTGTGAAGCTTGTGCTGTTGTAAGTTCTACAGTTGTCTGTGTTGTGTCTTGTAAAGCTTGGGCTGTTGTACCTTCTACAGTTGTAGGTATTGTGTCTTGTGAAGATTGTGCTGTTGTACCTTTTACAGTTGTACATGTTGTGTCTTGTGAAGCTGGTGTTGTTCTTCCTTCTACAGTTGTCTGCGTTGAGTCTTGTGAAGTTGGTGTTGTTGTTTTTTCCCCGGTTGTACGTGTGGTGTCTTGTAAAGTTGGAGTTGTTGTTCCTTCTACAGTCGTCTGTGCTATGTCTTGGGAAGCTGGTGCTGTTGTACCTTCTACAGTTGTCCTTTTTGTGTTTTGTGAAGCTTGTGCTGATGTAAGTTCTACAGTTGTCTGTGTTGTGTCTTGTGAAGCTCGTGCTGTTGTACCTTCTACAGTTGTACGTGTTGTGTCTTGTGAAGCTGATTTTGTTCTTCCTTCTACAGTTGTCTTCATTGTGTCTTGTAAAGCTGGTGTTGTTCCCTCTACAGTTGTACTTGTGGTGTCTTGTGAATTTGATGTAGTTGTTCCTTCTACAGTTGTCTGTGTTATGTATTGGGAAGCTGGTTCTGTTGTAACTTCTACAGTTGTCTCCGCTGTGTCTTGTGAAGCTAGTGCTGTTGCTCCTACTACAGTTGTACGTGTTGTGTCTTGTGAAGCTTGTGCTGTTGTACCTTCTAAAGTTTTACGTGATGTGTCTTGTGAAGTTGAGGTTGTTCTTCCTTCTAAAGTTGCCTGCGTTGAGTCTTGTGAAGTTGGTGTTGTTGTTTTTTCCTTATTTGTACGTGTGGTTTCTTGTGAAGTTGGTGTTGTTCCTTCTACAGTCATCTGTGTTATGTCTTGTGAAGCTGGCGCTGTTGTACCTTCTACCGTTGTCTTTGTTGTGTCTTGTAAAGCTTGTGCTGTTGTAACTTCTACAGTAGTCAGCGCTGTGTTTTGTGAAGCTTGTGTTGTTGTTCTCTCCCCTGCTGTCTGTATTGCATCTTGTGAAGCTCTTGTTATTGTTCCTTCTACAGTTGTGGGTGCTGTGTCTGGGGAGGTTTGCATTGTTGTGCCTTCTACACTTGTACGAGTTGTGTCTTGTGAAGTTGGTGTTGTTGTTCCTTCTACAGTTGTGTGTGTTGTGTATTTTGAAGCTGGTGCTTTTGTTCCTTCTACAGTTATCTGAGTTGTGTCTTGTGAAGCTCTTCTTATTGTTCCTTCTACTGTTGTAGGTGTTGCGTCTTGTGAAGTTGTTGTTGTTGTTTCTTCTACAATCATCTGTGATGTGTCTTGTGAAGCTGGTGCTGTTGTATCTTCTACAGTTGTCCTTGTTGTATCTTGTGAAGCTTGTGCTGTTGTAAGTTCTACAGTTGTCTGTGTTGTGTCTTGTAAAGCTTGGGCTGTTGTACCTTCTACAGTTGTACGTGTTGTGTCTTGTGAAGCTTGTGCTGTTGTACCTTCTACAGTTGTACGTGTTGTGTCTTGAGAAGCTGATTTTGTTCTTCCTTTTACAGTTGTCTTCATTGTATTTTGTGAAGCTGGTGTTGTTCCCTCTACAGTTGTACTTGTGGTGTCTTGTGAAGTTGGTGTAGTTGTTCCTTCTACAGTTGTCTGTGTTGTGTATTGTGAAGCTGGTGCTGTTGTAACTTCTACAGTTGTCTCCGCTGTGTCTTGTGAAGCTAGTGCTGTTGTTCCTACTACAGTTGTACGTGTTGTGTCTTGAGAAGCTTGCGCTGTTGTACCTTCTACAGTTGTACGTGTTGTGTCTTGTGAAGTTGGTGTTGTTATTCCTTCTACAGTTGTCTCCGCTGTGTCTTGTGAAGCAGGTGCTGTTGTTCCTACTACAGTTGTACGTGTTGTGTCTTGAGAAGCTGGCGCTGTTGTACCTTCTACCGTTGTCTTTGTTGTGTCTTGTAAAGCTTGTGCTGTTGTAACTTCTACAGTAGTCAGCGCTGTGTTTTGTGAAGCTTGTGTTGTTGTTCTCTCCCCTGCTGTCTGTATTGCATCTTGTGAAGCTCTTGTTATTGTTCCTTCTACAGTTGTGGGTGCTGTGTCTGGGGAGGTTTGCATTGTTGTGCCTTCTACACTTGTACGAGTTGTGTCTTGTGAAGTTGGTGTTGTTGTTCCTTCTACAGTTGTGTGTGTTGTGTATTTTGAAGCTGGTGCTTTTGTTCCTTCTACAGTTATCTGAGTTGTGTCTTGTGAAGCTCTTGTTATTGTTCCTTCTACTGTTGTAGGTGTTGCGTCTTGTGAAGTTGTTGTTGTTTCTTCTACAATCATCTGTGATGTGTCTTGTGAAGCTGGTGCTGTTGTATCTTCTACAGTTGTCCTTGTTGTATCTTGTGAAGCTTGTGCTGTTGTAAGTTCTACAGTTGTCTGTGTTGTGTCTTGTAAAGCTTGGGCTGTTGTACCTTCTACAGTTGTACGTGTTGTGTCTTGTGAAGCTTGTGCTGTTGTACCTTTTACAGTTGTACGTGTTGTGTCTTGTAAAGCTGGTGTTGTTCTTCCTTCTACAGTTGTCTGCGTTGAATCTTGTGAAGTTGGTGTTGTTGTTTTTTCCCCGGTTGTACGTGTGGTGTCTTGTAAAGTTGGAGTTGTTGTTCCTTCTACAGTCGTCTGTGCTATGTATTGTGAAGCTGGTGCTGTTGTACCTTCTACAGTTGTCCTTTTTGTGTTTTGTGAAGCTTGTGCTGTTGTAAGTTCTACAGTTGTCTGTGTTGTGTCTTGTGAAGCTTGTGCTGTTGTACCTTCTACAGTTGTACGTGTTGTGTCTTGAGAAGCTGATTTTGTTCTTCCTTTTACAGTTGTCTTCATTGTATTTTGTGAAGCTGGTGTTGTTCCCTCTACAGTTGTACTTGTGGTGTCTTGTGAAGTTGGTGTAGTTGTTCCTTCTACAGTTGTCTGTGTTGTGTATTGTGAAGCTGGTGCTGTTGTAACTTCTACAGTTGTCTCCGCTGTGTCTTGTGAAGCTAGTGCTGTTGTTCCTACTACAGTTGTACGTGTTGTGTCTTGAGAAGCTTGCGCTGTTGTACCTTCTACAGTTGTACGTGTTGTGTCTTGTGAAGTTGGTGTTGTTATTCCTTCTAAAGTTGTCTGCGTTGAGTCTTGTGAAGTAGGTGTTGTTTTTTCCACATTTGTACGTGTGGTGTCTTGTAAAGTTGGTGTTGTTCCTTCCACAGTCGTCTGTGTTATGTCTTGTGAAGCTGGTACTGTTGTACCTTCTACCGTTGTCTTTGTTGTGTCTTGTAAACCTTGTGCTGTTGTAACTTCTACAGTTGTCTGCGCTGTGTCTAGTGAAGCTTGTGCTGTTGTACCTTCTACCGTTGTATGTGTTGTGTCTTGTAAAGCTGGTGTTGTTCTTCCTTCTACAGTTGTCTGCGTTATGTCTTGTGAAGCTGGTGTTGTTGTTTCTTCTACAGTTGTACGTGTGGTGTCTTGTGAAGTTGATGTTGTTATTCCTTCTACAGTCGTCTGTGTTATGTCTTGTGAAGCTGGTGCTGTTGTACCTTCTACAGTTGTCTTTGTTGGGTCTTGTAAAGCTTGTTCTGTTGTAACTTCTACAGTTGTCTGTTTTGTGTCTTGTGAAGCTGGTGTTTTTGTTCCATCTTCATTTGTCTCTGTTGTATCTTTTGTAGCTGGTGTTATTGTTACTTCTACAGTTGTAGGTGTTGTGTTTGGTAAGGTTGGTGTTGTTGTTCCCTCTACAGTTGTCTGTATTGTGTCTTGTGAAGCTGGTGTTATTGTTCCTTCTACGCTTGTACGAGTTTTGTCTTGTGAAGTTGGTGTTGTTGTTCCTTCTACAGTTGCCTGTGTTGTGTCTTTTGAAGCGGGTGCTTTTGTTCCTTCTACAATTATCTGTGTTGTGTCTTGTGAAGCTGTTCTTATTGTTCCTTCTACATTTGTAGGTGTTGTGTCTTGTGAAGTTGGCGTTGTTTCTTCTACAGTCGTATGTGTTGTGTCTTGTGAAGCTGGTGCTGTTGAAAGTTCTACAGTTGTCTGTATTGTGTCTTGTGAAGCTCCTGCAGTTGTACCACCTACAGTTGACTTTGTTGTGTCTTCTGAAGCTTGTGCTGTTGTACCTTTTACAGTTGTACGTGTGGTATCTTGTGAAGTTAGTGTGGTTGTTCCTTCTATAATCGTCTGTGTTATGTCTTGTGAAGCTGTACCTTCTACCTTTGTCTTTGTTGTGTCTTGTAAAGTTTGTTCTGTTGTAACTTCTACAGTTGTCTTCACTGTGTCCAGTGAAGCTTGTGCTGTTGTACCTTTTACAGTTGTACGTGTTGTGTCTTGTGAAGCTAGTGATGTCCTTCCTTCTACAGTTGTCTGCATTGAGTCTTGTGAAGTTAGTGTGGTTGTTCCTTTTATAATCATCTGTGTTATGTCATGGGAAGCTGGTGCTGTCGTAACTTCTACCATTGTCTTTGTTGTGTCTTGTGAAGCTTGTGCTGTTGTACCTTCTACAGTTGTACGTGTTGTGTCTTGTGAAGCTGGTGTTGTTGTTCCTTCTACAGTCGTACTTTTGGTGTCTTGTGAAGACGGTGTTGTTGTTCCTTCTACAGTTGACTGTGTTGTGTATTGTGAAGCAAGTGTTCTTGTAACTTCTACAGTTGTCTGCACTGTTTCTTGTGAAGCTGGTGCTGTTGTACCTTCTACAATTGTGTGTGTTGTGTCTTGTGAAGCTGGTGTTGTTGTTCCTTCTACAGTTGTACTTGTGGTGTCTTGTGAAGATGGTGTTGTTCCTTCTACAGTTGACTGTGTTGTGTATTGTGAAGCTAGTGTTCTTGTAACTTCTACAGTTGTCTGCGCTGTAGATTGTGAAGCTGGTACTGTTGATTCTTCTACAGTCGTCTGTGTTGTGTCTTGGGAAGCTGGTGCTGCTGTATCTTCTACAGTTGTCCTTGTTGTATCTTGTGAAGCTTGTGCTGTAGTAAGTTCAACAGTTGTCCTTGTTGTGTATTTTGAAGCTTGTGCTGTTGTAAATTCTACAGTTGTCTGTATCGTGTCTTGTGAAGCCTGTGCTGTTGTACCTTTTACAGTTGTATGTGTTGTGTCTTGTGAAGCTAGTGTTGTCCTTCCTTCTACAGTTGTCTGCATTGAGTCTTGTGAAGTAAGTGTGGTTGTTCCTTCTATAATCGTCTGTGTTATGTCATGTGAAGCTTGTGCTGTTGTACCTTCTACCATTATCTTTGTTGTGTCTTGTGAAGTTTGTGCTGTTGTAACTTCTACAGTTGTCTGCGCTGTGTCTAGTGAAGCTTGTGCTGTTGTACCTTCCACAATTGTATGTGTTATGTCTTGTGATGCTGATGTTGTTGTTCCTTCTACAGTTGTACTTGTGGTGTCTTGTGAAGATGGTGTTGTTCCTTCTACAGTTGACTGTGTTGTGTATTGTGAAGTTAGTGTTGTTGTAACTTCTACAGTTGCCTGCGCTGTTTCTTGTGAAGCTGGTGCTGTTGTTTCTTCTACAGTCGTCTGTGTTGTGTCTTGTGAAGCTGGTGCTGTTGTATCTTTTACAGTTGCCCTTGTTGTATCTTGTGAAGCTTGTGCTGTAGTAAGTTCTACAGTTGTCCTTGTTATGTATTGTGAAGCTTGTGCTGTTGCCAGTTCTACAGTTGTCTGTGTTGTATCTTGTGAAGCTTGTGTTGTTCTTCCTTCTACAGTTTTCTGCGTTGAGTTTTGTGAAGCTGGTGCTGTTGTACCTTCTACAGTCGTCTGTGTTATGTCTTGTGAAGCTGGTGCTGTTGTACCTTCTACAGTTGTCTGTGTTGTGTCTTGTGAAGCTGGTGTTGTTCTTCCTTCTACAGTTGTCTGTGTTGTGTCTTGTGAAGCTGGTGTTGTTGTTTCTTCTACAGTTGTACGTGTGGTGTCTTGTGAAGTTGATGTTGTTTTTCCTTCTACAGTCGTCTGTGTTATGTCTTGTGAAGCTGGTGCTTTTGTACCTTCTACAGTTGTCTTTGTTGTGTCTTGTAAAGCTTGTGCTGTTGTATCTTCTACGGTTGTCTTTGTTGTGTCTTGTAAATCTTGTGTTATTGTAGCTTCTACAGTTGTCTTTGTTGTGTCTTGTAAAGCTTGTGCTGTTGTAACTTCTACAGTTGTCTGTGTTGTGTTTTGTGAAGCTCGTGTTTTTGTTCCTTCTACAGTTTTCTCTGTTGTATCTTGTGAAGCTGGTGTTATTGTTACTTCTACAGTTGTAGGTGTTGCATCTGATAACGTTGGTGTCATTATTCCTTCTACAGTTGTCTGCGCTGTGACTTGTGAAGCTGGTGTTGCTGTTCCCTCTACAGTTGTTTGTGTTGTATCTTGTGAAGCTGGTGTTATTGTTCCTTCTACAGTTGTAGATGTTGTGTCTGTTGAAGCTGGCAATGTTGTGCCTTCTACACTTGTGTGAGTTGTGTCTTGTGAAGTTGGTTTTGTTTTTCCTTCTACAGTTGTCTGTTTTGTGTCTTTTGAAGCTGGTGCTTTTGTTCCTTCAACAGTTATCAGTGCTGTGTCTTGTGAAGCTGTTCTTATTGTTCCTTCTACTGTTGTAGGTGTTGTGTCTTGTGAAGTTAGTGTTGTTGTTTCTCCTACAGTCGTCTGTGTTGTGTCTTGTGAAGCTGGTGCTGTTGTACCTTCTACAGTTGTCCTTGTTGTGTCTTGTGAAGCAGGTGCTGTTGTAACTTCTACAGTTGTATGTGTTGTGTCTTTTGATGTAGGTGTAGTTGTCCCTTCTACAGTTGTACGTGTTGTGTCTTGTGAAGTTGGTGCTGTTGATCCTTCTACAGTTGTCTGTGTTGTGTCTTGTGAAGATTGTGCTGTTGTACCACCAACATTTGTCTTTGCTGTGTTTTGTGAAGCTAATGCTGTTGTATCTTCTACAGTTGTCTGTGTTGTGTCTTGTGAAGCTTGTGCTGTTGTACCTTCTACAGTTGTCTGTGTTGAATCTTGTGAAGCTGGTGTTGTTGTTCCTTCAACAGCTGTAGGTGTTGTGTCTTGTGAAATTGGTACTGTTGTACCTTCTACAGTTGTCTTTGTTGTGTCTTGTGAAGTTTGTGCTGATGTACCTTCTCCAGTTGTCTGCGCTGTGTCTTGTGAAGCTGGTGTTGTTTTTCCTTCTACAGTTGTACGTGTTGTATCTTGTGAAGCTGGTGCTGTTGTTCCTTCTGTAGTTGTCTGTGTTTTGTCTTTTGATGCTGGTGCTGTTGTACCTTCTACAGTTGTCTGTGTTGTGTCTTGTGAAGCTGGTGTTGTTGTTCCTTCTATAGTTGTATGTGTGGTGTCTTTTGAAGTCGTTGTTCCTTTTACAGTTGTCTGTGTTTTGTCTTGTGAAGCTTGTGCTGTTTTACCACCTAGAGTTGTCTGTGCTGTGTATTTTGATGCTGGTGCTGTTGTACCTTCTACATTTGTCTGCTCTGTATCTTGTGAAGCTGGAGTTATTCTTCCTTCTACAATTGTCTGTGTTGTATCTTGTGAAGCTGGTGTTATTGTTCCTTCTACATTTGTCTGTGATGTATCTTGTAACGCTGGTGTTATTTTTCCTTCTACAATTGTAGGTGTTGTGTCTGGTGTAATTTGTGTTGTTGTTCCTTTTACAGTTTTCTTTGTTGTGTCTTGTGAATCTGGTGTTGTTGTTCCTTCTACAGTTGTCTGTTTTATGTCTTGTACAGCTTGTGTTGTTGTACCTTCAATATTTGTCCGTGTTGTGTCTTGTGTAGCTGGTGATGTTTTTCTATCTACAGTTGCCTGTATTGTTTCTTGTGAATCTGGTTCTGTTGTACCTTTAACAGTTGTCTGTGTTCTGTCTTGTGAAGCTGTTGCTGTTGTTTCTTCTACAGATGTGCTCAATGATACACTCTTTGTAACTGCAGTAGATGTGGTTATACCTTCTTTTGTTCTTGTTGTGGATCCTTCTGCAATAACTGGTGTTGTATCTTCTATGGATGAGATTGTGGTTCCTGATAGTGTACTTATTAGAGTTTTAATTTCAGTTGTGCCTGCTCTTGTAGTTCTTGAAGTCATTGGTATAAAAGTTGTACCATCTGTAGTGGATACTGTTTCACTTTTGGTCTTGGCTTGGATTGTTGTATCTGTACCCTTGGAATAAGCCACTAATAATGTTGTCCCTTCTGTTGTGAATGTGGTGCTCTCAGAGGGCAACACTGATGTCATAACTTTTGTAGTCTCCACTTCTGTACCTTTGGAGGTAGTTCCTGTTGATGGTGCATCAGTAGTCTGTTCTGTAAATATTAAGGTGGTCTTTGTTGGTGAGGAATTTGAACTTGTTCCTGTTGCATGTGTCATAATTTCTTCTGCTGGTCTTTTTGAAGTCACTTCATTTGGAGCTTCAGTTGTGAAGATAGTTGTCCCTCTGTTGATAAACTCAGTTGTACCTTGTGTAGTTGTAGCTGTGTCACTTCCAGTTGTAGTTGTTGATGCTATACTAAATGTCTGGCTTGTTGCCATTGTACTTTCTAGGGTTGATGGAGATTTTGTAGTTATTTTTGGTGTTCCATCTGGTGCGACCTCTGCAGTTGTTGTAGTTGAAGATGTGGTGACTTGTGCAGATACAATTGTTGAGCTTTGAATGGCTGATACTGTAGAATGTTCTGCTGACATAGGTGCGTTATTCTTAGTGCCACCTATTGATGGTCCTATAGTTGATAGTGTCGTGGCCAGTGTTGTTAAACCTTCTATTGTTGTGAGTGATATGGCTGTAGTTTTCACACTTGGGGATGTTATTCCACCGGTCATCTCTGTAGTTGATGCTAAGAGTGCTGGTGATTCACCTTTTGCAGTTATCATTGATGTGTCCTCTGCATCAGTCTTTCTTGGTGTTCCTTCAATGATGTATAGAGCACTTGTGCTGGAGTCTCCTAGAGTAGAAATCCAAGTAGGCCTATGGGACGCCGAATGGCCCGTTCCTCTTATTTCTGAAATACTTTTATCAGGGTTTGTAGATGTAAATTGTGTTGTAAAACTTGACTTAGTTGGTGCTGTTGTTATACTTTCTGTAAAATAATGTAAATATTGTTGAAAAAATTAGAAATACATTTACTGACAAAGAAAAGGAAACTTGGAAGTGGAAAAATCAAGGACATGATAGTGATATAAGTTGATAGCATTAGAAAACAACAATCTATGGCCCCTTTCACACTGTCGTTGCTCCCCGTTGAGAATGCCCGTTAAAATCTTTTTTTTTGTCACTTTATCAGCAGTTCTTGTGATGTGGAGCAATGGTCAACAACGGGTCCCGGCAGCTCCCATTTACTATTATTGGGGCCGCCGGGACCCGTTTTTATTTGACATGAATAGCGGGAGAAAAAGACGGCTCTTGCAGTAATTTTTCTCCCGCTATTCTCCCTGGCTCCCCTGATGCCCGTCACACTGCCGTGGGCTAACGGCAGTGTGAAAGTAGCCTAAAACAGAGGGCCTCATTTACTAAACTGAATGTGACCTATTTTCATGGGATTTTATGGTGCACAAATTATTGCTACATTATTGTAACCTTTATGCAACATTGTGCTCCTTGGTGCACCAGAAAACCCCAAACATCCGGACAAATCCACCAGAATCCCCACCAAAAGGGTATATTTTTAAATTGACACATATTTATTAACTTTTTTTCTCAAAATAATGAGAATTCCTAAGAGGAAACTGTCAAAACTTTGATTAGTGGGCATCTCACACCACCATTCTGGAGTACAAGTCAAGAGAAGTGCGCGACATTGCTGTTCACTCCGCCACTCATAGCGCTCTCTGTCTTGCTGCTCCGTTATAAGTCTAAGTCTAGCCCTGCACTTCTCTGGGATCATTCTCCTGATCAGTGGGGGTTTCGGCACCGAGACCCAGACCGGTCAAGACTTTTGACAAGTGATCTGTGACATGGGGCAACACCCTAAGGCAGCAACCTTCAGGGCTGAAACTCCTATATCATATAATCACATATTATGACTGCCCAGATCATATACATATCATACATACACATATCATTGCACAATCCATATTACACAATCTCTGAATCTATGCAGCCCCCTTGAGAAAGGAATAGAGGTTCTGAAGTGGCATAGGGGGTGGAGGCAGTGCGGAATGATCTTTCCAATACGGGTGATAATTGGAGAGAAAAGGAAAACAGGGGGTACTCCCTTGTGTAGTATATCAGTCGTTAACTAACCCTCCACCGCACCACCATGATATACTGACCTTATGGAGTTGTGCTTGTGGTCGGCAAATGAGTCGGCAAACGAGTCGGCAAATGGTCGGCTAGTGAGGCAAATGATGGTATGGACTAAACTGTTTCACTCCGACCTGACCCTACACCCAGAAGGAGCGGATAGGCAATATAAGGGTGATTGAAGCGGAAAAGAGGTCTAGGAGGCGCTGCTTTAGCAGCGCCTCCTAGACCTCTTTTCCGCTTCAATCACCCTTATATTTCCAATATGGGTGAGACTTCAACTTAGTAAACTATGGTCTAACTGCTGGAGCGGCAAGAGATATTTAAAGCAGTATTAATAGAGATTATTGTATCTTTTTCATTTGTGCATGGATTCAGGTAAGTTCTTTTTTGACCCAAAATGTATGTGATATGGATTGTGCAAATGATATGTGTATGTATGATATGTCTATGTCCTGGTAGGTAGAAACGGCTGACCGGCACTGCTCTATCTCTCTCTGTATGAGTCGGAAGTGATTCGCAAGGGGGACTGCGTGTGGAGGTGCTCAACTACTTGAAGATGCAGACTGTCCAAAATGATACAGGTAAAGAAAAAAGCGTAGTGGCACTCACCAATTTGGTTACTTCATAGATTGCTTTATTCCATAAGAAGGTGCATTCACAAGGGCGGCATCAGATCCAGCCGGACCGGGACGCCAGTGCGTTCGCTTGCTGGGTTACAATTGTTTCACGCTTGCGCGCTTCAACGGACCCGTTGAAGCGCGCAAGCGTGAAACAATTGTAACCCAGCAAGCGAACGCACTGGCGTCCCGGTCCGGCTGGATCTGATGCCGCCCTTGTGAATGCACCTTCTTATGGAATAAAGCAATCTATGAAGTAACCAAATTGGTGAGTGCCACTACGCTTTTTTCTTTACCTGTATCATTATGATATGTCTATGATCTGCGCAGCCATAGTAGGTGATTATATAAGAGTTTCAGCCTGGCACTTTGCCCTTCTTCTATGCTTGCAGTCTGCTTTTTTCCACTGGTTTATAATAAATAATGGTTTATAATAAATTCATGTGTTTTTAACTTTTCAAGTCAAGGAATCTTTCAGCTCTTTTTCTTTTGGAATATAACCCTAAAACAGCTTTATGCAAATGGATATTTTCCTTCTGGAGAGATCTCTGGCTTGGCATACATTCCCAGTCAGTTTTTAGGACTCTTGGTTAGAGTGAAACATTGACTTTAAAGGGGTACTCCAGTAGAAAACTTTTTTTTCTTTTTAAATCAACTGATGCCAGAAAGTCAAACATATTTGTAAATGACTTCTATTAAAAAAAATCTTAATCCTTCCAGTAGTTATTAGCAGCTGTATACTACAGAGGAAATTCTTTTCTTTTTGGATTTCTCTGCTGACACTTCTGTCCATGTCAGGAACTGTCCAGAGTAGGAGAAAATCCCCATAGCAAACATATGCTGCTCTGGACAGTTCCTAAAATGGACAGAGGTGTCAGCAAAGAGCACTGTGGTCATGACAGAAAATAAATCCCAAAAGAAAAGAACTTCCTCTGTAGTAGACAGCCACTAATAAGTACAGGAAGGATTCAGATTTTTTAATAGAAGTAATTAGCAAATCTTTTTAACTTGATTTAAGTTTTCCACCGGAGTACCCCTTTAAGGGAAAACTACCTGGAAAATTGGAAAATGTGGCAGGAGAGAGCTGCTTTGCACATGCTTTTTTTTGAGTTCCCAGTAGGGCATTAAAGATGTACTTTTTTTTTTTTTTTATAAACTAGTGCCAGAAGTTATACAGATTTGTAAATTACTTCTATTAAAAAAATCTTAACCCTTCCAATATATATCAGCTGCTGTATGCTCTGGAGGAAGTTGTGTAGTTCTTTTCTCTCTGACCACAGTGCTCTCTGCTGACACATCTGTCCATGTCAGGAACTGTCCAGAGCAGAGGCATATACCCACAGCAAACCTCTCCTGCTCTGGACTGAGATGGACAGTGGTGTCAGCAGAGAGCACTGTGACCAGACTAGAAAGAACTACACAACTTCCTCTGGAGCATATATCAGCTGATAAGTACTGGAAGAATTAAGATTTTTTTTATATATGAAAAGGCTGTAAAGAGACTTCTACTCTTTAAAACCTTCACCCTGAGGTAGTAACATAAGTAACCACTAAGTGTCACTACTGAACTAAAAACGGGACAATTATCATTGGTGTATAAAGAAGTTGAGTCTGTATCACGTTTCACAAAATGTTGTTAGATGGTTTGTGTGGAATCCTTATAGCCTGCACCTTGAAAAGCTGAACTATTGAAGCTGACATAAGCATTGGTGGTACAGTATATAGGTCAGCTGCATATGATTCGGGGGACAGTCCAACCAAAGGGACTCTGCTTAAAAAAGCAAGAAGGTTGCAGTTTTTCTGTCTTTTTCTTTATTTTTATAGCACCTATATATTCTGCAAGGCTGTACACAGATAGCCATTACTCACATTAGTCCTCAACCCCATTGGGGCTCACAATCAATATGTTTTGGAGGGTGGGAGAAACGGAAGCACCTGAAGCAAACCCACACAAACACTAGGACCCTAACACTATAAAGCAACGGTGCTAACCACTGAGCCACCATGCTTTTATTAAAGCAGCATAATTTCAAGGAATTGGATTATGCCGTCATCCCAACACATATCTAGGCTGTTCTCATAAAAAAGATAATAAAGATACCTTAGAGGAAAATATTCTTCAGTTTGCAAAAGAACTGAAACCTGACAGCACAACGATACCTACAAATATAAAAACCGAAAAAAGCACAGAAATTTCCAAACATGAAGTGATGGTAATGAACGTGGGTTGTCAAGTCTACACCTCAACTGAGAATTTGTGGTTGAACTTCACTGCTCATTCTCAGCACTTATGCTACTTGACAGAACTTAAATAGAGATGAGCGAACTGAACCTGTAAAACTAGAGTTCAGTCAGAACATGGCTTAAAGTCCGGTTCAGCTAGAACTTGAACTTTTGGCAATTCAGTTCAGCAAAACCTGCTAATATAAAATCAGTCACATGGCAAAAGAGAAAGTAGTAGGAGGAAGAATCACATGACCTCAGGAAATCCCATAATCCTGTTCAAACAGCTCTCCTAGCCAATCAGGAGGCAGTATAGGGGAGATGTCAAAGCCACTAAAAAAAAAACCTATGCACATAGCTTTAGCAGCCATTTTAGAGACAGCAGATATTAGGTGAAGATCTCTGTGAGGGACATTAAGCATTGACCAACATAGATAGGAGCCACATAAATAAAAAGTGTTGTAAAGCAGCAGCGACAGTTCTGCATCTGTTCTGTCAGTGCAAAATCTGTTTTTATTGGACGTTAAATGTAACAGAGGGTTTTATGTCACTTTTGTGCACTTTCTAGGAGGCGAATCCTGTTGCTACTCCCCAAAATGTAGACTTGCATTGAGGGGGCGTGGCCATGATGTCATGAGCGGGGCGTGGGTGTGACGTCACAAGCCTCCGGTGCTGCACTCGATGCCCTGCTCGTGATGTCATGGCCAGGCCCCCTCAATGCAAGTCTAAGGGTGGGGGTGTGGCAGTGACGTTCCGAGAGAAGCATGGACATGACTTTACGAGCCTCCGGCGCTGCACTTGCCGGGTGCAGCAGGGATGGGACCCCCGCGATCAGCCATCTTATCCCCTATCCTTTGGATAGGGGATAAGATGTCTTGGGGAGGAGTACCCCTCTAAGCAATTACAGGTTCAGAGAGAACTAGTTTGGACGGAACCAGAACTTTTTTGCCAAAGTTAAGCAAACCGGCAGAAACAATCCTTTGAAAAGTTCTCTCATAATAAGCTGAGGTGGTCAAGTCCTCACCTCAACTGAGAATTTGTGGTTATACAGGAACTTCACTGCTCATTCTCAGCACCTATGCTACTCACAGATCTTAAACAGTTTGCATAAAATAAATGGAAGAAAACTGCAAGGTCCCAACAGGTAAAGCAGTCATTGCTACCAAAGCTGACTTTAGTATTGGTTAAATTGTCACAAGTCAAATGCATATAGGGGGAACACTGAGGTCACAATTACTGCAATGGCTGCGGCGGAGTCCATTATCTGTTCAAGAGGAAATCTATGAAATTACAGACACACATTACATTCTTACCTGAATACTGTAGGTAAAGCAGGAGAATAACAGTACATTTCCATAAAGGGTAATTAAAATGGACGTCATTGAGGGCCTGGGTACAGACACCATTACAGAATCCCATAGTGGAGACGTCGGGATATAAATCCTTCTTGCTGAGCAGTGCAGAACCTCCTCTAGAGTTACATGAGGGTAAGTGTCCATATCTCTACATCCCCAGTGCTATATATTTGTAGTACAATATGTCACGTTACATTGTGCCATATAACGTATGGAATGAAGAGACTGCCTGAGGCCAACATACAAGTATCTATAGATTCACTGGGACAAGTTGAAACATAAGAAAATGTTAAGTATCAGTTATACTTTTACTTAGATTTTATTGACTGTAAACGATGCAAACAGTGATTACTATCTGTATATTCACTAATGTTACCCTGTATGATGGATAACCAATAACTAAACTATATGATATCCTATAACAACAGGGCAGCAAAGACAGATAGAGTTCATAAAGTCCAGAGTGAAGCCCATAGCCTGCAGGAAGGGAGATGTCATACTAGTATGCGTATCCATCATACAGAGGTGTCATTCAGCATGTGTGGGGTTTTTCAGGTGTGTTTTTAGGACGGCAGGTGAACCTTCCATAAATATTATGACTGTGCGCAGAAAAAATGGTAGAAGGGGGTAATCTCCAGTAAAGGAGAAGTTTCATGAGAAAAAAAATTATCCCCTATCCAAAGGATAGGGGATAAGTTTTAGATCGCGGGAGGGTCTGACCACAGGGACCCCCCGCAATCTCCTATACGGGGCCCAATCTCCTATACAGGAGTGGCCCATGACAGCCCCCGCAGGCCGTCACGTCCCCTCCGTATATCTCTATGGGAGAGCCAAAGATAGCCGAGAGGGCGTGTCGACTGCCGATCTAAAACTTATCCCCTATCCAATGGATAGGGGATACATTTTTCCCCATGATATATCTCCTTTAATTGTTTAGCTTTAAAAGGGGGACTTCAATTAAGAAAAATGTATCCCCTATCCGCAAGATAAGAGATGTGTGTCTGATGGGAAGGGGGTGGGGGTGGATCTGAGCACTAGGGCCTAAAGCACTCAGGGGGATTCATCCCTTACACCTGAGTGCTTTAGGCGCCACTTTCGAAGACATACTAGTCTTGGAAGTAATGGGCTATGAGGAGAATGCTGCCGGCATCACATCAGTTCTACAACTCTCCCTCCCTGCGCTCACAGACGTTAGCAACCCGCTAACTCCATAGTGGATTGATGTTTCTGCTCGAGCTAACAGGATAATTGCGAGAGCCCCGCGGGACACCCAGAAAAAGGAAAATGGCACATTTCTTCATAGAAGGAACTAGGAACTGGCATATATCTTCATAGAAGGAGCTAGGAACTGGCATATATCATCATAGATGACCATTGAACGGCACATAGGGAAAACGCTGCAGTGTGTTTTCATTCCACAGTCACTGACATACATCTCCATAGAGGATCATTGAACGACACATAGTGCCAATGTATGTATTCATCTTATTCCACAGGAAAAATCAGGAGCATTCTGCCATATTTAACTAACAGGATAAATTATCTGCTCATGTAACAGGATATGTTGTTTGCCAGATACAGCGCTCCTCCACCGTAATGACTTACTTTGACTTATTTTGACTTGACTGCTCCATTTAGCTGCCGCTCAGCACCATATTTTACAAGCTCTTTACCTGTATGGGATTGCATATTGGTAGTACCCAGTGAGATAAGTGTGAAGCTTATATATGCTTCATCATGTTTACATTACATTTGCAGATGTTATCTTATTGTATATATTTTTATTTACCACTTTTTACCTATTTGTATTTATTTTACTTTTCTATAGTGGGGAGCTGCATCTGCCTTATAACAAGCTCTTTTGTGCATCTTCTTCATGTGTTATAAATGTATGTTATGTTACATATTTAGATTGATTGACTGAATTTTCTAGACTAGTGAGGGAATCATTTTTATATAGTATAGATCATACCTAGTAGTGTGAAACACAGTATTTTATTTATCTTATATCATGCAGTTGTTGTTTGCCGAGCTGAACCTGTCAATGTTTGAAATTTATGCAAGCTCACTCAACTCTCCTGGAAATGTAGGGTCTGAGCTGTGCCTGCAGCTAGACAGCTATGAGCACAGCTCAAGGATCGCAGCTGATCTCACATCTGAAACCCACTGCGATCATTAATAACAGGCCGGGGAAGTGGATAGCATTGTGCTCAGCACCCTGGCCAGCAGAGAGATCGCCAGCTCAGCAAGGAAAGAGTTAGTTAGCACTGCTAGCACTGGGGGGGGGGGGTCTGTATACAATATACAGCCTTTGCTGTATACTGTATACCGGCAGGGCTGCCATCAGAAATTTTGGGGCCCCTTACGCAGCTTTTAGTCTTGGCCCCCCTTCTCCCCCTCATATTTTGCCCTCAATGTATATTATCATATTGCTCCCCTTTATATATTATCCCTCTCATATTGCCCCCATCGTATATTATCCCCCTCATATTGCCCCCATTGTATAGTTTTCCCCTCATATTGCTCACCTCTCCTTCGTTCCCCTGTAGCTGCTGTCGCTCCTCTTCTCTCTGCTTCCTGTTTCCTCTTGCTAAGCCGCTGCCACACAGGAAGCCCAGGCTGGAGTGACAGGGTGAAGCTGCTGGCTCCTTCCTGTCAATCCAGCCACCGGCACATATTGAATGCTGTGTGCATCATAAAGGCGCACACAGTGCTGCCGGGCAGGAGCAGTGCTGAAGGAAGCGCCGTGTGAACTGCGCTCTTTCATTTTTTTCTTTTTGAAGCGGCGAGCGGGCAAAAGGATGGGGGGGTGATAAATCAGCCTGGCAGGGGGAGAGATTTCTTTCAGGGGATGGAGCTGCACCCCATATGGAGGTGCACCCCCTATGCCTGGCGCCAGGGGCGGACACAGACAGCAGAGGGCCCCTGTGCAAAGAATGTGCCTGTGCCCTCCCCAAAAAAACGTTCTATGACATAAAATTGCACTGCAACTCAAATTAATCTGCATTAGGTAGGCAGCAGTTCCCCCACATTAGGTAGCATAGTTTCCCCACATTAGGTAGCGTAGCATAGTTTCCCCCCTTTTCCCATATAAAAAAACCCAGTATAAATAAAAATAAACATATGTGGTATCGCCGCGTGTGGAAATGTCCAAATTATAAAAATATATCATTAATTAAACTGCACGGTCAATGGCGTATGCGCAAAAAAAATTCCAAAGTCCAAAGTAGTGCATTTTTGGTCACTTTTTATATCATGAAAAAATGAATAAAAAGCGATCAAAAATTGTACCGCTATAAACTTCAGATCACGGCACAAAAAATGAGCCCTCATACCGCCCCATACACGGAAAAATAAAAAAGTTATAGGGGTCAGAAGATGACAATTTTAAACATATACATTTTCCTGCATGTAGTTATGATTTTTTCCAGAAGTGCGACAAAATCAAACCTATTTAAGTAGGGGATCATTTTAACCATATGGACCTACAGAATAAAGATAAGGTGTCATTTTTACTGAAAAACGTACTGTGTAGAAACGGAAGCCCCCAAAATTTACAAAATTGCGTTTTTCTTTTTCAATTTTGTCTCACATTGAATTTTGTTTCTGTTTCGCCGTAGATTTTTGGGTAAAATTACTGATGTCACTGCAAAGTAGAATTGGTGGCGCAAAAAAAAAGCAATCATATGGATTTTTAGGAGCAAAATTTAAAGAGTTATGATTTTTTTTAAGATAAGGAGGAAAAAACAAAAATGCTAAAGCGGAAAAACCCCGGGTCCTTAAGGGGTTAAAAATTACAATAAAAATTGTATTTAACAAAATGCATCTTTTTTTATAATTACATTTTCATAAATTTTTAAACAGGGATCAATTTATGTGGGCGGGCAGGGACCTAAAAATGTCGCAGAGAATAATAAAAATGTAGAAAGTGGCCAGTGATATGAATAGAAATCATTCATTCATATTTTCCTCTGAGAGCTGTGATTGGCTGCAACCATCCGGCCAATCCCCACTCTGGGCGGAAAATATGAATGAGTGATGTTCTATTCATACCACTGGCCGGAGTATAGTGCAGAGATGTGAGCGCTGTATAGAGCCTCTCCGCATCTCTGCAATGGATAGGACGATTGCATCGGGTGTCAGGAGTGACACCCGTGGTGAAATGCTTATTAGTCTGTTCCATGCTGGGATTAGTAGTACTATCTGAAAAATGTTTTAAAAAAATTGAGAAATATAAGTGAAATACACACTTTATTAAACACATTATTAAAATACATTACTAATAAAAACTACAAAAAAGAATTAAAAAATATATTATTTTACATTTAAATGGCCCCTTTCTACATTTTTATTATTGTCGGCTACATTTTTAAGTCCCTGCCCACCCACATAAATTGGTCCCTGTTTAAAAATTAATAAAAATTTTGTTATAAAAAATAAAAATTCTATTAAATATATTTTTTTCAATCCCTACTGCATCTTTCTTTTTTCTTTTTTGTTACCCAACAAATTTAGAAAAAAATGCCAAAGGGGCCAAAAATTCAATTTCCACTCAAAGGCAAAAATACTTGAAAAAACGCCAGAAAAAAAAGATAAAACAATGGCAGTTTTTCTGGCATTTTTAAGCCTAAAAAAAACAAAAACCTTAATGGAATCCTAGCCTAATAGATTGTACTGCAGTATAGTATAACAGGTATAAAATACATGATAAAAATGAAAGGTTTATCAAAAAATATTTATTTAAAAAATGCCCATTTTTTTCAATGAAGCATTAACACAAAATAAAAAAATAAAAAAAAGGCCTGGTTTTGCCATGTTTGTTATGACTTGTAAAAAAAAAAACAATAATGCTATTTATTATGCACGATTAACGCCATGAATAAAAAAAAGAAAATGCAATAATTGCACTTTCATGGTCCAAAACGTGGAATAAAAGTTATCAAAAGGTAGCATGTATCGAAAAAACGATAAAGTATAGCTTGTCCCACAAAAAGTAAGTCCTCACATGATGCAGTCAGACAAAAAATAAAAAAAAAGTTATGACTGTCAGAACATGGCAACCCAAAAAGAGATATAAAAAGTTTGTTGTGAAAAGGAAAAGAAAACAAAAAACAATCAAAAGCTATATAAATTGGGTATCGCCATAATCGTACTGACCCATAGAATAAAGATAACATCATTTTTTCTACACAATGACCGCTATTACAAAATTCAAATTTTACACAATATTTTGGAGCTTTTCGCAAAAACTGCTGCTTGTATCAACAAAAATGTACCACTAATATAAAGAGCAATATGTCATGGAAAAAAAATATTTTAGAATCGTTTTTCTGTGTAAAAGCATTCCAGAGGTATTACCACTGAAAGAGACACATGTCAGATTTGAAAAATGGGTCATAAACCTATGGGGGCGGGGGGGGGGGGGGCGGGCTTAGAGTTAAGTTTCCCCGCTCTTTCCACCCATGTAAGTCTGGGCAGAGCGGGGGAACGGTGGTAGGCAGCTTACCGGCCTCCACAAGTGATCCGGCAGTGGCAGTAGCATTGATACGGTGACGGGCAGCGGCAGGGACGCGAGGCAGCAGCAGGAACATGGTGGCAGGGATATGATGGAGGCAATCTGGTCAGTGCTATCTAGCCTCTGGAGGACCACAGTTTGGAGACCACTGTGCATTGGTCCCTAAAATGTGGCCCTCCAGATCTTGCATAACTACAACTCACAGCATGCACAAACAGCAAATGCCTGACTGGGCATGCTGGGAGTTGTTTTTGTGTGCCTCCAGCTGTTGAATAACTACAACTCCCAGCATGCCCTTCGGCTATCAGTACATGGTGGAAGTTGTAGTTGTGTGCCTCCAGCTGTTGAATAACTGCAACTCCCAGCATGCCCTTTGACTATCAGTACATGGTGGAAGTTGTAGTTGTGTGCCTCCAGCTGTTGAATAACTGCAACTCCCAGCATGCCCTTCGGCTATCAGTTCATGGTGGGAGTTGTAGTTTTGCAACAGCTGAAGGCACACTGGTAACACTGAGTAAGGTTCTGTTACCTAACTCAGTGTTTCCACACCAATGTGCCTACTACAACTCTCAGCATGTATGGCAGGGCTCAAGGCCCGCAGGAATGCATGGGAACGAAGTTCCTGCACTTTTTTTCCCCAGTAGGAACACATGGGGGCATTAATCATTGTCTTTAGAGCTGTTTTTGTGTGTACATTTGTCTCTTTTTGACGGTAGAACTGCACCTCAGGCTATTTTTTGCTTCTTTTGGGTTTACACCTTTCTTTAAAAAGAGCGTACAGACCAGCTGTTAAGGTTAGTCTTGTGCAGTGGTATTTAATTTATCAACTGTGACTGTCAAAAAAAAGTCGCAAAAATCTGGGTCCGCCACTATTCAAATCCCTAATCGAGGTCTCAAATGCGCATGGCACTCTCTCACTCCGGAGCCCTGACGTATTTCAAGACAACAGTTTAGGGCCACATATGGGGTATTTCCGTATTCAGGAGAAATTGCGTTGCACATTTTGGGGGGTCATTTTCTACTTTTACCCCTTATGATATGGAAAAGTATGGGGGGGGGCTACACCAGCCTGTTAGTGTAAAAAAAATAAAAATGTTTACACTAACATGCTGGTAATTGCCCCATACTTTTCCTTTTCACAGGAGGTAAAAGGAGAGAAAGACCCCCAAAATTTGTAACGCAATTTCTCCCGAGTATGGAAATACCCCATATGTAGATGTAAAGTGTTCTACAGGCGCACAACAAGACTCAGGAGAGAGAGTGCATCATGTAAATTTTAGGCCTAAATTTGTGATTTGCACAGGGGTGGTTGCAGCTGTTTTGACATAAACGCAAAAAAAAAAACACAAACACGTGACCCCATTTTGGAAACTACACCCCTCACAGAATTTAATAAGGGGTATACTGAGCATTTACACCCAACAGGTGTCTGACAGATTTCTTGAACAGTGGTCCGAGAAAATTAAACATTTTATTTTTTATTTGCACAGCCCACTGTTCCAAAGATTTGTCAAACACCAGTGGGGTGTAAATGCTCATTGCACCCCTTATTAAATTCTGTGAGGGGCGTAGTTTCCAAAATGGGGTCACATGTGGGGTGGTCCACTGTTCTGGCAGCATGGCGTCTTTATTGTTGCACTTGGCCCCTGACTTCAATTCCAGCCAAATTCTCTCCCCAAAAAATTAAATTTTCTACTTTTTTTCTGAGCATTAAAGCGGTACTCCGGTGAAAACCTTTTTTCTTTTAAATCAATTGGTGGCAGAAAGTTAAACAGATTTGTAAATTATGCATTCAAGTAGAAAAAACAGTCATAGTCGCACATCTACAATCTTGTATAATGATCTAATTGCTTCTCAGCATAATATCAAACACGAACAGGTTGTTAGTATACATTTTTGACTCACCACTTCAAGGCCGCCTATTTAGAGTGGGTCCCTAACGTCCCTAGCATAAAATGGCGTAGCACCGGGCGGCCGCCGTGGTGCCGTGTCTGTGGAGGGGTGCGGCCCATAGACCGGTTTGAGTGGCATTGGGGCCGCTCTGCCAGTGGGTCATTCCCCCCCCCCCCCCCCCCGTGGGCACTGGTGCCGTGGCGGTCGCCGCCTGGTGCTACGCCATTTTATGCTAGGGACGTTAGGGACCCACTCTAAATAGGTGGCCTTGACGTGGCGAGTGGGCTTGTACTTTTTGATCAAAAATGTATACTAACTACCCGTTAGTTTTTGATATTATGCTGAGAAGCAATTAGATAATTATACAAGATTGTAGATGTGCGACCATGTCTGTTTTTTCTACCTGAATTCACATTGTGTTTTCTATCCCTCCTTTTTTTTGTTTGAACATGTGTCTGCACTCTTCCCCACCCCCTCAGCCCAACCCTATATAAGTAGTAGTTAGCTACACAAGGGCCATTTCTTTCCTAGCAGCCTCCCAGTCTGACTGGGAGAGCATGGTAAGTGAGCTATTACACCTTGTTCACACTGGTGTGGTGCTGTGCGGTGTCCGTTGCCGCCGTGGCGCCGTGTCTGTGGGGGGGGGTGCGGCCCATAGACTGGTTTGAGTGGCATTGGGGCCGCTCTGCCAGTGGTTCGCCGCCCGGTGCAAAGGCAGTGCTAGCATACACATGAAAAAGATAGACTCACTGTTCCAGTAGAGTATAAACGACCAGCCGGTCTTCTTTCTTTTTTCTTTTTCTTCAATAAAGTGCAGTTTGCAACATTTACATCAAAGCGAGGTGTTCACAGCTCAGAGGCAACAGGATATGATGCAACGTTTCGAGGGGCACGCCCCCTTACTCATGCGTACCTGAAACTGTTGTTCTTCCAACAGGTTCAGATACGCATGAGTAAGGGGGCGTGCCCCTCAAAACGTCGCATCATATCCTGTAGCCTCTGAGCTGTGAACACCTCGCTTTGATGTAAATGTTGCAAACTGCACTTTACTGAAGAAAAAGAAAAAATAAAGAAGACCGGCTGGTCGTTTATACTCTACTGGAACAGTGAGTCTATCTTTTTCATGTGTATGCTAGCACTGCCTTTGCGTATATAGCCCAGGAACCTTGTATACTGGGTGTTAAGGTTCTCTGTACTAACACTTGTTACATTCCTTGAGGGGTGCAGTTTCCTAAATATTGTGCCATGTGTTTTTTTTTTTTTTTTTTTTTTTTTTTGCTGTTCTGGCACCCTAGGGGCTTCCTAAATGTGAAATGCCCCCCAAAAACCATTTCAGAAAAATTCTTTCTTCAAAAGCCAAATTTTGCTCCTTTTCTTTAGAGCATTGTAGTGCGCCCGCAGAACACTTTACATCCACACATGGGGTATTACCATACTCAGAGGAAGTGGGGTGACAAATTTTGTGGGGCCTTTTCCCCTACTACCCCTTGTGAAAATGAAAAATTTGGGGTAACAACCGCTTTTTAGTGAAAAAAAATTAAATTATTCATTTTCATGTCCAACTTTCATGAAAAGTTGTTAACCCCTTAAGGACTGAGCGTTTTTCTGTTTTTGCACTTTCCTTTTTTCCTCCTTACCTTTTAAAAATAATAACCCTTTCAATTTTGCACCTATATACCCATATGATGGCTTGCTTTTTGCACCACCAACTCTACTTTGTAATGACATCGGTCATTTTACCCAAAAATCAATGGCGGAACCAAAAAAATTAAAATAAATATATTTGTGGGACAAAATTGACCGCCATTGACTATCCGGTTTAATTAACAATATATTTTTATAGTTCAGACATTTATGCATGCGGCGAAACCACATATGTTTATATTTATTTTTATTTACATAGTTTTTTTTTATGGGAAAAGGGGGTGATTCAAACTTTTATTAGGGAAGGGGGTTAAATCACATTTATTAACAATTTTTTTACACTTTTTTTTCCAATGTTATAGCCCCCGTAGGGGACTATGACATGCAATACATTGATTGCAGACACTGATTAATGTGCCATAGCATAGCCATAGCATAGCATTGATCTGTGTTGTCGGCGCTTCACTGCTCCTGCCTGGATCTCAGGCACGGAGCAGTGAATCGGTGATCGGACAACAAGGAGGCATGAAGGGACCCTCCCCCTGTCCTAACAGCTGATCGGGACACCGCAGTTTCACTGCAGTGGTCCCGATCAGCCCGACTGAGCTGCCGGGAATGCTTTTTTTTAAACTTTGATCGCCACGTTTAAAGAGTTATTGCCGGACATCTTCCTGCTGATAGCAGCCTGGACCATGCTGGTATGATGCGAGCTCAGCTCCTGCCGTGCTGCAATGCCGTTTATAAACGGCATTCTGCAGCAAAAGGTTAAACGCCTGTGGGGTATTAAGGCTCACTGTACCCCTTGTTACGTCTAGTTTTCCAAATAGTTGTCATGTGGTTTTTTGCTGTTCTGGCACCATAGGGGCTTCCTAAATGTGACATACCCCTAAAAATCATTTCAGCAAAATTTTCTTTCCAAAATCCCATTGTCGCTCCTTCCCTTCTGAGCCCTCTAGTGCACCCGCAGAGCACTTTACATCCACATATGAGGTATTTCCTACACATTTTGGGTTGCTTTTTCTCCTTTTACCCCTTGTAAAAATAAAAAAAAATAAAAACAAATGGGCCTACAAGAACATGTTAGTGTAAAAAATTTAGATTTTGAGTTTTCTCCTCCACTTTGCTGCAATTGCTGTGAAACACCTAAAGGGTTAACAAACTTTCTGAAGGTCATTTTGAATAATTTAAGGGTTGCAGTTTTCATAATGGGGTCCATTATGGGGGATTTCCTACAGAAAAGTCTCTCAAATCCACTTCAAACTGAACTGGGCCCTGAAAAATTCTGATTTCGAATTTTTCATGAAAATTTGGAAAATGACTGCTTTATTTTGAAGCCCTCTAATGTCTTCAAAAGTGTAAACATGTCAACTTTATGATGCAAACATGAAGTAGACGTATTGTACATGTGAATCAACATAAAATTCATTTGGTATGACCATTTTCCTTGCAAGCAGAAAGTTTTAAAGTTAAATAAATGCAACATTTTCACAATTTTCATGACATTTTTTAATCTTTCACAAAGAAATGATGCAAGTATCGACAAAAATTTACCACTAACATAGTAGAATATGTCATGAAAAGACAATCTCAGAATCAAATGGGTCAGAATGGGCTTTGTCCCTCTGACTGATGTGCTCCATTGACTATAAGGCTAGATTCAGACTACAGAATTTCCACCTGCAATTCTGCTTTGAAATTGCCGGCGGAAATTCCGCTTGCTAAAATGTATAGTGTAGTGAATGGTTTTCCATTCACAAATTCACACTTCGGAATTTGTGAAGCGGAATTTGTGAACGGAAAATCCACTTGGAAATTTCCGCCTGAAGAAAGGCGTTGCTGTTTCTTCAGGCGAAAATCCGTGCGGAACACATTGCAGTCTATTGGAGACTGCAGTGTCTGCGCGGTCCTAGCGCCGACTCAGTCAGTCAGTGCTGGCCGCACTCGGAATCTCCGGGTGGAAATTTTCTGCCGGAGATTCCGTAGTCTGAACCTAGCCTTATGGAGCAAAACAGTCAAATCTTGCAGCCAGGTGGGGAACTCACTATCGCAGCGGGTCTCAGAACTGGACGTCTCCTCACCTGCTGCGTGCCACTCTGCTAGGAACCACTGGTATGGTCTACTGCCAGACAATTGGATCACCAATATTACGAATCAGTGATATGCCAATAACATTTTTTTTTATGAAATAGTGAAAAAAAAAAAAAAAATTTTTAAATTAGAAAGCCCCACCCCCACTAGTATTAGAACTAAAAAAATAAAAAAAATAAAAACATATTTGGTATCACTGTATGCAGAACAGTGTGAACTATTAAAATATAATGTTAAGAATACCGTATGGTGAATGGTGTTAACATAAAATAATTGTCAAATTCCAAAATTGCTGATTTTTTGGTCACATCCCCAAATTTTTTTTATAAAAAGCCATCAAAAAGGTCACATTAGCACAAATGTAATACCAATAAAAACTAAAGATCACATCGCAAAAAGTCAGCCCCCATACAACCCTGTGTACATAAAAAAGTACTGTCATAGGGGTCAGAATTGGGGTGATTTTAAACATACCGTATTTATCGGGGTATACCACGCACCGGCCTATAACACGCACCTTCATTTTACCAAGGATATTTGGGTAAAAAAAGTTTTTTACCCAAATATCCATGGTAAAATGAGGGTGCGTGTGTGCGCGTGTATACCCCGATATACCCCCAGGAAAGGCCGGGTGGAGAGAGGCCGTCGCTGCCCGCTTCTCTCCCCCTGCCTTTCCTGGGGTCTAGAGCGCTGCTGTCGGCCCTTTTCACCCCCTGGTTATCGGCGCCGACAGCCAGGGGGAGAGAAGGGGCAGCGGCACCCATTGCCGGCGCCACTGCCCCGTTGCCTCCCCCCATCCCCGGTGGCATAATTACCTGAGTCGGGTCCGCGCTGCTGCAGGCCTCCGTCGTGCGTCCCCAGCGTCGTTGCTATGCACGGCGCGGCGCACTGACGTCATGACGTTCAGCGCATAGCAACGACGCCGGGGACGCACGCCGGAGGCCTGCAGCAGCCCGGACCCGACTCAGGTAATTATGCCACCGGGGATGGGGGGAGGCAACGGGGCAGCGGCGCCGGCAATGGGTTCCGCTGCCCCTTCTCTCCCCCTGGCTGTCGGCGCCGCTTCTCTCCCCCTGGCTATCGGCGCCGGCACCGAAAGTCAGGGGAATAGAACGGGCAGCGGCACCGATAACCAGGGGGTGAGAAGGGACGACAGCAGCGCTCTAGACCCCAGGAAAGGCAGGGGGAGAGAAGCGGGCAGCGACGGCCTCTCTCCCCCTGCCTTTCCTGGGGGTGTATCGGCGTATAACACGCACACAGACTTTAGGCTAAAAATTTTAGCCTAAAAAGTGCGTGTTATACGCCGATAAATACGGTACACATTTTGTTAAAAAATAAAACAAAAGTTCATGTTTTTAAAAGCAGATCAGTAATAGAAAAGCAATTAACCATCATTTGACCCACACAATAAACACAGCATCTCGTTTTTACCATAAAGTGAACAGGTTGCAAAATGGTTTAATTGTTTGAGTGAGGTCACTACAAATGACAACTAATCCTGCAAAAAACAAGCCTCTCATGGCTCTCTGGATGGAAAAGGAAATGAGTTACGGTTATTAAATAACAACTACAAGTTTATCCTTGAAAATATCAGTCAGGAGAAAAATAAAAAGGTTAAGGATCTTGTAATGTGTCTACACCTTTTATTTATTTATTTTAAATTTTTTAATGCTTTTTAAAGGATTTTCTTTTTCAAGCTCTTAACATCAAGTTCAAATTAATTAGTTATTTATTCATTTATTTATTTATTTATTTTATTATTTTTTAACTATTGAAACATAACTTTTGGAGTTTATAAACCCCCTATAATCTGCATTTGATGTCAAAAAAATAAAATCACCAAGAAAAAATAAACAAGTATTGACTACACTTTAAACTGAGATAACCACTAGGGGCGCTGTTTGGGCAACGGGTTGTAATAGAATGTCAACTAAAACCTGTGGATTTGGACCTTTTTCCACTACTAGGTTTCCTTTCATTGCACAATATCAGTGGTCTCCAAACTGTGGTCCTCCAGCTGTTGCAAAACTGCAACTTCCAGCAAGCCAAGACAGCCAACAGCCGTCTGAGCATGCTGGCAGTTGTAGTTTTGCAACAGCTGGAAGTCTTCAGTTTGGAGACCACCGAACTATAAAGTGAAAGACCCCCTTGTATGTCGTCCCTCTTCTTTAAGAGCTCCCCCTACTGGAAACCAATGTCCTTACTATCCACCCAGTGTCAATAACTAAGGTGGGAGCGGACCCCTCCATTGGACCCATCCAGCCCCCCACGTTGTGTTTTGGTCTCCTACCTGTGTTCTGTAGACACAGACATGTAATAGAGGTAATAATAATCCATTTAGTGCATATGATGCTGATCCTCCTCCGATCACGGCCCAATAATCCAATAGGAAGATCCATTGTCAATTGAAGATGAGGATCGTTCTTGCATCTTCCAACCAAGAGGAGCCTAAACCCTTAAATGCCTGGAATCCCTTCTTATATGGCAGAGAAGCAGGTGAACTCGTTGTGATTTATTCTTGAAGGGTGTCTTGTTTTTTTTTACCTTTTTCTGCCATATAACGTATGGAATGAAGTGAGGGCCTGGGGCACGATTGCTGGTAGGTTCACAATACATAAACATGTTGAAACGTAGTAAAATAGATCAATTACTACTTGGACTTCAAAGTGTCTATATTATAAGATAAACTCAGAAGAGGTAGATATTACAGCTCTGGGATCTAGAACTGAGAAATTCTGCTGCAGAGCTAAGATGGATGGATGAATAGATAGATAGATAGATAGATATGAGATAGATAGATATGAGATAGATAAATATGAGACAGATAGATAGATAGATAGATAGATAGATAGATAGATAGATATGAGATAGATAGATAGATATGAGATAGATAGATAAATATGAGATAGATAGATATGAGATAGATAGATATGAGATAGATAGATAGATAGATAGCAACAAGAGAATACAGCAGCACACTGCTAGCACAAAGATATAGATAAAACATGAGTATATAGATGAAACATGAGTATATAGATAGAACATGAAAAGCTATACAGCTATAGTGCAATAAATGAAAATATGAAATTATGAGGTACTTAACTTGCAAATTTGGCGGCCAAATAGCTTGGACCGTCCCACCGCGATAAGGTGACCTCATTCTGGGACGGACCCTACACTATGAATATACCTCTGTGTGAACAGTTCAGCAGGCATTGCAAGATCTGAAACATCCTGTCACGATCCCGGCTGGTAGGAGGTGGATCCTCTGTGCCAGAGAGGGATTGGCGAGGACCGCGCTAGTGGACCGGTTCTAAGTCACTACAGGTTTTCACCAGAGCCCGCCGCAAAGCGGGATGGTCTTGCTGCGGCGGTAGTGACCAGGTCGTATCCACTAGCAACGGCTCAACCTCTCTGACTGCTGAAGATAGGCGCGGTACAAGGGAGTAGACAGAAGCAAGGTCGGACGTAGCAGAAGGTCGGGGCAGGCAGCAAGGATCGTAGTCAGGGGCAACGGCAGGAGGTCAGGAACACGGCTAGGAACAAACAAGGGAACGCTTTCACTAGGCACAAGGGCAACAAGATCCGGCAAGGGAGTGCAGGGGAAGTGAGGTATAAGTAGGGAGTGCACAGGTGGAAACTAATTAAGCTAATTGGGAAGATTGGGCCAGGCACCATCATTGGTGCACTGGCCTTTTAAATCGCAGAGACCCGGCGCGCGCGCACCCTAGGGAGCGGGGCCGCGCGCGCCGGGACAGGACCGACGGAGAGCGAGTCAGGTACGGGGACCGGGGTGCGCATCGCGAGCGGGCGCCACCCGCATCGCGAATCGCATCCCGGCTGGAGGCGGGACCGCAGCGCACCCGGTCAGTGGATCTGACCGGGGCGCTGCAACAACGAGGATGAGGCGAGCGCTCCGGGGAGGAACGGGGACCCGGAGCGCTCGGCGTAACAGTACCCCCCCCCTTGGGTCTCCCCCTCTTCTTGGGGCCAAAGAACCTGAGGAAAAAAAACTCAATTTTTCCGTGATGAGGTCCGATGCACATTAGGAGGGGTTCCGTGCGGTAACGCACGAGACAGTCCAATTTTTCATTGTAAACACAATTGATGTAGAGGGGTCTGGCGAGACTGGTCACAGGGACGTTGAACCTGTTGATAAGAGAGGCCAAAAAAAAAAAATTTCCTGCAGATCCGGAATCCAAGAAGGCCATAGTAGAGAAGGAGAAGGTAGAGGAAGATATCCGCACAGGCACAGTAAGGCGTGGAGAAGCAGAGTTGACATCAAGAACTGTGTCACCTTTGTGCGGAGTCAGCGTACGTCTTTCCAGGCGGGGAGGACGGATAGGACAATCCTTCAGGAAGTGTTCGGTACCGGCATAGAACAGGCAAAGATTCTCCATGCGGCGTCGTGTCCTCTCTTGAGGTGTCAAGCGAGACCGGTCAACTTGCATAGCCTCCACGGCGGGAGGCACAGGAACGGTTTGCAGAGGACCAGAGGAGAGAGGAGCCGGGGAGAAAAAACGCCTCGTGCGAACAAAGTCCATATCCAGGCGGAGCTCCTGACGCCTTTCGGAAAAACGCATGTCAATGCGAGTGGCAAGATGAATGAGTTCATGTAGGTTAGCAGGAGTCTCTCGTGCGGCCAGAACATCTTTAATGTTGCTGGATAGGCCTTTTTTAAAGGTCGCGCAGAGAGCCTCACTATTCCAGGACAACTCGGAAGCAAGAGCACGGAACTGAATGGCGTACTCGCCAACGGAAGAAACACCCTGGGCCAGGTTCAGCAGGGCAGTCTCGGCAGAAGACAAGCAGGGGTTAGGAGCGGCCGGTTGCTGCGGAGGAGTTGCAGGAGCCGGCGGAGGAGATGGTTGTTGCAGTTGCAGCTGCTGTAACTGTGACTTCAGTTGCTGTGTCACGGTGGACAAGTATGCCAGCTGGTGATTTTGTTGGGTGATCATCATGGAAATGTCGGCAAGACTTGACAGCGGCACCTCAGCGGAATCCATGGCCGGACGCTGCGGAGGAGTTGCAGGAGACGGCGGAGGAGATGGTTGTTGCAGTTGCAGCTGCTGTGTCAGTGGCAGCAGCTGCTGTAACTGTGACTTCAGTTGCTGTTTCACGGAGGACAAGTATGCCAGCTGGTGATTTTGTTGGGTGATCATCGTGAAAATGTCGGCAAGACTTGACAGCGGCACCTCAGCGGAATCCATGGCCGGATCTACTGTCACGATCCCGGCTGGTAGGAGGTGGATCCTCTGTGCCAGAGAGGGATTGGCGAGGACCGCGCTAGTGGACCGGTTCTAAGTCACTACAGGTTTTCACCAGAGCCCGCCGCAAAGCGGGATGGTCTTGCTGCGGCGGTAGTGACCAGGTCGTATCCACTAGCAACGGCTCAACCTCTCTGACTGCTGAAGATAGGCGCGGTACAAGGGAGTAGACAGAAGCAAGGTCGGACGTAGCAGAAGGTCGGGGCAGGCAGCAAGGATCGTAGTCAGGGGCAACGGCAGGAGGTCAGGAACACGGCTAGGAACAAACAAGGGAACGCTTTCACTAGGCACAAGGGCAACAAGATCCGGCAAGGGAGTGCAGGGGAAGTGAGGTATAAGTAGGGAGTGCACAGGTGGAAACTAATTAAGCTAATTGGGAAGATTGGGCCAGGCACCATCATTGGTGCACTGGCCCTTTAAATCGCAGAGACCCGGCGCGCGCGCGCCCTAGGGAGCGGGGCCGCGCGCGCCGGGACAGGACCGACGGAGAGCGAGTCAGGTACGGGGACCGGGGTGCGCATCGCGAGCGGGCGCCACCCGCATCGCGAATCGCATCCCGGCTGGAGGCGGGACCGCAGCGCACCCGGTCAGTGGATCTGACCGGGGCGCTGCAACAACGAGGATGAGGCGAGCGCTCCGGGGAGGAACGGGGACCCGGAGCGCTCGGCGTAACACATCCAAGGCACCTTATATACACCTAATAGAAGTGGGTGGGGTGCAAGAGCCAACATGGAGGTAGCCACTCCCCCGTATGTGTAATACAACCAAAGGATAAATTGGCCAGCACTATTGATTCCAAACTATTATATAGACCTGGTTTACAGGTGCAGGCTGCTGGGCTAAATATACAGCAACAAGAGAATACAGCAGCGCACTGCTAGCACAAAGATATAGATAAAACATGTTTATATAATAAAAACCTATAGCTTATGCCTCTAGGACCTCACCAATGGTGCATAATGGTGTGGACAAAGATAGATGTAACAGCGTTTATTCAAAAATTGCTTTTAATTCAGATATAAAATGTAATATATATGTAAATAAAATAGTAGCAAAATATCAAAATAGTAGCAAAATATCACATTACACTGGCATTGATCTAATGAAAATCTCACTGGGCCCTAGTGAGGTATCAAAAAATGTGTGAATTAATATTTAAATAAGTCCATGAATCTGCAGATAAAAAAATATAAAAATAAAAATACCAATATAAAAATAAGTCCGTAAGAAACGTATGGATATTGTAACATAAAGTCAATGAAGAAATTAATAAAAAGTTGATGAATGAATGATACGGAGTATCTCTCACCACTGCTTCTGGTTTGGTCTGTTGTAGTGGATGGATCGCAGCCTCATAATCCTCATGTGCCCCAATGAGTGGAAGGGGGCACATGAGGATTATCATTGGGGCACATGAGGATTATGAGGCTGCGATCCATCCACTACAACAGACCAAGCCAGAAGCAGTGGTGAGAGATACTCCGTATCATTCATTCATCAACTTTTTATTAATTTCTTCATTGACTTTATGTTACTATATCCATACGTTTCTTACGGACTTATTTTTATATTGGTATTTTTATTTTTATATTTTTTTATCTGCAGATTCATGGACTTATTTAAATATTAATTCACACATTTTTTGATACCTCACTAGGGCCCAGTGAGATCTTCATTAGATCAATGCCAGTGTAATGTGATATTTTGCTACTATTTTATTTATATATATATTACATTTTATATCTGAATTAAAAGCAATTTTTGAATAAACGCTGTTACATCTATCTTTGTCCACATCATTTTGCACCATTGGTGAGGTCCTAGAGGCATAAGCTATAGGTTTTTATTCATTTACATTATTGTTGCCGGTGGGGTCCGGCTTTAGCTTTAACTGCCTCGGTCCTTCTGTTGTGAGCTGCACCTTATTTTTTATTTTTTATTTTTTAATGTTTATATAATAGTTTGGAATCAATAGTGCTGGCCAACTTATTCTTTGGTTGTATTACACATACGGGGGAGTGGCTACCTCCACGTTGGCTCTTGCACCCCACCCACCTCTATTAGGTGTATATAAGGTGCCTTGGATGTTTCAGATCTTGCAATGCCTGCTGATCTATTCACACAGAGGCATATTCATAGTGTAGGGTCCGTCCCAAAATGAGGTCATCTTACCGTGGTGGGACGGTCCAAGCTATTTGGCTGCCAAATTTGCAAGTTAAGTACCTCATAATTTCATATTTCCATTTATTGCACTGTAGTTGTATAGCTTTTCATGTTCTATCTATATACTCATGTTTCATCTATATACTCATGTTTTATCTATATCTTTGTGCTAGCAATGTGCTGCTGTATTCTCTTGTTGCTGTATATTTAGCCCAGCAGCCTGCACCTGTAAGCCAGGTCTATATAATAGTTTGGAATCAATAGAGCTGGCCAACTTATTCTTTAGATAGATAGATAGATAGATAGATAGATAGATAGATAGATAGATGGAGCTTGAGATAGACTGCAATTGGGCAGTTGAAACATTGTTCCTGATGTTGGGTCAATAAATCTTATTCACCTTACTGGAGTGCTGCGACTTCTTGTTTCTTGGAGTAGATAGATAGATAGATAGATATGAGATAGATATGAGATAGAAAGATATGAGATATATAGATATGAGATAGATAGATAGATAGATAGATATGAGATAGATAGATAGATATGAGATAGATAGATAGATAGATAGATACATATGAGACAGATAGATAAGAGATAGATAGATAAATATGAGACAGATAGATATGAGATAGATAGATAGATATGAGATAGATATGAGACATATAGATAGATATGAGATAGATAGAAAGATATGAGATATATATATGAGACAGATAGATAGATATGAGATAGATAGATATGAGATAGATACATAGATAGATAGATAGATAGATAGATAGATAGATAGATAGATAGAAAAAATGCAAGCAGCACACCACGACTGAAATCCAATCAGGTGAAGTTTAATCCATGATGTGATAGAGACTACGTTTCTCCAGCCTCACGCTGGCTTTCTCTTCTTTTAGATAGATAGATATAAATGTAGGCTCATGTTATAGAGAAGGAGGAGCTGAGCAGATGATATAAACAATACAGTACAATCTGTAGGTATCATGTTATAGAGCAGGAGGGGCTGAGCAGATGATATATACAATACAGTACAATCTGTAGGTAACATGTTATAGAGCAGGATGAGCTGAGCAGATGATACATACAATACAGTGCAATCTGCAGGTATCATGTTATAGAGCAGGAGGAGCTGAGCAGATGATATATATAATACAGTACAATCTGCAGGTATCATGTTATAGAGCAGGAGAAGCTGAGCATATGATATATACAATACAGTACAATCTGCAGGTATCAGGTTATAGAGCAGGAGGAGCTGAGCAGATGATATATACAATACAGTGCAATCTGCAGGTAATATGTTATAGACCAGGAGGTTCTGAGCAGATGATATATACAATACTGTATAATCTGCAGGTATCACGTTATAGAGAAGGAGGAGCTGAGCAGATGATATATACAATACAGTACAATCTGCAGGTATCATGTTATAGAGCAAGAGGAGCTGAGCAGATGATATATACAAAACAGTACAATCTGCAGGTATCAGGTTATAGAGCAGGAGGAGATGAGCAGATGATATATACAATACAGTGCAATCTGCAGGTAATATGTTATAGACAGGGAGGTGCTGAGCAGATGATATATACAATACTGTATAATCTGCAGGTATCACGTTATAGAGCAGGAAGAGCTGAGCAGATGATATATACAATACAGTACAATCTGAAGGTATCATGTTATAGAGCAAGAGGAGCTGAGCAGATGATATATACAAAACAGTACAATCTGTAGGTATCATGTTATAGAACAGGAGGAGCTGAGCAGATGATTTATACAATGCAGTACAATCTGCAGGTATCATGTTATAGAGCAGGAGGAGCTGAGCAGATGATATATACAATACAGTACAATCTGCCGGTATCATTTTATAGAGCAGGAGGATCTGAGCAGATTATATATACAATACAGTACAATCTGTAGGTATCATGTTATAGAGCAGAAGGAGCTGAGCAGATGATATATACAATACAGTACAATCTGCAGGTATCAGGTTATAGAGCAGGAGGAGCTGAGCAGATGATATATACAATACAGTGCAATCTGCAGGTAATATGTTATAGACCAGGAGGTGCTGAGCAGATGATATATACAATACTGTATAATCTGCAGGTATCACGTTATAGAGAAGGAGGAGCTGAGCAGATGATATATACAATACAGTGCAATCTGCAGGTAACATATTATAGAGCAGGAGGAGCTGAGTAGATTATATCTACAATACAGTACAATCTGCAGGTATCAGGTTATAGAGCAGGAGGAGCAGATGGATATATACAATACAGTACAATCTGCAGGTAACATGTTATAGAGCAGGATGAGCTGAGCAGATGATATATACAATACAGTATAATCTGCAGGTATCATGTTATAGAGCAGGAGGAGCTGAGCAGATGATATATAGTTTTGTGGGAAATGTTTCAGGATAACTTGTCATTTATTCATGTAAATCTCTGCTTATTCTGGGCTGAACAGTCAAGTGGGCTGTGCTTATCCTTATTTGACAACACGCTGACTGCCTTTTCCACAAATATGAACATTCTTAACCTCTTAAGGACTGCGCTCGGTCCCGGTATATAACGTGGGGTCACGCTGTTACTCCGCGTCATACTGGGTCGGTCCCGGCGGCTAATGACAGCCAGGACCCTGGGCTAATAGCGTGCAGCACTGATTTTTGTGCCCCGCGCTATTAACCTTTTAGATGCGGTGTTCAAAGTTAATCGCCGTGTCTAAAATGAAAGTAAAAGATTCCCGGCAGCTCAGTGACATTGTGATGTCCCGATCAGCTAGAACATGAGCAGAGGTCCCCTCACCTGTCTCTGTCACGTTTGAGCGACGGTTGATTGCTCCAAGCCTGAAATCCAGGCTTGAGCAATCAACTGCCGATTACACTGATCTTTGCTGTGTCAGTGCACTGCAATGATTTGTGTATGAGATCGGTATGTGCAGTGTAATAGGGCAATAACATTGCAATAGAGCTATAACACTGCAAAAAAAAGTGTAAAAAAAAAAAGTTAATAAAGATCATTTAAAGGGGTACTCTGGTGCTTAGACATCTTATCCCCTATAATGGATAGGGGATAAGATACCTGATCGCGGGGGTCCCGCCACTGGGGACCCCCATGATCTTGCATGCCGCACCTCGTCTAAAATCAGTCCCCGGAGCGTGTTCGCTCACAGGGCCGGACAGCTGTCACACCCCCTCCCATAGGCTTGAATTGAGGGGCGGAGCATGGTGTCACACGGGGCGGAGCCTTGACGTCACAACGCTCCGGCCCCGTGATCGACATTAATCATATCCGGAGCGAACATGCTCCGGGGACTGTTTTTAAATGGGGTGCGGCATGCAAGATCACTGGGTCCCCAGCGGTGGGACCCCCGCGATCAAGCATCTTAAGAGGTCTAAGCGCCAGAGTACCCCTTTAACACCTTCCCTAATAAAAGTAAGAATAACCCCCCTTTTCCCATAAAAAAAACTGTGTAAATAAAAATAAACATATATGATATTGCCGCGTGCAGAATTGTCCGAACTTTAAAAATATAAAATTAATTAAAGCGCACGGTCAATGGCGTACACGCAAAAAAATTCCAAAGTCCAAAATAACGTATTTTTGGTCACTTTTTATATCATGAAAAAATGAATAAAAAGCGATCAAAAAGTCTGATCAATATAAAAATGGTACTGATAAAAACTTCAGCCCCCATACCGGCCCGTACGCAGAAAAATAAAAAAAAGTTTTAAGCGTCAGAAGTTGACAATTTTAAACGTATACATTTTCCTTATTTTACCAAAAAATGCACTAAGTAGAAACGAAAGCACCCAAAATTTACAAGATTGCATTTTCTCTTCAATTTTGTCCCGCAATGAATTTTTGCTTCGCTGTGGATGTCACTGCAAAGTAGAATTGGTGGCACAAAAAATAAGCCATCATATGGAATTTTAGATGCAAAACTGAAAGCGTTATGTTTTTTACAAGGTGATGAGGAAAAAATGAAAATGCAAAAACGGAAAAATCCTGCGTCCTTAAGGGGTTAATGTTTGCATTTTGGAGAAAATTTCTGACTAAAATTGTCCACTAAATAATGCTTTTCTAGTCCTCGTCACTGTTTATGTCAGATTGACGTCTCATAAATATTTAATGGTTTCACGAGAACCCACCGCCGATCCCTTCTCTAGAATCCTCTCCCCTGATATCACTGACTTAATGTTTAGTATTTACTGTTACTATGATCCACAAACTGTAGGATACAGATACAGGGACGTGTTCAGACACAGGATGTGGAGACACTGGATGCCCCTTCGGCTGAGAAGCCCCAGAGGCCTTGTGTGAATCGCTTTGATATGTTAAATACTGTTGGACATTTTTATGACCTGGAGGAAATCATTAAGGTTCTCATGTTTCTCAGAGAAGAAAATATTCTAAGATGACTGATATTAACCTGTAATAGAACATGGTCATTACAATATTATATATTATATAGGCTCATTCACCTATGTCAGGTGACTGATCTATAATGATTTGCTGGTATACATCATGCTGCTTCCTGGGCCTGTATATCTTCTCTCTTCATGCTCTTTTTATACCTGCAATATGGGGAAGAAAAAGGATCTCTCTGCTGCTGAAAAGAGTGAAATAATCAATGCCTTGGACGAGGTATGAAAACATTAGATATTTCACAAAAACTTAAGTGTGATGATCGCACTATTATGAGATTTGTGGCTTATTCAGAGCACAGAGGGGTTTGTGCAGATATAGACACATTGACTTTGATTGCTAAAATACCATTACATAGCAGCAAAAAAGATATTTAAAGCTGCTGGTGCCTCTGGAGTCCCACAGACATCAAGGTGTTGAGTCCTCCAGAGTCTTAAAACTGTGCATAAACCTATTTTCACAAGCAGAAACGGCTGCATTGGGCAGAAAAATTTATGAAGATTAATTTTCAAACAGTACTGTTCACTGATGAGTGCCGTGCAACCCTGGATGGTCCAGATGGATGCAGTAGTGGATGGTTGGTGGATGGCCACCCTGTTCCAACAATGTTGCGACGTCAGCAAGGCGGTGGTGGAGTCCTGTTTTGGGCCGAAATCATTGGAAGAGAGCTAGTCGGCCCCTTTAGGGTCCCTGAAGATGTAAATATGACATATGACCTCTGCATAGTATGTGGAGTTTCTGACTGACCACTTTCTTTCCGGGTAAAGAAGGAAGAACTATGCTTTCTGTAATAAAATCATTTTCATGCATGATAATGCACCATCTCATGCTGCAAAGAATACCTCTGCATCAATGGCTTCTGTAGGGATAAAAGGAGAGAAAGTCATGGTGTGGCCCCCATCCACCCCTGACCTTAATCCTATTGAGAACCTTTGGAGCATCCTCAAGCAAATGATCTATGAGGATGCTCCAAAGGTTCTCAAACAGCAGCTCTGGGAGGCTATTCTGACATCTTGCAAACAAATTCAAGCAGAAAACTCACAAGTTCAATGATGTAAGACTTGTGGAGCTGCTATTAAATAAGGGGTCTGATGTTAAAATGGAAGGTGACCTGTTAAAATGGTTAAAAAGTTAAAATGTTGTTAAAAATTTGATTGAAATAACTTTTGATTTCAGTGCTGCAAACACAACAAATGACAATGTTCAGTTCTTTACAACCTATAAAGTGTTTTGAAACTGTGCATAATAATTTGGAACAGAGCATTGTAAGTTTTTTATGTTTAAAAAAAATCCTGTTATCATTAGGTTTGTTCAATAAAATTAGAATTGTTCTCTTAATAGTTGATAACATGAGAATTATGCTGACTGTTATTTACATCAATTATTTAGGTAAATGAGAAAAATATAATTTGCATAATAATTTGGAACAGGGTGTAGCACAGATGACTCTTAGTCTACATTTACATCACGATTTTGCAATACCGTTTTGTCCCCCCCCCCCCCCAAAAAAAAAATAAAAAAATATGTGAACAAAAAACTGACAAAACCATATGTAAAGTTGTACATTATAAAAATGGTATATGGTTTTTATAACTCTGAAGAAGCCATTCGTCAGCCTCCCCCAGACTCCCACAGCCGAGGGTACTACTACTCTCATGGAACAGACTCTTTTCCAGTATGGGAGTCTGCGGGAGTCTGGGGGCAGTTGTGCTGACTCTGCAGTAGCGCATCTACTACTACTTCCATCATGGAACAGTGTCTGTACCATGTTGGGGGTAGTAGTACAGGGGCTGAAGAACTGATCGCTTCGGGTGGCACTTCTGAGACCTGATGCAATCCGAATTTATAAACCAAAGTAACAGGCAGCATGCCTCGCTGCTCCGCTCCCCTCAAGGTATATGAAAACACTTTAACTTCATATTCCCCACCAGGAGCCCTAAATGGCCATCACCGACTGGTGGGGAATATGAATTTAGGGTTCATGGTTGTTAGCAGGGAATTTTACATTACAGTGATGTTAATTCATATAACTGGGACCTGGCTGGGCAAGGAATGAAGCACAATGCCGCCCACTTTCCCGGCAGGAGCCATCCCTCCTGCTACTGCTCCCATCATGAAACAGATTCTGTTCCATGATGGGAGTAGTAGTATAAGTGCTACCACTGAGTCACCACAGCTGCCTGCAGACTCCGGAAGCCGGGGGGACTACTACTCCCATCATGGGAAAGAGTATTTTCCATGATGGGAGTAGTAGTACCGCAGCACTGCAGGAGTCCCGGGCTTCTGTGAAGTAAAGTATAAAAAACAAAGCAGAACCGTGCTCAAAACCATGGTTGACCACAGTTTTGTGCACGAAAAAAAGCGTACACGATACATCTAGTTGTTTTTGTATAGTAGGTCAATGTATACGGTTTGCTATACAGTTCTCAAATAGAAACCGTATACAGCAACTGTATAGGAAAACATGATGTAACTATGTAATGTTATATAAAGACTATTGGGGAGATTTAGCAAAACCTGTGCAAAGAAAAAGTTGTCCAGTTTAATTAAAAAAAATTAAAGCCACAATCTGATTAGTTGCTATGGGCAACTGCACCACTTTTCCTCTGCACAGGTTTTGATAACTCTACCCCTAGCTCACTGTCCTCTATCCCAAGCAGGTATGCTCTTCCCCTCAAGCTGTGACCCTGCTGATTGTGGATTTTATGGCAGACAGGAGGCTCATATCAAGTGCATTATCCTTCTTTATTAAGCCCAATAGCAGAATGAAATGCAATGTAAATGTAATAACAAAAGAAAAAAGGGGAGTGTAGATCACCTTAGAAACGATATACAACCCCTTAGTATTCCAACCAATCCTATCCCGACTTGCTCCATATTAACTGAATCCAACTCCACTTCCTCCTCTTTCTTTCTGCTCAGTAGCAGAGGCAACATCAGATAAGTACATGCTCCATCTTTTGTGTATATTGCGGCTGGAAGGGTTCATGGTTACTTCTTCCACTGCTCTGTATTTCCCTATGATGTTTTAGTTCTCTGGTGTAGATATTTCATACACCGGATAACCCTTTTTTCTTTTATTACTGTTCTTCTACTCTTCTATATCTCTTTTGTGAACCCTCTTCACTTCTGGCACACTGCCAGGTTATCTGTCTAAACCCCCCAACCCCCCCCCCCCCCCCCCCCAGGCCCGCTCTGTTCGGGTTTTTTTCTGCGGGTTCTGGTTGTTTCCCCCCCCTTCTTCCTTTTCTCCTACCTGTTTCTTCTGGCACACCGCCGCCATTCCTGTGACGTCGGCGCTTCTTCTCCGCCGAACGTCCCACTCCGTCTCGCTCCCTGCGCACCTCTCATACACGCTGGGCTTGCGTGTCACGTGAGTGCTCAGGGTATCGCGAGATCACGCAGTGTGGCCGTCCTTGGTAACGGCGGAACCTGCGCTCTACAGTGTAGCCTCGCCTGCGCTTCTCCAAGCGCAGGCAGCGCTACGGTTCTGCTGGGTCGCCGTCACACAGCTTTCCTGTGGTTAGCTGTGTCGGCATCTGCCGGCTGCTCTGCTGTGCACCTCGGGGCAGCCATCCTGCTGCTCTGACTCTCAGCTTCTTGCTATACTGTTGGCAGGGGTCCATACTGTATAGGTTTCTGTAACTAATAGTCCAGCAATACATAATAATAATGGCTCAGTCATCTCATCAGGTCAGGCTCCACGTAGACTGGACAAGGTCCCTTCTTACAGATCTAGGATTCTTAATCAACGACAAAAAGTCTGTGTTTGTCCCCACACAAGACAGAGTTTATGGGTTTCATGGTGAACACCCCTCTGGCGACATTGAGTCTTCCGGACAGAAAGCTTATACTGATTCGAAAGGAAATAAGATCCTTGGTCAAGAAGGACATGGTTCCATTACGGGCAGTAGCTCGCATTGTGGGCCTGTTGTCGGCTTCCATTCAAGCGATTCTACCAGCGCCTCTGCATTACAGGGCGCTTCAACGTCTAAAAACCAAGGGACTATCGGTGGGTCTGACTTATGCGGACAAGATTTCTCTGTCCCAGGAGGCCCACGGCAAACTGCTGTGGTGGCTCCGCCATGTCCAGGATTGGAATGGCAGGATGATATTCAATTCCAAAACCTGTTTTGATTGTGGAGTCGGACGCCAGCCTGGACGGTTGGGGAGCCCGGTGCTGCTCGTCCTCCACGGGAGGCAAATGGTCTCCAGAGGAGTCACAGTTGCACATCAACTGCCTGGAACTCCTGGCGGGCTCCTTTGTGGTCAAGAGTTTTGCTTCCCACTGGTCAGATTGTTATATCCTGCTTCGCATGGACAACATCTCGGCCGTGCGGTACATCAACCGTTTAGGGGGCACGAAGTCCAAAATGTTAGCGGACATTGCAAAAGAATTTTGGCTCTTCTGCCTTCGGAAGAACATTGTTCTTGTGGCGGAATACCTTCCGTGAATTTCCAATGCGGTAGCAGATTGGAATTCCAGGCATCTAACAGACAACAGCGATTGGACATTGCACCCGTCAGTTTCCCAGATGATTTGGGACCTTTGAGGTCCTCTGGATCTGGATTTGTTCGCGTCCCAACCCAACCGGAAGTTACCTCTGTTCTTCAGTTGGAAATCGTATCCGGAGGCGTTGGCCGCGGATGCGTTTCTACAAGTATGGCCTCCAGGAACGTTGTATGCGTTTCCTCCATTTGCTGTGATCCCCAAGGTCTTGTGGCAGACAGAGTCTCAAGCATCCACTCTGGTGTTGGTCACTCCCTGGTGTCCCACCCAATCTTGGTTTCCTCAGATCCTGGGGATGACCATAGATTGTCCTCGAATCTGTCCCTTCTTCCCATCGCTACCTAAGGGATCCGATGGGGGAGCTGCATCCGTTGGTCTTATCCGGTCAATTGCGGTTAGTGGCTTGGCTGATTTTGGGATGCCGGAATTCGGTGATGACGTTTCACGATCAGCTAGGGACCTTATGCGGGATGCATGGGCCCCAGGTATCAGATCGGCTTACCGATCTGCCTGGGGATTATGGGTTCATTGGTGCTCACAACGGCAGATGGATCCCATTCAAGCTCCTGTATCCGGAGTCTTAAATTTTTTGTTGGAGGCGTTTGACGACGGTAAGGCATATCGGACTATTAACGATTATAGAGCTGCCATTTCCGCCCGTCACGACCGGGTGGAGTGGGTGTCATTAGGTCATCATCCATTAGTCTGTTGGCTTCTCAGAGGAGTTAGATTTAAACGCCCCCCCTACTCCTAGGTATCAGTCCACCGTGGAAGTGTCGTTAGTTTTTCAAATGTTCTCCTCATGGGAGGATTATAAGGATTTACCTCTTAGACTCCTGTCTTTTAAGTTGACTATGTTGTTATGCTTGATATCCATCAAGCGTGTGTCAGATGTTCGGGCCTTAGACATATCAAGGAGACAGTTTACTCCTCAGGGTGTCCTTTTTTCCATGTCTCGACGAACGAAAACGGATTTACAAACTGTGTTTTATCCGAGTTTTTCAGCCCATCCTAAATTGTGTGTAGTTCGCTGTCTGAAAGCTTATGAACTTTGGACGGCGCCGCTACGTTCTGGAAGTTTTTCTCAACTTCTCATTTATTTTGCTCTCCGCATCTTCCAGTGTCTTCTCCGACGTTGTCACGTTGGGTTAGACAAACGATGATATTGGCCGGGATTGATTTCTCAGTATTTAAAGCTCATTCTTCTAGAGGAGCCATGGCTACCAAGGTGGCTCAGGCGGGAGGCTCCTTGTCCGACATTATGAAGGCTGCGGATTGGTCTTCAGAAAATAAGTTTTGCACGTTTTATTTTAGACCTGAGAGTCATGTTTCTATGACTGTGTTGTAATTTGTATGTATTACTGTATTGATGTTCGTTTACTTTGAACATGAACTTGATATGAGCCTCCTGTCTGCCATAAAATTTAGGATTTTCCTAATTTTAATGACGGAAAATATAGATTTTATAAAGACAGGAGGCGAGTATCAACCCTTCCTGGTTCCCACCCTATTACGGTCATATTTTTTCTTTTCTAGGTTACTGAGGAGGACGCTTGATCGATTGCAGTAGCCTGAGTTTCGGCTGGTGGTTCGAGTTACAGTTTCCCCTTGTGGTTGGAGATCAGTTGTGGATCCGTGGTTCCAGTTTGTTGCCGGAGTTGGTTCAAGTTCAGAAGATTCGTTACCTGTTGGATCCGCCGTTGGATTCGTGTTGGCTATTCATTGACGGATTATCTTCTCCTAGAGTGCAGCTGGTTCTGTGAACTGGCTGCATGAAGAAAAAGGAGGAGGTGGAGTCTGATTCAGTTAATATGGAGCAAGTCGGGATAGGATTGGTTGGAATGCTAAGGGGGTGTATATGGTTGCTAAGGTGATATACACTCCCCTTTTTTCTTTTGTTATTACATTTACATTGCAATTCATTCTGCTATTGAGCTTAATAAAGAAGGATAATGCACTTGAAACTCGCCTCCTGTCTTTATAAAATCTATATTTTCCGTCATTAAAACTAGGAAAATCCTATATTGTTTTTTTCTATGGAATAGTAACCTGATGTAGGGCGCCACCTTCTGGTCTGTTTTATTATAGTCTCTATGCAGAGATCATTATATGCATTGATATTCTTTTTTTTATTGCGGTGTCAAATGGAGGTTCTGTATTTTCCAGAACAGTGTTTAGGGAGTTTAACATGTATAATTTAGACTTTTTCCAGTGCCCTCCCCTCCTTTACACTGTCTCCCCATCTATAGGCCCCCAAACTGTAATAATATCCCCCATGGTGTCCTGCATAAAAAAGTGCATAGGTTAGTAGGTCCCCCATTATGCAGTTCTTTCCCCCAACATTAGACAGGTAATTCCCCTATAGGCAGGTATGGTCTTAGGTAGGTAGTCCCCTCCCCAATAGGTAAATACATTCTTAGATAGATATCCCCCTCAAGTAGGCAATATAGTTCCCTTATTAGGTAGTCCCCACTATAGGAAGGTATGGTCTTAGGTAGGTAGTCCCCTCCCCAATAGGTAAATACACTCTTAGATAGATAGATATCCCCCTCAAGTAGGCAATACATCGGTAGGTAGGTAGCCAAGTAGGTAGCCAAGAATGTAGGTGGCCAGGTAGATATTCAGATAGGTAGGTAAATATGTAGCCACTTAGGTCACCAAGTAGCTATATAGATAAGGAGGTAGGTGGTCAGCCGCCCCCCCCGATCCTCACCTCCCCCCCCACATGCCAGAATAAAAAAAACAAAACAAAAATATCATGCTTACCTCAGTCCAGCAAAGCGTTTTTCAGAACGGCCGGGACACATTTCTGCCCCACAGTGCGGGTGTCGATGGGCGACGTCATGGTGCCTCTACTGCAAGAGGGGGGAGGTCACAGTCTCCTGTCAGTGTGGGCCACATGTCCTGCGGCTTACAGTGAGGGGTAGCTTTCCACTGTATGTGCATGTGTGCAAACAGCTAGAAGCAGCGCCCACTCACTCTCCCACTTAGTCAGTGGTGTACCAACACTATGGTGGTGTACCAACACAGGGGCCAAATTTGCCAAAGCGTAAGTACGCCACTGGATGTATCTGCACTGTCACTGGTCACATAATGATGCTTCTAGTGCTAGTAGTGGCATCAGCACAATAACAGTATCAGCAGCAGTATCACAGGAGTATTAGTACTCTATGTTTCTGTCCATGTCCTCTCTGTACTGACATATAATGACACCTCGGCCTCCTGCAGAATCCTTCTGCACATGTCGCAGCATGCTGTAAATACCTCATCTCATTCTGTTCTCTTCATCGCCGGACAGGTTCATTTCTGCTGAAAACACTGACTAATTTACTAAACCGGGATATGTCATGTTAAAAACATTTGGCTCTGATCTTAAAAAAAACAAAACAACAATATAATGTAATATACATAAAACATTATAATGACCTTCACCGCAGGTCATCCGGGGCACATCACGGTATGTGTGGTTAGGGGGCAGTATGGTGCTGTGATGTGGGTTGTGTATGGCAGGATTGTGTGGGCAGCGTACAGTTTGTTGTTTGGCATTATATGACGGTATTATACTGTTATCTGGCCTTTATCATCCCCAGTTGTCCACACATACTTTATACTAAGGTTAACTATTGTTCTAAAGATACAAAATTTTCATACTTTTTTGATTTGTTTTACTATAAAAAAAAATTTAAAAAAAACTTTTAAAAAGTAAGTGCATCGCCATGTCTTGATCCTTATAACTTTTTTTTCCACTTACAGAGCAAACTATTATTTAGTTTATTTATTATTATTTTATTTATTATTTGCAAAAAGATTTGTAATTTATCACTTTTGCATAAATGTCACTTTTTTCACATGCAGAAATACCAATTTTTGTACATTTTTATTTAGGTATTTATTTTTATTTTTTTTTCGAAAATGGAGAAAGGGTGTGATTTTAATTTTTAATTTTTTTTTACCCTTGTTTAAAACGCTAAGGGGACTTTTATAAGCAATCATTGAATTGTTTACATAGAGCAATGCAACAGCCATTCTACTGGTACAGCCTGCTATAGGCAGGCTGTATCAGTAGATCCATCATGGCAGCCACACAAGTTTAGCGTAAGCCTTAGGATGCCATGACAGCCAGTCAGCACCCCACGATTACATGGTGGGGGTTCAGATTGGACCTCCTGAACACCAGTGACGCATTTACAAGTTGTTTAGATGCCATGATTGCAATTGATCACGACATCTAAGCAGTTCAATGACTGGTATCGGAAACATCTCCAATGTCGATCATTACCGGAGGGTGTCAGCTGCAGATAGGAGCTGGCACTCACTGGAAATGGAGAGGGCTCTGCTCTTGAGCCTTTGCCATACTCCCTCACTAGACCATAACATTACTGCATGTCATTGGGGCTGGAAGTTCTTGTCCTCCTTTGAAAGTATGTGGTACAGAGTCAATGGGGGAATTTATCAATGCTTGACACCAGAAAAAACAAAAAAACTTTTAATGCTAATTTTCGGGTGACAATGATAGATAAACAAGAAAAATCCTCATTATCGAGTAAATATTTGAATTCAATAGTTTTCGGTATATTCACCCACCCATTGATTTCTCTCGGTGAGGACCTTTAGTTCATCTTTAGCCTGGTGGTCGCACATGCTCAGTTGCAGCACCAGGAGTTTTAGGAGGGTGACCTGTTTAACTAGAAAACAGAAGAGTATAGGAACTAATGTGAGAGGCTCGGCAGTGAGGGAGAACAATATGAAGTGCACAAGAGGTTGAAGACAAGTTTGCCATAGCAACCAATCAGAGCTCAGCTTTCATTTTCTTAACATTTGTGATAAAGTAAAAGCTGTGATTGGTTTCTAAGGTTAAAGGAATACTGTAGTGGAATATAACTTATCCCCTATCTGAAGCCAGCAGCAGAGTTGGACTGGGACCGACAATGGGTGGGGAATTTTTAGAATAAGCAGCCCATTTTGGTCAAAGGTGTTGCTATATGAAGGCGGAGCCACAAAGGGAAGGGACCATAAGTCAATTACAGTTGGGTTAAATAAAATATATAACAAAAATTGGAAAAAAGAAAATATAGCAATGTCGGGGCTGAGCTGTTCTCGCAGCTGACAGCCATGAGCACAGCTCAGCCCAGCAAGGGGGTTAATTAGCCCTACTGGGGGAGGGGGTTTTAACATTATACAGCTATCTATATGGTTGCGTAATGTATACAGTGATGAAGGTGATACTTACCATCTCGTCACTGGTCCGGGCCTCTTCTTGTGTAGCCCCGCCCCCTAGTGACATCATCACTAGCGCTCATTAACTTCTCCTTTGCTGGGCTGAGCTGGGCAGCACTGATTAAATCCATCCTTTGCTGGGATGGCGCATAGCGTTCAGTCCAGCAAAATGTTACAGTGTGGTATCCCGATGCGGAACACACCTGTCTACCTGCTCTGTTAGGTGGTGTCCCTTTCTAGTATCTGCTCTGGCCCACTGCTACAGGTTAAATTGTCTAGTATTTTCTGATGTATTCTAAATGTATTCTCCATTGCTTAATGTGCTTATATTTCTTCTGTCATGTAGATCCTTAACTTTGTAGGAGGATGAATGAAGAATCACATGAGCACTTTGGCCAATCAGGGCCTCCTGCCCTGTTCACCAAGGTCTGTCTAATCAGGAAGGAGCTAAATAACAGATTCCATGTCTACCTGTTCTACCTGTTGTCTACCTGAGTGACTGACCATCCGCATATGGATTTCCGCCAATCAGGTCATCCTTCAGTCAAGTCTGTCCACATCAAATTCAGACAAATCAAGTACCGAATGGGTAACGTGAGTGAAAGCCTCAGGCAACTCCAGTCCAAATAGGTTCACACTGGCCAACAAGTCTAACCTAGTCAGTCAAGTCTAATGGGGGCATTTATCATTGTCTTCAGAGCTGTTTTTGTGTGTAGACTTGTCTCTATTTAGACGCAGCGCTGCACCTAAGGCTATGTTTTGCGCCATTTCGATTTACATATTTTTTTTATGCGTAGAGACCAGCTGTTGAGGTTAGTCTTATGCAGTGGTAATGAATTTATCAACCAAGACTTTTTGTGAAAAGGCGCAAAAAAAGGCACAAAGCTACTGAAAAGTCTCTAAACTACACCAGCCCAGACTTAGCGTAGCTTTTTGGTGTATGTGAAGAGGGAAATTTCAGAAAATGTGACCTGCACAAAATTTATCAAATGCCCTGTGACCATTTAATAAATGTGGCGGAGTCACCCAAAAAAAAACATGCAAAAAAAAAAATGAACTATGATACACATCTCAGTAAATGCCCTCCCTAAGTCCATCAGTCTAGTCAAGTCTAAGTCTGCCAGTCAAGTCTGTCCAAGTCAAGTTTAGACCAGTTAGTCAGAAAGGGTTACAAGTCCCAAAAAGCCAAAAATCAGCTGTGATTCTCTACTGATTTCTTCAATTTAATGCATTTAAACTGAACTGCACTCATTGTTACATCTGTCTGCAATTCCTAAGTAAAGTTAAAAGTGGTTTCCCTAACCTTGCATTGGCGGTATTTCTTTACCCAGTGCTTGGCACCAGCAACTGCTTATTCTTGGTAGTGTGGTGGTTAACACTCCTGGCGTCACGAACCCCAACACAGAGAGCCCAATGACGGCTGATACTGCTGCCACAAAAGCTCTAGGATTGAATAACACATAAATGTATATCTAAAAAAATAAAATAAAGTAAAAAATTTCTCTGGAATCACACCGTATGACCAATATAAAATATATACTATTTTGAATATTTTATTTGTTTCTGCAGGGAAAAAAATTGTTTATCTTTAAAGTGTAACTACAGAGCTGAATACTACAAATAAGAAAAATATTTTAGGAATGTGACAGCAACCGTTCCATAGTCAGACAGAAAGAGAATGAAACCTGTTATATACAGGTGAGTACAGATAGATATATACAATATTGAGCTCAACAGCTTTAGTGCTAAGGACTGCAACACACACACTAGTAAGTAACAGACCCAATAAAGAACAACAGTGAGGACAAAGACTAAACATTGGATCTTTGGCTCACTGTCCCATTAAAAGTCTATGGAGCACTGAGACAAAAAAATTGAAGTTGGGAGTGATCATATATAAGGGGCACCATAATGCCCCTCGGGCAGCAGAGAGGCTAGAATCATCCCTGCAACCAGGTAGCAGAGTGGTCAGATGTCCAGAGTACCAGGTTGACCATGTCAGCCAAATGGAAGATCCTCACTTACAGCCATTGGCTTGGTCTGTGGGCCCTGAAGAAGGACAGGGTTAGAGTTAGGGGAAACTAGAGAGAACCATAAGGATTATTTTATAACATAGATAGTTATGGAACATTGGAGAAAAATCACCTAGAAATTCTTCAAAAATTTGTTTAACATAAATACTTGATTTAAACCATAGGACATTTCCTGCTGATTCAGGTTGCTATGAAAAAGTACAAGTTGTCCTATAAAAACAATTCCTTAAAGGGTGCTCCGGCCCTAAGACATCTTATCCCTTATTGAAAGGATAGGGGATAAGAGCCCCACCCCCTCATGATGTTACACCCCCCGCCCCCTCAATGCAAGTCTTTGGGAGGGGGCGTGACGGCTGTCACGCCCCCTCCCATAGACTTGCATTGAGGGGGTGGGGCGGGACATCATGATGGGATGGGGCTATGATGTCACGAGATCCCGGCGCCAGGTCCAGCATTGGGTCCAGTTTGTTCCTTTAAAATGGATAGTCTGCCCCTGGACATCCAAAGGATAGGGGATAAGATGTCTGATCACGGGGGTCCTGCTGCTGAGGCCCCCCACATTCTAGCATGCAGAACCCACCTGTGAGCACGGCAGGAAGCGCTTGAGGCTCCAAGTCTTATGCCTGCCGACCACAGGGACGGAGTACTGCGACGTCACGACTCTGCCCCGTGTGACGTCACACCCTGGCCCGCCCCCTCAATGCAAGTCTATGGGAGGGGGAGTGACGGGAGGCATAAGACTTCAGCGCTTCCTGCAGTGCTCACAGATGGGTGCTGCATGCTAGATTGCGGGGGTCCTCAGTGGTGGGACCCCCGCGATCAGACATCTTATGCCCTGTTCAAAGAATAGGGAATAAGATGTCTGATCATGGGGGACCCGCCGCTGGGGACCCCCCGCAATCTAGTATGCAGCACCCATCTGTGAGCACTGCAGAAGTAACCCTTTAAACAGCCGTGTCCTCAGAAAATGTACAAACGTTCCGCCTCGCAATAGGTGATGATGATGAAATGGAAATGCTGTCTCGAAAAATACTGGTAACCATCACTAGGGAAAGATATTCCAGACAAATGTATTTAATTCTTATGGAACTAATACAAAAATGGTGGCTGCGGTCATTGGAGGATTTGGAAATCAGTAACGTGAAATCAAAACTATGACACCTATAGATGACGTGATCAACACTTATCACAGCATCTGAAGTATTATCGGGGTATGATCCGACCACCTGAAACATAATTGCGGGGTCCAATGAATCAAGATGGCCTCCGGAGGTCTCCTTACCTGCCTCCTGTCACTCTGCTGCAATCTAGATCACAGATAATTTAGTAATTGATAAAAATAGTTCCTCTACAATTAAAAATTAAAATTATTGCTTTTCCTATTTTACAAAAAGTGTAATAAATAACTAAATACATGTTTAAAAAATAAAAAAAAGCCCCAAATTGCTTATTTTTGGTCATATCACATCCCAGATAAAAGGAAAAGTGTTTAAAAAGTCACGTATATATGCAAAAGTAGTATCGATAAAAACTACAGATCATGGTGGGAGAAATTAGCCCTCAAATAGCCCTGTATACAGAAAAATTAAAAAGTTATAGGGGTCAGAATAGGGAAAATTTTAACATGCTTATTTTGTTTAACCCCTTAAGGACCAAGCCCATTTTAACCTTAAGGACCAGGCCAATTTTATTTTTGCGTTTTCATTTTTTCCTCCTCGCCTTCTAAAATCCATAACTCCTTTATATTTCCATTTACAGACCCATATCAGGGCTTGTTTTTTGTGTGACCAATTCTACTTTGTAATGAAACCACTCATTTTACCATAAAATGTACGGCGAGCCCAAAAAAAAATATTTTTAGGGAGGAAATTTAAATGAAAACCACAATTTTGTGTTCTTTATTCCATGGGTCAAAACGATTAAAATGATACCCATGGCGAGAGACTTTTATATTTTTGTACCGCTTAAAAAAAATCTAAAACTTTTTGTACAAAATCAGTAATCGAAAATCGCCATATTTTGACCACCTATAACTTTTTCATTTTTCATTTTCCATATATAGGGCAGTATGAGGGCAAATTTTTTGCGCCGTCATCTGTACTTTTTATCGATACCACATTTGCATATATAAAACTTTTAGATCATTTTTTTAATAAATTTTTTTAAATAAAATGTGACAAAAAACATGCATTTTTGGACTTTTTTTTATTTTTTAAGTTTACGCCATTCACCATACGGGATAATTAACATTATATTTTGATAGTACGGACATTTACGCATGCAGCGATACCAAATATGTTTATAAAAAAAAATTACGCTTTGTGGGGGTAAAATGGGAAAAACTGACAATTTTCATTTTTATTGGGGGAGGGGATTTTTCACTTTTTTTTCAACTTTTCATTTTTACATTTTTCAATTCTTATTTTACACTTTTTATGTCCCCATAGGGGACTATCTATAGCAATCCTTTGATTGCTAATACTGTTCAGTGCTATGTATAGGACACAGCACTGCTCAGTATTATCGGTGATCTTCTTCTCTGGTCTGCTCGATCTCAGACCAGAGCAGAAGACCCTGGGAGACGGCCGGAGCAAGGTGAGGGGACCTCCGGCTGCCATGCTGGATGATCGGATCGCCGCAGCAGGGCTGCAGGCGATCCAATCATCCATTCAAAGTGCCGCACTGCCGCAGATGCCATGATCTGTATTGATCACGGCATCTAAGGGGTTAATGGCGGACATCCACGCGAACGCAGATGTCGGCCATTGCCAGCGGGTCCCCGGCTGCTACTAGCAGCCGGAACCTGGCGTGTATGACGCGAGCACCGTTCAGATGCTCGCGGTCATACACAGGACGTAAATGTACGTCCTGGTGCGGGAAGTCCCGCCAAACCAGGACGTACATTTACGTCCATGCTCGTTAAGAGGTTAAAGAAGTTTTTTTTTGTTTTTTTAGGTAGCAGAATAATAGTAAAGCATGTAACCATGGGGATCATTGTAATCATATTGACCCACAGAATAAAGAGAATCTGTCAGTTTTACCATAGGTGCACTGCAAATTAAAATTGGTCTCTCATTAAACAAGCCCTCATGTGGATCTGAATATGGAAAAATAAAAGAATTATGGCAAAGACGAGCAGCAAAAAAAAAAAAAATGCAAAAATGATGCTGGCTGTGACATCATAGCCCTGCCCCCTCATTACATCACGTCCCGCCCCCTCATTACATCACGCCCAACCCCCTCAATGCAAGTCTATGGGAGGGGGCGTGACGGCTCCCATAGACTTGCATTGAAGGGGTTTGGTGTGACATCATGAGGGGGCAGGGCTATGTCGTCACGAGCTCCCGGCGCCGGCTCCAGCGTTCGGAACAGTTTGTTCCAAACACTGAGCAGCAGAGTACCCCTTTAAGCCCAAAATGAGATGTGCCCAGAAGGGGTTAATCCCATAGCACTTTACTAATAACAGCTGTAAAGATGGAAAACTGGAGACTGGCTCAGATGACAGGATGATATACGGAATCTACTCCTGCAGGATGAGAAGGGTTAATAGCTTGGTGTGTGCCATAAAACCCACAGGGGCCTCACCTGGGGACCGCGGTCTACGGATCTAACAGCAGGAAGGTGCTTCCACCTGCTCCGTACCGTAGGTAAATGAGATGACTCAACCGCTCCAGCGAGAGACACATGACCGGAGGCTACGGGAGAGAAGACCCACCTGCAAGATACGGAGAATGTGGACAGCAACTAGAAGAGGACATTTTTTCTCTCTTTGCTTCTGGCTGTGGATTTCTTCATGTCATGTCTAATGTACTCAGACAATCTGATTATATTTAATGGAACAGACACAAAAACACACAAAAAAAACAAAACGGATACAATGTTATACACCCTCAACACCATGTAATCTAAATAGGTTTAATCTTGTGCGCTGATACATTTAAAAAAAATATATATCTCTATAGCAGTCAGCGCATTAGTCTTCTGAAGTCCCAATCCCCAGTATAGACAAAGTAAATGTAATTATTTTTAAGTTAACATTCTCACTGCCTAAAGCCACCACTAGGGGCAGCATAGAAACTTGCTGCAGACAGATTTTTTGATGTGTTAATTAAGGTGTAGGCTATAACCTCCTGAATTTCAGAGTGATTGACAGCCCGTCATCTCTTTGCTCTGTCTGCTGAAGGAGCAGAGTGGTGCCAGTCACGTGAAGGGGGTGTGATTACTACCGAAGCGGAAGGGACTAGAAGAGGATGGCTCCCACCCACTGGACTACTCAGGAGCCGGCGGGAGACACCTTTCAAACTTCATATCTTCCTTATCGCTGCCAGTGGGAATGTCTCCTGGGTATTATAAGGAAGAAGATTTCACCACAGAAAACTAATTTCCCAGTGTTATACAGTATATCCCATAAGTGAGTCCACCCCTCACATTAAATATACAGTATCTTCCATAAGTGACTCCACCCCTCACATTATATATACAGTATATCCCATAAGTGACTCCACCCCTCACATTATATATACAGTATATCCCATAAGTGACTCCACCCCTCACATTATATATACAGTATATCCCATAAGTGAGTCCACCCCTCACATTAAATATACAGTATCTTCCATAAGTGACTCCACCCCTCACATTATATATACAGTATCTTCCATAAGTGAGTCCACCCCTCACATTATATATACAGTATATCCCATAAGTGAGTCCACCCCTCACATTATATATACAGTATATCCCATAAGTGACTCCACCCCTCACATTATATATACAGTATATCCCATAAGTGAGTCCACCCCTCACATTAAATATACAGTATCTTCCATAAGTGACTCCACCCCTCACATTATATATACAGTATCTTCCATAAGTGAGTCCACCCCTCACATTATATATACAGTATATCCCATAAGTGAGTCCACCCCTCACATTATATATACAGTATATCCCATAAGTGACTCCACCCCTCACATTATATATACAGTATCTCCCATAAGTGAGTCCACCCCTCACATTATATATACAGTATCTCCCATAAGTGAGTCCACCCCTCACATTATATATACAGTATATCCCATAAGTGACTCCACCATTCACATTATATATACAGTATCTCCCATAAGTGACTCCACCCCTCACATTATATACAGTATCTCCCATAAGTGACTCCACCCCTCACATTATATATACAGTATATCCCATAAGTGAGTCCTCCCCTCACATTATATACAGTATCTCCCATAAGTGACTCCACCCCTCACATTATATATACAGTATCTCCCATAAGTGAGTCCACCCCTCACATTATATATACAGTATCTCCCATAAGTGAGTCCACCCCTCACATTATATATACAGTATATCCCATAAGTGAGTCCACCCCTCACATTATATATACAGTATATCCCATAAGTGAGTCCACCCCTCACATTATATATACAGTATCTTCCATAAGTGAGTCCACCCCTCACATTATATATACAGTATCTCCCATAAGTGACTCCACCCCTCACATTATATATACAGTATCTTCCATAAGTGAGTCCACCCCTCACATTATATATACAGTATCTTCCATAAGTGACTCCACCCCTCACATTATATATACAGTATATCCCATAAGTGAGTCCACCCCTCACATTATATATACAGTATCTTCCATAAGTGACTCCACCCCTCACATTATATATACAGTATCTCCCATAAGTGACTCCACCCCTCACATTATATATACAGTATATCCCATAAGTGAGTCCACCCCTCACATTATATATACAGTATCTTCCATAAGTGAGTCCACTCCTCACATTATATATACAGTATCACCCATAAGTGACTCCACCCCTCACATTATATATACAGTATATCCCATAAGTGAGTCCACCCCTCACATTATATATACAGTATATCCCATAAGTGAGTCCACCCCTCACATTATATATACAGTATATCCCATAAGTGAGTCCACCCCTCACATTATATATACAGTATATCCCATAAGTGACTCCACCCCTCACATTATATATACAGTATATCCCATAAGTGAGTCCAGCCCTCACATTATATATACAGTATATCCCATAAGTGAGTCCACCCCTCACATTATATATACAGTATATCCCATAAGTGAGTCCACCCCTCACATCATATACAGTATTTCCCATAAGTGACTCCACCCCTCACATTATATACAGTATCTCCCATAAGTGACTCCACCCCTCACATTATATACAGTATCTCCCATAAGCGAGTCCACCCCTCACATTATATATACAGTATATCCCATAAGTGAGTCCACCCCTCACATTATATATACAGTATATCCCATAAGTGACTCCACCCCTCACATTATATATACAGTATATCCCATAAGTGAGTCCACCCCTCACATTATATATACAGTATATGCCATAAGTGAGTCCACCCCTCACATTATATATACAGTATATCCCATAAGTGACTCCACCCCTCACATTATATATACAGTATATCCCATAAGTGATTCCACCCCTCACATTATATATACAGTATCTCCCATAAGTGAGTCCACCCCTCACATTATATACAGTATATCCCATAAGTGACTCCACCCCTCACATTATATATATATACAGTATATACCATAAGTGACTCCACCCCTCACATTATATACAGTATATCCCATAAGTGAGTCCACCCCTCACATTATATATACAGTATCTCCCATAAGTGAGTCCACCCCTCACATTATATATACAGTATCTCCCATAAGTGAGTCCACCCCTCACATTATATATACAGTATCTCCCATAAGTGAGTCCACCCCTCACATTATATACAGTATATCCCATAAGTGACTCCACCCCTCACATTATATACAGTATATCCCATAAGTGACTCCTCCCCTCACATTATATATACAGTATATACCATAAGTGAGTCCACCCCTCACATTATAAATACAGTATCTCCCATAAGTGAATCCACCCCTCACATTATATACAGTATATCCCGTAAGTGAGTCCATCCCTCACATTATATATACAGTATATCCCGTAAGTGACTCCACCCCTCACATTATATACAGTATCTCCCATAAGTGACTCCACCCCTCACATTATATACAGTATATCCCATAAGTGAGTCCACTCCTCACATTATATATACAGTATCTCCCATAAGTGAGTCCACCCCTCACATTATATACAGTATATCCCATAAGTGAGTCCACCCCTCACATTATATATACAGTATCTCCCATAAGTGAGTCCACCCCTCACATTATATATACAGTATCTCCCATAAGTGAGTCCACCCCTCACATTATATATACAGTATCTCCCATAAGTGAGTCCACCCCTCACATTATATACAGTATCTCCAATAAGTGAGTCCACCCCTCACATTATATACAGTATCTCCCATAAGTGACTCCACCCCTCACATTATATACAGTATATCCCATAAGTGAGTCCACTCCTCACATTATATATACAGTATATCCCATAAGTGAGTCCACCCCTCACATTATATATACAGTATATCCCATAAGTGAGTCCACCCCTCACATTATATATACAGTATCTCCCATAAGTGAGTCCACTCCTCACATTATATATACAGTATATCCCATAAGTGAGTCCACCCCTCACATTATATATACAGTATATCCCATAAGTGAGTCCACCCCTCACAATATATATACAGTATATCCCATAAGTGACTCCACCCCTCACATTATATATACAGTATCTCCCATAAGTGAGTCCACCCCTCACATTATTTACAGTATCTCCCATAAGTGACTCCACCCCTCACATTATATGTACAGTATATCCCATAAGTGAGTCCACCCTTCACATTATATATACAGTATCTCCCATAAGTGAGTCCACCCCTCACATTATTTACAGTATCTCCCATAAGTGACTCCACCCCTCACATTATATGTACAGTATATCCCATAAGTGAGTCCACCCCTCACATTATATACAGTATATCCCATAAGTGACTCCACCCCTCACATTATATATACAGTATCTCCCATAAGTGAGTCCACCCCTCACATTATATATACAGTATCTCCCATAAGTGACTCCACCCCTCACATTATATATACAGTATATCCCATAAGTGAGTCCACCCCTCACATTATATATAGTATATCCCATAAGTGACTCCACCCCTCACATTATATACAGTATTTCCCATAAGTGACTCCACCCCTCACATTATATACAGTATCTCCCATAAGTGAGTCCACCCCCCACATTATATATACAGTATCTCCCATAAGTGAGTCCACCCCTCACATTATATATACAGTATATCCCATAAGTGACTCCACCCCTCACATTATATATACAGTATCTCCTATAAGTGAGTCCACCCCTCACATTATATACAGTATATCCCATAAGTGAGTCCACCCCTCACAACATATACAGTATATCCCATAAGTGAGTCCACCCCTCACATTATATACAGTATATTCCATAAGTGAGTCCATCCCTCACATTATATACAGTATCTCCCATAAGTGAGTCCACCCCTCACATTATATACAGTATCTCCAATAAGTGACTCCACCCCTCACATTATATACAGTATCTCCCATAATCGACTCCACCCCTCACATTATATACAGTATCTCCCATAAGTGACTCCACCCCTCACATTATATACAGTATATCCCATAAGTGACTCCACCCCTCACATTATATACAGTATATCCCATAAGAGAGTCCATCCCTCACATTATATACAGTATCTCCCATAAGTGACTCCACCCCTCACATTATATACAGTATATCCCATAAGAGAGTCCATCCCTCACATTATATACAGTATCTCCCATAATCGACTCCACCCCTCACATTATATACAGTATCTCCCATAAGTGACTCCACCCCTCACATTATATATACAGTATCTCCCATAAGTGAGTCCACCCCTCACATTATATACAGTATCTCCCATAAGTGAGTCCACCCTTCACATTATATACAGTATATCCCATAAGTGAGTCCATCCCTCACATTATATATACAGAATATCCCATAAGTGAGTCCACCCCTCACATTATATACAGTATCTCCTATAAGTGAGTCCACCCCTCACATTATATATACAGTATCTCCCATAAGTGAGTCCACCCCTCACATTATATATACAGTATCTCCGATAAGTGAGTCCACCCCTCACATTATATATACAGTATCTCCCATAAGTGAGTCCACCCCTCACATTATATATACAGTATCTCCCATAAGTGAGTCCACCCCTCACATTATATATACAGTATATCCCATAAGTGAGTCCACCCCTCACATTATATATACAGTATATCCCATAAGTGACTCCACCCCTCACATTATATATACAGTATCTCCCATAAGTGAGTCCACCCCTCACATTATATACAGTATATCCCATAAGTGAGTCCACCCCTCACATTATATATACAGTATCTCCCATAAGTGAGTCCACCCCTCACATTATATATACAGTATCTCCCATAAGTGAGTCCACCCCTCACATTATATATACAGTATATCCCATAAGTGACTCCACCCCTCACATTATATATACAGTATCTCCCATAAGTGAGTCCATCCCTCACATTATATATACAGTATATCCCATAAGTGACTCCACCCCTCACATTATATATACAGTATCTCCCATAAGTGAGTCCACTCCTCACATTATATATACAGTATATCCCATAAGTGTGTCCACCCCTCACATTATATATACAGTATCTCCCATAAGTGAGTCCACCCCTCACATTATATATATAGTATCTCCCATAAGTGAGTCCACCCATCACATTATATACAATATCTTCCATAAGTGAGTCCACCCCTCACATTATATACAGTATCTCCCATAAGTGAGTCCACCCCTCACATTATATACAGTATCTCCCATAAGTGAGTCCACCCCTCACATTATATACACAGTATATCCCATAAGTGATTCCACCCCTCACATTATATATACAGTATATACCATAAGTGAGTCCACCCCTCACATTATATATACAGTATCTCCCATAAGTGATTCCACCCCTCACATTATATACACAGTATATCCCATAAGTGATTCCACCCCTCACATTATATATACAGTATATACCATAAGTGAGTCCACCCCTCACATTATATACAGTATCTCCCATAAGTGATTCCACCCCTCACATTATATATACAGTATATCCCATAAGTGACTCCACCCTCACATTATATATACAGTATCTCCCATAAGTGACTCCACCCCTCACATTATATATACAGTATATCCCATAAGTGACTCCACCCCACACATTATATACAGTATCTCCCATAAGTGAGTCCACCCCTCACATTATATACAGTATCTCCCATAAGTGACTCCACCCCTCACATTATATATACAGTATCTCCCATAAGTGAGTCCACCCCTCACATTATATATACAGTATATCCCATAAGTGACTCCACCCCTCACATTATATACAGTATCTCCCATAAGTGAGTTCACCCCTCACATTATATACAGTATATCTCATAAGTGACTCCACCCCTCACATTATATACAGTATATCCCATAAGTGAGTCCATCCCTCACATTATATATACAGTATATCCCATAAGTGAGTCCACCCCTCACATTATATATACATTATTTCCCATAAGTGAGTCCACCCCTCACATTATATATACAGTATATCCCATAAGTGAGTCCACCCCTCACATTATATACAGTATCTCCCATAAGTGAGTCCACCCCTCACATTATATACAGTATCTCCTATAAGTGACTCCACCCCTCACATTATATATACAGTATCTCCCATAAGTGAGTCCACCCCTCACATTATATATACAGTATCTCCCATAAGTGAGTCCACCCCTCACATTATATATACAGTATCTCCTATAAGTGAGTCCACCCCTCACATTATATATACAGTATCTCCGATAAGTGAGTCCACCCCTCACATTATATATACAGTATCTCCCATAAGTGAGTCCACCCCTCACATTATATATACAGTATCTCCCATAAGTGAGTCCACCCCTCACATTATATATACAGTATCTCCCATAAGTGAGTCCACCCCTCACATTATATATACAGTATATCCCATAAGTGACTCCACCCCTCACATTATATATACAGTATCTCCCATAAGTGAGTCCATCCCTCACATTATATATGCAGTATCTCCCATAAGTGAGTCCACTCCTCACATTATATATACAGTATATCCCATAAGTGTGTCCACCCCTCACATTATATATATAGTATCTCCCATAAGTGAGTCCACCCCTCACATTCTATACAGTATATCCCATAAGTGACTCCACCCCTCACATTATATATATAGTATCTCCCATAAGTGAGTCCACCCCTCACAATATATACAGTATATCCCATAAGTGAGTCCACCCCTCACATTATATACAATATCTTCCATAAGTGAGTCCACCCCCCACGTTATATACAGTATCTCCCATAAGTGAGTCCACCCCTCACATTATATACAGTATCTCCCATAAGTGAGTCCACCCCTCACATTATATACAGTATCTCCCATAAGTGAGTCCATCCCTCACATTATATACACAGTATATCCCATAAGTGATTCCACCCCTCACATTATATATACAGTATATACCATAAGTGAGTCCACCCCTCACATTATATATACAGTATCTCCCATAAGTGATTCCACCCCTCACATTATATACACAGTATATCCCATAAGTGATTCCACCCCTCACATTATATATACAGTATCTTCCATAAGTGAGTCCACCCCTCACATTATATATACAGTATATCCCATAAGTGAGTCCACCCCTCACATTATATATACAGTATCTTCCATAAGTGACTCCACCCCTCACATTATATATACAGTATCTCCCATAAGTGACTCCACCCCTCACATTATATATACAGTATATCCCATAAGTGAGTCCACCCCTCACATTATATATACAGTATCTTCCATAAGTGAGTCCACTCCTCACATTATATATACAGTATCTCCCATAAGTGACTCCACCCCTCACATTATATATACAGTATATCCCATAAGTGAGTCCACCCCTCACATTATATATACAGTATATCCCATAAGTGAGTCCACCCCTCACATTATATATACAGTATATCCCATAAGTGAGTCCACCCCTCACATTATATATACAGTATATCCCATAAGTGACTCCACCCCTCACATTATATATACAGTATATCCCATAAGTGAGTCCAGCCCTCACATTATATATACAGTATATCCCATAAGTGAGTCCACCCCTCACATTATATATACAGTATATCCCATAAGTGAGTCCACCCCTCACATCATATACAGTATTTCCCATAAGTGACTCCACCCCTCACATTATATACAGTATCTCCCATAAGTGACTCCACCCCTCACATTATATACAGTATCTCCCATAAGCGAGTCCACCCCTCACATTATATATACAGTATATCCCATAAGTGAGTCCACCCCTCACATTATATATACAGTATATCCCATAAGTGACTCCACCCCTCACATTATATATACAGTATATCCCATAAGTGAGTCCACCCCTCACATTATATATACAGTATATGCCATAAGTGAGTCCACCCCTCACATTATATATACAGTATATCCCATAAGTGACTCCACCCCTCACATTATATATACAGTATATCCCATAAGTGATTCCACCCCTCACATTATATATACAGTATCTCCCATAAGTGAGTCCACCCCTCACATTATATACAGTATATCCCATAAGTGACTCCACCCCTCACATTATATATATATACAGTATATACCATAAGTGACTCCACCCCTCACATTATATACAGTATATCCCATAAGTGAGTCCACCCCTCACATTATATATACAGTATCTCCCATAAGTGAGTCCACCCCTCACATTATATATACAGTATCTCCCATAAGTGAGTCCACCCCTCACATTATATATACAGTATCTCCCATAAGTGAGTCCACCCCTCACATTATATACAGTATATCCCATAAGTGACTCCACCCCTCACATTATATACAGTATATCCCATAAGTGACTCCTCCCCTCACATTATATATACAGTATATACCATAAGTGAGTCCACCCCTCACATTATAAATACAGTATCTCCCATAAGTGAATCCACCCCTCACATTATATACAGTATATCCCGTAAGTGAGTCCATCCCTCACATTATATATACAGTATATCCCGTAAGTGACTCCACCCCTCACATTATATACAGTATCTCCCATAAGTGACTCCACCCCTCACATTATATACAGTATATCCCATAAGTGAGTCCACTCCTCACATTATATATACAGTATCTCCCATAAGTGAGTCCACCCCTCACATTATATACAGTATATCCCATAAGTGAGTCCACCCCTCACATTATATATACAGTATCTCCCATAAGTGAGTCCACCCCTCACATTATATATACAGTATCTCCCATAAGTGAGTCCACCCCTCACATTATATATACAGTATCTCCCATAAGTGAGTCCACCCCTCACATTATATACAGTATCTCCAATAAGTGAGTCCACCCCTCACATTATATACAGTATCTCCCATAAGTGACTCCACCCCTCACATTATATACAGTATATCCCATAAGTGAGTCCACTCCTCACATTATATATACAGTATATCCCATAAGTGAGTCCACCCCTCACATTATATATACAGTATATCCCATAAGTGAGTCCACCCCTCACATTATATATACAGTATCTCCCATAAGTGAGTCCACTCCTCACATTATATATACAGTATATCCCATAAGTGAGTCCACCCCTCACATTATATATACAGTATATCCCATAAGTGAGTCCACCCCTCACAATATATATACAGTATATCCCATAAGTGACTCCACCCCTCACATTATATATACAGTATCTCCCATAAGTGAGTCCACCCCTCACATTATTTACAGTATCTCCCATAAGTGACTCCACCCCTCACATTATATGTACAGTATATCCCATAAGTGAGTCCACCCTTCACATTATATATACAGTATCTCCCATAAGTGAGTCCACCCCTCACATTATTTACAGTATCTCCCATAAGTGACTCCACCCCTCACATTATATGTACAGTATATCCCATAAGTGAGTCCACCCCTCACATTATATACAGTATATCCCATAAGTGACTCCACCCCTCACATTATATATACAGTATCTCCCATAAGTGAGTCCACCCCTCACATTATATATACAGTATCTCCCATAAGTGACTCCACCCCTCACATTATATATACAGTATATCCCATAAGTGAGTCCACCCCTCACATTATATATATAGTATATCCCATAAGTGACTCCACCCCTCACATTATATACAGTATTTCCCATAAGTGACTCCACCCCTCACATTATATACAGTATCTCCCATAAGTGAGTCCACCCCCCACATTATATATACAGTATCTCCCATAAGTGAGTCCACCCCTCACATTATATATACAGTATATCCCATAAGTGACTCCACCCCTCACATTATATATACAGTATCTCCTATAAGTGAGTCCACCCCTCACATTATATACAGTATATCCCATAAGTGAGTCCACCCCTCACAACATATACAGTATATCCCATAAGTGAGTCCACCCCTCACATTATATACAGTATATTCCATAAGTGAGTCCATCCCTCACATTATATACAGTATCTCCCATAAGTGAGTCCACCCCTCACATTATATACAGTATCTCCAATAAGTGACTCCACCCCTCACATTATATACAGTATCTCCCATAATCGACTTCACCCCTCACATTATATACAGTATCTCCCATAAGTGACTCCACCCCTCACATTATATACAGTATATCCCATAAGTGACTCCACCCCTCACATTATATACAGTATATCCCATAAGAGAGTCCATCCCTCACATTATATACAGTATCTCCCATAAGTGACTCCACCCCTCACATTATATACAGTATATCCCATAAGAGAGTCCATCCCTCACATTATATACAGTATCTCCCATAATCGACTCCACCCCTCACATTATATACAGTATCTCCCATAAGTGACTCCACCCCTCACATTATATATACAGTATCTCCCATAAGTGAGTCCACCCCTCACATTATATACAGTATCTCCCATAAGTGAGTCCACCCTTCACATTATATACAGTATATCCCATAAGTGAGTCCATCCCTCACATTATATATACAGAATATCCCATAAGTGAGTCCACCCCTCACATTATATACAGTATCTCCTATAAGTGAGTCCACCCCTCACATTATATATACAGTATCTCCCATAAGTGAGTCCACCCCTCACATTATATATACAGTATCTCCGATAAGTGAGTCCACCCCTCACATTATATATACAGTATCTCCCATAAGTGAGTCCACCCCTCACATTATATATACAGTATCTCCCATAAGTGAGTCCACCCCTCACATTATATATACAGTATATCCCATAAGTGAGTCCACCCCTCACATTATATATACAGTATATCCCATAAGTGACTCCACCCCTCACATTATATATACAGTATCTCCCATAAGTGAGTCCACCCCTCACATTATATACAGTATATCCCATAAGTGAGTCCACCCCTCACATTATATATACAGTATCTCCCATAAGTGAGTCCACCCCTCACATTATATATACAGTATCTCCCATAAGTGAGTCCACCCCTCACATTATATATACAGTATATCCCATAAGTGACTCCACCCCTCACATTATATATACAGTATCTCCCATAAGTGAGTCCATCCCTCACATTATATATACAGTATATCCCATAAGTGACTCCACCCCTCACATTATATATACAGTATCTCCCATAAGTGAGTCCACTCCTCACATTATATATACAGTATATCCCATAAGTGTGTCCACCCCTCACATTATATATACAGTATCTCCCATAAGTGAGTCCACCCCTCACATTATATATATAGTATCTCCCATAAGTGAGTCCACCCATCACATTATATACAATATCTTCCATAAGTGAGTCCACCCCTCACATTATATACAGTATCTCCCATAAGTGAGTCCACCCCTCACATTATATACAGTATCTCCCATAAGTGAGTCCACCCCTCACATTATATACACAGTATATCCCATAAGTGATTCCACCCCTCACATTATATATACAGTATATACCATAAGTGAGTCCACCCCTCACATTATATATACAGTATCTCCCATAAGTGATTCCACCCCTCACATTATATACACAGTATATCCCATAAGTGATTCCACCCCTCACATTATATATACAGTATATACCATAAGTGAGTCCACCCCTCACATTATATACAGTATCTCCCATAAGTGATTCCACCCCTCACATTATATATACAGTATATCCCATAAGTGACTCCACCCCTCACATTATATATACAGTATCTCCCATAAGTGACTCCACCCCTCACATTATATATACAGTATATCCCATAAGTGACTCCACCCCACACATTATATACAGTATCTCCCATAAGTGAGTCCACCCCTCACATTATATACAGTATCTCCCATAAGTGACTCCACCCCTCACAATATATATACAGTATCTCCCATAAGTGAGTCCACCCCTCACATTATATATACAGTATATCCCATAAGTGACTCCACCCCTCACATTATATACAGTATCTCCCATAAGTGAGTTCACCCCTCACATTATATACAGTATATCTCATAAGTGACTCCACCCCTCACATTATATACAGTATATCCCATAAGTGAGTCCATCCCTCACATTATATATACAGTATATCCCATAAGTGAGTCCACCCCTCACATTATATATACATTATTTCCCATAAGTGAGTCCACCCCTCACATTATATATACAGTATATCCCATAAGTGAGTCCACCCCTCACATTATATACAGTATCTCCCATAAGTGAGTCCACCCCTCACATTATATACAGTATCTCCTATAAGTGACTCCACCCCTCACATTATATATACAGTATCTCCCATAAGTGAGTCCACCCCTCACATTATATATACAGTATCTCCCATAAGTGAGTCCACCCCTCACATTATATATACAGTATCTCCTATAAGTGAGTCCACCCCTCACATTATATATACAGTATCTCCGATAAGTGAGTCCACCCCTCACATTATATATACAGTATCTCCCATAAGTGAGTCCACCCCTCACATTATATATACAGTATCTCCCATAAGTGAGTCCACCCCTCACATTATATATACAGTATCTCCCATAAGTGAGTCCACCCCTCACATTATATATACAGTATATCCCATAAGTGACTCCACCCCTCACATTATATATACAGTATCTCCCATAAGTGAGTCCATCCCTCACATTATATATGCAGTATCTCCCATAAGTGAGTCCACTCCTCACATTATATATACAGTATATCCCATAAGTGTGTCCACCCCTCACATTATATATATAGTATCTCCCATAAGTGAGTCCACCCCTCACATTCTATACAGTATATCCCATAAGTGACTCCACCCCTCACATTATATATATAGTATCTCCCATAAGTGAGTCCACCCCTCACAATATATACAGTATATCCCATAAGTGAGTCCACCCCTCACATTATATACAATATCTTCCATAAGTGAGTCCACCCCCCACGTTATATACAGTATCTCCCATAAGTGAGTCCACCCCTCACATTATATACAGTATCTCCCATAAGTGAGTCCACCCCTCACATTATATACAGTATCTCCCATAAGTGAGTCCATCCCTCACATTATATACACAGTATATCCCATAAGTGATTCCACCCCTCACATTATATATACAGTATATACCATAAGTGAGTCCACCCCTCACATTATATATACAGTATCTCCCATAAGTGATTCCACCCCTCACATTATATACACAGTATATCCCATAAGTGATTCCACCCCTCACATTATATATACAGTATATACCATAAGTGAGTCCACCCCTCACATTATATACAGTATCTCCCATAAGTGATTCCACCCCTCACATTATATATACAGTATATCCCATAAGTGACTCCACCCCTCACATTATATATACAGTATATCCCATAAGTGACTCCACCCCACACATTATATACAGTATCTCCCATAAGTGAGTTCACCCCTCACATTATATACAGTATCTCCCATAAGTGAGTCCACCCCTCACATTATATACAGTATATCCCATAAGTGACTCCACCCCTCACATTATATACACAGTATATCCCATAAGTGATTCCACCCCTCACATTATATATACAGTATATACCATAAGTGAGTCCACCCCTCACATTATATACAGTATCTCCCATAAGTGATTCCACCCCTCACATTATATATACAGTATATCCCATAAGTGACTCCACCCCTCACATTATATATACAGTATATCCCATAAGTGACTCCACCCCACACATTATATACAGTATCTCCCATAAGTGAGTTCACCCCTCACATTATATACAGTATATCCCATAAGTGAGTCCATCCCTCACATTATATATACAGTATATCCCATAAGTGAGTCCACCCCTCACATTATATATACAGTATATCCCATAAGTGAGTCCACCCCTCACATTATATATACAGTATATCCCATAAGTGACTCCACCCCTCACATTATATATACAGTATTTCCCATAAGTGAGTCCACCCCTCACATTATATATACAGTATATCCCATAAGTGAGTCCACCCCTCACATTATATACAGTATCTCCCATAAGTGACTCCACCCCTCACATTATATACAGTATATCCCATAAGTGAGTCCACCGCTCACATTATATACAGTATCTCCCATAGGTGAGTCCACCCCTCACATTATATACAGTATCTCCTATAAGTGACTCCACCCCACACATTATATATACAGTATCTCCCATAAGTGAGTCCACCCCTCACATTATATATACAGTATCTCCCATCAGTGAGTCCACCCCTCACATTATATATACAGTATCTCCCATAAGTGACTCCACCCCTCACATTATATACAGTATCTCCCATAAGTGAGTCCACCCCTCACATTATATATACAGTATCTCCTATAAGTGAGTCCACCCCTCACATTATATATACAATATCTCCTATAAGTGAGTCCACCCCTCACATTATATATACAGTATCTCCTATAAGTGAGTCCACCCCTCACATTATATATACAGTATCTCCTATAAGTGAGTCCACCCCTCACATTATATATACAGTATCTCCCATAAGTGAGTCCACCCCTCACATTATATACAGTATCTCCCATAAGTGACTCCACCCCTCACATTATATACAGTATATCCCATAAGTGAGTCCACCCCTCACATTATATACAGTATATACCATAAGTGACTCCACCCCTCACATTATATATACAGTATCTCCCATAAGTGAGTCCATCCCTCACATTATATATACAGTATATACCATAAGTGAGTCCATCCCTCACATTATATATACAGTATATCCTATAAGTGAGTCCACCCCTCACATTATATATACAGTATATCCCATAAGTGACTCCACCCCTCACATTATATACAGTATCTCCCATAAGTGAGTCCACCCCTCACATTATATATACAGTATCTCCCATAAGTGAGTCCACCCCTCACATTATATATACAGTATATCCCATAAGTGAGTCCACCCCTCACATTATATATACAGTATCTCCCATAAGTGAGTCCACCCCTCACATTATATACAGTATATACCATAAGTGACTCCACCCCTCACATTATATACAGTATATCCCATAAGTGAGTCCACCCCTCACATTATATATACAGTATATCCCATAAGTGAGTCCACCCCTCACATTATATACAGTATATCCCATAAGTGAGTCCACCCATCACATTATATATACAGTATATCCCATAAGTGATTCCACCCCTCACATTATATATACAGTATCTCCCATAAGTGAGTCCACCCCTCACATTATATATACAGTATCTCCCATAAGTGAGTCCACCCCTCACATTATATACAGTATATCCCATAAGTGAGTCCACCCCTCACATTATATATACAGTATATCCCATAAGTGAGTCCACCCCTCACATTATATACAGTATATCCCATAAGTGAGTCCACCCATCACATTATATACAGTATCTCCCATAATCGACTCCACCCCTCACATTATATATACAGTATCTCCCATAAGTGAGTCCACCCCTCACATTATATATACAGTATATCCCATAAGTGACTCCACCCCTCACATTATATACAGTATCTCCCATAGGTGAGTCCACCCCTCACATTATATATACAGTATATCCCATAAGTGACTCCACCCCTCACATTATATATACAGTATCTCCCATAAGTGAGTCCACCCCTCACATTATATACAGTATCTCCCATAGGTGAGTCCATCCCTCACATTATATACAGTATCTCCTATAAGTGAGTCCACCCCTCACATTATATATACAGTATCTCCCATAAGTGAGTCCACCCCTCACATTATATACAGTATATCCCATAAGTGACTCCACCCCTCACATTATATATACAGTATCTCCCATAAGTGAGTCCATCCCTCACATTATATACAGTATCTCCCATAAGTGAGTCCACCCCTCACATTATATACAGTATATACCATAAGTGAGTCCACCCCTCACATTATATACAGTATATACCATAAGTGAGTCCATCCCTCACATTATATATACAGTATCTCCCATAAGTGAGTCCACCCCTCACATTATATATACAGTATCTCCCATAGGTGACTCCACCCCTCACATTATATATACAGTATCTCCCATAAGTGACTACACCCCTCACATTATATACAGTATATACCATAAGTGAGTCCACCCCTCACATTATATACAGTATATACCATAAGTGAGTCCATCCCTCACATTATATATACAGTATCTCCCATAAGTGACTACACCCCTCACATTATATATACAGTATATCCCATAAGTGACTCCACCCCTCACAATATATACAGTATCTCCCATAAGTGAGTCCACCCCTCACATTATATACAGCATCTCCCATAAGTGACTCCACCCCTCACATTATATATACAGTATCTCCCATAAGTGAGTCCACCCCTCACATTATATACAGTATATCCCATAAGTGACTCCACCCCTCACATTATATATACAGTATATCCCATAAGTGAGTCCACCCCCCACATTATATACAGTATCTCCCATAAGTGAGTCCACCCCTCACATTATATATACAGTATATCCCATAAGTGACTCCACCCCTCACAATATATACAGTATCTCCCATAAGTGAGTCCACCCCTCACATTATATATACAGTATCTCCCATAAGTGAGTCCACCCCTCACATTATATATACAGTATCTCCCATAAGTGAGTCCACCCCTCACATTATATATACAGTATATCCCATAAGTGAGTCCACCCCCCACATTATATACAGTATCTCCCATAAGTGAGTCCACCCCTCACATTATATATACAGTATATCCCATAAGTGACTCCACCCCTCACAATATATACAGTATCTCCCATAAGTGAGTCCACCCCTCACATTATATATACAGTATCTCCCATAAGTGATTCCACCCCTCACATTATATATACAGTATCTTCCATAAGTGAGTCCACCCCTCACATTATATACAGTATATCCCATAAGTGAGTCCACCCCTCACATTATATATACAGTATATCCCATAAGTGAGTCCACCCCTCACATTATATATACAGTATATCCCATAAGTGAGTCCACCCCTCACATTATATATACAGTATATCCCATAAGTGACTCCACCCCTCACATTATATATACAGTATCTCCCATAAGTGAGTCCACTCCTCACATTATATATACAGTATCTCCCATAAGTGAGTCCACCCCTCACATTATAAATACAGTATCTCCCATAAGTGAGTCCACCCCTCACATTATATACAGTATATGCCATAAGTGAGTCCACCCCTCACATTATATATACAGTATATCCCATAAGTGAGTCCACCCCTCACATTATATATACAGTATTTCCCATAAGTGAGTCCACCCCTCACATTATATATACAGTATCTCCCATAAGTGAGTCCACCCCTCACATTATATACAGTATCTCCCATAAGTGAGTCCACCCCTCACATTATATATACAGTATTTCCCATAAGTGAGTCCACCCCTCACATTATATATACAGTATCTCTCATAAGTGAGTCCACCCCTCACATTATATACAGTATCTCCCATAAGTGACTCCACCCCTCACATTATATACGGTATCTCCCATAAGTGAGTCCACCCCTCACATTATATACAGTATCTCCCATAAGTGAGTCCACCCCTCACATTATATATACAGTATATCCCATAAGTGAGTCCACCCTTCACATTATATATACAGTATCTCCTATAAGTGAGTCCACCCCTCACATTATATACAGTATATCCCATAAGTGAGTCCACCCCTCACATTATATATACAGTATATCCCATAAGTGAGTCTACCCCCCACATTATATACAGTATCTCCCATAAGTGAGTCCACCCCTCACATTATATATACAGTATATCCCATAAGTGACTCCACCCCTCTCAATATATACAGTATCTCTCATAAGTGAGTCCACCCCTCACATTATATATACAGTATCTCCCATAAGTGAGTCCACCCCTCACATTATATACAGTATCTCCCATAAGTGAGTCCATCCCTCACATTATATATACAGTATATCCCATAAGTGAGTCCACCCCTCACATTATATATACAGTATTTCCCATAAGTGAGTCCACCCCTCACATTATATATACAGTATCTCCCATAAGTGAGTCCACCCCTCACATTATATACAGTATCTCCCATAAGTGAGTCCACCCCTCACATTATATATACAGTATTTCCCATAAGTGAGTCCACCCCTCACATTATATATACAGTATCTCCCATAAGTGACTCCACTCCTCACATTATATACAGTATCTCCCATAAGTGAGTCCACCCCTCACATTATATATACAGTATATCCCATAAGTGAGTCCACCCCTCACATTATATACAGTATATCCCATAAGTGACTCCACCCCTCACATTATATATACAGTATCTCCCATAAGTGACTCCACTCCTCACATTATATACAGTATCTCCCATAAGTGAGTCCACCCCTCACATTATATATACAGTATATCCCATAAGTGAGTCCACCCCTCACATTATATATACAGTATCTCCCATAAGTGAGTCCATCCCTCACATTATATACAGTATCTCCCATAAGTGACTCCACCCCTCACATTATATACAGTATCTCCCATAAGTGAGTCCACCCCTCACATTATATATACAGTATCTCCCATAAGTGAGTCCACCCCTCACATTATATACAGTATCTCCCATAAGTGAGTCCACCCCTCACATTATATATACAGTATCCCCCATAAGTGATTCCACCCCTCACATTATATATACAGTATCTCCCATAAGTGAGTCCACCCCTCACATTATATATACAGTATATCCCATAAGTGAGTCCACCCCTCACATTATATATACAGTATATCCCATAAGTGAGTCCACCCCTCACATCATATACAGTATATACCATAAGTGAGTCCACCCCTCACATTATATACAGTATCTCCCATAAGTGAGTCCACCCCTCACATTATATATACAGTATATCCCATAAGTGACTCCACCCCTCACATTATATACAGTATATCCCATAAGTGAGTCCACCCCTCACATTATATATACAGTATATCCCATAAGTGAGTCCACCCCTCACATTATATACAGTATATCCCATAAGTGAGTCAACCCATCACATTATATACAGTATCTCCCATAATTGACTCCACCCCTCACATTATATATACAGTATCTCCCATAAGTGAGTCCACCCCTCACATTATATACAGTATATCCCATAAGTGAGTCCACCCCTCACATTATATACAGTATCTCCCATAAGTGAGTCCACCCCTCACATTATATATACAGTATATCCCATAAGTGACTCCACCCCTCACATTATATACAGTATATCCCATAAGTGAGTCCACCCCTCACATTATATATATACAGTATCTCCCATAAGTGAGTCCACCCCTCACATTATATATACAGTATATCCCATAAGTGACTCCACCCCTCACATTATATACAGTATATCCCATAAGTGAGTCCACCCCTCACATTATATATATACAGTATCTCCCATAAGTGACTCCACCCCTCACATTATATATATACAGTATCTCCCATAAGTGAGTCCACCCCTCACTTTATATACAGTATATCCCATAAGTGAGTCCACCCATCACATTATATACAGTATCTCTGATAATCGACTCCACCCCTCACATTATATATACAGTATCTCCCATAAGTGAGTCCACCCCTCACATTATATACAGTATATCCCATAAGTGAGTCCACCCCTCACATTATATATACAGTATATCCCATAAGTGACTCCACCCCTCACATTATATATACAGTATATCCCATAAGTGAGTCCATCCCTCACATTATATATACAGTATATCCCATAAGTGAGTCCACCCCTCACATTATATACAGTATATCCCATAAGTGACTCCACCCCTCACATTATATATACAGTATCTCCCATCAGTGAGTCCACCCCTCACATTATATATACAGTATCTCCTATAAGTGAGTCCATCCCTCACATTATATATACAGTATATCCCATAAGTGACTCCACCCCTCACATTATATATACAGTATCTCCCATCAGTGAGTCCACCCCTCACATTATATATACAGTATGTCCCATAAGTGAGTCCACCCCTCACATTATATACAGTATATCCCATAAGTGAGTCCACCCCTCACACTATATATACAGTATATCCCATAAGTGAGTCCACCCCTCACATTATATATATACAGTATATCCCATAAGTGAGTCCACCCCTCACATTATATATACAGTATATCCCATAAGTGAGTCCACCCCTCACATTATATATACAGTATATCCCATAAGTGACTCCACCCCTCACATTATATACAGTATATCCCATAAGTGAGTCCCCTCCTCACATTATATATACAGTATCTCCCATAAGTGAGCCCACCCCTCACATTATATATACAGTATATCCCATAAGTGAGTCCACCCCTCACATTATATACAGTATATCCCATAAGTGAGTCCACCCCTCACATTATATATACAGTATCTCCTATAATTGAGTCCACCCCTCACATTATATACAGTATATCCCATAAGCGACTCCACCCCTCACATTATATACAGTATATACCATAAGTGAGTCCACCCCTCACATTATATATACAGTATATCCCATAAGCGACTCCACCCCTCACATTATATACAGTATATACCATAAGTGAGTCCACCCCTCACATTATATACAGTATCTCCCATAAGTGAGTCCATCCCTCACATTATATATACAGTATCTCCCATAAGTGAGTCCACCCCTCACATTATATATAGTATCTCCCATAAGTGAGTCCACTCCTCACATTATATATACAGTATATCCCATAAGTGAGTCCACCCCTCACATTATATATACAGTATATCCCATAAGTGACTCCACCCCTCACATTATATATACAGTATATGCCATAAGTGAGTCCACCCCTCACATTATATATACAGTATATGCCATAAGTGACTCCACCCCTCACATTATATATACAGTATATGCCATAAGTGACTCCACCCCTCACATTATATATAGTATCTCCCATAAGTGAGTCCACCCCTCACATTATATATACAGTATCTCCCATAAATGAGTCCACCCCTCACATTATATACAGTATTTCTCATAATTGATTCCCCCCCCCCACATTATATATACAGTATCTCCCATAAGTGAGTCCATCCCTCACATTATATATACAGTATATCCCATAAGTGAGTCCACCCCTCACATTATATATACAGTATCTCCCATAAGTGAGTCCACCCCTCACATTATATATACAGTATATCCCATAAGTGAGTCCACCCCTCACATTATATATACAGTATATCCCATAAATGAGTCCACCCCTCACATTATATACAGTATATCCCATAAGTGACTCCACCCCACACATTATATACAGTATCTCCCATAAGTGAATCCACCCTCACATTATATATACAGTATCTCCCATAAGTGAGTCCACCCCTCACATTATATATACAGTATATCCCATAAGTGAGTCCACCCCTCACATTATATACAGTATATCCCATAAGTGACTCCACCCCGCACATTACATACAGTATCTCCCATAAGTGAGTCCACCCCCCACATTCGTGTGAATTTTATCTTCTTTTTCTGTGACAACATTGAGGAAAGAGAACTAGTGAGTGCTCATTCTGTATAACAGTGTTTAATGTTGTGTCCCTTCAAAGTAACTCAACACACAGCCAATAATGTCTGAACCTTGGCAACAAAGGTCAGTGCACACGTAAGTGGATATGTCCAAATTGCACCCAATTAGCCATTTTCCCTTTCCTCTGTCTTGTGACTTGTTAGTTTTACAAGGTTTCAGGTGTGAATTTGGGAATAGGTGTCTTAAATTTGGTGTTCTCACTCTAACACTCTCTAATACTGGTCACAGGAAGTTCAACATGGCCCCTCATAGCAAAGAACTCTCTGAGGGTCTGGAAAAAAAATTATCATCTACATAAAGATGGCCTAGGTTATAAGAAGTGTTATAAGTGTTAAAAGTGAGTGAGAATTTGAGTGCACATGCTCTGCGTCTTATATCCATAGGATGTCTTTGGGAAAAAGACGTATGAGTGCTGCCAGCATTGCTGCAGAGGTTAAAGTGGCCTGAGGTCAGCCTGTCAGAGCTCAGACAATATGTAGCACACTGCATTATATTAGTCATTTAAAGATGAAGCACAAGAAAGCCTGCAAACAGATTGCTGAAGACAAGCAGACCAACGATATGGATTACTGGAACCACATCCTGTGGTCTGATGATTCCACTAATAAGTATCTTAGAGATAGAAGAAATCAAAAAGGTAATAAAAAAATCCATTTTGCCATTTTCAACAAATCTGCTGCCAAATCTCATAAAAAAAATCTTAATATTTTACTAATTTTGTAAATTTGCTTGATTAAAAACTATTACAATTATTATTTTTTTTATAAATGAATTCATTTTATTAAATTAAATTTAACATTTATTTTATTAAATTGAAAATTTAAACTTATTTACTTTTCTTTTCTCGTTTGCATGGCCTGGCCCCCAGCCTTTGCTGCAGTGTAAACTAGAGGTAACAATATTTCCCCCCTGTTGGGCCAGTTTCATCTCTTCTTTAGTCAGTTATTTTTTCCTAGCGTTAAGCTCAACATTTCTAGTCAATTTAAAGAAATTCAAATACTTTGAGAGCTATTCCAAAAATGTGTCAAACTACTGTCCTGGAGGCATCTGGAGAGAGGAAGACCAGCAGACAGTGATTTCCACGAGAAGGAGACATTGTGAGGGACTTATTGGTTATGTCAAGGATTAAATTTAAGATTCACTCAGAATGGTGCAATTTGTGATAATTTAACATAGTGCACCATAGTAGACTATTCTTTTGACTCCTAGGAAAATACACACAAACATACACACATATATGTTGATATATCACAATCACTATACAATTTTTGTGTTTTGCGATATGTAGACTCTTTGCAAGATTTTGTGATTACCTAGGCACAACAAAAAAAAAGTTCCCATTTCAGGCAACAAATTTTTTTTTAAATTTCAGACTTTTTTTCATCTATCTTTATAGTTTTCGGTATTTTTTGTCTCTTTTTTTCTAACTTTTTGCCCACAGCAAAAGCTCAAGCCATATAAATGGCTAGATTCAATGGGGACATATTTTGGGCTGGTTATTGCACCAATAAAGTGCCAAATATGGCCATATTTTGGAGCGTAAATGGTAAAAAGCCCCAGCATGGAATTTCACAGCAGTAACAACTGACTTAAAATTAATAAGGGGGCGCTCACACTACGTAATCCCCGCGGAATTCTGTGAGCTTTAACATTGGTGTGAATGGGTCTTCCGCGAGACTCGTAAACACTGAGCAATTTCATCGGCAGACAATTCTGATGCTGAAATTGTATCGCGCAAAGAAGGAACATGTTCATTCTTTGCGCCGAAGTCTGCGAGGTCTGCATAGATGTCAATGGTGACGCACAGGGCTGCGCGGTCCTACTGTTGAAAAATTTTGTCGGCAGCTGCCAGACTGAATCTCTCTGAATTTCGTGAACGGAGATTCAGCTTCAAATTCTAAGTTTCACAGGAAAAATAGCCCCAGCATGGAATTTTACAGCAGTAACAACTTAATTCAAATTAATACGTTTCCCAAGAAAACCTATATTGAGTCTATCAGTTTCATGATTGTTTAATAAGGACAAAATATAATAAAATCAATAAAAATAACACATAGAATATTTACATATTCACAATATGATGCAAATACACAAGTCTCATCAAGTCTGTGTCTCTCTCTTCTTCACAGTTGGCCGTCCAAATTGGTCCAAATTGGATGCATTTATTCTTCTTTCTTCCCTGACGGAACGATTTGCTTCTATACATTGTCATTGGGATCCACATCATATCCCCAGAAGGCCAAGTGAGGTAAGTAGGCGCGCACCCAACATTGCTGAGGATACAGCTGAGGCCTTACTACTGCACAAATCTACAATAAAAGTAAGAAAAATTAGAAACATATAGGGCTTGACAAACTTTGCAAAAACATATTTTTATTGATCCTACATCTAAAATAACATAATCACTTTTTGGAGGACAAACACTTCAGAGAAGCCAGAGTAAAATCCAGTTCATTTATTGGGATCAAGAAGCAACGCATTTCGCTGCGCATGCGCAGCGAAACGCATTGCATCTTGGTCCCAATAAATGAACTGGATTTTACTCTGGCTTTTCTGAAGTGTTTGTCCTCGTCAACGTCACTAGATTCACACCTGTGCTTAGAGTTACCTGCATTCATCTACCTATTGTGAGTGGCATTATCCAATCTTATCTATATACTAGTGTCACCGTAATCATATCTTTGAACACTAGACAGGAAGTTTTAGAAAAAAGAACAGGAAGTCTCAGAACACAGAACAGGAAGTTTTAGAACACAGAGCAGGAAGTCTCAAAACACAGAACAGAAAGTTTTAGAACACAGAGCAGGAAGTCTCAAAACGCAAAACAAGAAGTTTTAGAACACAGAATAGGAAGTCTCTGAACACAGAGCAAGAAGTCACAGAACAGGAAGTTTTAGAACACAGAGCAGAAAGTCTCAAACACAGAACAGGAAGTTTTAGAACACAAAACAGGAAGTCTCAGAACACAGAACAGGAAGCCTTAGAACACAAAACAGGAAGTTTTAGAACACAGGACAGAAAGTCCAGAGCACAGCACACAAAGTTTTAGAAGACAGAACATGAAGTCTCACAACACAGAACAGGATGTCTAAGAACACAAAACAGGAAGTCTTGGAACACAGAACAGGAAGTCTCAGAATACAGAACAAGAAGTCTCAGAACACAGAACAGGACATTTTAGAACACAGAGCAGGAAGTCTAAAAACACAAAACAAGAAGTTTTAGAACACAGAACAGGAAGTCTCAGAATACAGAACAAGAAGTCTCAGAACACAGAACAGGACATTTTAGAACACAGAGCAGGAAGTCTCAAAACACAAAACAAGAAGTTTTAGAACACAGAATAGGAAGTCTCAGAACACAGAGCAGGAAGTCACAGAACAGGAAGTTTTAGAACACAGCTCAGAAAGTCTCAAACACAGAACAGGAAGTTTTAGAACACAGAACAGGAAGTCTCAGAACACAGAACAGGAAGTCTCAGAACACAAGACAGGAAGTCTTAGAACACAGAACAGGATGTTTTAGGGCACAGAACAAGAAGCCTTAGAACACAAAACAAGAAGTTTTAGAACACAGGACAGAAATTCCAGAGCACAGCACACAAAGTTTTAGAAAACAGAGCATGAAGTCTCACAACACAGAACAGGATGTCTAAGAACACAAAGCAGGAAGTCTTAGAACACAGAACAGGAAGTCTCAGAATACAGAACAAGAAGTCTCAGAACACAGAACAGGACTTTTAGAGCACAGAACAGGGAGCTTTAAAACACAGAACAGGAAATCTTAGAACACAGAACAGGAAGACTCAGAACACAGAACAGGAAGTCTCAGCTGATTGTTAGACTTGGTTAGAGCAAAAACTGCAAGATTTCTTCATCATCGTAAAATTGTAACAAGGCAAATAAGGGGGAAAAAATCACCTTAAACTCCTTCAAAATATGTTTAAAATAAAAAAGGTGTAATTAAACAATAGTACTTTTCCCAATGACACATTCCTTTTAAACATTTATTCAGATACTTACAGTACAGATAAGACACATGAGAAGCGCCATGAGCAGTATACAAGCTAGGGAGATGAGGATAATGCCCCAGAATGGAAGGTTGGGGGAGTTTTCTATATAAGAGAACAAAAAGTCGCACTTAAAAATAACTTATAGTAGGTACATGAACACTACAACATATTAATGTATAATTCGATAACAGAAAGATTTTAGAGGCGCCATTTACAGGACCGACCATTGGCATAATGAGTTTTAGAACATAAAGGTGTACTCCGCTGCTCAGCGTTTGGAACAAATTGCTCCGAACGCTGGAGCACGAGAGCTCGTGATGTCATATCCCCGCCCCCTCGTGACATCACGCCCCGCCCCTCAATGCAAATCTATGGGAGGGGGCGTGACAAAAGTGCACAAGATGAGCAGAGTAAAAAAGGTAGACAGCTTAAAGGGGTACTCTTACCCTAGACATCTTATCCCCTATACAAAGGATTTCACTCCGTGCCGGATGACTGATAATGCAGGGCGGAGGCTAGTGACGTCTCGGTCATGCCTCGCTCGTGATGTCATGACCACGCCCCCTCAATGCAAGTCTATGGTAGGGGGCGTAATGGCTGTCACGCCCCTTCCCATAGATTTGCATTGAGGGGCATGGTTGTGACATCACAAGCGGGCGTGGCCATGACATCGCGAGCCTCCAGTACTGCACCCAACACTCTAAACAAACGCTGGGTGTAGCAGGGAGATTGCGGGGGTCCCCAGCGGCAGGACCCCCGGAATCAGACATCTCATCCCCTATCCTTTAGATAGGGGATAAGATGTCGAGGGGCAGAGTACCCCTTTAAGGTGCTGCTGCATAAGTGCAGCATGTATTAGGTACGAGACACATACAATGTGTCTTTGACGCAGCGTTTCATCACCGTGGGGGATCATCAGGAAGACCTTGATGTTTACTCGTCCATGAGTTATCCGGCAGTGGCCACTATTTCATTCTTGTGCATTATTGTGGGGGCTGTTATTTTGCCAGAGCTGTTTATTTACAGCATTTAGTGATATGCCTTACAGTAAGACCCATGGACATAAGCAACAGTGGACAGGACCTGTCCCATTCACATTAATTGGAAACCTTACTTGGCATTCTCTGTGACCTTTTCAGTGGTCATTCTACAGGGAGGGAGAGGCTAAACTGTAAGCAACAGCTATTGTGTGTATTTCTGATATCTATCTACTGGTGTCACCTTTTACTGTAATCCTGTCTGTGATGATGAATGGAGGATACTGCTGGGCAGTGATCTCTACAGAACAAGAAGTCTCAGCTTAGTTTTAGGCCTAGTGGCCAATATGGAAACTGGTTATATTTCAGGATTATTCTAAAATGTGTTTTTAAAGAATCCCCAAAAATTATTTCTGTATTGTATAGTTCTGGCTCTGTATAGTAATATTTCAGCCTCCATACTCTTGTATGTATGTAGAAAATACTCTGAGATGCTTGTATTTTCACAAAATGTACTCCAAAAATCAAACACAAGTCTGCCGTTTTCTACTTTGTACATTTTCGCAGCAACACACCACCCCCTGTTGGCCATACTGGGAAATGCAGCTAATAAATTATTTCTTTATTAACTATTTGTCAGATGGTGGAATATTCCTTTTTTTTTAGCATTTGAGCCCTTTTTGTACTTTGATATCCACCATCATCCTCTTGATATATGTATATAAATATATATATATATATATATATATATATATATATACACTGCTCAAAAAAATAAAGGGAACACTTAAACAACACAATGCAACTCCAAGTCAATCACACTTCTGTGAAATTACACTGTCCACTCAGGAAGAACACTGATTGACAATCAATTTCACATGCTGTTGTGCAAATGGAACAGACAACAGGTGGAAATTATAGGCAATTAGCAAGACACCCCCCAATAAAGGAGTGGTTCTGCAGGTGGTGACCACAGACCACTTCTCAGTTCCTAAGCTTCCTGACTGATGTTTTGGTGACTTTTGAATGCTGGTGGTGCTTTCACTCTAGTGGTAGCATGAGATGGAGTCTAGAACCCACACAAGTGGCTCAGGTAGTGCAGCTCATCCAGGATGGTTCATCAATGCGAGCTGTGGCAAGAAGGTTTGCTGTGTCTGTCAGCGTAGTGTCCAGAGCATGGAGGTGCCACCAGGAGACAGGCCAGTACATCAGGAGACGTGGAGGAGGCAACAGCCCAGCAGCAGGACTGCTACCTCCGTCTTTGTGCAAGGAGGAGCAGGAGAAGCACTGCCAGAGCCCTGCAAAATGACCTCCAGCAGGCCACAAATGTGCATGTGTCCACTCAAACGGTCAGGAACAGACTCCATCAGGGTGGTATGAGGGCCCGACATCCACAGGTGGGGGTTGTGCTTACAGCCCAACACCGTGCGGGACATTTGGCATTTGCCAGAGAACACCAAGATTGGCAAATCCACCACTGGCGCCCTGTACTCTTCACAGATGAAAGCAGGTTCACACTGAGCACATGTGGCAGACGGGACAGAGTCTGGAGATGCTGTGGAGAACATTCTGCTGCCTGCAACATGGCATTTCTTTGGGGGGCCACAGAGCCCTCCATGTGCTTGCCAGAGGTAGCCTGACTGCCATTAGGTACCGAGATGAGATCCTCCCCTTGTGAGACCGTATGCTAGTGTGGTTGGCCCTGGGTTCCTCCTAATGTAAGACAATGCTAGACCTCATTTGGCTGGAGTGTGTCAGCAGTTCCTGCAAGAGGAAGGCATTGATGATATGGACTGGCCCACACGTTCCCAGACCTGAATCCGATTGAGCACATCTGGGACATCACATCTCGCTCCATCCACCAATGCCACATTGCACCACAGACTGTCCAGGCATTGTAGGGAGGTCATACGGGCACGTGGAGGCCACACACACTACTGAGCCTTATTGTGACTTGTTTTAAGGACATTACATAAAGTTGGATCAGCCTGTAGTGTGGTTTTCCACATTGATTTTGAGTGTGACTCCATATCCAGACCTCCATGGGTTGATAAATTTGATTTCCATTGATAATTTTTGTGTGATTTTGTTGTCAGCACACTCAACTATAAAAACTATTTAACCTTCAACTATTTTCAAAAATGTAAATCTTAGGGTTCCCTTCATTTTTTTGAGCAGTATATATACATGTTATCTCCTTACTACTGGACTACTGGGATGACACACTGTAACAAACCCCCTCCTCATGTAAACTCCTTGCTACTGAGCTGACACACTGTAACAAACCTCCTCCTCATGTAATCTCCTTACTACTGGGGTGACACACTGTAACAAACCCTCTCCTCATGTAATCTCCTTACAACTGGGGAGACACACTGTAACAAAAACTCTCCTCATGTAATCTCTTTAATATTGGGATGACACACTGTAACAAATCCCCTCCTCATGTACTTTCTTTACTACTGGGGTGACACACTGTAACACACTGGAGGGGGTGGCTGGAGAGACGTGCTGCCAGGATGCTGGACAGACCTCTGAGAGGAGTACTGTGTGCAGCGCTCCTTTTGCAGACTGAAGAATGCTAATTATGGTATTATGAGGGGGGGGGTGTATTGTATGGGGGAGGGTGCGAGCTGTCAGGATGCTGGACAAACCTGACCTGGGTGATCGCGCCTGTGTGCCTCAGAGAGTAGGAGCGCTGGGTGCAGTGGTATAGCGCTCCTCTGACAGGCTGAAGAATGCTAATTATTATGATACAGGGCAGGTGCGTCAGGGGGAGAGGTGTTGGCTGTGACAGGGTGGTTTGGATGCTGCCTGGCTACGTTTCTTGAGGCGGGCAGAGCAGCGCCCCCCTCAACAGGGCGCTCTAGGCAGCTTCCTATTTTGCCCATAGGCAGAGCCGGCTCTGAGCACTAGATAAACCTGTGCTGTGGCTACTAGGGTTATGAAAACCATAGAAATTTAGGTAAATGTCCTCTACACTTGCCTAAAAGTGGGCTAGGCAGGGAGTTTATTGTAACTTTGTTTCCAAAGAGCCTATACATCATCTTAGCTGGTCCTCAAGGTCCACAGAAGACCCATTTTACCTCTAAGTGTTACGGCCATCAGTGATCAGTTCTATGACATACAGATTATTTTTCTTATGTTTTTATATTGTCCTCCAGGCTCTTCTCACTCATTCCTTGGAAGGTGATGTCACCAGTAGGACCAGTCTTGAGATGATAGGACTGGTTTAGTTGGTTTTCATGTCGTGGAAGTCCCACGGTGCAGGAAACAATCCGGCACTTCATCCTAGCAGATGTTTCCTACATGAATATTCATTGAGTAACAGGGCGGATAAGGTATTGATAGTTCATAAATTCCAAACAGATGGTATGAAGCTGCAGGCTTGGTCTTCAGAGGTGACAATAAAATGACTATTTGCTAATGGATCGATTTAATCTTCCCGAGGTATGAGGTCCGGAATCCATTATTAGTCTCTTTAATTAAAGGATGATGAACAATTGACACTAAGCTATTCATCATTTCCGTATGAAGGTTAATGAAGAACTTTATGAAGGACTTTTATGAGAAACCTGCATAGAGGCTATTACATCTTGGACAGCCCGGACGTTGATGTAGAAGAGGACTAATGCCACTCTAATTCCCCACCTCCCCACGTGTTTGCTGAGTAGTTTGGCCCTGTGATCCACCCCTCCCTACCCCCACAGATCCCACATCCCTCCTCGATCACAGATGGTAATGTTTTTTATTTTATTTTATTTTTTTACTTTGTTTCTTAGATTATGAGTGGAGCGGAATGTTAGCGCAGCATGTAGTATGGTGTATAGCGTAGGGAACCTGTGCATGTTTATCGTACTGTCATGCTATGTGTGATTGTAATTTATTGTATGATTTGTAATGACGGCTGAATGGTCACCCAAGCTCTTTTAATAAACTTAGCATAAAAGCTAAAAGGACATCTGGGAGGAGCATAGTGTCAATCAGCTTTGCTGGGAAGACTCCTGATTGGTTGATAAGTTGGATGGCAGACAGGCTCCCCTACTCCTGGAGATAGTCCTTTTCAGATGGATACCATGTACATTATACATTCTCAAAATTAACCACCTACCATATTAACCATTTATGGATATCATGTAGAAAACTGTGTCCTTGCATAATAACAGATACATTAAAGGGTTACTCCGCTCCCCAGCGTCCAGAACATTGAGTTCCGAACGCTGTGTGCGGGCTTCCGAGATCACGCCCGCCCCCTCGTGACGTCACTGCCTACCACCTCAATGAACGTCTATGGGAAGGGGGCACGACAGCCCTCACATCCCCTCCCATAGACTTGCATTGAGGGGGCGGGATGTGACGTCACATGGCGGGGTGTGACGTCACTAGGGGGCGGGCATGAACACGGAAGCCCGCACACAGCGTTCGGAACTCAATGTTCCGGATGCTGGGTAGCGGAGTAACCCTTTAATAATCATTTTGGTGGGCACAGGAAGAGCATGATGCAGACATGGGGATTGTGTTGCTGAAGCGCTGTACCACCTCGTGATAGCAGGGGCAGAGAGGAACTTAAAGGAGAGAGTACCAAAATGGCTCAGTCCAGATGGTGCCTGCGAGGACTTGCAATTGGATTGTGAGAGTGTTGTCCATCAGTGGAGGGGCCTTTTCATCTGGGAAGCTTTAAAGTGGTAGGAAGGACTCTGACTGAGTGAAATGCCTGTGAATATGCTGCATAATAGGTCAACTGTAGGGCTTTCCAACAGGAGGTAGATGCCACATGATATTGCCTACATACTGAGGCCTGATGGTCGTCACCGGAGAACCGACTGTGGGAATAGTTGCTGCTTTAGAGTAAGGGGTTAGGATGGTTTAGCCAAAGGAAGGAATATCTTGTGGAGCTCTGTGTGGGCTGTCCCTGAGGTGCCGTGGGCTGAACTATTAGCCCAGGAGGAGTCAGATCTAGGGAATCTACTGGGGCTTTGAGAGAAGTCAGCTTGGAAAATAGCCAAGGAAGCTTGGGTTATGGGAGGCCTCAAACCTTTAGGTGGACAATAACTGGGACTAGTGTGAGGCTGTGTTAATCTAAGGAGACATTTAGGACCAACGTGTAGTAGAAGGTAATAGAATAAATAGGTTTGATACAGCTCATCATCCATTGTACAACACCACAGACCACAAGATTCCAGGTGCACAGGATAGATCAGAAGAGGTAACTTCGGACACAGGTGGGAATATGGTGGCGCTGACCAGGAAGGAGTGGAGGGGTGCCAAAGGCTCCCCTCCACTCCTTCCTGGTCAGTGCCACCATATTCCCACCTGTGTCTGAAGTTACCTGTTCTAATCTATCTTGATTCCTGGGAACGGTTGCAGACAGGACTTATGCCTCCTACACTCATTCCATTGTTGTACATGAATTGACACAACCAACTGTGGTAAGCGACATTCCTTGTCTCCTTACCCCTGTACCGGTAATTCTTCACCATTGATCATTCAATTGTTGTACATGGATTGACACAACCAACTGTGGTAAGCGACATTCCTTGTCTCCTTACCCCCGTACCGGTGATTCTTCACCATTGGTCATTCCATTGTTGTACATGGATTGACCCAACCAACTGTGGTAAGCGACATTCCTTGTCTCCTTACCCACATACCAGTGATTCTTCACCATTGGAGCGCCTTTTCCTTTCCTTTATCACAGGTGCACAGGATGAAAGGCACAGTCGCTGTGTGGAAGAGTCCACAACCACAGAAGAACCCATGTACATGGGTCCGTCTGGCAATTTTATGGAGAAGTAATAAAATAATGTTGTCTTTTATATATTTTTCAATTCCATTGAGTGCCAGATATCTTTGCCTGTTGGGATAATTTGTGTTTGAGTTATTCTGTGATTATAGAAGGAGATGGCCAGGAGGAGGCCTAAAGTGAGGCTTGGGTGGCCCAGTCATGCGATGAAGTGGACTGGATGATACTGGGCCTCTGTTTGGTTTCATATAAGTAATCCATGAGAGAAGAATGTCATGACCAGCGCTCCGGCCGGTCCCTCCTGCACTGTGCGCTCTCCTGCTCTAGCTGCGGGCAGCTCTGGGATTCGCATCGTGGGACACTGCCGCATGCCAATCCCGGGCATCTTCTCACCTTTCCTATCTGTCAGCTTCTCTGGCTCTGCACATGCCCAGCGTGCGCGTTCCCATCCCCTAGGTCACGCATGCCGGCACTCTGGATTTTAAAGGGCCAGTGCGCATTTGATGGTTTGCTGCTGTAAATTGCTGCAGTTTCCTTTTCCAGCTGCTGGATCTTTGTGCCTTCAGCCTCTGAGAAAGCATTTCCTGTGCATAGCCTACTGTGTTCCAGACCTCCGTGCTAGTGACCTGACTTTGCTCCTTTGCCGCCTGCATACTGACCTTTGCTTCGTCCTGACTACTCCTATTATCTTCTGTGAAGAGTTACATCTGGTTATTAGACTACAAACCCCTGGGCCGAAGCCCGTAGTCACCGAACTCCCCTCTTCAAAATAAACCCCTAAAATATAACTTTTATCAGTTTTCTTTAAAATTAACATTAATGATCCCCAAATGTGATATTAAAGGGGTATTCCAGGCCAAAACTTTTTTTTTTATATATATATCAACTGGCTCCGGAAAGTTAAACAGCTTTGTAAATTACTTCTATTAAAAAATCTTAATCCTTCCAATAGTTGTTAGCTTCTGAAGTTGAGTTATTGTTTTCTGTCTAACTGCTCCCTGATGACTCACGTCCCGGGAGCTGTGCAGTTCCTATGGGGATATTCTCCCATCATGCACAGCTCCCGGGACGTGACATCATCATTGAACAGTTAGATAGAAAACTTCAGAAGCTAATAACTATTGGAAGGATTAAGATTTTTTAATAGAAGTAATTTACAAATCTGTTTAACTTTCGGGAGCCAGTTGATATATATAAAAAAGGGTTTTGTCTGGAATACCCCTTTAAGATTAGTACCACAACAGTGTAATGCAACCATGCTAAATATGACAGCCTATATCTCTTGTCTATGCAATTGAGAAATAAATGGTGCTGCAGTACACCAATAGAAGCACTGTTGGGGTGTGCGATTTAAAATGTCAACTGTACAGCCACCCTCAGTTACATCTGAGCAACCTGAGTGCCGCCTGACGCAGCAAGACCATCCCGCTTTGCGATGGGCTCTGGTGAAAACCAGCGGCACCTTAGACTCCGCTCCCTGGTACGGTTCAGACATTGTCCACACAGGTCAGCGGATCCACTACTCTCAGCCGTTGATAGTAACAAATAAACTGTATTTTGAGGCATTATTACTAGAAGTCCCTTATAGAGGCAGCACACAGAGTGCCAAAGATCCATAATACAGACTCCTAGGGACTCAGTGTGCCGCCACATAGGGTGGGTGTATATAGACCGTATACTATGAGGGGTTACTTTTGATTAAATTCTGACACATTTTACATTATAGCATTGATCATTTTGACAATACGTCTTATAACTTACGCACTGCAGCAGCGTCGTTTGCAGCAAAGGCCTCTCTGCACACAATACCTGCAATGAAACATACGGGGTCAGACTTATACACCTTAACCATAGACAGTTCTAGGATTTTAATATAAAACCAGATGAAGCAGAGGAGGACTGATATCAAGGGTATTCCAGTTAAAAAAATAAATAAAAAATTCATATCAACTGGCTCCAGAAAGTTAAACAGATTTGTAAATGAGTTCTATTATAAAATCTTAATCTTTCCAGTACTTATCAGCTGTTGAAGTTGAGTTGTTATTTTCTCTCTGACAACAGTGCTCTCGGCTGACACCTCTGTCCATGTCAGGAACTGTCCAGAGTAGGAGTAAATCCCCATAGCAAACCTATTCTGCACTGGATAGTTCCTGACATGGACAGAGGTGTCAGCAGAGAGCACTGTTGTCAGAGAGAAAAGAACAACTCAACTTCAGCAGCTGATAAGTACTGGAAGGATTAAGATTTTTTTTTATAGAAGTAACTTACAAATCTTTTTAACTTTCTGGAGCCAGTTGATATGAATATTTTTTTTTTTACTGGAATGACAGATAAGACAAGATGATATGTCATATGTGTTTGAGCTGCCTGCAGTACTCGACCCTGCCCATGTACAGAAATGGCGCTTTCTAGAAAAAAGTAGCCTTCAGCTCTTCTGCCTCTTTTCCTTGCATACAGTGGGCCAATTATTTGGAAGATATGTCAAACATAGTCTATCAGCAGGATGGTCACCTCTACATTTATATTTGGATGTTCACCAACACCTGAGTAAATCTCTATCAGAATGTTGGATCGGCTGGGCCGGAAACAATTGTGGCCTCCACAATCACTAGATCTACCACCCTGTGACTTCTTTTTGTGGGGGCTACATCAAGGGCTTGCCCCCCAGCCACCAATCTGACCAACCTGGGACACCACATCATTGACACAGAGGAGACGCTGGCCTTGTCTGGACAGAATTGGATGATCACCTAGATGTCTGCCGTGTCACCAATAGAAATCACTGTGAACATCTGAAGTGTATAGATAAAACTTGGATAGATACTGGCCCTCATTTACTTAGAAAATCGGGTTGTAAGTCTATCTTGCTTTCTTACCCGACTGCTTTTTTCCCCTGGTATTTATTATTATGTCGCATCCTGTTTGTCGCACGTGGGTTTTGTAGGTTTTGGTTTCCAACTCCTCTGAGCTGTCGGGAAAAAATCCACAACAATTCAACAAATTCGGGTTGGAAACCTTTATAAATACGTGGGAAAGCTCAGAAATGTCGGGTTACGCCCCTTTTTCGGGTTTGGGAGAATCCACATTGGGTCCGTCGGGAAAAAATGTTGCATCGTGTCGCAGACTGGCGCACGATGTCTGAAACATGTCGCAGACAAAGATGTCCGAAAAAAAAACCGACAAAACAAGTCGGGTTTAGAATAGTTAATGAGGGCCAGTGTGTCTTTTTGTGTTGATAAATGTGTGTGATATTCTCTTGGTTATAAATACCCAGGCTATAATTTTGCACTGTCCTTTTTGAGTCACCCCATATACTGGTTAAAGGGATACTGTACCCCTAGACATACCTGATACTGTACCCCTATCCAAAGGATAGGGGATAAGATGTCTGATTGCGGGACCCCCGCGATCTCCCTACTGCACCCAGCAATCATTTAGAGCATAGGGTTCAGCGCCGGGGGGTCGTGATGCCATGGCCAGACCCCCTCAATGTAAGTCTATGGGAGGGGGCGTGACACCGTCACGCCCCCTACTATAGACTTACATTGAGGGGGTCTGGTCGTGATAACGTCACGTGATGTCACGAACCTCCGCCCTGCATCGCCAGTCATCCGGCATGGAATGAAGTTCTCTCCGTGCACCGGATGTCTGGGGTGCTGCAACAGAGCTGCGGGACCCCCGCGATCAGACATCTTATGCCCTATCCTTTGGATAGGGTATAAGATGTCCAGGGACGTAGTAACTCTTCAGAGTTCTTCAGTTTGGATAATCCTTTTTTTGCTAGACAGGTCCCTGATGGTGAGCTGATCACAGGTTGACCAACTACTGAACCCTCCAGAGATCAGCTCTGATTAGTGAAGGAACCCAGCAGCAAAGTGTTTACTTTCCCTGCAGCACCACCACAGGTGAAAGGGAGCATTACACAATTATTATTTAAATCAGTGGGTTGTCTAATTACTAGGTCCTCCAGAGGAGAGACTCTCTTTGTTGATGTTTTCCATTCTAGCTATTAGATAGACATTTCGATCTGTCAAGACAGACAAGTGAAAGTCTTCCAGCATGAGTTTCAGGAATTTAGTAAAGTGTTGTGATATTGAAATGTAGTATGTAGGGGAGAAAAAATACAGATGTGGCGCTAATATAGTGCTGGTTATCCGTGGATAACGGATGGTTAGTAGAGAGATAAGAGCCTGCTCACCTTTAAGTGTTGCGCTAATTTTTGAGCAGGTGTCTTTCCGCAGGTACGCTGGGAGCAGCTGGCCGTCGGTCCCGTCGGAGACGGTGGATAAGATAATGTAGAAGATGTAGGAGGTAAGAATCCCGGCACGGGTTTCCTAAACCTTTCCATGGGTGGCGACTTCGGCGCTGAAACGCTACACAGGCGGGGTCAAACAGCAGTCGGAGAGGGTGCAGAGAAGAGTGATAGCTTTTTATTGTATTATGTTAAAAAGGATTGGTGCTTCGTTGGACAACGCGTTTCGGAGGGGCTCCCTCCTTCGTCAGGTCCGCATGTGGACCTGACGAAGGAGGGAGCCCCTCCAAAACGCGTTGTCCAACTAAGCAACGATCCTTTTTAGGATTATACAATAAAAAGCTATCACTATTCTCTGCGCCCTCTCCGACTGCTGTTTGACCCCGCCTGTGTAGCGCTGAAGAGCCGAAGTCGTCACCCACCGGAAGGTTTAGGAAACCCGTGCCGGGATTCCTACCTCCCACATCTGCTACATTATGTGATATTTAAATGGAAACTGTCAGATACAAAAACTTTTGATATGTTGTAAAGCATGTATAACCAATAGGTTTTGCAATTGCTTTCATTAATACATTTTCAGTATTTCATACTGAAAAAGCCAGTCAAACAACTGCCCCCTGCCTGCTTGGACACATACTAGTCCGGCTGTGTCCATGCGTCATCACCTATGTCATGGACACACTTCCTTGATTGACAGCTGTGAGCGCAGGGCTCATAGCTAGAGGAAATATCCTCCCACTGTCATCTTGTGTCCCGCTACTGTCAGTGAGGACATGCTGGGAGTTGAAGTTTTGCTAATGCTAGGGGACAGCATACTGAGGGAGGGGGCGGAGACCTGCACAGTGAGGCCACGCCCCCTCTCTTTGAGAGGAATTCAGACCGGTGAGCTAAATTAAAAGGGTAATAAAAAAATAAATAAAGGTGCTAGACACATAAAAATTAGATGTACATGGTCAGGATTAGGTACTGAGTGATATATTTAAAAAATGTGTTTTTGTAGGACCTGATGGTACACTTTAAGGTCTTTTTCATAAGACTTGAAGCGCAATTCCAGCCTCTGTCGCTTTATACCCTTCATAAAGGCTTGTGAATATCAGTCTGATCAAAGGGGTCTGACCTTTGGAGTCCCCGGTCTCCCTCAGTGGCGGATCCAGAGTCTAATCTCAGGAGAGACCCTATCAGGCTATATTTGCAATGTTCACACGGAAAATCTGAGCAATTGGAATTGTGGCAGGAAGGGCCCTCGGGAAAGGGGAGATGGCATTGCCCCCCCCCCCCCCCCCGGATCCGCCACTGGTCTCCCTGTAGTGGAGCAGGAAGTGTCACGTGCACACCACCACTCCGGTCATCTATTGGAAATAGCCAGGCGCCCTTGTAAATAAATTGATTAGTGTTGCACATGGGCCACCTGTCTCTCCATTCCTATCGACCAAGGGGAAGATTCATCAAAACCTGTGCAAAGGAAAAGTTGTCCAGTTGCCCATAGCAACCAATCAGATCGCTTCTTTCATTTTGCAGAGGACTTGTTAAAAATGAAAGTAGTAATCTGATTGGTTGCTATGGGCAACTGGGCAACTTTTCCTTTGCACAGGTTTTGATAAATCTTCCCCCCAAGTTCTTGTGAAGGTAGGTTCCCCCTCGGATGACCAGACACTTATACCCCTTTTTTTTGTGGATGAAGAATAAGTGTTAAAGTTTGGAATGCCCCTTTAAAGGGCTAGTCTGGTGTGCTAAAATCATTGTTATATAGGAAGAGCTGGTAAAATTTACAAAGAAACTAATTATTATTATTATTATTATTAATAATAATAATAATAATAATAATAATAATAAAATAATACTCATCTACCCCCAGACCCGTTTCTCCCTTTGCAGCTCTTCCTGGTTCCCTGCTGCTTGACTCTTCTTCCTGCTTTCAAGTTGAAAGGTCAGAGCCGGACCTGCCCGTTCAGCCAGTCATTGGTCACAATGGTGTCCCTTCTTGGCCAGTGATTGGCTGAGCAGACAGGTCCTGCGCTAATTTCTAGCCTCAAAGGCAGGCAGAAGAGAGGATCAGCATAAGACTAGAACGGGGCTGTGGGGGACCAGGGATGGATAAGTATCTTTCTTTTTTTTTTTTTTACCAGCCAGCCTACAAAACAATAATTTCCCAACCCCGGAATACCCCTTTAAGGTAAATTGCTCCAGTAATGACTTACAATACTATAGTATCTCATACCATTTGTTTTTAATGTACAGCTAATGCACTTAAAGGGGTACTCCGGTGAAAAACTTTTTTTTGGTTGCCAGAAAGTTAAACAGATTTGTATATTACTTCTATCAAAAAATCTTAATCCTTCTTGTACTTATTAGCTGCTGAATACTAAAGTGGAAATTCTTTTCTTTTTGAAACACAGAGCTCTCTGCTGACATCTCTGTCCATTTTTAGGAACTGTCCAGGGTAAAAGGAAATCCCCATAGCAAACATATGCTGTTCTGGACAGTTCATAAAATGGACAGAGATGTCAGCAGAGAGCAATGTGCTCGTGATGTCAGCAGACAGTTCTGTGTTTCAAAAAGAAAAGAATTTCCTCTGTAGTATTCAGCAACTAATAAGTACAGGAAGGATTAAGATTTTTTAATAGAAGTAATTTACAAATCTGCTTGACTTTCTGGCACCAGTTGATTTAAAAAAAAAAAAAGTTTTTCACCGGAGTAGCCCTTTAAAAAACACATTTAGCTCTGCTACAACAGTATAAAGAGATTAGAGATGCTGCAAAGTTACATTACTGTTTTAAAGGAAACAGTGTTTCCCAACCAGTGTGCCTCCAGCTGTTGCAGAACTACAGCTCCCAGCATGTGACACCTGATACTCAGCATGTGACTCCTGATGCCCAGCATGCGACGCCTGATACACTAGGACAGTGGTCTTCAACCTGTGGACCTCTAGATGTTACAGAACTACAGCTCCCAGCATGTGACACCTGATACTCAGCATGTGACACCTGATACATTAGGACAGTGGTCTTCAACCTGTGGACCTCCAGATGTTGCAGGACTACAGCTCCCAGCATGTGACACCTGATACTCAGCATGTGACACCTGATACATTAGAACAGTGGTCTTCAACCTGTGGACCTCCAGATGTTGCAGAACTACAGCTCCCAGCATGTGACACCTGATACTCAGCATGTGACACCTGATACTCAGCATATGACGCCTGATACACTAGGACAGTGGTCTTCAACCTGCGGACCTCCAGATGTTGCAGGACTACAGCTCCCAGCATGTGACACCTGATACTCAGCATGTGACACCTGATACATTAGGACAGTGGTCTTCAACCTGCGGACCTCCAGATGTTGCAGGACTAAAGTTCCCAGCATGTAACACCTGATACTCAGCATTTGATACCTGATGCCCAGCATGTGATGTCTGATACACTAGGACAGTGGTCTTCAACCTGTGGACCTCCAGATGTTGCAGGACTACAGCTCCCAGCATGTGACACCTGATACTCAGCATGTGACACCTGATACATTAGGACAGTGGTCTTCAACCTGCGGACCTCCAGATGTTGCAGGACTACAGCTCCCAGCATGTGACACCTGATACTCAGCATTTGATACCTGATGCCCAGCATGTGATGTCTGATACACTAGGACAGTGGTCTTCAACCTGCGGACCTCCAGATGTTGCAAAACTACAACTCCCAGCATGCCCGGACAGCCGTTGGCTGTCCGGGCATGCTGGGAGTTGTAGTTTTGCAACATCTGGAAGTCCGCAGGTTGGAGACCACTGCACTAGGACATGCTGGGAGTTGTAGTTTGGCAACAGCTGGAGGTACACTGGTTGGGAAACACTGCTCTAGTGTATCAGGTGTCACAATACCCCTTTATCTAATGTCCAGAGGTTACAGAGAGGAGTCCTGTATGTGGTATGATCCTGTATCTCTGAGCTCAGCTGTACATAATCCTATATCTGATGGGAAATCACAGATAACACAATTATCATTGTACGTTTTGGAGATGAATAAGAAGTTCCTGTCCCTGGTATAGTACAGATGTGATGTCCCCCCTCAGCATCACCCCCAATGTGCACTTACCTAGTATGAGGCCGCAGACCCCCCAGGCAGGGCTGATCATGGTGCGATGATAAGAGGAACGCCGGATCAGACAGATAACATGTTCTGTATCAGGTATATACCCTGAAGAATGACCTGGATCCTCCCTACTCTACACCGACAGAACATTGTCTCCTGATGTGTCATGTCCGGGGCAGGAAAGGTGTCACAGTGTATCAGTCATATCATCCTCCGAGGAGTGAGATGAGGATACAAGAATTTATTATCTATCTATCTATCTCATATCTATCTATCTCATATCTATATATCTATCTATCTCATATCTATCTATCTCATATCTATCTATATCATATCTATCTATCTCATATCTATCTATCTCATATTTATCTCATATCTATCTATCTATCTCATATCTATCTATCTATCTTATATCTATCTATCTCATATCTATCTATCTATCTATCTATCTATCTCATATCTATCTATCTCTTATCTATCTATCTATCTCATATCTATCTCATATCTATCTTATATCTATCTATCTCATATCTATCTCATATCTATCTATCTATCTCATATCTATCTATCTCATATCTATATATCTATCTATCTATCTCATATCTATCTATCTCATATCTATCTCATATCTATCTATCTTATATCTATCTATCTATCTATCTATCTTATATCTATCTATCTCCTATCTATCTCATATCTATCTATCTCCTATCTATCTCCTATCTATCTATCTATCTATCTATCTATCTATCTAGAAGAAGATAGAAGAACAGCACATCCAATTTAAAAAATATCCGTATGGGGGTGCACGCAGATCCTGGATCCTTGGTTAAAGGACCAAATTATTTAAACAGCAAAAAGAGATCTTGTCCACAGCACCAATTCCAAAAAAGTGAAAATTTTATTCCATAACAGGTGTCAAAACAGCAGCGACGTTTCAGTCAGCTCAACCTGACCTTTCTCAAGCAGTATATCAATAGTGTTAACCACATTTATATAAGGGTATCAATCACACCAGATACCAAAAAGAGTAAATAACAATTAGTGAATAAAGTGCATCATAGTGCATACTCAAAGTGCATATAAAATATTCAACCACAAAAAATTAATCACACAGTATATCAAAATTGTATACATAATTGTAAAAAACACACATATATCATACAGTGCAAAAGAAATTAAGATAAATGCTTAATCGCATTTAATTTAGACAAGTGATAACCATGTGTAGAAAATAATAAAGATTAAAAAGGTAGGGGGAGTAAACACTCACCGGATGATCACATAGTCAACGCCATTACAGTAGCTAGCGTGGGGTAATGCAGACTGCGCCTGCGTAACCTGTTCAATGAGTGTTTGTCCACGTGACTCAACCAATCGGCTGAAGGCATTGCAGTACCCAAGGAGACGAGCGCAGCGTCACAGTACGCATGCGCACATCCCCATGAGCTCAACAGCGCCATCTTGAAAAAGGGAATGAGGCCTCCGTAATCTATATAGATGTGCTGGTAACTAAACAAAAAAAGATTTTTATAAACAATCTAGTTCGTCCCTGTTTGGGATATGTACAGTGGTAGGGATGTATCCCAGTCCCTCACTCAAAGAGATCACTCACTCTTTTACAGGCTGTCAGCACAATCAATGCGTCACCTAGCCCCGAAAATCGGAGCCAAGTGCCGCATAGTGTGCACGCAGTCATGTAACCCCCGCACGCAAGTGCGAGGGAACATGTATGCAGCAACATGGATCGCTGGCAGCCCTAGGACCCTCTCGGTCCATCAAACACATTCAGAGACTCACTCCCAGGGACATAAAGGGACCATCTACTAATAGATAAGATAAGGAAAAATAAATGAATAAATAATAACGATGAAAATAAAAATAAAAAAATAGAAATTGTGCAGGAGGGCACCAAAGTATATAAAAAAGACCAAAAAACAAAAGGAAAGTAATTAAAAAATATAAAATAAAAAAATATATAATAAAAAAATAAAAAAATAAATAAATGAATAAATAAAGAAAACGAAAATAAATAGATATTCTTACGAGGCCTCATCCCCTTTGTTACGTTGGTTGGACATGCAAACAACTCATGAACAATTAAGTAAAAGTATACATAAAATATTTTTATTTCTTATATTGATAATTATACAAATATATAAATAAGTCATCAGATGAGTGTTCTAAAATTCCCCCGATCCACCTAGAAAAAACAAAAGAAGGGCAGATTAGTATAGTTACATATAGTGGTAACACAAAAAGATATAGCAACACCAAGTTTCAATACCACGAATTACATATATTGGAGGAATATTGAGCAACCACCCTATGGGGGGTCTTAAACTCAACGTTCAAGCCCCCTGGTTTCAATGAACCAAGTTTAAAAATCCATTTCAACTCTAATCTCTTTAAGACAGCTTGTCGATCCCCACCTCGTTTAAGCGGAGGGACATGATCGACTATAACAAATTTTAATTCCTTTTCTGTGTGTCCAAAAGTCGCAAAATGACTCGATACCGGCAAATCTAGCTTTTTTTTACGTATTGTGTACCTGTGTTGGTTTAAACGTGTCTTCAGGTCCCAAGTGGTCTCCCCCACATACAGGAGGCCACATGGGCACCAAAGCACGTAAACCACATAAGAACTGTTACACGTTAGATAGTACTTAATAGGATACGTTTGTCCACTCCTAGGGTGTACAAAATTGTTACCCTTACACATCAATCCGCAATTTATACATTGTCTACAGGGAAAGCTTTCTTTATTCACAACGGACAGATACCTCTGTGTGCCACCTTGTTTCTGGGAAATGTCCGCCTTAACCAGTCTGTCTTTTAGATTTGTTTGTCTTCTATAGGATAAAAGGGGGTAAGAGTTAAATTCAGAAATATTACAACAATCTTGTATAATGTGCCAATGTTTTCTGATAATCCTGCCTATAGCCTTAGAATCCTCACTATAGGTAGTTACAAAAGGCACCCGTGTGTCATTCTTAATCCTTCTCTCTGGTACCACCTCCATTTGTTCCACATGAGTTATATGTCTCTGTACCAAATCCCTGGGGTAACCCCTCTTGGCAAAATTGTCAGTCATCCTTTTCAATGCCGTTTCCAATTTATCTTTTGTGTCTGTAATCCTCCTTGCCCTCAGCATTTGGCTGAAGGGCAAGGAGTTAACCATAGGTCTTGGGTGACAGCTCTCAAATTTCAAAAACATGTTACAATCAGTCGGTTTAATGTACAAGTCAGTGGTCAAACCACCATTTTCAACTCTGACCAGTACATCAAGAAAGTTAATGGACTCATGAGAATGTGTGAGAGTAAACTTAATACTTGTTGTGACATCATTGAGATAGTCCTGAAAACAGAGTAATTCAGACACTCCCCCACTCCAAATGAGGAAGATGTCGTCTATGTATCGCCACCACCCCAGGACATGCCTGAAGTGGTGTGACACATAGACGTACATCTCCTCAAAATGCGCCATATATATATTTGCGTATGTGGGCGCAGTGTTACTCCCCATTGCGGTCCCTCTTTTCTGTAAAAAAAATTCACTATTAAAGAGAAAATAATTATTCTCGAGGACCAGCTGTAATAGGGAGACAAGAAAATCAATCTTTTGTGGAGAAAAGGTAGCTTCCGTCAAACATCTGGTGACTGCCTCCACACCCCCATCATGTTGGAAGGTGGTGTAGAGGCTAACCACATCAAAGGAGGCAATGATGGTACCAGGTCCCACCCTAATTCCCTTAATCTTGTCCAGAAAGTCAGCAGTATCCCTCACATATGATTTTGTATTAACTGCAAAAGGCCGTAAGACTTTATCCAGATACACCGATATTCGTGAAGTAATAGAGTTCATCCCCGAGACGATCGGTCGTCCCGGGGGGTCCACAAGATTTTTATGGATCTTTGGCAAGAGATATAGTAACGGCGTAACTGGAAAAAGTACTGTCAAGAATTTTTTTGTCTCTTCATCAATAATTCCTGTCTCGAATGCATTTTTCAAAATAGTTTGTATCTTTCTCTCTATCTCAAATTTTGGGTCATGTGTCAGTCTCTCATAAACCAAGATGTCATTTAGTTGTCTTTCAGCTTCTCTAATGTATTGGGTCCTGTCCATGACCACGACCGCACCGCCCTTGTCCGCCGGTTTAATAATGCGGTCGTGGTCATGGACAAGCTCCAACAATGAGTCCATTTCCCTACTAGTCATGTTAGGATGTTTAAGTCGAGTACTCTTATTCCTCAATTCAATAAATTCCTTCTTAACACACTGTTCAAAAGCATTAATTGCATATGACTCTATTGGAGGATTAAAGTCACTTACATTTCGTAGACCCAGTGTTTGTAGTTTCAAGGGTCCTGTGGCACTAGAAATAGAATTGACATTCAAATCAGCAACAGAATGGCCAAGGCTTACATTACAATCACTTTTGTTAGAAAACCAAATTTTCAATTTCAATCTTCTCAGGAATTGACTAAAATCTAGTTCCAATTGGAACCAGTCTGTGAATGTACTAGGACAAAAATTCAAACCCTTGTCCAGAATGCTCAATTGGTCACTAGACAGTTCCTTAGAGGAGATATTAATAACATTATTCAGATTTTCCTTTGTCTCCCTCTCCCTTGTGGGGGCTTCACATCCTTGCGATTTCTGGTTTTTACTCCCTCGGTGATGTTTCCTCCCGCCCCTCCTTGGGCGTCTCCGGTTAGTCCTTGTCCTAAAAAAGATGGTGAATTATCACTCTGTCCCGATTGGACATTGGTAGGGTTTTTGTTGATATCATTAAATTCTCCAGTGGACACTGATTTGCCCCGTCTGTTGCGTCTGAAGTTAACATGTGATGTGTTCCAGTTATATACTCTCCCTGAACCATAGTCTTGCACGTCTCTGTACCATTTACGTTTTTTGCCGGTCTCCAGTTCAGTCCTGTGTTTGGATAAGAAATCCTTTTGTTTGTTAATAAAGATGTCAAAGTCACAATCAGGTAAAATATTCCTCAAAGTGGACTCCAATTCACACACAGTTTTTTTGGTGTTATTAACGTCCTTTTGTAAAAACTCTATTTGTAGCATAATTAGATCAAATGCATATTTGTTGGTGATTGCCTCATATTTATTCCTATACTCCATGTCCTGTACATACGCATTATCAGTAGGATGTGTTCTTAAACCTCTAGGGATTCTTTTAGCCTTGAAATATTCAACCAACATGGTTAGATGTAGTTGTAAACTTAATAGCTTTTTTGTAGTAAACTCATAGTTGCGTTGGACATCTATACCAGAAGGAGTATGCAAAAATGTAGAGTCCTCAAATACATTTCCCAAAATTCGGGATATATCAGTCTCGGTATATGTAAAGACACCAGTAGTAATTTCATTAATCATATTCCTACCGATACTAGCAGGCAGTGGATCCTCCATATTCTCCATCCTCGGAGTAGTTTATGTGGGTGCTCGCTCACAAACCGCAAATACAGAAGAAAATAGAAGAACAGCACATCCAATTTAAAAAATATCCGTATGGGGGTGCACGCAGATCCTGGATCCTTGGTTAAAGGACCAAATTATTTAAACAGCAAAAAGAGATCTTGTCCACAGCACCAATTCCAAAAAAGTGAACATTTTATTCCATAACAGGTGTCAAAACAGCAGCGACGTTTCAGTCAGCTCAACCTGACCTTTCTCAAGCAGTATATCAATAGTGTTAACCACATTTATATAAGGGTATCAATCACACCAGATACCAAAAAGAGTAAATAACAATTAGTGAATAAAGTGCATCATAGTGCATACTCAAAGTGCATATAAAATATTCAACCACAAAAAATTAATCACACAGTATATCAAAATTGTATACATAATTGTAAAAAACACACATATATCATACAGTGCAAAAGAAATTAAGATAAATGCTTAATCGCATTTAATTTAGACAAGTGATAACCATGTGTAGAAAATAATAAAGATTAAAAAGGTGGGGGGAGTAAACACTCACCGGATGATCACATAGTCAACGCCATTACAGTAGCTAGCGTGGGGTAATGCAGACTGCGCCTGCGTAACCTGTTCAATGAGTGTTTGTCCACGTGACTCAACCAATCGGCTGAAGGCATTGCAGTACCCAAGGAGACGAGCGCAGCGTATGATATATGTGTGTTTTTTACAATTATGTATACAATTTTGATATACTGTGTGATTAATTTTTTGTGGTTGAATATTTTATATGCACTTTGAGTATGCACTATGATGCACTTTATTCACTAATTGTTATTTACTCTTTTTGGCATCTGGTGTGATTGATACCCTTATATAAATGTGGTTAACACTATTGATATACTGCTTGAGAAAGGTCAGGTTGAGCTGACTGAAACGTCGCTGCTGTTTTGACACCTGTTATGGAATAAAATTTTCACTTTTTTGGAATTGGTGCTGTGGACAAGATCTCTTTTTGCTGTTTAAATAATTTGGTCCTTTAACCAAGGATCCAGGATCTGCGTGCACCCCCATACGGATATTTTTTAAATTGGATGTGCTGTTCTTCTATCTTCTTCTGTATTTGCGGTTTGTGAGCGAGCACCCACATAAACTACTCCGAGGATGGAGAATATGGAGGATCCACTGCCTGCTAGTATCGGTAGGAATACGATTAATGAAATTACTACTGGTGTCTTTACATATACCGAGACTGATATATCCCGAATTTTGGGAAATGTATTTGAGGACGCTACATTTTTGCATACTCCTTCTGGTATAGATGTCCAACGCAACTATGAGTTTACTACAAAAAAGCTATTAAGTTTACAACTACATCTAACCATGTTGGTTGAATATTTCAAGGCTAAAAGAATCCCTAGAGGTTTAAGAACACATCCTACTGATAATGCGTATGTACAGGACATGGAGTATAGGAATAAATATGAGGCAATCACCAACAAATATGCATTTGATCTAATTATGCTACAAATAGAGTTTTTACAAAAGGACGTTAATAACACCAAAAAAACTGTGTGTGAATTGGAGTCCACTTTGAGGAATATTTTACCTGATTGTGACTTTGACATCTTTATTAACAAACAAAAGGATTTCTTATCCAAACACAGGACTGAACTGGAGACCGGCAAAAAACGTAAATGGTACAGAGACGTGCAAGACTATGGTTCAGGGAGAGTATATAACTGGAACACATCACATGTTAACTTCAGACGCAACAGACGGGGCAAATCAGTGTCCACTGGAGAATTTAATGATATCAACAAAAACCCTACCAATGTCCAATCGGGACAGAGTGATAATTCACCATCTTTTTTAGGACAAGGACTAACCGGAGACGCCCAAGGAGGGGCGGGAGGAAACATCACCGAGGGAGTAAAAACCAGAAATCGCAAGGATGTGAAGCCCCCACAAGGGAGAGGGAGACAAAGGAAAATCTGAATAATGTTATTAATATCTCCTCTAAGGAACTGTCTAGTGACCAATTGAGCATTCTGGACAAGGGTTTGAATTTTTGTCCTAGTACATTCACAGACTGGTTCCAATTGGAACTAGATTTTAGTCAATTCCTGAGAAGATTGAAATTGAAAATTTGGTTTTCTAACAAAAGTGATTGTAATGTAAGCCTTGGCCATTCTGTTGCTGATTTGAATGTCAATTCTATTTCTAGTGCCACAGGACCCTTGAAACTACAAACACTGGGTCTACGAAATGTAAGTGACTTTAATCCTCCAATAGAGTCATATGCAATTAATGCTTTTGAACAGTGTGTTAAGAAGGAATTTATTGAATTGAGGAATAAGAGTACTCGACTTAAACATCCTAACATGACTAGTAGGGAAATGGACTCATTGTTGGAGCTTGTCCATGACCACGACCGCATTATTAAACCGGCGGACAAGGGCGGTGCGGTCGTGGTCATGGACAGGACCCAATACATTAGAGAAGCTGAAAGACAACTAAATGACATCTTGGTTTATGAGAGACTGACACATGACCCAAAATTTGAGATAGAGAGAAAGATACAAACTATTTTGAAAAATGCATTCAAGACAGGAATTATTGATGAAGAGACTAAAAAATTCTTGACAGTACTTTTTCCAGTTACGCCGTTACTATATCTCTTGCCAAAGATCCATAAAAATCTTGTGGACCCCCCGGGACGACCGATCGTCTCGGGGATGAACTCTATTACTTCACGAATATCGGTGTATCTGGATAAAGTCTTACGGCCTTTTGCAGTTAATACAAAATCATATGTGAGGGATACTGCTGACTTTCTGGACAAGATTAAGGGAATTAGGGTGGGACCTGGTACCATCATTGCCTCCTTTGATGTGGTTAGCCTCTACACCTCCATCCAACATGATGGGGGTGTGGAGGCAGTCACCAGATGTTTGACGGAAGCTACCTTTTCTCCACAAAAGATTGATTTTCTTGTCTCCCTATTACAGCTGGTCCTCGAGAATAATTATTTTCTCTTTAATAGTGAATTTTTTTTACAAAAAAGAGGGACCGCAATGGGGAGTAACACTGCGCCCACATACGCAAATATATATATGGCGCATTTTGAGGAGATGTACGTCTATGTGTCACACCACTTCAGGCATGTCCTGGGGTGGTGGCGATACATAGACGACATCTTCCTCATTTGGAGTGGGGGAGTGTCTGAATTACTCTCTTTTCAGGACTATCTCAATGATGTCACAACAAGTATTAAGTTTACTCTCACACATTCTCATGAGTCCATTAACTTTCTTGATGTACTGGTCAGAGTTGAAAATGGTGGTTTGACCACTGACTTGTACATTAAACCGACTGATTGTAACATGTTTTTGAAATTTGAGAGCTGTCACCCAAGACCTATGGTTAACTCCTTGCCCTTCAGCCAAATGCTGAGGGCAAGGAGGATTACAGACACAAAAGATAAATTGGAAACGGCATTGAAAAGGATGACTGACAATTTTGCCAAGAGGGGTTACCCCAGGGATTTGGTACAGAGACATATAACTCATGTGGAACAAATGGAGGTGGTACCAGAGAGAAGGATTAAGAATGACACACGGGTGCCTTTTGTAACTACCTATAGTGAGGATTCTAAGGCTATAGGCAGGATTATCAGAAAACATTGGCACATTATACAAGATTGTTGTAATATTTCTGAATTTAACTCTTACCCCCTTTTATCCTATAGAAGACAAACAAATCTAAAAGACAGACTGGTTAAGGCGGACATTTCCCAGAAACAAGGTGGCACACAGAGGTATCTGTCCGTTGTGAATAAAGGAAGCTTTCCCTGTAGACAATGTATAAATTGCGGATTGATGTGTAAGGGTAACAATTTTGTACACCCTAGGAGTGGACAAACGTATCCTATTAAGTACTATCTAACGTGTAACAGTTCTTATGTGGTTTACGTGCTTTGGTGCCCATGTGGCCTCCTGTATGTGGGGGAGACCACTTGGGACCTGAAGACACGTTTAAACCAACACAGGTACACAATACGTAAAAAAAAGCTAGATTTGCCGGTATCGAGTCATTTTGCGACTTTTGGACACACAGAAAAGGAATTAAAATTTGTTATAGTCGATCATGTCCCTCCGCTTAAACGAGGTGGGGATCGACAAGCTGTCTTAAAGAGATTAGAGTTGAAATGGATTTTTAAACTTGGTTCATTGAAACCAGGGGGCTTGAACGTTGAGTTTAAGAACCCCCATAGGGTGGTTGCTCAATAATCCTCCAATATATGTAATTCGTGGTATTGAAACTTGGTGTTGCTATATCTTTTTGTGTTACCACTATATGTAACTATACTAATCTGCCCTTCTTTTGTTTTTTCTAGGTGGATCGGGGGAATTTTAGAACACTCATCTGATGACTTATTTATATATTTGTATAATTATCAATATAAGAAATAAAAATATTTTATGTATACTTTTACTTAATTGTTCATGAGTTGTTTGCATGTCCAACCAACGTAACAAAGGGGATGAGGCCTCGTAAGAATATCTATTTATTTTTGTTTTCTTTATTTATTCATTTATTTATTTTTTTATTTTTTTATTTTTTTATTATATATTTTTTTATTTTATATTTTTTAATTACTTTCCTTTTGTTTTTTGGTCTTTTTTATATACTTTGGTGCCCTCCTGCACAATTTCTATTTTTTTATTTTTATTTTCATCGTTATTATTTATTCATTTATTTTTCCTTATCTTATCTATTAGTAGATGGTCCCTTTATGTCCCTGGGAGTGAGTCTCTGAATGTGTTTGATGGACCGAGAGGGTCCTAGGGCTGCCAGCGATCCATGTTGCTGCATACATGTTCCCTCGCACTTGCGTGCGGGGGTTACATGACTGCGTGCACACTATGCGGCACTTGGCTCCGATTTTCGGGGCTAGGTGACGCATTGATTGTGCTGACAGCCTGTAAAAGAGTGAGTGATCTCTTTGAGTGAGGGACTGGGATACATCCCTACCACTGTACAGATCCCAAACAGGGACGAACTAGATTGTTTATAAAAATCTTTTTTTGTTTAGTTACCAGCACATCTATATAGATTACGGAGGCCTCATTCCCTTTTTCAAGATGGCTCTGTTGGACTCATGGGGATGTGCGCATGCGTACTGTGACGCTGCGCTCGTCTCCTTGGGTACTGCAATGCCTTCAGCCGATTGGTTGAGTCACGTGGACAAACACTCATTGAACAGGTTACGCAGGCGCAGTCTGCATTACCCCACGCTAGCTACTGTAATGGCGTTGACTATGTGATCATCCGGTGAGTGTTTACTCCCCCCACCTTTTTAATCTTTATTATTTTCTACACATGGTTATCACTTGTCTAAATTAAATGCGATTAAGCATTTATCTTAATTTCTTTTGCACTGTATGATATATGTGTGTTTTTTACAATTATGTATACAATTTTGATATACTGTGTGACTAATTTTTTGTGGTTGAATATTTTATATGCACTTTGAGTATGCACTATGATGCACTTTATTCACTAATTGTTATTTACTCTTTTTGGTATCTGGTGTGATTGATACCCTTATATAAATGTGGTTAACACTATTGATATACTGCTTGAGAAAGGTCAGGTTGAGCTGACTGAAACGTCGCTGCTGTTTTGACACCTGTTATGGAATAAAATTATCTATCTATCTATCTATCTATCTACTATCTATCTTATATCTATCTATCTCATATCTATCTATCTATCTCATATCTATCTATCTCATATCTATCTATCTATCTATCTCATATATCTCTACCTTGACCGAGGCTCTACCTGCCGCTTGCACCGCCATTACGCTGTTATAGTACGTGCTGCTCTATCTTGCTTGTGTTGTATCTCATATCTATCTATCTATCTATATCTCATATCTATATATCTCATATCTATCTATCTATCTCATATCTATCTATCTCATATCTATCTATTTATCTATCTCATATCTATCTATCTCACATCTATCTATCTCATATCTATCTATCTATCTACCTATCTCATATCTATCTATCTATCTCATATCTATCTATCTCATATCCATCTATCTATCTCATATCTATCTATCTCACATCTATCTATCTATCTATCTATCTCATATCTATCTATCTCATATCTATCTATCTCATATCTATCTATTTATCTATCTCATATCTATCTATCTACTTATCTCATATCTATCTATCTACGGTATCTCTCTATCTATCTCATATCTATCTATCTCACATCTATCTATCTCATATCTATCTATCTATCTATCTATCTACCTATCTCATATCTATCTATCTATCTCATATCTATCTATCTCACATCTATCTATCTCATATCTATCTATCTCACATCTATCTATCTATCTCATATCTATCTATCTCACATCTATCTATCTCATATCTATCTATCTCACATCTATCTATCTATCTCATATCTATCTATCTCATATCTATCTATCTATCTCATATCTATCTATCTCATATCTATCTCATATCTATCTATCTCACATCTATCTATCTATCTCATATCTATCTATCTCACATCTATCTATCTATCTATCTAAAATTGAAAGGAGAGCAGCACCCGAACAGAAAACTGGAACTGGTGCACGCAGAGTCCAGACCCGGGTCAGGGATCCATATATAATTTGAAATATCCGCAGCAGACTGAGTAGTAAAATCCAAAAAAAGTAGTTTATCCCATCACAGTGAGGGTGTCCAGAACAACGTTTCCACCAGCTCCCTGGTCTTTTTCAAGCTCAGTATACAATGTGCACATCACACAATTTAGCAGGGTAATCATCATGTACCTAGATCAGTGTCAATTAATAACATCAAATACAGTGTGCAAATAAATCCATACAATGAAAACAATCATATATATCCATATCAAATAGTGCAAATACATAAATAAATACAAAATCAATTCCAATATATACATAAGTGTTATACAGTGCAAACCAACACCTTAATGGGTGTCTGATTGTTTAAATCAAACACCTGTGAACAGATTAAAAACAAAAGCAGTTTCTAGGGGAAGTTCACTCACCGGGACGGATCTAGCTTGTAAACAATGCAAAAGCGCATGTGCGGCGCGTCTTTCCACCGCACATAGCGTGAGACTAAGGACAACTTCCGGTCGCTGTCTATGGACGTAATCAGAGCGCGTCTGTTAGCATGGCAACGGGTCACCCGGCATCAGCGCATGCGCACAAGACACCAAACCTCCGAGACAAAGTCCCAACAGGAGGTACCTGTTGCGCAAGCGCAGAGACTCAGGCACATAACACAAATGAGCCAATAGGTATCCATTGTGGGAGTAATTCTGCCTCACTCATATTGAAAAGGGAAGAAAAATAGAAAGGAAAGAAAAAAGGAAAGAAAAAATGAAACAATGAAAAAAAATAATGAAACAATGAAAAAAATAGAAAAATTATTATAATGAAAAAATGATAAAAAAATATAAAATAACCAGAATATATCAACAACAACCAAAATATATGTTACAGTCCCGGTGTGTCATTCAATCACTATGGGGGAGATTTATCAAAGTCTGTGCAGAGATAACGTTGTCCAGTTGCCCATAGCAACCAATCAGATTGCTTCTTTCATTTTCCACAGGCCTTCCTAAAAATGAAAGAAGCGATCTGATTGGTTGCTATGGGCAACTGGGCAAGTTTAACTCTGCCCAGGTTTTGATAAATCTCCCCCTATGAGTGGTGATACCACAGCCTGGCAAAACCTGGGTTAGATGTTGGTGTTATATGTTCTGTAGCAGATGACACATTTATGGTTCCGGGTCCCATCTCATCCAATCTCTTGGCTTATGATAAGGACTTGTCCCCATTTACACCTCCCAGTGGACCCTCCAGTCACATTATGCCCAGGTACCCACACACTCAAGGCCCTATTATACTGGGCCAAATATAGCGCTCCTCATCTATGGACTTATAAAGACTAAAAAATGAAAAAAATGAAAAAAAATATATATATTTTTTAGTCTTTATAAGTCCATAGATGGGGAGCGCTATATTTGGCCCAGTATAATAGGGCCTTGAGTGTGTGGGTACCTGGGCATAATGTGACTGGAGGGTCCACTGGGAGGTGTAAATGGGGACAAGTCCTTATCATAAGCCAAGAGATTGGATGAGATGGGACCCGGAACCATAGATGTGTCATCTGCTACAGAACATATAACACCAACATCTAACCCAGGTTTTGCCAGGCTGTGGTATCACCACTCATAGTGATTGAATGACACACCGGGACTGTAACATATATTTTGGTTGTTGTTCATATATTTTGGTTATTTTATATTTTTTATCATTTTTTCATTATAATAATTTTTCTATTTTTTTCATTGTTTCATTATTTTTTTTCATTGTTTCCTTTTTTCTTTCCTTTTTTCTTTCCTTTCTATTTTTCTTCCCTTTTAAATATGAGTGAGGCAGAATTACTCCCACAATGGATACCTATTGGCTCATTTGTGTTATGTGCCTGAGTCTCTGCGCTTGCGCAACAGGTACCTCCTGTTGGGACTTTATCTCGGAGGTTTGGTGTCTTGTGCGCATGCGCTGATGCCGGGTGACCCGTTGCCATGCTAACAGACGCGCTCTGATTACGTCCATAGACAGCGACAGGAAGTTGTCCTGAGTCTCACGCTATGTGCGGTGGAAAGACGCGCCGCACATGCGCTTTTGCATTGTTTACAAGCTAGATCCGTCCCGGTGAGTGAACTTCCCCTAGAAACTGCTTTTGTTTTTAATCTGTACACAGGTGTTTGATTTAAACAATCAGACACCCATTAAGGTGTTGGTTTGCACTGTATAACACTTATGTATATATTGGAATTGATTTTGTATTTATTTATGTATTTGCACTATTTGATATGGATATATATGATTGTTTTCATTGTATGGATTTATTTGTACACTGTATTTGATGTTATTAATTAATTGACACTGATCTAGGTACATGATGATTACCCTGCTAAATTGTGTGATGTGCACATTGTATACTGAGCTTGAAAAAGACCAGGGAGCTGGTGGAAACGTTGTTCTGGACACCCTCACTGTGATGGAATAAACTACTTTTTGGGGGATTTTACTACTCAGTCTGCTGCGGATATTTCTATTTTGTTTTTAAATCTATCTATCTATCTCATATCTATTTATCTATCCATCTCATATCTATCTATCTATCCATCTATCTATCTATCTCATATCTATCTATCTATCTCATATCTATCTATCTATCTATCTCATATCTATCTATCTCATATCTATCTATCTATCTCATATCTATCTCATATCTATCTCATATCTATCTATCTATCTATCTCATATCTATCTATCTCATATCTATCTATCTGATATCTATCTATCTCATATCTATCTATCTCATATATATCTCATATCTATCTATCTCATATCTATCTCATATCTATCTATCTATCTATCTATCTCATATCTATCTATCTATCTATCTCATATCTATCTCATATCTATCTATCTCATATGTATCTATCTATCTCATATGTATCTATCTATCTATCTATCTATCTATCTATCTATCTATCTATCTCCTATCTCCTATCTATCTCCTATCTATCTCCTATCTATCTCCTATCTATCTCATATCTATCTATCTATATCATATCTATCTATCTCATATCTATCTATCTATCTATCTATCTATCTATCTCATATCTATCTCATATCTATCTATCTATCTCATATTTATCTATCTATCTATCTCATATCTATCTATCTATCTATCTATCTATCTATCTATCCATCTATCTATCTCATATCTATCTATCTATCTATCTATCTATCTCATATCTATCTATCTCATATCTATCTATCTCATATCTATCTATCTATCTCATATCTATCTATCTCATATCTATCTATCTCATATTTATCTATCTATCTATCTATCTATCTATCTATCTATCTCATATCTATCTATCTATCTCATATCTATCTATCTATCTATCTCATATCTATCTATCTATCTATCTATCTATCTATCTATCAATATATCTATCGGGGTATTCAATGCAGAATGAAGAGGAAACTGTAATCTTTTTTATTTTAGCACAAGACATAACAAAACATAAAAAGTGAATGTATCTGAAGAAGTTCCGCGTCCATTGTTGATGAGATCCACAGATACATGCAGGATTGCTGATATCAGAACACAGCGGTATTGTTCTTTCGTCCTGTGACATGATGCTGCGTTCCGGCCTCCTGATCATTACAGATAACATTGATCCTTGAAGATTGGTGCACAAAAAAACCTATGTAAACAGAGGGATAATGAAGACATTAATATAAGAACACAACAATGGAAACCCCATATAAAGAGCAGATGACATTGTACAGAACAATGTAGATCCCTGTGAGTGCGGGGATACTGGGATGTTTTCTTCTGGATCAATCTACATTAGTGTAGCCGGCTTAGGACTCATATCTATAAGTCACAGTTTTAGTGAACCTATAGCTTATTATGGGGACTTGGAGCTACCATCCTAGGATTGCATTTCATTTAAAGGGGTACTCTGGTAGTCAACGTGTTTTTCCGTTTTTGACTTTCTATTCTTGTTGTTTAGGTGACTCTATTTCTGTTCTTTGTTGTCTTTGTTGTCTTTTTATCCCCCACTTTGTTTTCCTATCTTTGCTTCTATTTCCTGTTTCTTGCTGTGCTGAAAACTACAAATCCCAGCATGCCACATGCCTTGCTGGTTTGAGGTGGCTCCTTTTTTTTTTGTTTGTTTGTTCCGCCCTTTACCCACCCTACTATTTTCCCGGGTCGGCTCCCTTATACACAGCACACTAATATAATGAGCCCTGGTTGGGATACACTGGCCTACACACACAAAAGGGACTACAACTCCCAGCATGTGTCATTCAGGAGTCTTCAGTCTGTGGTATAACACCAGCATGCTGCCTCTGTAGTCTCCTGGGGGTTGTAGTTCACCACACCTCTATAGGGCATACACCACTGTTTCCCAACCAGTGTGCCTCCAGGTGTTGCAAAACTACAACTCCCAGCATGCCCTGACAGCCTTTGGGCATGCTAGGAGTTGTAGTTTTGCAACAGCTGGAGGTACACTGGTTGGGAAACACTGGTGTAACATGATGTGTATGTTGAATAGGCAGGAACAGTGTACTTTGGATAGGTGATTAGATGTCTTTGTCCAGATAACCCCTTTAATTGTGTCCAGGCACCACCTCTGAATTAGCCCGAGATCACAAATAACACTCAATGTGGGCTTCTAGCGTGTTCCGTTGAAGTTGTAGGACACGGAACTCAAACATCAGTCCTTTAAGTGTTAATCTGGGATTTTTTTGTTCTTTAAATGTGAGACGGGGCAGCAAATTTAGTCTAGTTACTAATAGTTGCGTCGTATGTCTTAGGGGGGATTAAACTGTCAGAGTCACTGGTAGAGAAGGATCTGGGTGTACTTGTAGATCACAGACTACAGAATAGCATGCAATGTCAGGCTGCTGCTTCCAAAGCCGGCAGGATATTGTCATGTATCAAAAGAGGCATGGACTCAAGGGACAGGGACATAATACTCCCCCTTTATAAAGCATTGGTACGGCCTCACCTGGAATATGCTGTTCAGTTTTGGTCACCTGTCCATAAAAGGGACACTGCGGAGCTGGAAAGGGTGCAGAGACGCGCGACTAAACTAATATGGGGCATGGAACATCTTAGCTATGAGGAGCGATTAAAGGAGTTACAATTGTTTAGTCTTGAGAAGAGACGTTTAAGGGGGGATATGATAAACGTATATAAGTATATTAATGGCCCATACAAAAAATATGGAGAAAAACTGTTCCAGGTTAAACCCCCCCAAAGGACGAGGGGGCACTCCCTCCGTCTGGAGAAGAAAAGGTTTAGTCTAAAGGGGCGACACGCCTTCTTTACCGTGAGGACTGTGAATTTATGGAACGGTCTACCTCAGGAACTGGTCACAGCTGGAACAATTAACAGCTTTAAAACAGGATTAAATACATTCCTGGAACAAAATAACATTAATGCTTATGAAGAAATATAAAATCTCATCCCTTCCCCAATATCGCGCCACACCCCTACCCCTTAATTCCCTGGTTGAACTTGATGGACATATGTCTTTTTTCGACCGTACTAACTATGTAACTATGTAACTATGTAAAATACAACACAGAAAAAAAGGGACTTAAATAACTCAAAAAAATCACAGAAAAAAAGGCCACACTTACTGGGAAATGGTTAATGATACAAGGGCAGGCTAGGCTCCTATTCCCGTTATGATGCAGAACAGTCACAATGCTATATGGAGGAGGTCTCACGGGTGCAAAATACTGATGAACGACCACTCACAGTAACATGATACTGCATAGTGCACCATGCTGGCTTACAGCCAATTAGTGACGCCCATGTTATTCCATCAGGCGGGCTACCTAGCATCCTCTATTGGCACCCCACAATACATTGACATCCTAGTATACAACAATACTCATATGATAAAATCCAAACCAAAGAACACAAACAGTGGCACCGATACCTTTAGCCCACAAAACCACGAGATGGATATACTCACTCCAGGTAGGCAACCAGCTCTAACCATACACGGCGGTGCTAGGACAATACAAACAGTAGTCAGCAATAGACAAACTGAAGAAAAGGACAGGCGTCCTGCACTCACCGCATAAGACCTGGTTATCCAGCTCCCATCTCGGGCTGCTCCTCCGGTAGAGACTTCAAGACAGCGTGGGGTGCTCAGAGGCGACTGCAGGGCAGTCGCCTCTGAGCGCCCCACGCTGTCTTGAAGTCCCTACCGGAGGAGCAGCCCGAGATGGGAGCTGGATAACCAGGTCTTATGCGGTGAGTGCAGGACACCCATCCTTTTCTTCAGTTTTTCTATCACTCATGTGATTTGTTTTTCTTTTTGAGTGATTTAGGTCCCTTTTTGCTGTGTTTTTTTTAAATTTATATATAATGTTAGCATAGAGATCCCTTGACGTGGGTTGCGAGCTTGCGTATTTTGGGCAAAATATCAATATATATATATATATATATATATATATATATATATATATATATTGTGATGTGGTCTGGCCTTGTGATGCTGGGGGGAGTCTGGGGTGTCAGTGTATTGTGGGGTGCCAATAGAGGATGCTAGGTAGCCCGCCTGATGGAGTAATACGGGCGTCACTAATAGGCTGTAAGCCAGCATGGTGCACAATACATTATCATGTTACTGTGAGTCAGTATTTTGACCCTGTGCGGCATCCCCCATTTAGCATTGTGACTGATCTGCATCATAATGAGAATTGGAGCCTAGCCTGCCCTTGTATCATTAACCATTTCTCAGTAAGTGTGGCCTTTTTTCTGTGATTTTATTTTTTTTTTTTTTTTAGCTACTAATACAGTTTACCTACCTGTGTTTGGTGGCTGGTACTGTATTTATTGGAGTTTAAATTGTGTCCCAGTACAGGTACACCGTCCTGTACTACCTGTAGGCCCTGTCAGGTTGAGTCCCTCAGTGACCTGGGGAATCCCCTGCAGGTCCCCCCCCCCCCCCTGTTGCCTCCCTGTTGGTTTTATAAAGGTGTGTATGTCACTTTAATGTATAGCCAGGATCCCTATGTCTGGATAGAATAAAGGACCTGTGGGAGGTCTCAAGGACCTGTGTATAAGTCTGTCACGTTTTGTTGTCGTATGATTTGTTGTCACATGTTATGTTATGCAGTTGCATGATTTATTTTCACATGTTTTCCCAGAGAGCACCAGCTTTAACCTATGACCCACAGCTTGACCAATGGGCTTTAGTCCAGCCCCCCAGGATATAAAAGGGCGGCCATTACAATTCACCTTCTTGTATCATCACTCTCTTTTGAGAATAAGTCTTTGCTGTGGCAGCAACCAACAGAGATCTCAGGACAAGTGATCAGAATCTGGAAGACCCCAAAAGCTTCAGTCTCTCCAGTAAGTCTCAAGTCTATGTCTGCTGTCACTGACACTAGTCAAGTCCTGCACATAGTCAAGTCTAATTACAAGTCAAGTTTATTACAAGTATTGGTTCAGCAAGCTGGAAGGCCCTTCTGGGTCCTGGCCACCTCTCTGGGAAATCTGGCCTTAGCTGTGAAGATAATTACACCTGTGTTATACAGTAACCCCCCGACATGCGATGGCCCCGACATGAAATCAAATCGACATACAATGGCCTCTCAGAGGCCATCGCATGTCGATGTCAGCATCGACATACGATGCTTTTATATGTTGCTGCTGTCGGATAGCAGTTTAAGCATCCTAGACAGGTTCACTTACCTATCCCCGCTGCTCCAGGACCACTTTGCGATCCTCCGGTGTCTTCTGCATCTTCTCCGGGGTCCGGGCCTCGCTTTCCGGCGTCGTTATTATGTCGTGCGCACGCCGTCCCGGCGCACCAACGAAATAACGTCACCAGAAAGCGAGGCCCGGACACCGGAGAAGTTTCGGAAGATGCTGGAGGATCCCGAAGAAGACGCCAAAGCAGCGGGACAGCATCGGGAGCCCCTGGGACAGCATCGGGAGCGGTGAGGACGCGGTCCGGAGCGGCGGGGACAGGTGAGTATTAAATGCACTTTTTACATTGCACGAATCCCTCAACGTACGATGGATTCGACAAACGATGGGTCGTTTGGAACGAATTACCATCGTATGTTGAGGGACCACTGTACTCAGTAAAGCCTCCGTTTACCCATAAATGGTTGTGGACTCTTATTCCCTTCTAGCAATTGGGATAGCGGAGAATCTGGGCATGTGATGTTCCTGAACCCGAAAACCACGCTGGCGTCACGAACACATAGGGGTTAATACCATCCAACCCCCTGGGGTTAATAACATCAGATCCCTCCACTCACACCGCCGCACCCGTGGTCCTGCCATTCACCCGGTGGTGCACCACAGCAGCCTACAAAATGAGTGTTGTCTCTGACCTTTTCCATCTTGAAGTGTGTGGCCCAGGACAATACGTCACAAGTCAGGTGCTGAAAATGGGGCTTGTCTGCTGTGTGTGAACCCAGCCCTCTGATTATATGACCGGCACACATGCACGTACATTCATCATCACACAGATCCACAGCTTGTGTGTCAGGTGATGTTGGGCAAGTCATGTGATCAAATGGAGCATGGCTTTGCTACAATGGGTGGGGAGACCAATGTGTGGAAAGAAAAAAAAGTCACCTCCCACCTTGAAACAAAGCACCCTGAGGATTGTGAGGGAGACCACAGAAACAGGAAACAGACAGTCCCCAAAAACAAGCCAGCAGTGTTATGGGGGACACAGGACATGGCCATTTCCCACCAACACAAGCACAGTTCCTTGGCAGGCATGTCCATTACTGTATGACATTTGATTCCTAAAGTCACCTTATATTGGATAACTCCTATGATGCCTCAGTGTTTTATAGTTAACACTTCAAGTAACAGAAGGATTCCACGAGAGCCAATCATTGAAGCTCATGCAGACCCAGAAGACAGGGACAAAATATATAGAGTGCACCAACCATACGATGCTAGCGCCGTCTTCACTTTGTTTAGTACCTCCAAACATTGCAGAGCTTATAATACATTAAAAAAAAATGTATCTATACTATTATTCCATATCATATGTCATACATTACTGTAGGTTGGTTTGTTTTATTTGCGTTTAGGTCATTAATTAAGGAATTCCTGGTCTAATTAGGAGCAGAATAATTGGTGATTTAATTAATTACAGTAGTTTACTCACAGGGGTAGGTGCCATGCTTTACACTGCAGGACACGCCTATAAAAGGACAAATTTAATCTTAAAATCTGAATGGAGCACTAATTAGTGTTAATTGAAAATGACAAATTACCCTTGTTTCTTAGCATTAACAGTAAATAATAAAATAGATAAAGGCAAAAAAAATATTTGTCCTTTCAATGATGGAACCTGAGGGAGTCGAGATTATGAGATATCTAAATTATAAGACAAAATCTAACTAAGAAGAAAGAAAATAAGAAAGTAACAGATATTTCACAATGGGAAACAAATAATGAAATAACCCAAAAAACTGTGATTTGCAGGTGTAGGCTTCTTTCACACTACCGCCATGTTCCTGTATTTTAACAGCCGTTTTTCTGCTGAAAGATATAGATAAAATAACTGAACATAACGGATGATAACGGATGATCAATGTACGTTTTTTTAATGGGCATTCTGTCAAAATAACGGACATGTTCCATCCGTTATCACCCGTTATTTCATTCGTTATTTTATTTCCGTTATTTTATTTCCATCTTCTGAGCATGCGCAGTACAAATAACTGATCATAACGGACGTTAAAATAACGGACAGTGACGGATGTCAATCGTGAACATCCATCACCCATAGACTTCAATGTTAAAATTTTAATGCCCGTGATTATTGTTGACGGGACAAAAACTACTGCATGTGCTGTCTTTTGTGCCGTCACAAATAATGGCCGTAAGTCATAACGGGACATAACTGGTGCTGCAGGATGGTCAAAAAATCGCATCGACATGAATGTTTTTTTTTTACAGCCATATTAGGGACTAGGGACTTTCAGACGGGAGTTCATGACGGGAGTTTTTGCATGGTAACAACGGTAGTGTGAAAGGGGCCTCAGTCTACCATGTTAGTGGCATGATCATTCATACAAAGGATAATATAGGACACTGATCGGTCATGGCCCCTTTCCCTTTAAGTTTTCCTGTCTGCGCATGCTGGGAGTTGTAGTTTTGCACATCTTAAGGGCCACAGTTTGGAGACCACTGGTCTATAATCAGCTTAGTGTCAAGTGATTCTTCTTTAACCTCTTCAGGACACAGGGCGTATGGATACGCCCTGCATTCCGAGTCCTTAAGGACCGAGGGCGTATCCATACGCCCGTGGAAAATCCGGTCCCCACCGCTAGCCGGTTGGGGACCGGAGCCGGATGCCTGCAACCCCCCGTTCTGCACGCCCCTGAATGTTGAGGCCGTACCTGCAGGAGAAGATGCCTGGGGACCTGGGATCTTCGCTGGAGCCTGCTGGGTCTTTGCTCAGGTAGGGAATTGACAGTGGGGGGTGGGGGGGGGGGATTGAAAGTGAAAGTAAAACGATCTTTACTGTGGCAACCACTAGGGGGGCCAAACTGCAACTCCCAGCATACCCAGACAGCCGAAGGCTGTCTGGGTATGCTGGGAGTTGTAGTTTTGCAACATATGGAGGGTCACAGTTTGGAGACCACTGTTACAGTGGTGCCCAAACAGTAGCCCTTCACATGTTGCCAAACTACAACTCTCAGCATGCCTCGACTGCCCAGGCATGCTGGGAGTTGTAGTTCTGCAACATCTGTCCCTTCAGATTTAGCAATTTTCATGAAATTTTTGAAAATTGCTGCTCTACTTTGAAGCCCTCTAATTTTTTTCCAAAAAGTAAAAATATGTCCATTTTATGATGCCAACATAAAGTGGACATATTGTATTTGTGAAGAAAAATAAAATTTATTGGGAATATCCATTTTCCTTACAATTAGAGAGCTTCAAAGTTAGAAAAATGCTACATTTTCAAAATTTTCATGACATTTTGGCATTTTTCACCAAAAAAGGATGAAAGAAACGCTGAAAATTTACCACCAAAATAAAGTAGAATATGTCACGAAAAAAGAATCTCAGAATCAGAATATTCGGTAAAAGCGTTTTCACGTTATTAACTCGTAAAGCGACGGTGGTCAGAATTGCAAAAAAGGGCTCAGTCCTTAAGGTGAAAAAGGGCTGCGTCCTTAAGGGGTTAAACATGTGCCAACACATTCTAACAATGAGTTTGCTTTATTTTCCTGTTAACAAGCCTAAAAAATTGTACGTTTCCATGAATTACCACATTTTATCATAACTGAGCCTTAAAACAACGAAGTGAACTAGTTAAATATGTTCCCAGCAGTGTTACCCAGGGCTTTAGAGCTCTTAGGCAGTGTTAGGCAGGCCCCCAGTGTGTCTGCTCGTAGCGGCGGATTGCCGGGGCATGGTGGGGGTACGGGGGTAGCAAAAGCGCACAAAATGGTCCGAGTCACTGGAGCATCTGCAGCGTAAAATACACTGCGGATCGATTACGTGTGACCCTACCCTTACACACATTTATCTAACTCTGGACAAGTAGAGAGTCGGATGGTGTAAGCGTCTTATGCATTGTGTGTTTTCATGTACGTGCTGTGATTGATCATATGTTGGCGATCACATGACTACACAAAATAACTCTAACCAGTATTCCCAGTATCATAAGTATCCAAATTATAGGGTAACTTCCCGGATGACTTTAAAAGCATTCTCACTCAACCACAATTGTTGCCAGGGAATTTGACTGCCCTAGTTAATTCAGGTTAAGGAAACATGAAGTTGCAAACTACAAGCGGCGTAGTGTAGGTAAAGAGTAGAGATGAGCGAACTTACAGTAAATTCGATTCGTCACGAACTTCTCGGCTCGGCAGTTGATGACTTTTCCTGCATCAATTAGTTCAGCTTTCAGGTGCTCCGGTGGGCTGGAAAAGGTGGAGACAGTCCTAGGAGACTCTTTTCGCCCTATAGGACGCACCGGCGTATAAGACGCACCCAATTTATAGGTGCAAAATCTAAAAAAAATTAAGATTTTGAACCCAATAGTGGTCTTCAACCTGCGGACCTCCAGATGTTGCAAAACTACAACTCCCAGCATGCCCGGACAGCCGTTGGCTGTCCGGGCATGCTGGGAGTTGTAGTTTTGCAACATCTGGAGGTCCGCAGATTGAAGACCACTGCATAGGAGGTAGTACTAATGTGTCCCCGCCCTCCGGACCCGTCACCGCTGCCCTGGATGTCGCTCCATCACTGTCGCCGTGTCCCCGTCGCTCCGGAACGTCTCTGCTGCCGGACGGGTATCCTCGCTCTCCGTTGCCGCCATCACGTCGTTACGCACGCCGACGCACGTACGCGACGACGTGATGACGAGGAAGGAGATCGCCGGCCATACAGGGGATCCCTGAACGGAGAAGACACCGAGGAGGCAGGTAAGGTCCCTCCCGGTGTCCTGTAAGCACTAACCCGGCTATTCAGTCGGGCTGTTCGGGTGAAATCGCGGCGGTCCCGAACAGCCCGACTGAACAGTCGGGTTAGTGTTATTTTCGCATTAAGATGCGGCGGTCAGCTTTGATCGCCGCGTCTGAAGGGTTAATACAGGGGATCACCGCGATCGGTGATGTCCTGTATTAGCCGCAGGTCCCGGCTGTTGATGGCTGCAGGGACCGCCGCGATAGGGGTGTATTCACCGTATAAGACGCACCGACTTTCCCCCCCCCCCCAGTTTTGGGGAAGAAAATGTGCGTCTTATATGGCGAAAAATACGGTAATTTACGCAGGATAAGTCATCAACTGCCGAGCCGAGAAGTTCGTGACGAATCGAATTTACTGTAAGTTCGCTCATCTCAAGTAAAGAGCGGTAACAATAGAACAAAGGCGGCACTGCTACTTCCGGACCAAGCACATAATGATAGAAGACAACGACACAGTATCCGCCATCATGGAGCATTGTTTTCACCTATAAGTGGAGCTATAATAGCCCAATGTCTTATGTCAAAATTGAGAAAAAAAATAAAAAATAAATATATATATATATATATATATATATATATATATATAGTCCCAACAAAGCAGCACTCCTATGTATCAATTAAATAGGTGATGGGGTGCAAATGGTTGCATAAGATCCTGGTAGTAGATCCTTGCAAATAGCCCACAAATAGGCAACAGCACTCCTATAAGGGGCAAATAAACGGTCCTTTATGTCAATGATGAACCGTTTATTTGCACCTTATGGGAGTGCTGTTGCATATTTGTGTTCTCTCTCTCTCTCTCTCTCTCTCTCTCTCTATCTCTATCTCTATCTCTATCTCTCTCTCATCTCTCTCTCATCTCTCTCTCATCTCTCTCTCATCTCTCTCTCATCTCTCTCTCATCTCTCTCTCATCTCTCTCTCATCTCTCTCTCTCTTTTCTCCTGCGGTGTATATAGTAGTATATAGCAGTGTATACGGATACTGGAAGCCTGTGCTAGCATTTCTCCTGCGGTGTATATAGTAGTATATAGCAGTGTATACGGATACTGGAAGCCTGTGCTAGCATTTCTCCTGCGGTGTATATAGTAGTATATAGCAGTGTATACGGATACTGGAAGCCTGTGCTAGCATTTCTCCTGCGGTGTATATAGTAGTATATAGCAGTGTATACGTATACTGGAAGCCTGTGCTAGCATTTCTCCTGCGGTGTATATAGTAGTATATAGCAGTGTATACGGATACTGGAAGCCTGTGCTAGCATTTCTCCTGCGGTGTATATAGTAGTATATAGCAGTGTATACGGATACTGGAAGCCTGTGCTAGCATTTCCCCTGCGGTGTATATAGTAGTATATAGCAGTGTATACGGATACTGGATGCCTGTGCTAGCATTTCTCCTGCGGTGTATATAGTAGTATATAGCAGTGTATACGGATACTGGAAGCCTGTGCTAGCATTTCTCATGCGGTGTATATAGTAGTATATAGCAGTGTATACGGATACTGGAAGCCTGTGCTAGCATTTCTCCTGCGGTGTATATAGTAGTATATAGCAGTGTATACAGATATTGGATGCCTGTGCTAGCATTTCTCCTGCGGTGTATATAGTAGTATATAGCAGTGTATACAGATACTGGATGCCTGTGCTAGCATTTCTTCTGCAGTGTATATAGTAGTATATAGCAGTGTATACAGATACTGGAAGCCTGTGCTAGCATTTATCCTGCGGTGTATATAATAGTATATAGCAGTGTATACGGATACTGGAAGCCTGTGCTAGCATTTCTCCTGCAGTGTATATAGTAGTATATAGCAGTGTATACGGATACTGGAAGCCTGTGCTAGCATTTCTCCTGCGGTGTATATAATAGTATATAGCAGTGTATACGGATACTGGAAGCCTGTGCTGGCATTTCTCCTGCGGTGTATATAGTAGTATATAGCAGTATATAGAGAAGAGGGTTGCATTGACAATCCAACACAATGGGCAGCACATTGAACACATTTTATAAGTGGTCAGAAACTTGTTAATAACTCATGAAAGAATAAAGTTACGTTAAAACCAAACACATCATTGTTTTTCTTGTGAAATTCCCAATAATAAATAAATTTGATGTGTCACATGACCCTCTTCCTATTGAAAAAAAAAGTTGGATTCAAAATGGCCGACTTCAAAATGGCCGCCATGGTCACCACCCATCTTGAAAAGTTTCCCCCCTCACATATACTAATGTGCCACAAACAGGAAGTTAATATCACCACCCATTCCCATTTTATTAAGGTGTATCCATATAAATGGCCCACCCTGTAGAAGTAATTTACAAATTTTAATGTGATGTGACTTTATTGACCCCTAGATGACACGTAACATACATCTATAGCACTGTTCTTTGGTACTTAACGCACAACGACTTACATGTACGTCGCGGGGCTCTACAATCATGACTGGACCTCATGGATAATGGCGGACATTAGCGATTCTGCTAACGTCCACCATTAACCTTTTAGATGCCATGATCAATACCGATCACGGCATCTAAAGCATTAAAGGGCTTCTCCACTGCCCTGTCTTCCGGAGCTCCGCTCGCAGCGTCCGGAAGTTCATTACTCCGAACGCTGTGTGCGGGCTTCCGTGTTTGAGGCCGCCCCCTCGTGATGTCACGCCCCCTTCCCATAGACTTTCGTTGAGGGGGCGGGCGTGACGTCACGAACGCGGAAGCCCGCACACAGCGTTCGGAGTATTGAACTTCCTCACACTGCGAGCAGAGCTCCGGAAGGCAGGCCAGTGGAGAACCCCTTTAAATAAGGTTTTGTGAGACTCATTGGACCACTCACAGTGCATATACGAGGGACCGATGAGTCAAATTGGCAGCTGGAGCTCTGCTTACCTACTCCAAGCCACCTTACTGCCATCCACTGGTATGGTCTGCATTCAGTAAATTGGCACAAAAAGTCCCCTGTGGAGAATTAAAAAATGTAAAAAAAAAAAAAAAAAACTACGGTATAAAAAATAAAAACTAATTAAATAATCCCCCCGACATCCAATAACAATTAAAGGGGTACTCCGCTGCCCTGTGTCGGAAGCTCTGCTCCCCAGCGTCCGGAAGTTTATTGTTTCGGACCCTGTGTGCAGGCTTCCGTGTTCAGGGCCGCCCCTCGTGACGTCACGCCCGCCCCCTCAGCGAAAGTCTATGGGAAGGGGGAGCGATGGCTGTCACACCCCCTTCCCATAGACTTTCGTTGAGGGGGCGGACGTGACGTCACGAAGGGGGCGGGCGTGACGTCACGAGGGGCAGCCCTGAACACGGAAGCCCGCAAACAGCGTCCGAAAAAATAAACTTCCGGACGCTGGGGAGCGGAGCTTCCGACACAGGGCAGCAGAGTACCCCTTTAAATCACGCCTTTTCCCATAAAAAAAAAAATAAAACAATGTACAAGCAATAATTAAACAAACATATTTGATATCACCACATACAGAAATGTTTAAATTAGCATTAGTATAATGTAAATGATCCTTTACTGTAAATGGCATAAACCTAAAAAATACCAGAGTCTATAATTGAAGATTTTTTGTCACATCACATCCCAGAAAATATGAAATAAAAAGCAGCAGTATACAAATAGAGCTGGAAGGGAAGTGTATAACTACTATATATCCTGATCCCATAGACATAGCAGCAGCAGTGTACAGATAGAGCTGAAAGGAAGGTGTATAACTACTTTATATCCTGATCCCATAGAGATAGTAGCAGCAGTATACAGATGGTGCTGAAGGGGAGGTGTATAACTACTACATATATATATCCTGATCCCATAGAGATAGCAGCAGTATACAGATAGAGCTGGAGGGGAATTGTATAACTGCTATATATCCTGACCTCAGAGATATAGCAGCAGAGGTATACAGATAGAGCTGAAAGGAAGGTGTACAACTACTTTATATCCTGATCCCTTAGAGATAGCAGAAGCAGTATACATATAGAGCTGGAGGGGAGGTGTATAACTGCTGTATAACCTAACCTTATAGAGATAGCAGCGGTATACAGATAGAGCTTGTAGGGAGGTGTATGACTACTATTTATCCTGATTCCATTGCAGCAGAAGTACACAGATATAGCTGGAGGGGTACAACTAATAGATATCCTGATCCCATAGAAATAGCAGCAGCAGTATACAGAAAGAGTGGGATTGGGTGTATATAACTACTGTTAATCCTGATCCCATATCAGCAACAGTATACAGATAGAGCTGGAGAGGAGGTATATAACAACAATACATCCCGATTCCATAGATGTAGTATATAGATAGAGCTGGAAGAGAGTTGTATAACTACTATATATCCTGATCCCATAGAGATAGCAGCAGTATACAGATAACGCTGGAGGGGGGTGTATAACTACTATATATCCTGATCCCATAGAGATATCAGCAGTATACAGATAGAGCTGGAGGGGAGGTGTATAACTATTATATATCCTGATCCCATAGAGATAGCAGCAGTATACAGATAAAGCTGGAGGGGAGGTGTATAACTACTATATATCCTGATCCCATAGAGATAGAAGTAGCAGTATACAGATGGAGGGGAGGTGTATAACATTCTGGGTGACTTAAAGTGTAATATTTTATCAGTAAAGAAAAAATAAAAACAAGAACCAAATTATTTTATCGAGGTGACGTTCTGTCATTAATAATAGTCCCTCCCCTGCCAGCAGCGGTGTTCTTCTTTGCACCCCGCCATATAGTTCACATGTTACAGTATAAATAACCTGGTTATTATAGATTAATTAGTGATAGGGTGTCAATACTTACATAGCAGTAATAAAACATTCAATGATAAGAAACTGATTCTGCAATGTCTTATTACTTTACTTATTGATTTCTATTTTCTGATTGTAATTTTATTTTATTTATTTGTTTTGTTACTTATTATTTTTATTTAATTATTTTTGCTCTTTTATTTTTATTCTTGCTGTTTTACCAGTATTTAGAGATGTGCTTCACCTTAAGCCCCATGACATAGGCAACAATAAACATGGGAAAGGGTTCAGGCTTCTGGGCATGCTCCATGACCTTTAAATAGGTCATTCCGCAAGGAGGGGGAGGCTGGTCTGTGAGCATCAGCTTTTGTAAAGTTCCTGTCTTCTGTATCTATTGGTGTCACCTCTCACTGTAATGCTGTACAGATAACTTTCCAGCAGCCTCCTCCTTACCATCACAGACACAAGAGAATTTCTTGGCTTAGTTTAAGACCTAGTGGCCAAAGTGAAAACTAGAAATCTATGGGGGGATATGTGTAGCTCCCTCGGGTAAGCTATCCTGAGGTTCACTGGATTGTTCTAAATCCCAGAAAGACCTTTAACATGGAAAATACGTATGTATATATATATATATATATATATATATATATATATATATATATAATAGAAATGATATGACCAGTCCTCAAAGGATAGTAAAGAGAAGAGGCGAGATGGAGAGAAATAGAAGAAAAAGAAAAAAGGGAAAAAGGAAAAAAAGAGAAAAAGATAGAAAAAATAAGCTTACTCAATATAATGTAGACAGTAGAATTATAGAAAACCTCAATCAAGGTTAGGAATAATATGACCAATGTTTAATAGTATTAATAAAAACACACCTCACATCTGGGCAGGGCCCTTACACCAGATATAAGCATATAAAAACATATGTATACAACAACCACCTAAAAGATGAATACCGTATTCCCTTACGTCCTAACCAGTAGCACAGATGGGGTATTCCACCCCCCGCGAACTGGTAGGACAGATGGAAGTTTTATTGAACCTAATTAAACAATCAGTAAGACACACCCACAACCCCCTGTATAAGTAAGAGGGTCATCCTCTGCCTCATTGTGTTTTTTTCTGTCCTCCCGGACAGTGGGACAGATGGTGACCCCCTTACTCCTGTTGGAGGGGGGGTTTTTTCTTACTTGCAGTTCTGGGCTTAGTTGCGCCCATCTGCTTCTATTCCTCGGAGCCGCGACTCCAATCGCGGCCCCGGCCGGAAGTGCGTCAGCGGCGTCTGACGTCACTTCCTGTTTCTCTCTTCGCTCCCGGCTCGTTTTTTTGCGCCGTTTTTGCCAATAATGCGGCAAAACCGAGCGAGGAGCCTCTTCTATAACCCTCTAACTAATAGGGTTCCTTTTCCTCCTGTTTTTTGTAAGACAGGATTTCTTTTTTCTGCAACTCCGCCTTGTGGGCGGAGTCTTGTTTTGGCGCCAGCCAGGAGGATATTTAAACTCCCCCTAGGCTGCCATTCAGCCTCCTAGAGCGCAGAGCTGTTGGTACTTCCACAGTCCTGTCTTTTTGAGTCTAGTAGTGCATCCTTGCGGATACTACTGTTTCCCTATCTCTCTATCTTACCTGGTCTCTTGCTGAGAACTTTGGGTATTTTAATTATATTTTAGCTAGCCGCAATTTTTTCTTGCCGCTACATTATCTAATCACTCCTCTCATATTTACCTAGATATGTCGACCGAGGGCTCAGGAGATCGTGAAGGCTTGGCAAAAAGATCCGCCAAGCGCAAGCACCTCTCTTGCCATGACTGCAATACTCCCCTGGAGGATAATTATGAATTTTCCAGGTGCCCTCCTTGTAGGGCTAAGTCTCTACCTTCCCATCAGACTGAACCTACAGTCCAAGATATGTATGTGTGGGTCTCCTCTAACATGTCGGCTATGCAAGCCTCTATTGAGGAGCTGAAACACGTTGTCTCTCAGAAACGCGCCAGACCTTCTTCACCTCCCAGAATGGAGATGTCTGTGGATCAGGAGAGAGAAGATTCCAAGTCCTCCTCTTCGGATGAGGAGGTCACTGCATCTTATTTTTTTCCGCTGGAAAAGACCCAGCGTCTTCTGAGATCCATCCGATCGGGGGACCAGGATGTTGATCCCGGGGAAGCCTCTACCTCCGCCTCTAAGGGACCTAGGGTCTTTAAAGCGGATGATACCCTTCTGTCCGTGCTTAGAATGGAATGGAAAAAAACAGAAAAGGGTCCGGTCTTAACTAAAAGATTTAAGACCATGTTTCCTATACAGGAATCTCAGCTTTCTTCCTGGGGCCCTGTCCCTAAGGTTGACATGGCAGTTGCCAAACTGTCCAAGAGGACAGTGGTCCCTGCTGAGGATGGGTCTTCCTTGCAGGATCCAATGGATCGAAAGGCTGACTGTGCCATGAGGCGCTCCTACTCCACTGCTTCTGCGTCTGCATCAGTGGCGATAGCTTGCTCTGAGGTAGCAAACTTTTTGAAGACCCGTCTTTCTAACATCCAGTCGGATTTGGACCAGGGGGTTCCTAGAGATGAAATTCTTTCATCCTTCAAGACGTCCAATCTGGCCGTTGATTTTTTGTGCGATGCTTCCACCCAGCATCTTAAATTGGCCTCCAAGTCTATGGCCCTGGCTTCCGCTGGACGACGTCCTCTATGGTTAAAACCTTGGAAGGTTGACAACTCTTCCAAGAACACCTTATGTGCTATGCCTTACGAACCCGGCATTCTTTTCGGAGCTGAGCTGGACCGCATTATGGAGGGACTTTCTGACAAGAAAGGCAAGTCCCTTCCTTATTCCTCCTTTCGTGGTCGAGGCCGGCGTTCTGGGGGCGGATCAGCCCCCCAGCCTAAGCCTCAGAGAGAATGGGGTAATCAACGCCGGGGCGGAAAACGCTCCCGTGGCTCCAAAGACAACAGAAAGCTCTGACTGCGGGCTTCTACAAAGCTCTGGGTTCCTTGCCGAGGTGACCTTTCCAGTTTCCCATCCTGCCCCCCAGATTCCAGTTGGTGGTCGTCTTCACCACTTTTTAAGCGCCTGGTCCCTCCACATTCAGGATCCTTGGGTCCTGAGATTAATCTCGGATGGTTATTCGATAGACCTCGTATCAATTCCCCCATCCAATTATGTGGAGACAAGAGTTTTTTCACCAATCAAACAGGGGGCGCTAGAAACCTACATTCTGGAATACATCCAGAAGAATGCCTTAGAGGAAGTTCCTCTTTCAGAGCGGGGGTCAGGAATTTATTCTCCAGTCTTCCTAGTTCCCAAGGTAACAGGAGACTGGCGGATGATTATAGATCTGAGATATCTCAATCAGCATGTGAAGCACAAACGCTTTCGTATGGAAACTATTCAATCTGTGGTCAACCTCATCTCGCCAGGGGATTACCTGGCTACTCTGGATCTAAAGGATGCTTACCTTCATATTCCTATTCATCCGGTATCCAGAAAGTATCTAAGGATCGCAGTTCAGGTAGGGGGAGTTCTAAAACACCTCCAGTTTGTAGCCCTCCCGTTTGGAATTTCTTCGGCCCCACACACATTTACCAAAGTGGTGGTAGCGGTAGTCGCTGCTCTAAGGCTCCAGGGGCTCAGCATCGTTCCCTACCTAGACGATTGGCTCCTCAGAGCTCCTTCTCCTGCAATCCTGTCCCAACATCTGCAACTAGCAGTATCCTTCCTTCACCAGTTAGGGTGGATAGTCAATTGGGCCAAATCCAATTTCCTCCCAACTACCTCAGTGAGGTTTCTCGGCTTCATAGTCGACTCAATCTCCATGACACTCTACCTCTCTCCCGAGAGGAAATCTCGGGTGCAGGAATCGGCCCTTTTTCTCTCTGTACCCCGGAGAGTTTCCATTCGCACTCTCATGCGGATGTTGGGACTTATGTCCGCTACCGTGGATGCGGTTCCTTGGGCTCTTTGGCATCTACGCCCTCTTCAATCAGAGGTGCTCGCCACTTGGAATCTCAGGCCCTTGGGCCTAAACAAGTGCCACTCCCTGTCTTATCGAGTCAGGTCCTCTCTCAGATGGTGGTCTCACCTCGAGGACGGCAAGTCAATGATCCAACCCCCTTGGATCATACTTACTACCGACGCGTCCCTTGTAGGTTGGGGAGCGCATCTCTTGGATCTGTTAGTGCGGGGATCTTGGTCTCCTCAGGAGAGAGGGTTAACCTCCAATCTCCTCGAGATTCGAGCCATCAGATTAGCACTCCTCCACTTTGCTTCTCTTCTTCAAGGGAAAGCAGTAAAGATCCAATCCGACAGCATGACGGCTGTATTGTACATCAACAAGCAGGGAGGCACTCGATCACAAAGCCTCCTCAGAGAGGTGGGTCTGATCTTGGATTGGGCAGAGAGGAACCTAACCCACCTGTCGGCAGTTCACATTCGGGGATCTCTCAATGTGATCGCCGACCGCCTGAGCAGAGGACTTTCAACTGGAGAATGGTCTCTCCATCCAGAGATGTTCAAACAAATAATACTCAGGTGGGGTATGCCAGAAATAGATCTTATGGCAACAAGGTTCAACACCAAAGTGGTGAGATTTTGTTCCCTGTACAGGGAAGACAACCCAGTAGCAATCGATGCTCTCTCAATCCCATGGAGGTTCAGGCTGGCCTACATCTTCCCTCCAATTTCCTTGATCCCAAGGGTATTGATGAAAATCAGGCAGGACCAAGCCTCTGTCATAGCCATAATTCCATTTTGGCCCAAGAGAGCTTGGTTTACCCAACTCTTGCAAATGAGTCGGGGACAATTCTGGAGGCTTCCCCCAGAGCAAGCACTAGTGTCGGGGGACACTCACAGCTGCTCAAATCTTCAAATGTTCAACCTGACAGCCTGGAGGTTGACCAGTCCCTTCCACATCTAGAAGGGCTTTCTAGTGCGGTCTTGAATACCCTCTCGCATTCCAGAGCGGAGTCCACTAACAGAGCCTATAAAAGAATTTGGACAACTTTTCAGTCTTGGTGCTCCAAGAAACAACTACCTGGACAGAATCCAGCTGTTGCCACAATCCTCAACTTTCTCCAGGACGGATTAGACAAGAATCTATCTCCTTCCACACTCAGAGTTCAGGTATCAGCCATCTCTGCCTTTCTCAAGACCCACTAGTCAAAATATTCTTGAGGGGATCCTCAAGGTTAAAACCTACAATTATACAACCTGTCCCAGCATGGGACTTATCGATGGTGCTCAAGGGGTTAGCATCTCCCCCCTTTGAGCCCTTGGAGGAGGTGGACATGAAGTTTGTTACCATTAAAATAACTTTTTTACTGGCAATCACTTCAGCCAAAAGGATTGGGGAACTTCAAGCGCTCTCGGCACTTGAACCATATACTAAATTTTTGCCGGATCGAGTGTTACTCAGATTCATGCCATCCTTTATACCTAAGGTTCCATCATTCCAAAATATAAATCAAGTTATATCCCTGCCAGTATTTTCTCCTCCTCCATCCTCCAATGAAGATAGTTCTCTTCATTGCCTAGATATCTCGAGATGTCTCCAGATCTATATAAGAAGATCTTTGGAGTTCCGGAAGGATGAAAATCTGCTAATTCTCTTTTCAGGACCCAAGAGAGGTCTTAAAGCTTCAAAGCCCTCCATCAGTAGATGGGTAAAAGATGCCATTCGTATTGCCATGGTATCCCAAGGTAAGGAGCCTCCTGAGTTTGTAAAAGCTCATTCCACCAGGTCTGTATCTACCTCCTTTGCGGAAAGGAGTCTTGTTCCCTTGGAACATATATGCAAAGCTGCTTCCTGGAGTTCACTCTCCACATTTATCACCCACTACAGACTTGACAGTAGATTGGCCGATTTTTCCTCATTTGGACGGACAGTATTATCTGCCGTCAGGCATGAGAGCCCTCCCTCATAGGGTTTCTGCTTGCCATTTCCCCATCTGTGCTACTGGTTAGGACGTAAGGGAATCGTTAATTTCTAACGATAATTTGTTTTCCCTTAGTCCTAACAGTAGCACAACTTTCCCTCCCTAGTTAAGTTATTTTCTTCTATTATTTACCTTTAGTTCTTCTTGTTACTACACAATGAGGCAGAGGATGACCCTCTTACTTATACAGGGGGTTGTGGGTGTGTCTTACTGATTGTTTAATTAGGTTCAATAAAACTTCCATCTGTCCTACCAGTTCGCGGGGGGTGGAATACCCCATCTGTGCTACTGTTAGGACTAAGGGAAAACAAATTATCGTTAGAAATTAACGATTTTTCGCCGTATAAGACGCACTTTTTCTTCCCCAAAACTGGGGGGGGGGGGAAAGTTGGTGCATCTTATTAGGCGAATACACCCCTATCGTGTCGGTCCCGGCGGCCATCAACGGCCGGGACCCGCGGCTAATACAGGACATCACCGATCGTGGTGATGCCCTGTATTAACCCTTCAGACATGGCGATCAAAGCTGACCGCCGCGTCTGAAGGGAAAGTGACACTAACCCGGCTGCTCAGTCGGGCTGTTCGGGACCGGCGCGGTGAAATCGCGGCGTCCCGAACAGCTTACAGCACATTGGGAGGAACCTTACCAGCCTCCTCGGTGTCTGCTCCGTGCCGGGATCATCTGCTTGGCCGGCGCTCTCCTTCAACGTTATCATGTCGTCATCCAATAGGAGCGGCGTGCGTAGCGATGTGATGACGGCAACGTGATGACGGCGACGGAGAGCGTGGATCCCGGGGAAGAAGACGTCCGGAGCGTCGGGGACACCACGGGGAAGCGGCGACAGCGATGGAGCGACATCCAGGGCAGCGGTGACGAGCAGTGACGGGTCCGGAGCGGCGGGGACACATGAGTATTACCTCCTATACCAGTGGTCAGTGGTCTTGGGTCTTGGTGCTGGGAGTTGTAGTTTTGCAACATCTGGAGGTCCGCCAGTTGAAGTTCACTGTTGGGTTCAGAATCTTTTTTTTCTAGATTTTGCACCTTTAAAAGAATATATAAGAAAGTTCAATGATCTGATATCACGGTAAATTGCAGTGTGATAAGTTCAGGGAGCAGTAGTTTACAATATACTTGGTATATATTCGATAGTATTCGATAGTACCTGTAAGCCAGGATATAGTTCACTTACTCACAATATGCGGCCGGTATTCTCGAGAGTGGCAGTCTCAGAGTGGGGGCAGGTATCGGCGCTGCCACGGATTGGCGTCCGGCCTCCGTACAGGTAAGCAGTCTTTGTGAGGTAGATGATCCCGGCAATGTGCAGGCTGGCACAGAGAGCGTCTGGACAATTGAGGTAGATGCAGCAAGGTGATAGGTAAACCACAGTCGCTGGCGTCGTTATATTTTTGAGGAAAGAGGATCGCGCGCGTGATCAGCAGTGCTGCCCAGACCAGAATTTATTTTTATTTTTTTTTAGAAAATTTAAAAAAAAATAAATAAATAAATAAAGGGCTATAAAAGTCATTTAAAGGTGATTGTTACAAATAGTTTGTTAATATACAAGGCTATACGCGTTTCAAGACGGATGTCTCGTTCCTCAGTAGCCATAAAATGTGTATGTGATCTTCCCTCTTGAACCCCTTGCAATATCCAGAACGGGTCCTGACTCTCTAGGAAGAAAGGACCAGCCCCCAACTTCTGAGACTAGTCTCGGCAGTGATGGCCCTCTTAGCCAGTCATTGGCCACTGTGGTGTCCCGCCTCAGTTGGTGATTGGCTGAGCAGGGCAAATATGTCATAAGATGAGGGCGGGAGTGCTAAGTTGGTGAATTTGGGCCCCATTTTGGAAATCGCAGCAGGTCTTGGACACTTAACGGGGAACTCCGGTGCACAACAGCTTGTCCCTTATCCACAGGACAGGGGGCAAGTGCCTGACTGCGGGGGGAGGAAGGTGTTTCTGATCGATGGGACCTCCACCTCTTGCCCGGCGCCCTGATTTTCTGAACATTTGTTTTCAGAACACCGGCTCTTCTCCTATTTGTTTGACACGCCCCCTCTATGTATCTCTATGGGAGAGCCATGTTACATTACTCGTGAATCTCTGGCAATACCATAGAGATACATGGAGGGGTGTGTTGACTGCAGTTTTGTGTGGTGCTCGACTGTCTCCTTGCATGGAGCGGAGATCGGGCCATGTAAGAGGAGAGCTGGGGCGCCAAACAGTATATTGTGGGGGTCCCAGCGGTCGAACCACCTATAATGAGACCCTTATCTCCTATCCTCTGGATAGAAGATAAGATGTTGTGCACAGGAGTTTCCCTTTAAGTCTCTATCACTGGAGAACCCTTTAACTTTGCTTTTGAGATGAACTAAAGAAAGAATAAAGACTGAGATACAAAGGTTTTAGTTTCGGACCCACCGTTCCTTATTCCTACTACATTCCGTGACATTCTCACCAATTTTTTGGGGAGTGAATAGAAATGATTCATCAGGAATGATAACAATGCTGCTATGGATGATTTATTACTTAGTTGTGACATGAATGCAGAAGAGGAAAGAACAGGAACAAAGAGAAGTGACAGCAGAGAAGGCGGAGTAGACGGGGATGACTTCTCCAAATACTGGACATTGTACAATGACATGTGAAAGTGTTATCTGGATATTGTATGAAGGTATTGGAGGTATAGAAAGATATGGATTTAAAGGGGTCATCCAAGGGTTTACAAGGTGAGGAAGCTGAAAAACATACAAAGCGTCACATAAAACAAAAAGGGGTGCAACTAATACAAGTGGTGCTAACCTCATCAAGTTACACTCCACCAAGTGTAACAACGCAATAGGGCAGTGAAGCTAGGTGCCTGCAGCCGTTCCACGTCCAAATAGAAACAAACAAAATAAATTACCGCCAACAAGTCGACGGTATTCAAAGCGCTGGACACACATTGAGGGAGCTCAAGTTTATTCACCTATGATGCAACGCGTTTCACAGTAGGACTGCTTCATCAGGAGCTCCCAACTCAAGACCACACCGTACTCTGCTGCCCCTAGCTATTTTCAGTAGCTGGGGGCTGCCGCTAATAGCCTGCATGCGGCAATCCCGAACGCCGCGGCTGGCTGTTAACCCTTTAGATCGCCACTCTCAAAGCTGACAGTGGCGTCCAAAGGGACATGTGAATGCTCCCTGGTGGGCTAGTGGGGTGGATGGCCCCTCTGCAGCGCGACCGGGTGCGGGGGGGGGGGGGGGGGATGTTCTCTACTATAGAGGTAGCCAGACGGCTTACCTGGTGTCTGTGGCTCTGTCATTGATAGAGCCTGGCTGGACTAGGCTGTATCAATGGATCGCAGAGCACACAGAGTGTGCAGAGTTCAATAGAGTTCAGTAGAACTCCATTGATCTGTATGAGGAAGCTAATGATTCCTTCTAAAAAGTCCAAGGGACTAATAAAGTGTAAATAAAATGTTTAATAAATGTTTAAAAGACACACATTAACCCCTTCCATATTAAAAGTTAAAATCACCCCCTTTTTCTTTAAAAAAAACATGTAAACATAATAAAAATAAACATATTTGGTATCACCGTGTGCGGAATTGTACAAACCCCAGAATTGCAATTTTTATAATATCCCAGTAAAAAAGTTAAAAGCAATTAAAAGTCAGATCAATACCAAAATGGTACCGATACAAAAAAATAAATAAATAAATAAAAAAAGAAAGAAGATTATGGCACAAAAAAATGTAAATGTAAAATAAAAAAGCTACAGGGGTCAGAAAATAGCAATAAATATTTTTTTTTTTTAAGTCCAGAATTTTTTTTAATTAGTAAACCATGACAGAAACTACAAATCTGATATTGCTGTAATCAGGACATCCTAAAGTATCAAGATAACATGTTAGCTGCCCACAAGGTAAATGGCGTAAAAAAGGTAACTTTTATTTGACGTTCACCTCACCAATATTTTTAGTTTCGGAGCATATATTATGGAAAACTAAAAGGTGTCATTAGAAAGTACAATTGGTTTTGCAAAAAAACTAAGCCCTTATAGGGTCTGTAGATGGAAAAATAAAAGAGTTATGGCTATTATAGGACGAGGAGGAAAAAACGAAAGTGTAAAAGCGAAATTGGCCCAGACAATTGGCATTGGGCAAGTCATTTATTTTTTATTTTTTTTATTTCCACACCCCCGCATAAAATAATAATGCTCCTATATGTTACTCATTAGGTCATGCAGATCCTTTATATGTCTTTTTTATGTGTCTAGTTTCTGTATTTGGCTCACAAATCCCCTAGTTCTGCTGAAGAAGGGGCGTGTCTGAGGAAAGCACTGAGCCCGCCCTCACTCACCATGCTTTCCCTTCCTCCTGAGTCTGCTGTGCTGGGTCTATTCATCCAATCACTGCAGGCTGCTCTGTAAGCCCCTCCTCTCTGTTTTCATGCTGCAGTCTGATAGGACAGGAGTGAGCACAGAGGAGTGCTAGTCCCGCCCTAACTTCCTGTACTTTGTCTCAGCTTTTCCTTTAGCTGAGACAAAGATGATTTTGCAGCCAGACAGGATTATGTTCTGGACGGTATGGGGACCCCTAGTGGTGCTTTTTATAAGCCATGATTTCTATAAAAAGAAGAGAACATTTTTGTATGAAGTATATTAGAAAGGTTAATATTTTGACAACATGTACAACATATGTTTTTGAATCTGACAGTGCACATTTAGGTAATGGTGCACATGGACCCACTTTTCTAAAAATAAATGGTGATATATGTTCCATGGGTCACCTTACCTGATTGAGACTGTAACAACAGACATATCTAACTAGCCAATGTACTGACCCAACTGGACTTGGAAGTGATGACCCATTGCAGATGACAGCTCCCTGCGTGAGCAACGTACCTGCAGACGTGACCAGTGTTTAGGTGAACCATTATGCCTGTCGACCTGACAGGTCTTTGTGACACCGTCGTGCCTGAACCCGTCACAGGTCCCGCAAAACCACCGAGCCTGTAGACATGACAGGTCTTTGTGAAATCATCGTGCCTGTAAGCGTAACAGGTCTTTGTAAACCACTTTTTTTTTTTTTAAATACGTAAGTGTGAAATGCCACAGTGATATTGTATGCGATCTTAAACGTGTCAGATTACCTACACAGCCATGTCAAAATCAATTGCTTTGAAATGAAACAGCAGCAACCACAATTCAATCCCCGATCCTCAAGAAATGAGTCATGTAACTGTGTATTAAATACACAATATATCTGCAACTAAATGCCGGCCGTCCTTAAAAGAGAACGTGCAACTATGCCAGATAGTTGAATCTGTGAACTATAACAAAATGATAACGTAATCGAGAAATACAACAGACGAGGTTGTATCTGACCTCAAAACGTGTCAGGACATAACAAATATAACAAATGACAAAATTGCTCTGAAAACGAGTCAGTAGCAACTGACATTACCCCTTTAACCTGAAGAGGAGTCAGGCAACAGGGTAACATCATGAGTATTCCTGACAAGAAACCTGTATGAAGCTGGTGTGTTGTTCTGAAGGCGCGTCAGTAACAAAAATGACCAATTGTGTCCAATACCCTAACCAAATGACCTACATCCACCGTATGCACCGCATTCCACAAACGAGACGTACTCCGCCCCTGTAGGAGAGGGGGAAGTTATGTACACACGACCCCACCTGTTCCCAATAAGCCCCACCTGGAAGTGCAGGGAGCGATAATTACTTCCGCCCCTCGCACAAATACAGCCCTGCGGGCTTTATACTTAGCTATCTGGCACCAATTGATTTAAAATAAATAAATACATTTTAAAAAAGCACCCCTTTAACCCCTTAAGGACCAGGCATGTATGAATATGTCCCTGCGCCCTGGGTCTTAAGGACCAGGCACGTACTCATACGTCCTGGCGAATTTCGCATCCTGTCGCACGCCGGGCGGGTTGCGAAACCGGATGCCTGCTGAAATCGTCCCGGGACCCCCACATGTCGGCGATCGCCGCAGATCGTCCGCAAAATAGTGCGGGCGATCTGCGGTGATTCCGGTCATTTGGGTCAGTGGTGACCCGATGACCCAGAACTAGATGATGATCGGCGGTGTACGATACACCGCCAATCACCTGCCGTTGCTGGGGAGAGGTGACAATACTGTCACCTCCCCAGAAACGCTACTATTGGCTGGCGATCGTCTGACCAATAGTAGCGCGGCAGAGGAGGGGTTAACGGTCCCTTCCCGCTGCTGCACCCGCTCTCTGTGTTCAGTCAGCGGGTGCAGCAGTGAGGAGAAGACCGTGGATCCCCCCTCAGAGCTCCGGAGCCCCCTCACCAGCCTTAGAATAGGGACAGCGATACTTGATACTGGAGGAACATATTGATATAGTTGGGGTCACTGAGACATGGCTGGACTCCTCGCATGACTGGGCTGTCAATCTGCAGGGGTTTACATTGTTTCGCAAGGATAGAATGAACAGAAAAGGTGGTGGAGTCTGTCTGTATGTAAGAAGTGGTATGAAAGTCAGTGTGAACGATGCCATAGTGTGTGATGATTCTGAGGAGGTGGAATCACTGTGGGTAGAATTACAAAAGGAGGGAAATACTGATAAAATTATATTTGGTGTAATCTACAGACCCCCTAATATCACTGAAGAGATAGAAGGTCGGCTGTATAAACAAATAGAGAGGGCCGCCCGGGCAGGTACAGTGGTAATAATGGGAGATTTTAACTATCCAGATATAGATTGGGGTCCGGGGTTGGCTAAAACTACAAAGGGGCGACAATTCCTAAATTTATTGCAGGATAATTTTATGGGCCAGTTTGTGGAGGACCCAACAAGAAGTCATGCCTTGTTGGATCTGATCATTTCCAACAACGCAGAGCTGATTGGTAATGTAACTGTGCGGGAAAACCTTGGTAATAGCGACCACAATATAGTTACTTTTGACTTAAAATGTAGAAAACAAAGACAGGCGGGGAAGGCAAAAACATATAACTTTAAAAAGGCAAACTTCCCTGGGCTGAGGGCTGCACTACAGGACATAGACTGGGGGGAGGTGTTGTCAAATACTGATACAGAAGGTAAATGGGACATCTTTAAATCAACTCTAAATAACTATACAGCTAAATATATACCAAAGGGGAACAAATATAAACGATTAAAACTAAATCCTACATGGCTGACACATGATGTTAAAAGAGCAATAAACAACAAAAAAATAGCCTTCAAAAAATACAAATCTGATGGGTCAGCTATAACATTTAAACAGTACAAGGAGCTTAATAAAATTTGTAAAAATGTAATAAAAACAGCAAAAATTCAAAACGAGAGACAGGTGGCCAAAGAAAGCAAAACTAATCCTAAATATTTTTTTTGATATATAAATGCAAAAAAAACAAGGACAGAGCATGTAGGACCCCTTAATAATGATAATGGGGTGGTTGTCACAGGCGATCAAGAGAAAGCGGAGCTACTGAATGGGTTCTTTAGTTCTGTATACACTATGGAAAAAGGTGCTGGTAACACATCATGTACAGGTCAGTGCTGGTAACACATCATGTAATGTACTGAACTGGCTTAATGTAGAGATGGTACAAGGTAAGTTAAGTGATATAAATGTAAGCAAATCCCCAGGGCCGGATGGACTACACCCAAGAGTTCTTAGAGAGGTAAGTTCAGTAATATCTGTACCCCTGTTCATGATATTTAGAGATTCTCTGGTGTCTGGTATTGTGCCAAGGGACTGGCGCAAGGCGAATGTGGTGCCAATCTTCAAAAAGGGCTCTAGGTCTTCCCCAGGAAACTATAGACCGGTAAGTTTAACGTGCATTGTGGGTAAATTGTTTGAAGGACTTATAAGGGATTACATACAGGAATACATAGGGGATAATTGTATTATAAGTGATAGCCAGCATGGGTTTACTAAGGATAGAAGTTGTCAAACCAATCTAATTTGCTTTTATGAAGAGGTGAGTAGAAGCCTTGACAGAGGAATGGCTGTGGATATAGTGGGGGGGGGGGGGGCTGTGTATATAGAGGGGGGGGCTGTGTATATAGAGGGGGGTTGTGTATATAGAGGAATGGCTGTGGATATAGTGTTTCTGGATTTTGCTAAAGCGTTTGATACTGTCCCTCATAGACGTCTGACAGGTAAGTTAAGGTCTTTGGGTTTGGAAATTTTAGTTTGTAACTGGATTGAACACTGGCTCATGGATCGTACCCAGAGAGTGGTGGTCAATGATTCGTACTCTGATTGGTCCCCGGTTATTAGTGGTGTACCCCAAGGTTCAGTACTGGGCCCGCTGTTGTTTAATTTATTTATCAATGATATAGAGGATGGTATTAACAGCTCTGTTTCCATCTTTGCAGATGACACCAAGCTTTGTAGCACGGTACAGTCTATAGAGGATGTGTATAGGTTACAAGATGACTTGGATAGACTAAGTGTCTGGGCATCCACTTGGCAAATGAGGTTCAATGTGGATAAATGTAAAGTTATGCATCTGGGTACTAATAACCTGCATGCGTCGTATGTCTTAGGGGGGATTAAACTGTCAGAGTCACTGGTAGAGAAGGATCTGGGTGTACTTGTAGATCACAGACTACAGAATAGCATGCAATGTCAGGCAGCTGCTTCCAAAGCCGGCAGGATATTGTCATGTATCAAAAGAGGCATGGACTCAAGGGACAGGGACATAATACTCCCCCTTTATAAAGCATTGGTACGGCCTCACCTGGAATATGCTGTTCAGTTTTGGGCACCTGTCCATAAAAGGGACACTGCGGAGTTGGAAAGGGTGCAGAGACGTGCGACTAAACTAATATGGGGCATGGAACATCTTAGCTATGAGGAGCGATTAAAGGAGTTACAATTGTTTAGTCTTGAGAAGAGACGTTTAAGGGGGATATGATAAACGTATATAAGTATATAAATGGCCCATACAAAAAATATGGAGAAAAACTGTTCCAGGTTAAACCCCCCCAAAGGACGAGGGGGCACTCCCTCCGTCTGGAGAAGAAAAGGTTTAGTCTTCCCCCCCGCCTTCTTTACCGTGAGAACTGTGAATTTATGGAACAGTCTACCTCAGGAACTGGTCACAGCAGGAACAATTAACAGCTTTAAAACAGGATTAGATACATTCATGGAACAAAATAACATTAATGCTTATGAAGAAATATAAAATCCCATCCCTTCCCCAATATCGCGCCACACCCCTACCCCTTAATTCCCTGGTTGAACTTGATGGACATATGTCTTTTTTCGACCGTACTAACTATGTAACTATGTAGGAGTTAATAAAGTAAAAAAAGTTTTTAAAAAAAGTTACAGAAAAGTCTTTAAAAAAAGTCCCCCCGCCAACCCCCTATTAGGTCCCCAAGGGTCCTAGGGGTTCAGGGAGCTGCGTGCACCATCCGTTGTTTTTTTTTGGCCGCAACTTTTTTTTTCTTTTAATAAAAAAAATCCCCCCTGAACCCCTAATAGGTCCCCCAGGGTCCTATTAAGGTCTGATCTTTTACCCCGGGACCTATTAGGGGTTCAGGGAGCTGTGTGCGCCACCCCTTTTTTTTTTTGGGCCGCAGCTTTTTTTTTCTTCTATTACTCCACACAGTACATACTTCCACGCCCCCCCCGCACACACCCCCTCCCCCCCGCCACTGCCCCCCTCGCCACTGTAGAAAAAAGGCAATGGCCCGCCGGGCATTTTCGGCAGTGAAGGCTTACACTTTTTTAGCCTCCGACTCCGAATCTGCCAGTGAGGACGAGGAAGATCCTATATTTTTGAGTTCTTTCTCCTCCTCCACATCATCTAGTAGTGATGATGAGTCCCCTGTACGGCGGCGGAGACGCCGCCAGGCGAGGCCACGCACCCCCCATGAGAGTGACCCAGTGGCCGACATGCCCCCCCGAGCAAAATTTGCTCTCAAAAAGCCAAATGTGACTCCTTCTCTTCTGAGCATTGTAGTTCACCCGTAGTGCACTTCAGGCCAACTTATGGGGTACCGCCATATTCAGAAGAGATGGGGTTACAAATTTTGGGGGTATTTTCTGCTATTAACCCTTGCAAAAATGTGAAATTTGGGGGGAAACACACATTTTAGTGAAAATTTTTTTTTTTTTTTACATATGCAAAAGTCGTGAAACACCTGTTGGGTATTAAGGCTCACTTAATTCCTTGTTACATTCCTCAAGGGGTCTAGTTTCCAAAATGGTATGCCATGTGGGTTTTTTTTTTGCTCTTCTGGCACCATAAGGGCTTCCTAAATGTAACATGCCCCCCAAAAACCATTTCAGAAAAACGTACTCTCCAAAATCCCCTTGTCGCTCCTTCGCTTCTGAGCCCTCTACTGCGCCCGCCGAACACTTTACATAGACATATAAGGTATGTGCTTACTCGAGAGAAATTGGGCTACAAATATAAGCATACATTTTCTCCTTTTACCCCATGTAAAAATAAAAAAATTGGGTTTACAAGAACATGCGAGTGTAAAAAATGAAGATTGTGAATTTTCTCCTTCACTTTGCTGCTATTCCTGTGAAATACTTAAAGGGTTAAAACACTTACTGAATGTCATTTTGAATACTTTGGGGGTGCAGTTTTTATAATGGGGTCATTTGTGGGGTATTTCTAAGATGAAGACCCTTCAAATCCACTTCAAACATGAACTGGTCCCTGAAAAATAGTGAGTTTGAAAATGTTGTGAAAAATTGGAAAATTGCTGCTGAACTTTGAAGCCCTCTGGTGTCTTCCAAAAGTAAAAACACATCAATTTTATGATGCAAACATAAAATAGACATATTGTATATGTGAAGCAAAAAAAAATTATTTGAAATATCAATTTTCCTTACAAGCAGAGAGCTTCAAAGTTAGAAAAATGCTAAATTTTAAATTTTTTCATCAAATTTGGGGATTTTTCATCAAGAAAGGATGCAAGTTACCATAAAATTTACCACTATGTTAAAGTAGAATATGTCACGAAAAAACAATCTCAGAATCAGAATGATAACTAAAAGCATTCCAGAGTTATTAATGTTTAAAGTGACAGTGGTCAGATGTGCAAAAAATGCTCTGGTCCTAAGGTGTAAAATGGCCTGGTCCTTAAGGGGTTAAGGGAAAGAAGTTGACAGAATATAGGATATGATGTAAAGCATAGGGCACGGTCTTCAAACTGTGGCACTCCAAATGTTGCAAAACTACAACTCTCAGCATGCCCGGACAGCCGGGTGTTCTGTGAGTTGTAGTTTTGCAACATCTGGAGGGCCACATTTTGAAGACCACCAACATAGAATTATAAGAAGTGATAGGGATAGTCATTATCAGTCCCTACTAGGCTTCTATCATTTATGGCAGAATATCTTTGGCGCTTCCCCTGGCACGCCTTACACATCCCTCCGTAATAAGAAAGAAGGAGAATGAGAAAGAAGAGAACAGATTGAAAATAGTTGTATCCTCTCTTTCCGATGCAATCTAACCAGACTGTCAGTAGATGGCAGCACCACTCCATATAACCGGAGGCAGAGGAATGAATGGGGAATGAAGTGTATGTTCCCTTCTAGGACTGAATCATTTAATAAATAATAGTCACTTTGCTGCGTTCAAATATATATGTATATATATATATATATATATATATATATATATAAATACTAGCTGAGTACCCAGCGCTGCCCGATTTTTCATACCTTATCCTTTTGGGGGAGGGAAAGCAACAAATGAGGAAGCTTTTTTCCTCATATCCTGTCCTTAAATCCTGACTCCAAATCCCCTCATCAAATCCCGACCCCAAATTCCCATCACCATATCCCATCCACATATGATTTCCTCATATCCTGTCCTCATATCCTGTCCTCATATCCCGTCCTCATATCTCATCCTCATATCCTGTCCTCATATCTCGTCCTCATATCTCATCCTCATATCCTGTCCTCTTATCCCCTCCTCATATCCCGTCCTCACATCCCGTCCTCACATCCCGTCCTCACATCCCGTCCTCATTTCTAATCCTAATATCTAGAGATCAGCGAACTTACAGTAAATTCGATTTGTCACGAACTTCTCGGCTCGGCAGTTGATGACTTTTCCTGCATAAATTAGTTCAGCTTTCCGGCGCTCCGGTGGGCTGGAAAAGGTGGATACAGTCCTAGGAGAATCTTTCCTAGGACTGTATCCACCTTTTCCAGCCCACCGGAGCACCTGAAGGCTGAACTAATTTATGCAGGAAAAGTCAGCAACCGCCGAGCCGAGAAGTTCGTGACGAATCGAATTTACTGTAAGTTCGCTTATCTCTACTAATATCCCATCCTCAGGTGGGGCTGAGTTGTGGTAAAGATATTGTAAGCTGAAAATAAAAGAGGTGTGGCTTAAAGGGTGGGCGTGTCTTTGCAAGATGAGGTATGGCATGCGGGGAGGGTGTGGCTTGCCAGTGACTGACACATTCACCAGTTTTGTAACAGCTGGAGGCACACTAGTTTGAAACACTGGTATAGACAGTCTAGAGATGTTCTTTTCCGGAAACAGCGCCACTTTTGTTTATTGGCTGTGCCTGGTATTACATCTCCAAAAAAAAAAAAATTCCAACCACCCCTACAACCACAGGAAATGAGACAACTTCATTAAATAGAATTTATTTTTGCATTGAGATATCACATACTGTACTTATTTAATCAGTGCAAATAAATATAATAATCACATTTAAATAATATTGACTTGAAAATAATAGGAAATCTGTATAAAAAATAAACATACATAAATGTTTTCATGACAAGTAAACAATGAGTTTAAGTATAGTGCTGCCACTTCCATGAACTGAAAAAATAATATTCCCTACAGTATCACACAAGGGTGATTAAAAATGAGTAAACCAGAGCTGATTTCCTCAAAATAAACAGCGCCACACCTGTCATCAGGTTGTGTGTGGTATTACAACCGGGTCCATCCACTTTGATGGAGCTCAGCTGCAATACCAAACACAACCTGAGTAGAGGCGTGGTGCTGTTTTTAAGAAATCAAAACAGAGTTAATTTCTTTCAAAAACAGCTCCACATCTGTCTACAGGTTGGGTGTGGTATTACAATATGGATGCGTTCACTTCAATGGAATTGAGCTGCCGAACCCACACCCAACCTGGAGACAGAGGGGGAGCTGTTTTTGAAAGAAATTAGCTCAGTTTTTTCTATTCCTGGATAACCCCTTTAGGTTTAACTGCCATACAGTGTTAAAATAATACAGACATACAGTAATCAGATAGCAGCCATATGTCAAGTAATCTATACAATCTCTACATAAGCTATATAGCTAAAATTGAGATCCCAGGTGGGCAGAAGCCTTGAGTGCCAGCCAATCAGTGGCGCCCCCTTGAGCATGGCCAATGTACCCGGTGCAACCACAAGGTTTTCATACCACTTCTGATCAAAAATACATGAGTGTGTGAAAGCCTTTGATATTTGTGCTTTAAAGGGGTACTCCGGTGGAAAACTTTTTTTTTTTTTTTTTAAATCAACTGGTGCCAGAAAGTTAAACAGATTTGTAAATTACTTCTATTAAAAAATCTTAATCCTTCCAGTACTTATTAGCTGCTGAATACTAAAGAGGAAATTCTTTTCTTTTTGGAACACAGAGCTCTCTGCTGACATCACGAGCACAGTGCTCTCTGCTGACACCTCTGTCCATTTTAAGAACTGTCCAGAGTAGGAGAAAATCCCCATAGCAAACATATGCTGCTCTGGACAGTTCTTAAAATGGACAGAGGTGTCAGCAGAGAGCACTGTGCTCGTGATGTCAGCAGAGAGCTCTGTGTTACAAAAAGAAAAGAATTCCCTCTGTAGTATTCAGCAGCTAATAAGTACTGGAAGGATTAAGATTTAAGTAATTTACAAATCTGTTTAACTTTCTGGCACCAGTTGATTTAGAAAAAAAAATAAAAAATAAGAAAAGAAAAGTTTTCCACCGGAGTACCCCTTTAACTTTCTGGCACCAGTTTATTTTATAAAAAAAAAAAAAAAAAAAAAACATTACACCGGAGTACCACTTTAAAACTGCCTCTGTAGCGCTCATCTAGTACAGAGCATTCACTGAACGTTAACAAGTTGCTCTCTTTGAGCACCATCGGACACCATTGCTTGCCGGCTACCGGTCAATGACTAGACATCAGCAGAAGTGGCAAAAACCATGGGCAGTTGTTTTCAATAAAAAATCATATACAGTGACCCCCCGACCTACGATGGCCCCGACATATGATCATTTCAGCATACGATCACTCTCAGAGGCCATTGCATGTTGAAGGCAGCATCAACATACGATGCTTTGTATGTCGGGGCCATCGCATAAACGGCTATCCTGCAGCGCAGACTGCTTCAGCTGCCACCGGATAGCCGTTTTCGGTGCCCCGTGTGGTCCGCTGACGATCACTTACCTGTCCTCGGGGCTCCGGCGCGTCTTCTTCGGGATCCCCTGCATCGTCGGCGCTCTCCATCGTCGTCATCACGTTGCTGCGCACGCCGTCCTGTCATCCAATAGGAGCAGCGTGCGTAGCGACGTGATGGCGGCGACGGAGAGCGAGGATGCCGGGGAAGCAGAGGCCTTGCCGGAGCGTCGGGGACACCTCGGGGACGCGGCGACAGCGATGGAGGGCGACATCCACGGCAGCGGTGACGGTCCGGAGCGGCGGGGACAGGTGAGTACAACTTCCTCTAACAGTGGTCTACAACCTGCGGACCTTCAGATGTTGAAAAACTACAACACCCAGCATGCCCGGACAGCCAACGGCTGTCCGGGCATGCTGGGTGTTGTAGTTCTGCAACATCTGGAGGTCCGCAGGTTGTAGACCACTGTCCTATACTTTACATTGCACGTATCCCTCAACATACGATGGTTTCAACAAACGATGGTCCATTTGGAACGGATTACCATCGTATGCTGAGGGACCACTGTACTTGGATATAAGATATAAATATTCAATTAAATTATTTTGTTACGCAACGTAAATATTTACAACAACGATTTTTGCTTATACTCCATGGTGTCCTCGTCCTCCTTCACAGGTGGGATGGGTGTGATCGTTGTTGGGGCTAATATTGTGGTGACCTGGGTTATGATGCAGGTGTTCTCCTCCGTGGGGCGCATCACGTGGGCTGCACCTTGGTGGATGTCTTGGCGGTTGGGAGTCAGGACAGGGTTGTGGACGAAAGTGTTCCGGCTCCGGGTTATTGTTCCAATAGGAATCGTTGGGATAGTATGATGTGCAGTTTGAGGTGCCGGGAAAATTGCTCGCGGTAGTCGGCAGAACATTGGAGCCGCCGAGAGACAGGAAACTTCCAAAGTTAAATAAACCCAAGACCTACAAGGACAAAAGTCACATCAGATCATCAATATACATTAAGTAAACAAGTAATAGTGTATGGGACCAATCAAAAATTGAGGGTTTCAATGCTTTATTCCTATTAGATTCCTTAGATCATGACTGGGGTTATGTTTCTCCTTTATGTCGCTTTCTCTAAGGAAACACATTAGACCTCATTGCAGCCAGTCAAAGCTAGTGTTGAGCACGACTATTCGTAAGGCTAATTTTTATCGCAAATATCGGCACATTTTCGCGATTTCACGAATATTTAGAATAAAGTGCCATATATTCGTAGTGACGAATATTTTTAGTTTTTTTATTTGCACATTCTATTTTTACGCAAATTTTTATGGTAATTTTTCATGCGAATTTTCGCATGAAAAAAAAAAGGGAATGAACATAGTGAATATGCGAATCATCAATATATTTGCGAAATATCGCGAATTTGAATATGGCCCTTGCCGCTCATCATTAGTCAAAACCCTGGTTTGTACTGATCAGGGGCAATAACCCTGAAACAGCTACAGATGGATAATCTTTCCTTCTGGAAAGATTGCTGGCTTGGCATACATTCCCAGTCATGTTCCTGGTGGTCTAATGTAATCTAGGGAATCAATACTTGGTAGCTTAGATTATATAAATGGGTTTATATTTTATTCTCTGGTGCTCTAGAGCATTGGTCTCCAAAATGTGGCCCTCTAGTCATCGCAAAACTACAACTCCCAGCATGCCTGGACAGCCAACGGCTGGGAGTTACAGTTTTGAAACAGCTGGTGGGCCACAGTTTGGAGATCACTGTTCCAGAGCAAAAAAAAAAAATAGGACTCATGCCTATTGGTCAATTGGTTTATTCACATCTTCAGTATCCAGCAATGTGTCCTGTATGACAGAAAGCTGAACACAGATTCACAAGGTATTCAGCTTCTTGTCCTGCCCCGATCCTACAGATCAGTGCCAGGAAGGAAGAGAAGGGAAAAGTGTGGCTGTTTCTGAATAGTCCTTTATTACTTCTACAGGTTGTTAACCCCTACGGACCCGGGCTTTTTCCGTTTTTTCATTTTCAATTTTTCCTCTTTAACTTTAAAAAAATCCTAACTCTTAAAAATTTTCATCAAAAATTCTATATGATGGCTTATTTTTTGCGTCACTAATTCTACTTTGTAATGAGATTAGTCATTTTACCCATAAATCTACGGTGAAACGGGAAAAAAAAAATCAATGTGCGACAAAATTGATGAAAAAACACTATTTTGTAAGTTTTGGGGGATTCCGTTTTTACGCAGTACATTTTTCGGCAAAAATGATACCTTATCTTTATTCTGTAGGACCATATGGTTAAAATGATACCCTACTTATATAGGTTTGATTTTGTATCACTTCAGAAAAAAATCATGAATACATGCAGGAAAATGTATACGTTTAAAATGGTCATCTTCAGACCCTTATAACTTTTTATTTTTCTGTGTTCAGGGCACTATGAGGGCTCATTTTTTGCACCGTGATCTGATGTTTTTAGCGGTACCATTTTTGTTCTGATCAGACTTTTTTGGGACTTTTGAATTTTTTTGCGCGTACGCCATTAAACGTGCAGTTTAAAAAGCGTATATTTTTTATAATTCGAACATTTCTGCACGCGGCGATACCACATCTGTTTATTTTTATTTACACTGTGTTTTTTTTATTCTTGGAAATGCCGGGTGATTCAAACTTTTATTAGGGGAAGGGATAATTGAAAGGGTTAATGTTTCTTTTTACACTTTTCTTATGCAATATTATAGCTCCTATAGGGGGCTATAACATTGCATTAACTGATCTTTTACACTGATTGATGCATCTCCATAGGAATGGATCAATCAGTGTTTTCGGCGATTGATTGCTCAAGCCTGGATCTCAGGCTTGAAGCATTCATTCGGCGATCGGACAGCACAGGAGAAGGTAAGAAGACCTCCTCCTGTGCTACAGCTGTTCGGGATGCCGCGATTATACCCCGGCGATCCCGAACAGCTCCCTGAGCTAACCGGCAACTTTCACTTTCGTTTTTAGCCGCGCGGCTCAGCTTTGATCGCGCGGCTAAAGGGTTAATAGCACGCGGCACCGCGATCAGTGCCGCGCACTATTAGAGACGTGTCCCGGCTTCACTATGACGCCGGGCCCGCCGCGATATGATGCGGGGTCACTGTGTGACCCCGCTTTATATCGCAGGACTGGGACCCAGGACATACCCATATGTCCTGGGTCCTTAAGAGGTTAAAGGGGTACTCTGGTGGAAAACTTTTTTTTTTTTTTTTTTTTATCAACTGGTGCTAGAAAGTTAAACAGATTTGTAAATTACTTCTATTAAAAAAAATCTTAATCCTTCCAGTACTTATAAGCTGCTGAATACTACAGAGGAAATTAGTTTCTTTTTGGAACACAGAGCTCTCTGCTGAATCACGAGCACAGTGCTCTCTGCTGACACCTCTGTCCATTTTAGGAATTATCCAGAGCAGCATATGTTTGCTATGGGGATTTTCTCCTACTTTGGACAGTTCCTAAAATGGACAGAGATGTCAGCAGAGAGCACTGTGCTCGTGATGTCAGCAGAGAGCTCTGTGTTCCAAAAAGAAAAGAATTTCCTCTGTAGTATTCAGAAGCTAATAAGTACTGGAAGGATTAAGATTTTTTTTTTAATAGAAGTGATTTACAAATCTGTTTAACTTTCTGGCACCAGTTGATTTAAAAAAAAAAAAAAAAAGTTTTCCACCCCCTTTAATAGGTAATGCACTTTATGACTGTAATAGATAAACTTAAATGACACTTACCGAAAATAAGGCAAATAGGCCTAAAAGTGCAGCAACCGCTGCTGCCAACGCTATGAGGATAATTGCCCAGTATGGAAGGCGGCGTCCGGTACCGGCAGCAATATCTATAAATCAAACATAAGCATTATCAGAAGTGAGGGTTAATATAGCTGAATATCTGGAAAGACGGAGGGAAGATGTCCATACCACGGAGGTTTTGGGGCGGAGCCATGTTGCATATAATGAAGCAATGCTAGTATTATAGTCTAGGGGGCAGTATTTCCCAACCAGGGTGCCTCCTGCTGTTGCAAAACTACAACGCCTAGCATGCCCAGACAGCCTTCGGCTGTCTGGGCATGCTGGGCGTTGTAGTTTTGCAACAGCTGGAGGCACACTGGTTGCGAAACACTGCTCCCTAGACTATATTAAAGGGGTATTCCAGGGAAAAACTTTTTTTAATATATATATATATATATATATATATATATATATATATATATCTCTTTTAACTGGCTCCATAAAGTTAAACAGATTTGTAAATTACAATATGAATTCGGGTAGAAAAACAGACATGGTGCACATCTACAGTCTTGTATAATGATCTAATTGCTTCTCAGCACAATATCAAACACTAACAGGTTGTTATTATACATTTTTGATCAAAAAGTACAAGCCCACTCGCCACGTCAAGGCCACCTATTCAGAGTGGGTCCCTAACGTCCCTAGCATAAAATGGCGCAGCACCGGGCGGCGACCACCACCGCCGCGACACAGGTGCCCACGGGGGGGGGGGGGGAGTGACCCACTGGCAGAGCGGCCCCAATGCCTCTCAAACCAGTCTATAGGCCGCACCCGCCCGCAGACACAGCGCCACGAAAGCAGCAGACACAGCGCCACGAAAGCAACAGACGCCGCCCCGCACCACACCAGTGTGAACAAGGTGTAATGGCTCACTTACCTTGCTCTCCCAGTCAGACTGGGAGGCTGCTAGGAGTGAAATGGCCCTAGTGTGGCTAATTACCACCTATATAGGTTTGGGCTGAGGGGGGTGGGGAAGAGTGCAGCACATGTTCAAAAAAAAAAAAAGGGGGAAGACAGAAATCACAAAATGAATTTGAGTAGAATACAGACATGGTGCACATCTACAATCTACGTTAGGGACCCACTCTAAATAGGCGGCCTTGACGTGGCGAGCGGGCTTGTACTTTTTGATCAAAAATGTATACTAACAACCTGTTAGTTTTTGATATTATGCTGAGAAGCAATCAGATCATTATACAAGACTGTAGATGTGCACCATGTCTGTTTTTCTACCCGAATTCAGATTTGTAAATTACTTCTATTAGAAAATCTTAATCCTTCCAATAATTATCAGCTCTTGAAGTTGAGTTGTTCTTTTCTGTCGGGCAACAGTGCTCTCTGCTGACATCTCTGCTTGTCCCGGGAACTGCACAGAGTAGAAGAGGTTTGCTATGGGGATTTGCTTCTACTCTGGACAGTTCCCGAGACACGTGTCATCAGAGAGCACTTAGACAGAAAAGAACAACTCAACTTCAGCAGCTCATAAGTACTGAAATGATTAAGATTTTTTAATAGAAGTAATTTACAAATCTGTTTAACTTTCTGGAGCCAGTTGATATATATATATATATAAAATTATTTTTATCCTGGATAACCCCTTTAATGGAACACAGCTGGGAAAACAACCAAACTGCAGGTTTACATACTACTCACTAGATGGCGGTGTAATACAGCAAATGGTAGAAAGTCAAATCGCTTTATAAAGAATTAGAAGTAAAAAAAAGGTTTAAAAGTGTCCTTTCTCAAGAAATATCTCTAAGGGACAGTGGAATATTACAAGGAACATGGCTTCACTCCCAAACCCTTGTAATATGGACATCTTCCCTCCGTCTTTACTTCATACACTGGGAATATTGAGGGTAATAACTCCCAGTCCTGTGCTGGTTTGCTTGTATATATTTGATCCTAGTTCAAACAAATGACTGTATTTCCTGCATTTGAATTTTTAAAAATATGTTTTTATCAGTTCCTCGTAGGACCACAGTGCTCTCAGCTGACACCTCTGTCCGTGTCAGGAACTGTCCAGAGCAGGAGCAAACCCCATAGCAAAACTCTCCTGCTCTGGACAGTTCCTGACATGGACAGAGGTGTCAGCAGAGAGCACTGTGGTCAGACTGGAAAGAACTACACAACTTCCTCTGGAGCATACAGCAGCTGAAAAGTACTGGAAGGTTTAAACATTTTTAATAGAAGTAATGTACAAATATGTAGAACTTTCTGGCACAAGTTGATTTAAAAAAAATGTTTCCCTCTGGAGTACCCCTTTAAAGCGCACATCCCAAGTTTCAAGCCTGCACAATCTTCAGGAGACACAGGGTGCCAAGGCAATCTTACCACTCTTAGTAAAGTTCCATGCACCAGACCTGTCCGTGAGACATGGTACGATTGCCTAGACAACTATATCACCCAGTGTGGCCTGCGTCTTCCCACGCTTGAGCTGAAGATCGCTCCCGCCTAAAATTTGGGGCTTGTGCTTTAAGCGGTTAAGCGACAGGATTAAGTTGCACACAACTTAAACAAAACCCTCTATGCAGCTTTTTCACAAATTGTAAACCAAAGAACCTGTCACACTTAATTTCCAATGAAATCAGGTTTTGCACTGACACAACAGATACAGAACACTCTGTTTTACGACAATTAATATATGCGTCCTACTCCTCTCTGTGTTGTTCACTGCACACTGTCCCTTAAAGAGATCTTCTTCTAACACCTGTTGTCTCTATAAATTTCTGTTGAAGCTATGTGCCTAGGCTTTTATATTGGCTCTGACATTACCCCTTTACTGCCTCCTGACTGGCTAGGAGAGCTGTTTGAAAGCATTATAGATACTCCTTCTCATTTCTACCATGTTGCCGCCCAAAGCTCATGTTCTAGCCAAACTGAACTTTTAGTTCTGACCGGACTCAGGTCCTACATATTTGAATTGCCCATCTCTACTCCTAGGATGATCATATAGGCTCTGGGGGACAGTTGCCTATAACAGATGCTATAGAGTGACATCCATTGCCCATAGGCTGTAACATCCATTAAATGGATACATCATTAAAGCAGCAAGTCGTACGGGCACACTAATACTCTACTGTCTATGGACCTGCCACAGATAACGTAATACTTATAGTTTGTCAACAGGATTACATTGACTGAATAATATTGTACTTACTGTTGGCCGTAGTACTGGCTGTTGCTGGTGTGGATGTTTGGCCTGCATTGGTAATAGAAGTTTGTCCCTTACTAATAGTTGAAGCAGTGTTAGAATTTGAGTCAGTTGTAGCTGTAGTAGCCATGGAAGGTCCAGTAGCTGTTGATCCTCCTGACGTAGTTGAAGCTGCAGAAGCTGTGGAAGGTCCAGTAGATGTTGATCCTCCTGATGTAGTTGAAGCTGCAGAAGCTGTGGAAGGTCCAGTAGCTGTTGATCCTCCTGACGTACTTGAAGCTGCAGAAGCTGTTGAAGGTCCAGTAGATGTTGATCCTCCTGGCATAGTTGAAGCTGCAGGAGCCGTGGAAGGTCCAGTAGATGTTGATCCTGCTGATGTAGTTGAAGCTGCAGTAGGCGTGGAAGGTCCAGATGTTGCTGATCCTGCTGAAGTAGTTGGAGTTGCTGTAGTAATTGGAGGTGTAGAAGTAGTTGGAGGTGTACTAGTAGTTGGAGGTGTACTAGTAGTTGGAGGTGCAGTAGTAGTTGGAGGTGCAGTAGTAGTTGGAGGTGCAGTAGTAGTTGGAGGTGCAGTAGTAGTTGGAGGTGCAGTAGTAGTTGGAGGTCCAGTAGTAGTTGGAGGTGCAGTAGTAGTTGTAGGTGCAGTAGTAGTTGGAGGTGCAGTAGTAGTTGGAGGTGCAGTAGTAGTTGGAGGTGCAGTAGTAGTTGGAGGTGCAGTAGTAGTTGGAGGTGCAGTAGTAGTGGGAGGTGCAGTAGTAGTGAGAGGTGCTGTAGTAGTTGGAGGTGCAGTAGTAGTGGGAGGTGCAGTAGTAGTGGGAGGTGCAGTAGTAGTTGGAGGTGCAGTAGTAGTTGGAGGTGCAGTAGTAGTTGGAGGTGCAGTAGTAGTTGGAGGTGCAGTAGTAGTTGGAGGTGCTGTAGTAGTTGGAGGTGCAGTAGTAGTGGGAGGTGCAGTAGTAGTGGGAGGTGCAGTAGTAGTGGGAGCTGTAGTAGTAGTTGTAGGTGCAGTAGTAGTTGGAACTGCAGTAGTTGAGGAAGGTGATGCTGTAGAAGTTTGTGCTTCACAAATGGTTGGAGCTGCAGTGATAATTGTTATAGAAGACAATTTTGAGTAAAAACATGTTTCTTTTTCATTATATACTTTGTTGTTACACAGATTATAATGTACTGATGGAGGAACAACATGCAAGCTTTAATACCTGGGGTCTGACTATCACAGCTTACTGCACCAACAGTGTGAATATCTGTGCTTCATGAGATCATTCAGAGTGTGGCACAATGTTTCCGCATTGTATACAACATTCTGCCTGATGCATCTAAGGGGATTTGGGGGGGGGGGGGGGGGGGACTTGACAGCTCTTCTTTAAAGCAGACATCCTGAGACAGACTGGGCAGCAACATATATGTTTACATTTTTGAGCCACTGCCTGAGCCAGAGTCTGGCGCGAGACTACAGGCGTTCAATTTACAGATTTTGTGGAAGTCACATACAAGTCTATGGGACTTCCTCCAAATCTGTAGATTAAAGGAGTACTCCAGGATGGAAAAATTGTCCTCCATACTGCTGGCAGTAAAAAAAATAAAGAGATATATACCTTCCTTCGCTCCCCCGGTGCCTCCGGTAACCCACTCCAGCCTCCGCCGTGATTCTCTTCCTGGTTGCCGGAGGTCAGCGAGTCATACTGCACTCAGCCAATCAACGGCCGCAGCGAAGTCCCGACTCGGCTGGACAAGTCGGGACTTCACTGCGGCCGGTGATTAGCTGAGTGCAGTATGACTCGCCAACCACCGGCAACCAGGAAGAGGATCGCAGCAGAGGCCGGAATTGGTTACCGGAGGAGCGAAGGAAGGTATGTATCACTTTATTTTTTTACTGCCAGCAGTATGGAGGACAATTTTCCCATCCCGGAGTACTCCTTTAAATGTCTGTAGTCTCGCACAAGTCTCAAACCCCTTGGGTGGCAGAGAGAAATTTTTAACATATTTCCTAATGCTTTAAGAGACTATGGGGGAGATTTATCAAAACCTGCCCAGAGCAGAAGTTGCAGAGTTGCCCTTAGCAACCAATCTGATCGCTTCTTTCACTTTTGAAAGGGCTTCTGCAAAATGAAAGAAGTGATCTGAGCAACTTTTCCTCTGGGCAGGTTTTAATAAATCTCCGTCTTTTTTTTTTAATGCCTGTCACTGCTCCGTGAACATTTTCATGTGTTTTGACTATAGATTTGACAGGTCTTTATTAATGTATTATGTTTTTGTACTCTGATACTAAGTAATCTTGTCATGCGGGATTTCAATGGTTGGTATAAGGGATTAACGTCCCCTTGGCTGCTAACCTTCAGAAAACATGCAGGTATAGATATATGCTTTAAAGGGGTACTCCGCCCCTGGACATCTTATTCCCTATTCAAAGGATAGAGGATAAGATGTCTGATCGGCCGCTGGGAGCCCCCATGATCTATGGGCTGGCACCCCGACGTTGTGAACATTTTTATTCAGAACGCTAGGTTTGGGCAGCCATGGTTATGATGTCACGCCATGCCCCCTTCATTCATGTCTATGGGAGGGACTTGATGGCTGTGAATGGATTGACATGAATGGAGGGGGCATGGTGTGACGTTACGACCACAACTGCCGAACCCAACGTTCTGAACAAAAATGTTCAGAATGCCGGAGTACTGCCCATAGATCCCAGGGGGTCCCAGTGGCTGGACCCCACAATCAGACATCTTTTCCCCTATCCTTTGGTTGTCCAGGGGCAGACTATCCATTTTAAAGGAACAAACTGGACCCAATGCTGGACCTGGCGCCGGGAGCTCGTGACATCATAGCCCCGTCCCATCATGATGTCCCGCCCCACCCCCTCAATGCAAGTCTATGGGAGGGGGCGTGACAGCCATCACGCCCCCTCCCAAAGACTTGCATTGAGGGGGCGGGGGGGGGGGTGTAACATCATGAGGGGGTGGGGCTTTGACTTCAAGAGCTCCCGGCGCCTGCTCCAGCATTCAGAACAGTTTGTTCCAAACGCTGAGCAGCAGAGTACTCCTTTAAGGAGGCCTAGTACTGTCAAGTAGATTTGTGTGCTGGTACTGGTCATCTACAACATGTTACTGAGCAGATGAGCCACCCAGGCAGGTGATAAAGAGACAGGCTTCATAGTACTAAAGTGAGAGTATCAAGAGACATCCTTTAGAGACATGATGATAGTGCAGATAGCCCATGGGCATATCGGGACTGGGCTTCTGCAGTAAAAGGCTGTCCAGCTCCTCTGCAGGAAATGCAGAAGGACTTACGGCACTTAAGGTTCTAGAGAGATGTGGTGAAGATGGGAAACTGAATGAAGGGGGGTCATTTATTTGAGAGAGGAGATCACTTAGAAAAAAGCAGTAAAGCTGAGGCGGTGAGGTGACCTCTATTATTGGGTAGTAGTTTAACTTCTACTACTACCTTGTTACCAAAGGAGGCTCAACATCCTCTCTGCCACAGGACACACTATTATACAGACCATCAGGGCCACCCTGACAATGGGTCCCACTGGGTCCATTGGACCCAGTCAGCACATTCACATGAGTGGCAAATTGCTGCCCCAAAAAGATTTTTAGCCTCTTAAGGACATGGGGCGCCCGGCATTAACCCTTTACACATCGCAATCAAAGTTGATTCTCTTGGCGAGCTCAGCAAGCTGATCAGAACAACCTCGGGGAAATTGCCGGTCTTGATCAGCTGAGAGGATGGCAGGAGGACCCTTACCTGCCTCCTTACCGTCCAATAGGTGATCCTATGCTCCAGTCAGCCATGGCAGACTGGAGAAACGGAGCACCAATAACACTGATCAATGCTGTTTATTTTTTTTTTTTTTATTTAATTAAAGTGAATTAACACCTTCCCTAATAAAAGTTTAAATCACCCCCTTTTCCCATTTTTTAAATAAAATAATGTTAGCAAAAATAAACATATGTGGTATCACCGCGTGCGGAAATGTTAGAACTATTAAAATGTAATGTGAATTAGATTGCACAGTCAATGGCATACACAAAAAATACCAAAGTAAAAAAAATCCCAAATTGTGCATTTTTAATCAATAAAAAGCTATCAAAAAGTCGCATCAAAACAATAATGGTACCCATAAAAACTATAGATTTTTATTGGGGGGTGGGGGAGGGCGGGAAGCTTTTTACTCTTGGACCCAGGCAGCACATTGTCTTGAGCCGGCCCAGCAGACCCCATTCTAGGTGGGAGCCCTACTACATTGTGGCTCAGGAGCTTCATATTAGGAGCAGTTTGGCTGCGGTCTCCTTTTCTTCATGTCTGAGGGTTTCACAATTCTTGCTTGTAGGGTGTTACCAAGAATTAAAGAATGGTTCCCTAATTAACATTTCGTGTAAGCCATTAATAATAGTTAAGTCACTAAATGATATGTTATATCTTGTGTAGGCATCGGCGGAGACAGCGAAGAAATATGGAGAGCTGCAGAATCTGTCAGGTAGGTTACACAGCCTTGAGGTTTGTAGGAATTGTAGGTTTGAGAAGGTTTTGGGTTTTAAGGTGCAGATATAGGTGCAGGACTCCCATTATCTTATGTTCCCCATTTGTTTGGTGGCGGTAGGATGGCAACAAGTCACTACAGCTTGGTCAGAATACTTAAAGGGGTACTCAGCTGCTCAGCGTTTTGGACAAACTGTTCCGAACGCTTGAGCCGGCGTCGGGAGCTCGTGACGTCATAGCCCAGCCCCTCATGACAGCACGCCCCACCCCTCTCAATGCAAGTCTATGGGAGGGGGCGTGACAGCGTGAGGTCATGAGGGGGTGGAGCAATGATGTCACGAGCACCTGGCACCGGCTCCAGCATTTGGAACAGTTTGTTCCAAACCTCTAGTACCCCTTTAACTAGTGGGAAAGGGAAGCAACCCTTATTCCGTTCTCTCATCCTACAGAAGACCTTATCTCCACTATCTCATTGACTTGTGCCGTAATTATTTAGTACTTGACTTATCTCTTTCTTCTAATGATTATTGTATTGCCTTGTGCGTAATATTCACATCACATAAGTACTATCACCCTTACACTAAAAAGGGGCATTCAACCCATTTAACCATTAGAGGGTCAGTAGAGGTCCAATTGCTGGAACCACCACCAGTTGTCATAATGGGAACTAAACATTCACCTCCCCCAGCACATTGGGCGCATGTACATGTACATGTTAGGCTGCATGCTGACTTCTATAGGGGTATAATAGTATAGACATATATATATATATATATATATATATATATATATATATATATATTTTTTTTTTTTATTATTATTATTTTTTTTATTTTTATTAATATATATTTATTTTAAAGTTTTCAACATAGAAATATACCATTGGTTACTAGGAATAACTTCCTATAGATAAACACATTTAAGTATGGGGAATAAACTAGACAATACAAATCATATATTCATATAATTGACCCCTAAAGGACTTAGTGACTTTTCCTTTTTATTACTTTAGTTTTTTTCCACCAACAGACCCATATGAGGGCTTGTTATTTGCACCGAATATATTACAAATTTTACTTTGTAAAGACATCCCTCATGTTACCATGGCGAAACAAAATGAAAAGCTACTGTATGATTGAGACGAAGTTTAAAAAACAACAACACTTTTTTTCAACTTTTGGTCTGTTTCATGTCGGCACAAAGTGGTTTAAGGTAAAAATGACACATGGGGGAGATTTATCAAAACCTGTCCAGAGGAAAAGTTACTGAGTTGCCCATAGCAACCAATCAGATGGCTTCTTTCATTTTTCAGAGGCCTTTTCCAAAATGAAAGAAGCCATCTGATTGGTTGCTATGGGCAACTCGACAACCTTTCCTCTGGACAGGATTTGATAAATCTCGCAACTTTATTCTGTAGGTCCATGTGATAACAACCTTATCCAATTTATACAGATTTTGTTTCATTTTATGACTTATTAAAATTATAACTATTTGTAAAAAAAAATGAGTTTTCTTAAAATATTAGAACAACATTGATCAGTGTTATCTGTGCTCCATTACTACAGGCTGCCTACATATCTGGAGCACCGATCAGATGGGACTGAGGTAAGTGAGAGACCTCCAGCCGCCCTCTAGGTTGATCGGAACTCCTTATTTTGTCACGTTAGTCCCGATCAGCTTCCTGGTCTTACTGACAACGATTTTTACTCATCTTAGACGTGGCAATCAACTTTTATATATAGATCGATAGATAGATGGATATAATATTTTTAAAATTATTTAATGTTATTTTATATTTATGTAATGTTTGTATTTAGTATTACATTTTAAACTGCACTACAGAAAAATCTATGCAATTCCCATCAGGTCATATATATATATATATATATATATATATATATATATATATACATAATTATTATATTATATTTTTTTCCATTTTTGTTAACATTTGTTATTAAAAAAAGAAGTGACATCTTATTCTTATCTCTAAGCCCTTTGTAAAATGTAATTGGATCCTAATTACTTATGACTATATCTTAGATTTGGTTGATAAAATCAAATGAATGTACCGACGCTACTAATTTTTTCTTATCTATATCAGTAATTTTAATGATATTAAATATCTCTAAAGTCAATCCAAAGTGTGCAGTGCTTACCTTTTAGCATTAACAGAAACAAAAGAAAAATCCAGTTGGCCCTTTTTCCATTCCCCATGATGCCAATGACTTAGTCCTGTGTCTTGAAGAAAGCCAATATCCAAAATACTGAGAAATAGGAGATCCCATCTTTATATATCCAATGTGATGGGATGATGGACTTCATTAACAATGCCTGATGTGTCACATCACAAACATGTCAGAGTTGGACAACCCATATCACGTTTAGTAAAGTGAGATTCAATTCACTTAAGTAAAATATTAGGGCAATTATGATCATCGCAACACATCTATTATTTGTGTTCTACATGGTGCCTTAAATGTGTGACTCACATAATTCATCACATTGGAATGTATCAGGTCTCTGTGTGTTCCTTACTATAATGATTTGTAATAATCAATTAACGTGACGTATTATTTAGAAATCAATGAATAACAAGAATTAAACTTTATCAAAGGTGTACTGAACTAACCAACTATTAACAAGATAGAGGATAAGTATCTGATCGCTGGGAATTCCAACCACTGGGACCACACACATTATTCTGTAGGGGGGCTGGCTACTTACCTGTCCTGGCTACTTACCTGTCCGCGGCACGCTTCAGCTCCCACCCTTGACGAGTTAAAGTGACGGCCTGCTCAGCCAATCACCTGCTGAGGTGGAATGTCACTTGCACTCATCTTGTCTTGGAACATGGGGGCCAGAGAAGGCAGAGGACGGGTAAGTTGATGGGCCCCATACAGGAGATTGCGGGTGGTTCCTGTGGTCTGATCTCCAGCGATCAGACACTCCACAGGATGAAGATGAATTCAGTTTCCCTTTAAGACCAATGAAATTTGTGGAAATGGTATAGTCGGACTACAGAGAGTACATATTTACTTTGTTAGGGCCCACCACCAAATTCCACAAAAAGTCACTTATACAGCTACAATGAGACTTACTAAGGATTTATTTCCGGTCTGTCTCAGGCTGGTAGCACATTGTAAGATGAACTTAGTGATCTGTTGACACTAGTTTTGCGGTGACACGGTGTCTGTGAGGTGGTGTGCCCCAGAGCAGGGAGCTAGGTCTGGCAGTTGTGGGGCTGCCGGACTACTAGGTCATTCATCCTATGGGCATTGGTGTTGAGGTGGTGTTCACTTAAAGGGGTATTCCAGGGAAAAACTTTTTTTTATATATATCAACTTTCTCCGGAAAGTTAAACAGATTTGTAAATTACTTCTATTAAAAAATCTTAATCCTTCCAATAGTTATTAGCTTCTGAAGTTTTCTGCACAGCTCCCGGGACGTGACATCATCATTGAGCAGTTAAACAGAAAACAACAACTCAACTTCCGAAGCTAATAACTATTGGAAGGATTAAGATTTTTTTATAGAAGTAATTTACAAATCTGTTTAACTTTCCGGAGCCAGTTGATATATAAAAAAAAGTTTTGGCCAGGAATACCCCTTTAAGTTAGGGAACCAAATTAATCAGGTAGCAGTGAAGTGGCAGATTAATCAAAATGTACACTAACTGATGTTAGTTTTTTGTAACAGTACTGAGAAGCAATCGATCAAAGTTATGTATATGGTTATGTATACTAGATTTATAGGGACAAAACGTTGATCCAGGGATTTATTCTGATGCCATATTTGGAGTCATGAAGGAATTTTTACCTCTAGTATGAGGTTTTTTTTGCCTTCCTCTGGATCAACTCAGTAGGGACTCGTTAGGGTTATAGGTTGAACTTGATGGACTCTGGTATTTTTTCAACCTTATGAACTATGTAACTATGTAAAGTATTAAATGTGGATGTGCGGCCATGTGTTTTTTTTTTTTGTTTTTTTTTCTAACTTTGTGTTCAACAATTTATTAATAAACCAACACTGATCCTCAATGGCCAATTCAGCTACTTCTATATGTATACAAAAAACGTAAAAACCAAAAGGCAATGATGATCATGGAAAGAGTTAAAAGAGTTGAGTCTTGGAAGAAAGTAGTGGGGAGGCCTTAAAAAATTATGAAGAGAAGAATACATTCTGCGAACAAGAAATACAAATAGCAAAAATTGAAACAGAGAAAAGAATTGCCATAAAAGTAAAAAGAACCCCACAAAAAACCTAAAACTGAGAATGTTGGCAATAAGAAACGTGTTGCCACCTTAGTAACATTAAAACACACAAATCACCGGGCCCAGAAAGAATCCATCCCAGAGTTTTTCAGGAATTAAAGGAGTACTCTGATGGAAAACATTTTTGTCAGGTCTTTTTAAGTCAACTGGCTCCACAGTGCTCTCTGCTAACACCTCTGTCCATGTCAGGAACTGTCCAGAGAAGGAGCAAATCCCCATAGCAAACCTATCCTGCTCTGGACAGTTCCTGACAAGAACAGAGGTGTCAGCAGAGATCACTGTGGACAGACAGAAAATACATTCAAAAAGAAAAGAATTTCCTCTGTAGTATACAGCTGCTAACAAGTACTGAAAGGATTAAGATTTTTTAATATAAGTAATTTACAAATCTGGTTAACTTTCTGGCACCAGTTCATTTAAAAAAATGAACCCCTTTAAGTACTGTCTTAGACAGAACCTTATGTTATATATAAATATTCTATAATGACAGGGATTGTTCCACAGGACCAGCAAATGTGGTGACAATATTCAAAAAAGTGTCAAAAAGGAATCCTTGGAACTATAAGCCTGTAAGTTTAACATCTGTTGAGGGTAAGATTTTTGAGGGTTTATTGAGAGATGCTAATCTGGAGTATCTGAATGAAAGTAACCTTCTAACAGAGCACCAACATGGGTTTATGGTGGATCGGTCCTGTCAGACTAATCTGATCGGCTTCTATGAGAAGGTCAGTTATAGATTGGATCGGGGTGAAGCTGTGGATGTTATATATCTGGACTTACTGTGCCACACAAAAGGTTAGTACATAAAATGAGGATGCTGGGACTAGGGGAGGACATATGTAAATGAGTTATAACTGGCTCAATGATAGGAAGAAGAGGGTGAGGATCAATGGAACTTATTCTGGTTAGGTTACAGTTAAAAGTGGGGACCACAGGGGGCAGTATTGGGTCCACTACTTTTCAATATGTTTATTACTGACCTTGTAGAGGGATTACAGAGTAGAATCTCTATATTTGTAGATGACACTAAATTGGGTCAGGGTATCACCACAGAGGAGGATAACATAATATTACAGAGGGATCTGGGGAAGCTGGAGGATTGAGCACAGACATGGTAAATTAAGTTTAATGTGGATAAATGTAAGGTTTTGCACTTAGGCTGTAAAAACAACATGTACAATTATGTGCCAAATAATAAGACATTAGGTAAAACTTCTACTGATAAGGACTTGGGGGGGGGGGGGCTGGTGGACAGTAAACTCTACTTTAGTGACCATTGCCAGGCAGCTGCCGCCAAGGCTAGCAAAGTCATGGGATGTATCAAGAGAGGCATAGAGGCTCGTGTAAGGGACATAGTTACCTCTGTATAAATCATTAGTCAGACCACATATGGAATTGGCAATCACAGGGAACTTATCAATCTGAATTAGGGTCCAAAACAACAACTAAATATTCCAAATCGGACCTGGAATCAATCTCGGGAGATTCGCTCATCTCTGCACATTAGGTTTATTTTATTTTATTTTTTTATTTCGTTTTTACCATATAGCTAATATCTGTAGTCATTAGACTCTTGACTGACTCTTCATACTAGGTTTTATCTTTGATGACAAAGGATCCTTGTAAATATGCTTGTGTTGGTCAAGTGTAAAATTGCGAAAACCAAAGGATACTATGATTGTTGTCATTACAGAGAGGTGTATGAGATGATCCTCCTGCTACTGATCACACATCCTGAGCCCATAAAATCAGAAGGTCAATTATGATCCTCCTAAGGTGGCAACTGCATTCTTGTCCTGTGTTGTCACAAGCTAAATGAGTCAAACTTTAACCCAGGTAACAGTTGGTATCGCCTGTACCCAGCTATGAAGAATCTAGAAAGGCAGGAATGTCCATTATCCCCTGGGTGTTCATGATATTATAATGGTGGAGTCCTTGGCCTTTCTTACTAGACACATAGATAATGGGGTGAAGTGCTGTCTGGGTTAGATGGTAAGATGTAATTTTTTTGCAGATGACATAATGCATTTTCTTAAACATGTTCAAAAGCTCGATTTAAAGGAGTTATCCAGGAATAGATAATTTCTTTCAAAAACATCTCCATGTCTGTCTCCAGGTTGGGTGTGGTTTTACAACTTGGCTCCATTCACTTCAATGGAACTGAGCTGCAGAACCACACCCAACCTGGAGACAGAGGGGGAGCTGTTTTTTAAAGAAAGTAGCTGTGTTTTGCTATTTCTGGATAACACCTTTAAGAAAACGATCAGATCTTGGATCACGGGAAATATGGGATACGATCTGGTTATTTATGGTGAGAAAGAGAGTAACTTCTAAAATGCACAGCAAATCTTTGTTTTGAAGATGTAGATAAAGAACTAAGTCGATAGAACATGACTGAAGCTGGGGACACAGGCTGAGGTTGCAGTGTAAAATTTTCGATTTAACCCCTTAAGGACCAGGCCAATTTTCATTTTTGCACTTTAGTTTTTTCCTCCTCCCCTTTTAAAAAGCATGATGCTTTTAATTTTGCACCTACAGACCCATGTAAGGTCTTGTTTTTTGCTTCACCAATTGTATTTTGTAATGACATCAATCATTTCACCACAAAATATGCGGCAAAAATATATTTGTGAGTTAAAATTGAAAAAAAAAAGGGCATTTTGTAACTTCCGTTTCTACGCAGTGCAATTTTTGTTTTGATGCAACTTTTTCATTGCTTTTTATAAAAGAATTCTTATGGAATTTGAAGTGACCAAAAATGCATAAACATGGACTTTGTTTTTTTTTTTTTTCTTTTTTTTTAGTTTTTTTCAATAATAAAGTTTTATTAAGGTTTTTAATAAGCAAAAATGTAAGAAAACAGGTATTCAGACAGGCGACAGACACATGAAACATTGCCATTACAAAGCAAAGCTGGCCGAGCTATTCTGTCGTTTTTATATAACAAGTAAAATAATTCAAAAAAATTCCATGCAGAACAGGTCATTGGAACATTCAGTGAGGCACTAGATGCAAAGCAACATAAGTGTAAACCAAACACCAGACACCCGGGCTCAAACTTGCTCATTAGAGGGAAAGGGTCGTCAGTCTGTCAAACGTCGAGGGAGAGAAATGTCAATAGGGCTTAGGGGATAGACAAGGCATCAATTAGAAAGATATGGGCCCTCGTAGTCAGTGGATGACACAAAGTGCACCCAGGGAGACCAGGTCGCACCATATGTCACCAATTATCAAGTGGGATCTGCTCTGAGTTCCTCCATTCTATGTAAGGAGGAGATAAGGGGGAAAACAGAAGACTTCCAGAGCCACGGAATAACAGTCCTAGCAGCTATGAGCAGGAACAATATGAGATGAGAGGTAGTTCTGGAACAGATGTGGGTAAGAAGGAGAGTAGGAGCGGTTCAGGGGCGCACCGACGTAATACGCTTGATAATGTCTATTACCCTGGACCAAAAAGTTGACAATGAGGGGCACGTGAGCCATATGTGGAGCATAGTGCCCCCGCTAGAGCCACATCTCCAACAGGTGTCTGGGATACCAGGGTAGAAGGAAGCCAGCAGAGTCGGTACTCTATACCACCATGTTTGAATTTTTTTTATTTATCTTTTGAGCCTTACAGGAGATGGATGTGTAGTGGCATTGGGTAATCGCTCTGGTCCAGTCAATGTCTCAGATCGAGTGGCTTATGTCTCTCTCCAACCCAAAGGGGAAAGGTTGAGACATCAGTGTTTCCAGAACTAAGGAATAGAGAAAACTAATAGTGCGGTGTACCGTAGTGGACCATACACAGAGGTGCTCAATCTTAGAGTGGATGTCACGATGCCGGCTGGCAGGAGGTGGATCCTCTGTGCCAGAGAGGGATTGGCGTGGACCGTGCTAGTGGACCGGTTCTAAGTCACTACTGGTGTTCACCAGAGCCCGCCGCAAAGCGGGATGGTCTTGCTGCGGCGGTAGTGACCAGGTCGTATCCACTAGCAACGGCTCAACCTCTCTGACTGCTGAAGATAGGCGCAGTACAAGGGAGTAGACAGAAGCAAGGTCGGACGTAGCAGAAGGTCGGGGCAGGCAGCAAGGATCGTAGTCAGGGGCAACGGCAGGAGGTCTGGAACACAGGCTAGGAACACACAAGGAACGCTTTCACTGGCACAATGGCAACAAGATCCGGCGAGGGAGTGCAGGGGAAGTGAGGTATACATAGGGAGTGCACAGGTGAACACACTGATTAGAACCACTGCGGCGCAGTGGCCCTTTAAATTGCAGAGACCCGGCGCGCGCGCGCCCTAGGGAGCGGGGCCGCGCGCGCCGGGACAGGACCGACGGAGAGCGAGTCAGGTACGGGAGCCGGGGTGCGCATCGCGAGCGGGCGCCACCCGCATCGCGAATCGCATCCCGGCTGGAGGCGGTATCGCAGCGCACCCGGTCAGTGGATCTGACCGGGGCGCTGCGGGAGCGAGAGTGTAGCGAGCGCTCCGGGGAGGAGCGGGGACCCGGAGCGCTCGGCGTAACAGTACCCCCCCCCCCCTTGGGTCTCCCCCTCTTCTTGGAGCCTGAGAACCTGAGGACCAGACTTTTATCTAGGATATTGTCCTCAGGTTCCCAGGATCTCTCTTCAGGGCCACAGCCCTCCCAGTCAACCAAAAAAAAGGTTTTTCCTCTGACCTTTTTGGAGGCCAGTATCTCCTTTACAGGAAAGATGTCCGAAGAACCGGAGACAGGAGTGGGAGAGATAAGTTTAGGAGAGAAACGGTTGAAGATGAGTGGTTTAAGAAGAGAAACGTGAAAGGCATTAGGAATACGAAGAGAAGGAGGAAGAAGAAGTTTATAAGAGACAGGATTAATCTGGCACAAAATTTTGAAAAGACCAAGATAGCGTGGTCCCAATTTGTAGCTGGGAACACGGAAGCGGACATATTTAGCGGAGAGCCATACCTTGTCTCCGGGAGAAAAAATGGGGGGAGCTCTTCTTTTCTTATCAGCAAACTTCTTCATGCGTGATGAAGCCTGTAAGAGAGAATTTTGGGTCTCTTTCCATATGGTGGAAAGATCACGAGTTATTTCATCCACAGCGGGCAAACCAGAGGGCAAGGGAGTAGGGAGGGGGGGAAGAGGGTGACGGCCGTACACCACGAAAAATGGGGATTTGGAAGAAGATTCAGAGACTCTGAAGTTGTACGAGAATTCGGCCCATGGTAGAAGATCTGCCCAGTCATCCTGGCGGGAAGAAACAAAATGTCGTAAATAATCACCCAGGACTTGGTTAATTCTTTCTACTTGCCCATTGGATTGAGGATGATAAGCAGAAGAAAAGTTCAATTTAATCTTGAGTTGTTTACAGAGAGCCCTCCAGAATTTTGACACGAATTGGACGCCTCTATCCGAGACGATCTGCGTGGGCAACCCGTGAAGACGAAAAATGTGTACAAAAAATTGTTTTGCCAACTGAGGCGCAGAAGGAAGACCAGGAAGGGGAATAAAATGTGCCATCTTGGAAAATCGATCAACGACCACCCAAACAACAGTGTTGCCACGGGATGGGGGTAAGTCTGTAATAAAGTCCATACCAATCAGAGACCAAGGCTGTTCGGGGACAGGCAGAGGATGAAGAAGACCAGCAGGCTTCTGGCGAGGAGTCTTATCCCGGGCACAGACAGTGCAGGCCCGCACAAAATCAACAACATCCGTCTCCAGAGTCGGCCACCAATAGAAACGAGAGATGAGTTGCACGGATTTCTTGATGCCCGCATGGCCTGCGAGATGGGAGGAGTGACCCCATTTGAGGATTCCGAGGCGTTGGCGTGGAGAGACGAAGGTCTTCCCTGGAGGAGTTTGCCTGATGGAGGCTGGAGAAGTGGAGATCAGGCAATCCGGAGGAATAATGTGTTGCGGAGAGAGCTCTACTTCCGAGGCCTCCGAGGAACGAGAGAGAGCATCGGCCCTAATGTTCTTATCGGCAGGGCGAAAGTGAATTTCAAAATTAAACCGGGCAAAGAACAGAGACCACCTGGCCTGGCGAGGATTCAGCCGTTGGGCAGACTGGAGATAGGAGAGATTCTTGTGATCGGTGTAAATAATAATTGGAAATTTTGATCCCTCCAGCAGATGCCTCCATTCCTCAAGTGCTAATTTAATGACCAGAAGCTCTCGATCCCCGATGGAGTAGTTCCTCTCCGCCGGAGAGAAGGTCCTAGAAAAAAAACCACAAGTAACAGCATGCCCGGAAGAATTTTTTTGTAGAAGGACCGCTCCAGCTCCTACTGAGGAGGCATCACCTCCAATAGGAAGGGTTTAGATGGGTCAGATCTGGAGAGCACGGGAGCAGAAGAAAAAGCAGACTTGAGCCGTTTAAAGGCGTCTTCCGCTTGAGGAGGCCATGACTTAGGATTGGCATTCTTCTTGGTTAAAGCCACGATAGGAGCCACAATGGTGGAAAAATGTGGAATAAATTGTCTGTAATAATTGGCGAACCCCAAAAAACGTTGGATAGCACGGAGTCCGGAGGGGCGTGGCCAATCTAAGACGGCAGAGAGTTTGTCTGGATCCATTTGTAGTCCCTGGCCAGAGACCAAGTATCCTAGGAAAGGAAGAGATTGACATTCAAACAGACATTTCTCCATTTTGGCATAAAGTTGATTGTCACGAAGTCTCTGAAGAACCATGCGGACATGCTGGCGGTGTTCTTCTAGGTTAGCAGAAAAAATCAGAATATCGTCCAGATACACAACAACACAGGAATATAAGAGATCACGAAAAATTTCATTAACAAAGTCTTGGAAGACGGCAGGGGCGTTGCACAGGCCAAAGGGCATGACCAGATACTCAAAGTGTCCATCTCTAGTGTTAAATGCCGTTTTCCATTCGTCCCCCTCCCTGATGCGGATGAGATTATAAGCACCTCTTAAGTCCAGTTTGGTAAAGATGTGGGCACCTTGGAGGCGATCAAAGAGTTCAGAGATAAGAGGTAGAGGGTAGCGGTTCTTTACCGTGATTTTATTATGACCGCGGTAGTCAATGCAAGGACGTAGGGAGGCATCTTTTTTGGACACAAAGAAAAATCCAGCTCCGGCAGGAGAGGAGGATTTGCGGATAAAGCCTTTTTTTAAATTTTCCTGGATGTACTCAGACATAGCAAGAGTCTCTGGGGCGGACAGAGGATAAATTCTGCCCCGGGGTGGAGTAGTGCCCGGGAGGAGGTCAATAGGACAGTCATAAGGCCTGTGAGGAGGAAGAGTCTCAGCTTGTTTTTTGCAAAACACATCAGCAAAGTCCATATAGGCCTTAGGGAGACCGGTTACAGGGGGAACCACAGGGTCATGGCAGGAAGTACTGGCAACCGGTTTAAGGCAGTCCTTGAAACAAGAGGTACCCCAACTCTTGATCTCCCCTTTGGACCAATCCAGGGTTGGGGAATGGTGTTGAAGCCAGGGTAGTCCAAGGAGAATTTCGGAAGTGCAATTGGAGAGGACCAAAAACTCAATTTTTTCGTGATGAGGTCCGATGCACATTAGGAGGGGTTCCGTGCGGTAACGCACGGCACAGTCCAATCTTTCATTGTTAACGCAATTGATGTAGAGAGGTCTGGCGAGACTGGTCACTGGGATGTTGAACCTGTTGATGAGAGAGGCCAAAATAAAGTTTCCTGCAGATCCGGAATCCAAGAAGGCCTTAGTGGAGAAGGAGAAGGTAGAGGCAGATATCCGCACAGGCACAGTATGACGTGGAGAAGCAGAGTTGACATCAAGGACTGTTTCACCTTTGTGCGGAGTCAGCGTACGTCTTTCCAGGCGGGGAGGACGGATAGGACAATCCTTCAGGAAGTGTTCGGTACCGGCACAGTACAGGCAGAGATTCTCCATGCGGCGTCGTGTCCTCTCTTGAGGTGTCAGGCGAGACCGGTCAACTTGCATAGCCTCCACGGCGGGAGGCACAGGAACGGATTGCAGAGGACCAGAGTAGAGAGGAGCCGGGGAGAAAAAACGCCTCGTGCGAACAAAGTCCATATCCTGGCGGAGCTCCTGACGCCTTTCGGAAAAACGCATGTCAATGCGAGTGGCTAGATGAATGAGTTCATGTAGGTTAGCAGGAATTTCTCGTGCGGCCAGAACATCTTTAATGTTGCTGGATAGGCCTTTTTTAAAGGTCGCGCAGAGGGCCTCATTATTCCAGGATAGTTCTGAAGCAAGAGTACGGAATTGCACGGCGTACTCGCCAACGGAAGAATTACCCTGGACCAGGTTCAGCAGGGCAGTCTCAGCAGAAGAGGCTCGGGCAGGTTCCTCAAAGACACTTCGAATTTCCGAGAAGAAGGAGTGTACAGAGGCAGTGACGGGGTCATTGCGGTCCCAGAGCGGTGTGGCCCATGACAGAGCTTTTCCAGACAGAAGGCTGACTACAAAAGCCACCTTAGACCTTTCAGTAGGAAACTGGTCCGACATCATCTCCAAGTGCAGGGAACATTGTGAAAGAAAGCCACGGCAAAACTTAGAGTCCCCATCAAATTTATCCGGCAAGGATAGTCGTAGGCCTGAGGCGGCCACTCGCTGCGGAGGAGGTGCAGGAGCTGGCGGAGGAGATGATTGCTGAAGCTGTGGTAGTAGCTGCTGTAGCATCACGGTCAGTTGAGACAGCTTGTGGCCTTGTTGCGCTATCTGTTGTGACTGCTGGGCGACCACCGTGGTGAGGTCGGCGACAACTGGCAGAGGAACTTCAGCGGGATCCATGGCCGGATCTACTGTCACGATGCCGGCTGGCAGGAGGTGGATCCTCTGTGCCAGAGAGGGATTGGCGTGGACCGTGCTAGTGGACCGGTTCTAAGTCACTACTGGTGTTCACCAGAGCCCGCCGCAAAGCGGGATGGTCTTGCTGCGGCGGTAGTGACCAGGTCGTATCCACTAGCAACGGCTCAACCTCTCTGACTGCTGAAGATAGGCGCGGTACAAGGGAGTAGACAGAAGCAAGGTCGGACGTAGCAGAAGGTCGGGGCAGGCAGCAAGGATCGTAGTCAGGGGCAACGGCAGGAGGTCTGGAACACAGGCTAGGAACACACAAGGAACGCTTTCACTGGCACAATGGCAACAAGATATACAGTGCAGGGGAAGTGAGGTATACATAGGGAGTGCACAGGTGAACACACTGATTAGAACCACTGCGCCAATCAGCGGCGCAGTGGCCCTTTAAATCGCAGAGACCCGGCGCGCGCGCGCCCTAGGGAGCGGGGCCGCGCGCGCCGGGACAGGACCGACGGAGAGCGAGTCAGGTACGGGAGTCAGGGTGCGCATCGCGAGCGGGCGCCACCCGCATCGCAAATCGCATCCCGGCTGGAGGCGGTATCGCAGCGCACCCGGTCAGTGGATCTGACCGGGGCGCTGCGGGAGCGAGAGTGTAGCGAGCGCTCCGGGGAGGAGCGGGGACCCGGAGCGCTCGGCGTAACAGTGGACAATGTAAACACAGTGTGAGTTTAGAGGCAGCATAGAAGTGTCTCAGCTGAGCATATTGGAAGAGCTGGTCGGGAGAGGGAGACATCCCTTGTAAGAGGTCTGAGAGGGGTTTCAATGCCAATGGCATCAGGAGAGAGCCAAAGGTGGCGCAGTCTTCCCTACAAAAAGACAAGAAAGCGTTCTTAGAGAGTTTTGGGGGTAAGGTAGGAATATTAAATAGTGGCATAAGCGGAACATCCGGTTTATAAAGGGGCATCCATGACATATGTGTTTGTTTGGTTTGAATGATGGATAGTAAGACAGGGGGGAGGTCCCGTAGCATGACAGGGTGAGCAGCAATACAAGGGCGCCATAGAAGTGTTCCAGGATCGCATCCTACATTAAGGCTTTCAAAGTGAATCCATTGTTTATCCTGTCTGTGATGAAAGCTTTCTAAAATGTGGGACAAAACTGATGCCAGGTAATAGCAATGGTAGTCAGGGAGGGCGAGACCCCAATCTTGTTTACGTCTAATCAGGACATGTCACGCTAACCTGGAATGCTTGTGGGCCCAAACAAAACAGACTGGAGCGCAGCGAGTTCCCTAAAAAAGGCCCATGGGAGAGGAAGAGGTATGCTGGATAAGAGATACAATAGTCTTGGTAGAACATTCATTTATTTATTTATCCTGCTGAGCCATGAGAAGTCTCTGCGCTCCCAACCAGCCAAGTCCACCTGCAAACCCTGTAGAAGAGAAGGGAAGTTAATACAGTAGGTATCAGAAAGGGTTGAGGGTACCTGGATACCCAAATAATTGAGCGATCTGGGTTGCCATTTAAAGGGATAGGACGATTTCAGTAGTTGTAGGGTATGCGCAGGGAGCGTGATATTGAGGGCTTCACACTTAGACGGGTTTAATTTATAATTGCTATGCTTTGCTATGAGGATTTTCTCCTGCTCTGGACAGTTCCTGATTCGGGCATCAGGTGTCAGCAGAGAGCACTGTGGACAAGGCAAAAAAGAAATTCAAAAAGAAAAGAATTTCCTCTGTAGCATACAGCTGCTAAAAGGTACTGGAAGGATAAAGATTTTTTAATAAAAGTAATTTACAAATCTGTTTAACCCCTTGCCGCAGAACGCCAGGTGTACCCGGTGCTGCCGCATGGGAGGGTTGTGAAGCGAGCTCAGGAGCTGAGCTCGCATCATACCTGCACAGTCCCGACTGCTATCAGCAGCCAGGACCCATGGCTAATACTGGACTTCGCTGTTCCAGAAGATGTCCGGCATTAACTCTTTAGAGTCTAAAAGTAAAAGCATCCTGGCAGCTCAGTCGGGTTGTTTGGGACATCGCGAAAAAATTGCGATGTCCCGATCAGCTAGGACGCAGCAGGAGGGTGCCTTACAGTAGTCGGGACTGTGTCGGTATGATGAGAGCTCAGCGCCTGAGCTCGCTTCATAATCCTCCCATGCCGCAGCACCGGGTATACCTGGTGTTCTTTGGCAAGGGGTTAAACAGATTTGTAAATTAAACTAGAAAAGTAGCCAACCCCTCTAGGCTAGCATCAGTTGCCTGATACAGTGATGTAATGGTAAAAATGATGACTGGATCATGCTTCAATTATAATATGAAAGTGCAAATTTATTACACAATATAAAATGCATATAAAATATAATATAAACAATAACTCCTCGAGACACAAGGGCCCTTGTGCCGAGGAAATTTACAATATAAAACTTATACAAACACCAATAGCTAGCATTGAGAATTTTGGCAATACAATATTGCTTTAAATCCGGCCTCCGATATTTTAAATTAGGTCAAATGTCCCTTAAAAGGTATGGATTCCAATTATACGTAAGGTACGTCAAGTCCCATATAGGATATAGATTCCAAATTTTAAACGTGGAATAGGTAAATTATAGTTACTAGTCTGCAATACATCCCGATAAAAAGTCACCTTGATGTATTGCAGACTGGTAACTATAATTTACAAATTACACGTTTAAAATTTGGAATCTATATCCTATATGGGACTTGACGTACCTTATGTATAATAATTGGAATCCATACCTTTTAAGGGACATTTGACCTAATTTAAAATATCGGAGGCCGGATTTAAAGCAATATTGTATTGCCAAAATTCTCAATGCTAGCTATTGGTGTTTGTATAAGTTTTATATTGTAAATTTCCTCTGCACAAGGGCCCTTGTGTCTCGAGGAGTTATTGTTTATATTATATTTTATATGCATTTTATATTGTGTAATAAATTTGCACTTTCATATTATAATTGAAGCACGATCCAGTCATCATTTTTACCATTACATCACTGTATCATACAACTGATGCTAGCCTAGAGGGGTTGGCTACTTTTCTAGTTTTGTTTCCCTTATCATAACACCAGGTGTAGGTGTACAGCTATCTTACCTCGGCTAGTTAATTGTGAGCTGCACATCCCCAGTTTTTTTTGTTTTTTTTTACAGATTTGTAAATTACTTTTATTAAAAAATCTTTATCCTTCCGGTACCTTTTAGCAGCTGTATGCTACAGAGGAAATTCTTTTCTTTTTGAATTTCTTTTTTGTCTTGTCCACAGTGCTCTCTGCCTACACCTGATGCCTGTATCAGGAACTGTCCAGAGCAGGAGAAAATCCTCATAGCAAACCTATGCTGCTCTGGACAGTTCCTGATACGGACAGAGGTGTCAGCAGAGATCACTGAGTACAAGACAAGATTTGGCCTCTGGTGTCTTCTTAAAGTATCCACACAGAGTTACATGAGCCTCCATCTTTACTCTAACTCAGAGTGTAGGATGTGAGGTACAGATGTGAGGTAAAGATGCATCATGTGATGTATGGAAGAGATTTGGGTGTAATGGGACACAATGTAAGACACATTAATAAATGTGAAAGGTTTTTTAAAGTGGGGAACAAAACATGAGGAATGCAACCATTTCCCTCCATTCTACACACACACATAAACTACTGAAAAATATCCCTCATTATCTATATATATTTGAAGCAGTTTGGCATGGTCATGTGGGCCCAGGGCCAGCTCTACCATGGGACCCAGTGGGACTATTAGTCTGAGGCGGCACTTTTCAGGGGCAGCATACTGCTGCCCTTTTTTTTTTTTTTTGTGTGCCATCTAGGTCCATGGTCGGGTCGGGCCGGCCCTGCTGCTGCACCACCGCTGCTCACTGTTCTAATGTGGCTGTGGTGCTGGCACAGCCAGAGCTGCTTAATAGCACAGTGGCCACTTTAACACAGTGAGCCTGCTGCCGGCCGGTCCGGGTCTGATGACCCTCGCAGGATGACATCAGTGACGTTACTCGTCAGGCAGCCGCTGGAGAGAAAAAGTGCTGCGCAGGCCAGGTGAGTGTGTCTGTGTGTCGGGGGGGACGACTATGCTACCTAATGTAGGGAAACTGCTACCTAATGTAAGAAAACTGCTACCTAATGGGAGGAAATTGCTACCTAATGTGGGAAAACTATGCTACCTAATGTAAGGAATCTGCTACCTAAAGTGGGAAAACTATGCTACCTAATGTAGGGAAACTATGCTAATAAATGTGGGAAAACTGCTACCTAATGTGGGAAAACTGCTACCTAATGTGGGGAAACTATGCTACTAAATGTGGGGAAACTATGCTGCCAAATGTGGGGAATCTATGCTACCTAATGTGGGGAATGTATGCTACCTAATGTGGGGAAACTATGCTACCTAATGTGGGAAAACTGCTACCTAATGTGAGGAAACTGCTACATAATGTGGGGAAACTATGCTACCTAATGGGGAAAATCTATGCTACCTAATGTGGGGAAACTGGCCTACCTAATGTGGGGAAACTATGCTACCTAATGTGGGGAAACTATGCTACCTAATGTGGGGAAAAGCTATGCTTCCTAATGTAGGGAAACTGCTACATAATGTGGGGAAACTGGCCTATCTAATGTGGGGAAACTATGCTACCTAATGTGGAGGAACTATGCTACCTAATGTGGGGAAACTGCTGCCTAATGTGGGGCAACTGCTACTTAATGTGGGGAAACTATGCTACCTTATGTTGGAAAACTGCTACCTAATATGGGGAATATATAATACCTAATGTGGGGAAACTTCTACCTAATTTGGTGAGACTGCTACCTAATGTGGGGAATAAATGCTACCTTATGTGGGAAAACTGCTACCTAATATGGGGAATCTATGCTACCAAATGTGGGAAAACTGCTACCTAATGTGGTAAAACTGCTACCTAGTTTGGGGAAACTGCTACCTAATGGGGGAAACTGCTACCTAATATGGGGAAACTGCTACCTAATGTGGGAAAATATGCTACCTGATGTGGGGAATTCATGCTACTGAAAATTCTGAATCCGAAACATCTGGAACTGAAGGCTTTCTCTCAGACAATAACACACAACATCCTTCATATAAGAGAAAGACCAAAACCTAAAGACAACGTCTGCAGCAACCTAAGAGAGGCCCATATAATCCAAGATCAAACACTATGGCCTGTGAGTCACGTCCACCATGTCAGAGTGTGGAAAAAGGGAGAGGAGGAACATTTCCACCACAAAAATATGCTGGTGGTGTGCAATCTATATCACAGCCTAGTGCAATTTATCAAATGACAAGACAAACACAGATGTCTGCATATCCTCAAAGCAAAACACAACAGACTTCTTTGAGTCTCAATACACCGCAAATGTTAGTCTCCAACCCACCAATTTCTTCCTCCCCGATCTCTACAAACACCATGCCCATGTTGGGGTTTATGACGACCGGTCAGATAGGTTTACCCTATTTTTTAGGCCCAACCTAGTCGAAGATGCCTCTTCATCAACAAGACAGAGCCGAACGACCAATTGGAGTTCTGACATATTGAGTCGGGATGTTGTTGAGCATTTAAATGTTGATTCCCATGTGTAGATGGAAATAGGGAAGAAAAAGCCCACTCAATAGGATGAGTGATGTTGGTGTGATAAGAGGAGAGTCCTTGTTGGAATCCCTGAATGAGGATGATGGGGAGAGATTGAAAATGTTTAACTTGTCCTCACAAAATTTAAGTGAAGGAGAGACTTCTCTATTGAGTAAAGGCTCATCTTTTACCCCAGTACCCAGATCCAATGGTTTAATTGGATAAAATAGATTAACTTGTTCGCCAGGAAGCTGGCATTACATAAGTGGCATCTTCAAATGGATATTGACTCCAGAATACAACTGTAAAGAGAAAAACAGGCTAGGCATGCTTTGCATGAATTATTTCTGGAAGCCCAAGAGGCAGAAATATTGTTTGTTCACTGATCTTAAACCAAAATCGGTAGTGACTCCTCTGTTCTCGCAATTTGGCAACATCTAATAATTTGTCACATTAGTGACTTCAGATATTGAAAAAAAATCAGACCAGATAGACTCATGATCAATTCCATTCTCACGGTAAGTGAACAGGAGGTATTGGAGACTTTGAGGTCTGATCAGTCCTTAATCATCAAGCCATCTGACAAAGGTGGGAATGTGGTGGTTATGGACTGGTCGGATCATATTTCCATGGTCTCAGACTTACTGTTGGATAAAGAAAAGTATGAAGTTCTGCCCTCCGATCCTACAAGCTCCTATTTAAGAGAACTGAAGAATTTATTGGAGAATGCAAAAGACAGACAACTAATATCACTTAATGAAAAGGCACAATGTTTGGGATGTACTCAATCTGGTGGACGACCGAGAACTACTAGTCAGGGTATAATCTCCTTTCTACCCTAATAAAGTAATGTATAAAATATGAAAGATAGATTGACTGGTTCTCAAGGTCTTAAGAAGAAAAGATGGTGTACGTGTATGAATGTAGTTATGGATGTGTTAAGTAATTAATTTTAAGAGTTAGAGAAGTATTGTTGGTGGTGTACTGTAGATGGATTTGAACTGATGAGTTATTGGGGATGTAGTGTAAATAAGTTATTATCAGTTTGAAGGAGTGGTTATTGTAATTAAATGGTGTATAGGTGTAGTGAAATGAGAGAAAAGAAAAGAAAAAAGAGAAGAAAGAAAAAGGGGGAGACAGAGAAAAGAAAATGAAGAAAACTTGGATAGATCAAAAATTGGTACAATTTATTATAATGTATAAAAAGGAAAAAGTGCTGGGCCCTAGCACTTATACTTTCCAGTATTTACAATAAAACAAAAGTAAAAATCAAAATGACAGCAGTAAGCAAATAATCAGCAGAGTCCATAGACTTAAGCACTAATCAAACTGTGTTTCATATATGATCTTGGTACTCCGACCGTGTAACAGTTCACCACAGTTCAAGCGACGATATTATAGCCATATAGTAATATCCACTATGTAGAAGTAGCAGTACTGCAGAAACAAAGTAACAGTCAAACAATGTTGCGGGCGTGACTCCCAAAATACAATGTACCAGCCGACAGCGGGGGAATATGATCGCGGTGATGTGCCCGCGCTGACAACTTGCAAAGTCTAAACCGACCGTCGGGGAATATGATCGCGGTACTGCGACCGCGCTGGTAATGTGCAGAGCGGTACCAGCGTGGTCGCAGTACCGCGATCATATTCCCCGACGGTCGGTTTAGACTTTGCAAGTTGTCAGCGCGGGCACATCACCGCGATCATATTCCCCCGCTGTCGGCTGGTACATTGTATTTTGGGAGTCACGCCCGCAACATTGTTTGACTGTTACTTTGTTTCTGCGGTCGCAGTACCGCTACTTCTACACAGTGGATATTACTATATGGCTATAATATCGTCGCTTGAACTGTGGTGAACTGTTACACGGTCGGAGTACCGAGATCATATATTGATTAGTGCTTAAGTCTATGGACTCTGCTGATCATTTGCTTACTACTGTCATTTTGATTTTTACTTTTGTTTTATTGTAAATACTGGAAAGTATAAGTGCTAGGGCCCAGCACTTTTTCCTTTTTATACATTATAATAAATTGTACCAATTTTTGATCTATCCAAGTTTTCTTCATTTTCTTTTCTCTGTCTCCCCCTTTTTCTTTCTTCTCTTTTTTCTTTTTCTTTTCTCTCATTTCACTACACCTATACACCATTTAATTACAATAACCACCCCTTCAAACTGATATTAACTTATTTACACTACATCACCAATAACTCATCAGTTCAAATCCATCTACAGTACACCACCAACAATACTTCTCTAACTCTTAAAATTAATTACTTAACACATCCATAACTACATTCATAGACGTACACCATCTTTTCTTCTTAAGACCTTGAGAACCAGTCAATCTATCTTTCATATTTAATATCACTTAATGAATACAAAAATATATATAACCCACACCCGACCACAGCAACTTTTTATGCATTACCGAAAAAACATAAATCCACAAGTCCCATACGTGGGCGTCCTATAGTTTCAGGAAATGGTTGTCTTACTGAAGGTGCCAGTGTTTATGTAGATAAAGTTCTATCACCATTTGTGAAGGCATTGCCGTCTTACTTTTAAGACACTAAAGATACGCTATTGAAATTGCAGGACATTGTAGCAACTGAAACCACCTCACTGGCCTCTCTGGCTGTAGAAAGTCTCTAAAGTAACATAAAATACTCACTTGGGATCACTGCAGTATCACATTTCCTACACACTCGGAGAACTTTCTTTTCTGATCACAACAATTTTATTATTGAACTACATCAGTTTATCTTTACTCACAATTATTTCTTATTTAATGGCACTTTTTATCGCCAACACAAGGCACCGCTATGGGGTCATCTTGTGCACCTAATTATACTAATATTTTTTTAGGGTGGTGGGAAGACACGATTGCTTTTGAGGATATTGTGAGTTCTTTTACTGAGCACATTATTTTTTGAGAATGGTATATTGATGATGTCCTAATTCTTCGGGACGGAGATAGGGCACTTTTTCTGAGGAATTTGTTTGTCTTTTGAACACTAATCAAATAGGTGTGTTATTTATATCGGAATTTGGAAGCAGGACAATTCATTTCTTAGATCTAAATATTTATATTGATGACCATGGATTAATTCAGACAAGCATTTAGGAAGCCTACATCAGCCAGTGCCCTCCTTCATTGGGATAGCTGGCATCCCGGTGCATTAAAGAGCAGCATCCCAATTGGGCAATACCTGCGGGCGTGCTGGAATTGCTCAGAAGAGAGTTTGGAGCAAGTTTGGAGAGGAATGCCAAAATCTGTATAGCAAATTTAGACAACAGCGATATCCAAGAAAACAACCTGAAGAACGGTGTTAGAGCAAGAGACAGTGAGAGGAGAGAATTACTAGTGTCAACTAGATCAAGCTGTCACGCCCCCTCCCATAGACTTGCATTGAGGGAGCAGGGCATAACCTCATGTGGGGACAGGGCTATGATGTCTCGAGCTCCTGGCGCCGGCTCCAGCGTTTGGAACAGTTTGTAGTACCCATTTAATGTGATTATGGAATACATTTTACTAATAAATACTTAGGAACCTAGTAGTAGCTATTGTTATATCAGATGCCAATCTTTATTTTGATTATTGAACTGAATGCATTATAAATACTTATGGACCTTTATAGATATTGTCATATTGGATGTTGATTTTTATTCACACTTTATTATGACTGCATGGGTTTATAGTGTCAACTGCTTAAAAATAAGTACACCATTATGCATGAAATTGCTCCCAGTGGAGGAGAAGGAATACGACTCTTTATGGAAGAGAAAGGGAAGCTTAGGTAAATCCCTATGCATAAGTAGTGGCTGAGAAGACTGATAAGTTCCATCTTCTAAGTTCGCCCGCACGCGCGGATGTTTGCACCTGCGCAGTAAGTATATTACTCACGGTATAGGATTAAAGCCGGCGAGCATGCGCGAGGGTTGGATATTATCGCGAGAAGACACAGAAAGATGAAGAAACAGAAGTTGTAAAATGACATTAGCCGCTGTATATGGATGGACATCTGCAGGTGATAGGTGGAGAGATCGTGATATACTAGCTCTGATTGGTCTCTTTTGTGACGCACAATGATGAGGTGGTTTACCTTACCTTATAAATACCCCGCAGTTGCACGTGGAGGGTTGGTTGCCTCATTGTTTACTCCTGATGATGGTGTTTTCTCACCGAAACATGTAGAGGGAGGCAGTTCTGAATTAATTTTAACAGCGTGTGCACTGTATACCTAACATTATGGCTCTGGCATACAATAATGAGTCATATTAGTGGTGGTACCTGACAGGACCCGACAGTATATAAATGTGGATGGCTATCCACCAAAAGAGTCACCATACAGGATATAGTGGCACGTGTTTTTAACAGTCACAATCACTGGTTTACTTTTACTTCAAAACATTAAAAGTTAAGTTTTAGGTAGTCAATTATTATAGTGATTTTGTAGTTCGGGTTTTTTAACCTATGGGGTAATTGTGTTGAGTTATAAATTGGAATCCCGGACTTATCTGGGGGTAATTGTGGTTAGAATCTATGCTATCTAATCTGGGGAAACTATGCTACCTAATGTGGAGAAACTATGCTACCTAATGAGGGGAAACTATGCTACCTAAAGTGGGGGAAATTATGCTACCTAATGTGGGGAAACTGCTACCTAATGTGAGGAACCTATGCTACCTAATGTGGGGACACTGCTACCTAATGTGGGGAAACTATGCTACCTAATGCGGGGACACTGATACCTAATGTGGGGAAATTATGCTCTCCTAATGTGGGGAAACTATGCTACCTAATGTGGGGAAACTATGCTACCTAATGTGGGGAATCTGAGCTACCTAATGTGGGGAATCTATGCTACCTAATGTGGGGAAACTGCTGCCTACCTAATCTTTTATTTTTTTAGAGGGGGGGGGGGGGCAGCATTTCACTTTTGGCCCCAGGCAGCACAATGTCTAGGGCCGGCCCTGTGTGAGCCCTGTCATTGGGTGCAAATTACATAATGGGGAAGATCATTTGATTACATTTTAGTCTAAAGTAAAAGTGAACAGGGCTCATAAACGTTCACAATTTCTGATATTGTACCAATTGTAGTACATTCCTGAATTCCTCTTCAGGATGGGCAATTAAGATGTATCCTTTTATGGGCACAGTCATGATAAGCTTCTGCAGGATATGTTAAACCGTCCCAGGCAACCTTGTGGTCCGAAACTTACCCTGACTGACACAATTATGCAGGAAGTCTCACAGGCTTCTCAGAATGCCAGAAGTCTCATAGACTTGTATGGGGCCTCAGGCATTCCGAATCCTGATCGCATTAGTCTTAGGGCAAGTCTGAGGCTATGATATTGCCCTGGGCTTTAAATAGATTCTGTCATGGCTTATCCTGACAGGTACACTTTATATGTAGGGTGAAGGCACAAATTCAATACATGCCCATATCTTAAAGTTTTTTGGCACAATATGTAAAATGTGTATAGATAGCAGACACAAGGAACAGCTTTTGAGCCTGCTTTTTTGCATTTTGGGAGACAAATATAATACACAATGTACTTCACAATAAAATGAAGTTATAATGAAGAGTTTTATTGCTGACGTTTATATGTCTCGTAAATCGCTTTTCCACTCTTCCTTAATAATTATATGCATTCTATATGAACTTACTGGGTTGTAGTGCAGGATTTTTCAGCCTCGTAAAAATTGGAATCCACCGTGAACTAAACTAACAGGATTAGAAAAATTGGTACTGGATATCTCAACATATTGATCTTTTACTTGGCAAAACATTGGAAACTGAGGTTCGTTGTTTCCAAAGGTAAAGTAAAGCACCTAGAGAGAAGCCAACCAGTTCATAGAAGTGTATTTAAAGGGGTACTCCGGCGCTAAGACATCTTATCCCCTATCCAAAGGACAGGGGATAAGATGCCTGATCACGAGGGTCCTGCCGCTGGGGACCCCGTGATCTTTCACACAGCACCCTGTTACCATCAGCCCCCGGAGCGTGTTCGCTCGGGCTCTGATGACTGCCGATCACGGGGCCGGAGTATTGTGATGTCTTGGCTCTGCCCCCGTGTGATATCATGCTCCGCCCCCTCAATACAAGCCTATGGGAGGGGGTGTGGCAGCTGTCACGCCCCCTCCCATAGACTTGCATTGAGGGAGCGGAAGCGTGACGTCACATGGGGGTGGAGCCGAGACATCACAATACTCCGGCCCCGTTTCAGCAATAGAAACTTGTAGTTTGGTGTAGAAAAGTGATACATTTCCAGAACCAGGTTAGGAGCACCATGGCTTTGATTAAGAGTTTCTGATACTTGAAAGGTCGCCTTTTTATAACCCGAACTTATACGTTTTTAACTTTATATAGAAAGGTGTTCAATGAAGTTTAACTTTTACACTTATTATGGGAGCCGAATTGTGCCACAAACTTTAGGGGGCAGCACGGTGGCTCAGTAGTTAACACTGGCCCTCATTTACTAACAGGATCCCAACACTTTTTGTTGGCTGTCCGGCCATGCTGGGAGTTTTAGTTTTGCAACATCTGGAGGTCCGCAGGTTGAAGACCACTGGATAGGAGGTAATAATCACCTGTCTCCGCCGCTCCGGATCCGTCACCGCTGCCGTGGATGTAGCTCCATCGCTGTCGCCGCGTCCCCGTGGTGTCCCCGACGCTCCCGGACGTCTTCTTCCCCGGGATCCTCGCTCTCCGTCGCCGTCATCACGTCGCTACGCACACCGCTCCGGCGTGCACGACGATGTGATGACGAGAAAGGAGAGTGCCGGCCATTCAGTGGATCCCGGCACGGAGCAGACACCGAGGAGGCAGGTAAGGTCCCTCCCGGTGTCCTGTAAGCTGTTCGGGATGCCGCGATTTCACCGCTTCCCGAACAGCCCGACTGAACAGCTGGGTTAGTGTTATTTTCGCTTCAGACGCGGCGGTCAACGATCGGTGATGTCCTGTATTAGCCGTGGGTCCCGGACGTTTATGGCCGCAGGTATTCGCCGTATAAGACGCACCAACTTTCCCCCCCCCCCCCCCAGTTTTGGGGAAGAAAAAGTGCGTCTTATACGGCGAAAAATACGGTAATTATTCTTTCTAAGGACATAATCATTTTGTGGGACTTACAGGGGAGATGTATGGCTGACTTCAGCTGTTATCATTATGCCGGCTTACATTCATGGGACAACCCTGTTACAACTCATTTCCATTGGTTTCTAGGATCTAGGATGTATACAGGCAGCACATGCCATCTTGGTACGCAGCACGTGTCACTATGGTAATTATTGGCTGGAATCTCAATGATGTAACAGGTTACATGACAAGACAAAGCAACATCTGAAATGTCAGGTTTTTTTTATTTGAAAGACCTCTACAGGAAAAATGATACAACCTTACATTTAAATAAAAGAACTCGGGGAATCAGAATCTAATAGAAACATGTGGGGTGGGGGGGGGGGTCGAACAGGTATGGAACCCCAAGCGAACTAGTGTTGACCATCTAGATCTAATACATGACGGATACAGTCAGTTATTTTTAATCTCTGGAACACTTTACTCAGATAAGGCACTTCAAACGTCATGGTTACAGAAAAAAATATATTCAAGTTGGCAATGCTTGGCGGCCATACATTGGAAAAGCAGTTGCGATTCTGTTGCAACAATGTCTCTATTTATTGTACCACTTAGCAGTGCCCGGCGCTCAATGCTGCTTTTGGCACTGTACCCATGGCTGGTTAGGCAAATTGAAGACAGAGCCCACTCTATTTAGAACAGATATCTGCCTATGAAAGATGCCTGTGATTGTTCTCTTCATGGGCACTGACCTCTTAATTGTTGACATTCAGAAGAACAAAAACTCTCTCTCCTGATCTCAACATATACATAAATATTCAGAATGACCAAATGGAAAATGGATGGGTAACTATAAGCTGCTGCCAGACAGCTCTGAAAGTGGCTTATTTCATTGAGAACAAAAGGGCGAGCGGTTGAAAAATCCAACATGCTCGCCCTTTTGTTCTCTCTCTTTCTCTCTCTCTCTTTCTCTCCCTCTTTCTCTCTCTTTCTCTCTCTCTCTCTCTGTCTCTCTCTCTCTCTTTCTCTCTTTCTCTATCTCTTTCTCTATCTCTTTCTCTCTCTCTCTTTCTCTCTCTCTCTTTCTCTCTCTCTCTTTCTCTCTCTCTCTCTCTCTCTCTCTCTTTCTCTCTCTCTTTTTCTCTCTCTCTTTCTCTCTCTCTCTATCTTTCTCTCTCTCTTTCTCTCTCTCTTTCGCTCTCGCTCTCTCGCTCTCGCTCTCTCGCTCTCTCGCTCTCCCTCTCGCTCTCTCTCGCTCTCTCTCGCTCTCTCTCTTGCTCTCTTTCTCTCTCTCTCTCTTTCTCTCTCTCTCTTTCTCTCTCTCTCTCTTTCTCTCTCTTTCTCTCTCTTTCTCTCTCTCTCTCGCTCTCTCTCTCTCGCTCTCTCTCGCTCTCTCTCGCTCTCTCTCTCGCTCTCTCTCTCTCTTTCTCTCTCTCTCTCTTTCTCACTCTCTCTCTTTCTCTTTATCTCTTTCTTTCTTTCGCTCTCTTTCTCTCTTTCTCTTTTTCTCTTTTTCTCTCTTTTTCTCTTTTTTTTCTCTTTTTTTTCTCTTTTTTTTCTCTTTTTTTTTCTCTTTTTTTCTCTTTTTTTCTATTTTTTTCTCTATTTTTTTCTCTTTTTTCTCTCCTTTTTTTTCTCTTTTTTTTCTCTTTTTTTTCCCTTTTTTTCTCTTTTTTTTTCTCTTTTTCTCTCAAAAATAAACTGCTATTTTTTTAATTTTATGTCCTTTGTCTGGAATTTGTTGTTTAATCTTTTTCTTCCTCTTAGCGACCTTGAAGTGTCCTTTCTTTCACAAGTCTTCTGGATTGTCTCTGCATCCCTGTTGGTCTGACTTCTCCAATATTGAACCAAGGGGTTGGATGCAGACAGCTCCCGGATCATTATATATTTAAAAGAGCATATTGTCGTTGGTGCATAAAGGGAGCATAATACCATTGACGTTTTACTGCATATATACAGTGTATCGCCTCTGTCTGTTTCTTTTTTCTACTCATTTGGATAGGTCAGGAGGTGTTTCGTTAGCCACAGCTCAACTTCTCTGCTGTCTATTTTCACAATGGATCAGTGGCGGCTTGTCACACGGACAAAATGTACCAGTGTATTTCTTATTGACTGTTCACACACATTGGTTGGAAACTGCCCTGTTTTATATCAACATGCAAATTTTCCCCAGGGCAGTCACATGGTCTCGTTCCCACCCCCTGCAGTGGCTATACAGTGTACCCCCCATGCTAGCACATGATAACTACTTTTAGCCTCAACTTCCTGCAGAGGCAAAATTCCCTCTTGCCAAATTTTACATAATGTCACCAAATAGATCAATATAATGACAATGACCCTCATTTACTAAGAGTGTTGTGTAGGTTTCTTTGTGGGTTTTAATTCCCTACAATTTATTTTCCATGGTATTTACTAAGGTTTCCCTACATTTTCCACTTTCCCTACACTTAGCTTTTTTTTTTACACATGTTCTGATCTGTCGGGTTTTGCTCAGCTCAAATCCACCACATTTTCTTTGGAAACCTTAGTAAATGTCGGGAACACGCCCCTTTCTGGAGACCACGCCCCCTTTTCAAGGCGACCACACCCCTTTTCTGGGTTTTCTTAGCAAAATGGAGAGTTAGTCTGGGTTTTTAAAATTCTGGCACACATTCTGGCGCAGACAGAATTTATGGCGCAATGCGACAGAATCTGGCGCACAACCCGACAAAACATGTCGGGTTTGCAATAGCAAATGAGGGCCAATGTTTTGCTTGAAACCCATAAATATCACAACTGAATACAGGAAATGTAGACTAAACATTGGTGTTACGCCGAGCGCTCCGGGTCCCCGCTCCTCCCCGGAGTGCTCACAGCGTTCTCCTATTCGCAGCGCCCCGGTCAGACCTGCCGACCGGGTGCGCTGCGATAATGTTCCCAGCCGGGATGCGATTCGCGATGCGGGACGCGCCCGCTCGCGATGCGCATCCCGACTCGCTTACCAGACCCGTTCCCCGTCTGTGCTGTCCCGGCGCGCGCGGCCCCGCTCCCTAGGGGGCGTGCGCGCGCGCTGAGTCTTTGCGATTTAAAGGGCCGGTGCGCCACTGATTGGCGCATGAGGTTTTAATCAGTACCTTCACCTGTGCACTTCCCTACTTATACCTCACTGCCCCTTCACTGCCTTGACGGATCTTGTTGCCATTGTGCCAGTGAAAGCGTTTCCTTGTGTGTTCCTAGCCTGTGTTCCAGACCTCCTGCCGTTGCCCCTGACTACGATCCTTGCTGCCTGCCCTGACATTCTGCTACGTCCGACCTTGCTCTTGTCTACTCCCTTGTACCGCGCTTATCTCAGCAGTCAGAGAGGTTGAGCCGTTGCCGGTGGATACGACCTGGTTGCTACCGCTGCTGCAAGACCATCCCGCTTTGCGGCGGGCTCTGGTGAATACCAGTAGCAACTTAGAACCGGTCCACCGACACGGTCCACGCCAATCCCTCTCTGGCACAGAGGATCCACCTCCAGCCAGCCGAATCGTGACAATTGGTACAAAGATAAAGAGAGATTCATCAACCAAACCAGATAGAGCATGGATATGGAGTCAATTAGGATGTTTGAGACACAAAAAAAAACATGGAAAATACAAGCTAACCAATGCAGAGCCATACACCACCTGCACTTACCCCAACGTACGTTTCATGCAATAGCGCGAAACTTCAGTTTCCAATGTTTGCCAAGTAAAAGATCAATATGTTGAAATATCCAGTAAACATCGAAAATACAAGCTTACCAATGCAGAGCCATACACCACCGGCACTTATCACAACGTACGTTTCCAATGTTTGTCAAGTAAAAGATCAATATGTTGAAATATCCAGTAAACATTGAAAATACAAGCTAACCAATGCAAAGCCATACATCACCTGCACTTACCTTGTTTTGTGCAATACGTGCATACGTTGGGGTAAGTTCAGGTGGTGTATGGCTCTGCATTGGTTAGCTTGTATTTTCGATTTTTTATTTTTTTTGCATCTCAAACATCCAGATTGATTCCTTCCATGCTTGTGCATTCTATTCCTATATGTGCTCTATCTGGTTTGGTTGATGCATCTCTCTTTGTACCAATGTTTAGTCTACTTGTATAGGTTTGAACACCGCTCACCACCTCCCGGAATATCCGCACCACCTGTGCACGGTCGTGCCGGTCCCGCCTTCGGCCAGGTACTGATATGCAAAAAAAAAGAAGTATCGTCCAGCACTCAGGATGCAGTTAAAATAAGTTTTGCATTATTTGTGAATCTTCAGACACTGGTCACAACAGAGTAAAGCGTCTGACGCGTTTCGCACATGCGTGCTTAATCGTAGACGAGTTTACGATTAAGCACGCATGTGCGAAACGCGTCAGTCGCTTTACTCTGTTGTGACCATTGTCTGAAGATTCACGAATAAAGCAAAACTTCTTTTAACTGCATCCCGAGTGCTGGACGATACTTCTTTTTTGCAATGTTTAACATAGATTAAAGGATAAATTTCACAACATATCTATGTAATGTTTACTGTAACAACAGAGCAGTTAATATAAACATTGCAAATCCTATTTAGTCTTTAGCTTTTTTGGAGGAGGTCACCAGACAGTCTCTAGACAATCTTGCACATGGATGAAATTTCTCACTACTAGAATATTTGTGTAATGTCATTCGCAAGTCATGCTGGTTTCAATTATTTCCATGTATAATCATCTTATGAGTCACGTATTTAATTTGCAGTGAAGAAACATTAATTTCTAAATGTGGCTCAAGTACCGGTGAACACCTCAACATGCTGAAGGGCTAAGCTTACACAGGAGTGGCAAAAACAATACTAGATTTAAAGGGAACGCTCTCCAAAACACAAAAAGTCAATATACAAGTTTTTTTCTTTTTTTCTTTAAGTCATTGCCAAAATCCCCAATAATTATGTAATGGTCCCCCCAAAAAAAAAAAAAAAAAAAAAGAAAATGAATCTGGGGGAGACTAGGAGTAACAACTGGTGGGATAGTCTTGTTTGGAGACCTTACCGGGAAGTTCAGTCAAATGATCTTCTGATGGGTCATAAATAATAATAGAATCATCACGTTGGTAAAGTCAAATTAATAAATAAATAAGTAAATAAATAATAAATCTGGCACAAAATTCTATTATTGATCTGTATCATTCTTAATATGTTCTATTATCTAAAATCTCTTCACAGAGCCAAATGAGGGTAAGGAACCTGTTGCGCTCTGTCTTGTAGGTCTTCCTTGAGGATTCAAGATAACAAATGTCACCAATATGATTTTCTTTTTTGGTATGTCTGATTTATTGATTAATAGTTAGCATAGTCTTGACAAATGGGACCTTTGAAAGGACTGTTCTGGGGGGGGGGGCAAACGCTTTCCTCTCTTAACATTATCATTGTGTGGGTCAACACCATGTAGCGTGTAGATCAATGGTAATCTGTCAGCAGCCTCGATCCTCCAGTCAGGTCCTCGCTCACCGGTCCAATATCAGCCAGAAAATGATTTAAAAAATTGGATCTTCAACAGGCGCTGTTCTTATCATTAGTTACCGCTACTATCTGGTTATTTCCAAGCTTTTAGTTATTTCAAAGCTTGGAAATAACCAGATAGTAGCAGTAACTAATGATAAGAAGAACAGCGCCTGTTGAAGATCCAATTTTTTTAATCATTTTCTGGCTGAAACCGCATTGTCATCAGGAACTCTAACTGCATTGTCATCAGGGTCTCAAACCGCATTGTCAGGGACTCAAACCGCATTGTCATCAGGGTCTCAAACAGCATTGTCATCAGGAACTCTAACTGGATTGTCATCAGGGACTCAAACCGCATTGTCATCAGGGTCTCAAACCGCATTCTCATCAGGGTCTCAAACCGCACTGTCATCAGGGTCTCAAACCACATTGTCATCAGGGTCTCAAACCGCATTGTCAGGGACTCAAACCACATTGTCATCAGGGTCTCAAACCGCATTGTCATTAGGGTCTCAAACCGAATTGTCATCAGGGTCTCAAAATGCATTGTCAGGGACTCAAACCACATTGTCATCAGGGACTCAAACCGCATTGTCATTAGGGTCTCAAACCGCATTGTCATTAGGGTCTCAAACCGCATTGTCATCAGGGTCTCAAACCGCATTGTCAGGGACTCAAACCGCATTGTCATCAGGGTCTCAAACCGCATTGTCATCAGGGTCTCAAACCGCATTGTCAGGGACTCAAACCGCATTGTCATCAGGGTCTCAAACCGCATTGTCAGGGACTCAAACCGCATTGTCATCAGGGTCTCAAACCGCATTGTCATTAGGGTCTCAAACCGCATTGTCATCAGGGTCTCAAACCGCATTGTCATTAGGGTCTCAAACCGCGTTGTCATCAGGGTCTCAAACCGCATTATCATCAGGGTCTCAAACCGCATTATCATCAGGGTCTCAAACCGCATTGTCATCAGGGTCTCAAACCGCATTGTCAGGGACTCAAACCGCATTATCATCAGGGTCTTAAACTGCTTTGTCATTAGGTTCTAAAACCGCATTGTCAGGAACTTAAACCGCATTGTTATCAGGGACTCAAAACTACCCAGAATGCAAGGCACAAACTAATTGCAGTCCCTAAATGCTGGCATGCCGTTCTCTATAATATAGGCTTAGACTTGGCACAAGCTTAGGAATGCAATTACAAAGTGTCATCTGAAGAATAAATAAAACTATGTGCAACTTGAAATAAAATAAGTATTTTCTTTTATTATAACAATCAAAGGGAATTTTCAGATGTTTGTTCTGTGAAGCTCTTACTGGATAAAGTCCACTTAAAATAATTCTTATAGTCAAGAAAGAGAAATATCCAGACTCTTCAATTTTCTTATAAAATATTTATCCATAAAATGTATGAGACCAATAAATGCCATAAAATATCACACAATGGGTTCACACAATGTAAACTTTTCTACTTTATTTTATGAGCAGATATCCTGCAAAATGCTACCTGTCACGATTCGGCAGGCTGGAGGTGGATCCTCTGTGTCAGAGAGGGATTGGCGTGGACCGTGTCGGTGGACCGGTTCTAAGTTGCTACTGATTTTCACCAGAGCCCACCGCAAAGCGGGATGGTCTTGCAGCGGCGGTAGCAACCAGGTCGTATCCACCGGCAACGGCTCAACCTCTCTGACTGCTGAGATAGGCATGGTACAAGGGATAAGGCAAGAGCAAGGTCAGACGTAGCAGAAGGTCAGGGCAGGCAGCAAGGATCGTAGTCAGGGGCAACGGCAGGAGGTCTGGAACACAGGCTAGGAACACTCAAGGAAAGGCTTTCTCTGGCACAAGGGCAACAAGATCCGGCAAGGGAGTGCAGGGGAAGTGAGGTATAAATAGGGAGTGCACAGGTGGAAACTAATCAGGGAGATTGGGCCAGGCACCATCATTGGTGCACTGGCCCTTTAAATTGCAGAGACCCGGCGTGCGCGTGCCCTAAGGAGCGGGGCCGCGCGCACAGGGACAACACAGACGGGTCAGGTACGGGAGCCGAGATGCGCATCACGAGCGGGCGCGTCCCGCATCGCGAATCGCATCCCGGCTGGGAGCAATATCGCAGCGCACCCGGTCAGCAGGTCTGACCGGAGCGCTGCGAATAAGAGAACGCTGCGAGCGCTTCGGGGAGGAGCGGGGACCCGAAGCGCTCGGCGTAACACTACCGCTGCATTTTCCGGTAATGTCATATACAGTGTGAACACAGCCTTAGAATGATTGATCTATAGGAAATATATAGAGCATGTTTATAAAAAGGTTAAATAATATGTTAATTAATGAACCATTTATTTCATTAATTAATTTACTTGTATATATAATATATTATACAAGTATATAGATAATACTGGACCCACCACCATTCACAGCAGAGATCAGTTTCCCCCTCCCTGTATATAGATAACACTGGATACATAACCATTTACAGCAGAGATCAGCCGCCCCCTCCTTGTGTATGGATAACACTGGATCTACCACCATTCACAGTAGAGATCAACCTCCCCCTCCTTGTATGTAGATAGCACTGGATCCACCACCATTCACAGTTGAGATCAGCCCACTCCCTGTATATAGAAAACACTTGATCCACCACCATTCACAGCAGAGATCAGCCTCCCCCTCCCTGTATATAGATGACACTGGATCCACCACCATTCACAGCAGAGATCAGTCCCCCTCCCTGCATATAGATAACACTGGATCCACCACCATTCACAGAAGAGATTAGCCCCCTCCCTGTATATAGATAATACTGGATCCACCACCATTCACAGCAGAGATCAGCCACCCACTCCCTGTATATAGAAAACACTTGATCCATCACCATTCACGGCAGAGATCAGCCTCCCCCTCCCTGTATATAGATGACACTTGATACATAACCATTTACAGCAGAGATCAGCCGCTCCCTCCTTGTGTATGGATAACACTGGATCTACCACCATTCACAGTAGAGATCAACCTCCCCCTCCTTGTATGTAGATAGCACTGGATCCCCCACCATTCACAGTAGAGATCAGCCCACTCCCTGTATATAGAAAACACTTGATCCACCACCATTCACAGCAGAGATCAGCCTCCCCCTCCCTGTATATAGATGACACTGGATCCACCACTATTCACAGCAGAGATCAGTCCCCCTCCCTGCATATAGATAACACTGGATCCACCACCATTCACAGAAGAGATTAGCACCCCTCCCTGTATATAGATAAAACTGGATCCACCACCATTCACAGCAGAGATCAACCTCTCCCCTCCCTGTAGAATGACTTCTTAAAAAGTCTCCAATTCATGTGAATGGAACAGCTCCTGTCTTTTGTTATCTGTGGTCCATTGTGCTTGCCGTAAAGTATATCACTAAATGCTGTTATTAACAGCTCAGACAAGATGGCAGCCCCTATAATAATTTACAAAAAATAAAAAAAATTTTTAATAAAATCTAGGTGATTCATTCCCTTTGACAAAAGGAATCAGCTTCCCAGTGAAAGTATTGCGGCTTACATGGTGAATTGTGAAGATTGTCAGAAAACAGTTTAGAGCAGTGTTTTCTGACCAGGGTGCCTCCAGCTGTTGCAAAACTACTACACCTAGCATGCACGGACAGCCAAAGGTTGTCCGGGCATGCTGGGAGTTGTAGTTTTGCAACAGCTGGAGGCACCCTGGTTGGGAACTTCTGGTTTAGAGTTACGATTAATACACAGACTGTGTGTGGCGTGAGAGATGAAGCCCTTCTTAGTAAATCATCAGCCAAGCCAAACTTAAAGGGGTACTCCAGTGGAAAACTTTTTTTTAAATCAACTGGTGCCAGAAAGAATACTACAGAGGTAATTCTTTTGCTTTTGGAACACAGAGCTTTCTGCTGACATCATGACCACAGTGCTCTCTGCTGACATCTCTGTGCATTTTAAGAACTGTCCAGAGTAGGAGAAAATCCCCATAGAAAACATATGCTGCTCTGGACAGTTCCTAAAATGGACAGAGGTGTCAGCAGAGAGCACTGTGGTCATGATGTCAGCAGAAAGCACTGTGTTCCAAAAAGAAAATAATTTTCTCTGTAGTATTCAGCAGCTAATAAGTACTGGAAGGATTAAGATTTTTTAATAGAAGTAATTTACAAATCTGTTTAACTCTCTGGCACCAGTTGATTAGAAAAAAAAAATGTTTTCCACCGGAGTATCCCTTTAAGTACAGAAGTTCCCCTTTAAACACTTTTCTGTTGTGTTTAACCCCTTAAGGACCCATTGCTTACTGGTACATCATGAGTCCACTCCCGTTCTAAAACGCGGGGTCAGAAGATGACAATTTTACACGTATACATTTTCCTGCATGTAGTTATGATTTTTTCCAGAACTGCGACAAAATCAAACCTACAAAAATAGGATATCATTTTAATCGTATGGACCTACAGAATAAAGAGAAGGTGTCATTTTTACTGAAAAATGTACTGTGTAGAAACGGAAGCCCCCAAAATTACAAAATGGCGTTTATTTTTTCAATTTTGTCTCACCATGTTTTTTTTTTCCGTTTTGCCGTAGATGTTTGGGTAAAATGACTGATATCATTACAAAGTAGAATTGGTGGCGCAAAAAATAAGCCAGCATATTGATTTTTAGGTGCAAAATTGAAAGCGTTATGATTTTTTAAAGGTGATGAGGAAAAAATGAAAATGCTAAAATGGAAAAACCCTGGGTCCTTAAGGGGTTAAAGAAGATCCTGAAAACATCACAGGACCACCAATATATTTTAAACTAGATCCAAATGTAACACTAATACACATGAAACCACGACCTGTTCCATTTACTCTATGTGCAAAAATAGATGCAGAAAATAATAGCTTAGAAGAGCAAGGTTTATTAATGAGAGTTATACACCCTACCTGGGCTGCGCCTACTGTGCCTGTGAAACCAAATGGTTAAGTCAGAATGTTCAATTTACAAAGCTCTACAAGATCACCCGTACTAGATTCCTGCTGTCAGTCAGATACTTAGTACCTTGGCTAAAGGAAGAATTTTTTTCTATATTGGATCTAATACAATCTTATCAGCAACTAGTTGTGGATGACGCAGCTGTTGAACAATTAGTACATATAAAGGAGCAATTAAAGGGGCCTGTCAGATCCAAAAACTATTTATATGCTGTTACTGATGAAAATTAAAGACCTTTTGTAATAAAGTTGTTGAAAATATATATATATATGTATAGGGGTTATCCACCATAATGTGATTTTAGTCTGTACCTGGCAGGCAGTAATGGACATGCTTAGGAAGGATCTGCGCTTGTCTTGGGGCTAAATGGCTGTGTTGTGAGATTACCATAACGCTATGGCTAGCTTTTTGTGAACTGGCTATTTCATGTTGGATTTCTTTCTCAAACTACACATCCCATAGTTCCTTGGCTCATCAGCCACCCCCCCCCCCCCATTGAAACACAAATGAGCTGCATTCCATTCATAAGACCAGTGTTTTCTAACCAGGATGCCTCCAGCTCTTGCAAAATGATCTCTCTCCCACCCAGCGATCGCTCCTCCCATTGAGGCAGGACAGACCCCATTTGCACACCTGACTAGTGATGTCAGGTCTCGACGCACTGCAACCTGGAAAAACCTAAGACCTGAGTAATTTTGTATGCTGTTAAAAATAAATATTGGGGCAAAAATCACATAAGAATTGCGAGACCACCATCACACAGGTACAGATACTTTATTATAAACTACACTAACCTTACAGCCACTGTAACACAGTCAAATAAAAATAAATCCTGGAATACCCTTTAATAAAGGAAAACGGCTCCTAAATATCCCACCACTAGGGGGTCCCCATACCTACTGGGACACTAACCAGTCCTGCAGCAGCATCAGGCTTGTCCATGAGTCATAGACAAGAGATGACTCATGGACAAGGCTGCATGAGCAGACAAACCAATCACCTCCCACCACAAGGGAGGGACACGCCTCCTCACCACACACCAATCCCCTCCCACCACAAGGGAAGGACATGCCCCCTTGCCCTGAGAGGATTTCTAATACTGTGAGCTAATGAAAAGAGGTATTTTTTTATAATAAATATAGGTGATAGAGGCATATATAAAAAGTGTTTAAAGGGGAATTCCGGGACTGGGGATCTGACGTCACAAAACGCTCCCTACATTCATGTCTATGGGAGGGGGCGTGACGGCCATCAAGTCATGACGGTCATAGACATGAATGGAGGGGGCATGTCATTACGTCACGTCCCCAGTCCCGGAAATTCCGAGGTTTCCGAAACTGGAGATGCAGCACCCTCATAGAATGTAGGTGCTGCAGGGAGATTGTGGGGGGGGGGGTTTCCCAGCAGCGGGCCCCCCGGGATCAGACATCTTATCCCCTATCCTTTGAATAGGGGATAAAATGTTTTTTCCCGAACTATCCCTTTAATCACTCACTTGCCTGTTATATCTGCTCTGCACGGCAAGCACCCAACCCCAGTAACGGCACTTAGATAGCGCCACCTCTGTTCTTTTTTTCCTTTTCTATATATGATCGATTTTATAGAAATCATGGCTTATAAAAAAAAAAGACCACTAGCGGTCCCTATACCATCCAGTACATAATCCTGTCTGGCTGCAGGCATGGACAAAGTCCAGGAAGTGAGGAGGGGACTTGCACTCCTCCGTGCTCACTCCTGTCTCATCAGACTGCAGCATGGAAACAGAGAGGAAGAGGTTACAGAGCAGCCTGTAGTGATTGAATAAAGAGACCCAGCACAGCACAGCAGACTCAGGAAGGAAGTGAATGCATGGTGATTGAGGATGGGCCTCGGGCCTCGGACTCGCCCCTTCCGAGCAGTGGATGTCAGAATGAGTGAGCAGCAAAACAGAGGGATTTGTGAGTCAAATACAGAAGCTAGACACATAAAAAAGAAATGCAAATCATCTGCATGACCCAATGAGTAACATATAGAAGCATTATCTATTTCTGTGATCTGACAGGAACACTTTAAGTGAACATTTTATTTAGCACAATTCTACATATAAAGTATTTAAACTTCTGATTAAAATTACAAAAAAAAACTGCGCTAATGACTTTCTGTTTATAAAGCAGATTTTAATAAAGCGTAACGCAATATAATTCACACCTTCCTCCTTTTTATGTAATAGTTGTGAGAATCTGTCTTGTCTGTACATGTTCAGAATAGAGCAGAAGTTGGCCGCGCAGCCGCTCCTTTATGTACCGCTCTGATGAAACGCTTTTTTTTTATGTATACAGAAAGTAAAATACTTTGAAGTACTCGTAAATCTCAAGTGTATGCCTCAAGCCATCCAAACTATTTTATTGGAGTCAAGCGTTCATGTTTACCAGCTGATGACTGTGCAAAGTGTTCAATTTCACTGTAGTGCCCCCACAGGGTAAAATAAATATTTCACAATTTTCAAAGTCAAGAGAAGATTTAAGTTCAGTGCCACTTATGCCTAAACATTGTAATCTTTATTAACATTCTTAAAAATTCCATAAATAGGAATGGGCTGTATACAACACGTTTTAAGCTTTAGTATCTTGTGGCGCTGAGGGTCCTTTCATATGGGCAGGCCCATGCCCAATACAAGCTGGTTCTGCATACCTCACATTACATTGGGTTCATTCACATCAAAAAGCTGCCTGTAACGAAGGTTCTCCAATCTGGCTAAGGGTGGGTTCGCATTACAATTTGACGATACGGTCACCAGATCCGGCTGGGGGGAGTGAAATCCGGGCGCTCCCGTATCCCAGCTGGAACCGGCCCATATCTCATTTATTTGAATGAGCAGACCAGAGTCATATAGTGACTCCGGTCGGCTCATTTTTGCCCCATATCTGGTTTTGTGACCGGACCTAAAACCGCAGCATACCACAGTTTTAGGTCCGGTCACAAAGCCGGATACGGGGCAAAAATGAGCCGACCGGAGTCACTATCTGACTTCGGTTGGCTCATTCAAATGAATCAGATACGGGCCGGGGCCGGCTGGGATACGGGAGCGCCCGGTTTACACTCCCCCAAGCCGGATCTGGTGAATTTTAGACATAGTTCTCTAATAGTCGGTTTGCTACACTAGACAACCCTTTTAACCCCTTAAGGACATAGGGCGTATCCATACGCCCCCGTTTCCAAGTCCTTAAGGACCGAGGGCGTATGGATACGCCCTGAGCATTTCCAGCCCCCGCCGCTAGCCGGAGGGGAGCCGGGGCCGGATGCCTGCTGAAATCGTTCAGCAGGCATCCCGGCATATCGCCCAGGGGGGTCATTATGACCCCCCATGTCGGCGATTGCCGCAGATCGCTGGACAATTCAGTCCAGCGATCTGCGGCGGATTCCGGGTCAATCGGGTCTCCAGTGACCCGATGACCCGGAATTACTGGCTGATCGGGGCCGTCAGAGACGGCCCCGAACAGCCAGAGCCAGCAAGGGTGAGGTGGCACTGGTGCCACCTCACGATCGCCCTGATTCGTCGGCCGGATTCCCGGCCGACCAATCAGGGCGCCTGCTGCGGGTGTCACTCTTGCAACCCGCTCCGCCCCTCTTCCGGAGGATGTGAGTGGGTGCGGGACGTGCACCCCGGGTGCTGGGGACCCCGATCCCCGGCGTCCCTGTTGGGATCGGGGCCCCAGGAGCGACGGCGGCGGCGGGACTGACCTGTTCCCTGAGCAGCAGCAGGAGGTGAGTGACAGCCTCCTGCTGTTGCTTAGCAACAGCTCCCAGCATGCAAAAAGGGCATGCTGGCAGCTGTAGTTATGCAACAGCAGGAGGCAGACCACCACAACTCCCAGCATGCCCTTATGGGCATGCTGGGACTTGTAGTTTTGCAACAGCTGGAGGCACATTCTTTCTATGGAAAAGTGTACCTTCAGCTGTTGTATAACTACAACTCCCAGCTTGCACAATCAGCTAAAGTGCATGCTGGGAGTTGTAGTGGTGCATCTGGTGGTTGCATAACTACAACTCCCAGCATGCCCGTTGGCTGTCGGTGACTGCTGAGAGTTGTAGTTTTGCAACAGCTGAAGGCACACTGAGTTAAGTAGCAAACCAGTGTGTCTCCAGCTGTTGCATAACTACAATCCCCAGCATCCCCAGCCAATGTAGTATGCCTCCGGCTGTTGCATAACTACAAGACCCAGCATGCCCTTCCGCTGTCCGTACATGCTGGGAGTTGTAGCTTTTGCAACAGCTGAAGGCACACTGGTTGCAAAACATTGACTTTGTTACCAAACTCTGTGTTTCACAACCTGTGTGTCTCCAGCTGTTGCAAAACTACAACTCACAGCATGCACTGATAGACCGTACATGCTGGGAGTTGTAGTTTTGCAACAGCTGGATGTCCCCCCCCCAATGTGAACGTACAGGGTACACTCACATGGGCGGAGGATTACAGTAAATATCTGGCTGCAAGTTTGAGCTGCGGCAAATTTTCTGCTGCAACTCAAGCTGCCAGCGAGAAACTACTGTGAACCCCCCGCCCGTGCGACTGTACCCTAAAAACACTACACTACACTAACACAAAATAAAATAAAAAGTTAAAAACACTACATATACACATACCCCTACACAGCCCCCCTCCCCTCCCCAATAAAAATGACAAACGTCTGGTACGCCACTGTTTCCAGAACGGAGCCTCCAGCTGTTGCAAAACAACTACTCCCAGTATTGCCAGATAGCCACTGACTGTCTAGGCATGCTGGGAGTTTTACAACAGCTGGAGGCCCCCTGTTTGGGAATCACTGGCGTAGAATACCCCTATGTCCACCCCTATGCAAGTCCCTATTTTAGGCCTCAAATGCGCATGGCGCTCTCACTTTGGAGCCCTGTCGTATTTCAAGGCAACAGTTTAGGGTCACATATGGGGTATCGCCGTACTCGGGAGAAATTTTGGGAAAACAAGCATTTTAGGTAAAAAAAAAAAAATTTTACATATACAAAAGTCATGAAAAACCTGTGGGGTATAAAGGTTCACTTAACCCCTTGTTACGTTCCCCGAGGGGTCTAGTTTCCAAAATGATATGCCATGTGGTTTTTTTTTTTCTGTCCTGGCACCATAGGGGCTTCCTAAATGCGGCATGCCCCCAGAGCAAAATTTGCTTTCAAAAAGCCAAATGTGACTCCTCCTCTTCTGAGACCTGTAGTGCACCAGCAGAGCACTTTTCACCCCCATATGGGGTGTTTTCTGAATCGGGAGAAATTGGGCTTCAAATTTTGGGGGGTATTTTCTGCTATTACCCTTTTTAAAAATGTAACATTTTTGGGAAACCAAGCATTTTAGGTAAAAAAAAATTTTTTTTTTTTACATATGCAAAAGTCGTGAAACACCTGTAGAGTATTAAGGTTCACTTTACCACTTGTTACGTTCCCTGAGGGGTCTAGTTTCCAAAATGGTATGCCATGTGTTTTTTTTGCTGTCCTGGCACCATAGGGGCTTCCTAAAGGTGACATGCCCCCCAAAAACCATTTGTCGCTCCTTCCCTTCTGAGCCCTCTACTGCGCCCACTGAACAATTAACATAGACATATGAGGTATGTGCTTACTCGAGAGAAATTGGGTTTCAAATACAAGTAAAAATTTTCTCCTTTTTACCCCTTGCAAAAATTCTAAAATTGGGTCTACAAGAACATGCGAATGTAAAAAATGAAGATTTTGAATTTTCTCCTTCACTTTGCTGCTATTCCTGTGAAACACCTAAAGGGTTAATACACTTATTGAATGTCATTTTGAATACTTTGGGGGGTGTAGTTTTTATAATGGGGTCATTTATGGGGTATTTCTAATATGAAGACCCTTCAAATCCACTTCAAACCTGAACTGGTCCATGAAAAATAGCGAGTTTGAAAATTTTGTGAAAAATTTCAAAATTGCTGCTGAACTTTGAAGCCCTCTGATGTCTTCCAAAAGTAAAAACTCATAAATTTTATGATGCCAACATAAAGTAGACATATTGTATATGTGAACCCAAAAATTTTTTATTTTGAATATCCATTTTCCTTACAAGCAGAGAGCTTCAAAGTTGGAAAAATGCAAAATTTTCATTTTTTTCATCAAATTTGGGGATTTTTCACCAAGAAAGGATGCAAGTTACCATAAAATTTTACCATTAAGTTAAAGTAGAATATGTCACGAAAAAACTATCTCGGAATCAGAATGATAACTAAAAGCATCCCAGAGTTATTAATGTTTAAAGTGACAGTGGTCAGAATTGCAAAAAATGCTCTGGTCCTTAAGGTGAAAAAGGGCTTGGTCCTTAAGGGGTTAAAGGGAATATCTGGCTTCTAAATGGTCAATTATTTGTGTATGCATCTGGTCAAGGACAGAACACTTCCCAGTAATGCCTTTCTTCTCTAGAGCAGACTGAAAGGGGCACCAGTAGAGAGATAGCATTGGATCCACCACCATTCACAGGAGAGATCAGTCTCCCCCTCCCTGTAGAATGACCCTGTAGAATGACCACAGAGAATGCTCAGCACGTCTCTAATTTATGTGAATGGAAAAACTTCAGTCTATTGTTGTTATTGGCCTGCAGTAAAGCATATCATTAAATGCTGCTAAAAACAGCTCAGGCCCCTGCCTTCCGGTATGAACTCATCTCAGCACTGAAGGCCTTGTGACAGGACCTTGTGACAGCCGGTGATTGATTGGCCCATCACTGCTGAGGCCGGTTAATTTCGGAAGGTGGGGGCTGTAGTGCTCAGCGGGAAGATTCAGGCCCCATTCTGAAGAGCATAGGGGGTCCCAGTGGTTAGATACCCCATGATCAGACGCTGTGCATAGGGGATATGCTTTTTTATAGCTGGATAACTCCTTTAAAGGGATACTCCACTGGCCAGCATTCGGAAGTAAATGTTCCGAACACTGTTCTCACGCTGCCGGGTCAGCCACACCCCTCATGACATCCCAGCCACTCCCCCCAATGCAAGTCTATGGGAGGGGGCGTGATGGCCGGCACGCCCCCTCCCATAGACTTGCATTGAAGGGGTGTGGCTATGATGTCACCAGGGGCATTGCCGACCTCCGCAGTGCAAAAACAGAACATTTACTTCCTAACGCTGGCCAGTGGAATACCCCTTTAAAGCTATCCATACTAGTGTTGGGCGCGAATATTCGCATTTCAAATTTTTATTGCAAATATTGCAAATTTGTGAATATTGTGAATATATATTCGCTATATATTCGAAATTGCGAATATTCGCTTTTTTTTACACATATGCGCATATGGGAATATTTGTATATACGTATATATTCGCATATTCCTTCTTTTCACATGTGGGCCAATTAGATTGATGCAAATACACTTGTCAGAGGTTATCAAACCCGAAAAAGGGGCGTAACCCGACATTTCTGAGCTTTCCCACGTATTTATAAAGGTTTCCAACCCGAATTTGTTGAATTGTTGTGGATTTTTTCCCGACAACTCAGAGGAGTTGGAAACCAAAACCAACAAAACCCACGTGCGACAAACAGGATGCGACATAATAATAAATACCAGGGGAAAAAAGCAGTCGGGTAAGAAAGCAACATAGACTTACAACCCGATTTTCTAAGTAAATGAGGGACAGTATGTAATGCTACTACATGTACAGAGCTGTGCTTGGTTACAATAAAGAGGCCGCAATACTCCCAGGATGAGGAACAGATAAGTGTGAATCGGTGTTTGAAAGAACACAAAAAAAAAAACCTTTAGGGTAAATAAAAATGAAATAAACTTTAATTTATTAAAATACACTTTATTTCACATAATTACAATATTATTTGCTGCGTATACATAAATAAATATAGTGATCATGTGCAAAAATCAACATATTCCATAAATTTCACAGTTGATATAAAAATAAAAATTTCAGGTAAGGTAATGTGCGTACATTTTCCAAGAGTGAGGGACATGAGCTGCACAAAGCCAGTCCTGCTGGATCACGTTGTGTATTTTACAGGAGGACACATTCAAATTGAAAAGACCATAGATATTTATGGCTTATCAATAGAATATGAAATAAATGACTAATATGAGACAAAAATATAGAAGGCCAAAAGAGGCATGCTTCTCCGTCCTTCTAGGTCTATGTGAGTGTCGACATGGCTGACCATATCCATTTATCTAGTTCTAGTTGAGCACGAATCTTCGTAATGTGAATTTTTATCGCGAATATCGGCACTTCGCGATTTCGCAAATATTTAGAATATACAGTGACCCCCCCGACCTACGATGGCTCCGACATACGATCATTTCAGCATACAATCACTCTCAGAGGCTATCGCATTTTGAAGGCAGCATCAATATACGATGCTTTTGTATGTTGGGGCCATCCGGCAGCGCAGACTGCTTCAGCTGCCATCGGATAGCCGTTTACGGTGCCCCGTGCCATTTGCTGACGATCACTTACCTGTCCTCGGGGCTCTAGCGGGTCCTCTTTGGGATCCTCTGCATTGTCGGCGCTCTCCAGCGACGTCATCACGCTGTTCCGTCATCCAATAGGAGCGGCGTGCGGAGCGGCGTGCGTAGCGACGTGATGGCGGTGACAGAGAGCGAGGATGCCGGGGAAGCAGAGGCCTTGCCGGAGTGTCGGGGACACCCCGGGGACGCGGCAACAGCGATGGTTTCAACAAATGATGGTCCGTTTGGAACGGATTACCATCGTATGTTGAGGGACGACTGTTGTAAGTCAAATTTAGAAAAACCAGCTCACCGCCTATGGTTGTTCTTGATTTGGAAGAACTTCACATATTCCTGGAAGCCTGGAGTAGATATCCAAGCTGCACACTTGGTGTGAACATGTCCTTAGGAAAAAAAAAAAAAAAAAGGTTCAAAATCCAGCTCCCAAAAAAAAAATTTGTTTAAAAATCCAACAATGTATTAATCATAATTAAAAAATGAAATCCAAGGGGCGTGGCTTGGCGGTTGAGATGAGTGGTCGCATGGAGTAAGTGCTCCCGCTCAGGACCTGCAATTTCATTATCCTGGACTGAATCCTGGAGACTTTGACCCCACGAACCCGACTGAGGACCCGTAATATGCCTCCTCAACCGGATCAAGCTAAACAAAAAGACCGCACGGCGGTCGAGAAGCTCAGAGATTATGCCCGTGCTGAAAAACAAGATGGAGCTGGACAGGCCGGAGCGCGCTCTGCAGCAGTAGGGGTGAAGGGCCTGCCGCCTGATCTCCCAGACTCTCCTGAACCGACTCTGCGGGAGGTTAGTGACACCCTTCTCATGGCCATACAGAACTGTAGGACATCTCTTACCGGCAAATTGGAGGAGGTACGGGTGGACGTAGGCCTCCTGCGTCAGGACATGCAGACTCTCCGTGAGCGGGTCACGGAGACGGAGTCCCGTATCTCCACACTGGAGGATTCTGTGCAGCCCTTGCCCTCCTCCCTCCGGGAGGTGCAGGAGCAACTGGAGGGCGCCCGGCAGAAAAATGATGATTTAGAGAACCGGCTGCGCCGGAATAACATCAGGGTGATTGGCCTACCTGAGCGGGCGGAGGGCCAGAACCCCGGGGCCTTTGTTGAAACCTGGATTAAGGAACTCTTCCCGGACGCTCAGTTTTCAGCGGCCTATGCTGTGGAGAGGGCACATAGAGTTCCTGCTAGGCCGCCGGTTCCTGGGGCGCCCCCGCGCCCGCTGTTGGCGCGCTTTCTCAACTGTAACGACAGAGACATGATTCTCCATTCTGCTAGACGACTCCCTGAGATCAAGGTGCACAATGCTAAGGTATCCATTTTCCCTGATTTCTCTTCTGACCTGCAGCGCAAGAGGGCCTCCTTCACATCGGTGAAGGCTCGGCTGAGGGAGCGTGGTGTGCCCTATTCTATGGCTTACCCTGCACGCCTCCGGGTGGTGGACGGAGATCGAGCCATCTTTTTCTCCTCCCCGGTCGAGGCGGACGACTGGCTGCGCGGGCGGCGCTGATCCGGGACCTCCCGTTATGGACTTGTGACCTGCTATCTTGCACTCGGACTGGGATGGCTATGAGGGCCCTTTTCTTCTATTTCTTCTCCCTCTTCATGAATGGCTGCAGCTCAGGACCTCTAGGCCACGGAACAGGTACTGTGCCCCTTTCCCATACCTGGATGCCCCCTTCCCAACTGGTCCCCTGGACTTCCACCTTTTCCCCCAGGCCCTGATGATATATTCCACCCCCCCCCCCCCTCCTGATCCATGGGACTGGTCTTTGTGGCAGACCTATGTCACTGTCTGACCGCCTGATTGTACCGTGGACTATGCTCTGGGCACCATGTCGGACGCTCTGCTGCGCCTTTGCTAGGTTCCAGCTCCCTGACACTCTGGCATGCCCGCTCAGGGGCATGCAGTGAATTTTGTCCTGGACTACCTCTATAACCCATACTGTGGATAATATCAGGATGTCGGTACCGACATGTTTTTGTTTTTATTTTTCTGTGTCTTATCTCCCCGGACTCTCCACCCTACGCAATATACACATTCCCTCTGATAGCTGCTGGTCGGGATGTACCCTGGCATATTTGCTCACACCTACACCGTCCCCCCCTCCTCCCTTCCCCCTTTCCCTTCCCCCCCCCTCCTCCCTTCCTTTCCTTTCCCCCCCCCCCTCCTCCCTTCCTTTCCTTTCCCCCCCCCTCCTCCCTTCCTTTCCTTCCCCCCCCCCTCCTCCCTTCCTTTCCTTCCCCCCCCCTCCTCCCTTCCTTTCCCCCCCCCTCCTCCCTCCCTTTCCCCCCCCCCTCCTCCCTCCCTTTTCCCCACACCTCCCTTTCTTTTATTGGGCTCTCCTACCCCTTTCCCAATCCATGTCCGCCTTTCCCTTCCTTTTCTCTTCCTTTCCTTACCTCCCCCCCTCTCCCCCCGCACATGTGCAATTTGACTTGTATATATTCTTGTGCCCTTCCCCGAGCGGGATTTGATGCTACCTTCTCTTCTATTAGTCTGCTTTCTCCCAATGGCCTCTAGTTCCTCTTCTCCTTTCCCCCCTTTTTTATGCCTTCCCAGCTGCCCTTGCCCTCCCTCCCTTAGCCATTCTTCATTCTAAATCTCTCTCTCGTCTCTCTTGTCTTCATCTCTGATGCTCGGACTTGTTCCTTTCTCTAGGGGCTCCCTCCTGGTCTGCCCTCGACTTACATTCTCTTCTGTCCCTACCTCTGGGTTACTATCTATGCATATATTGTATAGGTCAATTTCTCTATTTTTGCATATGTAAGCAGGTTCTCCCCACTGGATGGAGCTGTTGCTCTTCTGATGCCTGGTTGGCTTCAAGTATACATTGTTCTATGTTCTCTTTGGTTAACTGGTTATATAATTGTTAAGGGGATGTTGCTTTGTATATATACTCTACCTCAGATGCTATCTGGTGAATGTGTTCGGCCATTGATTACTTATCTGTCATGTGTCAGCAGACCCGTGCGTCCTTGTCTTGTCTTGTCTGGTGTGTGGCTGTTGTATGTATATGCCCGTGCAATGCTCTACTATGGCGAGTCTTAGAGTGATGTCATGGAACGTTAGGGGTGTGCGTACACCGCGCAAGCGCGCCCTGATATTTGCACATATTAGAAGACACCGCCCTCATATAGTTACTCTTCAGGAGACCCATTTAACGCCTGATAGAGCCCACCTTTTGTCTAGGCCTTGGGTCCAATGGTCTCATCACTCCTTCCATTCGTCCTATTCTAGAGGGGTTTCAATATTGGTTAGTAGATTGGTGAGATGGGATCCGGTAACGGTCCGTAGGGATCCTCAGGGTCGTTACATCTTTGTACATGCATACTTGAACAACGTCCCGTATGTGTTTCTTTTCATCTATAATCCTCCCCCTGCCTCTATGGAAATATTGCATAAGGCTGTCACTTTTGCTGCTGCATATCCCTCAGCACGGGTCCTCTGTATGGGCGATTTTAATATGGTGTTGGACCCCACACTGGACCGTCACAGCGCTAGAGGTACTGTCCTGGCTACTGGCGGGGATTCCCTTTCCTCATTTCTGGGGGAGGTGGGGTGGGTGGACATATACCGTGAAAGGTTCCCACATACTAGACAGTACTCATGTCACACATTGGGATGTCATGCGCTGTCCAGAATTGACCTGGCGTGTGGTAACTCGCTACTTATGTCTCAGGTCACCGCGATCTCCTACGAGCCGCGTGCTATATCTGACCATTCTCCCCTATTGCTTGACGTATCCATGGTCGGTTCTGGCACATCGCGTAGATGGAAGATCCACCCCTTTTGGTTGGATCAGATTGGCCCTAATGACAGAATCCCTGATCAACTTCAGGTATTTCTTGAGGCTAATACCCCCGAGGGGTCCCCGGCACTGGTGTGGGAAACGTTGAAAGCCTATCTGAGGGGGTGCTTACGCTCTACTATTTCATTCATCAAGAGATCTACAGTTAGGAGGGAGGAGGAATTGGCTCAGAGTTGTGCACAATTGGAAGCTCGTTATGTGGCGGACCCGTCGGAGGCTAATGAGATCTTGTGGCTACGGGAGGGGCGACAATATATGTTGCACCTCTACGAAAAGGCCAATAGGAAATTATTCTTCACCAATAGTGTTGAGCAGCATAGGCCATATTCGAATTCGCGAATATTCGCGAATATATGGACGAATATTCGTCATATATTCGCGAATATTCGCATATTCGTTATATTCTCGTCTTATTTTCGCATATGCGAATATTCGCGTATGCGAAAATTAGCATATGTGAACATTAGCATATACAAAATTAGCATACACGAAAATTCGCATATGCGAAAATTAGTATGCGCTAATTTTCGCATATGCGAATTTTCGCACGCCAGTCTCACACAGTAGTATTACAGCCTTCTTTATACCACACAAGCTGGAAGCAGAGAGGGGTGATCACTGTGATGTGTACTATGGAAAAAACAAAAAACGAATATTCGTAATTACGAATATATAGCGCTATATTCGCGAAATTTGCGAATTCGCGAATATGCGATATTCGCGAATAATATTCGAATTACGAATATTCGTGAGCAACACTATTCACCAAACAGTTTTATTTTGAGCACGGGAACCAATCTAGTAAGTTACTGGCTCATATAGTCAGACAAAACTCCTCTGTTGCTCCTATTCTTAAACTCCGGGCCTCGGATGGGTCCGTCATGTTGGGTAATGATGAGCTGTTACAATGTTTCTCTACGTTTTATTCTACTTTATATACTTCGCAGGTGCAGTATGGTGTTGCTGAGTTGGCTGCCTACCTGGACGGCATTGATTTTCCTAAATTGTCGGCTGAAGATAGGGACTTTTTAGATGCTCCTCTCACTTTATTGGAGCTGCAAGAAGCTTTGGCAGACATGGCCAGGGGTAAGTCTCCGGGCCCTGACGGCCTCCCTTTGGAGGTTTACTTGAAGTACAGTGACGTACTCCTGCCTCCTCTGCTAGCTATGTATGACAGAGCCTTTACTGATGGGGTCCTGCCTGATTCCTTATATGAGGCGACGATTGTTGTCCTCCTAAAGCCTGATAAAGACCCTATGGAGTGCGGTTCCTACAGGCCTATCTCCTTATTGAACCTTGATTATAAACTTCTAACTAAAGCCCTGGCCAATAGACTGAATCGGGTTGTATTATCGATTGTGCATCATGATCAATCCGGTTTTATGCCAGGCAAATCCACTTCGGATAATATCCGTCGTGTCCAAACTGCCGTCCAGGTGGGTGGTGTTATGGGAGGGGACTGGGCCGTGGCGTCACTTGATGCAGCTAAGGCCTTTGACTCGATTGAGTGGGGATACCTCTTAGAAGTGCTTTGTAGGTTTGGCTTTGGTCACAATTTTAGGTCCTGGGTCTCCCTCCTCTACAGGTGTCCGCGGGCCCAGGTCCTTGTGAATGGTGTGTGTTCTCCCCTATTTCACCTAGGTCGTGGTACGCGTCAGGGGTGCCCCCTGTCCCCGCTTCTGTTTGCGGTGGCGGTGGAGCCCCTTGCTTTGCGTATACGTCAGGATCCTGGTTTCCGGGGCATGTCTGTGGGAGGTAGGGAGGACCGCATAGGCCTTTATGCCGATGACATGGTTCTCTTTGTGTCTGACCCCACTACAATGATCCCCTATGCGATCGACCTGATGGATCGTTTCGGATTTTTTTCGGGACTGTTCATTAATTGGTCCAAATCGGCGGTCATGCCTCTACTGCCTAGAGCGTGGCCCCCGACGTTGGGTGGTCTCCCGGTTGTCACTACATTTAAATATTTGGGGGTGTATATCAATAGGGATCCCATGCTGGATCTTGAGGTCAATGTTCTCTCCCTCCTGCCCTACATTGAATCTAAGTTTAGGATATGGGCCCAGCTGCCACTGTCCGTCTCTGGACGTATTAATCTTATCAAACTTATTATTCTCCCCAAATGCTTGTATACCCTAGAACATGCTTCGGTTCCTGTCCCTAAATCCTTTTTTGATTCTGTACATTCCCTTCTGTCTCCGTTTATTTGGGGACCTAGCAGACCTAAGATTAGTCTCACCACTCTCCAGCGTCCCAAGCTGGAGGCGGGTATGTCCCTTCCTGATTTTTATTTGTACTACCTGGCGGGGCAGTTGAGATATATTAGACATTGGGTTCTGGGAGACTCCATGCCCGACTCTGAACAATGCCTGGATAGGTTCGTCCCCTCTGTGTCTCCCCGGATGCTCTTAGAAAGCCCTACTCTAGGGGGTCGTGCTTACCTACCCTCACATAAGTTGGCTGTAAAAGTGTGGCGGGCCGCTAAGTCAGTATATGGATATGCTGATATCCCGTCTGATACCCCTCTATGGCACAACCCCTTTCTCATCCATGTGGGTGAGACTCTAGACTCTGTTTTTTGGATGAATGCTGGTGTGCTCACTCTGGGCGATGTGTATAGGGATAATGTTTTGTGTTCCTTCGAGCAACTGCAATCAGAATATGATTTACCCCGACATTGCTTCTTTAAATACCTACAGCTCCGTCATGCATTGTCAACACAGTTCCCTGCTGGACGTGCACCCATATCGGCATTCCCTCTTATTGGTGTTTTAAAATCGCAGGGTCCTAGGGGACTGGTGTCCATCCTATATACGCACCTCATTCAGGCCAAGAACTCCCGTTCCCGGTTGCCGGCTGTCCGACACTGGGAATCTCATATTCCCAATTTGACTAAAGATGATTGGGAGGAGATGCTTTCCTCACATATGATGGTGTCTCCTTCTGCTAATAATAAACTGATTCAATTAAATATTATACATTATAGTTACATCACCCCCGTTCGTTTGCATAGAATGGGTCGTTCTGACTCGGACGCCTGCCATAGATGTGGTGCGGCTAAAGCTGATTTCTGGCATCTTATCTGGGCTTGCCCTGATATAAGATCCTTCTGGCAGGATGTCCTTGGTCTTCTTGCCACAATTATCCAACCTTCCCCGGGGTGTGACCCTCTGATTTGTTTATTTGGAGTTCTGGATGAGGAAGTGTGGCCACATTATGTGCGCACTTTATTGCGAGAATCCTTATTTTTTGCTAGGAAGGCCATTGCCCTCAAATGGATGGACCCCGGCCCGCCTTCCCTGTCTCAGTGGAAAGCTTTGGTTAATGCTATGATACCCTTCTCCCATCTTGTTTACAAGAATAGAAAATGCCCTGGTAAATTTCTTTCTGTGTGGGGTCCCTGGTGCTCCTCACCATTGACCCAATGTTCATACTCTGCATCCCCTGAGGGGACTTAAGGTCATGACTGCCCTTCCCTTTCTAGATATGGTTGTGTATACCCCTTTGATTTCTGTATGTTAAGACGTTGTGCTGGATGTGTGTATTCCCTCCCCTCCGTGGACGCATGGGTCTGCTTTAACGTTAGAAACATTATGCTTGGTATTCGTGACTAGATGTGGCGATATCTGCTGAATTCTACACTACGGCCTCTATTCAATATTATTTTGCCGATTTTATATTACATACCATCCCCCTTTTCTTTTCTTTTCCTTTTTTTTTTCGTTCTCCTTGTTCACCCTCTTTTTGTGTTATGGTTTCTCAATTGGTTGTTCTTGGTTTTCCTCAGATTGTGTCCTCACTGCACTGATTACTGCCGGATCTTTATATGATATTATGTCGTTTACATCCTGCTTACTTGTACATGTTCTCAGTGCCTTTTTTTTAATTGTGTACTCCGCTTTATACCATTTTGCTCTGTGAGGCGATTTGTCTGATGTTTGTTTAATCTTCAATAAAACGTATTTAAAAAAAAAAAAGTAAATAACCCTCTCGCCCAATAAAAAAAAATGTCCCTCTTTTCCGATTTTACAAAAATATATGTACAAAAATAATAAAATAAATCAACATAAAAAAAAAAAAAAAAAATGAAATCCAAAAGTGGGGTGGTTAAAAGCATAGCAGAAACTCTGACGCTTTTCGAACCATATGGCTCTTAGTCATGGCACCTGACCATGACTAAGAACCACATGGTTCGAAACGTGTCGGCGTTTCTGCTATGCTTTTAACCACCCCACTTTTGGATTTCATTTTTGAATTCTGATTAATACATTTTTGGATTTTTAAACAAAAATTTTTTGGGGAGCTGGATTTTGATTTTTTTTCCCTTTAGAATATAGTGCTATATATTCGTAATGACGAATATATTAGTTTTGTTTTGTTTTTCACATGCAAATTTTTATGCAAATTTTTGCATGGAAAAAAAGTTAAGAAACATAGCGAATATGCAAATTTCACAAACATGGGACAAATAATCGTCAATATATTCGCGAAATATCGCAAATTCGAATATGGCCCCTGACGCTCATCACTAAACATGACTTGCATTGTCCAATAAAGAGGTATTCCGAGGGGATCAAGGTCTTTAGATTGCCTTAAACTGGTAAGGTAGAACAAGTGTTGATTTTAGAGGTTGCTTGGAGAGTTTCAAAGGTGGTTGTCGAGGTGTTTTCTGGATGGTTGATAAAGAAGTTGGCTGGCTGGGCCATTGATGGGGTGGTTGAAGAATGATGATACCCAGCACTCACCAGTAATGCACAGTGAAGATGCACAGTGAAGATTTATTATGCCATAGTGTAGTACAAGGACGCGTTTCGGCGTGGGAGCCTTCCTCAGCTGTCTGCCTACGTCCTTGTACTACACTATGGTATAATAAGTCTTCACTGTGCATTACTGGTGAGTGCTGCGTATCATCTTTCTTCTACCAGTGGCTTTACCCTACCTCGTCCACCACCACAGATTCCACGGAAGTGCCAACATTTTGAAATTGATGGGGTGGTTGGTTTTCGTGAATGTCTTCGTGGCTGGTGTGTTAATGGTACTGTAGATCAGGATGAGGTTAATGGATTATATTGGAAGCTCAGGAGTATTGGTTAAGAAGTTTTTGAGTCTATGGGAATTGAATAATACTGAAGACATAACTTCAGTCGTAAACAACAACTTTGATCAAAGATTGGTTGTTTAGAATAAGTTATTAATAGGTGGGACGGCCATATGCCATGTAGGAATTAAGAGGAATATTTCTTCTGTCATCTTCACGTCGTGGTGGTTGACGTGGTGGTTGCCTTGGTGGTTGACGTGGTGGTTGTCTTGGCAGATATCTTGGTGGTTGGCAGGGTATCTCAGGGTTATTGCTCAAAACGTTACTGTGAGCATAGTATGTTGGATATGTTGGGGCTGGAATGGAGACTGTAGCATTCGGTATAACACTGGCAACAGTAGGCGCAACGCTTGTGACACTTGGCAAGGCACCTGCGCCGATACTCAGGAAACTTCCAAGATTTAAGAAATAGCAGACCTGCAAGGGGAGACAATTTCTGATCAATACATTTCTTCTCAGGTCTACAATGTACTGCATTTGTTCTGATTTTAAAATTGAGGAATTCAATGTGACCTTCAGGAGTACAGGGCATTTCCTGACCACAAATTACTGTATGTCCTTACAGGGCTTTTTGAGGACTAACCTGATCTATGAAGTAGACGAGTGGACTGAATATTGTTAAAGGGGTATTCCACTGGAAAACATTTTTTTTTTTTTTTATCAACTGGTGCCACAAGGATTTCTAAAATACTTATGTTTAAAAATCTAAATCCTTCCAGTACTTATCAGTTCTTTTCTTTTTGAATTTCCTTTCTCCTTGACCACAGTGCTCTCTATTGACACCTCTGTCCATTTTAGGAACTGTCCAGAGTAGGAGCAAATCCCCATAGCAAACCTCTCCTGCTCTGGCCAGTTCCTAAAATGGACAGAGGTGTCAGCAGAGAGAACTGTGATCAAACAGAAAGGAAATTCTAAAGAAAAGAACTTCCTGTGGATCTGATAAGCAGCTGATAAGTACTGAAAGGATAAAGATTTTTACATTTTTCAGTTATAGGTGAATTACTAAGTAAATCAGTTAATATAATTTAAATTAAAATGTGATTGTTTTGAGGCTGATACTTACCGAAAATAGTCCAATCATAACCAAAATGGCACCAAGCGCAACAGCTGCCGAAATTAGAATTACGCCCCAATATTTAAGGCCTCCACCACCAGAACCTATAAAAAAAGGATAGACATGTATTATAAAAACTGGTTAAAAAATACTGCTGCTAGACAATCCATATCAATATCCCCTATTTGTTAAAGCATTACTGAACTTTTAAAAAACTTTTGCATGTCAAACAGACATGTCAAAAGTCTTGGGTGTTCAGACCCCGACCAATCTTTAGATAGAGTTGGAACAAGCATGTGAGGCTGCATGCACACCACGTTTTTGCTATACAGTTCCCGTATACGGTTTAAAGTTAAAAACAGTACGGAACTGTATAAAAAAAACGTATGCATTGACTTAAAATTGTAAACCGTATGTCAAATGTATCATCCGGTTTAGTCCGTTTTGCGTCTTGTATGGTTTTGTCCGTTTTCTTTTATCCGTACCCAAAACCGTAGTCTACCACGTTTTTTGGTCCGGGTGAAAAACCGTATTAAACCATATACGTTTTTTTTTTGTACATGGGAGTCAATGAGAACCATTCAGAACCATATATGTGTACGGTTCCATACTGTTTTCACCATACGGTTTTTGACTTTGCAGTTTTTTTTTCTTGGATTTTCAATCAAACAAGTGAAACTTTATTCAAAATGGAGTGAAAAAGTATACGCTTTTTTCTTAAAAAACAGATGCAACCGGACATAATTTTTCAAACTGTATACGGTTTTGAACTATATACGGGTTGAAATTTGTACACATGTTTTGATACAGTTTAGTCAGGTTTTGAGGAATCCGTTTTTCATCAAAAACCTGATACGGGAACTGTATTGCAAAAACGGGGTATGCATGCACCCTGACTGAGCATGGTATTCTGCAACAAGTTGTCGAGGTCCTGGGGGGAAAGCGTATAGGTGGTGCTTTTCCCGACTCTATCTAGAGACCGGTGCGAGTCTAAGCACCCAGTCCCGACTGATCAAAACTTTTGATGTGCCAGTAGTTATGGGCAGCACAGTGGCTTGGTGGTTAGCACTATTGCTTTGCAGGGCTGGGCTCCTAGGTTCCAATCCCACCAAGGGGAATGTCTGCAACGAGTTTCTTTGTTCTACGTAGGTTTTCATCGGGTACTCCAGTTTCCTCTTAGAGTTTTTTAGGGGTTTGTTAATAAACTAAAAGACCTTTTTGAAATCCCCCATGGGTATAAGGATTGCAACATTTGTGAAGCAATTAGTGGACAACATGCACTGGTCCTGTATAGATGGAGTGGGACCCACAAAACTATTGCCATTTCCCAAGGCACCCTACTCTGGTTCTTGGTTTTACTGTGAGAAAATAGAGAAAAGGCCTTGTTGTCATGTGGGCATACAGTAGGCAGGGGATACACAAAGTTTTGGTAAATATATAGTTATTTAGAGGGGTACACCACCCATAGACATCTTATCCAAAGGATAGGGGGTAAGAAATCTGATCGCCAGGGTCCCGCGCTGGGGGCCCCCACGATCTCCCTGCGGCACCCGACGTTTGTTTAGAGCGTCGGGTGCAGTACCGGAGGCTTGTGATGTCATGGCCATGCCCCACTTGTGATGTCACGGCCAAGCCCCTTCAATGCAAGTCTATGGGAGGGGGCGTCACGCCCCCTCCCATAGACTTGCATTGAGGGGATGTGGTTGTGACGTCACAAGCAAGGCATGGTTTTGAAATCACAAGCCTCCGCCCAGCATTACCAATCATCTGGCACAGAGCAAAGTTTGCTCCGTGCACCGGATGTCTGGGGTGCCGCAGCCGAGATCGCTGGGGTAGGGGATAAGATGTCCAGGGGCGGAGTACCCCTTTAAGTAAAACTAGAAAAAAAGGTCCATAAAAATAAAGTATTGTGCAATAACATATTTTATACTTACTGTTGGCGGCTGCAACATTTTGTCCTACAGTAGTAACAAGTCCAACTGGAGCAACTGGAGCTGCAGAAGTCGGAGCTTTAATGCTTGGACCAACATTGGGAGCTTTAGTACTTGGACCAGCATTGGGAGCTTTAGTACTTGGACCAGCATTGGGAGCTTTAGTACTTGGACCAGCATTGGGAGCTTCAGTACTTGGACCAACAGTGAGAGCTTCAGTGCTTGGACCAACAGTGGGAGCTTCAGTACTTGGACCAACAGTGTGAGCTTCAGTACTTGGACCAGCAGTGGGAGCTTCAGTACTTGGACCAGCAGTGGGAGCTTCAGTACTTGGACCAGCAGTGGGAGCTTCAGTACTTGGACCAGCAGTGGGAGCTTCAGTACTTGGACCAGCAGTGGGAGCTTCAGTACTTGGACCAGCAGTGGGAGCTACAGTACTTGGACCAGCAGTGGGAGCTTCAGTTCTTGGACCAGCAGTGGGAGCTTCAGTACTTGGACCAGCAGTGAGAGCTTCAGTACTTTGACCAGCAGTGGGAGGCGCTGTAGTAGTTGAACCTGCAGTACTAGTTTGTGATTCAGTAGTACTTTGTGCAACAGTGGTAGTGCGAGGTGCTGTAGTAGTTGGGGGTGCAGTAGTAGTTGGAGGTGCAGTAGTGGTTGGAGGTGCAGTAGTAGTTGGAGCTGCAGTAGTGGATTGAGCTGCAGTAGTAGTTGGAGGTGCAGTAGTAGTTGGAGGTGCAGTAGTGGTTGGAGGTGCAGTAGTGGTTGGAGCTGCAGTAGTGGTTGGAGGTTCAGTATTGGTTGGATTTGCTGTAGTAGTTGGAGGTGCAGTAGTAGTTGGAGGTGCAGTAGTAGTTGGAGGTGCAGTAGTAGTTGGAGGTGCAGTAGTAGTTGGAGGTGCAGTAGTGGTTGGCGCTACAGTCGTGGTTGGAGGTGCAGTAGTAGTTGGAGCTGCAGAAGTAGTTGGAGGTGAAGTAGTGGTTGGAGGTGCAGTAGTAGTTGGAGGTGCAGTAGTAGTTGGAGGTGCAGTAGTAGGTGGAGCTGCAGTAGTAGTTGGAGGTGCAGTAGTAGTTGGAGCTGCAGTAGTAGTTGGAGGTGCAGTAGTGGTTGGAGCTGCAGTAGTGGTTGGAGGTGCAGTAGTAGTTGGAGCTGCAGAATTTGTTGGAGGTGCAGTAGTGGTTGGAGGTGCAGTAGTAGTGGGAGGTGCTGAAGTAGTTTGAGCTGCTGTAGTAGCTGGAGGTGCAGTAGTAGTTGGAGCTGCTGTAGTAGTTTGAGGTGCAGTAGTAGTTGGAAGTGCTGTAGTAGTTGGAGCTGCAGTAGTAGTTGGAGCTGCAGTAGTAGTTGGAGGTGCTGTAGTAGTTGGAGCTGCTGTAGTAGTTGGAGCTGCTGCAGTTGTTGAAGCTGCTGTAGTAGTTGGAGGTACAGTAGTAGTTGGAGCTGCTGCAGTTGTTGGAGCTGCTGTAGTAGTTGGAGGTACAGTAGTAGTTGGAGCTGCAGTAGTAGTTGGAGGTGCAGTAGTAGTTGGAGCTGCACTAGTGGTTGGAGGTGCAGTAGTGGTTGGAGGTGCTGTAGTAGTTGGAGGTGCTGTAGTAGTTGGAGGTGCTGTAGTAGTTGGAGGTGCTGTAGTAGTTGGAGGTGCAGTAGTAGTTGGAGCTGCAGTAGTAGTTGGAGCTGCAGTAGTAGTTGGAGCTACTGTAGTAGTTGGAGCTGCAGTAGTAGTTGGAAGTGCTGTAGTAGTTGGAGGTGCTGTAGTAGTTGGAGGTGCTGTAGTAGTTGGAGGTTCAGTAGTAGTTGGAGCTGCATTAGTAGTTGGAGGTGCAGTAGTGGTTGGAGGTGCAGTAGTGGTTGGAGGTGCAGTAGTAGTGGGAGGTGCTGTAGTAGTTTGAGCTGCTGTAGTAGTTGGAGGTGCAGTAGTAGTTGGAGCTGCTGTAGTAGTTGGAGCTGCAGTAGTAGTTAGAGCTGCAGTAGTAGTTGGAGCTGCAGTAGTAGTTGGAGCTGCAGTAGTAGTTGGAGGTGCTGTAGTAGTTGGAGATGTTGTAGTAGTTGGAGCTGCTGTAGTTGTTGGAGCTGCAGTAGTAGTTGGAGGTGCTGTAGTAGTTTGAGCTGCAGTAGAAGTTTGAGCTACTGTAGTAGTTGGAGCTGCTGTAGTAGTTTGAAGTGCAGAAGTAGTTGGAGGTGCTGTAGTAGTTGGAGGTGCAGTAGTAGTTGGAGGCGCAGTAGTAGTGGGAGGTGCAGTAGTAGTTGGAGGTGCAGTAGTAGTGGGAGGTGCTGTAGTAGTTGGAGGTGCAGTAGTAGTTGGAGGTGCAGTTGTAGTGGGAGGTGCAGTAGTAGTTGGAGCTGCAGTAGTGGTTGGAGGTGCAGAAGTGGTTGGAGCTGCAGTAGTGGTTTGAGGTGCTGTCGTAGTTGGGGGGGCAGTAGTAGTTGGAGGTGCTGTAGTAGTTGGAGGTGCAGTAGTAGTTGGAGGTGCAGTAGTAGTTGGAGGTGCAGTAGTAGTTGGAGGTGCAGTAGTAGTTGGAGCTGCAGTAGTGGTTGGAGGTGCAGTAGTGGTTGGAGGTGCAGTAGTAGTTGGAGGTGCAGTAGTAGTTGGAGGTGCAGTAGTAGTTGGAGCTGCAGTAGTAGTTGGAGGTGCAGTAGTAGTTGGAGGTGCAGTAGTAGTTGGAGGTGCAGTAGTAGTTGGAGGTCCAGTAGTAGTTGGAGGTGCAGTAGTAGTTGGAGGTGCAGTAGTGGTTGGAGGTGCAGTAGTGGTTGGAGGTGCAGTAGTAGTTGGAGGTGCAGTAGTAGTTGGAGGTGCAGTAGTAGTTGGAGGTGCAGAAGTGGTTGGAGGTGCAGAAGTGGTTGGAGCTGCAGTAGTGGTTTGAGGTGCAGTAGTAGTTGGGGGGGCAGTAGTAGTTGGAGGTGCTGTAGTAGTTGGGGGGGCAGTAGTGGTTGGAGATGCTAAAACAGTTTGTGCAACAGTGGCAGCTGTAATAGAAACAAAACAATCAAAAACAGATCCACATAGGTTTGAGGTTGTTTTACACAATTTGGTTCCAATATTTAAGAACCAAGACCCACTGGTGGAACTTCTGTTAGTCTGGTAGAAAAATCTGTTCCTGCTTGACAATGATTGTTCACTTCCCCAAACTAGAAATGTACACCTTGAGGGGGATACAAGGCAACAGCATTTAGAGTGTATACTTAAGCCCTCTAGTGTATACTATATTTAGTACCATAATAGGAGAGTGTCATAAAAATGTGTGGAGACATATATGTTCACTGAGGATTCTGGGAAAAATGATATGCAAAGCTGCTCTCACGTCACTTTTTATGAGAGAATTCCCTTTAAATTTCAGTGTTTCACTTCCACTAGGAGTCTTGGAATCCAGCTAGGAATGTATGCTGAGCCAGAAATCTCTCCAGAAGAAGAGAAGACCCATCTGTAGACAGCTGTTTTGGGGTGACTGCACCTCGTCAGTACAGAGCAGGGTGCTGGCTTGTGGGAGGCCTATCATTAGGGGGCGATATCGGTAATGTTTCTCCATAGGGAGAGTGTGATCTCAAAGCAGCAAACTTGTGGGACTGGAAGAGAGTGGAACCATTGACTTAGGAAGAAACATCAACCCTTGTCCAACACCATGCTCTGTACTGAGGAAGGGCAATCACCCCGAAACAGCTGTTTGCAAAAGGGTATTCAGGGTATTCTCTCCTTTTAGAGAGATCTCTGGCTTGGCATACATTCCCAGTCACTTTTCAAGACTCCTAGAAGGAATGAAACACTGACTTTTAAAGGGAAAACTACTCGGAATAAGTGGTGTGAGAGCTGCTTCGCCTATCCTTTTGTCCCAGTACCATAATAGTTAAACTTCTGCTTTGACAGGTCATTACCTTTATTATATTTAGTGAGCAATTATTTTATGACTGGACATAATTATAGATTGGATATTCAAGCTGTTACCAAGATTGATTTTCTGTCTTAATTGATTGTCCAATAACAATCCAGCTAAAAAGTGGCATAACTTCCTCCATATATTAACCAGCAGGCATCTATAGCCAGTCCTTACAACTAAAGTCCTGCCTGTGGCCCCCTAAAAGGAAAGGAAAGTATATTCACTTGGTAGTATTCTGAAAGGGATCGGATCCTGAAATTGAAGGGAACAAAGCATTACACCTTTTTAAAATTATTGTTGCAAAGGGGCTTTCCTAGCTGCCCAGCAGTGCAAGGATTGTGGTCAGACCCACTCGCTTAAATGGGGTCATTCTAGAGTTTCTTGCGCAACAGGGTGTGGTGCTCTGCCTTATATGGAATACCAGTAAGGCCCCTTGCACTCTAACGTTGTTTTACGGTAGTGTGATGGCTGCCAGGAAGAATAGGGGGTGTCTTTTTCTCCCACTACTCCCCCTGAAAAACAGCGGCACCCAACGGACCCCATTGACTATAATGGGGTTCATCAGTATCCGCTCTTGCCCATTGATCCCCGTCAAAATGATGGCTGTCAAACCAAAAAAAAAGAGTTTGATGGCCGTTCTCGAGAGAGCATAACAGCAGTGTGAAAGAAGCCTAGGGCTAGATTCACACTGTGGAATCTCTGGGCAGAATTTCTTCCGTAGATCGAGCTGGTGGACAACATTTCCGTCCCCATAGATGGCAATGCATTTCTGATCAGATCTCCCAAAAGATCCAGCTTGATCTCCAGCAGAAATTCTGCAGTGTGAACCCAGCCTAAGGGTCTATTCACATAGCAGAATTTCCGCTTGCGGAATTCCACCACAAATTAAAGACCATAGATTTCTATGGGATTCCGCACTCCCATTCACATTTCTAAAGTATTCAGAAGTGTGAATGGGAGTGAGGAATCCCGTAGAAGTCTATGGGCTTTAATTCTGCCATGTAAATAGACCCTTAGGCTGGGTTCACACTGTGGAATTTCTGGGCAGAATTTCTGCCGGAGATGGAGCCGGTGGCGCTAGGACTGAGCAGACTGCATTGCTGCCCCATAGACTGCAATGCATTTCTGGGTGGATCTTTTGGGAGATCTGCTCAGAAATACATTGCCATCTATGGGGACGGCAATGTAGTCCGTGCGGTCCTAGTGCCGCCGGCTTGATCTCCGGCAGAAATTCCTCCCAGAAATTCCACAGTGTGAACCTAGCCTTAAAGGGGTACTCTAGGGGAAAACTTTTTTTTTTTTTTATCAACTGGTGCAAGAAATTTAAAAATGTAATTCTATTAAAAAATCTTAAAATCTTAATCTTATATACTCTACTCTCCGGAAGATGGAATGTTATTCATGTAAACCCATAGGTTATCTTGGATTTTGGGTTGGAGACATGTTTGTGCTACCTTGTTTTGTATTCAATTATCTTATTCATTGTCTGTTAAAAATTTGGGAAAAACATTTTCTAAATAAAAAAACAGTTATTTAAAAAATCTTAATCTTTCCAGTACTTATTAGCTGCTGAATACTACAGAGGAAATTATTTTCTTTTTGGAACACAGAGCTCTCTGCTGACATCATGAGCACAGTGCTCTCTGCTGACATCTCTGTCCATTTTAAGAACTGTCCAGAGTAGGAGAAAATCCCCATAGAAAACATATGCTGCTCTGGACAGTTCCTAAAATGGACAGACATGTCAGCAGAGAGCACTGTGGTCATGATGTCAGCAGAGAGCACTGTGTTCAAAAAAGAAAATAATTTCCTCTATAGCATTCAGCAGCTAATAAGTACTGGAAGGATTAAAAATTTTTAATAGAAATAATTTACAAATCTGTTTAACTTTCTGGCACCAGTTGATTAAAAAAAAAAAAAAAGTTTTCAACTGGAGTACCCCTTTAAGGGCCTGCAACAATACACCATCAATAGGGATTCCAGAGGTCGGATGCAAATAGTCATTAGATAATGGCAAATTCTAATAAGTTTCCATCACATTCTAAAATAGGAATACCCCTCGATGTCATGTAGTTTGTCTTCTTTGGTATTTATTCATTTAAAAAGGTATTTAATAATTAGTTCAATAAGTCTTCAATAATTGATCGTCCCAAAGTAAATGACATAATTATAGGTTCTGAGTATAGAGAGGAGCAGTAATAGAACGAGTCCTGAAGTTATATCTCTCAGGTATGTTATGCAGCTGCGTTGTCTTATATTCTTTGCAGGTATTTGCCTCAGCTGTCCTACTTTTACTATTTTTTAACCTCTTATTGCCTACCCTCCATTTTTATATTCTTTTATCCTTCGCATTGTCTTGTAAGAACAATATATGGCAGTCGTGTGTTTTTTAGTTTCTTTGTCTAACTCTATAGTGAACTGGAGTCATACTGTATGTGTTGTATTAAATTAATTCTTCAAATAGAGACCTTAAAGTCCACAGTTGCAGGGAACATAGTTTTAAAGATTAGTTGAAAATGACTTTTGACCGGCAAGTAAATTTACCATTAGGGAGCGGTAGTTTCCTATATAAGTTGAATTTTGAAATGTCAAAGGGACTGTAATGACTCATCCATGTCTGATCCAAAGGGTTAAACTTTTTTGAGCTTTGTTTTGGTTGCTGGATATGCCCTAGCTATCTGGGCTGGTCAGCTGACCATGCTGAGATCGCACCTGTGTAGCTGGCTATTTATACCTGCAGTGAGCTTCTAGTCCTTGCCAGTCAAAGACTTTGTTTAGTAACCAGCAATCTTATAGTGTCTCTGACTTCAGGTTTTGATCTTTGGCTTGGTTTTTTGACTACTCTCCTGCTTAGTGTTCTAGTACTCTGCTTATTCCTGTTATTGACCCGGGCTGGTCTGACCTCGCTTTACTTTGTGTTTGTCTTATTATATCTCTGTTGGTTTGTGTGCATCCAGCTGTTCTCCAACTTAGACTGTTTTGTAGTTTATTATTTTGACAACGCTGCAACCGGAACTTAGCAGGGAGGGTTTGTCATCGTGGTTGTTGTTCCCTCACTAAGGGCAGATAGGCAATAGGTAGGGACAGTGGCTGTGGGTGAGTTTACATGTGTCTGCTCGGAGCAGCAGTACGCGGTTGTGGTTAACGACAATTAATTTGTATAATAAGTGGGTCAATTGACTGTGCTCTTGTGGGTTACCACATATTTAACCTGTGGCCTTTGTAGCTACTGTTTATTGATAATGATTATTTCAGCTCTGAGCTGAAAAGAAAAACAAGTCTGCTATGTGGATTTCAATAATTTCATTATGCATCACAAAAATAGAAAAATAAAAGATGTAAAACTGATACTGTGGCAGTGCCTGAATTTGTAGGCAACAAAATGTAAATGTTTTAAAACGAAATTATTTTCTAATAAAAAGCAGTGAACAATTTTTGTGAGTGGGGCAGGGAACTAAGAGCCCCAACCAGCCGATATTAACATGCAAAGCAGCCTGTGAAAATGAATAGAATACTGTAATATAGTATTACAGTAGAGGTTAGAATAGACAAATAATATTCTTAGACTGGTGCTATATATATATAATATATATATATATATATATATATATATATATATATATATATAGCATTCAATATTTCTAGCTGCGATGTTCTGCAGAAATAGTTTACACTGCCGTGTGCAGAAGATTGAATTAGCCTGTTGTACAGTTCTGCCGGGATGGATTTATTTTGCTAACATTTTTTAATAAGGGGATATAGTGACTAAAAGTACCACTATTAAATATACTAGGTTTATATACAAAATACACCCATACGGCATAACGAAAGGTGCTTCGGGCGCAATGGTACATATGCTGTACGGGTGTATTTTGTATATAAACCTAGTATATTTAATAATGGTACTTTGAGTTAAAAAAAAAAAAGCCACATAAAAAAAAAAAAAAAAGGCAAATCAAATATTACAAATAGAAAAAAAAAATGAATTTTGTTTTTAAACATAAAAAATAATTCCCTACAAATTCAGACATCCCTACTGCATCATTCCTGCATCTTTTTTTGTTTTTGATGTACCCAATGAAAAAATGCCTGCAGGGAAACTGCCAAAGGGGTAAAAATGCAATTTCCACACAAAGGTAAAAATGCCGGAAAAAACACCAGAAAAACTGCAAAAACACAGGACAAAGCTGTTGTAGTTTTTCTGGCAGTTTTTCCTGGCGTTTTTGCTGGTGGGAAAAAACCTCAGTGGAATCCTAGCCTTATAGTGATGTGTTACACAACTGGGAAAAGCCTATACTGGCCTCCGCACTGGCGCGGGTGAGATCATTTTTGCTGTTAGTCCCGACCATTAGTTGTTCTATTCAATGTCAACCCGCGGAATCGGCTGAATAGAGTTTTTCAAAAACTCGCTCATCTCTAGTCAGATCTAAGTCCAGGTTCCATGGAACATAGTATAAAATTCAGGAACCTTAGACAGTTTAGTTCATCTACCCAGCCAGGCCATTATGGAGGTCCTTCAATCATAGAATGCAGGTGATTGCTTAGGGGCCCCAACTAGAGTCTCTTTCTTATCAGCTTTTTGACAAGGCATCCATCCAAGAAGTACAACCCATTTAGGAAATATTTCCATTGTAAAGGTGGCTTTGCACTTTTAAAGGGGTACTCCCCTGAAAAACATTTTTTTTTAAATCAACTGGTGCCAGAAAGTTAAATAGATTTGTAAATTACTTCTAGTAAAAAATCTTAATCCTTCCTGTATTTATCAGCTGTTGTATGATCCACAGGAAGTTCTTTTTTTATTTATTTTTTATTTCCTTTCTGTCTGACCACATGCTCTCTGCTGACACCTCTGTCCATTTTAGGAACTGTCCAGAGTAGAAGCAAATCCCCATAGCAAACCTATCGTGCTCCGGACAGTTCCAAAAATGGACAGAGGTGTCAGCAGAGAGCACTGTGGTCAGATAGAAGGGAAATTCAAAAAGAAAAGAACTTCCTGTGGAACATACAACAGCTGAAAAGTACAGGAAGGAATAAGATTTTTTAATCGAAGTCATTTACAAATCTGTTTAACTTTCTGGCACCAGTTGACTTAAAAAAAAAAAAATGTTTTCCAGGGGAGTAGCCCTTTAATGACTGTCGGAGAAACATTTGTTCGGCCGACAATTATCTCTCCCAACCTTCCAAGTTCATATGAACATTTTGCATGGCCAAACATTTGTTTCCTCTAAGGGGAGGGCAGTGGTAAGCCACAACCAGACATATTTGGTGCTGGCTTATTCCTCTAAGTTGGCAGAGTTGGCAGTAAAAATCCAACATGCCTGACGCTTCTCCCCACAGACATCATCTGTTATTGTAGAGTTGAGAGGTCACCAAGCACTTTAGACAGTCACCCAAACCCACCAAAGGTTGCTCTGCATTTCCTATTGTTAACAAAAATCGTGAAACCACAAAGACAATATTCAAACGGTATTGACCCAATAATATCCCATATGTAGAAACATACGGTGGCTAGATTTTATTAGGGGCACAGTTTTAGCTTGGTAACCTCAACCAATTTAAGTCTCCTCCAAGATTCTGCAGACAGGGCCTCCCAACCACCCCTATCTACACTCCTGCCATATACAGCTTGTCTCTCAAACAGTCATGGAACATAAATATCTCCTCTACATCTTCTACAAGATGGAAATCCTATACATCCTATCACATTACAATCCTATACATCCTATCACATTACAATCCTATACATCCTATCACATTACAATCCTATACATCCTATCACATTACAATCTTATACATCCTATCACATTACAATCCTATACATCCTATCACATTACAATCCTATACATCCTATCACATTACAATCCTATACATCCTATCACATTACAATCCTATACATCCTATCACATTACAATCCTATACATCCTATCACATTACAATCATATACATCCTATCACATTACAATCTTATACATCCTATCACATAACAATCCTATACATCCTATCACATTACAATCCTATACATCCTATCACATTACAATCCTATACATCCTATCACATTACAATCCTATACATCCTATCACATTACAATCCTATACATACTTTTACAAGGAACACTATCCTGCCAAAAGTACTACTTCCAGTTACTCAAATATTTTTGTTACCGATAACATCTATTACTATTATTTACACCTTCACGTATTGCATTGTATTTGTAGTCTTATTAAACTCATGCCAAAAATAATAATGTTATGAAACAATCACAGGGTGCTGCAGCATAAACTGATAAACTGAGGGCGGTTTAATGTGCCAACTCATTTAGCTAAAATATATTTGGAAAACCTCCAACGAAATATCATGATATCACTATTACACTGGGTTAACACATAGTATATCGGTCAATCTTTTGTCCAGAGTCCAAAATACAAAAAAATTGTTAAAATCTCTCTATTATAGGTTTTCAATTTCACTCCTCGTTTGGGGTAAAAATGTTGACCGAAATACTACCCGTAAATCCAATCTCCGTGGTGCCAAATGGTTATCTTTAATGCTTCACAGGATAAAACGGCCATATCTTGTATAACAGTCTTATGATCCCAGGTAGATAAGAGAAGAGGAATCACTTCATAACAAGTACAATTACTTAATCTTAGATTAGGTCGATAAAACACAATTACAACAAATTGTGACACGACTGAACTCACCGCCGTTCAGAAGCATCATGAGTAGGAGGAAAAGTGCCCTCGATCCACTTCCAGTCCCCATGGTATCAAGTACTTAGCCCTGTGTCTTGAAGATGTAGATAAGCAATATCTCAAACTCTTAGAGATAGTAGATACTTTCTTTTATATACTCTTTGTGATGGGATGATACAGTTTATCAACAATGTCCGATGTGTCACGTTACAAACATCTCACGGTTGGACAACCCATATAACGTTTGAGAAACTGAGCTTTAATTGTCAAAGGAAATATTTAGGCAATCACACTATCATTTCCATACAGTATAGATTAATCTCCTGGTAGATATGTGACTCATTATAATGATCACAATGGAATGTATCAGGGCTCCTCTGCTTGGTTATCAAGAGTTTCTTTTTTTTCCCACAAGTGACCACATCAGGTTAAAATTCCAATTATATGAGTCTATTTTTCTCTTCTTTTAAATTTTTATTTTTTATTTTTATATATATATATATATATATATATATATATATATATATATATATATATATTCTTTCTTGTGATAAGGATCTTCTGATAATAAAGTTGATCATATGGTGACTCCCAGTAATCACTTAGGGAAATCCAGATACAAGGACTTACAGCTCTACCGAAGGTGAAGCAAAGCATTACACTGTCCCCATTGAAATTAATTAGCTGAATAATTTAAAGATAATACAGTGGTCCCTCAACTTACAATGGCCTCAACATACAATAGTTTCAACATACAATGGTCTTTTCTGGACCATTGTAAGTTGAAACCAGACTCAACATACAATGACAATCTGGACAAAGACAGTCCAGATTTGTGAAACTTGTCAATGGCCGAGAGAACTGACCAATCAGAATGGGCAATTTACTGGTAAAACACCTGTATTACTGAAGCGTATGCACTGACTGATGTCTGGTAGAGCCCCCTACAGTACAGGAAGGTATTACATGTTCTGTACTCTTTACCTGTATTACTGAAGTGTATGCACTGACTGCTGTCTGGTAGCGCCCCCCTACAGTACAGAGAGGTATTACATGTTCTGTACACTTTACCTGTACCAGGGTTACCTGCTCCATTGGACATCAGGTGAGGGCGACTCCATGTCACTTTTTTAGGACATTGCGTCCTCTACATAGACTAGTGTTTCCCAAGCAGGGAGCCTCCAGCGGTTGCAAAACTACAACTCCCAGCATGCCCGGACAGCCTTTGGCTGTCCGGGCATGCTGGGAGTTGTAGTTTTGCAACCGCTGGAGGCTCCCTGCTTGGGAAACACTGACATAGACAGTGATTTACAGCTCCCAGCAGATCTTTCTTATTTTTATATGTAAGGATTTGCTTTTTATATATATATATATATATATATATATATATATATATATATATATATATTAGTTATCTACTTATTTTTCTTTAATTCTCACATTTTCCTATTTTTGGATGACATTTTGGGGCTTTTGAACCAATTACCAGGTTTCCATAGAGTTCTGGTCTCAACATACAATGGTTTCAACATACAATGGTCGTCCCAGAACCAATTCATATTGTAACTTGAGGGACCACTGTAATAATAATTATAGTAATATTAATAATAATCAAACAGGAGAAGATTATAGTTCCTGTATCTTCAGATGCATGGAGAGGTTGTGTCAACAGCCGGGATGCTATTCAAGAGATGGTGGGGGTCCCAGCAGTCAGACTCCCCATGATGAGACTAATACCCTATCCTGTGAATGGGAGATAAGTGTCAAAATGCTGACCTCCGCTTTCAAAGCACCCACATACTGTACAAGAACCCCTTTGGATTGATGGGTGTCCTCCTTACAAAAAAAAAAAGAAAAACTAAATTGATGTTGTACTATGAACTGTTACATGTTGTGGTAACCACTGCAGACTGTCACGTGTTGCACATTGAAGTGTTGTGTATACAAATTATTGTTCAGTAGTGTGGTATTTATACGGCTTGACAACATGGAGGCCCAGAAGTTCACCCCTGGACACCAGAAGGCCATAAGGTAGCCTGCTAAGATAAGAAACTGTGTCACTGTGATTGGCAAACGTGAGACCATGTGACTGCCTTGTAAGTCATGGGTGGGTTCCCTCCAAGCAGTGTGCTGTATACTACAAAGACAGAAACAGGACCGGGGTAGGGATGATAACTCCTACTGGGCACTGAAGAAGGGCATGACATCGTAAATAGTGATGAGCGGCATAGGCCATATTCGCATATTCGTTATATTCCCTTTTTTTCTATGCGCATATGCCCATTGTGGTCTATGGGGAAGTCACGGTATGTAAAACTGTAAGATAAGCAGGAGGGTCTTGGCAGTATAGTGGATTGGAGACCATGCGGTGGTTCAAGTCCTGGGGTAGGACGGAGTGTTACAGTGTTGTGAGAAAACTTTACTTTCCTGAAAAAGCTGCTGAGTTGCCCACAGCAACCAATCAGATCGCTTCTTTCATTTTGCAGAGGCCTTGAGAAAAATGAAAGAAGCAATCTGATTGGTTGCTATGGGCAACTCAGCAGCTTTTCCAGGAAAAACTGCTTAGTTGCCCATAGCAACCAATCAGATCACTTCTTTCATTTTTCACAAGGCCTCTGCAAAATGAAAAAAGCGATCTGATTGGTTCCTATGGGCAACTGGACAGCTTTTCCTTTGCACAGGTTTTGATAAATCTCCCCCTATGTCCAGAGGAAAAGTTTCTGAGTTGCCCATAGCAACCAATCAGATTGCTTCTTTCATTTTTGAAAAGGTCTCTGAAAAATGAAGGGAGCAATCTGATTTGTTGCTATGGGCAACTCAGAAACTTTTCCTCTGGACAGGTTTTGATAAATCTCCCTCTATGGGGAGATTCATCAAAACCAGTGTAGAGGAAGAGTGGTGCAGTTGCCCATAGCAACCAATTAGATTGCTTCTTTCATTTTTAACAAGGCCTTTGAAAAATGAAAGAACTGGGCAACTGGGCAACCTTTACTCTGCACAGGTATTGATAAATATCCCATTATGTTCCTCAACCTCCCATTCATTCATTCATACCCAGCCTTACACATTACATCTAGTTTCAATTAACCCCAATACCCATATTTGGTACCCCATTAACCTAGTTCCCACAGTTCAAACACTCAGTTAATTGACCTAGTTCCCATGGTTCAAAGGCTTTCTTAATTACCAATTGACCTACATTTGTCAATCACGAGTTAAAAAGTTAAACCACAAAACTGTAATAGTCCATCCCACCCCAGGACTCGAACCACCAAGATTTCACGTCACTGACACATCATCTTCAAGGCCGCAATGGGGCCGCAATGCAAGCCTATGGGATGGGGCCTGACAGCTGTCATGCCCCCTCCCATAGGCTTTCATTGAGGGGGCGGAGGGTGATGTCACACAGGGGCGGAGCCATGACTTCACAATGGTCCGGCCCCGTGATCGCTAGTAATCAGACCAGGAGCGAACAAGCTTCGGGGACTGATTATAATGGGGCGCTGCTTGCAAGATCAAGGGGGTCCCCAGTGGCGGGACCCCCACGATCAGGCATCTTATCCCCTATCCTTTGGATAGGGGATAAGATGTCTTAGTGCCAGAGTACCCCTTTAATAGGTCACAATGAACACTAGAAACACATTCTATGTACAACATATTACCATTATAATTCAGGAGAGAAGCAAATCCACAAAAAAACTCAATGAGTGTTCCCAGTGTTCCAAGCAGCCAAGGTGTGACCCCCATCTCCACCTTCATCTCCAAGTACAGCCACAGCCATAACAGAGGCCACCATAAAGGGTGAGGAGTATCCTTGTGGTAAGGAGGAAGATGGAGGACGGGCCTCATCAGATCAGCAAGAGATGGGTAAGAAGAAAAATAAATTTTCATATAAAGAAAAACAATTTATTATTGAGGAGGTATGTGTGTAATTTCTGATTTATATATGTGTAAAGCGTGTTACATCCAGGGCTCGAGTCCTGCAGAAACGCACAGGAACGGCGTTCCTTTGCTTTTTCCAGAGGAGGAACGCCATCCCTGTTACACTAGTCCTGCAGGACCGACCTCTGAATTATTCTTAACCTCCCTCTGTCTCCTCCCCCGGCCGGACTGCTAGATGCTGGAGATGTAGGACCTGTGATGATGTCACCATCACATGTTGGGGGCGGAGCTTAGCTGTGGAGGAGAGGAGAGATCGTGGCTGAAGGACCTGTGTGATGCTGTGGAGGAGACCCCCTTACACTTTTATCTTTGGAGTCATCTGAAGGCAATTGTCTATACTGTGAAGATACGAGATGTGCAGCACTTGAAACTACGGATATTGGAAGCCTGTGCTAGCATTTCTCCTGCGGTGTATATAGTAGTATATAGCAGTGTATATGGATACTGGAGGCCTGTGCTAGCATTTCTCCTGCGGTGTATATAGTAGTATACAGCAGTGTATACGGATACTGGAAGCCTGTGCTAGCATTTCTCCTGCGGTGTATATAGTAGTATATAGCAGTGTATACGGATACTGGAAGCCTGTGCTAGCATTTCTCCTGCGGTGTATGAAGTGTATATATAGCAGTGTATACGGATACTGGAAGCCTGTGCTAGCATTTCTCCTGCGGTGTATATAGTAGTATATAGCAGTGTATACGGATACTGGAAGCCTGTGCTAGCATTTCTACTGCGGTGTATATAGTAGTATATAGCAGTATATAGAGAAGAGGGCTGCATTGACAATCCAACACAATGGGCAGCACATTGAACACATTTTATAAGTGGTCAGAAACTTGTAAATAACTCATGAAAGAATAAAGTTATGTTAAAAGCAAGCACATCATTGTTTTTCTTGTGAAATTCCCAATAAGTTTGATGTGTCACATGACCCTCTTCCTATTGAAAAAACAAAAGTTGGATTCAAAATGGCCAACTTCAAAATGGCCGCCATGGTCAGTACCCATCCTGAAAAGTTTCCCCCTCACATATACTAATGTGCCACAAACAGGAAGTTAATATCACCAACCATTCCCGTTTTATTAAGGTGTATCCATATAAATGGCCCACCCTGTAGAATGGCAAACAAAATGTCAGTGATTATTGTACAGAAATATCCATTTCCTGTACACACATTTTTTTTTTTTTTTAAGTTGTTATAGTGTTTACTTAAAGGTGCCCTCCCAGCTCCTCTGGGAGTAACAAATAGTGTCACCCTTCACTAACATCTACAGGAAACATTCCCATCAGATACCAAGACTGACTCTATTCATTCAATACAATGTACACATAGTACATAATACAAAATTCATTAGTGTACATTCAGAATCCAGTACACATAACTCAGAAAAATATATATCTCACAAAAACAAAAACTTAAGCCTTAGGGACTGTAACATGCTCTACCTCGGTCCATACCACTTGTTATGCACTAATGTCATGCACTAATGTGTTCTTTTGTCTTTTACGTGTTCAGGATGCTTTCCCTGGCCAAAAGGTGCTCCTGTAGCTAACCAAAAATACACGTTTCCAGAAAGGTAACATTATGTTAATTGTTATCTAGACCAGAGTTCTAGGGGTAAGTGTGTATTACCCATAGACCCTAGTAGCTAAGGCATTGGGCAGAAAGCCTCAGGCAACCCAATCCGCAACCATGTATAACTCTAGGAAATAAATATGTGGTATAATAAATATTTGGTATAATATTTGCTATCTGTCAAAGAAAAAAAAATAGTGAGATCTATTAACCCCTTAACCCCTTGGGGACGGAGCCCATTATGACCCTAAGGACGGGAGCATTTTTTGCAAATCTGACCACTGTCACTTTAAGCATTAATAACTCTGGGATGCTTTTACTTATAAATTTGATTCCGAGAATGTTTTTTCGTGACATATTTTACTTTATGTTAGTGGTAAATTTTCACCGATACTTGCATCTTTTCTTGGTGAAAAATTAAAAAAATTTGATAAGAATTTTGAACATTTAGCATTTTTCTAATTTTGAAGCTCTCTGTAAGGAAAATAGACACTCCAAATAAATTATATATTGATCCACACATACAATATGTCTTCTTTATATTTGCATCATAAAGTTGACATGTTTTTACTTTTGGAAGACATCAGAGGGCTTCAAAGTTCAGCAGCAATTTTCCAATTTTTTTAAAATTTTTCTAAATCTGAATTTTTCAGGGACCAGTTCAGTATTGAAGTGGATTTGAAGGGCCTTCATATTAAAAATACCCCACAAATGACCACATTATAAAAACTGCAGCCCTCAAAGTATCAAAAATTACATTCAGCAAGTTTGTTAACCCTTTAGGTGTTTCACAGGAATAGCAGCAAAGTGAAGGAGAAAATTCAAAATCTTCATTTTTTACACTCATATGTTCTTGTAGACCCAGTTTTTGAATTTTTACAAGTGGTAATAGGAAAAAAAGCCCCCAAAATTTGTGTGTCAAGTGTTCGGTGGGCTCAGAAGGGAAGGAGCAACAATGGGATTTCGGAGGGGCATGAAATGGTCTTTGGGAGGCATGTCACATTTATAAAGCCCCTATGGTGCTAGAACAGCAAAAAACCACACATGGCATACCATTTTGGAAACTATACCCCTCAAGGCACGTAACAAGGGGTCCAGTGAGCCTTAACACCTCACAGGTGTTTCACGACTTTTTGTTAAAATCGAATGTGTAAAGGAAAAAACAAAATTTTTCACTAAAGTGCAGTTTTTCCCCCAAATGTACCATTTTTTACAAAAGGTAATGGGAGAAAATGCCCCCCACCCCCCCCACCCCAAAAAAAAAAAAAAATTGTAACCCCATCTCTTCTGAGTATGGAAATATTCCATGTTAGGACGTAAAATGCTCTGCTGGCGCACTACATGCTCAGAAGAGAAGGAGCGCCATTGAGATTTTGGAAAGAGAATTTGTTTGGAATGGAAGTCAGGGGCCATGTGCTTTTACAGCCCCCCATGGTGCCAGAACATTGGACCCCCCCCCCCATATGTGACCCCATTTTGGAAACTACACCCCTCACAGAATTTAATAAGGAGTGCAGTGAGTATTTACACCCCACTGGCGATTGACAGATCTTTGGAACAGTGGGCTGTGCAAATGAAAAATTAAATTTTTCATTTTCATGGACCACTGTTCCAAAAATCTGTCAGACACCTGTGGGGTGTAAATGCTCACTGCACCCCTTAATACATTACATGAGGGGTGTAGTTTCCAAATTGGGGTCACATTCTGGACAAATTTTCTCTTCAAAATCCCAATGGCGCTCTTTCTCTTCTGAGCATTGTAGTGCGCCAGCAGAGCACTTTACATCCACATATGGGGTATTTTATTTTGGGGGGCTTTTTTTCCTATTTTCCTTTGTGAAAATGAAAAATTTAGGGTAACACCAGAATTTTAGTGAAAACTATTTAATGAAAATTTGTCAAACACCTGTGGGGTGTTAAGGCGCACTATACCCCTTGTCACGTTCCGTGAGGGGTGTAGTTTCCAAAATGGGGTCATATGTGGGTATTTATATTTTTGTGTTTTTCAGAACCGCTGTAAAATCAGCCACCCCTGTGCAAATCACCAATTTAGGCCTCAAATGTACATGGTGCACTTTCACTCCTGAGCCTTGTTGTGCGGCCTTGGGTGTCTTTTTTTCCTTTTACTGCTTGTGAAAATAAAAAGTATGGGGCAACACCAGCATGTTAGTGTAAATTTTTTTTTTTTACACTAACAGGCTGGTATAGCCCCCAACTTTTCCTTTTCATAAGGGGTAAAAGGTGAAAAAGAAAAATTTGTAGTGCAATTTCTCCCGAATACAGAAATACCCCATATGTGGCCCTAAACTGTTTCCTTGAAATACGACAGGGCTCCGAAGTGAGAGAGCGCCATACGCATTTGAGGACTAAATTAGGGATTGCATAGGGTTGGACATAGGGGTATTCTACGCCAGTGATTCCCAAACAGGGTGCCTCCAGCTGTTGCTAAACTCCCAGCATGCCTGGACAGTTAGTGGCTGTCCAGAAATGCTGGGAGTTGTTGTTTTGCAACAGCTGGAGGCTCCGTTTTGGAAACACTGCCGTACAATACGTTTTTCATTTTTATTGGGGGGGGGAGGACAATGTAAAGGGGTGTATATGTACCTTTATTATGTGTTAGTGTAGTGTAATGGTTTTAGGGTACATTCACACTGGCGTGTTACGATGAGTTTCCTGCTAGGAGTTTGCGCTGCGGCGAAAAATTTGCCACAGCCCAAACTTGAAGCAGGAAACTTACTGTAAACCTGACTGTGTGAATGTACCCTGTACATTCACATGGGGGGGGGGGGGGGGCAAACCTCCAGCTGTTTCAAAGCTACAACTCCCAGCATGTACTGACAGACCGTGCATGCTGGGAGTTGTACTTTTGCAACAGCTGGAGGCACACTGGCTGGAAAAACTTCAGTTAGGTTCTATTACCTAACTCAGTATTTTCCAACCAGTGTGCCTCCAGCTGTTGCAAAACTACAGCTCCCAGCATGTACTGACAGACCGTGCATGCTGGGAGTTGTACTTTTGCAACAGCTGGAGGCACACTGATTGGAAAACCTTCAGTTAGGTTTTGTTACCTAACTCAGTATTTTCCAACCAGTTTGCCTCCAGCTGTTGCAAAACCCAAACTCCCAGCATGTACTGACAGACTGTGCATGCTGGGAGTTGTACTTTTGCAACAGCTGGAGGCACACTGGTTGGAAAACCTTCATTTAGGTTATGTTACCTAACTCAGTATTTTCCAACCAGTGTGCCTCCAGCTGTTGCAAAACTACAACTCCCAGCATGTACTGATCGCCGAAGGGCATGCTGGGAGATGTAGTTATGCAACAGCTGGAGGTACACAACTACAACTTCCAGCATGCCGAGACAGCTGTTTGCAGTTTGGGCATGCTGGGATTTGCAGTCTTGCAACATCTGTAGAGCTACAGTTTATAGACCAGTGCACAGTGATCTCCAAACTGTGAACCTCCAGATGTTGCAAAACTACAAATCCCAGCATGCCCAGACAGCAAAGAGCTGTTTAGGCATGCTAGGAGTTGTAGTTTTGCAAGATCTGGAGGGATACAGTTTAGAGACCACTGTATAGTGGTCTCAAACTGCAGTCCCCCAGCTGTTGCAAAACTACATATTCCAGCATGCCCAAACAGCTGTCTGGGCATGCTGGGAGTTGTAGTTTTGCAACATCTGGAGGGCTACAGGTTAGAGACCACTGTAGCCCTCCAGATGTTGCTAGGCAACTTACCGGCTTCCGTAGTATCCAGGGAGCCGTCCTCTTCTGCCGCACGACATCGCCGCCCACCGATCGCCATTGCCCGCTGTCTCCGGACTGGTAAGTGGACATCGGCGCCCGATCCTCTTCGCTTTCCCCGTTCTGGCCCGCCTATTGTGGGTGGGCAGGATGGGGAAAACAAAAGCTAACCCCCCGGCCCCCGATCTGCTATTGGTGGTCGCGTCTAGATCACCAATAGCAGGGATAGGAGGGGTGGCACCCCTGCCACCTCACTCCTATCCCTTCAGGGGGATCGTAGGTGTCTTAGACAACCGCGATCCCCCTTATATTCTGGGTCACCAGGTCACCATAGACCCATAATGACCCGGGATCGGCACAATTTGCAATTGTAATAACAGTAATGACCCCCTGGCATTTGCGCGGGGTGCCTGCTGATTGATATCAGCAGTCACCCCGGTCCAGTCCCCGCCCGGCGCGCGGCGGGGACCGAAATTCCCACAGGCATATGGATATGCCTTCGTCCTTAAGTACCAAGATGCCAGGGCGTATGCATACACCCTTCGTCCCCAACAGGTTAAGAAGCCAGGGCGTACCTGTACGTCCTGAGTCCGCTCCCGTTCTATAACGGGGGGCCACGGCGTGGCCCTGTGTCATAGCGGGTTGGCGAAATTGCGGCATCCCGAACAGCTTACAAGACAGCCGGAGGATCCCTACCTGCCTCCATGCTGTCCGATCGACCGAATGACTGCTCAGTGCCTGAGATCCATGAGAAATCACTGATCAATGTAAAAGATCAGTGTGTGCAAGTTTGAATCACCCCCCTTTTCCCATAAAAAAAAAATGTGTAAATAAAAATAAACATATATGGTATCGCCGTGTGCAGAAATGTCCAAATTATAAAAATATGTTGTTAATTAAACCGCATGGTCAATGGCGTACGCGCAAAAAGATTGCAAAGTCCAAAATAGTGCATTTTTGGTCACTTTTTATATCATAAAGAAAAAGCGATCAATAAGTCCTATCAATGCAAAAATGATACCGCTAAAAACTTGAGATCACGGCACACAAAATTAGCCATCATACCGCCCCGTACACATTAAAATTTAAAATGTATAGGGGTCAGAAAATGACAATTTTCAATGTGTTAATTTTCGCGCATGTAGTTATGATTTTTTCCAGAAGTACGACAAAATAAAACCTATATAAGTAGGTCCTGACGTCACTGGTCAGTGCCTGCATCCACTGCTGCTGCTCTCAGGAAGTGGAGCGCAGATGATGTCAGGAGAACATCAAACCAGCTGGAGAGACCCTGCACCTGAACCTGCTGGCCAGATAAGAAGAACAACAGGAAGAAGAGGGAAGGGGAAAAGTGATGTGGCTCAAGGGGTGAGGGGGATGATTTGGCACAGGTGTAATAAAGTGGCGAATGAAGGGGGAATGAAATGGCACAGGGGTTGGTAAAGAGGGGGGTGATGAATTTACACAGAGGGTAATAAGGGGGAATGAAATGGCACAGGAGGGATCAATGGGAAATTATATGGCACAGGGGTAAGGGGGATGATTCGGTACAGGGGGGTAATAAGGGGAGATTAAACGGCACTGGGTGATTCTACTGTAATATTGCTTTTTATCAAGTTTTTTAGGTAATTACATTCTGGAGTGAGTACAGGACAGTATTCGGTCATTTAGAAAAAGAATTGAGCCTTTTTCCCCAATAGGGGACATCTCTCAATAGCGGACACTTTTTTATTCCCTGTGAGTGTCCGCTATTGGGAGATTGTACTGTATTTAATATTGCCGCATGCATAAATGTCAGAACCATTAAAATATGTAAAAATTGTATAAAAAGTCCCATCAAAACAAAAATGGTACCAATAAAAACTACAGATTACAGCACAATAAATGAGCCCTCATATAGCCCCATATATGGAAAAATAAAAAAATGATAGGGGTCAGAATAGGACAATTTTAAATGTACAAACTTTCGTACAGAAAGTTATAAATTTTTTAAAGAATTAACATAATAATAATAATCAAAACTACATGCGTTTTCTGGACCTCCAGAATAAAGAAAAGGTGTCATTTTATTGAAAAGTGCACTGTGTAGAAGTTACAAAAAATGTTTTCTTTCAATTTTGCCCGACAAATATATATATATATATATATATATATATATATATATATATACATATATATATATATATATATATATATACACATATATATATATATATATATATATATATATATATTACTGGTGCCCATAGAAAAAAATATTACACCACTTAGGGGTTAAAAATTATTATCTTTTTTTATAAAAAAATAAATAAAATAGTGAAAAATATAATGGTTTATTTCTCTACATTATGCAATAGTTTCCAGCATGGAATCCAATGTGGATTCTGAACCGACACTTTCTGTAGGCTTACAATGATAATTTTTATGGTTTCGGAAACCTAACCGAGGACACGCCCCCTCTTCTCAAACCCCAATGCAAACTGTTGGGTCTTTGGGTTCCAGTTAAATTTTCTGGCACATGTGAGGCACAATTTTAACACACTGTCAATGCACCAGACTTGTGTCTCACAACACTAGAAAATATGAGGGAGATAATAAATCCCCATCTATATGTTTTACTTAAAGGTACATGTTATTATGTACTCAACTATGATTGACTTTAACCATTCCCTTTTGTGGTTCTGCCCTCACATAGCCACACCTTTGACCAAAATGGGCTGTTTAGTCTAAAATGCCCAGGCCTATTTTTGGCCCCAGTTCAGGTCTCCCTACGTCTCCTCCCTCACCTCTGTCCATCATCCTACACATGGTCTCTGCTCTGTTAACCCCTTCCTGACCCAGGACATACCGGTACGTCCTGGGTCCTTTCCCTTTCTATAACGCGGGGCCAGGGCCGGATCATCATTGGCACTCATGGAGCACCTGTTCCGGGCCCCGTGTCCGCAGGGGGCCCGTCACATTCTGGACATCCCTGCGGGCTGCTCAGAAGTGAATTGGGACTGTTTTAAAGTGGCCGCAGAGTAGCCCGGCCACGGCCACTTTAAAACAGTGACCAGCGGCGGCTCCTGTGGGCCCGGACTCCTCCTGCTTTTTCTCTTTTTGATATTTCCTTACCTGGCCACGCTCGGCAAGCTCAGGTAATACATCGGGTCTTGTGGGCTGTGACGAGTGACGTCTCCTGCGGCTCCTCTGCACGGCGTCAGGGACGTCACTCATCATTTCCTACAGTGCATCGTTTTCTCCATTACACCCCAGCGCTGCAGGAAATGATGAGTGACGTCCCTGACGCCGTGCAGAGGAGCCGCAGGAGACGTCACTGGTCACAGCCCACAAGACCCGACGCATTATCTGACCCTGCCGAGCGTGGCCAGGTAAGGAAATATGAAAAATAGAAAAAGCAGGAGGAGGGGGATGCAAAGATCAGGGGAGGATTATGAATAGGGGAGGATGATGAGCAGGGGGGGTTAATGATGAGCAGGGGGGTAATGATGAGCAGGGGGTAATCATGAGCAGGGGGGGGTAATGATGAGCAGGGGCAGGGAATGATGAGCAGGGGGGAATGATGAGCGGGGGGGAATGATGAGCGGGGGGTAATGATGAGCAGGGGGGAATGATGAGCAGGGGGGAATGATGAGCAGGGGGGGAATGATGAGCAGGGGGGAGAATGATGAGCAGGGGGGGAGAATGATGAGCAGGGGGGTGGAATGATTAGCAGGGGGGTGGAATGATGAGCAGTGGGGGGGGGGGGGGGAATTAGGGCTCGTCCACACTACGAACTTCCGCCAGCAGAATTTTGCTTGTTTTCAATGGGATGCTGCTGCTCTGTGCACACTACGGAAGACACAGTGTGTGGTAGTATTGTTTTTAGAGGGCATGATGTTTGGCAGTACACAGGGTTTGGCAGTATTATATTTAGGAAGCACAGTCTCTTGTAGGGTTATAATGATCGTTGTCTTTATACAGAGGTTGAGGAGCGGCTGGCAGAGTGAGGAACCAATGATGTCCAGGCGTCAAACTTTACAGAGGAAGATGGAGCTGGCGTTTGGACCAGATGAAGAAGAAAAGGAAAGACAACAGAGAAGACGTCTCCTGTGAGTCATTTTATGTTTGTGTATTCTCCTGACTGTCCCATTAAATCTCTCCTCACTTCTAAGTTTTGCAGTAATAATGGATTTTTACCCTGTACCCCAATTTGAGGCTCCAGCTGTTACAAAACTACAACTCCTATAATGCCTGAAGCTCTCCAGACATAATGGGTGTTGTAGCTTTGCAACAGCTGGAAAGAGTGACTTGAACTGAAGTTATTTTAGACCATGCAGCCCATTTTATTTTAACAGGGGCCTGACTCCTGTTCCACTCAGTGGAAGGGAAGGGGGACTGTCGGGGGAGGGGGGGAATGGGGGGGGCCATCATAATGAAGTGCTCCGTCTTCCAGGCAGCCTTAATCTGGCCCTGTGTGGGGCCACGGCAGGTCGGGCCCAGCACCTAGCAATGGCCAGGACCCATGGCTAATAGCGTGAGGCACTGATTGCTGTGCCTCGTGCTATTAACCCTTTAGACACGGCATTCAAAGTTGATCGCTGCATCTAAACTGAAAGCTAATAAGTGCCGGTTAGCTCAGTGGGCTGTTCAGGCCCGCCACGCGAAATCGCAGCGTCCCTTAGCGGCGCCTTACCTTCCACCTCCGTGATCAATCACCAAATGATTGCTCAGTGCCTGAGATTCAGACATGAGCAGTCAAGCAGCAGAAACACTGACCAATGCTATGTTAAAAGTGAAAAAAAAAAGTTGATAAAGATTATTTAACCCCCTTTTCCCATTAAAAAAATACTGTGTGAAAAAAAAAAATCAACATATGTGGTGTCACCGTGTGCGGAAATGTTCGAATTATAAAACTACAGTGTTAATTAAGCTGCATGGTCAATGGCCTACGCGCAAAAAAATTCCAAAATCCAAAATAGCGTATTTTTGGTCACTTTTTATCATGAAAAAATTATCAAAAAGTCCAATCAATACAAAAACGACACTGCTAAAAACTTCAGATCACTGCGCAAAAAAATTAGCCCTCATATCGCCCCGTACGCAAAAAATAAAAAAGTTATAGGGTTGAGAAGATGACAATTTTAAATAAAAATTTTCCTGCATGTAGTTATGATTTTTTCCAGAAGTACGACAAAATCAAACCTATATAAGTAGGGGATCATTTTAACCGTATGGACCTACAGAATAATGATAAGGTGTCATTTTCATCAGGCCGTTGAGGTCTCAGCGGCCTGACGAAGCGCCTTGGGGCGTGTAACGGTCCGTGGCCCAATTCCTGAGCTCCCCCCTGCTTCCATCCGCCGCCTCCCTCCCTGGACTGGTGCCCGGTCCCTGGATTATCGTATCTGCTTGGTCTGCCTGCTATGGACTGGTGAGCACTCCGCTTTCTTTTTCTTTGTTGTGGAGTTATACATGCTGCTGTTTATATCCTAGCGTGTAGCGCTTACTTTCCTGCTGAGTCCATATCCAAACTGCTTGGTGTGCACAGCAATTATATAAAACGGTGGTGCTGGCTAAACTTTCTTTCTTTGTAAATACACAATATAATGAGGCCATGCTGGCAAAAATGAAATTCACATAAGAGCCACTGGGTGGCCAGAAATAGACACTTACAGCATATGCATCTCCTACACAGTATTGCAAAACCATGTTTTATTGCTAAGCTTGTCATTTCCTAACACACATTTTGGGTTACTAAGTAGAGATTAGTGTGCTGAGCCTGGCAAACCTAGTTTTGATCGGCAGCCCAAGGAAGTGCGCTTGGCGCGCAAGAAACAGTTCTGTCGCTGCGAGGCTGCTACCCCCCCCCCACCCCCCCGCATCTACCCGCTGTGCCATTATTTTTATGAATAAGAAATAAAGTTTGCCGCAAGATAAAGGCTTGGGTGAGTGCATCTCATTTCTTTACTCTGAAGATTGTTTGCTGTGCTGTTTCTTATTGGATTGCACCCCCGTATAGCCACCCAGGTATTTCTATTAAGCTTTGGTCTCCCATAGACCCTATTTGTGGATTGCAGTGCCAGACTTACTTTACCTTTCTTTGTTGCGGATTGCTAGTTTTGATCTAGTCTTCGTGGTGAAAGCAGCTCGCCGAATTCTCGGACATTGCCAGGTCAGGAACACATGGGCCCTCATTTACTAAAGGAGAACCGACGGTTTTTCTCGGTTATTGCGCCCAAAATTTGGTCGCATCCCGCGTGTGACCAAATCTGCACCCAAAATTTAGGCGCACAACCTACATTTTCAAAAACACCCAAGAGTTTAATTTAACCTACAAAATGGGCGTGGTTTACTCAAAAATGGGCGTTAACCCGACAAAATGGAAAAATCACTCGGAGTAATTGTGAAATCACTCTGAAATAAGTGTGATTTCTCAACTCTGAAAAACCGACAGCCCAGGGGTCGAGTGAAAATGGAAAAATGGAGTGTTTTTGAGGAAGGGACTGCTGACCATTGTGGTTCATGATTAAATTACTTGTTTTATACTTTAAAAGCATTTTTAGACCCTCAACGCTTTTATGATTAAATTATGTAATAGATTTTTTTAATTTATATATAATATATATAAACCAATAAAGAGCAGCACATCCAATATAAGAAATCCCAGGGTGCCAGCCAATTGGATCTCGGTGCTATGATCCTTGTTTTACATATAATTGATAGAAGGCAGCACACCAACTTGAGTGAAATCCAATGTTTTTTATTCCATGTAGGAGAGACAACGTTTCAGTGATCTCACACCGCCATTTTCAAGTGTGTATATATATATATAATATTTTTTTTTAATTTTTTTTTTATATATATGTTAAAAAAACTTTTGGGTTGTTAACAATCATGAATGTAAAGTTACATCCTTGTGCAGAATAACTTTACTTTATTTATTTGGTTTAATTTTTATTTTTCCAGTGTGACACTTGTTATTCCCATGCGACAGAATTTAATATGGTGCGACACAAAAAAAAACGACACATGCGACAGATTAGTAAATTACAAGGGAAAAAAAGACGAGTGCACTAAAAAAAAAAAACCTAACCAACACTCCAGTCTTTGTAAATGAGGGCCATGGTGCTTTGGTACCTAAATAAAAGTAGGAAGTATTGGGAACAGTGAGATGACAGCAGGGCAGCCCAGAATACCCTGCAGCTACCAGCAAGATCACATGACCCAAGGTTATCCAATCAATGCAAGCATTAATGTACCATACATCTCCTAGGCCAATAGGACACAGCAAAGGGGTGGGTTTAACTCCTTAAGGACCCAGCGTTTTTCGGTTTTTGCACTTTCGTTTTTTCCTACTTACCTTTTAAAAATCATAACCCTTTCAATTTTGGACTTGAAAAACCATTTGAGGGCTTTTTGTAATGGCATCAATCATTTTACCCAAAAATCTATGTCGAAACAAAAAAAAAAAAAAAAATCATTGTACGACTAAATTTAAGAAAAAAAAAACGCCATTTTGTAAATTTTAGGGGCTTCCGTTTCTACGCAGTACATTTTTCAGTAAAAATGACACCTTATCATTATTCTGTAGGTCCCTACGATTAAATTAATACCCTACTTATGTAGGTTTGATTTTGTCGTACTTCTGGAAAAAATCATAACTACATGCAAAAAAATCATAACTACATGCACAAAAATTTTAAATTGTCATCTTCTGACCCCTATAACTTTTTTTTTATTTTTTTGCGTTTTTATCGGTACCATATTTGTTTTGATCTGACTTTTTGATCGCTTTTTATTCATTTTTTTATGGTATAAAAAGTTACCAAAAATACGCTATTTTGGACAAGTATACAGGTTCATGGTCGTCAACAGGTTAAAGGATAATTAAGACCCATGCATTGTATTGTGGCTTCCATTTTAGACAGAGAAAGATGAGAGCATTCTGCAAGCACTACTGATCCCAGAATGCCTTTACAAATTATATAGAATTGAAAAGCAAGCTGAACAAAGCATTAATCATAACTAAACTGACCTCAGTGACCTCCTGTCACCTGCGGAATTGTGTACAGTTGATGCACTACAGATCCCATCCAGCAGTAAACAAGCCCATGAAAGCTATCCCATTACGAGTAGAGCAAAGCAAAGCAGTGTGCTGTCAGTGGGCTGACCTCAGACAGTGACATCCAGTCACCTCAACTAATGTATACTACAAATCCCAGCCAGCAGTAAACGTGCCCATAAAAACAATCATAAGCTGACCTGTATTTTAGCAATACATATTAAAAGCCCTGGGAATGTGGAATAGCCATCTAAGGCTAAGTTATGTGTATTTTCTTGGTTTAATTCTACATAGTATTACTACCTGGGTGTAATATAACTACACCATTAAAAGTGATGCGAGTGAACGTGGCATAGCCATCTAAGACTCAATTAGGTGTATTTTCTGGGTTTAATCAAACATATATTTTTTTCTACCTGGGTTTAACGTAACTAGACAGTTAAAAGCATTGAGTTACCATGGGTTAGAGCATGTTGCTGTAACTTTGACTTTAGCTTAGCCTTAAGACCACTTTAAAACTACTTGAATACATTCTTAAAGGGGTTATCCGGGAAAAAACTTTTTTTTTATATATATATCAACTGGCTCCAGGAAGTTAAACAGATTTGTACATTACTTCTATTAAAAAATCTTAATCCTTTCAGTACTTATGAGCTGCTGAAATTGAGTTGTTATTTTCTGTCTATGTGATCTCTGATGACACGTGTCTCGGGAACTGTACAGAGTAGAAGCAAATCCCCATAGCAAACCTCTTCTACTCTGGGCAGTTCCCGAGACAAGCAGTGGTGTCAGCAGAGAGCACTGTTGCCAGACAGAAAAGAACAACTCAACTTCAGCAGCTGATAATTATTGGAAGGGTTAAGATTTTTTAATAGAAGTAATTTACAAATCTGTTTAACTTTCTGGAGCCAGATGATATAAAAGAAGTTTTTTCCTGGAATACCCCTTTAAGTGAGGCCCCTTTCACACTGCTGTTGTGCTCCGTCGAGAACGGCCGTTGAAGTCTCTTTTTTTTTTGTGACTTTAACGTGACAGAGAAGAATGGGCAGCAACGGGTCCCGGGATTTACTATTATGGGAATAGCGGGAGAAAAAGACAGCACAAGCAGTAATATGTCTCCCCTATATCCCCAGACTCCCCCGACGGCCATCACACTCCCGTGTGCTATCAGCAGTGTGAAAGAAGCCTGACCCTAACCCTGACCCTAACAACAGTATTTTACAGGGCTTTAGAGACAGTGGGGGACATGTATCATTATTTGTGTATGGTAGAAGCAATTTACCCCTTTTCCCGAATTCTAAATTATGTGCAGAAGCGCTAAATTTATCAATCAAGTGCAATGAGCTTCATAAATTGCGGGTAAATATAGTGATCTCCTAAATCCACTCTTTGGAAAATAGAATCAATGATTTAGAGCATCTTGCTACGTTAAGTCCATGATGGCTTATACTTGCGCAAAAAAAACAGCTCTTGCGGCAAAATTTTTGGTGTAAAAAAAAAGTACGCAGTTAATAAATCCATGTGTACTATAGATGTCACTCCAAGGTACCCCGATTCTGCCACATCTGGAGAACATGCTCTACCAAAACGTGCGCAAAAAATTGCGCAAAAAAAGGGCTTGCGCAAAATTTTGCGCAAAAAAATACACACAAAACAGGGGTAAAATCTTTGATACATGTCCCCCAGTGACCCAGATTTATGAATCTGTGTGAGAGAAAATGTGGAGAGATTTCTCCACAACGACCAATCACAGCTCAGCTAATGAGCTGTGGTAAAGTGAAAGCTGAGCAGTGATTGGCTGCTGTGGGAAAATCACTTCACTTTTTCTATCACACAGTTTAATAAATCTGGGCCTGTGTTTTACTTGTGTGTTGAGGCTTGTACCAAGCATTTTCTGAAAGTGTGCAAATTTGGCCAACCACATTTAAAAAAAAAATTCTAAATTCTTGGAATTGAAAGGGTTACTCCGCTGCTCAGCATTTGAAACAAACTATTCCGAACACTGTAGCCGGCGCCGGGAGCTTGTGATGTCATAGCCCCGCCCCCTCATGATGTCAAGCTTTTTTTTACCCTCATATTACAAAATATCCTGATACATATACACTATAAAACAAACATTTCCCCTCCTCCATCCCCCTACAAATACTTATCTTTGGTTGAGGTCTCATCTTCCATAGCTGCAGCTTTTCCTTTTACAACCATACCGGCAGCCTTTAAAGGGGTACTCCGGAGGGGAAAAACATTTTTCAAATCAACTTGTGCCAGAAAGTTAAACAGATTTGTAAATTACTTCTATATAAAAAACTTAATCCTTCCAGTACTTATCAGCTGCTGTATGCTGTAGAGGAACTTGTGTAGTTCTTTTCAGTCTGACCACAGTGCTCTCTGCTGACACCTCTGTCCATGTCAGGAACTGTCCAGAGAAGGAGAGGTTTGCTATAGGGGATTTGCTTCTACTCTGGACAGTTCCTGACACGGAGAAAGGTGGCAGCAGAGAGCACTGTGGTCAGACTGGGAAAATCTACACAACTAGCCGGAAGCTTGTGACGTCATAGCCCTGACCCCTAATGACGTCACGCCCCCTCAATGCAAGTCTATGGGAGGGGGCGTGACCGCTGTCACGCCCCCTCCCATAGACTTGCATTGAGGGGGCAGGGCGTGACATCATGAAGGGGCGGGGCTATGATGTTGCAAGTTCCCGGCACCGGCTCCAGCGTTCAGAACAGTTTGTTCCAAACGCTGAGCAGCGGAGTACCCCTTTAAACATTTATATTGCTCCTCCCCTATCTGCTTTGTTGTCAAGGATACCTTTATATGCACTTTATTTATAGAAATAGTGAGAAATAAGAAAATTGTGCCACTCCTGTCCACTGGCTGTGTTTGGTATTGCTGTTTAATTCTATTTAATTTAAAAGAATTTAGCTGCAATAATAATATGTATTTTTTTTTTTTTTTAATCTTATAAACCACTTTTTTATTTCAATTACTTTTATTCATCAGTGTTTTTGTACTGTATACTTTAATTTACACCTGACATTCTTCCGTGCTGTATACTGGTGCTGAGACCTGTAGGAAGTCTATGCAGTTGCTCTATTCTATTGCTCTATATATACAGTTTCTACAGCGCAATTCAATGACGGAAGCTGCAATGCTCCACTCGGACACTAGAGGTCACTTGTGCTGCAATCCATTATCTCACTAACCACCATGTATTCTTGTACGTTACCACAATCATAACAGATATCATTTCAAGCTGCCAATAATAACAACTTGCAATACCTATATTTATTTATGCATATATCATAACAGTACAAGTGTACACCTGTTCTTAACTTTTCCTTTTTTAATATGTCGGTCTTTTAAATCTTTCCAAGCTGTTTGAGCTACTCGCTATGATAACTGTAGATCCCTCACCCCACCCCCACCCCAAATTATTCTGTTTTGAAAAAATAATGTGTTCAGCTCACACTACCAGGGCTGGAAAAATCTTTTCACATGCAAGTGGCTTTACATTAACCCCTTAATTTTCTATTACGTACATGTACATGGTTGTGCAATTAATGGGGTACTTCGGCCCTAAGTAATCTTATCCCCTATCCAAAGGACTGGACTGGACTGCTGGGGACCCCTGCAATCTTGCATTCGGCACCCACCTCTTTGATGTCACGCCTCGTGAGACTCCGCCTCATGTGACGTCACACCCCGCCCCCGCTATGCAAGTCAATGGGAGGGGGCGTGACAGTTGTCACTCCCCCTCCCATAGACTTGCATAGTGGGGGGCGGGGCGTGATGTCACACGGGGGCGGGGTCGTGACGTCACGTTACTCCGGCCCCGTGGTCGGCACCTGGCAGTTTGTGAGCTGGCAGCGCGGCGTGCAGCTCAAAGATGTGGGTGCCGAACGCAAGATTGCGGGGGTCTCCTGCGGCAGGCCCCCAACGGTCAGACATTTTATTCCCTATCCTTTGGATAGGGGATAAGATGTCTTAGGGCTGGAGTACCCCTTTAAGGGTGTATAGACCTTAACCCACTCTCTACCTGGTAGTTCCCAGCTGCTTTCAGCAGCAAAAAGCCAGTATGGAACGATCTTAACTCTGCTGCTGGCTATTTTAAAGCCAAGTTCACACCACTGAATCTCTGGCCAGAATTTCTGCCGGAAATCCAGACGGTCTCGAGAAGATCTGCTAGGTCTTTGCGGACTGCATTACTGTCCACATAGATGCCAATGCATTTCTGAGCAGATCTGCCGTAACAAGATTTATGTACACACATTCTTTTGCCATTTTCAGAAATGCATAGACATCTTTGGGGACAGCAATGCAGTCCGTGCAGTTCTAGCGCAGCACTCCGGATCTCCGGCGGAAATTCCAGCTCGAGATTCCTTGGTGTGAACCCGGCTTTACTGTTTAGATGCCGCTTTCAAAGCTGACAGGCGCATTTAACCCCTTAAGGACCACGGGTTTTTCCGTTTTTGCACTTTCGTTTTTTCCTCCTCATCTTTTAAAAATCATAACCCTTCCAATTTTCCACCTAAAAATCCATATGATGGCTATATGGGCTCATTTTTTTTGCGCCAAGATCTGAAGTTTTTAGCGTTACCATTTCTGTATTGATTGGACTTTTTGATCGCATTTTATTCATTTTTTCATTATATAAAAAGTGACCAAAAAAACGTTATTTTGGACTTTGGAATTTTTTTGCGCGTACGCCATTGACCTTGTGGTTTAATGAATGATATATTTTATAGTTAGGACATTTATGCACACGGCAATAACACATATGTTTATATTTATTTTTATTTACATGTTGTTTTTTTATGGGAAAAGGGGGGTGATTTGGACTTTTCTTAGGGAAAGGGTTAAATCAAATTTTTTAGCTTCCATAGGGGGCTATAACACTGCACACACTAATCTTATACACTGTTCACTGCAAAGCCATAGCTTTGCATTGATCAGTGTTATCAGCGGTCGATTGCTCAAGCCTGCATCTCAGGCTTGGAGCAATCAATTGCCGAAGGGACACGCCGGAGGAAGGTAAGAGGACCTCCGCCTCGTGTCCCAGCTGATGGTGACACTGCATTTTCACTGATCCCGATCAGCCCCACTGAGCAGCCAGCAGCTTTCGTTTTAGACGCGGCGGTCAACTTTGAACAGGGTTAATAGCGTGCGGCACCGCTATCACTGCTACGCGGTATTAGCCCCAAGTCTCGGCTTCAGATACATGCCGGGACCGACCCGATATGATGCGGGGTCACCGCGTGACCCCGCGTTATATCGTGGGAGCCGGCCAAGGACGTAAATATACGTTAAGGGGTTAAACAGCAGGAACACATATAATTTGTGGAATAGTGTTCAGATTAGCTCATCGCGACACAATTGTAAGGAGCCGATCAGTCCGAGTACGTTTGTAAGTCACAATTGTAAGTCATTGCAGTCCGAGAACGTTACAAGGCCTCCATGGCTGCCATTGGTGTTCCATAGGCAGCCTGTACTAGCTTTTCACAGACCTAATGGAACAATGCAATTGTGTTGTATTAAAATATATTAGCAATCAAATTATTACATTACAAGTACGCTAAAGGGGCTTAAAAAGTATTATAAAATGTTAAAAAATGATTTTTAAAATATAAAAAAATATTAAATTCAAATCATTGTCCTTTTCACAGTTTTTTCATAAAAAGGGAATAAAACTGTAACTTCAAAAAGTGAAAAATTGTCCAAGCTACTAAAATATTACATTATTGACACTGCATAGTAAACACCGTAAGGAAAAATATAACCAAACACAAGAATTGTAAATTTTTGGTCATATAATCACACATCAAAGCAAAACAGAAAAAATATCATCAAAAAGTTTGAGCTGCACAAAAATAGTGGTAAGACTACAGATCAAGGGGGGAAAATGGGTCCTCGTTCAACCCTGTAGACTGAAAAATTAAAAAGTTATAGGGGTCAGAATAGGGCAATCTTATTTTACAAGAAGTATAGGGTTTATCTTTTTTTACAAGAAGTAATATAAAACAAAAGCATTATAAATCGGGTACCACTGTAATCACACATAATAATAGCATGGCAGATTTATCATATTTCACTGTGTAAAAAAAAAAATTTTTAAAAATTTAAAATAATTTTGTTTTATTTTTTTTCAATTTCTTCTCACAATTAATTTTTCCTTACAGCTTTATTGTACATTATGGCCAGATTAAAGTTGTGTTTGCAAAGTACAATTAGGGTGCGTTCACACGCTCATTGTTTTTGCGGGTTTTCCGCTGCTTATTTGAAAGGGTGCGGGCTTTTCTAGGCTAGCCACAGCAGATTTTACGCTCCGGAAAATCCGACGCAAGCCCCATTGAAGTCAGTAGGGACTGCAGCGAATTCTCAGCAGTGTAAATTCCGCCGCAGCCAATCTGCCGCGGCCAATCTTTCAAATACGCAGCGGAAAACCCGCAAAAACAAAGAGCGTGTGAACGCACCCTTAGTTAAGACTTTTTAAAGTCAAGATGGAGAAAAAGGAAATTGAGAAATCAAAATTGGCTTGGTTCCTTATGTGTTCAAGGATTGCGTAATTCAGTAGATGTAGAAAAGTTATGCATGTAAATATGCCCATACACCTTAGTGTAACGTCAGCTGCGCTAGTCACCTTCGTCAGGTTAGGCTGACTGTCTAGGATGCATGGTGGCCTCCTGACTCTAGACTGACGTTATCTGAACTGTCGGGCATGTTGAATTTTTTTTTCCAAACCCTGTTGGTTTGGGAAAGATAAGTCAGTGCCAGAGCAGTCTGACTGCAGCTTACCCCTTCCCATAGACAACACATAAAGATTGTCTGATAGTTATTGACACTGTATGGCCCCTTAAAGGGGTACTGATAGACATCTTATCCCGGGGTCAGATGCTGGGCCACATTTTCTGACAATGCAGTTCCCTTGAGAGAGGAGTTCTTCACACTTTCTTACCAATAGAAAAAGGATCAACCAGGATGAGGCCTCATAGTAGCCGCATGGTCTGCACTGCTACTATGGTATATACCCCATTGAAATCAAGTCAGAATTCGACTCACCAGTTTTGCAGTACACAGAATAGCATTGCTTAGGGGTAAATATATATTCACAACAAGGGTGGATGTCTGTAATGTTGCTGGATGTGGATCCTCCGACCTGTGTGGCAGATGGCACGGGCTGTATCGAGGATCGGAGTCTAAGGTGCCGCTGGTCTTCACCAGAGCCCGCCACAAGGCAGGATGGGCTTGCTGAGGCAGGGGACACCCAGGTCGCTACCCCCGATACGACTCGACCACACAGGTAGCTGGGCCAGGCGAGGTACAGGTGAATGAGGCAGAGGCGTAGTCGGACTTAGCAGAAGGTCAAGGCAGGCGGAAAAGGTGCGTAGTCAAATAACGTAGCAGAAGGGTCAAATATACGGGTAAGGCCAACAGACAATAGGGAACACTTCATCTCAGGCTAGGGGCACTGAAGATTCAGCAGGGAAGAGTGGGAGGTGCAGGGACTTATAAAAGTGTGTCAGATGTTGCACGTAATTATTTAAATTTCAGAGCTCTGGCGCACGCCCGCCCTAGGAGACGGGGACACGCGCGCCGGAGCTGAGAGACATTGGAGGTTGAGCGTGGTAAGTGACGGGCTGGGATTCGCATGCGGGCCTGTCCCACGATGCAATTCCCAGCCCAGCCAGCAGCAGGGGAGAGCAGGGCACTGTGCTCACGGCCAGCGCAAGTGGCCGGAGCGCCGAGTGTAACAATCATCTTGTAACCAGTACATATGAGAATAACAGAATGCTTTATACAGCTGAGTATTGAAAGACACAAGTGGCTTTAGAGACACATTTTAGGGACTAATGCATTAGGGTTTCTATTTTGATGGATTTCAAAACTACAGTATCTGAAAAATTGTATCAGAACATATTATTGCACCATGAAAATATAACATATTAAAATATCAGGATTTTGAGAACGATGGATAAGCATGACTATCTGATCTTCTGATCATACAAAGAATTCAAAAGTGACTTAACCTCTTGGGGACGCAGGGCATATGCATATGCCCTGCATCCCCGATCCTTAAGGAGTTTTTCAGGTCCCTGCTGCTTGCCGGGCAGGGACCGGACCGGGATGCCCCCATGTCGGCGATCGCCACAAATCACCAATCAATTCAGATCGGCAATTTGTGGCAATTCCAGATCAATCGGGTCTACGGTGACCCGGAAAAAAGGATGATAGGTGCCGTCCAAGATGGCACCTATCATCCTTTAGCAGCAGGAGTGAGGTGGCAATGGACACCTGCTGTGGGGGTGTCCCTAATGGCACCTGCTCCGCTCCTGTTCCGGAGGGCGAGAGCAGGTGCCAGGAGTGGGTACCTATGGCTGGGGCTCCCGATCCCCCGCATATTCGGCGGGATTGGGGCCCCAGCAGCTGAGGCGGCGGCATGGCAGACGGATCTTCACTGTGCAGCAGCAGGAGGTAAGGCTGGCCTCCTGCTGTTGCTAAGCAGCAACTCCCAGCATTTTTGTGCCTCCAGCTGTTGCATAACTACAACCCCCAGCATGCATGGACAGCCAAAGGGCATGCTGGGAGTTGCAGTAGTGTGTCTCTAGCTGTTGCATAACTACAAGTCCCAGCATGCCCTTCGGCTGTAAGTGCATGCTGAGAGTTGTAGTTTTGCAACAGCTTGAGGCATGCTGGTTTGCGAAACACTGAGTTAAGTAAAAAAAAATGGCTGTGTTTTGCAACCAGTGTGCCTCCAGTTGTTGCATAACTGCAACCCCCAGCATGCATGGACAGCCAAAGGGCATACTGGGAGTTTTAGTAGTATGCCTCCAGCTGTTGCATAACTCCAAGTCCCATCATCCCCTTTGGCTGTCCGAGCATGCTGAGAGTTGCAGCTTTTTGCAACAGCTGAAAGCACACTGGTTGCAAAACACTGAGTTTGTTACCTAAATCAGTGTTTCGCAACCAGTGTCCCTCCAGCTGTTGCAAACTAAAACTCCCAGCATGCACTGATAGACCGTACATGCTGGGAGTTGTAGTTCTGCAACAGTTGGAGGCAAACTCTGAGCTAAGTAACAAACTCTCAGTGTTTAGCAAACAGTGTGCCTCCAGCTGTTGCATAAGTACAACCCCCAGCATGCACGAAAGCCAAAGGGCATGCTGGGAGTTGTTGTTTTGCAACAGCTGGAGGTTTGCCCCCCCCCCCCCTCATGTGAATGTACAGAGTACATTCACACGGGCGGGGGTTTACAATGAGTTCTCGCTGCAAGTTTGAAATGCAGCTAATTTTCCACCGCAGTTCAAACTCCCAGCTGGAAACTCATTGGAAACCCCCGCCCGTGTGAATGTACCCTAAAAACACTACACTACACCTACACAAAATAAAAAGTAAAACACTACATATACACATACCCCTACACAGTTACGCCCCCCCCCCCCCCCAATGAAAATGAAAAACGTCTGGTACGGCACCGTTTCCTAAAAGGAGCCTCCAGCTGTTGCAAAACAACAACTCCCAATATTGCCGGACAGCCATTGACTGTCCAGGCATCCTGGGAGTTTTGCAACAGCTGGAGGCACCCTGTTTGGGAAACACTGCCGTAGGGTAATTTTGGTATTGGAGGCAAGTGTAATTCTTGCATCTTAGTCCGTTCCTATGCAAATAACTAATTTAGGCCTCAAATGCGCATGACGCTCTCTCACTTCAGAGCCCTGTTGTATTTCAAGGTAACAATTTAGTGCCACATATGGGGTATCTCCGTACTCGGGAGAAATTGTCTAACAAATTTTGGGGGGCTTTTTCTCCTTTTACTATTTATGAAAAGGTAAAGTTTGGGTCTACACTTGCATGCTATTTAAAAAAAATATATTTTTTACACTAACATGCTGGTGTTGCCCCATACTTTTCATTTTCACAAGAGGTAAAAGAAAAAAAAAGCCCCCCAAAAATTGTAACGCAATTTCTCCTGAGTACATAAATACCCCATATGTGGGTGTAAAATGCTCTGCAGGTGCACAACAAGGCTCAGGAGTGAGAGCGCACCATGTACATTTGAGGCCTAAATTGGTGATTTGCACAGGGGTGGCTGATTTTACAGCAGTTCTGACATAAACGGAAAAACATAAATACCCACATGTGACCCCATTTTGGAAACTACACCCCTCACAGGTGTTGGACAATTTTCGTTAAGGTTGGATGGGAAAATGAAAAAAAAATGTTTTCACTAAAATGCTGGTGTTACCCTAAATTTTTTATTTTCACAAGGGAAAATAGGAAAAAAAAGCCCCACAACATGTGTAACCCCATTTCTTCTGAGTAAGAAAATACCCCATATGTGGATGTAAAGTGCTCTGCTGGCGAACTACAATGCTCAGAAGAGAAGGAGCGCCATTGGGCTTTTGGAGAGAAAATTTGTCCGGAATTGAAGGCCACGTGTGTTTACAAAGCCCCCATAGTGTCAGAACAATGGACCCCCCCCCCCCCCCCGCACATGTGACCCCCATCTTGGAAACTACACCCCGCAGGGAACGTAATAAGGGGTACAGTGAGCTTCCTAAATGTGACATGCCCCCCAAAAAACATTTTAGCAAAATTCACTCTCCAAAATCCCATTGTCGCTCCTTCCCTTCTGAGCCCTCTAGTGCACCCACAAACCACTTAACATCTACATTTGAGGTATTTCCTTACTCAAGAGAAATTGGGTTACACATTTTGGGGGATTTCTCTCCTTGTACCCCTTGTAAAAAATTCAAAAAATGGCTCTACAAGAACATGCGGGTGTAAAAAAATTATGATTTTGAATTTTCTCCTTCACTTTGCTGCTATTCCTGTGAAACACCTACAGGGTTAACAAACCTTTTGAATGTCATTTTGAATGCTTTGAGGGGTGCAGTTTCTATAATGGGGTCAATTATGGGGTATTTCTCACAGAAAAGTCCCTCAAGTCCACTTCAAACTTAACTGGTCCCTGAAAAATTCAGATTTTGAATTTTTCGTGAAAATTTTGAAAATTGCTGCTGAACTTTGAAGCCCTCAAATGTCTTTAAAAAGTAAAAACATGTCAACTTTATGATGCAAACATAAAGTAGACATACTGGCCCTGATTTACTAATGTGAACCCAAGTGTTTTTGTCCCTAATATTCTGTCGCACGATTTATGCGACAATATTAGCGACCAAAAAAAAACGTCTTTTTGCAAACTCTCCGAGTGTTTAGTAAAACACACCAAATGGGCGTGTTTTCAACTAAATGGGGCGTGTTCCTGAGTAAATAAAAAACTCTCTAAGTATAATGTGAAACACACGGAAAAAAAAAGTGTGAGATTGTGAAAATGAAAACCCGATTGCCAGCAGCAGTCGGAAAGTTCATAACAACTGAGGGTTTTTAATGATGTTCACAACAACAGTCATTAGAGATGTTATTTCCATCTCTCAGGCTAGATTAACAAGCTGGTGGTTGATTTTGTGCCCTTTAGTCAGCCTTTCTTTACATGTACAATTTTTTGTAAACTTTAAAATTAATTTTGACTAGTGATGGATATTTTGATTGTTATTGCTTTGAACATAGTAATTTTCTACAAACGTCCTCTCTTCTCAATAGGGTCTCCAAGTCTGCATTTTTTGCTTTTTTACCAGCGTTTTAGCCACCTAATTTGTGCGACCAAACAATATTCCGTGCGACAGAAAAAAAAACGACACTTGCGACACAATAGTAAATAAGGTGAGAAAAATAATGGAGGAAAAGCAAAAACACTCCAAAAAATCCTCTCCAGTCTTTGTAAATGAGGCCCATTGTATTTATGAATCAATTTATAATTTATTTGGAATGTCCATTTTCCTTGCAAACAAAGAGTCTCTAAGTTAGAAAAATACAAAATTTTCAAAATTTTCATCAAATTTTGAGATTTTTCACCAAGAGAGGATGCAAGTAACGATAAAAATTTACCAGTATGTTAACCCCTTAAGGACGCAGGGTTTTTTCGTTTTTGCATTTTTCATTTTTCCTCATCACCTTCTAAAAATCATAATGCTTTAAATTTTGCACATAAAATTCCATGTGATGGCTTATTTTTGTGCCACCAATTCTACTTTGCAGTGTCATTAGTAATTTTACCAAAATGTGACCAAAAATACGCTATTTAGGACTTTGGAATTTTTTTGCTCGTACGCCATTGACGGTGCGGTTTAATTAACAATATATTTTTATAATTCGGACATTTCCGCACGCGGCCATACCACATATGTTTATTTTTTTGTTTTTTTTTTAATGGGAAAAGGGGGTTGATTCAAACTTTTATTAGGGAAGGGGTTAAATGACCTTTATTAACTTTTTTTTTTACTTTTTTTTGCAGTCTTATAGCTCCCATAGTGGGCTATAACACTGCACACACTGATCTTTTGCACTGATCCCTGCAAAGCCATAGCTTTGCAATGATCAGTGTTATAGGCAGTCAATTGCTCAAGCCTGTATCTCTGATCGGACGCGACGGAGATAGCTAAACGGGACATCGCGATTTTATCGCGATGGTCCATATCAGCCCGACTGAGCTGCCAGGAAGCTTTTACTTTCATTTTAGACGTGGCGATCAAATTTGATCGACACGTCTAAAGGGTTAATAGCGCATGGCACAACGATCGGTGCCGCACGCTATTAGCCCAGTGTCCCAGCTATCATTAGCCACTGGGACTGACCCAGTATGATGCGAGGTCACGGTGTGACCCCACGTTATTTACCGGGACTAGGCGCAGGGTGTACAGGTATGCCCTGCGTCCTTAAGAGGTTAAAGTAGAACATGTCACGAAAAAACTATCTCGGAATCAGAATAAAAGCATCTCAGAGTTATTATTGCATAAAGTGAGAGTTGTCAGAATTGCAAAAAAGGGCTGAGTCCTTAAGGTGAAAATGGGCTGAGTCCCTAAGGGGTTAAAGGGAACCAATCATCAGATTTTACCCTATATAACGCTTGGCAAAGCGTTATATAGGATAAAATCTTTATTTTCGCCATTCCCGGGGGGTGCTGCTGCCCCCAGGGATGGTGAAGATATAAAGTTATAAACTAGTCACCGCCACCGCCGTAAGTAGTCACCTGGGCGGGGAGCTCTTCTCACCTACTCCCGTTCTTCGGCCAGGAGCGACGCCCCCTCCTCTTGATTAATGGGCCGCGTCATCGTTCCGCTCACTGAACAGACGAAGCAGAGCGATGACGCGGCCCGTCAATCAAGCGGAGGGGGCGTCGCTGCCGGACGAAGAACGGGAGTAGGTGAGAAGAGCTCCCCGCCCAGGTGACTACTTACGGCGGCGGTGGTGACTAGTTTATAACTTCATATCTTCACCATCCCTGGGGGCAGGAGCATCCCCCGGGGATGGTGAAAATAAAGATTTTACCCTATATAACGCTTTACCAAGCGTTATATGGGGTAAAATCTGATGATTGGTTCCCTTTAAAGGGGTATTCCAGGATTTATTTTTATTTGACTATGCTACAGGGGCTGTAAAGTAAGTGTAGTTCATAATATAGTTTGTACCTGTGTGACGGTTTTCTCACAATTCTTATTTGATTTTCACCCCAATATTTATTTTTAACAGCATACAAAATGACTGTTATCTCAGATTTTTCCCAGGTTGCAATGCGGCTGAGACCTGACCATCACTAGTCAGCTGATGACAGGGAGCCTGTCTGCTTCAATAGGTGGAGCGATCGCTTGGTGGGAAAGAGATCAATCTGCAACTAATGCCACAGCTGTAGGCACCCTGATTGAAAACCACAGGTCATTTGAATGGATGCAGCTCATTTATGTTTCAATGAGTGGGGTGGCTGATGTGTGGGAGGGAGTAAAATGGATTTATAGGATTTGTAGGCAAAAGAAGAAAACTCAAACAGGAAATACCAGTTCACGCCTTTAAGGATTTTTGGACCTAATTCAAAATCAATTTCAGGGGCCCCACCTATCATGTGAGTGGCAGAGGGCACTTTTGAACCCCTGGGGGACCAAGGCCCAGGTGTTACTCCTAACTCCACATATACCATATAGCTTTGTTCATGACAAATTGACTCTGATTTAGTAAATATGGAAAGTACATGAGCCTCAACACACATTTTCATCCACATGCTCTAGTGTGTTTTGGGCATATAGAGGGTATTGAACATAAGAACAAACCTTTCTATTAATAGACCTGTCTACAGGAATTGCAACACATGAAGATGGTATCTGTCTAGTTGTGTGAGGTTCTCTTCTTCCTTCCACAGGGTCCTGCCATACCAATTGGGTTAAAAATAAAAGACGACAAAAAGAGCAAAAAATTTCTGCTCATCTTGAGGAAAATCAAGTCCCAAGGTTCCTCTCAGTGTGTGATGGTGTGTGAATATTGAATATTAAAAATATATACAAATCTGAATTTCCAGGCTTTAAGAGATCTTTTTTATACTTTATTAATATTGCAACAGTAATTTTTGACATAAGTACAAACAAGAAATTCACTTTACATACATAAATAAATTACAATAGAATGTCTTCTATTCTGCAGATAAATACTGTACTGTACCATCATAAACAGAGTGGAAGCGTTTGTTTTGGTCCCTTAAACATTTTTGTGACACCTAGAAATATGTTTTTTTCTCCTGATATTTTTAATTTGTAAAAATGGTCAAAAAAAACTACTCCCTTCACTTTGTCCTGAACTCCATTTTGCCTTAAGTTTCTTCTTCTTATTATACCCTTTTATCTTTATGTTTTCTTGTCCTTCTTTTCCCATTAGTCTACTATTCTTTTCGATGCCCATCCTAAAGTCTTCCTGTACCTGTCTACGTTTTCACAATAACATTTTGAGGCGTATACTCAATAACTATTTTAGTTGTTGATCCTTATAGATGTGAAATTTTCTCTGAGTACTTTTTACCTTCCTACAAAACTGACCGATATATTTTGGCATTTTGTTGTATTTGTCGATGGGTCTAGTTTGCTTCATCCCTGCATGGAGATCACAGTTATACCCAGTTTCTTAGAAGAGAAACCCAATTTTATACATTTTGGACAGGGCATTATCCTGCAGACAAATGAAGGGGAGTACTAAAGTACATTAAATTATCATAGGAAAGAGTTGTAAAGTGCCTAGTAGAGAAAATGCCATGGCTAGACTTTCCTTCAGGGGCAAAGATTCAGTTTTCTTCCTTAGCTCTGTATGTAAATACCCCCATCCATTTGTATTCTTCCTACTTTGTCCCTACTCCATCAACGTCATCAGCCTATGGTTCTGAATTCGGGAATGCTTTAATTTATTTCCTGATCTCTGGCCTACATAATAACTTATTTGCTAACCAACAGGTCCCAAACTAAGAAATTAAGAAGATACTGGAGGTTTATGGTGGCGAGGTAACATAATCAATGTAAACAAAACAGATTGAGCTTGAAAAGCAAAATTACCCATAAAAGTCTACAGTAATACAATTTTGTCCAAATGTCAGTGGCCTTTTATTCAAGGTTGATCACAGTATATATTCAGTAACATAGGATGTATTATTTTGGGGAAACAAACATGCTATATATGTGGGCCCTATTTCTTTGGGTATACAAAAGTGTCATCCCTAATGACATCAAGGCTCATAATATGAAATAAATACTAACCCTAATATACAATTTCTTCATCTGTTGAATACCATTTATTGCAGAGCAACTTTTCCACTAATTTCCCAGGATTTTCCACTGGTGGAAGTCCGAAGCTTTGAGTAATATTTCGGTAACACAACCATAGTGGTTTTACTATTTGGTATCAAATTTCACATGGATGCCCGGGATATCTACAGGAATAGGAGCCCTACACAAATTGCATTTCACATAAAACACTGTAATAAAAAAAATCGACCAACAAAATGTAACACACTGTCATCTGGTTTTAATCGCTATGGGCACGCATCCCATATTGGCCTCCCATGCCGGACATTTCTATATTGGCTGAGTAAGGTGCACATTGAGCCGCTGAAGGTTCGTAACAGTCTTGGGCAGCACGAGTTGGACAGTAAGAAGCATTTTGTTTCGAGCTACAACCACATCTGGGTGCTATCCACTGTAGGAGACAAAAAGAGTTTGTTAGAATTTTGTAGTGATATCTTAAAGTTTACCTTTCACTATTACAAACTTTTGACATGACAAGAAGTTTTAATCAGTCGGAGTCTGAGTGTTCTAAGTGAAGGATTAGTAGAATGAGCAGGGGGAGAGAAGCATGGCTGCCTCGGTCAAGTAACACATAGGCCTAAGAAAATGGACTAAACATAGACTTCTTCCAGCTCATTCTACTAATCATTTAGGGTCTGCGACATCACAAGATTTTTTTTATATAAAACAGCAATTAAGTTATCAATAAGTTCTATAATATTTTAATATTTTTACACACAGGTAAATAGATCTGTCATATAGTATAATATATAGAAATTTCCCCACTTCTGCAGCTGCTCCCCCCTCTTCCCCTTGTAATATCAATTGTATTAAGCAGGCTCATTTTTGGAAAAGCAATGATTTTCTGAAAAATTCTTGCCATAAATTTTAGAGCAATGAGTGGCATAAAGTTTAGAGCAATAGTATTCCATCATACAACTATCAGATGAAAAAGGCGCTAAATTTTAGCATAGATGACGATAGAAGGCCTACTGCCTTCTATATTGATATGACACCTTATTATACAACATTACCACCTTGCTAGAAGAGGAAGCAAGAGGTTGAGAATAAATAAGATATATTTCTGAATAAACTGTACACAGTTATCTACTCAATAAAGATATAAGCTTCACAAAGACAATACAGAGAAGGAAACCATAACTGTTTGCTTACCACAAAAGAGATGAACACAAATAGGTAAAATCCTCCAATGGCACCGATGCTGATCAGAATAACAATCCAGAATGGGATGTATTTTTGGGGATCTGGAAGAAGAGAATAGAATTAATAATAGAATAATAAAATCATTAAAGGTTGTCTTAGAAAATGCAACCTCTTGAGGGATAAGCTGGTGTTCCTCATAAAATAGTGTTCCAATGAAAGGTGTGGCCAGATGAATTTTTATCCATGAATTGCCATATAAAGATGGCTTAAAGGGTAACTCTCATTATGGTAAATAAAATAATTAAACTCTCCTTATGGTAAATAAAAAACATTTCTTGTATACTTTGTTTTAAAAAAAATGAAGTTTTATTTGTGCTTAAAAAAGCTAAAGAGCACATTTTCCCCCATGTCATACACAGACTTAGGACCGAATGCCGAACACAGGAAGTGCAGCCTGGAGTGCTGAAGGGGGTGTGTCCAGCCTCATCCAATCATAGCTCCTCTCAACTGTCATATGCTGTTGGTTGGATACACCCCCTCAGCACTCCAGGCTGCACTTTCTGTGTTTGGGCTTTGGTCCAAAGTCTGTGTATGAGATGGGGGAAAAGGTGCTCTTGAGCTTTTTTAAGCACAAATAAAACATAGAAAACTTCATTTTTTTTAAACAAAGTATATTAGAAATATATATTTTTTTTTATAATTTTTTTTTTTTACCATAAGGAGTGCAATAACAATTTTTTTTTTTAATGAGAGTGCCCATTTAACTCCATTAGAATTAATAAAATTGCTTTCCACTCTGATGCAAAAAGGGGGAGCACCGCCCCCCCCCTGCTCTGTCATGCCCAAGTTCTCTAATATGGTCCTTGGATAGACGTTGCTTTTATGGGACAACCTGTTTGAAAATAACTCATAGTGCGGATACAATACCAATTATTGCTATATCTTTGCATTTTATTAATTACTCTGTATTCTTTAGTGTGCCTTGATCCCCTATATGCTGTCCTATCAGGACCCTTAAACAGGGTTTGTTGAAATGGCCCCTTTAAGACCACTTGTAAACAAAAAAACACATATACAGACATGAATATTTGGGTATTTGAAGACCAAGTTTACACAGTTTCATGGTTTATATGTCTGTTAGTGAATTTGTTTCACTCTTTTTAAGACATGAGCTCTCCAGACTAAGCATGTACAGGGTGTGACTGTATGGTACACCTGTTGTTTGCGTGCTCATGTTTTGATCAGTTTTCTTAACCTTTCTCCACCTTTGCTCCGGGCTATAGGGCTTTAAATTATAATCACATCAGTTCCATTGCTGTACCTGCTATTTATAGTTTTTAAGAAAAAGGAAAATTATAATAATCTTCAAATAAATGAATAAATAATATATATATAGAAAAAAAAACTTACTGCCATCATCAATGCCAAGTAAATTGGCTAAGTAACCAATTCCTGCTAAAATGTCGTTGGTTACTGCTGTTCCTGTCACTCCTGTCACTCCTGACATTCCTGAAATTCCTGTAACTGGACTTCCAGAGAAATTACTTGGCAGTCCATTGAACATAGTGGCATTTCCAGTAAATTCACTGGTGCTTCCAGTAAAAGCACTGGTATTTCCAGTAAAAGGAGTAGTGGTTCCAGTGAAGGGACTGGTGCTTCCAGTGTTGGCAGAGGTATTTCCAGTGAAGGGACTGGTGCTTCCAGTGTTGGCAGAGGTATTTCCAGTGAAGGGACTGGTGCTTCCTGTGTTGGCAGAGGTACTTCCAGTGAAGGGACTGGTGCTTCCTGTGTTGGCAGAGGTACTTCCAGTGAAGGGACTGGTGCTTCCTGTGTTGGCAGAGGTACTTCCAGTGAAGGGACTGGTGCTTCCTGTGTTGGCAGAGGTACTTCCAGTGAAGGGACTGGTGCTTCCTGTGTTGGCAGAGGTACTTCCAGTGAAGGGACTGGTGCTTCCTGTGTTGGCAGAGGTACTTTCAGTGGAGGGACTGGTGCTTAAAGTTGTGGCTGGCATTGAAGTTGACATTGTTATGGGTGTTGTTGGAACTGGTGTTGTTGCTGCGGATGTTGATGTTGGGACTGGTGTTGTAGGTATTGTTGTTGTCGGTGTTGTTGTTGTCGGTGTTGTTGTTGTAGGTGTTGCTGTTGTAGGTGTTGCTGTTGAGACTGGTGTTGTTGGGATAATTTGTGCCTCTGTAAATAAATAGAAAATTATAAAGTGGTATTACAAGATCTAACCTCAGAATTACATTGTACAGTGAATAATGTTAGATAAGTAGGGGTCCATCTTCTGGGGTCATCTCCCATCACTAGATCAGGGGAACAATGTGCTATAATTTCTATGATCTATCATACTGCAAAAAATATGTATAAAATAATGACCACATGCCTGGTTCTCTTTATCCAACTCTATGGAATACATGGACATATAGCCTTAGTTCACCAACCATAAATACATGTAAGATAAAATGCATTCTGCAGAATAAGTTTGAGTGTGAGAACAAGAGCAAACACATTTTAATTTATTTCTATAAAATGGAATATTAAATCTAATTGATTCTAATTGTTGTAACTGGGACACATGACTCATTTCTGTAAAATTAAGACTACCTGATCTGAAATGAGCTTTAAATGAAGTAGTGAAATGCATACTGCAGGAGGAAAGCAAAACCTGCTTTGTACAGTGCTTTATCAGGACGGAACAGAGTTGTTTAAGTCAAAATTTATCTCCTACAGTTCCCATTTTTTTTCAATTTAATTGATTTAGAAAATCTAATGGAAGCTAATCAGATGATCAAAGGATCTACAAACCTTACCTGGATTTTTTTTTTCACAAAATACAATCCAGCTCATAAATCATTTGGCTTTTTTTTTTTTTTTTTTTTCAAAATAACTCATGGGATTTCTTCTACAAGCAGTGATTTTTTGGTTCAGACCATCAAAGGATCTGAAAACTTTATAGGAAAATTGCATGGGATTGGAGGAAGTCATCTACTTTTCTTGATTCTGCATCATGAATGAAGTCACCTCAGCCCTTCAAACAACCTGCGGAAACCCCTTAAGGACTATATTGTGTTGCACTGCACAGCTGGCAAGAAGACCTACATAGTGGACAAATGCTCCTACAGTAACATGTAAGTCAATAAGTTGTTTCAATGTCACTGCCTTATTTAAAAAAAAAATATGATTAAAATAAAAATAATTGTTACATAAATATGGGAATTCAGTTTTAACTTTTGTTCACTTAAGATTTTATTTGGAGCTACCAAGTTTGGCCATGCCAAAATAAGGGACAACAACTAATATCTATAAGCTCTATAACCAGATTCTATTGATAATGAAACTGTCTACTATAGAAATGATAACAAAACATTACATGGCACTTGGGCAGTCATTGATGTCAGTGGTCATCAGCTTTCCTCTAGAGCAGTAGACAGTATTTGATAAGACTTTTATCTCTAGATAGTCTTAATAGTTAGATACTGTGGATGTTTTTGTCAATAATGTGAAGAATTCAAGTTAGCTTAAGAAGGATTCAGCAAGATATTATCAGATAAATAGCTTGGATTAAGAGATTCAGAAAGTTGAGACACCTATTAAAGAATGGGCGGAACTTGGAGGGAGTTGCCATCATTTAGATCTTCTCCAGATAACTCACATTATAGCGTTATCTATATCTCATATTTTACTAATGATCTTACATTTGCACGCATTATAATTCCACAATACTGGCATTTCATGTTTTTCTTCTTTCCATAAACGTATATAGGATGACACCATAAAGAATATATTATAGGTCTAAGTCATGGAAAATTTTCTACCCACTTTGTCACTACAGTTATTACTCTCTTTTAGAATTCATAGGTGCAAAGTGCATTACTTAACTAGTAGACTATAAGAACCCTAAATAGCCAAAGAAGGATCAAAGACTCTCTATAATCTAAAGTCTCAAAAATCAGCTTTCTTCAAGGATCTCTATAGCAAGAGGAGGGTTACCTAGAGCAGAAGTAGGTAATGTCCCTTCCTGGATACACCTATGAGTTAAGAGTATATATATTTTTTTACTTAGATCATAGGTTTTTATTCAGGTCGAAGTATAAGTAGCTATTAAACCAAAGGCCATGTTTTAGAAGCTAATGACTTCCTTAATTCTAATTTTTTTTTTCGTGCCCGTTACTTGAAAGATAGAGTAGAGCCTTGCAAATGATAGAGTAGAGCCCATAATAAGAAAAGCAGGAAACAAATCCAAAAAAAGAAAAGTTTTCACACTTTTCTTTTATTCATGTTAATTTGACTTACTATCTAAAAAGATAATATAAGACACACAAAAATAAAAGAGATGGTCAAGTTAGGATTACCAAAAAATGCTCAAATGGCAATGTAAATCTGGTAACATTAAAAACTAATCTACATATGTCTGAAAATTAGAAATATATGTAATTACAGATAGTTACACTACAATGTTTGGTTAATATGACAAAATAATGGGTAATTAAGCCTTAAATATATCAATTACCAGTTTATGACTTATATCCTTCTAATTAAAACATTTGTATTTTTATGTTATTTTATTTTTTAACTATACTACTTTAATATAATAGTTACTGTGTTAAAATTTAAGTTAATATGAAACAGGAGTATGAAGTACCACAAAAGCTTTACTTCTATACTAATAATTAAGATCAATAATAATTATTAGGGTACCATGTAATAAAAAATATGATAATTGGCATTTTACATTTTTATAATAGTTAATTATTAAAGTAGTTTTGTACAGTTTTGTACTTTGTGTTAATGATTTGCCAATATAAATTTTAAATCCAAATTATAATTACAAACATGTTTTAATTAAATATAAATTAAAACTATAAAAAAGTAAATAAAAATGTATCTACTTGATAATAAAATATGAGGACTTACCAGCTTTTATAATTAGTAGAAAGACTAGTATAAATCCTTTTAGGACTGCCATTTTTGTATATCCCATGATAGCGCTTGTCTGCAGCTCCCCTTAGCTGAGGCACACCAAAACTCTCGGCTCTCTACAATGTGGTTCTTATATACCCTTTGCAAATGTAACATTTATGCATAAACCAGTTATGATTTATCAATTGATAAAAATAGGCGCTTACGTTTCCACATAACTTAAAATGCCATGCTTCCTAAATTGGTCTCCAGATCATGTCATGCATGAGATATCTTAGTTATTTCGGGATACAATGGCCATAAGATAGTCTTCTGCATGTGCCTTCAAAATATGACTCTCAGTTGATGGAATGTATGGGAACAACCCATCCGTAAAAGGTTTCAACTGCAGAATAATTGGACTCTATTCGAATACATTAAGATTCAAATTTACACTTTGAGTAAGACTTATAGTTTAGGAAAAGATTGACTAATGTGACCAGGGGACTAATGTGACCAGGGGAAACTTTGTAATACATCTATGGGTAGATGGGGAGGAGGGGGCTATGGATGTCATACTGTTATCATAAATGCTCATGGATACAAATTATTTGGGGTAGTTCATCAAATTTGGAGCATCTCTTTCTTGTAAAAAAAATGTTTAATATGCAAAGTGATTGTTTTAGTTTTTTTTTATTTACTTTACAATTATTCACCAATGGCTAGGGTCTCGGCAAAGTGTTAGTTTTATATGCATTATAAGTAGAGTATTCGTGATTTTCTATGAAAAATTTGAAGTCTAATAACATGAGGAAAGTCAGCCAGATACAAAACCAATTCCATCAAAAGTTCTATTAAGTTATTTTTTGTTTAGATTTTTTAAATTCCTATAGCTGATGTAATGTCTAATGGTGTTGAATCAGATCTCCAGTTATGGATGGGGCCAATGGGTGCCAATGGGGGACAAAATATGGGTGGTCCAGATGCCGAACACCTATTCACAGGTCTCCCCTATTAAAGATCCAACACAATTTCCTCCAATATGGGCAGAGTCAGAGAGGCGCTTGAAACCAAGGTGAAGATAAAACTTCTACTTTATTCCCACAATGCAACGCGTTTCGCGGAGGTTCCGCTTCATCCAGCATTCATGCCTGATGAAGCGGAACCTCCGCGAAACGCATTGCATTATGGGAATAAAGTAGAAGTTTTATCTTCCCCTTGGTTTCAAGCGCCTCTCTGACTCTGCCCATATTGGAGGAAATTGTGTTGGATCTTTGTTTGTGAAAGGTGGAGCGGCTGCTGGAATTTCATACTATTTGCATTCTGATCCATGGTTTTATTCCCCTATTAAAGAGCTCTGTAGTGTTGTTTCTTTGATTTGGGAATGACCAATGACCTTATGCCCCCTCCATTCATGTCTATGGGAAGGGGCATGATGGGCCTGGCATGATGTCACAAGGGGGCAAGACGGGACGTCACGTCTCCAGCCCCAGAAGCACAGAGGTCTCCAAGACTGGAGCAGAAGCCCCGTATAGAATGTGGGCGCTGCACAGAGATCACAGAGGGTCCCAGAGGCTGGCCCCCCGCGATCAGACATCTTATCCCCCATTCTTTGGATAGGGGATAAAATGTTATTGTCTCGAATACCCCTTAAAGGACGAGGCCAATTTGTGCATTTTCATGTTTTCCTCCTTGCATTTTAAGAGACATAATTTCTTCATTTTTCTATCCACAGACCCATATGAGGACTTGTTTTTTGTGTGACCATTTGTACTTTGAAATTTACACATTTTATTAAATCATAAAATGTACAGTGCAACAACAACAAAAAATATTTTTTTGGGGAGGACATTGGGGAAAAAATAGAATTTTTCAGGTTTTGGAGGAGTTCATTTTTATGTACTGCACTGTACGGTAAAACTGACACAGAATCTTTATTCTGTAGGTCAATATGAATAAAATTATATCTATATTTACATGATTTTCTATCACTGTACTTAAAAAAAGGGTAAAAACAAACAAACAAACAAACAGGTATGCATGAAATTGCCCTATTTTGACCTGTATAACTTTTAAATTTTTCTGAATATGGAGCTGTATGAGCAATTTTTTTGCAGCACAATCTGTAGTTTGGAGTTTTATCAGTACCCTTTTTGCTTTGGTGGGATTTTTTTCATCTCTTTTTATTTATTATTTTCTGATACATAAAGTTATGCCATTCACCAATACGGAATCAAAAAGATTATGGGGGAGATTTATCACTGAGTTGTTTTCTATGTCATTTTTCAAGTCACTTTTGTTACAGCTTATTTGGCGGACATGTACATAATTAATCATATGTGCGATAACTAATGCGCACGTCCAACAAAACTAGCAAAGTGACTTCACAACACGGTGTGTGTCTATGTTTGCGGGGGAAGGGGGGGTTGCCTGAAGCAGCATGGAGGTAAGGAGGAGACCTCTGGCTGCCATCTTAATTGCCCCAATCTTCTGTTATCTTGGTACTGAACACAGCATATCAAGGGGTAATGTTGTATATCGGCATGATCTCTATGTCTGTCATTGACGGTGAGTCCCAGCTGCTGTTAAAACCCATAACTCAGAGTCTAAGATGGGAGCACAGCTTCTGCACCTACGTCATAAACCTAGAAGCAGACATAAATGTGCTTCCAGGTGCACAAAATACGAGGCCACTAGGACATACATTTATGTTTAATTGTCGGAAAGGGTTATAGACACAGCAGACACATTTTAGTATTTTTTTTTCCTCTTCCCCATTTAAGAGACAAAACTCTTAAATTTTTTCCATCCACAAAGCCCTAAGTCGTCTTGGTTTTTGTGGGCTCAATTTGACATTGTAAAGACGCCTTTCAATTTACCATAACATATATGGCAACCCAAAAAATTTGGGGGGCAAAGAAAAAAAACACAAGTTTCTTAATTCTGTCGATCAATATGATTAAAACAATACCCATATTCACATAGCATTGTACTATGCATAACAAAAGTAAATCTTTTTGACAAAATAGGTAAATACAATTTTTGTTAGGGTAGGGGCTTTAAATATAAAAGAAAAAAAAAAAGAAAGAAAAAAACGTTCTACTAACTTTACACTTATTAAGTTCCCACAGGGTACAATTACATAGCATAGCATTGCCATAGCATAGTATTGATCAGTTTTATTGGTGCTTTCCTAGTATTGTCTGCCTGAAGTAAGGAGGAGATTTCTAGCCGCAAAAGTGCACCTGTCGCTTCAGCCTTTAGATTAAGTGATTGGCAAAGTTTGATCAAAGTGAATTGATCAAAGTGATCGCCAAGGTCGGCCATTAGTGGTGAGTCTCAAATACTGATAGCAGCCACTACCCACCATCTATGAAGCGAGCACAGCTTCTGGTTGAAAACACAACTACACATGTAGTTAGTGGTACACTTTGGGGGTATTTATCAACAGATTTATGAGGGTTTTTTCTTAACTTTGGCGCAATTCTTTGGCACAGTGTCTTTTTGCACCAAAGTTTGGCGCATTCTCTCGACTGTCATTTTTTAAACTTTCTCAAAATCACACGGTCCTGTGTGTGATTTTACTTTCGGTCGGTAATTCATCATTTGCGCCAATCGATCTTTTTTGCGCATTTAGGGGTTTTGTTTGGCGCAATTCACTGCCAAGAAATTTTGTACTTGGAAAACAGACATAGCAATGTAAGAAAATGTAAAGGCATCAAAATACATTAAAAAATTTTTTTTTGTGAAAGCAGAGACACCTCCGGGGCCGCGCATTACAATCCTGCGCCTTATAGCTGTCTCTGAGGGACCTTCACCCTCCGTTGAGCCAGCATTAGATATGGCCACACAGGCTCAGGAAAGGTAAGCTCTAAAGGTAAACAAAAAAAAACAAAAAAAAAAACATTCAACTTAAAAATAAAATTAATTTCACATGGTGGCTATAAACCCCACAAAAGAAAATAACTCACGTCGCTTGCTGATCTACTGCAGGAGGGACTCCAAAATGGCTGCTCTACAGGGTAAAATACGCTGTCTTCTGCGGCAGTAAGTTCTGTGTAAAAGGCGCTGTGTACAGCTGATTTCAGCATTTGCGCCAAAATTACTAACGTGTGCCAAATGATAACTTTGGCGCACGTCCGCAATAACCAATCTGAAAAAAAAGTTTAAAAAAGAAACTGTCAACAGGCAAAACTGATAAATACCCCTCTTTAAGTTGTTACATTGGATTTTTTTTTTTTTATCTTGAAGAATTTCTCCTATTTGCAAAAGATTTTTTAAATCAACAAAAAATATTTTGGCGCAAAGTCAAATTTCAAATCCAAATATCAAACATAAGGATATTTTCAATACTGTACTTTAATGTAATATTTTCATATGGTATCTTGACCTCTTGCCACCAACATCTCATGTTTTAGGGTATACAGGGTGATTCATAAGTCTATACACATGGGGAATGGTGAATCTAGGTCCAGGGTTCCCGTACAGGTCAAATTTGTTCTGTAGAATATTCTATGAGATTTATAGGTCACCAGTCCTCAGCCCACTGAATTTTGACCTTTGGGGTACACTTAATCCCTTAATAAGCAGTGTGTGTTTCAGTCGTTAATGGCCAGGAGATTTTGGTAACAATTTTGCGCATACATTACAATACATTAACAGCCCTAACTTTTTAAAGGGAAATATGGTTTATTAAAGTATTACTGTGGTGGCGTACAACTAATCTTCTTTCCATAAGTGTCTGATCGCGGGAGGTCTGATTGCTGGGACCACCTGCATGTGATCTCCTGCGCGGCACCCCGGCTGACACACCCCCTCTATGTATCTCTATGGGAGAACCGAAGATACACCGTTCAGGCATCTCCAGCAAAATCTTCTGGTAAGCAACCAAATGTATCAACCTTGGGTGTGATCCACACTTTGCTAAAAGATCAGTTTGACCACATGGCAGAAAGTTAAAGGAGAAAGGATCACATGACCTCAGGGTAGGTCATAATGCATTGCAAACTGCTCTCCCAGCCAACCAGGATACAGTATAATGGGTAAAATCAGCACCACACCAAGTACCTATGCAGATAGTTTCTGCAGCCAATTTAGAGATAGCATGTGTTAGGTAGTAAAGTAGTTTCTTGGTGGTTTTGTTTCACTTTTATGCACAACCTAGGGGGAATTTATTATTGTGATAAGTCAAGTTGTTTTTACCCCATTTGTCTGGGCGTACAACAACATGTGTATTTCTCCCATATTTATCAAAGAGGTGCACATTCTCAAGTGTGATCTCAGCTGGTGTGAGGTTACACTAAAATTTGTGACAATTTGAAAAAGTCACCTTTAATATGTGATTCAGTCCTAACCTCAGTATCTGCGGAAAAGGATTTGGGGTATATTGGGAGAGGTATTAACAGTAGAAAGACGGAAGTGCTCATGGGTGTATAGGAAGATGTATTAGCAGTAAAAAGGGATGTGCTCATGGATGTATAGGGAGAGGTATTAGCAGTAGAGAGGGAAATGCTCAAGGGTGTATAGGGAGATGTATTAGCAAGAGAGAGGGAAATGATAATAGGTGTATAGGGAGAGGTATTAGCAGTAGAGAGGGAAGTGCTCATGGATGTATAGGGAGAGGTATTAGCAGTAGGGGGAATTAACATAGTAACCCTGTTTGTAAGTTTGAAAAAAATTGTCCAATGAGTTCAACTTAAAACCCTACTGTGTTGATCCAAATGAAGGGGAATGCCAATTGCCTCATAACTAAGAAAAAATTCCTTCCTGACTCCAATATGACAATCAAAATACGGTAATCCCTGGTATTATATGTTTTTATACATATATATATATGTATATATAGATATATAGATAGATGATAGATAGATAGATAGATGTCACGATGCCGGCTGGCAGGTAGTGGATCCTCTGTGCCAGAGAGGGATTGGCGTGGACCGTGCTAGTGGACCGGTTCTAAGCCACTACTGGTTTTCACCAGAGCCCGCCGCAAAGCAGGATGGTCTTGCTGCGGCGGTAGTGACCAGGTCGTATCCACTAGCAACGGCTCACCTCTCTGGCTGCTGAAGATAGGCGCGGTACAAGGGAGTAGGCAGAAGCAAGGTCGGACGTAGCAGAAGGTCGGGGCAGGCAGCAAGGATCGTAGTCAGGGGCAACGGCAGAAGGTCTGGAACACAGGCTAGGAACACACAAGGAACGCTTTCACTGGCACAATGGCAACAGGATCCGGCAAGGGAGTGCAGGGGAAGTGAGGTGATATAGGGAAGTGCACAGGTGAACACACTAATTGGAACCACTGCGCCAATCAGCGGCGCAGTGGCCCTTTAAATCGCAGAGACCCGGCGCGCGCGCGCCCTAGGGAGCGGGGCCGCGCGCGCCGGGACAGGACAGACGGGGAGCGAGTCAGGTACGGGAGCCGGGGTGCGCATCGCGAGCGGGCGCTACCCGCATCGCGAATCGCATCCCGGCTGGCAGCGGAATCGCAGCGCCCCGGGTCAGAGGATGTGACCGGAGCGCTGCAGCGGGGAGAGTGAAGCGAGCGCTCCGGGGAGGAGCGGGGACCCGGAGCGCTCGGCGTAACAGTACCCCCCCCCTTGGGTCTCCCCCTCTTCTTAGAGCCTGTGAACCTGAGGAGCAGACTTTTGTCTAGGATGTTGTCCTCAGGTTCCCAGGATCTCTCTTCAGGACCACAACCCTCCCAGTCCACTAAAAAAAAAGTTTTCCCTCTGACCTTTTTGGAAGCTAAGATTTCTTTGACAGAGAAGATGTCCGAGGAGCCGGAAACAGGAGTGGGAGGAACAGATTTGGGAGAAAAACGGTTGAGGATGAGTGGTTTGAGAAGAGAGACGTGAAAGGCATTAGGGATACGAAGAGAAGGAGGAAGAAGAAGTTTATAAGAGACAGGATTGATTTGACACAAAATTTTGAAAGGACCAAGATAGCGTGGTCCCAACTTGTAGCTAGGGACACGGAAGCGGACATATTTAGCGGAGAGCCATACCTTGTCTCCAGGGGAAAAAACGGGAGGAGCTCTTCTTTTCTTATCCGCGAACTTCTTCATGCGTGATGAAGCCTGTAAGAGAGAATTTTGGGTCTCTCTCCATATGATGGAAAGGTCACGAGAAATTTCATCCACAGCGGGCAGACCAGAGGGCAAGGGAGTAGGGAGGGGGGGAAGAGGGTGACGGCCGTACACCACGAAAAATGGGGATTTGGAGGAAGATTCAGAGACCCTGAAGTTATACGAGAATTCGGCCCATGGGAGGAGATCTGCCCAGTCATCCTGGCGGGAGGAAACAAAATGTCGCAAATAATCACCCAAGATCTGGTTAATTCTTTCTACTTGTCCATTGGACTGGGGATGATATGCAGAAGAAAAATTTAATTTAATCTTGAGTTGTTTACAGAGAGCCCTCCAGAATTTAGACACGAATTGGACGCCTCTATCCGAGACAATCTGCGTAGGCAACCCGTGAAGACGAAAAATGTGTACAAAAAATTGTTTAGCCAACTGAGGCGCAGAAGGAAGACCAGGAAGAGGGATGAAATGTGCCATTTTGGAGAATCGATCAACGACCACCCAAATAACAGTGTTGCCACGGGAAGGGGGTAAATCAGTAATAAAATCCATACCAATCAGAGACCAAGGCTGTTCGGGGACAGGCAGAGGATGAAGAAAACCAGCGGGCTTCTGGCGAGGAGTCTTATCCCGGGCACAGATAGTGCAGGCTCGCACAAAGTCCACAACATCCGTCTCCAGAGTCGGCCACCAATAGAAGCGGGAGATGAGTTGCACAGATTTCTTGATGCCCGCATGACCTGCGAGATGGGAGGAGTGACCCCATTTGAGGATTCCGAGGCGTTGGCGTGGAGAAACAAAGGTCTTTCCTGGAGGAGTCTGCCTGATGGAGGCAGGAGAAGAGGAGATCAGGCAGTCAGGTGGAATGATGTGTTGCGGAGAGAGTTCAACTTCTGAGGCATCCGAGGAACGAGAGAGAGCATCGGCCCTAATGTTCTTATCGGCAGGACGAAAGTGAATCTCAAAATTAAATCGGGCAAAGAACAGAGACCACCGGGCCTGGCGAGGATTCAGCCGTTGGGCAGACTGGAGGTAGGAGAGGTTCTTGTGGTCGGTGTAGATAATAACAGGAAAACTTGATCCCTCCAGCAGATGCCTCCATTCCTCAAGTGCTAATTTAATGGCTAGAAGCTCTCGATCCCCGATGGAGTAGTTCCTCTCCGCTGGAGAGAAGGTCCTAGAGAAAAAACCACAAGTGACAGCATGCCCGGAAGAATTTTTTTGTAGAAGAACAGCTCCAGCTCCCACTGAGGAGGCATCAACCTCCAATAGGAAGGGTTTGGAAGGGTCAGGTCTGGAGAGGACGGGAGCCGAAGAAAAGGCAGACTTGAGTCGTTTAAAGGCGTCTTCTGCTTGAGGAGGCCAGGACTTGGGATCAGCATTTTTTTTGGTTAAAGCCACGATAGGAGCCACAATGGTAGAAAAATGTGGAATAAATTGCCTGTAATAATTGGCGAACCCCAAAAAGCGTTGGATAGCACGGAGTCCGTAGGGGCGTGGCCAATCTAAGACGGCAGAGAGTTTGTCTGGATCCATCTGTAGTCCCTGGCCAGAGACCAAATATCCTAGAAAAGGAAGAGATTGGCATTCAAACAGACATTTCTCAATTTTGGCATAGAGTTGATTGTCACGAAGTCTCTGAAGAACCATACGGACATGCTGGCGGTGTTCTTCTAGATTGGCAGAAAAAAATAGGATATCGTCCAGATATACAACAACACAGGAGTATAATAGATCACGAAAAATTTAATTGACAAAGTCTTGGAAGACGGCAGGGGCGTTGCACAGGCCAAAGGGCATGACCAGATACTCAAAGTGTCCATCTCTGGTGTTAAATGCCGTTTTCCACTCATCCCCCTCTCTGATGCGGATGAGGTTATAGGCGCCTCTTAAGTCCAATTTAGTAAAGATGTGGGCACCTTGGAGGCGATCAAAGAGTTCAGAGATGAGGGGTAAGGGGTAGCGGTTCTTAACCGTGATTTTATTAAGACCGCGGTAGTCAATGCAAGGACGTAGGGAGCCATCTTTTTTGGACACAAAGAAAAATCCGGCTCCGGCAGGAGAGGAGGATTTACGGATAAAGCCCTTTTTTAGATTCTCCTGGACGTATTCAGACATGGCAAGAGTCTCTGGGGCAGAGAGAGGATAAATTCTGCCCCGGGGTGGAGTAGTGCCCGGGAGGAGGTCGATAGGACAATCATAAGGCCTGTGAGGAGGTAGAGTCTCAGCTTGTTTTTTGCAGAAAACATCCGCGAAGTCCATATAGGCCTTAGGGAGACCGGTTACTGGAGGAACTACAGAATTACGGCAAGGGTTACTGGGAACCGGTTTTAGACAGTTCTTGGAACAAGAGGACCCCCAACTCTTGATCTCCCCAGTGGACCAATCCAGGGTTGGGGAATGAAGTTGAAGCCAGGGAAGTCCAAGGAGAATTTCCGAGGTGCAATTGGGGAGGACCAAAAGTTCAATCCTCTCGTGATGAGATCCGATGCTCATAAGAAGGGGCTCCGTGCGGAAACGTATGGTACAGTCCAATCTTTCATTATTTACACAATTGATGTAGAGGGGTCTGGCGAGACTGGTCACCGGGATGTTGAACCTGTTGACGAGAGAGGCCAAAATAAAATTTCCTGCAGATCCAGAGTCCAAGAAGGCCACAGTAGAGAAGGAGAAGGCAGAGGCAGACATCCGCACAGGCACAGTAAGACGTGGAGAAGCAGAGTAGACATCAAGGACTGTTTCACCCTTGTGCGGAGTCAGCGTACGTCTTTCCAGGCGGGGAGGACGGATAGGACAATCCCTCAGGAAGTGTTCGGTACTAGCACAGTACAGGCAGAGGTTCTCCATACGGCGTCGTGTCCTCTCTTGAGGTGTCAGGCGAGACCGGTCGACCTGCATAGCCTCCACGGCGGGAGGCACAGGAACAGATTGCAGGGGACCAGAGGAGAGAGGAGCCGAGGAGAAGAAACGCCTCGTGCGAACAGAGTCCATATCTTGGCGGAGTTCCTGACGCCTTTCGGAAAAACGCATGTCAATGCGAGTGGCTAGGTGAATAAGTTCATGTAGATTAGCAGGAATTTCTCGTGCGGCCAGAACATCTTTAATGTTGCTGGATAGGCCTTTTTTGAAGGTCGCGCAGAGGGCCTCATTATTCCAGGACAATTCTGAAGCAAGAGTACGGAATTGTACGGCATACTCGCCAACGGAAGAATTACCCTGGACCAGGTTCAACAGGGCAGTCTCAGCAGAAGAGGCTCGGGCAGGTTCCTCAAAGACACTTCGGATTTCCGAGAAGAAGGAGTGTACAGAGGCAGTGACGGGGTCATTGCGGTCCCAGAGCGGTGTGGCCCATGACAGGGCTTTTCCGGACAGAAGGCTGACTACGAAAGCCACCTTAGACCTTTCAGTGGGAAACAGGTCCGACATCATCTCCAGATGCAGGGAACATTGGGAAAGAAAGCCACGGCAAAACTTAGAGTCCCCATCAAATTTATCCGGCAAGGACAGGCGTAGCCCAGGAGCGGCCACTCGCTGCGGAGGAGGTGCAGGAGCTGGCGGAGGAGATGACTGCTGAAGCTGTGGTAGTAACTGTTGTAGCATAACGGTCAGTTGAGACAGCTGTTGGCCTTGTTGCGCTATCTGTTGTGACTGCTGGGCGACCACCGTGGTGAGGTCAGCGACAACTGGCAGAGGAACTTCAGCGGGATCCATGGCCGGATCTACTGTCACGATGCCGGCTGGCAGGTAGTGGATCCTCTGTGCCAGAGAGGGATTGGCGTGGACCGTGCTAGTGGACCGGTTCTAAGCCACTACTGGTTTTCACCAGAGCCCGCCGCAAAGCGGGATGGTCTTGCTGCGGCGGTAGTGACCAGGTCGTATCCACTAGCAACGGCTCACCTCTCTGGCTGCTGAAGATAGGCGCGGTACAAGGGAGTAGGCAGAAGCAAGGTCGGACGTAGCAGAAGGTCGGGGCAGGCAGCAAGGATCGTAGTCAGGGGCAACGGCAGAAGGTCTGGAACACAGGCTAGGAACACACAAGGAACGCTTTCACTGGCACAATGGCAACAGGATCCGGCAAGGGAGTGCAGGGGAAGTGAGGTGATATAGGGAAGTGCACAGGTGAACACACTAATTGGAACCACTGCGCCAATCAGCGGCGCAGTGGCCCTTTAAATCGCAGAGACCCGGCGCGCGCGCGCCCTAGGGAGCGGGGCCGCGCGCGCCGGGACAGGACAGACGGGGAGCGAGTCAGGTACGGGAGCCGGGGTGCGCATCGCGAGCGGGCGCTACCCGCATCGCGAATCGCATCCCGGCTGGCAGCGGAATCGCAGCGCCCCGGGTCAGAGGATGTGACCGGAGCGCTGCAGCGGGGAGAGTGAAGCGAGCGCTCCGGGGAGGAGCGGGGACCCGGAGCGCTCGGCGTAACAATAGATATGTTCTATCCCCATGCATCTAGTATCCATAACATTGTAATATGATTGTTTTCCAGAAAAACATCCAGGCCCCCTTTGAACTAGTTTATAGAGTTAGGGAACACTAAGATAACATATCCTAGATCTGAATGAATGAACTAATCGTATGAAATACTTTCGTCTTTACATAGTTGAATGTACAGACAACATAATCACACAACAATTATCAATAGAAATCAAATGTATCAACCCATGGAGGTCTGGATCTGGAGTCACACTCAAAATCAAAGTGGAAAACTACACTACAGGCTGATACAACTGTATGTAATTTCCTTAAAACAAATCAAAATGAGGCTCAGTGTGTGTGGCCTGCATTAGGAGGAACCCAGGGTCAACCACACCACCCTATGGTCTCACAAGGGGTCTGAGGATCTCATCTCGGTACCTAATGGCAGTCAGGCTATCCCTAGAAAGCACATGGAGGGCTGTGCGGCCCCCCAAAGAAATGCCACCCCACACCATTACTCACCCACCGCCAAACCGGTCATGCTGGAGGATGCCGCAGGCAGAAGAACATTCTCCACGGCGTCTCCAGACTCTGTCACGTCTGTCACATGTGCTCAGTGTGAACCTGCTTTCATCTGTGAAGAGTACAGCATGCCAGTGGAGAATTTGCCAATCTTGGTGTTCTCTGACAAATGCCAAATGTCCTGCACGGTTTTGAGCTATAGGCACAACCCCCACCTGTGGACGTCGGGCCCTCATACCACCCTCATGGAGTCTGTTTCTGACCGTTTGAGTGGACACATGCACAATGGTGGCCTGCTGGAGGTCATTTTGCAGGGCTCGGGCAGTGCTCCTCCTGCTCCTCCTTGGACAAAGGCGGAGGTAGCAGCAGTCCTGCTGCTGGGTTGTTACCGCTGGACACTACGCTGACAGACACAGCAAACCTTCTTGCCACAGCTCGCATTGATGTGCCATCCTGGATGAGCTGCACTACCTGAGCCACTTGTGTGGGTTGCAGACTCCGTCTCATGCTACCACTAGAGTGAAAGCACCACCAGCATTCAAAAGTGAGCAAAATATCATCCAGGAAGCATAGGATCTGTGATCACCACCTGCAGAAACACTCCTTTATTGGGGGTGTCTTGCTAATTGCCAATAATTCCCACCTGTTGTCTGCTCCATTTGCACAACAGCATGTGACATTGATTGTCAATCAGTGTTGCTTCCTGAGTGGACAGTGTGATTTGACAGAAGTGTAATTGACTTGGAGTTATATATCAGACAGGAGGCTCATATCTTATGCATTAATCTTTCTTTCTTTAATGCTCATAGCAGAAACATCATGCAATTTTTTCAAAACAAAAAAAACTACAATTCCCAGCAGTCCCCTGTACACTCCTCCCCTCCTAGCCTGACTGGCTGCTATAAAAGGGGGCTGCTTGTAGATCCTCTTCCTCTTTCTTTCTGCTCTGGCAGCAAGTTAAGTATATGATCTGTCTCATATGGTTTTTCTTTGTTTCCTTTCTATTTATATTGTCATATAGGATCATATACGGTTCATTCATATATGATTTGTCCTGTACTTTTGTGATTTTATTGTTTTATTATTATTATAATTATTATTCTTATTATATATTATATCTGTCTTCATCTACTTACAGATTGTGAGTCTGTAATTTGAGTTGCACGCTTCGCGATCCTTCTTTTCTGTCCCAATTCTTTCCTTTCCCCCCCTTTGTTCCTTCCTTTCCCCTTCTTTTCCCGCTTGTAGTCTTACCCGACCCCATATTGGGGGAGGGCCTTAGCGTCTTCTTGTCGGCGTTCCCGCCGTCTCTCTCTTTTCGCGGGCTTAGAGGGTCGGGGGCGTGTTCTAGTGACGCGCTCCTGACGCGCACGCTTACATCATTGACCGCGCATCCTATCACAGAACTCGCGACCGTAATCTCGTGAGATTACGCCCGCGAGCGCTGTAGCTGAGTTACGCCTCCTCGCTCCGGCGCCAGTGTTGTGCGAGAGGAGTGAGGGAGCGCCAGCATCGCGTACGGTCTGTCTGTATATGTGGCAACGTTTGTCCTATGAACATATCTTTCAGAGCTTAGCTTGTTATACATATCCAGGGCTGTTAACTCTTACCTTGCTGTAGATACCGCAGTATATTTTTATTCTACCTTAGTCCTAGCTACTTGTAGCTACTAGTCTTATCATGTCTGAGGACAACCATTTTATTACTCCTGTCCCCACATTGTCCGGAGTTGCTGGTAAAGCTGTAGATCTAGAAACTTCCCAGTTCTTGTCAGCAGCACAAATTCAGGACCTTATCAATAAGTCCGTCCAAGCTGCTTTAACATCTGCAGCTTGGCCTACCATACCACAGGACACTACATCTGGCATCCGGACTACAGGGGGTAAAGCCCCTTCTAAACGGAAACATGTGTCAGCCCAACTCGACTCCCCGGCAGGGGAAGATAATAATATGTCCCAGACAGGACCCAACCCGGCCTGTCACGCCCCACATCAATCTGAACAAGTACGACCCTTGGGCCTCAAGGAGACAATAAAGAGGCATAAGACCGCCAGACGGTCTAAACCTAATTCTTTTGACACCTCTAATGATGACTCATCTATCGAATCGGAGGTAGCTGATGATGATAATTCAGAGTCTGCGGACTCAGATGCGGGGCTCATGGCAGACTTTGATGATGCCACAGTAAACACGCCAAGCGAGGCGATTCTAGATACACTAGGGCAGCCATTTTTCAGCCCTGATGATATTTCGCATCCACGATCAGGAGACTGGGCACTGCTACCTCAGGTCGCTCAGTATATAGAGTTCTGGACCAGAAGGGCTATCGACCGGTCCAATCGCAACAAATTACGGGCAGAATGCCCTAGACCCTTTATCGCAAAGAAAGTGACACTAACGCCGGAAATAGACCCCGTCTTGCTCAAATACCTGACGCGGTCCGGTAGATACGCAAAGAAAGGGATTGAGCGTTCTTTCAAGCTCATCCAAGATAGAATTTTGGATATGTTAGGGCCACTGACCAAAATTCTTAATCTGTCAGAACAGGCGGCCTCCACGGCCCAACCGGTCGACTTGGAGCAGCTAAGAGGCTGGGCCCAAAGAGCCGTGTGTATGCTCGGTAGTGCAAACACTACCTGTTCAATTGAAAGGAGGAGATCAATCCTCATGAAACTGGAACCTCAGCTATCACACTTAGCTGAGAGCGAACCAGGTCCCTCTGCCGAGGGTATGTTGTTTGGAGAGGACTTACTTAAGAATATTAACAAATTTGTGTCCCTCTTCACAAGCCTTGACAAGGCCCAATCTTCACTGAAGAAAGCGGGCCAACCCGTCAAGGTTTTTGGCAAGGCCGGCAGAAGCAGAGGCCGATCTGCCGGCCGCAACGCTTCTTTCAGGCCCTACAACAGACCAGGTGCCCAACAATATCAGCCCGTACACCAGCCGTATGCTTTGCCAGTGGCTCAACCCGCACCATTTTCCCCCCCCCCCCGGGGTCGACCATGGAGAGGATGCGGGGGACGTGGTTATCCCAGGTCACGCCCGACAACTGGTGAGTACCCTTCCACTTTCTCTACCACATACCTTAGTGGGGGGCAGACTAATGTATTTTACCCACGTCTGGTCCACGATTATGGCAGACGCCTGGGTTCTCAACACTGTGAAGGGATACATCATAGAATTCCTGTCTGTGCCAACTCTAAATGTTATCCCATACCCAATACGATTTTCTACTCCAAATGTAGCCCTCATAGACGAGGAACTACAAGAACTTCGGAAAAAAGGGGCGGTTCAGGAAGTAGACCCCCAGTCGCCAGGGTTTGTCAGCAACCTCTTCTTAGTCAAGAAGAAGGACGGCGGCTATCGCCCGGTCATAAACTTAAGAGATCTAAACCAACATGTGACATATCGTCATTTCAAGATGGAAGGGATCCATCTATTAAGAGACCTCCTGTGGCCAGGGGACTGGCTAGTAAAAATCGACCTAAAGGACGCGTATCTCACCGTCCCAATGCACCCTTCTTCACAGAAATTCCTAAGATTTCTTTGGAGAAACAGAATGTGGCAATTCACTTGCCTTCCATTCGGTTTGTCATCGGCCCCGTGGTGTTTCACCAAGTTGATGAAACCCGTGATAGCTGTTCTTCGGAGCAGGGGGGTGAGACTCATAATATATCTGGACGATCTACTGATCATGGCACGGTCCAGGTCTCAAGCTCTGCTACACAAGCAGTGGACAGTGGCTCTGTTAGAGGAATTAGGATTCCTCATCAACCACAAGAAGTCGGTGCTACATCCGGCCCAAGAGATGGAATTTTGGGTTTTCTAGTGGACACCCAACTAGCCGTTTTACGTCTACCAACATCAAAACTGGCTCTGATTCGCAAGGAAATCAGAGCGGTTTTACGCAAGGGTCAAACTTCTTTGAGGCTGATCGCACGGATAGTCGGCTTACTGTCGGCTTCCATTCAGGCGATTTTCCCAGCTCCACTCCATTATCGAGCACTCCAACGCCTCAAAACCCTGCATCTCCGGCAGGGTTTACGGTACGCCCACGAGGTAACACTATGTCCCGAATCGGTGTCGGAGTTGCATTGGTGGTTGCGTCATGCCGTAGAATGGAACGGCAGGACGATATTCAACTCCTGTCCGGATGTGATCATAGAATCCGATGCGAGTCGCCAAGGCTGGGGAGCTCGTTGCGGGCAAGACTCCACCGGAGGGATATGGTCAGAAGAGGAATCTCTTCTCCATATCAACGCTCTGGAACTCCTGGCAGCGTTTTTCGCTATCAGGAGCTTCCTGAGACAGAGGTCCAATTGTTGCGTATTATTACGCATGGACAACGTGGCGGCAGTACAATATGTCAACCGCCTGGGAGGCACGAGATCCAGAATTTTGACGGACATTGCGTCCGACTTTTGGCATTTCTGTCTGTCCCGGAATATCTTTCCTATAGCGGAATATCTTCCAGGGGTCGCCAACGAGGCGGCGGACTGGAATTCTCGCTACTTGATCGACTCCAGCGATTGGACCCTGGATCGGTCGGTTTTCCTGGCGCTCCAAGAATTATGGGGCCCATTACATACGGACCTCTTTGCTTCACGCCTCAACTGTCAGTTACCCCGATTTTACAGTTGGAGGCCGGACCCGGAAGCGTCTGCAGTGGACGCACTCTGCCAGAAGTGGGCGACAGGGACACATTATGCGTTCCCTCCGTTCCCTCTGATTATCAGAGTCCTTCTTCAAGTTGCGACTCAGAAAGCGACGGTGGTTCTGCTCACTCCATGGTGGCCGACGCAACCGTGGTTTCCTCTCCTGTTGGGGATGTCAATGGACTATCCCAGATTAATTCCGCACTCACCTCGTCTCCTAACGAATCCAGCCAAGGGTCTTCACCCTCTGGTTCTGGAGGGCAATCTCACGCTCCTAGCGTGGTTGGCTTCGGGGTGCCAGACCCAGGTGGCGAACTTTCACAATCAGCTAGAGATCTCCTCGCCTTGGCCTGGGCCCCCGGGACTAGATCGGCGTATCGATCTGCATGGGCCTTGTGGGTTCGTTGGTGTGATCAACGACAAGTTGATCCCACTCAAGCACCTGTTCCAGTCATAGTGAACTACCTGGCGGATTCTTTTGAGATAGGAAAATCTTATAGTTCTCTAAATGTGTACAGATCCGCCATCTCGGCATATCATTGCCCGGTGGACTCGTTACCGGTTGGTAAACATCCGTTAGTGTGTCGTCTCCTCAGGGGAGTTAAATTTAAACGTCCTCCTCGTCCTAGGTACCATTCTACTTGGGATGTCTCCCGGGTGTTGGATACGTTTTCCTCTTGGGAAGACAACGAGATATTGTCATTGAAACTCCTGTCTTTTAAGTTGACTACATTATTATGTCTTGTTTCCATTAAAAGAGTATCGGACGTTAGAGCTCTTGACATCTCTAGGCGTCAATTCTCACCTGAGGGAGTACGCTTTTCCGTGGTTCGACGAACCAAAACGGGTTTGCAATCAGTATTCTATCCCTTTTTTCCGTCGCACCCCAAACTTTGTGTGGTGCGCTGTCTCCAGATGTACGAGACTCGGACAGCGTCGGTACGGTTGCTTAATCATAGCCAATTGTTAATATCTTACGTGCAGCCGCACCTACCGGTTTCCTCGGCCACTTTGGCCAGGTGGGTGAGATCAGCCATGGAATTAGCAGGGATTGATATTTCCCTATTCGGTGCTCACTCGTCTAGAGGAGCAATGGCCACGAAAGTGGTTACTTCAGGAGGTTCTTTGTCAGACCTCTTGTTGGCGGCTGATTGGTCGTCGGAGACGACTTTTCGCCATTTCTATTTCAGGCCAGAAGAACATGTGTCGGTATCTGTTCTTTAACTGTTATGTTTTGTCTTCTTTTATTCGAAGTTAGCTTTAAACTTGCATAAGATATGAGCCTCCTGTCTGATATATAAATTGAGATTTTCCTAGCTTGTGACGGAAAATATAAGTTATATGGAGACAGGAGGCGAGTATCTTCCCTCCCGACCCAACCCTATTATACTGTTTGTTGTCTTTCCAGGGTATTGAATGGAGACGGTGAAGACGTCCTGGTATTGTAGAAGACTGATGTTTTCTGTCGACATTGTTCATTAACAGTTTTGCGGTCCTGTTGGCCGGCAGTTCGGAAGGGTCCAAGCGGCACGGTTCCGGTGTTCGATGGTTCGGTTGCCGTTCAAGAAATTTGCATAAAGAAAGAGGAAGAGGATCTACAAGCAGCCCCCTTTTATAGCAGCCAGTCAGGCTAGGAGGGGAGGAGTGTACAGGGGACTGCTGGGAATTGTAGTTTTTTTTGTTTTGAAAAAATTGCATGATGTTTCTGCTATGAGCATTAAAGAAAGAAAGATTAATGCATAAGATACTCGCCTCCTGTCTTCATATAACTTATATTTTCCGTCACAAGCTAGGAAAATCTCGATTTACATAGTGTTGTTTAAGTGTTCCCTTTATTTTTTTGAGCAGTGTATTTTGATCTACTTGCTTCTCAGCTTAATTAAAAAAACTAACAGGTTGTTAGTATACATTTTGATCAAAAAGTACAAGCCCACTCGCCACGTCAAGGCCACCTAGACAGAGTGGGTCCCTAACATAACACTGGCGTAGCGCCGGGCGGCGACCACTTCTTTTGCGACACCAAGCCCACAGGGGAAAAGACCCGGTGGCTAGGCAGCCCCACTGCTGCCTAACCAAGCTCCTGGCTCCAGGCCACACCACCCCACAGACAAAGCATCACAGCAACAATGGCCGCCACTGAGCACCACACCAGTGTGAACACCTACCATGTGCTCCCTGTCAGAGGGCTGGGAGAATGGAAAGAGGAAACCCATATACAGTCTCCTGCTAATTAAAAACGCTTGGGCCGAATGGGTGAAGGGGAGTGCTGGCTATGAAAGAGGAAAGAGACTACAATTGTACAACAAAAACAGAAAAACATAGCCGCATATACACCATTTGTATTTTGATCTACTTGCTTCTCAGCATAATTTCAAAAACGAACAGGTTGTTAGTATACATTTTGATCAAAAAGTACAAGCCCACTCGCCACGTGGTGGATGTGCGGCTATGTTTCTCTATTTTTGTTGTACATTTTTAGTTTCTCCCCTCTTTCATAGCCAGCATTCCTTTCCACCCATTTGGCCCAGGCTTTTTTTAATTAGTAGGAGACTGCACATGGGTTTCCTCCTAGCATTCTCCCAGCCCTCTTGTAGGAAGCATATGGTAGGTGTATACAATGGTGTGGTGCTCGGTGGCAGCCATTGTTGCTGTGATGCTTTGTCTGTTGGGTGGCGTGCCCCGGAGCCAGGGGCTTGGTCGGGCAGCAGTGGGGCTGCCTGGCCACTGGGTCATTCCCCCTGTGGGCTTGGTGTCGCGGAGGTGGTGGTCGCCGCCCAGCGTTATGCAAGTGTTAGGTTAGGGACCCACTCTGACTAGGTGGCCTTAACATGGCGAGTGGGCTTGTAATTTTTAATCAAAATGTATATTAACAACCTGTAAGTTTTTGAAATTATGCTGAGAAGCAAGTAGATTAAAATACAAATGGTGGATGTGCGGCTCTGTTTCTCTGTTTTTGTTGTAGATAGTTCCATAGTCTCACTGCTCTTACATTAAATAATCTCTTTCTGTGATGATGGGGAAACCTTCTTTCCTCTAGACTGCCCTGCCTTGGTTACGGGCCTAGTGCTCATGGGTGTATAGAGATCGGTATAAGCAGTAAAGAGTGAAGTGCTTATGGGTGTATAGGGAGAGGTATTAGCAGTAGAGGGAAGTGTTCATAGGTGTATAGTGGAAAGGTATTAGCAATAGAAATATAGAAATACTCATGCCATTGTAGAGAGCACTGGTGAGACCTCACTTGAAGTACAGAGAGTCAGAGAAGATACTAAACTAGACCAAGGGTTGCAGGATAAAACTTACCAGGAAAGGTTAAAGGAGTACTCTGATTTTAAAATGTTTAACCCCCAAATGTTCCCCATGGCTGTACCTCTCTGCACATGTACTTATTTCTGAAATCGGTGCTGCCATTCTCCCGGTGCGGGGCCCCGTATTTTCTACCACTTCCTGGTTATGGTGGTGTGGAGGATGACGTAAAAATCGTCATCCCCCATGCTGCATTGCTACAATTTCTGGTCCCTCCGTGCCTCCTTCCTCCTCAACCACTCCCCTCCCTCCTGCTCTCCCCTCCCTATTAATTTTAATAAAAATGCCCCTCCCCGCTGCCGCCCATGCCCCTAAACACTCCCCTATTATCTTTGTCTCCCTCCCCCTCCATTCCCCCGCACCAATGAAAGGGAGCTCCGCGGCTGCACTCGGCTCCCGGTGGAGATATAGCTATGCGGGCACACGCTGCTCTCATAGCTACATCTCCCGTGGTGCCTGAGAAGTTTGTAATGGATTTCTTTTACTGTATTCAAGTAGCGCATGCGCTCTGAATTGAGGCTACGCTACAAAAGTTACTAAGTAGTTTGTAGAATATCCCTGATAGTTAAACCAGAGTAACTATCAGGGATATCATTGGCCTACAGTAATCACATGTCCGATTCCGGGGAGATGGTATGTGCACATGCGCGGCCCGATCGCGCTGATAGGTGCAGGGTATTCTGACGCGTTTGCATAGCCCAGCCAATGACGGCTGTGCAAACAAAGACCAGATGAATATGCAAAGGATGGGAGTGACCGGATCGTGGCGAGAGGGGCTGGCTGAGAGTGGGGAGGACTATGAGAGCGGTGACGTTTCGTTACAAGATGGCTGCTGTCGGCTGAACGAAATTCATAATTCTGCCAGACAGGCTGTACTTCCGGATATCAGAAAAGTCGGGGATGCGTGCAAGTGAGACTACAGAGGTAATTGACTTTCTTATATAACTTCTTGCAAGCTGTGCAATGCCCCAAAATAACTTTGCTCCAGAGTACTCCTTTAAAGGACCTTAACATGTATAGAAGAAAGACGAGACAGAGGGATATGATAGAGACTTTTATATACATAAAGGGAATCTACACGGTAAAGGAGGAGAGGAGATTTAAAAGAAGAAAAACTACAAAACGAGGACATAGTGTTATATTGGAGTGGAGGGTTTGTCCAGTAATATAAGGAAGTATTACTTTACTGAGAGAGTAGTGGATGCATGGAAAAGCCTTCCTGCAGAAGTGATTGCTGCAAATACAGTGAAGGAGTTTATGCATGCCTTGTATAGGAATAAGGCATAAGGTTATCCTTCATATAAGATAGGAACAGGGACTATTCATAGTATCTAGGATATTGGGTAGACCAGATGGACCAAATTATTTTTATCTGCCGACACATTCTATGCTTCTTTGAATAGAGGGTTTTGTGTCACTTTTCACATACAATCTGTTTAATCGCAAATTAAGCATGTTAGTTTTTGTTGGGGTACACCATTTTTGTGAACAAGTAGTCTATAGAGGCTTTTAGGTCAATTTTGTACATTTTTTAAATGGTCGGTCCTGTTGCTACTTCCCAAATTGTTTTTTGAAAAGCCATTGCCTTTTTACTTTCCAGGTGCAAAATCGGTTGCTACAGAAGTGTTCATTCTTAAACCGCTTGGAAAAAAGCTATTACCTCTTCTGATATCTGTGAGAATCTGGTGAACACCAGGAGTCATCTGCCACCAAATAGGGATATTTTTTAGACTTCCCTTTTCAGCTGTAAGCCACTACCGAATTTCGTATTTTACCCATAGCCATATACATGTTGCCGTAACGTTGACATCAACTTTTCCCTAAAAATAGCTCAGAAGTCCATAGACACCCTCCTAGGTTTGGGTTTGGACAGTACTAGTTCAGTCCGAACCAAACTTGTTGCCAAAGCTCGGTGAACCAGCTGCACCAAACATTTTAAAAGTTTGCTCATCTCATGTTGAATAGATTTTCTCATGAAGCTGACCCTTGTCCATACACTTTATTAGGGAATGTGGACACCTTCTAAGGAAAGAAAATATTTTGCTCTAAAGAATTTTACTTAAAAAAAACTTTATATTTAAAGAGGTATTCTGTTGTCTCAAAAAAGTTCCTATAATGTTGCTGGAGCTGTAGAAAGAAAAAAGATACTTTCCTACTCTTAGTCCCCCACACCTCTCCTGCTCCCATTGCAACTCCTTCCAGGCCCTTGCTGTTTCTCTCTTCCGCCTGCTTACAAGACAAGAGGTATGAGCAGAACTTGCATTTAAAGCCAATCACTGGTTAAGATGGGACACCGCTATGGACAGTGATTGGCTGAGCTAGAAGGTCCTGCTTCTAGTACATCTTATCTTAGCAGGTAAAAGAGAAGAGCATCGGGGAACCAGAAGGAGGCTTATCAGGGATCTGCATTGGTAGGTAAGTATTGTTTATTTTTTATTTTTTCCTGAAGGCCACAGCATCATATGGCATTTTGAAGGACACCAGAATACCCTTCTGAATTTTTTTTTTTTTTTGGGGGGGGGGGTCACATTAGTTTGCTTTTCATACTCATATTTTCAAGTGAGACCTGTGAACCCTTGTTAAATGCAATGACAAAAGCGATGATGGCCAAGTACATTTCTGCTATGGTTTAAGGTTATCTTATCTTTATATCACTTCTGAGTGAGCAATGACTTACAATCCTAAAATGTAATTATGTAAACACTATAGAAGTTCAATAATGTCAACAACGCAAAAGAAAATGTTGAACTTGTGGAAAGGAAAACATTTTATAAAACCTAAGAGTACTTTCAATCACTGGTCTTTAACCAAGTCCTCAAGGTCCACCAACATTCCGGGGTTTCTCAGTTACTTCATTGGAATACAGCAGATTAAAAAAATCAATTCCTGGACTGTTGGTGGCCTTGAGGGCTGAGGACCTCTGCTCAATGTTCTACTACTTAGTGGTACAATATTAGGGCTTCAAACCTGTAGCTAGTAGTTCATTCCCATAGTATATTCTTAGTCCTTTTGATTCTTTATAGAAACTGTTTTATCTCTGGATCAATCCTAGAAGAAACTCAAATGGTGTCACCAAATCCTGTTTGACTGGAATGTGAACTCCTATGAAATGTTTTTTTCTTTCTTATCTAAGGTATGTATCATTCATACTCTGAGTATATATGTATAGATGATCAGCTATAATTTTGGGGGGATGTTGTGACCAGCCACACAATTGCCCCATAGCCACTCATGAGATGCATGAAAATGTTGGGTCTGCTAGCAACTCTTACAGAAAAGCTCTCTTTTCGTACATAGAAGAGGGTCTCACTGTCAGTTTTTGAAGTTGATGTGATTAAAATGAAAAAAAAAAAAGGCAAACTAAAAGGGACTCCCATGGAAAACTTTTTTTATTTAAATCAACTGGTGCCAGAAAGTTAAACAGATTTGTAAATCACTTTTAAAATTTTCCTTCCAGTACTTTTTAGGGGCTGTATACTAAAGAGAAATCCAAAAAAGAAATGCATTTCCTCTGATGTCATGACCACAGTGCTCTCTGCTGACCTCTGCTGTCCATTTTAGGAACTGTACAGAGCAGCATATGTTTGCTATGGGGATTTTCTCCTGCTCTGGACATATATTTTATCCTAAGAATAATATCAAAAGTTAAATTAAACGTAATGCATATCCCCAATACTTACTTGTGCACACTAACACTTTTACAACAGAGATCATTTTCTTCTGCCTACCTGCCTCAGCTACTATTCTGATCCTGCCAACCGTCTGATTCCACACTTCTGATGCCAAGTTCTCCTTCTTTCATCCACCTTGGTCACCGGGTACTGGTATTAACACCCCCAACCCCACTCTACCAAAGTGTGCCAAAAGTGTAACTATGGTCAGGGACAATACATGTCCTTTATGGACCACTGGGTGAATGTGGTTTCTGAACAGCCACAACAGCAACTTGGACAGGTCACACCGTTTCTGCCTCCACGCTCTCAGGCTGTTGGTCCTGTGACAGTGAGCGACTCCGCCTCCTCATCCTCCACTGTGTCCAGAACCTCCAATGCACGGACAAGTCTCCATCATACCATGTGTGCAGGGCATGGCAGTGTCACACTGTTCTTCACATGGTTTGCCTTGGCGAACTGAGTCTCACAGGGGAGGAAGTGCTAAAAGTCATTCATCAAGAAATCAAATCATGGCTTACTCCACGAAAACTAGAAATGAGAACCATGGAGACCGGCAATGGGAAGAACAACTTGTCTGTGCTGCGACAAGGAAGCCTGAGATATGAGCCCTGCATGGCACATGTGTTCAGTCTGGTTGTCAAGCAGTTCCTGAAGTGTTCCCCCCATTTGCAAGACATCCTAACAATGGAAAGGAAACTTTGCATGCACTTCAGCCACTCATGCACCGCAAAGCACACCCTCCTTGAGCTGCAGCGTCAGAACGACATCCCCCAACATAGTCTGATTTGCGACGTTTGCACACGTTGGAATTCCACTCTACATATGTTGGACCGACTATACGAACAGAGAAAAGCCATCACAGATTTCTTGATGATCCAAGCGGATAGGGGGACTCCCCTGTGTAACTTCAATGTCAACCAGTGGCAGCTCAGCTCATACGTGACACCTGCCATTTGCTCAGGCCCTTTGAGGATGCCATACTATTAGTCAGTCGCAAGGATTATGGGATGAACGACATAATTTCACTGCTTCATTTCTTACACAATGGCTGGTAAGGGCCACATGAGCCCTGTGGGGGCTGAAGTGGAGGGGGAGAGTGGAGCAAAGGCAAGGTTTTGTGAAATGGGTCGTTTTTCTAGTCATCTGAAAGGAGAGGAGGAGCAGGAGCAGGCTGTGGAGCTACAGAGTGATGAGGAAGACAAGACAGAGGTCTCCTAAAGCTGCGGGCACATTAAATGAAACTTTTTAGGTTCATCTATTTGAAGTCTTCAATTTAAATTAAAAAAATATCTTTAATCTTTTCAATTGTGAGGCCTTATGGTCTCGTCAGGCTGTTGCCACCTCCAGGCTGGGTAATTCTGCCACTATATGGTCTCCTCTTGCTGATGCCAATTCCAGGCTGTGTGATTTTGCCATATTAACGTCTCCTCATGGTGCTGCCACCTCCAGGCTTTGTCATTGTGCCACCACATGGTCTCCTCATGCTGTTGGCACATTAAATGAAACTTTTAAAAATGTTATCTATATAAAATCTTTCATTTAAATTTTACAAAACATCTTTAATCTTTTAAATTGTGAGGCCCTATGGTCTTGTCGGGGTGCTGCCACCTCTAGACTCTGTCATTGTGCCGCCATGTGACTCCTTGTTATATTGGGTTTTGTGGTCATACAGTATTAGTTCAACGTAAATGGTTCAGGCACCCAGGACATTAAACTTGTGAATCTAATCAAAATCTTCAATTTAAATAAAACAAAAATCTCTTCAATCTTTTCAATTGTGAGGCCCTATGGTCGTCGTCATATATTACCTGTGGAATTACCACAAGAGTCCAATGAAACTCGTTGGAGCAATAACAATGAACCTTAATGGATAAAATGAAACATTCGCAGTTCCACACAGAGTAAGACAGTCGGGGGGTGGGAGCGCTGAGAGGCAGGGGCTGGATAAGGTGGTAGCTCACCTCACGGCGGACCACCAGCTCGATGCTCACCAGAATGGGTCCTCAAAAAAGTATTTTAAAAATGTTTAATAAATTCAAATTAAATTACAATTACATTTAAAAAAATCTTCAATTGTAACGCCATATGGTCTCCCGACCTTGCTGCCACATCCAGACGCTCTGCGGCAGTAATTCTTATAGTGATGCCTGTAAACTGCATGTCATACTGAATAACAGTATTATTTCCCTAACACAGCACACTCCCAATGCATGTTATGACAAGGCAAAGTGTTCTGCACCCCTATTGAGGCTCTCTGTAGCCCAGAAATAGCCATTTTTTAATAGCGATTCACCTCAAATAAATTCGGACAGAACCACATTTTTTCAGAAAATTTGGCTGATTGGCCGAATCGAATTTTTCAAAAAATTTGCTTATCTCTAGTCAGAATGACTCCAAAAAGACAGGTGCTCCTAGTATGCAGTAGCACCTACTAAAATTGGTCAAATACAACAAAACTGGTGAACTAGTGATGTGTTCATGGGTTCTTATGGTTGTCATCTGGTTGGATCCAAATGGCAGCTGCTATAGCACAATTTGTTGAAAACGTTATTGCTGTATATAGAACTGCATAGCCACAAACTGGTGAAACTGTGTATTCTGACGTATGTCCAAATGATCATGTAAGCGTCAGTACTAGACCAAGGAACAATGGAAGCAAAGGGTGTAGTCTGATTACCGGCTAGATGCATGGTTGTTACTTTGACAAAAACACCAAACTAAACCTTGTTACAGACAAAGTGCACTTCTTCTTAGCTGTGGTATTGTCTAATAGTAGTGGCTTCTTTTAGTGCCACACAGAAAAAAGAAACTTCCTCAGGAATGTCATCAGAAACATGACAAATGACAGTTCAAGGTGTTGACTTGGCCTACAAATTCTAGATTTCTATCTGATCGGGCATCTGTGGGATGTACTAGAATAACAAGTCTGAGCCATAGTGGCCACACCTCACAATTTACGGGACTTAAATAATCTGCTGCTAACGTCTTGGTGCCAGAAACTACCGGACACCTTAGAAGATCTTGTGGAGACTATGCCTTGATGGTATATAGCTATTTTCATGGTATGAGGAGGGGAAGGTGGCGGGGAACACTCAGTGTTAGGCAGGTGATTTTAAAGGGGAACTCCAATACATGAGTACCCCTTTCCACAGAATCCTGTGATCTCCTGCCCGACACCCCAGCTCTCTCCATGTATGGAGCGATTACTGTCAACCACAACATGAAGCGAGCAATAGCTGAGACGCCCCTCCATGTATCTTTATGGAAAAGTCCGAGATACACCAACGCTCTCCCTTAGAGATACATGAAGGGGGTATGTCAACCGTCTCTTCGTGCTGTGGGCCACAGTAATCCATGCATGGAAAGAGCTGAGTTGGGCAGGAGATCCTTCGGGGTCCCAGCAGTCGGACCTCTCGCCAGCAGACACTTATCCCCTATCTACAGGATTCTGTGTGGATAGGGCATAAGTACTCTTGTATCGGAGTTCCTCTTTACCCCAGGTGGCAGCAAACATGAACGGACATAATGGTATAGTATTAGGATGGTCATAGTAGATGAATAGTACAAAGGAGCTGTGCCGGCATCGTGTACGGTGGAACTAACCCTAATCCTGGCTGCTTAGAGGCCATAGTCAATAGTGATCATGGTAGCAAGGTGGTTACCAAGAGAGGTATTCCACTGTCTGTATCACCACCCAACATGATTGCAGATTCCTCCTATACTGAGCCAATCACTGACCACAATGGTGACCTGTCTCAGCCAGTGTTTGGTTGAGTGGGCATTCCTTCAATGTTAGCACGTCAGTGGACATGGTGAGCAATAGGGAGTGGACACCATCAAAACAACATTAGGAAAGTGAGGATTCTTGTTTTTATTTTTATATTTTCTTAAAGGACATTTGTACCTCCTGGGAAAATGTATTAAACACCTGCGGCATTACAGATTTTTTTTTAGGACATGTTTAGTTTTTTTTATTTTAAACATATTTTTTTAGGAATGTGTTAACTGGTAATGTTTTCATCAAGTTTTCCATTTCACTATCTATATTTTGAAATAATCCTGAAAATTGCAATTTTCGTTTTAGCCACTGAACCTAACAAGAAGCTGACAGTCTTTGTTCTGTATAGTCTCCTCTTCAATTATATATCTTGTGATTCCGCCTTACTAGGGATGACACCATTCATTAAAGGTAATGGTAACAGGAACAGCTCCCTCCCCCAATAATGACCTCGGCACAGGTCGCAGAGCTTGCCCTGAAGACTCTTCCTAGTCTCTCTCCTAGAAGTCAATGATTCAGCCTCAGATTATTGGTTCCTATAGCCCACGTGTCTGCTGTAAAGCATCTCTATAAATGCTGTTAAAAGAGCAGAGGTTCAGTCAATATGGCTGCCCCAAAAATGAATAACAAGCTTTGAATACTTTGAGGGGTGCAGTTTGTAACACAGGTTGGCTAGAGGGTTTGTAAGAGATTAACACCCCAAAATCACTTCACATTTAAAATGACCCCTTAAAATATAGGTTTTGAATTTTTTCACGCAAATTTGAATAAAATGCTGCTATATCCATAAGCTTTGAAAATATAAATTGACAGTAAACATATGGTACCGTATATACTCGAATATAAGCCGAGTTTTTCAGCACAATTTTTCGTGCTGAAAACGCCCCCCTTGGCTTATACTAGAGTGAACTATCCGCCTGTCAATCCCTTCTCAGTGGTCTTGAACCTGCGGACCTCCAGATGTTGCAAAACTTCAACTCCCAGCATGCCCGGACAGCCATCGGCTGTCCGGGCATGCTGGGAGTTGTAGTTTTGAAACCTCTGAAGGTCCGCAGGTTGAAGACCACTGCGGCCTTCGTCATCATCCAGACCCCCACTTTAGTTTTCTACTCCCCTCGGTGGGAAGGAAGGGTGAGCTGGTCCGGGCCATCTATGCTGCAGGGACCGTCCGGTGGGGAGGGTTAGTCGTTCCGGGCTGTCCATTTTCTCCGGGGGTGCCTCTTCTCCGCTCGCTCAGGGCCTGCCCCGGACTATTGACGTTGCCTTGACGACGTTGCACAGGGACGTGCATGAACGTCCCTGTGCGTCGTCGTCAAGGTAACGTCACTAGTCCGGGGCACGCCCAGAACGCGGAGAAGAGGGCCCCCTGGTGAAAATGGACAGCCCGGAAAGACTAACCCTCCCCACCAGACGGTCCCTGCAGCATAGATGGCCTGCACCAGCTCACCCTTCCTTCCCACCGAGGGGAGGTGAGTACAAAACTAAAGGGGGGGGTCTGGATGATGACGAAGGCTCGCGCAGTGGTCTTCAACCTGCGGACCTCCAGAGGTTTCAAAACTACAACTCCCAGCATGCCCGTACAGCGGATGGCTGTCCGGGCATGCTGGGAGTTATAGTTTTGCAACATCTGGAGGTCCGCAGGTTGAAGACCCCTGATGAAGGGATTGACAGGCGGTGATGATGAAGGGGGGGGATGATGACGGGGTGATGATGATGGGGTTCATAATGTCTGCGGTCTGGATGATGACATGGGGGGATGATGTATTTCACACCCTAGGCTTCTAGTCGAGTCAATAACTTTTCCTGGGTTTTTGGGGTGAAATTAGGGGCCTCGGCTTATACTCGAGTATATATGGTAAATGTTTTTGCGAAGGCGGTTCCTAATGAAATCCCCAATGCAAATGTAAAGGAAATGATTTGTGTCTTATGATGATTTCTTATAAGTAGAAAAATTCAGATTTTTGAAACCTCTAACTTTTTTTTTCTGTTAAGTTTTTAAATAAATAAACACAAACATATATTGACCATAAACTACCACTAACATGAAGTGCGATGTGTCAAAAATAAAGAAGCTCGGAATCCTTTGGATAGGGAATAAGATGTCCAGGGGCAGAGTACCCCTTTAAAATCGCCTGATACCTCATAGGGTTAATGTTGTGACTAATACGTGTGTGAAACCAGATATGGAATAGGTAGAAGGGAAGGTTTTCATTCGAAAAATAAAAGTCCTAAAGAGAAAGAAGAATGTATAAGTAAGTTAAACATATATTTAGAACATTGCATACATGTTGACGTGGATGTTATCTCTGATCTTTACAACAGTGACTGATGGTGACACCTAAATGAGTCGGCCCATAAATAATCATATGTCATCATCACTTTGGCTTCAACCAGATCCGGGACGATTTAATTCAGGTTAGATTTATTGTAGCTATGAAAATGAAAGCGCTCATAAGTTTGGAAGGGGAGGGAACCGCAGACAGATCTTACTTTCCCTCTTACAAAGTAATGTTTTGTGCCTTTAAAGGGTTACTCTGGAGGACTGATCTTACCAGACACTCATCTCCTATCCACAGCATAGGGGAAAAGTGTCTGATCATGGGGGGGGGGGGTAAAACATAAAAGAACAACGGGATGCGCTCCGTAGTGTGATATCTCAGGATATAATGGTAACGCAACATATGAATAAGCGCTTACCAGAAGTGGTTGTACTCCGTCCAAGTATAACCATGGATACAGGTGTGGTATATTGGGGTCTCTGCAGCCACTTCACCTTATGCAAAATGTAGATATAATGGGAAAACTCCTCCAAACCTAGCAGAGTCAAACAGGTGCTTCAGACCAAGATAAAATCAAAATGTTTTTTTATTTCCACAATGCTACGCGTTTCGCAGACGTTACGCTTCATCAGGCATAAGGGCTGAGACAAGGTGTCTGGATTTTATAGGGAAAATCCTTAACCCCTTCAGGGGTACCTGAACCCTGAAGGGGTTAAGGATTTTCCCTATAAAATCCACACTCCTTGTCTCAGCCCTTATGCCTGATGAAGCGTAACGTCCGCGAAACGCGTAGCATTGTGGGAATAAAAAAACATTTAGATTTTATCTTGGTCTCAAGCGCCTGTTTGACTCTGATCATGGGGGGGACAATCGCAAGTGATGGCCCGTTCAGCCAATCACCGTCAGCGGTGGGACATCGATTCAACCGGTGATTCGCTAAGCGGGCTGTCACTTGCATTCATCCAGGAAGGTGGGGGCAGTAACTAGACAGGGGCTTCATATAGGAGATCATGGAGGGTCCCTTAAGTTAAACGACCCCCCCCCCCACTCCAGCCATCAGACAATTATCCCCTATCCTGTGTGTCTGATAAGGTCAGTTCCCAGACTACCCATTTACTCCCTCAACCTCTTAAAGGGTAGCTCCCACCATCCATTTTTTCTTTCTTTCTGTCCCTGCCTATTGCCCATCTCTCCCTAACCCCCTCCCTCCCTTTACATTTTTTTTTACTATATTAAAATCCCTTTTTGTCTGCCTGGTAGTGTGCTCACTACCAGGCAGACTTCCCCAGCAGGCACCACGTCACTGATGCCTGCTGGGGCCGGCACTTCCGCCCTTAGCTCGCTATACAGGGTGCCTCCAGCTGTTTCACCGCTAAAACTCCCAGCTTGCCCTGACATCTACTGGCTGTCAGGGCATTCTGGGAGTTGTAGTGTTGAAACAGCTGGAGGCACCCTGTGGTGAAAACAATAACTTTATTAGCGCAGCAGTGCTACTTCGGGAGCAGCAGCAGCGGCGGTGGCGGCGCTCTCCCGAACCCCGCTCCCCACCCCCATACCTCTAGTGCTGAGCGGCGGCGCTACCCCGAACCCCGCTTCCCCCACCCCATTCCTCCAGTGGTGAAGACTTACCGGAGGATCAATGAGCTGCCTCCGGACAGGGTAACGGCCTCCAGACAGGGTAACGGGGGCAGGCGGGGCCACGCGAGGCCAGTGGAGCTGGCCAATGCGCGCAGCCCCAGCTATCAGCGTGCTCGCTCTCGCCTGTCTGATGGACAGGCGGGAGCGAGCACCGCAGTGACTGGATTTCAACTCATTGCCAGGCTGAAATGAGTCGAAATCCAGTAGTGACGTCACTGCAGAATGCATTCGGCCACTAGGAGGGCGACCCCTAGTGGCCGAATTTAAAAGTGATTTTAACCCCTTAAGGACAATGGACGTACTCCTACGTCCCCGTTTCCGAGTCCTTAAGGACCGAGGACGTAGGAGTACGTCCTGTCCTTTCCCGGCCCCCCGCCGCTAGCCGGAGGGGAGCCGGTGCCCGATGCCTGCTGAAATCGTTCAGCAGGCATCGCGACATATCGCCCAGGGGGGTCATTATGTCCCCCCATGTCGGCGATGGCCGCAGATCGCTGGACAATTCAGTCCAGCGATCTGCGGCGATTCCTGGTCAATCGGGTCTCCAGTGACCCGGTGACCCGGAATTACTGGCTGATCGGGGCCGTCTCTGACTGCAGGGGTGAGGTGGCACTGGTGCCACCTCAAGATCGCCCTGATTCGTCGGCCGGATTACCGGCCGACCAATCAGGGCGCCTGCTGCGGGTGTCACTCCCGCTCCGCCCCTCTTCCGGAGGACGTGAGCGGGTGCGGGACGTGCACCCCTGGTGCTGGGGACCCCGATCCCCGGCGTTAATGTTGGGATCGGGGCCCCAGGAGCGACGACGGCGGCGGGACTGACCTGTGCGTCGATCAAGCAGCAGCAGGAGGTGAGTGACAGCCTCCTGCTGTTGCTTAGCAACAGCTCCCAGCATGCAAAAAGGGCATGCTGGGAGCTGTAGTTATGCAACAGGAGGAGGCAGACCACTACATCTCCCAGCATGCACTTATGGGCATGCTGGGACTTATGGTTTTACAACAGCTGGAGGCACATTCTTTCTATGGAAAAGTGTACCTTCAGCTGTTGTGTAACTACAACTCCCAGCTTGCACAAACAGCTTAAGTGCATGCTGGGAGTTGTAGTGGTGCATCTGCTGGTTGCATAACTACAACTCCCAGCATGCCCGTTGGCTGTTGGTGACTGCTGAGAGTTGTAGTTTTGCAACAGCTGAAGGCACACTGAGTTAACCCCTTAAGGACCAGGCCATTTTACACCTTAAGGACCGGAGCGTTTTTTGCAATTCTGACCACTGTCACTTTAAACATTAATAACTCTGGGATGCTTTTAGTTACCATTCTGATTCCGAGATTGTTTTTTCGTGACATATTCTACTTTATTATAGTGGTAACATTTTATGGTAACTTGCATCCTTTCTTGGTGAAAAATCCCAAAATTTGATGAAAAAAAAGAAAATTTTGCATTTTTCTAACTTTGAAGCTCTCTGCTTGTAAGGAAAATGGATATTCAAAATATATTTTTTTGGGGTTCACATATACAATATGTCTACTTTATGTTTGCATCATAAAATTTATGAGTTTTTTCTTTTGGAAGACACCAGAGGGCTTCAAAGTTCAGCAGCAATTTTACGATTTTTCACAAAATTTTAAAACTCGCTATTTTTCAGGGACCAGTTCAGGTTTGAAGTGGATTTGAAGGGTCTTCATATTAGAAATACCCCATAAAAGACCCCATTATAAAAACTACACCCCCAAAATATTCAAAATTACATTCAATAAGTGTTTTAACCCTTTAGGTGTTTCACATGAATAGCAGCAAAGTGAAGGAGAAAATTCAAAATCTTCATTTTTTACACTCGCATGTTCTTGTAGACCCAATTTTTGAATTTTTGCAAGGGGTAAAAAGGAGAAAATTTTTACTTGTGTTTGAAACCCAATTTCTCTCGAGTAAGCACATACCTCATATGTCTATGTTAATTGTTCGGCGGGCGCAGTAGAGGGCTCAGAAGGGAAGGAGCGACAAATGGTTTTTGGGGGGCATGTCACCTTTAGGAAGCCCCTATGGTGCCAGGACAGCAAAACAAAAACACATAGCATACCATTTTGGAAACTAGACCCCTCAGGGAACGTAACAAGGGGTAAAGTGAACCTTAATACCCTACAGGTGATTCACGACTTTTGCATATGTAAAAAAAATATATATATTTTTTACCTAAAATGCTTGGTTTCCCAAAATTTTTACATTTTTAAAAAGGGTAATAGCAGAAAATACCCCCCAAAATTTGAAGCCCGATTTCTCCCGATACAGAAAACACCTCGCATGGGGGTGAAAAGTGCTCTGCTGGCGCACTACAGGTCTCAGAAGAGAAGGAGTCACATTTGGCTTTTTTGAAGCAAATTTTGCTCTGGGGGCATGCCGCATTTAGGAAGCCCCTATGGTGCCAGAACAGCAAAAAAAAAACACATGGCATACCATTTTGGAAACTAGACCCCTCGGGGAACGTAACAAGGGGTAATGTGAACCTTAATGCCTTACAGGTGTTTCATGACTTTTGCATATGTAAAAAAAAAAAAAATTTTACCTAAAATGCTTGTTTTCCCAAAATGTTTACATTTTTAAAAAGGGTAATAGCAGAAAATACCCCCCAAAATTTGAAGCCCAATTTCTCCCGATTCAGAAAACACCCCATATGGGGGTGAAAAGTGCTCTGCTGGCGCACTACAGGTCTCAGAAGAGAAGGAGTCACATTTGGCTTTTTGAAAGCGAATTTTGCTCTGGGGGCATGCCGCATTTAGGAAGCCCCTATGGTGCCAGGACAGCAAAAATAAACCACATGGCATAACATTTTGGAAACTAGACCCCTCGGGGAACGTAACAAGGGGTAATTTGAACCTTAATACCCTACAGGTGTTTCACGACTTTTGCATATGTAAAAAAATATATTTTATTTTTTACCTAAAATGCTTGTTTTCCCAAAAATTTTACATTTTTAAAAAGGGTAATAGCAGAAAATACCCCCCAAAATTTGTTAGGCAATTTCTCCCGAGTACGGCGATACCCCATATGTGATCCTAAACTGTTGCCTTGAAATACGACAGGGCTCCAAAGTGAGAGCGCCATGCGCATTTGAGGCCTAAATTAGGGACTTGCATAGGGGTGGACATAGGGGTATTCTACGCCAGTGATTCCCAAACAGGGTGCCTCCAGATGTTGTAAAACTCCCAGCATGCCTAGACAGTCAACGGCTATCTGGCAATACTGGGAGTAGTTGTTTTGCAACAGCTGGAGGCTCCGTTTTGGAAACAGTGGCGTACCAGACGTTTTTCATTTTTATTGGGGAGGGGAGGGGGGCTGTGTAGGGGTATGTGTATATGTAGTGTTTTTTACTTTTTATTTTGTGTTAGTGTAGTGTAGTGTTTTTAGGGTACAGTCGCACGGGCGGGGGGTTCACAGTAGTTTCTCGCTGGCAGTTTGAGCTGCGGCAGAAATTTTGCCGCACCTCAAACTTGCAGCCCGATACTTACTGTAATCCTCCGCCCATGTGAGTGTACCCTGTACATTCACATTGGGGGGGGGGGGACATCCAGCTGTTGCAAAACTACAACTCCCAGCATGTACGGTCTATCAGTGCATGCTGGGAGTTGTAGTTTTGCAACAGCTGGAGGCACACTGGTTGTGAAACACCGAGTTTGGTAACAAACTCAGTGTTTTGCAACCAGTGTGCCTTCAGCTGTTGCAAAAGCTACAACCCCCAGCATGTACGGACAGCGGAAGGGCATGCTGGGTCTTGTAGTTATGCAACAGCTGGAGGCATACTACTTTAGCTGGGGATGCTGGGGATTGTAGTTATGCAACAGCTGGAGACACACTGGTTTGCTACTTAACTCAGTGTGCCTTCAGCTGTTGCAAAACTACAACTCTCAGCAGTCACCGACAGCCAACGGGCATGCTGGGAGTTGTAGTTATGCAACCACCCAGCACCCGGGGTGCACGTCCCGAACCCGCTCACGTCCTCCGGAAGAGGGGCGGAGCGGGTTGCGGGAGTGACACCCGCAGCAGGCGCCCTGATTGGTCGGCCGGTAATCCGGCCGACGAATCAGGGCGATCGTGAGGTGGCACCAGTGCCACCTCACCCCTGCTGGCTCTGGCTGTTCGCGGCCGTCTCTGACGGCCCCGATCAGCCAATAATTCCGGGTCACCGGGTCACTGGAGACCCGATTGACCCGGAATCCGCCGCAGATCGCTGGACTGAATTGTCCAGCGATCTGCGGCCATCGCCGACATGGGGGGTCATCATGACCCCCCTGGGCGATATGCCCCGATGCCTGCTGAACGATTTCAGCAGGCATCGGGGACCGGCTCCGCTCCAGATGGTTGCGGGGGGCCGGTAAAACACATGACGTTCTCATACGTCATGTGTCCTTAAGGACTCGGAAATGGAGACGTATGAGAACGTCATGTGTCCTTAAGGGGTTAAGTAGCAAACCAGTGTGTCTCCAGCTGTTGCATAACTACAATCCCCAGCATCCCCAGCCAAAGTAGTATGCCTCCCGCTGTTGCATAACTACAACACCCAGCATGCCCTTCCGCTGTCCGTACATGCTGGGGGTTGTAGCTTTTGCAACAGCTGAAGGCACACTGGTTGCAAAACACTGAGTTTGTTGCCAAACTCGGTGTTTCACAACCTGTGTGTCTCCAGCTGTTGCAAAACTACAACTCCCAGCATGCACGGACAGCGGAAGGGCATGCTGGGTCTTGTAGTTATGCAACAGCTGGAGGCATACTACTTTAGCTGGGGATGCTGGGGATTGTAGTTATGCAACAGCTGGAGACACACTGGTTTGCTACTTAACTCAGTGTGCCTTCAGCTGTTGCAAAACTACAACTCTCAGCAGTCACCGACAGCCAACGGGCATGCTGGGAGTTGTAGTTATGCAACCACCAGATGCACCACTACAACTCCCAGCATGCACTTTAGCTGATTGTGCAAGCTGGGAGTTGTAGTTACACAACAGCTGAAGGTACACTTTTCCATAGAAAGAATGTGCCTCCAGCTGTTGCAAAACTACAAGTCCCAGCATGCCCATAAGGGAATGCTGGGAGTTGTGGTGGTCTGCCTCCTGCTGTTGCATAACTACAGCTCCCAGCATGCCCTTTTTGCATGCTGGGAGCTGTTGCTAAGCAACAATAGGAGGCTGTCACTCACCTCCAACGATCCTCGCCGCACAGGTCAGTCCCTCGTCGTCTCCGCCGCCGCCGCTGCTCCTGGGGCCCCGATCCCAACATGGACGCCGGGGATCGGGGTCCCCAGCACCCGGGGTGCACGTCCCGAACCCGCTCACGTCCTCCGGAAGAGGGGCGGAGCGGGTTGCGGGAGTGACACCCGCAGCAGGCGCCCTGATTGGTCGGCCGGTAATCCGGCCGACGAATCAGGGCGATCGTGAGGTGGCACCAGTGCCACCTCACCCCTGCTGGCTCTGGCTGTTCGGGGCCGTCTCTGACGGCCCCGATCAGCCAATAATTCCGGGTCACCGGGTCACTGGAGACCCGATTGACCCGGAATCCGCCGCAGATCGCTGGACTGAATTGTCCAGCGATCTGCGGCCATCGCCGACATGGGGGGTCATCATGACCCCACTGGGCGATATGCCCCGATGCCTGCTGAACAATTTCAGCAGGCATCGGGGACCGGCTCCGCTCCAGATGGTTGCGGGGGGCCGGTAAAACACATGAAGTTCTCATACGTCATGTGTCCTTAAGGACTCGGAAATGGAGACGTATGAGAACGTCATGTGTCCTTAAGGGGTTAAGTAGCAAACCAGTGTGTCTCCAGCTGTTGCATAACTACAATCCCCAGCATCCCCAGCCAAAGTAGTATGCCTCCCGCTGTTGCATAACTACAACACCCAGCATGCCCTTCCGCTGTCCGTACATGCTGGGGGTTGTAGCTTTTGCAACAGCTGAAGGCACACTGGTTGCAAAACACTGAGTTTGTTGCCAAACTCGGTGTTTCACAACCTGTGTGTCTCCAGCTGTTGCAAAACTACAACTCCCAGCATGCACTGATAGACCGTACATGCTGGGAGTTGTAGTTTTGCAACAGCTGGATGTTCCCCCCCCCCAATGTGAATGTACAGGGTACACTCACATGGGCGGAGGATTACAGTAAGTATCCGGCTGCAAATTTGAGCTGCAGCAAATTTTCTGCTGCAGCTCAAGCTGCCAGCGAGAAACTACTGTGAACCCCCCGCCCATGTGACTGTACCCTAAAAACACTACACTACACTAACACAAAATAAAATAAAAAGTAAAAAAACACTACATATACACATACCCCTACAATAAAAATGAAAAACATCTGGTACGCCACCGTTTCCAAAACGGAGCCTCCAGCTGTTGCAAAACTACAACTCCCAGCATGCACTTATAGACCGTACATGCTGGGAGTTGTAGTTTTGCAACAGCTGGATGTTCCCCCCCCCCAATGTGAACGTACAGGGTACACTCACATGGGCGGAGGATTACAGTAAGTATCCGGCTGCAAGTTTGAGCTGAGGCAAATTTTCTGCCGCTGCTCAAACTGCCAGCGAGAAACTACTGTGAACCCCCCGCCCGTGCGACTGTACCCTAAAAACACTACACTACACTAACACAAAATAAAATAAAAAGTAAAAAACACTACATATACACATACCCCTACACAGCCCCCCTCCCCTCCCCAATAAAAATGAAAAACGTCTGGTACGCCACTGTTTCCAAAACGTAGCCTCCAGCTGTTGCAAAACAACTACTCCCAGTATTACCAGACAGCCACTAACTGTCCAGGCATGCTGGGACTTTTACAACAGCTGGAGGCACCCTATTTGGGAATCACTGGCGTAGAACACCCCTATGTCCACCCCTATGCAAGTCCCTAATTCAGGCCTCAAATGCGCATGGCGCTCTCACTTTGGAGCCCTGTCGTATTTCAAGGCAACAGTTTAGGGTCACATATGGGGTATCGCCGTACTCGGGAGAAATTGTGTTACAAATTATGGGGGGTATTTTCTGCTATTACCCTTTTTAAAAATCTAAAATTTTTTGGAAACCAACATTTTAGGTAAAATTTTTTATTTTTTTTTTACATATGCAAAAGTTGTGAATCACCTGTGGGGTATTAAGGTTCACATTACCCCTTATTACGTTCCCCGAGGGGAGTAGTTTCCGAAATGGTATGCCATGTGTTTTTTTTTTTGCTGTCCTGGCACCATAGGGGCTTCCTAAATGCGGCATGCCCCCAGAGCAAAATTTCCTTCAAAAAAGCCAAATGTGACTCCTTCTCTTCTGAGACCTGTAGTGCGCCAGCAGAGCACTTTTCACCCCCATATGGGGTGTTTTCTGAATCGAGAGAAATTGGGCTTCAAATTTTGGGGGGTATTTTCTGCTATTATCCTTTTTAAAAATGTTACATTTTTGGGAAACCAAGCATTTTAGGTAAAACATTTTTTTTTTTTTTTTACATATGCAAAAGTCGTGAATCACCTGTGGGGTATTAAGGTTCATTTTACCCCTTGTTACGTTCCCTGAGGGGTCTAGTTTCCAAAATGGTATGCCATGTGGTTTTTTTTGCTGTCCTGGCACCATAGGGGCTTCCTAAAGGTGACATGCCCCCCAAAAACCATTTGACGCTCCTTCCCTTCTGAGCCCTCTACTGCGCCCGCCGAACAATTAACATAGACATATGAGGTATGTGCTTACTCAAGAGAAATTGGGTTTCAAATACAAGTAAAAATTTTCTCGTTTTTACCCCTTGCAAAAATTCAAAAATTGGGTCTACAAGAACATGCGAGTGTAAAAAATGAAGATTGTGAATTTTCTCCTTCACTTTTCTGCTATTCCTGTGAAACACCTAAAGGGTTAATACACTTATTGAATGTCATTTTGAATACTTTGGGGGTGTAGTTTTTATAATGGGGTCATTTATGGGGTATTTCTAATATGAAGACCCTTCAAATCCACTTCAAACCTGAACTGGTCCATGAAAAATAGCGATTTTGAAAATTTAGTGAAAAATTTCCAAATTGCTGCTGAACTTTGAAGCCCTCTGGTGTCTTCCAAAAGTAAAAACTCATAAATTTTATGATGCAAACATAAAGTAGACATATTGTATATGTGAACCCAAAAATGTTTTATTTTGAATATCCATTTTCCTTACAAGCAGAGAGCTTCAAAGTTAGAAAAATGCAAAATTTTCCTTTTTTTCATCAAATTTTGGAATTTTTCACCAAGAAAGGATGCAAGTTACCATAAAATTTTACCACTAAGTTAAAGTAGAATATGTCACGAAAAAACAAGAATTGCAAAAAAACGCTCTGGTCCTTAAGGTGTAAAATGGCCTGGTCCTTAAGGGGTTAAACTTGTTTAAAATCACTTTTTTTAAATTAAAGTATATTAGAGATATGTTGTAGTACTTAAGTACTACAACATATCAATTTTTAGATTTCATGACAGTGCCCATTTAAGGACCAAACCCATTTTGACCTTAAAGGGCTACTCCACCGGAAATTTTTTTTTTTTTTTTTTTAAATCAACTGGTGTCAGAAAGTTAAACAGATTTGTAAATTACTTTTATAAAAAAATCTTAATCCTTCTAGTACTTCTCAGCTGCTGTATACTACAGAGAAAGTTCTTTTCTTTTTGAATTTCCTTTCTGTCTAACCACAGTGCTCTCTGTTGACACCTCTGTCTGTCTCAGGAACTGTCCAGAGCAGAATAGGTTTTCTATGGGGATTTGCTCCTACTCTGGACAGTTCCTAAAATGGACAGAGGTGTCAGCAGAGAGCACTGTGGTCAGACAGAAAATAAATTCATAAAGCAGCTGAGAAGTACTGGAAGGATTAAGAATTTTTAATAGAAGTAATTTACAAAACTGTTTAACTGTCTGGCACCAGTTGAAAAATTTTTCCAGTGGAGTATCCCTTTTAAATTATGAATTTGATTCCAAGATTGTTTTTTAGTGACATATTCTACTTTATGTTAGTGGTAAATTGTTGTCGATACTTGCATAATTTCTTGGTGAAAAATTCATGAAAAATTTGAAAATGTTTTTTTTTTTCACTTTGAAGCTCTCTGCTTGTAAGGAAAATGGATATTCCAAATAAATTTATATATTGATTCACATATACAATATGTCTACTTTATGTTTGCATCATAAAGTTGACATGTTTTTACTTTTTAAAGACATTAGAGGGCTTCAATGTCTAGCAGCAATTTTCCAATTTTTCAAGAAAATTTCGAAATCAGAATATTTTAGGGACAAGTTCAGTTTTCAAGTGAATTTGAGGGTATTTATTTTAGAAATACCCCATAATGGCCCCCATTATGAAAACTGCAACCCTCAACATATTCAAAATGCAAGATATTGGCTTATGCAAGCCGTAAAAATAAGGATATAGTCCAGGCGCTGGTCCTCCCAAATGGATGATATCAAGAGTCAGAGGTGTAGTAAAATAATGGTTCTTTAATGCAACACAAAAGTTTCAAGTCCTCTGCTGGACTCTTCGTCAGGCATAACATACATAGAATAAGTGGAGTTTAAGTACACCAATCCCTGGTGTGCACCTTTTCCTTTTTTGTTTCCTTCTCAACGTATTCAAAATGACATACAGAAAGTTTGTTAACCCTTTAGGTGTTTCACAGGAATAGCAGCAAAGTGGAGGAGAAAATTCTAAATCTTCATTTTTTACACTAACATACTATTTGGGAAACTATAGCCCTCAAGGAACGTAACAAGGGGTACAGTGAGCCTTAACACCCCACAGGTGATTGACAAATTTTTGCTAAAGTTGGACTAGAAAATAAAAAAATTGATTTTCACAAGGGGTATTAGGAGAAAAAAGCCCCCCAAAATGTGTAGCACCGTTTTTTCTGAGTATGGAAATACCCCATATGTGGATGTAAAGTACTCTGCTGGTGCACTACAGGGCTCAGAAGAGAAGGAGCACCATTGGACTTTTGGAGAGAGAATTTGGTTGGAATGGAAGTTGGCGCCCCCCCCCCCCCCCCGTGATGCCAGAACTGTGGACCCCCCCACATGTGACCCCATTTTGGAAACTACACAGAATGTAAAAAGGGGTGCAGTGAGCATTTAAACCCAACTGGTGTTTGACAGATCTTTGGAACAGTGGGCTGTGCAGATGAAAAATAAAACCACTGTTCAAAAAATCTGTCTGACACCTGTGGGGTGTAAATACTCACTGCACCCCTTGTTACATTCCATGAGGGGTGTAGTTTCCAAAATGGGGTCAAATGTTGGGGGGTCCACTGTTCTGGCAGCACGGGGGCTTTGTAAACACACATGGCCTTCAATTCCAGACAAATTCTCTCTCCAAAAGCCCAATGGCGCTCCTCTTCTGAGCATTGTAGTTCTCCCGCAGAGCACTTTACATTCACATATGGGCTATTTCTTCTTGTGAAAATGAAAAAGTTTGGGTAATATCAGCATTTTAGTGGAATTTTTTCTTTTGTCATTTTCATGTCCAACTTTAACAAAAAAAATCATCAAACACCTGTGAGGTGCTAAGACTTACTGTACCCCTTGTTTAGTTCCGTGAGGGGTGTAGTTTCCAAAATGGGGTCACATGTGTTTTTTTTTGGGAATTTATGTAAAAAACACTGTAACTATCAGCCACCCCTGTTCAAATTACATATTTAGGCCTCAAATGTACATAGTGCGCTCTCACTCCTGAGCCCTGTTGTGCGCCCGCAGATCACTTAACGTCCACATATGGGGAATTTCCGTACTCAGGAGAAATTGTTATAAATTTTGGGGGTCTTTTTTTTCTTTTACCTCTTGTGAAAATAAAAAGTATTGGGCAACACCGGCATGTTAGTGTAAAAAAATTTGTTTTACACTAACAGGCTGGTGTAGATCCCAACTTTTCCTTTTCATAAGGGGTAAAAGGAGAGAAAGCCACCGGAGAACGGAAATACCCCATATGTGGCCCTAAACTGTTGCCTTGAAATGTGATAGGGATTTGCATAGGGGTGGACCCAGATGCAAGCATAGCATTTGCGTCCTCCACCAAAAATACCCTAAGGCAGTGATTCCCAAACAGGATGCCTCCAGCTGTTGCTAGACTCCCAGCATGCCTGGACAGTTAGTGGCCGGAATTGTTGTTTTGCAACAGCTGGAGGTTCCGTTTTGGAAACAGTGCCGTACGAGACGTTTTTCATTTTTATTGGGGAGGGGGGGGGTAACTGTGCAGGGTATGTGTATATGTAGTGTTTTACCCTTTATTTTGTTTTAGTTTAGTGTAGTGTAGTGTTTTTAGGGTACATTCACAAGGCGGGGGTCTACAGTAAGTTTCCCGCTGGGAGTTTGAGCTGCAGCTCAAACTTGTAGAAGGAAACCCACTGTAAACCCCGCCCATGTGAATGTACCCTAACATCCCCGCACGAACATCAAACGGCTGTCTGGACATGCTGGGAGTTGTAGTTGCGAACCTCCAGCTGTTGCAAAACTGCAACTCTCAGCATGCACTGATAGACCATGCATGCTGGGAGCTGAAGTTATGCAACAGTCGAAGGCACACTGGTTGGAAAACCTTCAGTTAGGTTCTGTTACCTAATTCAGTGGGTATCATTTACTAAGCTGAAACCGACCAGTTCTAGTCTAGTTATTTTGCCGCAGAGTGTCTGGAAAATCCGACAAATCCGACATTGCACTGTGAAAAGCCGAAAAAGGGTCATGGTCTGTCGCAAAGGGGCGTGATTGGCCCGAAAAGGGGCATGGTTTCGCAACCCGACCGATTTACTATTGAATTCACATAAAATCCTGTGGGTAAATGGCTGGAAATATCGGCCCTCATTTATCATTGGAAACGCAACAGTTTTTGTCGTTTTTTTTTTCTTTTTTGGCGCAAGATGTCTGCGACAAGGCACAGATATCATGCGACAAACTGCGATAAGCCTTTCCTTCGAACCCGACTCGGGGATTTTGAAAGCCTAAAAAGGGGGCGTTTCCCGACTAAAACCTTGGTTTCCCACTGATTTATTAAGAAACCCGAATTTTAGGGTTTCAGTGTCCTTTTTTCCCACTGCTTCAAGCAGTGGGAAAAATTGTTTGCCATTTCCCTTATTTTGGAATCTTCATAATTGTTGTTGTTGTTTTGCGACAAAAAATCCGACAGCGCCGAAAAAATCCGACAGCGACAACACTTGCGACAAATTAATTAATAAATTGATAGGGAAAAAGATGGTCGGGTTAAAAGCCCCCAAAAAAATACCAACCCGACTTTTTTGATAAATGAGGGCCATCGACCTAGAAAAAACTGGCCAGAAAATGTTCCCAACTTTTCCCAATAGTGAATAGAGAGGAATCCTGCATCTGAAACAATTTTTCCCACTAGTAAAAACCCGACACTCTTAGTAAATGAGGCCCAGTATTTTTCAACCCCAGTGTCTCCAGCTGTTGCAAAACTATAACTCCCAGCATGTACTGATAGCCAAAGAGCATGCTGGGAGCTGTAGATATGCAACAGCTGGAGGTATGCAACTACAACTCCCAGCATGTCCAGACAGCTGTTTGATGTTCGTGCATGCTGGGAGTTGTAGTTTTGCAAGATTTGGAGGGCCAAAGTTTAGAGACCACTGCACAGTGATCTCCAAGCTGGGGGCCTCCAGCTGTTGCAAAACTAAAAATCCCAACATGCCCAGACAACAGCAAACAGCTGTCTGGGCATGCTGGGAGTTGTAGTTTTTCAACAGCTGAAGTGCTACAGTTTAGAGACCACTGCATAGTGGTCTCCAAACTGTGGCCCTCCAGATGTTGCTAGGCAACTACTCAGCTCCTGACTCCTGCAGCAGGATCACTGCCCTCCGCACCAGCAGGAGCATCGCTTCCCGACACCGATCGCCGCCCAGTAAGCCACATCCACCGCTGCCGCCACTCTCCTCACAGTGCCCCCGCTCTGCCTGGACTATTGTGGGTGGGCAGAGCGGAGGAACTGAACTTTAACCCCCCCCCCCACCCGATCTGCTATATGATCCGGAATCGCCGCAGATCGCCGTTCTGAATTGACCGGCGATTTGCGGTGATCGCTGACATGGGGGGTCTCAGGACCTCCTCAGGTGTTGGCACAGGATGCCTGCTGAACGATTTCAGCAGGCATCCCATTCTGTACACTGCCCGGTGTACACTGGTGATGAATGGAAATACAGAGGGCATACAGGTAAGCCCTTGGTCCTTAAGTCCCAGGATGCGAGGGCGTACCTGTACGCCCTGGGTCCTAGTGAGGTTAAAGAGTACCTGTCATCAAACTATATTTTCTAAACTAACTCAGATAATTTTCCCTAATTATTCCTAACATCCTTCCTGCCCTTAAAAAAATATTCCCAAGCTTTAAAACGCTCTTTATCATACCTTTTCCCTTGCTTGCATTGTGTGAGCTCCCAGCAGGAGAAAGTGGGCATTCCCTGCAGGCGTGATGTCACTGAAGCCTGTGAGAGCTGAGCCTCGCCATGTCCCGCACGCACTTCCTGACTTTGGTCTCCTGCCAGGCCGGGAGGAGACCAAACTAACATTGACTTTTGCAGGGAACAGAACAGAGCCACCTAGTGGCCATTTTTCAATTACATTAAAAACATATAAAGGTTGAGAATTTTAACAGCAAGTAAATAGCACAGTGTCCTATAATTTCATAAGGAACAATATATTAAAAGTTTAGTTTGGTGACAGGTACTCTTTAAAGAGTACATGTTGTGACCTTAAATTTTATAAAATATGTTCAGCAACACTCACCATTTTGTCACATTTTGATCCCTTTTTGGCTCCCAAATTCCCCCTTTTTGCTGCTCATCGTTCCTGCCATTTTCGGAGGAGGAAGGGACATCGCTCTAAAGTACGCATTAAAGCCAGCTCTTTGACACGCTCCCAGCACTCACTCCGAACATGATGATTGACATCCTGGGAGTGTGCATAGAGCCCTCCTATCCCCACCCGTACGTCCTGTAGTTTGTCTTAGCACAGGCAGCAGGTGAAACAATAAGTAAATAAGGCCGGGACAGGACAGCGCTCGACACTATAGGACAGTGATGGCGAACCTATGGCATGCGTGCCACAGATGGCATGCCGAGCCCCCTCTGTGGGCTCCGCCGGCGCCGGACTTCCGCTATGCTACCTGGAAGACTGGAGGTGGAATCGGAAAAGATCCGTCCTCCTGCGAGCAAGCTGTGTGGAGCGTCGCTGCGCTGCACAGCATTCTGCATGGAAGAAACCATACTTACTACTGGACCGCCAGGGCTGACTGTGTCCACCTCCCTTCTTCTCCAAAGGTAAAAAGAAGAGGAGGGGGGGGGATAACTGTTAAAAATAAATAAATTAGCATTTCTAAATGTATTACAAATAAATAATCTGCACCACCCCTAACACACCCCCCCCACACACACACACAGCACCCCTACCCCCACACACACCCCATTCCCCACACACCCACATAAACACAGCAGATCCCCACAAAGCACCCATAGCACCCTCCACAAACAGAACTCCTCAAACACACACAGCACCCCACAGACAAACACACAGCACCCCTAAAACACACACACACACATCACCCACACACACAGCACCTCACACACACACCACCTCACACACATACAGCACCTGACACACACACAGCACCTTTAGACACACAGTACCCCTCAGACACACACCGCACCCCTCAAACACAGCACCTCACACACACAGCACCCCTCAAACACAACACTTCACACACACAGCACCCCTCAAACGCACACACAGCACCCCTCAAACACATAAACATCACCCCCACACACAGCACCTCAGACACACAGCACCCCTCAAAAACACACAGCACCCGACATACAAACACACAGCACCCCAAAGACACACACAACACCCCTCAAACACACATCACCGCACACACACAGCACCTCAGACACACAGCACCCCTTAAAACACACAGCACTTCACACACACAGCACCCCTCACACAAACACACACAGCACCCCTCACACACACAAACGTCCCTCCACACACACTGTACCCCTCAATGCCGTATGTGTGTGTGTGTGTGTGTATTTAGTGGACTGTGTGTATATTTAACGGAATGTGTGCCTGTATTCAGTTGACTGTGTGTACTCAGCAGGCTGTGTGTGTGTACTCAACAGTGTGTGTGTGTGTGTGTGTGTGTGTGTGTATTAAGCTGTCTACTAAATACACACACAGACTACTGAGTACATCAGTTATTACCACACTCAGGGTGTCACTCAACAACACGCTACGACTGCCAAACCTTGCAGTGTGGTAATAAATTACAAGTACCCTTTCCGCCCTTTACATTCGTAGTGTGGTATTAAGTTGTTTTTTTTTTGTAAACCTAAACCTCAGTATTCTGATTTAATTGTTGTGCTGGCACTTTGAGGGGAAAAAAAAGTTGGCGTGCATTACGGTTTGGGCACTCGAGCTCGAAAAGGTTCGCCATCACTGCTATAGGAGGATAACTTGTCGCTGTAAGTATGGTACCTTTTTATTTTTCCATAAAATGTGCAGCAAAACAAAAAATTTTATTAATTTTTGGGGGGAAATTGGAAAAAAAATCCAACTTTGAATTATTATTTTTTTTTGGTGGGGGGGGGGGGGAGGGGGGGTCACCTTCACCCATGACAATGGCAGGAATTTATCAAAAGATTTACCTGCTTTTTTTGGGGTTGAAAAGAAGTTTAATTTGTCTCAGAACTCAAGTTGAGTTATTATAAACAATTTTATAGTAACTTAAAAGCTGTGGTTATGGACAGAAGCATACCTCGTTCTCTTTGTGCCACTTATTTTAGCAAAAAACTATGGCCGGCATTTATCATTGTAGGTGTAAGTGAAGCATTTATCATTGTAGGTGTAAGTGAAGCATTTATCATTGTAGGTGTAAGTGAAGCATTTATCATTGTAGGTGTAAGTGAAGCATTTATCATTGTAGGTGTAAGTGAAGCATTTATCATTGTAGGTGTAAGTGAAGCATTTATCATTGTAGGTGTAAGTGAAGCATTTATCATTGTAGGTGTAAGTGAAGCATTTATCATTGTAGGTGTAACTGAAGCATTTTTCTACACCTATTTTTTGTGTGCTGTAATGTGTAGGAGCATCAAATGTATTAAATGGTCACAGAGCATTTGATACATTTTGTGCAGGTCACATTTCCTGAAATTTCTCTCTTCACATACACCAAAAAGCTAAGTCTGGGCTGGTGTAGTTTTAAAGACTTTTCAGGGGCTTTGCGCATATTCACAAAAAGGCGCAGTTCATAAAACCCTTCCATATCATATGTATTGCCAAAATCAGTGAATTACAACTCAAAATCAGCAGAAATGTGTAAACCAAAAGGAAATAAACCATGCTTGCGCCTTTTTTGCACCTTTTGTAGACACAAAAACAGTCTAAAGACAATAATAAACGTCAGCCTATACACGTAAGTCTAACATTCTTATCTTGTCTGAGCTGTATTTAACACCTTAAGCACAATGAGGCAGCTGAGCACGCATCATAGCTGGATGGCCCCATCTGCTCTCAGCAGCCAGGACCCGTGGCTAATGCTTGACATTATAACTCTGCCAGACGCTGTGCAAGCTGAATATAACACTACCACACACTATACCCACTGAATATAATACTGCCACACATGTTACCCACTGAATATAATACTGCCACACACGTTACCCACTGAATATAATACTGCCATACACTTCACCCTGAATATAATACTACCACACACTATACCCACTGAATATAATACTGCCACACATGTTACCCACTGAATATAATACTGCCACAGATGTTACCCACTGAATATAATACTGCCATACACTTCACCCTGAATATAATACTACCACACACTATACCCACTGAATATAATACTGCTACACACTGTACCCACTGAATATAATACTGCCACACATGTTACCCACTGAATATAATACTGCCATACACTTCACCCTGAATATAATACTGCCACACACTGTACTCACTGAATATAATACTGCCACACATGTTACCCACTGAATATAATACTGCCATACACTTCACCCTGAATATAATACTGCCACACACTGTACTCACTGAATATAATACTGCCACACATGTTACCCACTGAATATAATACTGCCATACACTTCACCCTGAATATAATACTACCACACACTATACCCACTGAATATAATACTGCCATACACTGCACCCTGAATATAATCCTGCCACACACTGTACCCACTGAATATAATACTACCACACACTATACCCACTGAATATAATACTGCCACACACTGTACCCACTGAATATAATACTGCCACACATGTTACCCACTGAAAATAATACTGCCATACACTTCACCCTGAATATAATACTGCCACACACTGTACCCACTGAATATAAAATTGCGGCACACTGTGCCCATATTGATATTGTCTCATGCTGTTTCTTCTTTAGCTAAATCCTACCCTTGCACTGTCCTCTCCCAAATCCATGTGTCCTTCTCCTCCAGACTCCTCTGCCACCTCCGCAGACCCCTAAGTCCTCCCACCCCTCCGCACCAATGTACAGTATATGCAATAATGTATGATAGATGTAGGTATGCATGATAGACATGTATGATGGATGTGTGTATGATAGATGAATGTGTGTAGAATAGATGGATGAATGATAAATGTGCAATCTATCATACACATGTACATACATATATAATACATATTTACACACATTTATCATACATATACTCCTATACGCATCTATATCAATCATACATATACAATCCCACCCTCATCCTTCGTCTCCTCATCCTCGTCCCACCCATTCTTGATCCTCACCAACACCCTCAGCCTTCCGCCTGCCCAAACGGTAGGTACGCCAATGACTGTACCTTTGTATATTGATGCTAAAAAGTTAATAGTCTTAGCCTTGATGCCCTAAGAACCACACAGCTATCAATCACACATATAACCCCCCCTCCTATCCTTGGTTTCCTCAGCCTCACATCTTCCCCAACCCCCCATCCTTGTTCTCCTCACCCTTACCCCCATCCTCGGTTACCTCAAACCCCCCTTCATCCTTGCTCTCCTCACCCTTGCCCCCCATCCTTGGTCCTCTCCAATACCCCTCAGCCTTCCTATGTCATAGCCCCGCCCCATCATGATGTCACGCCATGCCGCCTCAGCCATCACGCCCCCTCCCGTAGACTTGCATTGAGGGGGTGGGACGTGACATCATGAGGGGGTAGGGCCTATGACGTCACACTCTCCCAACGCCTGCTACAGCCTTCGGAACAGTTTGTTCCAAACGCTGAGCAGCAGAGTACCCCTTTAATAGATAGTATTTACTGAATAATGAAACATGTTCTCAAACATGTTCTTTTTTTCCCAATCTGTTTCTATTTTATGATTGTCATTTTATTTAAATGTTCATACATTATTATGGGGGGCTGCCATCCTGTCTGAGCTGTTTTTGATATACTTTAATGATATGCTTTACTGTAGTACTGTAGGACCCATAGACAAAGACAACAATGGACTGGACCTGTCCCATTCAGATAAATTGAAGACGCTACTGGGCATTCTCTGTGACCTTTACAGAGATCATTCTACAGGAAGAAGGGAGGCTGATTTTTGCTATAAATGGTGGTGAATACGTTGTAAATACAGGGAATAAATCTATATACAGGGAGGTTGATCTCTGCTCTGAATGGTGGTTGATCCAGTTTTATATATCTACTGGTGTCACCTTTAATTGTACTCCTGAGAAGAAACACATTACTGGGAAATAATCTGTAAAGATCAGGAAGTCTCCGCGCTTAGTTTTAGCCCTAGTGGCCAGTATGGTAACTGCAATACTTCAGGATTATTATAAAGTATTATTATTAGACAATTATTAGTATATTATTGATTGTAAAATTCCTGTTTGCCTTTATTAGAGACCTAACTTTAGATTTTTCATCCTCAGACCCATATGAGGGCTTGTTTTTTGCATAGCCAATAGTTCTTTGTAACAACACCTTTCTTTTTACCATAAGATGTGCAGCACAACCCAAAAAATTATTATTTGTGGCAGAACCATATCAAACCCCCCCGCCCCCCCCCCCCCCCAGAACACACACACATACACCATTTTGCTAATTTTTCGGAATTCCATATTTTATGCAGTGCACTTAATGGTAAAACTGGCATGATTTCTTTATTCTTAAATGATGCCAAAGCTTACATGCTTTTTTTATTGTTATTACTAGCTGAGTACCCGGCGTTGCCTGGTTTTTCTTTCCTAATCCTTGTTGGGGAGGAAAATCCACAAAGGAGGAAGCTTTTAACTTCATATCCCATCCTTATATATTGTTGTCCTATCCCAACCCCATAACCTGTCCCCATATCCCATCCTCATATCTAAACCTCATACCCTGTCCTCATATCCTGACCTCATATCCTGACCTCCTATCCCGACCTCCTATCCTGTCCTCATATCTCGACCTCATATCCCGTCCTCATATATTTTTTGTCATATGCCAACCCCATAACCTGTCCCCATATCCCGTCCTCATATCCCGACCTAATATCCTGGCCTCCTATCCCGACCTCCTCTCTTGATCTAATATCCCGTCCTCCTATTCCGACCTCATATCCCGACCTCCTATCCCGTCCTCCTATCTCGACCTCATATCCTGTCCTCATATCCTAACCTCATATCCCATCCTCATATCACGTCCTCATATCCCGTCCTCGTAGCCCAACCCCATATCCCGTTCCCATATCCCGACCTCATATGCCGTCCTCATATCTCGTCCTTATATCCCGTCCTCATATTCCGTCCTCATATCCCGTCCTTCTATCCCGTCCTAATATCCTGTCCTCATATCCCATCCTCATATCCCGACCTCATATCCCGGCCTCTTATCCCGTCCTCATATCCCGACCTCATATCCCATCTTCAAATCTCGACCTCATATCCCATCCTCATATACTGTCCTCATATCCCGACCTCATATCCTGACCTCATATCCCGACCTCATATCCTGTCCTCATATGCTGTCCTCATATCCCGACTTCATATCCCGTCCTCATGTGCTGTCCTCATATCCCGACGTCATATCCCGTCCTCATGTGCTGTCCTCATATCCTGTCCTCATATCCCGTCCTCGTATTCTGTCCTCATATCCCTTCCTTATGTCCCATCCTCATATCCTGCAGCAAATACAGTATGGGGGGCTCACTGCAATGTAATACATACGGTTGGGTGCAACTCAGTGCAATACATAAATCTACCAAAAACAGCTGCCACTGAAACCAGAATGCACACCACTAAGTCATCTGCAATATCTTTATTAATGTACAAAACAACAGATCAAGTTACAAAATATTTTTAAAAACCATTTAAAAACGCTCCCTGGAGAGCCACAACACAACCTCAGAGCACGGCCATGACCCTTTGCTCTGAGTAACTGACCCCGTCCTACTGAGAATACAAAGGTAATGTGTGTCAGCTCTATGTGGCTGTACAAGATATAAATAATACAAGGGCAAAGTGAGCACCACAGTATGGTATAACAATACTCAATATATCCTATCTAGTGATATAGTAAAAACCTAGGATACTACACTTCTGCCATAATATCATATACAATGCCACAAATCAGATCAGATCACACTCTACAAAGGCCAACGACACAGATACTGAAACAGAGGACGGGGTCAAGGAACCCCACGCGTTCCATCGCAAAACTACTTCCTCAGGGGTGTTGCGACGGAACGAGTGGGGTTCATTGACCCCGTCCTCTGTTTCAGTATCTGTGTCGTTGGCCTTTGTGGAGTGTATCTTGTACGGCCACATAGAGCTGACATCAATTACCTTTGTATTCTCAGTAGGACGGGGTCAGTTACTCAGAGAAAAAGGTCATGGCCTTACTCTGAGGTTGTGTTGTGGCTCTCCAGGGAGCCTTTTTAAATGGTTTTTAAAAATATTTTGTAACGTGATCTGTTGTTTTGTACATTAATAAAGATATTGCAGATGACTTAGTGGTGTGCATTCTGGTTTCAGTGGCAGCTGTTTTTGGTACCATCCTCATATCCTTTCCTTAGGTGGGAATGATTTGTGATGAAGATATTGTAAGCTGAACATAGAAGGGGACTTGGCTTTGTGGGACTGGGCCTGATTTGCAAGCCAGACCGATGCACAAAAAGTGTAGATAATAAAAGGGGTGGGACCTAAACAGTGGGCGTGTCTTTGTGAGATGGGGTGTGGCTTGCGAGCCGGATTGGCACATTCACCAGGACATGCAGAGTGGAGCTTGTGGAGTAAGGTACTGAAAGTCCCATATACTTGCATGGGACTTGAAACAAAAACCCATTTTTTATATAAGGGTAAAGTTAAGGGTTAATTTAACTATCACATATTTTTGTTTGACATTTAAGTAATATGTGTACCAGGTATTATTGAAACATCTCCAGCCGTATGGAAGTTATGTGGGAACATACATTTCTCATAGATTTGCATGGGACTTTAAACAAAAAAAGCCCGAACCTCACAAATGGGGGTAGTCAAGGGTTAAATCACCTGTCCTATGTTTGTTTTTGACAACAAAGTAACATGTGTGCCAAGTTTCATGTTAATATCTTTAGCTGTTTGGAGGTGATGCTAGAACACACACACACATACACACACACACACACACACACACACACACACACACACATTGGCCCTCATTTACTATTGCAAACCCGGAATGTTTTGTCGGGTTGTGCACCATAAATTCTGTCTGCGCCAGAATTTATGCCAGAATTGAAAAAACCCGACTAACTCTCCATTTTACTAAGAAAACCCAAAAAGAGGGCGTGGTCATCAAGAAAAGGGGGAGTGGTAACCAAAAAGGGGCGTGCTCCTGACATTTTCACAAAAACTCTACATATTTTTTAAGGTTTCCACATAAAATGTGGTGGATTTGAGCTGAGGAAAACCCGAAAGATCAGAGCATGTGTAAAAAAAAAGCAAAATGTAGGGAAAGAGGAAAATGTAGGGAAACCTTAGTAAATACCATGAAAAAAATTGTAGGGAATAAAACCCCACAAAGAAACCTACATAACACTCAGTAAATCAGGGCCATTGAATTTTATATATATATATATATATATATATATATATATATATATATATATATATATATATTGTAATACTTTTAAAAGGTCAAACTTATTTTATTAGAAAAGTGTGTTTAAAATTTTCCACTTCTGATCCCTAAAACTTTCTTATTTTTCTTTATACAGGGCTGTAAGATGGATAATTTTTTTTATTTATTTTTTTGCAGCGTAATCTGAAGTTTTATCACTTTTGCGTACATGGGACTTTTTGGTCATTTTTTATTGCATTTTTTTTCTGGGATGTGACTTTGCTTTTTGTGTTTTTAACTTACGCTGTTCACCGTATAAGGATCATTAACTTTGTATTTTGATGGTACAGACATTTCTACACACTGTGAAACCAAAGTTTAAAAAAAAAATTGGTTCATAAAATAGGAAAAAAGGGTGATTTAAGTATTTATTAGGGGAAGTTATTTATTAGGGGACAGTCTATTGAGTGCTTTATCTGTTTTGTGCTATGCATATAAGCTGTGGTCCCTGGCGGAATTCCACTTCAAAGCTGCCCCTCTTCGCCCCCCCCCTCAGGACGCACCCATGCATTCTGAGTAGGGAATGGGTTAAAGGTGTATTCCATTTTTTTTTTTTTTTTATTTTACTATGCTACAGGGGCTGTAAAGTTAGTGTAGTACATGCTATAGGTGTCTGTACCTGTGTGTGATGGTGGTCTCACAATTCTTCTGTGATCTGTGCCCCCATGTTTATTTTTAACAGCATACAAAATGACTGTCAGCTCAGTTTTTCCCAGGTTGCAGTGCTTTCTGAGACATTACATCACTAGTCAGGTGATCAGAGAGAGCCTGTCTTTGCTTCAATTGGTGGAGCGACCGTTGGGAGGGAGATCATTCTGCAATGGCTGTGGTGGCTGATGTGTGTGCGGGAGAAAAGTCACCTCACACTTACAAACAAGGAATCATGGGACTTGCAGTTGGAGGGAGGGAACTCCAACAAGAAATAGCCAGTTCAAAAAAAGATAGCTGCGGCTTTATGGTGCTCGCAACCTTCCTAAGCATGTCCATTACTGTCTGGCAGGTACATACTAAAATCACCTTATGGTAAATAACCCGTTTAAAGTAGTGGATTACCCCTTCAATGTTTATCTGTAACACACACTGGAGTATTGAAATACATTTTGATGTCTTAAAAATGAATAATTTATTTAACTTTAATTCAAGTAAAAATTAACAAAAACTACAGCAGTAAGCTTAAGATGACACAGTATATTTTTGCATATCAAATATAATATTAAACAGCAAATTTAATAAATATAAAATATTACAATTTACTATATGTACAAATGTACAATCATAGCAGACGTTTTATTAAGCAAAATCCATAAGTGCGATTCTAAACCAGTGTTTCCCAACCAGGGTGCCTCCAGCTGTTGCAAACCTAAAGCTCCCAGCATGCCCGGACAGATGAAGATTGTCTGGACATGCTGGGACTAGTACTTTTAAAACAGCTGGAGACACACAGGTTGGAATACAATGGTCTACAGTGTATAGAGTGTTTGTCCAGCTGCACAAAATGAGATGGCTCTGTTCATCATAGCCCAACCTATACAGAAAAGCTGTCAAGAACGCTACAGAATACAAGCCCCTATCGCTGCTATAAAAGCGTAAACACTGTTCTAAACTTATAATTCTTAGTGCAGATATGCTTATAAAATAACAGTAACAAGCAGAAGTGCAATACAAATGCAGCCCCCCACTTGCTAACATGGGCCCAGGTGCGACTGTTACCCTCTTCACCCAGAACACAGAAATAATAAAAGGTGAACTAGAAGCCTTTAAAATAGGTGCAAAAATGTACAAAACACTTTATGCTATAAATAAGTAGGCATAGGTATGTATTGTTAGAATACTATATAAGAAAGCAAATAATAAATAAAGTGCAAGGTATGAAGAGAGAATACACAATCATAAGTGTTTCCCATAGTCTAATAGATAATTAATTTGCATGTCTACATAATAAAGGATGGAGTCAATAGGATCACGTTATATTCCAAAAACTGAGACAATTTTGTCTACAAGCTAAGGCATTGGTTTTGGACCCCTCACTACTCAGTTAATGGGTCCTGAAGTTGTTTGGCCAATTCAAAATTGCCCCATTTAATGTGTAGAGTGGGCACCAAACAGCTGATCCTCAGATGTGCCCCGCTGATCAGTGCGAAGATTCAATTAGGCCAGAAACCTTCTTTATAAATAAAATACTGTTATAGTATACAAAAAAGTGCAAAAAAAAGTGTTGTCCATCAGAACTGTCAGGGTCCATGCTTGTTACTTCTGATGCTGAGGTCTCTGGGATTGGCGAACTTGTTGGTTACGGTCAACCTTTGATGGTCTTCTTCCATGATTGGTCATTTCTAGTCCCCTTTCTGCATCTGTCGCCAAGGATGGCCTTGCAGTGTTAAGCCAACCGTAATGAGTAAAATAACTGGGATAACTGGATACAGCATACGCCGAAGAGCGGAAACACGCTAATATCTGCAAAAGAACAATGAAGCATGTAAAATATGAAAATATTATTGTAATATATTAAAAGGTAATTTGTAGAGCATGCAGTTATCCATAGGGGGGTCTGACTGTTGGTACCCTCGCGATCACCACTATGAGGGCCTCATTTACCCCCTTACCAAGACAGCTACAAAGTCATATGAGAAAAAGAAGATCATGGGCACTATAAGGAAGACCCAGATATAGTTGACTTTGATCTCCTGTATAGCACATGTTTATACAGCTAGAGGGTCCCCATTCTATTGACTGGTGGATGTCTCTTTGGTCAATCCTACACTATAAATAGGACGATGAATGTTAGCTGAGGGAAAACACCTTTAACATATATAAAGTTACTTACCCCACATAATAGACCTGCAAGAAGGGCCACACCCAATACAGCAATCAGCCCAAGAAGGAGAATTCCCCAGTATGGCACTGCAAAAAGAAAAAAAAAAATTCTGTGTTGTTGCTGTCCTTTGTAATGGGTGTGTCTGTTTTGGGTTCTGGCAGCAGCTCCAGTCCTTCCTGTTCTCCTGCAGTTTCTCCCTTTGCCATGACAACACCGGACCAATTAGGAGACATAGACAATCTGCCAATCATGTCCAGCCTTAGCATCCACACCCTCTTGAGTTGGTATATATATATATATATATATATATATATATATATATATATATATACAAGCAAATACGAAGCAGTACTCCACAGGTTGCAAATAAGTGGTGTTTATTCCATCATGTGCATTAACAACGTTTCACCAGTCTCACACTGGCTTTTTCAATGGACTTTTCAAGTTTCAAGTCACTTGAAAAAGCCAGTGTGAGACTGGTGAAACGTTGCCAATGCACATGATGGAATAAACACCATTTATTTGCAACCTGCGGAGTGCTGCTTCGTATTTGCTTGTCTGGATTGAGGAACAGGTGAACCCAGGTTCCAGGAATGCGGGCACCCCATTTTCTTTCAACTACTTGGAATTTGGTTGTGCTGTTCATATTTGTGTGTATATATATAGATATATATATATATATATATATATATATATATATATATATCAGACTCCATGTTCTTGCTTGTAATACAGGATCTTTTCCTTACCTCTAGCTCTGCTTTGCTATTACCTGTGTGTCTTGTGTATAGTTTTGGTCTGTTTCCTGACTACTCTATTACAATCTGATTTTGTACCGCACCACCCTCTCTCTTACCAACTAGACATTTTTTTACCCTGATTATAAATTTGCTTGTGCTTTCTGTAAATGCTCCTATTGCTGTTCAGTTCTTTCGTAACCCTTTTTTACCCTGACCTGTTCCCTGACTTCTATACTGTCTTGTTGTTTGTTACTTTGACTTCTCAAGCCATGCAACTTAGTAGTGATGGGACCTGCACCATGGTTGGGGGGCCACCCTATTAAGGAGAATTTGCACCCCAAATACAGAGACAGATGGTTTGGGTCAGTTTAGGGCCGTATTTAACCCTGCTTTACCCAGGAGGAATGCATGGAGGGGCATTGACCCTGCCCTGTGCATTGGGAGATTTGTAAATAGGGGATACGTTTTAAAATACTGGATAACCCCTTTAAAGCAATGTGGAATCAGAAACACATTTTTATGTTTCAGGTATGCTTTTTTTTACATAACTGTTCACACTCTAGACCAGTGTTTCCCAACCAGGGTTCCTCCAGCTGTTGTAAAACTACAACTACCAGTATGCCCGGACAGCCTTCGGCTGTCCGGGCATGCTGGAAGTTGTAGTTTTGCAACAGCTGCAGGCACACTGATTGGAAAACTCTGCTCTATACTCAAGTTAAAATACTAAAATACTGTGTTAAGTTCTGGAGACCTCAACTACAAAAAACAAAAAAGGTCCCAAGATGGATTTCAAAAATTGTAAAAATGCTTAATCATAAAACATATCAGGAAGTACTTCATGTCTTTATTAGTCCATATATGTTTTCTATTAATTGACTGAATTTATTTCAGCCGCCTTTAAGTAAGAACACACACCCTGATGCAATATACAGGAAGGAAGATGGCCACTATACATTATTTTTCTTCTACAGATTTATTTTTAATTGCAAAAACTAATAATAAATAGGTAACACATCCCCTTTAAATAGAAAATACTTACTAGCAAATTGGTCCGAGGTTGTTTGGGTGGAGGTGATGGTGCTTAGGATTGATGTGTAGACATTGGAAGCTATAGAGATAAAGAAAATGTGCAATATATTGAAATACTAAAGAAATATTTTTTTTATTTAGTAAGGAAAGCAATTCTTCCACACCTAAATGTAGTGCAATTACTTGAGGGAGGACAAAAAAATATATATTTATAGCTGAAGGATAAGTTAACCCCATTGAGGACGCAGCAATTTTTTTTATTTTTGCGTTTCATTTATTCCTCTTTCAAAGTCTTTCAAATTTCCACCTAAGACTTATATGAGTTTTGTTTTGTGCTGGATCAATTGTACTTTGTAATGCCATCACTCAATTTTTAATAAAGGATGAGGCCAAAGAAAAATTATTTGTAGGGCGAAATGAAAAAAATTAAAAGGCAATTTTACAACTTTTGGAGTTTTTTTGTTTCTAAGGAGTGCACTTTATGGTTAAAATTACACATTATGTTTATTCTGTAAGGTCTATACAATTACAAGTATGCCCAATTGATATAGGGTTTATTAATTTATTACTTAAAAAAAAATATATATATATATAACTTTTTTTTTTTTTACAACAAAAGTAGTATGCTTACATTTCTGACCCCTATAACCCTTTTTAGATTTTCTATATACAAAGCTGAATTAGGCTTATTTTTTTGGACCGTGATCTATGGTTTTTATTGGTACAAGGGCTTTTTGATCACTTTTTATAATTTTGTTTTCTGGTATATAAAGTGACTGAAATTCAGCAATTCTGGAATTTGGTATATCTTTTTACATTTGGGCTATTGATTGTGCAGTGTCATCAACATTATATTTATGATAACATAATAATAGTTCGGACAAAATATTTGTTTTTGTTTTCTTATGTTAGCTTATTTGAAAAATGGAGAAAAGGCTGATAAGGACCCTCCAGTAATCATGTAGGCTGATTGGACCCCCCCCCCCCCAATCATGCAAAGGAGGCAAACCCCCCCCCCCCCCCCAGGGGCCGACTGCAAATTTATAACCACTTTAGATGCCATGAACAACTTTTATTGCACCGTCTGAAGGGTTAGTGTCAAGCATCGCAAGTTCACCAAAGCCCAACATTTGTGGTAAGTCCTAGCTGTCGATAGCAGCCAGGACTTACCGGGTATGAAGCTTGCTTAGCTTTTGATCTCGCTTCATACACCCTGATTGCAACACAGGGCGTAACCTGTGCACCATGGGTCATTTAGGGATTAAGGTACATTTGACCTCACTATTTGACAGAAAGATGCCCAAAGTGGCAGCCTTTGCTGGCAGTAGAGGGCAGCATTGCAGCAAATTTGGAGATTTATAATAAATTCCTGCACTTTCATATCACCAGTTTAGGTAGGGGGGAATGAGCACCGTTTCACTTTTAGTCTGCATTCACATTACATTTCGTCCATACGGTGACCGGATTAAGCTGGGTGATGGGAAAACCGGCTGCTCCAGTATCCCATGGTATGCTGGGGGTTTCAGTCCAGCCAGAAAACTGGATATGGGGCAAAAATTAGTCGACCGGAGTCACTATCTGACTCCGGTTGGCTCATTCAAATGAATGAGATGGGGGTTGGGGCTGGCTGGGACACGGGAGCACACAATTTTCCCATCACCCAGCTGGATCCAGTCCCCATATGGACGAAATGTAGTGTGAATGCAGCCTTACATAGATACATACAAACATAACATGCTGAGAACAGAACGAAAAAAATGAAATTGATCTTTTTATGCCACAATGAAAACTTTGGTAACTTACATGTGACTGTTGTAGAAGAGCTTGTGACTGTGCTGGATCCTACATTAGAGCCTGAAGCTGTAGAATTATTCCCATTTGAGCTTGATGCGGTTGATCCTGATGTTGCAGAAGACGGATTATTAGTGTTAGTTGACCCAGAGATTGATACAGTGGATTCCGTAAGGGCTTTATCTGTAGAAGAGCTTCCAGTAGTAGTTGTGGAAGCACTGGATATAGTTGTGGCATTGCTATTTATTGTGGAAGCAGGTGAAGAAGTAGAAATGCTTGTAGTACTTAGTCCTGATGTGTTAGAAGTACTGGAAGCTGTACTGGATCCTGATGAAGCTGTACCAACAATGTTTGGATTAACTGTGGAACCGGTTGAGTTAGAAATAGTACTCACACTGAATGTGGAGACTGTGATTGCAGTAGTATTAGTACTAACAAGAGTAGACCCAGACAAACCAGTACTACCTATTGTGGTCCCAGTTGAAGCAGATCCTACAGAAGTACTGCTACTTGTAGTAGTACCAGTACCTACAGCTATGGTTACAGTATTAGTACTGTTTGTATTACCCATAGAATTCGCAGTGGTTCCAATGTTGCTAATATTGTTTGATGAAGAGGAGGAACTGATGGTAGTACCAGGTGTAACTGATGAAGTAGTAAGGGTTGTTGAAGAAGTTGAATTGCTTGATGGTGTGGTTGTACTTGCTGAAGAGCTAGCTGATGTAAATGTTGTTACCACAGTGGTTGACATTGTACTCAATGGTTGAGTAGTATTGGCTGTTATTAAAGCTGTTGAACCAGCACTTGTTGGTGTTGCAGTACTTGCCAAAGAAGAAGCTGAAGTGGGTGTTTTTATCTCAGTGTTTGGTGTAGTAGTCAAAGGTATAATAGTTACAATTGATGGAGTAGTGGAAACAGTACTTGTTGGGGAGGTCGTACTTGCTGAAGAAATAGCTGAAGTTGTTGATGTTATCTCAGTGTTTGATATAGATGCTGAAGGGGGATTAATAATGGTTATTGTTGAAGCTATTGAACCAGTACTTGTTTGGATGGTTGTACTTCCTGGGGAATTTGATGAAGTGGATGTTACCCCAGTAACGGACGAAGAGGTTGAATGTGAAGTAGTATCTGCTGTTGAAGCAGTTGAAGGGGTTGATGAAGTGGTTGTAGTCTGAGTAGTTACTGTTGAAGAAGTTAAAGTACTTGTTGAGGTAGATGCACTTACTAAAGAAGGAGCCACAGTGGGTGACATTACTAAAGTGGTTGAAGGTGAGGTTGTGGCAATTGTTGAAATAGTACTTGATGGAGAGGTTGTACTTGCTGAAGCAGTAGCTGAAGTGGATGTTTTTACCCCTGTGGTTGAAGTGGTTGTAGAAGGTTCAGTTGTAATGGTTGTTGAGGCAGTTGAACCAGTGCTTGCTGGTATTGATGTAGTTGCCAAAGAAGTAGCTGAAGTGGAGGTTGTTACCCCAGTGGCCGATATGGTTGTTGAAGGTTCAGTTGTTATGGTTGTTATGGTTGAAGTTGAACCTGGACTTGTTGGGGAGGTTGTACTTGCTGAAGAAGTAGCTAAAGTTGATGTTGTTAAGCCAGTGGTTAAAGTGGTTATAGAAGGTTCAGTTGTAATGGTTGTTGAGGCAGTGGAACCAGTGCTTACTGGTGTTGATTTAGTTGCTGAAGAGGTAGCTGAAATGGATGTTGTTACCCCCATGGTTGAAATGGTTGAAGAAGGTTCAGTTGTAATGGCTGTTGAGGCAGTTGAACCAGTGCTTGCTGGTGTTGATGTAGTTGCTGAAGAAGTAGCCAAAGTTGATGTTGTTACCCCATTGGCTGATATAGTTGTTGAAGGTTCAGTTGTTATGGTTGTTGTTGTAGAAGTTGAACCTGTACTTGTTGGGGAGGTTGTACTTGCTGAAAAAGTAGCTAAAGTTGATGTTGGTAAGCCAGTGGTTGAAGTGGTTGTAGAAGGTTCAGTTGTAATCGTTGTTGGAGAAGTTAAACCAGTACTGGTTGGAAAGGTTGTACTTTCTGAAGTAGTAGTTGAAGTGGGTGTTGTTACTCCAGTGGTTGATATGGTTGTTAGGGGTTCACTTGTAATGGTTGTTGCTGAGGCAGTTGAACCTGAGCTTGTTGGTGTTAATGTACTTGCTGAAGAAGCAGTTGATGTGGATGTTGTTACCTCAGTGGTTGATGTAGTGGATGAAGGTTGAGTACTAAAAGTTGCTATTGCATTAGTTGAAACAGTACTTGTTGGTGGGGTTGTACTTGCCGAAGTAGTAGCTGAAGTGGATGTTGTTATCTCAGTTGTTGATGATGTTATTGAAGGTTCAGTTGTAATGGTTGTTGGGGCAGTTAAAACAGTACTTGGAGAGGCTGTACTTGCTGAAGTAGTAGCTGAAGTGGGTGTTGTTACCCTTGTGGTTGATGTGGTTGTTGAAGGTTCAGTTGTAATGGTTGTTGTAGGAGTAGTCAAAACAGTACTTCTTGGTGGGGTTGTACTTGCTGAAGTAGTAGATGAAGTGGGTGTTGTTACCCCAGTGGTTGATGTTGTTGTTGTTGTTGTTGTTGAAGGTTCAGTTGTAATGGTTGTTGGGGCAGTTGAATCAGTACTTGTTGGAAAGGTTGTACTTGCTGAAGTGGTAGCTGAATTGGGTGTTGTTACCTCAGTGGTTGATGTTGTTATTGAAGGTTCAGTTGTAATGGTTGTTGATGGAGTAGTTGAAACCGTACTTGTTAGAGAGGTTGTACTTGCTGAAGTAGAAGCTGAAGTGGATGCTGTTACCCCAGTGGTTGTTGTGGTTGAAGGTTCAGTTGTAATAGCTGTTGAGGCTTTTAAAACAGTACTTGTTGAAGAGGTTGTACTTGCTGGAGCAGTAGCTGAAGTGGGTGTTGTTACACCAGTGGTTGGTGTGGTTGTTGACAGTTCAGTTATAATGGTTGTTGTTGGAGCAGTGGAAACCGTACTTGGTGGGGTTGTACTTGCTGAAGTAGAAGCTGAAGTGGGTGTTGTTACCCCAGTGGTTGATGTTGTTACTGAAGGTTCAGTTGTAATGGTTGTTGATGGAGTAGTTGAAGCTGTACTTGTTGGAGAGGTTGTACTTGCTGAAGTAGAAGCTGAAGTGGATGTTGTTACCCCAGTGGTTGATGATGTTGTTGAAAGTTCAGTTGTAATAGCTGTTGAGGCATTTAAAACAGTACTTGTTGAAGAGGTTGTACTTGCTGGATTAGTAACTGAAGTGGCTGTTGTTACCCCAGTGGTTGATGTGGTTGTTGAAAGTTCAGTTGTAATAGTTGTTGTTGGAGAAGTGGAAACAGAACTTGTTGGTGGGGTTGTGCTTGCTGAAGTACCAGCTGAAGTGGATGTTGTTTCCTCAATGGTTGATGATGTTGTTGAAAGTTCAGTTGTAATGGTTGTTGGAGCAGTTGAAACAGTACTTGTAGGAGAGGTTGTACTTGCTGAAGTAGTAGCTGAAGTGGAGGTTGTTACTTCAGTGGTTGATGTAGTTGAAGGTTCAGTAGTAATGGGTGTTGTTGGAGTAGTTGAAAAAGTACTTGTTGGGAAGGTTGTACTTGCTGTAGTAGTATCTGAACTGGATGTTGTTACCTCTGTGGTTGATGTTGTTGTTGGAGGTTCAGTTGTAATGGCTGTTGTTGGAGCAGTGGAAACAGTACTTCTTGGTAGGGTTGTACTTTCTGAATTAGTAGCTGAACTGGATGTTGTTACCCCACTGGTTGATGTGGTTGTTGAAGTTTCAGTTGTAATGGTTGTTGGAGCAGTTGAAACAGTACTTGTTGGTAGGGTTGTATTTTCTGAAGTAGTAGCTGAAGTGGATGTTGTTACCTCCATGATTGATGTTGTTGTTAAAGGTTCAGTTGTAAAGGCTGTTGTAGGAGTAGTTGAAGCAGTACTTTTTAGTGGGGTTGTACTTTCTGAAGTAGTAGCTAGAGTGGATGTTGTAACCCCAGTGATTGATGTTGTTGTTGTTGTTGAAGGTTCAGTAGTAATGGTTGTTGTTGGAGCAGTGGAAACAGCATTTGTTGGAGAGGTTATACTTTCTGAAGTAGTAGCTGAAGTGGATGTTGTTACCTCAGTGGTTGATGTTATTGTTGAAGGTTCACTGGTAATGGTTGTTGTTGGAGTAGTTGAAACAGTACTTGTTGGAGAGGTTGTACTTTCTGAAGTAGTAGCTGAATTGGATGTTGTTACCTCAGTGGTTGATGTGGTTTTTGAAAGTTCAGTTGTAATAGCTGTTGTAGGAGTAGTGGAAACAGTACTTGTTGGAGAGGTTGTACTTTCTGAAGTAGCAGCGGAAGTGGATGTTGTTACCTCAGTGGTTGATGTTTTTGTAGTTGGAGGTTCAGTTGTAATGGCTGTTGTAGGAGTAGTTGAACCAGTACTTGTTGGTAGGGTTGTACTTTCTGAAGTAGTAGCTAAAGTGGACGTTGTTACCTCAGTGGTTGATGTTGTTGTTGAAGGTTCAGTTGTAATGCTTGTTGTTGGGGCAGTGGAAACAGTACTTGTTGGAGAGGTTGTACTTTCTGAAGTAGTAGCTGAAGTGGATGTCACCTCAGTGGTTGATGTTGTTGCTGAAGGTTCAGTTGTAATGGTTGTTATTGAAGCAGTGGAAACAGTACTTGTTGGAGAGGTTGTACTTTCTGAAGTAGTAGCTGAAGTGGATGTTGTTACCTCAGTGGTTGATGTTATTGTTGAAGGTTCAGTTGTAATTGTTGTTGTTGGAGCAGTGGAAACAGTACTTGTTGGAGAGGTTGTACTTTCTGAAGTAGTAGCTGAAGTGGATGTTGTTACTTCAGTGGTTGATGTGGTTGTTGAAAGTTCAGTTGTAATAACTGTTGTAGGAGTAGTGGAAACAGTACTTGTTGGAGAGGATGTACTTTCTGAAGTAGCAGCGGAAGTGGATGTTGTTACCTCAGTGGTTGATGTTTTTGTTGTTGAAGGTTCAGTTGTAATGGCTGTTGTAGGCGTAGTTGAAACAGTACTTGTTGGTAGGGTTGTACTTTCTGAAGTTGTAGCTAAAGTGGACGTTGTTACCTCAGTGGTTGATATTGTTGAAGGTTCAGTTGTAACAGTTGTTGTTGGGGCAGTAGAAACAGGACTTGTTGGTGGGGTTGTTCTATCTACAGTAGTAGTTGAAGTGGAAGTTGTTACCTCAGTGGTTGATGTTGTTGTTGAAGGTTCAGTTGTAATGGTTGTTGTTGGAGCAGTGGAAACAGTACTTGTTGGAGACGTTGTACTTTCTGAAGTAGTAGCTGAAGTGGATGTTGTTACCCCAGTGGTTGATGTGGTTGTTGAAAGTTCAGTTGTAATAGCTGTTGTAGGCGTAGTTGAAACAGTACTTGTTGGTAGGGTTGTAATTTCTGAAGTAGTAGCTGAAGTGGATGTTTTTACTTCAGTGGTTGATGTGGTTGTTGAAGGTTCAGTTGTAATGATTGTTATTGGAGCAGTGGAAACAGTACTTGTTGGAGAGGTTGTACTTTCTGAAGTAATAGCTAAAGTGGATGTTGTTACCTCAGTGGTTGATGTTGTTGTTGAAGGTTCAGTTGTAATGGTTGTTGTTGGAGTAGTTGAAACAGTACTTGCTGGAGAGGTTGTACTTTCTGAAGTAGTAGCTAAAGTGGACGTTTTTACCTCAGTGGTGGTAGATTTTATTGTTGAAGGTTCAGTTGTAATGGTTGTTGTTGGAGCAGTGGAAACAGTACTTGTTGGAGAGGTTGTACTTTCTGAAGTAGTATCTGAAGTGGATGTTGTTACCTCAATGGTTGATGTGGTTGTTGAAAGTTCAGTTGTAATGGCTGTTGTAGGAGTAGTGGAAACAGTACTTGTTGGTAGGGTTGTACTTTCTGAAGTTGGAGCTAAAGTGGACGTTGTTACCTCAGTGGTTGATATTGTTGAAGGTTCAGTTGTAACAGTTGTTGTTGGGGCAGTAGAAACAGTACTTGTTGGTGGGGTTGTTCTATCTACAGTAGTAGTTGAAGTGGAAGGTGTTACCTCAGTGGTTGATGTTGTTGTTGAAGGTTCAGTTGTAATGGTTGTTGTTGGAGCAGTGGAAACAGTACTTGTTGGAGAGGTTGTACTTTCTGAAGTAGTAGCTGAAGTGGATGTTTTTACTTCAGTGGTTGATGTGATTGTTGAAGGTTCAGTTGTAATGATTGTTGTTGGAGCAGTGGAAACAGTACTTGTTGGAGAGGTTGTACTTTCTGAAGTAGTAGCTGAAGTGGATGTTGTTACCTCAGTGGTTGATGTGGTTGTTGAAGGTTCAGTTGTAATGGTTGTTGTTGGGGCAGTGGCAACAGTACTTGTTGGAGAGGTTGCACTTTCTGAAGTAATAGCTAAAGTGGATGTTGTTACCTCAGTGGTTGATGTTGTTGTTGAAGGTTCAGTTTTAATGGTTGTTCTTGGAGTAGTTGAAACAGTACTTGTTGGAGAGGTTGTACTTTCTGAAGTAGTAGCTAAAGTGGACGTTGTTACCTCAGTGGTGGTTGATGTTATTGTTGTAGGTTCAGTTGTAATGGTTATTGTTGGAGCAGTTGAAACAGTATTTGTTGGAGAGGTTGTACTTTCTGAAGTAGTAGCTGAAGTGGATGTTGTTACCTCAGTGGTTGATGTTGTTGTTGAAGGTTCAGTTGTAAAGGTTGTTGTTGGAGCAGTGGAAACAGTACTTGTTGGAGAGGTTGTACTTTCTGAAGTAGCAGCTGAAGTGGACGTTGTTACCTCAGTGGTTGATGTTGTTGAAGGTTCAGTTGTAATGGTTGTTGTTGGAGCAGTGGAAACAGTACTTGTTGGAGAGGTTGTACTTTCTGAAGTAATAGCTAAAGATGATGTTGTTACCTCAGTGGTTGATGTTGTTGTTGAAGGTTCAGTTGTAATGGTTGTTGTTGGAGTAGTTGAAACAGTACTTGTTGGAGAGGTTGTACTTTCTGAAGTAGTAGCTAAAGTGGACGTTGTTACCTCAGTGGTGGTTGATGTTATTGTTGTAGGTTCAGTTGTAATGGTTGTTGTTGGAGCAGTGGAAACAGTACTTGTTGGAGAGGTTGTACTTTCTGAAGTAGTAGCTGAAGTGGATGTTGTTACCTCAGTGGTTGATGTTGTTGTTGAAGGTTCAGTTGTAATGGTTGTTGTTGGAGCAGTTGAAACAGTATTTGTTGGAGAGGTTGTACTTTCTGTACTAGTAGCTGAAGTGGATGTTGTTACCTCAGTGGTTGATGTTGTTGTTGTTGAAGGTTCAGTTGTAATGGCTGTTGTAGGAGTAATTGAAACAGTACTTGTTGGAGAGGTTGTACTTTCTGAAGTAGTAGCTGAAGTGGACGTTGTTACCTCAGTGGTTGATGTTGTTGAAGGTTCAGTTGTAATGGTTGTTGTTGGGGCAGTGGAAACAGTACTTGTTGGAGAGGTTGTACTTTCTGAAGTAGTAGCTAAAGTGGATGTTGTTACCTCAGTGGTTGATGTTGTTGTTGAAGGTTCAGTTGTGAAGGTTGTTGTTGGAGCAGTGGAAACAGTACTTGTTGGAGAAGTTGTACTTTCTGAAGTAGTAGCTGAAGTGGATGTTGTTACCTCAGTGGTTGATGTTGTTGAAGGTTCAGTTGTAATGATTGTTGTTGGAGCAGTGGAAACAATACTTGTTGGAGAGGTTGTACTTTCTGAAGTAATAGCTAAAGTGGATGTTGTTACCTCAGTGGTTGATGTTGTTGTTGAAGGTTCAGTTGTAATGGATGTTGTTGGAGTAGTTGAAACAGTACTTGCTGGAGAGGTTGTACTTTCTGAAGTAGTAGCTAAAGTGGACGTTGTTACCTCAGTGGTGGTTGATGTTATTGTTGAAGGTTCAGTTGTAATGGTTGTTGTTGGAGCAGTGGAAACAGCACTTGTTGGAGAGGTTGTACTTTCTGAAGTAGTAGCTGAAGTGGATGTTGTTACCTCAGTGGCTGATGTGGTTGTTGAAAGTTCAGTTGCAATGGCTGTTGTAGGAGTAGTGGAAACAGTACTTGTTGGTAGGGTTGTACTTTCTGAAGTTGTAGCTAAAGTGGACGTTGTTACCTCAGTGGTTGATATTGTTGAAGGTTCAGTTGTAATGGTTGTTGTTGGAGCAGTGGAAACAGTACTTGTTGGAGAGGTTGTACTTTCTGAAGTAGTAGCTGAAGTGGATGTTGTTACCACAGTGGTTGATGTGGTTGTTGAAAGTTCAGTTGTAATAGCTGTTGTAGGCGTAGTGAAAACATTACTTGTTGGTAGGGTTGTAATTTCTGAAGTAGTAGCTGAAGTGGACGTTGTTACCTCAGTGGTTGATGTTGTCGTTGAAGGTTCAGTTGTAATGATTGTTGTTGGAGCAGTGGAAACAGTACTTGTTGGAGATGTTGTACTTTCTGAAGTAGTAGCTAAAGTGGATGTTGTTACCTCAGTGGTTGATGTTGTTGTTGAAGGTTCAGTTGTAATGATTGTTGTTGGAGCAGTGGAAACAGTACTTGTTGGAGAGGTTGTACTTTCTGAAGTAGTAGCTAAAGTGGATGTTGTTACCTCAGTGGTTGATGTTGTTGTTGAAGGTTCAGTTGTAATGATTGTTGTTGGAGCAGTGGAAACAGTACTTGTTGGAGAGGTTGTACTTTCTGAAGTAGTAGCTAAAGTGGATGTTGTTACCTCAGTGGTTGATGTTGTTGTTGAAGGTTCAGTTGTAATGGTTGTTGTTGGAGCAGTGGAAACAGTACTTGTTGGAGAGGTTGTACTATCTACAGTTGTAGTTGAAGTGGAAGTTGTTACCTCAGTGGTGGCTGATGTTGTTGTTGAAGGTTCAGTTGTAATGGTTGTTATTGAAGCAGTGGAAAAAGTACTTGTTGGAGAGGTTGTACTTTCTGAAGTAATAGCTAAAGTGGATGTTGTTACCTCAGTGGTTGATGTTGTTGTTGACGGTTCAGTTGTAATGGTTGTTGTTGGAGTAGTTGAAACAATACTTGTTGAAGAGGTTGTACTTTCTGAAGTAATAGCTAAAGTGGATGTTGTTACCTCAGTGGTTGATGTTGTTGTTGAAGGTTCAGTTGTAATGGTTGTTGTTGGAGTAGTTGAAACAGTACTTGTTGGAGAGGTTGTACTTTCTGAAGTAGTAACTAAAGTGGACGTTGTTACCTCAGTGGTGGTTGATGTTATTGTTGTAGGTTCAGTTGTAATGGTTGTTGTTGGGGCAGTGGAAACAGTACTTGTTGGAGAGGTTGTACTTTCTGAAGTAGTAGCTGAAGTGGATGTCACCTCAGTGGTTGATGTTGTTGCTGAAGGTTCAGTTGTAATGGTTGTTGTTGGAGCAGTTGAAACAGTACTTGTTGGAGAGGTTGTACTTTCTGTACTAGTAGCTGAAGTGGATGTTGTTACCTCAGTGGTTGATGTTGTTGTTGTTGAAGGTTCAGTTGTAATGGCTGTTGTAGGAGTAATTGAAACAGTACTTGTTGGAGAGGTTGTACTTTCTGAAGTAGTAGCTGAAGTGGACGTTGTTACCTCAGTGGTTGATGTTGTTGTTGAAGGTTCAGTTGTAAAGGTTGTTGTTGGAGCAGTGGAAACAGTACTTGTTGGAGAGGTTGTACTTTCTGTACTAGTAGCTGAAGTGGATGTTGTTACCTCAGTGGTTGATGTTGTTGTTGTTGAAGGTTCAGTTGTAATGGTTGTTGTTGGAGTAGTTGAAACAGTACTTGTTGGAGAGGTTGTACTTTCTGAAGTAGTAGCTAAAGTGGACGTTGTTACCTCAGTGGTGGTTGATGTTATTGTTGTAGGTTCAGTTGTAATGGTTGTTGTTGGAGCAGTGGAAACAGTACTTGTTGGAGAGGTTGTACTTTCTGAAGTAGTAGCTGAAGTGGATGTTGTTACCTCAGTGGTTGATGTTGTTGAAGGTTCAGTTGTGATGGTTGTTGTTGGGGCAGTGGAAACAGTACTTGTTGGAGAGGTTGTACTATCTACAGTTGTAGTTGAAGTTGATGTTGTTACCTCAGTGGTGGCTGATGTTGTTGTTGAAGGTTCAGTTGTAATGGTTGTTGTTGGAGCAGTGGAAACAGTACTTGTTGGAGAGGTTGTACTATCTACAGTTGTAGTTGAAGTTGATGTTGTTACCTCAGTGGTTGATGTTGTTGTTGTTGAAGGTTCAGTTGTAATGGCTGTTGTAGGAGTAATTGAAACAGTACTTGTTGGAGAGGTTGTACTTTCTGAAGTAGTAGCTGAAGTGGATGTTATTACCTCAGTGGTTGATGTTGTTGTTGAAGGTTCAGTTGTAAGGGTTGTTGTTGGAGTAGTTGAAACAGTACTTGTTGGAGAGGTTGTACTTTCTGAAGTAGTAGCTGAAGTGGACGTTGTTACCTCAGTGGTGGTTGATGTTATTGTTGAAGGTTCAGTTGTAATGGTTGTTGTTGGGGCAGTGGAAACAGTACTTGTTGGAGAGGTTGTACTTTCTGAAGTAGTAGCTGAAGTGGATGTTGTTACCTCAGAGGTTGATGTTGTTGTTGTTGAAGGTTCAGTTGTAATGGCTGTTGTAGGAGTTATTGAAACAGTACTTGTTGGAGAGGTTGTACTTTCTGAAGTAGTAGCTGAAGTGGACGTTGTTACCTCAGTGTTTGATGTTGTTGTTGAAGGTTCAGTTGTAAAGGTTGTTGTTGGAGCAGTGGAAACAGCACTTGTTGGAGAGGTTGTACTTTCTGAAGTAGTAGCTAAAGTGGATGTTGTTACCTCAGTGGTTGATATTGTTGAAGGTTCAGTTGTAACGGTTGTTGTTGGGGCAGTGGAAACAGTACTTATTGGTGGGGTTGTACTATCTACAGTTGTAGTTGAAGTTGATGTTGTTACCTCAGTGGTTGATGTTGTTGTTGAAGGTTCAGTTGTAATGGTTGTTGTTGGAGTAGTTGAAACAGTACTTGCGGGAGAGGTTGTACTTTCTGAAGTAGTAGCTAAAGTGGATGTTTTTACCTCAGTGGTGGTTGATGTTATTGTTGAAGGTTCAGTTGTAATGGTTGTTGTTGGAGCAGTGGAAACAGTACTTGTTGGAGAGGTTGTACTTTCTGAAGTAGTAGCTGAAGTGGATGTTGTTACCTCAGTGGTTGATGTTGTTGAAGGTTCAGTTGTAATGGTTGTTGTTGGAGCAGTTGAAAGAGTACTTGTTGGAGAGGTTGTACTTTCTGTACTAGTAGCTGAAGTGGATGTTGTTACCTCAGTGGTTGATGTGGTTGTTGAAAGTTCAGTTGTAATGGCTGCTGTAGGAGCAGTTGAATCAATACTTGTTGGTATGGTTGTACTTTCTGAAGTAGAAGCTGAAGGGGATGTTGTTACCTCAGTGGTTGATGTTGTTGAAGGCTCAGTTGTAATGGTTGTTGGGTCAGTGGAAACAGTACTTGTTGGAGAGGTTGTACTTTCTGAAGTAGTAGCTGAAGTGGTTGTTGTTAACTCAGTAGTTGATGTTGTTGTAGGTTCAGTTGTAGTAATTGTTAATTCTGAAACAGTAGTACCTGTACTTACTGCTATGGAAAAAAAAATGGAAAAAGTGTAAAATAATATGTTAGAGTATTGTAGCATAATGAACCTTAACAGTGATGACATCACATATGACAAACGTTTTAACCAGATTTCACCCAGTCTATAATTCATTTTGACTGCAGTGCGTCAGTCTTTTTGTGTACAGTATTAGTGATGTATCGGGGATTGAAGTATCAGGAGTGGCAGTGAGACTAATATAAAATTGGCACGGTAGCACAGGTGTGGCTGTGATGTCTGTCCAAGTGTAACAGAGAAAGAATTTGATGCTGTGTACAATAAGCAGGTTAAGGACTGAGAATGAAGACAACTTGTCAAATATCCAGGGATGAACTGTCATAGAGGCGAAAGAAGGGATTATACTATATGCCATTAATCAGACAGGTCATAACAGTATGCTTGGTGGGTCACAATTCTCTAAGACTCCCACCATTGCTGAGGAGCCCCTGATATCACTTAAAGGGGTACTCCCGTGGAAAACTTTTTTTTTTTTAAATCAACTGGTGCCAGAAAGTCACACAGATTTTTAAATCACTTCTATTAAAAAATCTTAATCCTTCCAGTACTTTATAGGGGCTGTATACTAAAGAGAAATCCAAAAAATAAATGCATTTCCTCTGATGTCATGACCACGGTGCTCTCTGCTGACCTCTGCTGTCCATTTTAGTAACTGCCCAGAGCAGCATATGTTTGCTATGAGGATTTTCTCCAGCTCTGGACAGATTCTAAAATGGACAGCAGAGGTCAGCAGAGAGCACTGTGGTCATGACATCAGAGGAAATGCATTTCTTTTTTGGATTTCTCTTTAGTATACAGCCCCTAAAAAGTACTGGAAGGATTACGATTTTTTCATAGAAGTGATTTACAAATCTGTTTAACTTTCTGGCACCAGTTGATAAAAAAAAAAAAAAAAGGTTACCACGGGAGTACCCCTTTAAGAGCAAGAGAAGATAAGTTGTCTACACTTACTATTGGAGTTCCATTAAAAACGCATTCCCCTTTATTTACTATATACTATTGATTAATTTATTAAATTGTTCATCCTGTTTTTGACGTCTATTGAGGCTGTGATTTTTCAGTGAAATAAATGTTAACTGCCAACGTTTCATGAGATATATATATATATATATATATATATATATGTGTGTGTATTTATTTTTTTTTTTAACACTTTTATGTGTATAAGGGGAAAGTGAATAAAAATGAATACCCAAAAGGGAAAAAAACGGAAAAGGGTAGTACTTAAACCCAGTATGTTCAGAGAGATTACTAAAAGCGTGGGATATAGCCAAGTAATACTGTATTGTCGTTCCCATCATGTCTATAGATAGAATAGAACATACTAACCCTGTTGAAAATAGAGGTTTGGAAAATAGAGGGCACCCCCCCCCCCCCTTCTAGCTTACTTTAATGATTTGTCGTTAAAAAGAAGAAAATATCTACTTTACCTGCTTCACTAGTTGTCTGGGCACCTGGAAGAAAAACATTTAATTATACATAGAGTACAAAGATAAGACTTGGTCAATTCTAACATCTTCTGATTTTCTGCTTGCCTATATTCCCTATCTATCTAACTATTGGTGGGTTCTACATAATAAGGGGGGGGGGGAGGATTCCCTACCCACTGGGGGCTTCTTCACAATAAGGGGATTCCCTACCTATTTACTGGGGGCTTCTTCATAAAATAGAGGATTCCATACCTTCCTATCTACTGGGGACCTCTACATAATAGGGGGGGACTCCCTATCTACCTTCCTACTTGGAGCGTCTACATAATTGTGGGGGGGGGATTCTGTATCTACTTAATTCCTGGGGGCATATCTTATGTTAGTTTTGACTAAGGCTTCACAAGATCTAGGTCTTTGCTGTCACTTGACAGAGAAAAAAGGTAATTGGTATCTGTGAGTACTTGAAAAAAATCTTTAAAAAAATCATATCGGGACATCCCTAGTAATAATAAAACAGAGCTATTAAGAATAACGTTACACAATTACAAATTATATAAAGAATTATAAAAAATAAGAAGGAGAATAATAATAACAATAGCAGCAATACTACTACTACTACTACTACTACTGGTAATAGTAATATTAATTGTAACATTAATATTAACAACAATAATAACAACAACAATAATAAATAAAAGTAATATCACTTAATAATACTATTTCTAATAATAACAACTAAATAATTATATTCATAATAATAAAAACTAAATAACTTCAATAACAATAAATTCATAATAATAACTAAATAAGGCTATATTCATACTGCTACTAAACTTCTACAGTTTTCTGAATTGTTATAGGGGAAGAACAATGAAAATAACAAAAGTGGTGGATCTTCTGCATCCCTGGTACCAACACCTTCCAATGAACACATGGACACCCAATAATGGGGTTCATCAGATTTTCCTCATGGTATCCACCATACTAGTAACATCCCTTCTACATATATTCAGTTTCTCCTGGTTACCACTTATTATCATTATTGATGTATATACTTTATAAATGACTTTATCCTTATCCTATTCACGTGTGACCTACCATTTATACACATCATCACCAAATTGAACAATTTCTTTTAACTTTTGTAAAGTGTAACACATCTGAATAGAAATATATTCAATTAACTTAGTAAAATAATACTGGTAATAATAATAATAAAAATAAATGATTAGAATAATAAATGACACCCAAATTATTAAAATTATTAATATAGTTTTTGTCGTTGTCGCTATTATTATTATTATTATTATTATTATTATTATTAGTAGTAGTAGTAGTAGTAGTAGTAGTAGTAGTAGTAGTATTAGTGGCAGTAGTACTAGTAGTAGTAGTTGTATTAGAATTAGTAGTAGTAGTAGTGGTAATAGTGGTGGAAGTTGTAATAGTAGTATTAGTAGTAGTAATGGTGATAGTAGTAGATTTCGATTCACCCTGACATATCATATGTGTAAAACTTGTGTAAATTGTACAATTTCTTTTAACTTTTGTAAAGTGTAACACATCTGAATAGAAATATATTCAATTAACTTAGTAAAAGAATACTGATAATAATAATAATAATAATAATAATAATACAAAATACTTCAACATGTGCTATTATAAATTATTAGAATAATAAATGACAAAATTAGCAAAATTGGCGAATAATAAATGGCGAAATTAGCTCTTTGTAGATACTGGAAGCTATAGCAGAAACTCCGGAAATTGATGAAATACTAAATATGATCACATAACATCATTGTTATAAATTAGAGGAAATAATAGCTATAGTAAGAGATGAAAGTATATCTTTCTATAAAAAATGGGAGCCATGGAGGACATTCAGGGGAGAAAAAGATGGAAAGTAAAATTATCATCTAATACAGAAAAGGTAGAAAGAGCAAATAGCGAAACACGCCATGGGGGGAGGGGGATGGAGATAATGGGAGGATGGAAGGAGGTTTATATGTATGGAAGTATATGATGATAATTAGTGTTGCTCGCGAATATTCGCAATTCGAATATTATTCGCGAATATCGCATATTCGCGAATTCGCGAATTTCGCGAATATAGCGCTATATATTCGTAATTACGAATATTCGTTTTTTATTTGTTTTTTTCTTCACAGTACACATCACAGTGATCACCCCTCTCTGCTTCCAGCTTGTGTGGTGTAAAGAAGGATGTAATACTACTGTGTGAGACTGGCGCGCAAAAATTCGCATATGCGAAAATTCGCTATACGAAAATTAGCATATGTTAATATTCGCATATGCGAAATTTCACATATGTTCATTTTAGCATACGCGTATTTTCGCATACGCGAAAATAAAGCGAGGGTATAACGAATATGCGAATATTCGCGAATATATGACGAATATTCGTCCATATATTCGCGAATATTCGCGAATTCGAATATGGCCTATGCCGCTCAACACTAATGATAATATGTATACGGAGAATGTTAATAATTAACTGTATATGATGAAATACCAATAAAAAATTAAAAAGTAAAAAAAAAAAAGAATAATAAATGACACCAAAATTATTAAAATTATTATTATGGTTTTTGTTGTCATTATTATTATTGATAACTACTATTACTACTACTACTACTAAAAATGATAATAATAATAATTAGTAGTAGTAGTAGTAGTAGTAATATAACAAACATATATAACTCAGTATCTACCACCACTGTTGAGGAACTCTCTTATGTAATATATACATATAACAAAGATTAAAATCAGAATATAGCAAAATAACCATGTCTAGGAGCTATATATAAAGTGAGCAGAATGACTGTGCAGAGTATTCATTATACTGTGACTGTATAATGACTCTCTGTACTGTGTTATTTTGTGTGCTAATATAATAAGTTTCTACCTTTATATCAATATTAGTAGTAGAAGTATTAGTAATAGTGGTGGTAGTAGTAATAGTGGTGGTAGTAGTGCTAGTACTATTAGTAATAGTGGCAGTAGTAGTAGTATTAGTAGTGGTATTAGTAGTAGTAGTAGTTATATTATTAGTAGTAGAAGTAATTGTAGTATTAATAGTAGTAGAAGTAGGAATAGTAGTATTAGTAATAGTAGAAGTAGTAGTCTTGGTAGTCGTAGTAGTAGTAGTGGTAATGGTGGTAGATTTAACAGTAGTATTAGTATATAATGGTGATAGTAGTAGTAGTTGTATTAGAAGTAGTAGTAGTAGTAGTAGTAGGGGAAATAGTGGTGGTAATAGTACTAGTAGTATTAGTGGCAGTAGTAGTAGTATTAGTAGTTGTAGTGGTTGTATTAGAATTAGTAGTAGTAGTAGTAGTGGTGGTAATAGTACTAGTAGTATTAGTGGCAGTAGTATTAGTAGTAGTTGTATTAGAATTAGTAGTAATAGTGGTAATAGTACTAGTAGTATTAATGGCAGTAGTAGTATTAGTAGTAGTTGTATTAGAATTAGTAGTAATAGTGATAATAGTACTAGTAGTATTAGTGGCAGCAGTAGTAGTAGTATAGTAGTAGTAGTTGTTGTATTAGAATCAGTAGTAGTAGTAGTGGTAATAGTACTAGTATTATTAGTGGCAGTAGTAGTAGAAGTATTAGTAGTTGTATTAGAATTAGTAGTAGTAGTAGTGGTAATAGTACTAGTATTATTAGTGGAAGTAGTAGTAGAAGTATTAGTAGTTGTATTAGAATTAGTAGTAGTGGTAATAGTACTAGTAGTATTAGTGGCAGTAGTAGTAGTAGTAGTAGTAGTTGTTGTATTAGAATTAGTAGTAGTAGTAGTGGTAATAGTACTAGCATTTTTAGTGGCAGTAGTAGTAGAAGTATTAGTAGTTGTATTAGAATTAGTAGTAGTAGTAGTAGTGGTAATATTGCTAGTATTATTAGTGGCAGTAGTAGTTGTATTAGAATTAGAATTAGTAGTAGTAGTAGTGGTAATAGTAGTATTAGTAGTAGTAATGGTGATAGTAGTAGATTTCGATTCCCCCTGACATATCATATTTGTAAAACATGTGTTTAGATAACCCCACACCCCATCGTACAAGATGCTAACACTTTTTAGCAAATCATTAGTTAGGCTTGGTTCACACGGCGTAAAATTTGGTGGCAATTTTATTTTAGACGCTAATTGTTCGCAAAATAAAATGCGCCCACATTGTCACAGAAAATCAGCGCAGAAAAACAGATGCACAATATAAAATTAATGTTGTGTGAACCCAGACTTAGTGTTCTATTTCTGGAAATGAAAATGCACTTGGTATTAAATTTTCTATTATTTCCGGAATCCCTATGTGGCTTACCTGCATGGCTGAATAATGTAACAAGGAGCAGAAACAAATAAATCCGGGCAGTCTTCATGGTGTCTCCTATCATCCAATATGAGGTATAATATCCGGACACAGCAGCCACATATCAGATCTCCGGAAGGTTCTGTGGAGGGGGGTTTTATGCTGAGCTGGTGACGGCCCATGTGTGTCATTGAGGTGACACCCTGTGATTCTAATATCATTTGTTCTGTTGAAGAAAAATATTTATACGTTACTTCAGGTAGTTTAGATATTCGACCTGTCGGGTCTGATGACACATTGTGTACATATGCACTTCATGCCAAATAAATGCGTGAATAAGGCAGAAAAGTGACGTGCTGCACCGAGGCAGATTTACCAGGTATGTGAAGAATACTGACGGGGTGTGTACGTTGTCACTAAAATAAGAATATTGTGATGTAAAGGAGCTTCTCCAAATATGAGAAAAATCATGGTTGCTCAGGAAAATAACATTGACTTCTAAAATTCATGAACATTTATATTTGCGAAAAGCTTCAGGGGGGTCTTTGCTTATCCTTGAAGTTATGTGACTATCACAATATGGCATGCAAAGAAAAAGTCTTTAAAAAAAAAAAAAGTTAACAAAAAAAAAGTTAAAAAAAAAGTTTAAAAAAAAATTATTATAAACAATCATACTGAGCCACAGAGTTGAGTGAATGTGACAATTATACTGCACTGAAAACACCATATAAAACTGCACTGAAAACACCATATAAAACTGCACTGAAAACACCATATAAAACTGCACTGAAAACACCATATAAAACTGCACTGAAAACACCATATAAAACTGCACTGAAAACACCATATAAAACTGCACTGAAAACACCATATAAAACTGCACTGAAAACACCATATAAAACTGCACTGAAAACACCATATAAAACTGCACTGAAAACACCATATAAAACAATTTAAAAAAAAGCCATTCCGAAATTAGGGTATTTTTTATTTTATTTAATTTTTTTGCACATTTTGCCTCCAAAATAATAGAAAAAATTATCAAAAGTGTATAGGTATAAAAGTATACAGTATACAGTGTATAAGGAAAATAAACAGTGAAATGTTAATATATATATATATATATATATATATATATATATATATATGTGTGATTTTTTAAATTAGTTTATTTATTTATTTATTTATTGACTACTTTACTCTAACACACACACACACACACACATATATATATATATATATATATATATATATACACACACACACACATTTATGTACATGTTTTTGTTAATTTATATATTTATATATAATTTATATATAATATATATATATATATATATATATATATATATATATATATGTATATATACAGTGGTCCCTCAACATACGAGGGTAATTCGTTCCAAACGACCCATCGTTTGTCGAATCCATCGTATGTTGAGGGATCCGTGCAATGTAAAGTATAGGAAGCTGTACTCACCTGTCCCCGCCGCTCCGGACCAGGTCCTCATCGCTCCCGATGCTGTCCCAGGGGCTCCCGATGCTGTCCCGCTGCTCCGGTGTCTTCTTCGCGATCCTCCAGCTTCTTGCGCATCTTCTGCAGGGTCCGGGCCTCGCTTTCTGGTGACGTTATTACGCTGCTGCGCCGGCGCAGTGACGTAACAACGACGCCGGAAAGCGAGGCCCGGACCCTGGAGAAGATGCGCAAGACACCGGAGGATCGCGAAGTGGACCCGGAGCGGGAATAGGTAAGCGAACCTGCCAGGGATGCTTAAACTGCTATCCGACAGGAGCTTAAGCATTTTGCGCTGTCGGATAGCAGTTAATGCGATGGCCCTGACATATAAAAGCATCGTATGTCGATGCTGACATCGACATGCAATTTTATCATATGTCGGGGCCATCGTAGGTCGGGGGGTTACTGTATATATACGGTATGTGTATGTGTATATATATATATATATATATATATATATATATATACTGTGTATGCATATATATAAATATATATATATATATGTATTATAATATCATTAGGGATGCACCGAAAGGAAAATTTTGGGCTGAAACCAAAACTGAAAGTTTAGGCTGTACTTGGCCGAAAACCGAAACCGAAAATGCATTGCTCCGGCCACTTTTTTTTTTAAGATAGTTTTTATAGAACTTTTTTATTTTTCCATATACTGGGATATATGAGGGCTTATATTATGCGCTGTGATCTGTAGTTTTTATTGGTACCATTCTAGTTCTATTTATTTTTAAATACTTTTAATAATATTTTTTGATCAAAATCCATATTTTTGCATTTAGATTTTATTTATGCTTACATCATTCACCGTCAAGGTCATTAACATAATGTTTTTATGAACCAGACATTAACGCACCTGGCGATACCAAATATGTTTTATTTACATTTTTTACACTTTTTTATAGGAAAAGAGGGGATTTTTTTTTTTCAATTAGGCGACGGGCTTATTCACTTTTATTTAAACTTTTTTACTTTTCTTTTTTTAACACTTTTATAGTCCCCACAGGGGACTATATATTGCAATCTTTAGATCTACTTCTCTGGTCTGCTTGATTGCAGACCAGAGAAGAAGACCCCGTGCTGGCAGCACTGATAGGGAAGGGAGAGAGATTGAGAGAGTGCACTTTTGGGTTTACTAAACAGCGACTGTGTGCTGCAGCACTGGTGTGTACAACAACTGAAAAGCTAATAGTAGCCAGCTAGTTAGGGTGAGCAGAGCACTAAAAGCCATAATAACCTTCTATTAGTGCCTAATATAGGTTGCGTAGTGGAGCGTATTGTCCACTATTAAGTGTAACCTGTACGTACGTAGGTGGTTTACCATTTTGTTCCTGTTAAAGTATTAAGGGCCAATTTACTGTGAAAGGCCAGCCAAAAGTACACACCTGCTGGTGTTGTAGACAAATACTGTTTTCAGTGTAGTGGAGCGTATTGTACTCCCCTCATAAGTGCATACCACATACGTACATCTACGGGGTTCACCACTTTGTTCCTGTTAAAGTTTTAAGGGCCTAGATGCTGTGAAAGGCCAGCTAAAAGTACACACCTGCTGGTGTTGTAGACAAATACTCTTTTAAGCAGAGTTGAGCATATTGTGCTCCCTTCATAAGTAGATACCACTTACGTACATCTACGTGGTATACCATTTTGTTCCTGTCAAAGTCTGAAGGGCCTAGTTACTCTAAAAGGCCAGCCAAAAGTACACACCTGCTGGTGTTGTAGACAAATACTGTTTTAAGTGTAGTGGAGCGTATTGTATTCCCCTCATAAGTGCATACTATGTACGTACATCTACGTGGTGTACCATTTTATTCCAGTTATAGTCTTAAGGGCCTAATTACTATGAAAGGCCAGCCAAAAGTACACACCTGCTGGTGTTGTAGACAAATACTGTTTTAAGTGTAGTGGAGCATATTGTACTCCCCTCAAAAGTGCATACCACGTCGTACATCTACGTGGTGTACCATTTTGTTCCTATTAAAGTCTTACGGGCCTTTTACTGTGGAAGGTCATCCAAAAGTACACACCTGCTGCTGTTCTAGACAAATACTGTTTTAAGCGTAGTGGACCGTATTGTCCTCCTCTCATATACACACCAATTTTGTCAGGCAGAGAAGTGCCAGGACGTGCACAGAGGAGTGGCAGAGGCCTAAATTCATCAGGCACAAGTTTAAGCAGACTAGAGGCGAGTGGCTGCAGGAGTCGCAGCAAGAGGCCTGAGCTCCTGGTATAAGTTAGCAGTCGTGTCTCAATCAGCAACTCATCTGCCGTCATCGACTGGTTAACTCGGTCGTCCACTTCATCACAAGTGACATCTGACACCCCCAGTCAACAGTCGGTGGGTTCATCAGACACAACCCTCAAGTGGCATGGCCCGGGAGCAGTCCCTGTCCTCCAATTGCTGTTTCCTCCACCACAGAAGTGTCGTATGCTGTGGGTTCAGCTCCACCATTCATTGAGGATGATCTACTAGAGGACAGTCAGCAACTACTGCCAAGAAGTGGAGGAGACATCTGCCGCTTCCTCCACTAGGCAGGCAAGTAGAGTTTAGAGTGACTTGGGAGGTGGTGTTATGAGCGTTCAGGCTCCTGAAGCCGACACTGTTGAGGAACCTGAGGAGGACATCAGTGATGTGCAGACACACCTTGGTGATGATGAAGCCGATCGCAATTGGGTGCCGGGTGCAGAAGGGGCTTCATCATCATTAAGAGAAGAAGGTTGCAGGTTGTCCGTGAGGCAGCAGCTGAGCCAGAAAGGTGGTAGCACGGTTGGCAGTCAGCATGGTGGCAGAAGTGGGAAGTCTGGAGCCAAACGTGCCCGGGGTAGACCACCTGCTTTGCGGCAGCCTACCTTCCCGGGAGGTAGTGGAACTGGAGACGGCGGCAGTAGCAGTCAATCAGTGCGGACTGTTGGAGGGAAAATCAGCTACTCGGCGGTGTGGCAATATTTCATCAAGCATCCGGACGATGATAACATGGCTAGATGCAAGATGTTGCGGCAGAAGGTGAAGCGTGGCCAGGGTCCCAATGTTGGCACCATGGCCCTGTGTCAACATATGCAGTGTCACCATAAAGTGACCTGGGAGAACCGTGGCTCCGATGTAGGGGTCCAGCCTGCTGCATCACCCAGTGGCACGCCGCTCCCTGTTTCAGCCAGCCAAGGCTCCACCACCTCAGCCAAAGGGAGCTGTGTGTCATACCCATCTTATGTCACTCCAGATGCTCCTGCTCCTCCTACTTTGAGTCAGTAATTACGCCAGCAATCCATCGGCGAAGCCATGTCCAAGGGACAACAGTATGCGCTGAATGGGCTCCTGCCCAAGTTGCTGGTTCTGCAATCCTTCCCTTTTCAAGTGGTGGACTGCACCTTTCAGAGAACTGATGGTTTGTGCCGAGCCAAGGTGGAGAGTCCCAAGATGTCATTTATTTGCGAAAAAGGCAGTACCAGCCCTGCACAATTTTGTGGAACAGAAGGTGGGCCAGTCTTTGAGCATGTCGCAGTGTACCAAAGTGCATGGCATCACTGACGTGTGGATCTGTTATTATGGTCAGGGACAATACACATCCTTTATGGCCCACTGGGTGAACGTGGTTTCTGCACAGCCACAATAGCAACTTTTATAGGTCACGCCGCTTCCGCCTCCACGCTCTCAGGCCATTGGTCCTGTGACAGTGTGCGACTCCGCCTCCTTATCCTCTACCGTGTCCTCAGCCTCCACTTCACGGACAAGTGTCAGTGCCCCTCCAGCATGCCATGTGTGCAGGGCACGGCGGTGTCATGCTGTTCTTCACATGGTTTGCCCTGGCGAACGGAGTCACACAGGGGAGGAACTGCTAAAAGTCATTCATCAAGAAATCGAATCATGGCTTACTCTGCAAAAACTGGAAATGGGAACCATGGTGACAACAATGGCAAGAACATCTTGTCTGTGCTGCGACAAAGAAGCCTGAGATATGCGCCCTGAATGGCACATGTGTTCAATGTGGTTATCAAGTGGTTCCTGAAGTGTTCCCCCCATCTGCAAGACATCCTAACAATGGGAAGGAAACTGTGCATGCACTTCAGCCACTCGTACACCGCAAAGCACACCCTCCTTGAGTGGCAGAGTCAGAATGGTATCCCCCAACATTGTCTGATTTGCGACGTCTCCACACATTGGAATTCCACCCTCTATATGAACAGAGAAAAGCCATCACCTATTTCTTGATGATCCAAGCAGATAGGGGACTCCCCTGTGTAACTTTAATGTCAACCAGTGGCAGCTCATACATGACATGCAGTTTGCTCAGGCCCTTTGAGGAAGCCACATTATTAGTCAGTTGCCAGGATTACGGGATGAAAGACATCATTCCACTGCATCATTTACTACAACAGGTGTTGGAAACGATGGCTGGTCGGGGCACTGGAGACGTGGCGCCTAAATCTCATGGCCACATGAGCCCTGTGGGGGCTGAACTGGAGGAGGAGGGGCACAGTGGAGCACAGTTAAGGTTTTGCGAGATGGGTGGTTTTTCTGATAGAAGAGGAGAAGCAGGAGCAACTAGAAGAGCTAGAGGGTTATGAGGAATGTGAAACAGAGGACCCAGACACACCGTGGCAGTGTGCAGTGGAGATGGAGGCAGGGAGTCCCTCCAAGTCACTTGCACAAATGGCACAATACATGCTTGCTTGCTTGCATAGTTACTGCCGATTTCTCACCATTCGGCAGCTGGATGACTTCTCGCTCTCCACCTTATTGGACCCTCACTACCGGCACAAAATGGGGGCCTTTTTTATGCCCACCAAGAGGGAGGACAAACTGACCTACTACAGAGACAATCTATGTTGTCAGTTGGCCGATGGCTATCTGGGCCATCGTCCATCCTCTTGCAGGTCTGACTTGGGGGGCCCTGTGTGCTCACCTTCCACTGCCATGGCTTCTGGGGAGGGGTGGGGTGGCAGGAGCGGTACCAGCTCCATCAGCAGCAGAGTGAGTATACAGTCGCTGATGAGTAGTTTTCTTCACCCGCATAGTGAAGCAACTCATCAGTAGCAGGTAGACCTGGAGCATGACCTGCCAACACACTTTGAAGATCCACTGGATTTCTGGGCAGCCAAATTTGATTTGTGGCCACAACTAGCAGAGTTTGCCCTGTAAAAGCTACCTTGCCCAGCCAGTATTGTGACATCGGAGCGGGTGTTTAGTGAAGCGGGGGCCACAGTAACCCCAAGGAGAACTCGTCTGACCACGAAAAATGTGGAGTGACCGACCTTTGTGAAGATGAATCAGGCATGGATCAGCCACCCACCAATGCCAGATGAATTGGTGATGAGTAGATTGACCATGGTGCCACACCGACACTTCACAAATATGGATAGTGCCAAACAGATTTAAGGTGCTGCTCCCCAGTTACAGAAATTCCTCCACATCAGACCACAAATAAGCATTGAGGATATAAATTAGCTAAAACTTAACTTTTCTTAGGATAAAATATATGGAGCCCAATTTTTTTTAATGTCTAAGAAAAGGAAAGCAAAAAACATCATGTGCCACCTACACCACCAAATATTGATGTGATGCAAAGACATCTAAAAGGTGGAAGGGAACAACCTTTGGTCCATTGTAAACTGTGGGGTTAAAAACTTTCCCTGTAAGGCCCTACTCTCGCATTATTAATTCCCTTCTTGGCAAGTGTTACTCGCCCTAAAAAGGGTGGCCCCACACAGGAACCTCTCCCTATTTCCACCTACAAACACTGCCATTTCCCAGAGTTTTTAGGTGGAAATAGGGAGAAGTTCCTGTGTGGGGCCGCCCTTTTTAGGGCAAGTAACACTTGCCAAGAAGGGAATTAATAGTGCGAGAGTAGGGCCTTACAGGGGAAGTTTTTACCCCCACTGGTTATATGGACCTTACATTGGTCCCTTCCACCTTTTAGAAGTCTTTGCATCACATCAATACTTGGCACATGGTGTTTTTTGCACAACTTTTTTTTTGTTAAATATAAATAAACATTTTGGGTACAAATATTTTACCTAAGAATATAAGATTTTTACGTAATGCATATCCTCAATACTTACTTTTACAAAAGAGACTGTATTCTTCTGCCTACCTGCCTCAGCTACTGTTCTGATTCTGCCACCTGCCTGATGCCACACATCTGATGCCAAGTCCTTTTTTTTAGCCACCTTTGTCACCTGGTACTGGTATTGCCACCCACCGCTCACTCTATCACCAGGTCGCTTTCAGGACTCCTGATGCTGCTTCTGCCACCTCCAGGCTGTCTCATACTGCCACCATATGTTCTCCTGATGCTGATGCCAGCTCCAGGCTGTCTCATACTGCCACCATATGTTCTCCTCATGCTGATGCTACCTCCAGGATGTCTCATTCTGCCAGTACATGTTCTCCTCATGCTGATGCCAGCTCCAGGCTGTCTCATTCTGCCACCATATGTTCTCTTCATGCTGATGCCAGCTCCATGCTGTCTCATACTGCCACCATATGTTCTCCTCATGCTGATGCCACCTCAAGGCTGTCTCATTCTTCCACCATATGTTCTCCTCGTGCTGATGCCAGCTCCAGGCTGTCTCATTCTGCCACCATATGCTCTCCTCATGCTGATTCCAGCTCCAGGCTGTCTCATTCTGCCACCATATGCTCTCCTCATGCTGATTCCAGCTCCAGGCTGTCTCATTCTGCCACCATATGTTCTCCTCATGCTGATTCCAGCTCCAGGCTGTCTCATTCTGCCACCATATGTTCTCCTCATGCTGATGCCAGCTCCAGGCTGTCTCATACTGCCACCATATGCTCTCCTCATGCTGATGCCAGCTCCAGCCTGTCTCATTCTGCCACCATATGTTCTCCTCATGCTGATGCCACCTCCACGCTGTCTCATACTGCCACCATATGCTCTCCTCATGCTGATTCCAGCTCCAGGCTGTCTCATTCTGCCACCATATGTTCTCCTCATGCTGATGCCACCTCCAAGTTGTCTCATTCTGCCACCATATGTTCTCCTCATGCTGATGACAGCTCCAGGCTGTCTCATTCTGCCACCATATGTTCTCCTCATGCTGATGCCAGCTCCAGGCTGGGTCATTCAGCCACTATATGGTCTCTTCTTGCTTCCACCACCTCCAGGCTATGTCATTCAGCAACTATATGGGCTCTCCATGCAGCCGCCAACTCCAGGCTGTGTCATTCAGCCACTATATGGTCTCCTATTGCTGCCGCCAACTCCAGGCTGTGTCATTTAGTCATTATATGGTCTCCTAATGCTTCTGCCACCTTCTGGATGTGTCATTCTGCCAGATTATTGTCTCCTCATGCTGCTGCCACCACCAGGCTGTGTCACTGTGCCACCATGTGGTCTCCTCATGCTGCTGGCACATTAAATAAAACTTTTTAGGTTCATCTATTTGAAATCTTCAATTTAAATGTAAAAAATATCTTTAATCCTTTCAATTGCGAGGCCCTATGGTCTCGTCAGGCTGTTGCCACCTCCAGGCTGGGTCATTCAGCCACTATATGTCTCCTCATGCTGCTGCCACCTCCACCCTGTGTCATTCAGGCAGTATATGGTCTACTCATGCTGCCGTCACCGCCACGCTGTCATTCAGCCACTATATGGTCTCCTCATACTGATGCCACCTCCAGGCTCTGTCATTTTGCCACTCTGCGACAGTGATTCTAATAACGATGCCTCTAATCTGCATGTCATACTGAATAACAGTATCATTTCACTAACACAGCTTACTCCCTATGCGTGTTACGGCAAGGCAAAGTGTTCTACACCCCTATAGAGGTGTAGAACATATTTACTAAGGATTCCACAGAAAATGTGGTGGATTTGAGCTGAGGAAAACCTTACAGATCAGAACAATTGTAAAAGAAAGCAAAACATAGGGTAAAGTGCAAAATGTAGGGAAACCTTAGTAAATACCTTGGGAAAATTCCTGTCGGAAATCAAAACCCACAAAGAAAACTACACTCCACTCTTAGTAAATAAACCCCAATGGGGGTTATTTACTTAGTGGAGTATTGTTTTCTTAGTGGGTTTTGATTCCCCACAGGTATTTTCCCAAGGTATTTACAAAGTTTTCCCTAAATTTTTTACTTTCCCTACGTTTTGCTTTTTTTTTTTTTTTTACAACTGTTCTGATCTGTTGGGTTTTTCCCAGCTCAAATCCATCACTAAACCTTATTAAATATGTTTAAATTTTCCAAGAATTTCAGACATAAAATCCTAAAAACCTTACTAACTCTCCACTTCACTCAGAAAACCCTAAAAAGGGGCGTGGTCATTAGAGAAAAGAGGCGTGTCTCCCCCCCCCCCCCCAAAAAAAAAAAAAAAATACATTTTCTGAAGAAGCCTACAAATTTACTAATGTTTCCACATAAAATGTTGTGGATTTTACCTCTGAAAAACCCGACAGCTCAGAGCATGTGTAAAAATTGCAAAACCTAGGGAAAATGGCCAAATGCAAGATACAATAGTGAATATCAAGGAAAAATACTTGCGATTGCGATACAATTAGGGCACAAAACCCGAGAAAAAAGAGTCGGGAACACGTTAGTAAATTACCCCCAATGTCTAATTTTTCCAAAAAATTAGCTGCGTAGGAACAATCACACCCAAAATTTTCTAAATTGTGCGGGTCTTTTTAAATTTTGTCTCACTCATTTTATTTTTTTGTTTTGCCATAGATTTGGTGATAAAATGAGTGATGTCATCACAAAGTACAATTGGTGGCACAAAAAACAAGCCTCATATGGGTCTGTAGGTGGAAAATTAAAGGGGTATTCCAGGCCAAAACTTTTTTTTATATATCAACTGGCTCCGGAAAATGAAACAGATTTGTAAATTACTTCTATTAAAAAATCTTAATCCTTCTAATAGTTATTAGCTTCTGAAGTTGAGTTGTTGTTTTCTGTCTAACTGCTCTCTGATGACTCACGTCCCGGGAGCTGTGCAGTTCCTATGGGGATATTCTCCCATCATGCACAGCTCCCGGGACATGACATCATCATTGAGCAGTTAGACAGAAAACTTCAGAAGCTAATAACTATTGGAAGGATTAAGATTTTTTAATAGAAGTAATTTACAAATCTGTTTAACGTTCCAGAGCCAGTTGATATATATTTAAAAAAAGGTTTTGCCTGGAATACCCCTTTAAGCTTGAGTTATAGCTATTAGTTGGCAAGGAATTAAAAATGAAAAATAGCTTAGGTTTTAAGGGGTTAAATATGCTGCTGGGGAGGGGGGGAGATGAATGAAAAAAAAAAAAAAACTATCAACAAAACATACTTACCTAGCCCCGGCCCCCTACAGCTCCCACCCACCTCTATCCAGTCCGCTGATCTCTCTTCTTTCTGCTTATGACACAAGCACTTTGAGCAGGACCTGCCAAATCAGCCAATCACTGGCCACATCAGTGTCTTGTCTCAACCTGTATTTGGCAGAGTAGGCTGGTCCTGTACCCAATGCTCATAGCAGAAATAAGGGAAAAGAGCAGGGGAATGGACAGAGAAAAATGGGAGCGGTGGAGGCCAGCAGGGGATCAGAGATAGGTAATATGTTGTTTTTTTTCCCCCTGCTCCAGCAACATACAACCTTTTGGATGCATAATCCTGTAAATGGATCCCAAATAGCAGGAAAATGTTCAGGATTCCTCCACAGTAACAAGATTGGGAGTCACAGCTGTTATCCATTGTACCAATCCAAAAGTAACTTAGAATATTGATATTTAGCTTTTGATCCCCATTTGCAGTTTGACCTATTTCTGGTTTTCTATGTTAGATACAGTAGATACAACATCACTGGAATACAGTCCACCATTGTGTTATCAGATACTGTAAATAGACAACTGAGGCAGATCTTTAAGAAACATCTCCAAAAAATTCCCTGATTTCTGAAAAAGCTTTTTCCTTAAAAACTGGTAAATTGTAGTAGTCCAGATACCCCGCACAGTACTCAATTCATTGCACCAGCAAAACACAACTCTATACTTATGTCTTTGTTTCTAAACTGATGTAAAACGGGGCATAATTGAGTGCATTCATGGCACAAATGGCTGCACCACATTTTTTAATAATATTTCTTAACAAATTCATCAAAAATAGAACTTAGCGGTGCCCAGCTTGTCTTCACTTTCTCACTTTGACAAGTGGTGCGGCTCAGCAGCAAAGGGGATAGCTTGAAATTCATCATTTTGCTTCTCAAATTTGGCTAGTCTGAATTTTCCTAATTGTTTTTTAAAATCAGAATCTAAAAGTTACCACAGTGAGAAAGACTAACATTTTGTCCAAATGGGTTAGAATGTTGAAACATCATGAACCCTACCAGATTAGTAAAGGAAAACTCCAGCAAAAAAGATCTAGTGACTACCTTGGATCCTTGTCATCAGATTACATTGTTGGAGTCCTCTTGGTTATCTGGCTTCAGGATGCAGAAAGTGTACTTATTCTGGTAGAGGATACCAGGTCACTCCAGAAACATTGCCCAAATGGAACCACTACATGGTACCAAGGAGTCGGGCAGATAAATGTAGTCAACAGGCCTGGTCATAAACTGGAGAGTCAGATTGGTACCCAGGGATGAGACAGAGGCAGGTAATAAAATGCAAGAAGGAAAAATGTGCACTGGAATGGCGCTAAATCCACTTGGATCCCAAAGAGTATGCAGGACTCATGGATATTGGCAAAGCGTCAATATATTTATTGACACCAACAAAGTATACATACAGGACAATAACGCGTTTCGGGGTTCCGTCCCCCTTCTTCATTGTCCTGTATGTATACTTTGTTGATGTCAATAAATATATTGACGCTTTGCCAATATCCATGAGTCCTGCATACTCTTTGGGATCCAAGCGGATTTAGCGCCTTTCCAGTACACAATATTTACCTCCTTAGATTACATTTGTAGTGGAACAAGGATTACACTTTTCTAGAAGATGTCAAGCATCGATACATAGTTTCATAATTACATAGTTGTTAAGGTTTAAAGAAGATCAGAGTCCATGAAGTTCAACCTATAACCCTACTGTGGCCCTACTGAGTTGAACCAGAGTGAGGCAAAAAAACCAAAAAAAACCTTATGAGGCTGATGCCAATTGCACCATAATAGGGGGAAAAAATCCTTTCCAATTCCATATAGGGCGATCAGAATAACAGCTCTACCCTAATGGCGCTTTTCTAAAAATCAGCTGGGAAGCAAGAACTAAAGGTAATAAAAAGCAAATAAAACATTACCTATAAGCACTGACTATCGATTTTTAGGTGTTGCTTTAAGAGCTCCAAATAGGCAGGGCATAGTCTTATCCATGTAGAAAAGAGAAAAAGAGACAGGGAGAGGATAGCGCCTCGCGTAATTCAGTGGGATAATCCCGGTCCACAACCCCAATGCTAGTGGTACTCACCTGGGGTATAGCTCGTATGTGCATATCACCCCTCCGTGTGGGGTCAGATGGTCTCTGGCTGCAGCCTGCAGGATCCAGCCGGGTACTCGATAAGAGGTCGGCAGTAGACTTGAGAATATAGCAAAAAGGATTGCAAAAAAATTGGTCTGCGGTGGCGCTGCCTTGTAGAGATCGTAATGAAGGTTCAGTCTTATAATTAAAATCTCATTTATTGTAACATAAACTGAGATATGGACATGCAAAATGCATTTTGAGGGTAAGTTCCCCCTTTATCAATTGCAGGAATTACAGTATAAGGTGCATACAGTGAGGCGCCATTTATACAGGAAAAAAGGGCGCTAAAACCAAACTCAGTACTGCCCACAAAGGGGCATATTTTACAAAGACATGTATAAAAACAAAGACATGTATAAAAACCATGTAATTAAACAGAATCATGTATATATTGTGTAGGTTTATATAGACTTTTTTGAGCGTACATGTATTACAGTATACAGGTCCAAAAAACAGGGTTGGACTCTGGATTAACCAAGACGAGGCTTGGAGTCGGATGTGTACGTCATACTTGGTGCAGGTACGCTAGTTCATTCACAAATTACAGTGACCAATCAGCGGAGAGCCGCTCGTAACGTCACTACTGCTAGTAGCCAATGGAGCATGTTATCGGCTGGGGGAATGTACGACGTAGTAGTCACTCTTTGCTTGGTAGGTACGACGACCAATCACTATGAAGTACGGGGCGAGGCGGCCAATCAGAATCACTTGTGTCATGTCAATGGAGAAGGACGCGAGCAATCGTGGAGATGCCGGTACGAGATCTCCTAGATGGTGCGAAATTCAAAAAAGTCCAGAGAGGGGCTATTGAGCCAATCAGATTTTGTGCCAGATTATGGCGCAAAATCTGATTGGCTCAATAGCCCCTCTCTGGGCTTTTTTGAATTTCGCACCATCTAGGAGATCTCGTACCAGCATCTCCACGATTACTCGCGTCCTTCTCCATTGACATGACACAAGTGATTCTGATTGGCCCCCTCGCCCAGTACTTCATATTGATTGGTCGTCGTACCTACCAAGCAAAGAGCGACTACTACGACGTACATTCCCCCAGCCGATAACATGCTCCATTGGCTACTAGCAATAGTGACGGCTCTCCGCTGATTGGTCACTATAATTTGTGAATGAACTAGTGTACCAGCACCAAGTATGACGTACACATCCGACTCCAAGCCTCGTCTTGGTTATTCCAGAGTCCAACCCTGTTTTTTGGACCTGTATACTGTAATATATGTACGCTCAAAAAAGACTATATAAACCTACACAATATAGACATGATTCTGTTTAACTACATGGTTTTTATACATGTCTTTGTTTTTATACATGTCTTTGTAAAATATGCTTAGGGAATTGCTCATATGCAATTCTAACAGTTTATGTTATTTTATTTGCAATGCCCCTTTGTGGGTAGTACTGAGTTTGGTTTTAGTGCCCTTTTTTCCTGTATAAATGGCGCCTCACTGTATGCACCTTATACTGTAATTCCTGCAATTGAGAAAGGGGGAACTTACCCTCGAAACGCGTTTTGCATGTCCATATCTCAGTTTATGTTACAAAAAATGAGATTTTAATTATAAGACTGAACCTTCGTTCTGATCTCTACAAGGCAGCGCCACCGCAGACCAATTTTTTTGCAATCCTTTTTTGCACTATTCTCATAGTCTTATCCACTAAGAGGAACCTCTGACACAAGATTCTAAATTTCCATAATGTTGAATAGAAAGTCTAAGTTCACATGGTCAGTGTGCTTCGACCCGTTCAGAGACAGTTTAGCTCTTTTCGTGCTGAACGGATCCTGGACTGGTTGGAGCTCAACTGACACCACTGGATCCCCACCAATCTTTTTGAATTGAATGGGGTCAGTCAAGTGTCTAGTAATTTAAAGGAGTTGAGCAGAGAAAAAAATAGAACATTTTTGCAATATACAATTTTTTTTACAATAGTAGTCAATGGGCAAGATAAAGTATCCAACTTTATGGCCCATGGTTCTGTACATCAGGGGCTGTACAATGGTCATATATATGTTGTACGGTTTTAGATAATCTACCAGTGACATATTTGTACTAGGATTTGTAGATAATGATTGAAAGGGAATAAATCTCTTAATCTCTGAGTTGACTCAAATATAAACTTGTAAAACGAGAGAACATAGTGACAGAACGGGAAGCGTAAGAATTACACACATTTTATGATGTCGAGCTTCAGAGATTTGGAAATGGTGACAAGAGAGACTTGACAAAGTGTTAATGGAGATCTCCTAAACCATGATGGAGAGTCACAGCTAAAAGTGCCCTGCCCTATAGTTTAAGCTATGACCCTACTATACCCTTAAGGTCATGGCAACAATGGCCATTTTATATTTGAGCCACCCATTTCCAGAATAAAACTTAACACATCACTTGGATATTATAAAGTAAAATAGTAACACAGAAAAATATAGGAAAGATGTATACTCATGGGGGAAGATTTATTAAAACCTGTCCAGAGGAAAAGCTGCTGAGTTGCCCATACCAACCAATCAGATCACTTCTTTCATTTTTCAGAGGCATTTCCAAAAATGAAAGAAGCGATCTGATTGGTTGCTATGGGCAACTCAGCAAATTTTACTCTGGACAGGTTTTAATAAATCTCCTCCATAAAGTCCAACCTTAAGCCATAGAATCATAAGCCAGAACAGGGCCAGAAAGGGCAATGGGTGTAGGCCAGGGGTCACGTCATGGAAAAAAAAGTGTGGGAACTCATAAGGGTTGGTCCTGCAGGACTCCTGCTAATGGGAACAGTGTTCCTGATATGGAAATAGTGCATGAACTCAGTTCCCACGTGTTCCTTCAGGACTTGAGCCCTGGTGTAGACCCACTGTGCTTTCAAACCGGTTTCTTTGGAGCATACCTGGATACTGAGTCTATGTACCCACAAGGTTTTTACACTATCTTGCTTCAGGAGGTGGAAGGTGCACATCTGCTTGAGGATACCAGGTCACTGGAGAAACATTGACCTGGTAAGATCCAGTAGACAAAATGGAACCACTATGTCGTACCAGGGAGTTAGGCAAGTACGGTAAGTGTAGTCAGCAGGAGGCACTATTTCATTCAGGTCAGCAATCAGGGTCAGCAACAGGAGAGTCAGTACAGTACAGGAGTCAGGCAGCATTAGAATCCAAAAAATGCAGGATAGCACACCTTTACGGTGGACACAAGAATCCTACCGTTTTAGAAGATGCCAAGCATTGATAGAGGGGTGAAGATCCAGCAATGCACACATTAGCCTTTTAAATATCAGGGAGAGGGCTCAGTTACCCCATATAAGCCAAACCAGTAGGCGCAGGAATATGGCGATAGCCAAGAGAACTGCAGAGAGGATGATCATAATCATCATGGTCCTCACTGCAGTTTCAGGGTCACTGTACGTACATTGACCATCACCATACCTGCTTATCTTCATCTTTGTAGCCCTACATGTGACCCCCTGATGATCAAGGGGCCAAAACACATTGGGATGTTATCCCCAACAGGAAAACAAATAAGTAATATAAACTTACATGTTCTGTGCATTAATACAGTTCACTGTTGAGACTATTGTATATATGGGCAAGCTCCATGGCTATCAATCAGATCTATGGAAGACTAATCATGATACATATCTGGTCAGTCTCCCTGGGATCACCCATATCATCTTTCTGCCACATTGCGTCTCAATATTTCCAGCTGTGCAGCAGTAGTTGGATACTTTATTGTTCTTTGTCGTCGTAGTCGTACATTTGTGGCATGGAAATGACTTCATGCTAATGTATAACAGGGGGGAGAAAACTTTATAAGTGCTAATAAAACATAGCTTTTAATAAATCGTCTAAAACACACTGATTCAACAAAGTGATGTATGAATAGGTGACAAGGCAGATGTCAGCCCTGTGACCTAAGGATAGACACTAACAAGGCTGTTAAAATTGCATGTAAAGGGATTGTCCCACAAATGCAATAGCCCAATATAATTGTATGCTGCTAATAGATAATATAGATATAGCTACTAGCTATGCCCAACGCGTTTCAGCACATGGTTACATGTGACCTCATCAGGGGCTAACTGGCGTAGAACAATACAGTTATTGCATATGAAAATTATTATCGGGGTAACTAGATACAATAGCGACCCCTACAAAGAGCGTGCTGGATGTAATGCACAAATACTCTGTACAGCATATGAATGACAGGACCCGGACGCAACCTGAAAGGAAGCACATAAGAACAATGGTCCTCAGTAAGCATATCGTTACCATAAAGAGTAGGGTACCTGTAAAGCAAAAGAGATAGTTACTCACGGTTATGGCGTCTATCTGGGATAAATCCTGACGATGTGTGTGTAACCCGCAGTGGCGGGGAGCCTAGCATCCGAGCCGGCTACTCACACACATGTCAGAGAAGAGCGGCGTCTGACGACTTACCCGCTTCCGGTCTGGGTGGGCGTGGCCCGGCTAATGACGCCGTCTCCATGCCAGCGCCAAAACACTGGAGAGCGCGTCATCCGTCCCGCTGATATCGCGGGGCGGTAGCACAGGCGTAGTTAACCCTAGCCGACCCGAAGGTAAGTCAGTTACACTGTCCAATGATAGGACAGGTGGAGAAATTAGCTTCTTATGGCAGCCCAAAAATACACTCTGGATATGTGGATTAGGGTAGGCGAGGACCTAGCCAGACATTTATATATACTGAGTCCGGTATTAGACATTGAATAATGTATAACAGGGGAACAGCATATGGATTGGCACATCCAGATAGTACAGATAGAGTTGAATTATTAAATATTTGAATTTTAATAAATAAAAGTAAACAGGCTAGAGATCAGAGACCCAGAATATAACAGAGAAAGATACCGGATAAAAATAATAATAACCAATAGCAACTCTGGTGGATGAGAAAGGGTAATGAAACCCGATACCCTCAAATTGGGGTATCCGTATCAAAGGTGTCCGAAGGGTATTGTGGTCAAGGGGGAGCCCTAGATAAGAGGTGGAGCGGGATAAGCAGGGGCCTAGTGAGCCTATAGATATTCCTAGGCGTCCCTATACTGAGCCCTATGCCTAGGCGGGGTGGCCGCCCTAAAAAGGGCAGTCCCGCTCTGGAACCTAAGCCTAGTGTACCCTAGTAATCCCTAACTAGGGGGTGTACTAGCTGATTGGCTGACTACAGCCACCCCTAACTGCCTAATAAACACCCCTAATTGGAATACCCTTACGGACACTCTTAGAGAAAACTCCCATAGCAGAGTAGCTTATTCAGTCCTTTAGGTGTGACAGTTTCTAGATTAAAGATCCAACGTGCTTCACGCTGTAAAAGAAGCACGTGTAACTGACTTACCTTCGGGTCGGCTAGGGTTAACTACGCCTGTGCTACCGCCCCGCGATATCAGCGGGACGGATGACGCGCTCTCCAGTGTTTTGGCGCTGGCATGGAGACGGCGTCATTAGCCGGGCCACGCCCACCCAGACCGGAAGCGGGTAAGTCGTCAGACGACGCTCTTCTCTGACATGTGTGTGAGTAGCCGGCTCGGATGCTAGGCTCCCCGCCACTGCGGGTTACACACACATCGTCAGGATTTATCCCAGATAGACGCCATAACCGTGAGTAACTATCTCTTTTGCTTTACAGGTACCCTACTCTTTATGGTAACGATATGCTTACTGAGGACCATTGTTCTTATGTGCTTCCTTGCAGGTTGCGTCCGGGTCCTGTCATTCATATGCTGTACAGAGTATTTGTGCATTACATCCAGCACGCTCTTTGTAGGGGTCGCTATTGTATCTAGTTACCCCGATAATAATTTTCATATGCAATAACTGTATTGTTCTACGCCAGTTAGCCCCTGATGAGGTCACATGTAACCATGTGCTGAAACGCGTTGGGCATAGCTAGTAGCTATATCTATATTATCTATTAGCAGCATACAATTATATTGGGCTATTGCATTTGTGGGACAATCCCTTTACATGCAATTTTAACAGCCTTGTTAGTGTCTATCCTTAGGTCACAGGGCTGACATCTGCCTTGTCACCTATTCATACATCACTTTGTTGAATCAGTGTGTTTTAGACGATTTATTAAAAGCTATGTTTTATTAGCACTTATAAAGTTTTCTCCCCCCTGTTATACATTTGTTTATTTTTGGGAGTTGTCTATACTAGGCAGTGGACACCACTACCTGTCCACAAGATTATTATAATGACTTCATGCTAAAAGAAGCTAACCATCTATTCAGAATTTTCTGACACATCAGATTTTGGTTTATATATATATATATATATATATATATATATATATATATATATATATATATATACTGTATCAGGGATCAACACCGTCAGGGGGTTATTACCTACTGTAATTGGCAAAAGGCCCACAATCTTCCCATCTCCATTCCAAACCAACTAGGCAGTAATAGAGACAGAGAGCTTTCCTTCCTCTTCTAAGAGTTAACTAGGGTATGGGGTATGTAGGGGTAAGTTCCAGTGCAGGGCCGCCCTTATCAGGGCGTCCACCCTTCCTAGGTTTAGAAGTAATTTATAGGGCATTACAAGTAGGAGCTGCTCATCCAATAGGCCCTTCCCTGTCCCCTGGTCCCTTCTCCCTCCCTATACTCCATATCTTCACATTTGTACCTACATATTTCCCTGTTGTGTGGTTTGTCCACTTGGATTTTATTATTATTATTATTATTATCATTATAATAATCAGTCTGCACTGATATCTGTGGCTTGAAATAAATAAAGGTTTTAATTCAATCTGACTACAGTACTCTCTGCTGCCACCTCTGTCCGTGTCAGCAACTGTCCAGAGCAGGAGCAAATCCCTGGCTCGGACAGTTCTTGACAATGGCACATTATGGAAGTCAATGAAACATGGCAAAAATTATTTCTCACGGATATGTGTAGGGTAAGGTATGGGCCAATTTTCTTCTATTAGTGGAATTTTTTTTATAGTTTGTAACTTGTATGAAACTGAAATGGTCGGTCATGTTTGTTGGGGACCAAGTTTTCAACTATTGCATTTTACATTGCTGGATCATTTTATTTACAAATTCAATTATTTATATGTTTTTAATTTCTTAATGTTTTTTGTACCTCATACCAGTTCATTAAAAATAATCTTAAAGGGATACTCTACTGAAAACATCTTGTCCCCTATCCAAAGGATATGGGATAAGATGTCTAATCGCAGGGGTCCCGCCACTGGGGACCCCTACGATCTCCTTTGCGGCACCCCGTCATTCGGTGCATGGAGCAAACTCCGCTCTATGCCTGATGACTGGCAATGCAAGCCTCCACGCTCCCTCCATTCATGTCTATGGGAGCAGGTGTTACGGCTATGTACTAGCCATCAAGCCCCCTCCCATAGACATGAATGGAGGGGGTGTGGCGTAACGTCACGAACGCAGAAGCTGCAAGCTGCCGTGTTCTGGACGCCGCTGCTGCCGACCCGGAGAACCCGGGGTCCCTAGCTGCGGGACCCCCGTTATCTAACATCTTATAACCCTAACATCTTACCCCTTTAATGAAATAAAAAAGAAAAATTTTATTGATAGTTTAAAAATCTATATTTTATTTATAATTTATTCATGTTGCTTAAGCAAACATTTGTTTGTGTATATAAAATATAATACAAAACAGATATCTTAATAAATACAAAACATTACAATTGCTATATATACAAATGTACAATAAGAGAATTGCCTTTTCCGTAAGTGTTCCTGTAATGTTTTTATGAGAAATGACTATATGCCCCCACCACTCATAGTTGTGCATTAGGTGACAGAGTTTCCCGCTCCACCGCCATAGTTCCCATCTCCCGCTAGAGACCCTGTGCCGTTACACTGGGTCTCATTCTAGACATGAGTGCTGTGTGCAGGGCAGGAAGCGCTGTCACCTATTGCACATCTACGAGTGGTGAAGAGCGTCGGGGCACAACAGGCCCCCGGTGGGCGAAGCACAAGGGTGCGTCCGTTAAAGTATTTAGGTGCCGAATAAAAATAAAAAAAGGTAATTTAGAAAACAGTAGCCCACAGTGTTGCGTCATTTTTCATGCAAACATTAAAAGTATGCGGTAAACAAAATCCATAAATAAGAATACAAAATATATAGTAATGCAAATATACAAGTATAATAACAGTAGTAATAAGCAAATATATACAGTAACTTGAAGCTTCTGGTCTGAAATACAAACACAATTTAGGGTTTGCTTTTACTTCAGAAGCAACACCATGGGCGGCATGATGGCTCAGTGGGTAACACTGGGTTCAGACTCCACCAGGCAACAGGCAAGACCTACTATGAGTTTGTACGTTCTCCCCTTGTTTGCGTGTAGTTTCCTCTGGGTCCACTGCTCAGCGTTCGGAACAACACGTTCTGAACGCTTACAGCCAGCGGCGGGGGCTCGTGACTTCATCATGAGGGGGCAGTACGTGATGCCACGAGGTGGAGGGGCCGTGACATCACAACATTTTGTTCTGAACGCTGAGCAGCGGACTATCCCTTTAAATACTGTTATATGGCACATTTTGAGTGGAATGTGCAATACAATAAAAGCTTTGACTCTCAGGGTCCATGATTATGTGCTTACACCAGCATGTTACTCTTTTTATGACTAGCACAATTCTTAGTTATAGTAAATGTTGGCCCCTGGAGCCGATGGTCTCCTCTCAGGTTCCCTCAGTTCCATTCCTCTTTCAGAGTCTCTCACCAGGGAAGGTCTCGCAGAATTTACCCAACGATGGGTGAAATAACTGGGATAACTGGACACAGCATATGCAGAAGAAGACTTAAAGCTTGATATTATCTACAGGAAAAAGATAGAGCGTGTTAAACATGAAAAATTCTTATATTGTATTGTGTATTGAATAGTATAAAATGATGTATAGGGGTCTGAACATTGGCAAAACCACAATCACCATAACAGAGGTCCTAATATATATCACCAAGGCAACTTCAATAAGGAAGAATTATATAGGGGGAGATTTATCAAAACCAGTGTAGAGGAAAAGTGGTGCTGCTAAACCACGAAATAATGATTTTAATTTTGGGAAGTAGAAACAGGATTGGCATCCAAGGTAGCGCACAAAAGTGACACAAAATCATCTATGCTCTGCTTTCCTACTACAATTTGTGTACCACAAAGAATAACTGGCACACATAACTTGCAATAAAACAGATTTTGCACTGACAGAACAGATACAGAACACTTTTTACCACTTTACTTCAATGAATAATTATATCTGTGCTCCTACTCCTATCTGTGTTGTTTGCTGCTCACTGTCCCTCACAGAGATCTTCTCCTAACACTTGTTCACACCAAAGTTCAGACAGAACCCAAGTTTGACAGGTTTGGTTTGCTCATCTATAATGGAGACATATATGAGCATGGGCACTATATGAAAGGAACAGTTGTTTCCAATCTTCTACAGAAATCACAAAATCTGGAAGTTGGAAATAAAATAAGGGAGGGTTCAAAACCAACAATGATAGATGTCAGAGGTCAAAATCAGAAAATACCTTGACCAAAAAAGCAGACCAATGATAGACTGTTAAGGAGTTGCGGGTCCCCAAGAGGCAGGGTCAGGGGAAAAATGGGTGAAGACAAGCAGTGGGTTTTACTTCCTCAACTGACACCACCCACCTACATTTAAAATTGTAGCTACAGTGGTCCATTAATTTACATTTTTTTTTTGTTTATTCATTTCTTGAAACCATCTTTTATATATTGTTTTAATAAAAACTATGTTTTAGACCCTATTTATTTACTGGTAAGCATCTTATCAGTCACGTCCTCACTATGCATATAGATAAATTAGAGAAAAAACACTTTAAACAGAAATAAAGGTACTTACCCCATACAATAGACATGCTATGAGGCCTACACCCAATAAAGAGGCCAATCCAATAAGAATAATTCCCCAGTATGGAACTACAAAAAAAAAAAAAGAATTCTGTATTGTTAATGTCCATATTATGAAGTCCATTCACTTAACAACAATCTATATTATATGATAATCCTATATACGTACTCGGTGGCATGGTATAGAGGAACATGACAATGAAGAAGAGACCAATCTACAATATCAATAATGATCTGCTGAAGAGAAGCACATGGAGCTTTTTTCTGGGATTCTTGCAAAATTCATGAAAAAATATGGAATGTTCCAGCTTGCCAAGGAGCTATGGGAGCTCTATACACTGACTATAACTGTTATAAATGTCTGTTTAAAAAAAAAAAAATTCTATACCATATAATTATGTATTTTGGGCAAAAGTTCAGGCTACTAGAGTAGTCACAATAGGCTGCCACTTGTTTTCTGTAACTCCCTAGTAAGCTTTGCTGTACAGACTGGGACAGAATAAACAGAGTTATCTCAATATTATTAGAGGTTGGATGAATTATTAACAGCTCAGATGTGCTTCTGGACAAACACTCTAGACACACATAAGGCCCCATATGTAGCTCTTACGTCGCTACCGCACTGTCATACAGAAAGGAAGACATGAGTATCTGCAATATGGTCACTCATGCATCATTTCTATTCTACAGATTAAACAGATTTAAATAGGAAATACTTACTTGCAGATGGGTCTGAGGTTGTTTGGGTGGAGGAGATAGTACTCATGGTTGATGTGTATCCATTGGATGCTATGGAGATAAAATAAATGTGCAATGTTTTAAAAAAAAAAAAAAAAAAGCTATAATAATAAAGACATTGCATTGGTAAAAATGATAGTTCGGCTACCACTTATGATATGCAATGACTTCAGTGAGAATCTAAAATATTAATGCATCTGAAGTATAAGTTAAAGGGGTACTCTGCCCCAGACTGTCTGATCGCAGGGAGCCCCGCCGCTGGGGAGCCCCGTGATCTTGGCTTCAGCACCCCAGACATCTGGTGCACGGAGTGAACTTTGCTCCATGCTGGATGACTTGCGATGCGGGGCGGAGGCTCATAACGTCACGTCCATGCTCCCTCAATGCAAGTCTATGGGAGGTGGCGTGACGGCCGTCACGCCCACTCCCATAGATTTGCATTGAAGGGGCGTGGCGGGATGTCACAAGCAGGGCATGGCAGTTATGTCACGAGCCTCCGGACCTGCACCTGATGCTCTAAACGAATACTGGGTGCAGCAGGGAGGTCATGGGGGTCCCACTACTGGGATAGGGGATAAGATGTATAGGGGCAGAGTACCCCTTAAAGATATATTGGTCCTCACTGAATCAGAAAATATGCTGTATTTGGCAGCCTTCCATAGCAGAAGGGGGCAGCATAGTTGGAGATATATGTAAGCAATGCCTGCACTTTCAAATCACCAGTTTAGGTAAGAAGGGAGGGGGCCAATTTTAATTTTTTACCTTATATATTGGATGCTGAGGACGGAGCCAAAAATTTTATTAATGTTTTTTTGCAACATCTAATAAAATCCTTTGATAACTTACTTGTGACTGTTGTGGAAAAGCTTGTGCCTGTGTTGGATCCTGGATTAGAACCAGTAGCTATAAAACCACTGGGTGTGGTTGTACTTAAGGAAGAACTAGCTGAAGTTGGTGTCACCACAGTGGTCGATGTTGAGTTTGGAGGTTGAATAGTAGTGGTTGTTGTTGTTGAAGCAGTCGAACCAGTACTTGGTGTTGTACTTGCTGAAGAACCAGCTGAAGTGAGTGTTGTCGCAACAGTAGTTGATGTTGAGTTTGAAGGTTGAATAGTAGTGGTTGAACCAGTACTTGGTGTTGTACTTGCTGAAGAACCAGCTGAAGTGGGTGTTGTCGCAACAGTAGTTGATGTTGAGTTTGAAGGTTGAATAGTAGTGGTTGTTGTTGAACCAGTACTTGGTGTTGTACTTGCTAAAGAACCAGCTGAAGTGGGTGTTGTCGCAACAGTAGTTGATGTTGAGTTTGAAGGTTGAATAGAAGTGGTTGTTGTTGAACCCGTATTTGGTGTTATACTTGGTGAAGAACCAGCTGAAGTGGGTGTTGTCGCAACAGTAGTTGATGTTGAGTTTGAAGGTTGAATAGTAGTGGTTGTTGTTGAACCCGTACTTGGTGTTGTACTTGGTGAAGAACCAGCTGAAGTGGGCGTTGTCGCAACAGTAGTTGATGTTGAGTTTGAAGGTTGAATAGAAGTGGTTGTTGTTGTACCCGTACTTGGTGTTGTACTTGGTGAAGAACCAGCTGAAGTGGGCGTTGTTGCAACAGTAGTTGATGTTGAGTTTGAAGGTTGAATAGTAGTGGTTGAACCAGTACTTGGTGTTGTACTTGCTGAAGAACCAGCTGAAGTGGGTGTTGTCGCAACAGTAGTTGATGTTGAGTTTGAAGGTTGAATAGTAGTGGTTGTTGTTGAACCAGTACTTGGTGTTGTACTTGCTAAAGAACCAGCTGAAGTGGGTGTTGTCGCAACAGTAGTTGATGTTGAGTTTGAAGGTTGAATAGAAGTGGTTGTTGTTGAACCCGTACTTGGTGTTATACTTGGTGAAGAACCAGCTGAAGTGGGTGTTGTCGCAACAGTAGTTGATGTTGAGTTTGAAGGTTGAAAAGTAGTGGTTGTTGTTGAACCCGTACTTGGTGTTGTACTTGGTGAAGAACCAGCTGAAGTGGGCGTTGTCGCAACAGTAGTTGATGTTGAGTTTGAAGGTTGAATAGAAGTGGTTGTTGTTGTACCCGTACTTGGTGTTGTACTTGGTGAAGAACCAGCTGAAGTGGGCGTTGTCGCAACAGTAGTTGATGTTGAGTTTGAAGGTTGAATAGAAGTGGTTGTTGTTGTACCCGTACTTGGTGTTGTACTTGCTGAAGAACTAGCTAAAGTGGGTGTTGTCGCAACAGTAGTTGATGTTGAGTTTGAAGGTTGAATAGAAGTGGTTGTTGTTGAGCCCGTACTTGGTGTTGTACTTGCTGAAGAACCAGCTGAAGTGGGTGTTGTCACAACAGTAGTTGATGTTGAGTTTGAAGGTTGAATAGTAGTGGTTGTTGTTGAACCCGTACTTGGTGTTGTACTTGCTGAAGAACTATCTAAAGTGGTTGTTGTTACACCTGTGGTTGATGTTGAGTTTGAAGGTTGAATAGCAGTGGCTGTTGTTGAAGTAGTTGATCCAGTACTTGGTGTTGTACTTACTGGAGAACTAGCTGAAGTTGGTGTTGTCACCACAGTGGTTGATGTTGAGTTGGAAGGTTGTATAGTAGTGGTTGTTGTTGAAACAGTTGAACCAGTAATTGGTGTAGTACTTGCTGAAGAACCAGCTGAAGTGGGTGTTGTTACACCTATGGTTGATGTTGAGTTTATAGATTGAATAGTAGGGGTTGTTGTTGAACCAGTACTTGGTGAAATTGTACTTCCTGCAGAAGTAGCTGAAGTAGGTGTTGTGACACCAGTGGTTGAAGATGGAGTTGTAATGGTTGTTGTTAAAGCAGTTGAACCAGTACTTGTTTGTGCTGTACTTGCTGAAGAGGTAGCTGGAGTGGATGATATTACCACAGAGGTTGATGTAGCTGAAGCAGATGAAACAGTACTTGTTGATGAGGTTGCACTTCCTGAAGAAGCAGCTAAAGTGGACGGTGTCACACCAGTGGTTGATGTTGTGATTAAAGGCTGAGTATTAATGGGTGTTGTTAAAGCAGTCGTACCAGTACTTGTTGGTGTGGATGTACTTGCTAAAGTACTAGTTGAAGTTGATATTGATGTTGTTGAAGCAGTTGAACCAGTACTTGTTGGGGAGGGTGTACTTACTGTAGTAGCTGATGTGGGCGTTGTTACACCAGTGGTTGATGAAGTGGTTGAAGGTTGAGTGGTATTAATAGTTGTTGAAACAGTAATTGTTGGTGTGCTTGTCGAAGAGGTAGCTGAAGTCGATGTTTTTACACCAGTGGTTGATGTGGTGGTTGAAGGTGGAGTTGTAATGGTTGTTGAAGCAGTTGAGCTAGTACTTGTTGATAAAGTTGTACTTATTGAAGAAGTAGTTGAAGTGGGCGTTGTTACAACAGTGGTTGATGTAGTGGTTAAAGGTTGAGTAGTAATGGTTGTTGTTAAAACGGTACTTGTTGGTGAGGGTGTGCTAGTCAAAGAGGTAGCTGAAGTGGGTGTCGTTACACCAGTGGTTGATGTGGTGGTTGAAGATTGAGTGGTAATGGTTGTTGTTGTTGAATCAGTACTTGTTGGTGTGGGTGTACTTGTCAAAGAGGTAGCTGAAGTGGGTGTGGTTACACCAGTGGTTAATGTGGTTGAGGGTGGAGTTGTTGTGGTTGTTGTTGAAGCAGTACTTGTTGGTGTGGGTGTGCTTGTCGAAGTGGTAGCTGAAGTGGATGTTGTTACACCAGTGGTTGCTGTTGTGGTTGAAGGTTGAGTGGTTATGGTTGTTGTTGTTGAATCAGTACTTGTTGGTGTGGATGTACTTGTCGAAGTGGTAGCTGAAGTGGATGTTGTTACACCAGTGGTTGATGTGGTGGTTGAAGGTTGAGTGGTTATGGTTGTTGTTGTTGAATCAGTACTTGTTGGTGTGGATGTACTTGTCAAAGTAGTAGCTGAAGTAGATGTTGTTACACCAGTGGTGGATGTGGTTGAAGCAGTGGAACTAGTACTTGTTGGGGAGGTTGTACTTCCTAAAGAAGTGGCTGAAGTGGATGTCGTTACCCCAGTGGTTGATGTTGTTGAAGCAGTTGAAACAGTACTTGACGTGGTTGAACTTGCTGAAGAAGTAGCTAAAGTGGGTGTTGTACTAGTTGTAGAACTAGAGGCACTAGTTGTTGTAGGATTAGTGCTGCCTGATAGAAAAAGCAACAGTAATTAGGGAAAAAATTTATTTGTCCTTCTTAACTAAACACAATAGATTCAAAGATATATGGTGTAAGATTACCAGATTTTCACTACAACATGAGTTGATGACCCTGTCGGGAGATGTATATACTGTGTTTTTCTGTGCGGACACCCAGTGATCATTATGTATATGAAGCCTTTTGAGTATTCGGATAGTTTGTCATAAACATGTGTTGAATTGCCCCTAACTAAATTTAAGGAAAGGCAGGACTAGACATATATATATATATATACATATATATATATATATATATATATATATATATATATATTGTAGCATATTGAAGCATTGAAGTTAGGACATCACATATGACAATAATGTAATAGAAGTCATGAAACTATTTTTCTGTATTTTAAAGTAGACTTCACCCTGTCTATAATTCGGCTTGTAATGGCTCAGCCTTTTTGTTGGGGACTGAAGCCCCAGGAATGGGAGAGACTACAATACAATTGGCACAGTAGAGCAGGTGTGGCCGTGATGTCTGTCCAAATGTAACAGAAAAAAGAACAACAAGTTCTGTACAATGAACAGATGACAGAAAAATGAAGACAGCCTGTCAGCTATCCCGAGCTTAAATCTCAAAGGACAAAGGAGAAAGGTACAACCCCTTGAGAAGACAATTAGTAATAGCCTGACAAGTTTTGTTTTATGAACTCAAGATAGGTAAGTAAAAAATTCTCGACACTCACTGTTGAATGCACAAACGTTTCTTCCGTATTTATTCACACATCGAGGAAAAACACTTACGATAGTATGCAGAACGCGTTGCGGCAAAAGCCGTTTAACGGCTTTTGCCGAAACGCGCTCTGCATGCTATTGTACGTGATTTTCCTCGATGTGTTGAATAAACAGAGAAGAAACGTTTGTTCAAGCAACAGTGAGTGCCGAGAATTTTCTACTTACCTGTGGATTACTGTATCTTCAATAACAACCTTTAAGGGGTTGCCCCCTAGCGGGGAAAACCCTTACTAAGAACCCCCCCCCCCCCATAAAACTTAATTATTTTATTATAATTTTTTTTATAAAATCATACCCCCCAACAAAAGTTTAAAAATTATCAGTGACTATTTCAGTGGTAAGTTGAGGGAAATATATTTAGTTTTCCTCTCTGTGGGTCACTACGCAGACTGGGTCATTGCACCTTGTCTGTGCCTGAAATGTATACTACGCACGATCGCTCCCAGTACTGCAACCCGACTCATATAATTATGCCACCGTTATGCTATATTAAAATGTAACACTGCTAGCCTCCCTGACGTTTCGCTGAACGAATCAGCTTTGTCAAGGGCTATGAGGCTAATGCCCTTGACAAAGCTGATAGGCTAGCCCTTGACAAAGCTGATTCGTTCAGCAAAACGTCGGGGAGGCTAGCAGTGCTCTGTTTTAATACAGTGCCATAAGGGTGGCATAATTATATAAGTAGGATTGTAGTACTCGGAGCGATCGCGCGTAGTATGCATTCCACGCACAGACAAGGGGCAATGACCCAGTCTGCATAATGACCTACAGAGAGGAAAGCAGAATATATTTCCCTTAACGTAACACTGAAATTGCCACTGATAATTTTGAAACTTTTTTTGGGGGGGATAAGATTTTTTTAAGCAATTATAATAAAATAATTAAGTTTTATGATGGGTTCTTAGTAAGGGTTTTCCCCACTAGGGGCAACCTCTTAAAGGTTGTTATTGATAACTTTTCCCTGGAACCTTCAGGGACATTTTTCTTGATATTATACTGTATCTTCAGGCACCACGCCCTCAGTGAGTGCCGACCTCATCTGTACCTATACATTTCAACACAAGATATACTTTCATAACCTGTTATTCAAACAGGTCATAAGATGTATGCAGGTGTCTAACCTTTGAGACCCCCCACAATTATTTAGAATGGGGGGTCTCCGTTCTCAGTAGAGAGAAAAATTATCTAATATCTCCATAGAGCCTAATGAAGTATAGGGATCAGCCTGACTATTTCTGTCATTCCTATTCATACTTATCGACAGGGCAGCACATGCTAATCCTGCGGAGAATAGGGATTTGGAGATCCTCATTGTTATCCCTGATGGGGGTCCCAGAGGGCAGACCACCTAATTTATTGTAATGATGTGACTGATGGAAGGAAGAAGATTAAGCCGTATCTATCTACTTTACCTGTTGTAATAGATGTTTGGGCACCTGGAAGACAAACAAAGGCAAGTGTCAGTACTCGTAGCCCGGGGAATTTGAAAATTACACAAACACTTATCTACTACTTTTAGTGTTACTATTACTATTACTACTCCTGCCTCCACTATTTTAGTACTATTATTACTACTACTTCTAATATTGCCATTACTACTATCACTTCTTCTACTACTTTTATTACTAATATTGCTACTATTTTACTACTAATAATGTGACTACTTATTTTACTATGACTATGACTTCTACTATTGCTACTACTACTACTATTTCTACTACTATGACTACTACTTCTACTGCTGCTATTAACACTACTACTATTACTAATACTTCTACATCTACTACTTTTGTTACTATGCTTCAATTACTACTCTTATTAATACCACTTATTCTTCAACTACTGCTACTACTAAAACTAATACTTCTCCTAATATTACTAGGACTTCTACTACTGCTAATACTTTTTAACTCTATTACTACTACTGTCACTGCTTCTAGTAATATAACTACTTCTCCTACTACTAGTACTACTACTATTGCTGCTTCTATTTCTACTACATCTTCAACAGATAATACTACTACATCTACTGCAACCATTATTATTAATACTACTACTACAAGTTCTGCTACTACTGCCACTTCTAATAGTACTACTTCTACTGACACTACTACTTCTAGCAGTACTGTTTTTATTACTACTACAGCTAATAACATTAATTATAACTCATTAAAATATATGCTTCTTGTTGCTTATAAAGTACATTCTAAACAAATTCTGTGAATGTGTTCTGCAGGGCTGCACAAAAGTTGGCATTGTTCACATCACACCATTACTACTACTAATACTGTTACTATTACTACTGTCACAACTACTTATACTACTACTACTGCTACAATTATTATTACTACTATTACTACTATTATGACTACAACTTCTACTACAATTACTACTACTTTATGATTACTGCTATTACTACTACTACTACTTCTAATACCATCACTAATACTACTTCTACTAGAACTTCTATTACTACTACTGTTACTATTGCTACTACTTCTACTACTACTTTTACCACTAGTATTTCTACTAATACTATTTTTATTACTACATTTTATTACTACTTATTCTACTTTTATTTCCCCTATTGCTACTGCTACTAAGATTAATACGTCTGCTATGACTTATACTACTATACTACCATTTATACTACTATTAACACTACTGTTTTACTACTATTGCTTCTACTACATATAGTACTATTACTACTACTACTACTACTGTCATTATTACTGCTATGTCTACTACAACTACTATTTTTCCATTACTGTGACTACTACTAGCAGTACTTCTACTACTTTTATCTCTATAACTACTGTTACTTCTATTATTATTAGTATTATAACTAATAATTAATGCTGATTAATAGAAGCAAATCAGTCCCACCACTACATCTAGTAATTAAATGATACCAATAAATATAAATACACTACATCTGCCAAAGCTGTTGTAAAGCTCCTTAATATTCACATAGTTACAAAGATTTAAAACTAGAAGACAGCAAAATAATAATTAACAATAACAGTAATATTTATTATTATTATTATTATTAGTAGTAGTAGTAGTAGTAGTAGTAGTAGTAGTAGTAATATAACAAAAACACACAGTATCTACCACCACTGTTGAAAAACTCTCTTATGTAGTATATACATATAACAAAGATAAAATCAGAATATAGCAAAATAACCATGTCTAGGAGCTATATATATATAAAGTGAGCAGAATGACTGTGCAGAGTATTCATTATACTGTGACTGTATAATGACTCCCTCTCCACTGTACTGTGTTAGTCTCCACTATAATTATAACATTATTATTATTATTATTACAGTATTATCATTAGATTCACCCAGACGTTTCATATTTGTTTTACTATGATACAATAGATAAAACAATTTATATGCCCAGATTAAAAGGGTCCCCCACCCCATCCCCATGATTTATTATGAGTTAACAATGAGTAAGTTTTTTATTGTTTTTTTTTTTAGTCATCCATATTTTTCTTACCTGTACTGTCAAAAAACGCAAGAAGAAACACAAGAAGGTGAAGCGGTGAAGTCTTCATGATGTCTGGTATTATTGTCCGTCAGTCTCAGCCAAATACTAGTATCTCCTGAAGGTTCTGTGCTGGGGGTTTTATGCTGACGAGGTGACAGCCCATGTGTGTCATTGCTGATAGGTAGAGAGGTGACACCCTATGACACTTTTATCAATTGTTCTATTCAAGAAAAATATTTATACCTTACTTCAAGTGGTTAAGATATGCACCCAGTCTGATCCGGTGACACATTGTGCAGATATGCAATTCATACCAAATAATACGTGAATAAAGCAGAAAAGTGACGTGCTGCACTGAGGCAGATTTACCAGGTATGCTGAGAATACGACATGAGATGGGGTGTGTACGTTGTCTCTAAAATAAGAGTTTTGTGGTGTAAAATGAGCTTGTACAAATAGTGGAAGGATGGTTGCTCAGCAAAACAACATTGACTTCTATAACTCATATATGAAAGAATTTAAATCAACTGGTGCCAGAAAGTTAAACAGATTTGTATATTAAAAATAATAAATGGGGCTCAAGGGTCAAAGATATCTGGTTTAATTGATAAGTATTTATTAATATAAAATGTAAAAAAGAACCAAATAGGGATGTACAGGGCCCTTGTACCTCCCTAATTAATTAAATAACGATAAAATATAATAATCCCAATATAAAAACTAATAACAACTATAAAATTGATATGCAATTTGAGCCTGTAATATCAATATAAAGATCTCCTGATCTTGAGGAACAGCACAGTATAAATGTTCATTCAAAAACTCTTGTTTCCGGAGATCTTCAATATAGAAAAAATAAAATGTAACCGCTACAAGTAATCAATTGATGCGGTAGTGCTGTATCCGTCCAAATCTTGGCAACTAATTTCACCGACACAGTGATACAATGTGGCACTTTGTGAACAGTGGACAGTCATTCAAAATCACTCTTTAAGCATTTCTGCGTATGACATACATCAAAGAAGCCAGTTGGCAATATATTACATATAATGCTCACCACTCCGAAATGTCACGGATCTCCCTTCAGTATAGTCCTGGGGGCCGGCTGTTAAGCGTCTTATGGCCGGTGCCTTGCCTCTATCAGGGATCGTGCTGCTGGAGTCTCGGCCAACTCCTAAAATCGCAGCACTCGGTGGTGGGCACCGTTTGGGGGACTGCAGCGCTGTCAAGCGGAGTCCCTTGGTCTGACCAACTTGAAATGATGGTGGTCTATAGACCTCAAGTCCTTATTGCAGATGGTCCAATTGGCTTCTCACTGGTAGTTATTATATGCGATAAGCAGAGTGAATAACCCGGCGGCGTTCCTCGTGCAAAGTTCGCGCGCTCGGGAGATGGTTCACTGTGATGAATGCCTTGGATCTGGCGAATGATTGCTTATTCTCTCAGGAGAGTGTTCTTTAATAACAGGCTCAATATCGCAATGTCTGAATTGCTGGACGCGTTTCAAAACCTTCCTCGTTTTTTTCTTCAGCAGCGGAACGTTCCGACTTGGAGCATGGGCGGAACTTCGTGAAGTAACCACTGCTGTTTGCTAGTAGCTGGACCCAGCAGGGAAGCAAGAGCGGTGACATCACGAAGCTCCACCCATGCTCCAAATCAACCCTGGAAAGGAAGGTAGAGCGAAAGATAGTGGGAGAACCGGAGCATTGAGCGAGATCAGGTATGTATGGTTGTCATGAGTGTCACCTGCATTGCCTGTTTGTACGACAGGTTCGTGTTGGTGAAACTGAAGACATATTAACTTTAAAGATAGAGATTTTAAGTCAAATTTTTCCAACAGCTCAAAGGGGGGGAGAGGTTGAACCCCTAAGCACAAAGGACAAATCCCATTGAGGAATTGGAAGTAGCATGGTAGGCTTCAGTCTTGATGTACCTTTGAGGCAGAGTTTTGAAAAAAGGAACAATGGGACATTCATGGTAGAGATGCTAAGGCCAGGATTCAGGCCATCCTGTTAGAACTGAAGGAATGATGGGAGAGGAGGATCTAAAACCTTTTCTTGCATGCCACTGAACCAAATTTCAACCAGAGGGACTGGTCAGCCTCCAGGCTGTCAAGTTGAATCTGTGCAAAGACGGGCATAGCCAATTTTTCTGAAACTCATCTGAATGAGTTGGGTGAACCACAACATTTTTGGCCAGACTGGAATGACAGCGATCACTGAGGTCTGGCCTTGCCTGATTTTCAGCAATGCTCTCAGTATTAAGGTAATTGGAGGGAATATGTAGGCCAGCCTGAACCTCCATGGTATGGACAGTGCATCCAATGCCATTAGATTGTCTTCCCAATACAGAAAGCAAACATACTTGACTTTTCTATCACTCTGCCTCTGAAGACAGATACAATGTCATCTGAGTCAAATGCAGAATGAACCCTAGAAACTTTTTGGATGTTGAGAGTTGGATGCTTGATTTCTGCCAGTTTATTGACCAGCCTAAACTTTGGAGACAGGAGCAAGCCAGATGAAGATGTTGGAGGAGGGTGGGATCTACAGATGTCTTTATGAACCAGTCATCCAGATCTGGGACAATTTGAGGCTTTGGAGTCTTATAGCTCTCACCATGGCCACCAACACCTTGGTAAAAGTGTGAGGGGCAGAAGATAAACCAAAGGGAAGAGCTGCAAATTGAAGGTGCTCCAGAGTCCCTTGGAGGTGTACATCGATCCTCAAACATCTCCTGTAAGATAGGCATCCTTTAAGTCTAATGTTACCATAAAATCTCCTGGCTTTGTGATAATTATAACAGATTGATTGGTCTTCATACAAAAAGTTTTTTCCTTATACAGCGATATAGGTAGCACAGGTTGATAATCATCCTCTAATCTACAGTATTGTGGATTTTTGTAACAGAAAGACCAGAGTATATCTTGAACCCCCATTGTGCAAGAGGAACTCCTACCAATGCTTCTATGGAAAGCTTTTCCTGGACCAAGGTCTCCAGAAATTCTTTCCTCACGCAAGTCAGAGGAGCCTGTGACAATAAACTTGTCTGGCGGAGATGACAGAAGAGACACGGAGTATCCGTATGTTACTACATTGAGAAAGATCCTTCATAAAAGCTTGGAAGAAGGACAATGTTCCTCCAACTTGAAAGAATGGGAACTCTGCACTGAGGAGACCTACAGAGGACATGGGAGGGGATACGGACCTGCGACTCCAAGAGTCAGAGGTCCTAGGATTTCGTCTTAGAGGGATGGCGTCGAATGGAACCCCTATGCTGATTGCCAGCACCTTACTGAGGTCTGGACTGGGAGTAGGAGGAACTTCCTCTTCTGGACTGTCTTCCTCTGCCTAGAAAGGACTGATGGAGGGACTTGTCTTTTTTGGTAGCATGACCCTCCATGATCTTTTCCAACTCAGTCCCAAAAAGGCTGACCGGCTCAAGTGGGAGGCTGCAAAAACTGTATTTGGAGGTATTAATTATCAGCCACTCATGGTTCGAGCCATATGGGTCTAAGTCCCGCAGAAGATAGGGTCATAAGCTTAGGCACAAACTTAAGCTGCTGAGTAGCAGCATCACAGAGATATACTAGAGAAATAGACTTGAAGGAGCCAAGAATCTTGTCCCTATGGACTCCAAAATCAATATTCGAGTAGGTCTGCTGCAACTTTTTCCTGACTGATGTTGCAATAGTCAATGAAGGCAAGGCAGAGGCCCTCTGCTCTCCTCTGATCCTTAAAAGAGAAACAGGGATGACCGTGCATATAGACAACTTTGAGATGACCATGTCCACTTAAGGGGGAGTAGAAAAACAAGTGCTCCATAGAGTAGTAATGTAAAATACCCAGTGTGAGATAAGAAAAGAGTCATCTGAAGCCCTCCGGTAAATTACAACAGGTAGAATAGAAAAGAATGGCTTCAATGGAATGATCCAGTTCACATGGCACTGACCAACCAGGACACGGTAGGGAGGATACAAATGGACTTTAATAACCAAGATGCAACGCGTTTCGCTGCACATGCACAGCGAAACGCATTGCATCTTGGTTATTAAAGTCCATTTGTATCCTCCCTACCGTGTCCTGGTAGGTCAGCGCCGTGTGAGCCTGATCTTCCATTGAAGCCCTTCTTTTCTATTATGCCATTTAAGGGGGGGACCCCCATTGGTATATGTGATCCTCCATTACAGAGAACATGGATTTGAGCCTACAAGTGATAACGGGACTCTTCTCATGGTGCTTCCATTCTAATTCCATGGCTTTAATTTACTTTGAAGACCCTAGGCCTCCTTGAGCTGCCGCAGCATCAACAAACATCCTGGTCCCCCGATGGATTTAAACGGGTACTCCGGTGGAAAACTTTTTTTTTAAATCAACTGGTGCCAGAAAGTTAAACTGATTTGTAAATTACTTCTATTAAAAAATCTTAATCCTTCCAATACATTTTATGGGCTGTGTACTACAGAGGAAATGCTTTTTTGGGGGGATTTCTCTGATGTCACGACCACAGTGGTCACTGCTGACCTCTGCTGTCCATTTTAGGAACTGTCCAGAGCTGCATATTTTTGCTATGGGGATTTTCTCCTGCTCTGGTTTCAGGGCTGTGGATTTCAATCTTGGGATCCACGGTAGCTTTAACCCCCAGGTCGAGTCTGGTGTAATTGATACTTTCTGTAAAAGCTTGTCAAAAATGACTTGGAACAGGTCTAAGAAAACTATAGTAGACCCTATGGTTCTAATTTGAGTTAAAAGCAGGCAGCGGCACTTAACCAACTTGTCCGTGACCACAACTTAATCTTAAAACCCGCCGACAAAGGTGAGTCAGTTGTGGTCATGGACTGTTCAAAATACCTTCAGGAAGTAAATCAACAACTAAATGACGGCTGTACGTACCTTGAACTGAGACAGGATCCGAAACATGACATTGCCAGGAAGATTGCTGGTTGCTTAACCAATGCTTTTGAATCAGGTTTGATTGATAAACCATTACTTGACTATCTTACTGTATTGCATCCTACTACTCCTTTCCTGTACATATTGCCAAAAATTCACAAGTCTTTGATAGACCCTCCCGGACGTCCAATCGTTTCCGGGAGGGGTTCTATAACAAGCAATATATCAATCTTCCTGGATCAAATATTAAGGCCATATGCAGAACACTCTTGCTCCTTCATCCGTGACACTGACGATTTTCTGCAGAAGATCAACACTGTCACTATACCTGAAAATGTAATTTTGGCTACACTTGATGTGACCTCTCTGTATACCTCCATTCCACATGATGCTGGAATGGAGGCAGTGCAGAGAGCGATTGTGCCCGACCTTTCGCCAGAGAAATATGACCTAATACTTTCATTACTTAACATCATACTTACCTGTAATTACTTTTCTTTCAATGACAAATTTTATTTACAGTTGACCGGGACCGCCATGGGAACGAATGTGGCACCTACGTATGCTAACGTGTTCATGGCGGCTCTGGAGGGGTGCCACCACTTCAGCCATGTGCTGGGGTGGTGGCGCTACATCGATGACATCTTCCTCTTCTGGACAGGTACAGATTCACAATTGTCACGGATCGGCAGGCTGGAGGTGGATCCTCTGTGTCAGAGAGGGTTTGGCGAGGACCGTGTCGGTGGACCGTTTCTAAGTCGCTACTGGTTTTCACCAGAGCCCGCCGCAAAGCGAGATGGTCTTGCAGCGGCGGTAGCAACCAGGTCGTATCCACCGGCAACGGCTCAACCTCTCTGACTGCTGACATAGGCATGGTACAAGGGATAAGGCAAAAGCAAGGTCGGACGTAGCAGAAGGTCAGGGCAGGCAGCAAGGATCGTAGTCAGGGGCAACGGCAGGAGGTCTGGAACACGGGCTAGGAACAAACAAGGGAACGCTTTCACTAGGCACAAGGGCAACAAGATCCGGCGAGGGAGTGCAGGGGAAGTGAGGTATATATATGGAGTGCACAGGTGAACACACTAATTAGAACCACTGCGCCAATCAGCGGCGCAGTGGCCCTTTAAATCGCAGAGACCCGGCGCGCGCGCGCCCTAGGGAGCGGGGCCGCGCGCGCCGGGACAGGACCGACGGAGAGCGAGTCAGGTACGGGAGCCGGGGTGCGCATCGCGAGCGGGCGCCACCCGCATCGCGAATCGCATCCCGGCTGGAGGCGGTACCGCAGCGCACCCGGTCAGTGGATCTGACCTGGGTGCTGCAGTAGCGAGAGTGTAGCGAGCGCTCCGGGGAGGAGCGGGGACCAGGAGCGCTCGGCGTAACAGTACCCCCCCCCTTGGGTCTCCCCCTCTTCTTAGAGCCTGAGAACCTGAGGACCAAAAACTAAATTTTTCCGTGATGAGGTCCGAGGCACATTAGGAGGGGTTCCGTGCGGTAACGCACGGCACAGTCCAATCTTTCATTGTTAACACAATTGATGTAGAGGGGTCTGGCGAGACTGGTCACAGGGACGTTGAACCTGTTGATAAGAGAGGCCAAAAAAAAATTTCCTGCAGATCCGGAATCCAAGAAGGCCATAGTAGAGAAGGAGAAGGTAGAGGCAGATATCCGCACAGGCACAGTAAGGCGTGGAGAAGCAGAGTTGACATCAAGAACTGTGTCACCTTTGTGCGGAGTCAGGGTACGTCTTTCCAGGCGGGGAGGACGGATAGGACAATCCTTCAGGAAATGTTCGGTACCGGCATAGTACAGGCAAAGATTCTCCATGCGGCGTCGTGTCCTCTCTTGAGGTGTCAAGCGAGACCGGTCAACTTGCATAGCCTCCACGGCGGGAGGCACAGGAACGGATTGCAGAGGACCAGAGGAGAGAGGAACCGGGGGGAAAAAACGCCTCGTGCGAACAAAGTCCATATCCAGGCGGAGCTCCAGACGCCATCCGGAAGAACGCATGTCAATGCGAGTGGCAAGATGAATGAGTTCATGTAGGTTAGCAGGAGTTTCTCGTGCGGCCAGAACATCTTTAATGTTGCTGGATAGGCCTTTTTTAAAGGTCGCGCACAGGACCTCACTATTCCAGGACAACTCGGAAGCAAGAGCACGGAACTGAATGGCGTACTCGCCAACGGAAGAAACACCCTGGGCCAGGTTCAGCAGGGCAGTCTCGGCAGAAGAAGCTCGGGCAGGCTCCTCGAAGACACCACGGACCTCAGCGAAGAAGGACTGGACTGTGGCTGTGGCAGGATCATTGCGGTCCCAGAGCGGTGTGGCCCAAGACAAGGCCTTTCCAGAAAGGAGACCACGGCAGAGTCTAGAGTCCCCATCAAATTTGTCCGGCAGGGACAAGCAGGGGTTAGGAGCGGCCGGTTGCTGCGGAGGAGTTGCAGGAGCCGGCGGAGGAGATGGTTGTTGCAGCTGTAGCTGTGACTGAAATTGTGACTGAAGCTGCTGTATCTGTGACTGAAGTTGCAGTGTCACGGGGGTCAAGTAAGCCAGCTGGTGATTTCGTTGGGTGATCTTTAGGGCTTGCTGGGCGATCACCGTGGAAATGTCGGCAAAACTTGACAGCGGCACCTCAGCGGAATCCATGGCCGGATCTACTGTCACGGATCGGCAGGCTGGAGGTGGATCCTCTGTGTCAGAGAGGGTTTGGCGAGGACCGTGTCGGTGGACCGTTTCTAAGTCGCTACTGGTTTTCACCAGAGCCCGCCGCAAAGCAAGATGGTCTTGCAGCGGCGGTAGCAACCAGGTCGTATCCACCGGCAACGGCTCAACCTCTCTGACTGCTGAGATAGGCATGGTACAAGGGAAAAGGCAAAAGCAAGGTCGGACGTAGCAGAAGGTCAGGGCAGGCAGCAAGGATCGTAGTCAGGGGCAACGGCAGGAGGTCTGGAACACGGGCTAGGAACAAACAAGGGAACGCTTTCACTAGGCACAAGGGCAACAAGATCCGGCGAGGGAGTGCAGGGGAAGTGAGGTATATATATGGAGTGCACAGGTGAACACACTAATTAGAACCACTGCGCCAATCAGCGGCGCAGTGGCCCTTTAAATCACAGAGACCTGGCGCACGCACGCCCTAGGGAGCGGGGCCGCGCGCGCCGGGACAGGACCGACGGAGAGCGAGTCAGGTACGGGAGCCGGGGTGCGCATCGCGAGCGGGCGCCACCCGCATCGCGAATCGCATCCCGGCTGGAGGCGGTACCGCAGCGCACCCGGTCAGTGGATCTGACCGGGGCGCTGCAGTAACGAGGATGAGGCGAGCGCTCCGGGGAGGAACGGGGACCCGGAGCGCTCGGCGTAACAACAATTACTTGATTTCTCCACTTTTCTTAACAGTATTCATGAGCACATTAAATTTACGTTATCTTTTTCCACCACATCTATAAATTTTTTGTATACACTGGTCGTGGTCGATGGCGGAAGGTTGGTCACAGATCTATACAACAAGCCAACGGATTCAAACTCAGTTCTAAGGTACGACAGTCATCATCCCCGCCCCATGATCCGGTCCCTCCCCTGCAGCCAGATGACTAGAGTACATCGGGTCGTCGGACTGGAGGAGAGGATAAAACCGGCTCTCAGTAAGATGTCATCTAACTTCTCTAAAAGAGGTTATCCATCAGCATTATTAAAAGAAAGTGCATTATAAAAACAAAAAGCGCTTGCTCTCAAACGTGATACCCTGATTTCCTCTACAGAAAAAGTTGCTAAACCACCTCGTATCAGTTTTATTTCTACTTACAATACAGCTTCAAACAACATTGCTAGAATTATCAGAAAACACTGGTCTATTGTGCAAAAATGTTACACCAATATCCCCGAATTCCAAATTCCCCCCTTGATGTCATGCCGCAGATCTCCCAACTTGCACGACAAGTTGGTTAAAGCGGATGTGTCTGGTAATAAGGGTGACCGAAAGAAATATCTTACAGTGGCACAAAAGGGGTCCTTTCCATGCAGGACATGTATATATTGTCCTCGCATGGATAAGGGGCCGGTTTTCTGCCACCCGAGAACTAAGAAAGAGTACAAACTAAAATTCTATCTAACATGTAAATCGAGCTATGTAATATATGTTTTGACCTGTCCTTGCAGACTATTATATGTTGGAGAGACGACATTGGATTTCCAGACCCGCCTCAATCAACACTGGTACTCCATACGTAAAGGACATATGGACCTACCGGTGTCGAAACATTCATTGAGGCGGGTCACACGGAATCCGATTTAAGATACACATTAATCGATCATGTTCCCAGTACCAAAAAAAGGCGGCGAGAGGGAAAATCGCCTCAAAAGGCGAGAACTTTATTAGATTTACGAGTTAGGCTCCCTGCGACCATTGGGTCTTAATATTGACTTTACTGTTACCCCAGCCATCTACAACACATGATTGTCACCTCGGATAGTGGATATCAGTTATAAATGTCTAAAATTACTAAATGTATATTATTCGTATCAGTAATTTTTGTTTCTCTTGCCTTTTAGATCGATTTTAACTTTTTGAGAACCACTGTGATGACTCTCCGGGCTATATTAATATTTGCTTTATGATATTTGAATCACTACTGTATTAATATACTTTTTTTTAATGTAATAAACACTATTGCCCTTTACTGAGATTCAGACATTTGTTGGGGTTTTATATTGAGTTATGTGTGTCCCAGTACATAAGTATGTGCTGGTCCACACATTAGCTCTATTCGGAATGATTTATTGTTATGTAGTGTAGCAATTGCATAATACACATATATGTACACCACACAGGGTGGTACACATTTGACACAATACATATTTTTCACAATTTCACATTCTTTGGAAATTTCGTGGATATAGCTATGCACATGTGTGCGCTACACATTTTGTGGGGCACGCATGGACATAAATATATCACATAATTTATTATTTATTTACATTTATTTATTTATTTTTATTTAATTTCCATTTTAATTTTATGTTCTTTTCACACGGCATGGCAAATAAATTTTGCCATCCAACACAGTTCTATATTTATTTTTACTCTTTATTTTATTCTACTATATATTTTTTATATTTTTTTATATTATTTTCTTGTATTTCATACACTTACCCATTCACTCATTATACACTTACTTCTATTAAGTATATTACTCTTTTCATTTCTTATTCCTTTTTTGCTCCACACCTACTGTATTCACTTACTTACACATCCATATATATCTACAGGAGTATTTTTGCCAACCCCACTCCCTTACTTAAGATGTCCGCCCGGGACCCGTGCTGTTATTGCGCACGCGTCTATCCCAGATACAGTGCTGGGACTCACGCTGTGCTTGCGCATGCGCCGGTCCGGAATGCACATGCGTCATATGACTAAATGACGGAGACACGTCAATCATGTGACACCTGTGCCATGAGAGCGCAGGGGTCACGTGATTTTGGCGTCCGGAAGCCGCTATGGCGGCAGTGATCAATGCATATACTCTATACTGAAGATGAAATTTGACTATGGTGAGTCACGACAGCCCGCCCCCTCAATAATGTTTTTAATTATTACACCTGCACTGCAATTAACTAAATATGGGTTTATATAGTATATACATGCACTGATGTTTATCATTTGTATTTTAATGACTATCTGCACATCATTTTTAACACTATATATGATTGGTATTTATTTTATCACTATGTTTTATATGAATTTTGATAATTTTTTTTTATAATTATGGATTGATTGTAATTGAAGCACACTTGATTGTTGACCTGATATATTGTCACTCTGATGTTATGCTTGAGAAAGGCAGTGTGATACTGCCGAAACGTTGTATCTTGATATGGGACATTAAACCGCACTTGATTTGAATACTACCTGGTGTGCTGCCTAATACCTATTCTGGATATTGACTATACAGTCTGCAACTGGGACTGTTGATCTTGGCTTGCACCCACTCACTGTGGGACTACTCCGGTTGTGCTGTCTTCGCATTTCCTTCTGTGTATCTATCTATCTATCTCATATCTATCTACCTGATATATATCTATATCATATCTATCTATCTCATATCTATCTGTTTCATATCTATCCATCTATCTATCTCATATCTATCTACTTGACATATATCTATCTATCTCATATCTATCTATCTATCTCATATCTATCTATCTATCTATCTACCTGATATCTATCTATCTCATATCTATCTATCTATCAATGTACTGTCTATGAGAGCACCAGAGATATCTAAGTACATTGCTCGTGTATCTCTGGCTCTCTTATAAAGAATGCATGGAGTATGAGCTGACATGCCGCTCCATGCACAGGGAGATCAAGGGGGGGGGGGGGGGGGGTCAGCAGCTCGTCCCCATGCAGTCAGACACTTATCCCACTTATCCCCTATTGTGCAAATAAGAGATACATTTTAAAGTAGTGGAGTACCCTATTAAAAATTTCTTTCCCATAAGAGCAGTGGTCTGCTCTACAAACTGTGGACCTCCAGCTGTTGCAAAACTACAACTCTGTGTCCAGAAAGTCACTGGCCATTTGTAACATCTAGAGGTCCACAGTTTGGAGACCACTGTTATAGACAGTCTACCTGTTTGCGTATCTGCTCTATGTGGGCTGTGCAAAGTTTAACCCTACTGTATCCCTTATGGTATAATAAGGATATATATATATATATATATATATATATATATATATATACAACCAAGCCACTACAGAATAAAAAACGCTATACTCCTACAGTATTAATGGGACATTTATGGTGCCTAATAGGGTAGTAGAACCTATAAAGTATCATTGGCAAAGTAGCAAAATAGGGGGTGAGGTAATCTAGTCCATATAACTTTTGATTTTTTTTTTAGAGAGTAAAGGGAGGGCACAGAGTACAGCACAGTGTGGTGCAGGCCTTGTATGATAAGTGTGGAGGTGAAAGTAAGAGGGTAGATTACCATAAGGGCATAGGACAGGGTCTGGGCGTAATGGGAGGGACCAGTAAAGGTGGGATATGGGGATAACATAGGTCACTTAACAGGCCTAGGGAGGAACAGGAAGAGGTGGAGCTCTGTTCTTCCCACGAGGACCACAAGCAGGGACCGGAGGATCGTGACATCATGCCCCACCCCCTTAATGCAAGTCTACAGGAGGGGGCGTGGCAGCCACCACGCCCTCTCCCATAGACTTGCATTAAGGGGTGGGGCATGATGTCACGAAGGGGTGGGGTCGTGACATCCCCCTCCATAGACTTGCATTAAGGGGGTGGCCACCCTAACAATTGGGACAGTGTTGGTGGAAAGAAGGGGCTTCAGATGCTACAGTCTGTCCTGACAATCTGACAGTAGGGAGATCTTGCAGGAGTCTTCTAAAGTTGGAAATTTTCTGAGTTAAATAGTTCTTACATATTCTGAGTTAAGTACTTATTCCTGTGACCAGGAGATAAGTGTCAGATCAGAGAGGGGACTAACAAATGGGACCTCCAACAATCTCCAAAACGAGGCTCTGACTACTTTGTTTTGAATGGAGTGGCGACTTGCGTATGCAGGACACCACTCCATTTATTGTCTATGGAGCTGCAGAAGAGAACTGAGGACTGTGCTGTTTAAAACAAAGGAGATTGTGGGGGGATCCCAGTGTTTAGGCCCCCCACACTTTTCCCATTGATAGGGGTTACGTAAATTTAACTCAGACTATTCCATAAAGAGTGTTGCCTCCACTGGGTTAGGTCCCTGGAGGCTATAGTGTATGGCATGCAGTGTCATGGACAAATGTGTCACCCCGAGTCAGCATGGTGTGCCTGGGGACTTTACCTCCGCTGCTTAGTAGGTGCCCTGCTAGACTTTCCAAGCGTTTGCACCTTGTTGACATGTTCATATGTTTATATACAGATATCTTATATGTCGTGTTATTTTAATAACACTTAGAGGCTCATGTGGCCATTCATTCCAATAATAACAGCTTGTAGAATGGTTTCATTACGGATGGGAAAAAGTATTGGTAGGTTGGGGGATGTAGCAGTTACACGGCTGTTATAGACTCAGCAATACCCTACTTAAAGGGATACTCCGCCACTAGACATATTATCCCCTATCCAAAGGATAGGGGATAAGATGTCTGATCGTGGGGGTCCCGCTACTGGGAACCCCCGCGATCTCTCCGGCAGCACCCTCTGTCATCTGGTGCACGGACCAAACTTTGCTCTGTGCCTGATCACTGGCGATGCAGGGGCCAGAGGATCGTGATGTCACGGCCTGCCCCCTTGCGATATCACGCCCCACCCCCTTAATGCAAGTCTATGGGAGGGGGCATCACGGCCCCACCCTCTCGTGATGTCATGCCTCACCCCCATAATTCAAGTCAATGGGAGGGGGCGTGGTGATTGTCACACCCCCTCCCATAGACTTGCATTAAGGGGGTGGGGTGTGATGTCACGATCCTCCGGCCCCTGCATCGCCAGTCATCAGGAACGGAGCGGTTTGCTCGGTGCACCAGATGATAGGGGGGCTGCAGGAGAGATCGTGGGGGTTCTCAGTGGCGGGACCTCCATGATCAGACATCTTATCCCCTATCCTTTGGATAGGGGATAAGATGTCTAGGGGCAGAGTACCCCTTTAAGGATCCATGTCTATGTTAGTCTAGATACCTTCTAGATCATAAAATAGATCCCTATACTCATTCTGATCTTTCTTAAACTACGTTACAAGCTCAATAATCTTCAGTGATACTGCACCCATGTCCTTAGTTACTTTGGCTGCCCTCCTCCTGCACCTGCTTATATTAAGCTATTTCCTTCTTATACGCTGGTGCCAGAATTACAGTATCCACATACAAAGTGACAAGTGGTTTGTTTGCGTAAGGATAATGCTATATTCTTGTCATGAGTATTTATAGAATGCATTCTGTGATAAACTTTGTCTTGGCAGCAGCTCCCTGACATTGATTGCTCAAGTGAAAACGTTACAGTCATTTCTAAAAGCTTTAAAACTGAAAAGGTTTTTTTTATCGGTCAGGGTCTCAATGCTGAGATCCCTACCGATCCCTAAATATAGCCAAGAGATGCTATATCACTCCCTGGCTGGGCACTCGCTCCAACACTCTGCGGGAGAGAAGCTCCTTAGACAATAATGGAATCTATCTCCTGCTACCAATTGGTTTGAGCGTCAAGTCCAGAAGAGAAGTGTGCTTCCGTGCCGTGCTTCCGTGCCTCCACCTATACTTAGGGATTGGTAAGCCGTTTCAGCATTGAGACCTCAGCCAATAAAAAACTGTCTGTCTGCCTTACATATCAAAAGTTTTTAGAATGCAGGAGAATACAGATGTGGGAGGTGGAAATCCAGGCAGGAGTTTCTATTTCCTTCCAGTAAAGATCCGACTGTGGCACTGTAGAGCTACACCGGTGTGATGACACAGGAGTCGGGTGTAAAGTAGTAGTACTTTTTATTGGAAATCATAAAAAGTGACATACAGGGTTGTACTACACGTTTCAGAGGGGCTCCCCCCATCCTCAGGTCCAGTACCAGCTAAGTACACAGCTAAGCTCCGCCCCCAACATGTGATGGTGACATCATCACAGGTCCTACATCTCCAGCATCTAGCAGTCCGGGCCAGGGGAGGAGACGGAGGGAGGGAAAAAGCAAAGAAACACCGTTCCTGTGCATTCCTGCAGGACTCGAGCCCTGCCTACAAGCATATACAGACAATCTATATACATATATTTTTTGGTCATTTAGTATAAATTTAGAAAAATACTTATAAATGCATCTGTTATGTAGCCCCTGGTAACATAGAACCCATACCAAGTTGGCTTCATCTCGAATTTACTGAGAAAGAGATTATATCAAACATGTAACAAGTTCTTCTGTTCCGGTGGGGGTGGGGGGTTGTGTCGACCACTGCTAAAATGGTGCCTCATAATCTCTCCAATGTGTCATTCTTATCTCTGATGTGGTCACCAGATCTTATTCTTAAGGATGATGATGGAAAAAACAACATAATAGAAGCAGCTTTATTTTTGTGCATATAAATAGTCAATAATATAAATATTGTCAATAAATAGAACTTTTTAGTAAATACACAAATATACAAGTGATGCTCCTCATGTTTATCATGGGGACTCAGTGGTTAGTATTGTTGCCTTTAAGGATAAATATGCCTTTAAATATTTTTTCTTCATACATTCTTTAGTCTTTATATAGGAGGAGACATCACAAAGACTTTACATCATCCCCATATACACAGTTGACTGGGACCAGTCGTTGTGTATTTCTATGGGCCCAATAGGGAATTGTCTGTAGTCTTGGGAGCGTCCTCTCATACAGCTGATGGTCTTCTTTAATAGTACCTCAGTCGTATTCCTCTTTCCAGGTCTGTTGGTATGGATGGTCTTCTCTAATAGTACCTCAATCGTATTCCTCTTTTCAGGTCTGTTGGTATGGATGGTCTTCCCTAATAGTACCTCAGTCATATTCCTCTTTCCAGGTCTGTTGGTATGGATGGTCTTCTTTAATAGTACCTCAGTCGTACTCCTCTTACCAGGTCTGTTGGTATGGATGGTCTTCTCTAATAGTAGCTCAGTCATATTCCTCTTTCCAGGTCTGTTGGTATGGATAGTCTTCTCTAATAGTACCTCAGTCGTATTCCTCTTTCCAGTTCTTTTGGTATGGATGGTCTTCTCTAATAGTACCTCAGTCGTACTCCTCTTTCCAGGTCTGTTGGTATGGATGGTCTTCTCTAATATTACCTCAGTCGTACTCCTCTTTCCAGGTCTGTTGGTATGGATGGTCTTCTCTAATAGTACCTCAGTCGTACTCCTCTTTCCAGGTCTGTTGGTATGGATGGTCTTGCAGAATTGAACCAACGATAATGAGTGAAATATCTCGGAGTGCTGGTTATCGCAACTGCGGCAGTAGAACGAAAACAAGCCAATATCTGCAAGAATAAGGAAGTAACATCGGAAGTCAATTAAGTAAGATAAAGATACAAATGGGCTCCGTACTATTAAAGGATAGTGTTGAGTGCTATATATTTGCAATTACAAATATTCATAATTTTTCCCCCCCCACAGAACACATCACAGTGATCTCCTCTCTCTCTGCTTCCAGCTTGTGGTCTAAAGAAGGCTCCTATACTATTTACTGTTTTAGAGTGGAATGCGAATATTCGCAAATATTAGATTGGTAGATAGATAGTGACGATATTCGCGAATATGACATGGTAATATTCAAAATGAAAAATGTCATAGACCCATAAACACTTCTGTATAGACCAAGAATATTAGGAGACAGATAGATAGATATGAGATAGATAGATGGATAGATAGATAGTTAAGATAGATAGATAGATTGATGGATAGACAATATAGATAGATAAGTAGATAGTTATCCGCATGGGCTTACGCAAAGCGAAAATAACCGTGAATATATCGAATATGCGAAAAAGTGAAGTACAGGAGAAGTGCAGTGAAAAATAACTTATCCCCTATCAAAAGGATAGGGGAAGAGTTAGAGATCACGGGGTGTCCAACCGCTAGAATCCCCCGCGATCTCCTGAATGGGTCCCCGACAGTCAGAAGTGGCCGTTTCAACCCCTGCAGGAAGCCAAGGCCGACACGCCCAATCCATGTATCTCTATGGGATACATAGAGGGGGCGTGTCGGCTGCTGCTCTATGTGGGGGTTGGCACACCCCTTCCAGCAGACTGCTGAGGCCCAGTTCATGGTGAGTCCCAGAGGTCAGACCCGCTGCGATCTATAACTTATCCCCTATCCTTTGGATAGGCGATAAGTTATGTTTACAGAAAAAAAATTTTCTTTCAGCTCACCTCCGCCACAGTCTGCACCGACTTCAAGCCTGGCCTGGCTTCATACGTGTCAGCAATTGAAGAAAGGAATAGTCCAGCAGTACCTTTAAAATGTTGAATTTTATTCTTTCCTTTAAAATGAAGAGCACACTCCAAACACCATCACCATGCCGGAAGGCAACTCACATGGACGCGTTTCGAACGCATGTGCGTTCTTGATCATCGCGTTGGTGATCAAGAACGCGCATACGTTCGAAACGCGTCCATGGGAGTTGCCTGCCGGCATGGTGATAGTGTTTGGAGTGTGCTCTTCATTTTAAAGGAAAGAATAAAATTCAACATTTTAAAGGTACTGCTGGACTATTCCTTTCTTCAATTGCTGATAAGTTATATTTCACTGCACTATTCCTTTAAAATACTCTCCACTGTCTACTGAAGTGTTTTCATTGTTCCTAAGCTAGGTACAGGACCCACTTGGGACATAGCATGTACCCCCTAGGATACACATACCCAAGAATTAGAAACTGGGTACTAGATCACATGTAATGGGCTACATTCATTTGTATCTATGCATCATAATTATCAATTGCTTTACACAACGGTGAGGGACGTTTTTGCTAAACCGTGAATGGCTACAACTTGTAGGCCACTTGTCCTGCCTAGAGTCCTTTTGTTGCGGATGTCTACCATCTAAGTGCTACATGGACTGGCTTTCCAAAGAAATGTACTTACTCCACACAGCAATCCTGCTAGTAAGATAACACCCAAGACAGCAACCAGTCCTAGAAGAATGATTCCCCAGTATGAGACTGCAAAGAGAACGGAAATAAATGTAGGCATAAGACAAATATTGACAAGTTTCAGTCTATATATGAATCAACTGATCAAGTACAATTGACTTTCACACAAGAAATCAATCAAAAATATTCAACCCTCATTGCAAGTTAAAGGGGTACACCGCTGCTCAGCGTTTGGAACAAACTGTTCCAAATGCTGGAGCCGGGAGCTTGTGATGTCATAACCCCGCCCATCATGATGTCATGCCCCACCCCCTCAATGCAAGTCTATGGGAGGGGGCGTGACAGCCATCACGCCGCCTCCCATAGACTTGCATTGAAGGGGTGGGGTGTGACGTCACAAGGGGCGGGGCTATGACTGAGTATTCCAGATTTGTAAATTACTTCTATTAAAAAATCTTAATCCTTCCAATAATTATCAGCTGCTGAAGTTGAGTTGTTCTTTTTCGGTCTGGAAACAGTGCTCTCTGACATCTCTGCTTGTCACGGGAACTGCAAAGAGTAGAAGAGGTTTGCTTTGGGGATTTGCTTCTACTCTGGACAGTTCCCGAGACAGGTGTCATCAGAGAGCACTTAGACAGAACAGAACAACTCAACTTCAGCAGCGCATAAGTACTGAAAGGATTAAGATTTTTTTAAATAGAAGTAATTTACAAATCTGTTTAACTTTCTGGAGCCAGTTAAAAAAAAAAGTTTTTTTCTGGATAACCCCTTTAACTCCGCTCCCTCATAGCTCTGATATTGGGGCACCCTACCCAAGGCCTGTGACACTGTTTTTCCTCAAGCTGCAGAGCATAGCACCTACTGCTGGGGGAACAGCAGCGCTCACCAATCTCTAGCCGAGGCAGGACACTATTGCGACCAGTCATTGGTGGACCGATGATGTAAAGTCACATCTACAGCTCTGGGCGGCTCTGTTAAAGCAGATTGTAAGCAGAGACCGGCTGGAGGCGGGGCACCCGAATACTGGAGCTACGAGGGAATGGAGGGAGGTGAATTAAGGTGTTTATTATTTTTGCAGGCAACCAGGGAACAAAAGTAAATTGACTTTTTCCACTTGTTAACCCTTTTAAACATGTTAAGGTTTATTATAGTTTATTTCTAGAATTATATTTATTACTAGTGTACAGTATTTACTTTTAGATGGGTCAGAGGTTGTTTGGGTGGAGATGACCGTACTCAGGGTTGATGTTCCTCCATTCTGGGCTGTAGAAATAAAAGTAATGCGTTATGTTTTAGGATACAATAACGCTGACTCTTAACAACCAATAATTTAAAGGGGTACTCCGCCCCTTGACATCTTATCCCCTATTCAAAGGATAAGGGTTAAGATGTCTGATCGTGGGGGTCCCGCCACTGCGGACTTCCGCGATCTCCCTGCTGCACCCGGCGTTCGTTTAGAGTGTCGGGTGCAGTGCCGGAGGCTCGTAACCTCACGGTCACGCCCCACTCGTGATGTGTTGGCCACACCCTCTCAATGCAAGTCTATGGGAGGGGGCGTGACATCCATCACGCCCCCTCCCATAGACTTGCATTGAGGGGGCGTGGTCATGACGGCACAAGCGGGGCATGGCCGAGACATCACGAGCCTCCACCATGTAATGTCAGCCTTCCGGCACGGAGCGAAGTTTGCTCCGTGCACCGAATGTCTGGGGTGCCGCAGCCGAGATCGCGGGGGTCCCCAGCGGCAGGACCCCCGCGATCAGACATCTTATCCCCTATTCTTTGGATAGGGGATAAGATGTCGGCGGAGTACCCCTTTAATGACCCAATCACCCACAAAAACATTCAATGACTTTACGTTTTTGTAACTTACTGATGGTTGAAGCTGAGGCGCTTGCACTTGATGTTGTTGTGTTGGAACCAGGTTTAGAACTTGTAGCTGTAGAATTACCACTGGTTGTGCCTGATCCAGAAGTCACCACAGTAGAATTATTATTTGCATTTGTTTCAGTGATAGTAGATTTTGTGGTAGTAATGGAATTGTTGGTGTTTGCAGAAGAACTGGACCTAGTAAAGGCCAAATCTGTAGAATCGCTGATTCTGGTAGTCATAGAAGTACCTGCACCAGTTGTAGTGGTAATATTTATTTTGGTGGTAGTTATATCCAAAGTACTAGTGCCTGTAGGACTTAGCTTTGATGAATTAGTGGTACTGGTAACAGTTCCAGAAACTGTGGATCCAGAAGTAGCCTTGGTACTATTATAGATGCTACCAGGTACTGTTGTAGAAGTAGTAAGTGAGTTTCCACTAAAAGTAGTACTTGTGGTGTTAGAAAGAAGATTCCTGGTGAAACTAGAGCTTCCAATAGTAGAAGTGGAACTAAGGGGTCCAGATGAGGAGGTGATATTTATTGTGGTACCAGTTAAATCTGATGAAGTACTTGCACTTGTAGCACTTGGTCCTGATACAGTAGTATTACTGATAGTCCTGGAAATCATGGATTCAGTAGTAGTCATGGAGCTGTTATTGCTGGTACTAGGTATTGTTGTAGAAGTAGTAAGTGAGTTTCCACTAATAGTAGCACCTGGGGTGTTAGAAACTGGACTCCCAGTGAATCTGGAGCCACCAATAGTAGAAGTGGAACTAAGGGGTCCAGATGAGGAGGTGATATTTATTGTGGTACCAGTTAAATCTGATGAAGTACCCACGCTTGTAGCACTTTGTCCTGATACAGTAGTAGTACTGATAGTCCCAGAAACCATGGATTTGGTAGTAGTCATGATACTGTTATTGCTGGTACTAGGTTCTGTTGTAGAAGTAATAAGTGAGTTTTCACTAACAGTAGCAACGGTAGTGTTAGAAAAAGGACTCCCGGTGAAACTGGAGATTCCAATAGAAGCAGTGGAACTACGGGGTCCAGATGAGGAGGTGATATTTATTGTGGTACCAGTTAAATCTGATAAAGTACTAGAGCTTTTAGCACCTTGTCCTGATACCGTAGTAGTACTGATAGTCCCAGACACCATGGATTCAATAGTAGTCATAGAGCTGTTATTGCTGGTACCGGGTACTGTTGTAGGAGTAATAAGTGAGTTTCCACCAATATAAGCACTTGTGGTGTTAGAAAAAGGACTCTCGTTGAAACTGGAGCCACTAATAGTAGTAGTGGAACTATTGGGGCCAGATGAGGAGGTGATATTTATTGTGGTACCAGTTAAATCTGATGAAGTACCAGGGCTTGTAGCACTTTGACCTGAAACCACAGATTTTGTAGTAGTTATGGTGCTGTTATTGCTGGTATCAGGTACTGTTGTAGAAGTAATAAGTGAGTTTCCACTAATTGTAGCACCTGTGGTGTTAGAAACAGGACTCCCAGTGAAACTGGAGCCACCAATAGTAGTAGTGGAACTATGTGGGCCAGTTAAGGAGGTGATACTTATTGTGGTGCCAGTTGAATCTGATGAAGTACCTGCGGTTGTAGCACTTTTTCCTGATATAGTAGTAGTACTGATAGTCCCAGAAACCATGGATTCAGTAGTAGTCATAGAGCTGTTATTACTAATATCAGGTACTGTTATAGAAGTAATAAGTGAGTTTCCACTAATAGTTGCACTTGTGGTGTTGGAAACAGGACTCCGGGTGAAATTGGAGCTTCCAATAGAAGTTGTGGAACTATGGGGTCCAGATGAGGAGGTGATATTTATTGTGGTACCAGTTAAATCTGATGAAGTACCAGGGCTTGTAGCACTTTTTCCTGATACCGTAGTAGTACTGATAGTCCCAGAAACCATGGATTCAATAGTAGTCGTAGAGCTGTTATTGCTGGATCCAGGTACTGTTGTAGAAGAAATAAGTGAGTTTCCACTAATAGTAGCACCTGGGGTGTTAGAAACAGGACTCCCGGTGAAACTGGAGCTTCTAATAGTAGAAGTGGAACTATTGGGTCCAGTTAAGGAGGTGATATTTATTGTGGTACCAGTTAAATCTGATGAAGAACCAGGGCTTGTAGCACTTTGTCCTGATACAGTAGTATTACTGATAGTCCCAGAAACCATGGATTTGGTAGTAGTCATGATACTGTTATTGCTGGTACTAGGTACTGTTGTAAAAGTAACAAGTGGGTTATCACTAATAGTAGCGATAGTGGTGTTAGAAAAAGGACTCCCGGTGAAACTGGAGATTCCAATTGAAGCAGTGGATCTACCGGGTCCAGATGAGGAGGTGATATTTATTGTGGTACCAGTTAAATCTGATAAAGTACTAGAGCTTTTTGCACCTTGTCCTGATATCATAGTAGTACTGATAGTCCCAGACACCATGGATTCAATAGTAGTGATAAAGCTGTTATTGCTGGTACCAGGTATGGTTGTAGGAGTTATAAGTAAGTTTCCATTAATAGTAGAACTTGTGGTGTTAGAAAAAGGACTCTCGGTGAAACTGGAGCCGCTAATAGTAGTAGTAGAACTACGGGGGCCAGATAAGGAGGTGATATTTATTGTGGTGCCAGTTGAATCTGATAAAGTACCTGCGGTTGTAGCACTTGGTCCTGATATAGTAGTAGTACTGATAGTCCCAGAAACCATGGATTCAGTAGTGGTCATAGAGCTGTTATTACTAATATCAGGTACTGTTATAGACGTAATAAGTGGGTTTCCACTAATAGTTGCACTTGTGGTGTTAGAAACAGGACTCCCGGTGAAACTGGAGCTTCCAATAGAAGTTGTGGGACTATGGGGTCCAGATGAGGAGGTGATATTTATTGTGGTGCCAGTTAAATCTGATGAAGTACCAGGGCTTGTAGCACTTTGTCCTGATATTGTAGTAGTACTGATAGGCCCAAAAACAATGGATTTTGTAATAGTCATGGTGCCATTATTGCTGGTACCAGGTACTGTTGCAGAAGTAATAAATGAGTTTCCACTAATTGTAGCACCTGTGGTGTTAGAAACAGGACTCACAGTGAAACTGGAGCTTCCAATAGAAGTTGTGGAACTAAGGGGTCCAGATGAGGAGGTGATATTTATTGTGGTACCAGTTAAATCTGACAAAGTACCCACGCTTGTGGCATCTTGTCCTGATGCAGTAGTAGTACTGATAGTCCCAGAAACCATGGATTTTGTAGTAGTCATGGTGCTGTTATTGCTGGTACCAGGTACTGTTGTAGGAGTAAAGAGTGTGCTCCCACTAACAGTGGATCTTGTGGTGTTAGTAATAGCACTCTCAGAAGAATAGGATGTTCTAGTAGGAGTTACAAAACTACTGGTTCCGGACGTGGTGGTGATATTTTTTGTTGTAGAGGTTAAATCTGAGGACATACCAGAGCTTGTAGTACTAATTCCTGATGTGGTGATAGTACTGCTAACAGTCCCAGAAACTGAAGATTCCGCAGTAGACATGGTGCTGTTAGTACTGGTTTCAGATACTGTTGTTGTATCAGTGGATGGTTGAATAATTGTAGCGTCAATAGTGATAGGATGAGTAGTATCTGATGTCACCAAAGTACTTATGTCAGAAGTTGCTATCACTGAAGTACTTATTGTCTTGGCCAAAGTTTCAGTTGTTGTACCACTGGAGGATGGAATAGTTGTAGAGTCACTAGTGATAGGTTGTGTTCTACCTGATGCTACTGAAGAACTTCTTTCTGTAGTTGTTATTAATGAAGTATGTGTAGTTGTTAGGGGTGATGTCTGTGTAGTTGTGTCACTGGAGGATGGAATAGTTGTAGTGTCACTAGTGATAGGTTGAGTTGTTCCTGATCTTCCTGAAGTACTAGTCTCTAAAGTTGTTAAAGATGATGTACTTGTTGTTTCAGGTGAAGTCTGTGTTGTATCAGTGGATTGTGAAGCGGTTGTAGTGTCACTAGTGATAAGTTGTGTTGTCTCTAACATAACTGAAGTACTAGTTTCTGTAGTTGTTAGAGATGATGTACTTTTTGCTTTGGGTGAAGTCTGTGTTGCTGTATCACCCGAGATTGGAGTAGTTTTTGTATCACTAGTGATAGATTGAATATAATCTGGTGTTACTGAAGTACTAGATTCGGGTGAAGTCTGTGTTGTTGTATCATTGGATTGTGAAGCAGTTGTAGTGTCACTAGTGATGGGTTGTGTTGTCTTTGATGTTACTGAGGTGGTAGTTTCTCTAGTTGTTAGAGATGATGTACTTGTTGTTTTGGGTGAAGTCTGTGGTGTTGTTTTACTGGATTGGGAAGCAGTTGTAGTGTCACTAGTGATAAGTTGTGTTGTCCGTAACATAACTGAAGTACCAGTTTCTGTAGTTGTTAGAGATGATGAACTTGTTGTTTCAGGTGAAGTCTGTGTTGTTGGATCAGTGAATTGTGAAGCAGTTGTAGTGTCACTAGTATTAGGTTGAGTTGTTTCGGATGTTACTGAAGTACTAGTTTCTGTAGTTGTTAGAGATGATGTACTTGTTGTTTCAGGTGAAGTCTGTGTTGTATCAGTGAATTGTGAAGCAGTTGTAGTGTCACTAGTATTAGGTTGAGTTGTTTCGGATGTTACTGAAGTACTAGTTTCTGTAGTTGTTAGAGATGATGTACTTGTTGTTTCAGGTGAAGTCTGTGTTGTATCAGTGGATTGTGAAGCAGTTGTAGTGTCACTAGTAATAGGTTGTGTTGCCTCTAACGTAATTGAAGTACTAGTTTCTTTAGTTGTTAGAGATGATGTACTTGTGGTTTCAGGTGAAGTCTGTGTAGTTGTATCAGTGGATTGTGAAGTAGTTGTAGTGTCACTAGTGATAGGTTGTGTTGTTTCGGATGTTACTGAAGTACTGGTTTCTGTAGTTGTTAGAGATGATGTACTTGTTGTTTCAGGTAAAGTCTGTGTTGTTGTATCAGTGGATTGTGAAGCGGTTGTAGTGTCGCTAGTGATAGGTTGTGATGTTTCGGATGTTACTGAAGTACTAGTTTCTGTAGTTGTTAGAGATGATGAACTTGTTGTTTCAGGTGACATCTGTGTTGTATCAATGGATTGGGAAGTAGTTTTAGTGTCACTAGTGATAGGTTGTGTTGTCTCTAACGAAACTGAAGTACTAGTTTCTGTAGTTGTTAGAGATGATGTACTTGTTGTTTCAGGTGAAGTCTGTGTTGTATCAGTGGATTGTGAAGCAGTTGTAGTGTCACTAGTGATAGGATGTGTTGTCTGTAACATAACTGAAGTACTAGTTTCTGTAGTTGTTAGAGATGATGTACTTGTTGTTTCAGGTAAAGTCTGTGTTGTTGTATCAGTGGATTGTGAAGAGGTTGTAGTGTCACTAGTGATAAGTTGTGTTGTTTCGGATGTTACTGAACTACTAGTTTCTGTAGTTGTTAGAGATGATGTACTTGTTGTTTCAGGTGAAGTCTGTGTTGTATCAGTGGATTGTGAAGCGGTTGTAGTGTCACTAGTGATAAGTTGTGTTGTCTCTAACATAACTGAAGTACTAGTTTCTGTAGTTGTTAGAGATGATGTACTTTTTGCTTTGGGTGAAGTCTGTGTTGCTGTATCACCCGAGATTGGAGTAGTTTTTGTATCACTAGTGATAGATTGAATATAATCTGGTGTTACTGAAGTACTAGATTCGGGTGAAGTCTGTGTTGTTGTATCATTGGATTGTGAAGCAGTTGTAGTGTCACTAGTGATGGGTTGTGTTGTCTTTGATGTTACTGAGGTGGTAGTTTCTCTAGTTGTTAGAGATGATGTACTTGTTGTTTTGGGTGAAGTCTGTGGTGTTGTTTTACTGGATTGGGAAGCAGTTGTAGTGTCACTAGTGATAAGTTGTGTTGTCCCTAACATAACTGAAGTACCAGTTTCTGTAGTTGTTAGAGATGATGAACTTGTTGTTTCAGGTGAAGTCTGTGTTGTTGGATCAGTGAATTGTGAAGCAGTTGTAGTGTCACTAGTATTAGGTTGAGTTGTTTCGGATGTTACTGAAGTACTAGCTTCTGTAGTTGTTAGAGATGATGTACTTGTTGTTTCAGGTGAAGTCTGTGTTGTATCAGTGAATTGTGAAGCAGTTGTAGTGTCACTAGTATTAGGTTGAGTTGTTTCGGATGTTACTGAAGTACTAGTTTCTGTAGTTGTTAGAGATGATGTACTTGTTGTTTCAGGTGAAGTCTGTGTTGTATCAGTGGATTGTGAAGCAGTTGTAGTGTCACTAGTAATAGGTTGTGTTGCCTCTAACGTAATTGAAGTACTAGTTTCTTTAGTTGTTAGAGATGATGTACTTGTGGTTTCAGGTGAAGTCTGTGTAGTTGTATCAGTGGATTGTGAAGTAGTTGTAGTGTCACTAGTGATAGGTTGTGTTGTTTCGGATGTTACTGAAGTACTGGTTTCTGTAGTTGTTAGAGATGATGTACTTGTTGTTTCAGGTAAAGTCTGTGTTGTTGTATCAGTGGATTGTGAAGCGGTTGTAGTGTCGCTAGTGATAGGTTGTGATGTTTCGGATGTTACTGAAGTACTAGTTTCTGTAGTTGTTAGAGATGATGAACTTGTTGTTTCAGGTGACATCTGTGTTGTATCAATGGATTGGGAAGTAGTTTTAGTGTCACTAGTGATAGGTTGTGTTGTCTCTAACGAAACTGAAGTACTAGTTTCTGTAGTTGTTAGAGATGATGTACTTGTTGTTTCAGGTGAAGTCTGTGTTGTATCAGTGGATTGTGAAGCAGTTGTAGTGTCACTAGTGATAGGATGTGTTGTCTGTAACATAACTGAAGTACTAGTTTCTGTAGTTGTTAGAGATGATGTACTTGTTGTTTCAGGTAAAGTCTGTGTTGTTGTATCAGTGGATTGTGAAGAGGTTGTAGTGTCACTAGTGATAAGTTGTGTTGTTTCGGATGTTACTGAACTACTAGTTTCTGTAGTTGTTAGAGATGATGTACTTGTTGTTTCTGGTGAAGTCTGTGTTGTTGTATCAGTGGATTGTGAAGCAGTTGTAGTGTCACTAGTGATAGGTTGTGTTGTCTCTAAGGAAACTGAAGTACTAGTTTCTGTAGTTGTTAGAGATGATGTACTTGTTGTTTCAGGGGAACTCTGTGTTGTTGTATCAGTGGATTGTGAAGTAGTTGTAGTGACACTAGTAATAGGTTGTGTTGTTTCGGATGTTACTGAAGTACTAGTTTCTGCAGTTGTTAGAGATGATGTACTTGTTGTTTCGGGTGAAGTCTCTGTTGTTGTATTAGTGGATTGTGAAGCAGTTGTAGTGTCATTAGTGATAAGTTGTGTTGTCTCTAACGAAACTGAAGTACTAGTTTCTGTATTTGTTAGAAATGATGTACTTGTTGTTTCAGGTGACATCTGTGTTGTATCAGTGGATTGTGAAGCAGTTGTAGTGTCACTAGTGATAGGTTGTGTTGTCTCTAACGAAACTGAAGTACTAGTTTCTGTATTTGTTAGAGATGATGTACTAGTTGTTTCAGGTGAACTCTGTGTTGTTGTATCAGTGGATTTTGAAGCAGTTGTGGTGTCACTAGTGATAGGTTGTGTTGTCTCTGATGTTACTGAAGAAATAGTTTCTATAGTTGTTAGAAATGATGTACTTGTTGTTTCAGGTGAACTCTGTGTTGTTGTATCAGTGGACTGTGAAGCAGTTGTAGTGTCACTAGTGATAGGTTGTGTTGTTTCGGATGTAACTGAAGTACTAGTTTCTGTATTTGTTAGAAATGATGTACTTGTTGTTTCAGGTGACATCTGTGTTGTATCAGTGGATTGTGAAGCAGTTGTAGTGTCACTAGTGATAGGTTGTGTTGTCTCTAACGAAACTGAAGCACTAGTTTCTGTATTTGTTAGAGATGATATACTTGTTGTTTCGGGTGAAGTCTGTGTTGTTGTATCGGTGGATTGTGAAGCAGTTGTAGCGTCACTAGTGATAGGTTGTGTTGTGTCTAACGAAACTGAAGTACTAGTTTCTGTAGTTGTTAGAGATGTTGTACTTGTTGTTTCGGGTGAAGTCTGTGTTGTTGTATCAGTGGATTGTGAAGCAGTTGTAGCGTCACTAGTGATAGGTTGTATTGAGTCTAACGAAACTGAAGTACTAGTTTCTGTAGTTGTTATAGATGATGTACTTGTTGTTTCGGGTGAAGTCTGTGTTGTTGTATCAGTGGATTGTGAAGCAGTTGTAGAGTCACTAGTGATAGGTTGTGTTGTCTCTAACGAAACTGAAGTATTAGTTTCTGTAGTTGTTAGAGATGATATACTAGTTGTTTCGGGTGATGTCTGTTTTGTTGTCTCAGTGGATTGTGAAGCGGTTGTAGTGTCACTAGTGATAGGTTGTGTTGTCTCTGATGTTACTGAAGAAATAGTTTCTATAGTTGTTAGAAATGATGTACTTGTTGTTTCAGGTGAACTCTGTGTTGTTGTATCAGTGGACTGTGAAGCAGTTGTAGTGTCACTAGTGATAGGTTGTGTTGTTTCGGATGTTACTGAAGTACTAGTTTCTCTATTTGTTAGAGATGATGTACTAGTTGTTTCAGGTGAACTCTGTGTTGTTGTATCAGTGGATTTTGAAGCAGTTGTAGTGTCACTAGTGATCGGTTGTGTCGTATCTGATGTTACTGAAGTACTAGTTTCTGTAGTTGTTAGAAATGATATAGTTGTTGTTTCGGGTGAAGTCTGTGTTGTTGTATCAGTGAATTGTGAAGCAGTTGTAGCGTCACTAGTGATAGGTTGTGTTGTCTCTAACGAAACTGAAGTACTAGTTTCTGTAGTTGTTAGAGATGATGTACTTGTTGTTTCAGGTGAAGTTTGTGTTGTATCAGTGGATTGTGAAGCAGTTGTAGTGTCACTAGTAATAGGTTGCGTTGTCTCTAACGTAACCGAAGTACTAGTTTCTGTAGTTGTTAGAGATGATGTACTTGTTGTTTCAGGTAAAGTCTGTGTTGTTGTATCAGTGGATTGTGAAGCGGTTGTAGTGTCACTAGTGATAGGCTGTGTTGTTTCAGATGTTACTGAAGTACTAGTTTCTGTAGTTGTTAGAGATGATGTACTTGTTGTTTCAGGTGACATCTGTGTTGTATCAGTGGATTGTGAAGCAGTTGTAGTGTCACTAGTGATAGGTTGTGTTTTCTCTAATGAAACTGAAGTACTGGTTTCTGTAGTTGTTAGAGATGATGTACTTGTTGTTTCAGGTAAAGTCTGTGTTGTTGTATCAGTGGATTGTGTAGCAGTTGTAGTGTCGCTAGTGATAGGTTGTGTTGTTTCGGATGTTACTGAAGTACTAGTTTCTATAGTTGTTAGAGATGATGAACTTGTTGTTTCAGGTGAAGTCTGTGTTGTTGGATCAGTGAATTGTGAAGCAGTTGTAGTGTCACTAGTATTAGGTTGAGTTGTTTCGGATGTTACTGAAGTACTAGTTTCTGTAGTTGTTAGAGATGATGTACTTGTTGTTTCAGGTGAAGTCTGTGTTGTATCAGTGGATTGTGAAGCAGTTGTAGTGTCACTAGTGATAGGATGTATTGTCTGTAACATAACTGAAGTACTGGTTTCTGTAGTTCTTAAAGATGATGTAATTGTTGTTTCGGGTGAAGTCTGTGTTGTATCAGTGGATTGTGAAGCAGTTGTAGTGTCACTAGTAATAGGTTGCGTTGTCTCTAACGTAACCGAAGTACTAGTTTCTGTAGTTGTTAGAGATGATGTACTTGTTGTTTCAGGTAAAGTCTGTGTTGTTGTATCAGTGGATTGTGAAGCGGTTGTAGTGTCACTAGTGATAGGCTGTGTTGTTTCAGATGTTACTGAAGTACTAGTTTCTGTAGTTGTTAGAGATGATGTACTTGTTGTTTCAGGTGACATCTGTGTTGTATCAGTGGATTGTGAAGCAGTTGTAGTGTCACTAGTGATAGGTTGTGTTTTCTCTAATGAAACTGAAGTACTAGTTTCTGTAGTTGTTAGAGATGATGTACTTGTTGTTTCAGGGGAACTCTGTGTTGTTGTATCAGTGGATTGTGAAGCAGTTGTAGTGTCACTAGTGATATGTTGTGTTGTTTCGGATGTTACTGAAGTACTAGATTCTGCAGTTGTTAGAGATGATGTACTTGTTGTTTCAGGTGAAGTCTGTGTTGTTGTATTAGTGGATTGTGAAGCGGTTGTAGTGTCACTAGTGATAGGTTGTGTTGTTTCGGATGTTACTGAACTACTAGTTTCTGTAGTTGTTAGAGATGATGTACTTGTTGATTCTGGTGAAGTCTGTGTTGTTGTATCAGTGGATTGTGAAGTAGTTGTAGTGTCACTAGTGATAGGTTGTGTCGTCTCTGATGTTACTGAAGTATTAGTTTCTGTAGTTGTTATAGATGATGTACTTGTTGTTTCGGGTGAAGTCTGTGTTGTTGTATCAGTGAATTGTGAAGCAGTTGTAGCGTCACTAGTGATAGGTTGTGTTGTCTCTAACGTAACCGAAGTACTAGTTTCTGTAGTTGTTAGAAATGATGTACTTGTTGTTTCAGTTGACATCTGTGTTGTATCAGTGGATTGTGAAGCAGTTGCAGTGTCACTAGAGATAGGTTGTGTTGTCTCTAACGAAACTGAAGTACTAGTTTCTGTAGTTGTTAGAGATGATGTACTTGTTGTTTCAGGGGAACTCTGTGTTGTTGTATCAGTGTATTGTGAAGTAGTTGTAGTGTCACTAGTGATAGGTTGTGTTGTTTCGGATGTTACTGAAGTACTAGTTTCTGCAGTTGTTAGAGATGATGTACTTGTTGTTTCGGGTGAAGTCTCTGTTGTTGTATTAGTGGATTGTGAAGCAGTTGTAGTGTCATTAGTGATAGGTTGTGTTGTCTCTAACGAAACTGAAGTACTAGTTTCTGTATTTGTTAGAGATGATGTACTTGTTGTTATAGGTGACATCTGTGTTGTATCAGTGGATTGTGAAGCAGTTGTAGTGTCACTAGTGATAGGTTGTGTTGTCTCTAACGAAACTGAAGTACTAGTTTCTGTATTTGCTGGAGATGATGTACTAGTTTTTTCAAGTGAACTCTGTGTTGTATCAGTGGATTTTGAAGCAGTTGTAGTGTCACTAGTGATAGGTTGTGTTGTCTCTAACGAAACTGAAGTACTAGTTTCTGTATTTGTTAGAAATGATGTACTTGTTGTTTCAGGTGACATCTGTGTTGTATCAGTGGATTGTGAAGCAGTTGTAGTGTCACTAGTGATAGGTTGTGTTGTCTCTAACGAAACTGAAGTACTAGTTTCTGTATTTGTTAGAGATGATGTACTAGTTGTTTCAGGTGAACTCTGTGTTGTTGTATCAGTGGATTTTGAAGCAGTTGTGGTGTCACTAGTGATAGGTTGTGTTGTCTCTAACGAAACTGAAGCACTAGTTTCTGTATTTGTTAGAGATGATATACTTGTTGTTTCGGGTGAAGTCTGTGTTGTTGTATCGGTGGATTGTGAAGCAGTTGTAGCGTCACTAGTGATAGGTTGTGTTGTGTCTAACGAAACTGAAGTACTAGTTTCTGTAGTTGTTAGAGATGATGTACTTGTTGTTTCGGGTGAAGTCTCTGTTGTTGTATTAGTGGATTGTGAAGCAGTTGTAGTGTCATTAGTGATAGGTTGTGTTGTGTCTAACGAAACTGAAGTACTAGTTTCTGTATTTGTTAGAGATGATATACTTGTTGTTTCGGGTGAAATCTGTGTTGTTGTTTCAGTGGATTGTGAAGCAGTTGTAGCGTCACTAGTGATAGGTTGTGTTGTGTCTAACGAAACTGAAGTACTAGTTTCTGTAGTTGTTAGAGATGATGTACTTGTTGTTTCGGGTGAAGTCTGTGTTGTTGTATCAGTGGATTGTGAAGCAGTTGTAGAGTCACTAGTGATACGTTGTGTTGTCTCTGATGTTACTGAAGTACTAGTTTCTGTAGTTGTTAGAGATGTTGTACTTGTTGTTTCAGGTGAAGTCTGTGTTGTTGTATCAGTGGATTGTGAAGCAGTTGTAGAGTCACTAGTGATAGGTTGTGTTGTCTCTGATGTTACTGAAGTACTAGTTTCTGTAGTTGTTAGAGATGTTGTACTTGTTGTTTCAGGTGAAGTCTGTGTTGTTGTATCAGTGGATTGTGAAGCGGTTGTAGTGTCACTAGTGACAGGTTGTGTTGTCTCTGATGTTACTGAAGTACTAGTTTCTGTAGTTGTAAGAGATGATGTACTTGTTGTTTCAGGTGAAGTCTGTGTTGTTGTATCAGTAGATTGTGAAGCAGTTGTAGTGTCACTAGTGATAGGTTGTGTTGTCTCTAACGTAACCGAAGTACTAGTTTCTGTAGTTGTTAGAGATGATGTACTTGTTGTTTGAGGTAAAGTTTGTGTTGTTGTATCAGTGGATTGTGAAGCGGTTGTAGTGTCACTAGTGATAGGATGTGTTGTTCCGAATGTTACTGAAGTACTAGTTTCTGTAGTTGTAAGAGATGATGTACTTGTTGTTTCAGGTGACATCTGTGTTGTATCAGTGGATTGTGAAGCAGTTGTAGTGTCACTAGAGATAGGTTTTGTTGTCTCTAACGAAACTGAAGTACTAGTTTCTGTAGTTGTTAGAGATGATGTACTTGTTGTTTCAGGGGAACTCTGTGTTGTTGTATCAGTGGATTGTGAAGCAGTTGTAGAGTCACTAGTGATAGGTTGTGTTGTTTCGGATGTTACTGAAGTACTAGTATCTGCAGTTGTTAGAGATGATGTACTTGTTGTTTCGGGTGAAGTCTCTGTTGTTGTATTAGTGGATTGTGAAGCAGTTGTAGTGTCACTAGTGATAGGTTGTGTTGTTTCGGATGTTACTGAACTACTAGTTTCTGTAGTGGATAGAGATGATGTACTTGTTGTTTCGGGTGAAGTCTGTGTTGTTGTATCAGTGGATTGTGAAGCAGTTGTAGTGTCACTAGTGATAGGTTGTGTTGACTCTAACGAAACTGAAGTACTAGTTTCTGTATTTGTTAGAGATGATGTACTAGTTGTTTCAGGTGAACTCTGTGTTGTTGTATCAGTGGATTTTGAAGCAGTTGTGGTGTCACTAGTGATAGGTTGTGTTGTCTCTAACGAAACTGAAATACTAGTTTCTGTATTTGTTAGAGATGACGTACTAGTTGTTTCAGGTGAACTCTGTGTTGTTGTATCTGTGGATTTTGAAGCAGTTGTGGTGTCACTAGTCATAGGCTGTGTTGTCTCTAACGAAACTGAAGTACCAGTTTCTGTATTTGTTAGAGATGATATACTTGTTGTTTCGGGTGAAGTCTGTGTAGTTGTATCAGTGGATTGTGAAGCAGTTTTAGTGTCACTAGTGATAGGTTGTGTTGTCTCTAACATAACAGAAGTACTAGTTTCTGTAGTTGTTAGAGATGATGTACTTGTTGTTTCGGGTGAAGTCTGTGTTGTTGTATCAGTGGATTGTGAAGCAGTTGTAGAGTCACTAGTGATAGGTTGTGTTGTTTCGGATGTTACTGAAGTACTAGTTTCTGCAGTTGTTAGAGATGATGTACTTGTTGTTTCGGGTGAAGTCTCTGTTGTTGTATTAGTGGATTGTGAAGCAGTTGTAGTGTCACTAGTGATAGGTTGTGTTGTTTCGGATGTTACTGAACTACTAGTTTCTGTAGTTGTTAGAGATGATGTACTTGTTGTTTCGGGTGAAGTCTGTGTTGTTGTATCAGTGGATTGTGAAGCAGTTGTAGAGTCACTAGTGATAGGTTGTGTTGTCTCTGATATTACTGAAGTACTAGTTTCTGCAGTTGTTAGAGATGATGTACTTGTTGTTTCGGGTGAAGTCTCTGTTGTTGTATTAGTGGATTGTGAAGCAGTTGTAGTGTCACTAGTGATAGGTTGTGTTGTTTCGGATGTTACTGAACTACTAGTTTCTGTAGTTGTTAGAGATGATGTACTTGTTGTTTCGGGTGAAGTCTGTGTTGTTGTATCAGTGGATTGTGAAGCAGTTGTAGAGTCACTAGTGATAGGTTGTGCTGTCTCTGATGTTACTGAAGTACTAGTTTCTGCAGTTGTTAGAGATGATGTACTTGTTGTTTCGGGTGAAGTCTCTGTTGTTGTATTAGTGGATTGTGAAGCAGTTGTAGTGTCACTAGTGATAGGTTGTGTTGTTTCGGATGTTACTGAACTACTAGTTTCTGTAGTTGTTAGAGATGATGTACTTGTTGTTTCGGGTGAAGTCTGTGTTGTTGTATCAGTGGATTGTGAAGCAGTTGTAGAGTCACTAGTGATAGGTTGTGCTGTCTCTGATGTTACTGAAGTACTAGTTTCTGCAGTTGTTAGAGATGATGTACTTGTTGTTTCGGGTGAAGTCTCTGTTGTTGTATTAGTGGATTGTGAAGCAGTTGTAGTGTCACTAGTGATAGGTTGTGTTGTTTTGGATGTTACTGAACTACTAGTTTCTGTAGTTGTTAGAGATGATGTACTTGTTGTTTCGGGTGAAGTCTGTGTTGTTGTATCAGTGGATTGTGAAGCAGTTGTAGAGTCACTAGTGATAGATTGTGTTATTTCGGATGTTACTGAAGTACTAGTTTCTGCAGTTGTTAGAGATGATGTACTTGTTGTTTCGGGTGAAGTCTCTGTTGTTGTATTAGTGGATTGTGAAGCGGTTGTAGTGTCACTAGTGATAGGTTGTGTTGTTTCGGATGTTACTGAGCTACTAGTTTCTGTAGTTGTTAGAGATGATGTACTTGTTGTTTCGGGTGAAGTCTGTGTTGTTGTATCAGTGGATTGTGAAGCAGTTGTAGTGTCACTAGTGATAGGTTGTGTTGACTCTAACGAAACTGAAGTACTAGTTTCTGTATTTGTTAGAGATGATGTACTAGTTGTTTCAGGTGAACTCTGTGTTGTTGTATCAGTGGATTTTGAAGCAGTTGTGGTGTCACTAGTGATAGGTTGTGATGTCTCTAACGAAACTAAAGTACTAATTTCTGTATTTGTTAGAGATGATATACTTGTTGTTTCAGGAGCACTCTCTGTTGTTTTATCAGTGGATTTTGAAGCAGTTGTGGTGTCACTAGTGATAGGTTGTGTTGTCTCTAACGAAACTGAAATACTAGTTTCTGTATTTGTTAGAGATGATGTACTAGTTGTTTCAGGTGAACTCTGTGTTGTTGCACCTGTGGATTTTGAAGCAGTTGTGGTGTCACTAGTGATAGGCTGTGTTGTCTCTAACGAAACTGAAGTACTAGTTTCTGTATTTGTTAGAGATGATATACTTGTTGTTTCGGGTGAAGTCTGTGTAGTTGTATCAGTGGATTGTGAAGCAGTTTTAATGTCACTAGTGATAGGTTGTGTTGTCTCTAACATAACAGAAGTACTAGTTTCTGTAGTTGTTAGAGATGTTGTACTTGTTGTTTCAGGTGAAGTCTGTGTTGTAGTATCAGTGGATTGTGAAGCGGTTGTAGTGTCACTAGTGATAGGTTGTGTTGTCTCTGATGTTACTGAAGTACTAGTTTCTATAGGTGTTAGAGATGATGTACTTGTTGTTTCAGGTGAAGTCTGTGTTGTTGTATCAGTGGATTGTGAAGCAGTTTTAGTGTCACTAGTGATAGGTTGTGTTGTCTCTGACGTAACAGAAGTACTAGTTTCTGTAGTTGTTAGAGATGATGTACTTGTTGTTTCAGGTGAAGTCTGTGTTGTTGTATCAGTGGATTGTGAAGCGGTTGTAGTGTCACTAGTGATAGGTTGTGTTGTCTCTAACGTAACTGAAGTACTAGTTTCTGTAGTTTTTAGAGATGATGTACTTGTTGTTTCAGGTGAAGTCTGTGTTGTATCAGTGGATTGTGAAGCAGTTGTAGCGTCACTAGTGATAGGTTGTGTTGTCTCTAACGTAACTGAAGTACTAGTTTCTGTAGTTGTTAGAGATGATGTACTTGTTGTTTCGGGTGAAGTTTGTGTTGTTGTATCAGTGGATTGTGAAGCAGTTGTAGAGTCACTAGTGATAGGTTGTGCTGTCTCTGATGTTACTGAAGTACTAGTTTCTGTAGTTGTTAGAGATGTTGTACTTGTTGTTTCAGGTGAAGTCTGTGTTGTTGTATCAGTGGATTGTGAAGCGGTTGTAGTGTCACTAGTGATAGGTTGTGTTGTCTCTGATATTACTGAAGTACTAGTTTCTATAGGTGTTAGAGATGATGTACTTGTTGTTTCAGGTGAAGTCTGTGTTGTTGTATCAGTGGATTGTGAAGCAGTTTTAGTGTCACTAGTGATAGGTTGTGTTGTCTCTGATGTTAATGAAGTACTAGTTTCTGTAGTTGTAAGAGATGATGTACTTGTTGTTTCAGGTGAAGTCTGTGTTGTTGTATCAGTGGATTGTGAAGCAGTTGTAGTGTCACTAGTGATAGGTTGTGTTGTCTCTGATGTTACTGAAGTACTAGTTTCTGTAGTTGTTAGAGATGATGAACTTGTTGTTTCAGGTGAAGTCTGTGTTGTTGTATCAGTGGATTGTGAAGCAGTTGTAGTGTCACTAGTGATAGGTTGTGTTGTCTCTAACGTAACAGAAGTACTAGTTTCTGTAGTTGTTAGAGATGTTGTACTTGTTGTTTCGGGTGAAGTCTGTGTTGTTGTATCAGTGGATTGTGAAGCAGTTGTAGTGTCACTAGTGATAGGTTGTGTTGTCTCTAACGAAACTGAAGTACTAGTTTCTGTAGTTGTTAGAGATGATGTACTTGTTATTTCAGGTGAACTTTGTGTTGTTGTATCAGTGGATTGTGAAGTAGTTGTAGTGTCACTAGTGATAGGTTGTGTTGTTTCTAACGTAACTGAAGTACTAGTTTCTGTAGTTGTTAGAAATGATGTACTTGTTGTTTCAGGTGAAGTCTGTGTTGTATCAGTGGATTGTGAAGCAGTTGTAGTGTCAATAGTGATAGGTTGTGTTGTCTCTAACGTAACAGAAGTACTAGTTTCTGTAGTTGTTAGAGATGTTGTACTTGTTGTTTCGGGTGAAGTCTGTGTTGTTGTATCAGTGGATTGTGAAGCAGTTGTAGTGTCACTAGTGATAGGTTGTGTTGTCTCAAACGAAACTGAAGTACTAGTTTCTGTAGTTGTTAGAGATGATGTACTTGTTATTTCAGGTGAAGTCTGTGTTGTTGTATCAGTGGATTGTGAAGCAGTTGTAGTGTCACTAGTGATAGGTTGTGTTGTCTCTGATGTTACTAAAGTACTAGTTTCTGTAGTTGTAAGAGATGACGTACTTGTTGTTTCAGGTGAAGTCTGTGTTGTTGTATCAGTGGATTGTGAAGCAGTTGTAGTGTCACTAGTGATAGGTTGTGTTGTCTCTAACGTAACTGAAGTACTAGTTTCTGTAGTTGTTAGAGATGATGTACTTGTTGTTTCAGGTGAAGTCTGTGTTGTATCAGTGGATTGTGAAGCAGTTGTAATGTCACTAGTGATAGGTTGTGTTGTCTCTAATAAAACTGAAGTACTAGTTTCTGTAGTTGTTAGGGTCTGTGTTATTGTATCAGTGAATTGTGAAGCAGTTGTAGTGTCACTAGTGATAGGCTCTGTGGTCTCTGATGTTACTGAAGTACTAGTTTCTGTAGTTGTTAGAGATGATGTACTTGTTGTTTCAGGTGAAGTCTTTGTTGTTGTATCAGTGGATTGTGAAGCAGTTGTAGTGTCACTACTGATAGGTTGTGTTGTCTCTAACGTAACTGAAGTACTAGTTTCTGTAGTTGTTAGAGATGTACTTGTTGTTTCAGGTGAAGTCTGTGTTGTTGTATCAGTGAATTGTGAAGCAGTTGTAGAGTCACTAGTGATAGGTTGTATTGTTTCGGATGTTACTGAACTACTAGTTTCTGTAGTTGCTAGAGATGATGTACTTGTTTCTGGTGAAGTCTGTGTTGTTGTATCAGTGTATTGTGAAGCAGTTGTAGAGTCACTAGTGATAGGTTGTGTTGTCTCTGATGTTACTGAAGTACTAGTTTCTGTAGTTGTTAGAGATGATGTACTTGTTGTTTCAGGTGAAGTCTGTGTCGTTGTATCAGTGGATTGTGAAGCGGTTGTAGTGTCACTAGTGATAGGTTGTGTTGTCTCTGATGTTACTGAAGTTCTAGTTTCTATAGGTGTTAGAGATGATGTACTTGTTGTTTCTGGTGAAGTCTGTGTTGTTGTATCAGTGTATTGTGAAGCGGTTGTAGTGTCACTAGTGATAGGTTGTGTTGTCTCTAACGAAACTGAAGTACTAGTTACTGTAGTTGTTAGAGATGATGTACTTGTTGTTTCAGGTAAAGTCTGTGTTGTTGTATCAGTGGATTGAGAAGCGGTTGTAGTGTAACTAGTGATAGGTTGTGTAATCTCTGATGTTACTGAAGTATTTGTTTCTGTATTTGTTAGAGATGATGTTCTTGTTGTTTTGGGTGAAGTCTGTCTTGTTGTATCAGTAGATTGTGAAGCAGTTGTAGAGTCACTAGTGATAGGTTGTGTTGTCTCTAACGTCACTGAAGTACTAGTTTCTGTAGTTGTTAGAGATGATGTACTTGTTTCAGGTAAAGTCTGTGTTGTTGTATCAGTGGATTGTGAAGTAGTTGTAGTGTCACTAGTGATAGGTTGTGTTGCTTCGGTTATTACTGAAGTATTAGTTTCTGTAGTTGTTAGAGATGATGTACTTGTTGTTTCAGGTGAAGTCTGTGTAGTTGTATCAGTGGATTGTGAAGCAGTTGTGGTGTCACTAGTGATAGGTTGTGTTGTCTCTAACGAAACTGAAGTACTAGTTTCTGTAGTTGTTAGAGATGATGTACTCGTTTCAGGTGAACTCTGTGTTGTATCTGTGGATTGTGAAGTTGTTGTAGTGTCACTGTTGATAGGTTGTGTTGTCTCTGATGGTACTGAAGTACTATTTTCTGTAGTTGTTAGAGATGATGTACTTGTTGTTTCAGGTGAAGTCTGTGTTGTTGTATCAGTGGATTGTGAAGCGGTTGTAGTGTCACTAGTGATAGGTTGTGTTGTCTCTAACGTAACTGAAGTACTAGTTTCTGTAGTTGTAAGAGATAAAGTACTTGTTTGAGACGTTTGTGTTGTTTCATCACTGGTACTTGTCCCCTCAGAAGTAGTTAAAGCTGCAGTTGATGTTGTTTCTTGACCGGTGGATACTGTACTGGTAAATTCACTAGGAGTTGTAATGGACATTACAGATGTATCTGTTTCAGTACTTGCAGTGGATGCCATTGATGTTTCAACCAATGTTGTAATGGTAGTGAAATCAGTGGATGTAGTCTCACTAGTAACAAGGTCATTTGTACTTCCTGTAGTGATTTAAGGAGGTTTTATTACTGCAGGGGTAAATTCAACAAATCCATCAGTAAAATCTAATTCTTAGAGACTTTTTGTGCAGACATTACTACTAGCGACAAACACCGACAGGTATCACAACAGCTTCAAAGAGTCATAAAGGTGGTTCCTGATCATGGAAGAACCTCAAAGGTGACTGGACTTTCCACTTGGCCCAGCGAGGGAGTAGCGTTTGCATTGCTTGAACCTTCTATTTTAGTGGAGAACGGTCTAAAAAGGGGACTCCAGTTTGTATATACTTATTCCCTATCCAGTGGATGGGGGATAAGTGTCTGATCACAGAGGGTCCTACCACTGGGACCTCTGGCGGCACCCCGTCTCACTAGCGATCTCCAGCTGACTCACCTCCCTGAGCGCTCCAGACCACATCTTCCAAGATGAACTGGTCTTGGTGGTGATGGGTCAATCACCAGCTGCAGTGATGTCCCGCCTCAGCCGGTTATTGGCAGAGTGGGCCGTCACTCCCGAAACCAGTTTGTCTCAGAAGGTAGTGATAAGGGAAACCATTTTTACAAATTGTAGTTCCCTTATAATGGGGTATCTGTGAAAGAACCTTTTACCTCTTCCCACCTCCTAAAGTTAACAGGAACCTGTCACTAGTTTTATGCTGCCCATGTCACAGGCAGCATGAAACACTCACAGGTTTTGTTACGACAACGATCCATGATTCATAGTACAGGTCACCAGGACATTCGGGTGGACTGCCGGCCCTGCCTAAAAGATCTCCCTCTAAACCAGTGGTCTCAAACTGGTACCCTCCAAATGTTGTCCGGGCATGCTGGGAGTTGCAGTTGTGCATAATCTGAAGGGCCACAGTTTGAAACCACTGCCCTAAACACAAATAGTTAGAGATCTGTCAATCAATGCTGGGAACCTGGAATGAATTGTTCAAGAGACTGTTGCTTGTATATTACATCGGTGGTCCCCAACACAGTCCTCAAGCCCATCAACATTCAGGGGTTTTTCCAGTTACTCCATTGAAATAAATCAGGGATAAATACAAATCCTGTTTGTGGTATTGAGGACTGGGATGGGACTTCTGTCTTATATGACCACTAGAAATGAGCAAATTTTTGAAAAATTTGTTTTGGTCCGAATTTATTTGCGGCGAATCACTATTAAAAACCGCTATTTCTGGCCTACTGAGACTTGTCTGGGCAGTGGAGGCCTATGACATGGTGGAGGATGAGGATGCGGAGTCGCACACTGTCACAGGACCAACGGCCAGAGAGCATGGAGGCGAAAGCGGTGTGACCTGTCCAAGTTGCTGTTGTGGCTGTGCAGGAGCCACATTTACCCAGCGGGCCGTAAAAGACAAGTATTGTCCCTGCCAGTAGTTACAGCTCCACACGTCGGCGCTGCCGTGCACTTTTGAACACACCGACAGGCTCAAGGACTGGCCCACCTTCTCTTGGACAAACTTATGCAGGGCTTGTACTGCCTTCTTCGCAAAGAAATGACGGCTTGGGACTCTCCACCTCGGCTCGGCACAAGCCATCATTTCTCTGAAAGCTGCAGAGTCCACCAGTTGGAAAAGGAAGGGACTGCAACACCAGCAACTTGGACAGGAGCACATTCAGCTTCTGCACCGTTGGACGAGTGGGCGCATCCTGTTATGACTGCCACACAGCTCTCTGTCCCTCTCTGTAATAGAACGCTGATGTGACTGGGAGGTGAATCGCTGCTGTAAAAACGCTTTTCTGTGCAACACACACACTGCTATCTGTCCCTCTCTGTAATAGAACGCTGATGTGACTGGGAGGTGAATCGCTGCTGTAAAAATGTTTTTCTGTGCAACACACACACTGCTCTCTGTCCCTCTCTTTCTCTCTACAATAAAAGACTGAAGTGACTGGCTGCAAGATGGCTGCCGATTATATAGGGCTGTGACATTCAAGGGGTGACTGGCTACTGATAGGCTGCATCCTGCATGTGATTCAGGGTCATCCTGCCTTCCCTTGTTCTCGCCTTCCCAGGATTCCTTGCCCCATGTCCTCACATGGGGATTCGCCAATTTATATGCCCTGGAGCCTGGACCACACTAAATGAAGTTTAATGAAGTGATTTGCGCGATCGAATCGCGTCGATATTCGCAGTTGTTGCAAATCGAATTTTTCCTGAAATTTGTAATGAATTCGGATTCATCAGATTCGATTTGCTCATCCCTAGTGACCACCAAGCATCTGCGCCTCTTTCATTAATAAAATTCAAACTGAGTTCTGGTTTGGGCAACTGGATTGGTTCGGCATCATATTCTTAAAGACGACGAGCTTCCTTTGTCTCCCCCTATCCCTTGGATTGTTCCGGTCATTTACATTTTTGAGACATGTAGTCTTCCCACTAGGAACAATGATATGATACAGTTACTATTCCACTGCATTGTATAAGCTCTGATAAGCACTTAAAGGGGTACTCCACCCCTAGACAGCTTATCCCTTATCCAAAGGATAGGGGATAAGATGTCTGATCGCGGGGGTCCCGCCGCTGGGGACCCCACGCAATAAAGCATGCGGCACCCACCTGTTTCTGCTCAGGAAGCGCTGAAGGGTCTGGGTCCCGACCACCGGAACGGAAGTCCGTGACATCACGACTCTGCCCCCGTGTGACGTCACGCCCCGTCCCCTCAATGCAAGTCTATGGGAGGGGGCGTGACGGCATACGGGGGCGGAGTCATGACGTCACGGACTTCCTTTCCCGTGGTCGGAACCCAGACCCTCCAGCGCTTCCGGAGCAGAAACAGGTGGGTGCCGCACGCTATATTGCGGGGGTCCCCAGCGTCGGGACCCCCGCGATCAGACATCTTATCCTTTTGATAGGGGATAAGATGTCTAGGGGTGGAGTACCCATTTAAGCCATGTCCGCTTCGTGCTGGAAACCCCGTGATCAGACATCTTATTCCCTACACTTTGGATAGGGGATAAAATGTCTAAGGGAGGAGTACCCCTTTAAGGTGGAATTTTGGTGGAAGGTCAGCTCGGAACATTTCTGGTGGACATTCTGTAAATCGCGGGCACCAGCATTTGGATTTCAGCAGCAGCTGTGTGCACCGTGCAGCAGAATCCCATGGAAAACAATGGGACTCTGCTGCAACGGAATTTCCGAGCAAATGTTTTTTTCACCGGATTCTGCTGGGAAATTCCCTCGTGTGAACACGGCCATAGGGGTGTTTTTAACCAGAAGACTGTTTCCAACTTCAACCAGCAAAAATGTAAATGCAGTTCTGGTGTAGAAAATACCTACAACAATACAATACACTACAATTACATAATTTATTTGCAATATTGATTATTACCGTATATAGGTTATAAAGAGATATAGGGAAGTATTTATCGTTGTGTTTACATGGCATTTTTATATATTTTTGCACAAACAGCAATATGTGCAAACTTTTTGCGTCTTTTTCTTGAAAAGTTTTGCGCAATCCCACTCTTGACTTGAGCGCACATTGAAATTCACTTATATCTACACTATTTATGAACTATTCTTGTTTGTTTTTTTATGTTTTAATGTTTTACTCATATAACTTTTTTTTTTATCTTTCCATCCGCTGTGTGTTGAAACCATCGTATGTTGAGGGATCCGTGCAATGTAAAGTATAGGACAGTGGTCTACAACCTGCGGACCTCCAGATGTTGCAAAACTACAACACCCAGCATGCCCGGACAGCCAACGGCTGTCCGGGCATGCTGGGAGTTGTAGTTTTGCAACATCTGGAGGTCCGCAGGTTGAAGACCACTGGTATTGAAGGTTATACTCACGTGTCCCCGCTGCCCTGGATGTAGGGCTGAGCGGTATACCGGTTCATACCGGATACCGTTTATTTTTTTTGTCGCACGATATCAGTTTTTGCCCATACCGGCAAACCGCCGGGCCCCTCCCCCCACCCCTAAATGAATTACTTGTGGCGGAGCCGCGGGATGTGCAGGAGCGGGAGCCGCTGAGCTCACGTGCGGTACACATCCCCGCTCCCCCTGCAGCTGCCGCTTGTTCTCAGTGATCAGAGCCCGGGGAAAGCGCAGAAACTTCATCCCCTGGCTCTGATCTTTCCCTCAGCCCCGACCCTGCTCCCTGCTCAGCCCCCCTCTCCCCTTCCTGCAGGCTATTTGTTTATCATGCCCGTCCCCAGGCGCGGGCTCTGCAGGACCTCCTTCCCCCTGCAAGCACTAAATGTGACAGGCAGGCACAGGACATCTGATCTTCCTCCCCGCTCTGTTCTCTGATCCCCGAGCAGGGACGGGGATCAGAAGCTCTGCCGCCCCCGTACATTCAGCGCTTGCAGGAGGAGAAGGCTCTGCTGATCCTTACATTCCCATCCCTGCTCGGGGATCAGAGAACGGAGCGGGGGACGAAGATCAAAAGCGCTGCGTCTGCACATTCAGCGCTTGCAGGGTGGAGACAGCTCTGCAGCGGCCGCAGCTGGGGACCGGGATTATAGGCTGTGCAGCGGAGAAAATGTAAGTGAATAGCCGTCAGTGCGCCCATGGGGGAAATCAGGATAGCGCTGCGGCTGACAGTTAACCCCTTCTCCGCCATGGGGGCCGTGCGCACAGTCCCCATGGTGGGGAAGGGGTTAACTGCTGCGCTTATACACTGTTTCCCCCATGGTATCACGGTAATACCGTGATACCGCCATAACTTGAAAAAATACCGTGATATACATATTAGGTCATACCGCCCAGCACTACCTGGATGTCGTCTTCCATCGCTGTCGCCGCGTCCATGGGGTGTCCCCGACGCTCCGGCAAGGCCTCTGCTTCCCCGGCATCCTCGCTTTCCGTCGCCGCCATCACGTCGCTACGCACGCCGCTCCTATTGGATGACGGGACGGCGTGCGCGGCGACGTGATGACGACGATGGAGAGCGCCGACGATGCAGAGGATCCCGAAGAGGACGCGCCGGAGCCCCGAGGACAGGTAAGTGATCGTCAGTGGACAACACGGGGCACCGTAAAACGGCTATCCGGGGGCAGCTGAAGCAGTCTGCGCTGTTGGATAGCCGTTTATGCGATGGCCCCGACATACAAAAGCATCGTATGTTGATGCTGCCTTCAACATGTGATGGCCTCTGAGAGTGACCGTATGGGGAAATGATCGTATGTCGGGGCCATCGTAGGTCGGGGGGTCACTGTATTGTATTTTAACCAGGGCTCAAACCCTGCAGGAACACAAGGGAAGGGCATTCCTGCAGGACCGCCCCTTGAATTACACTTACCCTCCCTTTGGACTTATCTCACTTCCCTCCCTGCACACAGAGCATAGCAGCTGCAGCAGAGAACAGAAGGGAGCACCTCCTCCCCCTACCTGGCCTTCTAGATGCTGGAGGTGTAGGACCTGTGATGATGTCATCATCACATGTTGGGGGCGGAGCTCAGCTGTGCAGGATAGGAGAGATGGTGGCCGAAGGACCTGTGGGTGACATAGAGGAGGCGGGGCTGAGCTGGAGTGGAGGTCACATGTTTCCTGTACAGTCACTGCTGATGTGTGTGGAGATCTCTGCTCCTCAGGGTCACCCCAGTAGTAACATAATTACAGTACATGAGGAGGAGGTATGTTACAGTGTGTTATCAGTGTGTCACCCTAGTAGTAAGCTAATTACATAAGGAGGAGTTTTGTTACACTGTGTCACCTCAGTCACAAGGTAATTACATGAGGAGGAGGTTTGTTACAGTGTGTCACCCCAGTAGTAAGGTAATTATATGAGGAGGAGGTTTGTTACAGTGTGTCATCCCAGTAGTAAGGAGATTACATGTGGAGGAGGTTTGTTACAGTGTGTCACCACAGAAGTAAAGAAATTATATGAGGAGGAGGTTTGTTACAGTGTGTCACCCCAGTAGTAAGGAGATTACATGGGGAGTAGGTTTGTTACAGTGTGTCACCCCAGTATTAAGGTGATTACATGAGGAGGAGGAGGTTTGTTACAGTGTGTCACCCCAGTAGTAAGGTACTTTCATGAGGAGGAGGTTTGGTACAGTGTGTCACCTCAATAGTAAGGAAATCACATGAGAAGGAGGTTTGTTACAGTGTGTCACCTCAGTAGTAAGGAGAGTACATGAGGAGGAGGAGATTTGTTACAGTGTGTCACCCCAGTCGTAAGGAGATTACATGAGGAGGAGGTTTGTTACAGTGTGTCACCCCAGTAGTAAGGAAATCACATAAGAAGGAGGTTTGTTACTGTGTGTCACCCCAGTAGTAAGGTGATTATATGGAGAGGTTTGTTACAGTGTGTCACCCAAGTAGTAAGGAGATTACATGAGGAGGAGGTTTGTTACAGTGTGTCACCCCAGTAGTAAGGTAATTACATGAGGAGGAGGTTTGTTACAGTGTGTCACCCCAGAAGTAAGGTGATTACATGAGGAGGAGGTTTGTTACAGTGTGTCACCCCAGAAATAAGGAGATTACATCTGAAGGAGGTTTGTTACAGTGTGTCACCCCAGTAGTAAGGTAATTACATGAGGAGGAGGTTTGTTACAGTGTGTCACCCCAGAAATAAGGAGATTACATCTGAAGGAGGTTTGTTACAGTGTGTCACCCCAGTAGTAAGGAGATTACATGAGGAGGAGGTTTGTTACAGTGGTCACCCCAGTAGTAAGAAGATTACATGAGGAGGAGGTTTGTTACAGTGTGTCACCCCAGTAGTAAGGTGATTACATGAGGAGGAGGTTTGTTACAGTGTGTCACCCCAGAAGTAAGGAGATTACATCTGGAGGAGGTTTGTTACAGTGTGTCACCCCAGTAGTAAGGTAATTACATGAAGAGGAGGTTTGTTACAGTGTGTCACCCCAGTAGTAAGGAAATTACATGAGGAGGAGGTTTGTTACAGTGTGTCACCCCAGTAGTAAGGAGATTACATGAGGAGAAGGTTTGTTACAGTGTGTCACCCCAGTAGTAAGGAGATTACATGAGGAGGAGGGTTGTTACAGTGTGTCACCACAGTAGTAAGGTAATTACATGAGGAGGAGGTTTGTTACAGTGTGTCACCCCAGTAGTAAGGAGATTACATGAGGAGGGGGTTTGTTACAGTGTGTATCCCCAGTAGTAAGGAGATTACATGAGGAGAGGGTTTGTTACAGTGTGTCACCCCAGTAGTAAGGAGATTACATGAGGAGGAGGTTTGTTACAGTATGTCACCCCAGTAGTAAGGAGATTACATGAGGAGAGGGTTTGTTACAGTGTGTCACCCCAGTAGTAAGGAGATTACATGAGGAGGAGGTTTGTTACAGTGTGTCACCCCAGTAGTAAGAAGATTACATGAGGAGGAGGGTTGTTACAGTGTGTCACCCCAGTAGTAAGGTAATTTCATGAGGAGGAGGTTTGTTACAGTGTGTCACCCTAGTAGTAAGGAGATTACATGATGAGGAGGTTTGTTACAGTGTGTCACCCCAGTAGTAAGGAGATTACATGAGGAGGGGGGTTGTTACAGTGTGTCACCCTAGTAGTAAGGAGATTACATGATGAGGAGGTTTGTTACAGTGTGTCACCCCAGTAGTAAGGAGATTACATGAGGAGGGTGGTTGTTACAGTGTGTCACCCCAGTAGTAAGGAGATTACATGAGGAGGGGGGTTGTTACAGTGTGTCACTTCAGTAGTAAGGTAATTACATGAGGAGGATGTTTGTTACAATGTGTTATCAATGTGTGACCCCAGTAGTAAGGTAATTACATGAGGAGGAGGTTTGTTACAGTGGGTTATCAATGTGTGACCCCAGTAGTAAGGTAATTACATGAGGAGGAGGTTTGTTACAATGGGTTATCAATGTGTGACCCCAGTAGTGAAATAATTTCATGACAAGGGGGTTTGTTACAGGACGTTATCGTGATGGAAATGGCATAAGAGGTTTGTGTGTATTATCAGGGTGTTAATTCCATGAGAAGAGTTTGTTACAGTGTGTAATCTTCTGTGACAGTCACCTGGGGGCGGCCACATTAAGAATGCACTACTTAGCCCACAGTGCGCATTGCGGAATTTCTGTGACAGAGTTTCCACCGCTGAAAGAAGGATCTCAGTTATTCTTTAGGTGGAATTCGCTTGGAATATATTACAGGTTATTGGGACGGTCTATGGGGACGGCAATGTACGTGCGGTCCTAGCGCTGACTGATTGAGCCGCACTCAGAATCTCCAGACTGATTTTATCTGGCGGCAGTGTGAACCTAGCCTAATATATATATATATATATATATATATATATGTGTGTGTGTATATAAAACTTATCTGAAAGAAGGACGTGTGAATCGGCACTGGCATCACTAAAAGAATATATGTATATAAGACCGTAAACCCTAGAAAACGGCTACTGCAAGTACCGCATGTGTGGATAAGGTAGAGGAAGCTGAGATGCCTGGAGATGCTCGCGCTGTAACACAATGGCAACTGCATACGGTAAGAAAAGAAGAAAAGAAAATAACGGAGCACTCACGCGGTGACATGATGCCAAGGCTGGAGGGTGAACTTCCGACAGATTCTTCCATTAGCGGGGAGGCGGTTGATGGAACGGGGGGAGTCTCAGACGCCGGCCACGGACCGTATCACGCCCTCTGGCACTTCGTCAGGCCGTGTGTTCACACACGGCCTGACGAAGCGCCAGAGGGCGTGATACAGTCCGTGGCCGGCGTCTGAGACTCCCCCCATTCCATCAACCGCCTCCCCGCTAAGGGTGCGGTCACACGGCCGTCTGTCCCCGTTTTTTTTAATCCCCATTCATGTCAATGGGATTTTATTTTACAATCTGTTTGCACCCGTCTGCACTCATTTCCACTTTTATTTTTATTTTTTTTACAGCAGAAAAACGGCACATGCAGTATTTTTTTCTTCCATCCAAAAAACGAAAGAAAAAACGGATACAGTAAATTGAAGATTGAAGTCTATGGAAAACGGATGAGCCTTTAATGTCATCCGTTTGCATCCGTTTTTTTCAATCCGTTTTTTGATCCGTTTTTACTTTTGAGCATGCTCAGAACAAAATAAATTATTTTTTATTTGTTTATTAACTGAACAAAAACGGATACAAACAAATAACATACGTTATTGTCCATTTTTTTTAAAGTCCGTTTTTCATTTTGACGGGAGAAGAACGGAACGGGTCTAGATGGCCGGGTGAACGCAGCCTAACCGAAGAATGCGTCGGAAGTTCACCCTCCAGCCTTGGCAACATGTTACCACGTGAGTGCGCCGGTATTATCTTTTCTTCTATTATTGTATGCATATATATATATATATATAGAAGGGCGGCCAAACATATCACAGAAAACAAAACAAAGAAAACCAGAACAATCTGTAAGGAAGAGAATGAGGAGGAATATAATGACATGAAACGAGCTGCTGTACCTGCTGTAGAAGTCTGTGCACCTGGAAGACAAAGAGAGAAAAAAAAACATTATTAGCATCATAAAATTGTTTTGTCTCACTCAGGCTGGGTTCACACACTGTAAAATGAAATAGATATAAAAAGCCTCAGTTTGTTTTTAAACTAAGAATTTAACCCCTTAGTGACCAAGCCAATTTGGGCCATACTGCTCAAACCATCTTTTTCATTTTCATTGTCGCATTCTAATAGCTATAACTTTTTTTGTATATTTAATTTATGCCATTCAACGTGCAGTAAAAATAACCTTAGAATTTTATTCATTAGGTCAGCCTGATATACACGGCAGAGTTTCAGAAAATTGGGGAATTGCAGAATTTCGATGAAATTTCAAGCCCCATTGACTTTCATGGTACACGTTTACTAAAGAGATCAGCTGCATCATTACTGAGAATACAGCCTATCCATCAGTAGAGATCAGCGGTGACATCACTGAGAATACAGCCTATCCATTCACTAGAGATCAGCGGTGACATCACTGAGAATACAGTCTATCCATCACTAGAGATCAGCAGTGACATCACTGAGAATACAGCCTATCCATTCACTAGAGATAAGCGGCAACATCACTGAGAATACAGCTTATCCATCACTAGAGATCAGCAGTGACATCACTGAGAATACAGCCTATCCATTCACTAGAGATAAGCGGCAACATCACTGAGAATACAACCTATCCATTCACTAAAGATCAGCAGTGACATCACTGAGAATACAGCCTATCCATCACTAGAGATCAGCGGTGACATCACTGAGAATACAGTCTATCCATTCACTAGAGATCAGCAGTGACATCACTGAGAATACAGCCTATCCATCACTAGAGATCAGCAGTGACATCACTGAGAATACAGCCTATCCATTCACTAGAGATCAGCGGTGACATCACTGAGAATACAGCCTATCCATTCACTAGAGATCAGCGGTGACATCACTGAGAATACAGCCTATCCATTCACTAGAGATCAGCGGTGACATCACTGAGAATACAGCCTATCCATCACTAGAGATCAGCGGGGACATCACTGAGAATACAGCCTATCCATTCACTAGAGATCAGCGGTGACATCCCTTATAATACATCCTATCCATTCACTAGAGATCAGCAGCGGCATCACTGAGAATACAGCCTATCCATTCACTAGAGATCAGCGGTGACATCACTGAGAATACAGCCTATCCATCACTAGAGATCAGCAGTGACATCACTGAGAATACAGCCTATCCATCAGTAGAGATCAGCGGTGACATCCCTGAGAATACAGCTTATCCATCACTAGAGATCAGCGGTGACATCACTGAGAATACAGTCTATCCATCACTAGAGATCAGCAGTGACATCCCTGAGAATACAGTCTATCCATTCACTAGAGATCAGCGGCGACTTCACTAAGAATACAGCCTATACATTCACTAGAGATCAGCGGTGACATAACTGAGAATACAGCCTATCCATTCACTATAGATCAGCAGTGACATCACTGAGAATACAGCCTATCCATCACTAGAGATCAGCGGGGACATCACTGAGAATACAGCCTATCCATTCACTAGAGATCAGCGGTGACATCCCTGATAATACATCCTATCCATTCACTGGAGATCAGCGGTGACATCACTGAGAATACAGCCTATCCATCACTAGAGATCAGCGGTGACATCACTGAGAATACAGTCTATCCATTCACTAGAGATCATCGGTGACATCACTGACAATACAGCCTATCCATCACTAGAGATCAGCAGTGACATCACTGAGAATACAGCCTATCCATTCACTAGAGATCAGCGGTGACATCACTGAGAATACAGCTTATCCATCACTAGAGATCAGCGGTGACATCACTGAGAATACAGCCTATCCATTCACTAGAGATCAGCGGTGACATCACTGAGAATACAGCCTATCCATCACTAGAGATCAGCAGTGACATCCCTGAGAATACAGTCTATCCATTCACTAGAGATCAGCGGCGACTTCACTAAGAATACAGCCTATACATTCACTAGAGATCAGCGGTGACATAACTGAGAATACAGCCTATCCATTCACTATAGATCAGCAGTGACATCACTGAGAATACAGCCTATCCATCACTAGAGATCAGCGGGGACATCACTGAGAATACAGCCTATCCATTCACTAGAGATCAGCGGTGACATCCCTGATAATACATCCTATCCATTCACTAGAGATCAGCAGTGACATCACTGAGAATACAGCCTATCCATTCACTAGAGATCAGCGGTGACATCACTGAGAATACAGCCTATCCATCACTAGAGATCATCGGTGACATCACTGAGAATACAGCCTATCCATCACTAGAGATCAGCAGTGACATCACTGAGAATACAGCCTATCCATTCACTAGAGATCAGCGGTGACATCACTGAGAATACAGCTTATCCATCACTAGAGATCAGCGGTGACATCACTGAGAATACAGCCTATCCATTCCCTAGAGATCAGCGGTGACATCACTGAGAATACAGCCTATCCATCACTAGAGTTCAGCGGTGACATCACTGAGAATACAGCCTATCCATTCACTAGAGATCAGCGGTGACATCACTGAGAATACAGCCTATCCATTCACTAGAGATCAGCGGTGACATCACCGAGAATACAGCCTGTCCATTCACTAGAGATCAGCGGTGACATCACTGAGAATACATCCTATCCATTCACTAGAGATCAGCAGTGACATCACTGAGAATACAGCCTATCCATCACTAGAGATCAGCAGTGACATCACTGAGAATACAGCCTATCCATTCACTAGAGATCAGCGGCGACATCACTGAGAATACAGCCTATACATTCACTAGAGATCAGCGGTGACATCACTGAGAATACAGCCTATCCATTCACTAGAGATCAGCGGCGACATCACTGAGAATACAGCCTATCCATTCACTAGAGATCAGCGGCGACATACAGCGGGGTCCTGCATACGGTGGGGTCCTGTCTACAGGAACAAACTACCTACAGTGGGGTCCTACCTAGCTGGCTCCTACCTACAGTAGGGTCCTACCTACAGGGACAAACTACCTACAGTGGGGTCCTACCTACAGTGGGGTCCTACCTACAATGGGGTCCTACCTACAGGAACAAACTATCTACAATGGGGTCCTACCTACAGGAACAAACTACCTAGAGGGGATCCTATATACTGTGGGCAAACTGCCTACAGGTGGCAAACTCCATACAGGGGGTGGGGGTGGGGGGGATAGGGGATGGTCGTGTTCCCACTGTAAACGCTTTTTCTGAGGTGTGCCCCATGGTTGAGATAAAGTGGCTAAAGTCCACAAAGTGTTGACCAATGTCCACACAATTTTGCCAGGAAAATTGTAACTTTAGTTTTTCATTACAAAGAGGCCTCTGCTGCAGATGAGGGAGGATGGCGGCTGCATATATGGTCGGCACGGCAACTAATGTACAATGGAACCACAAGTCTCAGCATGTGCAGAGCTAGATGGTACATAGATGGTCCCAACCCACTCACACACAGGAAAACGCAAAGGAAGAAACTCCAGTCATTAAGTCCGTGTTTTCCAACCAGGGTGCCTTCAGCTGTTGCAAAACTACAACTCCCAGCATGCCCGGACAGCCAACGGCTGTCCGGGCATGCTGGGAGTTGTAGTTTTGCAACAGCTGGAAGCACCCGTGTTGGGAAACACTGCATTAAGTTATCTACAGTGTGAACAGGGTCTGAGCACTTCTGTCTGCAGGTAAACTTCATGCTAAAAACATGGCAGCAGGAACCCTTAGGGTAAGTTCACACTGCGGAATTCCCATGGAATTTCGCGCAGTGAACATTACCATCAGTGTGAATGGATCTTCCGCGAGACCCGTTCACACTGAGGAATTTCAGCGTCGCACACAAACAAAGAACATGTTCATTCTTTGCGCGGAAGTCCGCAAGCACTGCATGGCCGTCAATGGTGACGGCAGAGTGCCGCACGGTCCTACCGCCAAAGTATTTTTCTCGGCGGGCCGCCAAACGAAATCTTGGTTCGCGGAATTCAGCGAGCAGAGATACCGCAGTGTGAACGTACCCTTAGACTATGTTCACATGTCACTAATTCAAAATTCTGGAGTAATGTCTATTCTTTCTGCGGACTCTGCACGGAATGCACTGCTGTCTATGAGACGGCGCATTCCTGAGCGGTCCTAACGCGGACATTGCCGTGTGAGCATAGCCAAACCCTCTATCTCAGCAGGCCTGCAGATTATTGCAGGGGGAGACTTATCAAAACCCGTCCAGAGGAGAAGTTGCTGAGTTGCCCATAGCAACCAATCAGATCACTCCTTTCATTTTTCAGAGGCCTTTTCGAAAATGAAAGAAGCAATCTGATTGGTTGCTATGGGCAACTCAGCAACTTTTCCTCTGGACGGGTTTTGATAATTCGCCTCCTCTGACACAGACTGTCATGGTTTCCCTGCTGTCGGTCAGTGTGTGTGACTATAGGAAGGTGAGGTACAGCTCAGAGCCAAGCGTCTTCCTAATAATCTGCATTATACACAGTGTAAACCCCCTGCTGGACAAAATGGGTAACTGCCATCACCTATCACTGTATGTATCAGGCTGGGTTCACATTACGTTTTCCCCCTACGGTTCCCGTATACAGTTTAATCATCGAAACCATATGTAGCCGTATCGGAAACTGTATTCATAGACAAATCATTGAAAACCATATGCAAAATGATGCATCCAGTTGCGTCCGGTTTACCATACCGTATAAATTTATATCCAAACTTGTATTACACTCTTTAATTTTTAATCCCTTAAGGGGGTAGTCCACCCCTAGACATCTTATCCCCTATCCAGAGGATAGGGGATAAGATGTCTGATTGCGCGGGGCCCCGCGGTACTCCGCCAGCATCACTGCACAGAGGAAAGCTCTGTGCGTAATGACGGGCGATACAAGGGCCGGAGCATCGTGACGTCACGGCCCACCCCCTCAATACATTTCTACGCCCCCTCCGTAGGCTTGCATTGAGGGGGCGGAGCGTGATGTCACACGGGGGCGGAGCCGTGACGTCACTATGCTCCGTCCCTGTGATCGCTAGTAATCAGACCCGGAGCGAGCACGTTTCGGGGGCTGATGCTAACGGGGTGCGGCGTGGAAGATCACAGGGGTCCCCAGCGGTGGGACCCCCGCGGTAAGGCATCTTATCCCCTATCCTTTGGATCGGGGATAAGATGTCTTAGCGCCGGAGTACCCCTTTAAAAAAAATATGCACTAAAATTTGTCCGTGTAAAATTGTTATCTTTTTACCCCTATTACCTTTTTTTTATTTTTCCATATACAGGGATGTATCAGGGCTCATTTTTTGCGCCGTCATCTGAAGATTTTATCGGTACCATTTTTTTTTTATGGGACTTTTTGATTGCTTTTTATAAAAAATTTTAGGGTATACAAAGTGACCAAAAATAAGCAATATTGGACTTTGGAATTTTTTTACGTGTACGCCATTGACCATGCGGTTTAATTAACATTATATTTTTATAGATTGGACATTTACGCAGCAATTTTTTTTTTTCAAATGGAAAAAGGGGGTGATTCAAACTCATCACTGAAGGGGTTAAATCACATTTTTTAACTTTTATTTTACACCTTTTTTTTTTTTTTTATTCCCAGAAGGGAATATTACATGCAATTTATTTGATTGCTAGCATTGCATTGATCAGTGTCATCGGCGCTCTGCTCAAAACCTGTGTAGAGGAAGAGTGGTGCAATTGCCCATAGCAACCAATCAAATTGTTTCTTTCATTTTTTTAAAAAGCCTCTGAAAATCAATCTGGTTGCTATAGGCAACAGCACCACTTTTCCTCTGCTCAAGTTTTGATAAATCTCCCCCACTGCGTTGTTTTTTGGCTTAAATGATCTTGAAATAGTTAATAGTTAAAAATATTCTTATTTTTCCTTTTATCATACAAACACAAAGGGAGCGACTGACGTCACTACCAAACAATCCTATGTGGTAGCCCTTGGGGGGGGTTCCGTGAGGAGATAGATACTTCAGGGCTCGAAAGGCATCTTCTTGTTCTTCAGCCCACTGGATGGGAAGTCTCCCATTATAATTATCCCGGGCAGTCCCTCTAAGCAATTCAGTCAAAGGACCAGCAATTTGTGCAAAATGGGGGATGAAACGCCGGTAATACCCAGCGAACCCCAGGAAACTTCGGACGTCTCGCACCTTTCTGGGTGTAGGCCACTCCTTCACAGCACTCACTTTGTCTGGATCAGGCTGGACCCCTTGAGCGCTGACGACATGTCCCAAGTAATGCACTTTGTGGCTTCAGCAAGTCACATTTGGAAGGTTTAACCTTGAGTCCATGTCGGATGAGGACTTAGAAAACTTCTTTTAGATGATCCAGGTGTTCTTAATATGTTCGGGAGTAGACTATGACGTCATCCAAAAACAACAGGACAGTTAAGATGTCCCAAGCATCGCTCCATGAGGCGTTGGAAAGTAGCTGGTGCATTGCACAGTCCAAAGGGCATGCTTTTAAATTCGAATAGACCCATAGGGGTCACAAATGTGGTCTTCTCTCTGTCCTCTTCTGTCCTGTCTGAAGAAGAGAATGGAGCGTCCTTGAAACGCGTTACATGTACAATAAAGAATAAGAATTTTACACTTACCGGTTGTGGACAGCGCTGAAATATTCCCACCATCTGTACCGAATAGGTGCAAATTTCCCTACTTCCATATCCCACGCTGCTGAGAGGGCAGGTACAGCTGCAGTCCTGAGTGGATCTCCTGATCGTGGTATCCACACAACCAACCGAAAGGATATGTCTACCATACCTTTATGAGTGTTGTGCCTCCAGATAGCACAACTTGATCCGGTGAGTCCTTTGAATATTGGGGCCCATCTATTATTGTTACTGTTCTTCACAGGGAGCGCTCCTGTATCCTTCCTTTTTATCTCTTCTGCCATCGGCACCTGCCAGTAGCCACTAGTCAGGTCCAGTGTGGAAAAGTAGGCGGCAGACCCCAATGCAGTCAGGGATTCTTCGATAGGCATCCTTATGAGTTATGTTGTTCAACTTTCGGTAATCCACACAGAAGCGGATAGTTCCATCTTTTTTCTTCACCAGGACCAAAGGTGCAGCCCATGGACTCTGACTTTCCTGGATGACATCGGCCTCTTTCATCTCCATGAGCATTTTCTTTATGGTCTGATACATCCCAGGAGCCACAGGACGATGTCTCTCTTTAATGGGTGGATTGTCTCCGGTGAGAATCCTATGCTTGATCATGGTGGTTCTGCCAAAGTCTGTGGGAAATTTGCTGAAAGCTTCTTGGTGTTTCTTAGCCACCTGGATGACTCCTTCCACCTGTTCTCTAGGGGTATCTTCGTCTCCTATTTGTAGTTGGTTCCACCAAGGTTCCGCAGGATTTTGGTCAGGTCCTCGTTGGACCAACTGTGACTTCGAGACTACATCCCGGACATCTAGGTGGTGTAGAGCAGCCACTGGGGTGTACTTGGGTAGCTGAACCGCAACTTGAGAGAGATTAATTAGTGTCACCGGGACCTTCCCATTCCGTATGGTTACCAGGCTTCTAGCAGCTCGCACCAAGGGATGATCTTCCAGTAGAAGGGGCTCCAAGAGCGCTTGATAATCTTGATTCTTCACCCCGGGTCGGGCACGGCACCAAATAACTGTCTCCGTCTGTGGCTGCAGACTAACGGCTCGGATATCTTGAATCCTTACACAACAGATTTCCCCCTGATGATTCACGAACTTCTGTTCTGCTTGGAAGGTTTTGAGGTGGTGTTGTGCAGCTCGCCGGCCTGGGGGTGATAAGTGAGGGAGAGATGCATGCAGTGCACAGACAATATCATCAAAACAGTGCCTCATAATATTCATGCCTAAAATGAAATCGGCTGCCCCCTCATGTCTAACATCTGTGACAATCACCCCTTGTCTCCCTAACACATGTTTTCCCACCTGTACCGTGGGCTCCAAGTAACCATGCCTGGGTACTGGTTTCCCGCTTCCTGCAATTACTCTGAACTCCGCTTCCTGAGGGTCACACAACCTTTCTGGGCCCCAGTACCTATAGAAAAACCCCTGCAGAATAGTGGACACCTGAGACCCCGTATCTATCAGAGCTTGTAACTGGACACCTTCAATCATCACCTATACATAAGGGCAAGAAGCTACATACATAGACAGTCCCTTCTTGTCGCTGGTTGATTCTGGACCTTCAATCTCTATTCCTGAGATGCGGTCCTCGACCCCAGGGGACGCCCATTTAAAGCCCAACATTGGCTCTTCCAGTGTCCATTCTTATTACAATAGCTACAGATGGGTCTCTGACTCCCAGGTGGTCTCCCCGGAGGGATACTAGATGGAGTAGCAGGGCGAGGGTCAGCCTTCTTAGGTGGCGGTGTTGCAGATCTAGAAGGATTTGGCCGTACTGCCATTTCTTTAAAGGCCTTGGCCAACTGTTCAATGTCCTGTTTAATGTCTTGTAAGTCAGCTGTCCAAGGACTAGAAGAAGGTGATGGTGGAGCAGATTGGACAGGGACCGGTAGCTGAGGCGCGGGCCCCGGAGATTCAGCAGCGGGGGCACTACTCTCCTCGGTTTGAGGTCCCGACTCTATTACTTTAACCGCGAGTCTCTTAAAAGCTGGGAAAGCCATGTCGGGATTTTGCACGGCCAGCATCCTGAGTTGGGCTTTGTCCCATTTGTTTAGCGCTCCTTCTATAAAACGGTCCATCAGTACTCGATTACCCTGATCGGGCGTGATGCCGTCCAACTTCTGTACCGCCTCTAATGCGCTCTGTAAGGCCACTGCATATGCTTGGAGGGTTTCACCTGGCTTCTGTCGTTGTTCATAAAGTCCGAGGGAGAGTGAGATTCAAACACTTGAGAAAGTCCTTCAAAAATCTGTCCCACTGTGGCCTTATCGGCCACTGGCCAGGTGCGAAGTTCTTCCAAGGCGGACCCCTCTAGTTGTCCCAGAAGCAGCTGTACTTGTTGATGAGGGAGAAGTGCATAAAATGCAAAGAGGCTGTAGAATTTTTCTTTAAAGTCTCCAAAGGGTCACCATTGTAGGTGGGAAGCACAGAATTCCCCAAGAAAACAGGTGCAGCAACTGGGGCTCCCAACACATAGGGAGAGACTGAAGGTGGATTGGCTGGGACCTGTTCCGCCTGTGCTGGAGGTCTTGCTGGCATTACAGGTAGAGCATGTCCTTGTGAAGTTGAGGGCGTTGGTGAAGGTGGCAACATTCTTCTGACTTGGGGTGGAGACCCCACTGGTGGGGTCACTGGCGCATCGCCCCCTTGCTGTTCAAGCAGGGACTGTGGGGCTGCAGGTTCCGACATTTCTGTATTTAGTATGCTGGCCCTTTAAATGGATCTTGGATTCCTAAATCCCAAAGAAATACGCAGTTGTTCTTAAATCTGGTACTTGAGATCGTAGATTTCAAACTTAAGAGCAGTGACCTGAAACTCAACAGCCTTTAGTTGAAATTTGAGTGCGTTGATCGGCAGCTGAAGCAACTCTATGTGGGACATCAATTCTGCAATCTGATGTCTCAGAGTCCTGTACTGTTCTGGTTCCTCACAACTTCTAGCCCGTTGTCGCACTCTGCGCCTTTTCCCGTGCTGAGCTGTCTCTACTTGTTGATTTCTGACACTAGGCTCCAACAAAATGGCCGCCGCGGCACCGAGAGCTTCGTGGGAGGGGGCCTTTGGATCACGTGCGTCGGGATATCCCGCGCTAACTTGTAGCTCCGCTGTACTGTTCGCCTCCCCCTTACTTTACATGCGCACTTCCTCCACACAGCACCGTGTGCGCAGCCTCTTGCTCCGGAGTATAAATCACAGTACATTAATAAAGTTCACTTCTTAGGGGGAGTACACTTTCACTAGTGGCTTCGTTCATGCAATGCCAAAAAGGCTTTGTGGTAGCCCTGGGGGGGTGTATGGTAGTGGTGGTATGATAATAGTATATAAGGGGTTAATGTTTAACCCTGTCACTCGTGACGCCAGGGTGAGGGCTGGTATTATTGAGTTATGGCTTCGGCCTATCGCCGCCCTTCCCAGAAACGACAGGTGTATGCAGGCAATGACTGAAGGTCCACACTGGAGTTAAACTTGAACCGAAGTAAACATTACTCTTGAACTTGCAGTACATTCAGAATACAGTTACAGTCTCTGCAATACACTTCTATAGACTCCAATGACTGACAGTTGCTGCGGACCTTGCACCTTTTGCAGGTTAAAAGAATCAAGGTAATTGGTGCGTGGATCCGTCCGGATTTAGGGGAAGATTAGGTCCAGTGGTCCCGCAGAGTGTCTGGGGATTTATACACTCTATATTTGCTAAGGATCGGCCATTGCTGCAAGGCTCAGGCCTAACTCACTGCATCAGCTACTGTACAGGTCTTTCTCTGTTGAATGCCAGGAACAAAAGAGATCCTTACTGTTAGGTGGCCAGAAGAAAGAAGAGCTAAAATGGCTGCCGTGTCCCTTATATGGACTTGGGGCGGAGATTAATTTGATAGGTCCAAGGTCAGCTGTCACTCACCGTCGCACAGGCTTCTGAGTGATCATCTGACTTCCTATACAGGTCCTATACATATAATAAAACCAAAATGAGGCTAGAAATACCAAAGTGAGGCCTGGAACGCATCCAGAGTGAGGCTTGGAACGCACCACACGACCCGATGGCCCTGCGACGCCATGGAAACAAATAATTAACCATTCATTTACATATAATATCCTATTTACATTAACCTAGGCATAAATTAGAGATTTGTACACTAGAATAGAGGCGACTAGGGGTAGACTGGCTAAGAGGGATCCCTAAGTCCTAGGCACTCTGGCTATGGGGACCCATAAATAACAAGTACCGTATAGAATGCGGTACTGGGACACCACACTACGTGTTAGGGCCGGGCGATTATGTGTCTGAATGGACCATAGGAATAAACTGCATTTATAATCTCAGGTTAGGGCAGATTCTTAGATATCCAATATTTATAGGTTTAGTTATATTTATATATTTGTTTTTTTATATGCAGTTTACACACAATAAAATTTTTATACTATATATGACTTCTTGTGGATTTTTTTAAAAAAATGTGTATTATTTTTATTATATTACATTGTATGTGTTTGTTTATCCCATTACGGCTATGTTCAGACAGTTTTTTACCTTTTATTTTCAACCTTTTTCAGCCGCTTTTTTGCTTTTGGTCCTTTTTTTCACCCACTAATGGTTCAAAAAGGGGGTTTAAAAAACAGGATGTGAACAAAGCCTTTGGCTTCACTTCTCTGTGGCACAGGCTATTGTTAGAGCTTCACTTCAAGGGGTTGTCCAGGAAAAGAAGAACAAAAAGTAACAATTGTACACTGATTATCATTACTGTTATTAGAAGCAAAAGTATTATTATTAATATTGTTTATTAATAATAATAATTATTCTTATTATTATTGTTTAATAATAATTCTTCTTATTCTTTATTAATAATAATAATTCTTCTTCTCATTATTATTATTATTATTGTTTATTAGTTATAATAATAATAATTCTTCTTCTTCTTATTATTATACTATATTATATTTGCATTGCTAATATAGCTTTCATACAATGCCTCGGAGCTATATAAACTTCCCAGTATGTTTTTCATATAATTTACACCCTTCTATCAACATGGACTCTGTGACTCACTATAACGTATACTCCTATTCTTGATGCCTTCAGTCTATAATACCTAACAGTCATGCCTGACATCCTCGTCTCTTTATGTTTTTATTGTATTCTATTCATCCATGCTGTAGTAGAAAGACTTTAAAATAACTTTTTATTAAATATAATGCAGAGTCCCCATGTCTTACCTGTATTGCTGGTGAACGCTACGATAAACACAAGCGCGGTTAGTGAGGTCTTCATAATGTCTTATATTCACCTTCAAAATCCAAATCTCCAAATCTCCAGAAACAATGGCCACATGTTTACTGTAGAGATGTGCTGAAGGTTGACTGCAGGGGGGTTTTATGATGGGGTGTGTTGGACAGGGGACGGCCCATGTATGTCATTGCTTACAGTTGACACCCTACGATACTTACTTATCAATTGTTCTTTCCCCTAAATATATATACGATTACTTCTGGAAGTTTAGACATTCAATGTCCTGGTCCTGTGACGCATCAGACAAACATGAACTTTCAGCCAAACAAATGTGTATAGAGATGTGAGATGTTACGTACTTCTCTGAGACAGGTCTGTCATCACATGAATGGGAGATGGGGTGTGGTGTCCATTGTCACTAAAATAAGAGAACCCTGAGGAACAAGGATATTTACAAATAGAAACATACAAAGGACAAGACTCCTATTTATTTTATTTTATTTTTTTCTTCCTATGTTGTGTTTTATTTATTTTTATTTTTTTTTCTTTGCTCCACAGACGTTGATAAGAAAAGATTTGGTTTTGGTCACTGGGTAATTCACGATGCATAAAAATAAAGCATCATGGCTGGGTCAGGGTTCCTTGGCCTCAGTGCCACCTTGCATCAGGTGATATGAAACCCAAGGAAACAAAGCCCTTATAGGACCACACTTCAGACACAGTAAAGAAATGGAGTACAATGGAGTACAATTCACAAACACCAGGACCGGGCCAGGAAAAAAAAAGACCCACTTCTAGGACACAGCGACCTCTATATATTCCAGAAGTTTATTTAAAGCTCAATATTCTTTATTATAACACGTTTCGGCTCTGTCGCACCAGAGCCTTGATCAGGACAGTTATTAGGTCGATTCTTAGCCATGTTTTTTCAAAACAAAATAATTTTGATAATTATGGTTGATGTAGTTCACCTATTCCATTTATTAATATGGTTGCCCAACTTTGAATCCTCTATAGCTCCACTATATCTTACACTGGTGCTGAAAACTGTACACAATATTCCATGTGTTGTCTGACGCATGACCTATGTTTTCATCCCATGTGTCTATGCCCCAGGATAGAGGGGCTTTTAATATATTGTTACCCCAGACAGACCTAGAATATACCCAAATTCTTACCACTAGAGGTGTAGTAAAACAAAATGTACTTGTGCAGTGATTTCATGCACTTTATCCCCGTCTGTATTTCGTCTGCTTGGTCCCTCACCGTTGATCTTCTAAATAATAAATCTACTAAGTTGTTTTATTCTTATTTTTTGTGAGTGTGTACTAAGCTTAGGTGGGGTTACCCAAATGAACCCCTGTTAGAAAAGCAAGACCCTTCTGCATTTTGCTGAGTTCCCAGCTAATCTTGGCAAGGTGAGAACTGCAATGTTAGAGGGACGTTTGAGAATTTTCAGCATTTTTTTATTATCATCGGAAAGACTAAAGGCGGGAAAAATAGTAATTGGTTGTGTCCTAGCGTGTCATGTGACTTGCATTGCAAAGAAAGGTGACTGTAGAAAATATTCATTTGAGTTAAGCGAACTTTTGAAAAGTTCAGTTCGCCAGACTTTTTGAAAATCATGAATTCAGATTAGATCAGTTCAACTCGAACGGCAATAAAATAGACCCTTTAAAACACATTAAAAACACTGCCTAACAGCTCTAAACTCCTGTCTAACACTGTTAGGAGTTTATTCAAGTAGTTTTGAAGGCTCAGTTTTGGTGACATGCGGTAAACCATAGTAAGTATTCCAGCTTGCCAATTTTTTAGGCTTATTTACATGAAAATTAAGTGGCATCAAGTATCCCTGGTTGTCGGTAGGTGCCTGCCAGTGTTAATATGCACACAAAGGCATGGGAAGATGCTGTGGCTTTATCCCAGCATGTCAAAAATTATTCCTTTTTTGGGAATAGTCACAGAATTTTCATTCTAAAACAATGAAAACTGAAGACAAAATAGCCGAAAAAATTATCCCTTATCTGGGGATGATGAGTTGTGTACGTGTAGGCCTGGCTGGAAAAAGGGTAATGGGGGATTGGTGTTCCTAGTAGTATCCTGAGTACAGCAGGTGGTGTCTGACTGATTTCAACAGCATACACCATGAGATGGAAGACATGTTTATAGTGTACAGCATGAGATGGCGAACTAATGTCACTAGCATCCAGCAGAGATGGTGGTAGTACTGCCTAATCAGTGGCATATAGCACAGGAGGTTTAAATTCCTCACTGATCCATGCCTGATTTATTTTAGTAAAAGTCAGTTTTTCCAATCTGCTGGCTGACAATCTTGTTCGAATAAAGAACAAGACAGAACACTCATGACAAACTGAGCAAGTTCTGGCCAAATCTGGTGAGCCAGAGGTTCATGGGTTCTGTCTGGAAGTAGCAGGTTTGTCAAAAAGTCCATTTCATTTTAGCCAGCAGCCCTGGCTGGCTGCAGGGTGGTTGAAAAAGCAAACGCAACTAATTTGAACTTGGCCCGCAGCCCTGGCTGGCCGCAGGTTGGTTGCAAAAGCAACCGCTATGAATTTTTTTAAATTTTGCCCCAGCCAGGCAGCCCAGGCCTGGCTGGAAGAAGCAGCAGTGAAGCAAAGCTGTTTTTCAGCCATGTATTGCCCCTGGCCATGGGTACTACTCCAAGTTTCAATCGTGGCATGCAGGGTACGGCTTTCTTAGCAAAATAATGGGGACTAGGCACTCACTTTTGCCAGCAGCCCTGGCTGGCCACAGGGTGGTTGCAAAAGCAAAACATTTTTATTTATCCAGCAGCCCTGGCTGGCTGCAGGGCTTTTGCAAGAGCAAACTCGATACATTTTTATTTTGCCCCAGACAGGCTGCCCAGCCCTGGCTTGGAAATTGCGCTGAGACAAACAGAAATGAAGCAAAGCTATTTTTGGGAAAAGTATGGCCACTGGGCCTGGCTATAAGTACTACTCCACGTATCAACCATGCCAACTCGGTACATGCCACCTTGGCTGGGCACACCCCATTAGTTGCCTGAAGGCCGTGAAGTCCACAAGATTGTATGGGAGGGGCTGTATCACCAAAAACTTGTCCAGGTAGAAATTGAGGCACACTAAAACAGGTTGACTAGAAGAATACTGTTGTCTGGAGGACATGGATTCCACAGTGGTTAACTGAGGGGATTGGGGAGGATGTGGGCACGACACAGATGAGGCAAATCCCGAAAATGTGCTGCCTATAGAAGAGACCTGGCTGTTAGACAGTTGGGAGAAGACGGCATGGATTTTTCCAAGTATTCCAAAAATTATCCCTTTTTTGGGTGTAGCAACACACTATTAGTCTAGCAAGTGAAGAAGACGGCATAGATTTTTCCAAGTGTTCCAAAAATTATCCCTTTTATGGGAGTAGCAATAGGTTCTTAGGCTTAGGTGAAGAAGAAGGCATGGAATATTATAAGCCTCCCAAAGATTATCCCTTTTTTTGTGTATGATGGGTTGTGTATGTATTGACCTGGATGGGAGTAGGGTGATAGTGGATTGGTGTTTCTCGTAGTAGCCAGCGTACAGCAGATGGTGGTGAGGTAGAGTTATCTGTAGCCAGCAGAGAGCAGGCATTGGTCGATTAGGTATACTTCTACCCAGGCTTTGTGACACTTGAGGTGCTGATGTAGAGGCCTAATTCCAAAATTTGGACCCTGCCTATGCCTAACTTTCTCTCCGCAGAGATGGCACCATGCCTGATTTCCTGCATCTGGTAACATAGTAAAAAATTTATTGTAAATAGCTAGGTACATCAACACCCAACTGTGCCCCTGTTCTAGAATGTTTTTTCTCAAGCCTTCATATCCAGTACCAGTGTTATTGTTACTTGCTCCTGAGCTGCTTGGACCAGAAGGCCCGCTGACATCCTCCTCTTTAAACCGCTCTTCAACATCCCCACCAGTTAGCACTTTTGATGTGTCATTGTGGCCTCCTCATTCCCCCACACCACATCCACATCCAGAATTCTCACCATGACTACCACCAGTCCCACTAGGGCTGTGCTTAACCATTGCAGCCCCTTCCCCCACCTCAGCAACATGCTCCAAAGGCTGACAGTGACCCAACTCCTCCTCGTGGCTAGTGCTATCCTTCTGCATAGCAGTAGGGAAGAAGCAAAGGCAGAGATGAGGAAACAGACTCTCTAGGACGGACAATTCCTTTACCAGACATATCAAGGACCCTTTTATCTTTTTAGGGTGATTTTTTACCAACCTTGTCAACTTTAAAGGGGTATTCCAGGAATCAAAAAACAGGCATTTTTTCCTTTCAAAAACAGCGCCCTCCTTGTCTCCACTTTGGGTGTGGGATTACAACTTGGCTCCATTTACTTCAATGGAACTGAGCTGCAGAACCAAAAGAGGCATGGACTCGAGGGACAGGGACATAATACTCCCCCTTTATAAAGCATTGGTACGACCTCACCTGGAATATGCTGTTCAGTTTTGGTCTCCAGTCCATAAAAGGGACACTGTGTTGCTGGAAAGGGTGCAGAGATGCGCGACTAAATTAATATGGGGCATGGAACATCTTAGCTATGATGAGCGATTAAAGGAGTTACAATTGTTTAGTCTTGAGAAGAGACGTTTAAGGGGGGATATGATAAACGTATATAAATATATTAATGGCCCATACAAAACATATGGAGAAAAACTGTTCCAGGTTAAGCCCCCTCAAAGGACAAGGGGGCACTCCCTCCCTTTGGAGAAGAAAAGGTTTAGTCTCGAGGGGCGACACGCCTTCTTTACCATAAGAACTGTGAATTTATGGAACGGTCTACCTCAGGAACTGGTCACAGCAGGAACGATTAATAAATTTAAAACAGGGTTAGATACATTCCTGGAACAAAATAACATTAATGCTTATGCAGAAATATAAAATCCCATCCCTTCCCCCAATATCCCACCACACCCCTACCTTTCAATTCCCTGGTTGAACTTGATGGACATATGTCTTTTTTCGACCGTACTAACTATGTAACCACACCCAAACTGGAGACAAACAGCAAGAGGTCTTTGGAAGAAAAAGGGCCTGTTTTTTAATTCCTGGAATACCCCTTTAAGTTTAAATGATTTGAACTGCGTTTATCTTATCTTTAAAAGCCTTATGTATTTGGAATGAACAGGCTTTTTAGTATAATGCGTGTTTGCGTGTACACAACTAGAAAGATTTAAGTCGTGTTTGTAGAAAAAAATGAAATTTAACAAAACTTTGTTAGGGTACGTTCACACGAGCGGATCCCCCGCATGTATTACGCTGGGGATCCGCTGCTGAAGGACCCCTGTATGCTGCCTTTACAGGTGCCTGCTCGGAGCTGCAATACGCCACTACGAGCAGACACACTGCAATGTGCGATATACTTGCACATCGCGGCAGCTCTTGGCCTAGCTCATAGAGCAGGGGAGCGGCCGCGATGTGTGCGAGGACACCGCATGTGCAGCGACTCGCACATCACTTCAGTGTGTCTTCTTGTAGCAGCGTATTGCAGCTCCGAGCTGGCACCTGTAAAGGCAGCATACAGCGGTCCTTCAGCGGCGGTTCCGCAGCATAATACGCGCTGGGGATCGGCTCCTGTGAACGTACCCTTAACAGGCCAGATATTTGTCAGAAGAATATCCTTTTGGATGCCAGAGATGACAGCACAATGAGTACTGAAGGTGTTTGCAGAACTATATGAAATTCAACAGACCTGTATTAACACTACGGGCTACATACGTATTACTTATCAGCAGGCTTTTTGACTGGCTGAGATGACTGCACAATACATACTGGTGGTGTTTGCGGAACTATATAAAATGCAACAGAACTACAGGCTAGATACAGATCACGGCACTGGCTACTGTAGCTGGTTGAGAAACACTATTCAATTCAGTATTTGCAGGTAGGAGCATTGTGGTAGCAAAAGACAAGCCCTTCAGAGGTTGTGAGAAGGATGTCTCCTTATCTGCTGTTTAGGATCCCCTATAGGTTTCTTGTATGGGGATTGACTCTTGTTCAAAGACACACACAAGCTCTCTCTAACCACTAACTATCGCTATTTCTTGACTAGCATGGAGGCCTCTGCCAGCCACATTAACTCATCAGCACTCCTCGATCATGCTGTAAGTGACACTGTCCACTGGACTCCTAAGAATAGAAAGCGCAGGTTTTTCAATCATGTCACACATTATCCTGAATCTGTTCTTACAAAAAATATATTCATCTGTCCCTGCTCTGTTACTTAAAAGGGAACTCCAGCTTGTAAAAACATATCCCTTTCTCCAGAACAGGGCCCAACTTACCTCCATGAGTGCTCTGGCTCCCAACTTTCCTAGATGAACTGGTCTCAGAAGTGACCGCCGGCTCCGACAATCATTGGCTAAGATGGGACATCACTATCATCATTTGTCTAGGAAGGTGAGTGGGCCAGAGTTCTCAAAGATAGGAGACGGATCAAGTTCTGGAGATCTCAGGGTGTTCCACCGGATGAACCCCCCCCAATCAGAAACATCCCCTATCCACAAGATGGGGGATACATTTTTATAAGCTGGAATTCCCCTTAATGCTGAAAAATTAGATAGAAAGTTAATGGTGACAGGCTCCCTTTGAGTACCCTAGGCAAAAGCTAATTTTTCTGCCCACTAGACTCCGCCCATTGGCCCGCCTTTTAACCAGCCCCACCTTACTACTGGGGTAATACACTTAACAAGCCCCCTCCTCATGTAATTAGCTTACTACTGGGGTGACACACTGTAACAAACCTCCTCCTCATGTAATTACCATATTATTGGGGTGACACACTGTAACAAACCTCCTCCTCATGCTGCTGGCTGAGCGGAGGATTTGGATGTAGGTTGACTAATTTTCTTGTTGCATGCAGAGTGGCTCCCCCATCAAAAGGGCGCACTAGGCGGCTGCCTATTTTGCCTATAGGCAGAGCCGGCCCTGCCCCTAAGATCAACTAAGAATGTGTTTTGGTAGAAATAGATATGGGACACATACAGGCTATAAAATACAAAGACTGACATTTTTTTTTTGTCCAAGAACAGTATAAGCTTCTAGGGGTGCACAAATACAGTATATGAGATGCATGGACATTGTAATGGTATCACATGTAAATTCTAATGCAGATGGCGTTGCTTCCTATGAATATTTCATTGCTCATTATCTATATCTAGGTCTGGGCAGCAGATTATATCTTGGCATTTGTATCTAATATTTCCCATAAATCTGTCCTATATGAGTCATGGTGGATTCTGGAGCACACACATAGTAATATCCTTTCCTGCTTCCATGGACGTTGGCACACAAATAGAACCCATACAGTATAAGGATTATACGCATCTGCATCGCCTCCTGCTGGTTACCAGTTAAATTTTTTGCCATCCATTACGTTTTCCTGATATATAAATTATTAATACATAGATTCTTACAGTACTAGGAAGTCATGGTGACTTTCTTCCAGAAGAAAATGGCCCAGGTTTAATATTACAAATGTGCCAAATTTTTTGGCACAATTTGCACCAAAAACACTTTTTTTTTTTTTTTTGTGGGTCACTGTCAGCCTTTGGGGCATGTTTTTTTGTTTACACTGGTGATTCTGGCAAAAGGGGTGTGTCCTTCTGTTTCAGGTATGAAGGCTGCCGACTACTAGTGTCAACTAAAAAGTCACTTTGATAAATCTGGCCCATTTGAAGACTGTCTAAGGCTAGATTTCCACTTGTTTTTTTACACTTAAAAAAATGCCAGCAAAAACACCAGAAAAACTGTCACAGATTTTTCCTATGTTTTGGCAGTTTTTCTGGCGTTTTTTCTAGGGTTTTTGCCTTTGAGTGGAAATTGCCTTTTTGGTGCCTTTGGTGTTTTTTTTCTAAATTTGTTGGGTACCAAAGGAAAAAAAAAGCAATAGGGATGGGAAAAAATGTATTTAACAAATTTTTTTTTATAGTGAAATTTTAATTAATTTTTAATAAAGTGTGTGTGTGTTTCACTTTTTTTTCTTTTCTTTTTTAAATTTTTTAGGTAGTACTACTACTCCCAGCATGGAACAGACTGTTCCATAATGGGAATAGTAGTATCTGCACTGACAGAAAGATCACCCCGGGTGTCACTCCTGACACCCGATGCGATCGTCTTATCTATTGCAGAGATGCGGAGAGGCTCTATACAGCGCTCACATCTCTGCTCTGTACTCCGGCCAGTGATATGAATAGAACACCATTCATATTTTCCGCCCAGAGTGGGGATTGGTCGGATGGTTGCAGCCAATCACAGCTCTCATAGGGAAATATGAATGAGTGATGTTCTATTCATATTACCGGCCGGAGTACAGAGCAGAGATGCGAGCGCGGTACAGAGCTGCTCTGCATCTCTGCAATAGATAGGATGATCGCATCGGGTGTCAGGAGTGATCTGTCCTTAACTGCAGGTACTACTACTCCCAACATGGAGCACACTCTGCTCCATGTTGGGAGCAGTAGTACCTGCATTAATAGACAGATCGCAGTGAGTGTCACTTTGACACCCGCTGTGCTCCTTCTGTATAATGTATAGATGAGGCCGACCGCTCTTCTCTGGTCCCCTGCACTGCCGTATATATACACCTATTCATATTTCCCACAGAGAGTTGTGATTGGCTGGAACCATCTGGCCAATCACAGCTCTCTGTGGGAAATATGAATAGGTGTGTATATATACGGTAGTGCAGGGGACCATAGAAGAGCGGACGACCGCATGTCTAAATGATACAGAAGGATTGTAAAAGTGACAACGGACCCGGGGCTACCTGTCAATTAGTACAGGTACTACTATTCCCATCATGGAACAGTGTGCTCCATGCTGGGAGTAGTAGTACTACGGGAAAAAAAAGTGAAAAACACACACACACTACATTTTTTTTATTGTCGGCTACATTTTTGGGTCCCTGCCCACACACATAAATTGATCCCTGTTTAAAAATTTATAAAAATTTAGTTATAAAAAAAGATACATTTCGTTAAATACAATTTTTTCCATCACTACTGTTTCTTATATCTCCAAAAACGCCAAAGTTAAAACACACATGGTGTTTTTCTTGGTGTTTTTTCACTCCCATAGACTTCTCTGGGACGAAAACACCAAGATTTTCCTTAAAAATGCCAAAGTCTCAACAAGAGGTCGTTTTTGAAAAACTGCCAAGAAGCCAAAAATAGCTGAAAAAACTGCAAAAGGATTAAAAAACACCAAGTGGATATGGCATTGTGCAGTTCCCTATTGACTTGCAGCTAACATCTGGCCGCAGTGTTTTTTCACAAAGTGGAAACCTAGCCTAAATCAGTAGTCTCAAACTGTGACCCTCCAGATGTCACAAAATTTAAACTCCCAGCATGCCTGGACAGCCGTTGGCCGGGCATGCTGTGAGTTTAAGTTTTGCGACATCTGGAGGGTCACAGTTTAGAACCTTTGGTCTAAAGGTTTAAATTTGCAAGACTGGAAAAATTACACAATTTTAGTAAATCTGGGCCAGTGCGTCTGGTGTTGCAGCTCAGCTCTGTTGATATGAATTGGGCTGAACTGCAATACCACAGATAACCTGTGATAAGGTGTGGTGCTGTTTTTGAAAGAAAGAAGCTATGTGTTGTAATCCTGCACCACACTCGAGGACACAACACCTTGTATTCTCATTTTGACTCATCAACTTCTAAGAGACTTAAAGGGGTACTCTGGTGGAAAACTTTTTTTTTTATGAACTGGTGCCAGAAAGTTAAACAGATTTGTAAATTACTTCTATTAAAAAAATCTTTACCCTTCCTGTACTTTTTAGCAGCTGTATGCTACAGAGGAAATTCTGTTCTTTTTTAATTTCTTTTTTGTCTTGTTCTCAGTGCTCTCTGCTGACACCTGATGTCCGTATCAGGAACTGTCCAGAGCAGGAGAAAATCCCCATAGCAAAACTATGCTGCTCCGGAGGGTTCCTGACACGGACAGAGGTGTCAGCAGAGAGAACTGTGGACAAGACAAAAAAGAAATTCAAAAAGAACAGAATTTCCTTGGTAGCATACAGCTGCTAAAAAGTACTGGAAGGATTAAGATTTTTTAATAGAAGTAATTTACAAATCTGTTTAACATTCTGGCACAAGTTGACCTATAAAGACATAAAAAAAAAATTTTTTTCCACCGGAGTACCCCTTTAACTCTTTTATTTTTTTCTGTCCACAGAGCCATGTGATAACTTGTTTTTTGCGTAACAAAATTTACTTCCCCATGACGCCATATTCATAGACAGAATACACTGTATGTAAAGGGGCGTCCTTGGCCGTTAAGTACCAGGCAGTCAGACCGTACATTTATGTCCATTTAAGGGGTTAATCAGTTATTTAACCTGTATCAAAACGGCTGTATCTGTAACCTGTATCAAAACGTCTGTAACCTGTATCCGAAACCGTTCTGCCTGAATAAAAGATCACGGATGAGAAGATTCGGATGAATGTCATTGATTTCTTTATAACATGGACTTTTTTACTATAGTGCAGCACTTTCTCTCGCTGCGCTGTGTGGCTGTGCATGCTCGCCCTGGGCAGTAAAACCGTGCAAGCGCATTCACCCTCGAGAAGTCATTGGAGAGTACTTTGCTTGATGCGGGAATTGATGTATACAAATGGCAGTCATGTTTGATCTCCCAGTGTGGAGAGTCTTTCACATGATATAGAAGAATGAGAGACAGAAGTCAGTTAAAAAAAAAAATAATAATAATAATAAGGGAGGGATTAAATAAAGGAGTAGTGCAATAAAAAATTACTTATCCCCTAGTTATAGATTGTGCGGGGGTCCGATCGCTGGGACCCCTCCGTGATATCCTAAATGGGGCCCCGGCAAGCAGCCATTCCGACCCCTGCAGGAAGCTGTGGCCCAGACATGCCCCCTCCATGTATCTCTATGGGATACATGGTGGGGGCATGTCGGTCGTGGATCTGTGCGGGGGGGTCGGCATGCCCCCTTCCAGAAGACTGCCAGGGCCCCGTTCAGGAGATTAGGGCGGTGCCAGCAGTGAGACCACCCCCCGGCTATCTAAAACTTATCCCCTATACTTTGAACAGGGGATAAGTTATCTTTTACTAAAGAACTCCTTTAAAGAGGTACTCCCCTGGAAAACATTTATCTTTAAATTACTTCTATTTAAAAATCTTAATCCTTCCAGTACTTATCAGTTGCTATATGCTCCACAGGAAGTTCTTTTCTTTTTCAATTTCCTTTTTTGTTTAACCACATTGCTCTCTCTTGACACTGCTGACAATTTAGGAACTGTCCAGAGCAGGATAGGTTTGCTATGGGGATTTGTTCCTACTCTGGACAGTTCCTAAAATGGACAGAGGTGTCAGCAGAGAGCACTGTGGTCAGACAGAAAGGAAATTCTGTATTTCACTATTAGGTAGCACAACGTTCTGCCCTTGCATGCAGAACATTGCACCTCATTTCCATTCATTCATTATCTTACCATGTTTCCAATGTGAATATCAGCCGCCGGCTCTCTCAGGTCCCTGCTCGCGCCCAAAAATAGTTTCTAGCTTTCTAATGAAAAATCATTTTGTTTTAAAACAACTGAAATTTGTTTTCTTACTTATGCCTGCATCCCAACCCCATCACTCCTTCATCTTTTATTTCGTGGTACCCAAAGAAATTTTGGAAAAAAACTTCCTCAGGGAAAAACTGCCAGATGCAATTTCCAAACAAAGGTAAAAGCACTAGAAAAAAATAATGGAAAAACGCAGGGAAATTTTGTAATTTTTGTGGCCAAAAAAAATAAAACACCAAAAAAAAATCCAAGTGGATTTGTTGCCCATAAAAACCAGTAACAGCACAGCTTCAACAGTAAAAAATTGTACTGTGATTGGTTGCTATGGGCAACAAAGACAGTTTTTACATTAGGATATGTTCACCAGCGAAAAATTTGTGGGCGCACATTTTGCAAATGTCGCGGACAGAGCATGCCGGCCCTAGGACATGGGGAGGCAGGAATTGGAATTTTGGCAGCAGATGTTTCTGCTGCGGAAATTCCAACGTGGAACTTTTTTGCCCATTGCCGCTTGGAAATTCCACCATATGAACATGGCCTTAGGCTGCATTCACACCTCATTTTCAGCCTACGGTTGCCGGAAGTGGCTGGGGGAGGGGAAAACCGGGCACTCCCGTACCTCAGATGGACCACCGCTGAAATGCATTTACTTAAATGATCCGACCGGAGTCAAAAGGTGACTCCGGTCGGCTCCTTTTTGACCCGTATCAGGTTTTGTGACCGGACCTAAAACCATAGTATACTACGGTTTTAGGTCCGGTCACAAAACCGAATACGGGTATGAAAATTAGCCCACCAGAGTCATCGTTTGACTTTGGTTGGCTGATTAAAGTAAATGGATTTCAGCGCAGGTCCGGCTGGGGTACGGAAGCGACCGATTTTCCCCTCCACCAGCCGGATCTGGCAACCATGGGCTGAAAACGAGGTGTGAATGCCGCCTTAGACAGTTTTTATCTCTTTTTGAGAGTTTTCAATGAGGAACACTTTGTTGGACAGTTGTGTTAGAGGAGGCCTAGTGTGTACAGTGTTCAGTAGTGAGATGGGTCCTGGGCTTCCAGTATATGGTTGTGGGATAACCAGTTTAACAAACAAAAGCGAACATTGCGTCAATTACATTTTGACTGAGATGGGGAAATTTCAATCCCTGAACTGTCACCAGAAAGCTAAGATTGCATCATTTTATACATTGAAGCATTCTAAACTTGAGTGACATGTTGATTTGCATAGCATATTTGTCTTTTCCTTATACAGTACATACACCTACAGAAAAAATGCAGTAATGCAGTGTTTTCCAACCAGAGTGCCTCCAGCTGTTGAGAAATGACAACTCCCATCATTCTCAGAAAGTCAAAGGCTGTCCAGGCTTGCTGGGAGATGTAGATTTGCAACAGACGGCAGCATCCTGTTTGGGAAACACTGCATTACTGCATCGGCCATGGCCCCACGTCACTGGGGGGGGGGGGGGGGGGGAGACATGTTGGATGGTGACAGCTTAGGCTATGTTCACTTCACGATTTCTAATATGTTTGACCTAGTGTAAGTATGGCAAGAATTGTAGACGGGACTCACCAAAGTCGTAGCTTCACATCTTTATTTCTCGTGACTGCAATAAAAAGTAGTTCGGTGTCAGGCAGGTATAATGGCAGAGATGCCGAGGACCTCAGCGGCTAATACCTGCCTGACACCGCACTCCTGTTTATTGCAGTCACAAGAAATAAAGATGTGAACTACGACTTTGGTGAGTCCCGTCTACAATTCTTACCGTATTTACACTTTGGAACTGTCTACCATTTCATAGACTGAGCACCTTCATAGTCAACTTGCTGCCAATCATTCCACCTGTATCTATCCACTCTGTAATTACAGCAGTGCCGGTTTCTTTGTCTCTCTACCAGAGTATTTTTAAAAAGTATATACAAAACGGATGAAAAAACGCACACCCAACTTTTTATGTTTATACGTTTAAACAACATATACGTACAACATATTCAATACGTTGCATACCGTAAGTTTTTTTAATGTAATTAACTTATACATGAAAATATAATAACTGGGCTTCCGGGCATTTCGCACCTTCTGAAACCCTTATTGCGCATGTGTAGAAGTTATGACATATACGTTCAACATAGGTACACACACAAAAAAAAAATGTGTATAATACAAGTCAATGTAATATTTCACCAATACGTCAAGAATATGTTACTCAAAAAGGACAAAAAATCCCGGTAGACTCTGTACCACATAAATTTTGTATATGTTGATTCAAGGGCCATAAAAAGACAAGCGTAATCAATATGTCTCTAATATTAATGAATTGATACCTTTATTAGTCAGATTCTTTATTTTTAAGAATTAAAAAAAAAACATATACATTCCGCGTAGGGACAAATCGTGATGTGAACACAGCCTTAGTTGGAAGCAGGCATTCATTTATTTTGTGGTCTTAGCCATTCATTAGTGGCCTAAGCCATTTATTGGTGGTCAAAGCCATTTTTTGTTGGGCTTATCCACTCATTAGTGATCTGAACCCTTCATTGGTGGTCTAAGCCATTCATTAGCAGTGTAAGCCATTCATTAGTAGTGTAAGCCATTCATTAGTGTTCTAAGCCATTCATTAGTGACCCAAGCCATTCATTAGTGACCTAAGCCAGTCATTGATGGTCTAAGCCATTCATTAATGGTCTAAGCCATTCATTAGTAGTCAAGGCTATTTATTGGTGGTTTAAGACATTCACTAGTGACCTAAGCCATTCATTGATGGTCTAAGCCAATCATTAGTGATCTAAGCCATTCATTGGTGGTTTAAGCCATTTATTAGTGGTCTAAGCCATTGATTGGTGGTCTAAGCCATTCATACGTTGTCTAAGCTATTTTTAGTGGTCTAATCCATTCATTAGTGGTCAAAGCTAATCATTGGTGGTTTAAGACATTCATTAGTGACCTAAGCCATTTATTAGTGACCTAAGCCATTCGTTAGTGGTCTAAGCCAATCATTTGTGGTCTAAGCCATTCATTAGTGGTGTTAGCCATTTTTTGGTGGGCAAAGCTATTCATTGGTGGTTTAAGACATTCATTAGCGGTCTAAGCCATTTATTGGTGGTCAAAGCAATTCCTTGCTGGGCTGAGCCATTTATTGATATTCTAATCAATTCGTACGTGTTCCAAGCCATCCATTAGTTATTAAAGCAATTAATTGGTGGTCTAAGCCATGTATTAGTGGTCTAAGCCCTTCATTAGTGGTCTAAGCCATTTATTGGACACATAAGCATTATGAGAAGGTTACTGTACCACTGTACACAGGACCTGACTCTAAGGGTGAAAAAGTGGTCTAAAAATATTCCCCACGTATTGATGAGTAATGAATAAAAAAAAACTAACAAAAGTAAAGTTCATTGCTAAATATTCTCCGCGATATAGCATTTTCTGAATTATTGATCAGGCAATGTATTACCTCAGTATGTAAATATGTATCACTGTGACAGTACGGCTGCTGTCAATGTTCTTGCTAGGATTAGCTGAAACAAGAACTATTCTGAGCCATAAATAAGGACAGGATTTTGTGCGGACAAAAGGTTCAATAAAGGTTAATGTCATAATCTCTAATCTGACTCATAAGTGAACTTGTAAAACAGCAGCACATCGTTTATTACTTGTTTTATGCTAAAGGTCATGTGTCATCAAGACAAGCCCAGACCACATGTCCTATCAGGACACAGGGAAGTCATAAACTGTTGTGGGGTCTTTGAGACCCCCTATTCAAGCCAAAGTAAAGACCTGCTAAAAACAGTCCCCACTGTAGTAGCCTTAGCCTGTCCATGTATTATTTGGCTAACTATTCTGACCTGCTTGTTGCTTACACCCTATGGACAATCGATCTTTTTTTGTACTATTAGTTTTTTTCTTACCTTGAATCCTTATGTTGGGGGCTACTCCCTATAGGCGTTGATTGTGAAGCTTAAAGGGGTACTCCGGTGAAAACCTATCATTTGATGCACAGAACAAACTCCAGCCGCCACGCCCCCTCCATTCACGTCAATGGGAAGAGGCATGATGGCTATGTACTAGCCGTCATGCCCACTCCCATAGACATGAACGGAGGGGGTGTGGCGTGACATCTTGTGTACCTTCCGTGTTCTGGACACCGCCGCTGTCGGACGGAAGATCCATTGGATAGGGGATAAGATGTTTTCAGCGGAGTACCCCTTTAATGCCTGTGTTATTGTTTTTCTTTATGTCCTATGTCAAAGGAACATAACAATAGAGGGTGCAGAGGATGTGGCCACACCAGTGCCCAGGAGCCTAAGAGGCCCCATAAAGTCTCTCATCTTAATATAAAGAGGCCATTGCTATCAACAAAACATATTAGTTGGGTGCCCTGTTACTGATTGTGCATTGGGGCCCAAAATCTTCCAGTTACGCCTCTGCCTATGTATTAGGCTTTTTCTTTCTTTCTTTTTTTTTTTTTAAACCTGGGCACATCAGCTCGGATTCAATTCCATTGGATTTGAGGCACCTGCTTTCTGCTGCCATCTTGTCCTGCACTAGCATGGATAATGATTGTACATTTTTTTTCTCTCTCAATACTCTCCATTGTATACTTTTGCTGTTTGCGTAAACATTTTGTATTATTGTTCTTAATGAATATTTAGAAATGATCAAAAGAATTACTGTACCAGTATGTATCAATACTTTTGCTTTTTGGTTGAGCAATTCATCTATGGACAGGAGGCTCCAGAGGGTAGGGCTGAGCTACTGGGCATGTATGACCACCGAAACTGGACACAAAAAAACAGCAAAGGACACCACCACAAGTACCTACCATTACAGGGAGAAACAGTATTGCTGTCAAAAAAACAAAAACTGTAAGGAGAACTGCAGCAAAAGTTAGCATATCCCTTATTCACAGTATAGGGGATAAGTAGCTGATTGTGAGGGGTCTGACTGCTGGGAAACCCACCCCCCCCCCCCCCCAGTTCCGGGGCGGGACCCTGGCGCTCTCAGTGCGGAGCGTGTGTAGTCTACGGTAGACGGCACGCACTCCATTCTTTTCTATGGGAGGGCCGATGATGCCCCAGAGCTGTACTCGGGAGCACGGGACATCAGGATGCATGCAGGATGCGCTCCTCAGTGAGCATCAGGTCCCGTCCCGGAAATCGCAGAAGGTCCCAGCAGTCAGACCCCTCGCGGTCAGCTACTTATCCCATATCCTGTGTACATCCAGTGTCCTCTGTACATAATCACTGATCTAGAGTGTCCCCTGTACAAAATCACTGATCTATAGTGTCCTGTGTACATGATCACTGATCTATAGTGTCCTGTGTACATGATCACTGATCTATAGCATCCTCTGTACATGATCACTGATCTATAGTGTTCTCTGTACATGATCACTGATCTATAGTGTCCTGTGTACATGATTACTGATCTATAGTGTCCTGTGTACATGATCACTGATCCATAGCATCCTCTGTACATGATCACTGATCTATAGTGTCCTCTGTACATAATCACTGATCTATAGTGTCCTCTGTACATGATCATTGATCTATAGTGCCCTCTGTACATGATCACTGATCTATAGTGTCCTCTGTACATGATCACTGATCTATAGTGTCCTCTGTACATGATCACTGATCTATAGTGTCCTCTGTACATGATCACTGATCTTTAATTTACTCTGTACATGATCACCAGTGGCGTTGCTAGGGTTGGTGTCACCCGGTGCAGTAGAAAATGGTGTCACCCCATACCTCCCCCCCCCCTCAGTAAGTTTTTAGCCTGTTGTGACAGACACCACTGGTGTAGCGCATTGTGAGAAATTCCAGTATAATAATCAGATATACCAGTTGCCACAGAATGGGAAAGTGTTAAAAAAGTTTTCACCATTTATATATACAGCTCCCAGAATTACTTAAAGGGGTACTCCACTGGAAAACATTTACTTTTATATCAACTGGTGCCAGAAAGTTAAACAGATTTTTAAATTACTTCTATTTAAAATCTTAATCTTTGCAGTACTTATAAGCTGTTGTATTCTCCACAGGAAGTTGTGTAGTTCTTTCCAGTCTGTCCACTTCTCTGTCTGTCCATGTTAGGAACTGTCCAGAGCAGGATAGGTTTGCAATGGGGATTTGCTCCTACTATGGACAGTTCTTGACATGGACAGAGGTATCAGCACAGAGCACTGTGGTCAGACATAAAATAAATTAAAAAAGAAAAGAACTTCCTGTGAATCACTTATACAGCAGCTAATAAGTACTGGAAGGATTAAGATTTTTAAGTAGAAGTAATTTATAAATCTGTTTAGCTTTGTAGCACCAGTTGATAAAAAAAAATGTTTTCCAATAGAGTACCCCTTTATGCAGCGGTAAGGTTATTCTGGGAGTTGTAGTTTCACTCACCATAACTGTAGAACTTACAAGTGACTACAGCTCTGATAGGACATAGTGAGGAGAATGTACAATGATATCAGTGACTACAGGTGACGTCTTCTCTATAGTGAGGAGAATACACAATGATATCAGTGATTACAGGTGACGTCTTCTCTATAGTGAGGAGAATGTACAATGATATCAGTGACTACAGGTGACGTCTTCTCTATAGTGAGGAGAATACACAATGATATCAGTGATTACAGGTGACGTCTTCTCTATAGTGAGGAGAATACACAATGATATCAGTGACTACAGGTGACGTCTTCTCTATAGTGAGGAGTATACATGTTGATATCAGTGATTACAGGTGACGTCTTCTCTATAGTGAGGAGAATACACAATGATATCAGTGATTACAGGTGACGTCTTCTCTATAGTGAGGAGAATACACAATGATATCAGTGATTTACAGGTGACGTCTTCTCTATAGTGAGAAGAATACACAATGATATCAGTGATTACAGGTGACTTCTTCTCTATAGTGAGGAGAATACACAATGATATCAGTGACTATGGGTGACGTCTTCTCTATAGTCTTCCCTTATCTAATTCAGATGGTACATACCGCCTCGTCCAGCTAAAACTTCTCTCTGCAGAATGTGACGCCCAGACGTCTCCTCACTATGTCCACGCATTCTCATCCTCTATATGAAAACAAGTATTATTATAAACCTACCAGACACTGTATCCTCTAATTATAATACTACTATACACTACACTCTTTGATTATAAACCTTCCATACACCGTACCCACTGAATATAATACTACCACACATCTGTACATTCTGAATATAATATCAACACATACTGTACCCTCTGAATATAATACCGCCACACACTGTACCCTTTGAATATAATACTACCACATACTGTACGCTCTGAATTTAAATCTGCCACATACTGTACCCTCTGAATATAAATCTGCCACATACTGTACCCTCTGAATATAAATCTGGCAGTGTTGCTAGTGGATGATGGGGGTGCTAGTATTGGGGGGTGTTGCTGGAGGATGATGAGGGTGCTACTGGCCATCCCCCTGGCAGTATCACCCCATCATCCATCGGCAGGAGCACCCCCATCATCCACCATCAGGATCTGCTGATGGAGGTGCTGCTGCTGGGGGGGGGGTTGCTGGTGGATGATGAGGGTGCTACTGCCAGGGGGGGTAGCATTAGGTAGGCAGCAGTTCCCCCACTTAAGGTAGGTAGCAGTTCCTCCACATTAGGTAGGTAGCAGTTTCCCCACATTAGGTAGCATAGATTCCCCACATTTGGTACCAGTTACCCCACATTAAGTAGTAATTTCCCCACATTAGGTAGCACAGATTCTCCATATTAGGTAGCACAGATTCCACACATTAGGTAGCAGTTTCTCCACATTAGGTAGCACAGATACCCCACATTATGTAGCAGCTTTCACACATTAGGTAGCAGTTTTCCAACATTAGGTAGCCGTTTCCCCACATTAGGTAGCAGTTTCCCCACATTAGGTAGCATAGATTCCCCACATTTGGTAGTAGTTTCCCCCCATTAGGCCGCAGATTCCCTTGCATGTTCCCCACAATAGGTCAAAGTATCCCCACATTAGATCGCTGGTTCAAACAACCCCCCCCCCCCCACACACACACAAAAAAAACACATACACACACAACACAGAGACACACACAGATAGATAGAGAGAGAGAGACACACACACAGACACACACACACAGTCAGAGAGACACACAGAAAGAGTCACACGCAGTCACACACAGACAGAGTCACACACAGACAGTCACACACAGACAGAGAGCCACACACAGACAGAGATAGCGACAGACACACACACAAACACACACTCACAGACAGAGAGACACACACACACAGAGATAAAGTCACACACACACAGTCACACACAGACAGTCACACACAGTCTCACACACACAAGAGTCACACACAGTCACACACACACACAGAGAGTCACACACAGTCACACACACACACACAGAGACACACACACACAGACAGAGTCACACGCAGTCACACACACAGTCACACAAAGACAGACAGTCACACACAGACAGAGAGCCACACACAGACAGAGAGCCACACAGACAGAGAGCCACGCACAGACAGAGAGCCACACACAGACAGATAGCGACAGACACACACACAAACACACACACACAGAGACACACACTCACAGACAGAGAGACACACCCACAGACAGAAAGTCACACACACACAGTCACACACAGAGTCACACACAGACAGAGTCGCACACACACAAGAGTCACACACAGTCACACACACACACAGTCACACACACAGACAGAGACACACAAACAGAGATAGAGTGAGACAGACACACACTCACTCACCCATCCAGCGAAGTGCTCCTTCTCTCCGGGCGCTCTGCGAGTGACGTCACGTCCTTCTGCGCGGCCCTGCGGAGGCACGTCGGGCCCGCGCAACAGAAGACGTGGGGGCGCAGGCCGGTTCACTGTGCAGGTGAGGGGGGGATGGTCCTACTAGTATGGAGATAGCGCAAGTGAGGATGGGGGGGTGAGGACGGGGGGTGCTGCTAGTACGGGGACAGCGCAACTGAGGACCGAGGGCGTACCTGGTGTCACCCCATCAGGATGGTGTCACCCCGTGCGGGCCGCACCCCCCGCACCCCGGTCGCAACGCCACTGATGATCACTGATCTATATTGTCCTCTGTACATGATCACTGATCTATAGCTTCATCTGTTCATGATCACTGATCCATAGGATCCTCTGTACATGATCACTGATCTATAGTGTCCTCTGTACATAATCACTGATCTATAGTGTCCTCTGTACATGATTACTGATCTATAGTGTCCTCTGTACATGATCACTGACCCATAGCATCCTCTGTACATGATCACTGATCTATAGTCTCCTTTGTACATGATCACTGATCTTTAGTGTCCTCTGTATATGATCACTGATCGATAGTGTCCTCTGTACATGATCACTGATCTATAGTGTCCTCTGTACATGACCACTGATCTATAGTGTCCTGTGTACATGATCACTGATCTATAGCATCCTCTGTACATGATCACTGATCTATAGTGTCCTCTGTACATGATCACTGTTCTATAATGTCCTCTGTACATGATCACTGATCTATAGTGTCCTCTGTACATAATCACTGATCTATAGTGTCCCCTGTACAAAATCACTGATCTATCGTGTCCTGTGTACATGATCACTGATCTATAGTGTCCTGAGTACATGATCACTGATCTATATTGTCCTCTGTACATGATCACTGATCTATAGTGCCCTCTGTACATAATCACTGATCTATAGTGCCCTCTGTACATGATCACTGATCTATAGTGTCCTCTGTACATGATCACTGATCTATAGTGTCCTCTGTACATGATCAATGATTTATAGTGCCCTCTGTACATTATCACTGATCTATAGTGTCCTCTGTACATGATCACTGATCTATTGTGTCCTCTGTACATGATCACTGATCTATAATGTCCTCTGTACATGACCATGATCACTGATCTTTAATGTCCTCTGTACATGATCACTGATCTATAATGTCCTCTGTACATGATCACTGATCTATAATGTCCTCTGTACATGATCACTGATCTATAGCTTCCTCTGTACATCACCACTGATCCATAGCATCCTCTGTACATGATCACTGATCTATAGTGTCCTCTATATGATCACTGATCGATAGTGTCCTCTGTACATGATCACTGATCTATAGTGTTCTCTGTACATGATCACTGATCTATAGTGTCCCCTGTACATGATCACTGATCTAAAGCATCAAAGACTCTTTGCCTTTGCCAGGAAGACAAGAAAGTTAAAAAATAAATTACATTTAAGATACAGTAATTCAGTGACCACATTGAGGCAGGAGGAATGTTCACCCACTAACTTAAAACAAAAAAAGTCCGCCACCTTTGTCACACTTACAAGAGTCTAAGAATCTTAGGTTTGTTATGCAGGAGCTTTTCCCTAAAAACGTGGTCACTTTGTATTTTGTTGGTCAACAACTTGAAGATATGAAGATATCAATTTTGAACCCTCATCCATAAATTCATAATATGATGTCCTCTAAGCATGTCATGGGGAGAAGGTGGGAAACCACAAATGGAGGCACACCTGAATCTTTGAGTTTTATGTGTAATTTTTATGTCAACGTGTCATAACAATATGCGGAGTAGTAGCAATAATTTGTCATTTATATGAGTGGGGTGTGCATTGGTTGAGCTTGGAATGCAGGGCTATGAATGGTCCACAGTGAAGGGTGTATTGTATCATAAGTCAATGAGTTATTTATTGAAAGTAACAATAAACTCAAGGCTACCATGACTCTTTTTCCATTCATTCTCGATTCAAAAATAACAAAAAAATTTAATAAAAAAAAAGTCCAAATATAGTTACAGAAAGCTTTGTGATTTCTTTTAATCATAAATAACAATAAAAGCTTCATTAAATCATTGCCTGTGATAATAAAGCTATAAACTCCAGCATACAAATATAAAATAGGAATCATCTGTAAAAGAGATAGGAGACATCTAGAAATGCCATCCTATGTATTTACAATATTGTACATGTAATAAATAGAAACATGTCTAAGCGTATAAAATTATGCAACACAGGGTTAGGCAAATGGCAGTGCATCGCACCATAAGCAATTTCGGGTGTTATCGTATTGACATGAAAAACATAGAAGCAAGGTATCAAGATAAATCATCAGTTCATTGGTTAAGTCCAACAATTTTTTCGGTCAAGGAACCAAATTATTAAAATTTGGGTGGCTGGTGGCATGGGATTATTTGGTGTTAAAATTGTTAGCCTATAGATGAGATGGTTGAAGGAAGTCCATTGATTTCAATCTAGAATCTCACAATGTTGAGTACCATTGGGTCTACTTTATTAGAATATAAAGGTTTATTCTCCAAATGGCCCTTTGTAGTTTTAAGTTAATGGGTCCAGAATTGTATATTCCCAGTAGAGTACAGGTAAAACTCGGCAGGAGTGTAGTTCTTCAAGGGACTATAGACCACGGCATGTGACTCTTCACAAGTCTGCATGGCAACCAAACAGTATATTCTCTGGGCAAACCCATACCATTTACATAACAATTTGAGCAACTTTACTTATTTTGCTTCAATATAAGCCTGAAAGTGTGCACTTTAAGGTTTGAGCTAGGTAGACTGAAGAATTCTGAATGCAACTCTGAAAGCAAATTGACAATTATACAGATAACTAAGGTCTACAACAAGATTTTACATAACCAAAAATTTTACAAAATTTTTCAAAGTTGGAGAATATAAATGATGCAAAAGTGCGGGGGTGGGGAGAATGGTAGTTTTAGAAATTTCAAGCAAAATTTTCTTCTTTGGATGGGACAACACTATTCAACACTTTAGGCCCGTTACTGTTTGATTTTTGTTTGTTAATAGTCCATACACTTTTTGCCTTTTTTTTTTTTAGCAATGTTTGGGTAGTGAACATGAATGAAGTTAAAGATAAGCTGCAAAGATGGGGGGGAAAAAAGTGCCGAATTGAGGGCAAAGGTGTTTATTTATTCAAATGCAAAAATAAATCACTATAGTATAAATAGCAGGCATCAATATTTTGACATCTCTGTTTGAAATCAATCACATACAAAAAGGTTGCAAGATTAGGTTTTTTCAATAAATTGTGCATTTTTTTTTAGAAACACTAGTTTATGGTATATATATATAGTATTGCAACTCAAGTGGACGGTGCGGAACTGCAATACCAAACTTATGTTGGGTGGTTCTGTTACGTGGAAAAAGAACAGGCCCTAGAAAACCCCATTATTAAAATACTCGCCCTCAGCCCCTTGTTAGTACCACATTAAAGTGCTCAAGTCAAGACACAGGTCAGGACTTTTTGTAGTCTCATACCTAAAAAGACATTTGATCTCTTTTTGAACAAGAAGAGTTGAACTCTATGGACTGTATCATTTATTTTATATATATATATATATATATATATATAACAACTTTATAAATTATATCCTAATCATAGAGAGATGGCACCAAACCTGAGTCGGCATTAGTTATATTGCTTCATATTTATAATCTACTATACTTTGTTTTAGCCTCATAATGTTGGTGATCTTTGCTCAATACGAGATATAGCTATATGCCGAATTGTTGTAAACATATTAGCAACCAGAGATGGGTAGGCCCAAACTAGTAAGCGTTGATACACTTATATTTGCCAGGTTCCAATAGACTGTTGAACTGTGGGTTGAATAACTTGTTGAGGTTGGGTACCACCACCAATATCGGCCATTATCTGATTTGTCTTTCCATTGGAATAGAGCGAGGTTGGAGGTATTAATCTAGATCATGATGACTAGGTTTTGAGAAGAAAGCTTGTTAGACTGAATATACCACTAAACCTGTCCAGGTTGGTCCATCAAGCAGATCTTTCTTAGTCCTCATTTGTGGAAAGTTATTTTTTTCTCTACTTGGCTGTCAATGTAAACTCCAAAGCAGGAAAAATATCAGCCTGAAGCCTACCTGCGAAGCTGAGGAAGTGTAAACGTTTATGGCTAGTGCCACCAATATTTATTTAATTTTAACAGCCCACAATGACCTTCTTAAGCCCCTGCTTTTTATCCGGTACTCATGATTGCAACAAGTGCCAAGTCCAGTTTAGACCAATCAATTGGGGTTCTCCCCACATTGTGGCCTGGAGCTAAATTCATTACTAATATTCGGCCTCGGAATACATTCTCCTGGAGCTCCACCTTCTGGATCTTGAATTGCTTGATTACGGTTCCAACATCCATAGTGTGTGTCGTAGCCTGGGTAGGCCTGATAGCATTCCTGGGTTCTGTTCTTTCTGCAACAAGTTGACATTCGTATGCAGGCCAGAATCTGTATAAAGGAGAATCGTGCATTAATGATATTATAATATAGCTTTCAATACTGGGTTATTAGGGTTAAGGTAATAGGGCTGTAGAACAGGTTTGGAAGGGGCTCACTATACCAATTTTTCTTAGCTACAGATGCCTTTTAGTTTTGCGTCTCTTCTTTTTAAGTATTATACTTGATGACATAACATTCAACATTTTGTTAAATGACCACAGGCACCATTTGCCTAGACATAATTACATTATCTTGGTGATGGTGACATCGAAAAGGACAAAATTCTAGTTGGATAGGTGAAGTCTCATCATGTGTAATATGCCATAGGGCATAGACACAGGAAGACAACATAGTCCGGAAACAGAGTGACTACCTGTAATAGATCATTTTAAGTTGTACTTAAAATTATCTATGTCACTTGAAAAAACTGTTGGCATCTTGTATTGACATGTCAAAAGTTTTGATCAGTTGGGGTTTCAGTGCTGAGAACAAGCTGGACAACAAGCCCTTTACTCCTCGACTCTCAGCCATCTTTGTCTTGCTGCTCCATAAGTATAGGATTGTCACAACCTCTGTCTATGTACCTAGTTTTGGAAAATAGAAACCATAGAGGGAGGACCCCATCTGAAGACCCATCTCTGTAAGCAAGAACAGACATCCACTTCCTATGAATGGCTCTTTCTGTGGCAGACCTGCTCGGTCCATGCTTTACATGGCCAGCTATTTTAGCATCTCTTCAGACGTATCTTTCCCAGCAATTTAGAGAAGAACCATTTGTAGGGGATTAAAGAAGAACCCTTGTTGGGGGTTAGAGAAGATTCCTCATATGGGGTTAGAGAAAAACCTTCATTGGGGGTTAGAGAAGAATCCTTGTTGGGGGCAAGAAAAAAAACACTTGTTGGGGATTAGAGGAAAACCCTTGTTGGGAGCTAGAGAAGAATCCTTGTTGGAGGTAAGAGGAAAACTGTTGTTGGGGGTAAGAGAAAGACCCTCTTTTGGGGGTTAGAAAAGGACCATTGTTGGTGGTTAGTGAAGTACCCTTGGTCACTCACCAGACTAGCTTGTATTTGGGCCCTTTCTTTTTTAAATGTGTCCCATTTTACTAGGGCACAGGGATCCAAACACTTATTTTATAAAGAATAAACACAATGTAACTTAGACTATTGTGTGCAAAACACAAAGTAAATGACAAGAAACCCCATTTACTTCCAATTTGATGAATGGTTTCTTATTATAGTAAGTTGTCTTTCACTCAGTGGCCATTAGCTGGCTTCACGTTACTATGCCCCCTGGAGGCTGACAATGAATTTGTTGGCAGTTCATCTAAATTACAGTGGTCTCCCCTTATCACTTATCATTTTTAGGCCATTTTATATAGGAGACAAGTAATATTAGTTCATGTAGGAAGGGTACCTGATATCCAATTCTGGTCATATTATAGATCAGTGGTCTCCAAACTGTGGACCTCTAGATGTTTTGCAACATCTTGAGGTTTGCAGTTTGGAGACCACTAATCTATAATATGGCTGCAAATCCAGGCCCAACCATTGGTCAAATGACCCAAAACTGACAACATCAAAGAGATCTGTGAGATTTCCACCCTTTATTATGCATGGTAGAGTGTATATAATAAAACAGCTACTTACCGAAAAAAGAAACCCTAATAGCATAGCGAATGCCAATATGACAGCCAGCGCAATAAGGATGATGCCCCAGAATGGCACTGCAATTAAGAATAATCTATGTAATTATTGTGAGCGTGGTATTTATTAACATTGCTTCCAAACAATGACAGATCATCACGGTATAAGAGTGGTGCGTCATATAATTCTCCAAATAATGATGAAAAAAAAAGATAAGATATAAGCCGTACAGATAGTAAAGGCTTAAAAAATTCAGGAATCTCTGATGTTAACTTTCACAATGTGATGAAATAAATATCTCTCTGTGTCACGGTGTTGGCCTCACTGACCTGATTTTTCCTAAATAACAATATATAGTCTATATAAGACTATAGTGCTCCTTATCAGAGAAAATATTACTTAGGTTTTTTCCAGTATAAGTATTAGGGTGCATTCAAGCTCGTTTTCAATGGCATTTGTCGTAGGTCATAGGACCGCTTAGATATGCACCGTCACCATTGATGGCAGTTGAGAATTTGAAATTTCAGCGGAAATTTGGCAGTGCGCATGAACACTGGAAAATTTAAGCAAAAGATTAAATTCATTGATTGCCTTTCAGCGAGGAGGGCGCACATTCAAGCGATCCTATGTCATATGGCAAATAGCTAAAATCACATATGGCAAATAGCTAAACTTTTATGTAAATAATAGTAAGTGTCCTGAAGTAGAATTTTATAGTTTTTTTTTGTATGTTTTGTTTATTTAAATAATACCTATATTTTATAGCCTTTTTGTTGAAACTGGAGGCTACAGATAGTGTCAAATATTGGACACTTAAAGGGAAAGTATCACCAGAAAATGACCTGTTTTTATAAATCTTGTTTTTATGTAAATTTTTTTTTTTTTAATGGTTTTTGCTGTTTTCTTATCTAATTTTCCTTTTACTCTCTATATCATAAAATAATCCCAAAATCTTGCTAGTTTCATTCTGGCCGCTAGGCCCAAACTAAACTGAGACTTCAGGTTGTGTACAGATTATTTTCCAGTAAGGGCTCGTTCACATTGCCATTGTGCTCTGGTAAAGATAGCTCTATATCTGAGTCCGTCGGAGGGTCGGAAGTTAAGGAGAGAAAATAAATTGTGCATGTCCTAATTTTTTTCTCTGCATAATTGCCGTAAATTACCGGATCAAAGAAGGACCCCATTCAAGTCAATGGATCCGTCATTTGACCAGGGCTCAAGTCCTGCAGGAATGCATGGGAACTGAGTTTCTGCAATTTTTTTCCTGCACTTTCCTTGAGTGGAAATTTTAGGTGAGTTCCCACACTTTTTCCCCAGGACTTGACCCCTGGTCGTGACCCAGTGGTGTCAATTGTGCTCCGAACTGTTCTGGGTCTGTTTGGCGCAAAGAAAAATGCCAAAGGACCCAGAAAGGGTTGGAGCACAACGACTTTGTGAACTTAGCCAAATGCCTTTCTTCTTAGGAGCACAATAAAGGGGGCATTAGTATATAGATAACACTGGATCCATCACCACTGAAAGCAGAGATCTGCCTCCCCCTCACTGCAGAATGACCTCTGAAAAGGTCACAGATAACATTTCCAACTCATCTGAATAGGACAAGCCCTATCCATTGCTGTCTATGGTCCACAGGCCCTGCAGTAAAGCATGTCACTAGTCAGAAACAGATTAGAAAAAAAAAAAAATCATTGCCTGCCTCTAATTACTAAAATATTTTTAGGTGATACAGTCCCTTTAAAACACCACCACCACAACATCTCCTAGCTACAGCTTTGGGGCTGGTGCAAATAGAGATCTATTCATCTGGAGATCAGTGGGGATCCAGGTTGGGCTATCATCAATTCAGCTTTTTTTTTAACTATCTGCTAGATAGCTGATAAATGCTTCTGGTTTTTATCCCTTTAACTATGAGGGTATAGTCACATTAAGCACATCTGCAGCATACTTTTTGCTGCTGATGCACCTACAACTACATGCTGCAGCCAGGTAGCTCGGTTTGTCTGTTCATAGCAGTGGATTTTACAGGTATTGTTTTTACAACAGTAAGTCCACCATTACGACCAAACAAACAGAGCTACCCAGCCGCAGTTGGGAGCTCGCTCTGGTGACAGCTGTTGGTGCACTATGTATGACCCTACCTTTAAAGATGGTTCTGAAACATAAGTGGACACCCCTGATATTTAAACTTGTTGGCAGTTTGGAACCAGTTAAGGCTTTGTTTACACTACCACCTTGGTTTCCAATGGGGAACCAATAATGACAAATCTCATTGGTTCTCATTGATTTATAAGAGGGCCTGCCAGGTTCCCATTGGTGTCCCCAAATGTTTGTTGACAGCAATATCGTAAACCATGAGGAACTTAGTTAAAGCAGTGGTCTTCTTGGACCGCTAGTAGTCTCCTATAACCCATAAATACAATAAGTACCATTTATGAGGTGTCTTGGTGGTGAATGGGTTGTAAAACAAACAAGGAGAATGTAAACTGGAACACATCATATGATGCACATTCTAAATAAGTAGAGTTAAAACAATTATAAAAACATTCTTATAAATTAGTACTTACAGTCTTCATCAAATTGTTCCATGGCAGCAATATTAACAAATGGGTATCCCAGATAATGTCTTATAGTAGTTGATTGTTTTTTAGTAGTTGTAGAAAGAGAAAGAGGGCCTGCTGTTTGAGTTTGTCCGCCAACATTTGTATTCACTGTAGTACCATTTGGAAGAACAAGAGTGGGACCTGATCCAGTAAGTGCGCCAATATTTGAATTCCCTGTAGTAACAGCGGAGTTGCCAGTATTTACGCCGGTAGATAAAGTAGTGAGGCCAGTGACTGCGAAGGCCGTAGTAGCTGTATCATTTGGAAGAACAAGAGTGGGACCTGATCCAGTAAGTGCGCCAATATTAGAATTCCCTGTAGTAACAGCAGAGTTACCAGTATTTGCGGCTGTTGATAAAGTAGTGAGTCCAGTGACTGCGGAGGCCGTAGTAGCTGTATCATTTGGAAGAACAAGAGTGGGACCTGATCCAGTAAGTGCGCCAATATTAGAATTCCCTGTAGTAACAGCAGAGTTAGCAGTATTTGCGGCTGTTGATAAAGTAGTGAGGCCAGTGACTGCGGAGGCCGTAGTAGCTGTATCATTTGGAAGAACAAGAGTGGGACCTGATCCAGTAAGTGCGCCAATATTAGAATTCCCTGTAGTAACAGCAGAGTTACCAGTATTTGCGCCTGTAGATAAAGTAGTGGGGCCAGTGACTGCGGAGGCTGTAGTAGCTGTATCATTTGGAAGAACAAGAGTTGGACCTGATCCAGTAAGTGCGCCAATATTTGAATTCCCTGTAGTAACAGCAGAGTTGCCAGTATTTGCGGCTGTAGATAAAGTAGTGGGGCCAGTGACTGCGGAGGCAGTAGTAGCTGTATCATTTGGAAGAACAAGAGTGGGACCTGATCCAGTAAGTGCACCAATATTAGAATTCCCTGTAGTAACAGCAGAGTTGCCAGCATTTGCGGCTGTAGATAAAGTAGTGGGGCCAGTTACTGTGGAGGCCGTAGTAGCTGTATCATTTGGAAGAACAAGAGTGGGACCTGTTCTAGTAAGTGCGCCAATATTTGAATTCCTGGTAGTAACAGCGGAGTTGCCAGTATTTGCGGCTGTAGATAAAGTAGAAGGGGAATTGACTGCTGCAGTGACTGCAGATGGTGTAGTAGCTGTATCATTTGGAAGAACAAGAGTTGGACCTGATCCAGTAAGTGCGCCAATATTTGAATTCCCTGTAGTAACAGCGGAGTTGCCAGTATTTACGCCGGTAGATAAAGTAGTGAGGCCAGTGACTGCGAAGGCCGTAGTAGCTGTATCATTTGGAAGAACAAGAGTTGGACCGGTTCTAGTAAGTGCGCCAATATTAGAATTCCCTGTAGTAACAGCAGAGTTGCCAGTATTTGCGGCTGTAGATAAAGTAGTGGGGCCAGTTACTGTGGAGGCCGTAGTAGCTGTATCATTTGGAAGAACAAGAGTGGGACCTGTTCTAGTAAGTGCGCCAATATTTGAATTCCTGGTAGTAACAGCGGAGTTGCCAGTATTTGCCGCTGTAGATAAAGTAGAAGGGGAATTGACTGCTGCAGTGACTGCAGATGGTGTAGTAGCTGTATCATTTGGAAGAACAAGAGTAGGACCTGATCCAGTAAGTGCACCAATGTTCGAATTCCCAGTAGTAACAGCTGAGTTGTCAGTATTTGCGGCTGTAGATAAAGTAGTGGGACCAGTGGCTGCAGATGGTGTAGTAGCTGTATCATTTGGAAGAACAAGAGTGGGACCTGAACGAGTAAGTGCACCAATATTTGAATTCCTTGTTGTAATATCTGTATCAGCAGTAATTGCTCCAGTAGTTGTACTTGCTACAGTTGTTGTTTCTGTAGAAGAAATAATACGTGCAGCTTCTGTTTGAGTAACTGGTCCAACAGTTGTTGGTTCAGTTGTAGTGAGTGCTGTGGTAGGTTCAGTTGTAGTTAGCATTGTTGTGGTAAGCTCTGTTGTAGTGAGCATTGTTGTAGTAGGTTCAGTTGTAGAGAGCATTGTTGTAGTAGGTTCAGTTGTAGAGAGCATTGTTGTGGTAGGCTCTGTTGTAGTGAGCATTGTTGTGGTTGGTTCAATTGTAGTTAGCATTGTTGTAGTAGGTTCAGTTGTAGAGAGCATAGTTGTGGTAGGCTCTGTTGTAGTGAGCATTGTTGTGGTTGGTTCAGTTGTAGTGAGCATTGTTGTGGTAGGTTCAGTTGTAGTGAGCATTGTTGTGGTAGGTTCAGTTGTAGAGAGCATTGTTGTGGTTGGTTCAGTTGTAGTGAGCATTGTTGTGGTTGGTTCAGTTGTAGTGAGCATTGTTGTGGTTGGTTCAGTTGTAGTGAGCACTGTTGTGGTAGGTTCAGTTGTAGTGAGCATTGTTGTGGTTGGTTCAGTTGTAGTGAGCACTGTTGTGGTAGGCTCTGTTGTAGTGAGCATTGTTGTAGTAGGTTCAGTTGTAGAGAGCATTGTTGTGGTAGGCTCTGTTGTAGTGAGCATTGTTGTAGTTGGTTCAGTTGTAGAGAGCATTGTTGTAGTAGGTTGAGTTGTAGTGAGCATTGTTGTGGTAGGTTTTGTTGTAGTGAGCATTGTTGTAGTAGGTTCAGTTGTAGAGAGCATTGTTGTGGTAGGCTCTGTTGTAGTGAGCATTGTTGTTGTTGGTTCAATTGTAGAGAGCATTGTTGTGGTTGGTTCAGTTGTAGTGAGCATTGTTGTGGTTGGTTCAGTTGTAGTGAGCATTGTTGTGGTTGGTTCAGTTGTAGTGAGCACTGTTGTGGTAGGCTCTGTTGTAGTGAGCATTGTTGTAGTAGGTTCAGTTGTAGAGAGCATTGTTGTGGTAGGCTCTGTTGTAGTGAGCATTGTTGTTGTTGGTTCAGTTGTAGTGAGCATTGTTGTGGTAAGCTCTGTTGTAGTGAGCATTGTTGTAGTTGGTTCAGTTGTAGAGAGCATTGTTGTAGTAGGTTGAGTTGTAGTGAGCATTGTTGTGGTAGGCTTTGTTGTAGTGAGCATTGTTGTAGTAGGTTCAGTTGTAGAAAGCATTGTTGTAGTAGGTTCAGTTGTAGTGAGCATTGTTGTGGTAGGTTTTGTTGTAGTGATCATTGTTGTAGTAGGTTCAGTTGTAGAGAGCATTGTTGTGGTAGGCTCTGTTGTAGTGAGCATTGTTGTTGTTGGTTCAGTTGTAGAGAGCATTGGTGTGGTAGGCTCTGTTGTAGTGAGCATTGTTGTGGTAGGTTCAGTTGTAGTGAGCATTGTTGTGGTTGGTTCAGTTGTAGTGAGCATTGTTGTGGTAGGTTCAGTTGTAGTGAGCATTGTTGTGGTTGGTTCAGTTGTAGTGAGCATTGTTGTGGTTGGTTCAGTTGTAGTGAGCATTGTTGTGGTAGGTTCAGTTGTAGTGAGCATGGTTGTGGTAGGTTCAGTTGTAGTGAGCATGGTTGTGGTAGGTTCAGTTGTAGTGGTTGCAGTAGTTGATGGTGCAGTTGTTGATTCTGCAGTAGTTGTAGGTTCAGTTGTAAATGTTGAAGTAGGTATAGTTGTAGTGGTTGCCTCAGTAGTGGATGATGCTATAGTAGTAATAACAGTTGGAAGAATTAAAGTGATTCCTTGATTAGTAAGTGGTGCAATATTTGCATTTCCTGTGGTCATTCCCGTTTCTGACATGGTTGCAGAAGTAGCTATGGCCGGTGCTACAGTAGTAGAAACAATAAGTGCGGCACCTGTCTGAGTAAGTGGTTCAACAATTCCCATTCCTGTAGTTATATCTGTAAATGTTGGTGGTTCAGTAGTGGATGTTGTTGTTGTGGTAGGTTCAGTTGTAGTGAGCACAGTGGTGGGCTCAGTTGTAGTTAGCATTGTTGTGGTAGGTTCAGTTGTAGTGGGTGTTGTGGAAGTCTCAGTTGTAGTGAGTGTTGTTGTTGTAGGTTCTGTTGTAGTTAGCATTGTTGTGGTAGGTTCAGTTGTAGTGAGCATTGTTGTGGAAGGCTCGGTTGTAGTTAGTGTTGTCGTAGTTTCACTTGTAGTAAGCATTGTTGTGGTAGGTACAGTTGTAGCAGGTGTTGTGCTAGGTTCTGTTGTAGTGAGTGTGGTGGTAGGTACCATTGTAGTAAGTAGTGTAGTAGTACCTTCAGTGGTTGTGAGTGTTGTGGTGGGTTCAACTGTAGTGAGCATTGTGGTTGTGCTAGGTTCAGTGGTAGTGAGCATTGTTGTTGTGGTAAGCTCAGTGGTAGAAAGTGTTGTGGTAGGTTCCATTGTAGTGGACATTGTGGTAGTGGGTGTTGTGGTGGTTGGTACAGTTGTAGTTAGTGTTGTAGTAGGTTGAGTTGTAGTGAGCATTGTTGTAGTAGCTTCAGTTGTAGTGAGCATTGTTGTGGTAGGTTCAGTTGTAGTGAGCATTGTTGTAGTGGCTTCAGTTGTAGTTAGTGTTGTAGTAGGTTCAGTTGTAGGGAGCATTGTTGTGGTAGCTTCAGTTGTAGTGAGCATTGTTGTGGTAGATTCAGTTGTGGTCAGTGTAGTTGTAGTAGGTTTAGTTGTAGTGAGTACTGTAGTAGGTTCAGTTGTAGTAAGTATTGTTGTGGTGGGTTCAATTGTAGAAAGAGTTGTGGTGGGCTCAGTTGTTGTGGGTGGCTCGGTTGTAATGAGAGATGTGGTTGGCTCAGTTGTAGTGAGTGCCGTAGTAGGTTCGGTTGTTGTGAGAGTTGTGGTGGGTTCAGTAGTTGAGATGGTTGTGGTGGGCTCAGTTGTTGTGGGTAGCTGAGTTGTAGTGAGTGCTGTAGTAGGTTCAGTTGTAGTGAGTGTTGTGGTAGGTTCAGTTGTAGATAGAGTTGTGGTGGGCTCAGTTGTTGTGGGTGGCTGAGTTGTAGTGATTGCTGTAGTAGGTTCAGTTGTAGTAAGAGTTGTGGTTGTTTCAGTTGTAGTGAGTGTTGTTGTGGTGGGTTCAGTGGTGGAAAGAGTTGTGGTGAGCTCAGTTGTTGTAGGTGGCGCAGTTGTAGTAAGAGTTGTGGTAGGTTCAGTTGTAGTAAATGCTGTAGTAGACTCAGTTGTTGTAAGTGTTGTTGTGGTAGGCACAGTTGTAGTGAGCATTGTTGTGGTAGGCTCAGTTGTGGTAAGTGTTGCTGTGGTAGGCTCAGTTGTAGTGAGTGTTGTGGTGGGTTCTGTAGTAGACATAGTTGTGGTGGGCTCAGTTGTTGTGGGTGGCTGAGTTGTAGTGATTGTTGTAGTAGGTTCAGTTGTAGTAAGAGTTGCAGTTGTTTCAGTTGTAGTGAGTGTTGTTGTGGTGGGTTCAGTGGTGGAAAGAGTTGTGGTGAGCTCAGTTGTTGTAGGTGGCTCAGTTGTAGTAAGAGTTGTGGTAGGTTCAGTTGTAGTAAATGCTGTAGTAGTCTCAGTTGTTGTAAGTGTTGTTGTGGTAGGCACAGTTGTAGTGAGCATTGTTGTGGTAGGCTCAGTTGTAGTCAGTGTTGTTGTGGTAGGCTCAGTCGTAGTGAGTGTTGTTGTTGTAGCCTCAGTTGTAGTGAGTATTGTTGTGGTAGGCTCAGTTGTAGTCAGTGTTGTTGTGGTAGGCTCAGTTGTAGTCAGTGTTGTTGTGGTAGGCTCAGTTGTAGTCAGTGTTGTTGTGGTAGGCTCAGTTGTAGTTAATGTTGTTGTTGTAGCCTCAGTTGTAGTTAGTGTTGTTGTGGTAGGCTCAGTTGTAGTCAGTGTTGTTGTGGTGGTAGGCTCAGTTGTAGTAAGTGTTGTTGTGGTAGTCTCAGTTGTAGTGAGTGTTGTGGTAGGCTCAGTTGTAGTGAGTGTTGTTGTGGTAAGCTCAGTTGTAGTGAGTGTTGTTGTGGTGGGAGGCTCACTTGTAGTTATTGTTGTAGTAGGCTCAGTTGTAGTGAGCGTTGTTGTGGTAGGCTCAGTTGTAGTGAGCGTTGTTGTGGTAGGCTCAGTTGTAGTGAATGTTGTTGTTGTAGCCTCAGTTGTAGTGAGCGTTGTTGTGGTAGGCTCAGTTGTAGTGGGTGTTGTTGTCATAGGCTCAGTTGTAGTTATTGTTGTTGTGGTAGGCTCAGTTGTAGTGAGCGTTGTTGTGGTAGGCTCAGTTGTAGTGAGCGTTGTGGTAGCCTCAGATGTAGTGAGCGTTGTTGTTGTGGTAGGCTCAGTTGTAGTGAGCGTTGTTGTGGTAGGCTCAGTTGTAGTGAGCGTTGTTGTGGTTGGCTCAGTTGTAGTGAGTGTTGTTGTGGTAGGCTCAGTTGTAGTGAGCGTTGTTGTCGTAGCCTCAGTTGTAGGGAGCATTGTTGTTGTGGTAGGCTCAGTTGTAGTGAGCGTTGTGGTAGGCTCAGTTGTAGTGAGTGTTGTTGTGGTAGGCTCAGTTGTAGTGAGCGTTGTTGTTGTGGTAAGTTCTGCTGTAGTTGGACTTGCAGTTGTAGTTGGAGCTTCCGTGCTGGTAGCTGCAATAGTGAAGCCAAGAAACATAACATCATTAGACATGTCCGCCATGTTACTTTTTGTTGACTTAACATTGAAAATATTCTAATAGTGAGGAAGCAACTAGAATTGTATGTGTAAAATAAATCAATCTCTGAATATCACAATAACAATTACTGATGTCACTTTCTCTCTATATTATTATTATTGTCGTCTAGTGACACAGATCTGGTGAAAAAATTCTACTACAGGGACATGTTGTCCTTTCGCCCATGGACATCCTTTTTTACAGGTCCCTTTATACTTACACGCTTTATAATGTAAACTTACTAACTTACTAACTTACTAAAAGGGAATCTGTCAGCTGTATTTGCTGCTAAGAGATGCAGACTCCATAGAATCGCTGTTAGAGTATAAAAGCAAACCATACCTTTCCTGGAGCTAATGGCAGATGTCAAACATATAAAATCACTTTTTTTCTTTCCTCATCGCTTTCCCTCACTGAACCGCTCCTTCTTAATTGACCTACAAAACCCTGTACACCAGTTAAGGAGGAGCTAGCAGGTGAGGGTGAGCAAAAAAGGCATGGCCAGACTGTGGGATAGCTGTTTGGCACCTCCTCCTTGACACTTGGATGAAAATTAAAAAGGCAATTTTATAATTTTGGCAGCCACCATCAGTTCCATGTAAGACATTGCTTTTACACCCTAACAGCTATCTCATGGTGTCTGTAAAATGTATCCCCTATCCAAAGTTTCAGATTGCAAGAGGTCTGACCGCTGCCCAGCGCCCCGGTTCTGCTTTTGCACAGAGTTATGTTGACCACCGCATGAAGCGGAAGAGAGAGCTGGAGATACCAGAGTTCATCCTGGTCACACAACTGATTGAGCCTTGTACAGATCCTCAAAGCGAGCGTTGATCTTGCTGATTGGCGCTTATTATCAGGGCAGTGTTGGCACATGTTAATGTAAAGTTAAAGCGACAATACACCTTACACCTTTAAAGGGGATATCCATCTTAGAAAAATGTATCTCAAATCGAAAGGATAGGGGGATAAGTGTCAGATCATGGGGGGGGTGGTATCTGACTACTAAGATCCACCACTATCTCCTGCCTGGCACCCCCAGCTTCTCTCCTGCACGGAGCTGGGTCAGTGCATGCCCTCCATTAATCTCTATGGGAGTGCGTGGAGTACCCCTCAAAGGAAGCAGCGTCCACAGACTTTCGATGTCTTTGCATCCCCATTCATTTGTATAGAGCTAGGCAGTAATACTAGACATAACCCACTGACATGAATGCTGCTCCTTCTGGATTTAAGTAACTATTTTTTTTTTAAAGGATATAGTTGGTTTTATAAGGATATAGAACCTTTATATGGACATATATGACATATATTTGAGCTATGCAAAACAAGACAGGAAGACAATGAAGAATGAAGGAATAAGGTACTGAATATAGAAATCATACATACCTGTTGTTTGGGCAGCTAGAAAGCAAAACAAAGCAAAATATATAAGAATTGTAATAAATGGAAGCACACAACAAGCTATTAAACTAACAGATAACACCCTTAATATACTCCTACTACCCAAATTGCTTCAGCTTTGTGAAAAGTGGCAAACTGGATATTAGGAAAAAAAACATAAATAAATAAAATATAAATAAAAAATAAATAAAAATAATTATAACAATAATAGGAATAATAACATATCATATATCATTAAAAGTATAACATACACATGGGGGAGGTTCATCGACACCTGTCCTGAGGAAAAGTTGATCAGTTTCCCATAGTAACCAATCAGATCACTTCTTTCATTTTTCAGAGGCCTTTTCAAAAATGAAAGAAGCGATTTGATTGGTTGCTATGGGCAACTCGGCAACGGTTCCTCTGGACAGGTTTTGATGAATCTCCCCCATGGTGACTATTACAATGTTTAGAACAATAGTGTTAACTTATCACATTATGAAGGGCTCAGCTGTTGCCCTGACACCTTCTAAGGGTCATGCCTCACAATGATCATCATACAAGTAGCCCTGAGAAGCCACTTTTTAAGCCAGTGTAAAATAACAGCCAGACTACACTAAAAATGGAAAATATTAAATGTTGCAGCATTGAACTGTCCATATAAGATGTTAAGGTTTATAGCCCAAAAAACAAAAACATGTAGGGATATACCTGATGTGGGTTCTGTTGTAGTGAGTGTTGTTGTTGTGGTAGGTTCCGTTGTAGTGAGTGTTGTTGTTGTAGTAGGTTCCGTTGTACTGAGCGTTGTTGTAGTAGGTTCAGTTGTGGTGAGTGTTGTTGTGGTAGGCTCAGTTGTAGAGAGAGTTGTGGTAGGTTCAGCTGTAGTGAGTGTTGTTGTGGTAGGTTCAGGTGTAGAGAGAGTTGTGGTGGACTCAGTTGTTGTGGGTGGCTCAGTTGTAGAAAGAGTTGTGGTGGACTCAGTTGTTGTGGGTGGCTCAGTTGTAGAAAGAGTTGTGGTGGGCTGAGTTGTTGTGGGTGGTTCAGTTGTAGTGAGTGCTGTAGTTGGTTTGGTTGTAGTGAGTGCTGTAGTAGATTCAGTTGTAGTGAGTGATGTTGTGGTGGTAGACTCAGTTGTAGTAAGTGTTGTGGTGGTAGGCTCAGTTGTAGTGAGAGTTGTAGGTGGCTCAGTTGTAGCAATTGTTGTAGTAGGTTCAGTTGTAGTGAATGTTGTTGTGGTAGGTTCGGTTGTAGTGAATGTAGTTGTAGTAGGCTCAGTTGTAGTGAGTGTTGTGGTGGTAGGCTCAGTTGTAGTGAGTGTTGTTGTGGTGGTAGGCTCAGTTGTAGTAAGTGTTGTTGTGGTAGTAGGTTCAGTTGTAGTAAATGCTGTAGTAGGTTCATTTGTAGTGAGTGTAGTTGTAGCAGGTTCAGTTGTAGTGATTGTAGTTGTAGTAGGTTCAGTTGTAGTGATTGTTGTGGTGGTGGTAGGCTCAGTTGTGGTAAGTGCTGTAGTAGGTTCAGTTGTAGTGAGTGTTGTGGTGGTAGGCTCAGTTGTAGTGAGTGTTGTTGTCGTAGCCTCAGTTGTAGTGAGTGGTGTTGTGGTAGGCTCAGTTGTAGTGAGTGTAGTTGTAGTAGGCTCAGTTGTAGTGAGCATTGTTGTGGTAGGCTCAGCTGTAGTGAGTGGTGTTGTGGTAGGCTCAGTTGTAGTGAGTGTAGTTGTAGTAGGCTCAGTTGTAGTGAGTGTTGTTGTGGTGGTAGGCTCAGTTGTAGTGAGTGTTGTTGTGGTGGCAGGCTCAGTTGTAGTAAGTGTTGTTGTGGTGGTAGGCTCAGTTGTAGTAAGTGTTGTTGTGGTAGTAGGTTCAGTTGTAGTAAATGCTGTAGTAGGTTCATTTGTATTGAGTGTAGTTGTAGCAGGTTCAGTTGTAGTGATTGTAGTTGTAGTAGGTTCAGTTGTAGTGAGTGTTGTGGTGGTAGGCTCAGTTGTAGTGAGTGTTGTTGTCGTAGCTTCAGTTGTAGTGAGTGGTGTTGTGGTAGGCTCAGTTGTAGTGAGTGTAGTTGTAGTAGGCTCAGTTGTAGTGAGCATTGTTGTGGTAGGCTCAGCTGTAGTGAGTGGTGTTGTGGTAGGCTCAGTTGTAGTGAGTGTAGTTGTAGTAGGCTCAGTTGTAGTGAGTGTTGTTGTGGTGGTAGGCTCAGTTGTAGTGAGTGTTGTTGTGGTGGTAGGCTCAGTTGTAGTAAGTGTTGTTGTGGTGGTAGGCTCAGTTGTAGTAAGTGTTGTTGTGGTAGTAGGTTCAGTTGTAGTAAATGCTGTAGTAGGTTCATTTGTAGTGAGTGGTGTTGTGGTAGGCTCAGTTGTAGTGAGTGTAGTTGTAGTAGGCTCAGTTGTAGTGAGTGTTGTTGTGGTGGTAGGCTCAGTTGTAGTGAGTGTTGTTGTGGTGGTAGGCTCAGTTGTAGTGAGTGTTGTTGTTGTAACCTCAGTTGTAGTGAGTGTTGTTGTGGTAGGCTCAGTTGTAGTGAGCATTGTTGTGGTAGGCTCAGCTGTAGTGAGTGTTGTTGTGGTAGGCTCAGTTGTAGTGAGTGTTGTTGTGGTAGGCTCAGTTGTAGTGAGCATTGTTGTGGTAGGCTCAGCTGTAGTCAGTGTTGTTGTGGTAGGCTCAGTTGTAGTGAGCATTGTTGTGGTAGGCTCAGTTGTAGTGAGCGTTGTTGTGGTAGGCTCAGTTGTAGTGAGTGTTGTTGTGGTAGGCTCATTTGTAGTGAGCATTGTTGTGGTAGGCTCAGTTGTAGTGAGCATTGTTGTGGTAGGGTCAGTTGTAGTGAGCGTTGTTGTGGTAGGCTCAGTTGTAGTGAGTGTTGTTGTGGTAGGCTCATTTGTAGTGAGCGTTGTTGTGGTAGGCTCAGTTGTAGTGAGTGTTGTTGTGGTAGGTTCAGTTGTAGTGAGTGTTGTTGTCGTAGGCTCAGTTGTAGTGAGCGTTGTTGTCGTAGCCTCAGTTGTAGGGAGCGTTGTTGTTGTGGTAGGCTCAGTTGTAGTGAGCGTTGTTGTGGTAGCCTCAGATGTAGTGAGCGTTGTTGTTGTGGTAGGCTCAGTTGTAGTGAGCGTTGTTGTGGTAGGCTCAGTTGTAGTGAGTGTTGTTGTGGTAGGCTCAGTTGTAGTGAGCGTTGTTGTTGTGGTAAGTTCTGCTGTAGTTGGACTTGCAGTTGTAGTTGGAGCTTCCGTGCTTGTGGCTGCAATGGTGAATCCAAGACACATAACATCATTAGTCATGTCCGCCATGTTACTTTTCTTGACTTAACATTGAGAATATTCTAATAGTGAGGAAGCAACTAGAATTGTATGTGTAAAATAAACCAATCTCTGAATATCACAATAACAATGACTGATGTCACTTTCTCTCTATTTTATTATGATGGTCGTCTAGTGACACAGATATGGGGAAAATTCTACTACAGGGACATGTTGCCTTTTCGGAAATCCTTTTTTCCTGTCTCTTTCTACCTACGCACTTTATAATGATGAGTGCTGTAACTTACTTAAAGGGGTTATCCAGGAATAAAAAAAAAAACAGAGCTAATGTCAAAGACAGTACTACACCTGTCCTCAGGTTGTGTATAGAATGCACCTCAGTTTCATTGAAGTGAATGGAGCCAAGTTGTAATACCACACACAACCTGAGGACAAGAGTGGCACTTTTTTTTTTTAAGAAATTAGCTATGTTTTTCTATTCCAGGATAACCCCTTTAAAGGGAATCTGTCAGCCGATTGCTGCTTAGAGTTGCAGGCACTGTTGGATAGCTGTAAGGACTCACACTATGGAACCTGTGCCTGGATTCTACAGAGATTCCATATATAGCAATGAGAAGCACTCTGAAATGCAAAGTCTCCTTAGATGGCAAAGCGTTTCCGATAGCATCTCTTTCTGGTATTCAAAATTCACTCTATTTAAATTTTTTACCAATATCATGCACACATGCCATTACTAGTCCTAAAATGCCATTTGTATGCCAATTGCATTTGTATGCCAGTTGCATTCATGCCTTTCCTTGTAACTGGGTGATGTGGTCACCATCCTTACCCACAGAAAATCATAGTGCTTAATGTGTTAGAGGAAGCTGTCTGTTATACACCTCCCCTCTAGCTCTATCTATATACTGCTACTGCTATCTATATAGGATAATGCTATATAGTAGTTATACCCCTCCCAGCTCTTTCTGTATACTGCTGCTGCTCTCTGTGTGAGATCAGGATATATAGTAGTTATACCCCTCCCTCCCCTCCAGCTCCAACTCTATACTGCTTCTGCTATCTATATGGGATCAGGATGTATAGTAATTATACACCTCCCCTCCAGCTCTATCTGTATACTGCTGCTGCTATCTATATGGGATCAGGATATATAGTAGTTATACACCTCCCCTCCAGCTCTATCTGTATACTGCTGCTGCTATCTATATAGGATCAGGATATATAGTGGAATATAGAAATCATACATACCTGTTGTTTGGGCATCTAGAAAGAAAAACAAATTGTACAAGAATTATTAAAACTGGACAACAAGCTATTGAATTAACAGAAGACAATAATTTTAATATATTTCTATCACCCAAAATGCTTCAGTTTTGTAAAAGGGGCAACTTGGATAAAGATGTAGATAACATTCATTTTATGGCTCATTATTATTAGTTATAAACATAAGATACCCACGTGACTATTACAATATTTAGAATAATAGTGGTTAGCTATTCACATTATGGAGGCTAAGCTGTTGCCCTGGACTCCTTCTAAGGGTCACACTTTACATTTATTATCCAGTCTACACTCACACAACCTCACACAAGTAGCCCTTGGATGCCCCTTTCTATCCAGGTATATAGAACCATTCCTGGTCTTTGCATGAGTATTCATGATACATATATTGTGCCAGTTCCTGGAGCCAGATGCAGTGAGGGTTATTTTCGGGGTATTTCTGGCAGGGAATCACCCCTATATACGACTTGGGGATGCAGTGCTTCACCGAAGTTACAGGACACAAGGGGTGTAGAGGTTAGCAGAAATTTGTTTTTATTTTTCACAGTACATAACATGGTAGGACAACGCGTTTCTAGAGGTAGACTCCTCTCCTCCTCAGGTACAAGGATTGGACCTGAGGAAGAGAGGAGGTTACCTCTAGAAACGCGTTGCCCTACCATGTTATGTACTTGTACCATTATAAGATGTACCTGTACTGTAAAAAATACAAACTTATTTCTGCTAACCTCTACACCTCTTGTGTCCTGTAACTCTGGTGAAGCACTGCATCCCCAAGTCAGATATAGGGATTATTTCCTGTCAGGAAAACCCTGAAAATTACCCTCACTACATCTGTACCAGCGGCATCCCTAAACGCGGTAACCGACAGAAAGCAGCTCCTGGAAAGTGCCGCCACCATAAAGCTTTCAACATTGTTGTGCCTGCCAACACAACATTGAAAGGTGAGCGTCTCCTTATCTTTCTGTGCATCTCCCTTCCAATTAATAGGATAACGTCACTATCAAGCGCCATCTCAGTTTTTTTTGTATTTCCATTATATTCTCACAGTTCCTGGTGCCAAGCATAATATGAACATCCATTTCTGAACCCATTGAAATAACTTAAAGCTCCTAGGTGCACAGCTGTGCCCTTGTTTTTGCCCTCGAAAGCCAAGTTGTGGGCCTTGATATGCTTTTTATATGTTGATCTGTGAGAAAATATTGTATCTGTCCAGATTTTTATCCTAAATTAAAAAGAACGGCAGTGTGGAATAACAATCAGACTGCATTAACATAAAAATACTAAATCACGCGTAGTTCAAATTGTGCATTTAAGATGTCAGATTTATAAGGTCATAACAGCCAAAAGTTACATGTAGTGGTATACCTGATGTGGGTTCTGTTGTAGTGAGTGTTGTTGTAGGTTCCGTTGTAGTTAGTGTTGTTGTGGTAGGTTCAGTTGTAGTGAGCATTGTTGTGGTAGGCTCTGTTGTAGTGAGCATTGTTGTGGTAGGTTCAGTTGTAGTGAGCATTGTTGTGGTAGGTTCAGTTGTAGTGAGTGTTGTGGTTGGTTCAGTTGTAGTGAGTATTGTGGTAGGTACAGTTGTAGTGAGAGTTGTGGTAGGTTCAGTTGTAGTGAGTATTGTGGTGGGCTGAGTTGTTGTGGTAGGTTCAGTTGTAGTGAGTATTGTGGTGGGCTGAGTTGTTGTAGGTGGCTCAGTTGTAGTGAGTATTGTGGTGGGCTGAGTTGTTGTAGGTGGCTCAGTTGTAGTGAGTGTTGTGGTAGCTTCAGTTGTAGTGAGTATTGTGGTGGGCTGAGTTGTTGTAGGTGGCTCAGTTGTAGTGAGTGTTGTGGTAGATTTGGTTGTAGTGAGTATTGTGGTAGGTTCAGTTGTGGTGAGTGCTGTGGTAGGTTCAGTTGTAGTGAGTATTGTGGTAGGTTCAGTTGTAGTGAGTATTGTGGTAGGTTCGGTTGTAGTGAGTATTGTGGTAGGTTCAGCTGTTGTGAGTATTGTGGTGGGCTGAGTTGTTGTAGGTGGCTCAGTTGTAGTGAGTGTTGTGGTAGGTTCAGTTGTAGTGAGTATTGTGGTGGGCTGAGTTGTGGTAGGTGGCTCAGTTGTAGTGAGTGTTGTGGTTGGTTCAGTTGTAGTGAGTATTGTGGTGGGCTGAGTTGTTGTAGGTGGCTCAGTTGTAGTGAGTATTGTGGTGGGCTGAGTTGTAGGAGGCTCAGTTGTAGTGAGTATTGTGGTAGGTTCAGTTGTAGTGAGTGTTGTGGTAGGTTCGGTTGTAGTGAGTATTGTGGTGGGCTGAGTTGTTGTAGGTGGCTCAGTTGTAGTGATTATTGTGGTAGTAGGTTCAGAGCTAGTGAGTGTTGTTGTGGTAAATTCTGGTGTAGTTGAACTTGCAGTTGTAGTTGGAGCTTCCATGGTTGTGGCTGCAATTGTTAAAGGGAATGTATCATCAGAAGATGTTTAAATCAAGTTTTTATGCTAAACATATTTTTTATACATTTTTGGTGATATTTGTTCTAATTTTTCATTTCATTAATTATATTAGAAAAACAAACCTTAAGTTGCAGTTCCCATTCTTGCCACTAGGCCAAAAATTAAAATGAAACTTCCTGTTCTGTACAAATCACTTCCCATCAGTCTCCTACTTATTATCACAGACAGGATTACATTAAAAACGTCACTAAAGTCAAGATAACTGCTTTTCATAAGTGAATAGTAAAAATTAAAATAGTCTTTTTACCCTATTATACCTACAAAAAAATAACAAATAACTAAATAAAATAAGGCAATTATAGGTACCCAAATGGAACAAAAAAAAAAAAACGCACAGAATGTGGAATTGCAAAAATGTTATACTAAACTAAAAACGAATAACTAATAAACTAATACTAAACTAAAAACGAATAACTAATAAACTTATACTAAACTAATGACTAATAAACTAATACTAAACTAAAAACGAATAACTAATAAACTTATACTAAACTAATAACTAATAAACTAATACTAAACTAAAAACGAATAACTAATAAACTAATACTAAACTAATAACTAATAAACTAATACTAAACTAATAACTAATAAACTAATACTAAACTAATAACTAATAAACTAATACTAAACTAATGACTAATAAACTAATACTAAACTAAAAACTAATAACTTTTGTGCTAATAATAAACTAAAAACTATTAACTAATAAACTAATACTGAACTAATAACTAATTAACTAATACTAAACTAATAACTAATAAACTAATATTAAACTAATAACTTATAAACTAATAATAAACTACGGTAATGGCCAATAAATAAATAACTATTGGGGAGATTTATCAAAACCTGTCCAGAGGAAAAGTTGCTGAGTTGCCCATAGCAACCAATCAGATCACTTCTTTTATTTTTGAAAAGGCCTCTGCAAAATGAAAGTAGTGATCTGATTGGTTGCTATGGGCAACTCAGCAACTTTTCCCCTGGACAGGTGTTGATAAAACCTCCCACTTTATATTTGGTAGTGCCACATTTTCACCAACCCATAGAATAATAGGTTACCCAGGATGAGGATAAACAGACTGATTGCTTCTGTAAACAGCGCCACATCTCTACTCAGGTTGTGTGTGATATTGCAGAGCGTTCCATTGAACTGAATGGAGCCAAGTTGTAAAACCACACACAACATGAGGACAGGTGTGGCATTGTTTTTGGAAGAAATTAGTTCTTGTTTTTCTATTCTTGGATAATCCATTTATTTTTACCACACAGTGAACACAATAAAGAAAAAAAAACATAGAAAACCTGGACAGAATTTCCTTTTTATACTCCCTCCTAAAAACATATAAAATGAAATAAGTAAATTATATGAACTAAAAACAAGCCCTCAAATGACTAAATTGATGGTAAAATTAAATAAAAATATGGCTATTTGAACACTGCCTTAAAGTGAAGGTGCCGGCTAGATTCTAGTACATTATTATGGGGGCTGCCATATTGCCTAAGCTGTAACAGCACTTAGAAATATGCTTTACAGCACATCCCATGGACATAGGCTACAGTAGACTGAACCTGTCCCATTTAGGGTCTATTCACACGTACTGTATTCTGCACAGATTTGATGCGCAGGATTTTCTGCTGCAGATTTCAATGTAAACTGAATGACTTGAAATCCTGCGTATTAAATCTGTGCAGAATACTGTACGTGTGAATAGACCCTTAGTGGGCATTCTCTGGGACCTTTTCAGAAGTCATTCTACAGGAGTGGGGAAGGCTGATCTGTGAGCTTCATCTATTGTCTTCTCCACTGGTGTCACCTCTCACTGTAATGCTGTACTGATCACTTTCCAGCAGACTCCTCCTTATCATCACAGAAATAACAGACAGTCTCAGCTTATATTTAGGCCTAGTGGTGATACTGAAAACTGCAAGATTTTTGGCTTATTCATCAATATGGATAGAAAAATGGAAAATATGAAAAAAAAAAAGATCACTAAAAATGCTTCAAAATGTTTTAACATTAAAGGGGTACTCCGCTGCTCAGCGTTTGGAACAAACTATTCAGAACGCTGGAGCTGGCGCCGGAAGCTCGTGATGTCATTGCCCGCACCCTCAGTGCAAGTCTATGGGAGGGGGCGTGATGGTTGTCAAGCCCCAAGCAATAGACTTGCATTTAGGGGGCGGGACATAATGAGGGGGCAGGGCTATGATGTCACGAGCTCCCGGTGCCGGCTTCAGCGTTCGGAACAGTTTGTTCCAAATGCTGAGCAGCTGATTACCCCTTTAAAACCTGATAAACACTAGGCCATTTTTGCTTCTTCCTCAAAACGGAGACATGAACATAATCATGAATCAAGGGGCGTGGTGTGACATCACTGGGAAAGTGGGGCCGGGGGGGGGGGCTGTGATGTCACGACCCCCGCAGCGGGAAACCAGCATTCTAAACATACCGTCGCTGGGACCCCTGCAATCAGACATCTTATCCCCTATCCTTTGGATAGGGGAAAAGATGTCTAGGGACAGAGTACCCTTTTAAAACAAGTGATAGGTTCCCTTTAAGGTTCCTACCCTTAGTCCAGTATCATAACTTTTGGGACAATAGTTATCAGCCCTATCAGCCCTGATTAACCAAATGTTAAAGTGGTACTCCGCTGCTCAGCGTTTGGAATGAACTGTTCCGAATGCTGGAGCCAGCGCCAGGAGCTTGTGGCGTCATAGCCCCACCCCCTCATGATGTCACACCCTGCCCCCTCAATTCAAGTCTATGGGAGGGGGCGTGATGTCACAAGCCGTCGCGCCCCCTTCCCATAGACTTTCGTTGAGGGCCGGACGTGACGTCACGAAGGGCGGCCCTGAACACGGAAGCCCGCGCACAGCGTTCGGAACAATAAACTTCCAGACGCTAGGGAGCGGAGCTCCGGAAGCAGGGTAGCGGAGTACCCCTTTAAATCTGATCCCTGGGAGTTCTGTAACAGTAAACTGTGACATAACTTGTTTTAGGGGAGTTCTTATGATAAAAGGGAAATAATAATAACAAGCTACATAGACAATTGTTCCTTTGTAGACACCATAAATATATGATTGAAATAAACTGTAAACCGGGATAAAACACATAATACGGTATAACCATGATCCAGATTTCTTATGAAATGGTTGGAAAAGAAAACAAAAGAAAAAAAAAAAACATGGCTATTGTCTTGTAGAAACAGCGCCACTGTTGTTCTCAGGCTGTGTCTAGCATTGCAACACATCCCTACTTAATTAAATTGGGATTAAGCTGCAATACCAGACACAGCCCACAGACATGAATGACGCTGTTTGTAAAATTAGATTATAGAATATGTTTAAATGTAGAATTTTTCCAGTGGATGTAACTTCACATTAACATATATGACACATTTCTTGAGCTACACAATGAAGACAATGGAGAATGGTGGAATGAAAAATACTGAAATCAGACATACCTGATGTTTGGGCACCTAGAAAAACAAAAAAAAAGAAAATATATGAGAATTTTTACAACTGGAAGCAAACAACAAGCTATTAAAGGAATTATCCAGGAAAAAACTTTTTTTTTTTTTTTTGTATATCAACCGGCTCCAGAAAGTTAAACAGATTTGTAAATTACTTCTATTAAAAAAAAATCTTAATCCTTTCAATACTTATGAGTTGATGAAGTTGAGTTGTTATTTTCTGTCTAAGCGCTCTCTGATGACACCTGTCTCGGAAACCACCCAGTTTAGAAGCAAATCCACAAAGCAAACCTCTTCTGTGCAGTTCCCGAGACAAGCAAAGGTGTCAGCAGAGAGCACTTAGACAGAAAACAACAACTCAACTTCAGCAGCTGATAATTATTGAAAGTATTAAGATTTTTTAATAGAAGTAATTTACAAATCTGATATAAGAAAAAAAGTTTTTTCCTGGAATAACCCATTTAAACTAACGGAAGACAATTCCCTTAATATATTCCAATGACCCAAATGTTGCTGTATATGAAAAGGGGATACCTTTGGATAATGGTAAAACAAAAGCCCCAGTTCTTCATGTAGATGACATATATATTATATTTCAGTAATTAAGTTTTTGCACAAATTATTATTATTAATTATTATTATTATGTGTATTATTATTATTATTATTATTATTTGTATAATAGTAATAATAATACATCAATATATAACACACATGGTCACATGGTACAATATGCAGAACACTAGTCAACCAATCACAACAATTTTGGCATACACTTCTGGGTCCTGGTTGAGCCGCAGTCCGACTTTCATTCACTGAACGGTGTAGCGGTGACACACCTTGACCGGTAAGTGGCTTACTGGGCATTTATTGTGTTTCAATATCGAAAAGCTGTGCTTAGGTGAGAAGAGCGCGGCAGAAGAAAGGGTCAGGTGAGCATCGGACAACCCAATTAGGGGTCGTGTTTTTCCACCCGAGACAGAAGAGCTTAGTCTCTGTTTCTCTCTCCATACTGTCCCTGATCCATAACTTAGTTCCTACCCCTGCGTTTGCTAAAAATGAAGTTTCTCTCATGAGATGTGTCCTACACAGGTCCTCCAACCAATAGAAAAATGGATGGGACAAACAATGGCTTCTTTGAGAGAACTACAAAGGATATTTTTACTTCACTTACTACAGTTTCCATTTCAGACCAGATTAAGGTCACAATTTTAATTTAGTTCTATCGAGTCATGCTGACTCAGGTGAGAAATGTATCCACGCACCGCTCTTACAATTTTTGGGAAATGATTCACATGAGAATTCTGTATACATGAAACATCTAGGGACCACCCCATAAATAACAGGAATACTGATGGTCTACCAGATTAGGGTTCGTTCCTTCTCCTCAGAATGTGGGCCATCAGTTCATTACATTAATCCTCAAGGTTTTAATTAAATGCCAAAACAGAACTGGTAAAACGAGATGGCATTTTCTCATTTAAAACTCAATGGAATGATTCACTTAGTCAATTTGATGATTATATTGGACTCAATTTAAAGGGTATTTGTAGCCATGACAATACATGTGCCTATAGAGTTATTAATAGCATACAGAACGCTATAGGAATCAAAAAGAGACATTTTACAATTATGACCTTAATGTTTGTTGGAGAATGCAACATTAAACTTTGGATCCCCCCTTCCGATTCTTCCCATTTTAATAATATCCTTATACTATTTATTTAAATGAGTATTCCCATCAGAAGAAATTAACCCCTATGCACAAGATAGGGTATAACAAGCTAATAAGTGGGCTTCCGATTCCTTGGACCTCCACGGATCCTGAAAACAGGAACAAAAATGTCCTTGGAAGTAAGGATGAGAACCACGGGTGTGTGACCGGTGCTCCATTCATTCTCTATGGGGCTACTGAACATTCCCATATGCTGAGGTCATCAATTTAATAGGCTTCATAGAGAATGAAGGGAGGGTTAAACACACACATGCAGTGCTTGCCATTCATTCTAAGGAAATGTTTGTCCCCATTTTTGGATTCGGAGATGGTCCCATGGGTCAGGCCACCATTGCTGAACCTATCATCCCCTATCCTTTGGATAGAGAATAGATATTTCTTCAGATGGGAATACCACCTGAATTTTTTGTCATACATAAAATATTGCTATAGATGTGTCTAAACCAAATTCTCAAAAACATATTTTTTTTACTTTTTATTTAATTTTCAAACAAGATAACTTAAAATTACAACTCCTACTACAAGGAGCAAATAACAATCATAATATACAGATTAATGAGAAGCATGTGGTATAAAGATAAAAGAGAAGAAAAGAAAACCGGAGGAGAAAAGGCGGCACAAAAAAAAAAAAAAAACAAGGGAAAACAAAAGTGAAAAAGGGTTCACTTTAACCCGATAACTACCATGGACGTCTATGCTAGTCCAATGGCCGTTACCGCGGTATGACATGGGCTCCCGACTCGATCCCACGTCATACCAGTCGGCCCCCAGCTGATTCCTGTAGTTGGGGGCCACAACAATCCAAGAAGAGATGTACAGCACAAGCCGGAGACTCCAATAGCAAAGGAAAGGGACTTTTATTGTTAGCTACCCAGATGCAACGTTTCGGCAAACAAACTGCCTTTTTCAAGCAATGTGACTCTGGATTGGCCCTCCGGATAGGTACGGGCACAGCAAAGTGGTCCAGTGCTGTCTCTCGAGACTTTTTGCTGTAGTTGAGGGCCGGCATTAATAGCCGACATGCAGCGATCGCCGCGGCCGGCTATTGACCCTTTAGATCGCCGCTGTCAAAGTTGACAGCGGTGTCTAAAGGTGCCTCTATCCAGTCCCTGGTGGTCCAGTAGGGTGGATCGCCCCCCCCCCCCCTGCAGCATGATAGCGGGGGGGGGGGGCGATTAACTACTGAGGTAGCCTGAGGGCTTACCTCTCCTATAGTGCCTGCTCCCGTGCTCAGAATGATACAGCCTGGCAGGACCAGGCTTTATCAATTGAGCGCAAAGCACACTGATCAATGGGATTGTATGTAATTCCATTGATCTGTATGAGGAATCAAATGATTCCTCCTAAAAGTCCCCTAAGGGGACCTAAAGTGTAAAAAAAAGTAAAAAAAAAAAAGGTTAAAAACACTCACATGAACCCCTTCCTTATTAAAAGTTTAAATCACTCCCCTTTTCCCAAATTCCATATAAAAATATATATAAACATAATAAAAATAAACATGTGTAAATGTCCAAAAAATAAAAATATATTGTAAATTAAACCGCACTATCAATGGCGTACACGCAAAAAAAAGAATTCAAAAGTCCAAAAAAGTGTATTTTTGGTCACTTTTCATACCATTGAAAAAAAGGAACAAAAAGCGATCAAAAAGTCTGATCAAAACAAAAATGGTAGTGATTAAAACTTCAAATCACGGCGCAAAAAATTAGCCCTCATACCACCCGCGGAAAAATAAAAAAGTAATAGGGGTCAGAAGAGGACAATTTTAAATGTATTAATTTTTGTGCATGTTATGATTTTTTCTAGAAGTATTACAAAATAAATCCTATATAAGTAGGGTATCATTTTTATTTTATGGACCTACAGAATAAAGATAAAGTGTCATTTTTACTGAAAAATGTACGGCGTAGAAACAGAAGCCCCCAAAATTTACAAAATGGTGTTTTTTTTTCAATTTTGTCACACAATGATTTTTGTTCCGTTTTGCGGTAGATTTTTGGGTAAAATGACTGATATCATTACAAAGTAGAATTGGTGGCGCAAAAAATAAGCCCTTATATGGATTTTTTAGGTGCAAAATTGAAAGAGTTATGATTTTCAAAAGGTAAGGAGGAAAAAACTAAAGTGCAAAAACTGAAAAACGCTTGGTCCTTAAGGGGTTAAAGATATTCAATATGTATACAGATCAGGTACCAATTAAATCCGTTTTATGAGGTCAGCCCACTTACTCCACCTATCAATTCCTGTCCCTCGCCTAGCTATGAGTTCCTCCAACATAAGATTACAGTGGACAGTAGCTCTGGTAACTGCAATCTCCGGGATGTCTATCGATTTCCAACACTGAGCAATGGAGATTCTTGCCCCAGTAAGGACATGATAGATAATAACCAACTGGTCTATAGAAATATTTTCTAGGGTCAAGAATAACAAGGCTACTTCAGGACCCCAGTTAAAGGGGGTGGAAAGGAGCTGATCAAGTAGGTACTTAATATTCAACCAAAAAGGACGTATATGAGCAGCAGTTAGAAGGCAAAGAATATAACTTGGCAGGACGGGCAGGAGTATAATACCACCTATATAACAATTTCCGTGAGGATTCAAAGTGATTAGCACATCTAGATGTTTTCTTATGTATATCAAATACGAATCCCCATTGCTCGGCTGTAAATTTTTGACCAAGATCTTCCTCCCATTTCTGCTGAAATGAAAAGCGTTGAGGTTTATTAATCTGTAAGAGCTCTGTATAGGCCAAGGCGATTCCCTTAGTAAGTGCCTTATTATTTAGAAAAAACCTCACGTAACTTGTTCTAATTGTTACCTTGGGCCAAGCTAAAGAGCTAAGGAAATGACGGATTCTTAAATATTTATAAAACTCCTTGTGTGCAAGAGAAAAAAACTAAGCAATAGAGGAAAAGGAAAGAAGACCGGATGAGTCAAAAAGTTGAGAAACTGTGTATACCTGCTCAAGTCCAGGATTTTAGATCTAGGTCCTTTAAGTAGCTACTTATCGCTGTAAGTGGGATATCCATTACCCGCCAGGGGCACAGGACCTTCATGTATTCCAATTTACTCCAAATTCTAGTAGTTGCTGTAATGGTAGGGCATGAGACAGAGGGGCAAAGGGTAGGGTTGAATCGAAGAGACCACAAAAAGTTGCACAGGGAGGGTGATCCCAGTAGCTCTGATTCTAGGTCCACCCAGTGTGGAGAGTCTTTTTGCCACACCATCTTTTAAGCTGATCCATTAAAACTGCGTGATAGTAAATTCGTAAACAGGAGAACCCCATTCCTCCTTCTCTGACTGGGCGATAAAGGAGTTGTGCACTGACTCTAGGACCATATAAATTGTGATAGTAGCTTCTGGAGATCCAAAATATACATATTTGGTACGATAATTGGCAGGTTTCAAAAACAATATAACATTTATGGTAACAAAACCATTTTTGCAGCTGCTATATGACCTACCCATGACACTGGGAGGAAAGAAAAGTCAGAAAAGTTTTAAATGGATCAGCAGTTAGAATAATGCCCAGATAGGGAATTTGACCTTCTGACCAGGAATAAGGGAAGTTAGTTCTCAAATATTCCTCAACCTCCATAGTTAAATTAAGACCCAATATGGTGGACTTAGTTGGATTCTTCTTGTAATAACTTGCCTTTGAAACATTTTCAATTATAGTTGTGACTGTAAAGAGTGAATATTGGGGATTGGTTAAACAAACAATGACATCATCGGCGAACAAACCGATGCGGTGGTTCTGAAGTCCTATCTGAATCCCAGATAAAGCCGATGATGTCCTTATGTGTTGTGCAAAAGGTTCCATTATTAAGGTAAAAATAAGGGGACACAGGGGACACCCCTGCCGAGTGCCATTACTGAGGGCAAATCTCTGAGATACTGCACCAGCAGTATATACTTTTGCCAAAGGACAAGAATATAAAGCCATAATGGCACGTTCCAATTTAAGGGGGGATTTTAATTTGCAAAGAACCTCCTGGAGGTACTCCCAGTGCACACGATCAAATGCCTTCTCTGCATCCAGAGAAAGGAGCAGAGAAGGCATCCGATCGGCACTGACTTTAGCAATAAGGTTGAGAAAGCGTCTAGTACCATCCAGTGTCTGGCGCCCCTTAACAAAACTGACCTGGTCTCTAGAGATCAAGACAGGCAAGATCCTGTTTAGACAAGCAAGATCTTGTTTAGTAACCTTACCGGTTGGCTTACCTGTCTTAGGGATAGTAACCACAAGGGCTTCAAGAATCTCGGCAGCAGGGGCAACTGTGGATGCAATAACATTAAAAGTCCTAAGCAAATATGGAGCCACTAAAGGAGCAAACTTTTTATAAAAATCATTAGAGATACCATCAGGACCTGGAGATTTGGAGGGCTTGAGGGCCCGTATGCAAGAGAGTATTTCGTCAATAGAAAATTGAGAGGTCATCTTGGCCACACATTCAGATGGAAACATAGGTAATGCCACAGAAGAAAGGAAAAAAATTCTATCACTAGTAGTTTGAAAGGTGGAGGAATCAGATTTTAAATTATATAGCTCTTGGTAATATTGGGCAAAAAAGTTAGCAATACCTTGTGGATCCATAATTTTTGAGCCGTTAGGGGTAGAAATAAAGGGAATTCGAGATTTGCGATTTCATTTTTTAAGTTGTTTAGCCAGATGTGAGCTGGCTTTATTGCCTTGCCAATAGGAAGTCAATTTCAAACGCCTAAGCGTGAGTTCATAATCAAGGAAAGATAGGGATTGGAGTTGCGCCTTAATCTGAGTGATTTCATGTGTTAAGTCTACAAGAGTGGGCTGCCTGATTCCGCTTATGAAGCTCTGCCAACTTCATCTGTAGTTCCAAATTAGGAACATATACCGCAACCAGAGTATAAGTGGCATTGTTCAGTTGACATTTAAGAATAATAAAGCATCCCTCCTCATCTACCTCTACATAATATGGTTCACACGCTACCGTATCTCGAATGGCTAGGGCAACCCCCACCCTTTTTTGTGCAATACATGTGCATGTAATACATAGGGATATTGATTATGCATTTGACGTTTAGCATCTGCTTGTAAGAGATGTGTCTCTTGTATACTTATCACATCTGCATTTAATCTCCTGGCCTCCTTCCATACCAATGTCCGCTTAAAAGGAGAATTAAGACCTTTAGCATTGATGGAGACAAACTTAATACCCATTACAGAAAGAAGAGATCCTCTATAGTGTAGCCGCTAACCCTGCTAGTCTCTACCTCTTTCCGTTTTTCAATAACATACAGAATTTAACCAAAAAAAACAAGAAAAATAAAATCAATAAAAATATTCTTATAGTCTTAGGGCTCCTTTTTTTCTTATAAGATACCGTTACCCAGTCTGTTGACACTTGTGGGGCGGTGATATTACTGTTGCACCTTGCTGCTTGTGTTTGGCATGGTTTAAATCCCCATTCTTGACATAACTCTAATAACTTTGAGGGTGAGGATGCCACATATTTTTCTCCCTTATGATGTTATTAATTCTTTTGCAGGGAACCCCCAGTTGTACAGAATTTTTTGCTCTCTGAGTAGGTGGGTTCCAGGTGTAAACTCTCTTCGTTTCATCATTGTAGCAGCTGAGAGATCTGCAAAAATAGTAATACCCCCAAACTCTATGGCATTAGAGGAGGATTCCTCATTGTGAACATAATTTTTTCTTTTACACGAAAGAAATGTACCCTAGCTATTGTGTCTCTTGGGCTCGATGCTGGCAGGGTTTTCGGTTTGGGGAGTCTATGTACTCTATCCAGAGTTAAATCAAGGGATGTAAGTTCAGGTAACAATACCGCAAAGTAAAAACATCTCTATGACAAAAAGAGACACAAAAATAGAAAATATTCCAAGATGGAAATATAGGAGAATATGGCAGAAATAACATTCCCTAATAAGATCAAGTGTCTTGAGACCTATACCCAACACTTTGATATATTCCTTCTACAAATGACCTTCATGGAGACCAACCAATGTCAAAAGGTTTCAGTGCTATAAACTTCACAGACATTATACATAAGGTAAGTAGTTTTTGAAAATTATCTTGAGTAATTCCTAGATTCTGGCGTCCAACAGAAACATAAAGGACTGTCTACAAAAAGACCACCTGGTCCATCTAGTCTTCCCTTATATATAAGGGGAATGCACACAAGCCATCAACCACATGTAGAAGGTGCTTGGCTTCAAGGGAACCCAGCTCACGGCGCTGATCGACCAAACAGAAGGATGTGCTTAAAAGAGGATTTATTGACCAGAATGCAATGCTTTCTGGTCAATAAATCCTCTTTTAAGCACATCCTTCTGTTTGGTCAATCAGCGCCGTGAGCCGTGTTCCCTTGAAGCCAAGCACCTACTACCAGTTCTACTCCGGAGAGCAGCAGACGACCTTTTTCTACATACCCATTCCATTGTTGTGTATGCGTTTACACAACCACCCAGGGTGAGCAGTTCTAAAATATATATATTCAGCCCCCTGGGTCCAACATTACTATTCTATGGAGCGCTTATTTCCTTGTCTCTAGAGTTATCAACCACATATAGCAGTCAATTGGCTCACAAGCATCATGCATACAACAGCTCCTGTGGTTTCACTGTTACTTTCCTTTAGATATATAGAATAGACAGAACACTACTAATCTGCTCATCTTCTTATCACCACCAGCCCCATCCCATTATTCCACATTTAAGGGAAACTGACAGCGAGTTCACGTACACAAAACCCAATACATAGAGTCATAGGGCGAGTAAACTGGATTACAATGAAGTATCACTTACCCAGATCCACGGTCCAGTTCCGGACATACACGTTGCATTAGCCTCCATTGCTAATCTGGAAATGGCCGGCTTTTTGGAGATGGGACCAGGCATACTCAGCATTCCTGTCTCCATCCCCTCTGCTCCCATATGCCTACCCACTTCATTAATATTAATGAAACCCCTTTACCCATGTGAGAGCAAGGTGCACAGTCATATCAGTGCAGAGGGGATGGAGGCAGGGAAGCTGGGCATGCCGGGTCCTGCCTCCATTACAAAAAGTTGGCCATTTGAAGATTAGCAGTGGAAGCTACTACAATGGCTATCTCCGGAAGCAGACCACAGATCCATGTAAGTGATACCTTATTGTAATCCGCTTCACCCGCCCTATAACCCTGTGTTGGGTTTAATGTGAGTGAACCTGCTGTATGTTTCCCTTTAAAGGGGTACTCTGGTGAAAAACTTTTTTTTTTAATCAACTGGTGCCAGAAAGTTAAACAGATTTGTAAATTACTTATATTAAAAAAATCTTAATCCTTCCTGTACTTATTAGCTGCTGAATACTACAGCGGAAATTCTTTTCTTTTTGAAACACAGAGCTGTCTGCTGACATCATGAGCACAGTGCTCTCTGCTGACATCTCTGTCCATTTTAGGAACTGCCCAGAACAGCATATGTTTGCTATGGGGATTTCCTTTTACTCTGGTAGTTCCTAAAATGGACAGAGATGTCAGCAAAGAGCACTGTGCTCGTGATGTCAGCAGAGAGCTCTGTGTTTCAAACAGAAAACAATTTCCACTGTAGTATTCAGCAGCTAATAAGTACAGGAAGGATTCATATTTTTTAACAGAAGTCATTTACAAATCTGTTTAACTTTCTGGCACCAGTTGATTTAAAAAAAAAAAAAAGTTTTTCACCGGAGTACCCCTTTAAGGAATAGGTATAGATTTAGCTTAATCAAGTATAATGGATAGTGTTTGCATCATGCTAAGAACTGGTTAATTCTTTTTTTTATATACATTTAAAGTACCATTAAAAAAAAAAAAAAATGTTTAACGCTATGTTATAAATGTCTGTTATGTTTATGTTTTGAAAACCCAATAAAAAGATTGTAAAACAAAGACTAAAATATTGGCGCTTAAAGAAAAAATGTGTGTGTGGTGTATGTAAAACTTTTGTAATTTTCTATGGGGAAAATGTAATGAAAAAAATATATTTTATTTAATTAATTAATTAATTAATTAATTATTGCACCAGTCTTAGAAACAGTTCTAAGAGAAAAAAAAAATACAATAAATAAATAAAGTTAACCCGAAAAAACATATACAGATTGGAGCTATCCTCCTGACTGATAGAAGGCAAAAGGGCGATAAGTACGCAGTACATCTGAAAAAAATAAATAAAAATCCCTACTGGGATTCGGGCCTATAAAATCCTCATCTTAGTAAGTCACAGAATCTACCAGGTCTCTTACTTAATATTTAAAAAATTTACTCTTTCATTAAAATTGGGACCTTTTAACCCGCAGCCAGGGTTTTTCTCAAACATCTGCGCCGGATTTCATTGTTCTTTTGTTTGCAAATGATACGTTTATGTGGAAAGTAAACATGGGGACTTCATAAGGATTATATCAAATTGATTAAACAATTAAAAATATAAAAAAAAAAAAAAAGAATGGCAGTATTCCATATCCCTCAGGGGTGGAGCAGTTCTTATGACCGGTCAAACTTTTGTACTGCATTCTACCACATTGTTTTTCAAACAATGTGCCTCCAGCTGTTGCAAAACTGCAACCCCCAGCATGCCCGGACAGCCGTTGGCTGTCCGGGCATGCTGGGAGTTTTAGTTTTGCAACAGCTGGAGACACACTGCTTGGAAAACCACACTGTTCTACAGCATACCCTGACATCATCACCAAAGAATGCCTTGAGATCGTTTCTCTTTGAGATTCTTATCTTTTCGTCTAAATTAGATTTTGCTGCCTCCTGGTTGAGTCAGCCTTCATTTAAATAAATATGTAAAAAAAAAAAAAAAAAAAAAATCTTTTAAATATGCAGAAATGTCAAATAAATTTTAGAAAAAAATGGTAATATCAACCAAATTTCCTCAACCAAATTTACTCTGACAATTAAATTTCCTCATATGACAAAAAAAAATTACATTTTCTCATGTGACAAAAAAAAATAAATTATTTTTACATTTTCTCAAGTGAAAAAAAAAAAGTGCCGTCTCCAGTAATCTGTAATCTATCATCATCATCAATCATCATCATTATTATTATATGTGATCTTAACTATATATATGTATATATATATATATATATATATATATATATATACACACACATATATATATACACATAAATATATACACATATATATCCAAGATAATGGTGCAAAGGATAAAAAAAAAATTCAAATATGTATTGGCTCACATCACAGCAACGTTTCTGTCCTCTCACAGGACCATTTTTAAGCTATTGGTCCTGTGAGAGGATAGAAACGTTGCTGTGATGTGAGCCACTAAATCTTTGAATTTTTTCACCATTGGAGGCTGCTGCGCCATTATCTTGGGTATATACTGCATGGACCTTCATCAAGTCTGGGACGCTGGTACCATAGCAGGAGAGTCTTTTTATATATATATATATATATATATATATATATATATATATATATATATAAAATTATGATCTTCTTCTTCCTCATATTATAATTATTATTATTTTATTATTGGATTATTACCGTATTTATCAGTTTTTTTCTCAATCTACTTTTAGGTTATTTTTTTTTTACTTATTTGTCTTTGTTCCTTTGCAGAACCCCTTCTAATTTTTTTCATCATTTACCAATATATATATATTTTTTATTATTATTTATTTTCATTTTCTAATTTTTATTTTTTGTATTCCTTTGGCAGAAGCTTTTATTGGCATTCTTGTCGGCAGAATATTTTTGTTTTTATGTTAAGGGCATATTTTTTTAATCTTAGATTACCATTAGGTCTCATACAGGCCAGCAAGATTAGCACAGATGAACATGCGGCTCACTAAGGCCATGTTCACACAATGTTTACAGCTGGTATTTTCAGCTATAAAAAATAAACATCAGGGGGGAAAATCTGCATGAAGAATAGCTGTTTTTTCAAACCACTTAAAAAAACACTAGATCCAATATAAATAAGCATGGCAATTCATTTTACAGAAGCTTCAATTTTCCTTTTATTGCTTTAATGTGTGATAGTTATTATTATAGTTATTACGTCTTATGAAGATTCGCCAACAATCACAGATGTATAGCCGAAAGCATAAGGGAAACACGGGAACTACATGTGATGACCTGTTATGAATTATTATCCTGCACCAATGTAATGTTATATAATGTACAGAAAAAGATAGATATGAGATAGATAGATAGATATGAGATAGATATAGATAGATATGAGAGATAGATAGATAGATAAATAGATATGAGATAGATAGATATGAGATAGATAGATATGAGATAGATAGATATGAGATAGATAGATAGATATGAGATAGATATGAGATAGATAGATATGAGAGATAGATAGATAGATATGAGAGATAGATAGATATGAGAGATAGATAGATAGATAAAAATGAGATAGATATGAGATAGATAGATAGATAGATAGATATGAGAGATAGATAGATAGATAGATAGATATGAGAGATAGATATGAGATAGATAGATAGATAGATAGATAGATATGAGATAGATAGATAGATATGAGATAGATAGATAGAAATGAGATAGATAGATAGAAATGAGATAGATAGATATGAGATAGATAGATAGATAGATAGATATAAGATAGATAGATATGAGATAGATAGATATGAGATAGATAGATAGATAATTTATGTAAGGAAACTAATAATATTGCAAATATATAATTCACTTGAATTATTTATATATTATTTCTACACTTTTACATTTACTAACATTTTGTGGGCACTGAGTCAGGTTATCAGTCAATTAATATATAATTAAGAAAAATCATCATTTCACTGCAGCATAATTTAATTCCTTATTTCTTTACTTTGTCAATTTATTTGTCTTTTCACTTGGAATAATTTATATATTTATAAATATATATTTATAATATTATATTATTTATGTGTTTTGTTTGCTCTACTTCCTGGGAAAAAACATATTTCAATGAGAAAAGAAAAATAAAACAGATCTGGTCCCTGTTGTAAGTAAGAAGGATGCCTGGATTATTTTGTATATTTTTGTAAGACTCTAGCCCATCTTTTAATAGGATTAGAACACCAGAAGAGTCGGCTCATCAGTTTATTAGCAGACTGGGATTTATATACTTTATATGCTACTAAATTGTACAGTGGAATTTACAAGCTGTAACTTAATGGCTGTCTCCAGCAGAAAAAAAAACAATAAAGTTTTTTTTTTACCGCTACACTAAATGTCCATTGGCCAAAGCTGATAGTTTTGTTGTCTTTAACAAGTAGTGCTTAAAGGGGTACTCCGCTGCTATGCGTTTGGAAAAAATGTTCCGAATGCTAAGAGTCGGCGCCGGGAGCTCGTTACGTCGTAGCCTGTGAAAGACCAAGGAAATCCTGAAAACATGACCTGTTGGGGGTCTTGAGGACGTTAACGTTGGCCAAACCTGTCAGTTTTGTTGGGACTAGCCGACCAACTAATGTCTATGGGGACCTCTTCCATGATGTCAAATTTTAGGAGACTGGAGGATCAGGCAGTTATATACTAAATTGGTACTCCATTATCTTCTCACCACTCCAGAACAGGACCAGACTCTTATCTCTGAATACTCCGGCCCCCAAATTCCGAGACAACTTGGTATCGGGAGTGATGGCCCACTCTGCCAGTCACTGGCCACAGCAATGTCCCACCCAAGCCAGTGACCAGCAATCAGACACTTATCCCCTATCTTATTGGAGTTCCCCTTTAACACACTCATTCGTTTGGTTCTTTTTGTAAATAAGCTGCCCCTAGAGGTGTCGGTCATTGACTTTCTCCACTCTTTTACACATAGAACACATGCATACTTGGCCGAGCCGAATGTGCTATTTTATGGGGCTGTCGAGAGTGATATCTGTGACCCAAAAATGTCATGAAGTATACGGCCAGCTCTAGAATATGTTACAACACCCAACCTAAGTGACTGAATGTGAACAGCCACCTATTGACCTATTGACTTTCGATTCCTCCATCTATTATCATCTAAATCTATATATTTTTTCTTTTCCTACAGGCAAAGATGGCAATGGATGGGGAAATAAGATCCGGTATGTAGGTCACTCTTTACATTACATACATCACAGTGGAAATCCAATCAAGATCAACCATAAATATGTCATAAGTAATGATGGCAAATACCAAATCCTGCACCAAATCTGACTTCCAGAACCAAAGAACCCTATAGAGGGATTCCACCCCTTTGGCGCTGTGCAGAGCTTTATTTTACTGAATACCGCAGTATAGTGACACAAATATTTTGGGTGACATTTTGCTTAATTATTAGAATCTTTTCCTATAATTTCATAAAGCCATTTCACAAAGTTACAATATCCATCATTATTTTATTCATTGTACTGTCATTCGAAAAATAGAGACATATCAAAAGGGTGTTCAGACCCCGACCAATCATGAGAACGAGCAAGGAGAAGTCTAGGCTTAACATGTTCTCTCCTGACTCTGTGTCATGTGACCTGGACGGACTTAAGCCTATGGGGCACTCCAGGTCTTAATGATGCACAGCAGAGAGAATAGCACTTGTCCTGGTCAACTAATCTAATCGATCCAAAACATTTTTGACGTGTCCTCGGAGCGGTGTTTCCCAACCAGTGTGCCTCCAGCTGTTGCTAAACTACAACTATCAACATGCCCGGACAGCCATTGGAAACACTGCTCTAGGACATGTCAATATAAAATACATTGTTATTTTTATTATTATTATTATTATTATTATTATTATTATTTTACATATACCTATTATTATTATTATTATTTTAGTATATTATAAATGACTATTATTATTATTTATAATAATAATATTAATAATATAATAATAATAATGTATTTAATTATATGTATTTATTATGACTTAAGTAAAAAAAAAATTACATGTCCCTAGAGCAGTGTTTCCAACCAGTGTGCCTCCTGCTGTTGCAAAACTACAACTATCAGCATGTCCGGACAGCCTTTGGAAACACTGCTCCACATGTCAAAATAAAATATTTATTTTTTATTTTTATTAATATTATTATTATGATTATTATTATTTATAATATTAATATTGTTAATATAATAATGAAAAATATATATTTTATTATGACTTAAATATTTTTTTGACATGTGCCTACAGCAGTGTTTCCCAACCAGTGTGCCTCATTCTGTTGCAAAACTACGACTCCCAGAATGCCCATGCTAGGAGTTGAGGTTTTGCAACCGCTAAAGGCAGGCTGGTTGGGAAACACTGTCAGAATTTTTTTTTTTTTTGTCATAATAGAGACATATAATTAACTAAATTAGTATTATTAGTTATATTATTATTATTATTATTACTTATATTATCATTATTATCAGTATTATTATTATTAATAATAATAGTTATATCTAATATAAAAAAGTATTAACTATCATTATATATATATATATATATATATATATATATATATATATATCTACATATATTAACCAATATTTCTTAAAATCTATATCCTAATCTTATGCACATTGTATAAAATTACATGTCATATTATATATTTTTGTCAGTATTAGCATCATTTACATGTATTTTAATTTAAAATGTATATTATAATTTTACATCCATCCACATTTGACTATATTATCCTTAGTAGTAGTGGTAAGAGTAGAAGTAGTAGTATAAGTAAAAGTAGTATTTAGATACACTCATTCAATGAAAAAGTAACATCATCTCCCACCATATCCATTTCTGGGTGGCTCCCTGACTTACCGATTCCAGGCAACGTGGTGGCAAAAAGCAGCAAAACACAATTTAAAAGAAGAAAATATGAGTTCCCCATGATGTGTCCCGTATAAGTCCTTCAGTCCCAGAAACCATGGAAGGAGAATAACATCTAGTCCAAATGTTAATTGAATAAAGTCTTCAGGGATTTTATCTGGCAGTGATCTGAAGAAGGGAAGGGACAACCCATAGGTGACATTGCTCAGCTCTGACCAACTTTTAATATTGCTCTCTCTCTCTCTCTCTGTTAAAACAATTAGCTTGAATAGTCGAGAAATTCAGGGCCAATGAGCCGTGACACATCATGGAAATATGACATATAAATGGAACAGTAATTGGATTAAATTCCAGGGACCAATCTACTGTATGTGAAGTACTGAAGATATAGGGTTTGTGATCAGAGAAATAAGTGAGAAAAATCAAATACCCTATTATGGACCTCAGGGGCGGGGGGATAGGGTGGTCCTTATTGGTCATCATCTATTATTTGGGGACCAAGGTGTCTACAAAGAGCATGGGGGGATAGGGTGGTCCTTATTGGTCATAATCTATTATTTGGGGACCAAGATGTCTACAAAGAGCGTGGGGGGGATAGGGTGGTCCTTATTGGTCCTCATCTATTATTTGGGGACCAAGATGTCTACAAAGAGCGTGGGGGGGGGATAGGGTGGTCCTTATTGGTCCTCATCTATTATTTGGGGACAAAGATGTCTACAAAGAGCATGGGGGGGGATAGGGTGGTCCTTATTGGTCCTCATCTATTATTTGGGGACGAAGATGTCTACAAAGAGCATGGGGGGGATGGGGTGGTCCTTATTGGTCCTCATCTATTATTTGGGGACCTAGATGTCTACAAAGAGCGTGGGGGGGATAAGGTGGTCCTTAGTGGTCCTCATCTATTATTTGGGGATCAAGATGTCTGCAAAGAGCATCGGGGGGAAGGTTGAATATCCTATTGTCTTTGGAGCTGTTTTTGTGTGTATATGTGTCTCGCAGTTGGTGCAGCACAGCCTTTCAGGCTCTTTTCTACAAATTTTCGGTTTACACTTTCTTTTACAGAAGTGTGTACAGACCAGCTGTTAAGGTTAATATTTTGCATTGGTGATGAATTTAGAAACTGAGACATTTAAAAAATAAAAATAAAGAAAGGCAAAAACTTTTGAGCAAAAACCACCAAAAAGTCGCAAAAAAATACACCAGTCCAGGCTTAGCTTAGCTTCTTTCTGTGCGTGTAGAGTGAAATTTCAGGAAATGTGACCTGCACAAAATGTATCAAATGACCTGGGACCAATTAATAAATGTGGTGCACCCACACAAAAAAAAAAAAAAAGGTGTAGAAAAATGATTCACCTACACATATGGCGATAAATCTCCTCATGGCTCAATTTGGAGAACTCAATAGGGAAGATTTATCATTGTCTTTGGAGACTTTTTTATTTTTTGTTTGCAAACACTTATCACTTAAAATGTTGTACGTGCGCTCCAGCACTTTTTTTCCGCGAACGACCTCCAAAATGTCAATTTCAGCTTTCGCCATGATAACACATTTTTTTAATTTAAAAAGTTGCAAGACCCTTCAAAACACTGCAAATCAAAAAATTTTTTTTAAAAAGGAACAAGAAATAGTGAAACATTTCAGTTTACATATTAATAGGTTTAGTACAGTTTTGGTTAATAGTACATATTAATTTATTTAAGCAGAATTGTAATTGTTTTATAGGGGGTAAAACACAACTTTCCTATCCACAGCTCAAGCTGTAGACGACACACAGTCTCTTCATTTCCATAGGCGTGCCGAATATACCTCAGTACAGCACTCTGGCATCTCTGGCGCTCCCATAGAAATAAATGCGTGGGGCACCCAATCAGAGCAAACTCAGAGCAAAGTCTTGTTACCAGTGGGGACCTCAAGGATCTGTACTGGGACCCATTCGGTATAATATCTTTATCAGTAATATTGCAGAAGGCCTTGATGGTAAGGTATTGGTCTTTTTGCTAATAAAACAAGGATATGTAACAAGGTTGATGGTCTTGAAGGTGTTACGCCAAATGGAAAATAAAATAGGTAAACTAGAGGAATGGTCAGAACTCTGGACACTGTGAATAAGTGCAAGATAATGTACTTTGGGCATAAGAATCCAAGGGCAGAATATAGAATATGTGACACAGAGGAAGTTCTTTTCTTTTTGAGTTTATTTTCTGTCTGACCAAAATGCTCTCTGCTGACACCCCTGTCCATGTTAGGAACTGTCCTGCTCTGGGATAGGCATAAGGCTATACTTCATATGAGATAGGGATAGGCATAAGGCTATCCTTCATATAAGATAGGGATAGGCATAAGGCTATCCTTCATATAAGATAGAGATAGGCATAAGGCTATCCTTCATATAAGATAGGGATAGGCATAAGGCTATCCTTCATATAAGAAAGGTATAGGCATAAGGCTATCCTTCATATAAGATAGGGATAGGCATAAGGCTATCCTTCATATAAGATAGGGATAGGCATAAGGCTATCCTTCATGTAAGATAGGGATAGGCATAAGGCTATCCTTCATATAAGAAAGGTATAGGCATAAGGCTATCCTTCATATAAGATAGGGATAGGCATAAGGCTATCCTTCATATAAGATAGGGATAGGCATAAGGCTATCCTTCATATAAGATAGGGATAGGCATAAGGCTATTGTTACGCCTAGCGCTCCGGGTCCCCGCTCCTCCCCGGAGCGCTCACGGCGTCTCTCTCCCTGCAGCGCCCCGGTCAGTCCCGCTGACCGGGAGCGCTGCACTGTCATGGCCGTCGGGGATGCGATTCGCACAGCGGGACGCGCCCGCTCGCGAATCGCATCCCAGGTCACTTACCCGTCCCGGTCCCCTGCTGTCATGTGCTGGCGCGCGCGGCTCCGCTCTCTAGGGCGCGCGCGCGCCAGCTCTCTGAGACTTAAAGGGCCAGTGCACCAATGATTGGTGCCTGGTCCAATTAGCTTAATTGGCTGCCACCTGCTCCCTGGCTATATCTGATCTCCTCCCTTGCACTCCCTTGCCGGATCTTGTTGCCCTTGTGCCTAGTGAAAGCGTTCCCTTGTGTGTTCCTAGCCTGTGTTCCAGACCTCCTGCCGTTGCCCCTGACTACGATCCTTGCTGCCTGCCCCGACCTTCTGCTACGTCCGACCTTGCTTTTGTCTACTCCCTTGTACCGCGCCTATCTTCAGCAGTCAGAGAGGTTGAGCCGTTGCTAGTGGATACGACCTGGTTACTACCGCCGCAGCAAGACCATCCCGCTTTGCGGCGGGCTCTGGTGAACACCAGTAGTAACTTAGAACCGGTCCACTAGCACGGTCCACGCCAATCCCTCTCTGGCACAGAGGATCCACCTCCTGCCAGCCGGCATCGTGACAGCTATCCTTCATATAAGATAGGGATAGGCATAAGGCTATCCTTCATATAAGATAGGGATAGGCATAAGGCTATCCTTCATATAAGATAGAGATAGGCATAAGGCTATACTTCATATAAGATAGGGATAGGTATAAGGATTTTCCTTCATATAAGATAGGGATAGGCATAATAATATACTTCATATATGATAGGGATAGGTATAAGGTTATCCTTCATATAAGATAGAGATAGGTATAATGCTATACTTCATATAAGATAGGGATAAGCATAAATCTATCCTTCATATAAGATAGGGATAGGCATAAGGCTATCCTTCATATAAGATAGAGCCAGGGACTATTCATAATATTCAGGATATTGGTCAGACAGGATGGATCAAATGGTTGTTATCTGCCGACACATTCTATGTTTCTAACCAATAATTATCTGAGCCCCTTGAGCAGAATATTGGGGTTTTCCTATGAACCATTATAAAACAAGCATATTTTCATACCATGACTATGACGCTGGTAATCAATACAATACAATACAATGAAATTTTAATCATTCGTTTTTTTGATGACCTATTCCTTTAGGCTTCTAACTTAATTAAATATATTTTGTTACGCATAAGAGAATATCATCGTGAGCCATGGGATTGGCATTTTTTTCCCAAGTGATTTAATATAACTAAGTAGTTTTCAGGTTCTAAGAGGGTTTGACCCCGAGTGATAATATGACGGTGAAGCAACTCGTATGAGATGATAGACAAATTTATGTATGTAGTTAAACCAGATCAAAGAGAAAGGCGTAACACACGTTTGTTATACACCACGGTTGTTGACTTGTTGTAATTACCCGGTACGTCTGCCAACCCTGCAATCCAGCTCCAACTTTCATTTTTGTGATGTGTTAAACCAGCAGATCGTAAAACAATCACAACAAAAACAAAAAACATCAAAGAATACAACCGCAAAGGCGAATAAAAGTAAGGGAACTCTCCAAGAATACCAGTGTGACAAAATCCTCTTAGGGAAACATGGCAAAAATGATGGTAACTGATGGTAACTGATATATGGCTTCCTAGTAATACACTGGCCCCGTTTTCACAGGATAAGTTTTGCAGGTTATGAAGAAATTCATATGGGACAGATAACATATAAAATGTTAGGAAACTTGACGTGTTAGAAACCTTAACTCGGTTCCTTTTAGACAGACAATCAAAAGTTGGCCATACACTTAGGGGTACTCCCATGGAATTTATTACTTTTTTAAATCAACTGGTGCCAGAAAGTTAAACAGGTTTGTAAATTACTTCTATAAAAAAAATTGTAACCCTTCCTGTACTTATCAGCTGTTGTATGCTCCACAGGAAGTTCTTTTCTTTTTGAATTTCCTGTCTGACCACAGTGCTCTCTGCTGACACCTCTGTCCATTTTTGGAACTGTTCGGAGCAGGATATGTTTGCTATGGGGATTTGCTCTTGCTCTGGATAGTTCCTAAAATGGACAGAGGTGTCAGCAGAGAGCACTGTGGTCAGACAGAAAGGAAATTCAAAAAGAAAGGAACTTCCTGTGGAGCATACGACAGCTGATAAGTACAGGAAGGATTAAGATTTTTTTAATAGAAGTCATTTACCAATCTGTTTAACTTTCTGGCACCAGTTGATTTAAAAAAAAATGTTTTCCAGGGGAGTACCCCTTTAATAGTTGTCAGCAGAACATTCTTTCAGTCGACAGTGATCTCTACAGATTTCCCCTACACATGAATATTTCGTATGGCTGAATGTTCATGTGATGTCTATGGATAGAAAATAACCACAAACACAGACAGCAGACGCCCTAGCTGTAGGGAGGGGGGACTATTATAAATTTACCCCTATGTGCTCCCAGGGTATAAATAATGGGCTGGGTATATTCTGCTAACTCAGCAAACAAACTACACATACCAAAAACAGAAAAAGCTGTAGCAGACCATATAATCAAGATTCACTTTATTGTTTAAAAAAAAGCAATAAAACATTACATATACAGTGGTCCCTCAACATACGATGGTAATTCGTTCCAAACGACCCATCGTTTGTCGAATCCATCGTATGTTGAGGGATCCGTGCAATGTAAAGTATAGGAAGCTGTACTCACCTGTCCCCGCCGCTCCGGACAAGTTCCTCACCACTCCCGATGCTGTCCCAGGGGCTCCCGATGCTGTCCCGCTGCTCCGGTGTCTTCTTCACGATCCTCCGGTGTCTTGCACATCTTCTGCAGGGTCCGGGCCTTGCTTTCTGGTGACGTTATTACGCTGCTGCGCCGGCGCGGCGTGCGTAGTGACGTAATAACGACGCCGAAAAGCAAGGCCCGGACCCTGGAGAAGATGCGCAAGACACCGGAGGATCGCGAAGAAGACACCGGAGCAGCAGGAATAGGTAAGCGAACCTGCAAGGGATGCTTAAACTGCTATCCGACAGCAGCTTAAGCATTTTGCGCTGTCGGATAGCAGTTAATGCGATGGCCCCGACATATAAAAGCATCGTATGTCGATGCTGACATCGACATGCGATGGCCTCTGAGAGGCCATCGTATGTCGATTTTATCATATGTCGGGGCCATCGTAGGTCGGGGGGTTACTGTATAACAAAAGAGGAATGGCGACTGATAAATGGGACTTCTCCTGGATAAGGTGCAAGCAAGTGATGCAGATACCTATTTTAAAGGTATATAAAGTGGCCTGTGCCATACGCTAGTGTACTAATTACTAATTATTAAAGCAATGTATACATACAGGTCGCACAAGGTAATACAAAGAGGTAAAAAGCATGGATAAAGCAGCAAGGCTATACCAACAATGCAAGTTATACTAGTAAATGGTAACGGTATTCACATAAGGTGCATAAGTGCTTGCAATACATGTTATCATACCAAAACATAAGTAAATGAACTCCGTGTCCAGGAGGCATCCACCCCTACGACCGTTTCGGACTAAATGTCCTTCTTCTGGGACTCGTTTTTTCCTCCTCGCCTTCTAAAATCCATCTCTTTCATATTTCCATCTACAGACCCATATAAGGGCTTGTTTTTTTGCGTGACCAATTGTCCTTTGTAATGAAACCTCTCATTTTACCATAAAATGGACGGCGAACCCAAAAAAAATATTTTTTTTAGGGAGGAAATTTTAATGAAAACCACAATTTTGCACATTTTGGAGGGTTTCATTTTCACACTGTACATTTTACGGTAGAAATGACATGTGTTCTTTATTCTGTGGGTTAATACGGTTAAAATAATACCCATGGATAGATACTTTTATATTTTTGTACCGCTTAAAAAAAATCTAAAACTTTTTGTACAAAATCAGTAATCTAAAATCTAATGTTGACCACCTATAACTTTTTCATTTTTCCGTATAAGCGGAGGTATGAGTGCTAATTTTTTGCGCCGTCATCTGTACTTTTTATTGATGCGACATTTGCATATATAAAACTTTTAGATAATTTATAATTTTTTTGGAATAAAATGTGACAAAAAAGCAGCATTTTTGGACTTTTTTTATTTTTAACATTTACGCCATTCACCATACGGGATCATTTAACATTATATTTTGATAGTTCGGACATTTACGCACGCGGCGATACCAAATATGTTTATAAAATAAAAATTTACGCTTTTTGGGGGTAAAGTGGAAAAAACTGACAATTTTCATTTTTATTGGGGGATGGGATTTTTCACTTCTTTTACTCTTTACTTTTACATTTTTTCAACTTTTTTTTTAAACACTTTTTATGTACCCATAGGGGACTATCTATAGCAATCATTTGATTGATAATACCGTTCAGTGCTATGCATAGGACATAGCACTGATCAGTATTATCAGTGATCTTCTGCTCTGGTCTTCTTGATGTCAGACAAGAGCAGAAGACCCAAGGAGATGGACGGAGGCAGGTGAGGGGACCTCTGTCCGCCATTACAGATGATCAGAACGCAGCAGCAGCTCTGCAGGCGATCCGATCATCTGTTTTAACATGCGCATTGCTGCAGATGCCGTGATCTGTACTGATCACGGCATCTGAGGAGTTAATGGCGGACATCCGCGCGATCGCGGATGTCGGCCATTACCGTCGGGCCCCGGCTGCTGATAGCAGCCGGAACCTGCCGTGTATGACACAAGCACCGCTCCGATGCTCGCGGTCATACACAGGATGTAAATGTACATCCTGGTGAGCAAAGTACCGCCAAGCCAGGACGTACATTTACGTCCGTGGTCGTTAAGGGGTTAAACAACACAATGTAACTCCAGGTCAATGACACTTCTGTGAAATCACACTGACCGCTCAGGAAGCAACACTGATTGCCAATCAATTCCACATGCTGTTGTGCAAATGGAGCAGACAACAGGTGGAAATTATAGGCAATTAGTAAGACACTTCCAATAAAGGAGTGGTTCTGCACGTGGTGACCATAGACCACTTCTCAGTGCCTATGCTTCCTGACCCATGTTTTGATCACTTCTGAATGCTGGCATTGCTTTCACTCTAGTGGTAGCATGAGACGGAGTCTACAACCCACACAAGTGGCTCAGGTAGTGCAGCTCATCCAGGATGGCACATCAATGCGAGCTGTGGCAAGAAGGTTTGCTGTGTCTGTCAGCTTAGTGTCCAGAGCATGGAGGCGCTACCAGGAGACAGGCCAGTACATCACGAGACGTGGAGGAGGCCGTGGGAGGGCAACAACCCAGCAGCAGGACCGCTACCTCCACCTTTGTGCAAGGAGGAGCAGGAGGAGCACTGACAGAGCCCTGCAAAATGACCTCCAGCAGGCCACAAATGTGCATGTGTCCACTCAAATGGTCAGAAACAGACTCCATGAGGGTCCAACACCGTGCAGGACATTTGGCATTTGCCAGAGAACACCAAGATTGGCAAATTCGCCACTGGCACCCTGTGCTCTTCACAGATGAAAGCAGGTTCACACTGAGCACATGTGACAGATATGACAGATTCTGGAGACGCCATGGAGAACGTTCTGCAGTGAGTCCTAAGAACAACCATATGTATTACCCAAAAATAAGATGTTCCTGTCCATACAGTATATGGGTGAGTTGTGGTGAAATGTTATTTGGTGCTCTCCAAGCTCCTGGAATGAAGGATAGGACAGAATGAGTCATGGTTGTCTGACTGACATTTCAATTATAACTACACGTTGTATATTCAATAATCTCATAGTAATAGTATTATATTGTGTACTTACAACACCCGTAATCCTAGGCGAAGGATACTCATGGTGCAGCTCCAGTATTCATCAAGTAAAAATATTTACCCCTAAAACTTTACTCAAAGCGTATAACTAGTCAAAATATCATGTAAATTGTGAAGTTGTAAGGGAATATAATACAAACGCACCTGTATTAAGCAGACTCCAATGATGAGTTAGATTCCTGGCAAAAATGATTTCATGAAAACAAAAATGTTTTTCAAAAGATTCTATTGTGACATTGTTAAAAAGTCCCAGTTTTGGGTTGTATACGAAACAATGTAGGTAGTCATCTCGACTGATTATTATAGACGGCTACAATTGGCCGCAATCACTTATCGGCTCACACAAATGATCATAGATTCTGTTCCTTACTGTGCAGTTTACATAGAGACTATTCATGTTCTATCCTGTATTCCTGGTAAAGGATTTTTGGCAGCATTTCTCTGATACCTGAAGGACAGACAAAATGGCTGAGACCCAGTTGTTTATTATACATACATAAGAACACTCATAATGTTTGGGTTGTCCTAGATTTCCAAGCACATACAAGTCTGTATAAAGTTTTACCAAGAAAGACAAACTGCATATTAAGTAGGATATTACTCTTGGAATATAAAATCCAGAAACAATTCTTGTGAACTCTTCATCAGGGTGGGAAGCTCCTTGGCCCAAATTCAATATTTCTAATAGGACCCTCCAGCTACCATTTGCCATTCAGTGCAGGATCTCCTCCTCTGTGTGTACAGTGTATAGAGATATGGAAGTGCAGGATCTCCTCCTCTGTGTACAGTGTATAGAGATATGGAAGTGCAGGATCTCCTCCTCTATGTACAGTGTATAGAGATATGGAAGTGCAGGATCTCATCCTCTGTGTGTACAGTGTATATAGACATAGAAGTGCAGGATCTCCTCCTCTGTGTGTATAGTGTATAGAGATATGGAAGTGCAGGATCTCCTCCTCTGTGTGTACAGTGTATAAAGATTTGGAAGTGCAGGATCTCCTCCTCTGTGTACAGTGTATAGAGACATAGAAGTTCAGGATCTCCTCCTCTGTGTGTACAGTGTATAGAGATATGGAAGTGCAGGATCTCCTCCTCTGTGTGTACAGTGTAAAGAGATATGGAAGTGCAGGATCTCCTCCTCTGTGTGTACAGTGTAAAGAGATATGGAAGTGCAGGATATCCTCCTCTGTGTACAGTGTATAGAGACATAAAAGTGCAGGATCTCCTCCTCTGTGTGTACAGTGTATAGAGACATAAAAGTGCAGGATCTCCTCCTCTGTGTGTACAGTGTATAGAGACATAGAAGTGCAGGATCTCCTCCTCTGTGTACAGTGTATAGAGACATAGAAGTGCCGGATCTCCTCCTCTGTGTGAACAGTGTATAGAGACATAGAAGTGCAGGATCTCCTCCTCTGTGTGTACAGTGTATAGAGATATAGAAGTGCAGGATCTCCTCCTCTGTGTACAGTGTATAGAGACATAGAAGTGCAGGATCTCCTCCTCTGTGTGTACAGTGTATAGAGATATGGAAGTGCAGGATCTCCTCTGTGTGTACAGTGTATAGAGACATAGAAGTGCAGGATCTCCTCCTCTGTGTGTACAGTGTATAGAGATATAGAAGTACAGGATCTCCTCCTCTGTGTGTACAGTGTATAGAGATATAGAAGTGCAGGATCTCCTCCTCTGTGTACAGTGTATAGAGACATAAAAGTGCAGGATCTCCTCCTCTGTGTGTACAGTGTAATAGAGACATAAAAGTGCAGGATCTCCTCCTCTGTGTGTACAGTGTATAGAGACATAGAAGTGCAGGATCTCCTCCTCTGTGTGTACAGTGTATAGAGACATAGAAGTGCAGGATCTCCTCCTCTGTGTACAGTGTATAGAGACATAGAAGTGCAGGATCTCCTCCTCTGTGTGTACAGTGTATAGAGATATGGAAGTGCAGGATCTCCTCCTCTGTGTGCACAGTGTAAAGAGATATGGAAGTGCAGGATCTCCTCTGTGTACAGTGTATAGAGACATAAAAGTGCAGGATCTCCTCCTCTGTGTGTACAGTGTATAGATACATAAAAGTGCAGGATCTCCTCCTCTGTGTGTACAGTGTATAGAGACATAGAAGTGCAGGATCTCCTCCTCTGTGTACAGTGTATAGAGACATAGAAGTGCCGAATCTCCTCCTCTGTGTGTACAGTGTATAGAGACATAGAAGTGCAGGATCTCTTCCTCTGTGTGTACAGTGTATAGAGATATAGAAGTGCAGGATCTCCTCCTCTGTGTACAGTGAATAGAGACATAGAAGTGCAGGATCTCCTCCTCTGTGTGTACAGTGTATAGAGATATGGAAGTGCAGGATCTCCTCTTCTGTGTGTACAGTGTATAGAGACATAGAAGTTCAGGATCTCCTCCTCTGTGTACAGTGTATAGAGACATAGAAGTGCAGGATCTCCTCCTCTGTGTGTACAGTGTATAGAGATATGGAAGTGCAGGATCTCCTCCTCTTTGTGTACAGTGTATAGAGACATAGAAGTGCAGGATCTCTTCCTCTGTGTGTACAGTGTATAGAGACATAGAAGTGCAGGATCTCCTCCTCTGTGTGTACAGTGTATAGAGACATAGAAGTGCAGGATCTCCTCCTCTGTGTACAGTGTATAGAGATATAGAAGTGCAGGATCTCCTCCTCTGTGTGTACAGTGTATAGAGACATAGAAGTGCAGGATCTCCTCCTCTGTGTGTACAGTGTATAGAGATATAGAAGTACAGGATCTCCTCCTCTGTGTGTACAGTGTATAGAGATATAGAAGTGCAGGATCTCCTCCTCTATGTACAGTGTATAGAGACGTAGAAGTGCAGGATCTCCTCCTCTGTGTACAGTGTATAGAGACATAGAAGTGCACGATCTCCTCCTCTGTGTACAGTGTATAGAGACATAGAAGTGCACGATCTCCTCCTCTGTGTGTGCAGTGTATGGCAGGAACTATTACCTTTAGTGTCCATCCCCCAGCTCTGGGAGAACTGATAGTTAGAGTTGATGCATGCAGAGCAGAAATATGCCATATACAAGTTATATAATGGCCAGAAATAGTGCTGCTCTTGACTAGGGGATATTATAGCTGCTATATACCTTTACCCCCCCCCCCCCCCACCCACACCTTCACAATCCCTTACTTCACCAAAAGCCCTCCCTTTCCTTAAACAAGACAAGACAAGGTGTTGGTGCAAAAAGACCACAGCAGCCCACTTTATTAAATAACCAATTAAAACATTGTAAACATTGTGAACTCCACAAAACTTCCTGTGCCCATGTCCACATGGACTTCACCATCGGCCTGGGAACCGCTCCCAGTCCACCTCCACACCCCATCATGCTGTCCAGTGGTGCCTCCAGATCCCTCTCCTGACCTTGCTGCTGCGACAGAACTAAAAAAAGGCGGTCGGGTGGGAACGTTCAGCTGGTCACCGACTGAAGACCGTCCCCCTAACCCCGGCCTTTTAACCCCTTTTTGACTCCTCTACTCCCTGCTGCAAAACCCCACCCATTTACCCTTTCCTACCTACCCTGCTGCAAACCCCAGCCATTAACCCTTTCCTGTCTACCCTGCTGCAACCCCAGCCATTCAACCCCTTCCTTGCATAATCCGCCTGTAACGTGCCCCTCCGGTCCTATTCTATCCCCTCCAGGGCTACCTTGACTAGGGGATATTATAGCTGCTATGTACCTTTACCCACCCACCTACACCATCCCTTAATTCACCATAAACCCTCCCCTTCCTTAAACAAGACAAGTCAAGGTGTTGGTGCAAAAAGGCCACAGCAGCCCACTTTATTAAATATCCAATTAAAACATTGTAACCATAACAACAATTGTATGAACATCATACATAGAACCAGAACCCACCACGACTTATAAATTATCCCTAACGCAGGAGAAGAACCTGAAGGCACCAGGGGTTGTGCTTCACTTGCTCCTAGCTGTAGCTCACCTGCCCAGGAGCACCATTTGTGAAGCCCACAAAATGTCCTTTGACCATGTCCACATGGACTTCACAATCGGGCTTGGAACCACTCCCAGTCCAGCTCCACACTCCGATACTCCAATACGGCCATCATGCCATCCAATGGTGCCTCCAGATCCATCTCTTGACCCCGCCACAATGGCGTTAAGTGACCCCCTTACTTATCGCTGTTCCTCCACAAACGAACAGTCTGTTCCACCGCCTCCTTCACCTCCAAGATCCAAAGATCCATCCCCAGCTTGTTCAGGTGCACCCCATCATCCGCCATAAACTCCGGCACCCCCTCCTCCAACTCCCTATGTCTCACCATCAATCCCCCATTCCACGCCACAAACTTGCCCACTACCTTGTTTACCTTGATTCCATTTCCTACGAGCCACCATCTCCGACCACACTACGACCATCCCCGAAATCGAAGACCACAAGTGGAGAAAATCCAATTTGATATCCCACAATAAATCCCGGGACCTCCGAAAACCCAAGTCATTCCCTCCCAAATGAATCACCAGCACATTTGGGGACCTATCCAACTGGACGAAAAACTGCACCCCTGCTAACAGCTCCGACCACTTCATCTGGCCCTTCCCCAACCAATGCACCTGCCCTTCCAAACTATCCAAGCCCAGCTGCCTACCAGCAGGCCGCACTCCAGCCCGGACACCACCCCGCACAACATAAGAATGACCGATGATCCAGATCAATCCAGGGCCTCCACCAGTCCAACATCGGAAAAAAGTAACCCCCCCCCCCCCCCCCCACCCAACTCCAGCTAGGGGCCACCAGTTCTGAAATCTGGAACGCCCCAAAAAATGCCAGCGCAAACGCTAAACGAAATAGGCACAACTCGTAGTCCGAAAAACACCCCCGCCAACAAAACACCCAAATGTGTCAGAAGAGGAAAAGTCACCGGCCTCCTCTTGTACCGGGAAACCGCCCCTTTCCGAAAACCCCCCAACGCCTGATGGACCAAAAACGCCTTACTCACATCCGGCAAACTCCGGGCCTTAAACCAGAAGGCCAAAGCCTCCATCCAGCGATTTAATACTCAACGGGGACACCCCTTCACAAAAAGCCCTGCCCACATGGAACAAAAGAGCCGCCTCCCAGTTTGAAGAAGCACCCATAATGGACAACTGCCCAACCAGCTGCTCCCAATCGGCCCACCATCGACAGTAGGACTCCCAGGTAGCCCGGCTCACCGACCGACAAACCAGGCCCAGCGCAACCTCTACTCCAGCTGCCATAGCCACTCCAGGCAGGGAAATCCGATTTCCTCGGCCTCCGGCGCCAGTTCCCGAAATTGGCCCCACTGTAAGCGAGAGAGGGCGTCAGCCACTGAATAACACCCCCGGTCCATGCAAAGCAACTACATGCAAATTGAGCTCCAGCACCCGCAACACCTCGTGGCGCAGTAACATAACCATCAGCGGAGAGTTCGCCGTCTGATTGTTAATGGTCAACACAACCCCCATATTATCACAATGGAAGCAAACCTTCCGATTGCGAAACAAATCCCCCCACACTTCAACGGCCACCACAATTGGATACAATTCCAGCAAAGCTAGGTTCCAAGTAAACCCCGCTTCACTCCAAGCCTCCGGACATTGCCCAACGCACCACTGACCTTGCAAGTACGCCCCGAATCCGCAGCCACCAGCCGCATCGGTGAACAGTTCCAAGCCTGAACCAGAGACCGGCGCCTCCATCACCCCCGACCTCCTGTTGTACCAGGCCAAAAATTCCTACCATACCCCCAAGTCTGCTCTCAAGCCTGTCGAGAGACGCACAAAATCAGTGGGCCGCTGGACCCCTGCGGTAGCTGTAGCCAAAAAAAACCTTCCCCATAGAGATGATCCGGCCCAGTAAAGACTGAACTTCCCGTAAATGCAATTTGCGCACCCTACATGCCCTCGCCACTTCCTCCCGCAGGTTGCCCAGTTAGTCCTCAGGCAGCCAACACTCTATCGCCAGGGTATCAATAACGATACCCAAAAAACGATACCCAAAAACCCCTCCGCCTTTTCGGGTGCCAACGTGATGCCAAACCAAACCCGCTCCATCACCTGTAACAAAACAGCGCACACCCGCGGCCCCGCCGGGCCAAGAAAAAGGAAATCATCAAGGTAGTGCTACACGGAGTCTAACTGAGACTCCCTCTGCACGACCCACTCCAGGAAGTTACTGAACTTTTCAAAGTACGCACAGGAGATGGAACACCCCATCGGCAGACAGAGGTCCACAAAAAAACGCTCCCCCAAAAAACTACAACAAACGGAATGCCGCCTCAATATCCTTTTTCGCCAAAAGAGGCCCCACCCGCCCGTACCGCCGCACCCACACCAGTGCAGCATCAAACGAGGTTTAAGACACGGTATAAAGAGCCGGGTCAATGTCATCATTCCCTGACCCACCCACCGGGTGGGAGAGGTAGTGAATGAGACGGAATTTATTGGGCCCCTTCTTGGGCACCAAACCCAATGACAACAACCACAACCCCTCTAACGAAGGAAACGCAAACGGCCCCACCATCCTGCTCAGAGACACCTCCTTAAGCAGCTTCTCCTCCACCAAATCCGGGCGAGCCAGCACCGAGACCAGATTACGCGCAATACCCCCTGGGGGGGCCGACCCCGAAAATGGGCTGCAAAAACCGTTCGCAAACCCACCCCACAACAGCTCTGCAGCCGCCCTATTTGGGTAAAGGGAGCGGAAAGGCTCCATCCTTTCCACCCATAGCGGAGTCGCCCCTCTTCTGCTCAGCCTCGCCCCTTCCCTCGCTGGAAGCATTGCGCCAGGCCATGTCCGCCCCCACAGCCGGAGCACTCGTGCTTGAAGCGACAGTCGGCCCCAGACTTGCAGCTCCCTTAGTTGAACTGCCAGCACACTCCACGCCCGGACCCCGCCAACCGCCTAACCCCCGAACCTGAGCCGCCGGCACCGTCCTGAAAGGACAGCTGACCACCCCCTGAGCTGACATCAGCCGCATCCACAGACCAATGTCCTTATGGTCCCACATCAAATCAGGCATGCATTGCCGGAACTGCTCATCATACCGCAGCCATGCCGTGCCCCCGTAAACCTGGTACACCTCCCCCACCGCATCCATATAGCAGAAGAGACCGGAACAGTGCTCCGATGCATTCTCCCCCACAACGCTAGCCAATATCGCCAAGGCCTGCAGCCAATTGGAGAAAGTCTGCGGTATCAGCTGATACTTCTTCTTTTCCATCCATTTGGGCTCACTAGGCCGAACCCTATCCAGGTTAAACTTTTCTAACGGCAGCAGCGAAAAAATATCAACGTACTCCTGCTTCCAAATCTTATCCCGCACCTCCGCATTGAGGTGAGCCCATAAAGGGCCCTCAAAACACACATAAACCTCACCCCTAGTGGCATCTGCCAGGTGCACACTGCCCCCCGCCCCCGAAGCCGCCACCACAGGAGGAGACCCCGACAGGCCTGCACCAACCCCGCCACTAGGAACAACATCCACCGACACCCCCGCCGTACTCAGCCCTCTCGACCGCACCCGCAGCCCCCCACACCTGAACCGGGGACCCCCCACCCCGCAATAGGGCCTGGAGAACGTCAAGAAAAAATTGCAACTCCCCCAGCCCTCCAGGCCCCACCCCCGGACCCGCAAAACTGGAGAACACTCACCCGACCTCACCGGCATTGAACCAGTGGCCGTCTCTCCAGCATCCGGATGACTGCGGACATTCGCCACTTGACTCTCATCTGCAGCAGCAGAAGGGGCCAGGGGAACCCTGCCCACAGGAACAGCAACAGCTCCAGCCGGAGACCCTCCTGAAGAGGGGTATCCCAGCGACACTAGAGATGAAACAGGATCCCTGGGGTCCAGGGATGAAACAGGATCCCCAGCCATCAGCAGGTCGTCGTCACTCTCCTCACTAGGGGCAGGGCTGAACTCTCCTCCACTGCTGGCCACAGATCCCCCCCTCCCCCCACGGCAACAGCTGGAGCCACCTCGGTCCTGGCCCACCAGCCCTCCCTAGAGGACGAGGATGCAGGCGGAGAATGGATGCTGGCCAGGGTCACCACCAGGCCTGCAGGAGCCCGCCCCCCTGGGCTGAGAGGCAGAGCATGCCGGAGCACGTGACGAAGATCTGTGCCAGGCCTGCTCCCTCACTGCAGCCTCCATGTAGGAGCAGGCTGCACTGGAACCCTGCTCCACCTGATGACCCAGGGACGTGCCGACTGCATGTCCTGCACCTCCAGCAGGGCCGCCAAAGGAAGTCCCCCCAGGCCGCCCACAATCAGACACACCAGCCCGGCGACCTGCAGGGGCAAGAGAGGGACTCACCCACTGGCCCCGTGGACAACGAGAGGATGCCAGTGACAAGCGCTCTGCCGGGCGAGAGCATCGGCCACTGGACTGGGGCCCGGGCTCCCCCACCAGCAGCGCAACAGGAGTGGCCAGGGATGAAAACTGTGCCTCCAGCCACCCAGGGCCATGCTGGAGGGCCTCATCCCTAACCCTCCGCAGAATATCACCAACGTGGCATTAACAGCTCTGTTTCTATTTTTGCAGATGACACCAAGCTTTGTAGCACGGTACAGTCTATAGAGGATGTGTACAGGTTACAAGATGACTTGGATAGACTAAGTGTCTGGGCATCCACTTGGCAAATGAGGTTCAATGTGGATAAATGTAAAGTTATGCATCTGGGTACTAATAACCTGCAGCGTCGTATGTCTTAGGGGGGATTAAACTGTCAGAGTCACTGGTAGAGAAGGATCTGGGTGTACTTGTAGATCACAGACTACAGAATAGCATGCAATGTCAGGCTGCTGCTTCCAAGGCCAGCAGGATATTGTCATGTATAAAAAGAGGCATGGACTCAAGGGACAGGGACATAATACTCCCCCTTTATAAAGCATTGGTACGGCCTCACCTGGAATATGCTGTTCAGTTTTGGGCACCAGTCCATAAAAGGGACACTGCGGAGCTGGAGAGGGTGCAGAGACGCTCGACTAGACTAATATGGGGCATGGAACATCTTAGCTATGAGAAGCGATTAACCCCTACAGGACCCATGACGTAATGGTACATCCCGACACCCTGGGTCTTAAGGACCAGGGACGTACATTTACGTCATGGGCAGTTCTAGTCCCCGCCGTGCGCCAGGCGGGGATCGGAGCGGGATGCCTGCTGAAATCATTCAGCAGGCATCCCGTGCAAATGCCCGGGGGGCTCATCCGACCCCCCCATGTCGGCGATCGCGGCAAATCGCAAGTGAATTCACACTTGCGATTTGCGCAATTCCGGGTCATTACGGGTCTATAGTGACCCGGTGACCTGGAATAGAAAGGGGATCGCGGGTGTCTAAGACACCCAGGATCCCCCTGCAGCGATAGGAGTGAGGTGGCAGAGTTGCCACCCCTCCTATCCCTGCTATTGGTAGTCTAGACGCGACCACCAATAGCAGATCGGGGGCGGGGGGGGTTTACTTTCGTTTTCCCCATCCTGCCCACCCACAATAGGCGGGGCAGGACGGGGAAACGACGGGGACCGGCGCCGAAGATCCACTTACCGATTCGGGCGGGCGACGGAGATCGGCGGGCGGCCATGACGTGCGGCTGGATCCGACGGAAGCCGGTGAGTTGTCTAGCAACATCTGGAGGGTACATTTTGAGACCATTATACAGTGGTCTCTAACTGTAGCCCTCCAGATGTTGCAAAATTACACAACTCCCAGCATGCCCAGACAGCTGTTTGGGCATGCTGGAATATGTAGTTTTGCAACAGCTGGAGGGCTACAGTTTGAGACCACTATATAGTGGTCCCTAAACTGTAGCCCTCCAGATCTTGCAAAACTACAACTCCTAGCATGCTCAAACAACTGTTTGCTGTCAGGGCATGCTGGGAATTGTAGTTTTGCAACAGCTGGAGGACCACAGTTTGGAGATCACTTTGCAGTGTTCTCTAAAACTGTAGCCCTCCAGATGTTGCAAAACTGCAATGTTTAGTTTAGTTTTGAAACAGCTGGAGGTTTGCCCCCCCATGTGAACGTACAGGGTACATTCACACGGGCAGGCTTACAGTAAGTTTCCTGCTTCAAGTTTGGGCTGCGGCAAATTTTTTGCCGCAGCTCAAACTTTCTAGCGAGAAACTCACCGTAACACGTCAGTGTGAATGTACCCTAAAAACACTACACTAACACATAATAAAGGGTAAAACACTACATATACACCCCCTTACACTGTCCCCCCCAATAAAAATGAAAACCGTATTGTATGGCAGTGTTTCCAAAACGGAGCCTCCAGCTGTTGCAAAACAACAACTCCCAGCATTTCCGGACAGCCACTGACTGTCCAGGCATGCTGGGAATTTAGCAACAGCTGGAGGCACCCTGTTTGGGAATCACTGGCATAGAATACCCCTATGTCCACCCCTGTGCAATCCCTAATTTAGTCCTCAAATGCGCATGGCGCTCTCTCACTTCGGAGCCCTGTCGTATTTCAAGGAAACAGTTTAGGGCCACATAAGGGGTATCTCCGTACTCGGGAGAAATTGCACTACAAATTTTGGGGGGCTTTTTCTCCTTTTACCCCTTATGAAAAGGAAAAGTTGGGGCTACACCAGGATGTTAGTGTAAAAAAATTAAAAATTTTACACTAACATGCTGGTGTTGCCCTTTACTTTTTATTTTCACAAGCGTTAAAAGGAAAAAAAGACCCCCAAAATTTGTAACGCAATTTCTCCTGAGTACAGAAATACCCCATATGTGGGCGTAAAATGCTCTGCGGGCGCACAACAAGGCTCAGGAGTGAGAGCGCACCATGTACATTTGAGGTCTAAATTGGTGATTTGCACAGGGGTGGCTGATTTTACAGCGGTTCTGACATAAACGCAGAAAAATAAATACCCACATGTGATCCCATTTTGGAAACTACACCCCTCACGGAATGTAATAAGGGGTACAGTGAGCATTTACGCCCCACAGGTGTCTGACAGATTTTTGGAACAGTGGTCCATGAAAATGAAAAATTAAATTTTTCATTTGCACAGCCCACTGTTCCAAAGATCTGTCAAACGCCAGTGGGGTGTAAATACTCACTGCACCCCTTATTAAATTCTGTGAGGGGTGTAGTTTCCAAAATAGGGTCACATGTGGGGGGTTCCACTGTTCTGGCACCACGGGGGGCTTTGTAAATGCACATGGCCCCTGACTTCCATTCCAAACAATTTTTTTCCCAAAAGCTCAATGGCGCTCCTTCTCTTCTGAGCATTGTAGTGCGCCAGCAGAGCACTTGACGTCCACACATGGGGTATTTCCATACTCAGAAGAGATGGGGTTACAAATTTTGGGGGGTCTTTTCTGCTATTAACCCTTGCAAAAATTTGAAATTTGGGGAGAAACACACATTTTAGTTAATTTTATTTTATTTTTTTACATATGCAAAAGTCGTGAAACCCCTGTGGGGTATTAAGGCTCGCTTTTTTCCTTGTTACGTTCCTCAAGGGGTCTAGTTTCCAAAATGGTATGCCATGTGTTTTTTTTTTTTTTTTTTGCTGTTCTAGCACCATAAGGGCTTCCTAAATGCGATATGCCCCCGAGCAAAATTTGCTCTCAAAAAGCCAAATATGACTCCTTCTCTTCTGAGCATTGTAGTTTGCCCGTAGTGCACTTCAGGTCAACTTATGGGGTACCTCCATACTCAGAAGAGATGGGGTTACAAATTTGGGGGGGGGGTCTTTTCTGCTATTAACCCTTGCAAAATGTGAGATTTGGGGGGAAACACACATTTTAGTGAAATTTTTTTTTTTTTTTTTTACATATGTAAAAGTCGTGAAACACCTGTGGGGTATTAAGGCTCACTTAATTCCTTGTTACGTTCCTCAAGGGGTCTAGTTTCCAAAATGATATGGCATGTGTTTTTTTTTTGCTGTTCTGGCACCATAGGGGCTTCCTAAATGCGATATGCCCTCGAGCAAAATTTGCTCTCAAAAAGCCAAATATGACTCCTTCTCTTCTGAGCATTGTAGTTTGCCCGTAGTGCACTTCAGGTCAACTTATGGGTACCTCCATACTCAGAAGAGATGGGGTTACAAATTTGGGGGGGTCTATTAACCCTTGCAAAAATGTGAGATTTGGGGGGAAACACACATTTTAGTGAAATTTTTTTTTTTTTTTTTTTTTTTACATATGCAAAAGTCATGAAACACCTGTGGGGTATTAAGGCTCACTTAATTCCTTGTTACGTTCCTCAAGGGGTTTAGTTTCCAAAATGATATGGCATGTGTTTTTTTTTTTTTGCTGTTCTGGCACCATAGGGGCTTCCTAAATGCAACATGCCCCCCAAAAACAATTTCAGAAAAACGTACTCTCCAAAATCCCCTTGTCGCTCCTTCGCTTCTGAGCCCTCTACTGCGCCCGCCGAACAATTTACATAGACATATGAGGTATGTGCTTACTCGAGAGAAATTGGGCTACAAATATAAGTATAAATTTTCTCCTATTACCCCTTGTAAAAATAAAAAAAAATTGGGTCTACAAGAACATGCGAGTGTAAAAAAATGAAGATTGTGAATTTTCTCCTTCACTTTACTGCTATTCCTGTGAAACACCTAAAGGGTTAAAACGCTGACTGAATGTCATTTTGAATACTTTGGGGGGGGGGGGGTGCAGTTTTTATAATGGGGTCATTTGTGGGGTAAAAATCATTTGTCTTCCAAAAGTAAAAACACGTCAATTTTATGATGCAAACATAAAGTAGACATATTGTATATGTGAATCAAAATTTTTTATTATTTTTTTATTTGGAATGTCTATTTTCCTTACAAGCAGAGAGCTTCAAAGTTAGAAAAATTCTAAATTTTCAAATTTTTCATCAAATTTTGGGATTTTTCACCAAGAAAGGATGCAAGTTACCATAAAATTTTACCACTATGTTAAAGTAGAATATGTCACGAAAAAACCTTCTCGGAATCAGAATGATAAGTAAAAGCATCCCAGAGTTATTAATGTTTAAAGTGACAGTGGTCAGAATTGCAAAAAATGCTCTGGTCCTAAGGTGTAAAATGGCCTGGTCCTTAAGGGGTTAAAGGAGTTACAATTGTTTAGTCTTGAGAAGAGACGTTTAAGGGGAGATATGATAAATGTATATAAGTATATTAATGGCCCATACAAAAAATATGGAGAAAAACTGTTCCAGGTTAAACCCCCCCAAAGGACGAGGGGGCACTCCCTCCGTCTGAAGAAGAAAAAGTTTAGTCTCAAGGGGCGACACGTCTTCTTTACCATGAGAACTGTGAACTTATGGAACAGTCTACCTCAGGAACTGGTCACAGCAGGAAAAATTTACAGCTTTAAAACAGGATTAGATACATTCCTGGAACAAAATAGCATTAATGCTTATGAAGAAATATAAAATCCCATCCCTTCCCCAATATCGCGCCACACCCCTACCCTTCAATTCCCTGGTTGAACTTGATGGACGTATATCTTTTTTCAACCGTACTAACTATGTAACTATGTAACGTTCAGCTGGCCATGCGCCAACTGAACACCCTCCCCCTAACCCTGGCCTTTTAACCCCTTCTTGACTCCTCCCCTGCCTGCTGCAAAACCCCGGCCATTAACCCTTTCCTACCTACCCTGCTGCAAAAACCTCAGCCACTAACCCTTTCCTGTCTACCCTGCTGCAACCCCAGCCATTTAACCCCTCCCTTGCATAATCCCCCTGTCATGTGCCCCTCCGGTCCTATTCTCTCCCCTCCAGGGTTACCTTTATGAACACACACTGAGTATCTTGAAGTCGGGTACGCTTTAAGCACTTATTAGGGTTATGGGGCCATTATTTCCAACTGGGGATATGTTTTGGGGGACACCATGTGGACACTATTAGCGTGAGGAAACTATGGAGGGCACACCTTTTGGCACAGTTAATTTTGGGCACACTGTGGGCACGCTTTAAGCACTTATTAGGGTTATGGGGCCATTATTTCCAACTGGGGATATGTTTTGGGGGACACCATGTGGACACTATTAGCGTGAGGAAACTATGGAGGGCACACCTTTTGGCACAGTTAATTTTGGGCACACTGTGGGCACTTTTACCATTGCGGTCTCTATTTGACACAACTGATTTAGTTGACACTACTTGTTTGGGCCACTCTTGTTTTTGTTTTAGTATACTGGAGAACGATGTGTGAGTCTGATCTCCTAAAACCCTAGAAAAGCCCCAGGCTGAAGAACAAAGTACATACATTCTTAATTCGTGCATGCGACCAGGTTTAAGAGGAAGTGTAAAGAGAGTTTACAGTCAAAACACTGATCATTACGAAAGCTCAAGATCTAATAAAGTTACATTGTGGTTCTATTGGTTACTTCCTCCTACGATTTATAGGTAAGATAATGATGGGGTTGAATAACAAATAAAGAAACATTAACATCTTTATTTCAGATCCTAAAATTCTTCTATTATTCTCTATGTTACAGACGTTCCTCATTCCGGAGAGGCTGGTGTCTATTAGACAACCCGGGTTAAATAAACTGTGGAAAACACCCACGTTATGTGGAAGTGAGCGCCTCTGCCAAACGCTTTTGTTACAGCCGCTGTATACAATGACAGATTTATTACGTATAAGCTTCTGTTATAGCCCAGTACATACACTGCTTATTACCAGCTGCAGATTGTGACACATCATTTTAGTTTTATATCCCAATAAAATCAAATTATTTTGTCATTTGTGCAATGACACTTTTATTTTTGGCACTCCGTAAAATTTATTTTGCAGACTTTTCACTAAGTTTTTTGAGTTATATACTTTGTTTATTTATTATTATTATGTATTAACCCCTTAAGGACTCAGGGTTTTTCCATTTTTTACACTTTCATTTTTTCCGCCTTACCTTTAAAAAATCATAACCCTTTCAATTTTGCACCTAAAAATCCATATGATGGCTTATTTTTTGTGCCACCAATTCTACTCTGTAATGAAATCAGTCATTTTACCAAAAATAAACGGCAAAACGGGAAAAAAAATCATTGTGCGACAAAAGTGAAGCAATAACCCCATTTTGAAAATTTTGGGGGCTTCCATTTTGACGCAGTACATTTTTCGGTAAAAATGACACCTCTTTATTATGTAATAATATGAGATAACAATGATCAATGTCAAAGATCAGTGTGTGCAGTAACTGAAGGGATCGGCTATGCTAAGGGGCCAATGGTATGCTTGTAAGAAGATGCTGTCCACTAGTCTATAGACATGGAAATGTATGCAGGGAAGCAGAAGAACTTACCAATGTTGCCTAACATGGGGCCACCTGAAATCCACAGCTATGCACATTGAGAAGATGGTCTGTAGACATGAAAAAGGGAGGAAGAAACGGCAGCTGAGAGTCGAAGTTCTTTTAGGTTGGACATGCTGAATTCTATATAGTTGCTCCATATATTATGTGTAAGGTGACCAAGCATCAGGTTAGCAGTAGAAATAGTGGGGGAGATTTATCAAAACCTGTGCAGAGGAAAAGTTGCCCAGTTGCCCATAGCAACCAATCAGAGCGCTTCTTTCATTTTTACAAAGGCCTCTGCAAGATGAAAGAAGCAATTGGTTGCTATGGGCAACTGGGCAACTTTTCCTCTGCAAAGGTTAAAAGGGTACAAAAGTTTTCAAATCAACTGGTGCCAGAAAGTTAAACAGATTTGTAAATTACTTCCATTGAAATTTTTTAACCCTTCCAGTACTCATCAGTAGCTGTATGCTCCACAGGAAGTTGTGTACTTCTTTCCATTCTGACCACAGTGCTCTCTGCTGACACCTCTGTCAGTGTCAGGAATGGTCCGGAGAAGGATAGGTTTGCTATAGGGGATTTGCTCCTGCTCTGGACAGTTCCTGACACGGACAGAGGTGTCAGCAGAGAGCACTGTGGTCAGACTGGAAAGAACTACACAACTTCCTCTGGAGCATACAGCAGCTGATAAGTACTGGAAGGATTAAGATTTTTAAATAGAAGTAATTTGCAAATCTGTAGAACTTTCTGGCACCCGTTGATTTAAAGTACCCCTTTAAACAGTTCTGATAAATCTTCTCCTATATGATATGTTCTTTGCATGCAAAGGTTCCTGTAGGTTCTTCCCTGTAGGCTCCATCAGATTGCCCCATCCAGGTAACCCAACCCTGCCTTGCTCTTGAATTTTAAAGTGCATTTTTGGCATAGCTCAGACTAGTCAGACGCTTTACACTGGTCCAATGACACAGCACATGACGGTACAATACACTCGCATCACAATCTCATCACATGACATACAATTTATCTGGAATTCATTATAGATCTTATCCGAGCAAACGAGTTAATTAAAGGAGGGATCCGCCGGGAGAGATGAAGAAATACATCTTACGCACCGCGTCCTCACCTTTTTATTTAAGAAGGAATTTCACAAGATAAAAATCAGAATGTTTGATGCTTATTTCTAAAAGAACATTGTCATTTTTCATTTTCTCCGGATTGTTCTGACATTTTTCATGTAAAGGTGTAATTTTAACATTTTTACGCTGGATATGGTGCAGCGTGCATACAATATGCGATAGAGTGGCAGCGTGCTGGAACAAAACTGTAGCGCCATCTGTTGGTTGCAATTGGAAAGTGCAAAACTTTTCTTTAAAGTGAGACTTTGGCTACATACCAGGGACTTTAGTCATCAAATCCCAGATCTCTGTGATGATATGATGATGATGGTTATTATTATTATTAGGTTTTATTTTTTTTTTACTCAATAACAACAATTGGCGTGAATGTACATCCTGGTGCCCTGATACGTAACGCACCAGGATGTACATTTACGTCCTATACATTAAGCAAGTGCAGGAGCTTCATGCACAACAGGTTCCCATTTCTATCAGCAGCTGGGGACCCGCTGTTAATGGTGGGCATCAGTGTCCCTGCAATTAAAGGAGTACTCTGTTGCTCAGCATTTGGAGCAAACTGTTCTGAATGCTGGAGCTGGTGCTGGGAGCTCTTGAAGTCATAGCCCTGCCCCCTCATGATATCATGCCCCGCCCCTTCAATACAATTCTATGGGAGGGGGCGTGATGTCATGAGGGGGCAGGGCTATGATGTCACAAGCTCCCGGCGCCGGCTCCAACATTCGGAAGAGTTTGTTCCAAATGCTGAGCAGCGGAGTACCCCTTTAACCCTCTACATGTTGTGATCAATACTGATCATGGCATCTGTAGCTAAACGGGGTCTTAATGAGTATCATCGGACCACCCATGGCATAATCATGGGGGTCTGATGAGCCAAGATGGTGACCAGAGGTTTCCTCACTAGCCTCCTGCCGCAATCCTCTTCTATGGTCTGCCTTCTAGAAGACTATAGAAGTAGTTTGCAGAAAATACTAGTCAGTGCTATGCCTATGCATAGCACTAAACAGTAATAGCAGTTGAGTGATTGCTATAAATACTATAAGGACATAAAAAATGTAATTTGTTAAAAAAAGAAACCCTCCAAAATTGTGGTTTTCTTTTCCATTTTCCCCACAAAATAATATTTTCTTGTTTCGCTGTACAGTTTACGGCAAAATGAAAGGTGTCGTTACAAAGTACAATTGGTCATACAAAAAACAAGACCGAATATGGGTCTATGGATGGAAAAAATAAGAGTTATGGCTCTTAAAAGGAAAACTTGAAGCTGGATGTGTCCTTAAAGGGGGTACATTTTGTTCAGAACGCTCGGAGTCAGAGGCAGTGATCATGACGTCACGACTACCCTGCCTTGTGTTGTCAAGCCACACTATCTCCATTCATGTCTATGGGAGGGGGGTGTCAGGGGGCAAGGCCATGACATCACAACCACTGCTGCAGGAACCGGGCATTTGTTTTGAATGCTGGGTACTGTGAGAGATTACAGACATCTTATCCCCTATCCAAAGGATAGGGGATAAGATGTCTAGCAGCAGAGTACCCCTGTAATGGGTTAAAATTCCAGTGCTGCACCTATGAAAAAAGGGGGTTTAAATATATAAGATGACAAGAAACATCAACTAAATAAATGACTGGTAAAGAGGGAGGGAGGGCTTAGAATATGTTCACACTGAGTGGATTCCACACAGATTCTGACTGAAAATCCACATGAAATTTACATGGAATTCCCTAACTTTAAGGGAAAGCCACTTGCCCTTCTGCTCAATGGGAGGTTTCTGTCCTCCCTGAGCTCCCAGAATTCCCTTGTAGCACGGCCACAGAAAAAATTAGGCATTACAGATGGAAGATGCTCTTTGCAGCAGTTATGTGATGGAATCATGTGGTCCTGTGACAAGGTATTTAAACATAAATAAGAACAATAATAATCTACATTAAAAAACTATATATATATATATATATATATATATATATATATATATACACACAAAATACAAAAACACTGTATTACACCTCAACATCTCCATAAATAGTTTTTGGAAATAAATAAAATTTCAATTTCGACTTTCCCTGACACCCCGCGTTTGACCCGATCAGCTGTATTTGTTATCCTGGATACAATGGTGCCCACAATGACCTCAGTGCTGATCCACCGCTTACAAAATCAAAGCTTAGAGTACACAGAGAACGGGGCTGCGGTCGGTGCATTGAGCCGTCTACATTGATGAACACCTGACACTGATCACAATGATATCTACTGTGAGAGTTCACGTTTAGTCACGGAGAGAGCACATTCCAGATCTGCGCAGACAGCTGCTCTCTGCACCTTCTACACGGGGAGCGTCATCCTGGAATGAGACAACACCCAGAGAGAGGTGACGGGGAGAAGCATCATCCAGGCCTGGGGAAGAAAGTCATAGGAGATACCAACTAATTCACACACTTCATGTTACATCCAAAAAGTCTTCAGACCCAATATGAGGAACCCCCCCCCCCCCCATAATTCTGTACTCAGTACTCATAATGACAAAGTCAAAACAGAATATTAAATAAAAAATCTTGCAGTGACGTAACTATTCAGACCCTTTACTCAGGACTTAGTTGAAGCTCCTTTGGCAGTGATTCCGGCCTCCAGTCTTCTTGGAGATGAGGCCACAAGGTTTACACTCCTGGATTTGAGGATTTTCTCTGATTCTTCTCTGCAGATCCTCTCAGGCTGAGTTCACATCACGTTTTTGCAATACAGTTCCCAGTAACGTTTTCATATTGAAAACCGTATGCATTGGCTCTCCATTGGGAACCGTATGCCAAAAGATGCATCCGGTTGTGTCCGTTTTGCATCCTGTACGGTTTTGTCAGTTTTTTTCCCGTACCCAAAACTGTAGCCTATGGCTGGGTTCACATCACATTTTCAGCCATACAGCACCGTATACGGCTGGGGGGAGCTAAAACCGTACGCTTCGATATCCCTGCTGTATGTGGCCCATATGTAATTAATTTCAAAGAGCCAACCGGAGTGAAACGCTTACTCCGGTCGGCTAATTTTTGCCCCCTATATACGGTTTTCCACCGGACCTAAAACCGTGGTTGGCGTTTCACTCCGGTTGGCTCATTGAAATGAATTACATACAAGCGGCATATGGCAGGGATACGGGAGTGGCCGGTTTTAGCTCCCCTCATATACGGCCATATACGGTCCCGTATGGCTGAAAACGTGATGTGAACCCAGCCTACCACTGTTTTTGGTCCGAGTGAAAAACCATATTGAAAAGTATACGGTTTTATTTTTAACATGAGAGTCAGTGGCAACTGTACAGAACCGTATGTTTGTACTGTTCCATCTGGTTTTCCCCATTCGGTTTTTGACCTTACTCTGTTTTTTTCTTGGAATTTCAATCAAACAAGTGAAACTTTATTCATAATGGAATTAAAAGTTAAAAACGTATACAATTTTTTCTTAAAAAACTGATGCAACCGGACATCATTTTTCAAAACGTATACGGATTAAAATTTGTACAAACGTTTTGATACAATTTAGTCCAGTTTTGAGGAATCCGTTCTTTTATCAAAAACCTGAAACAGGAACTGTATTGCAAAACAGCCTCAGTCTGGGTGGATGGGAACTGTCAGTGGAAGCCATTATTAAATCTCTGCACAGATGCTCCATTTGATTTGGGCTTTGGTTTGGCCATTCAAGGACATTTACAGAGTTGTCCCTCAGCTGATCATGTCTTGTCATGGCTGTGTGCTTAGGGTCATTGTCTTAGTTGGTAGATAAGCTGCCCAGTCTGAGGTCCAGAGCGCTCTGGATCAGGTTTTTATTAAGAATATCTCTGTACTTTGCTCCATTCAGCTTTCCCTCAACCCTGACCAGTCTCCCTGTCCCCACAGCTTGAATCTGCCCCACCATACTTCACTGCAGGGATGGTATTGGGCAGGTGATGGGCAGTGCCTGGTTTCCTCCAGACATGATGCTGCCCCCACCATGATCACTGTTGGGATGGTATTGTGCAGGTGATGGGCAGTGCCTGGTTTCCCCCAGACATGATGCTGCCCCCACCATGATCACTGTAGGGATGGTATTGGGCAGGTGATGGGCAGTACCTGGTTTCCTCCAGACATGATGCTGCCCCCACCATGATCACTGTAGGGATGGTATTGGGCAGGTGATGGGCAGTGCCTGGTTTCCCCCAGACATGATGCTGCCCCCACCATGATCACTGTAGGGATGGTATTGGGCAGGTGATGGGCAGTGCCTGGTTTCCTCCAGACATGATGCTGCCCCCACCATGATCACTGTAGGGATGGTATTGGGCAGGTGATGGGCAGTGCCTGGTTTCCCCCAGACATGATGCTGCCCCCACCATGATCACTGTAGGGATGGTATTGGGCAGGTGATGGGCAGTGCCTGGTTTCCTCCAGACATGATGCTGCCCCCACCATGATCACTGTAGGGATGGTATTGGGTAGGTGATGGGCAGTGCCTGGTTTCCTCCAGACATGATGCTGCCCCCACCATGATCACTGTAGGGATGGTATTGGGCAGGTGATGGGCAGTGCATGGTTTCCCCCAGACATGATGCTTCCCCACCATACTTCTCTGTAGGGATGGTGATGGGCAGTGCCTGGTTTCCCCCAGACATAATGCTCTCCCACCATACTTCTCTGTAGGGATGGTGATGGGCAGTGCCTGGTTTCCTCTAGAATTGAAACTTAAAACTGAGGCCAAAAATTTTTCATCAGACCAGAGAATCTTGTTTTTCACAGTCTAAGAATCCTTTAGATGCTTTTTATTTGCAAATCCAGGCGACTTTCTGTTTATTTCTGGAGGGGAACTTCTCCATATCCGTGCCTTCACACAATCCTGTCTCTGAGCTCTACATGAAGTTCTTTCCCCCTCATGGCTTGGTTTAGCTCTGATATACATTGTCAGCTGTGAGACCTTATATAGACAGGGGCCTGTCTTTCCCAATCCTGTCCAATCAGCTGAACTTACCAATCAAGTTGGAGAAACATCTCAGAGATGATCAAGAGAAATGGGAGGAGCCAGAGCTAAATATCTAGGGGTCTGAATACTTATGTTCATGCAAAACTTCAATGTTTCATTTTTTAAAATTTTACAAAAATTTCTAACATTCTGTGCAAAATGGTGGGGGGGGGACTTTAATTTTTATTTATTTCAGCACATGGAGCAACATAACAAAATGTAAAAAAGTGGAGGGGTCTCTACATTTTCTGTCTGCATTGAACATGAGATGTGGACATTGCTCTGTATAAAGATCCCAGGATTCCATCTAATAATAGTTTATGATCATAGGAATCTGTTTATATACTTCCGAGGGTACTCAGTGCCCACTTTTCACCATTTCTTGGTCCTCATCATAATAAAGGTGCTTGTTTGCAGTTGTCACTTCCTTGTGTGAATGGGAGCCAGGGAGCCATGAGCAATCGGTACCAGACACTGTTGAATTAGTGAATGTAGATTTTATTTATTTTTTAATCCCAGCCTAGTAGCATAATGCTGGACCACCCCTTTAATGTGACTTGACTACTCTTCAGAGAGTATGGGAGTCTTATAAATTTCCACTTTTTGTGTCTTTGGGGCATACCTAAGGTCACAAACCTAAAGCTTACTTTAAAAGGCGTTATCCACCATAAGGTGATTTTAGTACGTACCTGGTAATGGACATGCTTAGGAAGGATCTGTGCTTGTCTTGGGGCTAAATGGCTGTGTTGTGAGATTATCATAAAACTGTGGCTAGCTTTTTGTGAACTGGTATTTCCTGTTTGACTTTTCTTTTTCTGACTACAAATCCCACAATTCCATTTTCCTCCCTCCCACACATCAGCCACCCCACCCATTGAAACATAAATGAGCTGCATCCATTCAAAAGACCTGTGGTTTTCAATCAGGGTGCCTACAGCTGTTGCATTAGTTGCAGATTAATCTCTCTCCCACCAAGCTAATCTCTCTCCCACCCATTGAAGCAGACAGGCTCCCTGTCATCAGCTGACTAGTGATGTCAGGTCTTGAATGCATTGCAACCTGGGAAAAATCCGAGACAACAGTCATTTTGTATGCTGTTAAAATTAAATATTGGGGTGAAAATCACATAAGAATTTTGAGAAAACCGTCACACACAGGTACAGACACTACACTAACTTTACAGCCCCTGTAGCATAGTCAAATAAAAAAAAAATCCTGGAATACCCCTTTAATTTACTTACATGATTTTCTTCTATTCTAAGCCTTGGTTGATGGACATCCCTCTTATGACAACTATCGACCTAGCTCTGGAATGTATGGACACTGGTATCTATTACTGTAGACTGGGTACCTCCTCTTATCAGCATAGCTCACTGTCAGTAAACCTTCTCCACTGTCGCCTCAGGTGTTATGAGGTAACCCAACCACTTTCACAGTGATGAGATAACATTTCACATGCTTCCTCTAACAGTAGCTCAAGCACGGAAAGATGTAGAATGCCTCAACCCAAAAGGATATTCCTATGCATCACATTTGGTTAATGTGACCCTTTAAGTAGCAAAGTAGTAGCACAAGGATGGTGCCTTGCAAATTTTTGGGACGATGGTGGCTACTTACCAATGCTTCAAATGGTTAGCGCTATGTCCATTGTACACTTGGTGTACCTACCAAGCCTAGTCCATAGGTTAGTAAATTAAATGTGAGGGCAATGAGTTTCCTTTGTAGACCCTACCTTGCCTATAGGTAGAAATGCAATGTCATAAAACATCTCTATAGGTCTTTACACAGGGCTGCTATCAGAAATGTCAGGGCCCCTTACACAGCTTAGGGCCTGGCCCCCTGTGGCCCGTGCCAAGTCCGCCCCCAGAGCCCACCCCAATTAAAAAAATGTTCCTAATGATATAATCTAATATACCTTATTCTGGTTACTGTGAAACCACCCTAAAATTGGCCAATATTCCCACATACTGGGCCAGATTTCTTAAACTGTGTGATAGAAAAAAATAGATTTTACCACAACAGCCAATCAGGTTTCATGTTACCAGAGCTCTTTAGCTGAGCTGTGATTGGTTGCTGTGGGAAAATCACAATTTTTTCCCTCACACAGTTTGATACCAGCAAGCGCTCTGCAGACATATAAGTGATTATAGTTACATACATTACAGGCAACGTCTTCTCTGATCGAAGTTGGTAATTTTTACTTTCCCTCTCTGACCTGGGCCATTGTGAAGACTTCTCTTTGCTGTGACTCCACGGAACCTGTCAGAGCAGCCAGACAAACATTTTAGGCCCCTTTCTGCAGCACAATACACACCACTTTACAAACTCCAAATGTGTATGGCCCCACATAACATTAGCTCCTGCTTTGTGTCCTCATATACTTATAGAGCCCTCTGTGCCCCCATATAGATTTCTAGACCCCTCTATGTGTCCCCTTATAGATTTGTGGCCTCCCATCTGTGCCCCCATATTTGTAGACCCCCTGTGCCCATATATATTTCTTGACTTTCCTCTTTGTTCCGGCATGAACCATTTCTAGCCCCCCCCCCCCTCTATGCCCCAATATACCATTTCTAGACACCCCTCTGTGCCCCAATATGCATTTCTAGATCCCCATCTGTGCCCCAAAGAAAACATTTCTAGAATCCCCCGTGCCTCCATATATATTTGTAGACCCCCATGCCCCCATATATAGCTGTAGGCCCTTCACAGACATACTGCCTCCAGCCATATACAGTATATGGCAAGAGGCACTATGTCTGTGTACTGCATTGCCCCAGGGCTCTGATAACTGCTACTACGGTCCAGGTCAGTATCTTGTGGCCTATGGGCCATAGCAGCAGGTTCCCGGGCCGTAGAAGCAGTGATCAGAGCTCCGAAGCTGCCAAGGTGCTGGAAACTTGCCGCCCCGCACGTCCTCCTTCCTCTGTTCCGCACCGCTCCTCCAGACTGGGCGCACATCACGTTAGTGATGTAACTGCGCGCACTGCCTCCTTGCCACCTTTGCGAATTTAAAGTGGCCGTGGGCCGTGAGTAACCCAGACATCCCTAAGTAACCCAGACATCCCTGAGTAACCCGGACATTCCTGTGTCCCGAAATGATCTTTAGGCACACAGGGATGTTCGCACATCCGCACATCCTGCCAGCCGGCACCAGTGATCGATGCTGGTCACAGGCCCCAGGCCCCCTGGTGGCTCAGGCCCCTTACATGAGTACTGCCTGTACCCCCCTGATGGCGGCTCTGTCTTAACATTTCAGACACCATCTTTATATAGGCCTTCTAGGGTATGTTAAGCTAATAGAAGAGAGTCTGATGCTTGGTAATCCCATATTTTATACAGAAATCCTGAATTATCTAGGGTTGACTGAAAGTGATTTGGTGCCAGGAGGAAACCGATAAGTCACCTTGTGTCAGCCAAGTTTTTAGATCAGCAATTCTCAACTCCGTTCCTCAAGGCTCGGCCACAGCTCATGTTTTTCTTAGTATGTCACAGGTGATATATAACTATTAGTGTTGCTCGCGAATATTCGCAATGCAAATTTTATTCGCGAATATCGCATATTCGCGAATATTCGCGAATATAGCACTATATATTCGTAATTACGAATAGTTTTTTTTTTTTTTTTTTCACAGTACACATCACAGTGATCATCCCTGCTTGTTCCAGCTTGTGGGGTGTAAAGAAGGCTCTAATACTACTGTGTGAGACTGGTGTGCGAATTTTCGCATATGCGAAAATTTACATATGCTAATTTTCGTATATGAGAATTTTCGTTTATGTTAATTTTGTGTATGCTAATTTTCGCATATGTTAATTTTCGCATTCGCGAATTTTCGCATATGCGAAAATAAAGCGAGAACATTACGAATATGCGAATATTTGTGAATATATGACGAATATTTGTCCATATATTCGCGAATATTCACGAATTCGAATATGGCCTATGCCGCTCAACACTAATAACTATGGTCAGTGCATCAGGCATTAACACAAGCGTCCTCTGTATGGGAAATCCCCGAGTCATGACCTCTTGGGGGCCTGGAGGACTGGAGTTGACAAACACGTTTAGATAAAGGTATTGGCAACCAAAAAAATAATTTTACCCCAAGTGAAAGCCATTAACCACAGCTAATTTTAACTGGATTCCATAAGAATCCTCCCCTAAGGAAGTCCCTTGACCCCAAATAGTTAAGTGGGCATCCAGCAGTAAGACACCAAAATACACTGCTAAAAAAATAAAAAATAAAGGGAACACTTAAACAACACAATGTAACTCCAAGTCAATGACACTTCTGTAAAATCCCACTGTCCACTCAGGAAGGAAAACTGATTGACAATCAATTTCACATGCTGATGTGCAAATGGAACAGACAACAGGTGGAAATTATAAGCAATTAGCAAGACACCCCCCAATAAAGGAGTGGTTCTGCAGGTGGTGACCACAGACCACTTCTCAGTTCCTATGCTTCCTGGCTGATGTTTTGGTCACTTTTGAATGCTTGCGGTGCTTTCACTCTAGTGGTAGCATAAGACAGAGTCTATAACCCACACAAGTGGCTCAGGTAGTGCAGCTCATCAAGGATGGTACATCAATGCGAGCTGTGGCAAGAAGGTTTGCTGTGTCTGTCAGCGTAGTGTCCAGAGCATGGAGGAGCTACCAGGAGACAGGCCAGTACATCAGGAGATGTGGAGGAGGCCGTAGGAGGGCAACAACCCAGCAGCAGGACCGCTACCTCCGCCTTTGTGCAAGGAGGAGCACTGACAGAGCCCTGCAAAATGATCTCCAGCAGCCACAAATGTGCATGTGTACACTCAAAAAGTCAGGAACAGACTCCATGAGAGTGGTATGAGGGCCCAACGTCCACAGGTGTGGGTTGTGCTTACAGCTCAACACCATGCAGAACATTTGGCATTTGCCAGAGAACACCAAGATTGGCAAATTCAACACTGGCGCACTGTGCTCTTCAGAGATGAAAGCAGGTTCACACTGAGCACATGTGACAGACGTGACAGAGTCTGGAGATGCCGTGGAGACTGATCTGCTGCCTGCAACATCCTCCAGCATGACCGGTTTGGCGGTGGGGGGTGGCATTTCTTTGGGGGGGCCTCACAGCCCTCCATGTGCTTGCCAGAGGTAGCCTGACTGCCATTAGGTACCAAGATGAGATCCTCAGACCCCTTGTGAGACAATATGCTGGTGCGGTTGGCCCTAGGTTCCTCCTAATGCAAGACAATGCTAAACCTCATGTTGCTGGTGCGTGTCAGCAGTTCCTGCAAGTGGAAGGCATTGATGCTATGGACTAGCCCGCTTGTTCCTGTCACGCACCTGGATGTAGGCTGTCACGAAGCCTGAAGTGGATCCTCCACCTGCGTGGCAGATGACTCGGACCGTATCGGGGAGCGGAGTCTAAGGTGCCGATGGTTTTCACCAGAGCCCGCTGCAAGGCAGGATGGGCTTGCTTCAGCAGGAGTCACCCAGGTCGCTACCCCCGACACGGCTCGACCCCACAGGTAACTGGGCAAGACGAGGTACAGAAGAAGGCTGTAGAGTAGTCAAACGTAGCAGAGAGTCAAGGAAGGCGGCAAAGGTTCATAGTCAAAAAATGTAGCAGGAAGGTCTGGATACACTGGAATGGTAGATCAGGCAATGGGAACGCTTTATCTCAGGCCAAGGGCACTGAAGATCCGGCAGGGGGGTGTGGGAGGTGCTACAACTTATAATTTGTGGGCGTACTGGCCCTTTGAATCTCAAAGCTTCAGCGAACGCGCTCACTAAGGAATGGGGATGTGCGTGCCGGAGCTGAGAGAGTGAGGAAGCTGCAGGAGCGGGACAAGGTGAGTGACGGGCCGGGATTCGCATGCGGGCGCTTCTCGCAATGCGAATCCCGGCCCCGCACGGGCACGTGGAGGCCACACACACTACTGAGCCTCATTGTGACTTGTTTTAAGGACATTACATAAAGTTGGATCAGCCTGTAGTGCGGTTTTCCATTTTGATTTTGAGTGTGACTCTATATCCAGACCTCCATGGGTTGATAAATTTGATTTCCATTGATAATTTTTGTGTGATTTTGTTGTCAGCGCATTCAACTATGTAAAGACGAAAGTATTTCATACAATTAGTTTATTCATTCATATTTAGGATGTTTGTTATGTAAGTGTTCCCTTTATTTTTTTTTTGAGCAGTGTAGGTTTCTATCTATTGTATAATATCCATAGATTTCTCCAAACAAGACAAAACCTTTAAACTGTTTTGTGCAATTGGAAAATAAACTGTTGTTCAGATCAAGTTTTTTTGTTAACTTTATCTCTTTAAGAATGTTTAGTGATTTATTTTTTTTATTGAAATTTCACTATCTATCATTTCTAATAATCCTGAAATTTCCTTTCTGGTCACTAGGCCTAAAACCAAGCTGAGACTTCTTGTTCCATACAGAGTTTTCTCCATCAGGCTCCTCATTATCATCACAGGTAGGAGTAGAGAGAAAGGTGACACCATAAGGCCCCCTTTCACACTGACATCGTACCCTGTCGGAAAACGTCCATCGTCCTTTTTTTTGTGCCTTAGACATTATTTTTGACAAGGCACAACGGGAAACAACAGGTGCCGACAGATCCCATTGACTATTATGGAGTCCGACGGGCACCGTTGTTTTTGACAGGAGTAGTGGGAGGAAAAAACATTGCATGATGTATTTTTCCTCCCGCTATTTAATCCCGGGTTCTCCCACGGACGTGCGCCGTGTCACAATGGCAGTGTGAAAGAAGCCTGACACTGGATCCACTCCCTATCACACAAGAGCTCAGCTTCCCCCTCCCTGTTGAATAAAGCTTAAAAAGGTCACAGAGAATGTCCAGTCGTGTTTCCAATTCATGTGAATGGGATAGCTCCTTTCTATTGTTGTCTATGGTCCATGGGCTGTTAAAAAAAAAACCATCTTAGGCAAGATGGCTGCCCCCATAATATCATAAATTGTTTTTAATTTTTTTTATACTGCATGTTTAAGTATCTGTCTTTAATCAGTAAAAGTAAAAGATACATTCTCTGTAAAGACAACGTTCCTGTATGGAAGCTGAAATATTAATATTTCCAATCACTCTTGTCACTGACATGATGTAATCCAGTTGACACCTCCATACATTTTGGCACAGTCACGGGTTTGAAGACAATATTGTAGACCATTGTCCTGTAGACATCACATTGGTGGAGCATGTTTGGCAGGAGCTCCTATAAGTTCCTCTTTCATTAGGTCTTATATGTCAATTACTAACCTGTCCAGAATTCCTGGCTGTCACAGGTGAGGTTCATGAATAGTTAATTGTTATAAATGGACGGCTCAGTATTCAAAACATTTCTAGAATTGATGAATAATAAATAGGACAGAGGCGACACAGGTGCGCAGACACGTCCTGTCCCTCCCAGCCCAGGAGGATTACTAGAAAATAGACAAGGACTGGGTTTGTATACTATAGTATTTACTATATAAGGATTCGATATAAAAAAAAAATAATATAGTACATTATAGTGTAATGTCCCTCATACTCCTTGTAAATGTTTTCCTGAACTTGCAGTAGCACCTACGGTATGGATTTCTCCTTCCGTGTAGGCCCTGCAGGCCACTGTGGTTCCTCCTAGATCATAATCTAGTTACTTGCCTCTGATGTCTATTTGCGTTCACAGACAGACCCTTTGAGCGCTTGTAACCCCTTGTCCTATTAGTTACCCTCGACCACTGCCCAATTATGTTTTTACCTTCTGATTTGGTGCAAACTGGAAATACACTAGGGTCCTTTGACCCAGGCAGATAGCTGCCTGATATGAGCGCCGACCATGTACACATCAATTGGCGATTCTTGGAAGGACCCTTGGCAGAGAAGAGCCACCTGAATGATCGCTGGATCATTTGTTCGGCAACTCACTTCCATCATTGTTGGCGGCACATCCCTGTCTACACTGATAGATTATCGGACAACAAATGGTGACTTTTTAAGGCCATATCATTCCAGCCATCAGCCAACAAACATCTGCTGGTTCGTTCATGGGACCCTTTATTATGCTTGTTCAGCCCAGTTATGCAAAACTCCACAGGAGGATAAGTGTCTGATCATGGGAGGGCTAACCACTAGGACTCCCCACAATTTTCAGAATGGGGCCTGTCTCTTACCTTGGAGCACTCGGCCCCCACTTTCTGAGACAAACTAAAGGCACCAGTCTACTAATTATCACCTAAGGCGGGACATCGCCCTGGCTGGTCATTGGTGGATCAGGCAGTCACTCCTGAGACCAGACAAATGATGACTTTTAGGGCCATACCATTCCAGCCATTAGCAAGCAAACAACTGCTTACTTGTCCATGGGATGATCATAGTACCTTTTACAAAAGTAATTGGCCTGTTTGACCCATACTCATACTATCCCTTGTAAAATGCCCTTAAAGGGGCACCCCAGTTATGCAAAACGTAGCCCCTTTCCACAGGGTAGGGGATAAGTGTCTGATCGTGGGAGGGCCGACTTCTAGGACTTCCCACAATCTTCAAAACTGGGTTTTAAGGCATAGTCCGCCAATCATCATCAGAGGCGGAACATCGCTATGGCCGGTAATAGGGGGATCAGACAGTCACTCCTGAAACCAGTTTGTCACAGAGGGTGGGGGTCCTCTAGGTAAGAAAATTGGCTCCATTCTAGAGATTCTAGGGGGTCCCAGTGGTCAGAACCTGCAAAATCAGACACTAATCCTCTATCCTGTGGTTAGGGGGTATTTTTTGCATAGCTGAAGTACTCCTTTAACAACTAAGATTTTTCATGGCATTTCTGGGTCTAAAATTTCAACTGATTTAATAAACATATTAGTTATTGACAGTCACATGAGGAGTGCATTAACCAGCTGATTGACATTGTGCAGAAATCCTCCTATAATAATGAAAGCATGAAGAATAGTGAACTTCTATTAAAGGTGCAGGTAATACATTCCTACGTGCTATGTATAGCTCGCTTTGAACATCAAGTATGTATTGAGTCACACATTAGATACTTAGGATTGGCTTCCATTGGTTCCCTGGTAGTATAATTGTTCAACCATTATATATTTTAAGTAATAGTTATAAAAGTCAGTGATCAATATTGGATCCTTGGCAATGGTTTCAGGACTTGCAAGTGTAACCAGTTCACCAATATGGTGTCAATTAAAGCCAGTCATCCGGACTTACCTTCCCTCTGAGGTTGGTAGTACTATACAAGGCACAACTCTCTGAAGCACTTGGAATAAACTCCGGCAAAGTCATATGGAAATGTTTGGTCTGGTCCAATATCCCTCTAAGGGAGTCAGTTTGACTTATTAATATGTGAGGATGATGATCTTTTATGGGCACCGTTACAAAACATCCAGAGGTTTTACTCTCCAGGATGTGAAGTAACTTGGACATAACATTTAAAGGAGTACTCTGGGATATAAAAAATGATCTCCTATTTTAAGGATAGGGGATAAGTTTCAGTTTGCTGGGACCCTACCATTGATTTAAATGAGTCCGCGGACAGTCTGCAAATCTGACACTATTGCGGACTGTCTGAGGACCCATTCAAATCAATGGTAGCATAACTCGCAGCAGGTTTCCCGCAGCGTGAAACCTGCTACTAGTAAGAGTGTGTGAACGCACCCTAATAACGCTATATACAAGAAAAAAGTTCAACAGGCTGTGGACATCTTTTGTAAAGGATTTTTTAATTTTTATTCTTGCTTTGAAATTATGGTACAAAAACTTTTTGCATAAGGTTTTTAATAAAAATTTGCTTACTTTTGACTGTACGAGCTGCATTTTTTCTTTATACTTGTACACAGCCTGTATGATTATCTCCTCTCCATTCAGCCTTCCCTCCTTGGTTCTTTCCCCCCTATCTACTTTCTCAGTTGGTGTGTAACCCCCCTCTGCTGTTCTCTCACACAGGTGAATGTCCGTACAGTAAATTTCGGGGTTATTTCCCGGACAGGGGAGCGTCTCAAAGACGCCAATACATTTCAGTGCATTTCCACATGGACATGTCTATTCTTTCTGTGGACTCCGGAATCAGGATTTCCACGGCAGAATCTTTTGCCGCGGGAATTCCGCCATGTGCACAGTTCAGCAGAATTCCCAATGAAATGGGAATGTCCATGCAGAATTCTTATGTGGAATTTTGCACGGAATCCCATTGTGTGAACATAGCCTAATACTTAAAGGGGTACTCCGGTGGAAAACAATTTTTTTTTTTACTAATCAACTAGTACCAAAACGGTTAAACACATTTGTAAATTACTTCTATAAAAAAAAAAAATGTTAATCCATCCAGTACTTATCAGCTGCTGTATACTACAGAGGAAGTTCTTTTCTTTTTGAATTTCTTTTCAGTCTGACCACAGTGCTCTCTGCTGACACCTCTGTCCATTTTAGGAACTGTCCAGAGCATTACAGGTTTGTATCATACCCCTGAGGAAACAATGGGACTCCGTACAGTTAAGTAGCTTTTCTATCATAAATTCCAGTAGGATTATGTTGGTGCGATTCTCCCAGGCGGGAAAAATGTTCCCTCTCCCTCCTTGTTCATTACGTAGAATCTCTAACGCAGGTTTGTTTTTACAAGAAAGATTTATGTTGTAAGACAATACCCAACCTTAAAGATGTCATATGGACTTTGTTCTATGGATTAGTGTGGCTTATGCTTTACAAAATGAGTGTTATATTTAACCCCTTAAGGACCCAGCCATTTTACACCTCAGGACCCGGCCATTTTTTGCACATCTGACCACTGTCACTTTAAACATTAATAACTCTGGGATGCTTTTAGTTATCATTCTGATTCCGAGATTATTTTTTCGTGACATATTCTACTTTAACATAGTGGTAAAATTTTGTGGTAACTTGCATCCTTTCTTGGTGAAAAATCCCCAAATTTTATGAAAAATTTGAAAATTTTGCATTTTTCTAACTTTGAAGCTCTCTGCTTGTAAGGAAAATGGATATTCCGAATATTTTTTTTTTTTATTCACATATACAATATGTCTACTTTATATTTGCATCATAAAATTGACATGTTTTTACTTTTGGAAGACATCAGAGGGCTTCAAAGTTCAGCAGCAATTTTCCAATTTTTCACAAAATTTCCAAACTCACAATTTTTCATGGACCAGTTCAGGTTTGAAGTGGATTTGAAGGGTCTTCATTTTAGAAATACCCCACAAATGACCCCATTATAAAAACTGCACCCCCCAAAGTATTCAAAATGACATTCAGTCCGCGTTTTAACCCTTTAGGTGTTTCACAGGAATAACAGCAAAGTGAAGGAGAAAATTCACAATCTCCATTTTTTACACTTGCATGTTCTTGTAGACCCAATTTTTGAATTTTTACAAGGGGAAAAAGGAGAAAATGTATACTTATATTTGTAGCCCAATTTCTCTCGAGTAAGCACATACCTCATATGTCTATGTAAAGTGTTCGGCGGGCGCAGTAGAGGGCTCAGAAGCGAAGGAGCGACAAGGGGATTTTGGAGAGTACGTTTTTTTGAAATGGTTTTTGGGGGGCATGTTGCATTTAGGAAGCCCCTATGGTGCCAGAACAGCAAAAATCCCCCACATGGCATACCATTTTGGAAACTAGACCCCTTGAGGTACGTAACAAGGAATAAAGTGAGCCTTAATACCCCACAGGTGTTTCACGACTTTTGCATATGTAAAAAAATTTAAAAAAAATTTCACTAAAATGTGTGTTTCCCCCCAAATTTCACATTTTTGCAAGGGTTAATAGCAGAAAATACCCCCCAAACATTGTAACCCCATCTCTTCTGAGTATGGAGGTACCCCATAAGTTGACCTGAGGTGTACTATGGGTGAACTACAATGCTCAGAAGAGAAGGAGTCATATTTGGCTTTTTGAGAGCAAATTTTGCTCGGGGGCATGTCGCATTTAGGAAGCCCCTATGGTGCCAGGACAGCAAAAAAAAAACACATGGCATACCATTTTGGAAACTAGACCCCTCGGGGAACGTAACAAGAAATAAAGTGAGCCTTAATACCCCACAGGGGTTTCACGACTTTTGCATACGTAAAAAAAAAATAAAAAAAAATCACTAAAAGGTGTGTTTCCCCCCCAAATTTCACATTTTTGCAAGGGTTAATAGCAGAAAATACCCCCCAAAATTTGTAACCACATCTCTTCTGAGTATGGAGGTACCCCAAAAGTTGACCTGAAGTGCACTACGGGCGAACTACAATGCTCAGAAGAGAAGGAGTCATATTTGGCTTTTTGAGAGCAAATTTTGCTCGGGGGGCATGTCGCATTTAGGAAGCCCCTATGGTGCCAGGACAGCAAAATAACCCCCACATGGCATACCATTTTGGAAACTAGACCCCTTGAGGAACGTAAGAAGGCGTAAAGTGAGCATTTACCCCCCACTGGTGTCTGTCATATCTTTGGAACAGTGGGCTGTACAACATTTTTTATTTGCACAGCCCACTGTTCCAAAGATCCGTCAGACACCTGTGGGGGGTAAATTCTCACTGCACCCCTTATTACATTACGTGAGGGGTGTAGTTTCCGAAATGGGGTCACATGTGGGGTTTTTTTTTTTTGCATTTGTCAAAACCGCTGTAACAATCAGCCACCCCTGTGCAAATCACCTCAAATGTACATGGCGCACTCTCCCTTCTGGGCCTTGTTGTGCTCCCCCAGAGCACTTTGCGCCTACATATGGGGTATCTCCGTACTCGGGAGAAATTGCGTTACAAATTTTGGGGGGCTTTTTTCCCCTTTACCTCTTGTCAAAATGAAAAGTATAGGGCAACACCAGCATGTTAGTGTAAAAAGTTTATTTTTTTTACACTAACATGCTGGTGTAGACCCCAACTTCACCTTTTCATAAGGGGTGAAAGGAGAAAAAGCCCCCCAAGATTTGTTAGTCAATTTCTCCCGAGTACGGCGATACCCCATATGTGACCCTAAACTGTTGCCTTGAAATACGACAGGGCTCCGAAGTGAGAGCGCCATGCGCATTTGAGGCCTGAATTAGGGATTTGCATAGGGGTGGACATAGGGGTATTCTACGCCAGTGATTCCCAAACAGGGTGCCTCCAGCTGTTGCAAAACTCCCAGCATGCCTGGACAGTCAACGGCTGTCCGGCAATACTGGGAGTTGTTGTTTTGCAACAGCTGGAGGCTCCATTTTGGAAAGAGTGGCGTACCAGGTGTTTTTCATTTTTATTGGGGAGGGAGGGGGCTGTGTAGGGGTATGTGTATATGTAGTGTTTTTTACTTTTTATTTTATTTTGTGGTAGTGTAGTGTAGTGTTTTTAGGGTACAGTCGCACGGGCGGGGGGGTTACAGCGAGTTTGAGCTGCCGCGCAAAATTTGCTGCATTGCAAACTTGCAGCCCGATACTCACTGTAAGCCGCCTGCCCATGTGAGTGTACCCTGTACATTCACAGGGGGGGGACCTCCAGCTGTTGCAAAACTACTACTCCCAGCATGCCTGAGAATGTTTGGGAGTTGTGGTTTTGCAACAGCTGGAGGCACACGGGTTGGGAAACACTGAGTTAGGAAACAATGTTTCCCAACCAGTGTGCCTCCAGCTGTTGCAAAACCACAACTCCCAAACATTCTCAGGCATGCTGGGAGTAGTAGTTCGGCAACATCTTTAGAGCCAGATGTTGCCGAACTACAACTCCCAGCATGCTTGGAGTTGTAGTTTTGCAACATCTGGAGGACTAGTTTGCAGACCACTAATACAGTGGTTCCCAATCTGTGCCCTTCTAGATGTTGCAAAACTACAACTCCCAGTATGCCAAAACTGTCCAGGCATGCTGGGAGTTGTAGTTCTGCAACATCTGAAGGGCCAGATGTTACAGAACTACAACTCCCAGCATGCCTGGACAGTAAGGGCATGCTGAGGATGTGTAGTTTTGCAACATCTGGAAGGGCACAGTGGTCCAAAAACTGTGGACCTCCAGATGTTGCAAAACTGCAACTCCCAGCATGCCCAGACGCCAAGGGCTGTCTGGGCATGCTGGGAGTTGTAGTTTACAGGGTCCTATTATAGCAATGCATGTCGCTTTACGGCGACGTGCATTGCTGTAAAGGGCCCGACCGCGGCTGAAGATCTACTCACCTGTCGCCGCCGCCGCCATCTTCCTCGCCGGGATCCGGGTCTTCAGGGACGAGGTAAGTACCGGGGCCGGTCCCCAGCACTCCCCCGTCCCCCGCCGCGTCCTCCGGTCTTCCTCCCGTCCTCTCCGGACTTTCAGGGGCCGGGCAGGACGGGAGGAAGTAACCGCCCCCCCTCCTGCGATTGGTCGGTTCACTAACCGACAGATCGCAGGGGATCGGAGGAGGTGGCCGGCTTGCCACCTCGCTCCGATACTTCAGCATGGTCCTGGCTGTCTGTGACAGCCGGGATCATGCGAAATTACCGGGCGGTCGGGTCCCAGAGACCCGATCAGCCCGGTATCGCCGCAGATCGCAAGGGCGATTTCCCTTGCGATTTGCGGCGATCGCCGACATGGGGGGCCTACATGGCCCCCCTCGGCGTTTGCCCTGGATGCCTGCTGAAGGATTTCAGCAGGCATCCAGTTCCGATCTCTGCCCGGCGAGCGGCAGAGACCGGAAAACGCCAGGACGTACGGGGACGTCCTGGGTCCTTAAGGCCCAGGGTGCGGGGACGTCCCCGTACGTCCTGGGTCCTTAAGAGGTTAAAGGGGTATTCCACGGGACCCAGGCTCTTCACGGGAATGAGGCATATCCTCCCCCGTACGAAGCAGCGGCTTACATGCCCCCTCCATATATCTATATGGGAGAGCAGGAGATACAGCTTTTGGCTTTCTCTGGGTTTTCCATAGAGAAACATGGAGGGGATATGACGCTTGCCCATTCGTGCAAGGCTCAACATGCAGGAGATCGCAGGGAGTCCCAGCGGGTTACAAGCTCCTGGCGTCGGCTCCAGCGTTCGGAACAGTTTAATCCAAACGCTGAGCAGCAGAGTACCCCTTTAAACCAAGGATCTAACCTTTGCCTCTGTTGGTTACATAACAGTACAATAGAGGGAAAACAAATTCTCTATTTACAATCTGTAAACACTTTTGGTATATCCTGTTTCTCCAGTAATAGATGAACTGTATATAATATGACTCATTATGCTTTTGTGATTGATTCTATATGTCTATGGGAGGTTCCGCCTAGAAGTCACGGGTACTTAGGATGGAAGCACGCAAAGAACATTCTACATAAACAAGGCTGTATCAGCTGTCAGTGCAGCATAGGTTTGTTAAGGGGATTTTCTCCTGCTCTGGACAGTTCCCGACACGGACAGAGGTGTCAACAGAGAGCACTGTGGACAAGACAAAAAAGGAATTCAAAACCCAAGAATTTCCTCTGTAGAATACAGCTGCTAATAAGTACTGGAAGGAGTAATAGAAGTAATTTACTAATGTGTTTAACTATCTGGCACCCGACCGCAATATTCTGTAGCTGTGGCTTGTTTGACCTCACAAAGAAGCAGGTGGCTATCCCGTCAATAACATGGTGCCCCTATGGAGGAGCACGTGACCGCACAATGTCACTCACGTTCCTATGGAAGAGGCTGAGTGATATTATTGTCATGCTCCATTATAGAGCTGGCGTGTCATCCAACCACATCAGAAGGACAAGGGGACCAAGAAGATGGAACTTCCCCATTAGGGCAAACAAGTCCCAACTATGTTTTAGGACATAATTTAAGTGGCAAACTATCATCAGCATAGGTGGGGGGGGGGGGAGAGAGATTCTTAACTGTTAGAGCAGTGAGACTATTGAACTCTTTGCCACACAATGTGATGGGTTGATCCATAAAGATTCAAGAGGGGCCTTGAAGCTTTTCTTGAAAAATATAATAATAGAGGTTATGGTTACTGGATTTCTGGAGATGGGACTTTGATTCAGGAATTTGTTCTATATTTGGAGTTAGGGTTATGTTCAGACTACGGATTATGAATGGAATCTCCGCTCGCAGAATTTCGCGAACGGAGATTCCATTCTGGCGGTGGTCGGCGGTAGGACTACGTGGCCACCATTGACGGCTATGCAGTGATCGCGGACTTCCGCGCAAAGAATGAACATGTTCTTTCTTTGCGCGGAACAATTTCAGCGGCAGAATAGTCCGCCGCTGAAATTCCGCAGTGTGAACGGGTCTCGCGGAAACCCAATCACACTGATGTTTATGTTCACAGACCGTAATTCCGGTCACGGAATGCCGCTCACGGAATACTGCTGGAATTACGTAGTGTGAACATACCCTTAGGAAGGAATTCCCCCTGGTTATGTGGAAATTGGCCTTAGCCTCATAAGGGCTTTTTGCCTTCTTCTGGATCAACACAGTAGGGTTTGTGGTTGATAGTGTTGAGCAGCATAGGCCATATTCGAATTTACGATATTTCGCGAATATATGGACGAATATTCACATATTCGTAATATTCGCTTATATTTTTGCATATGCGAAAATGTGCGTATACGAAAATTTGCATATGCTACAATTAGCATAAACGACAATTTACATGCGTGGAAATTAGCATATGTGAACATTTGCATAAGCAAAAATTTGCATATGCGGAAATTAGCATATGCAAATTTTCCCATATGCAAAAATTCGTACGCCAGTCTCACACAGTAGTATTAGAACCTTCTTTACACCACACAAGCTGGAAGCAGAGAGGGGTGATAACTGATGTGTACTGTGAGAAAATAAATAAAATATTCATAATTACGAATATATAGTGCTATATTCGAGAATTTGCGATATTCGCGAATATTCGCGAGCAACACTAGTGGTTGAACTTTATGGTATCTTGTCATTTTCAAGCTTATCAACTATGCAACTATCTGCCAGTCTCAGTGGTTTACATAAGTAAGGAGGCCCCCATAGAAAATATTAACAAGGGGCTTTTTTTATGGCGTCCGATTATATCCCCAAGGACAGAAAAGACTGGTGTATATTTCCCCCTCCTTTAATGACCCATTATAAAGCCCCCCCCCCCATTAATTTGCTGACCATGCAGTCTCCTGGACAGAGGAGTTCTGCACAGTTTCTTACCAATAGAAAATGGAATGGGACCAGCTGGGGCTGGATCCGCTGTCTCCAAGGGCCCATGGTCTGACACTATGATACATATGCCCTTGGTCAGTCTACTCCTAATCAAGCTCCCCTATAAGCCAGATCACTCCTTTTAGCACTACTATGTGTAAGACCACTCATCCCCAGGTCTACTATATAACAGACCACTCATCCCCAGGTTTACTATATAACAGACCACTCATCCCCAGGTCTACTATATGACAGACCACTCATCCCCAGGTCTACTATATGACAGACCACTCATCCCCAGGTCTACTATATGACAGACCACTCATCCCCAGGTCTACTATATGACAGACCACTCATCCCCAGGTCTACTATATGACAGACCACTCATCCCCAGGTCTACCATATAACAGACCACTCATCCCCTGGTCTACTATATGACAGACCACTCATCCCCAGGTCTACTATATAACAGACCACTCATCCCCAGGTCTACTGTATAACAGACCACTCATCCCCAGGTCTACTATATAACAGACCAGTCATCCCCAGGTCTACTATATGACAGACCACTCATCCCCAGGTCTACTATATGACAGACCACTCATCCCCAGGTCTACTATATAACAGACCACTCATCCCCAGGTCTACTATATGACAGACCACTCATCCCCAGGTCTACTATATAACAGACCACTCATCCCCAGGTCTACTATATAACAGACCACTCATCCCCAGGTCTACTATATAACAGACCAGTCATCCCCAGGTCTACTATATGACAGACCACTCATCCCCAGGTCTACTATATGACAGACCACTCATCCCCAGGTTTAATATAGGACAGACCACTCATCCCCAGGTCTACTATATAACAGACCACTCATCCCCAGGTCTACTATAGGACAGACCACTCATCCCCAGGTCTACTATATGACAGACCACTCATCCCCAGGTCTACTATATAACAGACCACTCATCCCCAGGTCTACTATATAACAGACCACTCATCCCCAGGTCTACTATATAACAGACCACTCATCCCCAGGTCTACTATATAACAGACCACTCATCCCCAGGTCTACTATATGACAGACCACTCATCCCCAGGTCTACTATATAACAGACCACTCATCCCCAGGTCTACTGTATGACAGACCACTCATCCCCAGGTCTACTATATGACAGACCACTCATCCCCAGGTCTAATTGATTTTGTTTGGAAATATGAAAATATGTTCCCATGAAGGTAACCTGGCAGCGTATACCAATCACAGCAACAAGGCAACCACCCAGCACTGGTATTATTCATGTTGACTGCAGGCAAGTAGGTCACTGCTACCTGCACACTGTACAGCAGTAATGTTATACGGTATCTCGTGTACACCCCCCAGTGGACATCGTTAGTAATAGACAACATGAAGTGCTATGGTTGCAGATATAGCAGAGCAGAATCGGTTTTATTCTTTTAGACTGTTTTTCAAAGGGCCCCAAAGGTTTAGCAGGGGGCCACATGGGATTTTTGGGTACCCCCTCCTCCATTGGCTATTGGAGCACTTATTTTTATTTGTTAATGTGATATGTTCCATATGTTTAGTTTTACTTTTTCTGAAATTTTCTTCTAGGTTTCCATAAGTTGTTGGGCAGTGTTCATCCTAGCAGCTGATTGGTCCGGCAGTGCAGGATTTCAAAAAGATATAAACAGCTGTCCGGGTACATCATTGTCAAGCAGAGGAAGAATAAGTTCCGTCTGAAAATCAGCTAAAAACGGCAGTTACAAAATCCTATACAGCTGTTAGAAAATCCCATTATAGTCTATGGGAATTTTCTAATAGCCGTTTTAACCCGTTATAGCCCGTTATTAATAACGGCCGTTATTTTGTGATGGAAGAGGTTAACGGGAAAAACAATGCATGCAATGACCGTTATTAATTACGGGCTATAACGAGCTAAAACGGGTATTAGAAAAATGCAATAAATGCAATTAGAAGACGGAACAAGCGGCAACTCTCCGGTGGATGCAAACAGAAATTCTTTATTCTTGAAACATCAAACAGACATTTGTAAAATCAGGAAAAGGCAGAGGCCGTGATACTTCATGCAGTGAAAACAGGTAACGCCGTTTCGCACAACTCGTGTGCTTCTACAGACCACCGGGATATGTATGACTATAATGGTATTTTCTAACGGCCGTATAGGATTTTGTAACTGCCGTTTTGCAGCCGATTTTCAGACGGAACTTCGTACGGATCTTTAAAACGGACAAATTTTGTAGTGTGAAAGGGGCCTTAGACAGTTATATACCGTATTTTTTGCCATATAAGACGCACTTTTTCTTCCCCAAGAAGAAGGGGGGGAAAGTTGGTGCATCTTATACGGCGAATACACACACCTATCGCGGCGGTCCCTGCGGCTATCAACCGCTGGGACCCGCGGCTAATACTGGACATCACCGATCGCGGTGATGCCCTGTATTAACCCTTCAGACGCGGCAGTCAACTTTGATCACCGCGTCTGAAGGGTTAATACAGGGCATGAGCGCGAAAGTGACACTAACCCGGCTGCTGTCAGGCTGTTCGGGACCGCCGCGGTGTCCCGAACAGCTTACAGGACACCGGGAGGGACCTTACCTGCCTCCTCGGTGTCTGCTCCATGTCGGGATCCCCTGCATGGGCGGCGCTCTCCTTTGATGTCATCACGTCGTCGCGCACGCAGTCCTGTCATCCAATAGGAGCGACAGCGATGGAGCGACATCCAGGGTAGCGGTGACAGTCCGGAGCGGCAGGGACACGTGAGTATTACCTCCTATACCAGTGGTCTTCAACCTGCGGACCTCCAGATGTTGCAAAACTACAACTCCCGGCATGCCCGGACAGCCAACGGCTGTCCGGGCATGCTGGGAGTTACAGTTTTGCAACATCTGGAGGTCCGCAGGTTGAAGATCACTGTTTGGTTCAGAATCTTTTTTTTCTAGATTTTGCACCTTTAAAATTGGGCGCGTCTTATAGGGCGAAAAATACGGTAATTGAATTTTCCTCACTTTCTAAAAATCATAACTCTTTTATATTTCCATCCACAGATTAGTATTAGGGCTTGTTTTTTGCGCCACTAGTTGTCCTTTGTAATGGCATCATTAATTTTACCATAAAGTGTACGGAGCAACCAAATAAATATTATTTGTGTGGGGAAATAAAAAAAAAAACAATTTAGCAAATTTGGGTTTAATTTTGATGCTGTACACTTTACGGTAAACATGACATGTTTTCTTTATTCTGTGGGTCAATAAGATTAAAATGATACCCATGATTATATGCTTTTCTATTGTTATACCGCTTTAAAAAAATCTCAAACTTTTTAACCAAATGAGTGCATTTAAATTCCCTTTATTTTGCTGACCTATAACTTTTTAATTTTTCCCTATAAGCGGCGGTATGAGGGTTCATTTTTTGTGCCGTGATCTTTACTTTTTATTGATACCACATTTGCGTATATGAAACTTTTAATACATTTTTTTAAAAACATTTTTTGGTATGTTATGTGACAAAAAAAAGCATCAATCTTGTTTTTTTTAATTTTTTTTTTATTTTTTTTACATTTATGCCGTTCACCGTACGGGATCAATAGCATTATATTTAGATATTTCGGACATTTATGCACGCGGCAATAAAAAATATGTTTATTAATTCATTTTTATTACACTTTCTGGGGGTAAAATGGGCAAAAAAAGGGATGATGTACATTTTTATTGGGGGAGGGGATTTTTCACATTTTTTTTGTCCCATAGGAGACTATTTATAGCAATCACTTGATTGCTAATACTGTTCAGTGCTATGCATAGGGCATAGCACTGATCAGTATTATTGGCTATCTTCTGCTCTGGTCTGCTCGCAAGTGAGGGGACCTCCGGCCACCATTATGGCTGAACGGATCCCCATGGCAGCGCCGCGGGCGAGCTGATCAACTATTTTACCGACCGCACTACCGCAGATGCTGTGATCTGTATTGATCACTGCATCTGAGGGGTTAATGGGGCACGTCAGAGCGATCGCTGATGTCCGCCATTACCGGCGGGTCCCTGGCTGATGATAACAGCCAGGACCTGCTATGCATAACACGAGCACCACCCTGGTGCTCGCGGTCATGTAAAGGACGTAAACATACATCCAAGTGCTTTAAGTACCAGGGCACCGTGATTTACATTTAAGTCCTGTTTCGTTAAGGGGTTAAAAAGCAGTACAATAATAGAAAAGCAATATGTCCTTAAAGGGGTACTCCAGGTAATTTTTTTTTTTTTTTTTTTATTAACTGCTGCCAAATTTTTTTACAGATTTGTAAATTACTTCTATTTAAAAATCTTAATCCTTCCTGTACTTATCAGCTGCTGTATGCTCCACAGGAAGTTGTGTTGTTCTTTTCAAGTATGTCCACAGTGCTCTCTGCTGACACCTCTGTCTGTCTCAGTAACTGTCCAGAGCAGGAGAGGTTTGCAATGGGAATTTCCTCCATGCTCTGGGCAGTTCCTGACATGGACAGAGGTGACAGCAGAGAGCACTGTGGTCAGAGAGAAAAGAAATTCAAACAGGAAAGAACTTCCTCTGGAGCATAAAGCAGCTGATAAGTACTGGAAGGGTTAAGATTTTTTTAAAGGAGTAATTTACAAATCTGTAAAACTTTCTGGCACCAGTTGATTTAAGAAACAAAGTAATCCAACCTAAGGGGGACACTTAACTTTAAGTGTGATCCCAGCACTAGTATGGTCATAGATGCTTCCATTCACTGACAGACAGCAGCAGTCTAGTGAGCAATTGAAGCTCAAGGTATGTTAAAAATGATAGTAATTTTCTCATCATACATTGAAACTTTTTTTTTTTTTTTATAAAGCAACACCCTGCACAACCTTTGAAGTTGGATGCCGTACGTCACTGCACTTCTATCACAGGTCGTAGCCACCTCCCTAGATGACACCATTGAAGATGTCAATGAAAACGCCCATGTGTCTTCTCCATCGCAGATTCAGGTGAAAGATAGTCATTCCTGACACACGGGAGGCTGCCCTGAGTTTTCCTTTCCTTGCACTCCATATATACATAGATTTCACCTCACTGAACTCTGGAGGACGGATCGGATCACAGACAAGATGAACACGTTTTATAGTCTGACAACAAGATTTACAAGGTATAAATCCCGAATCAGGGGAAAGGAGAAAGAAATGTGAGTCATAGAGAAGTGAGTGTACACATGTAAGTCATGTCCATTACTCCTAATTATACAGAGATATGTCAGACACGTCTGTGCGGCAGGAGGCGGCGCTGCACGTGACAGTGGAAACCTCCTCAGAAACCCAGATCTTTGGTAACACTTCTGTTTTCTAAATATATCTTGTCAGGGAAAATCCCACAATGACGACAGACATTTAAAAAGAAATGTCCCCTTATTCACCTTATACAGGGTAAACCTAAGTAGAGCCTATAGTGGCCTGTGGTGCAGCCACGTGTCAGGGTTGGTGTCTCCAGGGCAACACATGAGGTAAGGTGGGACAAAACAACCAACATGAGTAACCCTTCATATATGAGAATCACCTTAACTCCCAGCAACTTTTCCCATACAAGAATAACCCTCCCCATACATAAATAATACCCTCTCCATACAAGAATAACCCTCTCTATACAAGAATAATCCCCTCAACATACGAAAAAAGAATAATTCTCTACATACAAGAGAGACCCACCACATACAAGAATAATCCTCCCCATACAAGAATAATCCCCTCAACATAAAAGAATAACCCTCTCAATACAAGTGTGGTGTCCCGATACAGGACATGGTCCTGTACCATCCCTAAGTCCCCTCAGGAAGAGTCCCTGCAGTCCATAGGGCTCTCCTGCAGGGCTCACCCCTTGCTCACCTTCTATAAATGCATTGTAAATGTATTACGCATATTGTTCATTGTATATAAAGTTGTACAAATGTATAGGACCTTCCTGGGTCATGTGACCTACTGTCATGTGATGTACCCAGAGTAACCTGGGTACAGTACCTACAGGCTTTGCAACCAATGGGCTTTAGTCCAACCCCCCTAGTATGTAAGGGACTGTAGTCTCTCAGTTAGCTCTCTTCTCTCTTAGTTCCTGGCTACAAAGCAAGCACAATCTCGGCATCTGCTAAATTCATCTCATCTAGGCCAAAACCTAAAGAACCTGCAGCCACTTCAAAATATGAGTTATCAAGCTCTATCTACAATTTCTAGTGACTACTACTCAACTCAAGAATACAATTAGTAGCACAGTGGCCTACATATATCATCTTAATACTACAAGTCCCAGAAAGTTTGTGAGGTATCCTGCATCTAAGTTGCCTCTAGAGAAACTGCATAACTTTAAAGACTGTTCCATAAGAAGTTTAAGTAAAAGTTCCAGTTATCGCGCAATTCCTGCTGTGGACATTCCTTTATTGCCTGCCGTTTCTGGGTTGGTTGTCGGCAGGGCCTTATACAGAAAACAACCACATCCTGGCGTCACAGGGTTAATACCCCACAGGATTAATACCACCAGACCCTGCTATACCATTGCAACAACTCGGCACCACATGTCTTTTGGCGTCCTACGAACAGGATACGGGTGTGTGGCTTTAATATCTCAGCTACCCTGACCACGTGCAACAAAAAAATGGGGTACATGTGTATAGAGTACTGTCCAGGATTTTCGCAAGTAGCGATTGAAATGGTGCCCAAAAATGTACAGGACATTGTTGCTGAAATTGTGCTTTGCCAGGGCGCTTGAAAAAGCAAGGGGGAGGTGAAGAATATTGTATTGTGGCCATGTGTAAAGTCAGGAATGAAGCCATGCTATGTGCTCTGCTACAAAAAGAACCTGAAGGGGTTAAAGAAGAACCCAAGAAGTGTGCCAAAATGTCCTGCGCTCATCTGCATCCCGCCCCTGGGCGTGGGCATCATGTAGCTGTTCCTATGCCGAAGTGGAACTGTTATCTTCTGCTTGTGTTTGCTGGGGGACAGGAAGTCAGAGCTGCACCGATGATGTCCTTCCGGCTGATGGCCATTTTGTTGAAGCCTCATATAAAAGCAGCCAGACCTCTACAGTCTGGAGATGGCAGCAAGGTGTGCAGAGATGGAGGAGCCCACCGGAACATGTGAGAGGATCTAGTTGACCGCTTGCAGCAGTTGTCCCTTGGGGCCGAGGAGGCCTGCAACCTGCCCCTGCTTCCAGAGGACGACGAGTGGCCAGCCACCCCGAGAGGGGAATCACGCAGACTTCAGGACCTGCATCTCCGGTGAGATTGTCCCCTCACCACAGATCCTGGGGATCCTGGGCGGAGATCGCAGCCGAGGAGTCGGATGTAAGTATGCCGGCCGAAGCTGCTTTTTCTACTCCTTCATCCTCCTCCAGCCCCTACAGAGAACCCCTAGTACAGAAGTCTGCACCAGTTAGCACATGCCCGCAGTCACCCCCCTTCCCCAGTGGGTGTTCGGCGATGAGCCTGTGCTCATACAGTACTTGTGGGACCACGTCCTTCCCTTGCCAGGGAAGTCCCATCCACCAGTCCCCACAGCTGAGACAGAAAGGGCCCACAGGGAGGCCAAAATTACACATGCTGGGATATTCTCACGCCACTGTTGTCAAATTTGATAAAGTACGAGGCTTTGGTACCCTCCAGGAATGCCGGCATGGAGGGACCATATTAGTCAACAGAAGGGCCGTTCAGCGGGACTACCTGCCTACAAGATATCACTCCCTAGAGTGAGGGGAGATAGTAGAGTACACCCCAGTCAAGAGTCTGCGGGGTGAAATGGAGGCCAAAAAATCCAACTCAGATACCCATCACATACTTCCCATCGGACGACTGGGAGGCAGATCCCCACGGGATTTGGCCGATGAAGTTGCCAGATACAGCCTGTGAAGAAGAAATGTACAAGATGCCCATCATGGATCCCAAGCACATGTCAAGGTCCAGTTCAGCATCTTCATTGGTGGAGAATGTGCCCAGGCCTACTCCCCCCGAGGAGGTGAGGCCTACCCACCGGGCACCAACCTATGTGCCTAGGCCTACTCCAGTCCAGGAGGTTTGGACTAATCAGCAGGCACCAACCGATGTGCTGTGGCCTACTCCACCCAAGGAGGTGTGGCCTCACCAACTGTTGCACCAGTGGCATCAGCTGCTGCCATTAGTGTTGTGGCCAATACAAATCCGACCATAACAGTCCCGGCTGACCCATGTAGCCTGGGACACTACTGTGAACCCCATGAGGGAAACCCAACCTTGTGCTCCTAGATATATGTCGCAAAGTGGGAAGCACGCTGATAGGCGAGGTTGGAAGGCAAGAGGATCCAACTTCTAAAGTCATCATTTTGGTTCATCACTAACTGTGTTGTACACTAGTATCCTCTTGTTGATACAGGTTTTCTTCAGTTCTGCAACAAGTTCAAGATAAAGTGCCTGGCAGGACTATGCCAAGAAGTTCTCCTGATTGCAACTTAACCACCTTCATAAGTTTGTGCCCGGCCCCTGGCCGAGAGACTCCTTGCCTGATGAGATTCTAGTAAGTTTGTGCCCGGCATAGCCGTGTTTTCATTCAGGACTCCATAATGTAGGTGGACTGTAGAGCCTTACATGACCGTTAATCTAAATGTTATAATAGTAATATATTTTTGTGCACAAAATTTTGCACTCAAACAGCAGGTAAATGTAACCTGAATATCTCAAGTGTTGTGCTGCTGATATGTAACCTTTGTGCTGCCAAGCAAATAAAATCTATGGTTACATAAAATGTCAAAAATGTAAATAGTTTACTGTACAGAAGTATAGCATTCCTGTACATTAGTATAAAATTCTTGTACAGAAGTACATAATTCCGGTACGGAAGAAAAAAAAAATGTATATATATATATATATATATATATATATATATATATATATATGTGTGTGTATGTATGTATATATATATATATATATATATATATATATATATATATATATATATATTTCTTACAGGTGCTAGCGTTTTCTTAAAGGTGCTCTCCCAGCTCCTCTGGGAGTAACAAGAAACGTTACCCTTCACTAGCGCCTAATTAATTAGATATCAAGACTTACTTCACTCATTCATCAAATTTAGTGTACACATAATTTAGCACATAAACTTCCGTAGTGTACACTCACAAAGTCTAGTACACATAACTCACTAAAATTTCAAATACCTATCTCATAAGCAAACAAGAAAATAAGTCTTAGGGACAGTAACATGTTCTATCTTAGTCCATACCACTGTTATGCACAAAATGACATGTACTAATTTGTTATTTTGTCTTTATGTGTCCAGGGTACTTTACTGGCCAGAAGGTATTCCTGTAGCTAACTAAAAAAAATAAAAAAAAACATGTATCCAGAAAGGTAAAAGTAAGTGTAATTGTTATCTAGATCCAGGGTTCTAGGGGGTAAGTGTTTAGTACCGATAGACCCTAGTAGCTAAGACATTGGGCAGAAAGCCTCAGGCAACCCAATCAGCAACCAGTGTATAACAGGGGAAATAATATGTGGTATTATATCAAATATATGTCAATAAAAAGGTAACAGTGAGATTAATTTCAGTATGTAGAAGCATTGAAGTCATTATACATACTTTATGTCAAGTGTCAGTCAAAAATATTCTATAGTCATGGTCAAATATCTACATGTCATTCAAATGTCAGACATAGATCAAATATCCAATGTCATGTGTTGATAAAGTTTCAGCTGTAGACAGATGTTATAGCTAGGATATAACTAATTATATCTCATGCATAGTTATTAGAGATGCATAATCTAAAACTAAAGTAGAATGGACATACCAAAGGTATGAAAATGTAATGTAGCATGATGATCGTGCTATTGCTAGTATTATTTAGTAAATTCTAAAAAATATATTACTTATCCCATCCCGTTCGTGAGTAAGTTCCAGAGCATGGATGGACATTCTCAAACGCACAGAGAATCTATATATTTCATTATCATCAGCCTGAACTGGGACATTTGGATTAATGCTTCAGTGCTTCAGGACTGCATCCGACCCTCTGGCCATTTCGTTCCTCTCCCTAAGGGGACATACGTCGGGGATGACTTTTGTTAAGTAAGGGGGTTTGTGGTTTCCCGGTACAGGACATGGTCCTGTACCATCCCTAAGTCCATAGGGCTCTCCTGCAGGACTCACCCCTTGCTCACCTTCTATAAATGCATTGTAAATGTATTGCACATATTGTTCATTGTATATAAAGTTGTACAAATGTATAGGACCTTCCTGGGTCATATGATCTACTGTCATGTGATGTACCCAGAGTTCCCTGGATACAGGACCTACAGGTTTTGCAACCAATGGGCTTTAGTCCAGCCTCCTTAGTATATAAGGGGCTGTAGTCTCTCAGTTAGCTCTTTTCTCTCTTAGTTCCTGGCTACAAAGCAAGCACAATCTCTGCATCTACTAAATTCATCTTAGCTAGGCCAAAGTCTAAAGAACCTGCAGCCACTTCAAAGTGTGAGTTATCAAGTTCTATCTACAATTTCTAGTGACTACTACTCAACTCAAGTATACAATTAGTAGCACAGTGGCCTGCATAAATCATCTCAATACTACAAGTCCCAGCAAGCCTGTGAGGTATCCTCCATCCCGGTTGCCTCTTTAGAAACTGCATCTGTTCCATAAGAAGTTTAAGTTAAAGTTCCAGTTATCGCACAATTCCTGCTGTGGTCATTACTTTATTGCCTGCGGTTTCTGTGTTGGTTGTCGGCGGGGCCTTATACAGAAAACAACCACATCCTGGCATCACGAATAATCAGGGGTTAATAACACCTTACTCCACAGTGTTAATACCACCAGACCCTGCTACACCATTGCAACACCCCTGCATCACACAAGTATATTTCCATAAAAAAAAAAAAAAACACTTCACCCAGTTCACATTGGGGTAATTAAAAAGAATACTGGCTTTAAATTATTTTCCACACAAAAAAATCCTGCTTTTCATATTGAGACCGAAACATTTTCCCTTGTTCCTTCTAATGTTCCCCTAATGGCTTAGTGACCGTGCAAAGATCCCGGTTCATGAAACACTGTCTGTGAATTAGCCATACAACAGTACCCTCTAGTGGTAGGTTCAGGTCATCACAAGCAATATCATTCAAATATGATCCATTAGAAACGGCCATAGGAGACCTCATTGTGTCATACCAGACCTCCTTGCTTCTACCTCCCACCTCCAGAAAAAAAGACCAGAGTCCATCGAGTTCAACCTAAAACCTGGATCCAGAGGATCAAGAGGAAGGTAAAACCTCCCCATGAGGCGGGGATATGGCTCCAATATGGCATCAGAATATATCCCTGGATCAACATCCTATTGGCAAAGATCTAGTATCCATAACCCGTAATATTATATTTTTCCAGGTGCCCTTGAACTTGTTTATGGAGTCAGACATCACAACATAAGGCGGTAGAGAGTTCCATAGTCTCACTGCTCTTACAGTAAAGAATCTCTGTGACGATGGGGAAGACTTCTTTCCTCTAGACCAATGGTTCTTAACCTGGGTTCGATCGAACCCCAGGGGTTCGATGAGTCAGTCCCGGGGGTTCGGCGGGGGAGGTCGCAAAAGGCAAACAAAGCAATTGCTTGGGGCCCCGAGCTGGCCTGGGGCCCGAGCAGAGCCGGTGTTTGCCCGTCCTGTAGCGACGGGGCAATTCCCCCCATCAATATTAACTCCCTGCGACCCCGCGTTAAGTTTAAAAACGCAGGGCCGCCGGGACATAGTGCATGCCGGGACGTCACTGACGTCCCGTGTGTCCTGTGTCCACCCATGGAAACGAAGGCGCCGAGGACCGGAGGATAGAGAAGGAGGAAGACGCATGCTGGCCAGCTTGGTAAGTGACCAGCGACACGTCATCTTCGGTGCTCCGACCACCGGTCCCGAGACCTACTGCTATAGCCGGAGCGGTGGTCGGAGCACTGAAGTGGGAAGTACACAGGCATACAGCCTCCAGCCCTACACTCTATATGCCAGGAGGCTGTATGTCTGTGGGGGAATACTGCCTACATCAGTGGTCTTCAACCTGTGGACCTCCAGATGTTGCAAAACTACAACTCCCATACCTGTGCTGATAAAGCAGGCTGCCATACAATAAAAAGGCCTTTGTAATCCCTCCAGGAGGTGGCTGAATAGTCGGAGATGGGGCCCTAGGTCCACTGTGCTCTGGGGCCACACTGCCTCTCTCTGCTTTTGTCTTGCTGTTGATCGACAGATGGTGCGCACACAGGAGAAGTACATAAGGCCGCTGCGGGCAGACGTTTCCTGCGTGTCAATCTACGGCATGAAGTAGCTGGAGAGTTCTCTGACTGTTCCGCCGACTACTGGAATTTTCTGGCATGGAAGTACAGCAGACCCCCATTAAAGACAGTGGGTGAGATTTACGGAAACCTGTGCAGAGGAAAAGTGGAATTGTTGCCCATAGCAACCAATCAGATCGCTTCTTTCATTTTCAAAAGTGCCTCTGAGAAATTAAAGCAGCGATCTGATTGGTCCCTATGAGCAACTACTCCAGTTTTCCTCTTGACAGGATTTGATAAACCTCCCCCCAATGAGAGGCTGGTTCATAACGCAGAGTTTCTCTGCTCGGAAATTCCATAGTGTGAATGAAGCCTTATGAAGGGGGTAGTGACCAATGGGTCATGAAACGTAAAGTGAAATAAACACCAGACCTTTCTGTCATGGGGGAGGGGGGCAATAATAATACGCCACAATAAGAGGCCCATATTTATTATTCTATGTACGCCATTGGCTGAGATCTATTTTCGTAATGTGAAGAAATTGGAAATTGGGCGGCTGCACACTAAAATAGATACATTTGTTTAAACCGAGGTACTGAGTTGCGCTAAACCCAAAGCGCCATTGAAAACTTAACAGAAGAAATATACGAATCAGACCTCAAGGTGTAAACAAACAGGATAGTTATAAATTGGTGCAAAATGTGGAAATGAGATGTAGCTGGTTTATCTGAAAATTGCTGGTTTATTTATGAGACTAGCTGAGTACCCGGCATTGCTCGGTTTTTCCTTCCTAATCCTTGTTGGGGAAGAAAATCAAAGGAAGAGGAGGAAAAGGAGGAAGCTTTTGACTTCATATCCCGTCCCCATATATTGTTGTCATATCCCAACCCCATATCCCGTCCCTATATCACAACCTCATATCCCCTCCTCATATCCAACCTCATATCCCCTCCTCATATTCCGTCCCCATATATTGTTGTCATATCCCAACCCCATATCCCGACCTCATATCCCAACCTCCTATCCAGTCCTTATATCCCTTCCCCATATGCCTTCCTCATATCCCGTCCCCATATCCCGTCCTCCTATCCCGTCCACATATCCAACCTCATAACCCAGCCCCATATTCTGTCCTCATATCCTGTCCCCATATCCCAACCTCATATCCCATCCTCATATCCCATCCTCATATCCCATCCTCATATCCCATCCTCATATCCCATCCTCATATGCCCTCCTCATATCCCAACCTCATATGACATCCTCATATCCCGTCCTCATATCCCAACCTCATATTCTCTCCTCATATCCCGTCCTCATATCCCGTCCTCATATCCAGCCCCATATCCCGTCCTCATATCCCGTCCTCATATCCCGTCCTCATATCCCGTCCTCATATCCCAACCTCATATCCCAACCTCATATCCCAACCTCATATCCCATCCTCATATCCCATCCTCATATCCCAACCTCATATCCCAACCTCATATGACATCCTCATATCCCGTCCTCATATCCAAACCTCATATTCTCTCCTCAGATCCCGTCCTCATATCCCATCCTCATATCCCATCCTCATATCCAACCTCATATCCAACCTCATATCCAACCCCATATCCCAGCCCCATATCCCAGCCCCATATCCTGTCCTCATACACCTTTCTCATACCCCGTCCTCATATCCTGACCTCATACCCCATCCTCATATCCTATCCTCATATTCTGTCCACAGGTGGGACTGATTTGTGATGAAGATATTGTAAGCTGAAAATAGAAGGGGACCTGAATTTTTGGGACTGGGCGTGATTTGCAAGCCAGACCGATGCACAAAAAGGGTAGATAATAAAAGGGGTGGGGCTTAAACAGTGGGCGTGTCTTTGTGAGATGGGGTGTGGCTTGCAAGCCAGACTGACACATTCACCAGGAGATGCAGAGCTTGTGGAGTAAGGTACTGGATGCCACAAAAAAAACTCCCCTGGGGGTCTCTTGGCCAACTATATGTACAACACACCTACTGGGGAATAAATCCCCTCAGGGAAAACCCTGACTACAGAACCCCTTTAGAAATAAAGTTAAAATGTAACTTTTAATTATTCCATTTAAAATATCAATGCGCTTTTACTTTTTAGCCACTAGATGGCAGTGGTGCTTTAAAATTTCTCAGCACTGTGCACAATGTCTTCTGTGTACTGAAAATATTGGTGTCTGCATCCAGACTACTATGTTTATTAAATATGATTGCATCGGGTACCTTACTGCAGTTCAGCAACAGGAGTGCTCTGACTACATAGAACTGCGACACAGTGTGATATTAAAACATAACACCTCTCCTCCTTAACGTTTCGCCATTATTCAATGGCTTTCTCAAAAGTATGAGACATTATTCCTGTTGCTGAACTGCAGAAAGGCAACGGAGGCAATCATATTTAAAGGGGTTCTCCACCATAAGGTGATTTTAGGACGTACCTGGCAGACAGTAATGGACATGCTTAGGAAGGATCTGCGCTTGTCTTGGGGCTAAATGGCTATGTTGTGAGATTACCATAACACTGTGGCTAGCTTTCTGTGAACTTGAATTTCCTGTTTTCAGTTTTCTTGTTTGCCTACAAATCCCATGATACCATCTTCCTCCTTCCCACACATCAGCTACCCCACCCATTGAAACATAAATGAGCTGCAGACCTGTGGTTTTCAATCAGAGTGCCTCCAGCTGTTGCATTACTTGCAGATTTCTCTCTCCACCCATTGAAGCAGACAGGCTGCCTGTCATCAGCTGACTAGTGATGCCGGATCTTGGCCGCATTGCAACCTGGGAAAGATTCCGAGACAGCAGTCATTTTGTATGCTGTTAAAAATAAATATTGGGGTGAAAATCACTTAAGAATTGTGAGAAAACCGTCACACACAGGTACAGACACTATATTATTATATTATATCACACTATATTATGAACTACACTAACTTTACAGCCCCTGTAGCATAGTCAAATAATAAAAATTCCTGGAATACCCCTTTAATAAACATAGTAGTCTGGATGCAGACACCAATCTTTTCAGTACACAGAACCCATTGGGCACAGTGCTGAGAAATTTTAAAGCACCACTGCCATCTAGTGGCTAAAAAGTAAAAGTGCATTGATATTTTAAATGGAATAATTAAAAGTAAAATTTTTATTTTATTTCTAAAGGGGTTCTTTAGTTAGGGTTTTCCCTGAGGGGATTTATTCCCCAGTAGGTGTGCTGTACATGTACTTGCATGCAACTTGAAACAAAAACCCATCTTTTATATAAGGGTGTAGGTAAGTGTTAATTTAACTATCATGTCTTTTTCTTTGACATATAAGTAATATGTGTACCAGGTATTGAAATATCTCCAGCTGTACGGAAGTTATGTGGGAACATACATTTCCCATAGACTTGTATGGGACTTTATATAAAAACCCTGCCCCTGGGAAAATGGGGTTGAGTAAGGGTTAAATTACCTATTCTATGTTTGTTGTTGACATATAAGTAACATGTGGCCAAGTTTCATGTTAATATCTTTAGCAGTTTGGAGGTGATACTGGAACATACACACATACACACATACACACATACATACATATACACACATACACACACATACATACATATATACATACACACACACACTATATATGTTATCGGCTATTTATCCCCCCGCGACACCGCTGCAGATCATTGATTTAAAGCGGGCGCTTTAAATCAATGAACTGCAGCGGCTTTTGTGGTGTCATAGACCGCCGCCTCCGCCGCCCGCTTCTCTCCCCCTGCCTTTCCGGGGGTCCTGAGTCCTATCGATTCGTCACGAACTTCTCGGCAGTTGATGACTTATCCTGCATAAATTAGTTCAGCTTTCAGTTGCTCCGGTGGGCTGGAAAAGGTGGATACAGTCCTAGGAAAGAGTCTCCTAGGACTGTATCCACCTTTTCCAGCCCACGGGAGCACCTGAAAGCTGAACTAATTTATGCAGGAAAAGTCATCAACTGCTGAGCCGAGAAGTTCGTGACGAATCGAATTTACTGTAAATTCGCTCATCTCTAGTAGTTTTCTTTGTGGGTTTTAATTCCCTACAATTTATTTTCCACTGTATTTACTAAGGTTTCCCTACATTTTCCATTTTCCCTACATTTTGCTTTTTTTTTTTTTTTTTTTTACACATGTTCTGATCTGTTGGGTTTTGCTCAGCTGAAATCCACCACATTTTCCATGGAAACCTTAGTAAATATGTTGGGTTTTCGTGAAAATGTTGGGAACACGCCCCTTTTCAGTGCCCACTCCCCTTTTCCCCAAAGGCCACACCCATTTTTTGTGTCTTCTTAGTAAAATGGAGAGTTAGTCTGTTTTTAATTTTCAATTCTGGCGCACAACCCGACACAACATGTCGGGTTTGCAATAGTAAATGTGGGCCATTGAGTTTTATATATGGATTATAATGTAATATAAAGATCATATAAAGGACTGGTGTCTGAGCAGGGCCCTTGCTCCCGATCCAGTTAGAATTTCATAGGTACAATACAGATACTGATTATACGAAAATGCAATAAATTGAGAATAAAAATATGAATGATAATAGAATGATTAAATAATATAATATAATTAATATGATGCAGTATCTCTCCTTTCAGAAAAATGTTCAGATAATGTCTTAGGAACTGTAAACGTTATTTGTTAGATAGGAGTCAATATAGCAGCGGTACATGAGAGGCCTCAGACTGTAAGTATCTCCAATAGAAACAGTTCTAGGTTACAATAATGCGCTGGAAGACTCCAAGATTAACAGTTCAAAGGAATTCAAGTAGAGAAAACAGACATGGTCGCACATCTACAATTTGTATAATGATCTGATTGCTTCTCAGCTTAAATTATAAAACTAACAGGTTGTTATTATACATTTTGATCAAAAAGTACAAGCCCACTCGCCACGTCAAGGCCACCTATTTAGAGTGGGTCCCTAACGTCCCTAGCATAAAATGGCGCAGCACCGGGCGGCGACCACCACTGCCGCAACACCAGAGCCCACAGAGGGAACGACCCACTGGCAGAGCGGCCCCAATGCCACTCAAACCAGTCCCAGAGCCGCACCTCCCCACAGACACGGCGCCACAGCAGCAATGGACGCCGCACAGCACCACACCAGTTGTGAACAAGGTGTAATAGCTCACTTACCATGTGCTCCTAGTCAAACTGGGAGGCTGACAGAAATGGAAGGTCCCTGTGTAGGTACCTGCTACTTAATACAGGGTTGGGCTGAGGGGGTGAGGCAGAGTGCAGATCAAGTAAAAACAACAAAAAAAGAAGGGGATAGGAGACAATGTGAATTCTAGTAGAGAAAACAGACATGGTCGCACATCTACATTTTGTATTTTGATCTAATTGCTTTGTAAACGGCTTGAGGCCATTGAAAAAGGGGGACAACCCCACCCCGAAACGCCTCTGACCATTATGCTGCCAAATATTGCCATCCCATTGCTACTTCAAATCTGCTCACTCACTGCCTCGCAAACGCTACTGCCTCTCAAGCCTTGCAGTCTCCGCATCTGGAGACCACCGTAAGGTGTGTTACGTACCCAAAAGTGCCAACTGATGCACAAGGACGCCGTTTACGGAGTCTGGACTTGCTGATCCCGCTGCCCGGAAATTGACATCAAGCTGGACGCAGATCCATGCCACCTAACTGCGGAGCCAGTCAGTAACTCCCCGCAGTAGTCACTCTGTATTAGTGTTGAGCACGAATATTCTTAACCCCTTAAGGACGCAGGACGTAAATGTACGTCCTGGTGCGGTGGTACTTAACGCACCAGGACGTACATTTACGTCCTAATCATAACCGCGGGCATTGGAGCGATGCCCGTGTCATGCGCGGCTGATCCCGGCTGCTGATCACAGCCAGGGACCCGCCGGCAATGGCCGACGCCCGCGATCTCGCGGGCGTCTGCCATTAACCCCTCAGATGCCGGGATCAATACAGATCCCGGCATCTGCGGCAGTGCGCTATTTGAATGAATGATTGGATCGCCCGCAGCACGCCGCACGGAGGTCCCCTCTCCTTCCTCCGTCCGGCTCCCGGCGTCTCCTGCTCTGGTCTGTGATCGAGCAGACCAGAGCAGGAGATGACCGATAATACTGATCTGTTCTATGTCCTATACATAGAACAGATCAGTATTAGCAATCATGGTATTGCTATGAATAGTCCCCTATGGGGACTATTCAAGTGTAAAAAAAAATGTAAAAAAATGTAAAAGTTAAAAAAAAGTGAAAAATCCCCTCCCCCAATAAAAAAGTAAAACGTCCGTTTTTTCCTATTTTACCCCCAAAAAGCGTAAAAAAATTTTTTTATACACATATTTGGTATCGCCACGTGCGTAAATGTCCGAACTATTAAAATAAAATGTTAATGATCCCGTACGGTGAACGGCGTGAACGAAAAAAAAAAAGTCCAAAATTCCTACTTTTTTTATACATTTTATTAAAAAAAATTATAAAAAATGTATTAAAAGTTTTTTATATGCAAATGTGGTATCAAAAGAAATTATAGATCATGGCGCAAAAAATGAGGCCCCATACCACCGCTTATACGGAAAAATAAAAAAGTTATAGGTCATCAAAATAAAGGGATTATAAACGTACTAATTTGGTTAGAAAGTTTGTGATTTTTTTTAAGCGCAACAATAATATAAAAGTATATAATAATGGGTATCATTTTAATTGTATTGACCCTCAGAATAAAGAACACATGTCATTTTTACCATAAATTGTACGGCGTGAAATCGAAACCTTCCAAAATTAGCAGAATTGCGTTTTTCGTTTTAATTTCCCCACAAAAATAGTGTTTTTTGGTTGCGCCATACATTTTATGATATAATGAGTTATGTCATTACAAAGGACAACTGGTCGCGCAAAAAACAAGCCCTCATACTAGTCTGTGGATGAAAATATAAAAGAGTTATGATTTTTAGAAGGCGAGGAGGAAAAAATTAAAACGTAAAAATTAAATTGTCTGAGTCCTTAAGGCCAAAATGGGCTGAGTCCTTAAGAGATTAATGAGAATTTTTATCGCGAATATCGGCACTTCGCAATTTCGCGAATATTTAGAATACAGTGGTCCCTCAACATACGATGGTAATAGAGGGCCGAGAAGACACCGGAGGACCAGCGCTGGACCTGAAGGGCACCCCGGAGCATCGTGGAGGGGTAAGTAATACTCACCGCACCACACGGGGAACATTAAGCTGCTATTCGGCAGCAGCTTAAGCATTTTGCGCTGCCGGATAGCACTTAATGCGATGGCCCCATCGTATGTCGGGGGGGGTCACTGTATAGTGCTATATATTCGTAATAACCAATATTCAATTTTTTTGTGTTTTTTTTTCACATGCTGATTTTTATGCAAATTATGTCATATCCCCGCCCCCTCATGATGTCACGCCCCGCCCCCTCAATGCAAGTCTATGGGAGGGGGCGTGACGGCCGTCACGTCCCCTCCCATAGACTTGCATTGAGGGGCGGGGCTTGACAACCATCACGCCCCCTCCCATAGACTTGCATTGAGGGGCGGGGCTTGACAACCATCACGCCCCCTCCCATAGACTTGCATTGAGGGGGCGGGATGTGACATCATGAGGGGGCAGGGCTACATTTTGTTTCAAACACTGAGCAGCGGAGTACCCCTTTAATCAGTATGTAGTATTGTGCCTATGAAATTCTAACTGGATCTGGAGCAAGGGCCCTGCTCAGATACCATTCTTTTATATAATCTTTATATTATATTATAATCTTATAAATAAACTTTATAAGATTTTCAGATAAACGTCTTATTTCCACATTTTGCACATATTTATAACTCTCCTGTTTGTTTACACCTTCAGGTGTGCTTCAGGTGTGTGTGCTCTGAGGAGAGGCCTACTTCAGTACCCACAGGTTAGTGCAGGTGACACTGGTGACAGATTTCCTTTAATCTGTTTAGTATAAGCACCACAAGTCTCAGCAAGGCAACAGGGCTCCCAATGGGTTACGCTGCACTCTCACATCAAAGCCAGCTGTATGTGTATTACCATCTGCACCCAGCTCAGTAAAGACAGTTACCGTAACCTTACAACAATGCGTTCATTTACTCCCTGTGTCTGGCCCAGAAGAAGCTGTCCCCAACCTTGGACCGTGTATAGGATAACGGTACCCTGGCGTCACGAAATGATCAGGTATTTTCCCCATCACCACCCCATGTCACCACACATGCTCTGAGACTTAGAAAGCTTGGTTACCATTCAGTAATAATGCAATAACTGTGGATGAGAAAGCTGGGTCACAACTCTGTCCTAAATAATAATACTTATGTAGAAAATGGGTGAGACTGGGACCCTGGGGCATCCGACCCTTTTGTCTTACTCTATAATCTGACACAAAGTTGCTCGTCCCACCCCATAACCAACTATTGTCACGATGCCGGCTGGCAGGTAGTGGATCCTCTGTGCCAGAGAGGGATTGGCGTGGACCGTGCTAGAGGATCGGTTCTAAGTCACTACTGGTTTTCACCAGAGCCCGCCGCAAAGCGGGATGGTCTTGCTGCGGCGGTAGTGACCAGGTCGTATCCCCTAGCAACGGCTCAACCTCTCTGGCTGCTGAAGATAGGCGCGGTACAAGGGAGTAGACAGAAGCAAGGTCGGACGTAGCAGAAGGTCGGGGCAGGCAGCAAGGATCGTAGTCAGGGGCAACGGCAGGAGGTCTGGAACACAGGCTAGGAACACACAAGGAAACGCTTTCACTGGCACTAAGGCAACAAGATCCGGCGAGGGAGTGAAGGGGAAGTGAGGTGATATAGGGAAGTGCACAGGTGTAAACACTAATTGGAACCACTGCGCCAATCAGCGGCGCAGTGGCCCTTTAAATCGCAAAGACCCGGCGCGCGCGCGCCCTAGGGAGCGGGGCCGCGCGCGCCGGGACAGGACTGACGGAGAGCGAGTCAGGTACGGGAGCCGGGGTGCGCATCGCGAGCGGGCGCTACCCGCATCGCGAATCGCATCCCGGCCAGAGGCGGTATCGCAGCGCCCCGGGTCCGTGGAACCGACCGGAGCGCTGCAGTGAGAGGAGTGTAGCGAGCGCTCCGGGGAGGAGCGGGGACCCGGAGCGCTCGGCGTAACAGTACCCCCCCCCTTGGGTCTCCCCCTCTTCTTGGGGCCTGAGAACCTGAGGACCAGACTTTTGTCCAGGATATTGTCCTCAGGTTCCCAGGACCTCTCTTCTGGACCACAACCCTCCCAATCCACTAAAAAGAAGGTTTTCCCTCTGACCTTTTTAGATGCTAAAATTTCTTTAACGGAGAAGATGTCCGAGGAGCCGGAGACAGGAGTGGGGGGAACAGATTTGGGAGAGAAACGGTTAATGATAAGTGGTTTAAGAAGAGAAACATGAAAGGCATTAGGAATACGAAGAGAAGGAGGAAGAAGAAGTTTGTAAGAGACAGGATTAATCTGGCGCAAAACCTTAAAAGGACCAAGATAGCGTGGTCCCAACTTATAGCTAGGGACACGGAAGCGGACATATTTGGCGGAGAGCCATACCTTGTCTCCAGGGGAAAAAATGGGAGGAGCTCTTCTTTTCTTATCCGCGAATCTCTTCATGCGTGAAGAAGCCTGTAAGAGAGAATTTTGGGTCTCTCTCCATATGATGGAAAGATCACGAGAAATTTCATCCACAGCGGGCAGACCAGAGGGCAAGGGGGTAGGGAGGGGGGGAAGAGGGTGACGGCCGTACACCACGAAAAACGGGGATTTGGAGGAAGATTCAGAGATTCTGAAATTATACGAGAATTCGGCCCAAGGTAGAAGATCTGCCCAGTCATCCTGGCGGGAGGAAACAAAATGTCGTAAATAGTCACCCAAGATCTGGTTAATTCTTTCTACTTGTCCATTGGATTGAGGATGGTATGCAGAAGAAAAATTTAATTTAATCTTGAGTTGTTTACAGAGAGCCCTCCAGAATTTAGACACAAATTGGACGCCTCTATCCGAGACGATCTGCGTAGGCAACCCGTGAAGACGAAAAATGTGTACAAAAAATTGTTTAGCCAACTGAGGCGCTGAAGGAAGACCAGGAAGAGGGATGAAATGCGCCATTTTGGAGAATCGATCAACGACCACCCAAATAACAGTGTTGCCATGGGATGGGGGTAAGTCAGTAATGAAATCCATACCAATCAGAGACCAAGGTTGTTCGGGGACAGGCAGAGGAAGAAGAAAACCAGCGGGCTTCTGGCGAGGAGTCTTATCCCGGGCACAGATAGTGCAGGCTCGCACAAAGTCCACCACATCAGTCTCTAGAGTCGGCCACCAATAGAAGCGAGAGATGAGTTGCACAGATTTCTTGATGCCCGCATGACCTGCGAGATGGGAGGAGTGACCCCATTTGAGGATTCCGAGACGTTGGCGTGGAGAAACAAAGGTCTTTCCTGGAGGAGTTTGCCTGATGGAGGCTAGAGAAGTGGAAATCAGGCAGTCAGGAGGAATGATGTGTTGCGGAGAGAGTTCAATTTCAGAAGCATCCGAGGAACGAGAGAGAGCATCGGCCCTAATGTTCTTATCAGCAGGCCGAAAGTGAATTTCAAAATTAAATCGGGCAAAGAACAGAGACCACCTGGCCTGACGAGGATTCAGCCATTGGGCAGACTGGAGGTAGGAGAGGTTCTTGTGATCGGTGTAAATAATAACTGGGAATCTTGATCCCTCCAGCAGATGTCTCCATTCCTCAAGTGCTAATTTAATGGCTAGAAGCTCTTGATCCCCGATGGAGTAGTTCCTCTCCGCCGGAGAGAAGGTCCTAGAAAAAAAACCACAAGTAACAGCATGCCCGGAAGAGTTTTTTTGTAGAAGGACAGCTCCAGCTCCCACTGAGGAGGCATCAACCTCCAATAGGAAGGGTTTAGATGGGTCAGGTCTGGAGAGCACGGGAGCCGAAGAGAAGGCAGACTTGAGTCGTTTAAAGGCGTCTTCCGCTTGAGGAGGCCAAGACTTGGGATCGGCATTTTTTTTGGTTAAAGCCACAATAGGAGCCACAATGGTAGAAAAATGTGGAATAAATTGCCTGTAATAATTGGCGAACCCCAAAAAACGTTGGATGGCACGGAGTCCGGAGGGGCGTGGCCAATCTAAGACGGCAGAAAGTTTATCTGGGTCCATTTGTAGTCCCTGGCCAGAGACCAAGTATCCTAGAAAAGGAAGAGATTGGCATTCAAACAGACATTTCTCAATTTTAGCATAGAGTTGATTGTCACGAAGTCTCTGAAGAACCATACGGACATGCTGGCGGTGTTCTTCTAGATTGGCCGAAAAAATTAGGATATCATCAAGATATACAACAACACAGGAGTATAACAGATCACGAAAAATTTCATTAACAAAGTCTTGGAAGACAGCAGGGGCGTTGCACAGGCCAAAGGGCATGACCAGATACTCAAAGTGTCCATCTCTGGTGTTAAATGCTGTTTTCCACTCATCCCCCTCTCTGATGCGGATGAGGTTATAGGCGCCTCTTAAGTCCAATTTAGTAAAGATGTGGGCACCTTGGAGGCGATCAAAGAGTTCAGAGATGAGGGGTAAGGGGTAGCGGTTCTTAACCGTGATTTTATTAAGTCCGCGGTAGTCAATGCAAGGACGTAGAGAGCCATCTTTTTTGGACACAAAGAAAAATCCGGCTCCGGCAGGAGAGGAGGATTTACGGATAAAGCCCTTTTTTAGATTCTCCTGGACGTATTCAGACATGGCAAGAGTCTCTGGGGCAGAGAGAGGATAAATTCTGCCCCGGGGTGGAGTAGTGCCCGGGAGGAGGTCGATAGGACAATCATAAGGCCTGTGAGGAGGTAGAGTCTCCGCTTGTTTTTTGCAGAAAACATCCGCGAAGTCCATATAGGCCTTAGGGAGACCGGTTACTGGAGGAAGCACAGAGTCACGGCAAGGGTTACTGGGAACCGGTTTTAGACAGTCCTTGGAACAAGAGGGCCCCCAACTCTTGATCTCCCCAGTGGACCAATCCAGGGTTGGGGAATGAAGTTGAAGCCAGGGAAGTCCAAGGAGAATTTCCGAGGAGCAATTGGGGAGGACCAAAAGTTCAATCCTCTCTTGATGAGATCCGATGCTCATTAGAAGGGGCTCCGTGCGGAAACGTATGGAACAGTCCAACCTTTCATTGTTTATACAATTGATGTAAAGGGGTCTGGTGAGACTGGTCACTGGGATGTTGAACCTGTTGACGAGAGAGGCCAAAATAAAGTTTCCTGCAGATCCAGAGTCCAATAAGGCCACAGAAGAGAAGGAGAAGGCAGAGGCAGACATCCGCACAGGCACAGTAAGACGTGGAGAAGCAGAGTAGACATCAAGGATTGTCTCACCTTTGTGCGGAGTCAGCGTACGTTTTTCCAGGCGGGGAGGGCGGATAGGACAATCCCTCAGGAAGTGTTCGGTACTAGCACAGTACAGGCAGAGGTTCTCCATGCGGCGTCGTGTCCTCTCTTGAGATGTCAGGCGAGACCGGTCGACCTGCATAGCCTCCACGGCGGGAGGCACAGGAACAGATTGCAGGGAACCAGAGGAGAGAGGAGCCGAGGAGAAGAAACGCCTCGTGCGAACAGAGTCCATATCTTGGCGGAGCTCCTGACGCCTTTCGGAAAAACGCATGTCAATGCGAGTGGCTAGGTGAATAAGTTCATGAAGATTAGCAGGCATTTCTCGTGCGGCCAGAACATCTTTAATGTTGCTGGATAGGCCTTTTTTAAAGGTCGCGCAGAGGGCCTCATTGTTCCAGGATAATTCAGAAGCAAGTGTACGGAATTGTACGGCATACTCGCCAACGGAAGAATTACCCTGGACCAGGTTCAACAGGGCAGTCTCAGCAGAAGAGGCTCGGGCAGGTTCCTCAAAGACACTTCGAATTTCCGAGAAGAAGGAGTGTACAGAGGCAGTGACGGGGTCATTGCGGTCCCAGAGCGGCGTGGCCCAAGCCAGGGCTTTTCCAGACAGCAGGCTGACTACGAAAGCCACCTTAGACCTTTCAGTGGGGAACTGGTCCGACATCATCTCCAAGTGTAATGAACATTGGGAAAGGAAGCCACGGCAAAACTTAGAGTCCCCATCAAATTTATCCGGCAAGGATAGTCGTAGTCCAGAAGCGGCCACTCGCTGCGGAGGAGGTACAGGAGCTGGCGGAGGAGATGATTGCTGGAGCTGTGGTAGTAACTGTTGTAGCATAACAGTCAGTTGAGACAGCTGTTGGCCTTGTTGCGCTATCTGTTGTGACTGCTGGGCGACCACCGTGGTGAGGTCAGCGACAACTGGCAGAGGAACTTCAGCGGGATCCATGGCCGGATCTACTGTCACGATGCCGGCTGGCAGGTAGTGGATCCTCTGTGCCAGAGAGGGATTGGCGTGGACCGTGCTAGAGGATCGGTTCTAAGTCACTACTGGTTTTCACCAGAGCCCGCCGCAAAGCGGGATGGTCTTGCTGCGGCGGTAGTGACCAGGTCGTATCCCCTAGCAACGGCTCAACCTCTCTGGCTGCTGAAGATAGGCGCGGTACAAGGGAGTAGACAGAAGCAAGGTCGGACGTAGCAGAAGGTCGGGGCAGGCAGCAAGGATCGTAGTCAGGGGCAACGGCAGGAGGTCTGGAACACAGGCTAGGAACACACAAGGAAACGCTTTCACTGGCACTAAGGCAACAAGATCCGGCGAGGGAGTGAAGGGGAAGTGAGGTGATATAGGGAAGTGCACAGGTGTAAACACTAATTGGAACCACTGCGCCAATCAGCGGCGCAGTGGCCCTTTAAATCGCAAAGACCCGGCGCGCGCGCGCCCTAGGGAGCGGGGCCGCGCGCGCCGGGACAGGACTGACGGAGAGCGAGTCAGGTACGGGAGCCGGGGTGCGCATCGCGAGCGGGCGCTACCCGCATCGCGAATCGCATCCCGGCCAGAGGCGGTATCGCAGCGCCCCGGGTCCGTGGAACCGACCGGAGCGCTGCAGTGAGAGGAGTGTAGCGAGCGCTCCGGGGAGGAGCGGGGACCCGGAGCGCTCGGCGTAACAACTATGAAGAAATCATCAACAAACTAGTGGTAGGACAGACCTCTGTATACTACCGCCATACTGTCATATACACTGAAGACGGATAGAACTAGTTCTATAACCTTTATCTGGCCTTCCTACGTCTATAGTCCTATTATTTACATTGTGAAATAGTCCGCCATTTGGCCCCAGGACACGACTCTCACAGTCTCCTTGTATCGTCGGCGCCGAGCAGCTAATGGCTCTTCACAACGTCACTTTTCTAGAATATTAAACCATTTTGTCTAAATTTAGATTTTCAGACTTTGAGAGTCTTGGAGAGTTTACTCAGAGAGTGCGTCCCGGTCACGTACTCCCCATCTTCTCTCTCGTAACACGATTTAAATTTGTGTACTATAGACTTGTGTGTCCTAGACGTTGTGCAATGGTATTGGGGGGGCACATTACATTAGGATCATCAGGTTTTACAGTGTATTAACCCCTAAATGTCCACCCTTCAATCTTAACGACCTTGTCTCTCCAGCTGTATCCTGGTTATATTTTAGGACAGCGGGTAATGACATTAAAGGGGTTTCCATTATGTTATCCCCTATCCACAGCATAGGGGGTAGCAACGAGGGATCGACCGATATCGTTTTTTTAGGGCAGATACCGATACCGATAATCGGTGGAGGATAGGGCCGATAGCCGATAACTTATACCGATATTCCGGTATAAGTTATCGGCTATTTATCCACCCGCGACACTGCTGCAGATCATTGATTTAAAGCGTGCGTTTTAAATCAATGCACTGCAGTGCTTTTTGCGGTGCCATAGACCGCCGCCGCCGCCACCCACTACTCTCCCCCTGCCTGTCCGGGGCTCCTGAGACCTATCACCGCCACCCCGAATTGCCGCATAGCACCTGCCCTTTGGTGGAAATCTAGGGTGAGTTAACACTTTTTTCCCCAGGACTTGACCCCTGTATGTATATGTATATATATATATATATATATATATATATATATATATGTGTGTGTATTCTAGTATGTGCCTTTTTTCTTTTGCCCTGTTATATTTGGTTATGACCATCTTAGGGCATGCACTGAGGTCGCACATGCTCAGTTCAGCTGCCTATTGATCGTTAGTCTCTACTCTGTAAACAAGCAAAGGGGATTGTGGGAAATTAAGCACTCTGTTTCCTGGCAACAGCAGATTCAGGGCTCAAAGAGGAAACCAGAAAGTGATAAGATCCAGGGCCGACCCAAGACATTGGCCCTCATTTACTATTCTAAACCCGACCTCTTTTGTCGGGTTTTTTTGTCGCATCTTTGTCTGCGCCAAGTCGCAGACATCGTGCGCCAGTCTGCGACACTATACGACATTTCTTCCCGACAGACCCGATGTGGATTCTCCCAAACCCGAAAAAGGGGCGTAACCCGACATTTCTGAGCTTTCCCACATATTTATTAAGGTTTCCAACCCGAATTTGTTGAATTGTTGTGGATTTTTTCCCGACAGCTCAGAGGAGTTGGAAACCAAAACCAACAAAACCCACGTGCGACAAACAGGATGCGACATAATAATAAATACCAGGGGAAAAAAGCAGTCGGGTAAGAAAGCAACATAGACTTACAACCCGATTTTCTTAGTAAATGAGGGCCATTGTGCTTACTGGGTCCAGGAGTGAAATGCTGTCTCCCCCCCAAAAAAAAGGACTATGCCATTGCATATCAGGAGGACATAATAAAAAATTATTTTTGTATTTTTAGTTTTGTATTTTTTTACTTCTACGCCTTTTACCGTACATGATTAATAATGTTATATTTTAATAGTTTGGACAATTGCGCATGCATCGATAACAAATATTTTTTTTTTATTATGCATGTTTACATGATTTTTAAATGAAAACATGGAAAACGGAGGTTATTTTAATATGGAAGAGGTTAATGTGTGTTTTTTTTTTCTAAACCTTTATTAAACACTTATTTATTTATTTTTTATTTTTTTACACTTTATTGGTCCCTTAGGGGACTTTTAGGAGGAATCGGTAGATTCCTCATATAGATCAATGAAGTTCCATAGAACCCCATTGATCTGTGTGCTCTGCGATCATTTGGTAGAGCTTTGTCCAGCCAAGCTCGATCAAATGCAAAGCCGTGGATGGGCATGAAGGAAAGGTAAGCCCTCTGGCTACCTCCACAGTGGATCGTTGCGGGAAGGGGGGGGGGTCCACCCCATTAGACCACCAGGGATGGTTTAAAGCTCACTAGATGCCACTGCCGCAGTGATCTAAAGGGTTAATAGGTGGCAGCCGCATGACAGCTATTAGAGATGGCCCCCAGCTACTGAAAACAGCTGGGGGTCACCGGGTATGAAGCAGGCTTGAGTCATGAGCCTGCTCCATACACCATGAGCGGCACCATGACGGACTAGGTCTGTCATGGGTCGTGAAGGAAGGGGTCAAAAATCTTCCCGGGGCGGCAATGTGCCGCCCCTGTGAAGATGCCGCCTGGGTCCAATGGACCCAGCGGGACCCACTGTATGGCTGGCCATGATCAGATCCATGGGGGAGAAGAACAGTACAGGGACATCAGTCATTTTACATCAGATTTTACCAAAATTGCTTAGTGGGGAAAATCCCTTTAAAGGTCATCATTACAGCTCTCCTACAATCATACATTTTTTTTTTTAAATTACCTCATTGTCCCATAATATAGTTTATCCAAATGTAACCCCCTGGGATTATTTTGACTTATCCTGCAACTACATGAGGTGTCCAGTAGATGGCAGACTGCACAAGCAAATAAACTGAGCAGTGACTAAAGCTGGGGAAGGAGGAGATTTGTGGGCATCTTGGATTATTTAGTCCCAACAGAGACAGCAGAGAGAGAGTATACAGAGGGACAGCCTGTGAGGGATTCTGGTTCAGATACTGCCTTCAGCAGCTAAGAGGCATCTGCAGGTTGAACAAGATCCAGTGCTGGTAGAAGGAAAGCCTCTGTGAGCAGTGAAGAGAACTTGAAGCAGGACTGAATTGATAACAGCCTGTGTAAGGGTAAGCCTGAAACCTTTCTTCCCTGCCTCACAACAGGACACCCTGACAGACCGATAAGAGACCTTGAGATCTATTTTAAGACATATTGAGAGTTTCAGCCTACTTAAAGTAACACTGCGGAGCAGGACTTTGTATGGGCCCCATGTATTTAATGTGCACCAACTGAAGGTACCCAACATCCGCCAGGGTGAAGTTTAAGGTGGGCCGCAGGTGTGCTTGTGAGTGAGAGTTATATACACATTGCATTTGTCTGATTCAGTGCTATACTATACCTTACTGTTAATTATGTTATGCATGGTTGTTTTCCTTTACACAATACAAAAGTCATTTCAAGTTACCTTTGTGTCAGTCTAATTGTTTTCCCAAATATTTTCTCATCAGGATCCCACATCTATACCCTGGATAATCCGATGGGTGGAGGAACTGCCGCAAATATGTAGCCCAGCTCCCAATCAGTGTGGACTCAGGATCGGCCTGGCGAGCGCAGAGAGTTAACTATGGTAAGGGTCCACAGGGATATAGGGGGACACCCCTAAATACCTGTTATACAAATAATTAATAAGTATGTACATTTGTCATTCAATAGCCTGAAAAAAATGAGTGACAATCACTAAGGGAGCTATTATGGCAGTGTGGTGTCCCGGTACCGCATCCCATACGGTACCTGTGTATATAGGTCCCCATAGCCAGAGTCCCTAGGACGTCGGGGTCCTTTTTGTCTAGTCTGCCACTTGCCACCTCTCATCTAGATAGTCATTAAACTAATAGTTTATTCAGGATTTATGTAAATTTAATTGTACTAATGTATATAATTAGTTAATTACCTGTGCGGAGCGTAGCAGGACCTGCGGGTCACGTGATCAGGTAAACTCTATGGTTTTTGCTTAAGGACCTTTGGAGGTCCCTGTGACGTATTGCACCCTTCATTCTTTGTGACGGTGAGTGACAGATATTCGGACCAATTAGAACAACCCCGCCCCTGCCCATATAAGGGAGCGGCAGCCATTGTTAGCTCTCTTTCCTCGTGGGCTGTTGACAGGGAAGGATCTGCGCTGCTGTCAGTGAATTTAGGCCCGAGCCTTGCGGCTGATCTCTTCTTAACCGTGAGTGTATCAATCCCTAAACACTCTGCAAGATCACCGGACCTTATCTATCCCCTAAATCTGGACGGATCTTCAAAATTAACCCTAAATTCAGAGACTTATAATACAATTCAAGGTCCGCAACAACTGCCAGTCACTGACGTGTATAGAGACTGTATTGATGAGACTGTTACTATTCATTGGATGTACCGCAAGCCTTTAAGTAAAGTTATCCAAGTTCCAGTTCAACTATCTTGTGGACCTTCAGTCATTAATATGCACCTATCGTTACTGGGAAGGGCGGTGATAGGACTAAAAATAAAAATAAAGTTAATAATTGTAAATAAGCACCTCCTCTAATAAAAGTTTGAATCACCGCCCATTTCCCATTTTTTAAATAAAATAATGTAATAAAAAAAATCATATGTGGCACCGTCACGTGCGTAAATGTCTGAACTATTAAAATATAATGTTAGTGTCACGATGCCGGCTGGCAGGTAGTGGATCCTCTGTGCCAGAGAGGGATGGAGAGGACCGCGCTAGTGGACCGGTTCTAAGCCACTACAGGTTTTCACCAGAGCCCGCCGCAAAGCGGGATGGTCTTGCTGCGGCGGTACTGACCAGGTCGTATCCACTAGCAACGGCTTACCTCTCTGGCTGCTGAAGATGCTGAAGATAGGCGCGGTACAAGGGAGTAGGCAGAAGCAAGGTCGGACGTAGCAGAAGGTCGGGGGCAGGCGGCAAGGATCGTAGTCAGGGGCAACGGCAGGAGGTCAGGAACACGGACTAGGAACAGACAAGGGAACGCTTTCACTAGGCACTAAGGCAACAAGATCCGGCAAGGGAGTGCAAGGGAAGTGAGGTGATATAGGGAAGTGCACAGGTGGGAGCCAATTAAGCTAATAGGCAGATTGGGCCAGGCACCATCATTGGTGCACTGGCCCTTTAAATCGCAGAGACCCGGCGCGCGCGCGCCCTAGGGAGCGGGGCCGCGCGCGCCGGGACAGGACCGAGGGAGAGCGAGTCAGGTACGGGGACCGGGGTGCGCATCGCGAGCGGGCGCTATCCGCCTCGCGAATCGCATCCCGGCTGAAGGCGGGACCGCAGCGCACCCGGTCAGTGGATCTGACCGGGGCGCTGCAACAACGAAGATGAGGCGAGCGCTCCGGGGAGGAACGGGGACCCGGAGCGCTCGGCGTAACAGTACCCCCCCCCCCTTGGGTCTCCCCCTCTTCTTCGGGCCAAAGAACCTGAGGAAAAAAAATTCAATTTTTCCGTGATGAGGTCCGATGCAAATTAGGAGGGGTTCTGTGTGGAAACGTACGAGACAGTCCAATCTTTTATTGTAAAAACAATAGATGTAGGGGGGTCTGGCGAGACTGGTCACAGGAACGTAGAACCTGTTGATGAGAGAGGCCAAAAAAAATTTTCCTGCAGATCCGGAATCCAAGAAGAGCATAGTAGAGAACGAGAAGGTAGAGGCAGATATCCGCACAGGCACAGTAAGGCGTGGAGAAGCAGAGTAGACATCAAGAACTGTGTCACCTTTGTGCGGAGTCAGCGTACGTCTTTCCAGGCGGGGAGGACGGATAGGACAATCCTTCAGGAAGTGTTCGGTACCGGCATAGTACAGGCAAAGATTCTCCATGCGGCGTCGTGTCCTCTCTTGAGGTGTCAGGCGAGACCGGTCAACTTGCATAGCCTCCGCGGCGGGAAGCACAGGAACAGATTGCAGAGGACCAGAGGAGAGAGGAGCCGGAGAGAAAAAACGCTTTGTGCGAACAAAGTCCATATCCAGGCGGAGCTCCAGACGCCATCCGGAAGAACGCATGTCAATGCGAGTGGCTAGATGAATGAGTTCATGTAGGTCAGCAGGAGTCTCTCGTGCGGCCAGAACATCTTTAATGTTGCTGGATAGGCCTTTTTTAAAGGTCGCGCAGAGAACCTCACTATTCCAGGACAACTCGTAAGCAAGAGCACGGAACTGAATGGCGTACTCGCCAACGGAAGAAACACCCTGGGCCAGGTTCAGCAGGGCAATCTCGGCTGAAGAAGCTCGGGCAGGTTCCTCAAAGACACTTCGAATTTCCGAGAAGAAGGAGTGTACAGAGGCAGTGACGGGGTCATTGCGGTCCCAGAGCGGTGCGGCCCATGACAGGGCTTTTCCAGACAGAAGGCAGAACACGAAAGCCACCTTAGACCTTTCAGTAGGAAACTGGTCCGACATCATCTCCAAGTGCTGGGAACATTGCGAAAGAAAGCCATGGCAATACTTAGAGTCCCCATCAAATTTGTCCGGCAAGGACAGGCAGAGGCTAGGAGTGGCCACTCGCTGCGGAGGAGGTGCAGGAGCTGGCGGAGGAGAAGATTGCTGGAGAAGTTGCGACTGAAGTTGGTGCGAAATGGTGGACATTTCTGACAGCTGACGGGTTAGAAGGGCGATCTGTCGGGCTTGCTGGGCGGCCACCGTGGTTAGCTCAGCGACAACTGACAGAGGAACTTCAGCGGGATCCATGGCCGGATCTACTGTCACGATGCCGGCTGGCAGGTAGTGGATCCTCTGTGCCAGAGAGGGATGGAGAGGACCGCGCTAGTGGACCGGTTCTAAGCCACTACAGGTTTTCACCAGAGCCCGCCGCAAAGCGGGATGGTCTTGCTGCGGCGGTAGTGACCAGGTCGTATCCACTAGCAACGGCTTACCTCTCTGGCTGCTGAAGATGCTGAAGATAGGCGCGGTACAAGGGAGTAGGCAGAAGCAAGGTCGGACGTAGCAGAAGGTCGGGGGCAGGCGGCAAGGATCGTAGTCAGGGGCAACGGCAGGAGGTCAGGAACACGGACTAGGAACAGACAAGGGAACGCTTTCACTAGGCACTAAGGCAACAAGATCCGGCAAGGGAGTGCAAGGGAAGTGAGGTGATATAGGGAAGTGCACAGGTGGGAGCCAATTAAGCTAATAGGCAGATTGGGCCAGGCACCATCATTGGTGCACTGGCCCTTTAAATCGCAGAGACCCGGCGCGCGCGCGCCCTAGGGAGCGGGGCCGCGCGCGCCGGGACAGGACCGAGGGAGAGCGAGTCAGGTACGGGGACCGGGGTGCGCATCGCGAGCGGGCGCTATCCGCCTCGCGAATCGCATCCCGGCTGAAGGCGGGACCGCAGCGCACCCGGTCAGTGGATCTGACCGGGGCGCTGCAACAACGAAGATGAGGCGAGCGCTCCGGGGAGGAACGGGGACCCGGAGCGCTCGGCGTAACAGTTAGCTAAACCGCACGGTCGATAGTGTTCATATACATAAATACCAAATTCCAAAATTGTTAATTTTTGGTCATTTCATATACCATAAAAAATATAAAAAGCGATCAAAGAGTCCCATAAAAACAAAAATGGTACCGATAAAAAATACAGACCACGGCGCAAAAAAATAAGCCTTCATATAGTCCCATACGTCATATATTTTTTAAGTAGTAAAATAAAACCTACATGAATTGGGTATCCCTGTAACCGTATGGACCTACAGAACAAAGATAAGGGCCCAGATTTATCAAACTGAGTGAGAGAAAATGTGGAGTGATTTTTCCACAGCAGCCAATCACAGCTCAGCTTTTACTCTACCAGAGCTCGTTAGCTGAGCTGTGATTGGTCACTGTGGAAAAATCTCTCCACATTTTCTCCCACAATTTGATAAATCTGGGCCATGGTGTCATTTTTTACCGTAAAGTGCATAGAAACTGAAGCCCTAAAAAGTTTCAAAATGGCGCTGTTTTTCTAAATTTCACCCCACAAATACGTTTTTTTTTTTTTGCTGCAGATTATGTTATAAAATGAGTGATGTCATTACAAAGTACAACTTATATGGGTCTTTAGGAGCAAAATTGAATGCGCTACGATTTTTAGAAGGGGAGGAGGGGAAAAAAACTAATCTTTAAAGGGGTACTCCCGTGGAAACTTTTTTTTTTTTTTTTTTTTTTTAAATCAACTGGTGCCAGAAAGTTAAACAGATTTGTAAATCACTTCTATTAAAAAATCTTAATCCTTCCAGTACTTTTTAGGGGCTGTATACTAAAGAGAAATCCAAAAAATAAATGATTTCCTCTGATGTCATGACCACAGCACTCTCTGCTGACCTCTGCTGACCATTTTAGGAACTGTCCAGAGCAAGAAAAAATCCCCATAGCAAACATATGCTGCTCTGGACAGTTCCTAGAATGGACAGCAGAGGTCAGCAGAGAGCACTGTGGTCGTGACATCAGAGGAAATGCATTTCTTTTTTGGATTTCTCTTTAGTATACAGCCCCTAAAAAGTACTGGAAGGAATAAGATTTTTTAATAGAAGTGATTTACAAATCTGTTTAACTTTCTGGCACCAGTTGATTTAAAAAAAGAACGTTTTCCACGGGAGTACCCCTTTAAAGGTGTTAATGTTGCAGCAACAATAAGTCTATGGTAGTGCCCTGTGTGCACTATTCTGATCTCTGCTGGGTGACAAATGTGTTAAAAATTTATGGCGCGACAAAAAGTTTCAGTGAGGACACATGACTATGATTGTCACATGACAAGAGTGTCCAGCTAGCCCTCTGACATAGTAGTAAGACTCTGTTACAGAGATGGATATATAAATTTATGAATACCGCACAGTACAAGGTCCTGTGGCATCAGTTACTAATGATGAGAATATTGACCACTAGGGGGAGCTAAACAAACATTCTATGGAGCTTTGCATGTTTTCTTCCTTCATGCTATACTAGAGTCTATCACATGAGGGCAGGGACGGTTTTAGGCTTAGCGTGGCCCTGGGCAAAATCAAAAGTGGGGCTCCAAAAGTCGTAATAGTGCACTAACCAGATTTGCACATTTTTGGTCACTTCAAATACCATAAAAAATATCTAAAAAGCAATTAAAAAGTCCCATCAAAACAAAAATGGTACCGATAACAAATCACAGCGCAAAAAATGACCCTCATACATCCCCATATACAGAAAAATAAGATTTATAGGGATCAGAATAGTACAATTTTAAGCATACTCATTTTTGTACAAGGGAGCCCACCAAAGTAGTAAAAAAACAAATATATTAATTGGGTATTGTTGTAACCGTAAGGACCTACAAAATACACAGTGTGTCGTTTTTACCGAAAGGTGCACTTCATAGAAACAGATGCCCCCAAGTTTTACAAAATGGTGCTCTCTGGGTAACAAAACATATGACTTGAGCATGTGACAACAGTATCATGTGACTAACTCAAAGGTGAGGGAGACACTGCAGGAGGGCCCCTAGGACACAGAGGGACTCAACCTGACAGGGCCTAAGTACTGTACGGGACTTTATTCTGTACTGGGACATCACATTTTGAAAAACTACAACTCCCCGCATGCCCAGACAGGCTTTTGCTGTCCGGCCATGCTGGGAGTTGTAGTTTTGCAACAACTAGAGACACTCTCTAAAACGCTTGTATGTAAACACTAATGTACGTATCTCTCTCTTATATATATATATATATATATATATATATATATATATATATATATATACATATATATATACATATATATATGTGGTAGCCCTTGGGGGGTGTATGGTAGGGATGGTATAATGTTGGTATATGAGGGGTTAATATTAACCCAGTCACTCGTGACGCCAGGGTGAGGGCTGGTATGCTGAATCTATGTTCCGGCCTATCGCCGCCCTTCCCAGAAGCGATAGGTGCAATGAAATGACTGAAGATCCACAAACAGATTTAACTTGAACTTGAATAACTTTACTGCAGTAATTACTTGCAATATCCAATGCGTAGTAACAGTCTCATATAACAGTTCTTAGGTTGCTTAGTCTCTGAATTTAGGGAGTGATGTGCAGATCCGTCTGGATTTAGGGGAAATATTGAGTCCGGTGATACTGCAGAGTGTTTAGGGGATGACACACTCTATAATTTAGATCATTCAGCCGATGCCGCAAGGCTCAGACCTAACTCACTGCGATTACTGCGATATAGGTCATCTCTCATCAAGAGCCAGGAGAAAAAGAGCAACACGATGGCCGCCGCTCCCTTATTTGGGCAGGGGGTGTGGCGATTTTGATTGGTCCGAACGTCTGCCACTCACTTTACATGGTATCATGGGATTGCTTACATCACAGGATCTATATACATTGCAAAACCCAAAATAAGGCTAGAGATACCAAAGTGAGGCCTGGAACGCATCCAGAATGAGGCTTGGAACGCATCACATGACCCGAAGGCCCTGCGACACCATGGAAACAAGTAATTAACCATTTCTATACAGAAATTATACTATATACATTATTCTATGGATAAATTAGGAATCTATACACTATAATAGAGGCGACTAGGGGCGGACTGACTAACAGATATTACTAAGTCCTAGGAACTCTGGGTAAGGGGACCCGTAGATAAATAAGTACCGTATGAAATGCGGTACTGGGACACCACATACATATATATTTATACAGTATATTTATATTTATCTATCAGTGTTTTCCAAGCTGTGTGATGCCAGCTGCTGCAAAACTGTCAGGGCATGCTGGGAGCTGTAGTTTTACAAAAAGCTTACAACACATTGATAAACACTGAGATATATTTCAGTGCAAAATGACAACTCCCAGCATGCCCGGACAGGATATAGATGTAGTTTTGAAACAGCTGGCACACACTGTTTGGAAAATATATACACACATATATACACTTAGGTAGCCTTAGCCTTAGGTATTCAGGCACCCTGTGCGTGCTAACCTTGTGGCGCCTGCCCCCCCCCCCCCCCCCATTACCCCTTTAAACATACACAAAGAGGAAAAAAATCTTTGTAAAAAATATTTATTTTTTATATTTAATCATTCCCCTGCCCCCTTAATCAGTCCCATGTCCCCCTTCACCAGTCCCCTGCCCTTCTTAATCAGATGCAGTATAGTTCCCCCACATTAGGTGCAGTATAGTTCCCCCAGATTAGGTGCAGTACAGTTCCCCCACATTAGTTGCAGTATAGTTACCCACATTAGGTGCAGTATAGTTCCCCCACATTAGGTGCAGTATAGTTCTCCACATTAGGTGCAGTATAGTTCTCCACATTAGGTGCAGTATAGTTCCCCCACATTAGGTGCAGTATAGCTCCCCCACATTAGGTGCAGTATAGTTCCCCACATAAGGTGCAGTATAGTTCCCCACATTAGGTGCAGTATAGTTCCCCACATTAGGTGCAGTATAGTTCCCCCACATTAGGCGCAGTATAGTTCCCCACATTAGGTGCAGTATAGTTCCCCACATTAGGTGCAGTATAGCTCCCCCACATTAGGTGCCATATAGTTCCCCACATTAGGTGCAGTATAGTTCCCGCACATTAGATGCCATATAGTTCCCCACATTAGGTTCAGTATAGTTCCCCCACATTAGGTGCAGTATAGTTCCCCACATTAGGGGCAGTATAGTTCCCCCACATTAGGTGCAGTATAGTTCCTTACATAAGGTGCAGTATATTTCCCCACATTAGGTGCAGTATAGTTCTCCACATTAGGTGCAGTATAGTTCCCCACATTAGGTGCAGTATAGTTCCCCCACATTAGGTTGGCAGTATAGTTCCCCCACATTAGGTGCAGTATAGTTCCCCCACATTAGGTGCAGTATAGTTCCCCACATTAGGTGCAGTATATTTCCCCACATTAGGTGCAGTATATTTCCCCACATTAGGTGCAGTATAGTTCTCCACATTAGGTGCAGTATAGTTCCCCACATTAGGTGCAGTATAGTTCCCCATATTAGGTGCAGTATACTTCCCCACATTAGGTGCAGTATAGTTCTCCACATTAGGTGCAGTATAGTTCCCAACATTAGGTGCAGTATAGTTCCCCACATTAGGTGCAGTATAGCTCTCCACATTAGGTTTAGTATAGTTCCCCCACATTAGGTGCAGTATAGCTCTCCACATTAGGTTTAGTATAGTTCCCCCACATTAGGTGCAGTGTAGCTCCCCCACATTAGGTTCAGTATAGTTCCCCCCACATTAGGTGCAGTATAGCTCTCCACATTAGGTGCAGTATAGCTCCCCCACATTAGGTGAAGTATAGTTCCCCACATTAGGTGCAGTATAGTTCCCAACATTAGGTGCAGTATAGTTCCCCCACATTCCGTGCAGTATAGTTCTCCACATTAGGTGCAGTACAGTTCCCCCACATTAGGTGCAGTATAGTTCCCCCCACATTAGGTGCAGTATAGTTCCCCCACATTAGGTGCAGTATAGTTCCCCACATTAGGTACAGTATATTTCCCCACATTAGGTGCAGTATAGTTCTCCACATTAGGTGCAGTATAGTTCCCAACATTAGGTGCAATATAGTTCCCCACATTAGGTGCAGTATAGTTCTCCACATTAGGTGCAGTATAGCTCTCCACATTAGGTTCAGTATAGTTCCCCCACATTAGGTGCAGTATAGTTCCCCACATTAGGTGCAGTATAGCTCTCCACATTAGGTGCAGTATAGTTCTCCACATTAGGTGCAGTATAGTTCCCCACATTAGGTGCAGTATAGTTCCCCATATTAGGTGCAGTATACTTCCCCACATTAGGTGCAGTATAGTTCTCCACATTAGGTGCAGTATAGTTCCCAACATTAGGTGCAGTATAGTTCCCCACATTAGGTGCAGTATAGCTCTCCACATTAGGTTTAGTATAGTTCCCCCACATTAGGTGCAGTATAGCTCTCCACATTAGGTTTAGTATAGTTCCCCCACATTAGGTGCAGTGTAGCTCCCCCACATTAGGTTCAGTATAGTTCCCCCCACATTACGTGCAGTATAGCTCTCCACATTAGGTGCAGTATAGCTCCCCCACATTAGGTGAAGTATAGTTCCCCACATTAGGTGCAGTATAGTTCCCAACATTAGGTGCAGTATAGTTCCCCCACATTCCGTGCAGTATAGTTCTCCACATTAGGTGCAGTACAGTTCCCCCACATTAGGTGCAGTATAGTTCCCCCCACATTAGGTGCAGTATAGTTCCCCCACATTAGGTGCAGTATAGTTCCCCACATTAGGTACAGTATATTTCCCCACATTAGGTGCAGTATAGTTCTCCACATTAGGTGCAGTATAGTTCCCAACATTAGGTGCAATATAGTTCCCCACATTAGGTGCAGTATAGTTCTCCACATTAGGTGCAGTATAGCTCTCCACATTAGGTTCAGTATAGTTCCCCCACATTAGGTGCAGTATAGTTCCCCACATTAGGTGCAGTATAGCTCTCCACATTAGGTTCGCAGTACAGTTACCCCACATTAGGTGCAGTATAGCTCTCCACATTAGGTTCAGTATAGTTCCCCCACATTAGGTGCAGTATAGTTCCCCCACATTAGGTGCAGTATAGCTCTCCACATTAGGTGCAGTATAGTTCCCCCACATTAGGTGCAGTATAGTTCCCCCACATTAGGTGCAGTATAGCTCTCCACATTAGGTGCAGTATAGCCCCCCCCCACATTAGGTTCAGTATAGTTTCCCCCACATTAGGTGCAGTATTGCTCTTCACATTAGGTGCAGTATAGCTCCCCCACATTAGGAGCAGTATAGTTCCCCACATTAGGTGCAGTATAGTTCCCCACATTAGGTGCAGTATAGTTCCTCACATTAGGTGCAGTATAGTTCCCCACATTAGGTGCAGTATAGTTCCCCACATTAGGTGCAGTATAGTTCCCAACATTAGGTGCAGTATAGATCCCCCACATTAGGTGCAGTATAGTTCCCCCCCATTAGTTGCAGTATAGCCCCACATTAGGTAGTAGCAGGTTCCTCAAATTCGGTAGCATTGTCGTTCCCCCATCCCCCCCGACTCACACACACACACACACAGACAGACACCCACACATACACATAGACAACTTTACCTGACCTGCGCTGCGCTTCTCTTCTCTCTGGCGGCGGCCTGACGAGTGACGTCACTGACATCCTGTGCGGGTCTGCGGAGGGACGTCACATGCGCGAAGTCCCTCTTCAGACTCCTGCCGCCAGCCAACCGGAGACGTGGAGGAGGGCGGGGCCTTCCGGTGTAATGAAGAAAACTGTGCCCTGAAGCGGAATGTGACCCTCCGCATAGGGACACAGTTGAGGGAGGGTAGTGGGAATGTAATGAGAGGGAGCGGCCTGCAAAGCAGAAAACTGTGTCCCTGTGCGGAGGGTCAACTTCCACTACAGGGCACAGTATTATTCATTACACCGGCATTTAGCGCTGCTTGCCCGAAGCAGGGCTAAATCCCGGGCGTCGGGCAATAGAAATGATAAATACTTGGTGCGAGCTGTGTCGGCCGCCCGGCACCCCTGTTGCTATGGCGCCCTGTGTGGCCGCACGGCTCGCACACCCCTAAGGCTGACCCTGTATATACATACAGTATATTTTTTTCCTTATTTTCCAAACAGTGTGTGCCAGCTGTTTCAAAACTACTACTCACAGCATGAACAGACATCTATATCCTGTCCGGGCATGCTGGGAGTTGTAATTATGCAAAATCTATCTAAACACTGTTTTGTGAACACTGATATATATAGTGAGGAGAAGCTGACGGAAAGTTGTCCAAGGCGCATGGAACAGTTTGGCCACCACTGTGGTAAATGCAGCACTAGGTCTGGGCCATATTGGCCTAGTGACAGATACAAAACTAGTGTTGAGCGCCAATATTCGAAATGCTAATTTTTACTGTGAATATCGGCACTTGAATATAGTGATATATATTCGTAATATCGAATATTCCTTTTTTTATGCGAATTTATGTGAATATTTGTGAATATTTATGCGAATATCGGCACTTCCAGACTGGACACTGATCCCTCCCTTCTTTTAGGTGAAAGATATAATCACTCATGCGCACTATGCGAATTTCATTACGAATTTTAGCATGAAAAAAATGAGAAAAAACGTAGCGAATTTACGAATTTCGCGAACATAGGATGAATATTTGTCCATTTATTTGCAAAATTTCGCTAATTCGAATATGGCCCCTGCTGCTCATCACTATACACCACTACATATCACAGAAAAAAAAACTATACATATACACATACATGTATAATTGAGAATTTTCCTATCCTGGGTGACGGAAAATTTGGATTTTAATAAAAACAAAACGCGAGTATTATGCTATTAAACTTCTTTACTAAAACTCAGCAGCATATAAGTAGTAGATGAATTAAATAATTTGTTTATATATATAAAGTGTAAATATACGTATGAGATCTAGGATGCAACCTAGAGTGCTGTTCAAGGCATCATCCAATCAGGACATAGTATAGGTGATATCAATAACTGCCATATAGAAAACTTCCTTCTTCTTTGCGAAGTAGATGTCAGAAAAAACAGGAACAATCATCAACAGGTAATCGTAGAACAGGAAAACCAAGCGGAATGCAATAAGGAACTCCATTGATGACAAATGTTGTAACAGGAGAAGATGAAGCACTCATTGTTGAACTGAAAGGAAGAAAAAATACAATTACAGGGATGGGTTCTGGGAGGGATAATACTCGCGTTTTGTTTTTATTAAAATCCAAATTTTCCGTCACCCAGGATAGGAAAATTCTCAATTTTAAGGCAAAACAAAACGCTTCGTATTATGCTAGTTCAAAGCTATGATAAATATTATAGACTCTAATTAAAATATAAGAGAAGAAAATACATTAGATTATAACAACAACATGGAAACATGTGATTCAGGTCTAAAGTAGAAGGTTTTAAAGGTAGAGTCAGAAGACCAGTTGGCAGCTTTAAGTAAGTCTGATAGAGAAGCCCCAGATTGGAAAAGTCTAGTGGAGACAGCACTTCTAGTAGAGTGGGCAGTAAATTTTGAAGTGTCAATACCAGCAAGTTGTAAAGTTTGTTTAACCCATCATGCCAGAGTAGGTGAGGATACAGGTGCATGAGGTTTGCAAAAGGAAACTAGTAATTGAGAGTGGGAAGTATTCCTAAGAGATTCAGTTTTTTGTTCATAAGATCTGAGGCAACGAACCACACATAGTTTTTCGTGATGTGGAAAAGATGGGTAGAAAACTGATTGAAGGTTGGTTTTTGTACGACGATAAATTGAAAAAATAACACCTTGAGGAGTAAATTGTCTATGAGAAATGTCAAGAGATTTGACATCAGAGACCTGCTTCACCGAGATAAGGCATAGAAGTGTAGTGAGTTTAAATGAAAGAAATTTTAAAGAGAGGGAATCGTTATCATCCCATGAAATGAACATATTGAGAACTAGATTCACGTCCCATGTGGAAGTGTACTTTGGTAAAGGTGGTCTGCGGAAACGAATTCCTTTAAGCAGTTGGCAGACCAAAGGATGTCTACCAATAGGAATGGAGTCGACAGGTACATGTCTAGAGGATATAGCTGAACGATAAAGATTAATGGTTCTGTACGCTTTACCAGCATCAAAAGAGGCAGATAAGAAATTTAAAATGTGGTATATAGATGCTTGTAAGGGATCCAAATGTCTTCTATCGCACCAATCAGACCAAAGTTTACAGGCTGATCTGTAAGCAGATCTGGTACCTGGGGCCCATTCATCAGATAAGATGTCCTGAGCTGATTTTGAAAGTTGGAGGTTAGATCTTGGTGACCCGAAATTAACCAAGCGACTAGAGGTAATTGTCCCGACAGAACCAGAGGGTGGAAATTCCCTTGGGGATCCAGAAGAAGATTCTGACATGAAGGAAGAAGACGGGGAAAATCTAAGAGAAGATGAAGAATTTGGGGAAACCAAGACTGGGTTGGCCATAGTGGTGTTATGAGGACTAGAGTTGATTTCTGTATAGAGGTTTGAAATAGAACTCGAGGAATGAGATTGAAAGGAGGAAAGGCATAAAGAGTCTTTTGAGGCCAAAATTGCAGGAAGGCGTCTATCCCCAAAGCTTCCGGGTCCGGGCGCCAACTGTAAAAAAGAGGTAATTGAGTGTTGAGACGGGATGCGAAAAGATCTATGTGCAAAGGATCCCAAAGAGAATTGATCGATTGGAAGATTGGAAGATGAAGTTTCCAATCGCTGGAATCCGTCAAATGACGAGAATACCAATCCGCTACTGAATTGGAAATTCCGGGAAGGTATTCCGCTTTCAGGGTAATATTCTTGTCTAAACAAAAATGCCAAAATTCTTTGACAAAATCTGCAAGAATTTTTGAAGTTGTGCCTCCCAAATGATTGATGTATTGGACAGCGGAAATGTTGTCCATACAAAGAAGAATACAACAATGGGAGGAATTCTTTGCAAAACTTTTTAAAGCAAAAAATCCTGCCAGAAGTTCTAGACAGTTTTTGTGAAGAAGGGATTCTGAAGGAGACCATTTGCCTCCTGTAGAAAGGGAGCCGCAACGAGCACCCCATCCGGAAAGACTCGCATCTGATTCGATGACGATGTCCGGATTCGGATGGAAAATCACTTTCCCATTCCAAGATTCTATGTGATTGAGCCACCAAAGAAGTTCTTCTTTGGCTTCTGAGGACAGAGGAGCTTCGTCTGAATAACCGAGACCTTGTCTCAAGTGGCGAATTTTTAGGCGTTGGAGAGCTCTGTAGTGAAGAGGAGCCGGAAAAATGGCTTGAATGGAGGCTGAAAGGAGACCCACAATTTGAGCTATTGTCCTCAGAGATAAGATATCTTTGTGGAGAATCTGTCGGATTTCTTTCCGAATAACTTTCAATCTCCTTGGAGGGAGACTCAAAGTGGTCAGTTGAGTATCTATCATGAAACCCAAAAATTCCAGATGTTGAGATGGAATCAGGATGGATTTTTTGTGATTGATGAGAAATCCTAGATGAGTTAAGAGGTGTAATGTCCAGTTCATGTGGAGCAAAAGTGACTCTTTTGTTTGAGCCATAAGGAGGATGTCGTCTAGATAAATAATAAGACGAACTCCGCGACTTCTTAGAGAGGCAACTACTGGTTTCAGTAGTTTTGTGAAGCACCATGGGGCTGATGAAAGACCGAACGGGAGACAAGTAAATTGCCATGTCTGATCGTTCCAAAGGAAACGAAGAAAAGGTTGAGAAGATGGATGGATTGGTACTGTCAAATAAGCATCTTTTAGATCTATCTTCACTAACTAATCGCTTTTCAGAAGAATGTCTCTTAGAAGATGGATGCCCTCCATCTTGAAGTGACGATAAACAACCAGATTGTTTAAAAGACGTAAATTGATCACAGGTCTGTGACCTCCGTCTTTCTTTTTTTACCAGAAAGAGGTTGCTTAGGAATCCCATGGAATGTGGGGGTACAGATAAAATTGCTCTTTTGGAAGCCAATTCTTGGACCTCTAGATCTATGAGTTTTTTGTCCAATAGGGAAAATTGGATTGGATGAGGTAAATGTGTTTGGATAGGAGGGGTGACAAATTCTATTTGGTAACCCATGACTGTATTTAGTATCCAAGAGTCGGACGTAATCATAGTCCAATTGTGGAAAAAATGAAGGAGTCTTCCCCCTAATGGGATATGTTGGGAAGAATACAGGGGTAGGCTTACCTGTGGGAGGTCTTGAGCGGGGATAACCTCTTTGGCCTCTGGAACGCGAAGGTCTGGACCTGTAAGGGAAAAATGGGGAGGGAGTGGCAGGTGGGGCAGTGAATTGTGTGGGTGGTTGAGAGTAGGGGCCTCTATAAGTTCTATAGTGGGATGACCGGCCGGAAAATCGGCCCCGGCCTTTTCCGGCCCTCCCAAAAATTCTACTAGAGAATACTTTTTTCATTGATACTTGAGCTTTATTAAGAGACGAAAAAAGCCCAACATATTTGTTAAGCTCTCTTATGAAATCTTCTCCAAAAAGCATGCCGTTTGTGGGGTTGACCGGTTCGGCAGTGGCTAGGTTGGTAAGTTGTGGGTCAATTTTCATGAGTATCGATCTCTTTCTCTCAGTGGAGAGTGCAGAGTTAGCGTTGCCGAATATACAAATGGCACGTTGAATCCAACCTTTAAGGGTCTCAGTATCAACAGTAGTATTAGAATTGGACGCTTCATCAGCCATATCCAAAATTTTTGGAAAGTGGGCCAAGAAGGTCCATCAATTTGTCCTGACAGGACTTAAAACTACGGTCCACTCCTTTCTTCGGATTTTTACCCGTTTTAAACAGAAATTTGGCTAGAAGAGGGTCCAATTCCGGAGTAGCAGAAGCGTTATTAGGCAGAGAGGGACGAGGGCATTCCGCCTTTAGCTTGCTACGGGATGGACGGTCCAAAGATTTATTAGCGCGAAGAGCTAAAAATTCCGCAATCCTTTGATTGAGAAGCCACTCACCAGACCGTGGATGGCATATCAGAGTGGGGTCAAAATATGCATCCCCAGGTAGGTTCACTGTAGTGTCTTCCTGCATAGCAGGGTCATCGTGATCTGACTCACTTTCCGCCGAGACATATAAAATTTCATCCACTTCATGTATGTCAGAATCCTCAGATTCTTCGGATGAGACAACTAGGTAGGAGTCTGGCTTCGCTCTAAAAGTGGAAGTCGTGGCCCTGATAGGTTGGACTTCCTCTTGGGCAGAGGGTGAGGAAATAGGTTTCTTAGAACCACTAGAAGGTAGGTCTGGTTTAGAACCCATATGTTGGGTGATATCGGTCTCATGGTAAGTTTCTGATGTGTCTTTCACACTTTTGGAGGTGTATGGCACCTTGTCTGGGATATGGCGCTTTTTTGATTTTGCTTTACCAGGACCTCTAAGACCTTTTGCCAAACGAGACACAGATTCGGCAGGGGACCAATATTGATCCGATGGGATTATAGGAGGTAACACCCCTGTAATAGTAGTGCCAGAGCGAGCCATCACATTGGATAGTGATTTCTCAAAAGATTCTTGCAGAGTAAAAACTGCATTTTGTATAGATTTAGACACTGAGGCATCTACCATGGACTGTAGAGCGTCAGGATTAACTTTATCAGATGAGATTTGACTATTGTCCTGGGACATATTGATAAAATAGAGGTGTAAAATAATGTATAAGGATATACTGTATATAAGGCAATTAAGGAAAATTAAATATATATAGAAGCATTAAAAATATCTAATGTAATTAAAAATAAATATATTATGAGGTAATAAATTAATTAAATATATATATTAATTAAGTATATTCATCAATTAATCGTATTAAAATCATGAAAAAAGAAAAACAAATGCAAGAAAAAGAATATATATATATTATATATATACATACATATATATATAGGGTACAATCAATTAAGGAGATTAAAGAAATAAAAGGAATTTAAATAAGATGAATAAATTAATAAATTAATTAATAAATAAATTGATAAATGAATTAATAAATTAATTAATAAATTAATTAATTAATAAATAAATATATGAAATAGTAATATCAATTGAATAAAAGGATTAAATCATATATATTTTATACAACCATATATAAAATTATGAGAGAGAAAAAATGACATAACTTCACCATCTGCTGAGCAGCAAAGAAGAAGGAAGTTTTCTATATGGCAGTTATTGATATCACCTATACTATGTCCTGATTGGATGATGCCTTGAACAGCACTCTAGGTTGCATCCTAGATCTCATACGTTTATTTACACTTTATATATATAAAAAATGTATTTAATTCATCTACTACTTATATGCTGCTGAGTTTTAGTAAAGAAGTTTAATAGCATAATATGAAGCGTTTTGTTTTGCCTTAAAATCCCAAATACACACACACACACATATATATACATGCTTGAAAATGGCTCCAGGAGGAGTTGAAACGTTGTAATGCTGACATGAGATATTAAATCACCCATTTTTTTGAGAGTGCTGCGCCTGTTTTTGGTTTTTGTCTATGGAGGACCTTGATCAAGTCTTTTTTTTGGACGCTGGCACCACCATTGTTTGCTGGATTGGATAAGTAGTGCTGCATTATTTTGGGACTTTATATATGTATATGTATACAAATTTCGCCTACTGAAGAAGAGGTCGTTCCAAGTACCATGAAACGCGTCTAGGCTAGACTCTGTCTGAACAGAGCAGGAGAAAATCCCTATTGCAAACCTATGCTGCTCTGGACAGTTCCTGACACGGACAGAGGTGTCAGCAGAGAGCACTGTGGACAAGACAAAAAATAAATTCAAAAAGAAAAGAATCTGTAGCATACAGCTGCTAAAAAGTACTGGAAGGGTAAAGATTTTTTTAATAGAAGTAATTTACAAATCTGTAAAACTTTCTGGTACCAGTTGACTTAAAAAAAAACAACTAAGTTTTCCACCGGAGTACCCCTTTAACCCAATAACGACCATGGACTTCTATGCTCATCCAATGGCTGTTACTGGGATATGACGGGGGGGCGATCCACTGCTGAGGTAGCCTGAGGGCTTACCTCTCCGGCTGCGGCGGCTCCTGCGCTCTGAATGATAAAGCCTGGCAGGACCAGGCTTTATCATTCGAGCACAGAGCACACTGATCAATGGGATTGTATGTAATCCCATTGATCTGTGTGAGGAATCAAATGATTCCTCCTAATAGTCCCCTAAAAGTGTAAAAAAAAAAAAAAGGTTAAAAAAAGTTTAAAAACACACACATTTCTTATTAAAAGTTTAAATCACCCCCCTTTTCCCAAATTCCATATAAAAAAATACATAAACATAATAAAAATAAACATATGTGGTATCGCCGCGTGCGTAAATGTCCGAACTATAAAAATATATTGTAAATTAAACCGCACGGTCAATGGTGTACGTGCAAAAAAAATTCCAAGATAGCGTATTTTTGCTCACTTTCCATACCATAAAAAAAGAATAAAAAGCTGTCAAAAAGTCAGATCAAAACAAAAATGGTACTGATTAAAACTTCAGATCAAGGCGCAAAAAATGAGCCTTCATACCCCCCCCCCCGTATGCGTAAAAATAAAAAAGTTATAGGGGTCAGAAGAGGACAATTTTAAACATATACATTTTCCTGCATGTAGTTATGATTTTTTCCAGAAGTCCGACAAAATCAAACCTATATAAGTAGGGGATCATTTTAATCGTATGGACCTACAGAATAAAGATAAGGTGTCATTTTTACCCCAAAAAATTTACGGCGTAGAAACAGAAGCCCCCAAAATTTACAAAATTGTGTTTTTTCTTCAATTTTGTCGCACAATGATTTTTTTTCCCGTTTCGCCGTAGATTTTTGGGTAAAATGACTGATGTCGTTACAAAGTAGAATTGGTGGCGCAAAAAATAAGCAATCATATGGATTTTTAGGTGCAAAATTGAAAGAGTTATGATTTTTAAAAGGTAAGGAGGAAAAAACGAAAGTCCAAAAACAGAAAAACGCTTGGTCCTTAAGGGGTTAAGCAGAGAAAAAAGATCGGACATGCAGTATTTTTTTCTTTATTAGGGCCATGTTCACAGTCCGGAATTTCCATGCTAGATGTTTTTGGCAGAGAAATTCAGTTTTCTGTGTCCGCAGAAAGAAATTACTTGTCAACTTCTTTTGATGACTCCACACGGAATGCATTGCCGTCTCTTAGGCATATTATGCTGGACACAATTTAGATATCATTTTTGGTGTTTTTGTAGGGGGGGAGGGGTGGTTAACTTTATCACTTTCTATGTCACTAATATAATACTGTAATTAACAATTATTATTTGAAAAAATGCACTGGTAGTACAATGTAAAATAAGATTAATTTATCAATTGTAGGGTTTATAATAGCACACTATTGGACATAAAGGTGTATATATATATATATATAGTAATGTATATGATTAGAACACATAGCAGCACTATAATAGTTATATTTATGTTTAGGTGATTTCAGTATTTAATTTATGATATTATTGTTTTATAATAAAAAAAACTTTTTTGCTAAAATAGTGTGATGTATAAATGTACCATGTATAATGATTGATGTATAAAATGTGACGTAGTACTAATGTTAATATAAATGTTCTCATAACTTTAATTACTGATATTGTGTATTATAATGTATATCAAGGCTATCTGGGGACCAATTTATATCCATAGTATGTGAGATTTTATCTAAATTGTAGATCATACCAATATCTGAGTCCGGGCGGAAACCGTCATGTTTACATGCCGGCGGAAGCCTGATGACGCCGCGGGTCCTGACTTCCGGCCCGGAGATCGGGGCATGCGCCGATGAGCGGTCTTTAGGTATAAATATACCGGTGAGCAAGGGTAAACTACCTCCTGACGAAGTGGGTTAGCCCACGAAACAGACGTCCGTTGAGGGTGCACGGGAGTCCCCAGATGATCGCTGACAGTATGCAAGGAACAGGTAATGTGATTCCTTAATGTTATGATGCCAGTGATTGCACATGTTATACAATAATGGTACCAGCATTCCCTATATAGATATATGGAGGTATATTAATTAGGTTATTGTGCATACTGTTATACTGTGCTAGTGATCGGCCAGGGATACCCATGCAATTTTGGGGATGTGTGTTTTTTAGGGGTTTCTAATATTGTATACTTTGTATTTTTCTTGTGTTGTATAATAAAGATGTCTTTTGATACTACTTGATTGTGGTTATTGGTGGGGGATGGCAAGTGTAGGTGTATATATATATTATGCTGGCACCCTAAGTCTCCGGAATGTCCGCACTGAGGTTTTCCGTGTGGACATCCTGGATGTGTGAACAAAGCCTAACTCCTGACAGCCTGACTGATGGACTCCATTTACATGCCTGTCTTTGGCTTGTGTCTGTAATTTTAGCTCAGCCCTATTGAAATGAATGGGAAAGAAGCACCTATGGTCTATGCATTTGGCTCTGGGTTGAATCAGAGGTCAGCGTGGGGTAAATATTTTAATATAACCCCCATAGGATTGGTCCCCAGAAGCCAGGGGAGGGGAATTTGGGTCTCACACTATTGCAAGACGTGCTGGTGCTGTTAGTGTCCCCTCAGACTCAGGAGTCACTACAGGCAGACAGAAAACCGTCCCAGAACCAGCGAAGATGGACCGGCTCCTGCAGCAGATACGGCAGCAAGCCCAGCAAGAAGGACTGCAGTGGCTCTCCAACATGTTGGACGGAGCCCCTCCGGCTAAGCCCCCTCTGGTTGACCTCCGCCTTGCATCTCGAACGGCAGCCAGGCCCTCCCGCACCTCTCGCCCCCCTCAACGCCTGAGCCCGGAACCCCACCACCGCAAAAAACGGAACCAGCCGCCTCACCCATCACCGGTCCTGCCTCAGACCTCCGGACTTCATCGTGCTGGTAAGCGCCAGAAAAAGACCCGCAACATCTCCCCCAGCCCATCCCGCCCCTTACCTCTTGTCCCGGAGGTTCCCCCTCCTCCATCCCGGACTCCGGCTCCCTCTACAGCTCTCCAGGCCGCTGCATCTCCGCACAGAGCTCACCATGCTGATGCAGCCCCGGACGGAAGTCCCCGCCGGACGGAAGTGGGGCATTCTCTGCTGCACGCAGGCCCCTCCTGCAAACTGCCCCCCCCCCGGAAACATGCCCCCGGCCGGAACCTTTCTTCCCCTGCCCAATATCTGTTCCCCATCCGGCATATTAGACCCTCCATCCCCCCCCCCCCATCCCCACAGCCGCAGCCGCCGCAACAGCCCGGAAGCTCATGGATCCACCTCCCACAGCCGTCGCCACGATAGCACCTCCAGCGCCAGGGTTGAGCGATGCAGCCAAACGGCAGACCGCTCCCCTCAGGTGCGGAGACCGCCTTAGCACCATGCCACAACTCCTCAGGACCACCCGTCGGACCACCCACGCAGGGATACCCCGGTTGGTGAGTGTGACTCGGGTACGGTTCGGGGAAGGGGACACACATCACAGGTAGCAGACACAGCACACATTACAAAAATACTTTCTCGCATTTTAGATAGGTTGCCCCCACCGCCCCTGGCCCAGAACACAGCTCCGCCATTAGAGAACTCCAGCCTCATCGCAGCTCCACCACAGGAACCCAGCGCCTCCGACTCAATAGTTGGCCCTGCCCTAGTAGGTGCAGTGTCATCTCTCATCTGGCACCTTTCCGATGAGATTAAGCGACAGATCTAAGATAAAATAAAAAATGTAAAAAAATAAAAAAATGAATTAATACATTCTAAAAAAAAAAAAATTAATTGGGGTTATAACCTTACCTGTTGTTGTCACAGCTTTATTTGGCGGCAACTCAAGGCCAGAAAAATAGTTGGGGAGTTAGACCTAGAGGTGGTACCCCACGGGTTCACCTCTCAGGCAGAGACTCGTGTTATACTGGGTTGGAGCTTCGTGCCCGCAGTTTCCTGGGGTAGGCATATGGGTTAAGTTTTACAATAACATTTTATAATAATAAAGCTCTGGCCTTTACAACCCCACAAGTTGTCATGCGATTTTATTCGGGGGGAGAAGGTCAGGCCACAGTAAGGTTTTATTTAGAAGGTTGATGCAGGTAGGCTGTCATGGAACACTGTAATAGAACTTTAATATTGTGCACAACTTGGGGGCACTCCAAAAACTAGTTTGAATAAAATGACTGAATTATCAGTTTGTAGTGTAGGATCAGTAAAACTCAAGTGTTAGCAAATTACATAAGGACAGACAGACAGATAGATAGATAGATAGATAGATAGATAGATAGATAGATAGACAGATAGATAGATAGATAGATAGACAGATAGATATGAGATAGATAGATAGATGGATAGATATGAGATAGATAGATATATAGATAGATAGATAGATATGAGATAGATAGATATGAGATAGATAGATATATAGATAGATAGATATGAGATAGATAGATATGAGATAGATAGATATGAGATAGATAGATAGATAGATATGAGATAGATAGATATGAGATAGATAGATATGAGATAGATATGAGATAGATAGATAGATAGATATGAGATAGATAGATAGATAGATAGATAGATAGATAGATATGAGATAGATAGATATGAGATAGATAGATAGATAGATATGAGATAGATAGATATGAGATAGATAGATATGAGATAGAAGATAGATAGATAGATAGATAGATAAAATTTCGAAGAACAGCAGCACACAAGCGTCTTGTCAAAAAAGTGTAGGTTTATTCCATAAAGCCAGTGAACAGAGTGCGAGCAACGTTTCTGTGACCTCACGTCACCGTTATCAAGCTCCTCATCTCTACAAATTTGGTTTTTTGGTTGTGCTGCTCTTCGGGGAGTATATAGATAGATAGATATGAGATAGATATGAGATAGATAGATATGAGATAGATAGATATGGGATAGATAGATAAGAAATAGATAGATAGATAGATATGAGATAGATATGAGATAGATAGATAAGAAATAGATAGATAGATAGATAGATAGATAGATATGAGATAGATAGATAGATAGGAGATAGATAGATATGAGATGGAAAGATATGAGATAGATAGATAGATAGATATGAGAGAGATTTGAGATAGATAGATAGATAGATATGAGATAGATATATATGAGATAGATATGAGATAGATAGATAGATATGAGATAGATAGATAGATATGAGATAGATAGATATGAGATAGATAGATAGATATGAGATAGATAGATAGATAGATAGATAGATATGAGATAGATAGATATGAGAGATAGATAGATATATAGATATAAAAAAGAAATAGGGGGAGATTTATCAAAACCTGTATAGAGGAAGAGTGCTGCAGTTCCCATAACAACCAATCAGATCGCTTCTCTTATATTTAAAAAGCCCTCTAAAAAATAAACAAAGAAATTTGATTGGTTGCTATGGGCAACTGCACCACTCTTCCTCTTAATGGAGAATATATATTACACATGTTTAGCATATTTGAAGTGTTAAGATAGCACATGTCTGTGATTTAACCCTTGAAATGACATTGCTTGTGCCCTACAATGACTTTTCGTTGAGTTAATTGTTATCTTAACTAATTCACCTACTGCCAAATGTTGTGTAAAGTGACAAAGTGAACTCAGCTGGACCTATTTTTGGTAACACGAACACACACCGCGCCTTCTCTCATGTCCCGTCACGTTATCCTGTAATAAACCTGATAAAGGAGGAAGCAGCGCCTCCGTCATGTGCGCAGCGCTCAGCACACCGTCGGTCCCCGCACGACTCTCACTAATCCACTTTCAGTGTGTAAAGAGCAGATTGTGCAATCCGCTCAGTGACGTTTCTTCCTCCTGGATTTTGATTTCTTCTGCTCAGTGAACGCCCTGGTTTTGAGGTGTGAAGGTGACTAATAATCACTTTATTACCGCTCGGGCTGCACTTTTGACAGTCACCTGCACAGTGACTCAGTGAGAATCACCACTAGCAGCCCTCATCTGTCAAACTTCTTTTATTTCTGTCTGGTTATGTCACTAAGCTGTCCCAGAATCCTGAAGGACACACATAGATGTGGCGAGCATTATTTTGATCCTTGGAGTTTTAAAGGGGTACTCCGCCGCCCTGCTACCGGAGCTCCGCTCCCCAGCATCCAGAAGTTTATTGTTCCGAACGCTGTGCGCATGCTTCCGTGTTCAGGGCCGCCCCTCGTGATGTCACACCCGCCCCCTCGTGAAGTCACGCCCGCCCCCTCAACGAAAGTCTATGGGAAGGGGGCGCGACGGCCGTCGCGCCCCCTTCCCATAGACTTTCGTTGAGGGGGCGGGCGTGACATCACGAGGGAGCTCCGGAAGCAGGGCAGCGGAGTACCACTTTAAGATAACTTATCCTAACTTTAGGAGTGCATTATTGTATCCTTTTATGGTGTCCCGGTACCGTAATGCATACCGACCTTGTATGGTGGTCCCCAAAGTCAGAGTTACTACGCTCAGGTAGGGTCCCCCAGGTGGGACAGCCCCTAGTCGCCTCTTCTCTACTCTAATTCTGTGATGTTTATATGTATATATTTAATAATAATGTGTGAATGTAATATAATGTATAGTATACTTGCCTTGTTAGCGTCGCAGGACCTTCAGTCATGTGACCATGTTAATTCCTCTATGGTATAGTATGGCTATGTTGAAGGACCTTTGGAGGTCCTTGGGTCACATGTTACCCATAACCCTTTGTGAAGGTGGTTGACAGAAGTATTGGACCAATCAGCTCTAGTCCAGCCCCTGCCCATATAAGGGAGCTGTAGCCAATTATCGCTCTCTTGAGTTGCTGCTCTCGTGGATGCCGGACTAGCAGGATGGATCTGCGCAACTTTCAAAGACAAGCTAGGCCAGAAAACCTACCGGCCTCAGCTGAACTAAACAGTGAGTTCTAAACTAATCCCCGTTAAAGCTAGCGTGACTACTGGACCGCAACTAAATCCCCTAAATCTAGTGGAACAGCACATATCAGTCTAAGGACTCTAAATCGCTTAAGGTCCCAACCTTTGTCAATCTCCGAGAGACTTTGCATGTATAGAGACTGTTCCTGTTATGAAGCTTGCATAAAATCTTCAGTAAAAGTTCCAACTGTTTTCAGCAAACTCTCTGGTTGTGGACATTCAATTATTCTAAACCTCCCTATCGCTCCTGGGAAGGGTGGCGGTAGGACAAGCATTACAGAGGAGCCCTCACCCTGGTGTCACGAATAGAAAGGGTTAATCAGACACCCTTTAGTAACCGCACAGCTACACTCCTTACACCCAACTCCACCAGGGTGAGACAGTGACAGGGATGGTGACCAGGGATTGTTAGATTTCCCAAAGGTCGTATGTAGCAACCAGGTTTCAGGAGCCGAATATCTCATCCAGGGAAAGCTAGGTGAAATATGGAAAATCCAGAGATAGATAAAATCTCTTTACCTGTGGTGGCGCTAGAGGAAAACCTGAACATATGCTGCTTGATTTCCACAGAGATTGCTGCTGATCGTAATAAAAAAGGGTGTGTCCTAAGTAGACAACCCCTTTAAGAAACTTTCTGTGAATATTGTATCTAGTGAAACGTCAATGTCTTCGTTGGGAACAGGAACTGACGCAAGCAACAAGAAACTCTTTATGCTGTAATATGAGGGATTATGAGAACATACAAGGAACATACACTTCCTTATGACTTCAATTATTAAGAACTGGTTTAGTGAAACTTGCCTCATAGATTTTTAGGAGAATCTTTCCTATTTTGCAATTATAAGAAACTCAGTCACTACTCATTGTTTTACCCCTCGTCTGTAGGATGGGCCCCATGTAGCAATCGGAACACTGTTTTTCCAAAGAATAAAAATACATCAAAACATCTGTTGGCCAATTCCATCTACTCAAACAGGGGCGAACCAGGCCTGGGTATGCTACAATATCCTACCAAAACCCACACAAAATACAGGGGAGTAGCTGTAAAGGTAGCAGAGGTAGCAGTCACACTGGGATCTGGTGCCTAAGGGGGACTCAAAGCACATCTGCCCCATAAGAGACCAGTATTATAATTGGCATATGGGGCCCTGTTGCAGATTTTGCAACGGAGCCTACAAGCTACAAAACTACACTTCTTCAAAAACATAATATCACATGAACTCAATGTGTTGAGCCACGGGGTGTGATGAGGTGAGGTGTATGGGGCAGATGTTGTAGCCTAGGGGCAGGTGTTATTAACCCCTAAATGTTCGTGATGCCAGGGTGTGGTTTTCCTGGTAACCACCCGAATGGTAGTACCGCTATCCCAAGGTTAGGCAGGGCAATAATAGTCCATGACCAGGTTAGGGTTAAAGGTAGCTTTACTGAGGTAGACAGATGGAAATAGTCTTTACAGCTAGGCCAGGATCCCAGAGAGGTGGCCAGTAACACAGAAGGACCCCACAGCTTGCTGGGACTTGTAGTGACTTTGACAGTCTTTAGGAGAGCCACGCTGACTATAATAGACTTGACTATAGACTTGACTTGACTGTAGGTAGAGACAGCAAACATAGAAGACTTGACTTACTGGCTTGTGGCTGTAGGTTAGGCTTGAGGCCTCCAGATGACACTGGCTCTGAGACGTCTGGTCTTTACTGTGCCTCAGTAGGAAGTGGGGTAGAAGAGAGAGATTGTAATGGCTCCCACTCTTATAAAGGGGGGCTGAGCCAGAAGCCCATAGGTCAAGCTGCAGGTCACCTGGTTAGCTGGTGCTCTCTGGGTAACAAACACATTATCATGTGACTAACTCAAAGGTCCTTAAAGGTCCTTTACACATAACACACATAACACTATACATAAGGTGTATTTAGGATCATTATCCATTTGTAGAAGCTATCCTCTCTTTAACTTCAGCTTTTTCACAGATGGCATCAAGTTAGCATCCAAAATTTGCTGAAATTTTATTGAATCCATTTTTCCTTTTACTCGCGAGATGTTCCCTGTGCATGATTGACCCCAAAGCATGATTGATCCACCCCCATGCTTAACAGTTGGACAGAGGTTATTTTCATTCAATTCTGTTCCCCTTCTTCTCCAAACGTGCCTTTGCTCATTCCGGCCAAAAAGTTCAATTTTAACCTCATCGGTCCACGGAACTTGTTTCCAAAATGCATCAGGCTTGTCTATATGTTCCTTTGCAAAGTTCAAATGCTGAGTTTTGTGGTGAGGACGTAGAAGAGGTTTTCTTCTGATGACTCTTCCATGAAGACCATATTTGTACAAGTATCTCTTTATAGTGGAATAGTGTACCACAACTCCAGTGTCTGCCAGATCTTTCTGGAGGGATTGTGCAGTCAAAGGTGGGTTTTGAATTGTTTTTTTCACAATCCTGCGAGCTGATCTGTCTGATATTTTTCTTGGTCTTCCAGATCTTGCTTTAACTTCCACTGTTCCTGATGACTGCCATTTCTTAATTACATTCCGAACAGAGGATATTGACATCTGAAAATGTTTTGCTATCTTCTTATAGCCTTCTCCAGCTTTGTGAGCGTCAACTATTTTCAGTTTCAGATTTCTAGACAACTGCTTAGAAGAACCCATGGTGCTGATTGTTGGGGCAAGGTCAAATGAGTCTGGGCATTTAAAACCTTTGAGATTGACATCACCTGGTCTTCCCAGATGATGATTGAGAACAATCCATGATACTGGCAGGTCTCAGTTTGGCAAAGGGGGCAGTGCATGCTATAAATTCTGCAGGGTGCCCAAACTTTATGCATACAACATTTTTTAGTTTTCTGTTATTTTGAAAGTGTAAATGATGGAAATAAAATCTAACTTTTGTTGACATATTATAAGAATGTCTAATCTGTAATTTGATGCCTTTTGGAGATTTTTCCATCTTTCCTTGGCTTCTTTATGCACATTAATAAAAAAATTTACCTGGGGTGCCCAAACTTTTGATCCCCACTGTATATCACATTCTGGGACATTACAAACCCCCTACTTAACAGAAGTCGCTCTCGATGAAAAGTCCTGTCGAGCTTGAGGATTGAAGCGGCCTCGGGGCCGAATGCAGTGATGGGGCATTGTAACCAAACGTCCATTTCCAGGGCTGGGGTTTAACCCCTTAAGGACCCAGCCCAAATGTACCTAAAGGACCTGGCCATTTTTTGAACATCTGACCACTGTCACTTCAAGCATTAATAACTCTGGGATGCTTTTACCTTTCATTCTGATTCCGTGATAGTTTTTTCGTGACATTTTGTACTTTATGTTAGTGGTAAAAGTTTGTTGATACTTGTATCATTTCTTGGTGAAAAATTCCAAAATTTGCATTTTTTTAACTTTGAAGCTCTCTGCTTATAAGGAAAATGGATATTCCAAATAAATTATACATTGATTCACATATACAATATGTCTACTTTATGACTGCATCATAAAGTTTGCATGTTTTTACTTTTAGAAGACATCAGAGGACTTCAAAGTTCAGCAGCAATTTTAAAATTTTTCACAAAATTTTCAAAATCGGAATTTTTCAGGGACCAGTTCAGTTTTGAAGTGGATTTGAAGGGCCTTCATATTAGAAATACCCCACAAATGACCCAATTATAAAAACTGCACCCCTCAAAGTATTAAAAATGACATTCAGTAAGTGTGTTAACCCTTTAGGTGTTTCAGAGGAATAGCAGCAAAGTGAAGGAGAAAATTCAAAATCTTCATTTTTTACACTCGCATGTTCTTGTAGACCCAGTTTTTGAATTTTTACAAGTGGTAATAGGAGAAAAAGCCCCCAAAATTTGTAACCCAATTTCTCTCGAGTAAGGAAATAGCTCATATGTGTATGTCAAGTGTTCGGTGGGCGCAGTAGAGGGCTCAGAAGGGAAGGAGCGACAATGGGATTTTGGAGAGTGAATTTTTCTGAAATGGTTTTGGGGGGGCATGTCACATTTAGAAAGCCCCTATGGTGCCAGAACAGCAGAAAACCCCACATGGCATACCATTTTGGAAACTACACCCCTTAACACCCCACAGGTGTTTGACAACTTTTCGTTAAAATCGGATGTGTAAATGGAAAAAAAAATTCACACTAAAGTGCAGTTTTCCCCCAATTTTACAATTTTTGCAAAGGGTAATGGGAAAAAAATGCCCCCCCCCCCAAAATTTGTAACCCCATCTCTTCTGAGTATGGAAATATCCCATGTTAGGACGTAAAATGCTTTGCGGGCAAACTACAATGCTCAGAAGAGAAGGAGTCACATTTGGCTTTTTGAAAGCAACTTTTGCTGAAATGGTTTTTTGGGGGCATGTCGCATTTAGGAAGCCCCTTTGGTGCCAGAACAGCAAAAAATACCCATATGGCGTACTATTTTGGAAACTACACCCCTCAAGGAATGTAACAAGTGGTCTGCTGAGCCTTAACACCCCACAGGTGGTTGACGACTTTTTGTTAAAGTTGGATGTGTAAATGAAAAAAACATTTTTTTTTTACTAAAATGCAGTTTTTCCCCTAAATTTTTCATTTTTACAAGGGGTAATAGGAGAAAATGACCCCCAAAATTTGTAACCCCATTTCTTCTGAGTATGGAAATACCCCATGTTAGGATGTAAAATGCTCTGCTGGCGAACTATAATGCTCAGAAGAGGAGGAGCGCCATTGAGCTTTTGGAAAGAGAATTCGTTTGGAATGGTAGCCAGGGGCCATGTGCGTTTACAAAGGTGGTGCCAGAACAGTGGACCCCCCCACATGTGACCCCATTTTGTAAACTACACCCCTCACAGAATTTAATAAGGGGTGCAGTGAGTATTTACACCCCACTGGCATTTGACAGATCTTTGGAACAGTGCGCTGTGCAAATGAAAAATGTAATTTTTCATTTTTACGGACCACTGTTCCAAAAATCTGTCAGACACCTGTGGGGCGTAAATTCTCACTGTACCCCTTATTACATTACATGAGCGGTGTAGTTTCCAAAATGGGGTCACATGTGTCGGGGGTCCATTGTTCTGGCACTATGGGGGCTTTGTAAACACATGTGACCTTCAATTCCGGACAAATTTTCTCTTCAAAATCCAAATGGCGCTCATTCTCTTCTGAGCATTGTAGTTCGCCCGCAGAGCACTTTAAATTCACATATGGGGTATGTTCTTACTCAGAAGAGATGGGGTTACAAATTTGGGGGGGCTTTTTTTCTATTTTCCCTTGTGAAAATGAAAAATTTGGGGTAACACCAGCATTTTAGTGAAAAAATTTTTTTTTTCATTTTCCCATCCAACTTTAATGAAAATTTGTCAAACACCTGTGGGGTGTTAAGACTCACTATACTGCTTGTCACGTTCCGTGAGGGGTGTAGTTTCCAAAAATGGGGTCACATGTGGGTATTTTTTTTTTTTGCGTTTGTCAGAACCGCTGTAAAATCAGCCCCCCCTGTGCAAATCACCAATTTAGGCTCTCATTCCTGAGCCTTGTTGTGCGTCCGCAGAGCATTTTACGCTTACATATGGGGTATTTCCGTACTCAGGAGAAATTGCGTTACAAATTTTTGGGGTCTTTTTTTTCCTTTTACCGCTTGTGAAAATAAAAAGTATGGGGCAACACCAGCATGTTTGTGTAAATTTTTTAATTTTTTTTACACTAACAGGCTGGTGTAGCCCCAACTTTTCCTTTTCATAAGGGGTAAAAGGAGAAAAAGCCCCCCAAAATTTGTAGTGCAAATACCCCATATGTGGCCCTAAACTGTTTCCTTGAAATACGACAGGGCTCTGAAGTGAGAGAGCGCCATGTGCATTTGAGGACTAAATTAGGGATTGCATAGGGGTGGACATAGGGGTATTCTACACCAGTGATTCCCAAACAGGGTGCCTCCAGCTGTTGCTAAACTTCTAGCATGCCTGGACAGTCAGTGGCTGTCCAGAAATGCTGGGAGTTGTTGTTTTGCAACAGCTGGAGGCTCCGTTTTGGAAACACTGCCGTACAAGATGTTTTTAATTTTTATTGGGGGGGGGGGGGGGGGGACAGTGTAAGGGGGTGTATATGTAGTGTTTTACCCTTTATTATGTGGTAGTGTAGTGTAGGGTAGTGTTTTTAGGGTACTTTCGCACTGTCGGGTTACGGTGAGTTTCCCGCTAGGAGTTGGCGCTGCGGCGAAAAATTTGCCGCAGCCCAAACTTGAAGCAGGAAATTTACTGTAAACCTGTCCGTGTGAATGTACCTGTGTGAATGTACCCCCAGGGCAAACCTCCAGCTGTTTCAAAACTACAACTCCCAGCATGTACTGACAGACCATGCATGCTGGGAGTTGTACTTTTGCAACAGCTGGAGGCACACTGGTTGGAAAACCTTCAGTTAGGTTCTGTAACCTAACTCAGTATTTTCCAACCAGTGTGCCCCCAGCTGTTGCAAAACTACAACTCCCAGCATGTACTAATCACCGAAGGGCATGCTGGGAGATGTAGTTATGCAACAGCTGGAGGTACCCAACTACAACTCCCAGCATGCCGAGACAGCTGTTTACTGTCTGGGCATGCTGGAATTTGCAGTTTTGCAACATCTGGAGGGCTACAGTTTTTAGACCAGTGCACAGTGATCTCCAAACTGTGGACCTCCAGATGTTGCAAAACTACAACTCCCAGCATGCCCAGACAACAAACAGCTATGTGGGCATGCTAGGAGTTGTAGTTTTGTAAGATCTGGAGGAATATAGTTTAGAGACCACTGTATAGTGGTCTCAAACTGCAGCCCTCCAGCTGTTGCAAAACTACATATTCCAGCATGCCCACACAGCTGTCTGGGCATGCTGGGAGTTGTAGTTTTGCAACATCTGGAGGGCTACAGTTTAGAGACCACAGTCTCAGACTGTAGCCCTCCAGATCAACTTACCGGCTTCCGTAGGATTCAGGGAGCCTCCTCTTCTGACGCACGTGACGCCGCCCGCCGATCACCGTCGCCGCAGCCTCCGGATCGGTAAGCGGACATCAGCGCCCGGTCCCCTTCGGTTCCCCGTTCTGCCCCGCCTATTGTGGCTGGGCAGGACGGGGAAAACGAAAGTTAACCTCCCCGCCCCCGGTCTGCTATTGGTCGTCGCCTCTGATGATCAATAGCAGACCAATAGCAGGGTTAGGAGGGGTGGCAACCGCAATCCCCCTTATATTGCGGGTCACCATAGACCCATATGACCCGGAATCGGCGCAAATAGTATGAATTCACTTGCGATCTGCGTCCATCGCCGACGGGGGGGGGTGTCTGATGACCCCCCTGGGCATTTGCGCCGGGTGCCCGCTGATTGATATCAGTAGTCACCCCAGTCCGGTCCCCGCCGGGCGCACGGCGGGGACCGAAATTCCCACGGGCGTTTGGATATGCCCTGGGTCCTTAAGTACCAGGACGTCAAGTCGTATCCATACGCCCTAGGTCCTTAAGTGGTTAACAAAAACTGACAATGCAATAGAGTCTCTGTATAAATGTCCATACATGCTCTGGTAGATTGTATGACGGAGTATAATAATAACAACATATCTATGACTATGGACTATGACTATATATACAATGACAATTGACTATACATATCACATTTGACTATACCTATAATATTCCATGCATGACTAGACATGACACTGGCAGATTGGGTTGCCGGAGGCTTTATGCCCAATGCCTTGGCTACTGGGGTCCCTTGGCGAAGTATCACATTTGACATTTGAAACATGACATTTGTATGGACTGTGTGGTTGTGAGTGTTACAGTCCTACTGTACATGGCTTTTGGTGTATTTGACCTTAGGTGTACTTTATGTGTACTGATGACTATGTGTAATACACGACTTTACTGTTAACTGTACATGATGCTGGTGATGGGGTAAAATGTTGCTTCTCCCGATTGGTTCAGAACAACCCCTGTAAGGAAACTACCAGACATTAAAAAATACTGTTCACTATGACTTCTGTTGTACAACAACTTATATACATTTAATTAGACCTTAAAAGTTATAATGCAGGACTATAAACATTTCAGTATAAGACCATAACCCTTAGCTCTGAAACGTCTGGTCTTTACTGTTCCTCGGTAGGAAGTGTGGTTGAAGAAAGAGATTGTAATAGCTGCCACTCTTATAAATGGGGGCTGAGCCAGAAGCCCATAGGTCAAGCTGCAGGTCACCTGGTTAGCTGGTGCTCTCTGGGTAACAAACACATCATGTGGACACATTATCATGTGACTAACTCAAAGGTCCTTAAAGGTCCTTTATACATAACACACATAACACTATACATAATATATATTACCATGGGGGAGACCCTACAGGAGGGCACCTAGGACACAGAGACTCAACCTGACAGGGCCTAAGTACTGTACGGGACTATATCCCATACTGGGACATTACATCAACCCAAAAGGACATGTGTTTGTACGCTTTCTGGGACCTTCATTTTGATATGGGGAGGGGAAGCAAAATGCCAGCAACTACAAAAATACTACAAGGGTTAAAAAAAAAATGCCTAAAATGCCCTATAGCAAGCATTTTTGCCAAAGAGCTTTACTTAATTCTTATTTTTTTTTCTCAGAATTACACGTTTTCTTGTTTTAATTATGTATTTAGCTAAATTTCAGAACTTTCAGTTAGAATTGTATTAGTTTTTTATTTCAGAGTTTTGACAATTTACATTAGAACAAAACGCAGCTTTTATTTTCGTTTTGTAGACTGCATTGTCTAGTTTTTCTTGTTTGTTTGAATGATACTGAACCATATTAAACCAGCATAGACATGTTAGTCTGATCCAGAGCCTTTTCAATAGAATGGGATAATTATCTAGACATGCTCTGTGATCTGTGCAGAGGTCATATCGCCTCTGCGCTTCAGCTATTATGAATTGTGTATGTGATGATAAGGAGGAGACTGCTGAAAAGTCACCGCAGCAGGAAGCTTCAGCTTAGTTTTAGACCTAGTGGTAGTAAAATTAAAAAAAAAAATTACAAAAGACATCACCAAAAATTCTCAAAAAATATTTTAATATATATATATATATATATATATATATATATATATATATATATATATATATATATATATAGATTTAAACAATAGATCCATTTTTGATGACGCATTCCCTTAAAAAAGGGTATAAGTGTCTGATTTTGGAGGGTCTGACCGCTGGGACCCCTGCAAATTCTCTTCTTTCACACTGACTTGGCCATCACGTGATCACATCTCCGAGGGTGGGGGATGGAGCAATCAGGGCAGAAGCTCCTTAAATGGGCACTGTCATCAACTTTATTTTTTGATATGTTGTAGTACTTATATACTACAACATATCTCTAATATACTTCCATTATTAATTTTTAATTTTTCGTGGTGATATTTACGTTTAAAAACCGGCCACTAGGGGTCACCCTCCTAGTGGCCGGCTGCAGCCAGGCGTGACGTCACACCAGAAAAAGGGCATTAAACGCCGGGGCTGCGCGCATTGGCTGGTTATAGTCGCGCGCAGCCCATTCATCCCCGCCCCCGACATGTACACTGTAGTGGAGACGGCGCGCGCACACTAGTTATCAGTGCCGTGCTGATGCTCCACTACTGTCACTATGCAGGCTACTCCTATACTCCTCCTCCCCGGGTATCACATGTACAGATAAACAGGGAGGAGGAGACCCCGAAGCAGCCTGCCATGCGATTGGCAGATCATCTATGCGTGCTCCCTACACGAGCACAGCATAGATGAAGTGAGGGCGGAAGTCTTTGCCTAGCAGGCGTCAGTGACGTGCGCCTCCTGGGAAAGCCGGCTTCCGGTAGAGGAACGAGCAGGGAGCAAGAAGACGTGCAGATGACCGCTATGTGAGTGGCAAAAATTTTTTTTAAAGGCAGGGAGGGGGTTAGGGATAGATTACCTATAGATAGGGACAGAGTAAAATAAATGTGAGATGGTGGGAGCTACTCTTTAAGTTTTTGCATTTTCGTTTTTTCCTCCTTACCTTTTTAAAAACCCTTTCAATTTTCCACCTAAAAATCCATATGATGGCACCAATTCTACTTTGTAATGACTTCAGTCATTTTACCCAAAAATCTATGGCAAAACCAAAAAATAAATAAATCATTGTGCGACAAAATTAAGAAATAAAAAAAAACGCCAATTTGTAAATTTTGGGGGCTTCCGTTTCTACGCAGTGAGTTTTTCGGTAAAAATGACACCTTCTCTTTATTCTGTAGGTCCATACGACCCCAGACTTTTATTAGGGAAGGGGTTAAATCACATTTATTAACATTTTATTTATTTTTGCAATGCTATAGCCTCCATAGGGGACTATAACAAATGCACACACTGATTTCCTACACTGATCCCTACTATGCAATCACATAGCATTGATCAGTGTTATCGCCGCTCGACTGCTCCTGCCTGAATCTCAGGCACGGAGCAGTCATTCGGCGATCGGACAGCGAGGAGGCATGTTGGAACCCTCCTCGTGTCTGTGCAGCTGATCGGGACACCGCAGTTTCACCGCGGTGGTCCCGATCAGCCCAACTGAGCTGCCAGGAAGGTTGCCGGGACCGACACAACATGACGCGGGGTCACCGCGTGACCCCACGTTATATCGCGGGAGCTGGCGCAGGACGTAAATATACGTCCTGTGTAGTTAAGGGGTTAAAGGGGTACTCCGCCCCTAGACATCATATTTTCTATCCTGCCTCACCCGGTCGGTTGCAGCGCCAGAGGCATGTGACATCACAGCCACACCCCGCTCGTGACGTCACGGCCACGCCCCCTCAATGCAAGTCTATGGGAAGGAGCGGGATGGCCATTACCCCCCCTCCCATAGACTTGCATTTAGGGGGCATGGCGTGACGTCACAAGCCTCTGCCCCGCATCGCCAGTCATCCGGCACGGAACAGTTTGCTCCGTGCACCAGATTGCCTGGGGTGCCGCAGCTGAGATCAGACATCTTATCCCCCTATCCTTATGGATCCTTTGGATAGGGGATAAGATGTCTAGGGGCTGAGTACCCCTTTAGTTTAAAGCAAGAGCTGAACCCCATACAGGAGAATGCAGGATGTTCCAGTGGTGATACCCCCTCAATCAGATATACTGGAATACCCCTTTAAGGCCTGATGAATAAATTGTGTTAATTAGACACAATTTATTGCATTGAAAGGGCGAGGTGTGACGTCACGAGGGGGGCGGAGCCGTGATGTAACGATACTCCGGCTCCTGTATCGTTAGTCATCACGCAGGAAGCAAACTTAGCTCTGTGATGACTCGACAGGGGGGGGGGGGGTGAGGCTGCAGGAGAGATTGTGGGGTCCCCAGCACCGGAACCCCCGTGATCAGACATCTTATCCCCTTTGGATAGGGGATAAGATGTCTAGAGAGGAGTACCCCTTTAATCTGACATTTTAGATTAGAGAACTGATTTCTGTTTTTCAGGGGAATTTAGATTTATAATCCTAGTTGATTTTTCTGAATTAGTTTTGTCTTTACATTTCGGACTGCTATTTATACAGTTGACAGATGTCATCCTTTCCTTACACATCACGTCCTGTCACACTTCACTATTAGAAGCGTTTCACATCTCAGACAGTTCCGTGCGGTTGTAAATGGGTGTGTAGGCCACAGACCTGGGCGTGAGATTTTGAAAACAATATTATGGGAGATTCAGTTTGTATATAGATGACATAGACACAAGGATAGGATTTCTTAATTTCTCAGGTTCCTTCGATGTGTACAGAACACCTGCCGAACCCCAAATGGTATCCAGTGTCTTGTTTACCTCTCATAGACATCATCCATGTGTAGGCGTAACCAACATTGCACAGAAATAAGACAAGAAGCTTCTAGGGACAAATCCAAAATCTAAATCTATCCCAATGCCAATTGCCATATAGAACAGTGATGTTTCTTTACTGGGGCCTTTGGACTTCATCAGGATACATGAACTTGACTACAAACCATTGACAATAATAAAGTCATACAGTGCCTGCATACAATTATGGACCATACATACAAGTATTTAACGAGAAGCTTCACCATAAATGACTCCAGTACCAATTAGGTATCATCCCAATGGCAGCAGGTATTGGGGGGGACAACTTTGAAAGAGGTTTTGCCACCACGGACACTTATCCCCTATTCACATAGCACTCCCATAGCCAATAAATGAAGTAGTGGTCGAGCATGTCCACTGCCGCTCCACTCAGACGGGAGCTTCAGGTTCCCTTTCTTGGGATCACAGGGGAGATAAAGTGCCCTTCTGTACTATACAAAAATGTATTTTCAAAAAGAGTGGGGAACAAGAATTACACAGCAGATAAACCATAAGTGAGACCTTAGACTGAAACCCATAGATTGTAACAAGTCGTCTTGGGGCTAAACTATGAAGAATGAGAAGGGCAGAGGGTCACAAAAAATATTTTATAGGAGAATGAATCCACATTAATGCAAGAAAAAAATAATATTTTTCAGAGTCACCCAATGCAGATAGCCAGAGGAGGTTAAGGAAGTAGTCCAGTATCAAAAAACACATCCCCTATGTGTCAGATGGCGGGGGGGCCGATGGAGGGTGGTGTCCAACCGCTGGGACACCTTACGATCTCCCACCTGGTGCCCCGGCTCTCTGCATGAATGCAGTGTGTCAATCACCGCATGAAGCTGTGACCGACACGCTCCCTCCATGCATCTCTATGGGAGAGCTGGCGATACCCGAACGCTGTATCCCCGAGATCATTCTGCCATTGCCCGTGTCAGGAACTGTCCAGAGCAGGAGAAAATCCTCATAGCAAACTTATGCTACTCTGGACAGTTCCTGACATGGACAGAGGTGTCAGCAGAGAGCACTGTGAACAAGACAAAAAAGAAATTTAAAAAGAAAAGAATTTCCTCTGTAGCATACAGCTGCTAATAAGTACTGGAAGGATAAAGATTTTTTTCCACTGGAGTACCCCTTAAAAATAGAGCACAAGATCATCTTCCAATTGTTTGCTAAAATCAAGCCGGTTAAGGAGCGTCTCATAAAGATGCCAACAGACTGGGGTAGAGAACCGTGTCTTTAAATTTAATTCTACAAACCCCAGGCCATGATCTGTCCATGCACAATAATATACCTAGTACACAGAAGGTGAGAAGCAGTAGGGGAATTAGTCAAGAATGATTCAATAGGAATATAATGGCGGTGAGTCGCTGACCAATAGTGTTGCTCGCGAATATTCGCAATTCGAATATTATTCGCGAATATCGCATATTCGCGAATTCGCGAATTTCGCGAATATAGCGCTATATATTCGTAATTACGAATATTCGTTTTTTTTTTTTTTTTTCTTCACAGTACACATCACAGTGATCACCCCTCTCTGCTTCCAGCTTGTGTGGTGTAAAGAAGGCTGTATTACTACTGTGTGAGACTGGCGCGCGAAAATTCGCATATGCGAAAATTAGTATATGCTAATTTTCGCATATGCGAAATTCCACATGCGCTAATTTTCGCATGTGCATATTTTCGCATACGCGAAAATAAAACGAGAATATAACGAATATGCGAATATTCGCGAATATACTACGAATATTCGTCCATATATTCGCGAATATTCGCGAATTCGAATATGGCCTATGCCGCTCAACACTACTGACCAATATACTGTATATACTCGAGTATAAGCCGAGTTTTTCAGCACGATTTTTCGTGCTGAAAATGCCCCCGTCGCCCCCGTTTCTGGCTTTAGATGTGAGGGGATGGTCCCGGCCGTCCATCTCCGCCTGTCAATCCCTACCAGTGGTCTTCAACCGGTGGACCTCCAGATGTTGCAAAACTACAACTTCCAGCATGCCCGGACAGCCATCGGCTGTCCGGGCATGCTGGGAGTTGTAGTTTTGAAACATCTGGAGGTCCACAGGTTGAAGACCACTGCGGGCCTTCGTCATCATCCAGAACCCCCTTTTATTTTCTACTCCCCTCGGTGGGACGGAAGGGTGAGCTGGTCCGGGCCGTCCATATTCGACCTCCTATGCTTCAGGGATTGTCCGGTGGGGAGGGTTAGTCATTCCGGGCTGTCCATCTTCACCGGGAAGCCCTCTTCTCCTCTCCGGGCTGGCCCCGGACTAGTGACGTTGCCTTGACAACGACGCGCAGGGACGTCCGTGCGCAGCAGGCGTCACTGCGCGGTGGCATCAAGGTAGCGTCACTAGTCTGGGGCCGGCCCGGAGCGGAGAAGAGGGCCTCCCGGTGAAGATGGACGGCCCGGAACGACTAACCCTCTCCACCAGACGGTCCCTGCAGCATAGATGGCCAAAGATGGACGGCCCGGACCACTCACCCTTCCTTCCCACCGAGGGGAGGTAAGTAGAAAACAAAAGGGGGGTCTGGATGATGACGAAGGCTGCAGTGGTCGTAAACCGGCGGACCTCCAGATGTTTCAAAACTACAACTCCCAGCATGCCCGGACAGCCAATGGCTGTCCGGGCATGCTGGGAGTTGTAGTTTTGCAACATCTGGAGGTCCGCAGGTTGACGACCACTGAACAGGCGGTGATGATGAAGGGGGGGATGATGACGGGGTGATGATGACGGGGCTCTGGATGATGACAGGGGGGAATGATGTATTTCCCACCCTAGGCTTATAGTCGAGTCAATAACTTTTCCTGGGTTTTTGGGGTGAAATTAGGGGCCTCGGCTTATATTCGGGACGGCTTATACTCGAGTTTATAAGGTAGCCCCTAGGACACCCAGCGTCTTCTCCCCAAGCATCAAAGAGAAACAGATCCTTAAAGTGTTTAGTGATGTTATATCTTATATATATTCACTTGATGTATACAACATTTTTTCCCCCCTATTTTTAGGTTTTCTTTCCAATTGCTTCCTTGTAATTGTTTATGGATTTCATGGATTTACCGCTGATTGACAATGGATTATCCACTATTTGGGGTAGCTCAAACATCCTAAAACAGGTTCATCCAGACACCCATCCCTTATGCATTGTGTCTATATTTACTGGTTTTATACAGTCATCTTCCCATATTATCCATTCTCTACAAATACACAATAAAAGATATAGTATGACATCTGGTATAGCAGCCGGCAGTCACACCCCAGCACCTACTCCCACTATAGGTATATATTGGATCCACACATTGTTTGAGGTCTTATTCTCTGTACCATTCTGTCTGGATTTGGTGAACTAGTTAAAATACACTGAATAAGGATGACTATTTCTGGGATCGGAACAATTTTGATCCTGAGCATATTTATTGCTGGTAAGATTTTGTATTTATTACTTACTATTCATTATGTTTATATGGGTAATTTTCTCTGGGTATTTAAAGGGGTACTCCAGTTTTCAAATCAACTGGTGCCAGAAAGTTGAACAGATTTGTAAATTACTTTCATTAAAAAATCTTAATCCTTCCAGTACTTATTAGCTGCTGAATACTACAGAGGAAATGATTTTCTTTTTGGAACACAGAGCTCTCTGCTGACATCACGAGCACAGGGCTCTCTGCTGACATCTCTGTCCATTTTTTAGGAACTGTCCAGAGCAGCATATGTTTTCTATGGGGATTTTCTCCTACTCTGGACAGTTCTTAAACTGGACAGAGGTGTCAGCAGAGAGCACTGTGATCATGATGTCAGCAGAGAGCTCTGTAGTCCAAAAAGAAAATAATTTCCTCTGTAGTGTTCAGCAGCTTATACCGTGAGTACTGGAAGGATTAGGATTTTTTTTATAGAAGTAATTTACAAATCAGTTTAACTTTCTGGCACCAGTTGACTTAAAAAAAAAAATATATAGTTTTCCACCGGAGTACCCCTTTAAGTTTTCACTAACATCATAAATACGTATGGGTAGGCTAATAAGCTTCCAGACAAACCCTCACTAATGTATGGGAAAAGAACAATACCAATGCCTAGGCATCATTTGGCATCGTAGCAACCTTAAAGGGGTACTCCGCCCCTAGACATCTTATCCCCTATCCAAAGGATAGGGGATAAGATGTCAGATCGCCGGGGTCCCTCTGCTGGGGACCCCGGGGATCGCTGCTGCAGCACCCCGCTTTCATTACTGCGCAGAGTGAGTTCGCTCTGTGCCTAATGACGGGCAATACAGGGGCCGGAGCATCGTTACGTCACGGCTCCGCCCCTCGTGACGTCACAGTCCGCCCCCGTCAATACAAGTCTATGGGAAGGGGGCGTGGCGGTCATCACGCCCCCTGCCATAGACTTGCATTAAGGGGATGGGCCGTGATGTCATGAGGGGCGGAGCCGTGACGTCCCGCTGCTACGGCCCCTGTATCGCCCATCATTAGGCACAGAGCGAACTCGCTCTGTGCAGTAATGATGGCGGGGTGCCGCAGCGGCGGGACCGCAGCGATCTAACATCGGGACAGCGGGACTGTGGCGATCTAACATCTTATCCCCTATCCTTTGGATAGGGGATAAGATGCCAGGGGCGGAGTACCCCTTTAAAGGATATGTACTTTTGCAATTGTTCCAATACTTCTAAAATAAAAAAGCTACTTTTTAAATAGCCTTGGTTTAAAAAATATTACCAAATTTGTGTATTCAGCTCCACTGCAGGCCTATGTGTTCCAATGGTGACAGAATACAAAAAGAACTTTGTCTGTAGTCAGAGCCTGAAGACATAATTCACTCTCTTTCTTTTGCCTTTTTATCTACTAAGTTTATTTGTTTCTTACCGTAAGTCAAAAACTTAAGTTTATTAGTTTATTCATTTATTAAGTTGATTAGTTCAAAAAGCAGTGGCTGCTGGTAGCAGAATTTCCGCGAGCGGCCGCTGGACAGACTATGGAGTCGGGACTGGTGGTGGTAACTTATTAACTTTGGTGGGGGCCTACTGCTATATGGGGTTGAGGTTTACTGCTTTATTGGTCTGTATGAGGGTAGGAGCCTATTACTAAATGGGGTTGGGCATAGTGCTATATGGGGGCTGTATGGGGGCCTACAATTATAGGGGGCAGTATGGGGGCCTACTGCTATGTGGGGCAGTATTTGTATGGAGCCAACTGTTATATGGGGCCTACTCAGGGGTCAAGTCCTGGGAAGAAAGTGTAGGAACTCACCCAAGATTTTCACTCAAGGGCTTGTCCTGCAGGACTCCTGTTATTGGGAACAGTGTTCCTGCTATGGAAAAAGTGCAGGAACTCAGTTCCCACACGTTCCTGCAGGACTTGAGTCCCAGGGCCTACTGCTTTATTGGGCAGAGTGTGGACCAACTGCTATATGGGGGCTCAGAGGGGGACTAACTACTATAGGGGGGCACTATTACTGTGTGGGGCAATGCATATGGGGAGTTTGATGCAGGGGAAATTTGGAATTTTAGAATTGTGTGGGAGGATTATGGGTGGTTTAATGTTTGTTTAGATTGATGTGATTATCTAAAAATGTTGCTTATATGAAGTATGATTTGTGAATAGTGTGGTAATGGGTGGGGGACATTTTACTTTGCAGTGATGTGGTGGAATGTATTTTTTTTTACTTTGTAATGATTAAAATAAATAATATTTATATTATGTATTCATATATGTTTATTAATAGATTTATTAGTATGTAGTTGCACATTACATAGGAATAAATTATACTACCTACATGTATGTATTTCATTTTTATGTCTTGTGAGCACGTTTGGCCACCCCTGCAAAAGTGTATTTTAAGTTCATAAAATTCTACATAACCTGTCTACTAGGACGTAAATGTAAATCATGCATGAATACTTTCTGTAAATCTGATAAAGGTGCAGGTTTTGCACCGGTGCCCAAGGTATCACTGCTTTCTGTTGGGTTTCATATACTTTTGGAATGACTATTGAATCCACACTACATCCTTTATGGACCAGTAAGAAAAATAGGACTTTTTGATTTATTGGCCTACTGCACATGTAGCAGAGCTGAATTTATCTCTTTGGGGCGCTGTGTAGGCCTAGTGAAAATTCTATGAATTAAGTGTTACTTTCTATTAAGTGCCAAATTAAATGGGCACTGGCAGATACAAAAACTTTTTTATATGTTGTACATCTTGGCAAAACATTAACCTTTCTAATATACTTCATAATAAACTTTTATTTCCTTTTTATAGAAAGCATGGCTTTGTCCAAGCTGAAGCACAGGCATGGACAAAGTCCAGTAAGTGAGGATGTGCTAGCGCTTCTGGGCTCTCTCCTGTCTGATAGTACTCCTCTGTGCTCTCTCCTGTCTGATAGCACTCCTCTGTGCTCTCTCCTGTCTGATAGGACTCCTCTGTGCTCTCTCTTGTCTGATAGGACTCCTCTGTGCTCTCTCCTGTCTGATAGGACTTCTCTGTGCTCTCTCCTGTCTGATAGAACTCCTCTGTACTCTCTCTTGTCTGATAGCGCTCCTCTGTGCTCTCTCCTGTCTGATAGGACTCCTCTGTGCTCTCTCCTGTCTGATAGGACTCCTCTGTGCTCTCTCCTGTCTGATAGGACTCATCTGTGCTCTCTCCTGTCTGATAGGACTCCTCTGTGCTCTCTCCTGTCTGATAGGACTCCTCTGTGCTCTCTCCTGTCTGATAGTACTCCTCTGTGCTCTCTCCAGTCTGATAGTATTCCTCTGTGTCTTTCTCTTGTCTTATAGTACTCCTCTGTGCTCTCCCCTGTCTGATGGGACTCCTCAGTGCTCTCCTCTGTCTAATAGGACAGGAGAGAGCACAGAGGAGTGCTATCATATAGGGCAGAGAACAGAGGAGTACTATAAGACAGGAGAAGGGCACAGAGGAATACTATCAGACTGGAGAGAGCACAGAGGAGTACTATCAGACAGGAGAGAGCACAGAGGAGTACCATCAGCCAGGAGAGAGCACAGAGGAGACAGAGGACATGTCACAGAGCCTCAGTGCACAGAGTAGCCAGTTGCCAGCTCTGAGGAGTGAGGGGGGTAATTTCCACATGAGATGTGAGAGCAAACATCATCTCATGCCCCTCCTCCTCAAAGAACTGCACTGCACTGCATGCAGTGTAAGCAACATAGGGAATATAAATATAAAAACCAGGATTGATGCACATGAACAGGATCAGCATCAGTCAAAGATTAAGCCTAGAGCACTTTAACATTGCTATTATAATGTACATATGTCGTTTGTTCCTGTAGAAGAATCAGGTCCACTACATTTTTTTTTAAACGTTTTATCTTTTTCTAGTTTCACCCGTGGAAAGCCAGTTATCCAGCTCTTTCTCCTTATCTAATGCCATCAATGATTTCCTTAATCTTCTAACAAACTTAAAAGATCAAATTGCTTCCCATACAACCAGCACATTGGCCACACCAACTACTTTATCAACTACCTCTTCAACTACTACAGTCAGTGGCAAAACAAGCCCAGTCACTAAAACATCTTTGACTACTAGAATTCAGTCAACCTCAACCATTAAGGCTACTTCCAGAACTGGGACAACTTATACACTTCTGTCAACAACCAATTTTTTTGTTCCTGTAAGTCAGACTTCATCATCCAGTAGATCATCAAGCAGTTTATCATCCAGTAGACCATCAAGCAGTTCATCATCCAGTAGACCATCGAGTAGTTCATCATCCAGTAGACCATCGAGCAGTTCATCATCCAGTAGATCTTCGAGTAGTTCATCATCCAGTAGACCATCGAGTAGTTCATCATCCAGTAGACCATCGAGCAGTTCATCATCCAGTAGATCTTCGAGTAGTTCTTCATCCAGTAGACCATCGAGCAGTTCATCATCCAGTAGACCATCGAGCAGTTCATCATCCAGTAGACCATCGAGCAGTTCCACATCAACCACTAAACCAATATCTACAAGTTATTTAACATCCACCAGTAAACCAGCTTATTTATCTACTACTGCAACAAGCAAGTCATCAACAACCAACAAGATGCTGTCCACAATCACCAGTGGATGGAGCACGCAGATGTCATCTCAGAGTACCCTTAGCAGGCAGTCAACAAGTAACCTTAGTTCTGTCACATCATACTCAGCACCCTTCACCAGTATATCGTCTTCAACCAAACAAAATTCAACTATAAATACCAGCACTACAACCACAGCAAATGGACGGTCCACCTCTATGTCCAGTAAGTCAATTAAATTAACCAGTACATATATTATTAAGCCAAATGAAAGTCAATGATTGTTTTTTTTTTTTTTTAAATACAAATTTTGAACAGAAAGCCCCTAAATCTATGGCCCATTAAGACATCAAGCAGAGGTTTAAAATTTTTTTTAAAGGGGGATTAAACACCTGATCACGGGTGTCCAGCCTTTGTTTTTATGCAGTACATATGGTACTGGTACATGGTAAAAGTGACATGTTATCTTTATTCTGTGGATCAATACGATTGCAAGATTTCATTTATTTACATAGCCTTGTGCTACGATCCTACTTTTTCTATAATCAAGTTATTTTTTGCTTAATAAACAAAGGTCCAGCAGAAGATGATGTCATGTAGAGGTGACTTTGACTATGACTTGCTTCTAATGTCTATCTGTTATAGAATGATTCATAAATAATCTGGAAGATCTTAAATGGGCACTGCTTTTGCAAAAACTGGATGCCATTATGTGAATATTTAGGGGCTTGTCCCTCCCTGCAGCCTGTGTGCAATGACAAAATACAGTGTATTTTGGAAGTGTCAGTGGTACGAGCTCTGTGCACTAAGGACAAGCAAGCAGGGCTCTTTACACTGAGGACAAGCAGGGCTCTGTACACTGAGGAAAAGCAGGGCTCTTTACACTGAGGACAAGCAGGGCTCTGTACACTGAGGACAAGCAGGGCTCTGTACACTGAGGACAAGCAGGGCTCTGTACACTGAGGACAAGCAGGGCTCTGTACACTGAGGACAAGCAGGGCTCTGTACACTGAGGACAAGCAGGGCTCTGTACACTGAGGACAAGCAGGGCTCTGTACACTGAGGACAAGCGGGACTCTGTACACTGAGTAATAGCAGGGCTCTGTACACTGAGGGCAAGCAGGGCTCTGTACACTGAGGACAAGCGGGGCTCTGTACACTGAGGACAAGCGGGGCTCTGTACACTGAGGACAAGCAGGGTTCTGTACACTGAGGACAAGCAGGGCTCTGTACACTGAGGACAAGCGGGGCTCTGTACACTGAGGACAAGTGGGGCTCTGTACACTGAGGACAAGCAGGGCTCTGTACACTGAGGACAAGCAGGGCTCTGTACACCGAGGACAAGCAGGGCTCTGTACACTGAGGACAAGCAGGGCTTTGTGCACTGAGGACAAGTAGGGCTTTGTGCACTGAGGACAAGCAGGGCTCTGTACACTGAGGACAAGCAGGACTCTGTACACTGAAGACAAGAAGGGCTCTGTACACTGAGGACAAGTAGGGCTCTGTACACTGAGGACAAGTAGGGCTCTGTGCACTGAGGACAAGCAGGGCTCTGTACACTGAGGACAAGCAGAGATCTGTACACTGAGGACAAGTAGGGCTCTGTACACTGAGGGCAAGCAGAGCTCTGTACACTAAGGACAAGCAGGGCTCTATACACTGAGGACAAGCAGGGCTCTGTGCAGTGAGGCTCTGTAACACACTCCAGGCTCACACAGCAGGCTGATTGACAAACCAGGAGTCTGCACAGAGACCTGCTTGTCCCGCCCATACTGTTTTGTCCCAGCCCAGACACACAGGCAATAACTGCAGGGACAAGACAGTGTTCTGGAGAGTGAAGGGACTTCAAGTGGTAAAAAGTATAGAGAATTTTTTCACCCAAAAATATACATATTTTTTGACCAATGTATATTATAAATATACATATAATAGTAGTATCTGCATTATATATATCAAAAACAGAAATGCTAATGACAGTGCCCATTTTATTATGGTGCATGTGAAGAATTATAACAAAAGTTTACATGTTTCTAATAGATGGAGGTTGGGCTCTCAGAATCTCCTCTGGTTACCTAACAAATTTAAAGAATCACAACAAACAACTAGCCTGAATATCATCTCTTATTATTTTATCTATACAGGTAATTCAAGTGTTTCCATGCTACCGGAACTTTCCATACTTGTCTCGTCCATGGCATGGATCTTCATCGCAGTCTTTTGAGGTCATTTTTTTCTATTGGGTAAATGTAAGCATTTCTAATCAAATTTTGCAATACAATTGGGAAAATGTAGTATTTGGGGGGGGGGGGGCTCAACTTGCAAGAATATTGCCCCCATAAATAATATACTTGGGCAAAAATTATTAACCCCTTGGGGACGGAGCCCATTATAACCCTAAGGACGGGAGCATTTTTTGCAAATCTGACCACTGTCACTTTAAGCATTAATAACTCTGGGATGCTTTTACTTATAAATTTGATTTCGAGATAGTTTTTTCGTGACATATTCTACTTTATGGTAGTGGTAAAGTTTTGTCGATACTTGCATCATTTCTTGGTGAAAAATTCCAAAATTTGATGAAAAATTTGAAAATTTAGAATTTTTCTAACTTTGAAGCTCTCTGCTTGTAAGGAAAATAGACATTCCAAATAAATTATATATTGATTCACAAATACAATATGTCTTCTTTATGTTTGCATCATAAAGTTGAGATATTTTTACTTTTGGAAGATATCAGAGGGCTTCAAAGTTCAGCAGCAATTTTCCAATTTTTCACAAAATTTTCAAAATCGAAATTTTTCAAGGACCAGTTCAGGTTTGAAGTGGATTTGAAGGGCCTTCCTATTAGAAATACCCCACAAATGACCCAATTATAAAAACTGCACCCCTCAAAGTATCCAAAATGACATTCAGTAAGTTAGTTAACCCTTTAGGTGTTTCACAGGAATAGCAGCAAAGTGAAGGAGAAAATTCTAAATCTTCATTTTTTACACTCGCATGTTCTTGTAGACCCAGCTTTTGAATTTTTACAAGTGGTAATAGGAGAAAAAGCCTCCAAAAATTTGTAACCCAATTTCTCTCGAGTAAGGAAATACCTCATATGTGTATGTCAAGTGTTCGGCGGGCGCAGTAGAGGGCTCAGAAGGGAAGGAGCAACAATGGGATTTTGGAGAGTGAATTTTGCTGAAATGGTTTTTGGGGGCATGTCACATTTAGGAAGCCCCTCTGGTGTCAGAACAGCAGAAAACCCCATATGGCATACCATTTTGGAAACTACACCCCTCAAGGTGCGTAACAAGGGGTCCAGTGAGCCTTAACACCACGCAGGTGTTTGACAACTTTTCGTTGAAATCGGATGTGTAAATGAAAAAAAAAAAATTTCTTCCCCAAATTTACCATTTTTACAAAGGGTTATGGGAGAGAATGCCCCCCAAAATTTGTAACCCCATCTCTTCTGAGTATGGAAATACCCCATGTTAGGACGTAAAATGCTCTGCGGGCGAAATACAATGCTCAGAAGAGGAGGAGCGCCATTGAGCTTTTGGAAAGAGAATTCCTTTGGAATGGTAGTCAGGGGCCATGTGCGTTTACAAAGCCCCCTGTGGTGCCAGAACAGTGGACTCCCCCACATGTGACCCCATTTTGGAAACTACACCCCTCACAGAATTTATTAAGGGGTGCAGTGAGTATTTACACCCCACTGGCGTTTAACAGATCTTTGGAACAGTGGACTGTGCAAATGAAAAATAAAATTTTCCTTTTCACAGACCACTGTTCCAAAAATCTGTCAGACACATGTGGAGCATAAATGCTCACTGTACCCCTTATTACATTACACGAGGGGTGTAGTTTCCAAAATGGGGTCACATGTGGGGGGGAGGGTCCATTTTTCTGGCACTATGGGGGCTTTGTAAACTCATGTGGCCTTCAATTCCGGACACATTTTCTCTTCAAAATCCCAATGGCGCTCCTTCTCTACTGAGCATTGTAGTGCGCCCGCCGAGCACTTTACATCCACATATGAGGTATGTTCTTACTCAGAGGAAATAGGGTTACAAATTTTGGGGGGCTTTTTTCCTATTTTCCCTTGTGAAAATGAAAAATTTAGGGTAACACCAGCATTTTAGTGAAAACTTTTTTTTTTTCATTTTCCCATCCAACTTTAATGAAAATTCGTCAAACACCTGTGGGGTGTAAATGCTCACTATACCCCTTGTTACGTTCCGTGGGGGTCACATGTGGGTCTTTATGTTTTTTGCGTCTATGTCAGAACCAGTGTAAAATCAGCCACCCCTGTGCAAATCACGAATTTAGGCCTCAAATATACATAGTGCGCTCTCACTCCTGAGCCTTGTTGTGCGCCCGCAGAGCGTTTTACGCCCACATATGGGGTAATTCCGTACTCAGGAGAAATTGCGTTACTAATTTTGGGGGGCTTTTTTACCTTTTACTGCTTGTGAAAATAAAAAGTATGGGGCAACACCAGCATGTAAGTGTAAACATTTTTATTTTTTACACTAACAGGCTGGTGTAACCCCCAACTTTTCCTTTTCATAAGGGGTAAAAGGAGAAAAGCCCCCAAAATTTGTAGTGCAATTTCTCCCGATTACGGAAATACCCCATATGTGACCCTAAACTGTTTCCTTGAAATACGACAGGGCTCTGAAGTGAGAGAGCGCCATGCGCATTTGAGGACTAAATTAGGAATTGCATAGGGGTGGACATAGGGTATTCTACGCCAGTGATTCCCAAACAGGGTGCCTCCAGCTGTTGCTTAGCTCCTAGCATGCCTGGGCAGTCAGTGGCTGTCCAGAAATGCTCAGTTTTGGAAACCCTGCCGTACAATACGTTTTTCATTTTTATTGGGGGGGGGGGGGCAGTGTAAGAGGGTGTATATGTAGTATTTTACTCTTTATTATGTGGTAGTGTAGTGTTTTTAGGGTACATTCGCACTGGTGGGTTACGGTGAGTTTCTCGCTAGGAGTTTGGGCTGCTGCAAAAAATTTGCCGCAGACCAAACTTGAAGCAGGAAACTTACTGTAAACCTGCCCGTGTGAATGTACCCTGTACGTTCACATGGGGTGACAAACCTCCAGCTGTTTCAAAACCACAACTCCCAGCATGCGCTGACAGTGCATGTTGGGAGTTGTACTTTTGCAACAGCTGGAGGCACACTGGTTGGAAAACCTTCAGTTAGGTTCTGTTACCTAACAGTATTTTCCAACCAGTGTGCCTCCAGCTGTTGCAAAACTACAACTCCCAGCATGTACTGACACACAGTGCATGCTGGGAGTTGTACTTTTGCAACAGCTGGAGGCACACTGGTTGGAAAACCTTTAGTTAGGTTCTGTTACCTATCAGTATTTTCCAACGAGTGTGCCTCCAGCTGTTGCAAAACTACAACTCCCAGCATGTACTAATCACCGAAGGGCATGCTGGGAGATGTAGTTATGCAACAGCTGGAGGTTACGCAACTACAACTCCCAGCATGGTGAGACAGCTGTTTGCTGTTTGAGCATGCTGGGATTTGCAGTTTTGCAACATCTGGAGGGCTACAGTTTATAGACCACTGCCCAGTGATTTCCAAACTGTGACCCTTCAGATGTTGCAAAACTACAAATCCCAGCATGTCCAGACAGCAAAGAGCTGTTTGAGCATGCTAGGAGTTGTAGTTTTGCAAGATCTGGAGGGATACGGTTTAGAGACCACTATATAGTGGTCTCAAACTGCAGCCCTCCAGCTGTTGCAAAACTACATATTCCAGCATGCCCAAAAAGCAAACAGCTGTCTGGTCATACTGGGAGTTGTAGTTTTGCAACATCTGGAGGGCTACAGTCTCAGACTGTAGCCCTCCAGATGTTGCTAGGCAACTTACCGGCTTCCGTAGGATCCAGGGAGCCGCCCTTCTGCCCCACGCCGTACGCCGCCTGCGCCGATCTCCGTCGCCGCCCGCCGATCACCGTCGCCCGCAGCCTCCGGAGGGGTAAGTGAACCTTCGGCGTTTGGTCCCCGTCGTTTCCCCGTCCTGCCCCGCCTATTGTGGGAGGGCAGGACGGGGAAAACGAAAGTAAACCCCTCCGCCCCTGATCTGCTATTGGTGGTCGCGTCTAGACCACCAATAGCAGAGATAGGAGGGGTGGCAACCCTGCCACCTGACTCCTATCGCTACAGGGGGATCGTAGGTGTCTTAGACACCCGCGATCCCCCTTCTATTCCGAGTCACCGGGTCACCATAGACCCGGAATGACCCGGAATCGGCGCACATCGCAAATGTGAATTCACTTGCGATTTGCGCCGATCGCCGACATGGGGGGGGTCTAATGACCCCCCTGGGCAGTTGCACGGGGTGCCTGCTGATAGATATCAGCAGTCACCCCAGCCCGGTCCCCGCCCGGCCCGCGGCGGGGACCGAAATTCCGGGCGTATGGATACGCCCTTCGTCCTTAAGTACCAGAACGCAAGGGCGTATGCATACGCCCTTCGTCCCCAACAGGTTAAAAAAAAAAAAGTTAAAAAAAGAAAACAAAATGTGGCATGTATGGGATTTTACTTGTAGTACCTTTATTGACCACAAGGACACTTATTTGAACACTTCTATCAAAACCTGTGTAGAGGAAAAGTTGCCCATAGCAACCAATCAGATTGCTTCTTTCATTTTTAACAAGGCCTCTGCAAAATGAAAGAAGCGATCTGATTGGTTGCTCTGGGCAACTTTTCCTCTACACAGGTTTTGATAAATCTTCCCCTTAGGACTTTCATTTGAGGAGGAATTTCTCCAGCAGAATTCCGCTTGACGAAATTCTGCCGTGTGAATAGGCCCTTAGAGGGAGATTTATCAAAACCTGTGCAGAGTAAAAGTTGCCCAGTTGCCCATAGCAACCAATCAGATCGCTTCTTTAATTTTGCGGAGGCCTGGATTTGACTATCCCAGCAGGCACTAGGACCGCTCAGAAACGCCTCGTCTCATAGACAACAATGCATTTCTGTGTGGAATCCTCAAAAATAATATTTATCTATTTCCTGTGGATGCCGGAATCGGAATTCGGAAATAGCGAGATGTTTCTGCCACGGAAATTCCGCCGTGTGCACAGAGCAGCAGGATCCCATTGAAATCAAAGGGACTCTGCTGCAGCGGAATGTCTGTGCGGAATGTTCTTGCGGAGTTCCGCGCAGACATTCCGCCGTGTGAACATACACTTATATGGACGCTTACGTTCTAAGGCGCCACCTAGAGACAGAAATATGAATTACTATCTCTCAATAGGTGTCTATTATAATGCAATTTATTGGGGTCCATCCATGACAGTGTGTCCCAAGCAGGGTGCCTTCAGCTATTGCAAAACTACAACTCCCAGCATGCCCGGACAACAGAAGGCTGTCTGGGCATGCTGGGAATTGTAGTTTTGCAACAGCTGGAGACACACTGGTTGGGATGGCTTTGTTTTTGTTTTATTATTTTATTATTATTTTTTATTATTATTATTTTTTAACCCCTTCCCACCCCTAGGACTTATGCATATGTCCAAGTTGCTAGCAAGCTAGCGCAACTGGAGGTATGCATACGTCCTAGCGATCTCCTGCTGCAGCTGCCAAGATCGTATAAAGTACAATGGCGCTGATTTACTAAGAGTGTCGAGTTATTTTCAGAATGTTTTTTACCCCCCGACTATTTTTTCTCACACGTATTTATGAATGTTTCTCACATGTCGGGAAAATTCTGGCGCATATAAAATTCTGTCGCACGGGGAAAAAAAAAAAGTGTAAAGCAAATAAATAAAGCAAAGTAACTCTGCACCAGGACGTAACTTTACATTCATGGTCGTTAATGGGTTAACAAACAAAAAAGTTTAAAAAAAAAAGAAAAAAGGAAATGAAAGCCAAGATTAAAGGGGTATTCCAGCTAAAAACGTTTTACATATATATATATATATATATATATATATATATATATATATATATCAACTGGCTCCGGAAAGTTAAACAGATTTGTAAATTACTTCTATTAAAAAATCTTAATCCTTCCAATAGTTATTAGCTTCTGAAGTTGAGTTGCTGTTTTCTGTCTAACTGCTTTCTGATGACTCACGTCCAGGGTGCTGTGCAGTTCCTATGGGGATATTTTCCCATCATGCAAGGGATATTCTCCCATCATGCAAGGGATATTCTCCCATCATGCACAGCTCCCGGGACGTGACATCATCATTGAGCAGTTAGACAGAAAACTTCAGAAGCTAATAACTATTGGAAGGATTAAGATTTTTTAATAAAAGTAATTTACAAATCTGTTTAACTTTCTGGAGCCAGTTGATATATAAAAAAAAAGTTTTTGCCTGGAATACCCCTTTAAAAAATAAATAAATAAAAAAAGAGAGAAATTATCCAAAAGAAAAAAAAGTAATATAAAAAGCTACTAAGGGGACAAAGTAACAGGAATATTTTTTTAAAAATCACACTTTTTAACATTTCCCCACCCCTCAAGGCAGTCGGTTTTTCATGTCCAATATTTCACTATTTTTCTGGTGGGTTTTTAAATACAACTGTCGGGTTTTCAGGAAAATGTCAGGAACACGCCCCTAATTATGCAAACCACACCCCTTTAGTCGGATTTTAAAATACTCCTCGTAATTAGAAAACTGTCAGGTTTTTACGAGTAAAATGCGTCGCACAAAGTGTCGCATAACCCAATAAAAAGAGTCGGGATCATGTTAGTAAATCAGGGCCAATATGTCATGAAAAAACTACCTCAGAATTGCGTCGCTAAGTAAAAGCGTGTCAGAGGTGTTACCACTTAATGAGAGACACAGGACAGATTTGAAAAATTGGGCCTGGTCATTAAATGGGCACTCTTATTAAAACTCATTTTTGCATTTGCTATATTTTGTTTCAAAAAAGGAAACTTTCTATGTTTTATTTGGGCTTAAAAAAGCTCAAGAGCACATTTCCCCCCATCTCATACACAGACTTTGGACTGAATCCCAAACACAGGAAGTGCAGCCTGGAGTTCTGAGGGGGGGGGGGGGGGGGGGTGTCCAACCAACAGCATATGGCAATTAAGTGTGAGAGGAGCTATGATTGGATGAGGCTGGACACACCCCCCTCAGCACTCCATGCTCCACTTGTGTTTGGACTTTGGTCTAAATTCTGTGTATGAGATGGGGGAAATGTGCTCTTGAGCTTTTTAAAGCACAAATAAAACATAGAATATGTCTTTTTTTAAATTTTTTTAAACAAAGTATATTAGAAATATTTTTTTATTTACCATAAGGAGTGCAATAGCAAAAATTTGTTTTAATGAGAGTGACCCTTTAAGGTAAAAACAGGCAGTGTTCTTAACCTCTTAAGGACGCAGGGCGTATGGATACGCCCTGCATTCCGAGTCCTTAAGGACGCAGGGCGTATCCATACGCCCGTGGGAATTCTGGTCCCCACCGCTAGCCGGTTGGGGACCGGAGCCGGATGCCTGCTGAAATCATTCCTGCTGGAATATCGCCCAGGGGGGTCATTATGCCCCCCCCCCCCCATGTCGGCGATGGCCACAGATCGCTGGACAATTCAGTCCATCGATCTGCGGCGATTCCGGGTCAATCGGGTCTCCAGTGACCCGGAATTACTGGCTGTTCGGGGCCGTCTCTGACGGCCCCGAACAGCCAGAGCCTGCAGGGGTGAGGTGGCACTGGTGCCACCTCACGATCGCCCTGATTCGCCGGCCGGATTACCGGCCGACCAATCAGGGCGCCTGCTGCGGGTGTCACTCCCGCACCCTCTGCGCCCCTCTTCCGGAGGACATGAGTGGGTGCGGGAAGACGACCCCGGGTGCTGGGGACCCCGATCCCCGGCGTCCCTGTTGGGATCGGGGCCCCAGGAGCGACGGCGGCGGCGAGGGACAGTCCTGCGACGGAGCAGCAGCAGGAGGTGAGTTACAGCCTCCTGCTGTTGCTTAGCAACAGCTCCCAGCATGCAAAAAGGGCATGCTGGGAGCTGTAGTTATGCAATAGCAGGAGGCAGACCACCACAACTCCCAGCATTCCCTTATGGGCATGCTGGGACTTATGGTTTTGCAACAGCTGGAGGCACATTTTTTCTATGGAAAAGTGTACCTTCAGCTGTTGTGTAACTACAACTCCCAGCTTGCACAAACAGCTAAAGTGCATGCTAAGAGATGTAGTGGTGCATCTGCTGGTTGCATAACTACAACTCCCAGCATGCCCATTGGCTGTCGGTGACTGCTGAGAGTTGTAGTTTTGCAACAGCTGAAGGCACACTGGTTGTGAAACTCATTTTTTTTTTTACCTAACTCAGTGTTTCACGACCGGTGTGCCTCCAGCTGTTGCAAACTACAACTCCCAGCAGTCACCTTACACCATGCACCATACATGCTGGGAGTTGTAGTTTTGCAACAGCTGGAGGCACAATGGTTTTGAAACACTGAGTAAGGTCACAAACTCAGTGATACATAACCAGTGTGCCTACAGCTGTTGCAAAACTAAAACTCTCAGCTTGCACAGTCTGTCAGCGCATGCTGGGAGTTGTAGTTTTGCAACAGCTGGATGTCCCCCCATGTGAATGTACAGGGTACACTTACATGGGCGGAGGCTTACAGTAAGTATCGGGCTGCAAGTTTGAGCTGCAGCAAATTTTCTGCAACAGCTCAAACTTCCAGCAAGAAACTACTGTGAACCCCCGCCCGTGCGACTGTACCCTAAAAACACTACACTAACAAAAAATAAAATAAAAAGTAAAAAAACACTACATATACACATACCCCTACACAGCCCCCCTCCCCAATAAAAATGAAAAACGTCTGGTACGCCACGGTTTCCAAAACGAAGCCTCCAGCTTTTGCAAAACAACTACTCCCAGTATTGCCAGATAGCCGTTGACTGTCCAGGCATGCTGGGAGTTTTACAACAGCTGGAGGCCCCCTGTTTGGGAATCACTGGCATAGAATTCCCCTATGTCCACCCCTATGCAATCCCTAATTTAGGCCTCAAATGCGCATGGCGCTCTCTCACTTTGGAGCCCTGTCGTATTTTAAGGCAACAGTTAAGGGTCACATATGGGGTATCGCCGTACTCGGGAGAAATTGTGTTACAAATTTTGGGGGGTATTTTCTGCTTTTACCCTTTTTAAAAATGTAAAATTTTTGGGAAAAGAAGCATTTTTTTTACATATGCAATAGTTGTTACTTTCCCCGAGGGCTCTAGCTTCCAAAATGGTATGCCATGTGTTTTTTTTTTTTTTGCTATCCTGGCACCACAGGGGCTTCCTAAATGCGGCATGCCCCCAGAGCAAAATTTGCTTTCAAAAAGCCAAATGTGACTCCTTCTCTTCTGAGACCTGTAGAGCGCCAGCAGAGCACTTTTTCACCCCCATATGGGGTGTTTTCTGAATCGGGAGAAATTGGGCTTCAAATTTTGGGGGGTATTTTCTGCTTTAACCCTTTGTATAAATGTAATTTTTGGGGGAAACCAAGCATTTTAGGTAAATTTTTTTTTTTTTTTTTTACATATGCAAAAGTCGTGAAACACCTTTAGGGTATTAAGGTTCACTTTACCCCTTGTTACGTTCCCCGAGGGGTCTAGTTTCCAAAATGGTATGTCATGTGTTTTTTTTTTGCTGTCCTGGCACCATAGGGGCTTCCTAAATGCGGCATGCCCCCAGAGCAAAATTTCCTTCAAAAAAGGCAAATGTGACTCCTTCTCTTCTGAGATCTGTAGTGCGCCAGAAGAGCACTTTTCACCCCCATATGGGGTGTTTTCTGAATCGGGAGAAATTGGGCTTCAAATTTTGGGGGGTATTTTCTGCTATTACCCTTTTTAAAAATGTAAAACTTTTGGGAAACCAAGCATTTTAGGTAAAAATTTTTTTTTTTTTTTTACATATGCAAAAGTCGTGAATCACCTGTGGGGTATTAAGGTTCACATTACCCCTTGTTACGTTCCCCGAGGGGTCTAGTTTCCAAAATGGTATGCCATGTGGTTTTTTTTGCTGTTCTGGCACCATAGGGGCTTCCTAAAAGGTGACATGCCCCCCAAAGACCATTTGACGCTCCTTCCCTTCTGAGCCCTCTACTGCGCCCGCCGAACAATTAACATAGACATATGAGGTATGTGCTTACTCGAGAGAAATTGGGTTTCAAATACAAGCAAAAATTTTCTCCTTTTTACCCCTTGCAAAAATTCTAAAATTGGGTCTACAAGAACATGCGAGTGTAAAAAATGAAGATTGTGAATTTTCTCCTTCACTTTGCTGCTATTCCTGTGAAACACCTAAAGGGTTAAAACGCTTACTGAATGTCATTTTGAATACTTTGGGGGGTGCATTTTTTATAATGGGGTCATTTATGGGGTATTTCTAATATAAAGACCCTTCAAATCCACTTCAAACCTGAAATTTTGTGAAACATTGGAAAATTGCTGCTGAACTTTGAAGCCCTCTGGTGTCTTCCAAAAGTAAAAACTCATCAATTTTATGATGCAAACATAAAGTAGACATATTGTATATGTGAATAAAAAAAAATTATTTGGAATATCCATTTTCCTTACAAGCAGAGAGCTTCAAAGTTAGAAAAATGCAAAATTTTCTAATTTTTCATCAAATTTGGGGATTTTTCACTAAGAAAGGATGCAAGTTACCAAAAAATTTTACCACTATGTTAAAGTAGAATATGTCATGAAAAAACAATCTCAGAATCAAAATGATAACTAAAAGCATTCCAGAGTTATTAATGTTTAAAGTCACAGTGGTCAGATGTGCAAAAAATGGCCGAGTCCTTAAGGTGAAAAAGGGCTCAGTCCTTAAGGGGTTAAAGGGGTTCTTTATTTATTTATTTATTTATGTTTTGTTTTTAGATGGTATCGAAGAATTTCGTTCTGCAATTTTCCCGATTGGGACACTCAAGGATATTTCCAGACTTCTTCATCTGATGGTTTATTTTAAGGACCTCTCCACTTCAGCCTGAGAAGACGCTCAGCACTTGGCACTGTTCTTCTTTTGTATCCAGCGACAACTAGTGGTCACAATGTGTACTGCAGCCACTAGCGTAAAATCAGATGTTGTTCAATACATAAAGTACAATCCTTGTTTGTTGCCTAAGAGAAAGTGGGACAACATTTCATTCACTTTGTACACACGCTCTGGCCTTGTTGTGAATACAGCATCCTCGCCGCTCAATAAAATTCTTCAGCAAATCGTACAAAGACTCTTAGTTGAAACATGGGAAAAGTAAATAAATAAATAAATAAATAATGAATTTACTGAATTTGGACTAGTTTTTATAAAATTTTGTCTCCCTTCCCTTTTATAACCTCTCATATATTCAGCAGCGCCGAGGAAATTCCACTGCGGAAAATCCACCGTGGCTAAACCTGCAGCGCCAAAGATCCACCCACGTGCACGTACCCTAAGGTTACATTCATACCACAGAATTTAAAAACAATTTCCAAATTGGTGTAAATGGGTTTTTGGTTTACCTGTTCACACTGTGATTAATTCCTCAACACATTTTTCTATTCTTTCGATGGAATTCTGCACAGGCTGCTTTGCCATCAATGAGGACAGCGCAGGCCGGTGCAGTTCTAGTGCCCATTACTGTGCCCACCGAATAAATTCTGGGTGGATCTTCCGTAGTGGGAATGTACCCCTAGGCCCCATTCACACTGCGGAACATCTAGGCAGAATATCTGTGCAGACATTCTGCTGAACAAGCCGGCGCTAGGGCCGCTCAGAGATTTGCCATCTCCATAGACGGCAGCGCATTTCCGAGCCGATTCTGCAGTAAGAATTGACAATGCCGTGCAGTGCCGTGCGGGAGGACGTCACTCGTCAGATGCGTCAAGACACCAAACCTGCACCTGAGGCTGCCGGAGACAAAGGCCAGGTGAGAAATTACATGGGGGATGGGGGGGGGGGGCTTTAGTGTCAAGGAGGCGGGGTTGAACTACCCTAGTGCCTCAGTGTCTTTAGGGATTTGAATTTAGGGCTTGGCACCCTGTATGTCAATCAACCAGGACAGGGAGTAGAGGGGAACACAGGAGGCAAGTGATGCTGCGGCACTTAAGCAGCTTGGCTCCACCTCTTTGACATTTCAGCCCAGGGAGAAAATGATCATTGGCAAACACATCAACACTAACCGAAGTATATATGAAATCGTTGTCCTGTCATCTGTCGGTGTCTGAAGCTCATGTCATAAATATTAGGTGACAGATTTCCTTAACCCCTTAAGGACGCAGGACGTAAATGTACGTCCTGGTGCGGTGGTACTAAACGCACCAGGACGTACATTTACGTCCTGTGCATAACCGCGGGCATCGGATGCTCGTGTCATGCGCGGCTGATCCCGGCTGCTGATCGCAGCCAGGGACCCGCCGGCAATGGCCGACGCCCGCGATCTCGCGGGCGTCCGCCATTAACCCCTCAGGTGCTGGGATCAATACAGATCCCGGCATATGCGGCAGTGCGCGATTTCAATGAATGATCGGATCGCCCGCAGCGCTGCACGGAGGTCCGCACGGAGGTCCCCTCACCTTCCTCCTTCCGGCTCCCGGCGTCTTCTGCTCTGGTCTGAGATCGAGCAGACCAGAACCGAAGATGACCGATAACACTGATCTGTTCTATGTCCTATACATAGAAAAGATCAGTATTAGCAATCATGGTATTGCTATGAATAGTCCCCTATGGGGACTATTCAAGTGTAAAAAAAATGTAAAAAAATGGAAAAGTAAAAAAAAAATAGAAAAATCCCCTCCCCCAATAAAAAAGTAAAACGTCAGTTTTTTCCTATTTTACCCCCAAAAAGCGTAAAAAATTAATTTAATAGACATATTTGGTATCACCGCGTGCGTAAATGTCCGAACTATTAAAATAAAATGTTAATGATCCCGTACGGCGAACGGCGTGAACGTAAAAAAAAAAAGTCAAAAATTGCTACTTTTTTAATACATTTTATTAAAAAAATTATAAATTTTTTAAAAAGTTTTTTAGATGCAAATGGCGCAAAAAATGAGCCCCCATACCGCCGCTTATACGGAAAAATAAAAAAGTCAGAGGTCATCAAAATAAAGGGATTATAAACGTACTAATTTGGTTAAAAAGTTTGTGATTTTTTTAAGCGCAAAAATAATAGAAAAGTATGTAATAATGGGTATCATTTTAATTGTATTGACCATCAGAATAAAGAACACATGTCATTTTTACCGTAAATTGTACGGCGTGAAAACGAAACCTTCCAAAATTAGCAAAATTGCCTTTTTCTTTTTAATTTTCCCACAAAAATAGTGTTTTTTGGTTGCGCCATACATTTTATGATATAATGAGTGATGTCATTACAAAGGACAACTGGTCGCGCAAAAAACAAGCCCTCATACTAGTCTGTGGATGAAAATATAAAAGAGTTATGATTTTTAGAAGGCGAGGAGGAAAAAATGAAAGCGTAAAAATGTAATTGTCTGAGTCCTTAAGGTCAAAATGGGCTGAGTCCTTAAGGGGTTAAAGGGGTACTCCGGTGGAAAACTTTTTTTTTTTTAAATGAACTGCTGCCAGAAAGTTAAACAGATTTGTAAATTACTTCTATTAAAATGTTTTAATCCTATTAGTACTTTTTAACAGCTGTATGCTACAGAGGAAATTCTTTACTTTTTGAATTTCTTTTTTGTCTTGTCCACAGTGCTCTCTACTGACACCTCTGTCCGTGTCAGGAACTGTCCAGAGCAGCATAGGTTTGCTATGGGGATTTTCTTCTGCTCTGGGCAGTTCCTGATATGGACATCAGGTGTCAGCAGAGAGCACTGTGGACAAGACAAAAAAGACATTAAAAAAAATAAAGATTTTCCTCTGTAGCAAACAGCTGCTAAAAAGTACTGAAAGGATTAAGATTTTTTTAATCCCTTAAGGACCGGGCGTTTTTCGGTTTTTGCATTTTCGTTTTTTGCTCCTTGCCTTTAAAAAATAATAACCCTTTCAATTTTGCACCTAAAAATCCATATGATGGCTTATTTTTTGCGCCACTAATTCTACTTTGTAATGACGTCAGTCATTGTGCCCAAAAATCTACGGTGAAACGGAAAAAAGAATCATTGTGCGACAAAATTGAAAAAAAACCCGCAGTTTTGTAAGTTTTGGGGGCTTCCGTTTCTACGTAGTACATTTTTCGGTAAAAATGACACCTTATCTTTATTCTGTAGGTCCATACGGTTAAAATGATCCCCTACTTATATAGGTTTGATTTTGTCGGACTTCTGAAAAAAATCATAACTTCATGCAGGAAAATTAATACGTTTAAAATTGTCATCTTCTGACCCCTATAACTTTTTTATTTTTCCGTGTATGGGGCGGTATGAGGGCTCATTTTTTGCGCCGTGATCTGAAGTTTTTAACGGTACTATTTATGCATCGATCAGACTTATTGATCGTTTTTTTATTCATTTTTTCATGATATAAAAAGTGACCAAAAATGCACTATTTTGGACTTTGGAATTTTTTTGCGCGCACGCCATTGACCGTGCGGTTTAATTAACGATATACTTTTATAATTCGGACATTTCCGCATGCGGCGATACCATATATGTTTATTTTTATGTTTATTTACACTGTGGTTTTTTTTTTATGGGAAAAGGTGGGTGATTCAAACTTTTAATAGGGGAGGAGTTAAATGATCTTTATTCACTTTTTTTTTCACTTTTTTTTTGCAGTGTTATAGGTCCCATAGGGACCTATAACACTGTACACACTGATCTTTTACACTGATCATTGTTATCCCATAGGGACCTATAACACTGCACACACTGATCATTGTTATCCCATAGGGACCTATAACACTGCACACACTGATCTTTATCATTGATCACTGGTTTCTCATAGGAAACCAGTGATCGATGATTCTGCCGCTTGACTGCTCAGGCCTGGATCTCAGGCACTGAGCAGTCATTCGGCGATCGGACAGTGAGGAGGCAGATAGGGGCTGTCCTGTAAACTGTTCGGGATGCCGCGATTTCGCCGCGGCTATCCCGAACAGCGCACTGAGCTAACCGGCATGCCTTCAGTTTCACTTTAGACGCGGCATAAGGGTTAAATGCCGACGCGCTATTAGCCACGGGTCCCGGCCGTTGTTAGAGGCCGGGCTCGACCCGCTATGACGCAGGGCCACGCGATCGGGAGTGGACACATGACGTTCCAGTACGTCATGTGTCCATAAGGGGTTAATAGAAGTAATGTACAAATCTGTTAAACTTTCTGGCACCAGTTCATAAAAAAAAAAAAAAAAAAAGTTTTCCACCGGAGTACCCCTTTAACGACGAAGGACGTATATTTACGTCCCCCGCCGGCTCCCGCGATATGCCCCCGTTTCATATTGGGTCGGTCCCGTCGGCTATCAACAGCCGGAACCCGTGGCTGATATAGGACATCACTGATCGCGGTGATGCCCTGTATTAACCCTTCAGACGCGGCGATCAAAGCTGACCGCCACGTCTGAAGTGAAAGTAACCCGGCTGCTCAGTCGGTCTGTTTGGGACCGATGCAGTGAAATCGCGGCGTCCCAAACAGCTTACAGGACACCGGGAGGGACCTTACCTGCCTCCTCGGTGTCCGATCGACAAATGACTGCTCCGTGCCTGAGATCCAGACAGGAGCAGTCAAGCGCTGATAACACTGATCACGTAAAAAAAATTCCAAAGTCCAAAAAGCGTATTTTTGGTCACTTTTTATACCATTAAAAAATGAATAAAAAGTGATAAAAAAAAGTCCAATCAAAACAAAAATTGTACCGATAAAAACTTCAGATCACGGCGCAAAAAATGAGTCCTCATACCGCCCCATGCACGGAAAAATAAAAAGTTATAGGGGTCAGAAGATGACATTTTTAACAAATAAATTTCCCTGCATGCAGTTATGATTTTTTCCAGAAGTGCGACAAAATCAAACCTATATAAGTAGGGTATCATTTTAACTGTAGGGACCTACAAAATAATGATAAAGTGTAATTTTTACCGAAATATGCACTGCGTAGAAACGGAAGCCCCCAAAAGTTACAAAATGGCGTTTTTTATTCGATTTTGTCACACAATGATTTTTTTTCCGTTTCGCTGTGAATTTTTGGTTAAAATAACTAATTTCACTGCAAAGTAGAATTGGCGACGCAAAAAATAAGCCATAATATGGATTTTTAGGTGGAAAATTGAAAGGGTCATGTTTTAAAAGGTAAGGAGGAAAAAAACGAAAGTGCAAAAACTGAAAAACCCTGCATTCATAAGGGGTTAAAGTGAACCTGTCATATGACAGAAATAAAATAATACTTCTATATGTTACTCACTAGGTCATGCAGATCGTTTACACTTATTTTTTTGTGTCTAGCTTCTGTATTTGGCTCACAAATCCTGCTGCTCACTCATTCTGACATCCACTGCTCAGAAAAGGGTGTGTACGAGGCAAGCACTGAGCCCGCCCTCACTCACCATGCATTCACTTCCTCCCCGAGTTTCCTATGCTGTGCTGGGTCTCTTCATCCAACCACTGCAGACTACTCTGTAACCCCCTCCTCTCTGTTTTCATGCTGCAGTCTGATAGGACAGGAGTGAGCACAAAGGAGTAGTGATGAGCGGCAAAGGCCATATTCGATTTCGCGAATATTCGTCCTATTTTCGCGAAATTCACATATTTGCTATGTTAGTTCTTTTAGTTTTTTTATGCGAAAATTTTTTACGAAATTTGTATAGTGCGTCCAGTCTGAAAGTGCCAATATTCGCATAAATATTTGCATAAAAGAAAAAAAAAATTATATTCGTCATTACAAATGTAGATCACTATATTCTAAATATTTACGAAATCGCGAAGTGCCAAAATTTGCGATAAAAATTCGCATTTCGAATATTCCCGCTACAGAGGAGTGCTAGTCCCGCCCTCACTTCGTGGACTTTGTCCCTTCCTGTGTTTTAGCTGGGACAAAGATGATGCC